>NW_024044828.1:6712500-9212500 GCF_015852505.1 Tachyglossus aculeatus
AACTGTACTAAGTGCTGGGGTGGACACAAGCAAATTGGCTGTCCCTGTCCTATATAGGGCTCACAGTCTTAATCCCCAATTTACAGATGAGGTAACTGAGCACAGAGAAGTGAAGTGTCTTGCCCAAGGCCACACAGCAGACAAGTGGTGGAACAGGGATTAGAACTCATGATCTTCTGACTCTCAGGCCCGTGCTCTATCCCCTATGCCATGCTCTTTCCCTCAAACTCATCCAAGGTCAAGTTGGGTAACTTTGGAAGCTGCAGTAATTTTCCAAGGCCAAACAGACCACACCTGATCAATTTATTCTTTGACAGTTGAAATCTGGTTCCACTAACAATTGTTATTATTAGCTTTTCATTGTCATGCTTCTTGTGCTACTATCTCTAAATTTCAATTTGTCCAATTGTAATGTCTAAAGTGTGTTTTTTGTTTTCTCGACAAATAAGGAAATACAATATACATCTGAATTAACTATGCAAATCCTAGCCCTCCCACATTGCACAAAAAAGCATCCTTGGTTAGTTCACAATAGCTCCATTTTCAAAACTACAGTGAGGAAGAGTTTGTTGTGCATGCCTAGAACTTTCTTCAAATTCTGGATCGGAACATTTTGGAAGAACATTTACATTTTCAGATTAGAGATTGAGTGGGGATATTGTAGGATATCAGCTTCAATCTCCCTTTTGTAGTTTCGTGGAGCCGTTTTTTGATCAGTTGAAGGAGACAAGGCAGGGAATTATGTCCTTGGTTGCCATGGAAAACTGGATTTTTTTTTGGTTCCATTTGTTTTTTTACCATTTACTCCCAATTTTGTGTGTGTTTTGTGGTATCAGCTTTACATATAGTGTTTGTATTTTGGCTTTCTCTTTTATAAAACACGTGCTTTTATGTCCTTGAACTTCCTCTGTTTCAAAGGATGTTTGAAAGCCTGTTCTAATGTCAGCTCTGGATTTTAAACATAAATAGCTCAAGTGAAAGGGTGGACTTCAATTATATTAACTTGAATAGGACTTCAATTGTGGTGAGCAAAGATATAATTTCCTTTAATTTGTTCTTGAATTTTGCACTTCTTTTTAAAAAAGAAAATGGAGGCATCCTAACGATTCTCCTTTGTGGGTCTTTTTGCTTCATTTTAAGAAGGGAAAGTGATTTGGGTTACAGAATTGAACCAAATTCAAACTCTTAGTGAGGTCCAACAAAAAATAAATAAATAAATAAATCATCTGGCTTCATTTTCCACATTCCCTTGCTTTGGCCAAAAGAGAAGTCAACATAACCAAAACAGACTGAGGAAAGTTTTTCTTATATTTTCAGCAAGCTGAAGCCAGCAAACATTACCCATCTCATGGGAAACCAGGTTTCCATAGAGAGAACAACTGTATATTTGATACACTGCACATATATATGATGACCTGCACGTCCACATGTTGTGTTGTTATTAAGGGTGAAAAATGATATTTCTATATTTTATTTTTAATTTCCTCTGTCATATTCATACCATTTCTCCACAGAAAATTTGAGATAAACCTAACAAAACTAAGGGTGAATATCTTTCTCAAACAGAACTCCATCCTGACCCAGAGAATTGAGGCCGGTTCTCACCTACAGTACATCATTATAGCCGCATGGAGCAAGTCTAATGGAATATTAAATAAAACCCTCATAAATTACATCTGATTTAACAGCACTGATGACATTTTATTCATTTAAGAAGAAGTGTGGCCTAGTGAATAGAGACCATATTTGGATGGTGTTGGGGAAATTTAGTGAAAATATGATGTCAATGTTTGCTCCATCCATTCACTTCAGGATTTTGTAAAATTTGATCATGTTATTCTCAGACTTCCAGTTTTTAATCTGATTCGTTTTAGAGTTTTCAATCTCTGCTCCATTGACCCAGCTGAGGGTAGTGTATTCCTCCTCAGCCTCAAAAGTGATTTAGGAATACAGGGCATGTGCAACTGGAAATAGAAACAATGGCAGGGTGTATGTGTTCCAAGGAATACTCCTCCTTGATCCTGAAGTTCCATAATTAAAAATAAAAAATTAAGAGAAGTAGTGTGGTCTAGTGGATAGAGCACAGTGCTGGGAGTAAAGAGAATCTGGGTTCAAAACCTGACTCTGCCACTTGTCTGCTAGATGACCTTGGTCAAATCAGTTCACCTCTTCGTACCTCAGTTACCTCATCTGTAAAATGGGGATTACAACTGTGAGCCCCATGGGGGCCATGGACTGTGTCCAACCTGATTAACTTGTATCTACCCCAGCACTCAGGACAGTGCCTGGCACATGGTAAAGTGCTTAATCCTACCGTAAAGAAAAAAATTAAGGAACCATTAAGTTTCCTCCCAAGTCAAATACAAAACTTTGTATATGTGTGTGAGTGCATGACTGAGTTTATGTGCATTTGTGAAATGTACTGAGCTCCCTCTCTCTGTTTGCTAAACAAAAGTCAAGCCATTTGTGAACATAAAATCTTAGGGTTTGGAATCATTTTTCCCATCTTGTTCCTGTGACAGCAGTAATAATAATAATAATAATAATGACATTTGTTAAGCACTTACTATGTGCAAAGCACTGTTCTAAGCGCTGGGGAGATACAAGATGATCAGGTTGTCCCACGGGGGGCTCACAGTCATCATCCCCATTTTACAGATGAGAGAACTGAGGCTCAGAGAAGTTAAGTGACTTGCCCAAGGTCACACAGCAGGCAGGTGGCGGAGCCGGGATTCAAACCCATGACCTCAGACTCCAAAGCCCGGGCTCTTTCCACTGAGCCACGCTGCTTCTCCGCTTCTCAGTAGTTCTCAAAAATAAAAGTTAAATGGAGTCAGGGGAAAAATTCTATTTTTAACCATGTGGAAGTATGTACAATGATTACTCAATTGCCATTCTTGTAAAAAGTTAAGTTAAACCTCACTTTGGATGCAAAGTTTAATTCTCTTGAAAAGAAGGCATACTCATTAGCTTCTACACAAGGCCATCTCTGAATCACTGTCTGAAACCCTTGAGTTACTTGATTCAATCTCTTTCCATAACTTTTTTCTTGGCCCATTTCCTTACGTTTTCCAGACGTGCTTCCTCTCGGTTGGGGGCTTACCACGATGAGTCAGCATGTGGAGTTATGAGGGCTCCAATTCACAAAGGACTGCTAAGAGCTAGTGTTCACAGTGGAGCATTTGCAGGCAATAATCAGCCTTTGCGGTTTTGTGTCTTGGTTACCAGAAGTCATGTCTGCCTTGTAATATTCGTTGTGAGGGACTTAACTCCCTTAATATGGTGAGAAGGATTGAAAAGCCCCGAGATAAAGAGATGGTAAAATAGGATTTCGGTGGGGTTGATTTGGGGTACTTTTTATTGGTGAATGTGGCAATGTTGGTTTGGGAAAAGAAAAATGGGAAAGAATTCAAAATTGAGTGGTCTTCTCTAAAAGTGGAAAGATTGGACTTCTCATTTGTGGGGGGAAGACCTAGTGGTAGAAAGAGGTGTGATTGTAGGAATTTACTGTCAGTTTTGATTGTGAGATGATTAATGTAAATTGAAATTCCATTTGGATTCAGTTATCTGTTTCAACCACTGTTCCATTATGCAGTAGAAAGACAATTATCTCAATAGCCAGCATGCATTCCAACCACTTTTACAGATTGAGGTCGTCTCGGTAAATGAATAAAATAAGAAGGTTTGGGTTGCCTAATAAAATGGGCTAAGTGCCTGTACTTGACAGCTTAATCCCACTTCTTTGTTTTCTGACATTATCTAAGAAGATCTGAGCTAGCCCCTTTCCTGGTTAATATGGACATTGTAACACTGCAAGATTGTATCAGCATTTCTGTAATGATTTCACATTCTCACAGATTGACCCCTTCCAATCTGGCTTCTATCCCCTTCACTCCACAGAAACCACCCTCTCAAAGGTCCCAATGATCTTTTTCTTGCCAAAACCAATGGTCTCTACTCCATCCTAATCCTCCTTGATCTCTCAGCTGCCTTCGACACTGTTGACAACCTCCTTCTTCTGAAAATATTACTCAACCTTGGCTTCACTGATTCTGTCCTCTCCTGGTTCTCCTTTTATCTCTCTGGCCATTCATTCTCAGTCTCCTTCCAAGGTTCCTTCTCTGCCTCCCAACCCCTAACTGTTTTGTCCCTCACGGATCAGTTCTGGGTCCCCTTCTAGTCTCCATCTACAATGGAGAACTCATTTGCTCCCATGGCTTCAACTACCACCTCTATGTGGATGATACCCAATTCTACATCTCCAGCCCTGACCTCTCTCCAGTCTCACATCTCCTTCTGCCTTCAAAACATCTCTTCTAGGTTGTCCTCCTGTCATTTCAAATGTAACATTTCCAACACAGAGCTCCTTATCTTCCCAGAAAACCCTGTCCTCCCTGTGACTTTCCCATCACTGTAGATGGCACCACCATCCTTCCTGTCTCACAAGCCTGTAACCTTAGCATTATCCTGACTCTCTCTCTCATTCAACCCATATATTCAATCTGTCACCAAATCCTGTCGGTCCCACCTTCAGTACATCACTAAAATCCTCCATTTCCTCTCCATCCCAACTGCTACAGGTTCATACAGTTAAATACGATTGATGATACAGTCACTCATTCTATCCTGCCTGAATTACTGCATCAGCCTCCTGGCTGACCTACCAGCCTTCTGTCTCTCCCCACTCCAGTCCATACTTCACTCAGCTGCCCAGATAATTTTTCTACAAAAACATTCAGGAGATGTCACCCCCTTCCTCAAAAATCTCCAGTGGTTGCCTATCCACCTCCATGTCAAACAAAAACTCCTCTACCATTGGCTTTAAAGCACTCAATTACCTTGACCCCTCTAACCTCACCTCACTTCTCTCCTTCTACATCTCAGCCCACACACTTTGCTCCTCTAGTGCTAACCTTCTCACTGTGTCTTGATCTTGCCTGTCTCACCACCAACCCCTAGCCCATATCCTGCCCCTGGCCTGGAACACCTTTCCTCCTCAAATCTGACAAATAATTACTCTCCCTGCCCTTCAAAGCCTTACTGAAGGCACATCTCCTCCAAGAGGTCTTCTCAGAACTAAGCCCCACTATCTCTCATATCCCCTCACCTTCTGCATCACCCTGACTTGCATCCTTTGATATTCCCTCCTTCCAGCCCGACACTTATGTATGTACGTGTAATTTTATTTATTTATATTGATACCTGTCTCCCCCATTCTAGACTGTAAGCTCATTGTGGGCAGGGAATGTGACTGTTTCTTGTTGCATCATATTTTCCCAAGCACATTGTACAGTGCTCTGCACACAGTAAGTGCTCAATAAAGATGATTGAATGAATGAATCTTGAACTGTAGAAAAAAATTTATGAACCACTCTCTAGTTAATTCTCAACAGAGTCCTGAAAGTTTTGTCAATTCTGGCTTTGATCCATCCAGTTCAAGATATTCAAATTATCTAGGCTACAGCAGTATGTCAGGTGGTGTTTCTTGTTTACCAACATATCGACTGTAATCAGAACACTACTACTTGGTCCTAGTATGTCAGACAAGTGAAAATTCAATATAACATTGATTTATAAAATTGTGAAGAATATTCATTATATCAAGTATTCCATCTATCCGCAGACTTGAATTAGTAACTTTAAGTGTTTTCAATACACACTCATGCATTTCATTACCAGTAACCGGGTACCCTTTGTGTAGACACGAATCCACACGCTCCCCTGCTCTTTTTTACTCCTTTGCCCATAAACATTTATGCACTCACAATCTGTTGCACCTGCAACAAAAAGGAAAGTTATTAAAGGTTTACAGGAGAACAGGTGTGGCAGTGTATTTTAATGGAAAAAGCATGAGTAATGAGGCCCAAATTCCACTCCTAGTTCTGTTCCTGGCCTGCTGTGTGACCTTGAGCAAGTCACTTAGCTTCTCTGATCCTCAAAAATTGGAATGAGAATAAAACCTCTGCCCTCTCTATCCCTTAGATTGGGAATCCCATGTGGAACTGAGTATCTTGTATCTATCCCAGTGCTTAGCCCAGGGCAAGGCACATAGAAAGAGCTTAATAAAAATAAGTAACAGCCAATGAGAATGAATCCCTGAGATTATAGAGTGGAGGGAAAATCCCTCAAAAGTGATTTAAGAAGTGAGTAGGAAACTGTCCTGAGGGTGGCAACTGGATTAGGAATTCCAGAATAGAGAGAAGCAAATCTTTGCCCACATGAGTTGGCAGGTGCTTTCAGTAGATTCATTTTCTCTTGCAACTACTCTAATGGTAGATATTGAGAAGCAGAGTGGCCTGGCAGAAAGAGGATGAACCTGTAAGTAAGAAGATCTGGGTTCCAATCCCAGCTCTTCCACTTGCCTGCTGTGGGACCTTGGGCAAGTCATTTAATGTCTCTGTGCCTCAGTTACCTCTTCTGTAAGATGGGGATTAAGACCATGAGCCCCATGTAGGACCAGGGCAGTGTCCAATCTGATTAGCTTGCCTGTACCCCAGTACTAACGCAGAGTTTGGCACATAGAAAGTGCTTAACAAATATCATTAAAAAAATAACTCTATGTCTGACTCCTCCATTAAGGTAAAATAATACTGGTATTTGTTAAGTGTTTACTATGTGCCATGCACTATATTGAGAGCAGGAAGCTCCAGCTGAGCAAGGAACCTGTTGCTTCATTTTTCTGTAATTCCCAAGTGCCTAAGGCAATGCAACACACCAATACGGCTAAATAGGATAGTCTCCCCTAAAAATAAGATGGCATACTGAATCAACTGATTAGACATTATTATGGTATTTAGTTATTTACACACATATAGTTTGGGAGTAAAAAGCTGATATACTTTACAGACCATTTTGGCTTCTACTGACATTCATCTATAGTCTCCCTTTCTCAATGTTCTCTGACCATAAGCTTGGAATCTGTCTACCAACTCTGTTATATTGTACTCACTCAAGTGCTTAGTACAGTGAACTGCAATCAATCAGTGGTATTTATTGAGCACTTACAATGCACAGAGTACTGCACTAAGCACTTGGAAGTGTACTTTACATCAGAAATAGCCAACAAGTTTCCTGTCCATAATGAATTTATGGTCTAGCTTGCTTGTCAATAGAACAATAAGTGTTTAATAAATATGCTTGACTGATTTATGACTTTCAGAAACTAATGTCTTTAGTTTATTAACCTAGCCATTTACCTTCACACCTAGAACTAAATTGCATATGCCTGGATCCACTGAACATCCAGACATTCCCAATGAG
This sequence comes from Tachyglossus aculeatus, assembly GCF_015852505.1. Classification (NCBI taxonomy): domain Eukaryota; kingdom Metazoa; phylum Chordata; class Mammalia; order Monotremata; family Tachyglossidae; genus Tachyglossus; species Tachyglossus aculeatus. The sequence goes on from NW_024044828.1 coordinate 6,719,761, forward strand.
TCTGGACTACAATGTTCCTGATTTGAGATATGTGAGCCTTTTTTTTAATTGCATCTCTGTCTTCCTTTTGTTATCTACTCAAGTAAGATGACATTCTTAGCTGAGTAATTATAAAAGTGAACATCAATTTGAAACAATATGTTTTCCTTCTGGCTTTGGTATTCCTATGCTTGAACAGTCTGTGACATGGCTCAAGTTTTTCTAAGGATTCATGTGTATTTAACACATGTCTCTTAATTAAACATTATCCATATTATTGGAGAAGTAATGACAAAAATGAGCTCCAAATGAGAAATTTTGTTTTTCTTGACCCTTTGATTAGACTAGAATTTGAGCATGCCTGAAATAGTCCTTTATCTGTATGTGCATGAACTCAAAGAGAGAAAGCATGGCATAGTGGATAGAACATGGGCCATGGAGTCAGGAGGTTATGAGTTCTAATCCCAGCTCTGATACTACTCTGCCATGTGATCTTAGACAAGTCACTTCACATCTCTGGGCCTCAGTTCCCTCATCTGTAAAAAGGAGATTGAGACTGTGAGCCCCACATGGGACAGGGACTGTGTCCAACCTGATTATCTCATATCTTCCCAGTGCTTAGAACAGTGCTGGGCAAATAGTAAGTCCTTAGATGCCATTATTATTATTGTTATCATCATTATTACTGTTATTATTATCATTCATACTTTTGGAATATCACCGTTGAATAATTGTTACTGTCCTGGTCTCTGATTCAGCAAAGGTCTGTAATTTGAGGTCCCGTTTCTCATTGTAGCATGTAAAACTAATTGTCAGTGGTTATCAGGTTGCACTTACTTGAGGCTTTAATTGGCAGGAAACACTTGTAATTGTGGCTAACACTGTTCTTCCTTAATTTAAGACAGTATTGATTTGGACATTTGTCAAATTGGTTGTTTCACACCCTGAACTGGGTCACTGGATTTCAGGGCTATAGTAATTAAAACAACTTCCCAATATTCCATTGTAAGGTGGATTAGGAAGGATGCTTGATAATACAGACATCTCACTGGCTGAATTTGCAATTCCCCTTTGTTTCTATAAAATTTGTGATCTCTATCTTTGTGGAAAGATTTTTCTTTGCATATTTCAAAGACTTAAAATATAAATTATGGTGTGCATGGGCAGCAATGATCCATCATCCAGTATGACCCACCAGATTGGGCTCTCTGACAAGATAAATTATTGCTGTCTTCTCAAACTCCATGTTTTCATTTGTCCTCTACCACTCAATGACTTTCATTATCATAATTTAGTCATTATTAGTCATTGAGGCTGAGACTGGTTATAATTTTAAACAAACTTCAAATAGAAAAAGAATACCAGAACAGTTTTGCTAGGACTTTCCAGATGAATATTTACTAATTTGAAACATGTGATAAAATTTCATTGCTAAGCTGGGTATTTGAGCGTGTCTGATCATCTACCCTAACTTGACAAGTGACAACATATTTGATAAATGATAGTTTGGCTCTATCAGATGCTCTGACCAATGGCCTATACTTAAATTACACCCCAGCAAAACAGCACTCTTATAATTCAAGCATCCTGGCCCAGTTGCATTCATGGTTAATTCCTTTCATTTTTGGAGTTTTTCTTTTTCATAATTTGATATTAATTATGGTTCTTGTTAAGCACTTTCCATGAGCCAAGAACTGTTCTAAACCCTAGGGTAGATGCAAGTTAATCTGGTTGCACACAGTCCCTGTCCCACATGGATTGATACAAGATCCACCCTTGCCTCTCCATCCAAACCTCCACTTTATTGGTTCAATCTCTCATCCTATCCCAACTGGATTACTGCATCAGCCTCCTTTCTAATCTCCCATCCTCCTGTCTCTCCCTGCTTCAGTCTATACTTCACTCTGCTGCCCACATTATCTTTCTACAGAAACACTCTGGGCATGTCACTCCCCTCCTCAAAAATCTCCAGTGGTTGCCTATCAACCTTTGCATGAAGAAAAAACTCACTATTGGCTTCAAAGCTCTCCATCACTTGCCCAATCCTACCTCACCTCCCTTCTCTCCATCTACGGCCCTGCCCACACACTCTGCTCCTCTGCCACTCACCTCTTCACTGTGTCTTGTTCTTGCCTGTCCCGCTGTTAACCCATTGCCCACATCCTATCCCTGTCCTGGAATGCCCTCCCTCCATACATCCACCAAGCTAGCTCTCTTCCTCACTTCAAAGCCCTACTGAGAGCTCACCTCCTCCAGGAGGCTTTCCCAGCATGGCTCAGTGGAAAGAGCATGGGCTTTGGAGTCAGAGGTCATGAGTTTGAATCCCATCTCCACCACGTCTGCTGTGTGACCTTGGACAAGTCAATTAACTTCTCTGAGTCTCAGTTCCCTCATCTGTAAAATGGAGATTGACTGTGAGCCCCCCGTGGGACAACCTGATCACCTTGCATCCCCCTCAACACTTCAAACAGTGCTTTGCACATAGTAAGCGCTTAACAAATACCATCATTCTTATATTATTATTATTTCTCAGACTGAGCCCCCCTTTTTCCTCTGCTCCTCCTCCCCTCCCCACCATCCCCACTCCCTCCCTCTGCCCTACCCCATTCCCCTTGCCACAGCACTTATGTATGTTTGTACATATTTGTTACTCTATTGATGATGTCTATATAGCTATAATTCTATTTATCTATTCTGATGGTATTGACACCTGTCTACTTGTTTTGTTTTGTTGTCTGTCTCCAAGGCTCAGTTTTAAGGATGGAAAGAGTCTGAGCTTGGAAGTATGCAGAAAAAATTAGTAGGATTTAAATGTAGGATTTAAATGGGATATTGATGGGAAGAAGATGAAAGAGAAGAATCAAAGGTTTTACTAAAGTTGCATATTTGTGGAATGTGGAGGATTGTAGTATCATCACTATTCATTCATTCAATCATATTTATTGAGCACTTACTGTGTGCAGAGCACTGTACTAAGCACATCACTAGAGAAGCAGTGTGGGCTAATGCAAAGAGCATGGGTCCTAATCCCACCTCTACCATTCCCCTACTATGTGATCTTAAACAAGTCACTTAATTTCTCTGTGCTTCAGTTTCCTGTGAAGCACTGAAGCACAGGAGACTGTAAAATAGGAATTAAATATCTGTTCTCCCTCTCCCTTAGGCTGTAAACACCAAGTGAAGCAGGGGCCAAATCTAACCCGATTATATTATACTTACCCTAATGTTTGGCACCCAGTAAACAATTAAGAAATACCACAAGATAGGAAAAGGAGAAAGTTTGAACTTTTTTTTTCAATGTGACAGTTGATCCTCCAGATGTATATATCTCAAAGGCGTGAGAGGTCAGACCTGTAGATGTAGATTTTTGAGACATCTACCTAGAGCTAGAAGTTGAAACTTTGAGTAAATTAATTCCCAAGAGAATAAAGGTGAAACAAACAGAGGACCCAAAACTGAGCCTTGGAGGACACCCATAATTAAAAGACATAAGAAGAAAGTGGAGCCAGGAAAGGGAATGTAAGAATGATCAGAGACAGTAGATGAGAACAAGGAGTTCACAATAAATTTCTAAAAGCAGAAGATGTTCAGTGGGAGGGAAAGAGAAAGAAAGTTCAAGGAGGATTAGGGCAAAGATAAGACCAGTTTTTGGTTACTACAGAATTGTTTGCCTATTCCAATAATGGATAAAATTATTTGCAAAAACATACTGCATCCAGCCTGGACAACTCAATGCTGACAAGTACTAGTGAACTTGTACTGAGTGAAAAAATCCATTCTAAGATATGGGTTTATTACTATGTGCAGAACACAGCCGACAATAATGAATCAGTTGGTAGGGTAAAAAACAAACAAACAAACAACAAAAAAAAACCCTCAAGTTATAAGCTCTGGTTTTTTAACGTTTTGAAAGTTTGAAAAGTAAGCCTATTACTTTAATGGTCCCCGAGATTTAATTCGCGACCGACGGCATTTCTGAGCACTGCCTAATTGGTTTCTGGAACTTGGAACTCTGAAGTTGTATGTAATTAAAATTTATTTCCAACTACCTACAAATTATGTATGGTTCTCATACATAGCAAAATTGAAGATTAACCTAATAAAGAGATACCAGGATATTTTGCAGAACAGGTCAAAATCAATTATTGTCTTATGGAATTGTAATAATAGAAATAATATATTTCACTCCATATTTCATGATCATTTAGTATTAATTGCCATATATTAACTTAATGAATTGCTTCTTGCACAGTGAAATGGAATGGGTATTTGAAATAAATTAGTTTGCCATTCCCTGTGTTAAATATTACATTAAATGTCCAACATCAAGTCTCTGGTGACTGTATTTAACCAATGAATTCAGACTTCAAGGTGCAAATAGAGGTTAAAGGACTCTGCCTCTAGCAGTTTTGGAGGTTTTAACTTGTCAAGTCCAGGAACAAAGAGCTCAATTTTATTTTTCTGTTCAACAGCAATTAGATTGTCCTAGTCTTTTGTTCTGAATACTGTCGGGAAAATACATACAAAAAGTCATGTAATAAACTTCGATTCATTGTCCTTACTCTTAAATCTACAGGCAGTTCTACTGGTTCCTCTCTATTGCCGTGTTAGAAGGAGGAGCCTAGGTCTTAAGTAAGATGTCTCAAAACTCAGTATCTCAAAACTCTATGCAATTTTCTCGACAAGAACCTAGTTAAGCTTGATCAAAGCTCAACCATATTAGGAATTATTAGTTTCAAATAGATGCTAACTTGAAAGAGAACCTTCTTATATCCTCCCCTTCCAGACTTTAAACCCATGGTGGGCAGGGAATGTGACTACCAACTCTGTTACATTGTACAGTGCTCTCTGCACAGTAAGTGCTCAAAAAGCATCATTGATGATGATGATGATGATAGCATTATCTTATCTGGAGTTATCACAGTATACCAGGTGTCCACTAACTGCATGAAAGAATAATAAATACTTCTGGGCCAATTCAGAAGAAACAGATCTATGTTGTATTTAGTAGGTAACAATTCATTCAATGGTTTTTATTGAGTGCTTACTGTGTACCGAGCACTGTACTAAGCGCTTGGAAAGTACAATGTAATGGAATTATAAGTCCAGATGTATGGTTTCTTTGTAGACATTTGCAGAACTTAGAATATGTTATCAGATGAACTCCTGGACCCTCTGTTGCCCCCTGAGACAGGTGCTTGACAAAGGATAAAGAGCAGCAGGGCCTAGTGGATAGAGCATGGGCTTGGGAGTCAGAAGGACCTGGGTTCTAAGAGAAGCAGCGTGGCTCAGTGGAAAGAGCCCGGGCTTTGGAGTCAGAGGTCATGGGTTCAAATCCTGGCTCCGCCACTTGTCAGCTGTGTGACTTTGGGCAAGTCACTTAACTTCTCTGGGCCTCAGTTACCTCATCTGTAAAATGGGGATAAATTAAGACTGTGAGCCCCCCGTGGCTCACAACCTGATCACCTTGTAACCTCCCCAGCGCTTAGAACAGTGCATTGCACATAGTAGGTGCTTAATAAATGCCATTATTATTATTATTATTATCCCCTTTCCACCACTTGTCTGCTGTGTGATCTTCGGCAAATCATTTTTCTGTGCCTCAGTTACCTCACCTGCAAAATGGGCATTATGACTATGAGCCCCATGCGAGACATGGACTGTGTCCAACCTGATTGACTTGTATCTACTCCAGCACTTAGTTCAGTGCCTGGCACATAGCACTAAACAAATACCTTAAAAAAAATTCTCCTCTATGAGGTTGACATTTCTGAGCCATTTAACTCAGTAGTAAGACCTATGTGGAAAGGGTCTGGACTTTTCAAGTAAAATGCTGGATTTAAAGTTGTCTGGTGCCATATTAATCATATGCATTGAACACATAATCTATGCAGAACACTGCACTAAAGATTCTGCAGTACAGTTAATAAACCAAATCCCTGCCCAAACGAGGGTCATAAAGGGGGAAATCAGACTATACATATGACACTGGTTGAAACGCTTACAAAATGTCATGATAAATTCCAGGGTATCCTATGGATCTATAACATTCCTATTCTAGAAGCTCTGTCCTACATCATGAGGATGGGACACAATCTTGGTTGTGGTGATCTGTATTTCTTTGAAATCCAGAAAATATGGTCATCTTTTATGGAAGGAAACTGCTACAGGGTTTGAATGTAAGCTCCTCCTATTCCAGAATGTATAGTCCTTGTGGGCAGGGAACATGCCTCCCAAATCAGCTATTTTGTACTTTCCCAAGCATTTAGAACATTGCTGTGCATGCAGGAAGTTCTTAATAAATACCATTGATTGATTAAATGTTTCAAAATAGCTTTACTATTGCTGATTTGATTTCAAGTCAAGTGACAACAAACTTCTTAATAACACTCAAATCCTCATTCTGAGATAGTTGATTTAAGGAGCCACAGCATTGGGGAGGTGGTGCATGGTGTGACCAAAAAAGCCAAGATATTTTTCTGGGATGGGGAAGGTATGTATCTCCTCCATCTTATCTAATCCCCAACTTCTCCCTCCAGCCCCATCCTTCCAACCCACCGCCTAATGTAAAGCAGTTTACATTTCTTGCACCATCTTTTTCTTGTGTGAAACGTCGCAGTGTTAAGGTTTGCCTGCTGTCACCCAGAGTTGTAAGACAGAATCCAGAACTTCTGAGATATAGTTCTGTTGTTTGACTGTTGCATTTTCTCCCTTTCGTATCCATGGACATCATGATCTAGTGAGTAAAATAACTTCATGGCTCTATCCTGCAGATTCCCAGGGTAAGCTTGGAACCTCGGTCATTCATAATGATCACTGCAGTGTCCATTCATTTCTCCTGTGCTCTCCAAGTGAACAACCAGCACTTTTTCAGAAACACTTGTTCTAGAAACTGTTCATCATCTGAGCTGTGCTCCAAAAGAGTGAAAAAAGTGCATTCAGTAATGAATCTCAAACTGGAATATCTTTCCAATAATATAGAAGGAAAGTTAAAATCTCAGAACCATATTCTGGTCCCAGTTATTTAGTGATAATAATAATAATGGCATTTATTAAGTGATTACTATGTGCAAGGCACTGTTCTAGGCACTGGGGAGGTTACAAGGTTATCAGGTTGTCCCACGGGGGGCTCACAGTCTTAATCCCCATTTTACAGATGGGGGAACTGAGGCACAGAGAAGTGAAGTGACTTGCCCAAGGTCACACAGCTGACAAGTGGTGGAGCCGGGATTAGAACCCATGACCTCTGACTCCAAAACCCGGGCTCTTTCCACTGAGCCACGCTGCTTCTTACACCAATTTACATCAATAGCATTTTATTTATCATTTTAAACCATTAGAAATAGAATTATTTTTCAACAAAAGTAAATCATGGGGAAGTTAAGTGACTTGCCCAAGTTCACACAGCAAAACAATTTGCAGAGCCTGGATTAAAACTCTGGTTCTCTGACTCCCAGATCTGTCCTCTTTCCATTAGGCTCCACCTGCTTTCCAAAAAATTTTCGGCTTCTATCTCTCCACTTTTCAGAAATCTCCAATAGTTGCCCATCCATCTCTGCATGAAATGGAAATGCTTTGCTGTCTGATTTAAGGCATTCAATCAGGTTTCCCTCTTCTAACTTCAATTATGCACTACTATAACCCAGCCTGTATACTTCACTACACCAGATTACTCAATGGGCCTTGATTTTGTCTCTCTCGCCCCTGCACTTTTACTCTCATCCTCCTTATGGACCGTCCTCAGAGTTATCAGAGAACTTACAATAGATTGTTTTTAAAGGCTGTTCAAATATCCTGTCCAGAAATCAATTTTTTAAAATATTCAAATGAAGACGTTACATCACTTTGAAACAGAAAAGACAAAGAGCAATGTCAGTGGAGTGTCATAAGGAGAGTGAGCAACTTTCTAATTCTGGAACAGGCAGCAAAATATCCTAAGGGAGGCTCATAGGCATGTCCTCAAATTTGCTATCTCTTCATTCTCGCCTCAGGAAAAGGGGATAATAATATGAATCTAGTTCATGGAGATTCTTTGCCCAATCATAGTAACAGTAAAAATACACCAAAAATATTGAATTTTGCTTACGCTGTGACAGAGCATTGTGCTATACACTGGGGTAGCCATAAACAATCAATCAGTGGCATTTATTGAGCACTTACTATGTGCAGGGCACTTTACTAAGAGCTTGGGAAAGTATAATGCAGCACTGTTGGTTGACACATTCCCTTCCCACAGTGAATTTGCACTTGAGTGATAATCAAGTTAGGCACAGTTTAATCCAGATGGATCAAGGGAAAGCAGTTCTCTTATACCCATTTTACAGATTAGGAAATTAAGGCACAGATAATTCCTGAGAGTGAGCTATCAGTTCCTGACTCCCTGTACTCATCCTGCTTGAATGCCTAAGCTCTTACAATAGGCCAGTGAAAAATCTGAGACTAGAGAAGCAGTGTGGCTCAGTGGAAAGAGCCCAGGCTTTGGAGTCAGAGGTCATGGGTTCAAATCCCAGCTCTGCCAATTGTCAGCTGTGTGACTTTGGGCAAGTCACTCAACTTCTCTGTGCCTCAGTTACCTCATCTGTAAAATGGGGATTAAGACTGTGAGCCCCCCAAAGGACAACCTGATCACCTTGTAACCTCCCCACTGCTTAGAACAGTGCTTTGCACATAGTAAGTGCTTAATAAATGCCATTATTATTATTATTAACTCATGCCTCCTGCCTCCTAGACTCATGTTCTTCCCACTAGACCTCCCTGTTTCATTGCCATTTGTAAAATCAGGAAAATCTGGGGCAATGCCATGCACCTGTATTTCTACAATTATTCACTCATTAGGGAAAAAGTCAACATTTCAGTATTTTGGTTATGGCTAAACTTAGGTAAAAATGGGAAACTCATTAACATTCTGAATGTTTATGTTTAGACAAGCAGCATGGCCTAGTGGATAAAGCCCAGAACTGGGAGTCAGAAGGACTTGGGTTCTAATCCTGGCTCTGCCATTTGTCTGCTTTGTTACCTTGGGCAAGTCCGTTCATTTCTCTGGGCCTCAGATACCTCAACTGTCAAATGGGGATTAAGGCTGTGAGCACCATCAGGGACAGGGACTGTGTCCAACCTGATTTGCTTTTATCGATCCCAGCGCTTTGTTCAGTGCCTGACACATAGTAAGCACTCAATAAATACCAACATTATTATTGTTATTATTATTACCAGTGCCTGAATCCAGAGAGATGTAATCTATTTTAGTCTATTTATATTAATGCCTTCCTCCCCCTCTAGACTGTGAGCTCATTGTGGGCAGTAATGCATCTGTTTGTTGTTATATTGTACTCTCCCAAGCACTTAGAACAGTGCTTTGCATGCAATAAGATTGAATGAATCACTATCTGGAAATGATGACATAAATAAAAGACAGTCTTTTTTTAGGGATATAGAGATCCAAATTTTTGAAAGAATATTGAAAGAAATTTCATTTCAGATACCAAGGAGAGGCGCATCCCTCTATGACCCCAATTATAAGAGTATAACTCTTTGAAGGCAGAGATCATTTCTAACAACTCTATTGTACTCAAGTGCTTAGTACATTTCTCTGTTCACAGAGAATGCTCAAACCATGCCATTGATTGCTTTTCCTGAGATCTGACTCTGAAACAGGCACTCTGTAATATCCATGAACCAGCATTCTGTGGCTTGCAATGCCTTAACTTGTTTAAGGAGACATGGCTGGAATGGAAAAAAATACTGTATTTGGCTTCCTGTTCAAGACAACACATCAATATGCCATTGTGATTTACTTTTGTTAGGATGCAGGAATGAAATGGCAACTCAATTTTTATTATTGAGAGAAAAATTAACTGTAAATCAAAACTATTACTCTCCCTGCCTCAGGGGAAGGTATTTAAAAATTAAAGGCACCGTAGAAGCCTGGATGGAGATCTGAAACTGGGATTATGCAAGTGATATTCTCTGCATGTAAACGATCCACTTCATCATGGAAGGTCATCGGCCCTTAAAGCGGATTCCTCATGATCATTTGTACTTTACAAGTGCTTAGCACAGTGCTCTGCACTTAGTGCTCAATAAATACGATTGAATGAACGAAAGAATTGAAGCAATTGGAGAGCATGACTATGGAGAGGCTACCATTTTGAGTTAGTCTCCAGTTACATATCAGTCAATGACAATAACACAAGTTGGGAAATACATTGATGTGTTTTGAAGAGTTGATCTATCAGTGGTATTCACCGAGTGCTTACTATGTGCAGGGCCCTATACTAAATGCTTGGGACAGTACAAACCCCCCAGTCTTATCTGTTCAAGACCCCCCCAATAACAATACCTGTGTATTTGTTAAGCCCTTACTGTGTACCAAGCACTGTGCTAAGCACCAAGGTGAATACAAGCAAATCAGGTTGGACCCTATCCCACAACAGGCCCACAGTCTCAATTCCCATTTCACAGATGAGGTAACTGAGGCATAGTGAAGTGATTTGCCCAAGGTCATCCAGAAGTCAAGTGGCAGACCCGGGATTAGAACCCACAACCTTCTGACTCCTAGAACTGTGCTGTATCCACTACACCATGCTGCTTCATATACCCTAGAGTAGGTAACATGCATAAATAATATAATAATTCTGGTAATGATAATGGCTGTATTGGTTAAATGCTTACTATGTGCCAAAGCCTGTAAATACAAGATAAATAAGTTGCATACAGTACCTTACCACATGAGGCTCACAGTATAAGCAGAAAATAGCACAGGTATTGAATCCCCATTTAACAGAGGAGGAAACTGAAGCACAGAGAAGTGATTTTCCCAACATTATACAGCAGGCAAATGGTGGGGCTAGGATTAGAACCCAGATCCTCTGACTCCTTGTCCCATGCTATTTCCACAAAGCCATGCTGTTTCTGGTTTCACATCACTTTTACCCCCTCAGATTTATTATCGTCATGATAACCATCATGATATCAGAAATAAAACAAATGGTTAATAATGTGCAATCTTGTTTAAACCTATCAGGAAGTTAGAACTAAAGAAACGTGTAAAGGTTTATTTATAATCATGTATTCAAGTAAATGCTATCTCTCTGTCAGCAGAGCAGACTAAATAGACTGCCAACTTCCTTAGACTGTGCACCTGGGTGAGACAGAGGCTGAGTCTAATCTGATTTTCTCTTCTGCGGTGCTTAGTACAGTGTTCTGCACATAGTATGCACTTAAAAATACCGCAGTTATTATTACTATCATTGGGGGTGAGCAATTGAGAACATATTTGGTCTACGGACCACTGGGGACCTAGAAATCAAAGATTCTTCAGAAACTTGCCTGTGGGAAATGGAATCACCACAACAGGAAAAAGCCTATCACAGTGAAATTTGTGTGGATCGCACAATCATCCTGAGGTACTGAAATTCTAGTGCTTACGTATTTCCTTATACCCATCCTAGGATTTACATATACACATGTATTCAATTGTTTATTTGGTTAGTGATTTTGATTACTCTTGTTTATAAATATTTCTGGGCCTGTTTACCTCATTAGAATAGAAGCTCTTTAAGGGGCAGGGTTGTTTCAATTTGTCCTGCTTGTGTGCTTCATTCAGGACATTACACCCAATGAGCACTCCAAAATGTTAGTGTTCCCCTTTCCTTCCTCAGGCTCAGTTTCCTTGGAAGAGAGGTGTACCAAGGGCCGCTTCCACTATGAAGCCTGCTGCCATGAGAAATCTCCCAGGCTGTCAGAGAGGTTTTTTTTTTCCCCTCGCTCCTAACCACAGTTCGGGTCGAGTTCTGCCTTGTGGAGAGGGAGAGATGAGCCATGTTGTCAACCCCGTGTCCAACATGGCTCCCACAGTATGGAGAGAGGCACAGCACTATTGTGAAGCTGATATCCTTTCCTCTCCCCATGCTCCCCTCAACTGAGGCACACCCCAGAGGCCTGAACAGCCCCGCTTCGACACACGTCTGCAGAGTGATGGTGCTTCAGCACCCGCTAACAGTATCCTTTACCCTCATTTCCATCTTTCAAAGAACCTTTGTTTATACTGCAATTGTTTCAGAAAGGAACTTCGGAAAATATGATCACAATTCACTGAGGGGATCAGTACATTTGAGGGAAAGCAGTATGGCTTAGTAGAGACGGAAGAGGCCTGAGAGTCAAAAAGACCGGGATTCTAATCCTGCCTCTGTCAATTGTTTTCTGTGTGACTTTCCTACTTAAACTTTGAACCCCATAAGGGAGGGACCTAATTAACCTGAACCTATCCCAGCACTTACAACAGTGTTCAAAACAGAGTAAGTGCTTAAAAAGAAAAATGCCATTTAAAAAAAAAGGAATGTAGGGAAACAGCATGCTTTAGTGGAAAGAGCACGATCCTGGGAGTCAGAGGTCCTGAGTTCTAATTCTGACTGTGCCACATGTCTGCTGTGTAACCTTGGGCCAGTAATTTTAACTACTCTGTGCCTCAGTTCCCTCATTTGCAAAATGGAGATTCAATACTTGTTACCCCTCCTACTTCGAATGTGAGCCCTATATGGGATTTGATTATCTTTGATTTACCCCAGCTCTTAAGCACTTAATAAATACCATAATTATTTTGTGAATTATTATAGTGATTACTACTGATGATAATAATAAGTAAATCTTATATTATTTTGTATTTTTTTTTCTTAGGCTATTTTTCAAATTCCAGAGGTGGGACAGTTGAATTGGAAATCACGCCATTCTCGGAATACGGAAAAAAGTAGGTAGAAACTGTCAATGAAGAGTTTAATACAAAAAAACTTGAGAAATAAATAGTTAAAGAGTTTTCACTGATGAAACATGTGCTTTTGCCTATGACATTTTGAAAGCTCTGTTCCTTGGCAAAGACCTAAACAGAAATTCATTTGGTGAAGACAGATTCCATAAAGTAAAGCTGAGCTATTTTTTCGCTTCCAAACTTCAAAAGCAATCTGCACATTGTTTTAAATCTTTAGTTCAAATCCAATGTTCTTTCCTTTCATTATTTCAACCTTTTTCTTAATAGTGGTCATTGGCTGTGTAATAACTTTAACTTCCAAAGCTTCATTTTTTAGGATTCTGTTAATAGAGAGACAGAAACCACTTCTCTCCTCCTGCAAAAAATCAGTGACTATGGAAAGAAAATTATTGTACAATTGGGAAGAAGCCATGTTCCAGCTAGCGAAAAGAAAGCAGGAGAGGAAGATAGGGATTTTATAGGCCTAAGCATGCTAATTGAAAAAGTTGTCTTTGATGGTGGTCCCTGGCTTATCTGTCTGTATATCCATGACCAACTATATTACCATAAATGTTCTGGTCAGTGCAGTTTACAAACCAGCAGACTTTGAATTTCTTCTTTGTCAACAATCAGAGAATACTGTTGAGCTAACTTTCTCTAAATAAGAAGTAAGGGGAAGAGAGAGGCCAAGGCATAGAATTGCATTTATTCAGGACTAAAGATCAATGTCAGGAGAGTCACAGCCCTGGAAAAAGTCTGACACATAATAGTGAGACTTTTTTCCAGCCTGCTATCTCTCTGTGTACCATGCTCTTCAGGAGTTCAATCCTTTCACTGACCTAAAAGTTCTGCAACCTTCCCATTTCTTCAATAAATGCTATTTATTGATTAGTTATTTATGATGCTCATTAATCGCTTATCGAGAAGCAGCATGGCCTAGTGGAAGTAATATGGGCTTGGGAGTAAGAGGACCTGGCTCTGCCAATTGCTTGCTATGTGACCTTGGGCAAGTCATTTAACTTCTCTGTGCTTCAGGTCCCACAACTGTAAAATGGGGATTAAATACCTGTTCTCTCTCCTACTTAGACTGTGAGCCCCCTGCGGGATAGGGACTGTGTTTTGCCTAATTAACTTGTACCTACAACAGTGCTTAGAACAGTGTTAGACACATAGTAAATGCTTAACAAATATCATAAAAGCAAACGGAGACTTCTAGACTATGAGCCCACTGTTGGGTAGGGACCGTCTCTATATGTTGCCAACTTGTACTTCCCAAGCGCTTAGTACAGTGCTCTGCACACAGTAAGCGCTCAATAAATACGATTGAATGAATGAATGAATGAATGAAATGGAGATGCATCATGGCTTAGTTGAAAGCACTTGGATGTGAAAGTCAGAAGAGCTGGGTTCTATTCCTAGATCTGACACTTGCCTGCTGAGTGATTTTAGGCAAACCACTTGACTTCTCTGGGCCTCAGTTTCCTCTTCTGTAACATAGGGATTTATTATCTGCTCTTCCTCCTCCTTAGACTCTGTGCCCTGTAAAGGACTGGGACTGTGTCTGATCTGATTAGCGTGGATCTACCCCAGGGCTTAGCTCAGTGCTTGACATGTAGTAAGCACTTAACAAATACCATAATTTTATTATTATTATTATTGTCATCATTATTAGGTAAGTCTCTAAATAGATCCATTCATTTATTCAATCATATTTATTGAGTGCTTACTGTGTGCAGAGCACTGTACTAATGAAAGCATCACAGACCAGATACAGTTCCTGCCCTACTTGGGGCTCTCAATCTAGGTAACAATGGATTTCAAGGAAAACGGGTAATAAATTCAACAAGCCAAGATGCAATGCCAAGACAAAATAACAATAATAATAACAATAATAATCTGCATTAATTTTTTACTGTGTGCCGAACACTGTACTAAGTTTTGGGTAGATTATAATATAAAACAACTGGACAAAGACCGTTTCCCACACAGGGCTCACATTCTAAAGAGGAAGGATACTATTGAACATATTCCCATTTGACAGATGAGATAAAGGAGGAAGAAGTTAGGTGACTTTTTTTAAGTCAGAAAACAGGCAAAACAGACAAGTGGCAGAGCTGGGACTACAGCCCAGTCCTTCTGACACCCAGACTTGAGAGTGGATTTTGGAGGTGAAAATCCTCAGATTTCCCACTGTTCCAGGAAAATAGTCCTTAGCAACAAACCAACATCATTCCCCCATAGGATTCTAGGAGATGTAAAGGTAATCTTCAGGCATGTGGTGTTCTACAGTGAGAGGTGGCTATTTTGGGCAGCTAACCCCAAACCCTAGTGTTTATAGGCCTCTAAACCACTTATGACTCAATCTCTGTCCACCCCCTTTCATTCGATGATAGGGAAACCTAGTGCCCAGTGCCCCTAAGAGCTGGATCAGTCTTCATCTACAGTCATAGGCTTTCCAACACTATTAAAATTGGACATCCACACTGCTGCCTCATCTTCCCTCTGCCACATAAAACAAGGTTTTTCCTGGTGTCATCATGATGCGGGCCTGTGTGGTTTCCCTCTGGGGCGGTGGGCCCCAGGGCTCCCGTGTCAAACATTTTGGGGGGAAATAGAGGAGGGTGGCATCATATGACCCTTAACTCCCAAATGTTTTCTACCCAGTGTCCATGCCATTGTTGCTGCCTGATACTGCTTACTACCTGTGAACTAGGTGAAATGGAAACTGACTTGTTCTGAGTAAGACATAGTTTTAGGAGCTCTGAGGCAGCAGTGGACAGCTGAAAGGTCACAGCAGAGCAGTAGGACAGAAAATTCACATTCTAGTTTTAATCCCTACCACATACACCACAGATGAACAAGTGCCATTGGGTAACGACCTTAAAAAAGACCAGTGCCCACTATTCAGATGTCCAAAGAATGCCACTATGTTAACCAAAGAAAATTCAAGCAAATATCCCAGGATATGAAGATAATTTACCTAATCTGTTGGTTAACTAGGGCAGCTGTATTCATTTTGCTTAATTTTTATAATGAAATTTTCACCTGATAAATTCAATGGGAAATTTTAAGTGGGAATTTGAACCATATATTCCTCTCAAGCCTTGCTAATCTGAAACCATTTTGTCATCTCTTCTTTATTAATCCTCGGAAACATTGAAAACAGAAAGCACATAAAAATCCAGAATCTCCTTTATATGAATGGTGGGCATAATAAAGACAATATGTCTGATGTGGGATGCATAAAATGGAAATGAAACATGAAAGCATATTCAATCAGTTGGTCTAAATGTTACATGGTAGATGGAAATAAATTTTAAAGACATGTTTTACATAGTGTTCTCAGAGAGGCTGCAAAATGTAATTGTCTTTTTCCTTTCAAAACATGTTGTATTTATTTTATGGAACCAATAATAATAATAATAATAGTAATAAATATTTGTTAAGTGGCTACTATGTGTCAGGCACTGTTCTAAGTGATGATTCTGTGGGTGCTTGAAATGTCCCAAGTACACAGAAACACCTCAGCAAATGCATAAATTATTAGAACACATGGAAATCAAATTTATTTCAGGCATTTTTGATCTTCTATCGTTTGAAACTGGGTTGTGTGTTGCTACTTTTTGTCTGGGCTTTGATACACAATATTTACAAATGTGAGATGCAGCATCTTTTCGAAGAGTTAACTGATCATCCCTTTCCTCCCATCCTCCCCCACATAATAATAATAATAATGATGATGACATTTGTTAAGCACTTACTATGTGCAAAGCGCTGTTCTAAGCGCTGTGGGGGGGATACAAGGTGATCAGGTTGTCCCTTGTGGGGCTCACAGTTGTAATCCCCATTTTACAGATGAGGTAACTGAGGCTCAGAGAAGTTAAGTGACTTGCCTAAGGTCACACAGCAGACATGTGGCGGAGCTGGGATTTGAACCCGTGACCTCTGACTCCAAAGCCCATGCTCCTTCCACTGAGCCACGCTGCTTCTGCTGCATCATCCCACTCCTCTTCCACAAAACAGATGTAGATTTGGTTCTGGTAGGTGAGGAGTAAGTATGGTATTTTTAAGGCCTTACTATCTGCCAAGCACTGTTCTAAGCATGGGGAATGATGCACGTTAACCATGTGGTACACTGTCCATGTCCCACATGGGATTCACCGTCATAATCCCCATTTTATAAATGAAGTAAGTGAGGCTCAGATAAATTAAGTGACTTATCCAAGGTCACACAACAGACATGTGGCAGAGTCAGGATTAGAACCCAGGTCCTCTGACTCCCAGGCCTGTGCTCTAGCCACTAAGATATTGTTGTCAATGCCTAGCCTTGAATATTTTACCGGTGTGACAGTCGTGTAAACACAAGCTGCCTTTGTGTCGTAGGACTTCATTTTGATCTTTCGACTGAAATCAGGCTAAGTCAGTGGATTGTCAAATGTATTAACTGTGTTTTCGCTGTATTTCCCACACTGTATCAGACCCTTGTCCTATCCTTCTTGTTTCAAATTTCTCCCAACTCTCCTAACATACAGCTGAGAATTGGAGGTTATGAATATGAATTAGACAGAGAAGCAGCCTGTCCTAGTGGAGAGGGCATAGGCCTGGGAGCTAGAGAACCTGGGTTCTAATCCTGGATCTGCCAATTGTTAGCTATGTGACCTTGGACAAGTCACTTAACTTTTCTGTGCCTCAGTTACCTCATCTGTAAAATGGAGATTAAGACCCTGAGCCCCATCTGGGGCATGGACTGTGTCCAACCTAATTAGCTTGTATCTACTCCGGCACCTAGTACAGTGCCTGGAACATAGTAAAGCGCTTAGCAAATACCATTAAAATTAATAAACAAATAATTGGGTTACTCCTGCTCTGCTTGCTATAGGGAGTACTCCAAGTGCAGAAATGGAGATTATCCTCTGTTGTTTGGGCTGCTGGGTGCTGGTGAATTTGTGATGAATGTCTATTCAGAGGACTGAAGGAAGAAAGCTGCTATTCTTTGTTACTGTTTTGTAGTTTCTGATAAAACCTGGAAGCTTTTGTGAACATGATTTTTGCCAGGATGACCCTTTGATTCAGACTAGACATGAATACAGTTTGCTGACAGATGCTCTCAATTAATGATCCACTTTGTTGTTTCAGACATGTGGAGAATGAAACATTTTATTTCTGCTTTTGGAAATCGACTAGTCACACTGATGTGGAAAATGTGTATAATGGCAGCATGTGATACCTACAAAATATGATACATTGGATGTCTAAAATCATCTTGGCTATAATCTCAGGCTCACCACTGGGGTAAGGACCCTTCTGCATTACAGAGATGGACTGGGTTTGGAAGGGTTAGTTCTAACTCCTAAGTGGCCTTTTTTTTCTGACCCGTGTAGCTCTGAGAAAGGTATTCAGCTTGGTTCTGATATGGTTCCCACATTGCAGTCCAGAAGGGCTGTGTTAGAGCCAAGGCCAGGGTATCTTCCTCTAGTCACAGGTGTGTTATCATTATTAATATTGCTATTAGTAGTAGTAATAGTAGCATATTTGCTAGTCACTTACTATGTGCCAAACACTGTGCACATAGTACACATAGGTACAAATTATTCAGGTTGGACACAACCCCTGTCCCACATGGACATCACAGTTTAAATTGGATGGAGAACAGGTATTGAATCCCCATCTTTACAACTGAAGAAACTGAGACACAGAGAAGTAAAAGGACATGTCCACAGTCACACAGCAAGCAATTGCCAGAGCCAGGATTGGAAGCCAGGTCTTCTGATTACCAGGCCCATGATCTTTCTACTAGGCCACGCTGCTTTTCCAAGTTACTTGGACATCTTGTCCATGGTTTTGGACAGTGACTGTGAGTACCTATCCTGGTGCTTAAAGTGCTTTGTGCAGAGCACTGCACGCAGTAAGCGCTCAATAAATACAATTGAATAAATGAATAATACAGTGCTTGGCACAAAGTATCACAGTTATTATTATTCCAAAATCACAATTAGCAACCTTGAGCACTCTCCGAAATAATGGGTTTTTTGTTTTTTTAATGGCATTTATTAAGCGCTTACTATGTGCAGAGCACTGTTGGAACCTCAATCCCTGGCCTCTTCAGGAATTAGGAGAAACCTGATCATTGAGAGCATCATTTCTGGTAATAGTAATAGAAAAGAAGTGGTAATTCAATTTATTAAGTGCTTTCTGTGGGTAAAGCATTGTACTAACTGCTGGGAAAGAATACTTGGTGAGAGTTAAACATGGACCTTGATCCTCCAGATCTCAAAATAAAGATGTAATGTCAAGGGGACCAGTGGCAGACAAATAAAGAAAAATCAACAGTGAAAGTAAAGGACAAGGATAAATACTCCCTGCACTACAGGCATAGGCTAGGGAGTCAGAGGGCCTGGGTTCTAATCCTAGTTCTGCCACTTTGCTGTGTGACCTTGGGCAAATCACTTAGCTTCTCTAAGCCTCAGTTTTCTCATCTGAAAATGGGGGTTCAATCCTATTCCCTCCTACTTGAACCTCAAGTAGGACAGGGGCAGTGTCCAACCTGATTGGCCCACATCTATCCCAATGTTTAGGACAGGGTTGGACACATATGAAGTGCTTAACAGATACCAGAATTAATTAATTTTAAAAGCAGGGGGTATTATGGCTAATAGAACAGAGTTCCTGGCTCCTCAAAGCTCAGAGTGGGGCCATAAGGACCACCACAAATACAGCCATCCCATTGGTCTAGACTGTGGGGAGGTAACATTCTGGAGAGGTTGTAACCCAAAACAATGGAAGATTTTTGGAAGGGGGAGGGGAGAAGACATTTTTTTTTTCCAAGATGATTTCTTTCTTACATGTATGTCCTTACATAGGCCCGTACCACATACATGGATAATAAGAGGAAAATTAATGGCATGAATGGCTGATTTCCTGGGACGGTAAATATTCTTCAATCCTTTTACAAGCCCATGTTCCCTAAGAGTCGGATCCCAAAAAATGTCAAGATAGAATTTAGGGGAACACTGTGGCTTACAACTCTGTCTAATATGTTAAACAAGAATTAGAGCTAAACCAATTAATGGAAGATATATGTTGGTTAAATATAAGCCTATGTGGTATTTTGACATTTTGATATCTGGTTCTTTTTGTGTAACTCAAGAATACAAAGGCAGTGTCAATTTAATTATTTAATTGGAGACTACTGCACTGATTGCAGTCTAGTTTAGATAACCACATATCTCTAAAATGCAGATGAAGAAAAGCACATTTGTAGAATACCAGCTGAGCCAAAAACATTACCTACCTCTTTCAGAAAGCTGTTTCCAATTAATTTTTCTTCTTCCCAGGTTGTATGCTCCCAAATAACATCCTTACTCTTTGGCACGGAAACTTTCCATTGCACTTTTCCATTCAAATCAATTCTGCTATTTAAACACTTCTTTCTTCCCCCTCAAGTCTGTAAATTTATATTTATCTCTCTAGTATAGTATACCTCTTATTAAACTTTTCATCTCTAATCACTGTTTCACCAACACCTTCCCTAATTCATTCATTCATTCAATCATATTTATTGAGCACTTATTTTCTGCAGAGCACTGTACTAAGTGCTTGGGAAGTACAAATTGGCAACAGATAGAGACAGTTCCTACCCAACAACGGGCTCACAGTCTAGAAGGGGGAAACAGACAACAAAACAAGTACACAGGTGTCAATACCATCAGAATAAGTAGAATTAGAGCTATATACACATCATTAATAAAATAATAATGGCATTTGTTAAGCTCTTACTATGTGCAAAGCACTGTTCTAAGTGCTGGGGAGGTTACAAGGTGATCAGGTTGTCCCACGGGGGGCTTACAGTCTTAATCCCCATTTTACAGATGAGGTAACTGAGGCACAGAGAAGTTAAGTGATTTGCCCAAAATCACACAGCTGACAATTGGCGGAGCTGGGATTTGAACCCACGACCTCTGACTTCAAAGCCCGTGCTCTTTCCACTGAGCCACGCTGCTTCTCTAGAATAATAAGTTCTTACTACAGTACCCTGCACACAGTAAACACTTAATACTTTTGAATACATGTTATATGGTACTCTTAGAGAAGCAGCGTGGCTTAGTGGAAAAGAATCTGGGCGTGGGAGTCAGAGGTCATGGGTTCTAATCCCGGCTCTGCCACTTGTCAGCTGTGTGACTCTGGGAAAGTCACTTAACTTCTCTATGCCTCAGTTCCCTCATCTGTAAAATGAGGATGAAGACTGTGAGCCCCATGTGGGACAACCTGATCACCTTGTATTCCCCCAGTGCTTAGAACAGTGCTTTGCACATAGTAAGCACTTGACAAATGCCATTATTATTATTAACAAAACAAGTAGGTGTCAATACCATCAGAATAAATAGAATTATAGCTGTAAAAAAATTATGGTAATTGTTTAGCACTTTGTGCGAAGCACTTTTCTAAATGCTGGAGGGGATGCAAGACGATCAGGTTGTCATATGGGGCTCACAGTCTTAATCCCCATCCTACAGATGAGGTCACTGAGGTACAGAGAAGTGAAGTGACCTGTCCAAAGTCACACAGCTGACAAGTGGCGGAGACAGGATTAGAACCCATGACCTCTGAGTCCCAAACCCGGGCTCTTTCCATTGAGCCACACTGCTGTTATATGCACATTATTAATAAAATACAGTAATAAGCGCTTAGTACAGTACCCTGCACACAGTAAACACTTAATACATTTGAACTGAATATGTGTCATATGGTACTCTTAGAGAAGCAGCATGACTTGGTGGCAAAGACCCCAGGTCACTTACCTTCCTTCTCTGGGCTTCAGTGACTTCATCTGTAAAATGAGGATTAAGACTGTGAGCCCCATGTGGGACAACCCGATGACCTTGTATCTACCCCAGTGCTTAGAACAGTGCTTGACACATAGTAAGCACTTAACAAATACCATCATTATTAGTATTATTATTCTAGTGCTTAGAACAGTGCTTAGCACATAGCAAGTGCTCAACAAATACCGTCATTATTAGTATTATTATTCTAGTGCTTAGAACAGTGCTTGGCACATAGTAAGCACTTAACAAATACCGTTACTATTACAGTGTTTTGCACCCAGGAAGCACTCAGTAAATACAATTAACTGAATGAAGTGGTGGAGTCAGAATTAGAACTCATGCCCCACGCCTCCTTGTTCAAGCTCTTTCCATCAGGTCACACTGTTGCTCTAAGATGCCACATTCAGGGGCGAAAACAGTCCATTATTTGAGGATTCTTTTTAGAAAATGAACTCCTTACTCAAGCAGTTAGAAATATATGTTTAACTCATCAAGGTCTAAAGCAAATACTGTCAGTTGAATTTTAAAGGGCTAAGTGAAAGTATTATTTCCACCCAGATCTGTGGCTTTGACATGATAATTTTGTCAACAAATTTATTCATTTATTTATTTTGGTCACATTAATGGAATCCAAATAAAATGAGTTAAACCAAAGAAAATCATTTCCTCGTGGCTGAAAAATGTTAAGGATGCAAATTAGAATATACCTATTTGCCAAGTTATGAATGTCTGCGTAGACTCACTGAGATTTGTAATGATACCCCTTTCTACTTTTCAGAGTTCTTCAAAAACAATTTAAGAACTTGATAAAACCCATCTGTGCTGCAAAGTTACTTTTTGTTTGTAAATTGTGAAGATTAGAAATCTATCTAAATCAGTGTCAGGTTATCCATTAGGATTTGTTTATACAGCCAAAGTAATGGAGGATTGAACAATGATCCTATGAGTTTGGATCGTAAAAATGGTCACTGGAGATCATTCTAGACTAAAATGGCAGTCTGACCATCTGAATTTAGTGGATAATTATTCAACCCTCTATTTCCAGTTGGTTTATTTCAGTGTCCACACCACCACGTTTTCCAATGATCTCATAACAAAATTACCAGATTTAATGGTGGACATTGTGAGAGATGGATATAAACCACAAATAAGATATAGAACTGGTGTGTAAATCATGCAATTTCATATCCTTGTGTAGAAAAAAAATCAAATATCCTTGCTCAAATTTTGGCTTCTCATCACTACTTCCTAATAATGATGGTTAGTTTTCTTTGGAAAAAAAATCAGATGGTTTTGTTGTTGAAGAACTTGAAGAGAATAATCAGGTTGGACACAGTCCATGTCCCATGTGGGGATGATAGTCCTAATCCCCATTTACAGATGAAGTAACTGAGGAACAGAGAAGTGAAATGACTTGTCCAAAGTCACACAACAGACAAGTGGTAGATCTGGAATTAGAACTCAGCAACCATCATACTGACCAACTCTGTCATATTGTACTTTCCCAAGCACTTCATACTGTACTCTACATGTAGAAGGTGCTCAGTAACCATAATTGATTGATTGGTAGAAATTAGTAAAAGTTTCATACGAGAAGCAGTGTTCACTAGTGGAAAGAACATGGGAGTGGGCGTCAGGTGACCCAGATTCTTGTCCCAGTTTCTTCAAGTTAAGTGACCATGGGTAAGTCACAACTTCTCAGTGCCTTAGTTTCCTCATCTGTAAAATGGGGATAAAATATCTGTTCTCCCTTGCTCCTAAACAGTTTTAAGATGAAGTAACTGAGGCACAGAGAAGTGCCCAAGACCTGCCCAAGGTCACAAAGTAGACAAGTGGCAGAGCCGGGATGAGAACCCAGGTCTTTATGACTTCCAGGCTGGTGCTTTATCCACTAAGCCCTGGTCTTAGCTCCCCAAATATTGAATATTAACCTTTAATGTGTTCCAGAGGCTACATGGCTTCCTATGATGATGTAGAAGCAAAGCAAGAACACACTCTAGGAGTCTGGTCCTTTTGTCTAAGCCTTGGTGAACAGGGAATGCACAGCCAAAGAAAAGCTGTGCACAGCCAAAGGCAATTTAGAAAAGTGAGGGGGATTTTTTGGCTCGGCTTGTTAGGACATGCATCAACCCTCCTTTGAAAATGTGGCCAATTAGGTTGGAAATTCTCCTTTAGATCCTCTTTTTCAGAACCAGAAGGAACAAGTCAAGATATTAGGAAAATCATTACTGGCAATGGAACCTGCTCCTTCTAAAGAGGAAAAATGAGGGGATTTTTTTGTAGTTGTTTTGTTTTTCATCACCTGGTGTCCTCCATAAAAGTCCAAAAGAACCTCAGATATTTGGCTAACAATACGAAGGCTAGGATCAACCCCTAACACAACCACTAAGACAACCAAACAATTGTGGCTCAATAGTTTGGTACAAGACACAAAGATAACGTTCCCATTACTCATGCAGAAAGGGCTAGAAAAGGATGAAAAGGTTTAAGGTTCAGTGATTGAGGAAGTATTTAAATTGCGTTATCTGGTTTCACTCTGATTCATTTCTATCTTGGATTATAAATCTAATAATAGTCCCACAGACTTGCAGTATTTTGAAATGCATGGTAACTAGCACAACTGTAAAGCTAATAAAGCACTGTGCAAATGTTTTCAAGAGTTTATAAATCTGCACTCTATTATGGAAGAATATCAGCGTGGCTCAGTGGAAAGAGCACAGGCTTGGGAGTCAGAGGTCATGGGTTCAAATCCCTGCTCTGCCACTTGTCAACTGTGTGACCTTAGGCAAGCCACTTAACTTCTCTGTGCCTCAGTTACCTCATCTGTAAAATGGAGATTGACTGTGAGCCCCACGTGGGACAGCCTGATCACCTTATCTCCCCACCAGCGCTTAGAACAGTGCTTTGCATGTAGTAAGTGCTTCACAAATGTCATTATTATTATTGTTATTATTATTATGGATTAGTGTTGAAAACCAGTGAGGGTGAGGAGCACGAATCCTCCATCTATTGAGAAACATGCTACCTTCATTCATTCACTCCAAATAGCATTCTTGCAAAGCTATAGGGGAACCTTTTTCTGAGGCATAATTAGCTAATAATTATAGAGATGTCCACTGGCAGTGCTCAACAGAACTCAATAAAAACTTGTGATTTAGCACAGCATAACCAGATGATGTGGTAGAGCCATTTTTCCAGGAATCTGCCAAACCTAGAACAATTCACTGTGGTAGTCTGACCTCATTATTGCTCCCTAACTTTTACATTCCCCTCCCAGGTCCCTGTGGACATGGCTGCCTCTTCATAATTTACTTTGTGCCAGGCACTGTTCTAAATGCTGAGGTAGATGCATGATATTCAGATCACACACCATCTCTGACCCAGATGGGGCTCACAGACTAAGATGGAGGGTGCATAGGCATTTAATCCCTATTTTACAGTTGAGGAAATCAAAGCACAGAGAGGTTAAATGAATTTCCCACGGTCACCCAGCAAGCAATTGGCGGGGCTGGAATCAGAACTCATGTTCTTTCTACTAGGCCACACTACCTCTGATTCATCTGTAACAACAGTGGCCTAGACCTCCATTTAAAGTCTCCATTTCAAACCTTTTAGTGGACAGCAAGTAATAATAATAATAATAATAGTATTTGTTAAGTGCTTACTATGTGCAAAGCACTGTTCAAAGCGCTGGGGGGATACAAGGTGATCAGGTTGTCCCACGTGGGGCTAACAGTCTTAGTCCCCATTTTACAGGTGAGGGAACTGAGGCACAGAGAAGTTAAGTGACGACCAAAGTCACACAGCTGACAATTGGCAGAGCCAGGATTTAAACCCATGACCTCTGACTCCAAAGCCCGTGCTCTTTCCACTGAGCCATGCCACACATGCATTGAGCATGTGTTTCTATTATAGACAATCTAGAGCCCATGTTTCCTAAAATACTCCATGACTTCATACTTGGGGACTCATCAAATTAATAGTATTGTGGTACCACTGTAGGTGCTAAAAATGAACAGATGTAAAGAGAGAATACAGAGTTTTATGGGGCAATGTGGTAGCAATAACTCCTCAAAAGAATATTTGATATTTGTGCCGTGCTTTTTCAAAGACCCTTACAAACGGTCTCCAATGAATCTGCTATGAAATAAGCATATCCATTACCATTAGCTACTCATAAATAGAAAAATGAATCATCAAAAGTGATTTATTCTGCACCATATAGTGAGTCTGTGACAGCTTCACAATTGACATACCAGAGTTTCAGATGCCTCAATCCTGGTCCACTGGTAAAACAAGCGTTCCTTAATTGGAAACACCACTATGACACTTTCTCATAGCTAGAAAAAAAAAGGTTCTGCCAGCTGAGAAAGGGGTAACTTGAGCGGATCCAATTCTACAATTTTGTTTTACGATCTCAGTAGGTTTGTGATTCCTCCTCCCGCTTTTATTAGCATATCGATGTAAAACGGAAATATATTAAAATGGAATTCACTGACCAGAAATGCAAGCTAAGGCCCAATATTTTAAAGGCCCAAAGTAGCATTGATATTCATTTTTAAAAATACCTTTATAACTATCTTCCAACAATAGAGCAGACTTTGTCACCAGTGTATCACCACTGGCAATATGAATGGAAATGGGAAATTCTCACAGCATGGCTTGTTGGACAGAACAAGGGCTTGGGTGTCAAAGGACATGGGTTCTAATCCCAGCTCTGACACTTGTCTGCTGTGTGACCTGGGGCAAGCCACTTAATTTCTCTGTGCCTCAGTTACCCTATCTGTAAAATGGGGATGAAGGCTGTGAACCCCATGTGGGAGAACATGATTACCTTGTATCTACCTCAGTGTTTAGAACAGTACTTGGGGCATAGTAAGTGCTTAACAAATACCATTATTATTATTGTCATTACCTATGTCTCTGGTCACTGTGCAAGAAAAATAAGTATCAGAATTGCCCTTGCTCATTATAAGACTAATAGTGATTACAAAATTTCCAAGAATCACTGTAAGCATTTTACAAAAACCACAAATATAATAATAATAATAATAATAATAATAATAATAAGGGCGAAGCCTAGAGAGAAATAGTGGAAAGAGGAATGACCAAAGAGTCAGAGGACCTGGATTCTAATCCTAGCTCAGCTATTTACTTCATGTCCAAGTGACCTTGGACAGGTCACTTACCTTCTCTGTACCTCAGTTTCCTCATCTGTTAAAGTGAGATGAAATATCTGTTCTCCCTCCTCCTTATATGATGAACCCTATATGGGACAGACTCTATATCCTGTGTATATACCCTAGCACTTAGTACAGTGTTTGGCAAATAGTAAGTGCTTAGGAAATTCCTCAATTATTATTACAAAGTCCACTCATGCACTTCACAATGTATTGAACATGTGACTGCCTACACACTACACTCATCCCTAACAAGAATATGTTGGGAAATCCTCAAACCTGGGTTCCAATCCCAGCTCCACCACTTCTCTGCTGTATGACCTTGGGTAAGTCACTTAACTTCTCTATGCCTCAGTTTCCTCATCTGTAAAATAAGAATTAAGACTGTGAGACCCGCATAGGAAAGGGACTTTGTCCAACCAAATTAGCTTATGACTACCCCAGCACTTAGTACAATGCTTAGCTCATAGTAAATGCTTAACAAATACAATAAAAACAATGATGAATGAGTAAGAGGTTCTGTCTAAGTACATAAGCAATTCCCAAGTGCACATTCTCCCTCTTAAATTCTCAAGGCTGAGGGCCTTCCTTGTTAGTGGTTGGAGACTATGGTATCAATGGCTGCTAAAATATAGCATATTTTTTACTCTTCCAAAGCCCTAATTTCATTGGTCTAGATATGCTATTCCTATTCATACTGGAACCAAGAGACGTGGTATGACTAAAGCTATGGAGATAATAAATACGGTCCACATTGGAAGTACTTTTCCCACATCCATCTGTTCCCTATAGCATGTTTGTGGATTACATTCGGTCCCAAATCAGGTATAAATCTTAAAATTACTAGTAGATTATTGAGCTGGAATGAAACACTGGCTTTTTAAGGTAACTTTTCCATTTACATTTGCCTATTTCTTTCGGCAATTTTTGTTTCCAGATTTATCTAGTAATTTTTTCTTGTTGTTTTGTTTTTTAATCCCCAAAGTGTACAATACACATTGAGCTATGAAGAGATGTGAATCAGAGCTGGTCAGCAAGAACAGAGATGTCAAATCCGAGAACAGGGAAAACTTAGGTTTCAAATAATTTCTGGTATCAACCAATCAATCATAATTTTTGAGTGCTTAATGGGTGCAGAGCATTGTACTAAGGGCTTGGGAGAGTACAGTGTAACAGAATTAGCAGACACATTCCCTGCCCACAGTGAGCTCACAGCCTAGATGGGGAGGCAGACATTACTATAAATAAATAATGGCTATGTACACAAATGCTGTGGGGCTGGGAGCGGGGATGAATAAAAGGAGCAATTCAGGGTGATATGGAAGGGAGTGGAAGAAGAGGAAATGAGGTCTTAGGGAGGCCTCTTGGAGATGATTCATTCAATCATATTTATTGAGCGCTTACTGTGTGCAGAGCACTGTACTAAGTCCTCACAGACACAGTTGATGTGTCTTCAACATGGCTTTGAAGGTGGAGAGAGTAAATGTCTGTTGGGTATGAATAGGGAAGGTGTTCTAGGCCAGCGGCAGGGCATGGGCGAGTGTTTGAGGTGAGATAGAGGTACAGTGAGTAGTTTGGCTTTAGAAGAGCAAAGTATGTGGTTTGGATTATAATAGGAGAGCAGCGAGGAGAGGTAAGAGGGGAGAAGGCGATCAAATGCTTCAAAGCCAATGGTAAGGACTTTCTGTTTGATGCAGAAGTGGATGGGCAACCCCTGGAAGTTCTTGAGGAGTGGGAAAACATGGCTTGGACATTTTTGTAGAAAAATAATCCAGGCAGCAGAGTGAAGTATGAACCGGAGTGGAGAGAGACCTGAAGCAGGGAGGTCACCAAGGAGGCTGTTATAGTAATCAAGGCAGGTTAGGTTAAGTGATTGAATTAAGGTGGTAGTAGTTTGGATAGAGAGGAAAGGGCAGATTTTAGCCAAGTTGTTAAAGCGGGACCAAGAGGATTTAGTAAGAGATGTAGTATGTGGGTTGAATGAGAAAGATGAGTCAAGGATAGCACCAAGGTCATGGGCTTGTGACACAGGAATGTTGGTGGTGCTGTCTACAGGAATGGGAAAATTAGGAGAAGGACAGGCTTTGGTTGGGAAGAAAAGGAGTTCTGTTTTAGACATGTTAAATTTGAGGTGTCAGTGGGTCAACCAAGTAGAGATGTCTTGAAGGCAGGAGGAAATGCGAGCCTGCAGAGAGGGAGAGAGAGAAGGGCTGGAAATGTTGATTTGGGAATCATCCACGTAGGGTTGGTAGTTGAAGCCATGGGAACAAAACAGTTCTCCAAGGGATTGGGTGTATATAGAGAATAGAAGGCCTTCTAAACTGAGTCTTGAGAGACTCCCACAGTTAGAGTATGGTAGGCAGAGGAACTTCAAAAGAGATGAGAATTAATGGTCAGAGAGATAGGAGGATAACCAGGAGAGGACAAGGTGAGTGAAGCTGAGGTTGGATTTTTCCAGCAGAAGGGGGTGGTCCACAGCGTTGAAGGCAGCTGAGAAGTCGAGGAGGATTAGGATAGAGGCTGTTGGATTTGGCAAGAATGAGTTAATTGGTAATCTTTGAGAGGACAGTTTCTGTGAAGGGGAAAGAAGCCAGACTGAATGTATGGATGCTGAATGGTAGTTTCCTCATGTCCTTAAACTCACATCTGAGGTGTCAGTATACAACATATTCTTATTCTAAAATAGGCAACAATGCATGCAGCTCAGTAATTTTTAAGCCAGCTGAAAGAATCAGCTCTTTGCCAATTCATATAATTGAAATATTTCTAAAACTAATGATGTACCTTATCTAGTCTATCCTCCGCTTCAAAACTGTTCCTATAACAATAGGAAATAAAGATGGCTTCCAAACAATAATAAGACTTACAACACACACGGTTCTGAATGCAGAACAGACAGGGTGAAGAAGACAGAAATCAATTTTAACCTAAACTGGAACCAATGTGGCCAACAAGTTAAGAAATATCATGCTTATTTTCATTTCTCTCAAATGATTAGGATCTTGCTGGGACTGTAACTAGGTGTTCCCCAGGAAATGGTGACTTCTTTGGGAGTCTGTCGATGGTATTTATTGAGCACTTAGTGTGTACTGAGCAGTGTACTAAGTGCTAGGGAGAGTACAATGCAACAAAGTTGGTAGACATGTTCCCTGCCCACAAGGATCTTAAGGTATAGAAAGGAAAAGAGGAGAAACCAACTTATTGTGTTTTGCATATATATATATATATATATATGTATATATATATAAAGTTGGTTGCTCTCTGG
Organism: Tachyglossus aculeatus; assembly: GCF_015852505.1. Taxonomy (NCBI): domain Eukaryota; kingdom Metazoa; phylum Chordata; class Mammalia; order Monotremata; family Tachyglossidae; genus Tachyglossus; species Tachyglossus aculeatus. The sequence continues at coordinate 6,749,752 of NW_024044828.1, forward strand.
GGAATTCCTTCAACAGATTGTGCCTGAGGCAGTAGTTATATGGGGAAACTACTGAAGAGAAACTTTCACTTAAAGATGATATAAATAAACAAGGAAAGCCACACTCCCAAGAGCACTACTACTTTGAGATAACAGAGAATATGTTACTGGGTCAAGATACTTTGTAATTCAACAAAGATTCTCCAAAAAATCAACCATGCAATAGAGGAAAATAAAGTAAATGAAGTTAGAGGAAATGATTGAAAAGCAGATAAAATACAAGTTATGTGTTCAGTTAATACCTGTGTTTATATTAAATTTTGCCCCATTAAAAATCAATAAACATTTAGCTGATTGCATCTGTATCATAAGCCCATGTTTATTTAATTCCAGTCAGATTTGAGTTCAACCAAAAGCAAAATTCTTGATGTGGCCTTTGAAAACACTAAAGCAATTAAATAAACTGCTAGTAATGGTTTTTGTTGAGGGCTTAACTATGTGCTAATCACTGTACTAAGCACTGGGGTAGATGCAAGATAACCAGGTCAGACATTGGGTTCACTGTCTAAGTAAGAAGGAGAATGGATATTTAATCCCCATTTCACAGTAAAACAACTGAGGCATAGAGAAGTTAAGTAATTTGCCCAATGTCACATAACAGGAATATGGCAGAACAGAATTAGAACCCAGATCCTCTGACTCCCAATTCCATGCTCTTTCCATTAGGCCACATTGCTTTCTTACTCCGACACCTTTTGAAACATGGATGCTTCTGAGCCTCAGAACTCAGCATCAGGATCTGAGGCAGAGGGAGGCTATGTACAGTAAAAACAATGGTGTTGTGTAGGTCCCGGACAGGGAAGAGAGCAGCTGAAAACTGAAATATCCAGTATAAAACCAGACAAATGGCCACCCTAGCTGAAGGCTGTACCCCAAAGTCTGCCCAGAAATTATCTGCCTTTTGGGGATGGGATCAAGGCCATCTGCCAATCCCACTAAAGTCAACCTGATATTGATGCCTGTAGACATGACTAGAACTGAATCTAACCACTCCTATGTGCCTCAAAAGGTGTATGACTAGGTGTTATGAGTCCAGAGGAGACAATAGAGCCCATGATACATAAAAGGACCTTTGTTCTCTAGGAGTATGATACAAAAATATATAAAAGTGCTATTGCAAGCTGGAGAGATGTGTATATGTGTATGCCATATTTAATGCAAATATGGGTTTTGGAATGTATAACTCCCACAGGAAAACTGATTTCCAATGCACTGTAAAAACTACTACAGAACATCTTTCACTGAATCAATGCCCTGTGCAACAGTGACTTGGGCCAAATGTGGCAAGATGCAAAAGGAAATCAGGAATTTTAACCCAAAACACGGTGTATTCTGTGAGTTGTGTCTTTTTATTACTATGCATTTTAAAGGATTTATATTTTTTTTTTCCAAAACAGATGTTGTTCCTTAAGCATTCTGCAAAACAAAAGAGATTTTACAAGGACAAAATGGTCCTTGAGGATTGAGGAAATACGATTTTTGTTCATCTCCAAGGCCTCATAATTTCGTACCCAAAAATCCTTGTGTTTAGGCACACACCTTAAATTGAGCAGCCCCTGCCAGCACTGGGGTAAAAAAAAAATAGGAGGAAAAATTACTTTTTCTACAGCACTGAAAGGGATTATTCTTTGTTCTTTTATGCTTACCATTTAAGTCATGAACTGACACCTCAAACCAATCAAGATCAAATAACCCCCTAGGATGTTATATATCCATGACTTTATACTATTCTTGTAAAATGGTAGAATTTTTCTCATAAGCCAGCAAAACTGAGTTAATACTTAAAAGAGTATGAATAAGGGCCTTGACTCATATTCCTGCTTTGTATTTTATTTTATTTTTTAATCTGCTCCTTTGTTTACTTTTCAGATCTCCAAATCCATTCTATTAAGGCTATCCTTCTTATCACTACATCCTAGAGAGGCTATACTGAGGAATCCCAACTGCTATTTATTATTTATTAAGAGCTCACAGTTTGCTGAGCCTAGGAAGAAGAGAATGAATCCTAAAACTTAGATGAGGCAAACAAATAGAAAATCAAGCCAATACTCCACAATTCCACAATACATTCGTGAGAAATGTATCCTTCCATATTCAACTCCAGTTTTCTTTCTTCAAAAAGATAGACAGAATGCTGAAATAAATGTTAAGAACAGTCATCATCTAAAACAGTCCATGGGCTTGGCCTTTATACATTGTTTCTCACTGAGATCATTGTAACAAGGAATCAGGCTGGAAATTCATCATGCACCCTCATTTTTGCTCCATTTCTATTTTGTCTTTATTTCCTTTCAGGTGGTAATTCAGCTAGTTTGAACTGACACACTTTTCTTTTTCTCTTTCTCTTTTTTTTTTCCATTGGGAAGGACTGAATGTACAATTGCTTGTTCGTTTTCAGATAGTCATGACTCTTCTATACTACTTTTGTTTACCCTTAAAATCCAGTCTATGTAATAGTTACTCTGTGTGAAATAGACACCAAGAAATATCATATGCATATATCCCTTGAGACATTTCTAGAATTCTATTGAATTTTACCATTTTAATCTATTAAAGCATTTTCTCTTTAATTACAAAATGATCAATTCTATGATTTCCAAATACCTATTGTTCAAACATGTGGCATATGATAGAAAATATATTTGAATGCAAATGCATTATTTCCAGAAGAACCAGTGAAATTTCTTTTCAAAGTAAATGACTTTTCTGAAGCGTACACCAAGGCATGGGAACAGAATCTTCAAACTGTTATTGCAAAGGTAATATTCAATCCATCACTTACAATTTTGAACCCTTACTGTGTGCAGAACATGATAGTTGACTGAATGCAATTGAATTGGGAGACACCATCCCTGCCCTCATTATTTTACAATCTAGTGAGGAAGACAGACACTAAAATGAGTAACAGGTTGGGAAAGCAAAAGAAGATAATTATGGGGATGGGTGAGAATCGAAGTGCTGAGAGGTTACAGATTTAAGTGCATAGGTGATATGGAAGGGGTGGAGAATTGCATGGGGAGATAAGTTAGACAGAGAAGACTTTCTGGAGGAGATATGATTTTAGAAGTGCTTTGAAGATGGCAGACGGACCACAACACCGCCCCCCCCCACCCCACCCATCTTCAAAGGGAGGGAGGTGAGAGAGTTCCTGGCTTGAGGGAAGGCATGATTAAGGTGTCAACAGTGAGAGAGAAGATCAAGACACAGTAAGTTGGTGTTGAAGGAGCAAAATGTGTGGACTGAGTTGTAGTGAAAGAGGAGGGAAGATAGAGCTGAGTGACTTACAAGTTGATAGGTGTTTCTGCTTGATGAGGCGATGGACTGGCAACCATTAGAGCTAATTGTGGACAGACTATATACAAAGCTACCTCAGAATCCTTTTCTGACATAGATGATGTATAAAAAATTATTGGGTCACACTTTGACCCAATAATTAGTGTTGGTGTAAATTAAGTCAGTGGATTGTTACCCAATACTAAAACCATATTTTTTCTTCTTTTTGAACAGTGTATTTCAGTTGTTAAGTTTGCATCTTTCCACTGTTAATGAATAGTAAGGAAGGGCATTTTTAGTAAAGCCAGAAAGGTTAAACAATTTTAACAATGATTTTACATTACGATTTATTTTTGGGATATCCTTTGGATAATTTTGCTAATTAATGGGTCGGCACAAAAGCCAGATGCACATCTTTCTAATTAGTGGCTAATTAGTCTTGTACTTGCTGTTAAAATAGTGTTCCACAGATGCTATGAATTTTTTTGTTGATGTTCATATTTTCTGATAAATACACCTAAGTTTCTATGTGTTAAGAAGTTGTCATCATCTGATTGTGTAGATGGAAATAATATTCCCCAAGATGACTAATCTTAGTGACTTAAGATTTTAAAACAAATTTGAATGAGGATTGTTTCCCAGATGTTAAAGCTAAATTAAAATGAATTCCAAACTGTAGCTGCCTTGGCATATTTTAAGCATGAAGAGGACATGGTTAACAGCCACATTTAAAGCAGGCTAAGTAATGCTATCATTGGATAATTCTTCTTGAAAGTAGTACTGGGCTACATGTATCCAAAATTATTTATAATAAGTTGCTTTCTTCTCTAGAAGCTTTCATAGAGCATTTCCTCACTTACTATAGCTTAGCTAGTCTAGAGGATTGTCAAAGAAGGAATAAACTTAAATCATGCCAAGCATGCCTTTCAGCCACATCTGCATGCGGAGATAATGGTTTCAGCTATTGGATCATGATTAAATATCCTGGGTTAATGGTAATGTTATTCTATTGCTTTTTTATAAAAATCTGCAAACTCTTCACAGATCAGTCAGTGATATATACTGAGCACCTAGTCTGTACAGAGCTCATCATAGAATAATGATGAAGTATCAGATATGATTCCTGCCTTCAAGTAGCTTACAATTCAACAGGAAAGATGGAAAAAATCCACAAATTATTCATAAATAATGGAATCAGGAGAAAGAATGATATTCCGAGCAAGCGTATAGCAGGATTAATAGAAAAATAAGTATAAATCAATGGAATTCAATTTACAAAAGACCTAAGGGTGATTGATTGTCCTGACCTGGGAAGGAGGAGGTTCAATGGGAAAAGACTTCGGGAGGAGGTGGAGTTGCAAGATGGCTATTATATACATACACTGTATTTTATCGCAGAAGTCTTCATAGCTTAACTGTTAAGAATGGTGGGTATTATTCATCCATTTACATGGAGGGAATCCGAAACTCTAGGAATCTGAGTTCTAGGAGTCACTCAGGAATGCAAGGGTCTCTTCTTATCTTGTTGGCTAGCCACTAAACTACTCTTTGCATGAATTACTGCTCATGATAAGAGATAACACAAACCTGGTTGAAGCAATGGTAGGGCTGGCAAAAAGAAAAAAAAAAACAGAAAAAGAGAATGTTACTTTTCATTTGCATTTTCTTTCTAATTTTCTGAGGTGAATGGACAGAGGATGAACAGGGATGAAGAGGGAGAAAGAAAAAACTTTGTTACTCTATGAGTCATTCTGGTTGGTTGTCTGAAAATATACAGAACTTGCGTGAGTAACTAAAGATCTTCTGAACTGATAGCTTAAAGTAGTTCTTGGAGGAAAGAGAATAGCTTTTGATAGGTTTCTGTCTTATTATACAAGCTTCATAACTGGAGGACTCAGTGACATAGTGAACTCTTAAGCAAATCAGAAACCGATCTTTCGAGTTATGGTATGAGTTTAGAAAACTGGCATTTGATGAGCTTCTTCTGGAGTATCAATTTTATCCTAGTGGGAGCTATAAAATCATTTTGTATTTGTGCAGCATTTTTCATCCTGAAGTCTCCCAGAACACTTCGTAAAGTATAAACTTACAACTCCGCCACTCATCCACCTCTGGAAGACAAGGCATGCAGCCAATTGGCACTCATCTGTCTTTGGAAAAGTTGTGGAGGAGAAGATTTATTTCTTCTGCTCTACTGTGTAAGTCCTGCAAGCCCCTGTGTTCGTGCTAAAGGAGAGGTAACTTCATTTTCAAGTTCTTGTTTAAAGGATTTGTCACTGACAAGATGCTTAAGTCTTTATTCACCTGGCTGAAGATGCATTGAAATGATTCTTTTGGGATTAAAATAAGGGATTGTCAGGAGGCCTGGTTAATTCATCAAGGCACTCATCTTAGTTCCCTCCATTTTATCTAGTCATACGTCATAATGCATAGATTATAAATCTGAAATTCTGACTCCCAAATTCAGGAATGTGCTGTTAGAAAAAATAATTTCAAAAGCTGTAAGGATAGGTGCAATATGTACCATAAAAAGACTAATTAGCCATTTTTGAAATTAGACTTTTTTAAGGATCTGTGATGACAGTTTAGAGTATTTCTGTGGAATTGAGTTCACTGGAGGAAAAGAGAAATTGTAATTGTAAGCTGTTGAAAATCTTTCAATGGTAGAGAATAAGTTAAAAGAAACCACAGGGCCTATAGGAGGATAATTGAGAACTTGAGCTGTGAGTCAATCATAAAAAACTGAGAATTAAAAAAACTAATTCCACCAAACAGATTTGACCCACACCTCCACATTCAAAAGCAGATAAACTAGATTGTGAGACCCAAATGGGACAGGAACTGTATCGAATTTGATAATCTTGTATCTCCCTTAGAACATAGCAGTAGTAAGTGCCATAAGTATTATTCTCTGTAAGTGGGAGAAGATCTCCATTTAAGATGAAATGACTTTGACGCACCCCTAGAATAACACCTCTGTTGTGGATGACAAATGATGGGTTATTAATTCAATCATTGCGCAGGAAGATCTATTTGATAGACAATATTTCCTTTAACATTTTAAGGCAACATAATTTGTACCCACTTTTTTCTCATGATTAGAACTATTTGAAAAAAAAATCATATTTTGTGCTAAATAATTATTTTGCCAAACTCCAGGTAAATCCCTATGTAATTTAAATGATTAATGGTGGGTTTCATCAAAGTTCCTCTTTTCAATCAACAGTAACTTAAACCTTACTAACATAATTCTAGAGCCACAAAAATAACAGTACCATTTACTAAAGCAATGGTTCATTTCATTCCACTGTTTTTTTGAGAAAAATAATTTGTATAAATCTGAGATGGTGAAATTAAGGCAGTTCTGAGTAAATGAAAACTCTCTTCTGAGTAGCATCATAATTGACATTGTAAAAGAATAACAAAGTTCCTCCTTTTATATGTTATCACATAGGAAACACTTTCCAGATGAATAGTTCTATTAATTCACCCACATTTCACACGCTCAAGTATCATTTGATGGTCTGACACTGAAAAATTCTTTTTTTTCATCCAATGCATTAAAGTGTTCAGAAATAATTTATCTATATTAAACTGTGTGACTTGGAAGCCTGCCAAAGTCAGTCAGCGAGACCTGTGGTTATCAGCTATATCCTGATAGTCAAGCCAACGAAAGCTTTCTGTAAGGCCTTAAAATAATGCTTTCCATGTTTTACATTTTTGAGGGTAGACTAGGTTGTTCTCCCACATTTGTGCCTAATTTTCCAATTCTGTTTTAATTTGTTTGTTTTTGACTTTTCTGAGAAGTTTTTTTAGTGACCAGGTAGGTACTATGAGAAGCAGCATGGCTCAGTGGAAAGAGCACAGGCTTTGGAGTCAGAGGTCATGGGTTCAAATACCGGCTTCGCCAATTGTCAGCTGTGTGACTTTGGGCAAGTCACTTAACTTCTCTGTGCCTCAGTTCCCTCATCTGTAAAATGGGGATGAAGACTGTGAGCCCCACGTGGGACAACCTGATCACCTTGTATCCCCCCAGCGCTTAGAACAGTGCTTTGCACATAGTAAGCACTTAACAAATACTATTATTATTATTATTACTATAAGCCTTAGGCTTTAATTCAGATAAAATTCATAGCTATAGAGCAACTAAATAGAACTAGAAGTGTATTCTTAAAGCTTATTTATGTCTCAAAATCTCAAAAGAGCATGGATATTGGAAGCTTCGTGCTCCGTTGAAAAAGAATAACTGAACTGGGAGAGACTTCAAATTGGGGCAGAGAGGCATGTATGGTGACATCGTTTTCCTGCTTGCTAAATTTAGGAAGTCACTGTTGAAATACATGGCGCGATAAAGACAGAAATGATGGATGTAGTAAACAATGATTTCCTTTCATAAATGACCTCATGAACCTTCAGGGAATGATTTTGGGTCTACATCTGGTAGATGGTGACTAATACTGGACAATCAAATTAGAAAAGGCTAGAGCCAATAAAACAAATGAAGACAATAAGATTGCAACTTTATGGAGCATGTAAATAACAATCAATGAAGAGCAGAGTTTTTCTGATTGTCATCACATCTCTGCTAGTAAGTAAAAGATGTCAAGGAATACTTCAATGAAATCTAAAAATGAAATATTTGATGCCACATAAGTAAATAATCCACTAATTAGGAACATCAGGTTCCCTTCAAAGAAGCACATAAATAGCATATGAAGAATGAGATCAGATGGATTATGGAAGACTTAATAAACATTTATTTACATAATGTAATATAATATAATTATGACGTAATTATATAAAATAATAGTACTATAATATATTTACATATATTTTGTAAACATATACATACAAAATTAGTAAACATACATTGCAGGTGGTTGTATGATTTTGAAATAAATGTCATCGCTCTTTTGGGAGGCAGACCTTGCTGTCATCATGACAGAGCATAGTAGCATAACCTAGTGGAAAAAACATGGGTCTGGGACTCTGAAGAACTGCCTTCTAATCCCAGCTCTGCCACTTACCTCCACTGTGATTTTTGGCAAGTTGCTTAAATTTTCTGTGACTCAGTTTCCTCATCTGTACTATAGTGAATTCAATCCTGGATCCCCCTTCTACTTAGATTGTGAGCTTCTTGTGGGACAGGACCATTCATTATCTGATTATCTTGCTTCTACCCCAGTGCTTGGTATAGCTACTTGCACACAGTAAATGCTTGGCAAATAACACTATTAGAATCAAATTGAACAGAACATAGAGCCCCATCTCACCTCTGATAAATGGCCAATGAGACTCTCAAACCTCAAGCACCAAACTGGGTAAAAAAAATTGTGCAGAGAAGCAGCAGTGGCAGAGAACCCAGTGTAGGAATCAGTCAGCCATCCTTAGATGGAAAGAAGAGGGAGAGAGGGAACTCTATTTTTTCCTCCTCTGTCATGTTCCACCAAAGAACTCTGCTCCAATCCAGATTTAGTAATTTTTCATCCAAGAACCCACAACAGAGGTGGCTAATACTTAAGGGTATTTATGCATATATTATTTTACATCTAGACAAAGGCTTCATCTTTCCTCTGCCTACTGAATATAGGAGCAATTCCCCATTGAATGACTTTATTCTGTCTAGAATTTTTGAATGGCTGCTTGTTGAGGAGTGTCTTCTCCTGGTTGGTTGTCGTGATTCAAGAAATCTCAGGTCCATTGGTATTTGAATCCTCTATTTTTGGCTATCTCAATGTCTACACACTGAATATTGTGTTGAACATATTTATATGCTATAGATGAAGGCTGCTGCAGGGAGAGCAGGGGGTGTATTTCATTATTAGATAGTTTTATAAGTCCCTTTACACATTTAACTTGATGGTTATTTCACGGAAAATTTTTGTTTGAGATTTGTAGGTTCCAAAAGGCAAATTCAATGTGTCAAGCAGACAAACAGATGATAGCATCTTTTCTCAAACTGGACAGGGTAGTTTTGTTGTTGGTACTACCATAATGCTGGCTGAGGTTATAATACTTGACTTTTCAGTCCACTAAATTCATTATGAAATGCTAATGCTTATGAAACTTGCATTGATTTTGCCCTCTCCTCCTCTCTTCCCCAGCTTCCTTCCCACTCTTTCTTCCATTCACCAACTTGATCCTCCTCATTTTCACTGGTCTGGCTGACAAGCCCTGACTCAGGTTGAACCCCTGAGAATAATCCAAGCTTCTCCAGCAAGATTTGGGTAATAGGCACCCACTCCATGAAGGCCCCTGTGGATAATAATAATAATAATAATAATGGCATTTATTAAGCACTTACTATGTGCAAAGCACTGTTCTAAGCCCTGGAGAGGTCACAGGGTGATCAGGTTGTCCTACGTGGGGCTAAAGTCTTAATCCCCATTTTACAGATGAGGTAACTGAGGCACAAAGAACTGAATTAACTTGCCCAAAATCACACAGCAGACAAATGGTGGAGCCAGGATTTGAACCCATGACCTCTGGCTCCAAAGCCCATGCTCTTTCCACTGAGCCACACTGCTTCTCTGTTGCACTGAATGGATGTCACACTGGGGAAGGGGAAGAGGGAGAGAGGGAGAGGAATGCCATTTCTTTCATCACCATAGCTTTTTGGGCTCACTCAGAGATGCAAGATAGCAGCTCTACTCCTTACCCTTTGCGGGTAGGATGCATCCCCCAGTTTGTGGACCTGTGAGAATGAGCCACCCCTTCTCCAGCTCCCACTGTGGCAACCCATTAGAGGGCTGTCCAAAATTGTGTGCATGGGGCTTTAGAGAGGGTAAACAGTAACAATGCAAATTATGTAAAGTCATGAAGAGAAGTTTGAAAACAATTGGATAGATGATTGCTCTGGTCACTGTTTACCCTGGCAGCGGTTCACATGGAGGGTAAAATTGCATAGCATTTGGGAATGACTTCTTTCCTTTATTCAAAAAATCTCTGAAGAAACCTCAGTTTATCGAACTGCTCACTTTCCGCAAAGGTAATGGCTGACAGCCACTGAGGAAAATTAATCTAATCTTAGTGTTAGACTGAATGTATTTGGTCCTACAAGGCCTTCCAAGTAAATGATCTTCTGTTTACTGAATAATAATAGTTAGCTACTAAATCATTATATATTTCATAGAATTATCTGGTAATAAGTATGTTGGAGTTACTGCTTTGGGATAGGAGAGTGATGTTTTCTTATTTTCTCTGTCTTTGTCTCTCTCCAGCCCCCCCAACACACACACACACACACACACAAAACTGAGTCTACCAGTTCTGTAATATTGTACCCTCCAAAACACTTAGTACAGTGTTCTGCACTTAGAGCTCCAAAAATATGATTGATTGATTGTCATTAGGGAGCACCCTGGGAAGTACCAGAATCAAAATCATGTGCCTCACTATACCTATCTGAGAGGTACAGACCCCCATAAAAGAGGAACTGAACACTCTCCTGCCCTATCTGCTCAGATCGTTATAACCAAAGTAGGTTGCGGGAACTTTCACTTGTTATCCTGCCAGTTTAAGGGAAGATGGGAAGTTGCTTTTGGAATAATCCAGATATTTTCCTCAACACTCCACTTTGCTCTGACTGAGACAACTTTGACGTTAAAAGGCCGCATCAAGTTGCTGCTCAAGATTTTTAATGTTGAAGTTAGTAAAGTCAGCTGGGTTCATTCAGCAGCTGCAAATTATACATGAGGCGGTCAAGATGTCAAGGCATTCATACTGTTCTGGTAAACTCAGGCTGAAGCCGAATAGCCACCCATATATGAGCTGATTGTCCTTGTGCATTGGGCAAACATATTTTTGAAAGCTCTTTCCAGTAGAAACTTGGGAACAAAGCAGCCTAGTAGAGTGAACACAGGCCTGGGAGTTAAAGGACCTGGGTTTTACCCCAGCTTTGCCACTTGTCTGCTGTATGACCCTGGGCAGGTTGCTCCCTAGACTGTTAGCTCATTGTGAGAGGGGAATACATCTATTAACTCTATTATATTGTACTCTCCCAAATGCTTAGGGCAGTGTTCGTCACATAGTAAGCACTCAGTAAATACGAATGATCGATTTGTGCTTGTTCACTCATCTGTAAAACGGGAATCTATGTGAGATAAGGACTGTGTACAACCCGATTATCTTGCACAGTGCCCAATGCTAAGTACAGTGCCTGGTGTGTAGTAAGTGCTTAACAAATATCACTAAAAAAAATAATAAAAATAACTTTTGGCGTAAAACTTCCTGGGAAAAATTTGCTACCAAGCTACCATGATTGCTCTGGTTGACAATGGCAGTGCTTTTTCAGTCTCATACTCGTCTTAGCTCAGAGTTCACACTAGAAATTCCCCAATATTAGCATGTCTACCGGATTGAAATATCCCATTATCTGTCACTAGAGGGAGCTGATGGTTTCGGAAACCTTTTAAATGGTCCTATTTTCATGGCTCCAAACCGTGGGCTAGCTATTTTTTCCTAGCTACGGCTCTCTTTGTTACTCTACCCTGATTAATGTTAGAGCAGTGGGGGAGAAGTAAATGATTTCACTTGTCATAACTAACACCATGGTAATCAGACAGAAGAGTTTAGATTTTAATAAAATTACACAGGACGAGAAAGAAGAGAAAGCCAGACTCGATTCAAAGTGGCCTTCTGAACAGTTGCTAGACAGTGAGTCAAGAGGGAAAATTCATTCATTCATTCATTCAATCGTATTTATTGAGCAATTACTGTGTGCAGAGCACTGTACTAAGCGCTTTGGAAGTACAAGTTGGCAACATATAGAGGCGGTCCTTACCCAACAGCGGGTTCACAGTCTAGAAGGGGGAGACAGACAACAGAACAAAACATATTAACAGAATAAAATAAATAGAATAAATATGTACAAGTAAAATAGAGTAATAAATATGTACAAACATATATACACATATACAGGTGCTGTGGGGAGGGGAAGGAGATAAGGCGAGGGGATGGGAAGGGGGGGAGAGGAAGGAAGGGGGGAGACGAAGGGGGGAGGGGAGGCTCAGTCTGGGAAGGCCTCCTGGAGGAGGTGAGCTCTCAGTAGGGCTTTGAAGGGAGGAAGAGAGCTAGCTTGGCAGATGTGCAGAGGGAGGGCATTCCAGGCCAGGGGGAGGACGTGGGCCGGGGGTTGACGGCGGAACAAGCGAGAATGAGGCACAGTGAGGAGATTAGTGGCAGAGGAGCGGAGGGTGCAGGCTGGGCTGTAGAAGGAGAGAAGAGAGGTAAGGTAGGTGGGGGCGAGGTGATGGAGAGCCTTGAAGCCGAGAGTGAGGAGTTTTTGCCTGATGCGTAGGTTGATTGGTCGCCACTGGAGATTTTTGAGGAGGAGAGTAACATGCCCAGAGCGTTTCTGCACAAAGACGATCCGGGCAGCAGCATGAAGTATAGATTGAAGTGGGGAGAGACAGGAGAATGGGAGATTGGAGAGGAGGCTGATGCAATAATCCTGTTGGGATAGGATGAGAGAGTGAACGAGGAGGTTAGTGGTTTGGATGGAGAGGAAAGGGCGGATCTTGGCGATGTTGCGGAGGTGAGACTGCAGGTTTTGGTGATGGATTGGATGTGAGGGGTGAACAAGAGAGCGGAGTCGAGGATGACACCAAGGTTGCGGGCTTGTGAGACGGGAAGGATGGTAGTGCCGTCAACAGTGATGAGAAAGTCAGGGAGAGGGCAGGGTTTGGGAGGGAAGATAAGAAGTTCAGTCTTGGATGTGTTGAGTTTTAGATGGCGGGCAGACATCCAGACGGAGATGTACTGAAGGCAGGAGGAGATACGAGCCTGGAGGGAGGGAGAGAGAGCAGGGGCAGAGGTGTAGATTTGAGTGCCATCAACGTAGAGATGATAGTTGAAGCCGTGGGAGTGAATGATTTCACCAAGGGAGTGAGTGTAGGTAGAGAACAGAAGGGGACCAAGAACTGACTCTTGATGAACCCCTACAGTAAGGGGATGGGAGGGAGAAGAGGAGGCCGCAAAAGAGACTGAGAATGAACGGCCAGAGAGATAAGAGGAGAACCAGGAGAGGACGGAGTCTGTGAAGCCAAGGTTGGATAGCGTGTTGAGGAGAAGGGGGTGGTCCACAGTGTCGAAGGCAGCTGAGAGGTCAAGTATTAGGATAGAGTAGGAGCCATTGGATTTGGCAAGCAGGAGGTCACTGGTGACCTTTGAGAGGGCAGTTTCCGTGGAATGTAGGTGATGGATACCAGATTGGATCGAGGAGAGAGTTGGCGTTGAGAAATTTGAGGCAGCACGTGCAGACAACTCGTTCAAGAAGTTTGGAAAGGAATGGTAAGAGGGAGATAGGGCGATAACTAGAAGGTGAGGTGGGGTCAAAAGAGAGAAAATCACCTCCTTACTAGGTTTTGACATTTCTGCCCTACTTGTGAATTGGGTTTCATTTTCAGTTAATAATATTTTTGAGCACCTCCTACATACAAGGATTATACTAAGCCCTAGGGAGGATACTATAGTTAATAGTCCCAATTTCTGTCCTCAAAGATTTTATAGCCTAGTAGAATTGTAAAATTGCATCCCCTCCCAGAAGATCCCACTTTCCCTGAGGGTTCTGGGAAATGTAGTTCCCTCTGACCCCTATCCAAGTCCAATAGAAGCACTTTCTTAGCCATGCTTCACTACTAGGAGACACAGGCCACTCCTTGGAGTGCCATAAAGATAGCTTGGACAGGGAACAAGAGATTGGGAGAATGCAGTGAATATAACAGCTAAGATAGACTGTTGCAATTTTGTTTCTTCAGCACTTCCCCAAGGTGCAAAACATCAGTATTACAGCAAGAACTATTGAACTAGAATAATAAAGCTTCCCCACTAGTTTTTCATTCACCCACAAATGTTGGCTGCTCTGGGGACCAAATATCTAAATTGCAACCTATTTGGGTTTTATCTGTTGTGATATCTTTGCAAATCTTAGACAATAAACGAAAGAGAATTAGCAACTCCCCTCCCCATCACCCCCATTCACTCCCTCTGCTCAACCCCTTTCCCCTCCCCACAGAACTTGTATATATTTGTACATATTTATTACTCTATTCATTTTATTAATGATGTGTATATATCTATAATTATATTTATCTATTTTAATGGTATTGAAGCCTTAACAAATGCCATCATTATTATTATTATTATTATCTGCCTGTTTTTTTTGTTGTCTGTCTCCCCCTTCTAGACTGTGCGCCAGTTGTTGGGTAGAGACCATCTCTATCTGTTTATCGAATTGTACTATCCAAGCACTTAGTACAGTGCTCTGCACACAGTAAGTGCTCAATAAATGCGATTGATTGAATGAATGAATGAATAGAATAGCTGGGTTGTTGAAGAATTGGGATGAGAAGAATGGAAAGTCCTGAAACCTCTGGCTCAGTCAGTTTGATTCAGGGCAGGCTGGAGGGTACTGATGATAGGAGCATCCACACTGTCCTAGAGCTAGTAGATCAGACAGAGAGCTTCTCATATTCTGGCTATAGTAGGATTTTCAACCAAAAACACCAGCTGGGGACAAAAGGCTAGTTTCTCATCTATCAATTGACATTATTTATTGAGCACCTACTCTGTGTATTGCGTTCAATTAAGCAGGTCTCTGCTTGATAATATTTTAGAGAAGAAATGCGTATTATCCGAGAAGACCTTAGGGTAACTTAAGGCATTTATCCTAGCACAGAGAAGGAATATTAAATCAACTTTTTATCTCTGTTTTATCAAACTAATGTATTGTTGTAGTTAAATCTGTCTAATCCTCAGCCCAATATGTATGTTCAAGTTGGAAGCTTTCTTTCTCAGAACAGCCCTGTAACTCTTCCTATTCCCCTTGTCATTTTGAGAGGCCACTAGAAAATAGACTTTCTTTTTATGTCTCACATCTTTGGGATGCTACAAAACACTTTTGTTCTATGAAAAAGAGTCAAAATTCCCCTGTAACACTGAGAAACAGAAAGTGCAGTGGGAGGAAAAGTTGATTCCTTGTTCCTCATTTCATTTCTAGCTTGATCAAAATATTGCTTCCATAATTTATATTTTTCTGTATAATAATGATGTGTTGAAAAATTAAATGAATAATGCAATGCCTTTGTGAATCAACATTGCTATAAAACCGTGAGATTTTAAGTGTGAAAATATTAAGGCTTCAAGTTCTACTTGGCATGAACACATTTTTCCTTGGCAAATCATCAGTTTCAAAGAAAATGCATGACTGTTGGCTGCTGTGTTTGGTTACAAATCCCCTTAGGGGAAAATGAGAGCAGTTTGATACTCTTTCAAACTGCTTTGTGGGGGGCTGGCAGGTAGGAAGGGAGACAGGCAGGAAAAGACTGTCAAAGTTGTCTGCAAAGGCTGTCCTGGAAATTGGGTTCATTTGGTTTATTTCTGCTAACTTTCTCAACAGTAAAATTCCCAGGTTAGATCTTTGAATTGGGTTTGTGGTTCGATGATCAATCACATTTATTGAGTGCTTTATTGTGCGCAGAGTACTGTACTAAGCACTCAGTAGAATGAAATATAACAATTTAGTAAAGTTGGTAGACATGTTCCTTGACCACAACAAGCTTGCAGTCTAGAGGGATGATGATGATAATAATACAGAACTGATGCTCTTAGTTCTCATCTAGATTTTAATGGAAGTGATTGTTAACCTCCATTTTAGTGTTCTAGGGTTCATTACATGGTAGATATGTGTGGTAAAGTGGGTGGATTTTACAGACACATGACTCTAAGAGGCTCCCAAAGGATGATGGGTGATGGGAAAGGGAAGATCCAGTGACCTGGCCTATCATCTTTCCAGTGAAAATGGCAAGAAACTGACCGTCACAACCTTTAGAGAATGAAAAATTCTGAACTTCTAAGGCTGAATCCTTCAGGCTTTTAGGAAAGTTTGTGATGTCTGTCAACTCAGAACATTTCATTCATTCAATCATATTTATTGAGCACTTACTGTGTTCAGAGCACTGTACTAAGTGCTTGGGAAGTACAAGCTGGCAACGTATAGAGACGGTCCCTACCCAACAACGGGCTCACAGTCTTGAAAGTGTTTCACCCTTTCCCCAATTTCCCATATTATCTCATCAGCCAATGCTAACACCTGTGAAATAATTTACCCCCTCCTTAATATTCATTCATATATATGGCCTCTATTATTCATTTTAACCACTTGAGTTCTCTATATTTTTTTACATTTATCTATCCCAATAGACTGTAAGAAGGGAATCTGTCCCTTCTTTAGAAGCAGCATGGCTTAGTAGAAAGAACGTGGGCCTGGGAGTTGGATCCCAGCTCTGCCAATGGCTCACTATGTGACCTTGGGCAAGTCACTGAACTTCTCTGTGCCTCAGTTTCCTCAACTGTAAATTGAGGATTAAATACCTGTCCTCCCTCTTACTTAGACCGTGAGCCTCATATGGAACAGAGGTTGACTAACTTGTATCTACCGCAGCACTTAGAACAGTGCTTGACATTTGTAGGTGCTTAATGAATGCCATAATAATAATAATAATTCTGTACTTTCTAGGTGCCTAATACAGTGCACAGCACTAAATGGGAGCTCAATAAATGCTATTAGCATTATATCTACTGCTCCACCTGTTGTTTTAAGCTGTACTCCTATAAATTCTATAACACTTCTTGAAAATGACATTATTTTTATTTGTTCATACATATTACACGTTCTTTGAGAGAAGAGATTGTATCTGTTTCAGAAATTAATGCATTTTCCTCTTTTCAGAATATACTACTTGGCTTCTCAGAGGGCACATAAAAACTTGGATTTGTGGCGACAGATTCCTGGTGTCTAGAAATGTCTTTTGACTGGATAATAATAACAATGCTGGATGTCTTAAGCTCTTTGAAGGTAGGGATCATGCCTACTAATTCTAGAGTACTTTCCCAAGCATTTATAATACAGTGCTCTGCAAACAGTAAGCACTCAGTAAATACCACTGGTTGAGTATTATCTCTCTTGTTCACTTAACTTCATTGCTTAGAGTGTTAGAAATCAGAAGGGTTGAATTTTGAAATTTAACTGTTGAAAATTTTCAACAGTCTATCTCACCAACTTCCTGTGTTTTCTATTCCAAACCTAAAAAGAACTCCTCACCTTCCCACCTGAAGCATGTCCTCCACATGACTTTTCTATCACTGTAGATAACACTTCCATCAACCTTTTCTCACAAGCCTGTAACTTAGCATTAT
This sequence comes from Tachyglossus aculeatus, assembly GCF_015852505.1. Lineage (NCBI taxonomy): Eukaryota > Metazoa > Chordata > Mammalia > Monotremata > Tachyglossidae > Tachyglossus > Tachyglossus aculeatus. Next base: position 6,767,260 of record NW_024044828.1, read on the forward strand.
CCTCGACTCATTCCTATTATTCAATGTGCACATTCAATTTGTCAGTTCTTTGTGCACAGCATCTCTAGAATCTATCTTTTCCTCTCCCTTCAAACTGCTACCACAAGCATTTACCCTCTCCTGCCTTGGTTACTCCCTTCTCAGGATCACACCTGGAGAGTTTCCAGGACTTACCAGTCTCGGCTATTCATTCAGTCGTATTTATTGAATGAAAAGCAGAGACCGCTAGGGAGGGAAAGTCAAGCAGAGGCATACCCATTCTATTCCTAGCTTGGGCAGTGGCTAGCCAGTGGAAGGCAATCTGCTACAAGTCAAAACTCACCTGTGCTGTACAGCAGCAGCAAGGGAGAGATATGGGGGCGGAGACTCAAGTTTACTGCACAGAAGAAGGCAATAGTAAACCAATTCTGCATTTTTACCAAGAAAACTCTGTGTTTACACTTCCAGAATGAATGCAGATGGAGGTGGTATGTTCTGGGAGAGATGTGTCCTTGGTGTTGCTATGTGTCGGAGACAACTCGACAGCATAAGGCAAGGTAAGCCTTGATTTGCATCAGCCTCCTCTCTGACCTGCCTACCTCCTATCTCTCCCCTCCCTAGTCAATACTTCAGTCTGCTGCCTGGATCATTTTTCTGAAAAAAACAAAAACAAAACCATTCAATCTATATCTTCCCCACTCTTCAAGAACCTCCAATAGTCACCCATCAATCAGAAATGCCTTTTCTTATGGTTGTTTAAAGGCTGTCAATCAGCACTCTCCCGCCTACCTTACCACACTGAACTCCTACAACGCAATCTGCATTCATTCATTCAATCGTATTTATTGAGCGCTTACTATGTGCAGAGCACTGTACTAAGCACTTGAGAAGTACTTTGCTCCTCTAATGCCAGCCTCATGTGTACCTCAACCTGGTCTATCCCACCGCCAAACCCTTGCTGCTGGTCTGGAACTACCTCCCCCTAGATATACAACAGACAGCCACTTACCCCACTTTCAAAAGCTTCCTAAAATTTTATCACCTCTTAGAGACCGTCCCTAACTAAGCTTTCCCAGCTACATTGCCTGTGCACTTGGCTATATTTCCTGAAAGCTTTGATGCTCAGTCCAGCTCAACAGCACTTATATACATAATAATGATAATCAATCAATCATCTTTTTTGAGTGCTCACTGTGTGCAGGGCACTGTACTAAGTACCTGAGAGAGTACAACACAACAGTATAGCAGATACATTCCTTGCCCACAACAAGCTTACATAATGAAGGTTTAGTTAAGTGCTTATTAAGGGTCAGGCACTGTTCTAAGTGCTGGGGTTGATATAAGATAATTGGGTTGGACACAGACACTTGTACACATGAGGCTTAGAGTCTAAATGGGAGGGACAACAGGTATTGAATCCCTATTTTACAGATGAAGAAACTGAAACATAGAGAAGTTAAGTGACTTGTCCAAGGTCACACAGCAGGCAAGTGGCAGAGCCAGGATTAAATCCCAGGTCCTCCAACTCCTAGGTCCATACTCTTTCCATTAGGTCAGGTTGCCTCATATGTTTATGTTCTATTATTTCACCTATCTGTAATTCATTTTAATATTTCTCTTCTCCAGTAGACTTTAAGCTCTGTGTGGGAAGGAATTGTATATACTGACTGTGACTACCAAGTTGATATTTTACTTTCATTGTCATCCCTCTAGTACATCTTACAGTGAGATTTGCCCAGGCAGAGTAAGGCCCTCCACAAATTCTTGTGCTGGGTGCTGGGTATGGAAATGTGCAATCCAAATTTATACTGTCTCAATCAACAATACGCTATTATTCTTTTCCATTATACAGACCTGTCTTCTACTGCTTATATTTCCTAATATCTTCCTACAAGCAAATTGAGCATTTTCTGGCATGTTTCAATCTGTTCATCTAGAGGTGTTTTTTGCCCCAAAAGAATCAAATCTTTCAGTGCCTCTTTAACACTTAAGTGGCTGCTGATCCAGTTTTTGTTGTCTTTTCCTTTTTCTTCTCATTCCCATGCCTGCTCCGTATTTTTATAACTATTTTACAGCTAATTCGTGCCTCTACTAGGAGTGAGTAGAAGGGAGCAAGGACAAACTGAGATCCGTTACTTTTGTTGAATAAAAGATGGAATGAGAAACAGTGGTTGAGATGGTAGGTTAAAATAGAATTGGGGATTAACCATTTGCTACTATTTGTATTATCTCTGTATAAGTTTGCATGAAGAAACAGAGGTTGGCTATGAACTTTTCATTCTTTATTTTCATTCAGATCTTCAGTTTCATTTGATATCTCATCACAAAATCTCCTATATATGTGTGTGTATTCACAAATATATACATTTCTTCTTGAAATTAACAATGAATAATAAATGAACTGAGGAAGTCACCTCATTTAAAATTTTAGAAATAATTTGCATATAAAGGAGGTTTGTTGTAACTACACAAGATAGCTGTTTTCCTGTCTTAGGATACATACTGCTTTGTTTCCAGTCCTACAGATAACTCTGACACTCTGTCCCATTTGGCAATGTTATTGTTTTTAAACGAAATCCAGTAGGCAGTGTGTGTGAGGTCGTATCTGGCTGTGAAAATGATAATATGTCTTAGTTGATTCAAATTGATTCAAATATGTCAAATGTGACTGCCCAGAGGCATACAGAGATTCTAATTTTGTTGCTTGTGACTATGAAGAAAGGTCTTATATATTCATTCATTCAATTGTATTTACTGAGTACTTACTGTGTGCAGAGCACTGTACTAAGCACTTGGAGAGTACAATTCGGCAACAAGTACAGACAATCCTACCTAACAACGGGTTCACAATCTAGAAAGGGAATAATTGTGTTATTTGTTAAGTGCTTACTATGTGCCTGGCACTGTACTAAGCGCTGGGGTGGACACAAGCTAATTGGGTTGGACATGGTCCTTGTCCCACAGGGGGCTCATTGTCTCAATCCCCATTTTATAGATGAGGTAACTGAGGCACAGGGTAACAAAAAAAGAAACTAAACTAGGCAGATGCTTTTTGACTTTGCTTTTTTAACCAAAGCTTTTTTGAGTCTAGGGGCTATATGAAAACCTAAACTATTTTAAAGTAAATTTTCTCTTGTGAGAATGATAGCCAACCATGTAAAATGATGTGTGGATTGTGATGAGGGGATGGAGGAAATAGCCTCATTTCTATATATGATTAAACTTCCAGATCGAGGCCTGGTGTTTTCTTTTATGTCTATTATTTGATCCCCTGAGTGAATCAGTGAACCTCACATTATGTGCAAAGAGGGAAATACTTTAACTAAACATTTCACTTTAGGCAGCAGTTATGTTTCTAGGTAGCTTATAAGCTATTTGCAGTAATCAGACAGATTCCTGAAAACTGACCATTCTCAGGAACTGTTACGGTTCATCTGTGTTAGAGAATAGCGAGAGGAAGAAAAATCTTTTTTGTGACTTGCCAAGAAGTATCCTTTGAGTTAGTAAGTTCTGTGCACAGACAAAACAAATTGCAATCCAGTTCTCTTTACTATTGAGAGTTCCTGCCCAAGAACATATCTCAGAGTAGTGGGTATTTATTACTGTCCATTAAATTCATGATTTTTTGTTTCCCATTCCATGGCTCACCAAATGTTTCATAGCAAGGTTCAGCCAACCCTAAGTGGTTACATATGATTCATTTATCAACACTAACATAATGAGACCAATTGCATATATATTAGACTTTGGAAGGTTTTGTAGTTTAGTTCACAACAGATGAATGGACAATCCTGATGAAGGAAAAAAAAAGAGTAAAAACATCCCAAAAAGCACATCTGTAAGAAAAGATAAAAGTATGAGCAGAATAGTTTGATGTGTCACTTTTGGGTTAAAATTTGAATGATATTTTAACCATTTTATTATGTTTATGAATAATATGAATTTTATTATTTATTGTGATTTATTATGATGATATTTTAACCATTATGATACCACTCTCCCATGACCACCCCACCCCAAAGCCTATGCCAGAATCCTTTCTTTATAATTTTCAGTAGTAGTATCCTAATTTAAAAAAAATCTCAATACAAAATCCAGTAACAGTCATTAAGAACCAGGTCTTTCTACCCCTATCATAAAATCAGGGGCACATTCATAGGTCTCAAATCACACGAAAATAAATCAATTTATTTTTATAAATTAAGCACTTTGGGAAGAGTAATAACTCTTTCGAACCACTAGAGGACAGTTCAGTATTTTGCCTTTGGATTCCTGAATAATTTGAGAGGTTAGTGGCAGGAGAGCATGGCTTTTGATGATCATTTTTGTAATTCAAGATTGTTATTTAAGGATTTTCCTGGCATAGTTACCATCCCAGTGAAAATCCGTGAGAAGTTGTAAAAACTTGTGGACAGTCTCTGTCAGAAATAATTGTATGTAATCACAGTTTTGTCGAGTAGATACTGCAGCATTGCACTAAACCAAAGTGCCTGGAGTTACCAGAGAGTAATCAGAAGACAGTGAGATATTTGGATGGAGAACTTTTAGGCCTCTGCATGACTAAAATCATAATATTGCCTGTTTCAAGTATTGAAAAACAAGTATTCTAAATGGAATGTAATGTTTATGTGTGCTATTTCTATTTAATGCAGCTGTCTGATAGTCTTGTACGTTTTGAAAAGATAGTTTAATAGTACCTGAGAACATTTTTTGCCTTACATTGGTTTACATTTATTTCATTTACATTTTCTTAGCTGAAATTTTCCACTAAGTGATTCTAATGAAAAAAATAAAACAAATTTGGGATGGAGGAGACCTTTTGAACTGATTATTTCCAATTTGGCCCATTGTGTATTCTGGATCCTAATTTTGGACTCATTTGAAGCATTCTTTTTGTGTGCCAAAAATAGCATTTCCATGTTATGTATTCATAGAATTTGGGGAAAATTTAAAAATTATGTGCCTGTGTTTTTCAGAAACAGTAGTAATTACAGATATTTTGTTAATATGAAAAATTCCTTATTGGAAACAAAGTGAATATATAATAAATCTGTCCACCTCCCACAAACATAAAAGCTGTCTTACTCAAGTGTGTCACATATACTTTTTTTTCATTTTGAGGGAATACACTTTTTGTTGTGCACATTTTCATGTGTTTATTAACAACTTACATCTTTGTTTTCTTTTTCATTAATTGATATTCTTTTCTGACAACCACTTTGTTGAGAAATAAGTATATGGCATGTAGAATACGTAGCTCATCAGTAGCAGACGCATGGATATGTTAAATCCCTGGCTTTTTTCTATGTGATTTGTTTATGTAACAACCCCATTTAGGGTTGATCCAAAAACAACTCTTTAAATGATCTGCCAGCAAGTGTACACAACTGGCAAAGCCCTCAAAATAATTCCAATCCTATCTTCTATTTGCAACTGAAAAAATGTATTGCTTCTGTGAACACTGAGGAGTTTGATTCATAGTCTGGCCTGCTTTGGAGGGTTAAGTTCAGGGCTGTCTTGTCTTTAAGAATTGTTCCCAGGAGTTGAGGTGGCTAAGATTCATCAGTAACATTGGTCTTGGAAATTAGAGTTGGGGAATTCTGTTCAGCAGTGCATGTTGGGGAAAAGTTATTTTTTTAAAAATGGCGTTCATCCATGTAGTGTAGAGTTTACTCTCCTGGGCTGCTCGCTGGTTATTAATGCTCTTTGAGTACATGTCATACACAAATACAATGGCCTATCGTGGTGGTTCTTTATAGGAGTGATCGACATCCTTCATGACTCCTCCTAGGAGAATAACTCTTTGTATAGGATGTTTGCCAATCACTTGATGACATTAACAGGAGCACCACCAATCACAGAGGAGGATCTGAGCAAGAAAGAGAGGCTAAAGCAAGTGAGAAGAAACACCAAAGCCATGAGGAAAGAGAAGTCCATGTTGGGCAAAGAATGGGAGTTGACATGGGAAGGCTCAACCAGAATAATGCCTAAGGAAGGACTTGGGAATTGCAATTCCCCCAAAGGAGCTATTAAGTGAAATTCCCCAGTGGGTTCAAGATGGGCTGGTAACACCTGGGTTTGTTGTAATTACCATTGATTGACCGATTGATCTGGAATGTATTTGAGCACTTTCTCTGAGAAGAATTATTTACTCAGTGGTTGGGAGAGTGGAATACAAACAACATAGTTGGTAGACACATTCTCTAGGTGAGCGGTAGGTATTTTTTCCTGGATTCTGTAATTTTGCTGTTTCTGTGGCTGTAAAAAAAATTAACACACAAAATACTGGATATTTGTCTAGAATCAGAATGCTGTTTGAGCAATCTGAGGAACCTAAAATATTGAAGACCCAAATCAGGGAACTGGGAATTTGGCATTCCTCTAAGTCTCCATAGCCAGCCTTTACTGTGCCAGGATGACTTCTGTCACCTTTCAGGAGTTCCAAATCTAAGAGTCATAGAGTGGTGTAAACAAGCCATTTGGAAAATCTTGGGGTGCACTAGTGTGGAGTCTAAAGAGAATCTCTTCTCTGGCTGTAAATTATGGGTATCAGGATCCTGGTACTGCAACTGGGCATGGAAATATTGCAATACATTAACTTTTCCCCATGTTTTACAGAGATATAAAGAAGCTATTAGCCCTTCAAGGATAAAAAGACCTTACCCTTTGGGCCCTTAATGAATATAATTGGATGGTAGGGGTACAGTCACACTACTGGTTAACTTTGTGAGATGATTCAGGCCTGTGAAGGGTGAAATTTTGATGGAAAGGAGGTTATGGGCCTACAGTGCAGATTTCCTAGACTCTTTCAGGAATTTCTTCCAGAATCTCACTGGTCTGATGGCCCCTCCTGGGAGGAACAGACTCTGGAATGGATGAACATCACAGTTCTTGGCACAAGGAAGATGCTCAAAGGACACTGATGCTTGATGAAGATGACAATGGTAGTGATTATAATGATAATGGTAAATCTCTACTTTCATTCTGATGTCATCTCCATGTATAGTAGATGTAATAGTTATAGTAGTAATATTAGTAGTATTAGCAGTAGTAGTAGTAGTAGTAGAGGTAACTATTGAACACCTACCAGGTACTATGCACTTGGGAAAGTAGAACAGAAGCATGTGACATAATTTTTGTCCACAAGAAGCATACACTTAGGAGGGAGACAGACATAAAAATATTTACAAATGAGGCACTTGGAAAAAATTAATTAACTTGTAATTGAGCATACATTAATTCCAAGGTTGAATATATAAATAAATACCCCAAATCATACCTGACAGAATCTGTTCTTCAGTGTTGGTGATTATCAGAGAGTTGGCATTGTTGTATTTTAGATGAAGTCATTCTGTGGAATCAGATAGTTCTTGCTGTATTCTCCCTAAAACAAGAGACTATAAAGTACCCTATTGATAGTTAAATCTTGGGAGAATTGTCAGGAATTAGAAGGAAATCTTGGGTGGCTGTTTTCAGATTGCAGGGGTTTGAATTACTTCTCTCCCTCACTCTCACGGTCTTCATCTCAAAATCCATTCTGGGAATGTGCATCTTTTTAGACCTCAATTCATAAAATGTTACTTGAGTTACAGAAATTATACAGAGTTAGATTTTTTAAATATTTTGCAAAACATAAAGCTTATAGAACGCCAAGATTAAATATCTGTAGTCAGTAGTACAGTATATTGATGCATTCAACATTCACATGGAGCACATGTATTGAGGAAAAAAAAGATTAATTCTTAAAAGAAAGAACAAAGTTAAAGCAATTCAGAATGAATGGAGAATACGGGGCCTGCTCAAGGGCTAATGGGTAACGTGGCTGAGTGAAAGTCCTAAATGCTGATTGGTTAATGATCTGAGCCATTAATTGAATCTTTCATATTTTTATATTCAGGACTGAGCTGGATATTTCAAAGTAGGCAATTTCAAAGCTATATTCACATTTTACCAATGAAAACTGCTAAAGACAGGGGAATCAGAATTGAAAAGTTAGCCATGCTTTGAAATTACATTTAATTAATTTTAAACTAGACTACCTTGAGCTCTTAGTTCACTGCTCAGCAGGAAATGCAGAGTGCATTTGAAGAGAGGAGAAGCATTGTTAGAATGAATATCAAGGACCCCATTCACAGTTTCACTGTCCTAAAGGCAAAAAAAAAAAAAAAAACCTTTGTTGTAGGAAAATTAATCTACAGTGATATAGTTTTCCAATGAAGAAACTAAGGTTCTCATAGTAATGTATATTATATTCCTTATTATAATTATGTCTTACATTCATGTTACTATATCAACAATAATATTACTAAAGCTTGGCATAGAATTAAGATGTACAGTCTTTTTTTTTTAAGGATTTGCTGTCATTTTTATCGTAAACTTTTTGTGGTAAGGGAAAATGTCTTTATTGACTATTGTGTTTCCCCAAATGCTTAGCACAGTGTTTTGCATACAGATGATGTATGATGACAGTGGAGATGAATGAATCAACCACCTTTTAAGTATACAAATCTCCAGTACTTTTCCAAAATTTTCTAAAAATGAAGCCATTTGAGGGCACAAGCTGTATATGGACACCTTGTTCAAAAGATGTGATTGGAAAAAAAAATAATTTTATGTCATTGGTTCAGAGAAAATGACAAAATTAAATGGCTAATGGAAATTAAATTCTCCAGGTGAGAGCAATTTTGCTTAAGAGGTGCACCTGGCTGAATATCATAGACAGAATCCCTGACAGGTAAGATGCTCCCCTTTAGTTTTAAAATCCTCCATAGAAGGCAGAGTAGGAAGAAGCATGAGCTAGTGGAAGGAACATGGGACTGGTAGTCGAGTCACCGTTCTGTCACTTGCATACTGTGTGACCTTGGGCAAATCACTTAACTTCTCTGCCCCTCAGTTTTCTCTTCTGTAAAATGGGATTGTATAGTTCCTCATTCTCCCTCCTGCTTAGACGTTGAGGCCTATGTGGGATAGAGACTGTGCCCAATCTGAAGGTATTGTGCCTATCCAGTGCTGAGCACATAAGTGCTTAATAAATACCACAATTGTTAATGTAATTATTGCATTCTGTTACTCTGTCCTCACTGGGGATACTTTTCAATCTCAAAATCTTTTCTGGAGGGTGACCTATCATCCACATCCCCTTCTAGACTGTGAGCCTATTGTTGGGTAGGGATTGTCTCTGTTGCCAAACTGTATATTCCAATCGCTTAGTACAGTGCTCTGCACACAGTAAGCACTCAATAAATATGATTGAATGAATGACTCCACATCCACCTACACAACATGAGACCAAAAACATTTCCTTAAGCATGATCACTTATAATAGGTCATTTTATAATAAAATATTTTGGGGGGGGGAGTTTGGTTTTTTTCAGGTTGTCACTTTCTCAGTTGAATAAAAGTCCACCCAGAATTCTGTCAGTGATTAAAGAAAATATTATTTGTCGACTTAACATTAGTTTTTGATCTGGCAGCTGCTTTTACTTTAAATAGTTTACTGTTGCTAAAAGCTATAGCAGGCCAGGGACATTTTTCTATCAAGGTTTATCTCAACTTGTTAAATTCTAGATAAGATGCTGCCAGATTTTCTGCTTCAAAAGATATAAGACTAAATGTAACTATAGATTCCCCTCATTTATCATTACTGTGGAGAGTTTTACAGAATTAGATGAAAATGTCTTTTTTCATCTTTGAGAAAAAAGGCATTTAAATTAGACCAAGACCTCAGATATTTTATTTTAAAAATAGAGAGGTAGTTGTTGTACCAAAGGGGCATAATTCATAGCTAATGTTAGTATAAAATTAAATAATGAAATTTTAAAGATAAAAGTTGATAACTTGGTCTTCAGGTTCACTCTGTATGTGAAGTTTAGAGCTTTATAGACAAAGGTTCATAATTTTTTTTTAAATGCTTGTTAAAGTCTGAAGATGCTACACTGGCTTAGAGTGATATGTGCATCTATTTGGTTTTGGGGTTTTTTTTTACCTAGGTCTGTGCCTCCCCAGATACACAAACACATGTGCTCATGAACAAATACACATACATGCATTCATGTAGAAAGCTGTTCCTCATATTCAAAGATTTTGCTACCAACAGTGTGATTTTATCCTTTTGTGAGACTGGGCAAGAAAATAGTCTGTTCCACAAATGTATGTGGAAAAATAATAAGACCCCATGTTCTAGCCCTTTCCCACCCAAGATAAGCAGCCTAATTAAGGCTATTCTGACAATAGGAACATTGCCAAAAGGCACAGCTGTTTCTTCAGAACCAGAGAGGCCAATATTGGACTTACTTTTATGTAGGATTGTAAGTTTAGGGATAGGGGCCAGTTGTACAGTTGTACTGTTGTTCTGCTATCTTCAGGACACATACTTCGCTGGCTGATGTGGTGGTGGTGCTAGAGTGTGAGAGGCATGCAAGCTCTCCCACCTTCATTTCCAATATGGCCATCAGTACTCATTTCAAGATAGCTAACCTGTTGTTGCAGAAGAAGAAAAGTTTTCCAGCAGCCTTCCTCCTCCTCAGACACCACACTCTGCCCTCACCTGGTTCAGAAGCCCTTACTGTACATGGCACGCTCATTGACCATACTGAGGGAATGTGCTCTTAAGCAAGTTTAGTGGCTATATCATGCATGGGAAACACAAATTATCTTTGAAATGTTATCTGGCAGCTTGCGGGGAAGATGAAAGAGGGGAATGTCCCCACACACCCAACTTCCTAAGCACTTACTGCAGTGCTCTACACACAGTAAGCACTCAATAAATACAAATGAATGAATGAACACTGTAAAAATGGGATTCTCTTAGTACATAAAGATTATTTCTTAACAGGCCAGGTCCTTGTAGATGACTTCAACCTACCTGTCCCTTTAACCTTCCTTCTAAGCTCCACCTCCACCTCAATTCAGGGACAAACAAACAGCTCATATGAGGACAATGCAACAGACCGATGTCCTTAGGAATGGCCTCTACATATGCATCTCCATTCCAAATCATGCTGCAGTTAGAAGGCTGCCATTTTAAACAGGCCACCCTGACTTATCATGATGTTCACATCAGGTCACCCAGTGCTGGAAAAAAAGTCATAGCTGGCCGGACATCAGCAGTTATCTCCTAATTCACTGTAGAACAGTTAAAGGAAAGAAGTTTAGAACACTTTAATAAAATCCATGACTGTTTGGTTCACGCTTCTTGATTCACATTGTTTTGTTTCGATTTTTTAACATATTTCTTGAAAATCCCTGACTTTTAGGTTTGGGAAATCAGTACCTCATTTGAAAAGTATTATATGACAACATCAAAATGCATCCAACTAGTAGAGTTGCTCATAACAGGAGGAAAATAACTTCCAAATTTGGACAAATTTATTTGTAATAACTCCTATTGCAGTGGATATTTCTAAAAGGTAACTCTGAAGACATTTCTGTAAAATGAGTTCAAGACTGGAATTACTGGAACTCTAATAGAAGAGAATATTTTCCAATATCAGTTTTACTGATATAATTTTTAAAAATATAGATGCAGAAAGAGGCCTTGCAAGGCGACTGGCACAATTTTAGAAGTTATAAAAAAGAAATTGGATCCTCCACCACAGCAAAAGGGAGAACATTTTAATCCAAATAGATTTGAGGTCAGGGGAATTTCTCCAAATTCTATAGCAGTAACAGGAAAAGAATTAGTATAAAAATAATTATTTTAAGTAGAGTACGAAAATCCACATTAGGCAGAGGTAGGCAGCATCTCACATTGGGTTATTGACACACATTGCTCTATTGTTTATGGCGACATTATCACATAGAGCTCAAATTGAAATAAAACAGAAGAAAGGGTAATTTACTTTAAATGGCAAAATGAACATTTACAAGCTATCTGATGATATTAAATTAGGACTAATTAAAGTGTAATCTGAGATAAAATCTGATGACACAAGGACTGGAAAGAAACTTTTTCCTCTGTGAAAATGGGAATCCAGAAATTTTATCAATTACAGAAATAAGTATTCCTATATTTTTTTTTACTGTAAACTGTACTCAGAATGATTGATGCTCCCTGACAGAAGCTGATGTTAAAAAAAAATAAAGATGAATAGTCCACACACTCACACACACACAGGGGAAAATGCACAAAAAGTCCAATAGCCTTTTTTATGCTATTTGCTAAGTGCTTACTATGTGCCAGGCATTGTACTAAGCATTGGGTAGATACAAGCTAACTAGGTTGGACATAGTCCACTTCCCAAATGGGGCTCACATTCTTAATCTCCATTTTACAGATCAGGTAACAGGCACAGAGAAGTGAGGTAACTTGCCCAAGGTCACACAGCAGACAAGTAGCAGAGTGGGATTAGGACCTAGAGCTCTTTGAAACTACATCCAGAACCTGCCTCTCCAGAATCTACAATTCTTGAAGTTTTGTAAGAATTTGAATCAGAGTTTCAGTGCACACCATCATTTTTCTTAATTCTCTGAAGGATATTTTGAGTGTTTGCAGGACATAAACCTAAATTATTCCCTATAGTTTGGAAATACCTACAAAAGGTGATCTTTCCATTCCCTCTTTAGTTGGAGAGGTTAAGCCTCCTCATGTAGGCAACTAAATTTATATCTTCTGTACTTCCCCACCCTATATATTCTACTCTTTATTTATGAGTATTTATTCCTCCTTTCCCTTTCCAAACCCCCACTTCCATTTCCTTATTAGACCATATAATCTCTACTAAACCTGTAGTTCTCTAAATTCAAGTAATCCTTCACAGACAAAGTAATTTAACACCACTAAATCTGGGTACATAAATATATCAAGAACACCAAAAGTTCCATCAAATTGGCCACGCTTATTATTTTACCCCTCTTGATTTTATTAAAAATATATATATTTAAACCCAGTGTGTTGTATGATTTCCAATCAATACATCACCTTTATGGGGCAGTTAATCTCCTCAAAGGACAACATAATCACAAACCTGAACCTGAAGGGGAACCTACCTAATGACTAAGAGAAGGAGTCATGCAAGATGTGCACCTAACTACATATTCTGGCCTGATGGAATCTGCCTTTGACAATGAAAACCAAACATTCCTCATAAATCTGTGAAATGCATCAATCCCCCAGAGTTTTTTTTTCCTGACAGACAGCCTGCTTTATCACCAGATTATAAATATCTTTGTTTGAAATTGAAATGACTGCCAGAACCCAAAGTATCATTTAAGTGCCTTTTTCTTCAATTTAAAAATCCTGAGCATGTTGCTAAATAGAGGACCAAGAGGTCCCATTAGAATGCTTCTGGAAAGGTTACTTGATAAATAATAATGAGAAGCAGAGTGGTCTAGTGGCTAGAGAACAGGCCCGGGAATCAGAAGGACCTGAATTATAATCCCAACTCCACCACTTGTCTGCTGTTTGACCTTAGGCAAGTCACTTCACTTCTCTATGCCTCAGTTACTTCATTTGGGAAATGGTAATTAAGATTGTGAGCACTTTGTGGGACAGGGACTGTGTCCAACCCAATTCCGTTGCATCTACCCCAGTGCTTAGTACAGTGCCTGGAACATAGTAAGCGCTTAACAAATACCGCAATTATCATCATCATTATTATTACTATATAGTAAAGCTTCCTTTCAATCAAGCAATGACATTTCCTGAATACTTACTGTGTGCAGAGCACTATACTTGTCTCTTGGTAGACACATTCCCTACAAATGAGTTTACAGTCCTGGCAGAAAGTTTAGGCAAAAAGCCTTTATGGCTTTTTAAATATACAACATCATCATCATCAATAGTATTTATTGAGTGCTGTGTGCAGAGCACTATACTACGTTCTTGAGAGAGTGCAATTGAACAGAGTTGGTAGGCATGTTCCCTGTCCACAATAAGTTTATAGTTGAGGTGGCAGAAAGTCTAGGCAGAAAGCTTTTATGACTTCCAAAATATACAGTCCAGTGACTTTATTTTACTACAGTAACATTTGTTTTCTCATAAGTAGTTCTCCTAACAGTCACCAATGGCTTTACCAAGGTATGCAAAATATGGAATTCATGCTTAACAGTGAAACCTTTTTCACTAAATTCTTGTAATCCTACCTTGGAAACTTGGAGTCCCAAGGATTGCTCAGGATCATGAATATTTCCTGTTCCTAGAAAATCACATTTCAGTCAATCAATCAATCCCTCATATTTATTGAGAGTTTACTTATGTGCAGAGGACTATATAATGAAAGAGTTGGTAGACACATTTCCTGCCCACAACAAGCTTGTAGTCTAGAGGAGGAGACAGACATTAATATAAATGCATAAATAAATTATGAATCTGTACGTAAGTGCTGAGGCGCAAATGCAGGATTGGGGAAGGGGGTGAATAAAGGGAGAAAAGGGGATGAATAAAGGGAGAAAATAAATGAGGGCTTAGTCACGGAAGGCTTGTTGGAGGAGATGTGCCTGCAATAACTTCAGTGCCTTCAATTGCACCTGTATATATGTCTGTATGTATTTATTACTCTATTTATTTTATTTGTACATATTTATTCTATTTATTTTATTTTGTTGATATGTTTTGTTTTGTTGTCTGTCTCCCCCTTCTAGACTGTGAGCCCGCTGTTGGGTAGGGACCATCTCTATAAGTTGCCAACTTGTACTTCCCAAGTGCTTAGTACAGTGCTCTGCACACAGTAAGCACTCAATAAATACGATTGAATGAATGAATGAATAAGGCTTTGATGGTGGGGAGAATAATTGCCTCCTGGAAAAATGAATGTAAGTCAGATGATTGGCATTGATGAAGAAATTGAACATTGAGAAGCAATGTGACTTAGGAGAACACAGGATTTGGGAATCAGAGGACCTAAGTTCTAATTTGGACTCTTCCACTTACCTGCTGTATGACCTTGGGCAAATTACTTGAATTCTTTGTGTCTTGGTTTCTTCATCTGTAAAATGGGAGTTAAATACCTGTTTTTCCTGTCCTTTACACTGTGAGTCTCATGTAGGACAGGAATTGTATCCAACCTGATTATCCTGTATCTAGACCAGGGTTTAGTACAGTGCTTGGCACCCAGTATGTGCTAAATAGATATTATTGTTATTATTACTATTGTTAATAATAATATATGTGAGCTCAAAATCAAGTACCACAAAAGTTAGGGAGGGAATAATTTGATTCTATTGGTGAAAAGTAGGTTTGTAGGCTAAAGTTAACATCTAGAGGTAATTGTTACCTGATTAATACCTAGAGAAAGTCTTAAAATTATGATCATATTGATAGTAAATAGTAATGGCAATGGTTTTAGTGCCTACTGGAAAGCTACAGCAGAAGCGTGAGAAGCAATTCCTGCCCTGAGACTCCTTGCATCCTAATGAGGGAGAGAAAGTGAAAATATTTACAAATAGAATACTACAAGTAAGTCATTTAAAATGCAATTGATAGTACATATAGGCAAAAGTGACATGGATCAAGCAAATCAAGTCTTTCTAATTACCAATTTTGTATCAAGCTGTTCATTGCAGGGAAAATTCTTCTCAAAATGTTTACGGAACTGTACAATCACTACCTGTACTGTCTCAGTCACTGCTTCATTGTGTTGCAGGTAAATATGTCAATTAAGTCATTTGCATAGTAGGACGTTTGTCTTTAAAAGCATTTTAGATTTTTCAAAGGACTCAGAGAACTATTTTTTTATGCGCTAAATAGTGAACAGTGAATAAATCTGACTTTGAGATCCCTAACTATCCCCTCAGAACTGTGGAAGTGGAATCCTTCAAAAACTATAGAAATCTCCCTACTTTTTCCTGCAAGATAAGATGCACATATGAATATAATCAAAATGAAAAAAATACCCTGATAAAGCATTCATGGCCTTATAAACTGAAATTTAGTAATGTGCCCTGATCTGTTTCCCTTGAATGTGATTCATTTAAAACTTCTACAGTATTATTGGGGAGAAAAAATGTAAAAAATAAAAACCCATGAATTGTTGGATCAATCAGTGATCCGTAATCAGATACCTTTACTTAATAAACAGTCTAAATGTACATTGTTCACTATGATTGATTGAAAAAGGTTTTAAACATCTCTTGAACTGCCTTAAAATGATACAAAAATGTAAAATGGAAGATAAAAGAGGAAGAGGGAGAAGAGAGAAAGAAAAAAATCCAGCTATTTAAAAAGGCTAATGGAAAGTAACAAGTGGGTTCTTGATTCTATGTAACCTCTATTAAAGGCTCACTTTGTTAATGCTGTGTAAACTAATACAAGCAGGAAACCCCATTTTTTTACCTTGCTTTTCTTCCCCGATAATACCCACGTATTTATTTAGCTGAACACACAGAATATACATATAAACACCCCAATGATGGCACTTTCTGTACTCAACATATTTAGATTTCCACTTAATATGATTCCTAGATCAACAGTGTGGCCTAATGGCTAGAGCCTGGGCCTAGGATCAGAAGGACCTGAGTTCTAATTCTGGCTCCCCCACTTGTCCACTCTGTGACCTTGGACAAGACACTTCACTTCTCTGTGCCTCAGTTCCCTTACCTGTCAAATGGGGATTAAGACATGAGCCCAATGTGGGATGGGGACTGTGTCCAACCTGATTTGCTTGTACCCACCCCATTGCTTAATACAGTGCCTGGTACATAGAAAGTGCTTAATAAATATCACAATCATTATTATCGATCCTCTGCCACTCTCTGAACTTTTGACTTTTAATGGCCAGTTTTGTTTGTGGAAGTGTTTTCCATTTTAGGTTAACTTGGCAGGGATTGCATCCATTCAACTTGCTTTGTAGAGTCCCTAGTGGATCAATTGCCATCACAAAGAGCATTCTCGATAAGCCTATAATAATAATAATAACTATTATTATTATTATTATTATGGCATTTGTTAAGCGCTTACTATGTGCAAAGCACTGTTCTAAGCACTGATTTGATTGGGGGAGATTTTGATTAAAGAAAATGGAATCTTTCATCCAGAAGGAATGTGTTCTTTAAATCTTCCAACTGTTTATACAGGCAAAGAATTTGGAACAAGATTGTGTCATGACCCAGCCGAACCATGGACATTCCACAGCTGTCCAACAATGGAAGACTGCTCTTTTAGGATTTCTATGCAAATCCCTTGCTACTAATGTGCAGATCACTAATTGGTGCAGTCCTTTATTGCGTTATAACATGATTCACTCAAGTCCCTTCTTATGGATGTTTCTCTTTAAAATACAATACTTAGCCTGTTTTCTTAATACTAGGCCATGTTAGACACTTGGGAACAAAGAAGGGCAGTCACAGACATAATCCCTTGAGGAGTTTATTGTTTACCAGGGGAAGACAGGCTGTTCCAAACTGTGAACATACAAAGGAACTAGAGCATATATGAAGAAGAGCTACAATCACCGAGTTCCTTCTAGCATCCCATTGCAACTGTCAGAATGCTGGGTGACCATTGATTGGATCAAATAATGGTATCTTTTAATCTCTTATAATCTTACAAAGGCATTCCAGATCATTAGATTTTATGTTTTTTATCCAAAAATAATTCTATTAATTGTACTTCCTGGAAAAAAAATAAAGTCAAAAGTCTAGAAAGTACAACAGGAATAATTTAAATACCCATACACTTCTTTTGGAATAAGAGCTACATGTAAATTCATTAGCTAATCAGTGATACATATTGAATGCTTACCATGTGTATTAAGCACTTGGGAGAATACAACAGAATAGGTTTACATTATCTGGACCCTCAAGATGCTTACAACCAAGGGAAGGAGACAGCCATTAAAATAAATTACAGACAGGAAGGGAACTGAGTATGACATACATAAAAACTTGGAGGAAGGAAAGGGGAGAGTAGAGTAACTAAGTGCTTAGTGGGTATGACTCAAGTGGATGGTGACGAAGTGGGAAGAGAAAATAGGATGGGGAAATAAGTGATTAGTCAGGGAAGGCTTCCTGGAGGAGATGTAATTTTAATAGAGCTTTGAAAATGGAGAGAATATTAGTCTGTCCGATGTGAAGGGGGAGGGAATTCTGGGCAGGATAGAAGGTCTGAGCAAGACCTCAACAGGGAGAAAGATGAAATCAAGGTTGTTAGTAGATGGGAAAAATGTGCTAATAGGTCTCTATTACACCATTACTGAACCCTGCTTAGTTATTACAAAACCACTTCATACTTACAATATTTATGATTTCCATACTCTGTATATTGACATTTTGTACATATGCTCAGAATTCTGTCATGCAACCAAAAGTTCTACTGTTTTTACATTCTGGGAAATTTTGGATAATTGTGCTTTAAATATAAAACATTTTATTCCTTTTGGAAAATCATGTATATATTCATCATTGTCATCACATATATCTCATTTAGCATTTAACAGCCCTATTCTGAAAACTGGACAATAGCCCTTTAATTAAACTTTTCAAAATTCATGGAAAATAAATGAACCATTCATCCATTGGTCACTTGGTTTCACAGACGTAAGTAGGTTTCCTTTTTCACTGACCAGTGAGTAAGAATATTGAGAAACTCTTGAAGGCACAGCAGATGGCATGTTTGTTTAACAAGTATGTGTCCCATTAGTCATGGAGAATATTTTAGCAATAGTTGATATGATTCCTTTATTCCTCCATACTATGACATCAGGGCTTTAGGAAGCAGCCATTTGGGAAAGTGCTATAATAAACTATATCAGATACTATCATGTAAACTCCCTTATCCTTAAAACCCAATTTATTATCATTTCTTTGCAATATACACATTTTGTGGTAAACATTTGTTAACACTCTACAGTTCCAAGTATGTACACTTGTAGTCTATTTGCCTAACACAATTTTCTAGTCATCCCTGTTTGACTCCACCCATTAATTCACATCTAAGTAATGAAATGTAATAAGCCTTAAAATATTCTACCTCTGGCAAGAAATGCTCATTTTCATGCAGAAATTGTGCACTGTAGCAGTACTAATCAAAGCTAATTACAACCAGTTGTCAAATATCTAGAACTAGGAGATAGGAAAGATAGGCTTCAGGCTGCAGGAAAGTGGAGGGAAGCAGGAGAAGTGGGTTTTGAGAACTTGTTCTCAAATGGACAAGAATAAAGCAGTAGTGATAGTTCCAGAGAGAACAGAGGCATGGACAGTGACTCCTGTGAGAGCGGGAGAGGGTTCAGAACAGAGTACAAAGGTATTTGGCTACTACAACTGTTATGAACAGGTAGTCTGAATTTTTTACTTCTCTCCTGGTGATCTACTGTCTTTGGCAAGGCTGAGGTAATTCATTCATTCAGTCAGTCAGTCATATTTAATGACTTCCTGTGCTTCTTGTGTGTAAAACACTGTACTAAGTGCTTGGAAAGTACAATTTGGCAACAGATAGAGACAATCCCTATCCAACAATGGGCTAACTGTGGGGACAGATGGAACAAATAGCCAGAGCTTTGCGCTTGCTGGAGAATAGCCCTTCTCTGGCCCCAAGGCCATATTGTTGCTGGTTTTATGCCACCAAGACACCATATATCACACTCAGGTGCAAAGTTTCTACTAGGACAATTTGCCCTGAGTATGGGTGGGCAGTAGACAAGGTAGAAATACTAGCCAGGCCCCAGTGTGATGAGGAAGTGCAGAAATCTTCCTCCACATAAAGGAAGCAGTGCTTCTGGGTAGAAACTATGGCCCAGTAATAATCTTTTTGGAACATGCATTATCATATCAGCATGATATGATGCTGCAACATCCACATCTAGAATTGGAGTCATCAGTCAAAAAGAATATGAGAAACAAAAGGGAAATAATAAAAAAAAAACTTTGCAGTTATTAGACCTCTAGTATAGAAATAGGGGTAGCTTCATCCACTGAGAGAGTTAAAATTTGACAGAACAAACCAGTAAGTAATCATTTTAGGAAAAAGCATGGTGTTGAAAGGATTAAAAGTGCATAACACTATCGATTCATTCCGACCAGCCTCAAGGATGTCAGGATTTTTAGTGTCAATTCATTAATCTGTTGTAGGGAAATCTACAAAAGAGAAACAGTTTTCTCATTTGGGTTGAGAAGTGAGTTAAGTTCCTGAAGAACCCCATGTTAAGGAAAGATTACATTTTAGTGTGCACACTTTGACAGGCAATGTGCACAGGTCCACATCTGTTTCTTCTGACATTGCACCATGCTAGTCTTGCCCAAAGAACATTCCCAAATTCCCTAAGAGCATTCTATACCAAATGCAGATGACATCATGGAAACAGTGTACAGGATGATGAATTTCCAGGTTAGTCCCATATTGGACTGAGAGAAAACCTATAATCCTTAGTAACTCTCAGATATTTTATTACTTCTTAAAACACTCTGATGTCCATTTAAAGCACTGTTTAAAGGCCAGGTTACAACTTCAATAGTGGCAATAGTCATCTTAATCAGTTTTCCAAATTAATGTTCTTCTCTGCATATTTCTTTGGTGCCCTCAAAATTGTCTTTCAGATCATGACAAACAGGTTTATAATAGCCTGGAAACCTGAACTAACTTAATCACTACACAATACTATTGGGAGTCTGAGTCTCTAGCTTCACTTTCGGAGTAAGAAATTAAAGCACAGATTCATCTGCTGCCTGCTCAGGGCCACCCAGCATGTCCACAGGCAAGCCAGGAAAATAAAACATCCCAGTTTCTGGGAACAAGGATATTTTGCCTAGCTAAATTACAAGCAGTATCCCAGTCTTCCCTCAAGTCCTCTAATTAGCCCTACATCTGAGGTCAGGATCTGGCCTGGATTGCTTTTCTTCCCAAAAGTCCCTATCTTCTGTGGCCAGATGGGACATTTTCCCAAATTCTGTCATTATAATGAAAGATAGAGAGCCATTTTGATAAAATATTTTATTAAGAATAACAATAATAAACAAGGTTACAAAAATAACAATTTTATTAACTAATGATAATACCATTAATTTCAGAAACCTTATAATACACGTTATAACTACAGTGTTCCCTTTAGTGGTAAGCTTCCAGCTATACCCATTCATTAGGCAGCATTATTATTTCCTATTTACACACAAGACAAATAGTCAAAACATCCACAGGATTCCATTTGCAGTTTCCTAAACATAGAAACTTTCTATGCAAATGGAATGGGCCGCTTAAAAGGAACGCTGACAAGATTAAAATGGATCTAAAGATGCTCTAAATTTTCCTCTTTTCCTTCTCAACAAACTCCAAATGCTGTACTCATTCAAATAATTCTAAGCAATCTGGGCTTCGAACCTTTTAAAATGTATAACTACATTGGAAATAAAAGAAAGATTTATTCTGGATCTTTTAAAAAATAGGCTTGTTTACAAAAAATGTGAATCATTTTTACTGCATTTCAACAACATAAATCAACAAAGGCTTTCTTTTTGCCTCCCATCATTAAACTCTATTTAAATATGGTATCACTTCCTCTTCCTCCCGTGACTATGAAAGTGTCTCCAAAAATTTGTACAGAAAATTCCAGATGAAAGAATTTTAAGCCAATGAAAAGATGCCCATTTCTTGGCAGTGTTCCTTTTAAAGAGATTGCTGTGGCTGTAACATTCACTTTGTACAGTACCATTGGTACCAACGAAGAAATATTCACAGGAATAAGTGAAATACAACTTTGTTACCATCTGTCCTTATTCTTCTGATTTCCCACCTTCCAGTGTCTCGTGTTCCCTACACCTTGAGAGGAACAAGAGAGTGCCTGGTTAGCAAACGCTAGCCCAGTTTTTAATCTTAGAGATTTGACTCTATAGAAACCATTTTACTGAGCACTGGCCAGAACAAATAGGTAATATTCTTAACTGATACATAACAACAACAAAAAAAGTGTATAAAATGTTGTATTGCCTTCTGCACAGCAGAGGATAGTAACTAAAATATTTTAGGATTTAATTTCTGTTCTTGGTAGACATAACAAATACCTGCAAATATAACCAGACTCCACAATAATCACTATTAAAATAGAAAATATAAAAATTGTGTTGAAAAATCCTCTCCAAAATCTCTTCTCAGTGATTCAAAATAAAACAGATATAACTGAGGTGCCTTCATTCATGTTCATGTGTTTTGTAGTTGATAAGTAGATATATAGATGTCACTTAAACCACAAGAATTAACTCTAAATACTTCGACATCATTTGCAGTGATTACACTTTCTTTTTTGCACAAAGTAATTTCTGAGTGGGAAAACATCATTTCAAAGACTTCCTATGCAATCCAGGCTTCCGATCATGCAGTTCAATAAGTACAGGGACAATTAGAAATGGCTGTTGAATATCTGATCAACGGTTGAATTACTAGAATATAATTCTACAGACCCAATTTCAAATAACTGTATCTCCTTCTAAATAGTCCACTTCTCACCACAGGACACCTTTCAGATGTAAAGAAATTTCCTACAAGGCCCGACGGGTGGGGGTGGGGGTGGGGGTGGTGCAAATAGAGATTTTTTTTTTAAATGGAGAAAAAGAAACAGGCCTTGAGGCTGCTACTCTTTCTGCTACCAGAAAGCAAATTGATGTGTTGTTTTTACACTTTAGGAGAACGTGTTTTCCAAAGTGGCATTCTGAGCCTTCTACATTAAAAATCCTCTTTTCTCTATCCACCTATAAATATTAATAATACTAGACATGAAAGAAAATATTTCTTTTAAATGGAAGTGTTTAAACAAGTCATTACCTTTTGAATAAAATGTGCTTAGTATTTCTTAATATGTTACTTATAAGCAATGATATTTGGGCCATCTTTGTATGAGACAAGTGTTTATGCATATACTATATGAACTGGCCCAAAACATTTCTGTTGTTTCTCTCACCACCCAGTATGCAACAAAACAGAATGGGAGTAAAAAATAAGTCTGCCTGGTTGAGTTTGTCTTTCCTGATAATGGCTCATTCCATATATATATATTTATATATCAATATACCAAGGCAACTTCTTCCCCTTGCTCTCTCCCTGGTATGCAGGTAGGTAGCACTAACAAAATCAGTTTCAGGGCCTCCTGAACTGGACTCTCCCAGGCACACCAGATTTTAAAATGAGATGTTGCTATGAGTTTGGAGGATGTTAAAGGCATACAAGACATTGTAAAATTTGTATCCGCCAAGAAATTTTATGAAAGGCTGCTAAAGAATTGAATAGACTTTTTAAAATGCTCTCGCTCTCTCTCTTTCTCCTTTATCTCTATATTCTAGGTCAAATCAGTTTTCAAATACTCCCAGGACAGGAACAAAGGGATTAGAGATAATAATAATAATAATAATAATAATAATAATAATAAAGAAAATAATGACATCTGTGAAGTGGTTACTACATGCTGAGCACTTTATTAAGTGCTGGAGCAGATGCAAGTGAAGCAGGTCAGACACAGACCCTCTCCCACATGAGGTTCATGGTTTAGAAGAGAAGGAGAACAAGTACTAAATTCCTACTTTACAGATGAGAAAACTGTGGCCCAGAGAAGTGCAGTGACTTGCCTAAGGTCATAGAGAAAGCAAGTGGAAGAACTGGAATTAGAACTCAGGTCCCCTGACTCCCAGGCCCATTCACTTTCCACTAGGCTACACTTCTTCTACAGCTGGTCCAAAACCATATCTCTTGACTTGGCATAGGGACAAATAACAGCAGAAAGCACCTCAAAATAACAGAAGATACTGGATTCAAAGAAATGTTTTCATTTAATATTTCACCAGAGCATCTGAAACTCTGAGCCTACAATTACCACATTGCCATGTCTATCCAATTACCACATTGCCACCTGCCACTGGGTAGACATGGCCTCTGTATTCCAGACAAAGACCTCAGGAAACAGGGATGTTGTATTTTTTTTAGAGGTGCTATTTCTTAAACTTAAATACATGACTGAAGATAACTTTTCTCATTATCAATCATTCATTCTAATCATATCACCTTCCCTTATGATGGTTAACCATATTAATTCCTTCAGTTATATGTATATGGTAATATTTACTGTATTATATTCAAACTTATGAGACAAAATCTCTACAAAGTAATTGCAAGTATCCCTTTACCTATTATATTAACCCAGTATGGAGGTTAGTTGGCTATCAGAAAATCCTGCACATGATGTAAAGGCCTTTCTAGCTAAACACCTACCAGCAGTTAAAGGTCCACGGAGAGAACACTAAGCAAAGAGAACTTTGTGAAAGAGTGACAAGAGGGCTGAGTCTCTCACTGGTCCCTCTGTCACTGTCTTTTTTTCCCCTCACTCCCCTGTAGTTGGCCTTCAGTGAATCCTATCATCCCAGACTCAAAATTCCATTTCCCACCACTGCCACAGGCCTCAACCATCATTCGCTGTGACTCTTCATTTAATATAGATTATAGTCTCAGATTTCTTTTAGAGAAATAGGTCTAATTAGCACTCTACACAGGTGGTTCTGAAATATAAGGAAAGAAACTATAGACATAAAGGATGGATGTTGCCATCTTGGAACTATCCAAGGAAAATCCCAGACCCTAAATGGAGTTTCCTTTGAAAAGCGCCTTGGATATTAGAGGGATAGGAGCTATTTAGGTCTATTTTTAAAAAATAATATATACCCTTCTATACCTTCTGCTACCCAGTGAACCTAAGAAAATTCTGAGACAGAAATAGACCACCCTGCACATCTCCAAACCATTGGTGGCAGTTATATATTTCTCTCTCTCTCTCTCTCTCTCTCTCTCTCTCTATATATATAATTGTACATTCCAAGCATTTACTACAGTGCTTTGCACACAGTAAGCACTCAATAAATACGATTGAATGAATGTATATATGTAGAGAGAGAGAGAGAGAGAGAGAGAGAGAGAGAAACACAGAGACAGAGACAGAAACAGAGAGACAGAAAGAGACAGAGAGAGAGATACACCTTTATACACAGGGCCTCTTGCATCTCCTATTAACTCCCCTCTTCTTTCTCAGAACTTTCAGATTGACTAAGATTCAAAGAGGAAGAGTAGTGATCAGAACTGAAAGCATCTTCTTCATGATGACACTTACAGGAAGATGACCTGATAGACTATTTTGGGAATAGAAGACGATGAGGGACATTTCAGTCTCAGAACTTCCCTGGTTGGTGTCCATGTTTGATAGCCTAGGTGATACAGAGAGACTCTATCAAAGGACCAAAGACAATTTGGGGGCTACTAAAGGGTTGAGATCTTATTGAGTTAATAAACTGTGAAATTCCATCAGGAAGGCTAAGTAATCTACTTGCATGAAATACTTTATCATCCAACAAGATTACCTTTGCAATCTGTTTCACCCATTCAAGTATCTTCAGGAGATATGTTACTACACTTGCATAAACCTTAACTCACTTCAACATTTATAAAATAACTCCAAAAGACAAAACAACAGAAAACATCCATAAATATCAATATGTGTATTAACAAACTTGACTATCAAGTAGTTCTTTTTGGAGGATTTTATACATGACATTTTAATTTCACGCTCTCTGAAATCTTCACGTAAAAAGGGAGCTTGGTTGAGGTTTCAGACATCTCCTTGCTGATTTTGGCTATGATTGGGGTACCTTATACGTCAATAAGATTTTGTGTATCCATTTTGCATAATATGCCACTCGAACAAATATCCCAGGGCGGTTTGGAATAGCACATCCTCTCCCAGGAACAATGACGCCCAGAACCATTCTCATCTTATGTTGTTCACATACCAAAGGGCCACCATAATCTCCCTAAGAGTAAGAGAGAATTGCGAAATAAAAAGGATTCACCAAAATCATTTTTTAAAACAAACCTCATCAAAGTGCTATCTGTAGCTTCAAAAGTGATTGAAATGATTCAGTGAAAGCTCACTCCAGAGCTATCCAGCCTTTTGTTCGTTGATCCCGACTTGCCTGTCTCCAACCCCCTGCATGCCCTCCTTCTATTTTCCAATGCACTTGACAACAACCCTCTCATCTTCAAAGTCCTCTAAATAGCATGCCCCACCTAATCTGCACCACCCAGATCATGCCATCCCAACAGCCTACCCTTAGGACTGTATATACAATCATCCTCAACACATGTGTATGTCAATCACTTAAGTATTCATGTATTCACTTTTCCATACTTTTGCTGCATAATATTTCTCCTCCTACTCTAAGGGGCTAGGGTCTCTCTCACAAATGAATTATAAAATCTTCAAAGACAAGAACTGTAAACTCCTTATAGGCAGAGAACATGTCTTGTGCTTGTACTTCCCAGGTGCTTAGTACAGTCCTCTGCACACAGTAAGCGCTCAATAAATATGATTGAATGAATGAATGAATGTCTACCAACGTTTACTACAGTGGTCTGCATACAGTAAGTGCTCAATAAATACAATTGATTGATTGATGGATGGATGGATGAATGGGGGAAGAGAAGGGGGAAGAGAAGGAGGAAGGGAGGGAAGGATGATCAAAAATAAGGGCTGGTGTTACTGAGTTGGGTAGACAAATTCTTAAAACATGAAAGTGGTCATTTTAAGTATATTTTATCTTTGGCAGCAGCAGCTGTTGCTGATCTTTAATTAAGCAAATGAAAAATGCCCCTGTCTAGAGGAACTGTCTCCCATTATTTCTGTCTTCATGAGGCATGATACCCTTACCCAACACTGACTTTTTTGTTTATTTGATAGTTTTGGGGTTTTTTTAATGGTATTTGTTAAGCACACACTATGTTCCAAGAACTTCACTAAGCTCTGGAATCGATTCAATCGAGTTAGACACAGTCCATGTCCCACATGGGGCTCACAGTTACAGATAGGTAACCAAGGCATGGAGAAGTTACATGACTCGCCTAAGGTCACACAAGAAAAAGTGGAGGAGCTGAGATTAAAACCAAGGGCCTTCTGACACCCAGGCCACGCTTCTTCTTAAGGTAAAGCAGTGGGTGAGAGGTCAGGAAACAGATGGGCTTGTAGGAGTTCTGTCCTAGACATGAGGATAAGAGTAAACTAAGCCCCGATGTCTCAGTCCTTTGGTTTATGAAATGGAATTAATGAGGAAAAACAAACAGATAACGGGAAACATTTGAATCGGCTTCCTCAATGACAGAGGAAATGACAGACACTTGAAGATTCTTTTACCTCACATGGTCCTGCCCCAATCCTATCTGCCCCAGCACAGATTTCAGATTCCGTCAGGGTGATCTTCCCTTTGTGGTACTGATTGCACTTCTCATTTCCCATGATGTAGAGGTGAGCAACGCGGAGAAGACCATCAACATTGTTCACTTAATCAAAAATAAAAGCAGAGAGTGAGCAAAATATACTCATTTGCTAAGAAGAAACCTTTGAGAAAAGAGACTATAAATAATGCTAATTTGATTCTTTCCATTTACATAATGGAACCATTTTGGGTCATTAAATGTGCTGCCTTACAGAATTTAATTATAAAATGTCTTACATCCTGTGTAGCCCCATCCATAAACGCTGCAGGTAGTTTTTTCTGGAATTGTGCATCCATAATTGGGTAAATCAATGGTGCTAACAAAATCATCCAAAATTGCAGGTCTGGAAAGAGATAACATATAATAAATGCATCAGACTATCTAGCATTTCAAAGGTTCTGTTTCAATCCAGTGTTTTATACTTTTCTTGCTGGTGTTCTTTCTTCATAACTAAATTAACCTATTTGATGTACCATTTTCGTCTGTGAAAAGGTATAAATGAACGCTCAAAGAGTAATTTACATTTTATAAAATTAATGTAGAAAACCAACTTTTTGAGCCAATTACTATTTACAAATTATTTAAAATGAAATTTTAAATCCAAGTTATTGGATTTGAATTTCTTGAATGGGAAGAGATCCAATTTTGATTATTTCAAATACAATTAATTGATTTGTAAATGACTCCAAATTGCCTTGGAGTTCACTTCCCCTCATATGCATCTGGAGGCAAAAGAGAAAAGACTTTATCTAAAAGATCATCGGATTTATCCATAAATTGGCCATTTTCACCAGGTGATGGTTAACTTCTTAACTTTCATTCCTGGGAAAAACACAGCAATTGGGAACAATCTTTGCAAGGATAATGGTTAGCATTTGGCATTTTGAACAATGATGCCCTCATGAAATGAACCATCTTGGCTTAGTGAAAAACGCCCAACACAGACAGACAGGAGACCTGAGTTCTAATCCTAGCTCTGCCATTTCTTGGCTATGTGACCTTTGGCAAGGCACTTAACTTCTCTGAGTCTCTCTGTTTCCTCATTTGTAAAATGAGAATTCAATGCTACTTTTCCCTTCCCCTTGGAATGAGCGCCCCATGCGAGACAAGTATTGTATCTTTTCCTGATTGTATTGTAATTGTCCCAGCACTTAGTATAGTGCTTGGCATAGAGAAAGCATTTAACAGATAGAACATAATAATAATGGTGGTAAATTTCAACACCTCTTCCATTAGGGGAGCTAGGTAACTGTAGAACACATCTCATCAATGTGAACCATCAAAGCAAATAAACATCATTTTTCTATTTTCAGAACTAACCTAGAAAGCTTCAGTAACACCAATTCTGATCCTTCAGGGCCAAACACCAGTTGAGATATATTTAAAACCTGTTTGCGTGTTTTGTCTCCTCTTCCATGGACATCATGAATCCCAAGCCAAGCTTCATAGTCTTTCAAATCTTTGTTTCTAAATGACAAGTTAAAATATTTTTCTATTTTCATCATATTATTCTAAGAATATTATTATATTACCAGCACATTCTCAGCATTGCAGCCTCCAAATGTAATTATGTAATATAAATTTTTAAAATGCAAATGGTAGCAGGAATATATCCTAGATCAAATTTTAATATGAGATAACCGACATGCAGCCACACATACGACTGAATTATCATTATTAATGCTTATTGTTTTGAAAATGACTACCCAGTAAAAGAGACATTTGAGCAGGTGCTATCACACTGCTAATGAAGCACAATTTCTATACTGTAACTATACTCTCACATAACAACTTAGAGAAAATAATTTATGATGAAACCATTTTAATATTTTAAGTGGTTTTACCGTGAAGGGAAGCACTGTGTCGCCGTTAGAACCCAACTTTCCTTGATCAATGAACCGCCACAAATATGCTTGTTTCTGTGAGAAAAGGGAAAATGAAATAGGTCACATCTCCTTCAGCATAGCAAAAACCTTAGCGGGTCACAAGAACCTTTCCCAGTCATTTTTGTTATTGCCATGAAAATGAAAGGCATAACCAAATAATGAAGTCCTTTTATTCCATTCAATCTTAATTATTCATTGAGTGCTTTCTGTGCGCAGAGTACTGTACTAAGCACTTGGGAGAACATAGTATAACAATAAACAGACACATTCCCTACCCACAAGGAGCTTAAAAGGATAAACTTGGATTTATCTACATTGGTAGATCAAAAAGCATCAGTCACGGTCATATTAAGAGCTCAGTATTTTAGCTCTTTGTCAAAACTCTTAATAATGGAGCAAACTGGTTAACTAAAAGAGGTAACCCACCACCATGAGTTACTGTCAGTGAACTGTCATTCAGCAATCAAATAGTGAGGGAACTTGGCATTTCTTGACCTGAGTCGTGAACTATTTCCTTATTCCAATTCCAAACCATGAAGTTACTTAATTGGTATGTGCTGGAGTAGGAAAGAATTCACCATTAAACTGGGCAGTGATTTAACAGGGGCAGGCAAATCCTCATCATAATGTTTCATTTATAATAATAATGATGGCATTTATTAAGCGCTTACTATGTGCATTTAGAAAACTGAAGCAATTTCAAAGACCTATTTTTCCAGCAATAATCATATTTTTGAAATACAATAAATTTGGTGTCCTTCAGTAATCTCCAAAATATGTACAACTGCTATTTTTTTGTAAAATGGAGGTGAGATGGCAGAAATTTGGAGAAATTTCAACTTCCAACAATTTATAAATACAGAGAGCACAGATGTTCAGCACTTCAGAGGGCAGTGCTGGAATAAAACCAGACTATGAACTTCAAGTTCTTTCTTGCAGTTGAAAGATAAAAGAATAATTTTAAGCCTTCATTTCTGCTTCCTTTTCAGCCTGTTGGATGACTAACAAAACATCTGGTGCATGAAGAATTGGATGTGTCAAAATTAAATTCTTCTCACGGCATGTGGCATTCGTGACTCTTCCATTGTCTGAACTACAAAGTGTGCCATCCATTCTTTTTGCCATGCCAAAGGTTCTGCTCCACTGGGGCAGAGCAAGATGTCATAGTGCCAGCTATGGCTACTGTTATTGTTGGACTCTAGGTAGACCAGCCTGATTGCTAAAGAGCCTGAAAATCCACCCCTTTACCCACAGCATTCTGCTGTTTTTATTGCAGTGATTTTTGTCCTCATGGCTGAAGTTATCCTTTCCATTTTTCTCAGTGTGTCAACCATAGATCCCTCCTAATCCTTGTTCTCAGATGGAATACTCTGTGGGCCAGGAACTGCATCTGAACCATCATCTTTGTACTGTAGTCGCCCCAGTGCTCAATGGAGCGTTCAGCCCACAGTGGACACTCAGTAAATTCTGTTGAATAAATTAATCTTCACACCATACAGTGCTCTTTTTGAACTGATGTAAAGCAGTGTTGCCTAGTAGATAGAACACAGTCTTGGGAGTCAGAAGGACCTGGGTTCTAATGCCAGTTCTGCCACTTGTCTACTGTGTGACCTTGGGTAAGTCACTTCATTTATCTGTGCTTCAGTTACCTCATCTTTAATATGGGGATTAAGATTACAAGCCCTACTTGGGACAGGGATTGTGTCTAACCTGATTAGTTTGTATCTACCCCATGCTTAGCTGGCATATAGTAAAGCGCTTAAAAAAATACCCTTAAAAAACCTACTAAAAGGACCAGGTGTCACAAGGATTAAATTTTTTTAAAAAAATCCTGTACACATTTCCTTATCTCTTTTTGATTGGAGGATCTGAAAGTTAAATAAAACTGCATATCTTTGAGATTTCTTGATTACCCCAAATTCCCTAATGAATAAATGAAGTCTACAAATAGTGCCTTCTTAAGGAATGGTTATCTCAATTAGTGGTATTTATTGAAGGCTTATATTTGTAACATCACAGAACATAATTTATGATAAGAAAAATGATCAGAAAGGTTTCAGAAGGGCCCCACATCCCTTCTGTGTCTGGCCAGACATTAATGAAATGGCAGTTCAATAGTCCAAGCATGGTGCAAAATTGCACTATACATTCCCTGCTGGTCATTGTCTTGATTCCTGAATTTAGTCTACCAGGAAAACCTTAGTAGCTGCTGCAAGACAATCAATAAATTATGGGCAGGAAATGTGTCTGTTGTATTGCTCTATGGCACTGTCCCAAGCACTTAGCACAGTGCTCTGTACACAGTAAGTGTCCAATACATATGACTGACTGATTGAAATACTTTGTACCTGCTGTATTTTCTCAGCATAAACATCAGTATTAGGAAGTGTCAAGGTAAGGTCACAAATTCTGGTCTTAAAATGAACAATTGGGCTCCATTTACCTAATGATTCCTCTGATGAGCAGTCATCCTGCTGTCATCTTGACAAACCACATGATTCTGACCCCTGAGGATCATGCATATCCAATATTAAAACTACAAGGCCAAAAATGAATTGTACTTGTGGCTCTGATTGAAAATCTGATTGGGTGTCCAACTGGGTGAACTCTCAGTTACAGAAGTCTAAGCATTTCCTTGCTGTTACTGTTAAACTATGGCAAATATGGAAGAAAATATTTCATTATGGTCTGTTGGGTAGATGGCCCAATAATTACTGAACTAGAAACTCAAGGGCTGATCTTTGATCCTACATTCTAAATGATCTCCTATTATCTTGGATATTAACTCACATTATGAAGTTCTCTCAAAGTTCTTAACCAACACACATGCAGATATTTAAAAACAGTGCTGTGCTTCTTTACATTGGAAGTTGCATTATGGATTTTTTTTTGGAAAGGTAAATAGATAAATGTAAAGGCTCTGGTTTCTTTTACATCTACCAATAGTATTATTTATTGACAGATTTTTGTGTGCAAAGCATTGTAGTAAATATTTAGGAGAGTACAAGAAAATTAGGAGACATAATCCCTGCCTTCAAGGACCTTTCAATCTAGCAGGAGAAGCAGATGCTAAAACAGATTAGAGGCAGAAGAAAGTACTAGTGAATAATGCTATAAATGTTAAGAGCTACACTGGCTGGGGAGGCCAGATATCTGAGCATTTAGTATAAAAGTGGGAGGGGGCTTGAAATCAATGGAGAAGATGTCCTGGAGGAGATATGATTTCAAAAGTGCTCTGAAGAAGGTCACTGGTAAGTCTGATGAAAAGTGGGAGAGAGTTCCAGGCAGAAGGAAGGCCATGAGTGAGCATGAGTTTGGCAATGGGAGAGATGAGATTGAGGCAGGGCAAGGAGGTTAGTTTGAGAAGAATAAAGAGTGAAGCAAACTGAGCTGTTTCTGTGCTTACAGCCTATTTTAACAACCATGAATGATGTCAAAAATAGGTTATGTGTAATTAAAATGCATCTTTACATATGGATGCCAATTTTTAATGAAAGCACTATTTTATTATTTTCCACATTTGTTTCTGTAGCTTGGTTGTTGTAAAAGTAACGATATACAAGTGTGAAATGGACCCCTTCTCAAATCTTTCGCACTTCTCCCACACCAGACCAGAAAAGTCTGCCACACACTGCTTGAATTGCAGCATTACAATATCCAAATTAATTTTCTTAAATCAGCTCTCCAAAATATAAGGTTGTATATATTGTGCCGGTAATGCTTTCGATACAAATAGATGTATAATATTGAATTTGACAAAAGGAAGGTCATGTATATTAAAGATAAATAAAATAAAATAACCCTGGACCCTGTTGAGTAACAACAAACATTTAAACCAGTTCAGTGACATTAAAGGGCAGAAAATGAGAATCAGGTGTTACTCCACCATCCTTGTTTTGACTTGGTGAGAAGTGAAATGAAAGGTTGGCTATCTTATCCACATTTAAACTTTCTCTGTGACATGACAAATACCTGTGCTTCAAACTAACCATCCATCCCATGTTGGTTTGTGTTGGGATTCCATTGACAACCCGCAACTGTTTCGTTTTGGCACAAGAAATGACAGGATCTGAAAGAAATTGCAATTATTACATTGGAAAACTGCCTACACAACTTCTAGTTGTACAGGGAGCTGCTACTTGCAAGTTTCAGTCTTCTAATTGGCCTGCATTGTTTTACCCAAACATTCTCCCCTCCCTATATTGTTTGGCTAAACATATCAAGTTAAAGGAGAAGTTAAAAATCAAACAAACGCTAATCTCCAAAGTTTTTAGCATCTGTTTAAACTGTCATAATATTTGACACACATTCTGGTACTTTATTCACTAATGACCCAAACAGTCCAGGCTCCTAATAGAATCTTACCCTTCCTGAATTTAGCTTAACATCCTCAGGCTATTCAAATTAGTTTAGGTGATATTTTACTTCAGATTATTTTTAAGCACACAATAGAAAGCTAATCCTTTCCAGCTTCATTTACCTCTTTGCTGAATCAATTGTCTTTCTGTTCTTTTGGGCCTTTTTGTTGTTGTTTTTTTTAACCACAGCATTAAAAAAGCATGGGAAAAAGTGCTTAATCTATATTTTTTATTTAGTTTGCCATTTCATGGGTGAAAGACTTAAGAAAACTTCCCAGGATAAATTTACAATAAAGAACATATAAACATTTACTTACGATCCAAATTGACTATTGTAGGTGTTGTATCACCTTCGCCTAGAAAAATAAGCAACAAAACATTTTAAAAATTATCATGAGTATAAAAATGAGCACAAGAAATCTATATTGTCAATGTAGTGGTGTTGTATTGCTTTATATTTTGCCAAGATGATGAATTTAAAAATGTATATAAGAAATCCATACAGTCAATGTAATAGTGCTTTATATATTGCCAAAGATGACTGCCACAATATTTTTAGAGTGATTAAACTTTGTCTATGCTGGAAGAGATTGAGTGGTTGGGCACATTAGTTCTGGATGATCTGAGGCCTTTCATGACTACTTTTAAAACCGTTTGGTGGGCTATTTAGTTTGTGTTTACATGCCAGTTGGCGGTGTCATTGACGGCAGTTTCAGTTACGCTGCTGGGATCTAATAGCTGTCGACTTCGCTAGAGATGCCAAAAATTGTTCAGCCATGTGAATATCCCTGATTGGGATATGGACTTGCAGGGGGGGCAGTTTGGAGATCCTAAACTCCTACCCCCTGA
Source organism: Tachyglossus aculeatus (assembly GCF_015852505.1). Lineage (NCBI taxonomy): Eukaryota > Metazoa > Chordata > Mammalia > Monotremata > Tachyglossidae > Tachyglossus > Tachyglossus aculeatus. Next base: position 6,801,495 of record NW_024044828.1, read on the forward strand.
TTCAAGGCTGTTACATAATTATTCATTAACAGTAATAGCAATAATGATAATTACGTTTTTATTAAGCACTTATTATGTTTCAAGTACTACACTAAGATCTGGGGTAGATTCAATTTAACCAGATCAGACACAGTGCTTGTCCCACATGGGACTCTTTGTCTAAGCAGGAGGGACAATATGTATTGAATCCCAATTTTGCACAAATGGTAATAGAGGCATAGAGAAGTAAAGTAACTTTCCTAAAGTCACACAACAGAGAGGTGACAGGGATGATTTTAGTATCCAGGCCTTGTGACTCTCATGCCCTTTCCACTATGCCACTCTTCTGTCATCATTCCTGATTTGTTCCCTTTAAATAATTTGATTTTTTATGGTATTTGTAAAGTGCTTACTATGTTCCAGGGACTGTACTAAGCTCTGGGGTAGATGCAAGCTAATCAGGTTGGACACAGTTTACCTCCCACATGTGACTCACATTCTTAATCCCCATTTTACAGATCAGGTAACTGAGACACAGAGAAGTAGAGTGACTTGCTCAAATTCACACAACAGACAAGTGGAGGAGCCTGGATTAGATCTCAGGTCCTTCTGACTCCCAGATCTGTGCTCTACCCACTAGGCAATACTGCAGTGGACAAAAAAAAAAAAGGATGAATTCTTGGAAAATTATGTAAGGTATTTCTTGGAATTAATATCCTAGTTCTAAATGAAAAATAATGGGATAGTAGAAGAGTGCTGAGCCTTACTGTTTGGAGGGTATTCAGAGATTTGTTTCCAAGGCTCAGATTTCAGGGAAAGGCTACAATTCTGTTAGTTTTTGTGATAAAGGGTGAGGGGAGCTCTCTTGGACCTTGGAAAGGCTAATAACTTAAATTTCAGAACACACTTCTTTTCATAAACCCCCTAGTGGGGGTTAAGTGTGGTAATGGAGAAAGGCTTGGAAGAAATCTAAGTTAGGGAATAATTAGACAGTAATGAATGAGGTACAAGACATTTCCTGGAGCTTACTGACTAGTTGTTCAAAATTGATGGCCTATAGCATTAACCTCAGCTGGTTCTTAATCCCTGAAATTGTTCTGAGCTCAAATAAACTGGCAATGGCAAAAAAAAAAAAAAAAATGGAAAATTGATTTCTTTATTAGACATTCCATTTTAATTGCTATTTTCAAAGTCAATTAATGTACTGGGAGGATCTGAGTTTCTTAACTCATTTCTCTCCCCAGATTCCACTTGGTTTGTAAATAAAAGGGGAATAATATCAAACAGCCAGTCCAGGAAATTTGGTCACTCCTTCCTTCTCTGTAGCTGATGAACTGGAACAGTTTTGCCCCTGAATCAACTGCTGAAAGCTCAAGTTCTTCAAGCATATTACTGGAGGTATAAATGGTATTTATTATACACCTACTGAGTGCAATGCACCATAGTAAGCCCTTGAGAAAGTTAAACAGAAACAAAAGGAACATTGCCTGCCCATAAGGAGTAGTTGGTGGACACACACAGTTTCTCCCTTAGAAGAGGTGTGAGCTAAGGAAACAAAAATATCAATGCTACTGGTTGCTGCATTTAAGTTAATGATCTGCAAATTTCAAAATAAAAACCTAGTAGTTCCCTCGGGGTGCATGAATGAGGAACAGAGAAGAACAGTGCTCCTTGTCCCAATCAATGGTCAAAAGAAAAAAAAGGTTTGTTGTATGTTTACTACAAGAGAGAAATATATACCTAACACACTGTGGGTCCATAGGAAATGAGGAGCAAAACAGTCCGGTCTGCAGTCCTGAACGAATGAATTTAATCAAGCTTTACATATCCTATGTAAACATTTTTCAATAAATATATGCACTTAAAAATAAATTATACTTCCTATGCTAAAAAGATCCACCATTCTTAATAACACGTATTTTTCCATAATTTTTTTAATACTAGGCAAATGAAATGTACCCAATGTTGATGAAAAACATGTTAAATGATAAGGATAAATTCATACTAATATTAATGAGTCTTGAAAGTAAGAAAACTGAAGCATCAACAAAAGCATGTTGAACTGAGTATTAAGATGCTACTTTTTTTTCTGAAGTAACTTTCAAAGTTTTGGAGGGAAAAGTTAGTTTAAACATGATACACAATCATTTATTTTTGAAGATGGGATTCTGCAGCCTGAGATACTAAATCAATGTTGTGAAAGGGTTGTGAAACGGTATACCTTTATCCTCCTTCTGCCTGGTTCTCTACTTTCCACTCTGGGAAAAACCAACTGCTTATAATTGTGATAGGAAAAGAAACAGATGTCCTACTTTGAGGCTGGAGACTAATAGAGAAGGAAAGGAAGGTGGGAGGGAGTAGTGAAAAATGTCTCCTCAGGAGCATCTGTTCCATGTGACACCCAGATTTTGAAAGAGAAGAGAAAGAATTCCATCAATCAATCAATGGTATGTATTGAGTGTTTATTGTGTGCAAAGCACTGTACCAAGGCACTTTTACCAGTGAAAGACTGGTAAGTTTTCTCAGAGAGATACGGTAAAACTTTTTTAAATATTGGTATTTGTTAAATAATTTACTATATGTAATAAAAACAATGGCATTTATTAAGCACTTGCTACATGCAAAGCACTGTTCTAAGCACTGGGGAGGTTACAAGGTGATCAGGTTTCCCCACAGGGGCTCACAGTCAATCCCCATTTTACAGATGAGGCACAGAGAAGTTAAGTGACTTGCCCAAAGTTACACAGCTGACAACTGGTGGTGCTGGAATTTGAACCCACGGCCTCTGACTCCAAAGCCCGTGCTCTTTCCACTGAGCCACAATGCTTCTCTAAAGCATTGTTCTAAGAAATGAAGTAAATACAAATTCACCAGGTTGGACACAGGTCCCGTCCCACATGGGGCTAAGAGTGTAAATTAGAGGGAGAGGATTTAATCCCCACTTTACAGATGAGGCACAGAGAAATTAAGTGATTTGGCCAAGGTCACACAGCAAACAATTGGCAGAGCAGGGATTAGAATCCAAGTCTTTGACTCCCAGGCTTGTGTTCTTTCCACTAGGCCATGCTGCTTCTGCATAACTTGCCAAGGAACTGAATGAGGATGAGCTTGCTCTCCATAAAATTGTGTCCTTAATGTGTGAATAAATGTGAGTACATGAGTATTTGTTTCTGAGTTTGAAATACATGTGGATGTGAGTACATATCTGGCCTATTCTCTAATCTGCCTTAGGGTCAGAATCAGACTAAACATACCTAAATATACCAACTGATGAGTGTCAGCATGTATGGATGTAAGTGTGTGAGCTAAATGAGGCAGAGTTAGAGAAATAGTAGATTGAAGGAGGGATAGCAGCAAGGACACATTAGAAATTATGGCAAAAATGGAAGATGGATTATCAAAAGGGTCCCAGACTGAGCCCCCTCCATCCTCTCCCCCTCCTCCCCCTTTCCATCCCCCCACCTTACCTCCTTCCCTCTCCACAGCACCTGTATATATGTATGTTCGTATGTATTTATTACTCTATTTTATTTGTACATATTTATTCTATTTATTTTATTTTGTTAATATGTTTTGTTTTGTTGTCTGTCTCCCCCTTCTAGACTGTGAGCCCACTGTTGGGTAGGGACTGTCTCTATATGTTGCCAACTTGTACTTCCCAAGCGCTCAGTACAGTGCTCTGCACACAGTAAGTGCTCAATAAATACGATTGAATGAATGAATGAATGAAAACATTCCTTTACTTCAGCAATTCAAAAGTATTAATGCCTACTGTGTGCAGAAATGAGAGACACTAGGCACTTGTGAGATTTTAGTAATATTTTTGCCAAGATATAAATTAAGTAGTATTTACTAAAATTCTAAATGGGATTTGCCAACTTTTTTAAGTTAGAAGTTAATAAACTTGGAATCAATGTTTAATTAAAACAATAATAATATACTTGGTTAGTGCTTACTACATGCCAATCACTGTTCTAAGCACTGGGGTAGATGAAAGTTAACCATGTTGAACACACATAGGGCTCACACTCTTAATCCTCAATTTACGGATGAGGTAACTGAGGCCCAGGGAAGTGAAGTGACTTGCCTAAGGTCATATAGCAGACATGTGGCTAAACAGGGATTAGAACCCAGGTCCTTCTGACAAGCAGACCCATGAAATATCCTCTAAGCCATGCTGCTTCACATTTAAATAAAAGTCTGTCTCAGGGTTCATGACAAAAGGAATCATAGCGGCAACTTCTGGATCTGTATTACAAAAACTGAGTTCATTGCTCTGGACTGAAATACCAATGCATCCTTTCGCCTCCTCTTAATAAGTTAACAATAAAAGTTGAGTATGAATGCCATCAAATATATCTTTTAATTCCTATGAGCTGCCGCTCCATAAAAGAAAAATACAAACGCAAGGTTACAGATCATGCTTTCTTCACCCTAAATTAGTTTTTGTGCACTTCCCAATACAGCATTGCAAGTATAATAAAAAAAATATTTCCGTAACATCTGCATCTGTTGTCTTTGGCTGCAGGTTTTAGGCAAGCAATTTAATCTATTGTTCTACTAGGATATAGTGTCCAGCATTTTATGTAGTCCCTTAGGGTAATAGATACTATAAAGTCGGCATATTTTTCAATGAAATAATACTAAACGTGTATCCACTTACACCGAGAAATGGGACAGTAGTCCCATGGGACAAGAGGGTCGCCAGTGTAACACCACGGACCATGAGCATCATCGTCAGGATTGCGGCAGTAATTCTTGTTCAGCTTGCTAGCATCAGGTTCCCAGAAAATGTGCCTGTATGAAAAACAGATTACAACCTCAGAATCTGTGCCCTTTGAGGAAAAAATGGGTTACAGATCCATGTGATGTAATTCGTCATCAAAATTCTTTTGATATCCTCCAGGATCTTTACTTGATATCTTCGAGCCTTCTTGATATCTTTCAGCAGTAGTTTCCCTCTAAGTCTCTGTGAAAGATAAGCAGGGCAATGCCATATCATGCATAAGTTGATGAAGCTAAGTTATTTCTGGATATTGGAAACATAAAGCAGGGATTTCTACTACTTAGAGATCAAGACTGACACAAAATAAATACCCATATGTGAAATCAAAAGGGTCAACCCCCAGATCAATACAATAATGATTGACCTGAATGGCTACAGATAGGGTCTTTCATCCTATAGGTTTGACTTCTCTCGTGCAGAGAAGAGTTGCTTCTTTTATCTTCCACTTTCAAAATGTGATGTAAGGCTATTACTATCTACCCTAGTGATCAGCATATTACTGCTATACTTCCTCATTCATCATCACTGCCAAGTGGGAGAATTGGTGAAGGGCTCGTGAATTGTTTTGCTTATTATTTTTTCATTTTGTTTTGTTTTTGCTTTTCTTCATCTGAACATGTTTCACCTGATCTGAAAAAGTCCATTCAGGCTCAGGTGAGATACTTGTTGTTCCAGTGTCATATGCAGTCCACTTGACTATCATTTAATCAATTTAATCAATCATATTTATTGAGTGCTCACTGTGTTCCCAGCACTGGACTGGGCACTTGGGAGAATACAATACAAGAGTTGGTAGACACATTCCCTGTCCACAAGGAGCTTCCAGTCTAGCAGGCGAGACAGACATTAATAAAAATGAACAAGTTAGGGACATGGTAAATACATTATGTATGTAATAAAAAATTATTGATATGACAAATTATGGATATAATAAATAGATTGTGGATATGATTCCTCTAGTAGGAATGTGTCTATTATATTGTACTCTCCCAAGTGCTTAGTTCAGTACTTTGCAGACAGTAAGTGCTCAATAAATACAATTGAATGAATCACCCTGCTGTGGTTCGTTAATTATAGGATATAGTATGACTATTTCAGTGCAATTGCTAAGCATCATTCCCAAGCTCCGTACTACTACAGAGCAAAACCTCATAATTGTTATTCTCTAAAATCCTAGTTCATGTTACAGGATTAGTACCTGTGAACCTCCTAATTCTAATGATAAAATAATACCTATGAATATGTCCTATTGATTTGGTCATTGCATACATTATCTAGTTTATCATGAGCCTTGTTTCAAGTAACTAAATGATACTTTCTAGAGCAAAATGAATCTTAGAACAAATTTTAAAATACAGAAAAAACTTGAAAAAACTTTATTCCTTAAACTTAAACTGAAGAAATTATATGTCGCTGCACTAAATTCCTATTTATGAACAATACTCATGAAGAATTAATGCTCACTCAACTTAGAATGAACAACATTAAATGATGCCATTTTCATTCACTACAAGTACTTCATTCCAGCCGGCATGTAAGTCCTTATTTGTAACTTGTTTTTTACTTAGTGGTACTATCATTTAAAAACTGGTCATTAAATCACTCTTCACTTTGAAAAATATGCTAAATGCAATGCTGCAGAAGATGAGTCTGGGGTCTTAGTTTCAGAACAGAAAATCCCCAATTGACTTTCCTATTTCACATTTAAATTATTTGAGTTCAAACAGAATATTCCCTAAATGAGTAAATGTATACATATTTTGCAAAGATTAGTTGATATTGGCATTTGGCATATCCCTAATATGCTTCTGTAGCTTTTCATAGTCTTAAAGAATTCACCTACAAGTAAAATATGTAGTCTCTAAATGAGGAAAAGAGTATCATTATGCAGATTAACATAAAACGGCCATTTCTCACATCATCGATATGTCACACTGTAACTGTATGTATAAGTGCACAAACATGTAGTGGTCTATGTAAATCAAATCAGTCATGCAAAATATCAATATAGCTAATATTCTGCAGTACCAACATAGCTCCCTCATAACAGAAACATATGCAATAATACAGAGGAAAAAAGAAAATACACATGATTATTTGTCATTATTTTTGCATAAATTCAATGTACACACCGGTGTAAGTCTTCCATATTCTTTTCCCACACGGAGCAAGTCAGCCCAAATCTTGTTTTGGATAAATTCCCCATGTAATTCTTGCCATTCCCACGATAACAGTCTACATAACAAAACACATGGGGAAATAGCTTTTGATGGTTGTTGAGTAACATTACAGAGAAAACCATTCTTTACCAGATGCAGAATAAATTTGTGAAAAGCAAGTGCCAAGTTGAGATGACCCAAATATGATCAATATCATAAGAATGGAAGTTTAACCTCTCAGACTCAATCTGCTATGCGTATTCCTTAACGGGAGTCTCAGTTCCTTCATCCGGGACAAAGCTATGTCTCTTTTGTAGATAAAGTAAGAGTCCAAACAAGTTCAGAGTTGTTTTTGCCTACACTTAAAAAGGCATTGCACAGCACTAAAATACTAAAAGCTGCAAGTATGACTTCTTTAAAAATATTCAGATAGTCTAAAAAAAGATTTGCGAAATAAACTTTTGAACTCATTAAGAAATTTCTGGAATTGATATTTTAGATGATATGACAGAGGGCAGACATGCCTTCAGCTTCAGCACATTTCTTAAAAGTGTTATACCCTGCCATTGATTGGTTTAGAGAAAAGAACTGTTTTGCTTTTCCCATAAAGTTATTCTTACGTGCCACTTACCCATAGGTTTGTATAAGTCTCTAACTCTAGGATGAATGGTGGGGTCATGAACATATTTCCTAACATAAATCTCTAACTCTGCTGTAGAGCCATGTGTGAGGTGGGGAGTGAGAAAATGAATACTGAACATATGCTAATACTAAGAATGTGGGTAGTTGCCAAGATAACCCACAAAAAACAGTTCAACATATGTATGGTGAGGTTGACCTAGGGTGACTTTCCAGCTACTATCTTTCAATTCTTGTGCTAGAGAGCAACGCATTTCTAACAGGCACCCAGGAACTCAAAATGGGGGTTGGGACTATGAGCCCTAGATGGGACAGAGACTGTGTCCCACCTGATTACCTTGTATCTACTCCAGCACTTAGTACAGTGCCTGACGCATAGTAAGGGTTTAACAAATACCACTATTATTTTTATTATTGTTAATGTGTGAAGGAATAGTGAAACTGACTGGAGTTTCAGTTTCTCTGCCCTCTCCTGACTACTCCTTTAAGGATGCTATTGAGAAAAATCAAAGGTTCCAATGTGCAGAGGGCAAGTGGGGAATGGTCTGGAGAATAAAAGAAGTGCAAGATGATCCCCCAAACAAAGGAATAGACCTACTTGATTATGCTATCCCTAAAGGGAGGAAAAATAAGTCTATGAAATGCATTGTATTTCATATTGTTAAAAGGACATAGAAATAGTCACAAAATAAAAATGTTGCCCCCAGCACTGGCATGGTAATAATAATATCTCATTTGGTATAGCACTTTTTGTTTTCCAAAGCATGTTCACACTGATGACCTCATTTTATCTTCACAACATGCTGTAGGTAGTATCTTCCCCATTTTACAGAAGAGGAAGCTGGGGCCAGAGAAGTTAAGTGATTTGTCCAAGATCACCCAAGAGGCCAGAAGCAAAACTAAGAACCTAGGGCTCCCACTTCCTACCACCACACCCTTTCCACTAGAGCCATGTGCACTTTTGATTAACCTTCCTCTGAGAAGAGGAGTGATTAAAAAATGCACAATTAGAGAAGTGATACAGCAATACAGCATCTGCCATTCAGGCAGGCTTTGCTTCACACCCACTTCCCTCCTTCAACCTCCCCTAATGCATGGTTATAGTCATCAATTACCTTGTCCACTTGAAACATCACACTTGGGGATTTGGGAACAATAGCCTATGCGGATGGTTGGGTCAACAGTGAAACACCAGGGTAATTCAGCTCCATCTGGGTTTCTGCAGTAGTTTTCCCGTAAGTCTCTGTTCAAGATAAGCAGGTCAGTGTCATTTTATAAAGAGTGATAAAACCAAGTTCTTTTACACCACCAATAATCAATTATAATATTGCAAGAGTTCTCTAAGGCAGAAGCAATATTAGTAGTGGTAGTAGTTCCAGTACACCTTACTAGAGGTTTGGAAAGTACCAAATTACCAAGTGACATGATCCCTGCCTACAAGGGGCTTACACCTCTGAGAGGGTCTGCAAACAAAGAATAGTAATAATAATTATGGTATTTGTTAAACACTTACTATGTGCTAAGCTCTGTCTAAATTCTGGAGTAGATACAAGGTAATCAGTTTGGATATAGTCCCTCTTTCACATGGGGCTCACAGTCTTAAACTCATTTTACAGATGAGGTAACAGGAACAGAGAAGTGAAGTCACCCAAGGTCATACAACAGACAAGTGGCAGAGTCAGGATTAGGACCTTTCTGCTTCAATTCATTTTCCACTGAGAAGCCCAGCATTTTGGAAGAGGACCCTCAAAGTCACTCAAAATTTTAGCAGACCAAGATCAATCAATGGCATTTACATTCATATACTCTGCTACTCCCCCCCCCCCACCCCGCAACTTATTTTAATATCGGTCTCCTCCCACCAGACTGTAAACCCCTTGTGGACAGGGATCATGTCTACAAACTCTATTGAATTGTCCTCCCCCTACCATTTAGTAAAGCACTCTGCTTGCAAAAAGATATATATATATATATATATATATATATATATATATATCACTTCCACACAATATATATTGGACTTGGAAGAATGCAATAGATACATCCAAGTACATAAACAACACAGAAGGGAGATGGAGCCGGGGAGGAAAGGGCTTAATCTGGGAAAGCCTCTTGGAGATGCTACCTTAATAATGCTTTTAAAGTGGGAAGAATAGTGGTCTGGTGTATATAAAGGGGGAGGGAGTTCCAGGCTAGGGGGAGGATGTGGGGAAGGGGTCGGAGGCAAGATAGACAAGCTAGGGGTGCAGTGAGTAAACTGTAGCTATAGGAACTGGAGCTAAACTTTTCAGGCTGGACAGTAGTAGATCAGTGAAGTGAAGTAGAAGGAGGCGAGCTGATCTGGTGTTTTAAAGCCTGTGGTATGGAATCTCTGTTTCGATGCTGAGGTGGATGGGCAACCACTGGAGGTTCTTGAACAGTAGGAAGACATGGACTGAATGTTTTTGTTGATAAATGACCCATGCAGCAGAGTGGGGAGAGAGAGGAGGCCAGGAGGTCAGCAGTAGTCAAGGTGAGATAGGATAAGTGCTTGGGAAATAAGGTGACACGAGGTAGATGGTTTGAAAATAATTTACATAGTGCACTTTTTATGTCCTCGGTGAAGGTCAAGAAGTTTGTGGAAGACGAGGTCAAATCTATTTTACTGACTTGTTTCTGACATTTCCCTGACACTTATTCATGGTCAATAGCACTTCATAAGAAACCAATTTGCCCTGCTTAAAATCAGTTTATAGTAAACAATGGGTTTTAAGTAACTTGCAATCAGTCTCCTTTGCAATGCTCCTGAAGGACTGACAACCCGGTTTCAATTGACCCTGTTCTTTACATGAGACAACATCCCTGACTCAGCCACATCATATTATACGGTCAGTTATTAATATTAATAATAACAATAAAATAATGGTATTTATTAAGAGCTTATTAGGTGCCAATCACTGTTCTAAGTGCTGGGGTGGGCACACGGAAATTGGGTTGGACACAGTCCCTGTCCTGCATGGGGCTCACAGTCTTAATCCCTATTTTACAGATGAGGCAACTGAGGCACAGAGAAGTGAAGTGGACTGCTTAAGACCACATAGGAAACAAGTGGTGGACATGAGATTAGAACCCGTGATCTTTTGATTCCCAGCCAGGTGCTCTATCCACTATGCCATGCTGCTTCAAGCATGGCCCTGTGGAAAAAGCATTACCTGGGAGTCAGAGGACACTTTCTAATCCTGGCTCAACCACTTGTCTGCTGTTGGACCTTGGGCAAGTCACTTAACTTCCCAGTGCTTCAGTCCCCTCATCTGCAAAATGGGGATTCAATACCTGTTCTCCTTCCTACTTAGACTGTGAGCCCCATGTCGGACATGATCATCTTCTCTCTACTGCTCAGTAATAATAATAATGGTATCTGTTAAGTGCTTACTATTTGCCAAGCACTGTTCTAAGCACTGAGGTAGATACAAGGAAATCAGGTTGTCCCACATGGGGCTCACTGTCTTAATCCTCATTTTATTCATTCATTCAATCTTACAACAATTGTAGTATAGCGCTTAGCACATTGTAAGCCCTTAACAAATCAACAAATACCATTATTATATTAGATAGCCCATTCCAAACCACTGGGATGGGTAGTCAGACCCTAGCACATAGTTATTCCAAGAGAACCTTTCATTCAGTCATCCAATTGTACTTACTGAACACTTACTGTGAACAGAGCACCACACTAAGCACTTAGGAGAGTACAATACAACAAGAAACAGACACATTCCCTGCCCACAATGAGCCTTTTGACACTTTGGAGGCAGAAAATCAGGTTGGCTAAGCAATTGGGCTGACCTAATATAATGGCATTGCTTATAGTCTATCATCTTATGTTCCAGTGGCCTGGGAATCATTGCAAAATCCACAAATCCACCTCGCCCTGCTCCAGTAAATATGTATTGCTCTAACTGCCTTAGGTACAATCCCAAGCTGTTTCTTCTAGCAACAGGAATAAAAGCTTGCCAAGTTTAAGACTCATTGAATGGCACATGTTCAGCATTTTAGACTAAATTCAAATCTTTGGCTTCTCTTATAAAACACACACTCATTAAGAAGTAGAGGGGAGGAGGTCTTGTTTTTTCCCTTTTAGAATATTACTTTTACTTTGATAAATTGTGTGAGTGGAAAATGTGTGGATTCAATTTCACTTGAAATGCACATGGATTTAAAATTTTAGGAGGATAAGTAATTTGTAAAATGGGTTTGGAGTTTAATTCAAAATGTTGAGTGAAAGCGTAAGATGTTAAGCAAATACAAAATGTTTGCCTGGGTCTCTCTGCGAGGGGAGTGTCTAAAACCAGAAACACCTCATTAATCCAGATTAAAGAGGAAGCAACCACAAGATTCACTCTATTTTTTCTTAAAAGTGTTTCACATATCTTCAAGTGTGAATTGTTTACAGTTGTCAAAACAGTGAGAATAAAGGAAATGGGAGTTATATGTCATATATTTACATCATTATTAAATAATGCAACCTGGCCAAATGGTCACCAGGAGAGAGAAATGCAATGTCTGGAAGAAGATATTTATGGTATTAGAAGTGGGCTGCATAGATATATGAATGAATATAAAGATTTGCAGTGCTCTGACTGCCCAGCGTACCATTATCAAATCTCTGTAAGGCTCTACATTATCAAAGCTCTACAAGGGAAATCTAGGATGGATTGATCACCCTAGTTATGCCCCTTGGTGCTCTGAGTGTATTCATCAGGCAAGCAACATTCAGGTGCTGCTAATTGCCATGAGCACCAATCAGAGACCAATTCAAACCCCATCAGACTTTCCATCTGCCCCTGATCAAAACCAGAAGGGTGAGAAGTTGTCAGCAGCAGCTGCAACAGACCTTCTCGACTTTTAGAGACAGTGTGGCCTACAGAAACGAGCATGGGCCTGGGAGTCAAGGGACCTGGGTTCTCATCCCATGGTCAAACAAGCCCCTTAACTTCTCTGGGCCTCAGTTTCTTCATCTGTAAAATGGGGATTCAGTACTTCTTTTCCCTTCCCTTAGACTGCAAGCCCTATGTTTGACAGAGACTTTCCAACCTGTTTATCTTGTATCTACCCTAGTGCTCAGCAGAGTGATGGCACATAGTAACCACCTCCCATCCCCAACAGGGAAAAATGAGCCCAATCTTCTCAATACTGGCTAAGACTGTTGGTGATTTGACAAACATTTCTAGGGCTGTTTGTCTTTCCCTTTCATCTTTCTCCATTGCCCTGCTCTTCCATGCATTAACAGTGGAGAGCATGCGGGGCAGTAATGAAAAAAATTACGTAAATTAAAACAAAAAAAAAACAGCACAGGAGTACAGTCTATGTCTGTTTGAGCTTACTACCTGAATAGGGACTAAAATGCATTCAATACCTTTATGCTAGGCTCCCAAGTTAGAGTATAAGTTCCTTGTGGTTAGGGAATGTGTCACATCATCATTTTGTACTTCCCAGTGTGTTCTGTAATCCTAGAACTGAACTGTGTTTCAATAATCCTGAAATTGGAAAGCTTTTCATGGATTTTACTATTTAAATTTGCATTTCAGCAAAGCAGAAAGATGTAGATTGAGCTCCTTGAGAGCATGGGCTGTGACTTTTATTTTTATTAAACTCTCCCAGTGATTGCCTCCCCTGATTGATTGTAAGTTCCCTATTGGCATGGATAGTGTCTATCAACTCTGCTGTACTGCACTTAAGCAGTGTGACTTAGTGGACAGAGCATGGGCTTGGGAATCAGAAGGTCATGGGTTCAAATCCTGGCTCCTCCAATTGTCAGCTGTGTGACTAGAGAAGCAGCATGGCTCAATGGAAGGAGCACAAGCTTTGGAGTCAAAGGTCATGAGTTCAAACCCCGACTCCGCCAACTGTAAGCTGTGTGACTTTGGGCAAGTCACTTAACTTCTCTGTGCCTCAGTGACCTCATCTGTAAAATGGGTATTAAGACTGTGAGCCCCCCGTGGAACAATCTGATGACCTTGTAACCTCCCCAGCGCTTAGAACAGTGCTTTGCACATAGCAAATGCTTAATGAATGCAATCATTATTATTATTATTAACTTCTCTGTGCCTCAGTGACCTCATCTGTAAAATGGAGATAAAGATTGTAAGCCCCATGTGGGATAATCTGATCACCTTGTATCCTCCCCAGCACTTAGAACAGTGCTTTGTACATAGTAAGTGCTTAACAAATGCCATCATTATTATTATTATTCTCTGTGCCTTAGTTACCTCATCTGTAAAATGGGGATTAAGAGTATGATCCCTATGTGGGACAGGGACTGTGTCCAACCTAATAAAGTTGTACCTAGCCCAGTGCTTAGAACAGTGCTTGGCACATAGTAAGCGCTTAACAACTACCATTATTATTATTATTCCTCAAACAGTAAGTGTTCAATAAATACCATTGATTTGTACAGTGCTCTGCACCACAGTGTTCAATAAATAAGTTCTCCAGCACTTAGAACAGTACCTGGCACATAGCACTTTTTTCATTCACTCAATCATATTTATTGAACACTTACTGTGTGCACTGCACAAAGCTCTTGGAAAGTATAATTCAGCAACAAATAGAGACACTCCCTACCAAACAAAGGGCTCACAGTCTTTACAAATACCATAAACATTTTTTTTTTAAATACTATCTAATGAATAGAATTAAACAGATCTGACAGGGCATATACCTAAATGAATAAAGGACATATGCAAAGCTGCTATGTTACATAACAACTTTTTCATGTTCAAATAAAACATGAAATGTTTAGTTGGCTCACCCTGGAGTTTCAAGCACAGCTCCTCAGAGTAGGTCCAGTTACATCCTCAAAAATAGTTTGGTTTGAGATTGAAAACAGTTCTACTTCAAGGAGCTGCAGTTCTTCCAGTCCTGTGAAGAACTCCCAGGCCCTTTCAAGAATAATATGAAAGCAGAACACCAGTCCCCCAAATTAACAATACAATTCTTCCATTAGTTCTTTTTGAGAAGGAAATGAGGAAGCCAGGCTGAACCCGTGAATCACTGAGATCATATTGGAGCCAGTGATGATCCTCTGAGTCACTAGGTCTTCCAGACCAGATTGGATGAAGGCCACATCACTGGTGGAAGTGCAAGGAGAGCATTCCTGATCATTCCGTGGAAAAGCCTAGGTTTTCAAAGGATTTGGGACCCCTACCTAAATATACTCACTTGCACTTGAAGTTTTCAGGAGTTATATTGTGCTGGTGAGGATGTTGAGAGTCCCAGCGTTGACATTCAATGTCATTCCATGTCTCTCTGATGGCTCCTCGATAGTTTTCCCCTTGACCTCTGATGCATTCAGTTGTTTCGGTGTTTATGTCAGTGTTGTTCACAGTGCTATGAGCTGATTAATAGAGAAAGAAAAGCACCTCATTTTCCATTCATGCATCTTTAAATCTGAACCAAAGACGTTCATCCAAACTACATTTTTTTAAAATGAGAAATGAATTAGAACCTGAATTTTCTCTCTTGGGAGCTTGTAAAGTAGATTAATCAAGCAGCACATGGAACACTGCCCTGCTACCATTCTCTATCCTCAATTATATTTATTGAGTACTTAACTGTGTGCAGACCACTGTACTAAGCACTTTGGAGAGTACAATATAGCAGAGTTGGTAAACACATTCCCTGCCAACGATGAGCTCATCTCCCCACTTCATGTCCCTCCCCTTGCCACTCTATGTTACAGGCTACTGCAAGGTTCATCTTCCTGAAGTGACATTTGAGACATCTCCATGCTCCTCAAAACCCTTCACTGACACATCATTTTCCCCTGTACAAAGAAAAAAAAACTTCACAATTGGCTTCTGGGTTATCCACGCCTTACATATTTGCTCTCTTCACCCATTGCACCCTGATCTTCTCTCTTTGCTCCTCCAAGCTAACTCTGCCTCATTCTCAATCCTCCTGCTTCTGTCTCCCCAGTTATGCCATTCCCTTGGCTAAAAACATGTTCCCCTACCTAAATCCAAGCCATATTTGAAGCCCTTTTGAAAGCCCACCTTCTTCTACTCAATTTCCCAATGGATCTCCAGCATCCCATGTCATATCTCCAGTAGTTGCCAACCAACCTTCACATGAAGCAAAAACTCCTCCTTTTGTCTTCAAAGCTCTCCATGCCCTTGCCCCCCTCCTACCTCACCTCCCTTCTCTCATTCTACAGTCCAGCCCACACACTCCGCTCCTCTACCGCCGCTAACCTCCTCACTGGGCCTCGTTCCCTCCTGTCCAGCCATCAACCCCTGGCCCTCATCCTACCTCTGGCTGGAATACCCTCCCCACTCACATCTGCCAAACTAGCTCTCTTCCCCCCTTCAAAGCCCTACCGAGAGCCCACCTCTTCCAAGAGTCCTTCCCAGACTGAGCCCCCCTTTTCCTCTGCTCCTCCTCCCCTCCTCATCGCTCCTACTTCCTCCCTCTGTTCTACCCCTTTCCTTGCCCCACAGCACTTGTGCATATTTTATGTATTTATTATTCCATTTATTAATGATGTGTATTTATCTATAATTCTATTTATTTTGATGTTATTGATACCTGTCATTTGTTTTGTTGTTTGTCTCCCCCTTCTAGACTGTGAGCCCATTTTTGGGTAAGGATTGTCTCTGTTGCCAAATTGTACTTTCCAAGCGCTTAGTACAGTGCTCTGCACATAGTAAGCGCTCAATAAATGCAATTGAATGAATGAACCCAATAGCCATTTCTAGCATTTGTGTACTTATGAGAAAAGTATTTTAAAAAGTAAAACCCTGCCACATTCATTAGACATGATCTACTTCATACTGAATACAGATGAAAAATTGTGTTTTTTCCCCCTCATTTCAGGAATTTAGTTTCTCTTTAATGTGCATTATTGTTATAGTTTATGGTTTGGAATTTTTAAAAGGTAGTGAGTCTTTGAATGTGAAATTACAAGTATGACTATATATTTCCATCAACTTTAGTCCCTTAAGCAAGCCCTCTACTACTTATTCCAGTCATTTTCTAGAGACATTTCATTTAAATTATGTAGGCATTGTTCTCAGCTGTGATTGAAACAGTGGTTTGTGGTTTTGAAATTAAGGCTGCAGTTGACTCTAATCAACATTTTAAAAAATGTGTTTGTACATCACCCTACTTATAAAATGTTGATGTATGCTCTAATTATATTTTATTGATGTTATTTTGCGTGTAGGCAGAGGTTTGCTGTGTAAATATCCAGGACCATATGGTTAGCTGAACTGTGATCAAAACCAACTGAAAGAAATAGGAAACCTATTCCAGTAACCCTTTCCTCTCTGAGGACTCCATTTCCCAGAATCCTTTGGGATTTGGAAACAACAATAGGAAACTGGGAGGAGTTCATCCAATCAGTCGTTTAAGTAGAGCTTTTAGAATCCAGAGGGAAAAATCCATCTCTCTGCCTCTCCCTGTCTTCCTTCCTCGGGTTCTCCATCATTTGTTACTCTAGCTCCTGCTTGTGATTGATTTATAACCATCCAGTCTTGAACCAAAGAAAGTGTTGCTGAATGAGCAGTTCCACTAAAGCTGAGTGAGATTTGGGTAAAGTCTTGCTAATGAGCCTACTGTTACGTAGGTGGGTGGGGTGGCAGAAGGATTGATCTAACTTTTGCTGAAGGAATCCTGCTAATATGAATTGAATGTCAAGAAATAAAATTTAACAACACTCTCGCTTCTCTCTCACACAAGGCATATCTCCTCCAAAATGCCTTCCCAGACTAACACCCACTTTTCTTCATTTCCCACTCCCTTCTGCTTCACCCTGACTTGTGCCTTTGCTCTTCCCCTTTCCCAGCCCCACATCTGCAATGTTATTTGTATTGATGTCTGTCTCACCCACTCTAGACTGTAAACTTGCTGTGGGCAGGGAATGTGACTGCTTATTGTTATATTGTACTCTCCCAAGCATGTAGTACAGTGTTCTGCACACAGTAAGTGCTCAATAAATAGGATTGAATGAATTATTTTGCCTGATAATTATGAGCTAATTGGAAATATCTTTGATGAGTTAATGGCACTGACCACAAATATCAGTGTTTGGTTTGTGTGTGTGTGTGTGTGTGTGTGTGTGTGTGTGTGTGTGTACGCGCACGGGAGAGGGAGAGGGAGAGGGAGAGGGAGAGAACACTGAATGGACTGTAGTATCCTGAGGTATAGAACTGTGATACAAGAATTTTGAGAAACAGAAGATTTATCTTCACTTCTGGATGTTCAACAGTTCCAGGTAATTTCAAAATGAGTTTCTCTAGATGTGCTTTTCAAAGCGCTTAGTGCAGTGCATTGCATTGCACATTGCACAGCGCTCAATAAATATGGTTGAATGAGTGAAATTTACTATACAGCTCATTTGAACCAAATAAAGGGCTGCTGTAAATGTGTTTGTGCTAGCATTTTAAATCTTGATTCAGTTCATGTCAGATTAAGTAACTCATTTGTACTATGTAAGGTTAATTTTGTGACTTCACCTTAGCCAATCTCTCATGCTTACTTTGTGCCATTGAAGCTATTTTTTTTTAAGTGAAGAAGAGCAACAATATGTTTTTCAATATAACTTGGTCTCCAGTGGTTTACCACTGTAGTGATTATGGTCTTCAAAAAGATAAACACCCATTTACCACTTTCAAATTAGGACACATCTCATGTACAAGTAATAGTCATGATTTATGCTGTTTTCTAACAATCCATACAAGCATCTCCTAAAGTCATCCTGTTTCGCTTCAATTATGGTTGCCACCAACTTCTTATTATCCAAACAGACTAACCCCTCAGACCTTCCCTGGTATGTGGGTGTGGGCAAGAAGTACATTTTATTGCTGTTTCAATATATGATTTGTTTCCCAACATTTTATATCTTGAGATTTTAAAGAATGTTCAAAATCATCTCCCTTTTGAAAGCAAAGTTCTTATACAGAATTGCAGAGAATAATTACATTGATTTTCAGAAGAAGGTGGTGAATGACTCACCCTCAAAAACAAGGACGTTATTCCTTTTTAATTGCCCAAAGAGAGAAGCTGTGGAGAAAAAGCAATCATCATCATCATCAGTTATACTGGTGGTGTTGATGTTTTCTTGTGACATTTCATGGTGTGAAAAGAGAAAGAAAAAACTGCTATTCAACATGAACCTTCAATAGCATTATGGGAGATCTGGGAATTCAGCTACTAATGGAGGGTGAAATTTTCCTTACACTGGTCACAGTGACTGTTTTTTAAGAAATGGGAGTAAAATGAGGATAAAATGTCCTTCAAATCTTCACATTCATGAGGCTTTTTTGCTATAAAATATTGAAGATATTATTCTGGAAGGATGTGTTTCACTAGCACATTTCAAAACATGACCAGCATAGCATTGCAAAGGTCAAAGAAAAGTAACGCTTTTCTAACAAGGAAAGAGTAGCTAGACAGATAAATGTGCCCTCAGAGATATTTAATTTAATTTTTTTTAATTAATGAAAGAATAGTCTGGACTACTGAACACATGCCTTCATTTTGGTTTCTACCCTCTACTTCCTTGAATATCTGTGTCTCTGTCCAGTGTGCCTAATGGTGACTTAAGATGTCCCTAAATCCATAAAAGCAATCCAGAAAGGACTCTTACAAATATCTGAAGAGTTTTTTTAAAAAAAAAGCAAAACCACCTTGTGGATTTTCACTGACTCAAATTGTTTCTTGGGGAGAGGGAAGAAAGGAATGAGAAAGAGAATAGTTGGATCTTAATGTTTTGTAATTATAAATATGAATGGTAAAATGCAAAGAATGAAATATTATTCCACTTTAGACATATTCATAAAATGATGTAAGACAGTACAATGTTATCTAAAATATTTAGCACTACTATCTGCTAACATTTTTATAAACATCCTTCTCCCTAAAAATGTAATATTAAATTTGACAGCTGTACTTGAGTGTAATTCAGTGAAAACATTTCTAGCTACACATTTCCATATGTGCAAAGATGCTTTCCTTGGAAGTCAAAGGATAGAGGCAGGCTTGTGAACAAATAGCACAGCACATTTATCAATTAAGAGGGCAAGAAAACATCAATTATATCTCATTTATGAAAAAGATTGTCTGTTAAGCTAAATAACCATTAATTTGCAAATTATTTGGAAAATAAAAATATCCCCTAAGAGATCCTCTTGAAGGCACTAAATAGTGGTATTATTTGTTGATGATGATGGTAATGAGTAAAATGCTAGTGACCATTGTAGAGTGTAAAGCTCTAAATATTCATTCAATCATATTTATTGAGCACTTACTGTGTGAATAGTGTACAAGCAGAGACAACTATTCCTGATTATGGAAGAAATAGACTATACACACATTTTCTACTCTAATCAAAGTACAAAACTGTCAGAAACATGAGGCCAAAAATCAAGAAAGAATTCACAGCAGAATAAAATGAGTGAGGCAGGGACAGTTTAATATGAAGAAATCTCATTCAAACATAATCCCTTTAAAATGTCTTATGGGGGAAGCAGGGTGGGGTGATCTGGAAAGGAGAATGGCTCGGGTTGAGGGGAGCACATACTTATTTCCCAAGAGCCCCATATACACTGCCAAACAAAGTGTCACAAGAATGCATAACTATCTCGACTGTTGGTAAAGTTAGCCAAGCATTTGAAAAATATTTGCACCACCTCCATAGTACAAATGCTTTACAAAATATTTATCTCCAACTGTCCCAGAAAATATGGGTTCTCTTCTCTGAGACCTTTACGGATAGAACATTTGCCGGTCAGGGATGGAGCAGGGGAAACATGAACAACCTCCCCTTAAAAAGACTATCTATCCCCTGGGCTGAAACATGAGCAATGTTGTGCCATGATGAGTGGAAAGATGATTTTTGTTTGGAAATGTTCTTGAGAAACCAACATTTACTGCTGAAATCTCCCCAGGCTGGGAGGCTATAATAAATTACAGTAGATGCCCTCCTGGAAGGAAAGCTTTGTCTTGCCAATGTAGATCTATTCTTTTGGGAACAACAGTGTTTGTCATTGGCATCAAGGACACTGCTATATTACAAGGGAAAGCTCTACTCAAAAAAAAGGAAGAGACACTGATGAAACTCTAATTATCAGTGCAAGAGCTTCATTCCCAAAGAAAACAGAAAGATCTACACAGTAACCAGTAAAAACAGGACTGCTAATAGAAAAAATATATTGCAAGTATAAAGGGCCTATTGCCATAAACCAACTTGGGAAACTAGGGAAGGCTTCAAGTGCCAAATTGCTTGCACATTTCTTTTGGACAAGAGTCCAAATTTCATATCTGAAAGTTTACTGGAACCCGTCCAAGCTCTTCTTTTACGGAAAGCTTGAGGGAAGGCTTTTCTGAAAGATTTTCAGTCTTCCCAGTTCTATTGCTTATTTAATGGTTCATGTCAGCCCTTTCCATGCACTCTTAATTCTCTGAGGGGAAAGGTTGTTGATAGTATTATGTCTGGATGCATTGACAGAAACTAAGACCTTCCGCAAAATGCTTCAACTTTTGAACACACATGAATTAAAGAAATACAAAAAAAAGAATCTGTTCACTTTATATTAGCCAAAGATTTGATCTCAACTACTCTTTCCCCTCACACTCCAAATGAATATTTTTTTCAATAATGAAAACATTGTCCTTAAATATATTCCATCTTTTTGAGTGATCTTACAGTAGAAGTACAGTGAGGCATAGGAGCTAAAATTGGCACATCATAAAAATTCATAAACATCCCCCAATCCACAGCCTAATGTGGATGTATAAATCTGGTTTTTGTGTTTCAATGTGGGGCTTGTTTCATCAGTTTGCCAGGAGTACCTGTTTAGCTTGTAGATAAATATTTATATTATAAACAGAAAGCACAGAGAGCCAACAACTTGTATGCAACACACTTTGGTAAAGTTACAATCTGTGACCTGTCTTTCAAATCCCTAATGCACACATTTCTTGGCCTTCTAAAGAGCATGGATTTCTGGTCTTCTCCTGTATCAGGGCATGTGCCTGTCATATTGTTCTCTCCCAGGCTCAAGGCACGGTGCTCTGCACACAGTAAGCACTCAATAAATATGCTTAAATGAATGAGTGAATCTTGTCTTGGTTACAAGCTGGCTTAGTACAACTGATCATTTATGAGGAATTCCTCCATAAGTTTCTCTGAGCTCTTCAGTATTTCTAGTTCACCAGATCTTCACTAAATCTGTACCATCAGCAGCAGTGTTTATTGGATTTGAGATTGGGGAACATACAGAAGAAGCCTACAGCCTGATAAGGAAGACAGATAGACATAAAGTGATGAAAAACAGTAATTAAAATGAGCACAAGAATAGACAATAGTAAACACAAGCCAAGTAACACATAAAAGCTGATGTGACTGGTATGATGAAAAGATGGTGTCCTTGGGAAAGCTACTTAATCTTTTGAAAAATCTAATATAAATCTAATAAATATCCAATGCCATTGTGTACATTGATGACACTGAGTGGCTTGAAAAGTTTGTTTTTCTAGAACTGGACAAGTTTTCCAGAGGTCATTCATTCCATTCCCCTGCCTCTATGCACAGTCAAATACCTTCAGGATAATTGCTCAGAAGGCGGATCACTCAGCACTAAATACCAACAACACATTTGGGTGTGAGGTCAGAAGTTGCCCTTGATGGAGTGGGAAGCTCTATGGATCAGGGGGAAGAGACAGAAATTGCCATCACCCCATCTTACTTAACATTCTCTCCTCAGATCCAGCCTGTGAGAGGGAACAGGAAGCAGTAAATTTGGGTCTAACTCACCGCACGTTTTAATGGCACAGTACTCCCAGGGGGTGTCAGGGTCAAGAGTGTAGCACCACGGTCTCTGCTTGCCATCGGGATTGCGGCAGTAATTATCATCAAAGCCCATGTCAGGGTATCTGCAAAGCACACCAAGAAATGTGTCCAGTAAATCTGTCTGGCAACAACACCCAGATCAGGTGGCTCCCAGTTTGGCCTCAGTCCTCCTGGCTGGGAAAGGGGACGGCTTCCATTAAACTCACCTTGTTAGAACTGTTTCAAGTCTCCTTTCAGTTGCTGGAGAGAGTATGTGGAGCACCAGATGGGGATAACTTTGCTAATTAGTTAAGTCCATTCTGGTGACTGACCAACAGTTGACAGACATGACTGAATCCCTTTCTAAAAAAGCCCAATTAAGCATGAATTCTATAAACACAGGCCAGCATACCATACTCATTAAGAAAACAGGTCCCCTTGTGTGACAGCCCTAATTCAAGCTGACTGCTATTTTTCAATAGCTTCCTTACTAATGATAGTTCCACTTTAGCAATCAAACTTTTCTAGGTCATGGCCTCACTTCCACCAAGGCAAAAGGCATACTTCAGTGCCCTAAGTTACCCACCCTCCCTTAACTGGGTCTGAAATTGGTGTTTGATTTTAATTGTTTCCATATTTCTTCTGCTATTACTTTATTTTTTTAAAAAGGGGAGATTTAATTAGGAAAGGACCAAACAAGCCTGACAACAACTTCCAAATCCAGGGAGTTCCCCTTAGTGTGTAGCTATTTGGGTTTGCATGATTTACTTAGCAGACTTCAACCTAGAAACTTTGTGTCTGGGTGTTGAGCAATTATCTGGAGAATATAATCAATGCCAGCAGCCTTAATAAAAATGATTTTGGCTTGAATCCCATGACCTTGATTTCACTTTGCTTGTACTGAGGCAACAACGAGTAATAAGAATGGGGTCTAGAACACATCAGTGGAATCAGGAAATACACAATTCTGATTCCAGCCCCATTCCTCACAGCACTGGGGAAATCACTTAGTCTATTAGAAGTTTCTCATATGTGAAAGTGGAGGCACAAGCATTCTAGTGGCATCTAAATTAAGTAATTGGTAAAAAATAGAATCAAAGATATTTAAATCCTAATATATCCTTTACTAGTGAATACAACTAAATAAGTTATGCCATTCTGCTGTCAATAGTACCAAATAGCTATCTCTATATTTTTAGTACTCATGAATTGACTTTTCTCTATTTGTCTTGTCTTATGCTGTCGAGTCATCTCAGACCCATAGTAACTCCATGGACACATCTCTTCCAGAACACCCCATCTCCTTCAGAAATTGTTCTTTGTAGTTTATCCATAGAGCTTTCTTGGTAAAAATGTGTAAATGATTTACCCTTGCCTCCTTCCAGGCAGTGAACTTGAGTCTCTGCCCTCGACTCTCTCCCATTATGCTACTGCCCAGCACAGATGAGTTTTGACTTGTAGCAGATTGCCTTCCACTCGCTAGCTACTGGCCAAGCTAGGAATGGAGTGGATAGGCCTCTGCTTGAATCTCCCTCCCATAGTCGAGACTTGGTAGAGTACTGGAAACTACCTCCAGGTGCAACCTTGAGTGGGAACTTTTCTTTACCACAGTAATAAATTTACTGTTGTTCACCCAATGTTTAAGTACATAAGACAGAAGAAATCAGTCCATTGGAAGGTGATATAGTGATCAGAGTGCTATATATGTTTCGATTATTATATTCTTAAATTAGTTACCTTATCCATATTCTAAACATGAAATACAATTCAACAGGAATCTCAGAAATCCAATTTAAGGAGCATTTTGATCCATTCCATAGCCAGTTGGAGAGTGCTGGAGCAGTTACTGGAGAATCACTCTATACTGGTGATGATGATTATCAGCTACCATGAATGAGATGAGAGGTTTAGGTGTCCAGTGCTTTATGTGAGGGTTGCTCACTCCTACCTGGCCCTACCACTTCTGTCATTTCTCCTCTGTCCAAACTGCTATTAGGTTAATCCAAGCACTTATTTTATCCCACCTGGATTACTGTAACAGCCTCCTTGCTGATCTCCCAGCCTCCTGTTAACCCCCACTCCAGTCCATATTTCACTCTGCTGCTGCTATCATTTTTCTACAAAAACTTTCAGTCCATGTTTCCCCACTCAAGAACCTCCAGTAGTTGCCCATTCACTTAGACAAACAGAAACTCCTTACCATCTGCTTTAAAGCACTCAATCACCTCCTACCACACCTCACCATTCTCCTCCTCCAACCCAATCCACACACTTCTCTCCTCTAACACCAACCTACTCACTGTACCTCAATCTCCTCTACCTCGCCTCCAATCTCTCTCCCATGTCTTGCCTCTGGTCTGAAACATCCTCCCTTTTCATATCCAACAGACAATTACTTTCCCCATCTTCAAAGCCTTATTGAAGGGACATCTCCAAGCGGCCTTCCCTGACTATGCCCTCATTTCCTCATTTCTCATTCCCTTCTGTGTCACCCCAACTTGCTCCCTTTATCCACCACCCCTGCCTGCTTACGTACATATCCGTAATATATTTTATGTTTCTGTCTGTCTCCACCTCCAGACTGTAAACTCGTTATAGGCAGGGTATGTGTCCGTTATACTGTTGTGTTATACTCTCCCAATCACTTAATTCAGTGCTCTGAATACAGTAAGTGTTCAATAAATTTGATCGATTGATTGCTCCCAAGGAGCTTACAATCTAGTGGAGTTTATGGTCCACAGTCCCTCTAATGTATTTGTTTGGAATAGAGTGAGTTTGAAGTGTATCCTGTGCCCCAGAATGGGTTTTCCATGAGCATGAACTGGAGAGACTCCTCTTCCAGCCTCCCAGATTTTCAAGGGAAAATCTGCTGCTTTTGTCTACAAGCCATGTGCTAAATAAGCCCTCCAGTCTGTAGGAGAATCATCAGAGTAAAGCCTCTACTCACAGGAGCAGATCACTAGGTTTGGAGAGTGTCCTCTCTGGTCCTGTTCCTCAACTCTCCCCAACCATGTCCTAGGCCTGTAGGCACTCATTGAACTGGTTACAACAGCAATGTTAACTGGAATGAAAGCTTGCTAGAGTCATTATACCATGGTGTACCATGTTAGTGCAAGAGATGACATAGATGACATTACCTCTCTGGTAGAAATTTGTGCCGGTGTGGGGTCTGTTGATCCCAGCGCTGACATTCCTTGCCTGATTCAGTGTGATCCATGGGGCCCCTGTAACTCTCCCCATTACAGGTCATGCATTCAACTGCAGAAAGGAGAAACAATTATGCAAGTATCTTGAAGCAGAAGGATAACACATGTTACTGTTTGCATTCAAAAATTTCAGCTATTTTGCAGGGAGCTTGATGGGTGTTGGTAAGTGTGGCTTCATACACTAAGCACTCAGTTGTGAATCACGCTACTAATGAAATACAATGATCCTAACATCACTCCTCAGTCGGGTCAAGGGTCACAACAGAGGGGAGGGGAGCATCAACAATCATCATAACTGTGGTATTTCTTAAGTGTTTTCTATGTGCACGCTCTGTATGAAGGGCTGGGGTAGATATCCTCAGTGTTTAGCACAATGCCTGCCACACAGTGAGAGCTTAACAAGTACCATTATTATTACCATTATATAAGTTTATTTAGGTGGATCACCATCCAGGTGCCTCATTGGAGAGGGGAAACAATTATTTAATCCTCATTTTATGTAAGAGGAAATGGAAGCATGAAAATTACTTGCCCAAGAACATGGTTTAACTACTGGGGGAATAAAATTTGTCCCAACAAGTCAGCTACCAAGCAGAGTCACCTTACTAGCATTGAATTAATGAAATCACATTGACAATTTTAAATTTGAAGACGTATTTTGGTTCAGAATAAGTTTATCCTGCCAACTTGTACTTCCCAAGTGCTTAGTACAGTGCTCTGCACACAGTAAGTGCTCAATAAATACAATTGATTGATTGATTGATTGAGTACTCATTTCCTAAAGAACAAAACCTCCTCTCTTCCATCTCCAATTCACTGCTGGGTAAATTAGATACCAAGACCAGACCTCGACTGAGTTACCCCTCCCTTTAAATCCTGAGGGACCTCGGTTTGCACTCTGCAAGTCCCAAAATGTAAATAGGAGAGGCCCAAAAGTAAGGTGATGGAGTCACCAGGGTCATTTTCCACATTGCTCTCCCTAAGTGGAATTAATGTTATTTCATTTTAGGTCTCCTTAGAAAAGATACACCTGATTTGAATAATGACTTGATTCCCATGCATTCTATCCCTGCCAGATAGTCTAACTTCTAAACTGTTTGGACGCTCATGCGTCTGAACCTATTCTTTCATATTCACTTTGAAATATAACTTTCCTGAGGAATGGGGTGTTCTCTGTCACGTGATGTGGCAGTTTACATTGTTATTTTCTGTACATATGGAGTCATTGTTCTGTGCTAACATTGAAGTATTTGAAAGATGGACCAGAATTGTTGGCTGTCAATGCCTAAAGCCTAATGTTTAAGCTTCTCTTCTAGCAGTAATAATTTTACCTTAAATTTGAAAAGCATTTTTAATTTTCTAAAACATCTTCACATCAGTTATCGTATTTTAACCACACAAAGTTAAGTGGAAGCAGCATGGCATAGTGGAAACAGCACAACTACGGGAGTCAGAGGACTTGGCTTCTAAGCCTGTCTCTGCCATTAATCTACTATGTGTCCTTGGGCAAGTCATTTAACTTTTCTGTGTCTTGGTTTTCTCATCTGTAAAATGAGAATAAAATACTACTCCCTCCTACTTGGACTGTGAGTCCCATGAAAGACAAGGTCTGTGTCCAACCTGATTATCTTCTATCTTTTCCAGCACTTAGTGCAGTGCTCAGCACATAGTAAGTGCTCAACAAGTACCATAATAATTAATAATAATAAGGCCTCAGAGTAAAGAGAGGCAGGAATTAGTACTCCCACTTTATAAAGGAGGAAACTGAGGCCTGAGAGTAAGATTATTCAAGACCGCACCATCATCATCATTATCATCATTTCTTATGTGGTTACTGTGTGCTAATCACTGCACTAAGCACTTGAGGGAGTCCAATACAACAGAGTTGGTAGACATTTTCCCAGCCCACAGTGAGTTTACAGTCTATATACTGTAGGACAGTGGGTGATCTGGGGCTAGGACTTAGATCCCCTGATCCCCAAACCATCTTCTTTTCACTCACTAGACCGTGGGGTCAAGTCTCCCCATTCTACCTTGGCTTTTCCCTTCATTTCCATGAAATCAACAAAGCAGAGGGCCTGTTTAAAATAGAGTACATACCTTGATAAATGTATCTGTAAACTGTTCTATTTTACTCTCTCAAGTGTTTAGTATAGTGCTCTGCACACAGTAAGCACTCAGTAGATACGCTTGACTGATTTACTGACCGACCTGCTCTTTGTGCTCCAGTGGACCTGAAGGATGCTAAATTGATTTTACCCATAGTGATCAGCCTAAGGAAGGGGGAGAAAAGATGAAATTTCAGCACCCTAACCCTTTCCTCCCACCTCCATTCCTCCCTGCTTCTCTCTGGGGTTGCCTGCCCATTCTAAGTTCACTCTGGCTCCTGAATTCCACCAGGATAAAAATGGAATTCCTTGGATTGTAAACCTCATACTTACAGTTTGAGCCCCATGAGGGACAGAGATTATGTCCAACCTACTGAACATATCTACTTCAGCACTTAGAACAGTGTTTGATGTATAGTAAGTGCTTAACAAATGCCATAAAAAGGGCAGAGTTTAGGCATCAAGACCCTATTGCAAGAATAATTTGTTGCTGTAGAGTGAAAGTCATAGAAACATAACAAACAGGGTCTTCCGTACTGTACCAAGACCTCTGCCCTGCTTCAGTTTTTCTGTTTCATTCTCCAATGGCAAATTCTGTCAATGAGCAGCCCATATTGCTGGCTTAGCAAATTCTTCATTTACAAAGGGGGAAAAAACAAAGATATTAAATACAGGTCAAGTAAATTATTTGATTTTGTAATATTCCCCTGATGAGGCTTGTGTTGACATGACAGACAACTACTGCCACCCCACTCACCCCCCGATCAAGGCCTTATTGAAGGCACATCTCCTCCAAGAGGCCTTCCTTGACTAAGCCCTCCTTTCCTCTTCTCCCACTCCCTTCTGCATCACCCTGAGTTGCTCCCTCCTCCCAACTCTACAGCACCTACATACATATCTGTAATTTATCTATTTATATTAACATGTCTCCCCTTCTAGACTGTAAGGTCATAGTGGGCAGAGAATATGTCTGCTTATTGTTATATTGTACTCTCCCAAGCACTTAGTACAGTGCTTTGCACACAGTAAGCACTTAATATGATTGAATGAAGGAGCCCAAATTAAGCATAAAAATTAAAAAGTAACATGTCAAACCATGATGAAATGAAAAATAACCTTTATAGTGTCCACCTATAACCAGAAATTAGATATGAAATGCCAAAATTTACATACTGAATAGTCTTTTTGGGGGGAGAATGTGAACCTGCATATAGGCCATTTTAAGCAGTATTATCAGCTGTTGTGCTAAGAGGGAACATCTCCAAGAAAAATTCAAACTGATGTTTGCTTGGGCCCAGTCTTTATTATTCCTATCATAATTTTTCAGGTTTATAGCTCATGCTATCCATCCACAGGCAACTTACAGATTTCATATAGATATAAAGAAATTAAGATAGGTCTTTGTTCAGATGGACTTGTGACAGAATAAAGATTGATGATAATTTTAGTAATGAGGGGAAAGACTTTTTTGAAGGAAGGAATTAAAGGAGATTATGGAGAATGAAAGATAATGACTGAATTATGTCTGAACATTTGTTCTGTTCTCTTTCATTTGTTAGCTTCCAGAAAATATGTGTGTACTAGCCACTGGTGATTATTTAAAACCCTTAGGCATTTGCTAAATTAAGTAACTGAGTTCTACTTAGAGTTTTCTCTGAAATTTCAATTAGGTCTGAGGTTTTTCTTTACTTCCTATTCTGTATTATTTTGCAACACTGTTGTGTACAATCAAATAGCAATGAAGTAGTCACTTCCGACATTGGCTATTATGAACATACCAGAAGATCAAGTTACAGAAAAATAAAAAACAGGAATTCAGTTTTATTTTTCAAATTTCAGGCCAATTTTCTGATGTTTAGTTTGATACTTGTCTAGCCATTTACTACAATTATGGTAATTAAAATTTCAAAAGACTTCCTAGATCTTTTCTTCAGTTAGAGATAGAAACCTATTTTTCTTCATTTTACATTTGTAGTATGACAGGTCTCCACAACAAATTTAAGTGGGAACCTTCAGCTAGTGAGTTACTTATGAAACCTAAAGCTGCTCTGATCATCCTAATTTCACGTCATGTAGCATGACAGAGGCAGAACCATTTGTGTCTCACAAAATGCATGCCTCTGAATCTTAAGAGAATTACTACCCAAATGTCCCAGAACACGTTGTTCCCTTTGCTTGGCTAAGACAAAAGACATTCATCCTTTAGAGAAGCAGAGTTGTCCACAACTGCTACCTAAATGTCATTTCCAATCCCTTTGATTTCTAAATGTTCCTTTTACGATCCTACCCCCATATTAAGTAGCAAAGGAAAATCAATATTAAGAAATAATTTGATCAGTGCTTCCCACTGCCTCCGAGATTTAAACTATCACTGCTAGGACTTTCACGCTTGCTATCTTAATTCTAGTTGTGGGGGGCGGAGGTATGTGGGGAACTTCTTATGTTATTAATATTTAATTATTAATATGATCTGTGAAACTCATTTTAATTTAGAGTGTAAGCGATCACCAAAGTTTTTTGTTTGTTTTCTTTTTTTTTTTAGCTGTAATATTAGTTTCCCAAACAGGTAGATACAACATTTCAACAGAAACTAATTACTTTGACTGTTCTCTAGTGGAACTTCAAGTTTTCACTTCCAACTATGTCTCAAAACTTGTCAAATATCCTTCAAATAAATACACATTTACCCTCCTGACCATGAGGAAGAATGTGGACTATCATGAGTGGTTCAAGCAGAAGGATGATGATAAAAGTAATAATAACAATAGTATTTGTTAAGCACTTACCACATGACAAGCACTGTTCAAAGCTCTGGGGTTGATACAAGGTAATCAGTTTGGAAACAGTTCTTGTCCCATGTGGGGCTCACACTCTTAATCCCCATTTTACAGGTGAGGTAACAGGCTCAGAGAAGGGAAGTGACTTGCCCAAAGTCACAAAGCAGACAAGTGGCAGGGCAGGGATTAGAAAGATACACAAAAGATTCGTGAGATTCATTGGAAAGACCAAATCGACTAGGGAGAGTCCTAGTGCTCTGTTCTGTGTTCATGCATACCCCAGGTCCAGGTAAATCCCCAGAAGGACAGCAATGGTGAGTACTGAGCAAGTTCCCCAGAAATAGGACTTTTCCTGCACTGTTAGAACAAAGGCCATTTGCTCTGTATCCCTGTATTTACACAGGTGTTTCCTCATTTCCATAGTTTTAATCACATGGAAGATAATCCCCCATAGTCATCTCTCTCTCTGTTTATCTAGCTTGAAAACACACTGTTGGTATCAATCTGATTGCCCATGCCTAGCCACATTTGGAGATCCAGACTGCCCCGAAGCTTAATGAAGTTGATTTACCTGCAGAACACTGAGGAATGTCACAGACTTCATGGCGTACCTCTGGATTGCTTGTGAAACACCACGGTCCTCCTTCTTCCCCACGAGGATTCCGACAATAATTTTCCTGCAGGTCTTTACCCCGATAGCTCGAAGGCAAAAAGCTAGTTTTAAAATGACAATCATTACAGTATAAGAGCATGCAAACCTTGGGATTGAACTTTGCTTTTATCTAACAGCAAATATAGTATTGTCTTCCACCTCCTGACCTCTTTATCACTACAGCCCGAGGTGATGCCTGATTTTAAACTATCAAGTTTAAACCATCAACTATCAATGATTTTAAACTATCAACTTTGAAAAGTTTTAAACTTCCTTCCCTCCTGCTAAGGCTTTTTCCAAACTTTGAGGAAGAGGAATTACTCACAATTAAGACATCAGGATGGAATTAAGCAGTGGTGAAATTTGCTCTCTGAAAAATCTCTATTCTGTTTTAGTCATTTTAGTGTGATGTGAGAATAGTTTGTCTCCAACCACGTCAGCACTGAACCTTTCAAAGTGACTTAATTCTTATGAATATGCCTCTTTCTCAAATCTCCAACTCTCAAGGAATAAAAGATACACTATTTTTAGGATAATAATAAAGTAAGCCAGTAATCAAATAAAAACAGATTATTCTATTAAATTTGGTGGAACAAGGTTGTGAGTCCACAGAGGCTAGAATCTTAGTCCATGAAGCATCTATTGTATTCCCTTTGTCACAGAAATAAAATGGTTTTAAAGGCAATTCAGAATTGTTTCCAAACATGTGCCTGACTGAATGAAAGGTGAGGCCTCCACAATGAGAGTATCAAACTTCCATAGAAACCGTTTTAAGCACTAGAATTTTGACTGGAGATAACTTTTGGAAGAAAGGAAAGTGTTAATACCCCATGAGCTGATGCCCAGTAATCCATTATTTCATAGATTTTTCTCTCAATTATGAGAATGTCTGTATCATGCCCCATTAATATTACACACAACAAAATGAGGACTAACTAAATGGGATTTTGGACTAAAAGAAAATCCTTAAAAAAATCCCAGTTCCCTGAGGTTCCATACCTTCTTCCTCCCTTCTTCCCATACTTCCTTAGTCTGTGTGTTACAATGTTTTAAAATTCTAAAATCGTCAGGATTGATTTCACTTGCTGCCCCTTACTGGTGTCCTGGAGAAATTTAGCCACATGAATATGCTTCCATAAAAATCCCTTGACAAATCTTATTTTCAGATCATGTAAATGTGTTTATGATCCACTTGCACCAATGGGGATATTTTAAAAACTAGATTTTAGTGTAGTACAAAAGAGATTTTTCCAGTTTGTACAATCCCTGGACCCTTCCACCAGTAGCTAATCCCATCACATCATCCATGTCTTTCAATATGCCAATCAAGCAGACAATGGAAGAGGGATAGAGGAGAGAGAAAACTGGCAGTGGAAGAGAGAGACAGACAGAGACCCAGGAAAGTTACTGCCATGGGGATAAGTACGTAGGCCAGTAGAGAGCTGAGACTGAAAACACGTAGGCATGAACTAAAAAGAGCAAAGGAACTAGGAATTTTTATCTGAAGCTCTAAAGACTATATGAAATTCTTGTTTAAAGTAGTGACTCTAAAAAGATTTTCCACTTTGCCCAATCCTTAGAATTAGAGTTCCCAATGAGTAGTGCGCATGGCCTGCATCATGTTAACTCAACAATAACCATATTAACATTTTTAAATTAGCTCTAGGCAAGCTTTTGCGGTGCAAAATTTTGCAAGAAGGGAGTGTTAAATGTTTGTTTTTACTACCCATGTGAAATGTTCTCCAAACATCCTTACAGAGAAAAGACAAGTACAGTCTTGTGTTTCTAGTTGTGGTATTGATATAGAAGCACTTTTTTTATATTACACTCAAGAATGCGAAATTTCATATACAGAAGTAATTGTCCAAAATGAAAAGCAGCCATTCCTACTGTGAAACACAAAGTTTTGAGCTAATCTACAGATGTTTGTTATTTACATTCACAAAAGTTTCTCATGTGTCATCTTCTGCAAACAAGATATTATGAACACAGGAATTTAGCAGGTTTCACATAAACAAAATTTGAACCTTTCATTGCTAACTTCCGATGCATCCCACCTCTGATATTAAAGTTATCATTCTTCCTGATGGCCAGAAACCAGAGGAGAATGTTGTTTCCTCATTTGCTAAGTGACCTTTTATAAACTGAAACTGCATCAGACAGGCCTACAGTTCAAACTAGATTTGTGCCACTGAAAAATGGTCATTATTATTCAAAAATCACAACCATTTATTCACCAAATGCTGCTACTGGTAGGCTTTGCCTGCAATAGAATATCAGGCTTCATCAGTCTGGCTAGAATTTGATTATGAATTTTTTTTAAGCATAACATTCAATGTGATAATTATTCAACTAGACTCCTCCCTATATTACCCTGAGCTTAATTCCTCTAAACTCCTCCTCTACTAAGTGTTCAGCCTCAGACACATTCAACTGGACTGTTCTGAAGCAGATCCACAGCAAGAAGTTGATCAATACAACTTCTAGCAATAATAGTTGTGTATTTTCTTAAGCCCTCACTACGTACCAGATACCGGGGTGGATTCATAACTGGACTGGTTACATGGGGTTCACAGTTTAGGGGAAGGGTGAAGAACATGCATTTAAATCCCATTTAACAGATGAAAAAACTTAGGCTCGGAGATGTTAAATGACCAGCAGGTAAGTGGTGCAGTTGGGATTTTTACCCCCAGACCTTTACACCCACACTGAGAAGCAGCATGGCCTACTGGATAGAGCATGGGTCTGGGAATCAAAAAGACCTGTGTTCTAATCCTGGCTCTGCCACTTGTCTACTGTTGTGACCTTGGACCAGTCACTTCACTTCTCTGTGCCTCAGTTGCCTCATCTGTAAAATGGGATTAAGATAGAGAGCCGCTTATGGGACAAGGACAAAATTTGCTTGTGTTTACCCCATCACTTAGAATAGTGCTGGCATGTAGTATGTGCTTAACAAATACCTTAAAATTTTTTTAAAAAAAGGCTCCTTGCTTCCAGCCTTGTGGTCTTTCCACAAAGCTATACTGCTTCTCTGATGCTCTTGACTCCTGGTCTGGACTTTCAGGTGTTCCTGAGGAAACATCCCTCTATTCTCAGACATATTCTTGGCTTAGAATAAGTAAGAAGGCAGGTCCTTGTGCAACCACTTCATGGCTTCCTGATGTGGCTGTTGCGAACTGGAGGAGAGTGTAACTATTGCTGTGTTGATCTACAACAGCACCAGTTGCCCGGACTCAAGTCACCACCAAGCTGCCCTTTATATAAGGAGCATGACTAAAAGACCAATGGGCACAAGCCATGAAGCAAACAAGGCCCCATTTTAAGGGGCACCTCTATCATTAGGACTGTGTCAAATTCCTGGAACTGTGAGAGAGGAGAAGTGGGAGAGAAAGCAGCAGAGCGGAAGCAGTTGAATGGGAGAAGAGAGAACTGGAGAAGACAACAACCTTTTGCTTTTGACCAAATGAAGGGAGCATTTGAAGGGAGAAGGGGAAAAGTTTTAAGAATGGTGCCACTGATTATTGAAAAAGAGAGGATATTTTAAGTTGGGAATTGCCAAGGGGAGAGGACTTTCGAAGAGCTAACAGGAGATTTGTAGAGAGGAAACAAAGAAGCTTGCAGAAGTTGGAGGGTTAGGTAGGCTCCCTCACTTTTTCCCCTTTCTCTTCTCCTAGCTATCTTTCTTTCCTCACTTTTGTTCTCCACTCTTCTCCTGCCATTTCTCTACGATGGATGGAAGAATTGGTGTGATCTCTTTTTCTGGAGGTAGTGAGATCTTGACTGCTGAAGCCTTGCTTTTTTATAGTATTTGTTAGGTGCTTACTAAGTGCCAGGCACTATACTAAGCTCCGGGGTAAATACAAGTTAATCAGGCTGGACACAGTCCATGTCCCATATGGGGCTCACAGTCTTAATACCCATTTTATGGATAAGGGGACTAAGGCACAGAAAAGTTCAGTGACTTGCCCAGGGTCTCAGCAAATATGCGGCAGAGGCTGGATTAGAACCCAGATCCTTTTGACTCCGAGCCCTGGGATCTATCCACTAGGCCTTCCTGCTTCCCAAGATGCTTGATTTCTTAGAGGAATAGATGTTACTGAAAGAAGAAGGAATTCCTGAGGGAAAAGGTGTTTTTTTTGGTGGTGGTGGGGGGGGGGGGGGGGCCTGCAACCTTTAGGATTAAGGGAGCCCACTGGAATACCAATAATATCCCAGCAGCCCATTCTAGGTTGCTGACCCCAAGTGTCTCCTTATAATGCTCATATCTCAGAAGAGTAATGAACTGCTCAGAATTAACTGGGAGAGCATACAGAAGTAGAGGGAAATCTACTTGTCCAGCCCCTTTGATACCACTGATATTTGCTGTTGAACAACTGTGCCAGGATTTCCAAGTAATGATTTTAGATTCAGCCAGTCCTTTGGACTGCTGGAAAGAAAAGGGCATGATTGACAAGTTTCCTTGGCGTAAAAATTCCTGTTCTTACTTTTCTGTTCTACACACATCCAGACTAGAATGGTTTCTGGAAGATTCTCTCTGTGCCAGAAAGATTAGCCCATGTTATAATGCAAAGTTACAGGGCAAAGCGGCTCATAACACTGGACAGTGAGTTCCCAGGAATATGTATTACAGATTTCCTTCACTAGTACAGAATCACAATCAGAGGGTTGGAGTTGAAACAAGACCTCTTCAGGGTAGGTTCTATTTACATCCCAGTGTTGTGGAAGGATTAGGTGCAAATGAGATTCCTTTGTGCCTGAAAAACTGGCATCACTTTCTGCAAGGGCAGGCTACATCTATATAAGTGGAATATTACTCTCATTAAAGTGGCAATGAACCATTTTAATTTTGGTAGAAGACAAATCCAGTGCATTTCTGGTAGCTTCACTGGCAATCAAACCCAATGACATGCTCAATTA
Organism: Tachyglossus aculeatus; assembly: GCF_015852505.1. NCBI lineage: Eukaryota > Metazoa > Chordata > Mammalia > Monotremata > Tachyglossidae > Tachyglossus > Tachyglossus aculeatus. The sequence goes on from NW_024044828.1 coordinate 6,837,527, forward strand.
TATTTACCCTAGAACTGAGGTTGCCATTCTTCTGAATTAAAATGAGATAAAAAATTTCAATTTGTGTGCTATTATAAACCTAATAGGCCCCATAAATTATTTGCAGACCTCAAGGAGGATGATCAATATTGTTGAGTTTTTTTACACTATGAATTGGGGACAGATTAACCTCATAGGATACGGAGAAAATCCTTGGGAACCAATGCACTTGTGAGAGGCTCTGGGCTGATTCAGTTGCCAGGAGTAAGAAACCATGAAATGAAGCTGTCAGCAGCAGCAGCGGAGCTAACTAGTATACCGAAGAAGTGACTGCCAGAAGCAGAGGACCTTCTGTTCTCAGCTCCGATGCTGTGTGATTAAAGCCTTCATGCCAGGGAACTTAGAAATTTCCCTATAAGTTTTTTTTGTGTTTGTTTTATTTTTTTTACAACCAAGTGCTGCTAGTACTGTGTATCAACCTCAGGTTCCTGAATTTTTCTTTCTATGATCCAACCTGGCTAATACAGGAGCATGCATAGAGCCACGGAAACCCATTTCTCTGGGCTGAGCAATTTATGAGATAAAAGAAAAACTATGACAGTGGCAAACTAGACCTTTAAATACTGGTTTATCTATAACAGGGGTGGCCAAGCTGGATGAACTGAAGAGGTACCAGCTATAAACAAAATATGGCCAAGGACCACAGATCAAGAGCAGTGGGGAACAGGCACACCCAGGGAAAAGACATTGGAGATCAGATGTTGCCAGGGTGAGGGGAAAAGGTAATTAGCAATGGAGATCAGGCTTTTTCAGGAAAGAGGCTGTGGTGGCTAGCGGTAGAGATCCAGCACTACTGGGAGAAGGGAAGAGTGGCCAGAAGAGGAGAGTAGACATTCCCATGGGATGGGAAGTAATAATAGTATTTGTTAAGTGCTTACTCTGTGCCAGGCAGTGTACTAAGCACTGGGGAGGATACAAGCAAATCAGGTTGGACACAGTTCCTGTCCTACATGGGGGTCACAATTTCAATTCCCATTTTACAGATGAGGGAACTGAGGCATGGTGAAGTAAAGTGACTTGCCCAAGGTCACACAGCTCCTGGTGGAGTCAAGATTAGAATCCATGACCTGATCACTTCCAGGCCTATGCTCTATCAACTAAACCAGGCAGCAAATGGCAGAGAACTGGCATTCCAGGGGAAGGAGGTGGCATCCAGCCATAAAAAACAGGCACTCTCAGGAAAGAGGGAATGGGTGCTAAGCAATGGAGAGCAAACATTAACAGGGGAGGAAGATGGCAGTGAGTGGTTGCAAGAAGCAAGAGACAGCCAGAGCGGGGACAGAGGGTAAAGCTGGGTACCACACCCCTCCTTGGCCCAGTCCTTTGAGGTGGGCGGTCTCACTGCTATTGCCACCACAGAGAGGGCTGGAGCAGCAGCCCAGTGCAGCCTGCCACCATCGCAGTGGTTTGTTTTCCCTCCTGACCAAGCCACAAAACATGTGTCCCCGACAGACCAGCAGCAAGTAGACTCACATGTGACCTGCAGTCTGGCCACTCTGCTCTATAATTACCTCTCCACGGGTCATGACACTTGATGGTTTAAAAATGACAGCTCATTAATAGTTCAGATTATTAAATTAAGGGAAATCATGATACAATTTTGCTCCCCATTTCCTCCTCCGATTCTTACCCGTGTTCATGTGGTATCATGGAATCCCACGGCTGGCACTTAATTCCACTTTTAGTTACAGAAACAGTTCCCTTGTAGCTTCCCCCTTTCCCAATGATACAATTTCTAATATAGTCTATTGGAAGGAAGCAAACAACAACAAAAAATGAAAACCATGTGAGACTCATGTTCTACTTGTTAAAACTGAGAATAAAAATAAAATTCCATTCAGCCCTGTAAGTCATTAACTAGATCTTGAAAGTTATTTCAACTACCACTGTCAAAGACCTGCCTTAGGGCCTTCATGAATAACCTTCCAAATAATAATTTCCAGAATAATTCAAAACAACACATCCATCGGGCAGTCTCCAAGAAAAACTGGGGTTAGAGGGTGGGAGGAAAGGAACACAGTGCAAATGTGGAGACATTTTGACCCTCTGCCGAGAGCATCCCGACAGTTGATTTTTTTTCTGATTTCATATTCCAAAGAATTACAAAAATTTAGAGCACATCAGGACTCACCAGTTACACTTTTCTGATTCCCAGAGTTCCTTTTTCATGGTGACATGTATTCTGATGAGTTTAATGTTTGTAGCTCCTCCTTAGCTTAATTTGAGTAAAATGATCACATGGATTGCAGTGACCAGTCTAACATCAGAAACTCAAATTTTCCCATACACCAACACAAAACTGCAGCCACCCAACCCAGAATATTCTTTAATTTTCTGGAGCAATAAACTTTTTGGGAAATTTCTTAGTACCACTAATTTTTGACTTACTCTATTTCCTATTTCTTTCCTCCTTTTTTGACAAGTGAATCATTCTCTTTAGCTGTAATTCACTGCTCTCCTATCCCTACCCTTTTATACCTTTCACTTTGTGTTAGGTTTTCTCTACCATCTTTGGCAGGTTATTTTTTTAATGGTATTTGTTAAGCACTCACTATGTGCCAAGCACTGCACTAAGCACTGAAGTAAATACAAGATAATCTGTTGAATACAGTCCATGTCCCACATGGGGCTCACCGTCTATACCTCCACTTCGTAGATGAGGTAACTGAGGCAAAGAAAAGTTAATTGACTTGCCCAAGGTAGCCCAGCAGACAAGTGGTGGAGACAAAATTAAAACCCAGGTCTTGTGACTCCCAGGCCCATGCTCTTTCTATTAAGCACTTAGTACAGTGCTCTGCACACAGTAAGTGCTCAATAAATACAATTGAATGAATTAGGCCATGATGCTTCTGTGCATATATGCTTATGTGTTACGCCCCATTTTCAATAAAGGATGTGTCACCTAAAATTACTCTACAATAGATGACATTAGTATGATTTTATAGATGAGGGAATGAAGTCTAATTCATTGGTTTAGTACCAAAGGAGTTCTTTCAAGACTCACCCTGAACTGTGAGTTACTCTATACATGTTATTTCTTCATCATCACCATCATCACCATTATTAGGTATATTTATTGAGCACTTATGATGTGCAGAGCATTATCAATCATTCATTCAATTATATTTATTGAGCGCTTACTGTGTGCGGAGCCTGTACTAAGCACTTAACTCATGGAGATTCACCTGAGTAGTTAGTTTAATTTTTTTAATGGTACTTGCTAAGCATTTTCTATGAGCCAAGCACTGTACTAAGCACAGGGGTAGATACAAGATAATCAGGTGGAATACTATCCTTCTCACACATGGGCTCAGAGTCTTAGTTGGAAGGTGGTGGATTTATTCCCCACCTTACAGATGACGTAACAGGCACAGAGAAGTTGTGACTTCCCCAAGGTCACCCAACAATCTGTTAATCAATCAAGCAATCAATTGATGATATACAGCACAAAAATGGCAGAGCCAGGATTAATACCCAGGTCCTCCAACACCCTGGTCCATGCTTTTCCAGTAGGCCATGATGCTTCCCATGTCTCTATACTATCACTTTTAATCTCCTAGAGCTTTTGGAAGGTCATTAACCCTACTTGGCTTCCAGGTAAGTCATGAAAACTGGAATTTACTAAAACAATTTTCTAGTGTACTGAAAAACAAATTCACCTTATAGAAAGACTTCACTTAAGGGTCAGAGTATATTTGGTAACGGGAATGTATCCACTAGACAAATTCCCTGAATGGACAGATCATTTTTTTCCCAGGCAAGAGATCTTGTGAAATATATGTGGTCTGAGACCTGCTGTTCATTGTATTTTAAGGTGTCTGGGCGTGAGTTCAATTACCTTTCTTTTCATAGAGATCAAATGCATGGTCCTGCTTCTTCCTCACTGCATTCGTCATGCTATTGAATGAGAACCAGTGGCATCTCTTCAATGCTTTGTCGAAAGCAAAGGCCCTGAAAGAAATATCTGAATGAAACAAAGGAATACCACTATTTATAGAGTTTTTACAGTAGGGTTACAGGGCAAATGAAAGAGGACAACACTATAATAGATGTGGTTTCACGTAAATGAAATAGAAACCCAGAGAATACCTAAAACTGAGTTTGAGGCTGCCAGGAGAAGGGCAAAATACTGGTCCCGGCTACAGGAATTAATTCAAGTGCTCTTTCAATGTAGGCACCCAAGGAATGGAAGTTTATGTTCGCATTCAGATAAAAACGTATATTTATAGAGCAACGTTCTGTGCCCGAGTTTTACAATAACATGAGGTGCCTCATGAGTGTAAAGCAGAATTTACTATCTTAAAACGTAAAAGTTTTGCTTTGCTAACTTTATCTTTAAGCACCACACAGTTCTCTGAAATAGTATTTCCAAGACAAATCTTTTGGCATTACAAATAAGAAAATAGAAGATTATAAGTTTAAGAACCATTAAAGGATAACTGTGAAATGATTTATTCAGTTTTAATACAAATATCTGTAAAATTGCTAAAGTGAGTTGTCACTTCAATTTTGAATTGAGAATTTAGAATGTAAGCTGAACTATTTGAACACTTACTTTTCTGCATCCATCTCCAGGTTCTTCTTACTCTTTCCTGTGAATGATTTTGTGTCTGTCTTTCCTGAGTTAGACTGTAAGCTCCTTACAGGCAAGGATCATTTCATTTGCCTCTATTGGACTCCTCCAAGAACTTACTATTATCCTCTTCACATGGAAGGCACTCAAAAAATACTATTGATTGATTGATTTTTCCCCAATTTTCCCTTAAATACAATGCTAAAATTTTCTATTCTACCTGCTAATCTGCATGCAGGTGGATGCTACCCTTTTTACGTATCCAGTTACACAAACTATTCAACATATATTTTTCTCTCTGGATCCCACTCCAATGGCAGATTCTGAATGGGATTGATGTAACTTTTTGTAGATGCTGAAAATACTCAAGCACAATTTCCACATACATCATTTCCTGTATGATTATGCCTTAAAGACTTCCGGTGTTTTAGAGCCTGTAGGGAGAGTTTCTTCATAAATCGGAGTTATATTCTGACGCCAACTTCCAGATCACTTTTTTCTCCTCAATCATCTCATGGCATCCTCAAACAGGATGAGAACTCAAAAAATATCATTGACTGATTGATTGCTTGATTGATACCACAAAGTTTACTCCAGAGTTGAAATAGCATCTTCAATTTTAATTCAAACTACCATCACAGAATAATCCAAGGATTTGGGGACACTCGGGGTAATTCAATTTGCTTAGCATTTTCCAGATCCCTATTCCACTGGTAGCTTAAAATGCTTTAACAAAGTCTATGAAAACAGTAAGAGTAACAGTGTCCCTTGAACTTTTCCTATTCTGAAAGATCTTATCTTCTGAGCTGCATTTTCATCTGAAGAAAAATTACAATTTATCAAACACAATGTACTGCACTGCAATATAAATGCAATATAAATGCAACAACTGTATTCTTCAGTCAACTGTCCATGGGAGTTCTTCCTAGACTCCAATAATGACAAATGGTAGTTTCCTCATTCAACTCTCTCTCTTTCTTCTTGAAATGGTGACTTTGATGGCATATTTGAGGTCTTGTTATGTTCTGAGTTCATGTATTGAAGAAGAGATTATGCTTGTAGATTTCTGCAGGAATGCCATCAGAATCAATTGCTTTACCACATTTTATTGCTTTAACATCATAAGTTACTTCCTCAAAAATTGGAACTAAGTGCATGCCTTTGTATTTTGAGTGTTTTTCTATTTTTTGGAAGAGCCCCTCCTTGGAAGTGGAAGTTTTGCTCAGAAGATCCTTGTACAGTTCTTATCTTGTGGGAAAGAGTCCTTCATTGGCGATGAGGATCTTTCTACCTGTGCTCTTCAGTGTTGTCCTGGTAGTACTGATGGGCCCATGTAGCTTTTATATTGGAGTAAAAGTTCATAATTTGTTGGCTGTCAAACTGCATATCTTCAGGGATAGCATTATACTATGAATAGTACCTGTTTTTTTTTTAGTTTGAATGAATGTTATTTAACAAGTCCTTACTGAATGTGGAGCACTATATTAAGTGCTTCAGAAAGTACAATATCAAAAAGTTGGTAGACATTATCCCTGCCCTCAGGAGCTTATAATCTATGAGAGAAGCCTCATATCCCATCAGAGGAGGTTGATATTGTTGATGCATTTCTTGGTCTTCCACAAATATGTACTTTGTTTTTTAATCTAGGAGCTATTTTCATCAAAACAGTCTTGAGGGGTTTTTGCCATGCTAATACTCAGAAAAACATCCACTCACTGTTTTTACTTATAGTGGGGTCTCCTTTTTGCAATAGGGCAGTTGGTTGATTATCATGGAATGATGTAGATATTGAACATCATACAAAGTCCTGCAGTCATTCAAGAATTACTGTATGCAAATGACTGCCCCCTAGAACCACACAAGCCGCGAAAGATGTACAGATATTTGTAAAAAGGCTGCACCAGAGAAGTCAAACACCCAATCCAATAGAGAGCCAAAACCTGTGACAGCACTGACTAGCACAGTAATAGGCAAGGAAATAGAAAGCAAAGTTAGATAGGCCAGCACATCATTTCAGAGACATGCAGAGTGTGGCAGGAGCCTGGTATAAGGGTCCAGACCAAACTTCTGGCATACAAAGCTTTAGTCTTGTCTAACCTTCTCTACAGCTGTGACACCTGAACCACGCAGAGGTGCCACATCCGGCTTCTTGAGACGTTCTATCAGCATCATTTATGGGCCGTACTCAATATCAAATGGCAAAATAAGATCACAACAATGAAGTTCTAGAATGTGGTCAGTCTTTCAGGATCAAAGCTAGGCTCACCTTAACCCAGCAGGGTGGAATATGTGAGGAGAAAGAGTGACAGCAGGAGACCACACAGCTGCTGTATGGAGAGCTGAAATTGGGCAACCAAAACCAAAGGATGGCAAAGAAAACATTTCAAAGAAATAGTGCAACAAAGTGTCAGACGATGCCTCATTCTGGCTGAAAACGAGGAGTTTATTGCTGAAGATAGACCAGCATGTTACACTGACATTAAGAAGAGAATGTTTTTCAGAATAATAGTTTCATAAGAAAAAAGAGACTAGAAAGAAAGCAGAGCCAGGCACTGCAGACAACATAAAGACAATATAACAAGGTACAACTTATTGGGTGCACAATGTGGCCAGGACTATGGGTCCCTCATCGGTCTTTTCAGCCACACACTCAGCTCACTTAGGTGAACTCTTCTATGAATAGGAAGGACAACTTTATGTAACGCCAAGTTCCTTGCTGGTTTCTTCAGCAATCAATGGAATTTACTGAGCACTTACTAGCATCAGAGAACTGTGCTAAGCATTTTGGAGAGTACAGTACAATAAAGGTACTAGACACAATCCCTGTCCACAAGGCACTTTCAGTCTAGAGGCAGAATTCTCTAGGGATTTATATTTAGCCTGCTTTTTCATGTCCTGATTGTGTTGATAGCTCAAGTTCAGAACATATGATCCAAAGTTCAATCCGCTTCTTACAGCAGCAGCGATACACAAGTCTTTCAAATTCCTCTAGCAAAGTATAATGCAGTCTATGAGATGTCATTGTTTAGACTTTAAATGCATCCCTGGTGTCTTTAATTTCAGAGGTAGAAGATAATGTCGGTCATTACAAACATGTCTTTTACCCATTCGCTGTAGAGTAGAAAAGTATTGCTATTTAGCTTTCCAGTCCCATAAAATACTATGAATTTTTTTTCCATGTTTCAACATGGAAACCTTTGTTCTCTAATAATCAACTGCCGCAGCTCTATGTGGGCAGGAAGCGTAACTACCAACTTTGTTGTATTGTACTTTGCCAAGTTTTTAATAGACTGCATGCAGTAAGTACTCAATAAATACCACTGATTGAATCATTGCCAAACTGACTCATCAGCAGCATATCTGTATATATTCACAAAGTTATTACTCAAAAATATGATGTCCGATTACAAACTGAACATGTCAATGTCTGATATTCAGCTCTACTCATGATGAAGTAAAATATGAGATAATAATAATAATATTTGATAAGCACTTAATCTGTGCCAGGAACTGCACTAAGTGCTGGATGGTTACAAACAAATCAGGTTGGACACTGTCCCTTCCAGACATGGGGCTCACAGTCTAAATCCACATTTTACAGATAAGGTAAATGAGGCACAGAACAGTGAAATGACTTGCCCAAAATCACACAGAAGACAAGTGGAGGAGCTGGGACTAGAACCTAGGTCTTTCTGACTCTCAAGCCCATACTCTATCCACTACCTTACACCACTTCTCCTAAGGAAATAAGAATAACTAACAGTTCAAAATCCTGGATTTTATACTTCACATAATTGAAAGATAAAGACATATTATTGCAGCTGTATTGAAAATGTACAGTAAGAGGAACAGCAAAAGCAAGTATATTTTTTTTTAAGTCTCATACTTCAAGGGGCTGAGGAAAGCGTAATATGCCAGCAATCTGTGCTATTTATTCATTTCAACCACTGTAAATCACTCTCAACCATACTCTCTGCATCTCATCATGTTCATTCTAATCTTTTCAAAGTGAGATTACTAGTAATTTATCCGCCTACTAATTTAGCAGCAGCACTCCCTTTCACAACAACCTTAGGCATCATTTTTGTTTTTACCCACCAAGTGAAACTTTTCATTTCATGTTAGATTGTACATCCCTTGTGGGCAGGGATCATATCAGCTAACTTGATTGTGTTATACTGTCCCAAGCACAAAGGATAGTGTTCTGCACACAGGAAGAACTCAAATACCATTAATTGACTGTTCTCTCACAAACTGTGTTACTTTTTTATGACACTACTCAATATCTTTTACCCACCTATTTGGATTATCTCCTTCCATCCATCCAACAGCCAACTAACTTTAAACCTCTTCTTGAAACATTTACCTACTATGAAATGTTTTACTAACTTCCTGACACCTGTGAATTATAAATTGAGAGAAGGTAAAAATACATCAGAATTATGTGAATTATGTGACTGAGAATTAACATTTGTCTCATTGTGGTTGCAATTCAACCAGATAGATCTTTCCTTTACTATCCATGATACCGCAAAACACATTTCTCTGAGCTGTGCCTACCCAAGGCAATCATTTTCTAACCACACTATAACACTATATTATTTGACCCAAAGCATTTCTTCATGCCTCATAGCTCTTTCCTACAAGACAAGTAACCAAAAGACTATATAATACAGTCTTGTTCTAGGATACTATTGCTGATGACCAAACACATCTGGGGATAGTTTCCTGATCCTCACATCTCTTGAGGATAAGTAGTAGTAATTCAGAAATGTCCACTGAGCTTCAGGGGGGAAGCAGTGAAATAATCCCAGTTTGGCCTATTATGTTCAAATCACCTTCCCTGAGAAAAACAAAACAAAAAGAGTCTATGTGTGAAGGTGATCTCCCAGGAAAACTACTGTTTCCAAGGAGGTATACTAAGGTCCTGTCTTTGGCCTGAGTTTCTGTAGCTGGGCCAGGGGCCTGAGATCTCTCCCCAGAAAAGGATGCATCAAAACACAAGGGACTTTAAATGAATATCCTTTTGACCAGGTGCTGAAAGCAAATCATTGATAACACATTTATTTAACTCAGTAAAACGGAGGACTTTTTTGTTGTTGCAGTGGCATTTGGTAAGCGCTTACTATGTTCCAGACATTGTACTAAGCACTGGGGTAGATACAAGTTAATCAGGCTGGACACAGCCCATGTTCCACATTGTGGCTCAATGTCTTAATCCCCATTTTGCAGATGAGGTAACTGAGGCACAGAGAACTGAAGTGGCTTGCCCAAGGTCACACCACAGGCAAGTGGCAGGGGATAGGGTTAGAACACAGGTCCTCTGGTTCCCTGGCCCATGCTCTATCCACTAGGTCATTCTGCTTCTCAATTCCACTAACTGCTCAAATGATACAAAACCAAAGTGAGCTCCTTCACTCCTTCTGGGTCTACACCAGTGGATCCAGCCACTACTACTGACATCTCTAGTCAATACCTCTCTCACTTTCCATCCCTAATGACCAGAGGTATTGATAAAAGTTTAAAGGGATCCAACCAACTACCCATTTCCCCAAACCAGATTCCAAATAAATAACCTCTACAACAGTAAGTACTTATTTTGATAGCATGAGTAACAAAGGTATGAAAATCAAATTGGAAATTAAAGTGCACTGAAAATTGATCAGTTTTAATTTGTAATCAATTTATAGTCCAATTAGGATGGATTTGACAACCACTAGCCAATAAACTGCAAATTATTCATTTATTTGGGGTACATTTCCTTTTGACTTCATTCTGCTTAACCTTTTTCCCCTATCACCAATCTCCATATAAGCTTCCCCTTTCACCCCCATTCATTCCCTACCCTTCTATGATAACATACATTTTTCTAAAATACTTAAAAAAGCAACAATTTCCTGCTATAAATGGTAGCCACTGAATGATTTAGGGTTAATATTCTCAGGATGCATGTCATGGCTGGGAAATTACAATATTTCAACATGAAATAACTTACTTGCATGAGAATGGAAGGCCTTTATTTTTACTACATCTGTGGGCACATAGTTCTGTGGTGTTCAGCTTTTTGGTTTTTGAATAGAGTGTTCGATCCACCTTAATTAGTGTAACCTCTGCCGTCTTTTTGAATTCATGAAGGGTGCTTCTTCGTTGCTTTTGAGCCTCTGTTCAAAGTACATAAGCAAAAAAAAGTCTGTAAGGAAAAGTTCAAGATAATGATTTCACTTGGCAACACACTGAACTTCTTAACAATGAAATGACCTCATCAGAGAGGGTAGAATGAGGAAGGAATACTGAAATGGGGAGAAAAGTGGCCACTGGTATTATTTATTGCATTGTGTTAGAGAACGGAAGCATCTTAAAGTGGGACAGAGTTCATTTCAGAGAAATAATTCAATGATGTATTAATTCCCAAACAGCAGGAAGGACAGATTCAGTGCCAGAAGCATATCATGTCATGTTTCATAATGTACTTTAGAATTTCCTTTAGTGATTTCCCTCCAATGAGGTGGGAGCAATTACTAGATAAAGTCTTTCAACCACAGCAAGTTGTTTCACCAAACGCTGTGTTTAGAATTGTTTCTTTCCTCAATTGAACCATTTCAAAAATTAAAATATTTCACGTTACATTTCAGAATCTTATCTATTACATAAATGTTTCAAGCATTCAAATATTTCTTCTGATCAATAAATTGTTTTTTTTTAAATGAAGCCAGTTAGTAGTTTAACTCTTTAATGCCAAAGTATCATTTTTTCCTAAATGAATAATATACACAAGTTCTCAACCTCTACATATCATGAGACACACAGCGTGGCTCAGGGAAAGAGCACAGGCTTTGTAGTCAGAGGTCATGAGTTCAAATCCCGGCTCCACCAATTGTCAGCTGCTCCACCGATTGTCAGCTGTGTGATTTTGGCAAGCCACAACTTCTCTGTGCCTCAGTTCCCTTATCTGTAAAATGAGGATTGACTGTGAGACCCCTGTGGGTCTCTGTGGGACAAAGAGAAGCAGCATGGCTCAGTGGAAAAGAGCACGGGCTTTGGAGTCAGAGGTCATGGGTTCAAATCACAGCTCTGCCAATTGTCAGCTGTGTGACTTTGGGCAAGTCACTTAACTTCTCTGTGCCTCAGTTACCTCATCTGGAAAATGGGGATGAAGACTGTGAGCCCCACGTGGGACAACCTGATCATCTTGTATCCTCCCCAACGTTTAGAACAGTGCTTTGCACATAATAAGTGCTTAATAAATGCCATCATTATTATTATTACTAACCTGATCACCTTGTATCCTCCCCAGCACTTAGAATAGTGCTTTGCACATAGTAAGTGCTTAATAAATGCCATTATTATTATTAATTATTATTAAACAACAGGGACCCATAAGACATGTGATTTGTGCTTAAAGACAGGGAGTTAAGTTATATGAATTGACTTGGGGAGAGTAATAATTTGACAAATTTTCCTAACCTGAGCCAGCTCTGAAATGAGTTCAGTGGAGAGAGAGAAGCTACTAACAGATGCTCCTACTTAGTAATCAAAGTGACCACAATCTCCCCCTTGGCACTTTGTTCAGAGGCTAAACTTATAGCGTGGGAGGGTTTTTTTTGTTTGTTTGTTTTGTTTTTAAATGTCATTTGTTAAGCATTTACTGTATGCCAGGCACTGTACCTTAGTGCCTGGAGTAGAAACAAGCTAATAAAGTTGGATACTGTCCTCGTCCCTCACAGTGCTCACATTTTTCATCCTCATTTTCCAGATGAGGTAACCGAGGCACAGAGAAGTGACTTGCCCAAAATCACACGGCAGACAAGTGGCGGAGTCAGGATTAGAACCCATGTCCTTCTGACTCTCAGGCCCAGGTTCTAGTGGGAGCACTAAGACCACACTTCTTCTTGCCTATGTTTTACCGAAACTGTACCTATATTATTTCTGTTCTTCCTCTCCTTCCCTCTCACTGCTAGAACCTGGTCCCAGCCGATGCAGAATCTACCAAAGATGGCCATGTGACAGTTTCTTCCCTTTTGGAACAGGATTAGGATGGCTGCCATGGCATCCAGAAGAGAGCCATTCTCTGTGGCAGAGAAGGAGGAGCCATTAACTTCTTATTAATTATTGTGGTATTGGCTAAGTGCTTACTATGTGCCAAGCACTGTACAAAGTGCTGGAGCAGGTACAAGACAGAGTCCCCATCCCACACGGGGTTTAGTCTATGTAGGAAGGAGAAGAGGAATTGAATACCCATTTTACAGATATGGGAAACTGAGGCAAAGTAGCTGATCAATCGGTCAGCAAGCTAAGTGCCTTGCCCAAGGCCCCACAACAAGAAATGTGGCAGAGCTGGGATTATAACCCACATTCTCAGTCTCCCAAACCCATGTTCTTTCCACCAGCTCCCACCGCTTGAAGAGGTGCAGTGAGCTGAAAGGCACGGGGTGAAGATGTTGTATTTAAAGAGCATCAGGTACTGGCCAGGGGAGAATGAGTGCCACTGCATGATACTCCAAACTTAGCCAGAAACCACTGGATCCATATGGTTTATTAAACATGCCGACGCTCACTCTTCATTGGCCTCTCCCCTGACCTGTAGACCACAGCTTCTAGCTGAGCGAAGGGAAATGGCTTTTGTTCTGAGTTTTAGTTCTCAGTCTGTTTATACTAAGACCACCATAAAGGTTTCTTCTTTTTTCTGGGTCTATACAGAGACTATTTGGGCCAAAGGCTAACTTCAAAGCAACATAAGGGCAGAGAAATGAAGCTGTGCCTGCTGCTTCTCAGCCTCTGGGGTGAGTCTACCTTGCATCCGAATTCACCCAAAGTGGATTCCTTGGCTTGAGTGAGCTGTGGTGTGTTAGACACTGTGAATCAGTTCTATCCAGGAGGAAGAGATGGGTAACAACTTGCTTTTAGTACTTACAGGAATATGCGGGATGGGTATCATCCAACAAGGAGAAGCAGCATGGCCTAGTGGATAGAGCACAGGCCTTGGAGTCAGAAGGACCTGGGTTTTAATCCATCTCCACCACGTCTGCTGTGGGATCTTGGGCAAGTCACAACTTCTCGGTATCTCAGTTACCTCCTTTATAAAATGGGGATTAAGATTGTGAACCCCAGGTGGGTGAGGGACTTTGTCCAACCTGATTAGCTTGTGTCTTCCCCAGCATTTAGTACAGTGCCTGGCACATCGTAAGCACTTAGCGAATACCATAAAGAAAAAAAGACTGCTTGAGGCAAACTTTAAAGCAAAATTCTGGGTGATAGTTCTGCCTCTATTAGGTTAGGTTTAGACATACAGAATAATGTAGATATTTGACTATTTTATGGTTTGCTTCACTTGCGGACAACTCATCTAGATGAGTCAAGCTCCAGACTTCACTTTGGAGCTTGAAGGAGCAAATGAACTGTACTAATTGTGAAATTTCTACTTCATTCTACATGGATTAGATCCATATGGATTACTGATTTATTGAAATGACTGGTTTATATGAAACCGGATTCTCTTTCTTGGTGACTTTGGAGAGGGTAGTTGTCTCCAAGAATAAAGCCAGGCTATTCCCCAGTCCCTGAGTCTTTGTTTTGACTAGGCCAGTAGTTATCTCCGAGGAGAACAGTGCCACCTTAGCTAGGAACCCTTGAAGATGCCTTATGCTATACAAAACTGACTGGCTGAGTTGAGCAAGGTTGTGAAGTAGCTGGGGTAGTAAGACCACATGATAACCTTGAACCCCTGAACCTGGGCTTTGGAGGACCTATTCCCAGCTGACATGTTTAGGAGTTCCCTAACTGAGAACCAGCCCAAACAAAAACTTCTCACCAGTGGCTCTAAAGCACTCCATCACCTTGCCCCCTTCTACCTCGCTTCTCTCCTTCTACAACCTAGCCCACACACTTCGCTCTTCTAATGCTAACCTTCTCACTGTGCCTCTATCTTGCCTGTCTTGACACCCAACCCTAGCCCACTTCCTGCCTCTGGCCTGCCCTTCCTCCTCAAATCTGACAGACAGTTACACTCCCCTCCTTCAAAGCTTCATTGAAGGCACATCACATCCTTCAAAAGGCCATCCCAGAATAAGCCCCACTTTTCCTCATCTCCCACTCCCTTCTGAATCATCCTGACTTGCTCCCTTAGCTCTAACCCCATCAGGCCTACAGCACTTATGTACATATCTGTGATTTCATTTATTTGTACTGATATCTGTCTCCCCCACCTCTAGACTGTAAGCTCATTGCGGGAAGGGAATGTCACTTTTTATTGCTGTGTTGTGGTTTCCCAAGTACTTACTACAGTGATCTGCACACAGTAAATACTCCATTACTATGAACGAATGGATGAGCCCGCAACTAAAAGCTGACTTGAAAAACTCTAAAATCTTTTCAAATTTTGAGTACCCAAAGCACCTTAAGGATCAAAGATTCTGGCTCCTTTTCACCCCAGCAACCTGATCCAAGGACTCATTGTTCAAGACAAGCAGGGACATGTCCCCTTAGTCTGGATGCAGTGAGCACAATCCCTGCCAGGGTGTGGGAGCAGCCCCACCCTGATCCCCACCTCTGGGCTTTGTTGAGGATGTTTAGGGGGCTTGTGATCAGGCTGAGTGCAACATCCACATACTGGGCTTGAGGTGAGGTCAGGTTAGAGGTGGGATGAATTTGCCATTCTTCCATAAATCTGAAGAGGCTATTAAATCAGTGGATTTACATGGCTTGGAACCCTCTCCTCTGGGGCAGAAACTGAGCAGTAAGGCAGATCGTGTTCATTTGCCAACAAAAAAGTTTTGGCTGGTACATGGTGTATGCCACAATCCTTTATGAGGCAAGCCACAGGCTCAGCGACTAAGACTAGTCGTGATGGGTGGGCTGTCTTTGTGTCTGAGCTGTTCTTGCATACAAATGCTATTGGCTCTGCCTTCAAGCCCATCCCTCACATCGGCATACTTCAGTCTGACTGACAGAATATCTATGGAATTGCCACATTTATTTATATTAATATCCGTCTCTCCCTCTAGACTGTAAGCTCATGGCAGATAATCCATCTGCTAAACACCTAGTACAGTGCTCAGCATGTAGTTAGTGCTCAAATACCATTGATTCCCTTTTCCCTTGTTTTCCTAAACCACTGCCAGCCTTAGCAGGCTCAAAGCAATCTCTAGAATCCAGACAATTCCCAAGACTAAGCAGGCTGGCAGTTCAGAAAGGAGATGTGTGTGTGGGGACCATATCTTCCCCAACTTCTGTCCTCAGCGTTCATTGCTCCACCAAGTGGAACAGCAGCTGGTCTTATAACCAATCAGGAAATGGGGAGAAATAAGCAAGAACAAAATTTGACTAGTTTCCATGTCTCCAACTGGATAGTTTGAACTATGAAGATTTGCAGTGACTGCCATCAGAGGCATGAAAATGAGACTTACACCATTAACAGATGGCTGGGAATTAGTTCAGGTAGGTTTTGTCCTTCTGGATAGGCTATTTAATGTATAATTATGCCCAAGTAATCAAAGATGCTAGTGTATTTTTCTTAATCTATATATTCACAAGGTAAGTCCCATAGGATCAATGTTTAAACTAAGAAACTAGGGATCCTAGGATGACGATAAATGGTAGTTGGGTTTGAAATCTTCAGATTGTTTCCTTGGGCCCACTGTTTAAATTCAGGGGAAGGGTCAATAAAATCAGAGGAAAAGTAGCATTTTCTGAAAAAAAGAATTGCCAATTTACTTTGAAGAGCTCAGAAACAGCAGTGAAATTGTTTATATTTTTGTCAAAGTTTCCAGGTATCTCATGTGGGAAAGCAACAGCAGTGTGCAACCAAGAGTGTCCCGGAGTGGTGTAGATCATGAGGATTATCTCATGATATTGCCTATTGTTTATTTTTAGTATCCTGATTTTATCCTACCCTGACACTTGAGTTGTGGATTGTTTCTTATTAATTATATTATATTTACCAGCAGACATCAATATGAATAATTTAAAACCAATGTCACTGTTATCAGTATCATTATTATTAGTTCATAATATTCAAATTCAATGTGAAAAGATTGGTTAGTTTTTTTTGTTTTTCCATTTGGACTATCTCCCTGTTTTTCAATAGCCTTCTTCCAGTTTCCATGGAGTGCTTTCGTCTCCAGACTCCTGACTTCATTTTACATTCAGGATATTTCTTAAAAAAAATACAACCCAACAATAATAGAACCCAAAACGTTGTCCAGGCCAAAAACACCTTCCCAATTTGTGAGAGCCAAACAGGCATCCATTTGGATTCATCTCCAAGTTGGATCCCACTCACTTGAGAGAGTACAGAGTCCTTCAAATTGGCAGAATATCATATTTCACTGCTGACAGTATTCAGTGTAATGATTATGTACAGCTGGGGGTGAGGAAGTCACATAAAGAAATTAAGTCCATCCAGTCTGAGAAAAAATTCAGAAGCCTATTATGCTTCTAAAGTGTTTTCATAAACCTAACAAGAGAAGCAGGCCCTCGTGCCCACAGTTTGGCTGGCATTTAGTGCCCTCAAGCCAAAGCTTCATAGACATAAAAGAGTTGAAAGAGCTCTGTGGGAACTGTAAGTTTGTCAGGCTAATCTTCAGCCTTTCTTTTGCAATGTCTATTTTGCAGTCCTGCCTCATGAAAAAAAAAAAGAAAGAAAACTTCTGTAACATGGTCAGGATAACATTTTGCAATCATTACCTTTGATCTAGGGATGAAAAAGCCTTTTGACAAACAAATAATAATCTGATCCCTGGTTTAAAAGATGAGAAAACAAAGGGACAGAGAAGTGTCTGCCGACACACCTCTAATCACAGGGCCATGCCAGGAGAATTCTGGTCCTGCTCCTGGAGTTTCACTACTGAGAGACTTCAAATTTCATCATTTGGAAATTTGCTGGCACCTTTCTATATTTGGAGGTTTTAACTACTTCACTCAAAAAAAAATGGTATTTGTTGAGTGCTTACTATGTGCAGGCATTGTACTAAGATCTGGGATAGATACAAGTTAATCAGGTTGGACACAGTCCATGTCCCATATGAGACGAACAATCTTCACCCCCATTTTACAGTAACTGAGACACAGTTAAGTGACTTGCCCAAGATCACACAGCAGACAAGAGGTGGAGTTGGGATTTAGAACCCAGATCCTTCTGACTTCCAGACCCTTGCTATTTCTGCTAGGCCATGCTGTTTCTCTGAAAACTCCTCAGAAAACTTCCAATCATGCTCTCTACAGTTTGCATCACCTATTTAACAAAATATATCATTTGAAAATGAAGAGCAGGAATTAATTCAAAACGACAACTGAAACTCTCCTTTGTTAAAAAGAGTCATTCCAACTTTCCGTTCACCTGTACCACTGATTTCACTGCAAAGAGCAATGAGCATAAATAAGATATTTTATTGAGAACATTTAGATGATGATGATAATAATAATAATAATGGCATTTGTCTATGTGCAAAGCACTGTTCTAAGCACTGGCACTGTTCTAAGTGCTGATGAGATCTCTGTTTTGCTACAGTAGTTTTGGCTAAGATCTATCTAGCTGGTTGGGCTTTTTTATGGTATGTAAGTGCTTAATGAGTGCCAGACACTGTACTAAGCCCTGGACTAGATACAAGCTAATCAGGTTGAACGCAATACTTGTCCCAGTGGGGCTCACAGTCAATCTCCATTTTATAAATGAGGTAACTGATGCACAGAGAAGACAAGTGACTTGCCCAAGGTCACACAGCAGACAAGTGGCCGATTTGGGGTTAGAACCCAGGTCCTTCTAACTTTCAGGCTGTGCTCTATCCACTGTCCACTAGGCCACACTGTTTCTCTGGGCTTTGGAAAATGAATCTTGGGCTGGCATGAAAGGAGAGATAGCTGTAGGAGTTTTATGTTTGTTTTTCACTGTAAAGCTTTGAGAATGAGGGAATGAAGTAAAAACTCTGAAAATTCATTTCTGTCATCATCAGTGGTACTTGAGTGCTTACTATGTACGGTATATAATACAACAGGTATGTTCTCTGCCTTTCATTCACGTTTTTTCCTCCTAATTTACTCCTATTTGGAACATGAACTTGCTGGGGTTGGTAAACAAAAAGAAGCCAAAGATATCAAGCATCTGAGGTGCGTCAGAAAAAATAGATTTCTCGATCTGATCCCTGAGCTAGATACTCACTCCTTTCAGTACCTCATATATTTTCCCTGTGTGTGGAGCTCCTATTGACTTCAAAGAGAAGTCAGTGTGGGGAAAGGATTTTCAGGGTGTGGAAAGAAATAAGAGTCCAACTTCATAAGCTCAGAAAAGTCTGCACTCATGATTAGTGATTAGTGGGCATTTAACGTGGTTAAATGCCAAAATGACAGAGTTCAAATAGTAAATGAAAGAGGACAGCTAAGGCAGGGTTTAGGGTTCTGAAAGAAAGGTGTCATGTGTCATAAAGAGAAATTAAAATGATCGTTATTATTACAGTCAGAGAAATGGAGCATTTTTGTGGAAAAAAGTCAAAAGGAAAATTTTTATTTTAAATAAAATTAAGGCTCAGGAACAGAAAAGAAGAGTTCAGGGTTTGAGATTCTCAGAATTCCCAAGCTGCATTTTTTTTCAGAAATTGTAAACAAACCAGTTTCAAATTATGTCTGTAACCAAGTGATGTTGTTTTTGAATGAGCCTTGAGTAATTCTTAAACCGGTTGCTCCTGGTGTGGACATTTGAGGGTGGGCTGTGTGGAAGGACCAATTCAAGTAGACATTGTGTGCCCCTTTATGCTGGCACCCCTCAACCTTCCCTGAAGCTTATCTGCTCCCTTCATTCTGAGACCACTGTGTTCTAGTGCATCTCAGGTTTTCTTTGCTATTTACAACTGCTTTTTTTCTTTTCACAACCTAGAACTGCAGCTCTCTGGCATACGTTACACTGTACTCTCCCAAGCACTTAGTACAGTATTTTGCACACAGTAAACACTCAATACAATTGAATGAATAAAAAAGATACCAAACAGTATAATTACACAGAGAAACATGTGAAAACAAGACTAGTTTTTTTTTCCAACTGGCAGAAACCCACCTTGATTATACACCCCACGGATTTCAGGTCAAATAGCCCGTATGTTCCCCTGTTCCAAGTTCCAATGAAAACCATTTAATAGAAGTTTTTAAACCCCTCAAACTTCCTTTACAGACCAAATTCTATCCCAGCAGAACTTCTACTGAACTGCCAACACTCTATTTTTCCAGGACTTGGAAACTCATTGTACTACCAGTCACCTGAAAGGAAACATTTGAAAACTTTAAGCCCTTTCCTCATTTAAAACTGCCTAAGTAGATTGCTGTCTAGAACTATCTTTCAGAGCAAAAGAGTCTTAAAGTCTTACCAAAAAAAAAAGTACTTGAACTGCCCCATCCCTGGCCAGCACTCTCCCCAGCAAAGCCAATTCAGCAAATATATGCATAAGTAAAGAAGGTATCTAGAAATTTGAAGGCTCACTTACTTCTCCCTTTAGGTCATCCTTAGTGCTTTCTAGACTCCCCAGATTTAATCAGATCCGGGATCTTTAATATGATGAAACTCAAACCTAATTTGGCTCAGAATATATAGCTAATTTATTGTGTCGGGCTTGGCAAACGGTTTGTCTGCCATCTGGTCTTACATTCTGAGTCTTAAATTCTCCTGGGTCCTGGAGGTTCACAGTCTTCTCACTTCAATAGTTAATCCTCTATAATGATAATACAACAGAATACAGATGTTTCCTCTTGTCCTGATAACAACTGAACACTCTTTGGAGCTGTAAATGAAATCTCCTCTCCCCTAAACTATCCAGACCCTGATGGTTCCTAAGGGACTTTTTCATGTCCCCAGAGTTTGGAGGAGGAAAAGGAGGCAGCCCTGTTGTCTTGATCAAAACCATACCACTTATGCTTTCACTGTGCTGGATTTTTGTAAACTCAGACAACACATAATCAAAGGCCTCCTATGCTGGGTCCAATCTCTTTGCATATTATATACATGTGTATATAAATATGCAAATGTCCACCACACATTCAGAGAGGAAGAGATCTAGATTGTAGAACAGATGCCTCTTCATCCAGACTGAGATATCTTTCTTTCCCTCCCAGCCAGACACTAAATATCCCACCTTAACGCCTCGACTGAGAGGTAGGAGGGATCAGGGAGCAGGTTTGTGACCGGAGTCTTCCAGGGAAAATGATGTCCCTCTTCAATTGTGATGACAACCCTTCTCCTCCCCAAGACATACACTCTCTTCAGACGTGCAACTTCTTCAAACAGGCAAAGTTCCAAACTAGTGTTAGCACTTGATTTCTCTCGAGCAACCCATTAGGGGTAGTGAGACGGGGAAGGGAGGAGGTTCGATTACTCTTTAAAAGGCTTTCCAGCAGGAAAGGGAGTTAAAAAAAAAGTGATAGAGAAACTGAATAGGGCAGATGTTGGTTAAGGGAGGGAAGAGGAGGTAGAGGAGAAAAGAGGAGGAGGAAAGCAGACAGAATTACTAACCTGCCAGGGGTATGGTGATGGAGAGGAGAAGATGCAGCATCAATACTGGCACAAGTTGGGTCGTCCACATGATCCTGGCCTTTGCCGGCAGATGCCTCAGAGGAAGATGCTTGGACGAAGTATCCCCTGTGCAGTCAGTCACTAAATAAGCTAGCATAGACCGAGCTGCTTTTTATTGCGATGAGCTAAGTTTGTTGTGAGATTAACTGGAAAGATCTAGGTCTCAACTCCCTCTTACGGTAAGAAACTGTTTAACAACAGCTCTAAACTCTCTCTCTCCACCCCACCCCCCCTTCTCCTCCTCTAAACAACACAAAACAGATCCCCAACCCCCTTTCTCCAGCTTAGGAATGAAACTTACAAAGGAAAGGTCCACTGGCCTGAGGCCAGCTTCACTTGAGGAGCGCTTACCAGATCCCTGAGACTTGCATCTGAATAGGGAGGAGGAGGAGGGTGGAAGGCAGGCTCCCTCCGGGAGCTCAATCTAAGGATGGAAGGGAGGGAATGTGTGCGTATTTGTGAGAGTGTGTGTGAGTGTGTGTGTGGCCGGGGAAGAGAAAGAGTCTGATCCTCGAAACAGAAACCCAGCCAAATCACTGCACTGAAGTATTTCTTGGGGGGAGAAGAAGAGAAGGAAAGCGATGCAGCCAGAGACCAAAATAGCTGCGTGCCAGCAAAGTGTGCCCTGGCTGGAGATCCTGTCCTGCTTCAGTGATTTAGGAGCCCCTGAGCTGGGCAGAGGGAAAAAAAGTAAGACCTCTGCGAGCCAGGGTGTTGGGGGCAAGAGAGGGAGCCGGGAGATGGTGAGAGCTCTGCTGACTTCAGGCATAGGGTCAGGGGCCGGGATGGTCCATCCACCCACAGGCAGGAAGGGGGTTACATGAACCTCCTTAAGGAGAATGACATCACAAGATTACCCCTTTCTTTATAACCCCAGGACACATTTTTACAGTCATAAGCATCTTTGACCCAAACCAGACAGGTGTCCTTGGGAGAGGTCCCGCTCAGGCTATTTTTAGCATATTATTTAAATCATTGTTATCCTCTGTGTTGCTCTCCTCATTCTGTCTTTCCCTCTCACTCCCCCAGTCCCTCTCCCCTTGTCTGTGTCTCTCTGTCTCTTTTTCTCTCATCCTCTTTGTTTCTCCCTGACCTTCATCTCTCCATATCCCTTTCTCTGTCTCTTTATCTCTATCTCTTCTTTCTCTGTGTCATGTAGGTTATTTGGGTATGGTGAGAATTGGGCAGGATGAAAGGAGTTGCTTATGACATTTGACCACTTGAAGTTAACTCTCTCCCACCTGCTCCCTCCCAAAACCCTCTCTCAATTTAAGCCTATCTCTATGGACTGTAAGCCAGTTGTGGGCAGGGATTGTCTCTCTTTATTGGTGTATTGTACTTTCTAAGCACTTAGTACTGTGCTCTGCTCAGAGTAAGTGCTCAATAAATGACTGAAATTCTTCCAAATATCCTTCCCACAATCAATGGTATTTATTGAGCACTTAATGTATGCAGAGCACTGTAATAAATGCTTAGAAGAGTACAACAGAACTGGTAGGCATGTTCCCTGCCCCCAGTGAGCTTTAAGTCTAGAGGGGCAGACAGACATTAATATTAACAGCATAATTCTCAAGCCTCCATATTAGTTGTTGTCAGAATAGAGAAATTTCTAATCCAGCTCAGAGGGTACCAACTGACTGTGGTCAGTCATGAGGTCAGAGGACCCCAATCATCTCTTTCCCTCCAAGGTTTAGCTCTCAGTGCTTCTTCTTCTCCCATTACACCAACATTAGTACCTCTAGAACTTCACCTGATTAGGGAGATAGCTGAGCTCACTCTCTCTGGTGTCTGGACATTTTAGATGGACAGTTCAGTCAGGACAAGTGATTTGCTTGTGATGGCATGGTATACAAGTTGGTTTCCCCAAATGTTATTAGAAAATGGATTTGTGAGAATAACACAAGACATCTTTGACAAGGACAACTATAGACCATGGAGAATAGACAAGCAGAAATACCCAAGTGCAGACTGAGTCCGATGCCAAGTGTACTTGGCATCCCTGACCTAGCCACAGGCCCTGGAGAAGTCGTGTGCTGGCCTCTCTCAATTCCCCTAATCCCTACCCTTTTCCAAATTGCTTCTGCAGCCAGACTCTATCCTCAAGAGTTGGCCAAGACTGGTGTTGGAGGGGTGGTATGGAGAAAGAAGAATAGTTCTGGATATAGACCATGGTGGTGGGGGGCGGGGGTTCCACTTCTCCCATCCAGGACCACTCATATCCCAAGGCTGCCAACTGCGAATGCGAAGCCCACTTGCCATCCTTGGAAGTAAAACATCCCAGCTGAAGTGGATTAAGGAACAGAGATACTTTACAGACTGTTAGACATTACCCCCAACCCCAACCCCCCCTGACTGGGCATGCCCTCCCAGCTCCCCCACCAGCCCTATGGGTGGTCCTTCCTGGGGCTCTCATTTGCCTAATGTTGGCCTCCTGTCTTGGCCCAGTCCTTTCCTCTCCAGAAAAGCTCTGATGAACACAGGCTCTTCCAACTTTCTCCTCCTGCTTTCTGCTCCCCCTTGACTTTGCTCCTGCTCTGATTTCATCTCCTGCCCATCCTATGGTCCACCAAGTGGGGCAGGGATGGTAGTTCCGGGGATCAGGCCACCATGGGAAAGACAGACTCCAGGAAGGACAGCCTCTTATCCAGCTGAGACTGAGCAGTGGTACCTGTCCAGTTTCTCAGCCTGGGGCCAGGCACCTGTGCCTAAACAGTGGCCTCAGGGTCATGTTGTCAAGTACAAGTCTGGCCAGAAGCCACTTCATATCAGACCTATTTCCATTCCCCAGCCATGGCCCATTGCCTAGTGCATCAGTTCACAATCCAGCCCCAACCTGAGACCAAACATCAGCCTCACTGACTCAGTGCACCTCAAGCAGTTGTGTGGGCTTCAATAATACTGGCACTGAGCACTTATTGAGCACTTTCCATGTGCTTAACATTGTTCTAAGTGTTGGAAGAGACTCAAGACAATTTGGCTGGACACTGTCCCAACCAGGATTCCTTGTCTAAAAATTAGGGAGATCAGGCATTTTAATTTCCATTTTACAGATGAGAAAACTGAGGCAGAGAATAGTTAAGGATAGTAAGCGCTTAAATACCATCATTATTATTATTAAAGGACTAACTTGCCCAAGGTCACATAGCAGTCCAGTAGCAGAGCTGAGACTAGAACCTGGGTCTCCCGATTTCTAGTTCTATGGCTGTTTTCAATAGGTCACGCTATCTGCCCCAAGGCCCCAGTCCAGGGCCACATCCCTTATACCCAGCCTCTCCTCATCAAACTTCTCCTTCCTTTTCTTCATTTACCTCTTCTTCTGATCATTCATTCATTCAATCATATTTACTGAGCACTT
Source organism: Tachyglossus aculeatus (assembly GCF_015852505.1). Lineage (NCBI taxonomy): Eukaryota > Metazoa > Chordata > Mammalia > Monotremata > Tachyglossidae > Tachyglossus > Tachyglossus aculeatus. The sequence continues at coordinate 6,862,040 of NW_024044828.1, forward strand.
ACTGTGCGCAAAGCATTGTACTAAGCACTTGGGAAAAGACAATATAACAACTGACTCATCCCTGCCTAAGCTTCCAGTCGAGAACTACTTCTCCTCCTTCTCCTCCTGCATCTTCCTCCTTCATCTATTCTACCTTTCTTTCTGCACCTCTTACTTTTTTTAATCTTCCTTCTTTTACTCACCTCTGCCTTTTAATAATAATTAATAATTATTGGTATGTTAAGCACTTACTACGTGTCAGGCACTCTACTAAGCACTGGGGTGGATACAAGCACATTGGGTTGGACACAGTCCCTGTCCCATGTGGGATGCTCAGTCTCAATGCCCATTTTATAGATGAGGTAACTGAAGCTCAGAGAAGGAAGTGACTTGCCCAAGGTCACAAAGCAGACAAGCGGTGGAGTCAGGATTAGAACCCATGTCATTCTGACTCCCAGGCCCATGCTCTATATGCTACACCATACTACTTATCTTTCTCTTTCTTTCTCCATGGTGTACTCTTTCTTTTGGTTCTGGTTGCTTTGGGTGGGCTGCAATAAGGCTGAATATAGGTTCATCTGGAAGACCACAATGAGGCAAGGAGAACTGTGTTACTTATCCCATAATGTAAGCATGTATCTCCCTGCTTGTGTAATGGGAGGCCATCAGCTGAAAAGCAGACACATTTCCTTCTGCATTGTTGGGGTTTTTTCAGCGTTCACAGTAACCTAAGGGCTTTTAGAACACAAACAAGTCCAAGAGACCTAAAGATGAAGTAGACTTTATCCTCGTTTTTTGAGACTATCCCTCTGAAATTAGGAAATCTGATCACTTTAGATCCACTCTCCATTCCTCCCCGTCTGGAGTTATCTCTGAGTCACACAGCTCAGCAATGATCATTATTACTATTATTATTACATTTAAGAGCTTACAATCAAGCACAATTCTAAGCACTGGGGGAGTTGCACGTAAATCAGATCAGACACAGTCCCTGTCCCAAATGGGTATCACAATATAAGTATGAGGGATATATTATGGGGATACATTTTATACTGTGCAAAATGAAACAGTCCTATTGCATTTAGCTATCTTTTATGTTCCATGATTCAGTCATGGTGTTTTTTTATTATTGTATTTAATAAGCATTTACTGTGTGCCAGGCACTTTATTAAGTACTGGATAAGATACAAGCTATTCAGGTTGGACACAGTCCATGTCCACCTGGGCTTGCAGTCTTAATCCCATTTTATGGATGAGGTAACAGGCACAGAGAAGTTAAGTGCCTTGCCCAAGGTTACACTGCAGACAAGTGGCAAATTCAGGATTTGAATCCATGCTCTTAATAATGATAATAATAATAATAATAGTAATAATGAAAATTATTATGGTATTTGTTAAGTGCTTACTACATTGCCAAGCACTGTTCTGAACACTGGGGTAGATACAAGGTAATCAGGTTGTCCTACATGGGGCTCACAGTCTTAATCTCCATTTTACATGAGGTAACTGAGGCACAGAAAAGTTAAGTGCCTTGCCCAAATTCACACAGCAGACAAGTGGCGGAGCTGGTATTAAAACCCATGTCCTCTGACTCTCAAGCCCATGCTTTTTCCACTAAGCCACATTTCTTTCTTAGTCCTTGTATTTATATTTTGGTTCATTCCCCACTCACCCTGGAGCTGGAAGAAAGCTAGAAGTAGTGCTTAGTTGGCATAAGAGTTACTAGGCAGTACATCCTGGTATTCTCCCAAGTTCCAGGGCTCCCAGATTAATACACTCCTCTCCTGGACAAGAAGACAGAGGAGTAGACACTCTTCTTCTGAGAGTAAATGAAGTGGGGAATGCAACATTCAGAATTCACCCTTTATTTTGGCTGCCAGAGAAGGTCCTCATTGTTGCTTCCAGGCTCCAACACTAACATCAGCATTGCACCACGGGTGGCTTTGGCTCCTCTTTCAGTTCTACCTCCATAGCCCCCAACAGCACATACACACAAAATACAAATACACATACACACAAACACAGGGCTTACAACGCAAGATCATACAACAGATAAGTGGCAGAACCAGGATCAGAATGCAAGTGCAGTGCTTGGTACTTAATACTAAATGCTAACATAGTACTTAATACAGTACTTGGCACCTAGTAAGTGCTTAACCAATACCATGAAAAAAGAAAAAAAGAACCTAGGTTCTCTGACTCCCAGGCCCTTGATTTTCCACTAAGTCATGCTGCTTCCTAGATAATGTTATCCCAATTTATGAATGATCAATCGATCAGTGATATTTATTGAATACTTACTGTGCAAAGAGTATTATACTGAGTACTTGGGAGAGTAAAATATAATAGAGTTGGTAGACATGATCCCTGCCCTCAAGGAGCTCACGACATATTTGGGTAAATAAATTACCTATAGAGGATGATGATGATGATATTTGTTAAGTGCTTACTATGTGCCAAGCACTGTTCTAAACACTGGGGTAGATAGAAGGTATCAGATTGTCCCACGTGGGGCTCACAGTCTTAATCCCCATTTTACAGATGAGGGAACTGAGGCACAGAGAAGTTAAGTAGCTTGCCCTAGGTCACATAGGAGACAGGTGGTGGAGAGGGGATTAGAACCCACGACCTCTGAATCCCAAACCCGTGCTTTTCCCACTGAGCCATGCTGCTTCTTAGCCATGCTGCAGCAGAGTAGAAGTTTGTGTACCATAAGTGCTGTGGGGCTGCAAGTGAGGTGAGTAGCAGAAGGATTTAAGGATACAGACTCAGGTGCATAGGTGATTCAGAAGGAAAGGTGAACAAGGTGGGGAAATTAGAGGTTAGTCAGGGAGAGCTTCTGAGAGGAGACATGATTTTAGCAGTATTTTGAAGATGGGGAGAGTGGTGGACTGTCAGATGTGAAGGGAGAGGGAATTTCAGGTGAGAAGGAGAATGTGAGCAAAGCGTCAAGGATAAGAAAGAAGAGATCAAGGTAAAGTAAGTAGGCTAGTGTTAGAAAAGAAAAGTGTGCAGTCTGGTTTGTAGTCAGATGAGTGAAGATAGGAGGGAGAGAGTTGATTGTATTATTTAAAGTTGATGGTAAGTAGTTTATGTTACCACTGATGTTTTTTGAGGAGTGGGGAAATATGCACAAAATAATTTTTTTAGAAAAATTATCTGGGCCGCCAAGTGAAGTACGGACTCGAGGCTTGAGAGATTGGAGGCAGGAAGGTCAGCAAGGAGGCTGATGAAGTAGTGTTTGGTTCATTGTGGTAGTAGTTTTGATGGAGCGGGAGGGATGTATTCTGGAGATACTGGAAAGGTAGAAACCTACAGGATTTGGTAACAGTGAAAGAAATGAGTCAAGGGTAATGCCAAGGGTATGGGTTTGTGAGATGGGAAGGATGGGAAAGTCAGGGAGTAGAGAGGGCTTGAGTGGAAAGATGAAGAGTTCTAATTTGGACATGTTTAGTTTGAGAAGACAGCGTAACAGCCAAGTAGAAATTCCCTAAAGGCAGGAGAAAACATGAGCCTGCAGATAAGGAGAGAGATCAGGGTTGGAGAGGTATATTTGGTAATCATCTACATAGAGATCGTAGTTGAAGCCATGGGAACAAATACATTTTTCAAGAGAATGGGTGTAGATGGAGAATAGAAGGGGACCCAAACCCGAGCCGTGATAGTGGCTACCTACAGTTGCCTTAAATGCTCAAAATGCTCCCTTTGATTGATCCAGTAACATAGCTGTGCTTGGCATTAGCTTCCATGTGGTTTTTTAGTGGAAGCTACAGGAAAAAAAAAAAATGAAAGATAAGAAGACAGATTTTGAGACAAATGGAGATGGAAGGAGACCATCTGGCCATTTCTCTCGTACTCATATTTAAAAGAGTAAAAGGAAAAAATGTACATCTCAAGCTCAAACTTCATAAAATACAAGAGGGCATGTGGATCACTTTTTGAAAATGCCCTCAGGATGGTCTCTGTTGGCCCTCATGGATATGAAACAAGGAAACACACATGCCAGCAGACATACTGCGTAGCACAGTGACAACTGAAGTTACCATAACCTAAGAAGCAGTTTGGCCAATTGAAAGACTGTGATGGGAGTCACCAGGGACTTGAATTCAAAACTCAGCTTTGCCACTTGTCTATTATGTGAACTTGGGCAGGTCACAAATTCTCTTTGCCTCAGTATTTCCCCCTCTAGACTGTAAACTCATTATGGACACTGAGTGTGTCTGTTGTATTGTGTATTCTCCCAAGAGCTCAGAATAGTGCCCTGCACACAGTAAGTGCCCAATAATGACAAATGACTGACAACTGTAAAATGGGGGTTCAATAATTCTACTCTCTCCTAGACTATGAGCCCCATATGGTACAGGAACAATGTCTCTCTTGATTATCTTATTTCTGTCCCTGTGCTTAGTATAGTACATGACACAAGGTAAGTGCTTAACAAATAGCACTATTGTTTTTTAGTATTGACCGAGAGTGTTTTTCCAGGTTGACTCCTCAAACACATATACAGAAAAATGGGCCCTACTTCTGAACCACAGACCTTAGTGACAGGAGCTGAGGTGAGGGAAGTCTAAGAACTTGAAATAAAGATAGCAAGCGTAACGGCATCATGTGCCATAGCCATACTACAGAAAGAACAGACCAGTGGAAAATAAGACTGCCTGGTATAAAATCAGACATCTGTTCCATCCCCCTCACAACGCCCTCCCCTCCCCACCCACAAAAGTCCCATAGAAAGTACTCACAGCATACTACTGACTGATTGATTGATGATCTGGAAATCCAGTGAGACAGAAATCAATAACCACTTCCAGACTGGCAATTTCATTTGCCAAATATCACATGCATAGGAAGACAATGGACAGGTTATATAACCACCATCCATTCTTTATCAAGGGTTCATCCGTTTAATGTCATCTAAGTGCCTATTGTTCACAGGTCAGGCTTAGGAAAAGTAAAGAAATCATTGTTAGGGCATAATAAAAGTGAGACAGAAACCAGCTGCTTAATGATGACATTACATCCTGAAACATCTCACTTTCATCCCAGTGGTCTTCCATTCTGACTGAACAATGACTTGGAATCCTACTAGTCTTCATAAAATAATGGGATGTAGTCTTCAGATAATATTTGCACACAAGTTACTCCTGAAGTTAACCATCTCTGAAATGAGCTCATTATTTGGCGGGGGGGGGGGGGGGGGGGGGGGGGGGGGAAGAGAGAGAGACAGACAGACAGACAGACAGACAGACAGACTCTCATATTATGAGCAGGGCTATTCCAGAAACCTAGCTAGAGGAGCATATATCCATTCAGATCATGGATCTCACCACCTTTGCCCCCAAAGATGCGTTGGGAAGGGGGGCCTAGAGAACTCAGAGTCTCTTGGTCAGAGCAGAGGCCAACCCTTCCACACTCACTCTGGAGAGGACGGTCCTTATTTTGATTCATCATGTCATAAAGCAGGGATGCCTCGTTTCTCAAATCAGTCAGTCAGTCATATTTATTGAGCATCTACTGTGTACAGAAGCAGCATGGTCTAGTGGCAAGAGCATGGGCTTGGAAGTCAGATGTCATGGGTTCTAATTCTGGCTTCACCACTTGTCTGTTATGACACCTTAGGCAAGTCAATTATCTTCTCTGTGCCTCAGTTACTCCACTTGTAAAATGGGGTTTGACACTGAGTCCCATGTGGGACAGGGACTGTGATCAACCTGATTGCATTGGATCTACCCCAGTTGTTAGAACAGTGCTTGGCACATAGTAAGCATTTTACAAATACCATATTTATTATTACTAAGCACTGGAGAGAGAAAGTACAATATAACAAACACATTCCCTGCCCACAACCAGCTTACAGTCAAGGGTATTTAAGCCTTAAATTGAGCTTGGCCCCTTTAAGAAAATTTTGCTTAAACCCTCAGGCAACCCTGGGCTTTTTTTTTTTTCCTGAGAACTGTCAGAACTGTCACTAGAACAGCAAAGGACTGCTCTTGATATTTCATTAGCATAAGAAAGATAGGTGGTGAAAAGACACAGACAAATCCTGAAATTTAAGCCTAGGGTGAACTGTATTTATTGCATTGCCCTTTCATTTGGATTTTTCTTTTTTGCCCCACAAGAGCCCTTTCCTGAATCCAGGAGGGGCTAGTTAACGAACACTCATCACTCTACACTTAAACTGTGGCTTTTATGTGAGACCAGGTGTTGGCTGCTTTGTTAAAGTCGGAGTGTCCCTACAGTTATAAACCCTAAGCCCTCAACACCTGGCAAGAATCCCGAAAAAGACCTGAATTGGAGTTAATCTGAGGACTTCCCTGGTTTGGGGATTCAGCATTTAGATGCAGCTTTTAAGTGAAGAGGTAAAATTGAAATTTCAGTATACATGAGCCTTTTTATTTGAAATGACTACTTAGCACTTTTTTTCCCCGCTTAAGGGTTCTGTAATAAAATCCATTTTTTTTTTAATTTTTACTGGATGTCCATGTTCTGTGTTTATTGTGATCCTGGGGATATCACAAGGGGCAACTTCTCTTACCAGATGGCAATGAATGTCAGGAATTGAATTTCAAACTCACGCTGACACCATGTCACCTGGCATACATTAGGGTGGAACGTTTTGTATCATTTATAAGAAATAAAAGTATATCAAATCACCCTAGAGGTATGAAGCTTTCATTAACCCTTTGTGGGAACGGGTTCATCTAATTACCAATCCCAGTCATGGAAAATTGAGAACCATCCATTTACAAGTCTTTGAGCTTTGGTCTGTGGTCAGGTTTGTCATGATAATTTGAAGCCAAGGATGATCACCTGAGCTTCACAAGAAGCTGCTAAATTACATTTAAATCTTTAATCTGAGCGGAATTATTTCCTCCAGAAGAGGTAACGGCAGCCCCAGCCCATGAATCTTGGCCAGCCCCAAACCGAGCCCAATCTGGACTAGTCTGTTACTGACTTCCTCAGCCTTTACTCCTACCTACCCTCATCCCCACAACAATCATTTATACTTTCTCAATTCAATTTGCTCATTATGAAAAAAAAAATCCCAGACGATTCTGGACGTTTTTACTGTGTTTACATTTTGTGCTCTGCACACAAAGTGCTCAATAAATCCGATTAATTGATATTCTGGGATTGTACCAGCCAACTAAAGTTTTTTAAAGGTGGAGGGGGCAATGCATTCTGGGACTTGTAGTAATATGTGTGTACCTGACCTGCCCTCATGGCATAGTTACAGGCTTATGCAATTTGTGAGGGCCATCTGAATTATTGATAGTGATGACGATGGTATTTATTAAGCACTTACTATGTGCCAAGTACTATTCTAAAGTCAGACTGCTTTAAGGAGGTACCGTGCTGCAGGCTTTTGGTAAATCCTTTAGAAATTTGCAGTTTGACTAATCTGTAACTAAATTTTTACCAAGATTAGCAGGTTTAGGTGGGTTCAATCTATGTTAGTATTCCAAATACCAGAATCTATAATATATGATGATGGCATTTGTTAAGCGCTTACTATGTGCAAAGCACTGTTCTAAGTGCTGGGGAGGATACAAGGTGATCAGGTTGCCCCACGTGGGGCTCACAGTCTTCATCGCCATTTTACGGATGAGGTAACTGAGGCACAGAGTAGTTAAGTGACTTGCCCAAAGTCACACAGCTGACAAGTGGCAGAGCTGGGATTAGAACCCAGGACCTCTGACTCCCAAGACCATGCTCTTTCCACTGAGCCACGCTGCTTCCCAGCATGCCCAGGAAAGTTTCTAAGGTGGCTATTTTCCCAGTTTGGTACCAGTCAGTCTGGTTTTCAGCCTCCCATCCCCCACTTGGTACTGATTTTGAACTGATCTTTTTTTTCTTTATTTTCCCCTCCTTCTGCTGTGGTTCCTGCTACCATCTTCCATGGCTCTGACATAATGTCAGAGTCCATACAGACCTGGAAGAGGGGGAGAGAGGAGTTGGACAAATAGGTTCTGGAGCAAATGGGGTCTTCCAAAGCCCCTGCTACCACTCAGAATAAAGTCTGGAATTGTTCAAAGTCATCAATAATTCTGCCAAATGACATGGGTGTTTGATATAAAGTGTTTTTTTACCTGGCACCAATTATGGATTAAAAATATTCCTGCTGGAAAATATTCTCAAAAAACTATTGCTACTGTGAAGTTGAACACAGGAAAGAGCCAAGATATGAGGAATCCCTAGGACTAGCCATGGTTTAGTAGAGCAAAACAATTTTTGAAGAACATTTTTTGAGTGGATATATCTTTGATCAGCAACTTCACAGGACTAAATGAACCTGCCAGCATTACTCTCTATGAATATAATTTGTCTAGCACTGGGGTCTGCTAATCCTGTCTCAAAATACATGTTAGAAACCTCATGCCAGCACACTTACCTGAGTCACAAAGTATATGGGCCACCCATTCCAGCTCTCTCCCCTGATCCTTATCCTTTTTGACCTTGTGCAAATCATAGAGTCTGGTGCCTCTGTTTCCTTAACTGCAAAATGGGTGTTAAATACTTGTTCTTTCTCTCCCTTATACTTTGAACCCTATGTTGGATATAAACCACGTCCAACCTAATAATGTTCTGTCTCCCCTGCGTTTAGTCTATGAATCAATTGTATTTATTGAGCACTTACTGTGTGCTCAGCATTGTACTAAGATCTTGGGAAAGTACAACAGAGTTGGGAGACATGGAACTTCAATATGAGGGGAAAATTGTTGGAACTACAATATGAGGGTAAAGAGTATGGTTATCTTATTATTGAGGGCCCATCTAAACCATTGGATAGGAGCTGAATGACTGACACAGCTAGAGAAATCATCCTAGGGAAGAAAGAAAGAAAAAAAAAATCACTTTTTTTCCTAGTTGTTCTTATCTTGCTAGTAAAGTCGCCTAGTGGATAGAGGTCAGGACTGGATGTTTGAAGGACCTGTGTTCTAATTCCTGGTCTGCCACTTGTCTGCTGTGTGACCTTGCACAAGACACTTAACTACTCTGTGCCTCATTTACCTCATCTGTAAAACAGGAATTAAGATTGTGAGCCCCATGTGTGACAGGGACTGTGTCCAACCTGACTAGCTTTCATCTACCCCAGCATTTAGAACAACCCTTGAAACATAGTAAGTACTTAACAAATACCATCATCTATTTTATTTTAATGGCTTTTTTTTTTAGCAGATGATGATGAGAAATAAAAATCCAAAGACCAATTAGCACATAAGCTAAAAAGAAATAACTGTAGTTAGGACCAGAAGGACAACAATACCAGACTCCTGACCAATAAGAGAGTCACATCAAAGCTTCAATTTCACAGTGACTTTTATGTCCTCAAGCAAATGGAGTTTAGTAGATCCATATGAATTATGATTGAAAAATTAAGCCATTAAGGAGTATTTTTTGGAAATAAGTATTGGTTTTGCCTCACAAATGATGGGACCATAAAGTCCCAAGTTCTAGGGATTAATCAATTCATAAATGGAGAAATAAAAAGCACCAGTCAAGTGAGCTGGATTTACTCTCCTCTGAAACTTTACAAGAGAATTAGTCTCCAATAGTGAATAGGTGATGACATATAGCAGAACACCGACTATATGGAATGCCAACCTGCAGCTGTTTTTACTATAGGGCAAACAACATTTTTTCCCCCCAATTATATGAAAAAGTTCATAGGCTCTTATTTTTTTAACCTTCATTTTACTTTCAGTGGGGTAGAATTCAGTGAGAAAGAAGTGGGCAATGTATTATTTTCCAATAGTCCCTGTATCAGAGCCAAAAAAATTTGCTTCAACAAATGGTTTGAATTAATCATTTATTGAGCACTTACTGTTTGCAGAGCACTGTACTAAGCTCTTGAGAGAATATAATGCAATGAAGTTGGTAGACAGGATCCTTGCTCTCAAGGAGCTCATAATCTAACCGAGCTATGGTGCTATTTCCACTGGCCCTTCTGAAGTAGCTGCTTTATCTCCCAAAAGGTTGAGTGGTGTTTTTCAAAACTCATATTCAGAAGATGAATTCCTTCTTCACATTGCTGTTTCATCCAAAAGGCTGGCAAATATTTACAGCTATTAATAAAGCTCCCTTTCAAAGTTTCTTGTTTTGAACATAGAGATATTTTCCTCATAAATTATCTAGACAGGAAAAAAATCCATATTTAGGCCACTCCGTTCCCAGAAGAGAACATTAATAAATAAAAATATGGGGTGCTGATGTCTCTTGTACACAATGTCAGGGAATTCCAGAGTGCTGTTAAAGCTGAAAGTCTCTTGATTATTAGTTCTTATCTAAAATTGAAATAAAAATGATTGGACTGAATGGACACTCTTTTTCAAAACAGGGCCCTTAAAATACATTTTGGACTGAGGCCAGGGCTTGGGGGGATAGCAGTTTTCCTCTTAAAAACAGTCTTCGGTGAAAATCTTTCAAGTTTGCAAAAGAGCTCCAGGGACTGAGATCCACCTGAGAAGTGTGGCAGCAGTGAAGGTGATTGCCCGTTTCCACAAAAAAAACTTTGAAGCAGTGGCCTAGTTTGTGCCTTGTAACACCTGTCTTGGTTTCTATAATCAAACTCAAATGCTTGTGTGTCTTATTGGTGCCTCAGCTTCTATCGCTGTCTTTGAAACCACCAGAAGATATTCCTTGATAGAACATTTGATTGTTACTTAGCATAAAATGGCTTCTCTTCCACCCCACCCACCCTCCAGACTTTTAAGGGGCTGGGGGATGGCAAGGGTATGCCATCCACCTAATGGGCCCATACCCTAAATGACTGCTACTCTCCAGGATGGCAAGAGTCTCGGCACAGATCCCTGCAAATGGATACCACCTGCCTGGACTCTAGAGACTGTGGGCACAGGGCAGGGGAGGCCACTGCTGCCAAACTGTACTTTCCAAGTGCTTAGTACAATGCTCTGCACACAGTAAGCGCTCAATAAATACAATTGAATGAATGACAATGTTTGAGACTCAGCAAGGTAGAGGCATTTAAAGGACAGGCAGAAGAGGACAAAAACCAAACAGACTACGAGCCCATCTTATTGGACCTCCCAAAATTCACTCTCACTATAGAGATTGGTTTGATGGCAAGAGTCAGAGAGAAGCCCCTAGGAAAATTCAGAATTTAAGCGCATATTTTCCACTAGAAAAATCCTCTCCAAAAATAGTGTTTGCCTACACACACCCAGCAATTATGTCCAGGTCTAAATTAAAAATAGCATAACAATTCTAAGAAGGGCTGGGCTGTACCTATAGTTATCTTAGACTGAAGAAGAGTGGTCTACCACAAACCCATTACAGGATTCAATGAAATTTAAAACAACATGCATCTTAATTCAAACTGAATTTTAAAAGCTAGGGTCCCATTAACTTACAAAGACAGTACTCCGATCAATTTATCAATGATACTTGTTGAGTCTATTCTGAGAGAAAAGCAAATAAGATGTTTTTATGTTATTTGTTAAGCACTAATGTACCAGGAACTGTACTAAGCACTAAGGTAGATACAGGTTAATCCAGTTGGACCCAATCTATGTCTCATATGGGGTTCACAGTCTTAGTTCACAGTCACAGTCTAGAGAAGCAGCGTGGCTTAGTGGAAAAAGCCCGGGCTTTGGAGTCAGAGGTGATGGGTTCGAATACCGGCTCCACCACTTGTCAGCTATGTAACTTTGGGCAAGTCACTTAAATTCTCTGTGCTTCACTTACTTCATCCGTAAAATGGGGACTAAGACTGTGAGCCCTACTAAGACTGTGAGCCCTATGTGGGACAACCTGATAACCTTGTATCTATCCCAGCACTTAGAACAGTGCTTTATACATAGTAAGCACTTAACAAATACCATTATTTATTAATTAATCCCTATTTTACAGATGAGGTAATTGAGGCACAGAGAAAATAAGTGACTTGCCCAAAGTCACACTGCAGACAAGTGTACTATTTAGAACAGAAATAAGCACATGTTCCCTGCCCTATAGAAGGTTATGACATAATGGGTAAGACAAAGAATTATTTACAAATGTGAGAGTGAAAGGAAGAATAAGAAATAGCAGGAAGTAACATTAACAGTTCAGGATGCAATACTCCCAACAAAGAATTTACTATACAAGTAAATATATGTATGTAGATAGTTGTTAGACAACTAAGAGTTAAGAATAGTTGTTGGGCAGCTATGGTACAATTATTATTTTGCTTTTGGCATTTGTTAAGCACTTACTATTTGCCAGGCACTTTATTAAGCGCTGGAGGTAGGTACACGATAATTGGGTTGGACACACTCCCTGTCCCACAGACTCACAGCCTTACCCCCCATTTGCAAATGAGGTAATTGAGGGACAGAAAAGTTTAGTGACTTGTTGAATGTCACATAGCAGGAAAACAGCAGATCCAGGATTAAAACCCAGGTCTTCGGCTCTCATGCCTGTGCTCTTTCCATTAGGCCATACTGCCTCTCAGTATTGTGAGTTTATCGGGGGAGTTGGGTTTTAAAAGGGCTTCATTGATGGGAAAAGCTGTGACTAGTGGATTTCACTGAGGCCAGAGTTTCAGGCTAAAGGGAACAGCATGAGTAAGAGATTGGAAGAGGCAGAGTGGAGCTTGAGATGAAGTTAGGAGGTGTGTGTGAGGTGGTTAGGAGATGAATTATGTAAACCAAACACAGGACTGCAAGTTTACAATGGTGTCTGCTCAGGGGAATGAGAGGAGAGGGCCAGTGCAAGAGAAACATCTTACCATCAATCAATCAGTGGTTAATTATGTGCTGAGTATTATACTCTGTACTCACCAAGATGATGAGATAATAGATAAGCTAGATTCACTCCCTTAAATAGTGAAAAGAAGATGCATGACATTTCAGATCACTTGGGTTCTATTCAGAAAGCTATAGATCACTTGTAGAAACTGTGGAGTTCATAAAAGCAGAAGGATCAAAAATGGTACCTTTCCATGGAGAAATCTGAGTGAACAACTGTGTCATTTTGAAACTGAATATTAGGCTGGGTGGACCATTTTCCTGTCCATTGAAGGTATTTCCTATGTCCTTAAGATACAGAAGAATAACTTTAATTGAAAGGAGAATACAAAATGTTTTTCCCTTCAATATTTCAGATATCCAAGAAAGGATAAATTCTCTAGCCAGGGTTAATCTAGAGAGATAGGCTTCTTTATCTTGGGTTGGAATTCTTCCAGAGCATGATTATCTTATTAATCATAGTAAGTATTTAATAAATATTATGTGCCAAGTAGCTACAAGATAAGATAATCCATTGGAGTAAGTTCCTATTCCACAAGAGGCTCACAGTCTAAGGAGAGGGAGAACAGGCATCTTAAATCTATTGTACATATGAGGAAACTGAGGCACAGAAAAGGTAAGTGATTTGTATAGGGTCCCACAGCAGACAAAAAGCAGAGCTGGAACTAGAAACTAGTTCTCCTTACTTTCAGTCTTGTGTGTTTTCCACTAAGCCATGCTGCCTCTATAGTCTCTCCCCCAAGGTCTCATGAAACAGCTTAAATTCCATGAAGGAGAAGTTGTTGGAAAAAAAAATCTATATAAAATTGTGAGCACTATACAGAAACTTCCAAATAGCTTATTAAAAGAGGATCCATAAAAATAACAGCACAAAAAATAATGGCAAGAGGAATTCTCCTACAAACCAATATAGGTTATCAAACTTTAATCTAAGTCATACATCTGCTGTAGTATTAACTCGTAGAGACATTGGTATTGTCTAAGGTAATCAACAGATGGTATTTATTGAGAACTTACTGTGTGCAGAGCACTAAGAGGATTGTACTAAGAACTTGAGAGAGTAGAATACAACAGAGATAGTGGGCACATTCCTTCTTCAATTGCATTTATTGAATGTTTACTGCATGTGGCGCATGGTACTAAGTGCTTAGGGTAATTCAATATAGCAGAATTGGTAGATGCATTCTCAAGAAGAAGTTCTAAAGAGCTTACAAGGTACAGATCCAAGTGCATGGCTGACACAGAAGAGAGGAGGAGAAGGGGAAAAGAGGGCTTAGATGAGGAAGGCCTCTTGGAAAAGATGTGATTTTAAGTGGGGAAGAGTGGTGGTCAGTCATTTATGAAGGGGAAAGGAGTTCCAGGTCAGGGTCAATGATGAGATAGATAAGATTGAGGTATAGTAAGAGCTGAGAACCTGGAATTTAATTCTGGCTCTGCAGCTTGTATGCTGTGTGCCCTTGGGCAAGTCACCTTACATCTCTGTGCCTTAATTCTTTCATCTCCAAAAATGGGGATTCAATACCTCTTCTCCCTCCACTTAGACTGTATCATATGGATCTGATTATCTTACATCTACCCCTGCAATTAGTACAGTGCTTGTCACATAGTAAATGCTTAACAGGTTTTCATTATTATTACTGTTATGTTGGCATTAGAGGCTTGGAAGTGCAACTCAAGTTATGCTTCCTTGAAAGCAGTCTGCAGGAAAAAAAGAGAAAACACTTTATTAAATCAATCAATGGTGTTTATTGAGCACTTCCTGTGTGCAGAGCACTATATTAAGCACTTGGAAGAGTCCAGTACAAAAGAGTTGGTAGAGTTGGAAAGAGGGATATTAATACAAATCATTTATAATTTGAGAATGATCTCAGTAATCTTGGAAATGGATTAATACTGACAAATGTATTCCTTTCAAATTCAATAAAATGCTATTGTTGGACTACACTGTGTTACAGTCAGTTTGGTGGGAGCTGTGTTATTTCAAACCATACACAGGGCTGCAAGTTTACAAGTTAATTGCAGAGAAGTAGAGGTGAAACTACATTTCCCAGAAACCAAAGGGACTCACTTATAACCTCTTGCAACAGTAAAGTGCTTTAGTAGGGGGGAAATCAATTCCCAAAATTTTCTGTGGGTGCCAGGGAAATAATCTCTCCCTTCTGGTCCTTGATTTATGGATGGTGTATAAGTGTAGCATGTAGAGGCAGGCCTTTCACCTAATGAGTTTCCCCATTACTACCAAATCAAGCTCCATGCAAGGGTCAGGTAAATAAGGGTCTGAACGTTTGTTGACTAATCATTTAGTTTTCTCTATGAATTCTTAGTTCTTCCCTTAAGAAATTATTGCCCATAACAGTTATATAATAGGTGGCCCTCTCAAAATTTCAGCTGACAGTAGTTTCCTGCTGCTCTAAAAGCCTCTCACAGAGGCATTGGCTAAATCTGTGGAGGATTTATTAATATTCCCATTTGTCTGGGGACTCTTGGGTAGAGCTGGGATTTTGATCCTTCTCATGATGTTTTTACAAGATTATCTGAATTCATAAAGGTTGTTGTTGGAATGCTGTGGTGTCTGATGTTTCCCAATCCGACTTTTGGGCTTCTGATCCACCTAAAGATTTCACATGGAGGGACATTCCTCATTGTAATTATTGAATGCCATTCTGGTCTGTCTGCAGTCCAGAGTACACACAATCCGTTGTCCTGCCCACAATTTGAGAATGCTTCACTCTACCTTTAGAAAACCTGTTCTGGTTTCCCAGGATTAGGAGAGATTATGCTTTGCAGGAAACATGGACTTTTTTGGGACCATTAACTCACTAACCTTATCTCTGAGCCACTGATATCAGCTTTCACTAATTAAGAGCCAGTATTTCAATTATTTATGCTTCTCCCAGTAACCCCTCCCCAGCCCACTGAGTAAACTGAGGAGCAATCAGAGATGGTATCAATTGGTCCAAGGCCTTTTCCAATCTCTGAGCCTAATGATCCTTCAACAAATTGCCAATTAATTCCACATCTGGACCAGGAGTCAGGCAAATATTTAGCAATCTGGCTTCAAGTCATAGAAGTCTCAGAGGTAATAATCTTTAGATGAACTCCCAGAAATAGCCATATTCAGACTTATGGCCTTCCCATTCCTGAAAAGAGTGTGTAAAGTGTGTGTGTATGTGTGTGTAAAAAGGCTTAAACCTCTGACCAAGTTGTAATGCCTGTGTTCTCTCTCTTTCCACTATGTAGATCTATATACACCCCAGTGGGTTTTGCCCTTAAAGCTTTTCATTATTGATTGATTTATCAAGCACTTAATAAATGCCATTATTATTATTTATCCATCAGATTTGGGGAATAGATATCAATTATTGGTATTTGACCTCTTTCTGGGTACAGAGGACCATATTAAGAGCTTGGGAGAATAAAATGCTCTACTTCTTGTCTGCTGTGTGACCTCAGGCAAAGTACTTCTCTATGCCTGTTATATCATAAGTAAAATGGGACATTGGCTGTGTCTAGCCTGATTAATTTGTACCTACCTCAGTGCTTAGTACAGTGCATGGTGCATAATAAGTGTTTAACAAGTACCATAAAAAATACTACCTAGACACAATCAATACCCTCAAGAATCTTACAGTCTAGAGAGGGAAAGAAATTTAAATAGAAGTAAAGGAAGCAATGGTGTACAAGGGTATCTGTATATAGTGCCTCGGAGTGGATATCAAAGTGCTTAGGGGTTATGGATTTAAGTGCATAGGTAATATGGGAGTGAGACTACAGTATGGAGATGGGAGGTTAGTAGCTAAGGCTTCCTGAAGGAAAGATGATTTTAGTAAGGTTGTGAAGAAGGAGAGAGTAAAAGTCAAAATGGCCCAGCAGAAGACGGCATAACTGCAGAGCCTCCAGAAACCAGAAGAAGGTATAGTCATGGGATTATATTTTTAACTGATTGGATTAGGAGAGCCTAAAGCTAAAATTCTTTAACAGAAGGTCAGTTGAAATTCCTTGCTAATCAGATTGGAGAGAATTTATGTAAACCTTCTAAGAGAGCTGCGTTCCCAGAAAAAACTCAAACATTGTGAACTCCTTCTCCACCAAGGTTAGGTTGACAAAGTATACCCCACACATGGAGATTCTCAGACACCAATTTCTACAGCTTTCAGGGTAAGGTATTTGGTACTGAAGGTTCTAGCTTAATTCAGTACTTTGCATGTATTAAGCTCTCAAATATGATTGACTGTATCTACTCATTTATCCATTCATAAAATAGTAATCATCTCTGAAAGTTACAATTGCTTCATAGTTACATGTACCCAGAACTTTTTCCTGTGTAAAAATATGATGAGTATGATTCTGGACTATTCCCTTATAGAACAATTAAAAACAAAAAAAAAAATGAGATGTCAATGTTTCAGTGCATTTTTCATATGTCTGGCATGCAGTGGATAATAATAATAATAATGATGGCATTTGTTAAGTGCTTACTATGTGCCAAGCACTGTTCTAAGCGCTGGGGTAGATACACGGTAATCAGGTTGTCCCACATGGGGTTCACAGTCTTAATCCCCATTTTAAGTGACTTGCCCAAAGTCACACAGCTTACAAGTGGCAGAGCTGGGATTAGAACCCATGACCTCTGACTCCCAAGCCCGGGCTCTTTCCACTTTGCCACGCTGCTTCTCTACTGATCCGATCATTAATAGAGAGCTTTCTGGAGAGTGAAGGATTTAGTAGTTTCCAGCTTTAAAATATCAACTGACTTCCAAGTATCCCATCATGAAAAGAAAAGTTTTGGAGCTGTGGAAAAATGAAGTACCATTATAGCCATTTTCATCTTTTTTTTTCTTAAGAGGAAAAACCTTGAAAAATCCTCCAAAAATACTTATTTTAAAATGTAATCTAATTTAATTATGGGAATTTCAGGATCAAGAATGATCACTCCATAATGGGTCCTAAATTAATATAATGACAATTTAAACTGCATCTTAGCTCCTGAGTCAGGAACCCCTTGATATTCAAAGTTCACAATAATATAAACAGATCACATTGAATTTATTAAAATTTGGCAGGTTGCCCCAGAAGAATGTCATGAATCAGAATCAAGTTTTACCTAGGAAAGAAAAATAACCATTCAAGTTAAACCAGCAGAGCAGAGGGATGCTGAATCTACACTGGCAAAATAAGTGTTTTTATTTGCTTTATGTTTGGCCAGGACCTTCACAGCTGTTCAATTTTCTTTTTAAATCAAGCATCTAATTCTATGCAGCTGCCATTATTTTCACTATGGCAAATTAACTCCATTTCTATCGCTGTCAAAATATAAGCCAGAAAATTGGAAGGTGAAGACAGAAGAAAAAGTGTGGACTCTTCCTATAGGAGGTAGGTGGTCATGTGATGCAGTGCATTTTTTTCTTTCCATGTGCGTGTAATCCTTATTTAAGGAGAACTGGTTTAATAAAAGATGTTCAATCCAATAATCCAACAGATAGTAGGATGTGTCAGTGCCGGAAGAAGCAGGATGAAAACTCAACTTATAACAAGAGCAAAAGCTTAGCCAAGGAAGGTTAAATTGCTTTGGTGCATGTGTTTGGCTCCTATATGGATTTGTTCATCCCTTAGTCAGATGGGGAAAAGAAAATAATAATCAATGGTATTTGAGCCCCTACTGTGTGCAGAACACTATAATAAATGCAAAGTACAATCAATTTATAGTCTAGAGGAGGAGTTTACAGTCTAGATTTTGTATGCTAAGAAACTGGAAGCCAAGCAGAGTTTTGTTGACTTAAGGGATAATGATCTAACCTTCCAGTGTTTAAATTCTTAATGGAAATATTCTACCCACTGGTGTTCATGATTTGTTTTAAAGCTTGCTAAATTAATAGATACTTTGGATTTTTCCTAAAGAACAATACTAAGAATCCAATTAGTTTTGTGGAGTTGATGATTTACCTCTAGAAAAGCAATTATTCACAATAAAAATACATCATCCTCATAAAGGCTTCCTCATTTCCACACTCTCATCAGTGTCATTTCAGAGTGTTTGACGTGTGTAAAGCACTGGACTAAGTGCTTGAGAGTGCAATATGAAGAGTTTGGCCTAGTAGATAGAACATGGCCTGGGAGTTAGAAGGACGTGGGTTCTAATCCCAGCTCTGCCACTTGTTATTCATCCATTCATTCAATTGTATTTATTGAGAGCTTATGTGGGCAGAGTGCTGTACTAAGCACTGTAGAGAGTACAATACAACAATAAGCAGACATATTCCCTGCCCACAATGAGCTTACAGTCTAGAGGAGGAGACAGACATTAATATAAGTAAACAAATTACAGATATGTACATAAGTCCTGTGGGACCAGGACGGGGGATGAATAAAGCAAGTCTGCTGTGTGACCTTAGGTAAGTCACTTAGCTTATCTGGGCCTTAATGACTTCATCTGTAAAAGGGTTATTAGTATTGTGAGCCCCATGTGACTGTGTCCAACCTGATTACCTTATTGCCTGATTACCTGATCCAAGCAGATATAATAATAATAATAATAATAATAATACATGGCATTTGTTAAGCACTTACTATGTGTCTGGCACTGAAAGCGCTTAATACCACAAAAAAAATAAATAATTGCTGCCCTCAAGGAGCTTACAAATGGGTGTCTGCCTCTCTGCCCACCATATGAAGGAAGAAAGGCTTAAAATATGGCTGCGTAATGGACAATCCATTACTGGGCACCCGTGCCGAAGTTAAGCAGCATGGCCTAGTTGATAGAGCATGGGCCTGGGACTTGGAAGAACCAGGGTTCTAATTGTGCTCCTCCACTTGTCTTCTGTGACCTTGGGCAGTGAAGAGCACAGGCTTTGGAGTCAAAGGTCATGGGTTCAAATCCCGGCTCCGCCAATTGTCAGCTGTGTGACATTGGGCAAGTCACTTAACTTCTCTGTGCTTTAGTTACCTCATCTGTAAAATGGGGATTAAGACTGTGAGCCCTCTTTGGGACAACCTGACCACCTTGTAACCTCCCCAGCGCTTAGAACAGTGCTTTGCGCCTAATAAGCGCTTAATAAATGCCATCATTATTAGCTAACTTCTCTGTGCCTCAGTTACCTCATCTGTAAAATTGGGATTAAGATTGTGAGCCCCATGGGGGACAGGGAACTGTGACTGCCCTGATTAGCTTGAATCTACCCAGTGCTTACAACAGTGCCTGACATAGTAAACACTGAATTACCATTGTTATTATTAGTAGTAGTATCCTCTCATAAACCTGCTTTGAGGAAGTGAAGGAAGCAGCTGGATTTTAGATTCCCTTTCTTGCTTTAGATGATTACTGATTCCTCATCATGTCTGCTCTGACTGCCTAGGGAATAGACAGTCACTGCTACCACTTTTCAGCAGTCAAACCATGGACATCCTAGGATTCTTCCTTGCAGAGTATTTTAGCTTTAAGTAAAGTATTGTAAATGCTTTAACTTTTTATGAAGTCATTGAGTCAACAAGCATTAACTGAGAGTACCCAATGGAGTAGAATGCTCAACTACAGCAGCAGACTAAAACTTAAACTGATTATCCTGGACCTTTCATGTCAATCATCGTTAAGGAAAATGCCCATTATTCATTCACTCTTTGTGTGATATACTTTGACTCTGAAATTTACTCTAGGCCTCTGTTGATGGACAAAATGGAACAGGTCATGGGGAATTGCACTGCAACCCTCCTCTATCACTCGCAGTATTTATAATAGGACAACTGCAAGACAGAGTCTCCAGAAATGATTAAGAAGCTAGTGAATGGATTTCACCTGTTGCACAGTAACCAGAAAGAGTCTCACTGTCAACCTAAAGAATGAGAGCTCAGTCAATAACGATGTTGAGTATGGTTGATCACAACACTGCTTAGTTGGTGCTCAAAGGAGCAGGGTCAGTCTGTGTCATTTTCCTTTCTCATACATGCTTCCCACAAATCAGTACAGTTGACAAATTGTGCCAGGGCACAGTGGCTGCCAGCCTACTTGTTATGGGTAGTAAATGTGCCTGTTATATTGCTGGATTGTACTCTCCCAAATGCTTAGTACAGTGCTCTACACATAGTAAACACTCAATAAATGCAATTGACTGCCATCGCCAAAATTGTGCTGACAGGAAAGATGGAGATAAAATCCCAGATGGCTTCCACTCAACAGGCCCAGTGTTGAGAGTGTTTTTGAGAGTGCTGGAGTGATCGATAGTGCATAACTTCTCATGGCTTGTGGTGTAGACCTCCAAATGTGATTTGTCCAGTAAGGGCAAGAGTGTGGCTTGCCCTTGAGGAACAGTGGCAAAGACAGGTCTTCCGGGAAAATTGAGGAAGGACCCATTCATCTAGTAGGTTCCACTATATCTTAGTTCAGCATTCCTAGATGACAGGTAATTTGGTCATTTGAAAGACTTCTCAAGAGGACCCACTTCTAAGGACTTATCAACTTAACCAAGCAGGTGGGAAGTAGAAAATCTTGTTCTGAGTTGAAAAGTGTGAAGGTGCCTTGGGCTAAGCAACAGACTGGTAATCAAGAATGAAGGGGGAATTGGAATCCAACAAACCCCCAAAAGTAACTGCTTTGAAATCCCCTGGTAACTGCTAATGAAACTGAAAGACAAAACTACTGATGCATACCATCTGCCTCCTCCCTCTGCTCGTTTTTTCTTTCTTTTTTTTCAGGATTAATATCATAGGTTAATATCCAACATATTTAGGTGAGCTGTTCAGCTGTTCTATTTTCTTTCTTGATCCAGCCAGGATATTTTTAAGGCGCAGGACCGGTCAGCTGACATTCACACAGCTTGTAAGTGGTCTAGTGGAAAGAGCATGGGTGGGCTACAGAGTCAAAAGATCTGGGGTCTAATCCCTGTTCCTTCACTAGTCTACTGTGACCTTGTCTGAGTTACTTCTCTGTGTCTCAGTCTACTTACCTGAAAATGGGGATGCAATATCTGTTCTTCTTCCTCTTAGGCAGTGCCCCACTTAAATACTATTTCCTAGTGCTTAATATAGTGCTTTGCACATAGTAAGTGGTTAGACATATTACTTGTAGTACAAGGAATACATATATGGCATTATGTTTGCAGCCCATCTCTCTGCCCTCTAACACTTTGACTTCCAGTAATTATAATAATAATAATGGTATTTGTTAAACGCTTACTATGTGCCCCACCTTCAAAGCCTTTTTGAAGGCACATCTCTCCAAGAGACCTTTCTTAAGCCCTCCTTTCCTCTTCTGCCTCTCCCTTCTGCATTGCTTTGACTTACTCCCTTTATTCATCCCGCTTCCCAGCCCCACAGCACATAGGTATATATCTGTAACTTTATTTATATTGCCTGTCTTCCTTCTAGACTATAAGCTTGTTGTGCGTTGGAAATTTGTTATATTGGTATATTGTACTCTCCAAGTGCTTAGTACAGTGCTGTTCACACAGTAAGCACTCAATAAATATGATTAACTGACTGCTAACATACATGACCTCTGTCTCCAGGTCAAACAGCTGTTTGGGAAGAAAACTGTGTGGACTCTTGTGGGTACAGGGTCTCAACCTCTAAATCAGATTTTCCTGATAAAATATGTTATGAAAGCATTTCATTGGTTACTGAAGAAAGGTTTATATCCAAAGTTTGTCTTTAATGTAACAAACCAATCAGGTGTATATTATACAATCAGTCTCCATAGTGCTATGGCTCAAACTGTAGATCAGTCACTGGAGAAGTAAATCTTGACTATGCCTCTTTAATTCAATATAAATGTGCTCATGTATTACCATTTGTAATTGAGTATGGGGTAAAATAGGGTATCTGACCATGTTTCAGGATCCAATCCATCATTCCTAGTTCCTAAGAGCAAACTGGAGATGGGTATCATGTCTACCAAATCTATAGAACTCTCTCAAATGATTAGTATGGTACCTGGCACAGAGTAAAGTACTTGATCGATTGATTTCCAGTATTTGAATGCAAGAGTTTGGACTGTAGGGTCAAAGTCTTAATGGAATGAGATGCCTACTTCTCACCTTCCCCCAACTTCCTTTCTTAGTCTGGCCAGGGTCTAGACTAGTTGGACTCAGCACTGCTTCTGGCCTGAAATCTGGGACTTCTGGGGAAGAGGAAATGTCTAGATCAATTTTTGGACTCTGGTATGGTTCCCCCATTACATACCTGACTTCTGAGTTAGACATAAATCTAAAAAATAAAATAAAGTAAATAAAAAACCTCCCTACCAAGACTTCAAAAATTCCCACTTCAGTTACTGTGTGTGTCTCCAGATAATAAGCTTTTGATAGTTGATTAATTGAATACTGTCTTCAAGAGAAGGAACACAGATTCATTGTAAAAAAATCTTCATTTTACCAATTTTTTCAGTGGCCTGGTTATTCTCACTTGTTAGACATGCTTTCAGATTAGACAGGGAATGATATTTGCTATCATCCATGGCTGATCTCTAGGAGTCTTTATTTATTGCTTTTGATGAATTATCACATCTATTCTAAATAAATCCTGACATTCCCCCCTGAAAAATAAGATGGATATACATGTATTCTCAATAGAATTGTTCTCCTAAAAATGAGCCATTTTATCTACTTCTCTATGAATCATCTGCCAAACCTAATTCCAAAGTCACTCCAAGCAGTGAGTGAATCCACTTTCCCAAATTTTAAAATCAGCACATTCTTGGTTCTGAAAGTTGCAGTTTTATTTACTAAGGGCTTGATGATCTGAAAAACCTTCTCTATCTTCATATTTTGGCTGTTGTGAAGTTAATGAGCAAGAAACAAATTAAATTTCCCCTGCAAGGATTAGAGTAGAACAAGTAGAAAACTTTTTTAAATCCCAAAATATTTAAACCATTTAACTTTTTGCCAGGTGTAAATAGCAGTTAATGAATGGTTCCCATTGGACTCCACTTTTATCATACATCCTTATGCAGAAGCACATTTTCTACCATTCTCCTAAGTGGGGACATCTCCATCTGGATGTCTGCCCACCATCTAAAACTCAATATGTCCAAGACTGAACTCCTTACCTCCCCTCCCAAACCCAGCCCTCTCCCTGAATTTCCCATCACTGTAGATGGCACTACCATCCTTCCCATCTCACAAGCCCGTAACCTTGGTGTCATCCTCAACTCCGCTCTCTCGTTCACCCTCACATCCTATCTGTCACCAAAACCTGCTGGTCTCACCTCCACAGCGTCGCCAAGATCCGCCCTTTCCTCTCCATCCAAACTGCTACCCTGCTGGTTCAATCTCTCATCCTATCCTGACTGGATTACTGCATCAGCCTCCTCTCTGATCTCCCATCCTGCTGTCTCTCCCCACTTCAGTCTATACTTCACGCTGCTGCCCAGATCATCTTTGTGTAGAAACGCTTTGGGCATGTTACTCCCCACCTTAAAAATCTCCAGTGGCTACCAATCAACCTTTGCATCAAGCAAAAACTCCTCACTCTTGGCTTCAAGGCTCTCCATTACCTCGCCCCCTCCTACCTCACCTCCCTTCTTTCCTTCTACAGCCCAGCCTGCACCCTCCACTCTCCTGCTGCTAACCTCCTCACTGTGCCTCGTTCTTGCCTGTCCCACCATCGACCACCAGCCCTCGTCCTCCCCCTGGCCTGGAATGCCCTCCCTCCGCACATCTGCCAACCTAGCTCTCTTCCGTTCAAAGCCCTACTGAGAGCTCACCTCCTCCAGGAGGCCTTCCCAGACTAAGCCCCCTATTTCCTCTCCCCCTCCCCATCCCCCCGCCCTACCTCCTTCCCCTCCCCACAGCACCTGTATATACGTTTATACAGATTTATTACTCTATTTTACTTGTACATATTTACTATTCTATTCATTTTGTTAATGATGTGCATCTAGCTTTACTTCTATTTATTCTGATGACTTGACACCTGTCCACATGTTTTGTTTTGTTGTCTGTCTCCCCCTTCTAGACTGTGAGCCTGTTGTTGGGTAGGGAGTGTCTCTATGTTGCCAACTTGTACTTCCCAAGCGCTTAGTACAGTGGTCTGCACATAGTAAGTGCTCAATAAATACGATTGAATGAATGAAGTGGTCAATCTTTTTCCCAATATAAGTTATCTCAATTGTTCTGCATTCATTCAAGAAAATTCTCACCTTTCCTATTAAATTTCTTCCACGTGAATTCAATACTTCAAATCCTTCTCTGAAATTCATGAGATCATTTAAAAAATATATTAAGAAACCAATGAAGATGAGGACAATAAGACGTACTGCATTTGCTAGAAAACTATTTTCTGGATTTTGTAGCACACAATATAGATTTTTCTGATCTGTTTCATTTTGTGCTTACTATCACCACGATCATCTCTGTGCAATGGAAATATAGTACTGTAATTGTTACTTAAATTATCAATCAGTGGCATTTATTAAGAATGTGCTGAGCACGGTTCTAGGCTCACTAGAGAGAACAATACAATGGTTATGGTCAAATAGCTGAGAGAAATCTATGTCCAATTTTTTGACCCATTTAAACATTATGTGTTAAATTTTTACTATCAAACCTGAAATAGATAGGACCATTGTAATAGATATAATATAGTTGTAGTAGTGATAGTATTAAGCACTGCACTGAGCACTGGGAGAGAATAAACAGGTGGAATTAGACATGGTGGGGAGGGATTTATTCTTCCAATTTTGAGATTGCTTGTGAACATGACCCTCATCCTGAATGAACTGTAAAACTTCAGAGCTCAGGATAATCAGACAGAGAAGGCTGCAACAGATATATTTGGAGCCCTTGGGTAAAAGTTCTCTTTTAAGGAAAAGGAAAAAAAAAAGAGAGAAAAATAATTTTTGCCTTTAACTCATCTCCCCAGATGTGTTTTACAGGCAACCAGTCCAAATTCTTTCATGAACTAAAAAGGCATTTTGATTTCCAAGCACTACCACTGGACATCATCAACTCACAGTGATGTTTTGAAACACTGTACATCATCAATTCTTCTCTAAATCAGACACAAACCCCAAATCTCTCTCCTTGGGATCAAGAGTGAATCAGGTCACACTTACGTAGGATGGTTTTAGGTTTGGAATCTTCATTCATGGAAACCTTTCAAAGAAGTCAATGATAAGTATGAATCAAATTCCTCTGAAATAAGACCCATGCAGAGCAAAACCAATGGAGGATTCCACCATTTCAGAACTATACATAGTTGTTGTTGGGGTTTGTTTTTTTTTTTTAATTTTCCCTGCTTTATGGTGCCCTTTAGACTCTGCTTCGGATACATCTGGTGTTTGTTCTCCTAGACTGAAAATAACTAGTCGACCACCAGTAATTTAAATTGTACCCTGCCTCAAAGATGTCTGATGTGTGATCCCTTTGGAAGAACTAGTGGAGAAAACTGGCCCCAGATCTGGAAACACGATTATACAGACTAACAGAAGGATGCAATTAACTAATATTAAGAATGCTGTTTGCAATGTTTTTTTTACAAACGGGCACTAATTACATTTGCAAACTACTTTAACACAGTAACTTGAAGTGAAATGATAAAGCCTGGATGTTTTAAAATGTTTGGTTTTTTTAATCTTACAGGGGATTTCTTATTTTAATAACATATACTGTACTACCAAAGAAACCCAGCTTAAATTTGTTTGGTTAGAGAAAAAGATAATAGAAATCAATTCATATGCTATAAAACTCATAAAAAATATATGACCTTTAAAGTTTCTATGAGGATCTTGATTCACTTTTAAGAATTTATGTTTTCATGGAAATACCTCTTTTAAAAAGTGCTGGGATGGTTTGGTCTCTCTTTTTCCTAGTAGTTTGAGATTTTTAAACACTTTTATAATTGCAAGTGCTAAAAGGCAGAATAAGAAAAAAGCCAAAATCAAGGGCTCAGAGTGCAGCGTATGAAACTCATTTGCAATTTTTAAACACATTTCTAAAGTGTGAAAATGAATGAGCAATCAAATTTAGTTACAACAATAATCTTTCTGAAAAATATGCTAGTCAGTAGTGTAGATCTTGACCACCTACTGAGTCCAGGACACCATATAGGTACTTTGAGGAAAGCAAAATAATAATAATGATGGTATTTCTTAAACACTTACTAAGTGTCAAGCATTGTTCTAAGCACGGAGGTAGATACAAGGTAACCAGGTTGTCCCAAGTGGGGCTCACAGTCTTAATCCCCATTTGACAAATGAGGTAACTGAGGCACAGAGAAGTTAAGTGACTTGCCCAAAGTTAAACAGCAGATAAGTGGTGAAGCCAGGATTAGAACCCATGACCTCTGACTCCCAAGCCTGTGCTCTTTCCACTAGGCCATGCTGCTTTTAATACAGCTAATTCCCACTTCCTAGGTCATCTGTGAAACACTTCCATGACTGAGAGAACATAACCACCATCCTCCAGACAAAGTCAAGCTTAATCGATATTTGACCCATCAGTCACTTGCCAAACAAAAGGAGCCCCCGAGAATAGGTCCTTTTTTTCCCTTTTTATTTTCCTTGAAGTGTTTCCTACTTGGCTCCTAAGGTCAGGAAGCAGGTGTGAATTGTTTGTAAGGGTATAGAATGCATTTATTTCTACTGTATAAGTGTTGAGGCTTTAAGTTCCACAACCCAATTTTTCCAAATTAAATGGAAAAAGGCCATACCAGATACTAAATTCATCATTTTTATATGTTCTTCAAAGCATCCCAAAGAGTAGACAACAGCAGTTAGGAAGATGCAGACATGGAGAGGATTTTTCAAAAGGGAAATAGACCCAATTACCCAAGTTCTTTTAGACCAATTTCAGTTTCTAAGCCTGCTTTGAAATTTTTAAGTGGAAAACCCAGAGATGTTTTCCAACCTTATATTTAGGTGCTAAATAATAGCGACATGATACTTGTTGGTGAGAAGAAAATTGGAGGTATTGCTGACAGCAAAATGAAACAGGGCATTTGGAGAGAAGAAACACACTAATCACTCAAATGTCACAGGGAATGGGCAGTGAAAACTTGAGGAGAGCTATCAAAGAAGCCGAGGGGCAGTAGTGGAGAGCAAACTGAATATTGTAATGACACTTGGAAGTGGAAAGTAATTGGAGCAAAAAATTGAAGGACATGTATCATGGAATTTAAAGATTGTGTCTCTTTGAAACAACAGCTCTCGCCTCCAGCCCTTTGTTCACACCCTTCCCCTTGCCTGGAATTCTCTCCCCTTCAAATATGCCAGACCATAACTCTTCCAAGCATCAAAGCCCTCCTGAAATTCTCCCCTCCTTCTAAAGGTATTTCCCAATTTCCTCTTCTCCATGTCTCACCATACCTACAGCCGCCTCAGAATACATGCTGAGGTACAAGCCCGTCAACACCCTTTCATAGCATCTACCTACTCTACTAGACATGACTCGTGCAACACATGGGTCTTCTTGCCACACTACTCATGGTGTGAAGCTAAGTAATGTGCCCGGTACTTACTTTTCCCGGGTTGAAGTCTGCGTCTACTCCAGCCCTTTGGGCAGTGGGAGCTGCCCTGTTCATGTCGGCATATATTAGGGAGGGGTGGGGCTCCTGACTCCAACCACAGGATCATTCCCTCTAGCCAATCATCCCCCTATCTGCCCCCCACGCCCCGCTGGATGCCTGCTCTCTGTTGCAGTTAAAGGACAAGTATCTGGTACTGTAAGCTCCTTGTGGGAAGGGACTATAACAACTGTTGTATTGAAATTCCCAAGCGCTTAGCACAGTGCTCTGCACACAATAAATGCAACTGATCTGCAGATCATAGCTATATTATGTTTTGGTTTATATTATGTCTGTGCCTTCAGCTCTTCAGTTCACAGGGTTTAGCCACCTCTACACTAGATTATTTGTAAGAGAAGCAGCGTGCTTAAGAGAAGCAGCGTGGCTCAGTGGAAAGAGCCCAGATTTTGGAGTCAGAGGTCATGGGTTCAAATCCCAGCTCTGCCAATTGTTAGTTGTGTGACTTTGGGCAAGTCACTTAACTTCTCTGAGCCTCAGTTCCCTCACCTGTAAAATGAGGATTAAGATTCTGAGCTCCACATGGGACAAACTGATCACCTTGTATCCCCCCATTGCTTAGAACAGTGTAAGCGCTGTAAGTAAATAGTAAGCGCTTAAATACCTAAAGTATTATTATTATTTCACTCTTTTTAAGGATATTTATTATTCCCAGACTGAGCCCCCTTTTCATTCTCATCCTCCCCATCGCCCCCGTCCCTACTTCCTTTCCCCACAGCACTTGTATATATATTTGTACAGATTTATTACTCTATTTTACTTGTACGTATTTACTATTCTATTTATTTTGTTAATGATGTGCATATAGCTTTAATTCTATTTGTTCTGATGACTGACACCTGACTATATGTTTTGTTTTGTAGTCTGTCTCCCCCTTCTAGACTGTGAGCCCATTGCTGGGTAGGAACCGTCTCCATATGTTGCCGACTTGTACTTCCCAAGCACTTAGTACAGTGCTCTGCACACAGTAAGCGCTCAGTAAATATGATTGAATGAATGAATGAATGAAGTGTGTACTATGTGCCAGGCACTAAGCACTGGGGTAGTTACCGGCTAATCATGTTGGAAGTGGTCCATATCCCACATGGGGCTCACACTCTTAATCCCAATATACAGATGAGGTAAATGAGGCACAAAGAAGTTAAATGACTCACCCAAGATCACACAGCAAGCAGGTGGCAGAGTTGGGATTAGATCCCAGGTAATAAATAATAATTATGTGCTAACTATAATACTAAGTGCTTACTATGTGCCAAGTGCTGGGGTAGATACAGGTTAAGCAGTTTGGATAGAGTCCCTATCCCACATGGGGCTCAAACGCTTACTCCCATTTGACAGATTAAGTGGAATGACTTGCCTGTAGTCATACAGCAGACATATAATAATAATGACGACATTTATTGAGCACCATGTGCAAAGCACTGTTCTAAGCACTGGGGTGATACAAGGTAATCAGGTTGTCCCACGTGGGGCTCACATTCTTCATCCCCATTTTACAGATGAGGTAACTGAGGCCGAGAGAAGTTAAGTAACTTGCCCAAAGTCACACAGCTGACAAGTGGCGGAGCCGGGATTTGAACCCAGGACCTCTGACTCCAAAGTCCGTACTCTTTCCACTGAGCCACGCTGCTTCTGTATGGAGGAACAGGGATTAGAACCCAGATCCTCCTGATTCTCAGGCCAATGCTCCATCCACTAAGCCATGCTGCTTTTTTTATACTCTATCCATACTCTAGTAGGTGACAGGCTGAACTTTTGTTTTGGCCATCCTATCAAATTCATACCCGCATGCCTTCCCTGTGGCACTGTAAGCTCTCTGAGGACAGAGGCTGTATCTTCTATCTCCATTAGACTCTTGCAAATATTTAGTATGGTCTACAATGAATGCTGTTCAGTGGAACTTATTGTTTGAGAACTGCATCTGTAATACTGAAGGCCTCTGCTGCCTTCTTTTTGCCAATCAATCAATGGTATTTATTGAGCACTTAACTATGTGCAGAGCACTGTACTAAATGCTTGGGAGAGTACAATACAAAAGAATTAGTGGACACATTCCCTGACCATGATGAGCTTACAATGTAGAGATTGTGCCAGTGAAGATACCACAATGACTTGGAAAAATTGGAAGAATTTCAGAAAAAACTGAAAGGTCTGTAGACTGTTTCATAATTTTGGGGAAAGACCTAATGTATTGAGTAATAATAAGCATGAGGTACATGTGTATTTGAAAGATACTACTTCCCAAGTATTTCACCAAGATTCCTGCTGCCTCCCTAATTTCAACTGAGTTTAAAGCAGCCTTTCAAATTTCCAGTCATACACCAAGTCTGAGCTGTTCCAAAACTTTACATGAATGATCAACACAAGATGATGTCATTCAGGTCTGCACTAGAACTCAAACTTCATGGATCCATAATAATAATAATTGTGGTATTTGTTACAACAGGGCCAGGCACTGTACTAAGTGCTGGGATGTATACAAGCAAATCAGGTTGGACACAGTCCCTGTCCCACATGGGGCTCACTGTCTCAATCCCCATTTTACAGATGAGATAACTGAGGCCCAAAGAAGTGAAGTGACTTGCCTAAGGTCACACAGCAGACTCATGGATTAGAATCCATGACCTGCTGACTCCCAGGCACGTACTCCATTCACTACGCTGTGCTGCTTCTCGTCCATATGTGGATGTAAGGGACTTTTGGTGTGTCACCATCATCCATGGATACAGTATCCCCATTAGCTTGTTTGTCTACGAACCAAAGGGGAACTCTGTAGAACTCAAAATGGTTTTTTTGTTTGTTTTTTTAAATAGTATATAAGAACTTACTCTGTTCTAGGCACTGTACTAAGCACTAGGATAGATACAGGCTAATCAGGATGGACACACTGTGTCTCATGTGGGGCTCACTGTCTTAATGTCCATTTTAGAGCTGAGGTATCTGAGGCAAAGAGAAGTGATTTGCCCAAGCTTGTACAGAGGACAAGTGGTTTGTGCATCTGGATTCAGAAATAAATGGGCTACAGAAATCAGGCCCATAATTAAGTGGTGTAACTTCCCTGAGTTACACCTGGAAGATGGTGCTGAAGGCTTCAGCCACCCAATTGCTTGAATTTCTATTATAAAATTTGTGATAAAAATACGTAGCCACCCAAAGGCAGTACTTCTCACTGTACCTCTAGCTCACTGCCAACCCTTTGCCTGTGTTCTGCCTTGGTCGTGGAGCTCTCTCTCTTCAAACCTGACAGCTCATCACTTTCTCCACCTTCAAAGCCTTCTTAAAAATCACATCTTCATGAGGCCTGTCCCGCTTTGCACCCTCATCCCCCTACTCCTCACTTCTGCACTTGGGTTTGTACCCTTTAAGCACTGTGATAATTGCCCAGCAGCATATATAATATCATTTATTTTTATGTGTCTTCCCCTCTGGAATGTAAGCTTCTTGTGGGCAGGGAACATCAATAGTCCCCTCTTTATTCTTGAAAGAGAAAGGTGGTATAGTTAGCCTCAGTAAGAGTACATTTGGAAGGGGAAGTCATGGAGATGACATGATCAGGCAAGGTGGGGATGAGAGAAAAGAAAAGAAAAAAATCACTCTTCCAGTCAGTTGGGGAAGACGGAAGCAAATGGCATTCAGTAGTTGAGTGATTGAGCTTGTTGAGCTGGAAGGAGTGTGTTCCAAGCTTGAGTTGTTGTGACAGAAGATGTGACGAAATGAGCAGGCTTAAAGCATCTGGTCCTTTCTATTTCTTGATGCTCTGCACAGTCTTCTACACCTTTTCCATTTCAATTTTTCTGCCACCTACACCTTTTCAATGTGGTCAGGGAGCTCAGTGAAGTCAACTTTTCTAAGATTGCACTTCACTAAAACTCTCGATCAGTTGTATTCAGTCTACCACTAAATCCTGTCAGTTCAACTACAACAATATCACTAAATTCCGTGCCTTCCTCTCCATCCAAACTGCTATATTAATTCAGGCACTTATCCTTTCTCACCTTGATTACTGTATCAGCCTCCTTGCTGACCTCCCTGTCTCCTGACTCTTCCCACTCCAGTCCATACTTCATTCTGATGTCCACGTTATTTTTCTACAGAAACGTTCAGTCCAGGTTTCCTTACTCCTCAAGAACCTTCAAAGGTTGCCCATCCACCTCCACATCTAACAGAAACTCCTTACCCCTGAGTCACCTTGCCCCCTCCTACCTCACCTCATAACTCTCCTACTACAGAGTATAGAGAAGCAGCGTGGCTCGGTGGCAAGAGCACAGGTTTTGGAGTCAGAGGTCATGGGTTCAAATCCTGACTCCACCAATTGTCAGCTGTGTGACTTTGGGCAAGTCACTTAACTTCTGTGGGCCTCAGTTACCTCATCTGTAACATGGGGATTAAGAGGATTAAGACTGTGAGCTCCCTGTGGGACAAGCTGATCACCTTGTAACCTCCCCAGTGCTTAGAACAGTGCTTTGCACATAGTAAGCGCTTAATAAATGCTATCATTATTGTTATTACTACAACTCAACCCGCATACTTTGCTCCTCTAATGCCTACCTACTCATTGTACCCCAATCTTATCTATCTTGCTGCTGACCTATCACCCCCATCCTCCATTGTCTTGGAACTCCCTCCCTCCTCAAATCTGACAGACAATTACTTCCCTACTCTAGACAAATACTAGAAAAGTTTTCTAGTTTCCTCATAAGGCCACTCTGCTTCCTGTAAGACAGTTATATTGTACTTGCCTAAGCACTTCATACCGTGCTCTGCACACAGTGAATATTTAAATATGGTTGATTAATGGGGGACAAAGACATGAAAATATATTAAAAATAAGGGAAGTAGAATATAAGCATATTTCCTTAAGTGCTGAGGAATGAGTAAGCACTTAAATGCCATTATTATGATTATCAATAAATACCAATGATTGACTTGAGCCCCTAAAGAAAATATACCAAGAAGTCATTGTTCAATTCTTTTGTCCATTCTAATTTAAATATTTGTATGTTAGAGTGTAAGCAACTTGTGGGAGAGGAATATATCACTTTTTTTCTATACTTCAAAGTGCCTAGTAAAATGCACTACACCAAAAAGGCACTCACTATATACCACTACTACTATTACTACCACCACTTCTACTACTACCATAACATTTTCCCTTCTCCTAACCCATGCCCCCATAGGTCCCAAGGATTCCAGGATACGTAGTTAGTCCTGATCTTGGGATTCTTAGACCTGCTGAAGGGTAAACCCATGTCCCCAGAACATCTCCACGGATTGTCCCTGGCTTGACCAAATGGCTGGACACTGTCCTGCCAGATTGAGAGGAATTGCAGCATGCTCCAGGCCCAGATGGTAAGAATGGCATAAACCAGCCTTGGGTTATTCCTGGGACAAAATACAATGTTTAGCCCATTTAGTGGAACGGGGTGAAACACTGTCAGAAAAGGGGTCCCTGTCCTTCTGGAGGCCACTGAAAACTCCAGGCTCTGGGGACATATAGCACAGCACCCAGAGGGACTCTTTCCATCTGGAAGAGGGGTGCTGCAAATTTCCCTCTGGGCCAGTTAAAACAGGTTTGGTGTGTTTTACCTTTCGGCTGGGCCCATGTAGGGCAAGACTAAAGGTGGAGTGAAATTTTTCATGAAATAATTTATAATAATGATCTTCATGAAATAATAATAATAATAATAATGGTGTTTGTTAAATGCTTACTGCGTGCCAAGCACAGGGGTATTTTCGAGGTTATCAGTTTGGACACGGTCCCTTTCCCTCATGGGACTCACAGTTCAGATAAGAAGAGTAGGATTTAATCCCTGTTTTTACAAATGAGGGAACTGAGGCACAGAGAAGTTAGGTGACTTGCCCGGGGTCGAACATCAGGGAAGTGGAGGAGCCCAGAATTTGAACCCAGGTCCTCTGATTCCCAGGACCATGTTCTCTATAGCACTATTGACATTGGATTCATTGGCCAGCCAACATTAGGGACACTTGATATTAGTATTTTTGGGTTGCAGTTCAGCACAGAGGCTGAAAAAATATTTAGGCTGAGATCACGTAGACAGGGTAGATGCAGAGACATGTAGATATGCCAGAGATTGTGCCTTAGCTGTGCTTTCTAACTGGCTAGAGCTCAACTGATTGACAGCTGAGTTTAGGGGAACTCCGGTTTCAAGTGCTTAATACAGTGCTCTGCACCCAGTAAATGCTCAATAAATATCATTGATTGTGACTATGCACCCCTTCATTCTGCAGGACAGTAAGTTCAAGGCATTAGGAAGAGGAGAGCAGGTTAAAAATTGAGGCAAGGCAGCATGACCTAGTGGATAGAGAATGGGCCTGGGAGTCAGAAGGACCTGGGTTCTAATTTTAGCTCTGCGACTTGTCTGCTGTGTGACCTTTGGCAAGTCACTTGACTTCTCTGTGCCTCAGCTACCTCATCTGTAAAGTGGGGATTACAACTGTGAGCCCCATGTGGGACAGGAACTGTGTCCAATCTAATAGTCTATACCTACCCCAGTGCTTAGTACAGTCCCTGGCATGTAGTAAGCACTTAATGAGTACCATTAAAAAAGAAAAAAGCAGCCCAAAATTGTATCAATCGAGTGGATGTGCAAGGCATCAGATTCTACTTGTTTTGTTTTCTGTCTCCCCCTTCTAGTCTGTGAGCCTGTTGTTGCATAGGGACTGTCTCTATATGTTGCTGCCTTGTACTTCCCAAGCGCTTAGTACAGTGCTCTGCACACAGTAAGTGCTCAATAAATGTGACAATGAATTATTGAATGAATATCAAAAGGCTGGAAGGGTAATAATAACAATGATGGCATTTGTTAAGCGCTTACTATGTGTGAAGCACTGTTCTAACTGCTGGAGGGAATACAAGGTGATCTGGTTGTCCCAGATCACCTGGGACTCGCAGTCAATCCCCATTTTGCAAATGAGGTAACTGAGGCTCAGAGAAGTTAAATGACTTGCCCAAGGTCACACAGCAGACATGTGGCAGAGCTGCGATTAGACTGTGAGCCCACTGTTGGGTAGGGACTGTCTCTATATGTTGCCAACTTGTACTTCCCAAGGGCTTTGTACAGTGCTCTGCACACAGTAAGCACTCAATAATTGAATGAATTAGAACCCATGACCTCTGACTCCCAAGCCCGTGCTCTTTCCACTGAGCCATACAGATCCAAGTGCATAGGGGATGCAAAAAGGAGCATGAAGAGGGTGGGAAATGTGGGGTCAGGTAAGGCTTCTTGAAGGAGATTTAATTTTAGTAGTCTTTGAAGATGGACAAAGTGATGATAGATGGTCAGATAGGAAGTGGGAGAGAGTTTCAGGCTTGAGGGAGGATGTGGTCAAGGGGTCCGTAGCAAGAGAGCTGAGATATAGGTACAGTGAGTAGGTGTATGTTAGAGAAGCAAAATGTGTGGGTTGAATTATAAGGGAAGAGGAGTGAGGTTACATTAGAAAGGACTGGTTAAAGTAGCTTAAAGTCATTGGTAGGTTTGTGGACAGGGAGCGTGCCTTATTTCTGTCATATTGAACACTCCCAAGTGCTTAGTACAATGCTCTGCACATAGTAAGCACTCTATAAATACCATTGATTAATGCAGAGGTGGAGGGCAACTATTGGAGTGAGGATGCACACGTTATTTTCCAACTCAATGTTTGCAACATATCCCACAAGCACAGCATATCCATCTCTAAATGCTTTCTGGTTTATAGCGTTTTTAATGGTCCTATGAAAGATAATTTAAGAGTTCTGTACCATAGTTCCTCAATGGGTGTGGTGGAATGCTTGGATCCAGGATCATTTAACTCTACACTGAAGGCCAGGCTAGAGGATATATAAAGGAAAATCCTGAATAAAAGGCTGAATTAGTTCACGTGTTCCTTTTCAGGTTCAAGATCTATAATTTCCTTTTTTTTTCCCCAAACACAAGGTCAATATGACATTTAGGTAATTTTTGAGAGTACTTTAAAGGGACATAGGCAGAGGAAGTCAATCACTTGTGTTTACTGAGAGCTTACTGTGTTCGGAGCACCAAACTAAGCACTGGGGAGAGTACAATATAACAGATTTGGTAGACATGTCCCCTGCCTACGAGGAGTTTACAGACCACATGGGCAGACAGACATGAATATGAGTAAATTACATATATTATATATTACATATTCTGTATATATTACACACACACACACACACACACACACACACACACACACACACACTCATGCTGTGGGGCTGAGGATGGGGTGAATAAGAGGTGAAAATCCAAGTGTGAGGGCAACATTGAAGGGAGTGGGAAGTGGGCCCTTATCCTATAATGTCTGGGAATTGTAGTCACATCAATTCTGAATATACTAAGGGAGGCCAAGGATTCTCAGATCACCTTTCCCAAGAACCATTGCTTGGAATAGAAATCTGGGGCACTTAACCAACCTAGACCACCCTGTCTTAAGAATTTGAGTTTCTGTAACTGTATATATGTATACATGTTTTGTACTTATTTATTACTGTATTTTACTTGTACATATCTATTCTATTTATTTTATTAATATGTTTTGTTCTCTGTCTCCCCCTTCTAGACTGTGAACCCACTGTTGGGTAGGGACCGTCTCTATATGTAGCCAACTTGTACTTCCCAAGCGCTTAGTACAGTGCTCTGCACACAGTAAGCACTCAATAAATACGATTGATTGTAACTCTCATGGCCAATTCAGGGCACAAAATCACATCCTCTTTGGCTTCGTTCTAAGTCAACTGACATTTTCATATCTGGCTAAATGTCAGGTCATAATCACCTAAATCTGTACTCTGCATACAATAAGTGCTCAATACCGGTGACTGAGTGACTGGACAAATCCTTAAGTTATCTAACCAATTTTCCAACACCAGGCAAGTGAGAATAACTCTGTTCTAAACTAAGGAGATTTCCCACTGGATCCTTGAGGACAGGGATTGCATCTGACAATTCTGTTTTATTCTCCCAAGCATTTAATACAGTGCTCTGTATATGGTAAACTTTCAATAATTGCCATTAATTGCTTTTCCATAGTAAGCATTCGATTAAGTACCTTTAGCTTACAATATCCCCCAGTAACTCGGCTCAGCAACTGTCAACCTTCCCTTTCAATCAGAGATGCAGTTAGTCATATTTATTGAGCATGTTTTGTGTGCAGAGAACTGTATTGAGCATTTGGGAAAATAAGACTTGATTTTTCCTTAGGTTCCACAAATGGGACTGCAAATACCATTTTAGAGAAAGCTTCACTGCTTTCATATTGGCCATATAGTAGCACACTTAACTTTGACAGAATTAAATTATCTGTAATCAGACTGCAGTCAGACTAAATGAAAACTCTCTTCACAAGGATGCCCATTGCATGAAATGGGAATGAAATGTATCAAAATAGGATCAGATTCCCTTTCACTTTCACCATGCCCCCTCTAAACAACTGCTGAAAGATCGAATTCCTACCCAATATGGAGCAATAAACTTGCCTTGAAGTTTCTTTTCTTACATGATCCTAAAACTCAGATTATTTGCTCATATTGCGTAGATTTAGTTCTTTGGCTGCTTGTAAATTTGGATCATCTTGAGAGGTTTTTACTTCTGTTTTCTTAATTACGGTTCTTCCCCACCCCCCAAAAAACTTAACGTCCTTATTCCCTTTCCTTTGTATTATAACTCTTCAGTGACACTCACTAATGATTAATGGCTCCCTGGCTCGTGCTGCCTTATAACATGAAAGTCACCGAAATACCTTATCCCTAGGGGTCAATTATTCCAAGGAACAATATCCCTTACCTGGTGCATTAAGGTCCCCCGGGGTTGGCTGTTAAAGTTGCAGTTGTAATTTGTGAAGAAATCCAGAGGGCTGAGTTTTCAAAACTGCTGGGATTTTTATGCCACAGTTTCAGTTTACTAGAAACAACCTGTTTCTTTTCTACTCTGTTTATAGTCCAGCATTTTGAAGAAATGGCAGCAGCTATACTTTATAAGTGTGGGCTAGGTGTAATTCAGTGTGAATCCAAATGTGTTTGAATGGGAGACAGAGGCTGTAACTTTTAAGACCTTGAGGTGCAATATGACATGTACATAATCATGGTCGGGTACAGACAAAGCCACCCCAGACATACCATTTATATTTCTCACATGAATTCTAAGACACACAAGGGGAAAAAGGGAGATTCTTTTGGACTGAATTCAATTACAATATCTGACCTCAACTTTTAAATTACAGAATTTAACAGTCCCATTTAATACACTTTAATGAGAAATGCATAGCTCTGTAGATCAATTATTTCAATACCAACAATGACTTCAAAAAAGAGTAATCCACAGGTAATGGGTGCAAGTAAAGAAATTTATCAGATTCTCAAATTATCTCAGGATGGCAAGACCACCAGCTTGGCAAACATCCATCAGTCAATTTTATTTATTGATCACTTCATTTGTGCTGGAAACATCATTCTTTTGGATAATGAGTTCAATTTTAATGTGATTAGACTCACATTACCATTTATATGGTACGTGTGAAGATATGTCTGACTCCAGGGAGGAGGAAGAGGGTGGAATTATCTTACACGAGGGTTGTTAAATTCTTATTGAGGGCTTAAAGGGATGGGGAAGCATCTAACTGCCTTGACTCTGGGGTTTGAGAAGTCTATTGGAATGCTTTTATTATTGAGACTCAAGTAAAATTGCACAGATTGCCTAAAACAATACAGTGCCTGTATTTCTGGTTCCCTGAAGATTGGGATCATCCATATTGTCTTATTGGTTATCTTGAGAACCTTGTGAAAATCTAAGGAGTAGAGTGCCTAGCAAATGCCTGCTTAATGACTGGCTGGCATGCTAACAGATCCACAAGCAGGGAGGAGTGTCCTACCAAGGCCCTGCTTCAGCAGATGGAGCACTGAAGAAATCTTTTAAAATTTCAATCCCAGAGTCACCCACCTTCAAGAATAATGGCAAGAGAACTGACCATTTGGGGATCTTGCTACTCTCATGGTAGGCTGGCTATTGATAAACAATGTAAATCATCAGCCTCCAGAAGTGCACTACTTCACACCACAGCAAAACACCATCTTTGATGTGTATCAGGCATAGGAAAAATTCAAGGAACATCTATCAAAAGCTCTGCATTGGTTCACATATCCTGCAAGCATTTGATGCTTCCACAATGCACTGTACTCTCATAGCTACTAAAAAAAAAAAATTGGCTGCACTAAAAAAAAAAATCTATCCAAACTCTAAGATGACTTTATAGTGATGTACACAACTTTGGAATTGGGTCATTTCCCCATTGTCAGTGACTAAATAACATCTGTGTACTCAGTGTAGTTTTGTTCAACCTATTCTACACAGCTGTGCCTAGGGCCATGACAAGAAATCTCAAAGTTGGCCTCAGAACATGATTCTGATAATCTGGGAAACCCTTTTGATTTAACAATCCAGAACTATTTTTGAAAGTACTTAAATTGCTCAGAACTTGCATATAATGATAGCCGCACTCTAGCTCATTCATTCATTTGAATTTATTGAGCACTCACTGCACTAAGTGCTTGGGAAAGTACGATATAACAATAAACAGTGATGTTCCTGCCCTAGTTGCACCCAAGAAATTATGTAGACTTGAGGTACTTATCAGAATCACCAAGTATTATGGACTGACAATTAGTCCCAATAAGACTTAGATAATATACCATACTACACTTGGCATATTCTATAAACCACCAAAAAGTTCTCATGTTATGAAGCAGCAGGCTGTCCATGAATCTGAGCATTATTAGGGTGGCATGATGATACAATGATGTAGAAAACTAAATTAAGAAGGTTAGTATCAACTTTGATTGAACTCTCCCAATCCCTTGGTAGAGTGTTGTACACATAGTAAATGCTCAATAAATACGATTAATTGATTATGTCCTTTGGGAAATTTACATACAGAGGGTGGTGCCACTATGGGATGAAGATTTGGGCTAAAATGAAGGAAACAATTGCCATGTCCTACCTCCTTTGTGACTGAAACCTGAACCTAAATGTAGAAGCTGCACTTCACAACTGGAACATTTCCACCAGTGGCTCCAACCTTCGAGTTTGACATCACATGGAAAGACATGCTCACAAACAAACAAAGAGGTCCTGGAACAGCTACAACTAGCATCAAAATCAAACTTCTCACATCACACTTGTGCTGGCGGGACTTGAGGATAATGGTTACCAGGATACCTAAACTTGGCTTAACAGTAAGCTGGAGTCATCATAAACAGGGTGGACAGAAGAAATATTTTAAAGGCAGAGTAAAGAACAGATTGGTTAGTAACTTGAAACAGAGATTTAGCCTTGTGTGTTAGAGATGGAGTATCCTCTATATATCATTTTGGGCACAAAGTAATAGAGAGAGCTTGGATTCCCTGCAAGTGCTCAGAATAACCACATACTTATGCTGTCTGCTACTTTAGGACTTGAATATCTTCTGGGGAATTTTGCCAATCAGAAAGGGTATCCCAGCTGGTGAGATGAGTCCCCGCTTCCAGAGCCTATTATAGAAAGGGAAAATTTTGGCTTCCAGAAGCAGTGAACAACTACATGGCTGGCGACCTTTGGGGTAGGTGACAGAGAAGCAGCGTGGCTCAGTGGAAAGAGCACGGGCTTGGGAGTCAGAGGTAATGGGTTCTAATCCCAGCTCTGCCACTTAGCTGTGTGACTTTGGGCAAGTCATTTAACTTCTCTGTGCCTCAGCTACCTCATCTAGAAAAAGGGGATTAAGCCTGTGAGCCCCATGTGGGACAATCTTATTACCTTGTATCTCCCCCAGTGTTTAGAACAGTGCTTGACACAAAGTGCTTAAATGCCAAAATTATTATTATCATCATCTGTGGAAGTTGTGTGCACAGGGCAAGAGGTCAGTCTCAATGTGACCAGGGGCAGACTGGACCAGTCCTGGGGCAATTAGAATCAGCACCCTGAAGTGTGGCTCATTAACCTTATGTGCTGATGTAGGGAGATTATTTTGAAATATCATTTAATGTTCTTGGGTCTTCTCAAAGTGAAAAGTGCAAAAATAAAAGTTAGTTTTTTGATGAGAGCATGAGAAACTGAAGAGTTAAAGGGTTAAGTCTTGCACTGATTCCACAGCTATATGGTAAGAGATAATCAGTCATATTTAAGTGCTTTCTGTGTGCAAGAGCACTATACTAAGACCTAGGAAGAGTACAATATAACAGACATTCCCTGCCCACAACGATCCTACAGTTTAGAGGGGGGAGACAAACATTAATTTAATTAAATAAAATTACAAATATGGACATAATGCTGTGGGGCTAGGGGTGGATGAATAAGGGGAGCAAGTCAGGGCATCGCAGAAGGGAATGGGAGAAGAGGAAAGGAGGGCTTAGAAAGGGAAGGCCTCTGGAAGGAGTTGTGTCTTCAATTAGAGGGCCATTGAGATTGTGTGTTGCTTCTTTCTGGAATAAGAGAGTCTAGAATCAGAGACCCCTTGCTAAAGGAGAAGTGGGGAGTGACAGAGGAACAGAAAGTACGACTGAGCTATATTTGTTTCAGACTCCATTATTTCAGTGTTTGTCTTCCCATCTTGACTGAACTCCTTATGAACAGGGACAGCTTTGAATTCAGTTCTTTATTTATTTCCAAGTGTTTAGCATGATATAATACATGCTGTAGGTGCTTATAGTATTATAACA
This sequence comes from Tachyglossus aculeatus, assembly GCF_015852505.1. Taxonomy (NCBI): domain Eukaryota; kingdom Metazoa; phylum Chordata; class Mammalia; order Monotremata; family Tachyglossidae; genus Tachyglossus; species Tachyglossus aculeatus. The sequence goes on from NW_024044828.1 coordinate 6,903,983, forward strand.
TTGCATGAAACTGTGTGGCCTAATGGAAAGAGCATGGGCTTGGAAGTCAGATGACCTGGGTTCTAATTCTGGCTCTGCTACTTGTCTGATGTGGGACCTTGGGCAAGTCACTGAATTTATCTGTGCCTCAGTTACCTCATCTGTAAAATGAGGATTAATATTAAGCCTCATGTGGGTCATGAACTGTGTCCAATTGGATTAGCTTGACTCTACCTTGGCGCTTAGTACAGTGTCCAGCATATAGTAAGCACTTAAATACATTTTAAAAAATGCTACTGGTGAGAGCCTATCCATGTTAGCAGGGTGAATTAAAAAAAATCCATCCTATTAATATGCCAATCCATACTCTTTTGTGCAAAGATTTTCCATTTCCGTGTATGGTTTTGTGTTTTTATTTGGGGGGGGGGGGGGGGGGGGGGGGGCGGGATAAGGGTATTTTTTTAAAAAAACACATACTATATACCAGGCACTCTTCTAAGCACTGTAGTTACGAGCTAATCAGGTTGGACACAATACATGTCTCACTTGGGTCTCACAATATTAATCCCCATTGTTCAGATAACTAAACTGTGAGCCCATTGTTGGGTAGGGACTGTCTCTCTGTCTCTATATGTTACCGACATACTTCCCAAGCACTTAATACAGTGTTCTGCACACAGTAAATGCTCAATAAATACGATTGAATGAATAAATGAATATGATTGAATGATTAAATAAGGCACAGGGAAGTGAAACGACTTACCCAAGGTCACACAGCAGATAAGTTGCAAACCCCCAGAACTCAGGTCCTTCAGACTCCCAAGCCTGTGCTCTATCCACTAGGAAACACTGCTTCTCCATCACATTCACTCCTTCCTGTCTGCATTGGTGTCTTCTAATCTACCCCTTAGTTTTCTCAAATGCCGCCAGTCAAGAGCAATCCCTCTGTTGATTTCTGCAATAGGTCAATATGTCTTTCTGGCTTTGTCTCTCCACAGTCTACTCACATAATACCTTGGAGATTATTTCACGATTACAAAGTGCGTTTTGCTCTGTCTGCTCAACTCCACATTTGCAGCAGCTAAATAGTATCCTACTTGTGGTCTAGTGGGGAGAGCACAGGCAGGGGAGTCATAAGTACCTGGGCTCTAATCCCAACTTGTCTGCTGTGTGATCTTGGACAAGTCACTTCACTTCTTTGTGCCAGTTACTTCATCTGTAAAATGAGGATGAGCCTCTTGTATCTACTCCAGTGCTTCCTGTAGTGTATGGCACATAGCACTTAACGAGTGCCAGTAAAAGAAAAAAAAAATATCACATGTTCCATGCAGTAAAACTGTTGCTCTATTGCCTCTGCTAGAAAACTGGGTATATCTGTTAAAGGGAGATGTAATAAGCAATCAAAGGGTGTTCAGGAAAAGAGGAGAGACTCACGAGAGTCAACACCTAGGGAAAATAAAAGTGGGGAAAAGAGGTACATTTAGAAAGCTCTCTGCCAGCGAGCACTTGTTCAAAACTCAGGATTAATACTGCAAACTCCTATTCATCCTGGCCAGCTTTCCTGCTTCATATAGAGCTAAAATCAGTAGTTATTACCATCTCATCTACACACTGTTGTCTTACCTATGCCTACTCTTACACATTCACGGACCCACAGACTGACACAAACATTCATGGATACTTCCAAGCTGACACTTACACTAATACATAAAATCACAGTTGTGTGAAAGCCTCCTGTGCAACAGGTAGCCTGAGGGACACATACAAAGGAGAAAAACCATACTGAGAAGTCATATGGCCTAGTCAAAAGAATGTGGGACAGAGTCAAAGGACATAGGTCCTAACCCTGGCTCTGCTGCTTATCCACTGTGTGACCTTGGCTAAGTTACTTGAATTGTCTCCACCTCAGTTACCTCATCTGGAAAATGGAGATTAAAGCTTTGAGCCCCGGGTGTGACCAGCACTGTGTACAACCTGATCATCTTGTCATCACTTAGCACAGTGTCTGCCACATACCAAAAGGGGAAAAAAAAAAGAAAAACACTGTACATGCACTCAGAAATACCCCAACACAGGTACACATTTGTGGATCCAGAGAGGCAGAGTCACAAGAGCCAAAGTCAGGAAAGGAACACAGTCAGAGAAACCTTCCATTCATCAGATACTTTCCTAGTTTCCTCTAAGTCCCCCTGTCACATGAATAACAAGTATGACATTTCAGTAATTACCAATACGATGATAAAGTTTGAACTAGTTTTCAACTTCAAAATTGACAGCCTCTCAATTGAGTTTTAAATAACTGCAAGTAGTACCCTGGCACCCGTCACCACCCATCCCTCCCCTGAACTTCTTTACTTCTACAAAGTCCAGTCACCAGCACTGAAGACCGCAGTATCACAGATGACCTATGACCTCATTACCTCTTCAGAGGCCTCTGTTCCTCCTCCATCTCTGCCTCTCTCTCTCTAGGTTCTTTGAATTTGCAATACCAATCAAATCTTGGCAGTCAGGGCTACTTTAAAGGACTGGACAAGGAGCACTGTGGATTAATAGTGGAACGAATGAAGGGGTACCCGTGTGAGAGAGTGGGGTGCAGTAGCTGCCCTTATTTTCATTTCTAAGGTTTTGCAGAGAGCTATTGAAATAAGGCCGGAGCTCAGATATCACGGACCTTGTATACCCCCAGCGCTTAGAACAGTGCTTGGCACATAGTAAACACTTAACAAAAGCCATCATCACTGTGCTTGACATATAGTAAGCACTTAACCCCAATCTGTATTGAGGGAGAATTAAGGGGAGAAAGAATAGAGCCACCACCTAAGTGTTCCATCTTATTCATAAACAAATGAAATAGAACTCTTACTATGACTTGTAATAAGAACTTCGTCCAAGCCAAAGCAGGAGTCAGATCACCTTAGAGTGAGGATTTTTATAATGCTACTAGTCTGCTCTACTGCTTTCTGTACCTGATTTGGTGATTGCTCAAACTTGAGCTCGACTGTTTTAATAGGTAGTCTAGAGATTCTCTACTTGTTTTCCCTATTGGTTAGGTGGCTCTTACAAAAATCTGTAAATTCCATTCTCTCTGATGTCCCCGTCCCCCTCCCACAAGTGAATAATAGTCCCTCAGACACTGAAAAGCATTTGGATTCAGGCAAGATGATGGCATGTGCATACTCCTACTCTTGGGTGAATGCTTTAGTGCTAAGGGTGAATTTGAAATGACTCTGTCAGTTCCCTCAGGATCCCATTTTGTAGTCTAATCAAGTTACCCATTAAAAATGTTCCCTTACTCTGGAGCACTGCTAATATGATGTGAAGCAAGGCCAGCCTACAGGCTCAAACAAAGCTTTGCAAGCCCAGACATGTGAATTCTATTTCCAGCCCTGCATCAGAGCTGTGGTGTGACTGTAGGTGATTCAGTTGATAAATCTAAGCCTTTGTTCTCCTTGCAAAAGACTTTGGAAATGTTATTTAGGTCATTCTTCCACAGCTAATGATCCCTGGGTCCTCACCATTGACTGTAGCAGGATCTTCATTTCCATGGTGACAGGGAAGTTGAGGTTTCTCAGGGATGGGCTGGATGGGGCACTGGTGACAGTATGGGCTTCAGCTTCTCCCCCTCTTTGCCAAGTTGCCAGCCACACCATCCTTACATCTTCAACCCATACAATGACACTTTGGGTATGAAGATTTTATGTTTGTGTGTATGAGACTGATAAAAGCATCACTTGACCAACAGTTCCTTTGCCACAGAATACATAATAATAATAACGATGGCATTTGTTAAGCACTATGTGCAAAGCATTGTTCTAAGTGCTGGGGGGGGATACAAGGTGATCAGGTTGTCCCAAGTGGGGCTCACAATCTTAATCCCCATTTTACAGATGAGGTAACTGAGGCCGTGAGAAGTGAAGTGACTTGCCCCAAGTCACACAGCTGACAAATGGTGGAGCCGGGGTTTGAACCCGTGACCTCTGACTCCAAAGCCCGGGCTCTTTCCACTTAGCCACGCTGCTTCTAAGATTGCTCCATGCTGTGGGGGTAGGGTGTGTATTTGTGGGTGTCTTATGAATAATGCACAGAATGCAAAACATTGCCGATGTTGAGGTGGGTGTGTGTAGCTGATAGAAGCTTTGCATCAATCACTAGTTTTTATTGAGCACTTTGTGCAGAGCACTGTGCTGAATGCTGAGGAGAGTGCAATAGAATAAGTTGACATGATTCTTGCTCTCAAGGAGCTCACAATCTAGCAGAGGAGACAAGTGTTAAAATGTTCCAGGTAGGAGAACTGAACATAAAAATATGCACAAAAGTGGCAGGCTGGGATATGGTCTCAAGTGCATGGAGGATGCTGTTGGGAGGGGAAAACAGAATGAGGAGATGAGTCAGGAAAGGGTTCCTGTAGGAGATGTACTGTCAGTAGGGTTAAGAGCATGGAGAGAGTAGGAGGCTAGGGGAGGGAGTTCTGGACAGAAGGAAGGGTATGAACAAGGAGCACAGCTCACTTTGGGCAGGAAATGCATCTACTAACTCTGTTATATTGTACTTTCCTAAGCACTGACTACAGTGCTTTGTACACAGTCAGCAGTTAGGATAGAGAACAGGTCTATGAGTCAGAACAACATGGGTTCTAATCCCAACTCCATCACTTGTCTCCTTTGTGACCTTGGGCAAGTCACTTCACTTCTCTGGGCCTCAGTTACCTCATTTGTAAAATGGGGATTGAGACAGTGAGCCCCACATGCGACAGGGTCTGCCTCCAACCCAATTTTCTTGTATCCTCCCAGTGCTTAGTTCAGTGTCTGGCATATAGTAAGTGCTTAATACCATAATTATCATTATTAATAATGAATAAGATTGAATTGCACATAGTAAGTGCTAAATACAATTTTATTGATTTATTGAGGTTGATGGTGAGACAACTTAGACAGTGAATATAAGAAGGAGCCAGTTGCAGGACCTAATTCTCTCACAGAGTGCATAGAATTTCCCCATGTTGTGGGAAGATCGTTTTCCCCTTGTGCAATGACAGTGTTTTCCTTCTTCCTTCCTGGTGTTGCCATCATCTCAAAGTATTAGGTCTTAGAGACTTTTCCCCTCCCCCATTTATAACTCCTGAAAGCTATTTTTCAGTCTATGCTTCAGTGTGTCTTCTTTTTCTGTGTTTACAGTTCTCTTGGTTCATCTCACTCCAAAACAGCCATCTGGGTATTCATTCTCTTCTCTTTATATTATTAGCAAGCCCTAAAATAATCAAGTATATTCTTTGGCAATTAAGTTGAATGTTACTACCTGGGCAAAACAATAATAATAGTGGTATTTAAGTGTTCACTATGTGCCAAGTACTGTGTTAAATGCTGGGGGCAGATACAACATAATCAGATACAGTCCCCATCCCATATAGGGTTCACAGTCCATCACTGATATTTATTGAATGCTTGTTCTTTCATATTTATTGAGCATTTACTGTGTGGAAAGCACTTAGAGTAAAACAACAGACATTCCACAACAAGTTCACAATCTAGAGGGGGAGACAGACATGAATATAAATAAATTATATATATAAATATATACACACACACACACACACACACGTTGTGGGGATGGGAGGGAGGATGAATGAAGGAGCAAGTAAGGGTAACAAAGAAGGGAGCAGGAGAAGAGGAGAGGAGGGCTTAGTCAGGGAAGGCTTCTTGGAGGAGATGTGCCTTCAATGAGGTTTTGAAGTGGGGGAAAGCAATTATCTGTCTGATATGAGGAGGGAGGGTATTCCAGGCCAGAGGTAGGATGTGGGCAAGAGTTCAGCAGGGAGATAGACAAGTTCAAGGTACAGTGAGAAGGTGGGCTGGGTTGTAGTAGAAGAGTAGCAAGGTGAGGTAGGAGGGGGCAAAGTGATTAAGTGCTTTAAAGCCACTGGTGAGGAGATTTTTTTATGTGGAGGTGAATGGGTAACCACTGGAGTTTTTTTTTTTTGAGGAATGGGAAAACATGGTCTGAATGTTTTTAAAGGAAAATGATTTGGGCAGCAGAATGGAATATGGACTGGAGAGAGATACAGGAGGCAGGGAGGTCAGTAAGGAGTGTGATATAATCAAGGCAGAATAGCAGTACTTGTGTTAATGTGGTAGCAACTTGGATGGAGAAGGGGGGGCAGATTTTGGTGATGTGAAGGTAGAATTGGCAGGATTTAGTGATGGCTTGAATTAAACAAATCAAGATAACATTGAAGAACCAGAAAGTTACTACGATCTTAGGATTCTCTGTATCTGCCTCCTCCAACTGGGATTGCGAGCCTCTTGTGAGACAAGGGACTCAGCGTAGATGGATGGAGAGAACAGAGGTCTTGGAGTCAAAGGATCTGGGGTCTAATTGCAGTTCTGCCACTTACCACTGTGTGGCCTTCAAAAAGTCCCTTAAATTCTCTGTGGCTTAGTTCCCCATCTGCAAAATGGGTAGCCAATACCTGTTCTGCCTCTTACTGAGACTGTGAGCCCCATTTGGGGCCTGGTTATCTTGAATCAATCCAAGTGCTTAGTGTACTTGGCACATAGTAAGCACTTTAAAAATACCTCAATCATTATTATTACCTTAGTGCTTTCCATATATAACAAGTGCTTAATAAATTCAATAATAGTCTCACTACAAGAGGGCCAGATCCCTTTCTGTATTTATCTCCACCCTCTCAAATACATTCCTGTAAAGCTATCTCACCAAGACAACATAAAATGCATTGTTTTAAGAGTCATATTAACCAAAATGTGACTAGCCACTATTACTCAAATATGTTGTTCCTCAAGGGTCTGGAAGAAATATCATTTCCCTTGACTAACATCTGTCCCCAAAATACTAAGTAATAGTGTTTGTAAAGACAGCTGTTTGCTTACAACTATTACAGTAAAGAGTAGGGAGAAGAAACAGCTCCCTTTCCCAGAATATCTTATTTGATTCACACTTCATTTTTTAAAATCAACATGTAGAAGAAACACAGATTTCTGGCTAAAAGTGGGAAAATAGAAACAAAGGAATAAAACCTCCATAAGTTACAAATTCCTCCTACACCTACACTTCTCTTAAAGATACTAATATTGCAAACAAGCTTTAAGATTACAGTTAAAAATGTAGCTCTTCTTGGAATCTGAGGTTGCTAATAGCAAGGCTTTAAAGCAAATATCACAGCAAAACAAGAATGAAAAGTCCTACTAGAATGCATGGCCATGCGTTGTTATCTTTGGCCAGCCGAGCAGACATGATCAGAGTAATACCTCTGCTCATAAGAAGGATTCAATTATCCATGGCAGTAGGTTAGAATGATATTTAACTTGAAGAGGCTATAAAAATGCTACACTGGGGGCCAATTTTTCACCTTTGTTAGCAGTCATGACAAGGAGACCTTAGAAAGCAAAGCAGAAAACCCCAAAAGACAAGGAATCAGTCACAGCAACTTCTAATCACCCCCTCAAGGGTTAAGCTCTGAAGAAAGAAGACTGAGTCACACTTTTCATCCAGCTTAAGTAGGATCAGCTGTCAGCCTTAGGCCTCTCTCCTCCAACAGCATGGAGGTAATTATCTGGATAATTGAGGGGAAAAAAAGCTTAATTTAGTTGTATAAAAGGACAATTGATTACTTCATTATACTACCGACAAAATTACACACCTTCCCAACAGCTAAAACCCTAACTTTTGGAGAATGCAGTCAGGTAACAGAGGAAAAAAAAAAGGTCTAAACCAGTCATAATATGCAATGTTAAATCAAAGTTCTTCCTGTTGCTCCAGTTTCCTTTGAGTATGGCTACAGGCTATTATAACAAACCTAATCCTGGAAACTTCTACTACTGTCATTCTTTCTATACCAGCCTAAAAGGCAATATAAACTCTCTGTGTTCTCCTCTCCAACTTTACGATAAGTACCCTGTCTTGGTTTCAGAAGGAAGTGTTACATAACTAAACTTTTCCTGTGGCAATCCAAGTTTGTGATCCAGGAGCAAGATGCCTGCCACTCACCATGGCCACAGTACCTACAGAGGATTCATTCAATCATTTATTGAGCACTTACTGCATGCAGAGCACTGTATCAAACACTTGGGAAGTACAAGTTGGCAACATATAGAGATGGTCCCTACCCAACAGTGGGCTCACAGTCTAGAAGAGGGAGACAGACAACAAGACAAAACATGTAGACAGGTGTCAAGTCATCAGAATAAATAGAAGTAAAGCTAGATACACATCATTAACAAAATAAATACAATAGTAAATATGTACAAACATACAACAGGTGTATGTACAACAGGTGCTGGGGGGGGGTGGGGGGAGAGGATGCAGTTTGAATGCCAAGGATGCATCAGCCAAAACACATCCTTGCTGTAAATCCTTCTCTCCTAGTTCTTGCTCTGAGGTAAAACATCCAGAAGGCAACACCAGCCTTAGGCAGAAAGGCTAAACCATCCAAAAAGAAGCTTACCTCAAAGTCAGGGAGACAAGGAGCACTCCTTGGAGAGAGCATTTTCCTTTCAACCAACTCTAGAAGATGAGATTGCCAGCAGAGAACTGGCTTCTCTAGCTCTGAACTCGGGAGACAGTTTGCTTTCCTTGGGCATGCAGGTGTAAGTTTAAAGCCTCTTAGTCTAATTTGGCATTTATACCCAGCTGACACTCATGATCATCTCCCTTATCCCAACTCTCCCCACCTGGGCTGCTTAGAACAGATGCTCTGAAGCAGCATATACAGGAGTTATTGCAGTTCATTTTTTGTCTTGAAATGCTTTTCCTGCTGCTTGCTCTTAAGGAGATGAAGAAGAGATATAAGTGTTTCATAACAGTTCTATTTCTTCACAATGGCTTCCCCTAACTATTCTACTCAACTCTTGTACTAATTTACTATTCTATTTTATTTTGTTAATATGTTTTGTTTTGTTGTCTGTCTCCCCCTTCTAGACTGTGAGCCCGCTGTTGGGTAGGGATAGTCTCTGTATGTTGCCAACTTGTACTTCCCAAGTGCTTAGTATAGTGCTCTGTACACAGTAAGTGTTCAATAAATACCACTGAATGAATGGACACTTCTTCCAAATCAACAATGAGAGAAGATGTCACTCTAAAAAAATCAAAGGCTTTCTGAATATTTTTGCCTAAATAGTATGGGCGCTTACTGTGTGCAGAATATTCTTGATTATTTTAGGGCTTGCTAATAACATAAAGAGAAGAGAATGAATACCCAGCCGGCTGTTTTGGAGCCAACCCCCTCAAGCTACCTGTATGCTTAAAGGACCTACGTTTTGGTTTGCATTTTTTTTTCAGTTTTACTACTGCAGGATGTCCATAACAGGAGTCTCATCCCCAAATATCCATCAGATCAAACCTTTCAAATCATTAGCCAAACAGGTAGTGGAAAAAGCACAAAGCTGGGAGTCAAAAGACCTGGAATCTAGTCCCAACACCACTATTTGCCTGCTGGATAACCTGGGCAAATCATTTAATTTCTGTGCCTTGAATTTTCTTATCTGTAAAATGTGATTAAATATCTGCTCTTCCTCTTAGACCATGAACATGAGGAACAGGGACTGTGTCTGATACGTGAGCCCATTGTGGGCAGGAATGTCTCTGTTGCTGAATTGTACTTTCCAAGCACTTAGTACAGTGCTCTGCACACAATAAGTGCTCAGTAAATATGATTGAATGAATGAATGACCCTACTGTACCAAGCCCAGCACTTAGCAAAGTGTTTGACACAATGTAGGTGTTTAACAAATACCACAATTATGATTATTATCAATAGAACAGTAATTCTAAAATTAATCCTTAGGGCCTTTCCTTGTGTTATTTGGCACAGACAATGCCTCCAGTGATCACTCAATAAGTATTCAGTATTGATGATTAGTGTTAAAAGGCATACATCAGCCTGTTCAAGATACAACACTATTTGGGCCCCCGCTCTCAAGCAGTTTGCACTATGAATTAAACATTTATGTGTGTTTCAGTATTGAAGACATTCCCCTGAAGTAGTCAAAAACAGATTTTTATATGAATCAATATATAGCATTGCATAAATATATAGCATAATAATAAATATATAGCATTGCATTAGGGCCTCTAACTCTCTTTTGGTTACACATATGCCTAGCTACAGATGAATCTGATGGAGTGTAACTTGTAAACCCTCTGATGCAAAAGTATTTCTCCCTAAAGCAGCTAACTGAAAGCAACCACCCCTCTTTCTCACTCCTTCAGACTTCCCTGCTTTCCCCTGCAGATTACAGGAAGCAGCGCTAGGAAAAGCACAGACTGGGAAGTCTGAAGAACATGGGTTCTTACCTGCTGTGTGACCTCGGACAAGTTGCTTCACTTCTCTGTGCTTCAGTTACCTCATCTGTAAAATCTGCTACAAGTCAAAACTCACCTGTGCTGGGCAGCAGCAGCATGGGTGAGAGTCAAGGTCAGAGACCCGTTTACTGTGTAGAAGGGGGCAATGGTAAACCACTTCTGTATCGTTACCAAGAAAACTCTATGGATCCACTACCGGAACATTTGCAGATGGAAGTGGGGGTATTCTGGGAGAGATGTGTCTATGGTGTCGCTATGGGTTGGACACAACTTGACAGCATAAGACAACAACAACAACAACAAAACGGGAATTGAGACTGTGTCCAACCTGATTACTTTGTATCTACCTCAGCTCTTAGAGCAGTGCTTAATACATAGTAAGCACTTAACAAATACCGTAATTGTTGGGAAAAGAGAAGGAAGAAGAAGTAATAGTAGTAACAAGCAAGAACAGGGCCTAGAGAATTAAGCATAGGCCTGGGATTCTAATCCCAGCTCTGCCATGTAGCTGCTGTGTGACCTTGGACAAGTCACTTAACTTCTCTACACCTCAGTTTCCTCATCTGTAAAAGGGGATAAAATACTTGTATGCCTTTCCTCGGACGGTGAAACTTCTTTAGGACAGGGAAAGTGTCTGATCTGTTTGTATTGTATATACCCCAGTGCAGTTTATGGTGCTTTGCACATAGTAAGAACTTAACAAATACTACAATTATTATTATTATTAGTAGTAATGCATTTATTGAACACCACTGGCTCATGCAAATAAGTACAAAACAAATCAAGCAATCAATAAAAGGCATTTATTGAGCACTTACTATTTGCAAAGAGCTGTATTAAACACTTAGGAGAGTACCGTGCAATAGAGTATGCTGACATAATCCCTGCCCCTAAGGATCTTAGAGTCTAGAGGAGGAGACGGATAGTAAAATAAATTTCAAAAATGGGAAGTAGTAGAGGTAAAGATAGGTGCATATGTGCTATGGGGTTGAAAGTGGGGTGAATACCAATTGCTAAAGAGGTACAGATTTGAGTACATAAGCAATGCAGAAGAGAGATTAATAGGGAAAATGAGGGCTTAGTCAGAGAAGGTCTCTTGGAGATGTTATCATAGTAGGGCTTTGAAGGTGGGAAGGATAGTGATCTGGCAGATACAAAACAAAAGGGAATTCCAGACTACAGGGATCCTGTTTGGAGAAGCCTCCCAAATTATTGATAGACATGGTTTGTGTACATATGTGTATGTGCAGTTCTGGACAAATAAGTACTGTAGGTTTCCTTTAATGCAAGGTTTTACAAGAATGCAACCCCTACCTGGCTATATTTATAGGAGCATTTTTTTTTCTTATTTTACAAATGGATCTAGTTGTTTTTTCCCTATTTAATTTGGCCATGATGACGCAGGAATGATGTTCTCACTTAGGTATGATCATATTTGTGCCAATAAATGAGTTCACTGGGAAGGTGATTGGCACCGTATTCCTTTGGAAATCATTTTATGATGAAAACTGAGTCTAATCTAGATCGGAGAAACAGCACGGCCGAGTAGAAAGAGCACGGGCCTGAGAGTCAGAGAACCTGGGTTCTAATCCCAGCTGCACCCATTGTCCACTGTGTTACCTTGGGCAAATCACTTAACTTATCTGGGCCTCAGTTTCCTCATCTGTAAAATGGGGATTAAGACTGTAAACCCCAGGTGGGGCATAGACTGTGTCCAACTTGATTATCTTATATGTACTCCAGCGCTTAGTACAGTGCCTGGCACATAAGTGAGCATTTAACAAATACCATTTTTTTTAAAGAGCTCTGCAAAGAAATCCTGCTCACAAAGCTCACAGAGTTGCCTGAACTCAGAGGCACTCCACAGTCTCTAGAGCTCAGGTTCCTCTCCAGTCTTGCCCTCAGACAAACACAAGGAGATCTCTCTGTGGTTGTCTGCTCCTCCTAGCAGCATCTTCATCCAACTAGTCCACTGTCACAGAAGGACCCCAGAGTCCCCTTTATTGGTTAAGAAAGAAAGGTTTGACCTGAAACTCTATGTGCACCTCATTAATCTAAATTTTGTTCAAATAACATTCTAAATTATTCCCTTCAGTATCATCTTTAAAGGGGGTTAGACATATGTAAAATTCCAATTAAATGCATTTTAATCTTTATACAGAGTATATCAAAGATGGATAAAGATATTATGTTCCCAGAATAAATAATCTCTGGGCCATATTAAACAGAGAGCAATGTAGACTACTTGAAATAACAAGGGTTTGAGAGTCAGAGGACCTGGGTTCTAATCCCAGCCCTACCACTTACCTGTTGGGCACTTGAGAGTGTACAACAGAATTAGCAGACATTCCCTTCCAAGCACTGTAGTAAGTGCTGAGATATACACAGGGTAATCAGGTCCCACATGGAGCTCACAGAGTTAGAAGAAGAAACAACAGGTTCCCCAGTTACCCAGTTTGCAAATAAGAAAAGTAAGACACAAAGAAGTGACAGAATATGTCTGTCAACTCTGTTAAATTGTCTTCTCCCAAGCTCTTAGTACATGGTCTGTATGCAGTAAATGCTCAATAAATACAGTTGATTGATTATACAGCAGATAAGTGGTGGAGTATGGATTAGAACCCAGGGCCTGAGACTCCCAGGACTTCTCTTTCACCTAGAGCATGCTGCTTTCCCAGGGAAGAGGCTGGGGAGAGAGGAGACTATTCAAAAATCCCAGGAACATTTCACAGTCTGCAATAATTGGATCCTTGTGGAGTTTTGCAGAAACAGGTGAATGATTGAAAGTGTTTGTTCATTATAAATTATTTTATTTATTTTCCCTAACATTAAATAAAATTAATTCTTACACTGATTGGTCCTAATGCTGAAGTATCAGCTCAGACCTCCCCACCTTAGAAGGTTGGACTGTAGAAACTGAAGAAGAAAAACAATGGTGGAGGGTGACCAGTTTTAGGTCCCCCATGAGAATCCCAAGCACAGCATCAGGATCAAGGGCAAAAAAACCCCAAAAAGACATTGTTTTTAACCAGCTATGCAATTTTTCTCACAAAATGCATGTATGTACCTCTGTACATCTCCCCTCCCTAAACATGGGACAGAATTGCCACTTCCAATGCAGCCCTGAGTCAGTCCGGGATCACGCAGATAGACACGCTTTTACAACTGTTGCTTAGAAGAGCTGTCGTCCCTGGTGCTTCTGTATCATTACCCTTCACCCCTACTTCTCCTTGGATTAAATGTTTCAACTGACTGGATGATGACTGAAGGCTTGGAGTGTGTTCCTCTGACCAGTCTCTCCTCTCCTCTCCCTCTTCCTCACCTCTCCTCACTTCCCCTCTCCTCTCCTCACTTCTCCTCTCCTCTCCTCACCCTACCTCTCCCTTTCCACTCCTCTCCTCACCTCTTCTTTTCTCACCTCTCCTCTCCTCTTGTTGATCTGGGTGTCCTCCCCTTCTCCCGGAACTGCGGCTTGAGTGATTGACACCACTGTCGGCCAATTTGTTTGGACTAACTGCCTAAGGGAGAGAGCGGGATTGACCTTGGCATCTGGGAAATCAGGAATGGCATCTGAGAGATGTGATTGAGGACTGCCCTTAGGTCTTGGCAGGTTTCGGTTCCATATGCCTAGAGGTTTGGGCCTCTGGAAAGTCAATCCATCAGTTGTATTTATCGAGCGCTTACTGTGTGCAGAGCACTGTAATAAGCCCTTGGAAGAGTACACAATAACAGAGTCGGTAGATACGTTCCCTGCCTACAATGAGCTTACAGTCTATTATGGGCCAAGTACTGTACTAAGAATGGGGGTAGATGCAATATAAACTGATGAAACTTGGGCTTTATATCACATGCCCCCTCCTTCCTCTCCCCCTCCTCCCCATTCCCAACCCCCCCCGCCTTACCTCCTTCCCCTCTCCATAGCACCTGTATATATGTACATATGTATATATGTTTGTACATATTTATTACTCTATTTATTTATTTTACTTGTACATATTTATTCTATTTATTTTATTTTGTTAATATGTTTTGTTTTGTTATCTGTCTCCCCCTTCTAGACTGTGAGCCTGCTGTTGGGTAGGGACCGTCTCTATATGTGGCCAACTTGTACTTCCCAAGTGCTTAGTACAGTACTCTGCACACAGTAAACACTCAATAAATATGATTGAATGAATGAATGAATGAATGTCTCTATTTTTACAAAAAGTCATAACAAAACTTGTGCTTTGCACACACTGAAGAACAAAGTGGACAGAGAATACTGATTAAAAAAATAAGAACTGAAATAATCCCATTTTTCTGGTTAGAAAGCATTGCATTTGAATTATGAAATGTTTGAAAACTTCCATCTGTCCTTGCAGTTGCCACACTTTTTTTGACATCAGTAGTGTAACCACACATTAAATAAACTATTCCTATAAATTTCTACATATTTCTCCAGATTAGAATAATGTAATCTTGATGCTGTGCTCCATGAGTTTTACAGGGCTCCATTTATGTGGCCAAGAACTTGAGAATTCTTTTAAATATCGCAAGAACACTTTCAGTCTGCATTGATTATTGTATCAACGGCCTGATGTGTGGCAGCAACACCAAGTCTGGATTTCATCAAAAGGAAAATAAAGAATTGTTTTGCTACTATAAAAAAACTATGGACAGTGTCTGGTCTGACTGTATCAAGTTTGCCCCATTGCTGGCACATTATTGGCCTCAGGGGTAGGCAATCAAATACCACGGTTATTCTTATGGTATTCAACACTATGGTACATCTGCACCTGAATTTCTGTGTGCAGTTCTGGTGTCTAAAGAGCATCAGAGATTTGGAAAAGGTACCGAGAAAGGCAAACAAGTTATTCAACACGGAATGAAGTCACTTCCTTCTGTGCATAAACAATCAATTGTATTTATTGAGTGCTTACCATTTGCAGAGCACTGTACTAAGTGCTTGAAGAACAATTTAATATTATAGACACATTCCCTACCCACAGTGACGTTGCAGGGTAGATCTGGGTCCTTCAGTCAGTAAAGGCAAAGGATAAGAAGGTTCACAATTGAACTTTAGAACAACATGACCGTTGTAGGCAAGGCAAGGATGGAAATGATACTCAACAAATTCCCCTGAACTCCAGACTAGGGGACATCCTTTGAACTTTAAGATAGTGGTAACAAGACAAACAAGAGGTAACACTTCTTTCCCCCAGTGGGTAGTAGGCACATGGAATTTATGAAAAGAACTTGTGCTGACACAAAAGGTTCAAAAAGAGTTTAGAAACATGCATGGGTGATAAAGTAATAATGGCTTATTACCGCTGGTAGAAAGTGAGAGTTACCAAGATACCATGAAAGGTTTTGAAAATGCTACTGATTAGCTCCCCAGAAATGTCTTTGATTCTTAGAATGCTCAATCTTTCTGGGACTTTAGCTTTATCACAGGTCATGTGATACATTTCCCACATGTCCTTTCCCCCGACCTCCCTGCTCACATCTAGGGGTGCTGGGTGGATGATTCCTCTGGAGGGGAAGAGGAGCACCACAACTTGCCTGTGTGTCATCGGGTAGCACTGGACTGACCCACAGTGTATTACTAAAATAAAAATTAGGGAAGCTAGAAGTATAATTTTAACCATGAAGGGAAGCATGTGGCCTATTGAAAAGAGCACAGGCCTGGGATTCAGAGGATTCTGACTGGGTTCTAATCGTGGTTCTGCTAGTTGCCTGTTGTGTGACCATGGGCAAGTCACTTCACTTTTCTGTGCCTCAGTTTCCTCAGCTGTAAAGTGGGGATTTAAAGTCTATTCTTTTGCCTGTGACCAACCTATCTCGTATCTACCCTAGAGTTTAGAACAACTCTTAACACCTAGTGAAAGCTTAGCAAATACTGTAAATAATGATAATGTTAATAATAAAAATATTAATGTCCAGCCTGGCAGCATCCACACCCCACACATTCTTAGGTGCTATTGTTGGAGATAGAATCCTTGGCAAAGTGGACACTGCTCTGATCAATAATGGCATTGCTTCTGTTCTCCTCAGCATTTGTTTGTCGTCCGATACAAGTCTGGGGCTTGTTTGTTGTAGCCTAAGTCATAGACGATGTTCTCAAACTTGTTTGAGAGGCCAGGAGCTCTGAATTGTGTACTGCTTATTTTGTTCTTGCTTTCAAAGGATATGTCTGTATATAAAACACTTCCACCCTAAAGTAAATCATGGCTGACCCAAACAGTTACTTACTCAAAAAGATGGACAGTTGAGGAAACACATGTTTATGATTTTGTAGAAAAAATGAAGCAGATGGGCTTCATTTGATCTAGGAAGACAAAACATTGAGGGTCACTGCAGCTGTAATGTTCTTTAGAACAGGTGGGTTGTTGAGAGACTCTAGAGGGAGGAGGGAAAGGGGACTTAGAATTTACCCCAGAAAAGAATGGATTACATCCTTAAATGAACGATAATATTTGACACAGTGAGAATTATTACCTTAATCTCTGAGACTTAGGTATTTTTGGAAGCTGCACAAATTATTTTGGCTTCCAATGGATCCTGGAAAAACTAGACTACATTTGTCACCACAAAGGGAAATTTCCACATTTATTCCAGGTGCACTTTGGGGAGACCAACATATAGGCCAAATGTTGGCCAAGACTGACCTAAGTGATTATAAAAAAAATAGATAAACGGAAGTGTTATAATTGCAGCCTCTGAATAGCTGTAGAATGCTTTGTGTCATTTCAGAGCATCAATCTCTTTTTTTTCCACTCCTAAAACTTTCACTGGCTTTTCGACATCTCTCATTGCCATAGCAGTGCTCTCTCTGAAGGCAAAGAGCATCAGTAGTCTGAGTAAATGCTCTTGAACTCCATTTAGCAAAAGGACTGCAACTGATCTGTTACATTTGGAACTGCCCCTTGGGTTTGCAATAGTGCTTGGTACATGCCATGTACCAAGCACTACCAACCACCAACTCTACCAACTCTATGCACACAGTGTGACAGGTACCGAGAGTCCACATTGTTATTTTCAATAATGCAAGCACAAGAAAGTGATAGGCCTTCAGTCAGTGGTATTTACTGAGCACTTGCTAAATGCAGAACATTGTACTAAGTGCATGGGAAAGTACAGTGCAAAAGAGTTAGCAGACCCTTACTTGCCCACTGTCAGTATAGCATCTTTTTCAAGCAAGGTCAACTGTACGTACATATATCAATCAATTATTTAGCCATTTGTATCTACTGAGTGCTTACAACAGAATCAGCAGACGTGTAAACTGTCCACAATGAGCTTATACTCTAGAGTCTATGCATATGCAGTCTATATGTACCGGTGCATATATACACAAATACCATATACCTACAAATAGGTATTCTATATCACATTATTTATAATGTATAAGCAATGATATAATTATTAATGATAAAATATATAAAATATGTGAGCTTATATATTGCATGGTATTTTTTAAGTGCTCACTATGTATCAAGCATTGTTCTAAGCAAGGTTGGACACAGGCCCTGTTCCACATGGGGCTCACAATCTAAGTAGGAGGGTGAACAGGTACTGAATCCCCATTTTACAGTTGAGGAAACAAAGGCCCAGAGAAATCAAGTAACTTGCCCAAGGCCAGGCAGCAGGCTTGTGGCAGAGCCGGCATTAGAACTCAAGTCCTCTAGCTCCCAGGTCCATGATTTATCCATTATGCCATGCTATTTATGGATATATATGGATATATAACAATCATAAATAACTCTACACCTCTAACCTGGAAAAAAGAAAAGCTAGGGATGGTAAAAGTATAAACTTAGCCATGAAGATGGATGTCGAGAATGGCAGCATTCAACTCTTTCTCCACGCATCCTTTGGTGCTACTGTTAGAGATAGAATCTTCGGCAGAATGGCCGTTGCTCTGACCAATAATGGTACTTACTGAAGATCACATGGCATTTTTTTATGATGTTCAAATTAATTTCACAGTCCCTGGTTTTCTTTAGGCTACCTAATTTTCTTCAGGTCTAGGACTTGTGGTCGTGTACTCTGGCTGGTTAACATAATCTTCCTTCATGTTTCCGAAGCTGTCAGTTTATTACTGCCCATTTCTCAAAATCCCTCTGAGTCTCACTGGAGTTTGGGCTGTGACCCCAATAATTTCAGTACTGCTGAAGGATATTTTACTGGTAATAGTTTTAGAAGGCATTTACACAGTGATTACAAGGTACTAGTGTACACTCTCATTAGTACAGATCAGATGAACTACCCCAGAGAATGAGAGAATCTGGCCATTTTCTGAAGTGAGTTTCGTATCTCACTCCAGATATGGATGCTTTGGCTCTCCTATGAAATAGAGAAAGGAATGGCAATTTTTTAAAATTTCACTAATTTAAAAATTGAATGTTAATCTCATTGATGACTAGCTTCTTCCAAGAGGTATTCTCTCACTCCCTGGAATTAGACCTTGAGCTTCATTTTGTGATGGTGGACTTCCTATCAATCAATCAATGGGATTTATTGAGTGGCTACTGTGTGCAAATCACTGTACTAAGCACCTGGAGAGAGTACAGTATAGTAGAGTTGGTAGACATCTTTCCTGTCCCAAAGGAGCTTATATGCCAGGGAGTTTTGACTTGCATACCAATCACCAGGCTAAGAATAAGGAAGCATGTTTTGCTTCCCTATAGACTATAAACTATTCGTGGGCAGGGATCATGTCTTAAACTATTCGTGGGCAGGGATCACGTCTACCAAATCTATTGTACTGCACTCCAAGCTCTTTGCAACAGTGCTCTGCAAACAGTATATGCTCAAAAAATACCAATGATTGATTGATTGATTGACTGCCTGTTGAACCCCCCTGGAAGTCAAGGAAGCAAATTTATGGGATTCAAGTGAATGTATTCTTGACTAAACATAACTTCCTGATCCCAAAGTAATGAAAAGAGACCTTTTGGATCTAGCTCCAAATATCATCTTGATGGTTTAAGTGCTGGTAGATCAGAGGCATAAGGATTACATTCCCTATAAAATATGCATGTGTTCAGAAACAGAGGGACTGATTCTCTGGAAGCCCATCCCTCCCTCTGTCTGTGGAGTTCCTTTGGATTGCAGTAGGAACTCTGCATGCAAAAGGAAATACTTGTCAGGAGAATTGGGCCCAGAGGAAAAACAGGCTTGGCAAAGGATGATGTGGAGTCTAATGAATACAAAATGTTTGAGAGAGTCGTCTGAGGCATTTCATAAATCTAAAATGCAGTCAGGTTGGCCCAACCCGTCAAAAGATCTGAAACAGTTGGTCAGTCATTAGCAGGGCAGATAAATAAGCACCGATGTGGAGAGAGTGGTCCTTAGTTCAGAGGTTTGAATCATGCCGTCTCTCACTATAATTGCATCTTTCATATTCATGACATAATGATGAATGCAATGTAACATAACACCATCCCTGTGCTAATCCAGCATCAGAGAGGGTGGGATATTTTAACAAGCAGTCGTTACTTTTTCTTTTTTTTTCCAGCTTGTTGTTGGCAGCAAGATGGAAACATGCAGGTTATCAGAAACTGGAACATCCTATAATCATGCCACGTGGGAGGCCTAGGGAGGGATTTGGGGTTTTGTGATGGAAAAAGATTCCAACAGCAAAAAATAAAATGATCAAATTGTCCTTTTGTGAAACACTGCCTCCTAATGCTTCATTTTCAATTCAAAACTCATCAGTATGTTCGTAACTCCACCGTAGAGCACTTGTTGAAATGAAAGTTTTCAACATAAAGAAAGGAGGGGAAGTAAAATATGGAATGGCACTTTTGTTTTTAGTACATTTTTATCAAATCAAGGCAGGCTTAAGCTAAAAATTGCTTCAAGGGAAATGTTTTCTAACAAATTCCAGGCATTCCCTATGTGTCTATCAACAAATAGCACTGGAAGGATAAGTGGTATAATATTGTTTATCTAAGATTTGCTGTCCTATTTTTACCTCTTAGCTTTCTTCTGCAGCTGGCTGACCCATTGAATCTTCCCAAAGGCAGGATCCCAGAATACTAATGTAGTTATGCCAGATCTGCCTCTTAACCAGATGGCACTAATGACGTATCTTGTCTCCATTGCTTACCAGTCTACTAGCCCATTCTTTTCTCTGTATTCCAGGAAATAAGTATGGGTATATCGGTGGTGGAGTTCTCTTTTTTGGAGATGCAATTAACATTCTCCAGGTTGCTTGAATCAGACATAATGTCCTGGGCAACTTTAAGAAAGATCCTGTGATTTATAACTCCTTAAGTTTACAGGGGATTCACATTAAATTACTGCTATCTGTGGTTGCCAAAACGAAATAGAATATATTTTGAAAAGATAAAATAAAATGTTTTAGGCTTCTTTAAAAGTTTTGTAAGAGGGAGCACTAATTAAAGCAGGTCAGCAGAGTCACATCAAAAGGTGACTTTGAAGTACAATACCCCCTTATCACAAGAATGTCTTGGGAGTTGGACATTTTCTTCCACCAGGACAAATCCTTAACAAGGCATTACATGAAAAAGTTTACTACAGGTCAGTGGCAGACTTTTCCTGTTCAACATAATGGAAGCCTATTCAATAAAGGAGGCCACAAGAATGTGGGCTTTGGAATGCCACCACTACACAGTGTTTTCATTTGTGAGGAAATTCATTTGCTTTGAGATGTGGGTCCTTGCTCTTATCCTGTCACACAAGATTGTGAATGAAATAAAACCTCTATTTAGTAATTATAATGATTAAGGTATTTCTTAAGAGCTTACTATGCATCAAGCACTGCTCCAAGAGTTGGGGTAGAAACAAGATATTCAGATTGACCACAGTCCCTGACTCACTCAGGGCTCCCAGTCTAAGTAGAAGGGAGAACAGGTAATGAATCCACATTTTACAGTTGAGGAAACTGAGGCACAGAGAAGTGAGGTAACTTGGCCAAGGTCACACAAGCAGACAAGTGGCAGAGCAGGATTAGAATACAAGTCCCCTCCTCTCAGGCCCATCGTCTTTCACTAGAGCACAGTATTTCCCCATTTGAATGGATCCAGTTGATTCTCACAAGAACTTTGAATATATATCTCCCTGTAGGCAATTTTAAAGTACAGGTAGGAGTAGTAGTATTTATTGAGTCATGCTCTGTACTAGGCACTTGGGAAGTATAGAAAAAAGAAGTGCTATATTCTCTGCTCACAAGGCACTTACACTCAACTCATGAAGACAAAAGTAAAAATATTTCAACCAGGGGAGTCAAAACAAGTAGGCAAGTGCACCTATACAATTAAGGAGAATGGGTACATGTAAAAAAAAATTATGGTATTTGTTAAGTGCTAAATATGTGGTAGGAACTGAATTAAGTGCTGGGGTATATTCAAGTTAATTCAGTTGGACTGAGATCATGTCCCATGTGGGGTTCACAGACTTAATACCCATTTTACAAATGAGGAAACTGAGGCACAGAGACATTAAGTCACTTGCCCAGCAGATAAGCGATAGAGTTGGGGTTAGAACACAGGGCCTCTAACTCCCAGGCCCGCCCACACCCTTTCCTCTAGGCCACGGCTGTTTCTCATTTGGCCATGCTGATTCTCATAAGTGCTGGAGTTGACTGATGTTCTTGTACAACTTACCATGCTGCAAAATTAATTAGAGGGAGGGGGTGTTGGAATTCTACAAATATGGGGGAAGCTGTGGTCTGTGAGACTTGAAGATGGAGGGGCACTCCAACCTAGGAGAACAGCATGAGTCGAGGCACAGGAGTGGGAAAGACAAGAGTGAGATACAATTCAAAGTTTGGCTCTAGAGGAAGGAAGACAGCAAATTGGGGAACAGCAGGTGAACAGAGCTGTTATGTAAAATGGGGAGAGTTGTTGGAGAGCTGTGAAGTTGATTATGAGGAGATTGTGCTTGAGAAGGAGGGAAACGGGAGATGGCTGGACGCATTTGAAGAGAAGGGAAATGTAAGACGTATGACAAGTGGTGCTTGAGGAAGATGATTCTTACAATACTGTAGAGAATATACCGGAAGGGAGAGAGGCTGGAGGTTGGAAGATCAGGGAGGGGGCTGACTCAGTAGCCTCAGCAGAACCAGAGCTCGTATCATAGAAGAAGCAGTTTGGACAGGGAGGGAAGGGCAGAACTAGGAGATTGTGAAGGCAGAATCCGCAAGATTTGGCAGTAGATTAAATGTAGTGTTGAAAGAGACCAGAGTCAAAGACTTGAAGGTCTGGAAAGAGCTGGTGGGATTTTGAGCATTTGAGCCAATGAGGGAGGACGAGTAGAGTGAGAGCAGGAAACTGAGCTGGGCTGTAGTTACAACATTGTGAATTTGGAGAGAAAGAAGTTAGGGTAGAGCATTTTTAAGCAGGCAAATGGGTGTTCTTTTTTGGTCACAAACACCCTTGTGTTCTCGGGAGGAATGGTGGTCAGAGAACTGCAAGGACAAAATGGACAAAATTGATTTTAGACAGTGTGACCTTGGGCAAGTTATAACATGACACCACCTTGATGGCAAGGCATTTATCTTTGAGGTCAAAAATCATGCTTTTTTGTAGTCTCCTACAGTACTCTGCTAAGAGAAAACACTCAACTAAAGCTACTGAGTGACCTATCGCACTAGATACATGCACCCAAGAACATACTTGGTCCAAATATCGACTCTCATGATATAGGTTCCCATGAAATCTAAGCAAAATGACCATAGAAGAGAGAGGCAGTTAGGTTAGGATGACTTCCCTAGCTCTCTGCCTTTCCTTAGCTCTACTCAGATTTTGTTTAGGTCCTGAGTCCTTGGGTCAGGGTTGTTTTGGGAACTAACCTAAACAAATGTCCTATTTCACAATTCTCTTTCTTCAAGAGTTAGAAACAGATACATAAAAATATGAAATATCTTTTCTGCCCATCACCCAAAATTAGAATTTGCAGTTGACATGTCTTTAACCTTTGCTTAGCTCAACCACATTCTCTGTTCCTTGTTCCTCCTATTAAGCCAGTAGGCTAGTGGTAGTTACTGGGTGTCTACTGTGTGCATGAGTGTACATCAGAAGCAAGATCCACATTCTCTGCTCTCAATAGGTTCACAATGTAAAGGGAGAGGGGAAAAAAGTATTTTTAAGGTACTTTGCTTATTTTGTGCCAAGCATTGTAAGGGGCCTTCAAGGTCCATATCATCTATAATTCCATTTATTTAGATTCATTCTATGGATGCTTGTCTACTTGTTTTGTCGCCTGTCTACTTGTTTTGTCGCCTGTCTACTTGTTTTGTTTTTGCTGTCTGTCTCCCCGCTTCTAGACTGTGAGCATGTTGTTGGGAAGGGATTGTCTCTATCTGTTGCCGAATTGTACTTTCCAAGAGCTTAGTTCAGTACTTGGCACACAGTAAGTGCTCAATAAATACAATTGAATGAATTGTACTTAAGTGCTTGGGTAGATACGTGATAATTGGGTTGGACATAATCCCTGTCCTATATGGGGTTTAAAGCTTAAGTAGGAGGGAGTAAAGTTTAATTCCCATTTTATATATGAGAAAACTTAGGCCCAAAAAAGTGGAATGACTAGTCCAAGGTCACACAGCATGTAACTGGCAGAGCTTGGAATTAGAACCTAGATCCTCTGACTCATCATCATTGTTTGTTTTTTTTTTGAGTGATTACTGCATGTTGAGTACTGTACTAAGTGCTTGGGAGACTCCCAGGCTCTTTCCACTGGGCCATGCTGCTTCTATTTACAAATATTGTGCATATAAACATATAGGGTGAAGTGGTACAATAATATTTGGATGAAACTGCAGAATAACTCTTACTATTTGTAAATAATTTGTGCCTGCCTGCCTCCTCTATCAGAGGCTAAGTCAAGGGTAGGAACTGTGTTTTTTTCTTCTTTTTAATTCTGTGAGGTGTTTTGCCCACTGCATCCATGAGGGGCTCAATAATTACACTCTATTGATCACATTTGGCAGAGAATAGCAGGTTACATTCATTCATTCATTCACTCAATCACATTTATTGAGCTTACTGTGTACAGAGCACTGTTCTAAGTGCTTGGAAAGTACAATTCAGCAACAAATAGAGACAATCCCTACCCTACAGTCTATAATGGGGGAGACAGACAACAAAACAAAACAAGTAGACAGACATCAATAGCATCAATATAAATAAATAGAATTATAGATAATACACATCATTAATAAAAAATAGAATAATAAATATGTACATATATGCACAAGTGCTGTGGGGTAGGGAGGGTTTAGAGCAGAGGGAGGGAGACAGGGTGATGGAGAGAGGAGGAGGAGAAGAGGAGCAGAGCAGGTTACCTGCTCACTGTAATTTTTCACTGGCTGTTTTTCACATCCTCGCTTGTTCGTTAACTATATACCAGGGCGGCTGAGAAATGGTTTGCCCAACAGCCGTGATGTGAACATGAGGCAGGTGCCATCTCCTCTGGAATGGACAGAAGGATTCAGAGAGGCCACCAGGCCCCTTCTTAACCCTCACCCATCCCCTGGGCCCTTTCTTCTCCCTTGGTGGTGAGCCCTGGGCTCCAAAGATCTTGCCAAGAGTCCAGGAAAAGGAAAAGTGGATATTTCCATCCAGAACCCCCATGGACCACACATCTTCCAGCCCCTTTCCCCTTCAGGTTGGGGGAACGTCACATGAGTGTGCCTCACTGATGCCCATGAAGACATTTGGGTGGCATCTCAATCCCTGACTCCCTTAGATGCTGTCTTGACATGAACAGTTTCCTCCTCTTTTCAACATGCCTTCGACAAGTGGGCTGCACAACCATTAGACAAAAATAGAAATAATCTGGTGGGTCCCTCCTGTTTGCTTAATGACCAGAATATTCCCGGCCTGGTGTTCAGTCAACTGGAAATAACTCAGAGGGGAGGTTAAGGGGGTATTTAATATGTGAGCCCTGCTTACTCTCTGGGGTGGCAATCTAATTCCTCTCCCCCTCACCAAACTGCCATCCCAAACTGAGAGTACCCCATACTTTCTCCCCAGAGGCAGGGATTTTTCAAATGACTTTCTTGTTCTTGTCTGTGGAGATTAGTTTTCATCCCTGGAATAATTGATTTGGCCTTGCTGGATGCAAAATATGCATAAAAAAATAAATAAGAGGTTGTCCTTAGCTGTAAAATCTAGGCTAGTTCTATACAATTTTTTTTCTGGTGATTCAAGCCTTTTAAATACCCTTGGGCCTGTATTTTCTGCATAATCCATACAGATTTCTTTTTACCAGAATTTCCTGATACAGTCAAAGGCCAGCCAAGACATAACTATATTATTTAAGGTGGAGCAATATGCTTTATGATGATTTTTATATGTAATGTTAATGTTAATGAGGAGTTAATGATGTTAATGAGGAGTTAATGATGTTAATGAGCAGATCATTACTCAGGTATGGCATGAACAAGAAATGCTCTGTTGAATATCAATCTGCTTCCTTCCAAATCGTAATATAGGATTCTTGTCTCCTGAAGGATACATAAAACATAAGCAGATTCATGGAGCCCTCAACTATCACTCATCCTCTTTATTTCCTTCCCCCTGTTCATCATGGCAGAGTCCTTCTTCAGAAGACTTGGTAATATAATCCTTCCTCTAATTGTATCAATCACTCAAGAATTTACTGTTTGCAAGAACACTGAAATGAGTGTTCGAAAGAGTACAACAGAGGTTGTAAACAGGATCCCTGCATGTAAGGAGTCTGTGATCTAGTTGGGGAAGCAGGCAATAAAAATAAATTACAGAAAGGGGAAACACCAAGTACAAGGACATGTATCCAAGTACTGTGAGGGATGGGATGGGATGGGATGAGTATCAAAATATATGGACCCATACGCATGGGCAAAACAGAGGGGAGGGAAAATAGGGAGGGAGAAAAGAAGGTAGTTGTGAAAGACTTCCTGCAGGAGAAATGATCTTAGTAGGGCTTTGAAGATGGGGAGAGTGGTAGTTTGTCCTTATCTTCCCACCCAAACCCTGTTCTCCCCACTGTCTTCCCCATCATTGTACACAATACCACAATCCTCCCTATCTCACAACCTTGGCATTGTCCTTGACTCATTCCACCCACATATATGATTTATTACCAAATCCTGTCAGTTCTACCTTCAAATATTGCTTAAATCTGTCCTTTCCTCTCCGTCAAAACTATTACCATGCTGATCCAAACACTTATCCTATACCACCTTGTATACTGCACTTGCCTCCTCACTGATCTCACGGCCCTCCTGTTTTTCCCCACTCCAGTCATCACTCTGCTGCCCAAATGATTTATCAACAAAAACATTCAGTCTATGTCTTCCCACTCCTCAAGAACCTCCAATGGCCGTCTATCCACCTCTACATCAACTAGAAACTCCGTCCCATTGTCTTTAAAAGCATTCAGTCAGTTCACCGCATCCTACCTCACCTCACTTATCTCCTACTATAGCCCAGTCCACACATTCCACTCTCCCAATGGTAGCTTACTCACTGTACTCCAATCTTTATTTCACCACTGACCCCTTTCCCATCCTGCCCCTGGACTGTAACTCCCTTCCCCTCCATATATGCCAGAGCACCCTTCACTCCACTTTCAAAGCACTATTAAGGTTACATCTCCTCCAAAGGCCTTCCTTGAATAAACCATCTTTTCCCCAACTCACTCTCCCGTCTGTGTCATCTATAAATTTTGAATGTATGATCTTTGGGGATTTGATAGTCACAGCACTCCCTACCCAACAGCATTTATGTACATATATTTAAATTATACATTATAAATCATTTATATTAATGTCTGCCTCTCCCTCTAAACTGTAAGCTTTGTTTATGGGCAGATAATGTATCTGATAATTCTGTTGTATGATACTCTCCCAAGCGTTTAGTACAGTATTCTGCAATAAATACCATTATTTGATTGATTGATTGATTGATTGAAGGAGTTCCAGGCAGGAGAGAGAGCCAGAGCACAGAGTTAACAGTGAAATGAAATTGAGGCACAGTAAATATGTTTTAAAGGAGCAAAGTTTGTGGGGTGTTGTAATGGGAGAGGATCAAGGGTAAGGAAGAGGGAAAGAGCTCTTTGAGCACCTTAAAGCCAATGCTGAGGAGTTTTTGTTCAATACAGAGATGAGTGGGCAACTCTTTGAGTCTCTGAAAACATTCTCTTAGAAAAATGATATAGGCAGCAGAGTGAAGTATGGATCTGAAGATTGGAGAGGCAGGAGGAAGGAAGGTCAGAGAGGAGGCAGATACCATAATTAAAGTGGGGTATAAGTGTGTGGGTCGCCATGGTAACAGTTTGGCTGGTGATGAAGGGACGGGTACTAGAGATGATGTGAAGGTGGAACCGACAGGATTTGTTGACTGACTGCATATTCAGGTTGAACGAGAGACCTGAAGTGGGGATAATGCCAAGGTTGTGGGTTTGTGAGATAGGGAGGATGGTGATGGTGTGAATTGTGATGGTAAATAGAGGGGAGGTGAGGATTTGGATGGGAAGATGAGGAGTATTTCCAGACTGAGCCACCCTCCTTCCTCTCCCCCTCCTCCCCCTCCCCACCCCCCCTTACCTCCTTCCCCTCCCCACAGTACCTGTATATATGTATATATGTTTGTACGTATTTGTTACTCTATTTATTTATTTTATTTGTACATGTTTATTCTATTTATTTTATTTTGTTAATATGTTTTGTTTTGTTCTCTGTCTCCCCCTTCTAGACTGTGAGCCCACTGTTGGGCAGGGTCCATCTCTATATGTTGCCAACTTGTACTTCCCAAGCACTTAGTACAGTGCTCTGCACACAGTAAGTGCTCAATAAATGATTGAATGAATGAATGAGTAATTGTGTAACATTTCTGTTTGCTTCCACAAACAGCCCTCTTTATCTCTGATTGCAAGTACTAATTGCAAGTCAGTAAGAGCTGATGCAGAATTTCAGGCTGCCATCTTCTCACCTTGAGGACTGCTTTCTAGTTTTCACAATGTTCATCTAAACACATTGGCCTGTCCCTCCTCCATTCTTTTCCTGGTTTCATTAGATGAACAATTTGAAGTCCTGGCTCATGAACAGTTTTGACCCTGCACTATTTCAGGAACCAAATAACATGTTCTCCTCCTAGTAATTCCAGCTCAAGCATATTTCCAGGTTTTAATGAACTTGATAATTTATATATATACATATATATATATAAACCCATGAGCAGCAGACATTTTTAGAAAGAATATATTCTGTCACTCAAATCTGTTCAATCAACACCTTTCCATTGATTCTACCTTTTGTGGGATTATTCCCATTCCTTAATATCACTAGCAACGATTTCATCTTATCTATAAGCAGCATGGCCTGGTGGAAAGAGCAAAGTCCTGGGAGTTAGAGAACCTGGGTTCTAACCCTGGAACTGTCACTTGTCTGTTGTATGTCCTTAGGCAAGTCACCTAACTTCTCAGTGCCTCAGATCCCTTATCTGCAACATAGGGGTTCAATACCTGTTCTCCCTCCTACTTAGATTGTGAGCCTCATGCGGGACCTGATTATCTAGAATCTACTACAGCACTTAAGTACAATGTTTGGCACATTGTGAGCACTTAACAAACACCACATTTATTACAAATCTATTCTACCATGTCAAGTAAATCTTCTCACTTTAAGGGTTTCAACGGAACACACCATATACCTTATTAGCAAGACCAATACAAGAGAGAGTACATACTCCCCTTTCCCCCACATTCCTCCCAAACACACACACACACATACCCTTCTCTCCCCAATCTCAAGTCTTTTCGTATTTGAGGGATGACACTGGAAACTTTGTGGTGGCTTTTGGAAAATAAAAAACAAAATCCTGGCCCATGAAAAGAAAGGCCGTTGGGGATGGGCAGGAAGAGCCAAAGCGCCCAAAAAGAGATGGTGAAATCAGGAAGCCTATTCCTCCAAAAGCAGTTGCTTGCAGCAGAAACTGAGTCATCCTCCCTACATTGTGTGTCCTAGATATAGTGAACAGGAAGTGAAAGTTCTGTGTTGCTTACTGTCAACTGCCAACCATATAAACAAAGTACAGGAAGAACAAGTCATGCTACTTGTCCTCGTTGACTGAGGATTTTTTATTTTCTACAGTTTCATTCGTTATTCACTAGGTGAACATGTTCAAGCAATATCTTTTAAAAAACTGTCTCTGCAAATGGTTGAATGCTTTTTCCAGTCTGTGTTTTCCCTGATCTCTCTTCATTGTGGGCTTGGGCAAGGGGTGAGGTATCATCAAGGCAGACCCTCTCATAAAGCTAGAACTGGTGCCAGGGAGTAATCCCCTTGGATCACTAATGGATTATTCACACATCTGAGAACACTGTTAAGAAGCTTCTGAAGTGGAATGTGATTCCAGCTGTAGCAATTACATACTGCTCGTATTTCCTACATTAAACTCAAGGGAGTTCAACAACTGCCTATTAGCAAGCTGACATGGAAGCAAGAAATGTAAATCTTCCAAATAATGATAAAGCTGATGCTCTTGGAGGAAGTAAAGAAGAGTAAATTGCAATTAAAAAACAGAACTGTGAACTTTGGCCTTTATAAAGAACTCCACCCTCAGTAAGTTAATGCAAAAGAGGGCAGATAAAATAAGTGTAAACAGTCCATGTATCCCTTTCTAGTTACTATCTCTTTGCAGTGGAAGCAGAGAGGAAAATAAATGACAAGAATCCAAATTAAGAGTTGCAAGTGTACTTCTAAATGTCAAATTGTTCCATAGTATTTTGAACTCATAGGAACCGTTACAATTTGAGGATTACCTATAATTTAGCGATTCCAGGAAAGGGGTGAGGGGAAACAAGGTCCTAATGCCTATCAGGTGTTTCTGAGCTAGCCTTTAGCATTACTTTGGTCATTTGCCTTTCCAGATGGCAAGGTAGCAGTTCTGCAGGGTCGGGAGGAGATCAGAATATTTAAGAGAATTGGTCAGAGAAATCCCATCAGGGAGAAGAAAATCAAACTGGAGGACAGAAATGGACAAATAAAGGAAAGCAGAAAGGAAATATAAAATTCCAAGAACACTGATTAGAAAGGGTTCTCTTTTAGATTGAAGAAAATGATAGATCAACCTTCCCACACTATAAAAAGATTCTTGAAGTAGAAGGAAAGGAAGGAGACAAAAGCATGGCTCTCATCCCAAAGACTTAATTTTTTTTTCTCCTGAATGCTCACATCTTAACCCTATGTACAAATGGAATGTTGAATTTTCACTCTGATACCAACTTGGCCACTTTGCTGTGTAACCTTGGGAAAGTTACTTAACTTCTCTGTGTTCAGATTACTCTTCTGTAAAGTGCCTGGTACATAGAAGGTGCTTAACAAATGTTATTATTATTATTATTATTATTATTATGGGGATTAAATCCCTATTCTCCCTCCTAGTTAGACTGTGAGCCCCATGTTGGAAAGGGACTTGTATCTACGCCAGCAGTTAGAACAGTGCTTAACATACAGTAAGCACTTGAAAAATACCATTATTATTTTCAATGACAAATGATATGGCTGCAGAACACTCATTTTAATAGATTAAATTACATTTTTTGTATAGGCCAAGGACATTCAATATTCTCACCATCTTCAAAAGGAGAGCAGATTAATCAATCACCTGTGATTAAGTAGAGTGAAGGTTTGCAGTCACCCACTGAATTATTTTAGAATATAATTTGGAAGAGAGGCATCTTATAACTATATAATATGTTGATTTTGTTTTAACTGATTTGGTGGAAGAAAAACAATATAGCAAGAATTATCTATAAGAATAAGCTCCTTGTGGGCAGAGACTTGGGAGTCAGAGGGACCTAGGTTCTAACCCCAGCTCTGCCACTTGTCAGCTGTGTGACCTTGGGCATGTCACTTAACTTCTCTTTGCTTCAGTTACTACAGCTATAAAATGGGGATTAAGATTATGAGCCCTATGTGGGACAGGGATTGTGTTCAACCTGACTTGCTTGTATCCACCCCAGTGCTTAGTACAGCGTCTTGCACATAGTAAGTGCTTAACAAATACCACAGTTATTATTATTATTAATAACTCAATTGCACTTTCCAAAATTCGGGGCTTTTCAGCCAGTACTCAGTGAATTCCAGTGACCGATTGAGGCACCAATGGCTCGATCACTATGATGACAATTGTGATGATGATGGGGTCTCCCTCCAAAAACAATGGATAAGCCTCAGTCCTGAGATTTCCATGCATCGCAAGTGATCATAGTTGAGAGATTACCATGTGAAGAACACTGTACTAAACGCTTGGGAGAATACACTATAACAGAGTTGGTAGACACATTCCCTGCATTTAATCATATATATTGAGCACTTACTGTGTGCAGAGCACTGTACTAATCACTTGGGAATGAGTTTACAGTATAGAGGGTTTGGGATGCTTCTTTCCCCTCCCCAGGCCAAGTCAGGCCAACCCTTTTATGTTCAAAACTGGCACATCCAAGTGATGCCTGCTAAATCATAGCAATCACAGCAATCATGGACAATCGAGTCAAGAATCAGCTGGGAATAGTTCACCAACAAGTAGGAAAAAAAAGAAAAACTTTCAGGTCTCCTCTCACCACTCCTCCAGAATGTTCAGTGGTTGACTATCAGCCTCCGCATCAGGGAGTCCTGACCATAAGCTTAAAGCACTCAATCAGCTCACCCCTTTCTATCTTACTGCACTGGTCTTCTACTTCAGTCCAGCCCTGACATTTTGCTCCTCTAGCACCGGGTGGCTCACTGTGCCCCGATCTCATCTATCTCATGCCAACCCCTTTCCACATCCTCCCTCTAGCCTGGAGCTCCCTTCCCCTCCATATATTCCTGTCTACCACTCTCCCCACCTTATTAAGGTCACATCTTCTCCAAGAAACCTTCCCCAATCCCTATACACAGGGATCTGCACCATCTGGGAACTTTGTATTAACCTCACCCTCACTGCATTTATGCACATATCCAAAAATTATTTATTTATATTAATGTCTATCTTCCCCTTTAGACTGTACACTAATTGTGGGCAGGGAAATGGCTACCAACTTTGTTGTATCATACTCTCCCAAGCAGTGCAGTTCTTTGCACACAGTAAACACTCAATAAATACCAGTGATAGCAGAGGCATCTACAGGTGAAATGAGTCAGGCAGTCCTCAGACTCTCAGAGAGGTCTCAGATTGAGGACAATAGGGTGGTGAACCCTCACCATCCAACTGACTAGATGTCATTTTTTAGGTGCCTGAGATTAGATTTGTCTAATCATGAACTCTCTCTGATTGGGCAGTTACCCAGCTGTTAGTCACAGGTGTCCAATTAAAGAGTCTACATCTCCTTTATTCTAACAGGGTGAATAGTGTTCATTCTTTCTTGTATCTGACTTTTCTTTTCATTTTCATCTTTCCTGCATTTGTTCTCTTACATTAGCCTAGGACCTGAGCACTGAGTCCCATAAAGAATATTCAGTAACTTTGAATATTGGTGAACTCCTTGAAGTCTGACTCATTATAAAAACAGTTTGAGAAAGAGGATTAAGAATTAGACTTCTGTCTGATCAGTTTTAGTTTCTTGAGGTTTTTTGTGACTTTTTAAAATTGCTTTTTTGCGGTGACTTTTCCTTTGAGAGATAAATGCCATAATCTCTTAAATCTGGAAATGTATCATTAAATCTCATTGTTTGCTGTTTTCCTCTCACTTGAATGCCAATTTCCACAGATTCCAGTGGGGAGAGGGATGGGCTGTTAGAGCCTTATTTTCAGTGAGTTCTTAAAAATAAATGGGGACTCATTTCAAAGCTTGTATTAGTGATGCATGGACACAGATATATGAAGAGGTCCAGTTCTGCCATTACACTGAGATGTCAATGGGCTTCCTTAAACCACTGAAACATGTTATTTGCCATGTGAGATAAAGTTCAAGTGTGAAGGGTGAGAAAATCTAGTAGTCCAAGAAGTTAAATTGACATAGTCTCCTTTGGTGCTTTGGAACTCTTCTTTGACAACAACTTTCTGGCTTAGATTTGTCTCGTTGATTATTTACTCTATCCTAATCCTCCTCGACTTCTCAGCTGCCTTCGACACTGTGGACCACCCCCTTCTGCTCAAGACACTATCCAACCTTGGCTTCACAGACTCTGTCCTCTCCTGGTTCTCCTCTTATCTCTCCAGTTGTTCATTCTCAGTCTCTTTTGCAGGCTCCTCCTCCCCCTCCCATCCCCTTACTGTAGGGGTTCCGCAAAGGTCAGTTCTTGGTCCCCTTCTGTTCTCTATCTAGACTCACTCCCTTGGTGAACTCATTCACTCCCATGGCTTCAACTATCATCTCTACGCTGATGACACCCAAATCTACATCTCTGCCCCTGTTCCCTCTCCCTCCCTCAAGGCTCATATCTCCTCCTACCTTCAGGACATCTCCATTAGATGTCTGCCCGCCACCTAAAACTCAACATGGCCAAGACTGAACTCCTTATCTTCCCTCCCAAACCTTGCCCTCTCCCTGACTTTCCCATCACTGTTGATGGCACTACCATCCTTCCCGTCTCACAAGCCCACAACCTTGGTGTCATCCTCGACTCTGCTCTCTCGTTCACCCCTCACATCCAATCCATCACCAAAACCTGCCAGTCTCACCTACACAACATCGCCAAGATCCGCCCTTTCCTTTCCATCCAAACCGCTACCCTGCTCATTCAATCTCTCATCCTGTACCATCTGGATTACTGCATCAGCCTCCTCTCCGATCTCCCATCCTCCTGTCTCTCCCCACTTCAATCCATACTTCACACCGCTGCCCAGATCGTCTTTGTGCAGAAACACTCTGGAAATGTTTCTCCCCTCCACAAAAATCTCCAGTGGCTACCAATCAACCTACGCATCAGGGAAAAACTCCTCACCCTTGACTTCAAGACTCTCCATCACGTCGCCCCCTCCTACCTCACCTCCCTTCTCTCCTTCTACAGTCCAGCCCACACCCTCCACTCCTCTGCCGCTAATCTCCTCACTGTGCCTTGTTCTCGCCTGTCCCGTCATCAACCCCAGGTCCACGTCATCCCCCTGACCTGGAATACTCTCCCTCTGCACATCCGCCAAGCTAGCTCTCTTCCTCCCTTCAAGGCCCTACTGAGATCTCACCTCCTCCAGGAGACCTTCCCAGACTGAACCCCCTCCTTCCTCTCGCCCTCCTCCCCCTCCCCATCCCCCCGCCTTACCTTCTTCCCCTCCCCACAGCACCTGTATATATGTATGTATGTTTGTACATATTTATTACTCTATTTATTTATTTATTTTACTTGTACATATTTATTCTATTTATTTTATTTGGTTTATATGTTTTGTTTTGTTTTCTGTCTCCCCCTTCTAGACTGTGAGCCCGCTGTTGGGTAGGGACCGTCTCTATATGTTGCCAACTTGTACTTCCCAAGCGCTTAGTACAGTGCTCTGCACACAGTAAGCGCTCAATAAATACGATTGAATGAATGAATTTACTTAGAAATTATATGCAAGAACATGAATTAAGTGAATTTAGAGGGACAATGATGGAAAAAAATTTGCTTATCATAGAATCTAATGCTAAGAGAATTTATTTGCCACAGAGGATTTAAATATGCTTTTACTTCTCCAGTTCAAAGCTCTCAGTTTTAGAAAGTTTAGTGTTTTTTAAAAGTTTCTTCTCTTTTCTCTTCCTCTTTTCCAAGATGCAGAGCTGTTAAGACATCACGAGTTTCTAGAAACCAAGTTTAGAATAATTTAGGCCTAAGAATATAGAAAGCTTCTTTATAGATATTTTCACACTAGTTACATAATTTCATGAAAATGACTTCAGTAGATAGCCGGCCACATGTGGCCAGAGGTCATGTCTACTAAACATATTATGCTCTCCCACGTGCTTGGAACAGTGTTTTGCACGCAGTAAGTGTGGGCATCGTTTCTGCCAATTGTGGTATGGTACTTTCCCAAGAGCTTAGTACAGTGGTCAGCACACAGTAAGCACTCAACAAATATTCCTGCTGGATTAAATAAATACCACTGATGGATTCATTTTCTCATTTTTAACTTTATGTAGCACTTCCTTCTCAGGACCTCAAAATCTTGACATTTATTGGACCATAGCATATCTTCATCATAGGACCCGATTACCTGCAATGAAGCCTTGGAACAAAAAAGAATCTCCCCAGCATGTTAGCTGCAAACTAGACTGTAAACTCCTTGCGGGCAGGGATTGAGAGATATAGAGCTTTGTTGTATTCTTCCAAGCACTTTGCACAAAACTCTACACACAGTAATACCACAGTAATATGCTCAATAAATACCATTGATTTTTCACAGCAAAACAGTTGCACTGGGTGAAAAATGGAAGCAGAATGGATGACAGCAGGATTTGCAAGCTGCTGCTGATTAGTCAACTGAATGGGGACAAAAATAAGACAGAATAAGTGACATAGTGAAGTACCATAATGTAGTTGTAGACTACTGGGAGACCACCATAGCAGATCAACCTTATGTCCGCAATAGGAAGGGAGTTTACCTCTTCAGGAAAAGCCTTAATAAGAATCAGGATGCCAAGAAGCAGATTTGAAACAGAAATGGACCCAATAAGAGACGATCCCATTAACAAAATGAGAAGGTAGTCTTACATATAAACAGTGATTTAGGTAATGTAAATCATACATAGGTCTTTTCAACTCCACTCACATGCATGGGTAGGATTCACTTTCAGTAGCATTGTCTTTGAAAAGGGCCACCTACAGTAGACAATCGTATGAGGGTTGGTCATTGGACCAAACCTATCAAGAGGGGACAGAGTTCTTTTGCTAGATCTTTTTGGCAACTTTCAAGTTGGTAGTGAACATTTCAAGGATCCCTATTTCTAGAGCCGCACATTTCCCTCTGATGGGCAGAAGGATAAGCAATTTCGTCTGCATTTTACAGATTAGGAAACCAAAGAACCAAAAAGTTATATAAAGGTCATTCCTTTAATTGGAAGCAGACCAGGAATTGGAACCCAGGAGACCCTTGATCATTTGTCACCCAGTGCATAGCAACCTGTTCTGTCACCTCCTGGTAGTGGCGGCCCTGGGGGAAGGGCACTGAGTTATTCCTGTGAAGTTACCTCCAGGGCACTAAAAAAACTGTGCAACACTTGCCACCATTTCATTTTGGGAAGAGGAGGAAGGAACTTGAGATCTCAGACTTCTTGTGCTTTTCTCTACTTGGCTGCTGACTGTCTTTTCTTTTTAACCTCTGTCCAGCTTTTTCCTGATTGTTGGAGAGCTTTTTGGATCACCTCTTGGATTTCCCAGGCTCCCAGAGTCTCTTTCTCATCCTTACCCACTCTTTTTGGCTCATCTGAGGCCACCCTCCTCCACATTCTTTCCTGCTCATTTTGTTCTCTGCCTGTTCTCCTGGTCAGACATGCTGAATTAATATTATGCAACTCCCTGCTATCCAGACACCTAGACACATTGGTGGCCAATGGGTCACAAAATAAAGATGCATAAGTATGTGTGCATGTGTGTTTTGTGTTTGCACATATCATCTATATAAATCAAATTACCAAAAACTAAACACTGAGTTGTCAGCCATCAAACTGACTAAAGTTAAGTTGATGATGGTGCAATTGATGATCAAACAAGCCTTTGACAAGGAAAAATGAAGTTGAGTTTCTCTGCTACTGCTACTTTTACTGCTAAATGGCATGGAGACAGCACAGTAGTCCAAAAGACAGGGAATGCAGTTTTAGAAGTTGTCTTTTGGACATCTGACACAAAGGCAGCAGAGTTCCTTACATCTTTCGAGGATCATGGTTTCCGACCAGTTGAATTTTATTTTTAGACAAGTCAGTATACAGGAATATGTCAACTGAACATTCAATGACTTAAACAATTTGTTGCTTATTTGTATCTTTGGAAGTATAAAACAGTGTGCACATGACACACAGTCCTACATATGTTTGCGCCTATATGAAAATGACAACTAGTAAGAACGCATAGGAGTGACTGAAACAACCAATGGTTCATCAGAACTTTGATCACATAAGGTTAGTCCATACATGTATGACACTTAAGAATACTAGTTTTCTAATCTTGGAATACCTACTTCCCCAAAGAGTCTCCACTTGATGAGAGCAGCCTCTCTCCCAGTTTTTCAGTGCTGGACCAATTTGACCACTGGTTTGTCACCCAGAAGATATCTGTTGTACCACCTTGCTTGAAATTTTGCTTCACTGTGTCATTATAATTGTGGCTAATTGGGTGAAGTGGTTCATAATTATCTGCATGCCCTCTTGTGTGTTTGTTGCTAAAGCACAAACTACTAACAATGGTATTGTACTCTCCCAAGCACTTAGTACGGGGCTCTGCACACAGTAAGCACTCCATAAATACCATTGATTTACCGATCTTCCAGATTCCTTGCTCTGACCAATCACCAATGGATAGAGTTGGTTGAACAAGTCCGGTCCATCTACTTGTGTCCCTTGAAGACAGATGAAAAAGATCAAACAAGATGTTAGCAATTCTGATGTGGTCAGCTATATCATGATGGATTAATTTTAGGATGATACCAAGTTTCAGACTTTGATTTTCAATATCCCTCTGCTATAAATGCTCTACTTCACATCAAGCTTCAGCAGTTTTTTAAAGAAATCCTCATTCTCTTCAACTCAGTAAATCTTGCTTGATGATAATAACAAATGTTTATTTGTAACAATCTCTTCCTCACCGACAGATAAGTATTTCACATGTGTCTTGTGAAACTGATAATAAACATGCATTTATTTTTTGACAAATCTCAAATTCACAATAAAATAGTTTAGATATTCACTACGGCAACTCTGATGTGTAAAGAAGGCCCCTCCCACATCACAAAAAGTCAGTTCAATATAAACCATCTGTGATCATTTTCAGTCCCATGAGTAACTATGACTCCTAGCTTCTTTTAGAGAGCTAATGCCAAATGAGTTGCCAAGATAGGGTCAAATGGACTTTTCTCAACCATCCACACTAAGAATTGAAATCAAAGGAAAGTCAAGACTTGATATGTCAATCAATGATATTTACTATGGGTAGACTGTAGACTGCCCTCTAGACTGTAAGCTCCTTGTGGACAGGGGATGGGTCTACCAAACATGTAATATTTTACTCTCCCAAGCACTCAATACAGTGCTCTGCACACAGAAGCAGCATGGCTCAGTGGAAAGAGCACGGGCTTGGGACTCAGAAGTCATGGGTTCTAAGCCCGGCTCCACCACTTATCAACTGTGTGACTTTGGGCAAGTCACTTAACTTCTCTGAGCCTCAGTTATCTCATCTGTAAAATGGGCATTAAAATTGTGAGCCCCATGTGGGACAACCTGATTACCTTGTACCCCACCCTCAGTGCTTAGAACAGTGCTTGGCACATAGTAAGCCCTTAACAAATGCCATTGTTATAATTATTGATAAATATGATGGATTGATTGGCAGAACACTATACAAGCATTTGAGAGAGTACAGTGCAATAAATGGAGTTGGTAGACATGATCCCTGCCCTTTACAATTTTTGTGGGAGAGACGGATGTTAAAACAAATTACAGATAGTGGAAACAGCAGAGTATAAGCATAGGTACATCTATTAAAATCAATAGGAATGTGAAATGCTCCTCCAGCGTCCCCAGGTAAACGTCCTCAATTTCTAGATAGTTTAAGAAATGTCACAGGGCTTCCAATGTGCTATTAGTTAAGGGATTGTTTTTTCGGGCCAGATGGTGTCTCTGGTGGGGAAATAAGGGGTAAATTAGAAGAACTTTGGCTCGACGTCGCTCTTTTCCCACTCTGCTGGGGCACCCGTACCTCCCACCATCTTTCTCTCAGTTCTGTGCACATGGCATGGCTCTTATCCATTCTCGAGTGTGCCAGAGATACTTTTTTTTTCTGTCAGAGGACAGGTTGGCACAAGTTAAAAAGAGGAGAAGATCCTGTTGGGGTAATCCTGGGGCCCCCATGTCCTCTTGGCTACAGGAGACCCCTTCCGGTGGTAGGCCCAGGACAATTCATCTGTCCAATAGATAAAGCAAACCTCAGTGTCAGCATAGAGATGCAGTGTTACCTAGTGGAGAGAGCACGGTCCTTGAAGTTGGAAAGACATGGGTCCTTATTCTGGCTCCACCACTTGTCTGCTGTGTGACTTGTGAAAATCAAAGCCTCTGTGCCTAAATTACCTCAGCTGTGAAACGGGGATTAAGACTATGAGCCCACGGAGTACATGGACTGTGCCCAGCCTGACTAGCTTGTATGTACCCCAGGGCTTACTACAGTGCCTGGCACATAGTGAGTGCTTAATAAATACCATTCAAAAAAAAGAAGAAGGCATTACATTGCTATCCAGGACACACATGTTAGTGTTTTACATTTGTCAGTTGCTGTGCCCTAAGAGACAGTTCTTCATGGCTAAAAATCTAAAATTTGTCTTCACGAATGAATTTTGTGATCCTCATAAAACTAGAGTAGCGCAAGCATGACCATCATCCCCCTGGCCCCAACCTTTTTCTGCTCATAATTAACTGTCCAATTGCAGGTCTAGGCACAAGGCCAAGGTAGACCTTAACTTGTGTCAAGTCTTCAATAACACCTCTCAGTTTAGACTTGATCTTTTCAACCCTATAATAAAACTGAAGAACCAATCATCCAATCATCAAGCTGGGCTAAACTGCCCTAGTTCTTAGTTGGAAATGACCTTCTACCAAGTATTCCTAAAGGTAAGGACTTTGTTCCTCCGCAAACCCATACTTTCATTCAATATGGTATTTTATTGATCAAACTAGGCACTGATCACTCTCCCCTTCTTAGTAAATTGATACAACTTCCCTTGGGCTTACCACA
Organism: Tachyglossus aculeatus; assembly: GCF_015852505.1. Lineage (NCBI taxonomy): Eukaryota > Metazoa > Chordata > Mammalia > Monotremata > Tachyglossidae > Tachyglossus > Tachyglossus aculeatus. Next base: position 6,944,106 of record NW_024044828.1, read on the forward strand.
TTTGTGTCTAGATGAACCAGACCCAGGGCTTTGCACCAATTTCTCCATTTGGGTGAATGGTCTCCTAGGGTGATCTCATTGTTTTCAGCTGCCACATTATCTTTCTCTAAAGATTTTCAGCCTCCCCTCCTGTTCCTTACGATGGAACTGTATCAGAAACCTGCCATCAATAAGTGTTTCCTTTGGCCTTCTCTCCATTCATTGAACTCATAGGGAATTGCTTCTTGTCTGGCCAATTTTCATAATTTAGTTTAATGCTTGGAGGAGGAAAATTTGTATCTTGAGTTGATTCCTTAGGGCCTCCTGATAGATAAACTGTCCCACAGATTCTCTGTCCATCACTTTTGTTTACACAGTGTGCTTGAAAGACACTCTGTACCAATCCACCTTACCTTTCTGCTGGCAAGACTCCTGTGGCATCTGTTCTAAGACCAAGGGAACATTTGAAGCCTTTAAATCTGATCTTTCAGACAGCTGTACTAATTTAACTAACGGGGCTACAGAAGGGGATGGAGGAAAAATCTATAAAGTGTTTGGCTGACATTTGAAAGAAGAAATTGGATGTTTTCTTGTTAACCTTTAGGAGCAGCACATTACATAAATTGTGACAATGTTCCCAGATTAAATGGGAATAGATGCAAGCTTCGGAGAGGGGAATTTTGGATTTATCACCACAGCAAATGATTCCTACTAATTATTTAGCTATATTAAGCAAACACACACTTTTAAATGATGTTTAACTCATCTGAAAAGTAAAAGTAAAGAAAAAACATGGCCCAGTCTCACCTACAGATTAGAAGTATATTCTAATAAGAGCTCCACCTTTGGAATAGGATGGGTGGGGGGGTAATAGTATATAATACATGATTTAACAAAATTGTTATTAACATGGTTTTAAAGCAGTTGCTGCTTTCTACCAGAATAATACATATGATGAACAGAATGGAATACCTCAAATTAGGAAAGGTTGTTTTCAGTCCTCTCAAAACCAAAATGTGAGGGTTTGGGTTCTAACAATGCCCACGTAAAACAACAGTCCTCGAGGTTTTAGACTAGAGGCAAAACCTCCTGAATTAGATAACTTATTAGTAGGATCCTTTGGTTCTCTCTCTGTGGCTTATTCCCACTCACAAAAAAAATATGTTTTAAAAACAAATAACTAAATTGGAGAAAATCTGAAAAGTGGAGGCAAATCTTGAAAGTATCCTACTTCTGTATAGGGGCCTTCAGCTTTGAGGAAGGCCAGTGTATGAAAGAAATTCCTTCCAGTAGCCTGCCCCAAAATCAGACACAGGCCATTTGTTCAGACAGTCACTGCACTGTCCAACAAGGCCACTTCTTTAAGCACTCCAATATGTTGTTTAAAAGAAAGATATGAAGTGTGATGCAGAGTATTAATATACTTAAAAGCACATCTGCACATCTTGGGTGAAGGGTGCTACCATTAATGAAGGTGTATAAACTTCAGAAATAAAGAGCAGAGTGAGTGAGATTTACTTCAAGTAAAACCCTTGCCCTGGAAGGGTTATACAAAAGAAAGTTAAAAAGCAGAAATAAGGGCCCTATTAGTCTTGAACACTAATCTTGTTGACGGCTGAAGTGTTTCCTTATTTTATCTGTATTTATTATACTGGAGGCTGGTTGGATGGCGGTGAGTAATGACCACCCATTTGGGCCAGATGACCTTTAAAATCCTTGGGCCATTGCTGTTCACAATTAGGGACCACATGAACAAAAATGATCGTACTTCTACTTGATGGGGATAAAGGAGCCTGCAAAAAATGTGAGGGAATGGCAGCACATGTTTCACTGTGAGAATCATGCTTTTTGAAAGATTTTTCACCTTTAAAGTACTTGAATTTTGCTTAGCCTCTCCAAAAAATGGATTTGACATTGGACTTTTCACATTTGAGATCTCAGGACTGACTAAACTGTTAACTTTCAGATAGTGAGTTTCAATGGCAAAATTAAACTATCCTGAAGTAATAACATTTTTTTACAATTAAACCATTAACCAATCCACTCAATTAGCATATTAGTATTGTGCCATTAATATACAACATGAATATTTTAATACATCAAGTAGATATTATGTATGCCCATGTGTATCCACTGTATATATTAACAGAGTACTATGAATCAGGCCAAGACACAGAAAAAAAATTAAGTACCTAATATTTCTAAGCCCCTTTCTTATTGTTATAACCAGTGCAATTACCTATGGAGAAAGGATTAAATCTTGAGATTAAAAATATATCAGTCTTGTAAGTCTCTTTCCAAGAATGTTTTACAAAGAAATAGTGTATCCATCTACAATTCATTCCCTGTTTTAGCAATGAAGAGTATTCACAGAGTAAGCCAATGCAATGTGAAGGAGACTTGGTTTGTTGCTTATTCTGTTATGAAACTCTGTGGACCCATGTGCTTACAATATGTTTGTACAAATTCCAGGACAGGGAGATTTTTTTTTAAGTACAGGGAATTCTATAACACTGGGGTTGTGTTCCCAAAGAACCTAATTCTTAAGGGGGTTAATATCTAAGGGAGTAGAAATTCTGAAGACACACCCATGACTGACAATTTTCAATACAAATTGCTGTATTTTGTTATGCCCACTGCTAACAGAATGCTTTGCACTCTAATTTTAGTATATTAAATACTGCAAAGTAACCAAGACCCAAAGTGCTTTAGGGTGCATTTAGGAAGAATGATCTTCCAGTAATGCACCATCAATTTTGACTGATGCTTATGGGCCTATGTTTCTCCCTACTCTGGATTTATTTGTGTCAGCTTATGGATGGTATTACACCAAAACAGACATGCTATTAGAAAAATATTCCCCAATTCTACCATCCTGTTATGTCCAAGTTGTGTAATGAGATCATATGCTATAGCAGAACTGGACGTATGTGTGAATTGCATTTCATTTTCCACGTAATTTTCAAGTTACTGTCTTGTTAAGTGCTTGTAGATACAAGTTAATATGTTGCCCAAAGAATGAACTGATCTAGGATATTCTGGATTTCCTATCCAAGCGAAAAATACTCCCCAGTAAACACGCATTTCCAGTACTTAGAACAGTGCTCAGCATTTAGAACAGTGCTGTACACATAGTAAGCACTTAATAAATGCCATCATTATTATTACTAAGCATTTACTAAAAAGGACTTCTTTTTTTCTCATTCTGAATCTTATTCTGTGTCAAACACTATTCTAAGCACTGGAATAGTTACAAATTAATTGTTTTGGACATAGTCTTGGTCCCAATCGGGCTCACAGTCTAAGCAGGAGAGAGAACAGGTATTTAATCTCAATTTTACAGTTGGGGAAACTGAGGCACAGAAAAGTTAAGTGACTTGCCAAAGGTCAAACAGCAAGCAACTGGCAGAGCTGGAATAAGAACCCATATCCTCTGACTCCCAGGCCTGTGCTCTTTCCACTAGGCCATGCTGCTTTAGCTAAACCATTGTTGAAACCATTGTCTTTGGTCACCTGGAGAAGCAGCATGCAAATGTTGGTTTCTGGCAATGAATCCAGCCATCAGGACTTGCCAGGTTTGTTTTGCTATTATGGGGAACCCCCACCACGCCAGCCAGGACCTTGAAGGACCCATGAAGGGACAAAGAGATACTTGGCCTGGGATAAAACCACAAGAAATCCCCCACCAGCACCCTTCCCACCCCTCCCTGACCCAATTCTTGAGTGTTCAGAAACTTCATTGTGAAAAGCAAATAGATTAAGGGTAAAAAGGCATTCCTCCCCTGTGAGGAAAACCCACTGCAAATAGTAATGGAATACTTATTGGATTAAGTCAGGGTAGCCATTTAAAATTATTGCATAGAAAGGAAACAGTTGGCCATCTAGTAGTAGTAACAATAATAATAAGAAGAAAGTCATCCACAAATATCTCCCCCACGTACAGAAGACTAGGAAGTGGCCACACACTTAAGTGGAATAAGAATATGTCAGTAGTAAATCCTAGTGGAGAAGTGGGTCAGCTACCAGACCCTTCCTCCCATTTTTGGAACATCACATCACATTTTTTCCTGCTCCCTTCTTGAAGGCTACATCAGGGCTGGGCCTGGGAGTCGAGCCACCAACAAGGAGAGATGAGGCTGATTGGATCCCTCTATCTGCACTAGTTCTACCTAGTGACACCTCTTTTCTAAATAGTAATAATAATAATAATTGTTGTTTTTGTTAAGTGCTATGTGCCAGACATTGTACTAAGCACTGAGGTGGTTACAAGCAAATCGAGTTGGACACAGTCCCTGTCCCACATGGGCTCACAGTCTCAATCCCCATTTTACAGATGAGGTAACTGAGGTACGTAGAGGTGAAGTGACTTGTCCAAGGGGCACACAGCAGACAGTGGCAGAGCTGCGATTAGAACCCACGACCTTCTGACTCCCAGTACTGTGCTCTATCTACTACGTCATACTGCTTCTCACAGATAAAGACATCATGGGCAAATCGGCATCAATGTGGAACCACCAAACTAGCGAAAGCAATCAAATACAGCTCAGGTGAGTCACCATTCACCTATTCAAATGATATTCTTTGTCATATCTTACTGATTTGGTTGTCTCTATCTATTGTCTTTGTAGCAATAATTGTGGTATCTGTTAAGTGCTTATTTTGTGCCAAGCACTGAACTAAACACTAGGATACAAGATAATTAGATCAGGAGACACAGTACTTTACCCACATTAGCTCACAGCCTAAAGGGGAAGAAGAACAGGTATTCAGCTTCAATTTTACAGATGAGGAAGTTTAGGCATAGGAAAGTGAAGTGTCTCGCCCAAGGACACACAGCAGGAAAGTGCACGAGCCAGGATTAGAACCTGGGTCTCTTGACTCCTGGGCCTTGTGCTCTTTCCACTAGGCTACTCTGCTTTGTCTATTACAGTGTCATTGTATATTCTGTTGCCTTAACCCTGGAAGAGAAGCAGTGTGGCTCAGTAGGAAAGAGCCCGGGCTTTGGAGTCAGAGGTCATGGGTTCAAATCCCGGCTCCGCCAATTGTCAGCTGTGTGACTTTGGGCAAGTCACTTCACTTCTCTGTGCCTCAGTTACCTCATCTGTAAAATGGGGATTGAGACTGTGAGCCCCGTGAGGGACAACCTGATAATCTTGTAGCCTCCCCAGCGCTTAGAACAGTGCTTTGCACATAGTAAGCGCTTAATAAATGCCATTATTATTATTATTATATTATTAAGACAAATGGCCTTTGTTCCCAATTCTGCCTGCTGGGACTACCCCGTCGGTAGTAAAGGTTTACAAGACAAGAACAATGTAAAACATGACATGACATGAGGTGGACCCTCAGAGAAAGTATCCTGAAATGCAGCTGAAGCAGCATAAGATAGTGTGGTCTAATGGATAGAGCAGTGGCCTAGAAGAACTCAAGACCCCCGTTCCAATCCCGGTTCCACCATTTGTCTGCTGTGTGACTTTGGGTTAAGTCACTGCACTTCTCTGTGCCTTATTTCCCTCATCTGTCTAATGGGGATTAAGACTGTGAGTCCCATGTTGGACTGTGTCCAACCTGATTATCTTCTATAATAATGATGGCATTTATTAAGCTCTTACCATGTGCAAAGCACTGTCCTAAGTGCTGGGGAGGTTACAAGGTGATCAGGTTGTCCCACGGAAGGCTCACCATCTTAATCCCCATTTTACAGATGAGGTAACTGAGGCACAGAGAAGTTAAGTGACTTACCCAAAGTCACACAGCTGACAATTGGCGGAGCTGGGATTTGAACCCCTGACCTCTGACTTCAAAGCCCAGGATCTTTCCACTGAACCACACTTGCTGTATCTACCCCAGCACTTAGTCCAGGGCCTGGCACTTTCTAAGCACATAACTAATACCATTAACAACAACTGGCATGTTGGATGGTGAAGACTGCTGTGGTGACAGAAACCAACTGCCTGCTCCTCTCTGGCACACCATCAGTACTATGCTGAGTCACCTCTGTTCTAAATGGGTGTGGCATAATAGAAATCATCTGTGTGCACATCACAGTATGCTATAGCCCTGCCTGTCTACACACTCGTTACATTCCTTGTCACTGAGGGAACGGGGCTGTCAGAGATCTGAGAGAGCAAGCCACTATCACTGTAATCAATCCCTCCATGCAGGACCTCAGTCCTGAAATCTCCCATGAGGCACAGTAGACAGCAGTAAGCACTCAATAAATACCACCGAATGAATGAAAATGAAAGTCTCTCTTCTTTGAACTCTGTTGTAGTGTACTCTTCCGAGCATTTAGTACAGTGCTTTGCACACAGTAAGCTGCTACCACATTAATGAAAGCACTTATCCTATCTCACCTTGATTATTATATCACCCTCCTTACTGACCTCCCTGCCTCCTGTCTCTCCCATGCCATGCCATGCCATACTCCATTCTGCTGCTCAAATCATTTTCCTTCAAAAACATTCAGACTACATTTTACCACTGCTCAAGAAACTCCAATGGTTTCCCATCCACCTCTGCATTGACTAAAAACTCCTCGCCACTGGCTTTAAAGCACTTAATCACCCTGCCCCATCCCAGCTCAACTTACTACTCTCCTACTACAACCCAGCCCACACACTTGAATCCTCTAATGCTAGCCTCCTCCCTTTACCTCGGTCTTGTCTATGTTGCAGCTGACTTCTCACCCACATCCTACCTTTGGCCTGGAATGCCCTTCCTCTTCATATCAAACAAATAATTGCTCTCCCCTACTTCAAAACCTTATTGAAGGCACACCTCCTCCAAGAAGCCTTCTCTGACGAAGGCCTCCTCTCCTTTTTTCCCACTCCCTTCTGTCACCCTTACTTGCTCCTTCATTCATCCTTCCTCCCATCCCCACAAGCACATATGTGTATATATATTATGAATATACAGTATATATTATATATATTATTTATTTATAATGATGTTCATTTCCCTCTCTAGACGATGAGCTCATTGTGGGCAGGGGATGTGTCTGTTGTTTTATTGTACTCTCCTAAGCACTTAGTACAGTGCTTTGCACACAGTAAGCACTCAATGAATGCAATTGATTGAATGAATGAATGAATAATTTGTCACATGTAAGTAAACACTTCATAGAGAGAGGATCTTGCTACTTATTGCTTCAGGCAAGCATCTATAGTTGCAAAACCAAAGCCTTCCCAGGATTCTAAAGCATCTAAAGACAGGGGTTGGCTGTTCTTTTGTTTGGGCCCCATAACTCCTGATTCCAGGAAGGTGAGTACTTCCTGCTCAATCCCCGTTTCCTGTGTCAGTCAGGGTTTCCATAACGTTGGTATGCAGTGGAAACCCAGGGCTGATTCATACATTAGACAGTTCTAGCTGTTCCCAGAGATTCCCGTCTTTTGGAGTCGAATGAAAACTATGGGGAGACTGCCTAATGGGCAGTTACAGTTAGAGATAACTGATCATTAGCCTCATGGTAAAAATGTGAAACAATCTAAGGAAGATCCTAAGTGTACTAGGTTATGTAACTGCTTAAGATGTACACAGCCATTACATGTCCTATTGGTGGTAGCATATACTTTGCTCCATTCTTCTAACCAACAGATACAGTTTACAGTCTTGTAAGCAACTCTACTAGATTGTAAACTTGCAGGCAGAGGATGTGCCTACGAACTCCATTGTATGGTAATAATAATAATAACAGTAGCATTAAACTGTTATTAGATACAAGGTTATCAGGCTGGAGAGAGTTTCTGTCCCACTTAGCACTCACAGTCTAAGAAGGAGGGAGTAGGATTCAATCACCATTTTGCTGATGAGGAAATTGAGCTGCAGAGAAGTTAAGTATCTTACATAAAGTCACACAACAGATGAGTGGCAGAGCTGGGATTAGAACCTAGGTCATCTGACTCCCAGGCCCTTGCTCTTTCCACTAGTAATTGTTGTATTTTAGGAAAATACATTTAGTTTTAGGAAAAGACATTTTGTGTGTGTGTGTGTGTGTGTGTGTGTGTGTGTGTGTGTGTGTGTGTGTGTGTGTGTGTGTGTGTGTGTTTCTGGCAACTGAATCTGGAATAAAATTAGACCTTTTTTTTTTGAAGAAACTCAATCAACACTTCAAGGTTTAATTGGATTTTGAATGCAGAAAAAACATTGACTGGAAAATATAGACTATTGCGTCTTATAAAGAGCATGCTCTTTTTATAATCTAGTGAGAATTTTTGCTCATTTAGAATGGATTCTGAGATTAATTTTGGTGAAAAAATGAATTCCGTACAGGTAAAGGCTGGTAAATGAATGATTTCATTTTTAAAAAAGTTTGAAAACCAAATTGATGTTACACAATACTGTTGCTTTGTGAACATACACATTTTATAAACCATTTTTCAACCTGTGTCAATGGCCTGGGGCCAAATACTGTGCTTCAGGTGGACCAAAACCTACCCTCTCTAAAGGAATGTTATGGATTGGTGGCTTGATTTGCGGAGAATAGCTGTTTAATGTGTTTTCATTGCTCTAACTATCAATAATGATCTAGGATTGCTAGAAAATATGAAAAGCTGCTTTGTGAAATACTAGACTCTTTCCACTTCTTTTTAGCCTCTAGTCAATTTATACTTGCCATGAAATCTTTTTTTTAACTATAATGTACTACTGTGTCACACCAGTTTTGAGATGGATTAAAAGTTTGACTTACATTTCAAAAATCAGAACATCAACCAGACTTTTTATGAGGGTTGTTTTCATTTTCCCTTCTACATTATTGCTGTTCCAAGTTATATTTTCCAAGTGCCAATAAATATACCATACATTTGAAATAATGCAAATTAATAATGCATCTGAACTATTCCTTAGACTGCATGAATGATGGGCTTCCAATGAAACACTGTTAACTCTTCAAATGCTGGTGGGTCTAAGTAGCTGGGCCATTAATTTAAAGTTATCTACATTTCCATCTTTTCTAATTCTAAATCCATTTGAAATGACGAGACCCAGGAAGCTAAACTGTAAGATGAAATTTGTTAAGCGCTTACTATATGCCAGGCACTTTACTAAGCACTGGATTAGATACAAATTAGTCATGTTGAACAATCCTTGGACATTAGACTCATAGACTTAATCCCCATTTTTCAAGATGAGGTAACTGAGATGTTGAGAAGTGAAGTGACTTGTCCTAGGTCATATCACATACAAGTGGCAGAGCCAGAATTAGAACCCACGAACTTCTGATTCCTAGGTCCATGCTCTTTCCACTAGATTGGAAATTGTTAATTGGAGATTAGATTATAATATAGATTGGAGAGTGTGGGCCTTCAGTAGGAGGATACCTTGGAAAGTATGCAGTTTTGAGTTCATGTTTCTGCCCTTAGAACAGTACCTGACAGATAGTAGGCACTTAACAAATACCACAATTATTGTTATTTTATATTATGTCACCTGGCTATAACACTTGAAACCACAAAGTCACTTTTGAGGCCATTATCTATTTGTTCCCGATCTGTTGAAACTAAAATTCCTTTCAGTTTCCCATGTAATATTCCCTGATCCATCCCTACCTCCCTGTTCCACTGATCAAGTGCAGCCAGAAAAGCTGTAACCGTTTCCTTTATGGCATCTTCAATTTCTCCCGCTTTCTACTGTAGTTCATTTAACAGCTGCTGCCAAGTGGTTACCTTCTCTCACCACTGTGGCCATCTAAAAAACTTTCCATTACTTTTCATGTCTCTTTCAAATTCCTGACCTAAGACTATTTTCACATCCTCTATCCTATTTACCCTCCCCAGGCTCCACTTTTCACCCACTGTGGTTCTCCAGTCCCCTTGAGAGGGCCTTCTTTCCACACCCAATACACACGCTCACTTCCCCAACATTGGACCTTGAGCCAACTTCCTTGCTCTGTCTAGACTGCATTGCTCTGTTCCCTCTTCCTCTTAGGATAAAGGGAAGCTCAAACCAAGCTTTACTTCAGCAGCTCTCCTCTTCCCACACCTCCTCTGAAGTTGTATGTTCAGTCTGCCATATAAAATCTATTAAATCTTCACTCTCAAATAAAAGTCTTTCTGCACTGTGATTCCTTGATAGCTGGAATAGTGGTATCCCTCCATCTATTCATTCAGTCATATTTATTGAGCATGTGCTGTGTGCAAAGCAATGTACTAAGCACTTGGGAGAGTACAATGTAACAACAGACATGCATCAAACATTGACTTGTGACCATGAGGTAGTTTTCTTGTGCTATGGTGAATTTTCTTTTTATCCTTCAAATTCTATTGTAGGTTTGCAAAGTTGCGATGCATTTTCCAATGTTGATTCTACCAGCTGGATTTCATTACAAGCTAGTCTAGGTCTTGTGCCACATGGCAAGGAGGCTGGAGGAAGCTTTTGTTGAATCTGGACCTCAGTAATGCAATACCTAAAGTATAGCGTCTGTATCTTTCTCTCACACATCATTCTGCAGGTCTTTTGAGTTCGGTGTTTGGTCAAGTGATGTGATGCTAAAAATAATTCCTTGCTATATATTTTTCCCTGTCGTGTCTCCTTTATTCTATAGAACCTCAGAAAGGAGACTTAAGATGAACAGCGTATTTCAAGACTTTCGCCTCCTTAGGCAAAATATCATGGCATTAATATATTAAAGAAAAATCATAGTAAACTATATCCCATAATTGAATCACCTTCCCATTTCCCCAGATATGCAATTTAATGAATAGAGCTAGACTATTCTAGACCATTTTGAAGCTGCCTCATCAGGGTAGGTGGATTCAATGCGTATTTGAGAAATAACTGATGCATCCTGGCCCATAATATTACTTTAAATGAAATCAGTGTGGCTTAGTGGATAGAGCATGGGCTTGGAAGTCAGAAGGACCTGGGTTCTGGGCTGTCTGCTATGTGACTTTGTGCAAGCCACTTCACTTTTCTGGGCCTCATTTACTTGTAAAATGGGGATTAAGACTGTGAGCTCCATGTGGGTCATGGACTTTGTCCAACCTTATTAATTTGTATCTCTCAACCTAGCCCACCTAGATTACTGCATCAGCCTCCTTGCTGACCTCCCAACCTCCTGCCGCTCTCCACTCCAATCCATGCTTCACTCTGCTGCCCAGATCATTTTTCTACAAAAACATTCAGGACATGTCACCCCCCTTCTCAAAAATCCCCAGTGGTTGCTATACACCTCCATAGCAAACAAAAACTCCTCACCATTGACTTTAAAGCACTCCATCACCTTGCCTCCTCCTACCTCACTATGCTTCTCTCCTTCTTAATCCGCATGTTTGCTCCTCTGGTACTAACGTTCTCACTGGGCCTCGATCTCACCTGTCTTGCCACCGACACCTGGCCCACATTCTGTATGCTTTAGAGAAAAAAGCACAGGCTTGGGAGTCAGAAGTTGTGGGTTCTAATCCCGGCTCCGCCACTTATCAGCTGTGTGACTTTGGGCAAGTCACTTAACTTCTCTGTGCCTCAGTTACCTCACCTGTAAAATGGGGATTAGGACTGTGAGCCTCTCATGGGACAACGTGATTAGCTTGTATCTACCCCAGCACTCAGAACAGTGCTTGGTACATAATCAGCACTTAACAAATACCATCATTATTATTATTATTTTGCCTCTGGTTTGGACCATCCTCCTGCCTCAGATCTGACAGACAGTTACTCTCCCTGCCTTCAAAGCCTTATTGAATGTACATCTCCTCATAAAGCCCCACTTTTCCTCTTCTTCTACTCCATTCTGTATCAACTGAACTTGCTCCCTTTGCTCTTCCCCCAACCCCAGAGCACTTATGCCCATAACTGTAATTTTATTTATTTGTATTGATGTCTGTTTCCCTCCCTCTGAACTGTGAACTCGTTGTGCGCAGGGATTGTCACTGTTTATCATTGCATTGTTCTTTCCCAAGTGCTTAGTACAGTGATTTGCACACAGCACTTAACAAATACAATTGAATGAATGAATACCTCAATGCTTAGACCAGTGCTTGACACATAGTAAGTGCTGAACAAATACCATCATCATTTTATTAAATCCTAACTGTATACTCTAAAGCATCTATTTCAAGTTCTTTGATTTGCTACTTTGATCATCATCATCATCATCAATCGTATTTATTGAGCGCTTACTGTGTGCAGAGCACTGTACTAGGCACTTGGGAAGTACAAATTTGCAACGTATAGAGACAGTCCCTACCCAACAGTGGGCTCAAAGTCCAAAAGGGGGAGACAGAGAACAAAACCAAACATACTAACAAAATAAAATAAATAGAAGAGATATGTACAAGTAAAATAAATAAATAAACAAATAAATAGAGTAATAAATATGTACAAACATATATACATATATACAGGTGCTGTGGGGAAGGGAAAGAGGTAAGATGGGGGGGATGGAGAGGGGGACAAGGGGGAGTTTGTTTACTTTGATCCCTGTCTGTGAAGACTGACACATCACCATAACAGCAACTGTTAATGTGGCCTCATTTAGTGACAGTCCTCGATGAGAAAGCTCAGCTAACAATGCTTTAGCTCATAGAGTAATCAAAATATTGAATTCTTACCATGTGAACACAGGGGACCACATTCAAATGACATCACAAGTTGTAAACCGCAGACTTGGAGAATAAGTCTGAAAGGGTAGTCTTCATTGTCCCTATTATGCCACAGAATTGGATCATTTTTTAGGCCAAATTGATTTCAATAGAAATTGTACAGAAGTAGCTGACAGTGGGATTTAACTCGTAGAGTATTACCTATGAATGAGTTAGAAATGCCAGCCAAATTTAATCCTAAATACAATTTCCTCAGACTCTCAGTCTAATGGCATTTATGTGCATTATTGTAATTTAATTTATTACAAATCATTTTCACTAAACAGTTAAATCTAGTGAGAGCGTTGGAGTAGATTTTTAAATCCTTTGATTCTGAATACTGTCACGTGGAATATCTGAAAGTGCAGTAGATAAATCCAATGCAAAAACACATCGGTCTCTTGAGAGTCTTGAGATGTATATTTACAATAGCAACTTGATTCCTGTCAGCCCTGTTCTGTAGACTCCTTAACATATGTATATACAGCATTTAGATAATTGTAATCACCTTAGAAAAATGACCATGTTTATTGTCATGATGTGCACTCTACCTTAGTTGTACAAAATCCAATGGAAAGCTACCAAATGGGAACGAACTATCACAATGTGAAACATTGGCATCAAAGATGGAATTACAGGGAATCACAGGGAATCACAAGCAAAACTATAAACCCCGTTCCTAAGTGCAGTTTAAAAAAAATAAAACCCAACACATCCAGAAGGCCCATGAGAGTCAAAAGTCAGACCCCAATCAGTAGTTTTTTTCTGAATGTTTACTCCACGCAGAGCACTATACAAAGGCCTCAAGAGGAATGGAGTTTTTGGAGAAGGCACATAGTGCAGTGGATAGAGGATAGGCCTGGAAATTAGAAGGTCATAGGTTCTTATCCTGGCTCCTCCACTTGTCTGCTGTGTGACCTTGGGAAAGTCACTTCACTTCTCTGTGCCTCTGTTACCTCATTCGTAAAATGGGGATTCAGACTGTGTCCAACCTGATTTGCTTGCATCCACCCCAGTGCTTAGTACAGTGCCTGGCACATGTTAAGCACTTAATAAATACCATTATTATTGCTATTATTATTAGTGGAGATGATCTCTGCTCTCAGGGAGGTTAGAGATTAGCAGGGTAGGTAGATATTAAATTATGGCTAACGAGAAAGCAACAGAGTTTAAGTATTCATGCATGTAGGCTTAGGTGACAGGTGAATACTTAAGAGGTTGTGGGTGAAGAGTGTGGGAGAGGTGAGAGATTAATCAGGGAAGGCCTCCTGGAGAAGATGTAATTTCAGAAGGGCTTTAAAAATGAGAAGAGCATTGGTCTGTCAGATCTGGAAGAGAAGGAATTCCAAGCAGGGGGGAGTGTGAATGAGAAAGAAGTCAGTGACATGAGAGAAAGAAAGCTCAGTGACTAGGTTGGCTTGTGAGGAGTGTGCATGTGAGCTGAGGTGGTAACAGAAGAGGAGAGAAGAAACAGGGAGGAGAGAGCTGATTTAGTGCCTGAAATCCAGTGGTCAGTAATAATAATAATAATGATGGTATTTATTAAGCACCTACTATGTGTAAAGCACTGTTCTAAGCACTGGGGGGATACAAGGTGATCAGGTTGTCCCACATGGGGCTCACAATCTTAATCCCCATTTTACAGATGAAGTAACTGAGGCACAGAGAAGTTAAGTGACTTGTCCAAGGTCACACAGCTGACAGTTGGAGGAGACAGGATTTGAACCCATGACCTCTGACTCCAAAGCCCGTGCTCTTTCCACTGAGCCACACTGCTTCTAGTGTTTTCTTGACTCGGAGAGGAATGGGCCAACATCGGGGGCTTTTAAGGAGAGTGCACAGAGGAGGAAAGGAGGGAGGAAAATAGGAGCAAAGTCCTGTATGTTTTCTATTAATATTAAATACTTGTCTCCAAGATACAATTTGTTTAGCGCCATATGGGGAAAATAAGTGAAGATTGATTTCTAATGAGAAAGTATATTAATTCTTTCTCGTCCCTTATTGTATCTTCATGAACAGTATTTCTCTTGCAATTTAGGTGGAAATTTGATTAATGAAGCAGTTCCATGGATTCAGGCTGTCACCAACTATCCCCAATGAGTGTGGGGTTTTTTTTTTTACTGTTTTGGCTTTTTAAAATGGTATTTGTCAAGCACTTACTATGTGCCAGGCACTGTACTAAGCACTGGGGTAGATACAAGCAAATGAGGTTGGACACAGTCCGTGTCCCATTTTGGGCTCATAGTCATAATCCCCATTTTACAGATGAGATAACTGAGGCACAGAGAAGTTAAATGACTTGCCCAAGGTCACATACCAGACAAGTAACAGAGTCAGGATTAGAACTCAGACCCTTCTGACTCCCAAGCCCTTGTTCTATCCACTATGACATGCTACTTCTCTAAGAAGCCGGTTGGGTGGAGTATTTAAGCTTTTGTTTTTTGTGTATTTTTCTTGGAGGGGGGGGTGGGCGGGGGTGTTTGTGGAAAATTCTGATGTCCCCGGAGCAATCCAGGAGGCAACAGGACTGAAACACGAGTGTGACATTGTCTTTCTTGAAGTGACCCTCTCCTTACTGTTTCTTAGGGTAGATATATCCTCTTCCCTGTCCTAAATGCTGCCATTATACTAGAAAGTGGCTTGGGTGGCTTAACTAAGAAATGATCTAATGTCGGGTGATATTGTAGTTGCAGATTTTGGAGATCACGTGGGACTAACTAATGATTGGGATTATTTCTTACACAATTGACTAAACTTCCAGTGCCCTTATGACCCACACAGATTGCTGTGATTCATGCTGCTAACACCTGTTTTTATTTTAGAGAAACATTGACCAAAATACCAAGCATCGGTTCCTTAGTCACATCCACCCACTCTTTGACCACATTGTCCCCAAAACATGATTTCTCCCTGTTTAATCAGCAGCAGTGGGAGGACATGGGGAAGCAGACAGCAGCCGTGCATTTTTTTTTCCAAAATAAATAGTGGTAATGGTATTTATTGAATAGTAATTGGATTTATTGAGTGCCTACTGAATACAATATACTATACGAAGGGCTTGGGGAAATAATATGATAGAAAGATCCATCCTTTTCCCCATGGGAAGCTTTAGGGTAGTGAAAGGTTTCTGAGGAGTCAAAGCACACGAGCACATAAGGCCAATAGATGGGTCCTGATGCCCTTGAATCTACTAAAATGGTTATTCTGACTGGAATGAGTCAATTGGAATGAGAATAAATCTGGACATCCAGCCTCTCCCACAGGCCTAAAGGAAGTGCCCAATGTGGCTAGTTCAAAAATCCCCAATGGGATGATTCCACTGGCTCCTTGACCTTTCCAGTATTCCTTGTTCAATTACAGCTCCCAGGTTGGAAGCACATTAGCCAGACTTCTCCCCGGCCCTTGCTTCCTCCAGCGCTCTACTGAGCATGGAGAAAGTGTTTTAGAAAGAAGGAGGCCTGCTAGAAGGCACCATGAAGCTAATCCGAATTTTTGGCTAGTGATCCTCAAACATAGGTCGTCTTCAAGCCGATTTAATAATGCGGCTGTTCCTTTTCTCAAGTTTACCAAGGGTTGGTTTGGGCCCTGCTGGTGAAGAGGGGGTGGGGGAGAGGTAGGACTCAGAAAAGGACTTCCTTTATAACCAGATTAGGGGAGGCAGGTGGATGTTCTGATGGTCACCCTAAGTTTCTGAGATGGTGGTGTGGAGGGATTGAGGGGATTGGAGGAGTCACTCCTTTGATCCATAATAATAATAATAATTATAGTATTTGTTAAGTGCTTACTACGTGCCAGGCACTGTACTAAGCTCTAGGCTCTGGTCCCACTCCTCTCCCCAAACCCTGTGGAACTGGGGACAGTCCTGGTCAAACCGAAGTGAACTTGACTCAGCCCTTTTGTTTGCATGCAAACTACTCCCCTTCCCTACCCTCATTCAACCCCAGAAGTTTCTGCCTTTTGCTGTGGAAAGGGTACAGGACTGGTTGTCAGGAGATCTGGGAAAGCGATATATATGTCCCTTTTCCCAGGGTTTCTATATGTCCCTTTTCCCAGGGTTTCTGTTTTTGCTAGGACAAAAACAGGTTTCTTGTCCATAATGATCTTACAGTCCACAGGGGGAGACAGACATGAATCATAATTTAAAGATATGTGCATAAGTACTGGGGGGTTGGGGTGAATGTCAAATGTCCAGAAGTGGCAGATCCATATGGAATAAACTGACATCCAAAATGCTAAAGGACGACTGATGAAACAGCTTGATCAAGGAGGTGAAGATTAGACAGTGAACACTCTTGGAGGAAGCATTGTGACCTAAAGGGAAGAAGTTGTGTCTGGAGCTCAGGTGACCTGGGAGACCTGGATTCTATCCAGCACTTCCACTGCCCTGCTATGTGATCGCATGCAAAGCCCTAAACTTTACAGTGCCTCAGTTCCATCAACTGTAAAATGGGGAATAAGATTCTTGCTCTCCCTCTATTTTAGACTGTAGGACTGCCCCATGTAGGACAGATCGCCCTGCCTGATCTAATTATCTTCTATGTAACACAGGTCTTAGCACATTGCAAGTACTTAATAAATGCCATGATTAATAGATGATTTTTTTAGAAGGGCCTTGAAAATAGGGAAGGTCCTGATTTGATGAATTTAAAAGGTAATCAATCAATCAATCAATCAATCGTATTTATTGAGCGCTTATTGTGTGCAGAGCACTGTACTAAGCACTTGGGAAGTACAAGTTGGCAACATATAGAGACAGTCCCTACCCAACAGTGGGCTCACAGTCTAAAAGGGGGAGACAGAGAACAAAACCAAACATACTAACAAAATAAAATAAATAGAGTAGATATGTAGTCTGGGGAAGGTATATGTCTGTGCCTCAGTTACCTCATCTGTAAAATGGAGATGAAGACTGACTCCAAGGTGAGACAAGGACTGTGTCCAATCCTATTAACTTATATCTACCCCAACATGTAGTACAGTACCTGACACATAATAAGCACTCAACAAATGCTCCAAAATCTGTTTGTCTTTTGGACAGTCCATGGTATTCACAAAGGCCTTCTCCAACACCAAGTCTAATGTGTTCTACTTTGCCTGGATCCTGCTCCATCTCTCAGGCACCTTTGATGCTGCCACCTACTCCCAGAATGCTATCAAATTCACAAGCATGCTACTCGGTTCTCTTCTTACCTCTCTGATCCTGGGCTCGGAAAAGGCAGTCCTGTTCCCTGTGTCTGCTTCTTCCACTCCAGATTCCAACTTTCTCCCATACTGCTGCTGGTGCTTGAAATTATTTTGCTTCATACATTTACATGATACATATATTTGTAATAATAATAATAATGATGGCATTTGTTAAACACTTACCATGTGCAAAGCACAGTTCTAAGCGCTGGGGAGGATACAAGGTGATTAAGTTGTCCCACGTGGGGCTCACAGTCTTAATCCCCATTTTACAGATGAGGGAACTGAGGCACAGAGAAGTTAAGTGACTTGCCCAAAGTCACACAGCTGACCAGTGGTAGAGCCAGGATTAGAACCCATAACCTCTGGCTCCCAAGCCCGTGCTCTTTCTGCTGAGCCACGCTGCTTCCCTTCCAAAGTACCAAGAACGGTGCGTGTAACAGCATGTAGAGTGTTTTTCACTCAGTTGGTGCTACCTCTCTTAGTACTGAGGATAAAAATATTTCCCAAGCAAATTCTAACTTTTTTTGCCTTGGCTCCTTCCAGTGCCGGCACTATGGGGGAGCCCCCTGCTGGTCACTGACTGGAAAAAGCAGCAACCTTATATACCTCCTCCCAGATGACACTGGTGTAATGTGGGGAGAATATTCGCCCCATCTGATGCAATCAATCCCCTAATTGTCTGGGTCAGCAATATTTGTCGGGTCACTGGGTTCAGAATGGCCATCTAATTAGCTGGCCCAGGATTTATGGGGGTGTCTGGAAGTCATCTTAGCTATGTGGTTGAACAGTGTAAAGTTCTGCCTCTCTGTCACTGCTTCCTTGGGTTTTCCTTGTCAAACCCCATTATATTACCAGCCTTTCCTCTTCAAACTTCTGGGCTTTCTACGTTTTTGCTCCCCTCATCATTTTTTTCTTGTGTGTTCCCTTATCCCATGCTCGTTCTCTTTCTTTTCCCTCATATTCTTTGCTACTTGATTTTTGTTTCTCCTCACTTGACACTCTTTTCTTTTTCTCTTCATTTTCCTCTCTCTTCCCTCAACTCTCTCTACCCCCAGGTTTTGGTCATCTCTTGGCTCTGACGGAATTCCCTGTCCATCTCTTAGTGTCTTATTATCCCCTCATTGTTGTGGGTATTGGATGGAGCCTCCGGTGGAACCGGAACTATTGTATAAAGCCTCTATCATCTCCTCTCTTTCCTCAACACCCAGCCGACTCTTTCCTAACTCCCTGGGTTGTCCTCTAAATGCGTTCCCATCTTTTCTCCTGGAGAGGCAATGGGAGCGATTGCCAGTCTCAACTTACCAATCATATTTGAGGGCCTACTATGTGCAGAGCCCTGTACTAAGTGCTTGGAGATAACAAGTAGCAAACATGATCCCTGCCAATCAATCATATCTATTGAGCGATTGCTGTGTGCAGAGCATTGTTCGGAACTCTTGGGGGAGTACAATATAGCAGAATTGGTAGACATGTTCCCTGCCCACAATGGGCTTACATTCTAAAGGGGGAGACAGGCATTAATGTAAATACATTATGGATTTGTACATAAGTGCTGTAGGGCTAAGGACCTTAAAATATACAGAGGGAGACACACTACAGCAAGTTACAGGTAGGGAAAGCATCAGAGTTTTTAAAAAAATGCATGTAAGTGCTACTGTGGGAGGAGACTGAGTGTTTAAAATCCAGAGAAAAACTAATTGGAATTATGCGATCATGGGTATATTTCCACACCACCCTCTTGTCTGCATGGAAAGCTGCACAAAGCAGAAGTCTAGGGCCAATGAATTTGTTGACAAAGCCCTTGACTCAGATCACCCTTTCTTTCAAATTCCAACAAGGGCATAATTGACTGGCGAGATGCCTTATCAAGACAGAGGCTCCCTTTAAGGAGCTAGCTCCTTGGGCTCTATTCAGATCAGAGCTTCACTACCTCAGTCTCCTACCACCCCTCACCCCAACCTACCAACGATCAACCAAACTGGACCCATTCTTGATTTTAAATGATAAACTTTTATTCTGAATATACTGTTTTTGCACAAGAATTGACACAACATTTTCTAGGATTATAAACTTTTTTTTATAATAGTATTGTACAAATTTTTACAAAATGTTTTTTTTTTTCAGGCTTGTCAAGTTCCACAAAAGTGTCAAGAGAACACAAGAAAAAGGGGAGAAAAGACCCACTACCCAGAGGGGGCAGCTAGGCCCCTTTGCATGGACACACACTGAGCATTTCAATAAAAATATCCCCGAAAGTATGATCCAGACATTTCACACTACACAACAGCGAGGACAACTTTGTCAAGTGCCATTGTAAATTCAGTTGGCATCTTAGCAGGACCGAACTGCCGTCTCAGGGAAATCACTTGGTGATGGTCATTATTGAAGTAGTCGGTGTGGGTGGGCCAACTTCATGAAGCTTTGTAATTTGTTTTTAGACACTCTTTTGTCATCTTTATACAGTAGTTTACACTGAATTTATTAACAATATTAACATTCTGTCACGGGCAAACAAAGACTTGGCCATAGCTATGGAGCTGAGTGTTAGATCAAGGTTGGCGTGAACTTGAGCTTCTGCCACCCATTTGGATTTCATTTCAAACACATTTCTAGGGTGTTCCACCTTTCTGGCAATTCAAAAGCTCTAGCTAGGCTAGCATCATAACCGCAGGGGCAATGGGATAGTTCAAGAGTTCAGAACGAAGACGTAAGTTATGCTTCAGTGTTAGGGGAGGGAGGGTTAAATATCATTGAAAACATAATGAAAGAATCAACAACAAGTAATACTTGGGTTGCAAAGGTCACTTAAAAGGGATACAGCCTATTTGAACCCAATAAGGCCAGTTCCAAAGTTATTAAAAGGAATACCCTAGGAAAATTTACAAATGGCAGCAACACTGTTTGTTTGTTTTTTTCCAAGTTAAGCAATAAAACCTCAAGCATTAGAAATATGAAAAAGGTCATACTAAAATCTCACAAGTCCATGACCTAAAAATCTCTTCAATCAAACTTGCTATGTCATGTTAAAAACCGGCTATAAATGTGGACTTCCCTTGGTGTTTTGGCAGTAATGCTGGTTGCTCAAATGGAGAAATTAGAAAGAAACCATTGATGTGAAATTCTTGACCAGTTACTCAACACCAATCTTAGAATTATTCCATATTTCTGTTTTTTAATTTTTTTGCTTAGGATTTAGCTGTGTGACAATAGGGTAAAGCCAAAACAGTCCAAACAGCATAGCAGTGTTTCTACATTTGATGACACTGGTAAGGCTTTGGAATTATGAACAAATCTAGTATTTTGGAAAATAACATTAATGTAGAATTGGTCGATTATAAATATTAAATATAGTTTGAAATGATGATGCATTTTTTTAAGAAAATTGCTATAACTGCTAAATGAGACTTTGGCTTCAAAAATCAAACAGAAAAAACTGTGTCGACTACAGTTTCTTATCACATTGTCCCCGTGTGTGGCTTATATATTGGTTCATGCAATTCTACAGTTTCTTTCTACACAAAATTAGATTAACTCTTGAAAAACATAAACCATTTAGGGTTAAGACTCATAAACTAAATGGAATTTTATGCCAAAAACATAGGATAAGAATCTCTGCTGATGGATCATTTTTTCATAAGGTGGGTATAGTGAAAGAACAGAGATCTGGAAGCCAGAGGACTTGGCTCTAATCCCAGCTCTGTCACTGGACTGCTGTGTGACTTTAGAAAAGTCACAACCCTTTTGGGCCTCCATTTCCTCATCTGTAAAATCGGGATACGGCAACCTGATTTTCCTCCCTCTTGGACTGAGAAGGGCAGTGTCTGATTCATTTTATTTTTATATCTTCCCTAGCCCTTAAGACACTACATAGCATATATTAAGAACTTAATGTCATAATTTAAAAATAAAGTCCATTGTTAAGATTAAGCTAAGCCTCTATTTTAGGGATACTATTGCAAATGAGAAAACTCAAATTACTTTGCTCCCTTTTGTAAGAGGTGTTTTCCAGTAGTAAAATGAACTAAAGAACATATCCTTCAATGGTCTTGCTATTTCTTGCCAACTCAAAACTTCCAATGATTCAAGACAGTTTAATAACTGGAACATTTATAATATTTAATTGAACCAATCACTGGCATTTATTGAGCATTACCATGTGCAAAGTAATACTACCTGAATAGATGAAGAATGCAGTTTTTAGCCATCAACCTTGACATCCCCAACATCAAATTATCAAAGCAATTATACAAGGTTAGGATCTTGATCTATACAGTTGGAACCAAGGGTGTATGTGGAGAGTAGGGGACAGAAGGGCCAAATGGCTAGAAGCAAAGAAAATTCATCTTTGAAGTTATGCTACAACTTGGATATGAATATATATATGTAGATTTCCAGATCATTAATGTAGATCACATATTTCATTAAGCTTTCTGACAGGACAAAAATAGCATTGGAGTCATTTTCCATTTTAAACCAATATCTTGCAAGCTTTTGAAAAAAGCTAGAGTTCTCCTACAACATAAACATTTGTAGAGTGCAGCTCTTTGCAGATCTGTATGGGAACAACAGAGCTGCATTCCTTGGTTTCTCTCTTGAAATTAGTCCTGAAAGCTAGAACACATTGCAAATGAAATGCTCTTTCCATCACCTCCTGTGACGTAGAACTCCAAATTCACTGCACCTATCAGTTTTCCCAACAGAGTTGTATATAAACAATCTGTATTATTCATAATAAAGTATCATTGTGCATATGAAGAGACTGAAGGTTTTCCATTTGTGCAGGTTACTGTAAAATATCAGTGAACAGATGGAAATTGTGCTCAGTGGAACTGGCCATTTTTAATGTAAAACAGCTATAGCCGAAGCCCTAAAATTACAGGTGCTATCATTTAATTGAACAAAGAGGGTACCTGGAATGAATCTGCATTCAGAACATATACTTTTCAAAAATAAATGTCAAATCTGATTTATATACTTAAAATAGCTGTACATGGATTTTCAGGCAGAAGCACAAATCTATATAAAATCCATTGTTTTATTCCAACATCTCTAATCACACCCTATCCGTTCCACTCTTTTCACCACACAGTATATCCAGTGTTCTGTTGAGTAACTACAATTTAAGATAATTTAATGGCATCACATTGCAATGCTCAGTTTCTCACACCAGTAAAGTATCACTCGGTTACATTTTCAATGGACTACACTCTACAAAGAAAACAAACCAAAAAGATAAAATAGCAGCAGCATCACACAAATACCCTTGGTAACCAAAGATCAGTGATCACAAAAAAAAACAAACCCTACCTTTCACAAGCATTTCTGTTCAAGCATTTTGAAAAAAAGTTGGGTAGCACTGTGTAACTACACAGCAAACCAACGGGACTTTGCATTGAATACAAAAGCTTTTTGAAAAGCGATGACTACCTGTTTAGTTAAAACTCAAACCCTCAAGCACCTTTAGTTTGTTTTAATCTATAATGTGTGTTTCTAAACCAAAGTTTTACCTACCAAAACAACTGGTCAGCCATCTTGAATTGCTTGGGCCAGAATAAGCCACTTTTCATAAGGCATTTCATTCATGGCAAACTTTTGTAGAAGACTAGCCAGTATTTTTTTTTTTTGTCTGAACAGTTTGGACAATCCACAGTTTGTCTATAATATTTTTTCACACAACTGATATTGAAAGCAGTGATAATCTTTTAATGGAGTCAATTATGAAGGCAACACGAGCTTCATGTCCATCAAAGTTCCTGGTAAAAGAATAGGGAGGGCAATAAATTCAAAGTTAAGTTGAATCAAGAGAACCCATAGAATACATAAGCATTTCAAGGGGAGCCCTTTTACATGAAGTCATCAATGATGCAACCACCGAAAAAAAAAAATCTTAGATTCTTCAATAAAGCACATACAGGCCTTCGCTTTGAGGACATGGATGATGCAGCATTCACACACGTGTAAGGACCAGGCACGCCAACATGCAGTCACTGTGGGCGCCTGTGAGTCCTTCGCACAGAGTTACACCATGTTGTCGTGGGCTGACCGTCTGCTGTCTGAACAGCTGACCCTTTCCGCAATTACAATGAGGGCTCATGTTTTGGCAGGGTCTTGATTACTGATGTAGGCTTCGTTTCTACTGGGTCATAATTGGCAATGTCTGCTTCCAGATACCAGCCAAAGCAATGCCAGCTGGATTCCTATCACAGACCACAGCGATGGGTTCAATCCCGAGACCCCACCACAGTCTGAGTCGTTTTCCTGTTGGCAAGAAAAAGACAAGTTAGTCTCTCAAAATATCACTAGATCTTACAAAGCAAAAGGGAATTCTACCCAGTTATGAAACTGGCCTTGTGGAATGGTTTGATTTCAATATAAAGAGTTTTTTGTTTGTTTTGTTTTTGTTTTGTTTTTCCCCTAGTGCAACTTTGACCCATACATAGCATCTGGGACCCACTGGGTGCAACATTCCTCATTGATGATGTTGTGTTGTAGAAAGTATGGCTAGCTGAATTGCTTTTCAAGTGGGTAATGCATTGTGTAGTATTAGAAATAATCCCCCAGTCCCACCACAAATATACTGCCTGTGCATACAGGGGAACACTAGGTTAGTTTAAAACATATTGTGTTTGAAATCAGTACAGTGGGTTTTTTGTTGTTGTTTATGTTTTGTTTTCAAGAATTAGGTGTGGCAACCTTGCCCTCTACCAGGACAACTCAAAATGGGAATATAAACTAACTCTTCAAATTTGTATTCCTGAGAGCAAATATACCAGTTTATCAACTGTTAAAATTGCAGTTGATATCCAGATGAGTGAATAATTACAAAGGAGGAAATTGAGAAACTGATATGAGATATGGAAAATTAGTTTCATTTCAGACTCTGAAACTGACTCCTTGGTTCACAACATACACTGTGCTAAACCCGATGAACACATAGTCTCCCACTGCCGTGCACACCTGAAATTTGGGGAACTCAAAATTCCCACCTCATATTTCTGCTTATATATTAATCAATTTCTAACATCCTGTTCTTTGTTAAATTGGAAGCTTCTCAAGGGCAAGGATCACAGAAATCACTCCTCCTTGTTCCTCAAGGCCTCAAGAAGTGTACTCAAGCAGTTCCTCTGGAAATATTGCTGATGTGCATATGCCAAAGAGTCTCTATAAACTGTGAGTCACTGTCTGTCTACTCATCTTGTTTAAATCGCCAGAGCATGGTCAGTTGGGAATGGAGTTTGATTTTCCAAAGTTTTCTTAAGATTTTTTAACCAGGTATCTTGTCAGTCAGGGTTGTGTATGTTTTTCTTACCTTGCTTCTACCCCAGCATTTGGCACAGTGTTTTGTATTGTGAATTCCAGGAACTGTGTCTGATCTGTTTCTACCCCAGTGCTTAGTAATAATAATAATAATAATAATAATGTTTGTTAAGTGCTTACTATGTGCAAAGCACTGTTCTAAGCGCTGGGGGATACAAGGTGATCACGTTGTCCCACGTGGGGCTCACAGTTTTAATCCCCATTTTACAGATGAGGTAACTGAGGCACAGAGAAGTTAGGAGAAGCAGCGTGGCTCAGTTGGAAAGAGCATGGGCTTTGGAGTCAGAGGTCATGGGTTCAAATCCCAGCTCTGCCAATTACCAGATGTGTGACTTTGGGCAAGTCACTTAACTTCTCTGGGCCTCAGTTACCTCATCTGTAAAATGGGGATTAAAGACTGTGAGCCCCCCGTGGGACAATCTGATCACCTTGTATCCTCCCCAGCACTTAAAACAGTGCTTTGCACATAGTAAGCACTTAATAAATGTCATTAAAAAAAAAGTGATTTGCCCAAGTTCACACAGCAGACACGTGGGGGAGCCGGGATTAGAATCCATGACATCTGACTCCCAACAGTACTTGATGCAGAGGAATTACTGAATGAAGACCACAATTATTATTGGCATATAGTGCTCAAGAAACACCACAATTACGGCTGTGAGGAGTCAGTCTCTTTAAAATCCTGCTGTAATAAACTACCTTTAGTTGAACTTGGGGGAAATCCAAAGTCTGTTAAACACAGCTTTTGAAGATCAATATATTGCACATATCTCCTACTGATTAACAGTTTGATAACATGCTTGTGGTCTGTGACCTTTTCCCACTCTTTACCTTCCATAATAATGATAATAATAATAATAATAATAATAATAATAATAATAATGATGGCATTTGATAAGTGCTTACTAAGTGCAAAGCACTTTTCTAAGTGCTGGGGAGGATACAAGGTGATCAGGTTGTCCCAAGTGGGGCTCACAGTCTTAATCCCCATTTTACAGATGAGGGAACTGCGGCTCAGAGAAGTTAAGTGACTTGTCCAAGGTCACACAGCAGACATGTGGCGGAGCCGGAATTCAAACCCATGACCTGACTCCATAGCCTGTGCTCTTTCCACTGAGCCACTCTGCCAGCAAGACTTCGTGTTACTCATCAGAGGCACTATACCATAACATTACACTTGTACTTGGATTTGTATCCTTTATTCCCCTTTCCTCAGCCCCACAGCATTTAAGTACCTATCCATAATTTATTTATATCCATGTCTGTCTCCCTCTCTGTAAGCTTGTTGTGGGCAGAGAATGTATCTACCAACTCTGTTATATTGAACTCTCTCAAGTGCTTAGTACAGTGTTGTACACAGAGTAGGCACTCAATAAGTTGACTGAGTAGACTGAGCCCTTTTTTCTCTCCTCCTCCCCAACCCCCCAGCCCTACCTCCTTCCCTTCCCCACAGCTCCTGTATATATGTTTGTACAGATTTATTACTCTATTTATTTTACTTGTACATATTTACTATTCTATTTATTTTGTTAATGATATGCATCTAGCTTTATTTCTATTTATTCTGATGACTTGACACCTGTCCACATGATTTGTTTTGTTGTCTGTCTCCCCCTTCTAGACTGTGAGCTCGTTGTTGGGTAGGGACCGTCTCTATATGTTGCCAACTTGTACTTGCCAAGTGCTTAGTACAGTGCTTTGCACACAGTAAGCAATCAATAAATACAACTGAATGAATGAATCGAGTATATCATCCCAGACCTGCTGTTGAGTAGAAAGGCATTGCTCTGGGAATCAAGACAAGTGGAACCTGTAGCTCTCTAACATGGATGAAGACTGCACACATTCTCAGTGTGCTCCACCCTGCCTGTTTCAATGTCTGCTACTCTCTTTGCCCCAGCAGAAAGTGAACGGTTAGGAATGAGAGAGTGCTACCGCACTAGCCACGGTATGATTGATTCCTCTGCAGAGACTCACTGTTAAGTCTCAAGTCTGAGGCTCATCCATCATTTCTGATGGTAGACTTTGCCACCCTCATCACCAACTCAATATCCTACAGTCCCATTTCAGAATGACTTTAAGAAGGATTTCACAAACTCTTGGGGTCATGTTTCTTAACTTAGACTGTAAGCCCATGTGGGACTTTTCATCTTGTAGCTACCCGGAGAAGCAGCGTGGATCAGTGGAAAGAGGATGGGCTTTGGAGTCAGAGGTCATGGGTTCAAATCCAGGCTCTGCCAATTGTCAGTTGTGTGACTTTGAGCAAGTCACTTAACTTCTCTGTGCCTCAGTTCTCTCATCTGTAAAATGGGGATTAAGACTGTGAGCCCCATGTAGGACAACCTGATCACCTTGTATCCCCTAACACTTAGAACAGTGCTTTGCACATAGTAAGCACTTAACAAATACCATCATTATTATTATTATTATTATTACTATTACCCTAGAGCTTATAACAATGCTTTATACAGGAAGCACTTAAACATCATAATAATAATGTTTCACCTACACTCCTGGGAAGTTTTTCCTTGCATATAATGCAAATCACTCCTCAGTATCTCTGACACATTATTTTTTATATCTCCCCAAAAAGGGACAGAAGAAATTATCATGAACTCTTTAACCTTCACTTTCTCCATTAAAACAACGCAGACATTTTCACTCTGCTTGTTTTGGCTACATACTCTGTAGTCCACTGTAAGCTCCTTGAGAGCGAGGATCATTTCTACCAACTCTACTACAGTGTACTCTCCCAAATGCCTAGTACAGTGTTCAGTACACAGTAAGTGCTCACTGATTACCATTGATTAGGTCCTCATGTCCTCAATTTGGAATGCTATTTTACCCCTTCTGTCATTGTGAAAGACTGCAATTTTCACTGTCCCTCAAGACTCCAGGACCTCTGTAGGTCCAGTCATAGCCTGGGTTTTATATGTACCCAGCTCTTCTGTAATGCTGGGATTGTACTGTTGCAGAACCCCACACATAGGAAAACCAACACAGTAGTACTCAGTGTGCCCATTGCTACACAATGCTGTTTCTTCAGACACTGTGGCAGGCTGCATGCAGATATGTGGTTACTGTTTTTATGATATGTGCTGAACACTGTACCAAGTGCTGGGGAAGGTGCAATTTAATCAGTATGGACACAGTTCCTGTCCCGATTGGAGCTCACAGTCTAGAGGAGAGGGAGAACAGGGATTTCAGGTTTGCACTGTCAGTACAATCCCCAATTAGGTTGTTGTGTCCTTTTCAAAAAATATGTGTAAATATGTGTTTGAACTGAATTGTCTGTGTATAAGAAGCAGGATGAAGCCGCAAGCAGTGGTGAGGGTAAAGCATATCCTAGAGGCTGAGAATCTTAATCTGTGTCTCCCTCTGTGAAACATTCACTGCAGGCATATTGGAGTCATTTTAAACATACATCCTTTAACTTAATCTTCTATGACTTGAAAGGTCTCTGAGTTGAGCACAATAGATCGGGAGATGCTTTAGGCATAATAATTGAATCCTTGTGGGTTGTGTTTTTGTTTTTTAAAGTAGTTTTGTATTTTGACCTATGCAAATGCTCTATATGGAACAAATCCAGTTCTGGCACCTTTGCAATGGATCACAATCTCCAAAACAGGTGTGTCCAAGTACCACAGTACCACAGTAATACATTTCCCAAAAGTGTGACTGAATCATGAATGGCATGTTTTCCCATAGCCTTGCTTGTGGTTAGTTCAGTTCTGTTTCAGAATCAGGAGGGCAGTGGGGTAGGGGGAGATAGAAGAAGGAAGGACCAACTTCAGGGACTAGAGAAGGGAGGAAAACTCCTTGAACAGTGGAGAATGGGTTCAGTTCAGTGTAGAGGAGAAGGGATAAGAGAGGGAATTAATGTAATAGCCATGGATGTAAACTTGGGGTGGGGCTTAGATCCTGGTGTGTGTGGGCAGCTAGAACATGACATTTATCCAATTTTATGGCTGGGGGTGGACATAACCTGAGGTATGCTTAGACTTGGAAGAAATCTTGTCCTATAGAAAATTGCCCTTACCCCAATTCTTGCCATATAATTATTATTATTATTGTTGTGGTATTTGTTAAGCACTTACTATGTGCCAGGCATTGTACTAAGAAGTTAAGTTTTTAAGGCAGCTTCTTTATTCTTAATTTAAATTCCAAAACTACTCTTTAATATTTGTGTTTTTGTCAAGTCAGTGGCCCATTAGGACACAGTATTTCAGGTAAATCAATGGTATTTGAGTGCTTACTGTGTGCAGACCACTGTACCAAGTGCTTGGGAAAATACAATATAATGGAGTTGGTAGACAAGTTCCCTGCCCACAGGAAGCTTACACTAAAGATCTTGGTTAGCTGGAAAAGCAAACTGAGAAAGAAGGACTATAATTCTTCCATTGTGCGTAACTTGAGTCAGATTTAGCGTGGCCTAGTGGATACAGCATGGGCCTGGGAGTAAGAATGACCTGAGTTCTAACTCCGGCCCTGCCACTTGTGCTGGGTGACCTTGGGTAAGTCACTGCACTTCTCGGTGCCTCAGTTACCTCATCTGTAAAATGGAGATTAAGAGTGTGAGCCCCATGTGGGACAGGGACTGCATCCAACCTGATTAACTTGAATCTACCCCAACACTTAGAACAGTGCTTGGCACATAGTAATCACTTAACAAGTACCATAATTATTACAAACTACATTCAAGGAAGGCCAGCACCATGTTGAGTCTTTCCATAGGCTATAGGGACTTAGCCAGCCTGGGCACTCACCAACAATCTCCCCGGCCTTTCGGCTAGATATTTGATTTGCCCGAATCTATAATTCATTCATTCAGTCAGTCAGTCGTATTTATTGAGCGATTACTGTGTGCAGAGCACTGTACTAAGAGCTTGGAAAGTACAATTTAGCAATAGAGACACAATCCCTGCTCACATGGGGCTTACAGTCTAGAAGGAGATAGACATCAAAATAAGTAAACAGGCATCAATAGCATCAATATAAATAAATAAAAATATAGATATATTCACATCAAAACAAGTAATCAGGCATCAATGTAAATAAATGCAATTATAAATATGTACATATATGCACAAGTACTGTGGGGTAGGGAGGGGGTAAGAGCAAATGGGACGAGTCGCGAAGGGGGGGGGAAGGGGAGCTAAGGAATATGGGGGCCTAGTCTGGGAAGGCCTCTTGAAGGAGGTGAGCCCTTCAGTAGGGCTTTGAAGTGGAGAAGTGTGATTGTTTGGCGGATTTGAGGAGGCCAGAGGTAGGTAATTATCTTTTCCGAATGTTCATAGAACTAAAAGTCCCAAGATCATCGAGCTGTAAAAGCAGTTTACGCTATCAAAAAAAGAAAAATAATATATGTCTGCAAGTGCCTATTCTTGATTCTCAGTCTTTTGAAGATTTACTGTGGAAAGAAAAATATTCTTCCAGCTGCCATTAGGGCACGTGCTTTTTAAGAAAATGGATGACCTGTTACTGTTTTGGTTTGGGAGATTCTATTTGTCTGGTGACTTTGAGGAGCTGTGGACGGTGTGTTGCTTCACGCTGGAAATGTTCCTTCTAGACTTTTCTGTTGTCATTTTCTCAAATATATGGGCGCTTTGCCTGCTCTAGCGGTGTAAATTGAGGCTGGCGGTTACTGTGTGACATGTGCAGTTAATGAATAAATGAGGCCTATGCTAAAAGCACATTTAAATCATGGAGTTCCTGAACTGAAGAGAGCCCCCCAAGGTTATCAAGTCTGTCACCCAGCCTCACCCATGCAGAACTACACCTACACCTAGACCGGACAGAGCGATGTGATTTTTCTAAAAAAAAAAAATCTCCTCAGCAGGAAATACCAAATCTCCCTTGGTAACTCATTCCAGTTTTTAACAACTTATAAGAGTGCACGTGGGAAGGTATGGGGGCAGGGCATGCAGGGCACCCAAATAAAATATAATTCTCTATATTTGTCTTGCCAGTATAATGAAACTATTTTAATTTTATTAGTTAAATCTCTCTAGTGAAGAGAGCAACACCACTGGAATTCCCATGAACCTTCTCTGCAAGACTCCATGTGTCAATCTTTATTACAAAGCAGGTCTTTGAAAACCACCTCCCAATGAGAAAAGTGGCTAGTTAGGGCTCTGCCTTCATTCTCCTTGAGCTCACTTTATAGGTGGCTGGATTATTTCTCTTTACCTGCTCCGCAGGAGGCTAATAACCCTGCCAGTTGGTAATCAGTAAAATCTTGCAAGGAGAGACTATACCCTCTACTTTTGTATTTTCCAAGCACCTAGTAGAGTGCCCTGCACATAGGTGGTGTTCAGTCAGTACTGATTGAGGTAGTAGAAATGCTACCTATTAATTGTCTCCCGTGTGCAATTCACTGCACTTCACCCTGGGAAGAAGTATACAGGTGAGAATTAGACTTGGAAAGCACTAGACAAAGAAGTGATATATTCCCTAAACACAAGGCAATTAGATACTAGTGGGGAAGCAGTGTGGGAGGGAGAGAGAGAGAGAGAGAGAGGGAGATCTCCCCCATTAAACTGTAAACACCTGGAAAGTCCCCCATTAAACTGTAAGCACCTGGAAAGCAGGGATCGTCTCTATTGAAGTCGCCCATTTGCTCAGTACAGGGGTCTGCACAAAGTTAACACTCAATAAATTCCCCTGACCAATCTAAAGATATTTACAGCTAAACATCTATGCTGTTTCCATGTACCAATTTTGGGTACCCTAGATTAACTCACCTTAGATTTTCATTATTGGCTTTATGTTCTAGTATTGTCGGTAAAAGTGAGCACCAAGTTTGACAGTTGGATGTGAGATCCTTGTGGCAGGGATTCTGGTCTTCTACTTCTTGAATGCTCTCCCAATTAGTTTGTACCAAAAAGACATTCAATAACTGATAGGGTTGGTGAACAGGAAGGGCCTGTAAACTTCTTGTGGGCAGGGATTGTGTCTACCAACTCTGTTGTACTTTCCCAAGTGCCCAGTACAGTGCTTACACAGTAGGTACTTGATAAATATCATTGCTTGATTGCTTGATTGATATTCAATGCAGTAAGGGTAGTACAGACTGGAGGGAACGAGCCTGGAGGCAGGAGTATTACCGGAGCTATTACTAATCAATTAATCTATCATATTTATTCATTCATTCATTCAATTGTATTTATTGAGCACTTACTTTGTGCAAAGCACTGTACTAAGAGCTTGGGAAGTACAAGTCAGCAACATATAGAGATGGTCCCTACCCAACAACGGGCTCACAGTCTAGATTAATTGATCACTTACCATGGGCAGAGCACTTGGGAGACTACTACACAACAGAGTTGGTAGACATGTTCCCTGCCCACAGGTCGTTGATAGACTAGAGGAGGGTGGTAACTGTATGGATGGAAATCAGGAGATGTTGGGCTGGAAAAAACAGCTGGATTTGGTGGCAGATTGAATGTGAGAGCTCAAGGGAAGGGAGGAGTCAGTGAAACAGAGATTGCAGGTTTCTGGGGCAGGGAGGATAGTGTGTTATATTGACTGACATAGGGAAGTTGGGAGGAGTGAGGGAGTTCAGAGAGGGTGATGGTTATCACAGCTCACTGGTCTATTGAATGTACATATTTACTATTCTAATTATTTTGTTAATAATGTGCATATACCTATAATTCTATTTGTTCTGACAATTTTGACACCTGTCTACATGTTTTGTTTTGTTGTTTGTCTCCCCCTTCTAGACTGTGAGCCCATTGTTGGGTAGGGTCTGTCTCTATATGTTGCCAACTTGTACTTCCCAAGCGCTTAGTACAGTGCTCTGCACACAGTAAGCGCTCAAATACAATTGAATGAATGAATCTGATCTCAAATGATGAAATTCCTGAGGTTGGAAGAGAAGCAGCATGATCTAGTGGATACAGTATGAACCTGGGAATCAAAAGGACCTGGGTTCTAATCATGGCTCCACCACTTGTCTGCTGTTTGACCTTGGGCAAGTCACTTAACTTCTCTGTGCCCCAGTTGCCTCTTCTATAAAGTGAGTATTAAGACTGTGAACCCCATGTGAGACAGGGACTGTGTCCAACCCCATTAGCTTGTATTTACCCCAGCACTTAGAACAGTGCTTGACACATAGTAAACACTTAACAAATACCATTATTATTATTATTATCATTACCACAGGTGGTCACTTACAACATCACACTACCTCTTGATTGGAGGAACTTCAATCAGTTTTTAAACATACCTAGATGATGAGGCATTATTACCATCTTCAGTGTCTAGCAACTCTCTAACCTCCTTCAAAATAGTGTCATTTCAATTATCAATGACATGGATCAATTCTATTCGACTTTGAAATCATTTTTTCTTAGAAATGTCCATGGTAAGATTCTGAGACTTTGCATTCTTTAGTTGTTCCCCTTTAATTTGAGGGAGTTTTCTCAAGACAAAGAATGCAACGCTACCCTTATTTCTATGCCTTTAAATTGCTGATGAAATGATGAATGACCAGATTTTAAATCTTCTGTCCTGCAATTGAAACAATCTGGTAAAGTACTTAGCTAAAGTCTAGTTGTCACTAAATCTGAAAACCCTGGTGCTCATAAAGGCCGTATTGCCCATGCATTTTCACAGCTGGAGACCAGAATCCCCCCTCCACGATAACTTGTCTGGCTTCCCTAAAATCAGGGGCTTGCAATGGGACCGCAAGACTTCATTCCATCCTGGTTTCAGCTTGAACTCACTTTATGTTTAAGCCACTTAAGAGAGAGGACAATCCATTCCACTTTAAATACTTTAGAAAAGAAAATTCTGTAATCTATCTTGGTCTCAATATATAATTCAATAATATCATTTTGATTTCTTTTTAAGGTATTAAGTGCTTACTATGCGTCAAATACTGTTCTGAACACCGGGGTAGATACAAGATAATCCAGTCAGACACAGTCCCAGTCCCACATGTGGTTCACAGTCTAAGTAGAAGGGAGAACAGTTATTTTATCCCCATTTTACAGTTAAGGAAACTGAGTTATACAGAAATTAAATGACTTGCCCAAGGTCATACAGCAGTAATTGGCAAAGCCGGGATTAGAACCCACATCCTCTAACTCCCAGGCCCGTATTTTTTCCAGGAGAGATCACTGCCTATTAAACATCACACTAAAATCTACATCCCTTTTCCTCTTGGTTCACCTTATACAGACAATACTTTTTTTCTCTCTTCAGATACCTCGAAACTGTTCTATTTCCCTCAGCATTTTTTTTTTTTAATTTTGGTCAGGGTAATTCACCCTGGTTCCTTTAGGCTCTCATTTTTCTGTTCCCATTAATTACTGTTTTTGCTCTTCCAAAAGAAGTTCCCCACAGTCAATTTCAACTGCAGAATCCAGTATAGAACAGAACCCTCCCATAGATGTTTTGAGTGCTGCACATAAGCAATATTCTCCCCCAGATCCTACATGAGATTCTGCTATTTATACCTCCCAATATCATGCTTTTTCTCCCTATCATTCAATCCTGACTAATGTTCAGCCTATAGTTTAGCTGAGCACTAATTCTTTTTCTTCTAGACTTCCTCTAAATGAGTGATAGCTCATTTGTGGAGTTTGTCCTTTTGTACTTCAATGATAATTATAGGATGTTTCTTATCACTTTCTTAATTTGCCGAGATTGCTTTTGAGTGCACTTCTTGACATTACTAAATTCTTTATTCCCATTGGTCAGGGATGAAAATGCTGAACAATTAAGCCATTCTCTGTAGACTTTGCCAAACAGGCAATAAATATTGCAACTGCTCTTTGGGAACAAGTGGCTGGAGGGCTAGAGAAGCAGCATGTCATAGTGTCTAGAGCATGGGCCCGCGAGTCAGAAGGACCTGGGTTATAATCCTGGCTCTGCTATCTGCTGTGTGACCTTGGGCAAGTCACTTCTCTGGGCCTCTTTTCCCTCATCTGTAAAATGGGGATTAAGACTGTGAACCCTATGTGGGACAAGGACTGTATCCAACCTGATAAGCGTGGCTCAGTGGAAAGAGCACAGGCTGCGGAGTCAGAGGTCATGAGTTCAAATCCTGGCTCTGCCAACTGTCAGCTGTGTGACTTTGGGCAAGTCACTTCATTTCTCTGTGCCTCAGTTACCTCATCTGATAAATGGGGATTAAGACTGTGAGCCCCATGTGGGACAACCTTATCATCTTGTAAACTCCCCAGAGCTTAGAACAGTGCTTTGCACATAGTAAGCACTTAATACATGCCAACATTATTATTATAAACCTCTCTAACCTATCTCTTAGAACAGAGCTCACCACATAGTAAGTACTTAACAACAACCTTTATTATATAATGATAACAATAATTATTATTAATAATAATAATGATCAGGGTTTAGCTCCACTTTGTAGGGAAGAATACCAGACTGGTATTTTTAGGTTTTTTTTTCTCCCAATGTGGCCCTGGGGTCATTTCTAAGTGGCCACAGGCAGAGAGTGAACAGGGTTTGTGAGATAAGGGTACAGAGACATATATAGTTTTGGGGAACACAGAAACCATAAGCGTTTTTAAAATTCCATGAATATTTCCTGGATCACTGGATTTTTGATGATTAGGCTTATTGGTAAATAGTAGGGATGGCACAGCTTTGTGGAGGACACCCATATGATTAGAGCAAAATGATCTCGAGAACTATTGACCTAGACCATATTCTTCTAGTTTATTGATGGATATATAATGTGGATTAGAGTCAAACATATTGTTAATGTCAAGGAATAGGGGAGCTAACATAGCTCATCATTTGGTCAAAGAGATCACTTGCTGGAAGACATTCCAAACATTTCGGTTTCTTGCAGAAACAGTCATGGGAGAAGTAGGATAATATAATGTTTTACTCATAAGGATGACTACTAATATCATGAAGATAAACCCTAGGGATTAGGATTTATTTGTGCTTTTTAGAAAAACTACATATACATGAATAAATTATTCAAGATTCAAAAGATAAATGACTACTTTTCTTGAACTCAAGCCAAAATTTAGTTTCAAACTAGGGTCTAGGGTTTTCATCCAGTTGAAATACATTAAAAATTATTCAAATTGGTAGTGCAGAAAAAAAAACATCTTTAATGAAAGGCTCTGCCCAAGGCCCTTTTAAGAAATGCATTCCCACATTTCTCATGCTCAAACAGATTTCGGATGAAATACCCTCACAGATGGGGCTTAGGCTATATCTGGCCTGTTGAAGACACATTTGCCTAACACCTGCTAACTATTCCCAGAGGAGACCTATCCATTAACTTTATTTGTGTGTGGTATCAAACTCAAGAAAAATGTCTGGAGCATGAAAGTTTTTGTCCTGGATAAGACGGGGAATAAAAAAATTGATTTCCCTTTACCTTTTGCCAGCTGATAATTAAAGAGGCCTACTTTGGTATACTTAAATCTTTGCTTGTTTTAAAGACAGTTGGCGGGTGGTATTCACACTTTCTGGGGATTTTATGCAGTGTGGAAACAGCATGAGTGGAGGAGACATGGGCTATAATCCCAGCTCTGCCACTGGCCTGCACTGTACCCTTGGTCAGTTCACTTCACTGTTTCGTACTTCGGTTATCTGTAAACTGGGGATGAGATGCTTGCTCTCTTACCATTTAGTTTGTGAGGGGCTGTACCTTCTCCAATTGCATTTTATCCGCCCTCACCCTCAAGCTTAACACTGTGGTTGGCACATAGTAAGCTCTTAATAAGTACCATTATTATAACATCACATAAAGGACTATTTGTTTCCTTGCTTTCCAACTTCCAAAATGGAGACTACTCTCTTCCTCTAGATTGTAAACTCACAGTCAGCAGATGTGTTTATTATTGTTATATAGTATTCTCTCAAGTGCTTAGTACGGTGATCTGCGCACAGTAAGCACTCATTAAATACAATTGATCGATTGATTACTATGACTATGGTTGATTGGTGCATGGATAAGATTAAGCTTGATAAAAACGTGAGTCATTTTTCCTCTTCTGTCCTCTTTCCTGAATCCCTGAAAAATGTCTTTTGCAAGTCAGTAATTCTTGGTGGTTTAAAAGCTGAAGAAATAAGCAGCGCCATTTGCCAACACCTTGGATGAGTTAGCAACCCTCTATAGGAAGCCATTGCTCACTCAAAATTTGGTATTAAGAATACGATTTCAATATATAGTCATCATAATTCTGTGGATTAGCTAAACAAGTCTCTATAAAGTAGCCCACTCATTCCACATTTGAGGCTTCCATTTACAAAAAGAAAAAAAAGTGTGATTATTTGATCAGTTCTCCTTTTGTGTCTGGTTTGCTAGTGACACTGATGATCATGGTTGTATCTCCATCTAGTGGTTTACCAAAAGCTATTCCAATCTACCAATCTCCAATAACAGGGGAAAAACAAAACAAACAAAAACAGAAGCTGATCAAAAAAAGCCTTTCAGTGTTATGACTTGGTCTATAGTTCAAATAGCCATAATGTTGAACAAGAGATTTGACAAGCTAATAAATACCATATGTGTGGAAACCTTTATGCTCTCTAAAGCAGTGATGGTATAGCTTGACATAGAATCTAAAACTTTAAAACCCACCGTCTAATGTTCATTTAAAATTGGTTTGAAAGGCTGAGGTGTCTGCATTGCACAATTTGAAATAGCAAGAATATCAATCCAATTGAGATGCCCCAGATGGGTATGCTTGTTTTCCAGTTGTTTTTTTTTCTCTCCCGTTTTGCTGTGAGGATAGTCACTGTCAGAGATACAACTAAAAAATCTGTATTGATAAAACTCAATGTGAACCAAAACAGCCCTTTTAATCGATCACTTTGGACGATAAATCCGGAGACTCCTGTCACTTGGTAAGGGGATTAAGCTATAGAGACAATTAGAGAAAGTAACTGACCATCCACACCACATGAAAACTTGCAGTAAAATGAAGAAAGGAGCTGACATCGTGGCAGAGGCGTGACTCGTTGTGCATAAAGGTTGATCCTATTAATAACGGGCGAGGTAGCAAATAGGGGGAAAGGAAAGAAAAACACAGAGAGAGAGACGGACAAGATGAGATTTCATGCAGTCTGCTGGTGGTTAGCAGAGTTAATGTGAACTGATTCACAGTGGCTATAGAAAGTAAGCTTAAGAAAATGTTCCAAGCCTAAAGAAGCACACAGCTATTGCACCTAATAAGCACATTAAGCTCATGAGCAATTGTATTTTCACACATCGGTAGCCTACAAAACCATTTTAGGAGATACGCTTTCATGGAAATTCTTATTTTCCCCTTCTTTTGTTGGGCAAGTGATGTTTTTGGTTGGGAAAATAAATGTCAAGCCTTCAGCCTCATTTTGAGGTGCATTTAAAAACATGCTTTTAGGAGGTCATTGTTTGGCAAGCTTTACGCCAGTGGTGGCAGATGAGAAAGAGCTGGTGTGTGAAATCTCCCTAATGAGCAGACCTGTCCTTTGCCAACTCCCGAATGTGCTATAGCTCCTTTTTCTGCACAGGAGAATGTAGAATGAGAAGCGGCATGGCATAGTGAATAAAGCACAGGCCAGGGAATCAGAAGGACCTGAGTTCTAATCCAGTCTCCTCCAAGTTATCTGCTGTGTGACTTCGGGCAAGTCACTTCTGTGTGCCTAAATTACCTCATCTGGAAAATGGGGATTAAGACTGTATTGGAAAGAATGATGACTCACAAGGTTTGAAGAAATGACCTTTTTAGTATTGTTATAAAGACATGGACCATGTTTAGATAACACAGTACAGTAATCATTTAACTGTCCATATATTTAGCTTGTATTCGTATCACTCAATGTGGAGGAAATTTAAGGGCTAATAATCAAGGTTTTTAGTGTAGAGTAGCTATACTCAGAAATCACACAAACCATCTTTTCCAATTTTAGAAGGAAAAGTACAGAACACAGAATATAAAGTGTACATTTCATAAGAACTTCAAAACAAGCAGGTGGGAAACTGTGTCTGATCAAAGTATGTATGAATTCAGTTAATTTGGTTTAGAAAGTGGAGGGAATTGACAGATAATGGCATGAAAGCACACGCCACCATCAAATTTATAGCCAGGTGGGATTATTAGTAAAGGGAAGCTTCATGTGTGGAAGTACAATTTCTAAGGAAAAGGCAAATAAAAAAAGCAGCTGTTAATGTCGTTAACTATAGCACAGTATTGTAGATATTTTGTTTTTTTAATCTGTGGGCAGAGAATAGAGTATGTTCAGAGAGGAATATTACAGTTAAGATGTCACCTTCAGGTAAAGTGAGATTGCAACTGTTCTTGAGTGTCTCAGTAAAATTCCTCTTGGACAACATCATTAGCTCAGACTCTCAGCTTACCAGTACATCTTCATCAAAGCAGACGTCTGGCCCCTTTCTGTACCTAGGTTGCTTAACCATATCACAGGGATCAGGTCCGTCGGCTAAAGACTTGGGTTAAGGAACACAAGAATATTCTTCCCAGGTTCACAAACCCCGTTTAACCAAGAAATTCACTTTTATAAAGTCAAAAAGAAGAATAAAGTTAGCCTGCAAAGAGAACAGTTGATCAAAATGGAAAAGCAAATAGGTTCCAAGATGCTGGTTTTCTCTATAATAATAATAATAATGGCATTTGTTAAACACTTACTATGTGCAAAGCACAGTTCTAAGCACTGGGGGAATACAAGGTGATCACGTTGTCCCACGTGGGGCTCACAGTCTTAATCCCCATTTTACAGATGAGGTAACTGAAGCTCAGAGAAGTTGAGTGACTTGCCCAAGGTCACACAGCAGACATGTGGGGGAGCCGGTATTAGAACCCATGACCAACTCTCTCCTCAACCCCCTCCAGCCTGGCTTCCGTCCCCTACATTCCACGGAAACTGCCCTCTCAAAGGTCACCAATGACCTCCTGCTTGCCAAGTCCAACAGCTCATACTCTATCCTAATCCTCCTCGACCTCTCAGCTGCCTTCGACACTGTGGACCATCCCCTTCTCCTCAACATGCTATCCAACCTTGGCTTCACAGACTCCGTCCTCTCCTGGTTCTCCTCTTAGCTCTCCGGTCATTCATTCTCAGTCTCTTTTGTGGGCTCTTCCTCCCCCTCCCATCCTCTTACTGTGGGGGTTCCTCAAGGTTCAGTTCTTGGTCCCCTTCTGTTCTCGATCTACACTCACTCCCTTGGTGACCTCATTCACTCCCACGGCTTCAACTATCATCTCTACGCTGATGACACCCAAATCTACATTTCTGCCCCTGCTCTCTCTCCCTCCTTCCAGGCTCGCATCTCCTCCTGCCTTCAGGACATCTCCATCTGGATGTCTGCCTGCCATCTAAAACTCAACATGTCCAAGACTGAATTCCTTGTCTTCCCTCCCAAACCCTGCCTTCTCCCTGACTTTCCCATCGCTGTTGACAGCACTACCATCCTTCCCGTCTCACAAGCCCGCAACCTTGGTGTCATCCTCGACTCCGCTCTCTCGTTCACCCCTCACATCCAAGCCATCACCAAAACCTGCCAGTCTCAGCTCCACAACATTGCCAAGATCCGCCCTTTCCTCTCCATTCAAACCGCTACCCTGCTCGTTCAAGCTCTCATCCTATCCCATCTGGACTACTGTATCAGCCTCCTCTCCGATCTCCCATCCTCTTGTCTCTCCCCACTTCAATCCATACTTCACGCCGCTGCCCGGAATGTCTTTGTCCAGAAACGCTCTGGGCATGTTACTCCCCTCCTCAAAAATCTCCAGTGGCTACCAATCAACCTACGCATCAGGCAGAAACTCCTCACCCTGGGCTTCAAGGCTCTCCATCACCACGCCCCCTCTTACCTCACCTCCCTTCTCTCCTTCTACAGCCCAGCCCGCACCCTTCGCTCCTCTGCCACTAATCTCCTCACCGTGCCTCATTCTCGCCTGTCCCACAATCGACCCCCGGCCCACGTCATCCCCCAGGCCTGGAATGCCCTCCCTCTGCCCATCCGCCAAGCTAGCTCTCTTCCTCCCTTCAAGGCCCTACTGAGAGCTCACCTCCTCCAGGAGGCCTTCCCAGACTGAGCCCCCTCCTTCCTCTCCCCCTCCTCCCCCTCTCCACCCCCCCGCCTTACCTCCTTCCCTTCCCCTCAGCACCTGTATATATGTTTGTTCGTATTTATTACTCTATTTATTTTACTTGTACATATCTATTCTATTTATTTTATTTTGTTAATATGTTTTGTTTTGTTCTCTGTCTCCCCCTTCTAGACTGTGAGCCCACTGTTGGGTAGGGACTGCCTCTATATGTTGCCAACTTGTACTTCCCAAGCACTTAGTACAGTGCTCTGCACACAGTAAGCACTCAATAAATACGATTGATTGGGAGCATGCATGATAGCATTGTTGGACATGATCGCTGCCCCAAAGAGCTTACAGTCTAGAATTTACGGACACAAAAAATGAATTACATACAGGGGAAATGGCAGTGTAGAAGTGCTGTTTGGCTGGGGAAGTGACCATCAAAGTGCACTCTACTACCTGCTCCCTTTATTCATTCCTCCTCCTAGCCCCACAGCACTTATGTACATGTCTGTAATTTATTTATATTAATGTCTCTCTCCCTCTCTAGACTGTAAACTTATTCACCACCGAATCCTTCAACTTGAAAGATTTGGAGAGTACACTTTGAAAACATATCTCACAAACTTAAAATAGTGCAAAGACTGAAGTATTTGAGGAATTCAAATAGAAAAACAGTGTGCCCTAGTTGAAAGAACTTGGACCTGAGTGTCAAAGGACCTGGGTTCTAATCCCAGCTCTGCTACTTGCCTGCTGAGCCATCTTGAGCAAGTCATTTAACTGCTCTGTGCCTCAAGTTTCCTCATTCAGAAAATGGGGATTCAACACCTGTTCTTCCTTCTACTTAGGCAATAACCCAGTGGAGAACATGGCCTATTGACAACTTAATTATCTTGCATCTACCCTAGTGCTTACTACAGTGCTTGGCACTATAGTAAATCTTAACAAATATCACAATTATTATTATTCTCATTTATTCAGAAATCAAAATACATAGGACTGAAAATATTAGTTACTGGCAACTAAGCATTGGGAACACCTTTTTAGATTCTTTTTCAGGAACTCTGAAGGATCAGGCTGCTTTTATAGTATTTCAGAGTAACCATAATATCTGGCAAGCCATTTTCTATAGTTGTCTAGTAAGGAATTTGATTTTTCAAGCAAGTGCAAGCCAGTATTACTATAAGCAATTCCTTGGCGTGTGTTCTCAGTCCTGAAATCTCAGGGCTGAGGGCTCATCCAACATTCCTAATGGAAAATTCCAACACTCTCATTTAAGTGGTTACAGTGTGCTAAGCACTGGGCTAAGAGCTGAAAGAGAATACACAGGTGGGAATTAGGGTTCTTTTCCTTCAGGGGGCTCCAAATTAAGAATTTTTTCCTCAATCTCTAAGAAATTGCACCTTTAAATTTCCTTAATCTTCATGCTCATTTAAAATATAACCATAATCCAAATAACATCAGGAAATGTACAAGGTAACATTTAACCTTTGAAATTCACTTTATTTTTCCTATTAGTAATGGAAGATCTGATTAGATTGGAATGATCAGAAAGATGTGAATGCCAATCTCTGTTATTTTTCTAATGACCCTAAAGTGACCATAACCTGTGAGAAAAACCTGTTGAACAGTAGCTGAAACTCACTTTGCGATTCTTACAGCTACACTGGTTAAACTATCTTGCCCTGATCTCCCAGTGGCAGCTTGTCAGCATATATGCATGGACTGTAAGGTCCTTGTGGGCAGAGAATGTGTCTGTTTATCATTACAGTGTACTCTCCCAATCGTTTAGTACAGTGCTTTGCACACAGTAAGTGTTCAATAAATATGACTCAATGAATGAATGACTTTCAAGTCTGAAAAGGAGCACACACATTTTAGGTCAAACAACATTCTGAGATCTGTATATTCTGCTTGCACTGCTTCCTTCATCAGCCTATCCCAGGGAAGGTTTGGTCACTCAAAGTCTGAGTACCATCCTAATCTCTATGAATAGAGTATAAGGCCATATACCAGCATGCCCCTGGGGACCCCAGGCTAAAATTGGGCCTGGCTAAAGCCAGGGCTTGGTGGACTACAGGAGGCCCAATCAGGCCCTTAACACTGGGATAAAGTGGCTAAGGGGCTTAGTATACTAGAGCCAAAATTGCCACCTCATTATCAGGTCCAAATTGTTTTCCATTGAGTTTGCTGCAGGTTTTGCTTTTTCTAAGAGCTATCTGGAAGTTGTGGGAAGGAAAGAATGCATTAGTAATTGTGGTTTCAGATGGTGAATGTGGTTTCTGGTGGCTAGAGAAGCAGCATAGTTTAGTGGACAGAGCACGGGCTTGGGGGTGATGTGGTTTCTAATCTCGGTTCTGCCACTTGTATGCTGTGTGACCTTGGGCAAACTACTTAACTTCTCTGTGCCTCAGTTACCTCATCGGTAAAATGGAGATAAAGACTGTGAGCCCCATGTGGGACAACCTGATTACCTTCTATCTACCCCAGCGCTTAGAACAGTGCTTGGCACATAGTAAGCGCTTAACAAATACCATAATCCATCATTCATTCATTCAATGACATTTATTGAGCGCTCACTGTGTGCAGAGCACTGCACTAAGCGCTTAGTACTGTACTAAGCCCTTGCACTGTATCACCTTAGTGTTGAAGGATACAAGGTTGCTCAGCTTGTATTAGCAGTCGAGTATCACAAGGACAAGTCCCTTTGCTTTCGACGATGATGAATATTAGGTTGGTGTTCATAAGCTTCTCTACGTGAAAGATTCTGAAAAATAACCAGAAAATACTTCAAGGAATACCATTCTCTGTTGGAATAAAAGAGACATTTATATGAAAAAACCTAATTCAAAAGCAGAACTATAAAATTCAATGTTGATGTTGTGGAAATTCAACTACACATTTTCTAAGGTAAATGCCCTACATGTAAAAATCAGAAAAATTATTTAGAGGCTTATTTTCTAATCTTAGAGACAGCTTAAAGACAGCTTTGGGCCTCTTTGAAATCGGTTCCCCAGTGCTATGCTCTGAAGAAAGGCCATCACCAGACAAAGTCAAGTTGGAGACATCCATTACAGCAAATGGATTTCAAAACAAATGGAGGGGCAAACATTGCGCAGCAAGTACATATTTAGCTGAATTGTTTTGATTAACAATTTCATGGTTTAATCCAAATAGATAGGGAAAATAAAATAAGGCCTTTTTTAAGAATAAGCAGCATGGTTCTGGTTTTAGGAATGAGGCAATGCTGAATTTTAAATATCAC
Organism: Tachyglossus aculeatus; assembly: GCF_015852505.1. Lineage (NCBI taxonomy): Eukaryota > Metazoa > Chordata > Mammalia > Monotremata > Tachyglossidae > Tachyglossus > Tachyglossus aculeatus. Next base: position 6,988,466 of record NW_024044828.1, read on the forward strand.
CACCTAGAGCAGTAAGTTAAATATAATTTCACACATGTATATATTTGCATGTGCACGCTTCAGTGGAATTTGTTCTGCCAAACTCCTAAATAGGGCTAAGTGGGCCCTCCTTTGCTTCTTTCCTCGAGGAATTATTTGACTTAGTGTTTAAGAACACTGCATGTGTGTCCCAATGTTCATTATTATATACTTCTTTACTAACCATTCAATACTGTACTCTTAGAAGGTGGGGATTGTGTCTACCAGTCTATTGCACTCTCCCCAGTGCATCGTGAATAGCATTGACTGATTGATTTATTATGCTTCATCTGTACCATTTCAATTTCTATTAATTAGCAGAGGATGATGCCCACTTGTGATCTATCCACCTCCCCATACTCTAATTACCAGATGCTACTTCTCTTTGTGAATATCCATTTTTGATTTACATTAAATTCTCCGCCATGCGAACAAACATTTCAAAAAGAAAAAGAGACAGTACATATGCAAGGTTGAAAGTTTACCTGGAACAGTTCCCACAGTCTAATACGCCGCTAAAGGATTTACTATCATTGTCAAAGAAATACTGAGTTTGCTCAGTTATGCAGCTTTGCTTAGATAGGGCAGCAGTGAAATCATCGTCATCCATTTCCACTGTGGAGAAACAATGAGAGGAAGAAGCTTGGCCGCTGCTTTCTGGATTGCTGGGACAGCACCAGGAAATATGATGAAAGTCATGGTCCCCCCTTCTCCCTGCATTGGGTTTTCACTCTGTTCCATCAGCTGTAACATCTGACAGACCCCATAATGCTCCTTCCATATATGCCTGGGATCCAACTGCCACTGTTCCACTTCCTCTAAGGCAGAGTTGATGGGAGGATGTGCGAGGTAAACTCCCTCTGTCCTTCCACCAGCCCCAATTTTCTGTCTCTGTGTTACTGGTATCATTTCATGGGGAGCCTGAGGTAGTATCATAGAGACTTGACCCTGTAGCCCAATATTGGGTTGGGTAAAAAACAGTCTCCCACTGCAGTCCTGCCTAGTAGGAGCAGTGTGACCTAATGGATAGAGCATGAGTCTGGGAGTCAGAAGGCCCTGGGTTCTAATCCTTACTCCTCCACCTAACTGCTGTGTGAACCTGGGGAAGTCACTTCACTTTTCTGTGCCTCAGTTACCTCATCTGTAAAATGGGGATGAAGAATGGTAGTCCAACATGGGACTGGGACTGTGTCCATTAGCCTGTATCTACCCCAGTGCTTAGTACAGTGCCAGGCACATAGTAAGTGCTGAACATATACCATTATCATTATTATTATTGTTTTTAGTTCATGCTAGCCCATCCTGCCTACCTCCCTCCTCTCTTTTGGGGTGACAGACCAAGGTTTCTCCAGCACAAGTGGACGTACCTGCCTCAAGCAGCCGTGGGAAAGTCAAACTCAAAATCAACTGCTGCAGGATAGACCTGAATAAAAAGAATCATATCACATTAAAAATGAATAAATAATGGTTCATTCTGTCAGGTTATGTCTACTCCAATTCAGATCTTGGAGAAGCCAACAAATTTAAAATGGGTCACAAGGAAATTCCCATCACCGCCAGCAATGAAAGCTTTCTGCCTTCTTGCTGAAAAATCAAAAAACAAAATGATATTTGGACAATTAAATAGGCTTGACTCCAAAATAATTTTGGTGATCACTTAGGGGAGTGGTTACCTAATGCTCTAGCAGCATATTCCCACCCTCTAGGTCTTCATCAAACTAAACTTTTAAATCTTGAGACACTCATCTGTTCTAACTCAACCTCCTTCTGCATAATGTTATTATTTCTTCCTTGAATTTTCAAATTCAACTTCAGTTCCTGGAACAATTTCTTGGGGACTTCATTCATGATAGACCCTCAGGAACTGCTTCAGAAGACGACTGTGATCTGCCTTGCATATTTGTCTGATCTCTACTGATGACAATGCCCTACTTCAACTTACAGCATGTCAAATAATTGCAATCTTCACTAAATGCCCATAGTGGAGATGTAGATCTGAAAAAGGACACCATATTCTGCTACCTTAGAAGTATGTTGTCAAATACTGATATGATAAATCAATCTGTCATATTTATTGAGCACTTACTGCGTGCAGAGAACTATACTAAGCACTTGGGAGAGTACAACGTAACAGAGTTGGTAGACACATTCCCTGCCCACAGTGAGCTTACAGCCTAAAGGAGAAGTAGAAAACGAAATCCAGGAAGCAGAACGTGACATGGCATTATGGCCCTGTATTACGGATGAGTTTGAAGCAAGGGGCTATATGCAAGACCGGTGGGGATGGCAAAAAAAAAAAAAAAATCCACAACTGAAATGCAACTTCCAGGAAGAACTGTAACTGAAATACTGCCAGTGAGAGAGCAGAAGCCACAGCTTGCTTCTGCGTAGCCATTAAGAAAAGGGTGGCTTGTTTCAAGTGGCCCTTGGTGAAGAGGCAGGCTGTATATGAAAGGAGGTCCTGGGAACAGTGACCACACTCCCTAACCGGATCACAAAACCTCCTCTCCAGAGAACACTCATCCATCTTTGCAGTCATACGTTTCCAGAGAGATGGAAACCAACAGCCTCAGTGACTTCAGGATGAGTGATGATATGTGCTCATTCCAGTAGATTGCTTATGCTCTGTTATCACCAGGAGCATTTCCTAGGAAACCTGCAGAAAAAAGTAGGAGACACTATCCTTACAGGGGCTTAAGATGGAAGAGTGAGACAAGGGGTTCCAATGGCCAAATATACATTGTAGAGTAGGTGACATAAGTTTTGTGCTGCACAAAAATAGTAATAGAGCATGCTCTCTGATGATACAATGATTCAAGTTGCCTTTGAAATAATGAGAAATTTATCACTGAGTAGAAATGAGCACGTTCTATTTCTTCTTCCGCGTCCTATTAAAACAGATGCTACTAATGGTGAGATCCTAACAGTGGGTAGGTAGGTGCATCTGTCAACACCTATGTGACTGATAGTCCATTCCACACCCATATATACAGAGAGATCATATTTTGGCATTCTGATTAATCAAAAGCAGCATGGCCTAATGGACAGGGCACGGGCCTGGGGATCAGAAGGACCTGGGTTATAACTCCAGCTCTGCTGGGTTTCAGCCATATGACCATGGGCAAGTAACCTCACTTCTCTGTGCCTCAGTTACCGCATCTGTACAACGGGGATTAAGATGGTGAAGTCCATGTGGGACATGGACAGTATCCAATCTGATTAGCTTGCATCTGTCCCAGCAATAAGTACGGTGCCTGGTACAGAGTAAGTGCTTAACAAATATCATTAAAAAATGTCCCTATAGGCCTAACAAGAAGTCCTTCTACTACTCCTGTATCTTTATCCACTTTATGTGTTGTTCAATGCATCACTGGGGAAGCAGAATGGTATACTGGATAGAGCACAAGCCTCGGAGTCAGAAGATCATGGGGTCTAATCTCCAGCTCTGCCATTTGTCTGCTTTGTGACCTTAGGCAAGTCGCTTCACTTCTTGGTGTCTCAGTTTCCTCATCTGTAAAATGGGGAATGTGACTGTGAATCCCACGTCCACCCCAGTGTTTAGTATAGTGTCTGGCATATAGTAAGCACTTAACAAATACCACAATTATTACTATCACTAACTGCCACCATAGGAAATATTAATTTATTCTACTCCTTAACAGATTTTAATTCACAGCCCACACTAAGTAGGTAGAAATGTCCTTTCAGACACAGCCTTGGTGTTCATGTGAATAAATAAAAGGAATTTGGAAGAAGGAAAAATGAAGAAAAGGAGGGCTTGCACATGTTTTCAAGAGAATAGAAGGAATGAACATCTTTCTGCTTGTCATACCCATGCTGTCTGTCAGTCCCCCAGTACAAATTTAGCAGTTCCTGCTGGGAAGTGTTTCTCAAAGGCCAGACAGAGAGCACACTTGGGAATTTAAGAAGTATAGAAAAAGTTTCAATTAAGGGATGAGTGTACCAATGAAAAATTCAAATTGTTCCACTGCATTTCACAAAGAATAGGGAGGGTTTTCTTCTTTAGTACACAGGGTACTAAAGGTGTTCTTTTATTTTTGTGAAGACTAATATAAAATAGGGATTCAGTTGCTACATTATAATTTTTAGTTTCTGCATTCACTGATTTCTACTTCAGCAAATGCACTAATTTAACAAGGATCTACAGTGGTCTGGAAGAAACATGGGATTCAAATCCCACAACCCCAGGGCTCACTCACTGAAGCTTGAAGTTGATGGATTTAATAGGAATAAAAGAAAACACATCTTCACAGAGCGTGTAATAAACATATGGAATTCATTTCCAGGAAATCATGTGCAAGGATAAATTATCAACAAATTTACACACGGTAGGTACACAATAGTTATTAGCAGCATGGCTAGTATAGGGTGCACATAGCTGAGAGTCAGAATACCTAGGTTGTAATTTCAGCTCCACCACTTGCATGCTGTTTGACCTCAAGCATTAGAGGAGCAAAGTGTGTGGGCTGGTTTGTAGTACAAGAGAAGCGGGATGAGGTAGGAGGGGGCAAGGTGATTGAGTGCTTTAAAGCCCATGGTTAGGAGTTTCTGTTCGATGTGGCAGAAGAGAAGCAGTGAGGTTTAGTGGAAAGAGCATGGGCTTGGGAGTCAGAGGTCATGGGTTCTAATCCCAGCTCTGCCACTTGTCAGCTGTGTGACTTGGGGCAAGTCATTTAATTTCTCTGTGCCTCAGTTATCTCATCTGTAAAATGGGGATGAAGACTGTGAGCCCCACCGGGGACAACCTGATAACCTGACAACCTGACTGTTATTAAATTCCATGGAATGATTGTTCTAGGCATCTCTAAGGGCAGCACTTTGTGTACAGAGAACTGTATCAGAGGCCTACTATTTGCAGAGGATATGTATCTATAGATATACACATGCACATATGTATGTATAGATACATATGTGTATATCTATACATACATATGTGCATGTGTATATCTATATCATTTATTTATTTGTTTATGTTAATGTCTGCCCCCCCCCCCCCACCACCACCACCCACCCAGACTGTGAGCTCATTGTGGGCAGGAATGTGTCTGTTTGTTGTTATATTGTACTCTCGCAAGTGCTTACAGTAAGTAAGCATACAGTAAGCGGTCAATAAATATGATTGAAATATGATTGAATAACCTTATAATAATAAATAATGATGGCATTTATTAAGCACTTACTATGTGTAAAGCACTGTTCTAAGTGCTGGGGAGGTTACAAGGTGATCTGGTTGTCCCACGGGCGGCTCAAAGTCTTAATTCCCATTTTACAGATGAGGGAACTGAGGCACAGAGAAGTTAAGTGACTTGCCCAAAGTCAAACAGCTGACAAGTGGTGGAGCAGGAATTTGAACACATGACCTCTGACTCCAAAGCCCGTGCTCTTTCCACTGAGCCACGCTGCTTCTTTTAACAGTGAACAGTGCTTGGCACATGGTAAGCACTTAACAAATACTATTATTATTATTATTATTAGGAGGTTCTTGAGGAGTGGGGAAACATGGACTGTTGGGGAAGGGGTTTCCTTGAGAGAGCTAGACTTGCCTCAAACCAAGAATAACAGTGAACATGCTGAAGTGAAACAGAGCCAGGTCCTGAAAGTAGGAAGGCCCACATGAGCATCAGATCCCAAAGTGGATTGAAAAGAGAGCAATCCCCCTGCTTGCCGTGTGCAAGGATCACTGGACTGGCTGGAAAATTTTCACTTACCATGCAGCAGTCGTGGCCCACCATCCTATGTGTAGGATATCCGCTATCGATGGCTGAAATCAGAATGAAAAGGTTGCCAGTTAGTACCCGCAATGTTGCCTGGTGAGGGGGAAGCCCTGGTGAAGAGCCACTGACCACATATACTGAGCGGAGTCCTCCTCCTTGCTTCGGGGCACTGCCAGGGTCACACACGGATTGGTAGTCGTAGGACTTGTTGAAGGCGTACACAGACATATTCACCAGGTAGCGCATGAGGCTCGGGTCAATCTCGCCATAGAATCTTCCACTCTTGTAGGAAATAAAGGGGTGAGATAAGGATTGACGAAGACCAAGGTTGTATCGTTCAAGACAGGACAGTTACAACGCAGGTACCCAAAGCTTCTTTGGTAATAATAACGATAATAATAATGATTGTGTTTGCTAAGTGCTTACTATGTGCAAAACACTGTTCTAAGCACTGGATAGATACAAAGAAGTTGTCCCACATGGGGCTCACAGTCATAATCCCCATTTTACAGATGAGGTAACTGAGGCACAGAGAAGTTAAGTGACTGGCCCAAAGTTGCACAGCTGATAAGTAGCAGATCCAGGATTAGAACCTACTACCTGTGACTCCCAAGCCCATGCTCTTTCCACTAAGTTGCACTGCTTCTCCATTCTTTTGGTGCCCAGGAAGTAACAGACATCTGTCATGTTATGTGCCTTATGTAGGCTATACAATATATCATAATGATGTCATGTAGCAGTTCACAGATCTGCACAAATCATATTTCAGGGTGGGATTCCTGACCTTCTGGCCCCTACTTTGCTTTCCCCTCCTGGTTCCAGTGAACACACTTTAATTCTGGGGAAATAAACCCAAGGAGGGAGACGTTGGGCCCTTAAAATAAAAATGGCAAACATAAAAGCATTTGTTGCCATACTTGTAGCAGACAGGGGATAGACCAGCTGAAAACTGGCAACTGGCCAGCCAAATTCAAATTGATATCCCCCTGTGCCAAACCCAACAATAGCACCTGCTAGTCATTTAAGCATAAAATACATAATCAATACATTTTGCTATTAAAAAGATGGGAAAATGCTCCACTGAAAGCCCATAGCTGTATTTCAGGGCATTTTAGTGGATCTTTTTAATTCTCTGCTTGCCTAAAGAATGGGTCAGTACTGAACAATGAAACAGATTTTTTAACTTAAGTTTAACCTAAGCAATTTTCACATCAGCAATAGATCCTCAGGTTTGGAGAACTCAAATCAGTTGAAAAGTCCTGTGGCAATCATGTCTCACATACAAGTACATACCTCTTTGTTTAAGTCATCATGGTTTGACATCAAAAGAAAACCGCCATCATCAAGAATAACACAGTCCATTACCTATCAACAAATCCAGAGAACTCTTAATATAGTGTCATTCCTTGGTTGGTTTTCTCCATTGATTCAGAATAATATAAGAACAAAGTGAAATAACGCACGGCTATAAGTTATTCATTTAGTTGAGTAAATATTGCAGCCAAACCCGATAGCTGCAGAATCTCAATCGATCAATCATATTTACTGAGCATTTACTGTGTGCAGAGCATTGTGCTAAGTGCTTGGGAGAGTACAATACAACAGTATAACAGACACATTCCCTGCCCTCAACAAGCTTACAGCCTAAAAGGGGAGAAAGACATTCATATTAGTAAATAAATTAAGGCTATGTACATAAGTGCCTTAGGGCTGGGAAGGGGCATGAATAAATAGAGCAACTCAGGGGGACTCAGAAGGGAGTGGAAGAATAGAAAAAATGGGCTTTTTCAGGGAAGGTCTCTTGGAGGTCATACACCTTCAATATGGCTTTGAAGGGAAGAAAAGGAATTGTCTGCTGGACATGAAGAGGGAGGACGCTCCAGGACAGAGGAAGGATGTGGATGACAAGTTGTTGGTGAGATGGATGAAGTGGAGGCACAGTGGCTTGGTTGGTGGTGTGGCCTTGGGCAAGTCACTTAACATCTTTGTGCCTCAGTTACCTCATCTGTAAAATGGGGATTAGGACTGTAATCCCTATGTGGGACAGGGACTGTGTTCAACTCAATTATCTTCTATCTACCCCAGCACATAGCACAGGGCCTGGCACATAGTAAACACTTAACAAATACCATAAAAAAATGGAAGATCCAAACATTTGTTGTTATTTTTAAATTGGTCATGTAAAGGAATGGAGGGGTTTATGTATATAAAATCCCATTTTTCAGGAATCATAAACTTGTTGCATCCTGAATGATTGAAGATGTTTTGCATGTTATAAATTTGGATCATTTCCCAATCCAATCCAGGCATTAATCAATCAATCAATCAATCGTATTTATTGAGCGCTTACTGTGTGCAGAGCACTGTACTAAGCGCTTGGGAAGTACAAGTTGGCAACATATAGAGACAGTCCCTACCCAACAGTGGGCTCACAGTCTAAAAGGGAGAGACAGAGAACAAAACCAAACATACTAACAAAATAAAATAAATAGAATAGATATGTACAAGTAAAATAAGAAAATGGGTAAATACAAATTACACTATATACTGTTAATCCTCCACTCGCACTCATTTAGTAAAGTGCTCTGTACACAGTAAGCACTCAGTAAATACGACTAAATTAATTCCCAATTCCCTTGACTTTTTTTCTTTTTAATGATACTTGTTAAGCACTTGCTATGGGCCAACACTGTACTAAACGCTGGAGCCGATAAAGATAATCCAGTTGACACACTCCCTGTCCCACATGGAGCCCACCGTTGAAATCAGAGGGAGCAGGATTTAATCCCACCTCAAGTCTTTTATTGTACAGAATTTTTTTCTTTATATTAAATTTAATCTTGGAGGTTGATTCTGCCACTGTGGCAGTGGCTCTGCCCAAAGCCATGGGGCTAGGAGGGGGACAGGATGGCTCTGGGAGCAGGCAGTGAAGGCTCGGGAAAGAATTTCTTCAATCCCCACTATATTCTGCACCAGGTTTCTTCCTCACATCTTTGGCCATAAAAGGGGATGTGGAGGACAAATTAGAAGTAAAAACTACAAAAAAAAAAAAAAATAGGCTTCAGCATGGAGAATTCATGTCTAAAAACATTTGATGTCTCAAAAGCGCTCTTACCTCACTGTTTTGCTTACAGTCACAAATTTGGCCTGTGCACTTGAAAGAAAAGAAATTAAATAAATATGATTTATTTCCACAAGGCAAGAAGGTAGGCTCTTTAATTCATAGCAATAGTGTTGTTTGATTGGAAATTAATCTACCATTAAAAAAACCAAAACTATGAAATAAAGGGTCCAAGATAGACATTTTGTTGAATGGATAAATCAAGTTTCCATTGTACCTGTCTATAGATTGATTTTTACATTATACCTTAACTAAAAGATTTAAAGTATTACATCATGCCATATAGATTATTTTTATTGTAAGAGGACCTGGTTCTTCACTTAGACTCTACTGGCTGGCCTGTTCAATCAACATCTGCTTCCTAAACAGATTTTTGATTTAGAGACTAATCTGCACTCAGTGACTGTGGACTAGCTCAGAGGTTTTTCAAACTGACGTAACCCATCAAAATCTCGGAAACAAAAAGCACCTACTTACTGGGTTTCTGGTTGCATCTCTGGTGAAATTTTCTGCCCATTTTTTGAAGTCAATTTTAATTCCAACGACTAAAAAATGAAAGCAAACATCTATAAGGCTCTACTTAAGATTGATCAAAATCCACTTTCTAAAAACAAAACAACTTTTTTTATGGTACTTAAACACTTACTATGTGTCAGGCACTGGGGTAGATACAAGCTAATTGGATTGGACACAGTCTATGTACCACATGTGCTCACAGTCTTAATCCCCATTTTACAGATGAGGTAACTGAGGCACAGAGAAGTGAAATGACTTGCCCAAGATCACACAGCAAACACATGGCAGAGCCGGGATTAGTACCCAGGTACTTCTGACTTCCAAGCCTGGGCTCTGTCCACTAGGCCATGCTGCTTCTCAACTAGTCAGTTATTGGCACCAAGGATGAATCTCTGCCCACTCCTTCCAAGACATCCAGATGCAGTAAATCTATGGGCACTACATAAAACAATGATGATATTTTTGAAATATAAATTTCTACTCTTCAAGTGCCATTTTCCTTCTAAAAAGCAGCAACCTTGGAAATCCCTCACATAAGGTTAATATAATCAATCAGTGGTGTTTACTGAATGCTTACTCTGTGCAGAGCATTCACTGTACTAAGCACTTGGGAGAGTAACAATACAACAGACAGGTGGCCTTGGCCTAACGTCTTTAAGTCATAGATCATAAGGTTGCCGATGTTAGGTACACTTGTATAACCTCCCCAAAATTCCTAGGGAAATATAGGACTAGAGACAAAGACACCCATTGCAGGTCCATCAGTTTGTGAGAGAGGTGCTAGGTATTTGAGGAGAGAAACTGTTTTGGTACAGAAGTTTTGTCCTTAATCCTATCCCTCCTTCCCCCTCCCCCAGGGTCAAAACTGAGCACTTAGAACTAGTGCCTCTGGGGGCCGATTTGGATGCAGAACTTAGACTTTTCTGTGTTCTACCCAATCCCAGGGTTTGCCTTGCCCAGTCTCCAGTACAAATCACAACAATAAAGGACAAACCAAGCACAATAGCTCTTACCTGCAGGCTTAAGAAGTTTTCCATTAATAGATATTTCTACAGCTCTGCTTACCATAATACCAGACTCGTAGCTGCTGGATCCAGATTCTGATTGGAGGGGGAAAAAAGCCCTCCAGTTATTAGAGCCCATTGTTGGGTAGGGAACGTCTCTATATGTTGCCGACTTGTACTTGCCCAGCGCTAAGTACAGTGCTCTGCACAGTCAGCGCTCAATAAATACGATTGGAATGAATGAATGAACTATAATTGCTAGAATTAATTTCCATCTCGGAATTATCAATCCCCTCACTAATATAGAGCTTTGGGAAGCAAGTTCTTTCCTCAGGACCCCAAATGTGTAGGTTGCAACAGAGAGAGGGACTATCAAGAAGTCTAAATTCTGGGGATTGATTTGCATCTGGGTAATGTGAGCCCCTCGGTTTCCACTGTGACAACTTCCAGGAAGCATCTTGGCAACAATTTTATGGTCTGGTCTCTTATTTGGTATAGGTCCCAGGACTACCTTCTTGCCATGGAACATTGACTTTTAAGTGCTTGTTTTGCCCCAGGATTGCCAAACCCCGCCGTCTTCAGGCACTACCTCACATACTTTCACAACACCTTTCTGAGCTTGTGGCCCTGTAATTTATGGTCAATAATCTTAGGATGAGCTGAGTTAGGGCAGGCCCCAACATTTTGGCTCATCTAGTGTTCACCCTGCCAGTATAAATGACTTAAGGCAGGGGATACAACAGCACCAAGAACTTTAATTAAAAGGCAAAACATAAAAGCAGCAAATCATAAGAAACGCCATAGTGGATCAGGTCAATGACCCAATTAGTCCACTGTCCTGTCTCTAGCAGCAGCATCAGGATTCTTTGAGGAATCAGCGGTCTTCTCTGCCTCCAACAGTGGATTGGGCTGACTATGAAGGGAACATTTTGCTCCTACTGTGACAGGAAATGACCTTAAAATTCCACCAATAAGGACCATTTGCAATTTACAATGACAGCAAAATATTTGCTTGTGGATGTTCCAATTAAAAATGCATCTATATTTAAGTATCTTTTCTAAATTTAGAGCAAAGTTTCAGTAGACATAAAACATTTGGCTTGGTAAGAAAGCAAATTTTTAAGCATCATGCAGTTGAAAACTGACTTACTATTAATATAAGGAGCAGTGAAAATATAGTTGTCATTGTCCAAGCTCCTCTTATAGAAGCTATCTTCGTATGTTTCAGGATTTTCAAACCATTCGGCTCCAGCCCTAAGTAGTAAAATGTCAAAAGAGTCAAGTGTGAATATCCATTTCTGACCTTCATCTACAAAACTGTGGTATTTGTTAAGTGCTTACTAAGTTCCTTGTACTATGATAGGATGGATCTAAACATAATGGATCAGATACAGTGCTTGTCCAATGCCAATCCATAGTATTTACTGACCACTTATTGTGTGCAGAGCTCTGTACAAAGTGGTTGGGGAAGTACAGGGGGATCACAATCTATGTTGGTGGTAAAGATAATGGTACCAATAGCTTAAAAACAAGCCACATAATAACAATGGCAATTATGGTACTAGTTAAGCACTTAGTATGTTCCAAACACTGTTGTAAGCATTGGGGTAGATACACGTTAATCAATTTGGACACAGTCCCTGTTCCACATGGGACTCACATGCTTAATCCCCATTTTACAGATGAGGTACTGAGGCACAGAGAAGTTAAGTGACTTGCCCAACGTCCCACAGCAGATAAGCGGTGAAGCTGAGATTAGAACCCAGCTCCTTCTGACTCCTAGGCCTGTGCTCTATCCACTAAGGTCTTAGAGGTGTGAGACCTTAGACTCCCCACTTGTTCAGGTAAGTAGTGTCCTTATTTATTATTTTGTTTTAATGTTATTTGTTAAGCACTTACTATGTGCCAAGCACTGTTCTAAGCACTGGGGAAGATACAAGGTTATCAGGTGGGTCTCACAATCTTTATCTCCATTTTACAGATGAGGTAACTGAACCACATATAAATTAAGTGACTTGCCCAAAGCCACACAGCAGACAAGAGGCGGAGCTGGGATTAGAACCCACCACCTCTGACTCCCAAGCCTGTGCTCTTTCCACTAAGTCACGTTGCTTCTCCTTAGGACTAAACACAAGTACAAGACTAACTGTCCATTGAGCTGGACCCAAGCAAAATATGTAGTATTTTCAAAGTCTCAGAGCAGATTCACATGATTGACAATTTGTATTTCAGATTTATCCCCCTCATCGGTTATCTCACTGCTGCCTTGGGAAAGCCCTGTCAAGTTGATCCATACGACTGAATGGGAAATAAGACCAAGATTCTAGAGAGAGGCTTTGTGGACAATTTCCATGATGGTTAGTGGATGTCTGGATTGAGAAGGAGGAAATGAATCCATCTATTCTTGCTATGGTGGGACAGAGAAGGTGAATTATTACTTTATTGTGTATTTACCCCAGTGTTCAGTTCACAAAAAACACTTGATAAATCAAAACACAAAACAAAACAAAAACAAAAGCTATTGCTCCATCTTTGGTGACCACACTCTAAAGGGAGAGAGTCTGGAATCAGAGAGACCAGGAAGGAGGTAACAAGGACTTAAACTTGGGTGATGGCCATCTGGGAGAAGAGGGAAGGATGCATCTAGGAAACAGTACAGCAGAAAAATAAGTATGACAAGTGCCTGTCTAAAACCTGAAGATTCAAAGACAGCAACTAAGACGGTGGCAAAATTGTGGCCTTCTGAGACAAGGAGAAAAATGGGTTGTAGATTAGCATTGGAAGAGTAGAAGAAGGGAAATGAGGAATTTAGTTTCAGCCATGTTGATTTTCCTCTCAAGCCTGTCTTACTGATTGTGTTTCATTTTTCTCTCTCCCTCCATCAACTAATTTTTCATACCCTTCCTTCAAATCTGCTAGACCACAGTTACTGCCACCTCTGTAATCTTCCTTGATTCATTTATCTTCCCCTTCAAATTCTATCATCTCCAACTACCATTTAAGTGCTTCTGCCTTAACAGTGCACTTGTGTACTCACAACCACCCATGATGCATCTGTAAATACTGATTACATATCCTACTATATAAGAAATCTCATACTGAAGCAGCATGGTCTAGTGGATAGAGCAAAGGCCTGGGAATCAGAAGGACCTGGGTTCTAATTCTGATTCCTCCACTTGTCTGCTGTGTGACCTTGGTCAAGTCAATGAACTTCTCTGTGCCTCCGTTACCTCATCTGTAAAATGACGATTAAGATCATGAGTCCCATGTGGGACATGGACTGTCCAACTTGATTAGCTTGTATCTGTTTCTCCTGCCTCAACTTGTAAATGATCTCAGTGTCTGTTTCTCCTACAAGAGTGTAATCCCTTTCTAGACTGTGAGCCCATTGTTGGGTAGGGACTGTCTCTATATGTTGCAGATTTGTACTTCCCAAGCGCTTAGTACAGTGCTCTGCACACAGTAAGTGCTCAATAAATACAACTGAATGAATGAATGAATGAGTGTAGGACAGGTATCATGTCAGTTTACATGATAGCTCTCCCCCTCTAAACAGAAGTTGGCCAAAAATCCCTGCCCTCAAGGAGTTTACAATTTAATAATGGTGGGAGGATATTGAAGCCTTTGAGCCTGGGTCTGATCTATGTTCTCTATCTCCCCTTAAGTAGCTCAGAGCAGAGAGTTTCAGTAGTACTCCACTCTGCATGGGTAACATCAATTACTTATGTTTTTTGCATTCTTTCCTCCTACTCTCTCAAGTGTTGCAGGTGGAGGGCAGACCAGGTAAGAAGGGAAATGAGCTCAGAGCTATCTTTACTTACTCTTTGGGGAACACTCTGGTAATTCCTCCATCAGTTACAACAAAACGCGCTAACACTCCGTCTCTGTGGCCAACAGTGGGGAGAAGAAAATTAGTAGTTTCAATACCAGAAATTTATTTGGTCAAGATTAAGACGATGAATATAACTAAAAGCTTCAAGAACATTCAGTATTTCCTTCATTTTAGTTTTGGAAATCTAAATTTAAAATGAATGAGGGATTTTCTCAGCTTATTGTGAGTGAGATCCAATGACAAGAAATACAATAAAAGAATAAGAACACTTACGGGTTTTGCTTGCTCCAGTAATTCTGGACAAGTTCATTTGTAAACCCTGCATCCAATAATACTCTATTGACCATGTCAACATTACCTGACAAATGAAAAAAAAAAAAAACCCACACATATAACTAAGACCACACTTAATAATAATGTTAATAATTCATTCAATAACAATTATTGAGTGCTTATTGCGAGCAAAGCACTTTACTAAGTGCTTAATAATGAAATGGCTAATGGCATTCAGTACTAGTGAAGAGCATAAGGGGGTTACCTAATTTTTAGAAATACTATTATGCAAATGTCCTATCTTCTACAAATAGTCTACAAATATATTAAATGTAACTGAATATTTCCCTATAAAATGTATTACAAATAATGCTATTAATAATCACTACTGCCATGCAATTCTATAGTTCTGGATAGATGTTAACACATTTCTCAGATTTGAGGCCTATTTTACAGATTGATAAACCAATATACAAAAGTGCCTCACAATAGATGATGGGTTTTGCTTTAAGTCTGGGCAACAGAGGTACTAAATCGTTATCTAATTAGTATGTAGGTTACCCAGAAAGTCAACTCATCATAACTCCGCTGAGTTTTCCCTAACGTTTTCCAGTTCTCTGTTGATTCCAGTGTTGAAGTTGATTTTCCTCTTTCTGTTTTTTCCTCCACAATTCTAAATTTTGCAAAGGAGGCATAACATTTGATTTATCACTGCTCATTTGTGCTTTACCTCCCAAATGTTGAAAAAGCAATTTGCCTGGTAACTGGTACCAACATGCATGTACATTTGAACCAGGGGATAAATGAAATACTGCTATAGATGTACGTGAGATAAAGAGGAGAAAAAAAAATCATGGTAAGCAAAGTTGCAACCAGCAAAGTTGCATGTCCCTTTCACTGTCTTTGTGCTTCAAAACTGGTCATTGTTGAAAATGGGAATTTTCTGTTTAATGGCCTCTGGCCCTAAGTTTCCATTTTGTGCGCATGAAGCTGGCCCTTTGAATGAGTCATGAGGGAATGACCAGCAAAATCCCTTTCTCTTTAGTCTTGCCAGGAGTTGATGCAGGGCTTCAAACTAGAGCTTTAATTAAAGCAATTTAAACTGCCTCTGTGGCAAAACTGTGTCCATACTAGCTATTTTGCATTTATTTTAATCAGTGTGTTCATTCAAGCATGTCTTTATTCAAATATGCTCATTTAAAGAGGAAACTATTTGCAAGGCAAATACCACCACAATTTATAATACAAATCTAAACACTACCCGTAGTCTGACAGTGTTTCATGCTCACTCTCCACATCGAGAGTAAGCCACTCTAATACTAAATGGATTTACAAGTTCTGTTTTTGTAAAAAAAAAAAAAAAAAGTGTAGAGCTCCATGTAATAAAGTTTCCTTCTTAGCCAATAAAACTTGACAGAAAACTTTCCATTCGTAATACTGACTCAAAGAATGCAATGCAATGTAGGCATTCTTTCTAAATCATACAGCATTTAGGGTAAAAGCAATTGTGTAGACATCTAATTAGGACAAAGATTGTGCCTTAATGATTAACTATAGTATGAGAATTCTGTGCCCATTGTAAAGTATTCCTGATAAATGCTTTAATATTGCAAAATAAAATTTAAATTCACACTTTTATTGGTCACTGATTTCATGATTATAACTGAATTCAACTGATGATGAATACTCAAAATGTAGTGCCTGAACACAAGGCCTTGACGAGAAGGTAAAGATGACTAGGTACTGCTTAAAATATACGATTGATAAATATTTCCTAGCAGTTCACATATTCTTACAAATAACAAAACCTCACATCTTACCTGTTGTTGACTTCCTGGTTACTTTTTGAAGGGGAGATAGAGAATAAAGGAAGGGGCAGTAACCAGAACAGATAGAATGCAATAATATGAGGGGATATAGAAGATAATTTGGAATCCCTGAACACTTGCTTGGGAACATCTGTCCTTAAATCTCTCTCCCTAAAATGTCACTTTCCCATAACCTCCCAGTGAAAGGGTCCCATCCTTTTCAGTAAGTGGGTCTGTGGAGAGTTGTCATGTAAAGAAGAAGCCAATGGCCAGTGGCTTGGTTCCCTTGATTGATTCTGTTCCATTTCTCAGAGTGCTTCGAGAGTCCCTCGAGCTTGGATAATAAGGCACTATTGCCCCTACTGACTTTAACGTGTGCAGTGGGAGTGAACTGAGCCAGAGAAAAGCTATTCAAAGACATGAAAACTGGCCGATATGGATATGTTATTCTTAACTGTTACCTTCTTAACACATTCTGGAACCCATCTTTCAAACCATTTTCCTGAGTAGGTTTTAATAATGAGAAATGAGCCCACTGTTTCTACTTTTTTTTTTTGAAACAAACCAAATGTAAAGAAAATGCTATCATCAAAGATGAGCCTGCACTAGAAACAGTCTATCTTAATGAATGCCAAGATAATAAAAGAGACTGACCTTCTCTGTGAACAGATCGTTTTTATGGTATGTGGTTAATATGCTTTATAATTGCTAAAATTAATTTCAGCAAGATGATGAATGTGATATCCAATAATGTTACCTTTTGGTAAACATATTAGTTGAACTTATTTTTTGTGATAGCACTTTCTTTGGTCTACTCATCACCTTTAGTGATGCATTTAAAATCTAATAGAAACAGGAGCCTCCTTTTTCATCTTATTTTGAGCGATAATGAAGTCAACAATAACTCTTTGTATCTATTCCGGGGTGCAGAACAAAATGAAATATCAATCAATCAATAGTATTTACTGAGTGCTTGGTATGGGTAGAGTACTCTACTAAGCTCTTGAGAGAGTATAATACAAAAGAATTATCACACATGCTCCCTGCCCATAAATGTTTTCTTTAAAAGTGCAATATGTTATTGTGTTATTTTGTTGCATTAGCACTGAAAATTCCTACAGTGAAACCCAGGGGAATTGGGGTTTTCCTTTCTTCTTCCTCACTTTGAGTAATCTCCCTCAGAGTTTTACACAATTTTGCCCATGTCATGCCTTTTGGCCTAATGACTTTCATAGTGAAAATTGTTTAAGAGAAATAGCAGGATTGGCACAAGGCACTAGACAGAAGATGGAAAGCAGTTGAACAAAGAACATCCAGGAAGCAGAGGCATAAAGAAAAAAGAGGCATCAGTGGCTCAATTACCTGATTTGCCTAATTGGCAACCCAGCCCTAAATACCAGTCTCATAATTTCTTCCAAATATTGCTAGTGCAGAAATTTCCTGGCTATTCCCAAATTAACAGAATAACCCTCTCTTGGAGTTAGCATGCACAATTCCCAGCCCAAGTGGAATTCCAGAAACTTGGGTTAAAGGCCAAACATGATTTCTGAAAATGGAAAATTACTAAAGCACATGATTGAGGGCACAAACTCAATAGGATCAGTATAAAAGAAGGTCAGGAACAATGAAGACATTAGTAGTCTGGACCTATATGATGTCCTCCTTCTTGTTCCAGTTTTGCTGACACTGATCTTGGAATTTGGCAAGTATTGAAGTGATAAGAAGCTTTACTTTCTTTTTTTTTTTTAATTCCCTGTCAAGGGCACCATAGATGAAGGATCAAAAGGGTAAGAAATTGAAAATATAATTTAAACAAATCAAGTTATACTAGGTTTGGGTGGACAAATGGTAAAGTGAGACATTGTTTTCATTTCATATTTTGCCGGGGCTGGTCAGCTATTAGGATGAAAGGAAATGCTCAAAATGTTTAAAAATATACTAGGTTTATTGACTCAGAGTATGAGGGATGCACGTGGAAAAGTAAATGTAAGTGATTTGGTTTGGAGAGAAAGCTCCACTTGAGAAATCAGTTAAGAAATACACATGACAAATAATCAAATGCTGAAATAATTATTCTGACAAAGATGTCATAATTTGGGATTTTTTCCTACTGAAGCAATTCCAGCAAATGAAGGAAAATACTTACATGATGGATTATTTGGTGTTTTTCGATCAATAAACTCATTGAAGTTTAAAAGAAATTCAGTGTTGTTATCTGATAATTTTAGATCATTACAGTATTCTCTAAAAAACAACAGAAACCCTTGTTAGGTTTATGTCTCTCATGCAGCCAGACAGATATGTAGCACAAGATACATACAACAGTCACTCTGTAATTTGCAAAATAAAAACCTGACTGAATAGTTCCTTTCACGAACGTAGTATGACCATACAACTTGTGAGCCATTTTATGAAACTGGCATATTGAACCCTTTAATAGACTTAGTTTTTTCCCCATTTCAAGTGTCTGACATTATGAAAACATCAATTGAATGATATTACAATAATTTTCTGTTCTATTTATGCATGTCAATAAAGTGTTTTCCTCATAATAGCTTGCCTTCCCAAGTTTCAATCAAGCTTTTAGCACTGGCTTAGAGATTTCTCTTGGCAGTTCAACTTCTCAAGGACTTGGTGCTTCCCAAGGAGTTTCAAATATACCACATTCAGTAGCAGAGATATTTGATTGAATTTCAGATTTTCTAGTTCTGATGTATATATCTTGCCCTCAAAAAGGCAATCTACCATTTTATGGTACTTCTTATCATATTTATAATTCTTAGATTAATGCTAAATACTTATTCCTAACAAAAATAAACTGCTTCAAGTTGCTAAAATTGCAGAAGTAAAAATCATAAAGAAGCACCAAAATTCAACTTTTGCTGCCAATATTTACAGCACATTGCACTCACACTTGAAATGCCATGGGTACTAATCATTTGTAAAGTGTGAACATTTTGCTTAAAGACAAATACCTAAAATGTGACATTCTACAAGGTTTTCCAGTTTTTAGAACCTTAATTTAGCAAATAACAATATGCAGGATATATAGTATATTGCACAGTAAAATAAATCCACTGTCCTAATCCCCATTTTAAAGATGAGGTAACCGAGGCACAGAGAAGTTAAGTAACTTGCCCAAGGTCAAACAACCGACAAGTGGAAGAACTAGGATTAGAACCCAGGTCCTCTGACTCCCATGCTCTTTCCTCTAGGCCACACTGCTCATTAAGTAATGATAACTATGTACATTATATAAGTCATGTATTGATGTACTAGCTGGAAATTTAATTCACCTTTTTTTTTTCTTACAAATGAGGTAAATGAAATGAGCCTTCTTGTGGGGAAAAATAAATGGAGGATTAATGTATAAAAAGCTATAGCGTAGAACAGAATGAAATAGATGATTGAGCAGTGGGCACTATGCTGTATCAAAAATTAATTTATCGGCCTTCAGAAAATGTTTGCTATGCTTCTTGTTGCTCTTATTCTTGTATGAGCAACTTCCATTGTTCTCAAACCTGGTATCAATTATTTCTCATCCCACCTTTGCCCAAATAATAACTGCGGTAGTCACTTCATTTCTTCAGGCCTCAGGTTCCTAATCTGTAAAATGGGGATAAGATGAGAAGATACTTGCTCTCCTTTCTCCATAGACTGCATCTGATCTGACTAACCCTGTGCCTGCTACAGTGCTTGGCACATCACATTAACTGCTTACCAAATTATATCATTATAATTGCCCCAAATGAACATAGACCAACCTTGGTGCTAGTAGAGTATAGCCAGTTTCGCCAAAGTGGTCTAGCTTCAGTGTCTCCGAATCTGCAGAGATAAAGAGTCAAAGTTAGCTGGGCCATCTGGTGCCAGATGAGATCAGGCCTAAACAGTGAGATTGATTGCAGAATGATGTAGGGCTAATACCTGGAATGACTGAACATCACACACTCTTACATTTTCAACATCTCCCTGACTTAGGATAGGCCTTAATACTTTTTCCAACAATTACAAGTAATTGAAAGTGTATTTCCTAAGAAGAGCTACACTAGGTGCCAACAGAATTGGAGAAAGATATTACCAGCAGAAACCTAGTGTTAAAGTCTACAGGTTTCACTTTTAAAATGCCACTTTCACTGGACCTAAATTCTAGGTTTCTGAAAGGTTTTTATACACTGAAAGCCTCCAAGTGTAGGATGAAACACATAAGAGTTAGATGCTAAGAAGTTCAATGAGACAGATTGCATATGAAAACACACAGCATATCTTTTTCCACTGTTCAATATGATGGAATCTGATGACCCCGGACAACCTAACTGGTGAAAAATACAGAGGAAAGTATCCAGTAGGAATGGAAATCCAAGTGAAAATTTTCATGTACACTAGACAGAAGGAAATTGAGCAACAAGAAGATACTTGCCCTTCATTTTTCCCTTTTTGGCTGTGAAATCCATCAGAAAGAGAAAGCAGGGAAACAAAAAAAAGAGGGTAAAGCAAAAAGGATCACAAACAATATTTTATTCAATGAGCTTCTTGAATAAAAATATTGTGACTAGATCAAAGGTTCATTTGTGTACAAAGTCTGGAAAAGAAGATAAACACCTTTGAAGATTGGAAGGATGTTCTGTCAGTTACAGCTAAAATGTCCCCTATATGCTGTGGTTATTTCAAGGGTATGTTTATGCAGGTGTAACATCAGCAACACTGGATTATATTTAGATCAATTATCACTCATTAAAAGCCCAATGATTGCCCCCTCCACTTGTCATTTTAAGAAATAATTCACGCAAAATTGTCAGTTGTTAAAAGACTGCCATATCTAATAACCATTAAGTAACCCTGGGGAACATAATGTACCAAACCAACCAGTGACCAAAAAATACAGATCAGGCTGCTGATTCCAGGAGTGGGAAAAAACATAACAAAACAAACCAACCCACAAAAAACAAAACAAAACAAAAAACTGTGGTTTGCTTTCTAAGAGATTTGTAGGCACTATGGGTTCACCTCACCCTAAATAGAAGACATTCAAATTCAAAAACAGATACCTGAGTTGGGTTAAAAGGATATGTTGCCCCACTGAAGCCCATTAATTGTCATCACAATAAAACTTTAAAAAATAGCTACGGACAAAAATATGATTATGTATCACTTAGAAGTTCCTAAAAATGGAAACTTATTAGAGTCATCAACTTACCTATAATTTAGAATGCAGGACAGAAAAGCTCAGTTGCAAAACAAAGTCAATGGTCACTAATGGGTGAATATTCAGAACTCAAGGGGAATTTTACAACATGCCATAACTATTGCCCAGTGCATAAAGATGGTCTACAGTATATTATATGAAAAGTTTTAGCAGATGATACACTGAATACCAGTTAGCAGTACCCTTCAAATGACCACAAGCATGATTCACCAGTGCAATGATTCTTTAAGCACACTGCAAGGCAGGAAAGGATAGGGAAGGGAAACCAGGAAGCCTGCTCATATTCCACGTCCATAGAATATTTCTTGTTCCTTGCATGTCTGGGATGAGTTAGAATCATTGCCAGAGAT
Source organism: Tachyglossus aculeatus (assembly GCF_015852505.1). NCBI lineage: Eukaryota > Metazoa > Chordata > Mammalia > Monotremata > Tachyglossidae > Tachyglossus > Tachyglossus aculeatus. The sequence continues at coordinate 7,010,326 of NW_024044828.1, forward strand.
TGGGTTTGAGCGCCCACTGAAATGGGAAATCTTTCTGTATTTCATAAGTGCTTCATTAATGAAATGTATCTTCAAAATCTAAAATTAAGCAATATCAACCCAACCCTGATGTTTCTTTCAAGTTACTTACATTTAGCCTGAGTTATGGTCTCTTCAAGTTTGGCTTTTATATAGTAAAAACTGTAGGTTGGTAATACCAAGGCCAAACTGAAAAAGAAATGAGAGAAGCATAAACAAAGAAATAAAGAGATTTGGTGAATAATGGAGGATTCATAGGTCTGCTGCTATGCCTGTATTTTACCATCTAGAGAGGAACACTACTTGGCAAAGTCTTTGTCAAGGTCATTTAAAGATGAAATTATTTAAGATTTCTTGACTAATGTAATTCAATATTGCATTATGATATATGGAGTATATTAAGCTCTGGGATAGGCGTGAGGGTTTCAGATAAGACAAAAATCTCTGCACTACAGGACTTACAATCTAACACCCCCATTTTACAGATAAGGAAACTGAGGGCCAGAGAGTTACATAACTTGCCCAAGGTCACACAGTAGGCCAGTGACAGAGGATGGACTAGAGCCTGGGTCTCCTGCCTCCCATTTTCATTTTCTGGTGCATCATTTAACCCAATCAAGCAATTTCTAGTACTCACATTGCAGAAGAGCCCTGACATGGTTGAGGACATTCTACACTTTCAAAAGGCACGACAGTTCCAATCTATGTCTTTTATATTACTGTGATGGATGTAATTAGGACGAAACTGTTATAGGATTGCTAGCCATCTGTAATTTATTGACAGTCTGTAAAAAGTGAAAATTGTGCCTATAAAGCACACAAAAATATTTTAATATCTGTAAAAATGGGGGTGGCAGCAGGCTGTAGTGTGCTGTCTGTTTGGCGGATCACTCTGCTGGTGAGGCATGGAATCAAGGTAGCAAATAATCCTTACTGAACTCCACCTATCATACCTACTGGCTGAATTTTAGAGTTGGGGATCAGTAGAGCTCCTCAAGGCCCCTATGAAACCTCCTGCCATAGGGATTCTGCAGGAATGCCTATTCATCCCTGTTTAAAATGTCACGGTCTGGGCTGCTATCTGTTGCTCCAGGCTTAATGTCCCCTTGGTTTCTGATGGCTGTCAAACAGCACATCTCATATGCTCAGCTGGCCAATGAGGTGGATCGTACAAAGGTGGAGGTGATAGATGCTTGCAATAAATTGTTCCATTTATCTTCATTACCCACCAATAAACTGTTGCAACTGGAGACTTCCTCATTACGATGAACCAAATGATTTGAAAGATAAATCGTGTTGAAATGTTTTGCCAGAGAACTTCACTTTAGCAGTTAATGAGCCACTACCCATTCCAGCCAGCCTGTCCCTCAGAAGAGAAATGTTACCATAAAGCTAATTCATTTTCTAGTCTGTGTGGGTGTGAATTTCTCATTCAAATTATTAAGGGAAAAATGGTTTCTGACATATAATGCCAAGTACAGTTAGTTTTCCTAGAATTTGTATTTGCCTATTATATAGAAGCACTCAATAAATACGATTGAATGAATGAATATGTATGGTACAGTGCTTCTGCCTGGGTACAACACAATGAAATGCCTGGAGAAAAGGTTGTATGATTGGAAGCTACATGAATATCAAAATACAGCGTTTCTTAACATGGAGTTCACCAACAACATACTCTCTGTGCTCTATGAGGACTGACTGCATGAGTCAATTGTTTCATCCTTAATTTTTTTTTTGAACATTAGGATACATAGTCCAAATATGAATTTGTTAAAATGCTGCAAAAAAAGCAAATAAAAGTGGATTTTGGTTCTTCATTGAGTGGCACTTGAATGATTGATTAAAATCATATATGCATATATACGTGGGTGTGTTAAGAAAATTATACCAATCTCCAGGGTTTATATATATATATATATATATATATATATATATCTGGTCATTTATTCATCTATTTCATCCTGAAATATTTGTGGCACTTCATAATATAATCTTGTTCTTTCCCATGCTTCCCACCCTTTGTGAGTAATTTAAACCTGCTTGTGTCCCTCAGTAGATTATAAATCCACTAGCGGTCAGGATCCATGTCTTCTGCATTGGATATTCTCTCCCAAGCACTTAGTACATAGCTCTGCACACAGTAGGTGCTCAGTAGCGACTAATGATTGCTAGATAGTACCTCTCACCCTCCATGCACTGCAACTCTTATCATATCCCCCAAAATAATCTCTTGTGTACCTCGAGATCTGCAATACCAGGAAAAGTCCAGAAGTGCAGGTCCAGAGGGGATTCAGCAGAGAACACTGTGGCTTCTGCCTCTCCCGGGGATGGGAGAACCCAAAGGATAGTGGCAAAATTCCCTGAATCCAAGTCACTGAGGCATGGGAATATGAAACATCCATACTGAAAAGACTTGAGGGAATTCCTAAACAGCCAACTAAGTGCCAGTGAGTTTGCACTGTATCTCTTTCCCATAATTGCTACAGGACAATTGTGCAACGTAAGAGATGATCTCCAAACTAAATGTCATTCACTATATCACTCCGTAAATTTTCCACAACCTAGGAGAAAGGTCACTGAAATAAAATGCTGTGCAGATTTAATGAATTCTCCAACTCTATTATAAATACAAATTCCAAGAGGATAGTAGCAGAAATTAAAATGAATTATAAGCAGCACAGTTAATCTGGAAGCAAGCTGACCTTTAGTAATTCACTTGGCATTTATGAAATATAGTGGGGAATTCTGAATATTTCCTACTAGTCTTCCTCCAATTCCTCTTTAGGAAAATTAGGACAGTTTCACTTGCCTTATTGCTAACAGAAACTAATTACAATCTATAATATTATTTTTAAGAGATTGCTACAGGGTGACCCTTCCAATTTCAATTAGAACTCAGAGCACTCCTATGAAGACCCAGGAGAAACTGATTAAGTTTGGAGTGTATGTTTTGAATCAATACTTGCTGATGTATCTCTTGAAGGCACCTTCTCACTGGTCATAGGAAATGTACTGAGAAAACATACTGCAGTTCTGCAGTTCTCTTAGCTGGTGAGCCCACTGAGGGATGGAAACCATCTCACCAGTCTGCTCTTCCCCAGCACTTAGTGCAGTGGTCTGTACACAGTATGCACTTAATAAACGTGATAACTGTTACAACTACTACTTGCTATTTATAGTAATGGCAACCAAATTGTCAGTGCCAGATTTACAAACAAAAAAACAAGAAACAAAAAACAAAAAAACCTACTGTCAGTAGTATTAAACTTTAGTAGCTGAGAGAAGGAGCTGTCCATTAATTGAGTGACACATGAATTCTAAATGCTGGATGGATTATCTGATAAAATAATAGCAAAAGAAACCCCTACTCTTCTCTTTTTTAAAAAGGTCACATCTGCATAAACTCAAACTAATGCTTTCTGGCCTTTCAGGGAATTGTAACAAAATATAAAATACCTGATGTCCTTATCATTAGTGGCTAAGGAAGGAGTTTTGATAGGGATGTAATTTATAAAATTGTATATGTTTAAAAATTAAAATCTCCTATATTTTTTAGCTCTACTAGATTGTAAGATTCTTGAGCACAAGGCTGATGTGTAACTGACCTATATGCTCCGATTGCTTATTACTGTATTTGGCTCAGAGCAAGTGCTCAATAAATACAATGGATTAATTGATAAAATTTTTAAATTTGTTCTATGCAGATTTGATGTTTATGCCCCAAAGTCATATTTCCAAATTAAAATCTGTTTCATATTTTAACTGTTAAAATAATTCTTCTAAATAAAATGTATATATGGCAAAATAATCCTCCAAGACAGATGTGATTATTCTAAGTTGCGGGGATAGAGGAAACATTTTATTTGTGGCTGTGAAGTGTTTTCAAACCATCCTCAATTGAATAGTATGGGGAAAAAATCATAGTCAATGTGTTGACTGTTAAAAATTGAAAAATTTGAAATAATATTGCCCCTAAAATAATCTGTGAGAAAGCGGAGACTGGAGCAGTATAAAAAATGTCAGGTTGGAAAATTGGAATGAAACAGAAGTAACATCACAGCTCTACTTCAAAACAGAAATAAAACAAAAGCTTTCTTCTGCCTATCAATTTCAACCTCAATTTTGCTTCTCTTACTTAAAACTGTCAACCTAAGAGGTAGAGACCATTTGTTTGCTCTATGCTTTTCTAAATAAAGAAGTTTTTATAGTTAAAGATATTGGTTCTGACAGTGAAATCCTATCCTATCCTGTCTGAGGTTGCAGTGGAAAATGCCCTCTATGTGACTGATAGCCTAGTAACAGGTTATGGTACGGAAAGACTGTGTGCTTGCAACTTTCTCAGACTTTGATTCAGCTCTTTCCTCTTCCCTAGATGAGTGAAGAAAAGACATGGTATTCCCCGTGCCCACCTCAAAGATATTCTAGGATCTCTCCCTATTGCCACAGTTTCTGATCCCAGGAAAAGAAGGCCATGTTTAGGAAGCAGGGGATAATGAGGAAAAGCTGCAGCTCTGGCCAGAAACAATGCAACCAAGGCCAAGCCCTTCTAAAGATAGTATGGGGCCCAAGAAATGTTCAGCTACAGTGTTTCTGATGACTATACCAGCTCTGTTGTGCAAGAACCTCCAGGCTTCTTGGAGGAACAGTGTGGCCTAATGGAGAGAACACAGACAAGGACTTGAGAGACCGAGGCTCTACTCAGAAGCAGTGTGGCTTAATAGAAAGAGTGCATGCTTGGGAGTCAGAGGATGTGGGTTCTAATCCAAGCTTCGCCACTTGTCAGCTACGTGACTTTGAGCAAGTCACTTCACTTCTCTGTGCCTCACTTACCTCATCTGTAAAATGAGGATGAAGACTGTGAGCCCCACATGGGACAATCTGATTACCTTGTATCTACACCAGGGCTTAGAACAGTGCTTGGCACATAGTAAACACTTAACAAATGTCATCATTATTATTATTCCCAGCTCTGACAATCACTTAATTTTTCTGTGCTGCAGTTCCTTAATCTGTCAAATGGGGATTAAATAGTGGATCGTCCCAGCCATGAGACCCTCCAGCCTAGACTATGGGACAGGGACTGATTCCAAACTGATTATTGATTATAATAATAATAATAATGTTATTTATTAAGCGCTTACTATGTGCAAAGCACTGTTCTAAGCGCTGGGGAGGTTACAAAGTGATCAGGTTGTCCCATGGGGGGCTCACAATCTTCATCCCCATTTTACAGATGAGGGAACTGAGGCCCAGAGAAGTGAAGTGACTTGCCCAAAGTCACAAAGCTGACAATTGGCAGAGCTGGGATTTGAACCCATGACCTCTGACTTCAAAGTATGTGCTCTTTCCACTGGGCCACGCTGCTTCCCAAAGTTATCTATCTCAAAGTTAAGCCCAGAGCATGGCTCATAGTATGGACTTAAGCATCATCATCATCGTTATTATTATTATTATTATTATTATTATGCAGAGTCCTCTGAGAGAAAGCTAGGGGTTAACTTCTGGAGGAAGTCAGTCATCTACATTGAAAAAAAACTGGAAGATTTTTAAATTTGAAAGAGAATCTCTGATGATCTATATGAGAAAGCACTACGCATGGCTTAACCAAGTGTGTTTAAAATGGATTTTTGTGGGGAAACAGATTTCTGCAATTGCCAATAGGATCCCCAAATCAAGCACATTTCTCACAAGAACAAAACTTGAACAGAAAGTTACCTGTAATCTGTGCCATTGACAGGGGTCCATGTGTATGTCCTGCTCCCTTTGTCAATATACCGCTGAAAAAGATTTTAGATAAAACAAACATATAAACAAATAAAAAATAACATTACAACTTGAGGTATCAAAATCCAAATGGACATTCCCCATTGGGTGCAATGGGGAATAAGTGCATTTAGATTGTGAGCCCCTGAAGGGCCAGGGACCATGTCTGAAACTCTCACTTGAAATATTTTTCCCAGTTCTTAGTACAGTGGTCTTCACACAGTAAGCACTCAAATGCAATTGCAACTTAGTCAACACCAGCATCTTTCAATAAAAGTAGGACCCAACAAATAGATAAGGTCTAATCACAACATTATCTCTGGGACCCAGATACCGTTACCATTAGGATATTACTCCTTATGCTGAAGCAGGGTTTTATTTTAAGAAGGTGTGGGATAACTGAGTTCTCTCTTCTCTTCGCTCTGAGTTCTCTGAGATGGGGATGACACGAGAGAAGAAGGCCTCAATTTCCTCATCTGTAAAATGGGGATTCAATTAGCCTCTCCTCCCTCCTTCTTAGACTATGAGCCCCAAGTAGGACAGAGACTGTATCTGGCCTGATTAACTTCTATCCACTCCAGCATTTAGAACAGTAAGCATTTAACATAATTAAAACATTGTAAGTACTTAATAAATACCATAATAATAATGAAAGTTTGCACTCTGTGGAGATCAAAGGGGAGGGGAGAGTTGAAGATATGCTAGAGAAGCATAGCCCTATCCACCTAGAAGAACGTTTGATGGAATGGAAGAGAAAGAGATTGAGAGGCTCCATCCAACTGGTCTACAATTCCATCTGGCTCTCCTCTGAATTGGTGCCTCCTGGCTTAACCAGGTGTCAACAAAGTGACAATATACAACCAAGAAAACCTCTAGGGTACTGGACACGCATTTGGTGCTTCATAGCCATGGCCCATTAAGCCTTTTAGCATGCACATTTGAAAGGACTCTGTCTCTGCATGAGATGAAGTGAATTTTAGTTTCTTAAAGATGGTTATGAGAGAGGTTGAAACAGCTTAAAAGTTTTTGTCTGTCTCATCGTGGTTCTTTCATTTAATCCATGGAGTTTGAATGGTCAGGATATGTTCTCCAAATATTTTGTCTAGCAGTTTTTTAATGGAAGTAATAGAACAGTAAAATCAGAAAGAGAACACAATGAGAATCTTGTTTAAGTGCAAATCAAGAGAATAAATATTCTGCAAACTTTGTCAGGAGATTTAAAAGAAAAATTTCACAGTGACCTTTCACACACAGATTAAAGCATTAACTGCCACCAGTTTTTCAACTTTATCACTGAAATAAATTTCTTCACAATCTTATAACTTGGCCTCACGTTCCTTGTCTGAAGCCTACTCTTCAGTCTCAGAAGGTATTTTAGTGGCTTTGGAGCTGTGATAACATTTCAAATTATTTGAAAGTCAACATAAAAGGGAGATTTTAAGGTGGCTCCTTATATTTAAAAGATGACTTTGTTTTCCTTTTGAATCTGTTTCACCTCATTTAGAAATGGCTAAATGAGTATTAGAGTATGTTTATTTGGAAACCAAAGCTTGCACGTCTGTTCAAGATATACCTTAACTGACTAGATACTTGTGAAAAATTATGTTATGCCTGTCTCTCTAGCTAGATTGTAAGCTTCTGGTGGGTGGGAATCATATCTTTAAATTCTAGGGTACTTTCCCAAACACTTGGCATGTGTTCAATAAATACTATTGATTGATTCGACACGAAGCAGGGATTCTAGGGGAGCACTCTCTGCTTATAATTTGTGACTGCAGGAAACCCAGAAATTTTCCAGCTTCTTAAAAGCTCAAATGATTTTATCAGCAAACAGCTGGAATGCTAGAAGCTGAAAATTTGGGATTGTCCCAGCTAAAATGGAACATATAGAGTCATCATGGTTACCTACCCACATGCAACATTAATTTTTCTCTGCATCCAGTTCTGCCAGAACATGTGTTTTTCACTATATGTTTTGGCTAGCACATGGTTAGGGATTTAGGAAGCATTCATATGACAGTGTAAGCCTGTTTGGTTACAGGCTGCTGTGTTGCTTTGGTTTCAGAAGAAACAGGTTTGAGTGTGTGAGCATTGAGTTGGATATTATGAGCACTACTGTATGAGTTTTTCTTAACATGGTGTTTTGTGAAAATGCAATCTTCATATTTTAGGAGAACTGGGTGGTGTATAAAACTGTCCTTCCTGCTAAAGGATGATGTGATGGATGGTGAAATTAATCCATGAGCACTTGTGCGACTGGAAAGGACAAATGTGAATACCATGGTCCTGACCACACTGTTTACCCACAAGCTATTTTCTTTTTTTTTCTGTCCAAAGAAAACCAGTATCCCCAAAACTGAAACTTCAGCTTTAAAAGGGAACATAACATCTATATTACCAAAATGTTTGCTTCCACCTGCCTATGACAGGCAAGCTTTCAAACTGCTTTCCCAAATGATATTTTTCAAGCTCTATTTTTCCTTCCTAACCAGCCAGAATAAAATGTCAATCTACATCCTCATAAAAAAAAATGTTGGTTCTATTGATGGTGTTAAGATTACTGGCCTGAATGCCAGAAGAGGACTCCAGGTAAAAAGCTTTAAATCCCTAGATTTTTAACAGATTGAAAGAAATTAGACTATAGTACATGGTAGTTAGTGTAGAAGAGTGGAGAAATTAAAATTGGGCAGACTTTTTGGACCAGCTCTGGAATTGAGTCTGGGGAATATCTGCAATCCAGGGAAAGTCTGACGTATGTCTGGGGCACATTCCCCTACTCTATACCCTGGCCTCTTATATTGATCCAAGTTTCCTTCCCCAGGGTGAATTCCAGGATCCATTGCTGGGCAGTTGTCAGTTTCAGGAAAATCATTCTGGTTCACAGCCCTGCTTCTGAAAGGGAGAGGAACAGAGCCGGATCAACTAGCAATACGTCTGTATTTAAAATGCTTTCCCAGCTTGAGTGTCGTACCTCTAATTCCAAAGTCCTCCCCCTCCCCATCCCCCCCCGCCTTACCTCCTTCCCCTCCCCACAGCAACTGTATATATGTATATATGTTTGTACATATTTATTACTCTATTTTATTTGTACATATTTATTCTATTTATTTTATTTTGTTAATATGTTTTATTTTGTTCTCTGTCTCCCCCTTCTAGACTGTGAGCCCACTGTTGGGTAGGGACCGTCTCTATATGTTGCCAACTTGTACTTCCCAAGCGCTTAGTACAGTGCTCTGCACACAGTAAGCGCTCAATAAATATGATTGATGATGATGATGATTGAATGAATGAATGAATGAAAGTCCCACAAATTTTTCCCTGACAGTTCTCTAAAATGACAGCGCCTCCCTGCTCTGCTCAGCCCTAAAACTAAATGTTCCATAGTTCACCCTTTTTTGTCTCAGTTCTTACAGAGAACTAACTCACCTTTAAGAACCAGTGGTCATATCTAATAATCCCCCAGTGTGCATCTACGGTAGGAAGGCACAGGTAAACTAGTTACGGCCCTACTCTAAGTACTAATGCTCAGCACCTCTGCAAACATACTCAGGAAACGATGAATCAGATGATATTCCTGAGTGTACGTTCTCAAAAGATTTACCACCAAGACAATATTATCCCCATGATGATCTGACTACTGAAGAACACTTCACTGTCATGTATGTGAAAGTGAAGGTAAATTACATTAATGGACATCAAAAAAGGGAACAGAATAGCCTGTGCTCTTTTCTATTAAAAATATGTAACATTTAGGTAACATTTCAGGCAAAGAAGGTTGGAATTTTAAAATGTATTATTTAAAACTCTGGCTGGTATAAACATAAGGCGGTACATATATTTTTTCTGTGGTATTTTATTAAAACAAAATAATTTTGCACTTCTGCTTTACCTCATCTTGAGATTTAACCAGCGTCCTAAATGTTCTTTCCCCACTTTCTCCATCGATCATTTTATTTCGAATCTGAAGGAAAACAAGATGAATGTTTCTATTACACAAGGCAAAGTGTATAACCACCATGGTATATTTGAGAAAATGACTGTAGGACTTATTCATCTTGCTTAGAAGAGTTATAACACAAATAGTCATGTAACTTGAAGCTGCTTTCTGTAGATCTATCTATTGAAGTTAGTTGTCATGTCACACAATCATTTTGGGTTACTGAAACCATTCAAAACACCTTTAAAACGAGGATGTCCACCTATTATTCAATTATTTTTGAAATATTGCCACATGAGAGTAATTCATTATATCTGAGTGGATAACCATATTCAACAGGAAAGAAGCTGAGTAGGAAATGAATAGCACGGTCACCGATAGCATACAGTAAGCAATACCTCAGAGTTATCTGAAAATATGGTTAACCAGTTAAAACTATTTTCTAAGGCTTGGCTTTACTGTACTATCGCCTTAGAGTATTTTTAATGCTTTCATATTAACTTATACATTTGTTTTCATTTTAAAAGTTTGGTTGAATAAATGGGAGATGAGTTTTTATAAAAGATTAAATTGGAATCACAGGGGTGCCTTTATCGTATAAATTTCCCTTTCCTTAGAAAATAAAATACATCATAATGCTTATCTAGAAAATACATATCTAGAACAATTCAAATTCATCCTTGTCTCTCAGGCATGAATTACTTTCTAAAGAGAATTTCTCACCTAATGCCCTCTACTAAGGTTGAAATAAGGGGGTCTTGGGCTGGCGATTAAATTATTTTAAAATATTTCGGTTTTTTATGGCACTTATGTGGGTGTGGCTGAAAAGAATGACAGAGATGGGTATAAAGGCCAGAGCTACACTGTCAGATTAATAATAACTCATGAGCCAGTTAAAAAAAAAAAAGAGTTCTGGCTTTGATTTCTGGATAAAATAGTATTTTGACTGGAAATATTCACACACTTGAGACTAAAGAGTAATTTGGGGCCAAGTTAATGGGTCATTTGCTAATGTGGATTTAGTCGTACCCACAGGCACTGTTCAGGATTAACATTAGGCTGATAAAATACAGCTTTTAGTTTCTGCCTCAGCTGCAGTTTACATACCCAAAAAGAACAAATGAAAGCTAGCTGGCCTATGCAGTGAATTTAAACCTGGGAGAATGAGATTCATAATTTAATGATTCTCATTGACCTATACTTATTTCTAGACTATCAGGAATTACTTTTGGCTAAAAATATCATCTTCAATCTGAACCTAGCTCCGGAGGGGTTACAGATTTCAAGCCAAGTACAGTATGAAATTTCCCCTGTCAATGGCACTTATAGGAAGGAAACATGTCTGCAACCTCTGTACTGTACTCTCTCAAATGCTTAGTACAGTGCTCTGCACATGGTAAGTGCTCAGTAAATACCATTGGTTGGTTGACTAGGATTCCCAAAGTCCCCATGGATGCTGACTCCAAGGACTTTGGGACTACCCCAGTTTCTGGCAGGTTGGGTGAAATTCAGGTTTTGTGGAAAACAAAAACCAAAAAATCAGTTAGCCTTTTTATGGGGGCTGTTTTCTACTTGCTACTTCCCAAGCCTGAATCTCCTCGTGTGCTTCTGTGTCACTGAAGCAGAAGTTTATCCAGGAAGCTTACATGGAAAGGTTAAAGTTCTCTGTTCTAGAAAGAGTGAGTAGTCAGAGAGCAGCTAGATTGAAATGACTTGTCTACAGCCAATGGGAAAACTCTGGTTATACAACATGGTTTACACCCTGTGGCAGCTAAAATGATCCACCAAAATTGACTGAGTGCTCAAAAGTGTAATTGGAAAAATCTGAGTCAGTAAGAACTATGCAGGGATTAAATTCTGCATACACAAACAAAAAAATCAGTAGAAGTAGTGAGGAGCAACATGGCATAGTGGAAATAGCCCAGACCTAGGTGTTAGAGGATCTGTATTCTAATCTTCTGTGTGATCTTGGGCAAGTCACTCAATTTCTCTATGCCTCAGTTATGTCACCTGTAAAATGGGGATTAAAACCGTGAGCCCCATGTGGGACAGGGACGGTGTGCAATCTGTTGAGCTTGTATCTACCCAGAGCTTAGTATAGTGCTTAACAAATACCAAAATTATAAGAATTAGCCTCCAAAACTGCATTTTGACTTACCAAAGGAAACTGTGCTACATCAAATGAAGCAATCCATCCAACTCACCTCCACTTTGATGTCATTCTCCAGCTCAGCATCTAGAAAATCCAATGTGACTGGCTCCTGGGATTTAGGGTTCTAGAGTAAGAAACAGTGCTTGCTCAACATATATCACTAGATTATATGAATATAAAAATTTGAGAAAAACAAACTGAACTAACCTTCATGACATGTACTTACCTATTACATTGTTAACAGTTTTATAGTAATATTTTCTTTCATGTAAAAGGAACTAAAAATAAGTGATCATTTTTAATGAATTCACACTCTAACATCTGGGAACAATCTCTAATCTATCACTGTTCCCGTTAAAAAGACGGGGTTGGTTTGGTTCTTGGAGGCAAAGCAGCCAGGCAATGCCATGATTTTCAGAGGACATTTCCTTTCTCCAGCCATGGAGAGGACAACTTTCTGTATTAAAATGTAGGCTTAGAGTGTCCTCATTATGGACACTGGTGCATTTCATATCCTTGGGTCAGCCAACTCCTCTCCTCAGGCCTAGGCTTGAGCCAAGGAATAGAGAAGAGAAATGTGGAAAGAGGCTTTTTTCCTTGTTGAGAAGCAGTACGGCCTAGGCTGTAAGCTTGTCTTCTAGACTGTAAGAAAGGCAGGGAATGTGTCTGTTTATTGTTCTATTGTACTCTCCCAAGCACTTAGTATTCTGCTCTGCACACAGTAAACACTCAATAAATATGATTGACTGGAAGTCAGGAGACCTGGGTTCTAACCCGGCTCCACCACTTGCTTGCTGTGTAAGTTTGGGAAAGTCACTTAACTCCTCAGTCCTTCAGTTTTCTCATCTGTAAATGGGGATTAGACTCTGAGCCCCTTGTGGGACAGGAACTGGGTCTGAGTTGATTAAATTATATGCCTCACAGCATTTAGCAGTGTGCTGGGCAACTAGTAAGTGCTTAGTACCATTATTATCTTTGATATTATCATTATCCTGGGGAATGTGTATAAGATCAAGGGGCTAAAAAAGGGGCAAAAAAAGGCAAGTGTGACATTCAGGAAAGAGAGATGAAAACCTCCCCCCCGCCTTTTTTTTTTCCATCCAAACGGGACTTTTTGATACCATGTAACTTCAGATGGATTTTTGTTTAATGGGTTTACCTTCAAAACTTGATTTTCCTGAACTCTTAGATCCATCTATATCAACAAAAAGTTGTACTGTCATCAATTCTTTCTACTTATTGAATTTTTTTGCCTCCTATCCTGGAGTAAACTTGTCTTCATGGAAAATGAACTAAGTCTATCAGTACTCAGGGTTCTCGTATATAACATGTTTTAAAAAATGACAACTCAACTTGTTGGACGTGACTAGAGTAGAATTTATTCACTACCAGATTAGATCTAATTAAAAAACAAAAACAAACAATCAAACACAAAGCTGGCTATGGTCTTCAAGCCTAGCATGCAAAGCAAAAATGTTATTTTCCTGCATACTTCCTATAATTGCTAAAATTTGTGGATTTTATTAGTTGGACTAAATTGCCTCTCATCAAAAGGGTATTGTTTCCTTTTCATCTCACCTGACATGATAGGAAAATTTAGTCCTATGCTTTCTATCAGCTGGAAAGAAAACTGGGTTTGATCAAGCCAAATTACAATTAAACATGGCTATTGTCATATGCATGCATGGTTTATGCATTATCTTTTTAAATATCTCCAGCTACAGGATTGGAAATATTAGATTTTACGGCAACTAACTGATAGACTATTAAATAGATGGCTTCTTTCCCCTCTCCTCGCAACAGCTCCAGGTGTACGTTCACTTTTAAAAATGACATTTTTCTAACAATGATGCCATAAACTTCATCAAATCACTGATAACATGATTGGGGCTTAACAAGATTTTACCATTTTAAAAATGGGAATTGCCTATTCCACACCAATGTTTACCTTCATTACACAGACCCCCAAAACATATGAAGCAGGACTTTTAAAATGCAGGCACCGATAAATGTAATCAAACAATAATAAACCAAAAACAAAAATAAGAACAATGTCTTACATGCAATGGATAATGAATAGCATGATCAAACCAACCAGCATGCATGGAGGCATTGGCATGGAAGAATTGGCATTACGATGATCACGTCCCATTCCAACATATAAGGACAGAGAGAAGAAAATGAAATGGTAAAAACAAAGCTGTCAAATTGATGCAAAACATTTATGTCAAATGGCAACCTGGCAAATGGTAACTAAACTTTCACATCATTCTATGACAGCTCTCATGAAACTGTTAAAAAACGTTTCCCCATGATGAGCTTTTTTCGACCTTATTTCTCAAAAAGATGTCTCAAAAGCTTGCTAGCTTGCCATTCTGCACTCTTACCGAAGTAACAAGCAAAGATTCCATCCAGATTGCCTTGTTGTTTTTTTCCCCCCTACTCATTCATCATGCACTAGGAGCTACTTCCAAAATTAAAACAGGCTAAAATTTCACCCACCACAATTGAGATAAATGGGAGGGAAATCCACCATAAATGACACATGCAAGTACGTTAGTGTAACAATGAGAAAATGATAGGGAAAGGCCCATGAAACCATGAAAACTGGTAAAAACAAAGACAAAAGCCATCAAGAACTGGTGCAGCGACAACAGAAGTAATATTCCCTTCAGTTTGTCGAGATTGATTTATCCACATTTCAAACAGCACCTAAGTTAGCAGGGGGCATGTAGAATAATGATGTGGTTCCCTAGAAGATAGCAGCTGTTTTGTCCTATGCATTCTCTTCAGACCAAGTGTACGTTTATGAATAACCTAATTCATGGGTTTTTTTTCTTTATAGGTTGACTGTAGCCTTTAATCATATTTCCCAAACGATGCCTACTATCATGGATGATCTTACTTTTAATTGTTAACTTAATATAATTTTTATCATATTTCTTGATTTTTTATTTCCAAAAAATTAGAGGGTAAATTCTGTAAGAAGACTGTGTTGAATTACATTTCGATATCTCCTCAGTCTAGAAAGCTTAATTTACCTGTGCTGATACTGTTACACTAAGGCTGTGAACTAAATTTACTTAAGGCAGGTTCCAAAAGAAACCAAGTACTAGGGATGCTTTAAAAAAAAATTAGACCTTCTCTCACTGGATAAAATGTAAATCATTTTCATTATTTTAAAAAGTTACTTTGAACACAAGGAAACATTAACCAGAGGCAAAGTTCAACTATTTATTTTCCCCTCATGGGATTTGTAGAAATCCAGAAAAAAAGCTCCCATTTGGAAGAATTGTCTTTTAGCAGAATACCTGTATCACACCCTTACTTCAACACATATTTTTTCAGCTAACATAGCAGAGGAAGCTTGTTAGGACATCAGCATTTGCATAACAGTATTTATTACTTGTCCTTGATATTTGGTTTTTTTTGAAAGTCTGTTTAGAAATGAATCTCTTTTAAACAAGCAACACAGCTACTACTAGCAGTTAGACAAGGAAATAGTCATCCTCAGCTGCGACAATTGTCAATTTTGCTAACATTTAAGGAGGATGATATCCATTTCATGCTTCGGACGTTTTTTGTCACGTACATTCTCCTTGTACAATGAACAGTAGCTTCTCGGAACAACCGTTTGCTCTTAGCACAGCGAAGGCGCTTAAAAGCACTAACAACCACCTCCATTCACAGTTACCTGAATATTTGGCCATCTTTTTCTTAAATTAACTGTTGGTATACCCACACCAATGTGCTGAAGCAATAGAAAAGCAGTAATATATCATTCTACTGATTAGCCCTCAAAAAATATAGCAGCTTGACCTAGTGTAAAGAGGGACATGGGTTCTAATCCCTCTAGTGCCACTTGTCAGCTGTGTGACCCTGGGCAAGTCACAACATCATCTGTAAAATGGATTCAATACCTGTTCTCCCTCCCCCTTAGCCAGCCCCATGTTGAACAGAATCTGTGTCAACCCTGATTATCTTGTATCTACCCCTGCACTTAGTACAGTGCATGGCACATAGTAAGCCTTTAAAAATGCAATGATTATTTGTGGAGTGCTTTGTAAGTGTATAGACTCATCCACCATAAAGTATTTTCCTGGAACTATGAGTCTCTGTCTGAACAATTCAGAGCTATGGTTTGGTGCAGATAGGGACGGTGGAAAGGACAAGAAAACAAGGGGCATTTAAAAAGATACTTTAAGTGAACAGAGGGGTCTTTTGTACCAGAAAATCTTGTTTTTTCACACAGCATTTGGCATATGACAACTCTGTTTTCTGAAAAAATGGATATATGAGTTTAGTAGAAAACTTGGTTTGGGGAAACTGACTCCAATTTATTGGCTCATTGTGGGCAGGGATCATGCTATCTACTCTGTTGGATTGCACTCTCCCAAGTGCTTATTAACAGTGCTCTGCACACAGTTAGCACTCAATAATTACCATTGATGGATTGATTGCACATTCTGCTTTTCCTCCACTCTTCTAGAAATTAGAGTCTCCATGATATTAGGATATTACATCTAAATGTAGTGGCTGTGAAAAAACAGCTTTACCTAAAGAGACAGCCAGGTCAGGTGGGAAGAGTCCTGGACTGATAGATATCCACTGCAACCAGTGATACAGTGACCCTTCACTCCTCTAGGTCCCCAGTTCACTATGTGAAATAATGGGAAGATTGCCCTGTATCGGCTTTGGTTTAGCTGTCCTTCCTCCTGTCTGCTCCTACAAGGAAAGGGATGGTGTTTTCTCCCTGCCCAAGTGGCAGCCTCCTTGCTGGCCTCCCAGTTCTACAAAGTGGTTTTGTGGGGCAGACCCCAGGCATAGGCACTGTTGCCGATGGTTTGTATAAGCAGTAGTGCTGCTTTCCCAGAACTGTGCACTTACCCCGGGGAGCTGGGAGTCCCACTTTGCATCATGCCTTTCTCCCCTCAGCCTCGAAAATCTGGTCATTGTTGCTATTGTTATTATCAGATGGTTTCATGGCTTACTGAACCATAATTATGATCCCTCTAGACTTGTAAGCTCACTTGGGGCAGAAAATGCTTCTGTTACATTGTTATAGTGTATTCTCCCAGATGCTTAGTACAGTGCCCTGCACACAGTAAGTACTCAATAAATACAATTCTTGGATTGATTGATTGGTGTAGAAGAAGAGAAGCGGCAATAATACCTCATGCAATACCTCTGAATATATTTACTTAGTCATATTGTCTGCCTCTTCCTCTAGATGGTAAACTCATTGTGGGCAGGGAATGTGTCCACTTATTGTTGTATTGTACCCTCCCAAGCACTTAGTATAGTGCTTTGCATACAGTAAGCACTCAATAAATATGATTGAATGAATGAATCAGAAAA
Source organism: Tachyglossus aculeatus (assembly GCF_015852505.1). Taxonomy (NCBI): domain Eukaryota; kingdom Metazoa; phylum Chordata; class Mammalia; order Monotremata; family Tachyglossidae; genus Tachyglossus; species Tachyglossus aculeatus. Next base: position 7,027,557 of record NW_024044828.1, read on the forward strand.
TAGACAATTCCTTGAGATGCAAGTGCTTTTTTGGATTGGACCGTGTCTGTTACATTGTTTTTTATACTCTCCCAAGTGCTTAGTACAGTGCCCTGCACACAGTAAACACTCAATAAATATGACTGATTGGCTACATCAGTGAAAAATAATATCAGCTACCCATAATACTGTACACTCTGAAAGAAAGCTCAGTAACTCACTGAGAAAAAGAATGAATTGATGATGTACGATGCTCTAGTTTCCAAGGAATTTTTTTCTAGAGGCAATCAGAGCTGCACAATACAGACATTCTTAATTTTACATGTTCACTGATAGGGCTTTATAAATCCAGGAATTATCTCAAAAACTCAATTTGTGTTGGACCAGTTTGGAATTCAGATTATAGGTCACAGGAAGAATAAACAGAAGGCACTCAAAAGAAAATTACTTGCCCGTCAGCAAACTTTCACCTCTTTAAAGATAAATTGGAATTTTGTCTCACTTCTATTGGAAAATTTCTGGTAAAAAGGTTACAATAGAGTTAGTATATTAAGCGCTAATATGCATGTCATTTTAAAATTACATTCAAATTGACAATATCGACACCTAAGAGGTCTTAATATACCTATACAACTTTGGTTTTAGAAGGTATGTCTTTGTCAATCTGAACAGAATTCAGCATCCAAAACATATCTGTGAAATTTCCTGTGTATAAATATTACTAATACAATTTTGGAACAAGGGTTAATACTTATTCTTAGAAGTCTGCTTGGGAAAAAATACAATGGATCATTCTTGACATATAACCTTTAAATAATCTTCTGAAACAGCCTCTTACTTCTCTGGACCGACTTTAAAAATACTGTTTAATTAAAAAAATCCTTCTCAATAGCATTAAGTATTGAGTTACAATTAGGGAAAATAGTCTAATTACAGTGGAGATTTCTACAGAATCCATGTTAATAATTTATTTTGACTAAAGGGTTGGAGTGAGTCGAATATTAATCAGAATGTCAGAATGGTTCATTTTCCTTTGAAACATTTGGAGCTATTATAATACTTTCTGCCCAACAATCTAATGGTGAAGAGAAGTGTTCTTTACTCTAAAGCATTCATTCCTTTTCAGGATGAAGGTCTTAGCTTCAGAAGATGCAGGTTAAATGGTCTATGATTCTACGACAATACAAGTTTCTTTAGTCCTATTTAAGGGACAGATGGGTATTTCTAAATTCTCATTCCCTCTGGATTTTTTTTAAACACTATTGTCTGGCATCATATAAAGCAGCAAAAACAATTCTTATGCCATTTTCTTGATATCTCTTTTGTGAAGAGCGGGCATGATAAAACAAAGTTCTGAATAGGATGGACAAAAGTTGGCTTGCACATACAGACTCAAAATATCTACTGTCTTGTAAATAGAGTAATGTTAAAAGTTTTGAGTGAATTTAGAAGTGAAAGCCAAATTCAAAGTAGATTGAATATTATAAGCACTTTCTGTTATAGAATAAAGCCTTGAGGAATCTATTCATCTTCCACCAGATTTAAATTCTTAGGTAAAAAGATGGAGGGAACCTGAATTTAAGGTTTTACAGCCTTATAGCTTTGGGGATTGTGGTGCACTGATGAATGGAAACAGAAAATCACCAATACTGTAATTAATGTGTGTCACCACTATAATTACTCATTTTCTGGGAAGAATGCAGGAGGTTAATTATTCAGAGGAATGCTGACTCAGAAAGTCTTCTAAACTTCATCAAAACTTAATGCCTCCCATCCATCTGCCTAGAAGGAAGAGTATTTGCTAATATAGCAAGGCGTGTGGTCCACACACACAAACTACTCTCCTTTTCCCTTCCATATCACTCACATGAGGAATTTTACAATGCCACAAATTCCCAAACACAGAGAATTAGGTCAATAACAGGTAGAGAGCTCATATTTTGTTTGGCTCTCTAGTCTCCTCCGAAAGCCAATGTCCTTCTTTCAAGCCCTGAGGTAAAGTCATCAGAATTCCAGATTAGCTACATTGCCATCTTCCTCGGGGAAACTATACAGTCGTCTCAAAGAGCACGATCTCAGGACTTTGTGGTTACAGAGGAATGGAATGGGGGTCGGGAAGAAATTACAAGGTCTTTAGAAATTCCTAGATTGATCCGAACCTGATATAATTTCCTGCACTCCATCAATTCATGTGAGAAAAATATGCTACTGGGATCTTGATCTCTCCAGACAAAGGTTGCTAAATTGTGAGAGCCCTAGATGCTTCTCCAATTATATGCCCTGTCAGATACTTCACCACTACCTCCATACTAACAATAGAATTTCAGTAGGACTACATTTTTCTTCCACTATTGGCATCATTTTTATTATGTCCTTTGAAACAATAGTAGTGGGTTGTTGGTTTTTTGTTTGTTTGCTTTTTTTAATTAGGAGAAGAACATTCCCGAAGATTAATGAATATTTCATGAATTACCCAGGAATGGGTAATAAAAGGAAACCACCTGCAATGAGAACTGTTTTTCTTTTTGGTGGCACTGGTGTACAGGGTTGTAACTTGGAATTCAGAGAGAACTGGGAAGAGGAAGAGTCAATTTAGTTGGCAGAATTAGCTTCCTTCCAAAGTCATACCTGTAGTCAGCCCTATTGATAGGTCATATAACTATCACATGACTCATATCACACAGTATTTACCCTGAAAAGGCTTGAAACAATGCAGGGGAGACCAGGAACACCGGAAAATGTGTGAAAAACCAAATGGAACTTGAGATGAGAGTTGAGATGGAGTAGGAGGATAAAGCGACATGTCAGATCTGGTACTGACTTTAGGGGTACAGCTGTTACATTTGTGAAACATTAACAATTTATTTTAAATATTTCTATTTGCATGTTGTAAATATCCATTATTCTGTCAAGGAAATTAGTTAATCGACAACTGCTGTATATTCAGAACAACAATGTAAACTGACCAAAGATACCAAACCAGACTCAGAACTGCTGTTGCAGAATCTCAATGTAGTGGTAGAAAACAGGAGATTTTCATACCTTTGGCTGAAGATTTGGATGAAGTAACACATAACCGTTTGGGTCAATGGCAAAATAATAGCCATTTGGGCACAGCTGGAAAGAGACAACATATACTGTTTAGACCATTATATCCAGAAGCACAAGACTGTGTAAATATTAACATAATAAAATAGCAAAATAAATAATAATAATAATGATAAGTGGTATTTGTTAAGATCTCATATGCAACATGTGCATGAGAAAGTTGAAGGGCTCATGAACGGGGGTTTCTGTCTGTATGGAAGAGTCCTTGTTTTTCCCACAGACTTTTAGAAACTACAAGATGAGGCAGTTTATACTGAAAGCTACTACTCTCTCTGGTCCGCACTTCATGGCAGATGACAACACTTTTCCCAGAACCTTCTCCCTTCCCAACAAAAAAAATTACACACATATAAAACTACATCACTCCACCCCCTTACCCTCAAATCCTTTTCAAACTACCCCAAAACACAGTACTGAAACAACATAAAGCAAAACTAACAGCAATTTTGAAACCATCCCATCCACATTTTATTTGTGGCCCAAATAGAGACAGACTTATTATCTCTGGATTGAAAAGGGATTTGCAAATTGCTGTACTGATTTCCACTTAATTCTGCCCTACCCCCCTTCCCCTTTCCCCACAGCACTTGTATATATTTGTACATATGTATCACTCTATTTTATTTGTATATATTTATTACTCTATTTATTTTATTAATGATGTGTATATAGCTATTATTTTATTTATTCTGATGGTATTGACACCTGTCTACTTGTTTGTTTTGTTGTCTGTCTCTCCCTTCTAGACTGTGAGCCCATTGTTGAGTAGGGACCGTCTCTATATGTTGCCGATTTGTACTTCCCAAGTGCTTAGTACAGTGCTCTGCACACAGTAAGTGCTCAATAAATATGATAGAATGAATGAATGAATGAGTGAATGAATAATGTCCCTGAGAGGCTCTGGCTTCTTGGGAGACTAAATGACCTGGTAGAAAGGGAACAAGTTCTGCCCAGGTTCTGCTCAAAGACCTTTCTTCTCCTTAGACGGGCAACACACTGTCAGTTGGTGAAGGGGCATATTAAATGTTCCTAGCCCCCTATAATTGTGTCAACTGTAGTCGAGAAGCAGCATGGCTTAGTGGATTGAGCATGGGCCTGGGAGCCCGTTGTTGGGTAGGGATCATCTTTATATGTTGCCGACTTGTACTTCCCAAATGCTTAGTACAGTGCTCTGCACACAGTAGGCGCTCAATAAATACGATTGATTGATTAGTACAGTGCTCTGCACTCAGTAAGTGCTCAATAAATATGATTGAATGAATGAATGAATGAATGAATGAATGAATGAATGAATGAATGAGTCAGAAGGATCTGGGTTCTAATTCCAGCTCTGCCACATGTCTGCTGTGTGACCTGAAGCAAGTCACTTAACTTCTCTGGGTCTCAGTCCTCCTAGTCTGTAAAATGGGAATGAAGACAGTGAGCCCCATGTGGGACAAAAACTGTGTCCAACCTGATTAACTTGCATCTATCCCAGTGCTTAGAACAATGCTTGGTACATAGTAAGCACTTAACAAGTACCATAATTATTATTTTAATTATTAGTATTAGTGTGACAGTGCTTTGAGCATGTGCACTGAGACAAGCAGAAATAAACAAAGTCCAAGATTCCATTGTGGAGGCCTGGGACTCGTTTTTCACAGAAATATGAGAATGGCCTCCCCTACCTGTAATTTCATTTTATTGTCCATCTACCCCACTAGATTGTATGCTACTGGAGAGCAGAGATTGCATTTATTTCCTCTATTGTACTCTCCTAAGTGCTTAATACAGTACTCTGCTTATCATAAGCAGTCAATAAATACCACTGATAGATTGATGGATTGACTGATTGAGTCAGAAGAGGGAGCCCTTAGGTGCTTCTGATTCTGGGGATCTTGGTTACCCCACCGCTGTTCTGCATAAACTGGAAAATGCCACATGTAAACTTGTCTCTAGACTGTAAGCTTGTTGAGGGCAGGGATCGTGTCTACCAACTCTTATATTTTACTCTGTCAAGTGCTTAGTACAGTGCTGTGCTCATGGTAAGTGCTCAATAAATATGACTGATTGGTATTTTGATTGAGGGTCCTTATGAGCAGTGATCTTTGATCTACCATGTGGGAATGGGCACTATTTGCTCTATTATTTCACATCTCTTAACAAGGTCTGGGGAACCTCGCTTTTCATTTTTATATATCCTTTTTCTCTTGAGGAGAAACAGTTTGAATTTTCAGCAACAAACCATTCCACTTCCACTCCTGCTGGGCTTGACAAGGCACTGATAATCAAGATTAATAATAGACAGCCCTCGAGGTAAGAGTCTGCATGATCAGTATCAATGTGTTCCTTTTTATCTGCTTTCCCTGCACTAGTTTATTTTAATTGTTAGCCTTTCCCCCTGTTTTTGTCTCCCATGCCAGTGCTTGATAAAAGCTGTGTCACTGTTGTATTTGTTATCATTATTACTAGTTATGTCCATTGCTACTCTCTTCTATGTCTGCTTTATGAGGTCCCAAGTCCAGGATTTGAGATTTTGGTTATGGTGTTTGGAAAGATTGCTGGAAGTGTGGGCCAGAAGTGGATTTTGTCAATATTAACCAATCGTATTTATTGAGTGCCTACTGTGCAGAGCACTATATGAGGCACTTGAGAGAGTACAATATAACAGACTTGATACATTCCCTTTCCAAAATGAGCTTACAGTCTATAGGGGGATACAGACATTAATATAATTGAATAAATTACAGATATGTATGTAAGTGCTGAGGGAGGCATGAACAAAGGGTACAAATCCAAGAATAAGGGTGATGCACACGGGAGTGGGAGAAGAGGAAATGAGGGCTGTTAGGGAAGGCCTCTTAGAAGCCTTTTAATAAGGCTTTTAATGGTGGGGAGAGTGATCATCTGTAGGATATGAAAAGGGAGGATGTTTCAGGCCAGAAGTAGGAAATGGATGAAGGGTAAACTGTGAGATAGATGAGATTGAGTAGGTTGGCAGCAGACGAGGGATGCATGAGCTACCTCCACACTTGAGATATGAGGCAATATGAGTATGAGGGCAGAAGTGAAGCACGGGAGGAGAAACTTAAAATAACAGAATGCTTACTTTTGCTACCAAAGCATTACCTATTAATTTCTTGCAGAGTAAAATGAATTAAATTGCAAAGTCCTAGAGATGTGGAGATAGAGCGTACTTCCCAAGTGCTTAGTACAGTGCTCTGCACACAGTAAGCGCTCAATAAATACGATTTAATGAATGAATGAATGAGCAATTGCCTGATTGATTTCTTCCATATAGAAAGCTAATTCACTGTCCGAACTCCCATTTTGGGGACAAAATAGTCCAGTCAAGCGTGTTTTGAGGAGCAAATGAGCCGCTTAGACCTCCACTCTACTTGAGTAATAATAAAAATAATACTGTTTGTTAAGCACTTACTGTACATCAAGCACTGTTCAAAGCACATGGGTGGTTACAAGCAAATCGGGTTGGACACAGCCCCTGTCCCACATGGGGCTCCCAGTTTCAAACCCCATTTTACAGATGAGGTAACTGAGGAACAGAGAAGTGAAGCGACTTGCCCAACATCACACAGCAGATGCATGGAGGAGTGGGGATTAGAACCCGTGACCTTCTGACTCCCAGGCCCATGCTCTATACCCTAGCTGAGGGGCCTACCTGGGAAAATGATTTTCTTGAGAAGCAGTTTGGCTTAGTGGAAAGAGTACGGGCTTGGGAGTCAGAGGTCATGGGTTTAAATTTCGGCTCCGCCACTTGTCTGCTGTGTGATTTTGGACAAGTCATTTCATTCATTCATTCATTCATTCATTCATTCAATCTTATTTATTGAGTGCTTACTGTGTGCAGAGCACTGTACTAAGCGCTTGGGAAGTACAAGTTGGCAACATATAGAGACGGTCCCTACACAACAGTGGGCTCACAGTCTAGAAGGGGGAGACAGAGAACAGAGCAAAACATATTAACAAAATAAAATAAATAGAATAAACATGTACAAATAAAATAGAGTAATAAATACCTACAAACATATAGATATATATATATATATGTATATATATATATATATATATATAGATTCTGTGGGGAGGGGAAGGAGGTAAGGCGGGGGGGGTGGGGAGGGGGAGGATGGGGAGAGGAAGGAGCGGGCTCAGTCTGGGAAGGCCTCCTGGAGGAGGTGACCTCTCAGTTGGGCCTTGAACGGAGGAAGAGAGCTAGCCTGGCGGATGTGCGGAGGGAGGGCATTCCAGGCCAGGGGGATGACGTGGGCCGGGGGTTGATGGCGGGACAAGCGAGAATGAGGCATGGTGAGGAGATTAGCAGCAGAGGAGCAGAGGGTGCGGGCTGGGCTGTAGAAAGAGAGAAGGGAGGTGAGGTAGGAGGGGGCGAGGTGATGGAGAGCCTTGAAGCCAAGGGTGAGGAGTTATTGCTTGATGCATAGGTTGATTGATAGCCACTGGAGATTTTTGAGGAGGGGAGTAACATGCCCAGAGCATTTCTGGACAAAGACTTCACTTCTCTGGACCTCAGTTCCCTGATCTATGAAATGGGGATTAAGACTGTGAGCCCCACATGGGACAACCTGTTAACGTTGTATCTACCCCAGCACTTAGAACAGTGCTCGGCACACAGTAACTGCTTAACAAATACCATCATCATCATCGTCATCACTTTTGTCATGAGCTGGACTGCAGGGGAGAAATGATTTTTCTCCTGTATCTGCGTAGGTTGTTACTCCCCTAATACTAAAATAAACTTCAGTAGGAACTACCTTACACAGATCCAATCCAGGAGACCATTTGGGATGCAGCCCACCCAGGGGCAACTGATGGCCTTCCTGACTGACTGATGGCTAGTTTTCATGTCCGGCCTTGGAATGTCAGATTGGGCCCAGTCCTGTTCTCCAGTTCTGTTTTCTGGTTGCTCTCTGGTGTTCGAAACATAGACAGGAGAATAAGAGAAAGCAGTATGGCCTAGTGCTAGCACAGGTTTAGGAGTCAGAAGGACCAGAGTTCTAATCCCGGCTCCACCACTTGTGTGCTGTATGACTTTGGCCAAGTCATTTTACTTCTTTATGCCTCAGTTACTTCATCTGTAAAATGGGGACTGCCTGATTAATTTGTATCTACCCCAGCGCTTAGAATAATGCCTTGCACATAGTAAATGCTTTATGATTACCATTTTAGAAAAAGAGGTGGTGATTAGAAGGGAATGATCACTGAAGTGTGAACATTTAGCAATGGATTGCAAACATTTACAGGCAGAAAGGAAAATGACCTAAACTTCTAATTAGAGATTAGCTCACATTTCTCTCTAAATTTTACTTGAAACTTAAGATATTTTAGCACAAAAAGACATGGTTTTTCTTGATCCCAAATTAAAAGCAAGTTAGGATCTCTATCATCTTATCCAACTGCCTCAGTCCATTTACTTCATTTCTTAGGTTTTTTACTCTGTTATTCCGGTTACTGCTCAACAGCATGGCATAGTGCTTAAAGCACAGATCTGTGAGTCAGAGAACCTGGGTTCTAATCCCTGCTCTATCTCTTGTCTACTGAGTGGCCTCGGGCAAGTAACTTCACTTCCCTGTAAAATGGGGATTAAGACTGAATACCATGTGGGACATGGACTGTATCCAACGAGATTAGAGTGTATCTACCCCAGCGCTTAGTATAATAATAATTATTATTATTATAATGGCATTTATTAAGCACTTACTATGTGCAAAGCACTGTTCTAAGCGATGGGGAGGTTACAAGGTGATCAGGTTGTCCCATGTAGGGCTCACAGTCTTAATCCCCATTTTACAGATGAGGTCACTGAGGCACAGAGAAGTTAAGTGACTTGCCCAAAGTCACACAGCTGACAGTTGGCCGAGCTGGGATTTGAACCCATGACCTCTGACTCCAAAGTCCCTGCTCTTTCCACTGAGCCACACTGCTTCTCTAACCAGGGGACAAAATAAGCACTTAACAAATACCATTAAAAAATTACTTTTTCCCTACTTAAGTGGGAAAGAGAAAAGTTCGCAGTCACTTCACTCTCCCAGCACCCCTCTCTTTCAGATGTAGGCTTCAGGGAGATTAGCTCAAATCCTCTTTGTCTCGTAGCCAGAAAAATAAAGTTGGGAAATTTGTGTTAGGGCTCCAGGTGTTTGAGTCTGTCAAGCTCTCCGACTGTTTTTGCCTTCTTTCTCTCTTCTTTCTTATCACTTTTTTCTTCCCCTTCTCTCTCCTTCTTCTTCCCTCTCCCTTCTTCCTCTTCCCTCCCTCTTCCTTTCCTCCCTGGACTACCTCCTTTCTCTTTGTCTCATTTCTCTTTCATCTCCCCTTCGCTCTTTTTTCTCTCATCATTTTTCCTTTAGTCTCCCTGCTGCTTCCCTTCTTTCTTATCTCTGCCATCCATTTTACCTTTCTATCTCCCCAGCTCCCTCTTTTCATTGCAACCACAAAACTGGAGTCCATGCCTTAGGGTGAATTTAACTTTAACAAGTAGGTATGGATCAAAAAAGGCTTTGTCTGCCAAAAAACAAAAGGTGGGAAAGATAAAGAAGGGATAACCCCTGTATAATACACCAGGTGCACTATAAAGAGACAGCGGTGGCAGATTTAAAAATATTTGAGGAAAAATGCATGGAAAAATTAGTTGCTTTTCTTTTTGGAAGTGTACCCTCTCTATCATATTTTTGGAACAATTCAGTAATAGCAAAACACTTTTTTTAAACTGATCTTCGTATACAGCATTTTAGTGCCACACAATCATTACATTGTTTTGAGTCTAGGAAGAATAAAACAATGAATGGCACATTTTGCAGCATTTCCTTATCGAAAAGGGGAAACTGGAGACTGGGATGGGCCGACATGAGACGTCAAGAAGCGTCAGTCATACAGTTTCCTTGGTATAGAGTACAGCTGAAGGATGCAATTTCAACACCAAAATAAATCCCATTGTATGTCTGAAAAAAAAGCCTTCAGAATATCAATCTGTCATTTCATTTTAACCTATCTCCATTCCCTTACACAACTCTATTGAACTTAGGGGTGGCAATCTGCAATTGCCTTCATTAAAAGACATAGCATTATGGCATTTTATTTATTTATTTATTTTTACAAATAGTCCCTCCATGGAATTTAAGCCCAGAATTTCTGGGACCAAGGGGAAACCAATATTGCTGCAGACTCCTTTGTTATATAGGTCCATTGCTACCTTCGGGATTATTCCTAGTTTATTTAGTACTTAGTACAGTGCTCCACCTGCAAGTGATCAATAAATACCATTGATAAATCAATTATTAAATCTTCTCAATGTTTTACCCTGATTTATTTGGACATTAATTGACTAGATAAGGTAAATAGCCCTATATCAGGGGCTGGGAACATATGGCTAAGGAGTTCAATCTGTCTCTTTTTGATACTAAATGTGGTTCTCCAGCCTAGCTAGGTTCATAAAGATATATTATATATATATTGTTTAACAGCATTCTTGAAGCATTTCCTCTGCTCTCCTTGCTTTCAATTTTCTAATTTCAGTTCACCACACAGCAGTTGTTTGGGTATCCTACTGAGGTTTATTCTCTGGAAGATGGGGGAAGGGAGGGCAGGAGGGGTAGAAATCAAGTATGTTTATTGTGTTAGCACGCATGTTTATTTGAAACTCTGCCACTTACCAGAGAAAGAGGAAGAGAGCAGGAACTGTTTTTCTATTCCTCTGCCCCTCTTTCTTCCCCCTCTTACTTCTCTTTTCTTTTTTTTTTCCTTTGTCTTTATTATTATTGTCAATTTCACTTTCAAATGAAGCAAGATATACTAAAGTTAATGCCATAAATCTTATTTGAATGATTGGCTCTTTGGGCACCAACTGGTCAAAATTTTAATTTTGTCTGGATTTTCAGCACAAAAATGCTGCAGACCCCTTCCCTATACTTTAATAAAAAAACAAAATGTGCTTTAGATCCTCTTCCAGATATTACCTAACCAGGATTACAGAATTTGACTTTTCTTAATAAGAAGATTCATATTCCCTGGTGAGATTGTGGCCCACATAACAAAAGAATAATTTGGTTTCAAGAATGTATTTTTGATCAATTCCCACAGTGTTATAGATACTTTTCTAAAATCTGAATATTTACAAGTCTCATTCTTGTAAGCCAGTACAATCTACTGCAAAAAGAAAACTTCTGTTTCCTTGATAGAAGTTCACTGTAATGATAGGACATGACTATCAATGGTCAAAACTCTGGCAAGAAAGTAAATGTCAACTTACTGTAAAGCGTGGTGTCAACCTTTTGATATCTTCCAAAGACACATCAACTCCCATCACTCCAAGAATTAGTTGGTTCTAGTGTGAGATTAAAGAAAATTAGTTTCAGACTGAAATCACAGTGTTTATTGTAAAACAATACATTCACATTCACTCCCTGCTTTCAGTCTTTCTCCTCTCCAGTATATGCTTCTATCCTTGGCTCACCCTATATTCCTGAAATGTTATTCTGCCCTTGCCTCCCCAATCCTCAGACTTCCAATGGTTAGCCATCATTTCTCTCCACATGAAGAAAAAATGCCAAACCAGTGGTTTTTTAAGGCACTCAAGAAGCTCTTCCCTTTACCGCTACACCAAGTTCACACACATCCTCTCAAACTAGCCTAATCACTACAGCTCATTTTCACCATTCACACTTCTGGCCTTTTTATTCACATCTTACATATTCCTTAGAACTCCCTTTCCATTTCAGTTTGACAGACCACAACTGCCCCAATCGTCAATTGAGAGAGAATGTATAGTCTACTATTCCCTCCATTTTATATCCTTCTTCTCACTTTAGCATTTCTGCATAAGCTAGGCACTTAAGTTCTCTTACCTTATCTAACATTTATGTTAAGATTTAACATACGCTTCTACTTGAGCACTAACTCACCAACATACCCACTTTTCCTTCTGTACCCAATTGGTTGCTTATCATTATTAATAATATTAATATAGTTTTATTAATACTAATTACTAATTAATATTATTAATATTAATTAGTGATAATTAATGTTATTATTGATAATAATAGTAATAATGGCATTTATTAAGTGCTTACTTTGTGCTGGTAACTTTTCTAAACTCTGGAGTGAATACAAGCAAATCGTGTTGGACACAGTCCCTGTCCCACATGGGGCTCACAGTCTCAGTCCCAATTTTACAGATGAGATAACCAAGTCACAGAGAAGTGAAGTGACATGCCCAAGGTCACACAGCAGGCAAGTGGGGGAGCCGGGATTAGAACACATGATCGTCTGACTCCCAGATCTGTGGTCTAGTCACTATGCCATGTCAATCTTTACCACTAAATTGTAAACACTGAGAGGACAGGGATCACATCTTCTAATTATTATCATCACTACTAGTAATGTAAATTAACTTAAGTTCTTACTGTGTGCCAAGAACTGTACTAAAATGTAAAATAATTGGATTAGGCACAGTCCAGCCACACAGCCACACAGTCTAAGAGGAGAAAGTACAGGTGTTTGATTCCTATTTTACAAATACAGGTCAAATGCCAAGAAATGGGTTTAAATTAGGCCAGAGAAATGTTGATTGAACATATGGAAAACTGTATTAACTGTCAGGGTGAGCAATGGATGGGAAGTTGTAGAGTTGATGGCTCTGGAGAAAATGTGTTGGACTTGATAACCTCTCATTGTCTCTTCCAATGCTAGGGGTCTTATACTAATGATAATGATGATGATGACAGTAATAATAATTATACAAATAATATTTGTTAAGTTCTGATTATGTGCCACACACAGGGGTAGATGCAGTATATGCACACAAGGCTCTCAGAATAAGTAGGAATCCCCATTTTACAGAGGAGAAAATCAAGACAAAGAGAAGTGACTTGCCTAAGATCAACACAGCAAGAAAATGGCAGCCTCGGGATTAGAAATCAGATCTTTTGTCTCATAGGTCTGGGTTCTTTCCACTAGGCCCTTTAACAATTGCACAGCTATATAGCATACTACACAGCATATGAAAATGATTAACTAAAAAATAAACATATCATAGTAGTACTGTAAAGTCCTTGAGAGAAGGGACTGTGTATTCTACCCTCATTGTATGCTCCTAAGTAGCTTCTAATATAGTGCTTGCAACACAGTAAATACAGAAGAGAATGCTAGTGATGCTAATGATGAATAATCTGTATTATGATAGTGCCTCCTATTTTATCATAATAGTGGTTAGAACCACTACCTTGGGAAACATCGTGGCCTAGTTGATAGAGCATGGGCCTGGAAGCCAGAGGACCTGGGTCCTAAACCCAGCTCCATCAAGAACCTGCTTTGTGCCCTTGGGCAATTCATTTAACGTCTCTGTGCCGGTTACCTCATTCACAAAATAATTCAATACCTGCCCTTCCTCTTAATTAGACTGTGACTCCCATGTGAGACCTGTTTAAATTATCTACCCCCAGTGTTTATTATAGTAGTGCTTAGCAAATAGTATTGTCATTATTATTGTAATAATAATAATAATAACCATGAACCATATTTTCATTCATCCTTTTTGCACTAAATCAGAACATAATTTTTACCATCTTGGGCATACAGTCCTTGATTGATTCTTTAAGATCTTGAAAGGCCAAAATATTACTTTCCTTGGAAATATATATAGTATTACTTTAGGTATGGAAATTCTTCATAGTGTAAAATATATGCATTAGAGAAACATACAAATTTAAATGGAGATTCTTGTTTAATGGGCATTTGGGGGCACACTAAAAAGAAAGGGAATAAGAAACAATGGCTTGTCAGCCTCACGTTGTTTCTTATTCTAATTTTAGTCTGAGCAAAAATGAAATTGGGTAAAAACAGTTAGGAATTATTTAGCAGTTCAAAGGGTAGAGAATTAATACATATAATCCATTGCATTTATCAGGAGAAAGGAGTCACAAACTTATTTCCTACTCAGTTGCAAGATTTAGAATCCACCATCACTCATGTATGGTAATAGGCCCCTAAAGAGCAACAGTATTCATTTTCATGCCAGTGGTATTAAGATGAAGAGCTCGGCTGAGATGCATTCTAGGAGCACAAATAGAATGTAAGTGCATTATATGCCATTTCCTTATAAATACCTTTACACCTCTGCATCAAAAAATAACAGCTAGGGTTTGAAACATTTGTTTAAATGACTTGGTGAAACGCTTAACTACACTTATCATTTTAAATTCCACTCACAATTAACTTTCGCAACCATAGTGAAAAAGGCATTTGGAACCCTGTGAATTATTCAAGCAAATGGTAGAAATAAATATTTATCAGTCGATGATGTAAAATATCAAAAAACAGCTCAACTGGTTAGAGATGCAGATGCATTTATGAAAACAAGAGTGCTGAGGAGAATCATTATTTTGATTTATTACAATGCTGATACTTTCTTCATTTCATGTGACTAAAACAATGAGGATTGCACAATCCCAAATGAAGACAAATGCTCAGAGAATCTAGAATGTAAGATGGAACTTTACATTTATGGTTTCTATTAGAGAATGGGGGAAAAAAATCTGAGGTTGTTTGAGGAAATTCATCTGTATGCCTCAGGCCTGACTCAAGAAGGCTAGCTCTCCCTTAATTCATTCTTTCTCCTGACAGTTCAGAGCTCCGGTGACATTTTGCAAACATCTGTCCTCTTCCTTTGGAAAAGTCATCCCCATCATTATCGCCCATTTCTTATGCAGCAACACGGTCTAATGGATAGAGCAAGGACCTTTCCATGCATCTGGGAGTCAGAAGGATCTGGGTTTTAATTCTGACTGAGCAATTTGTCTGCTGTGTGACCTTGAGTAAGTCACTTCACTTCTCAGGGCTTATCGACCTCATCTGTCAAATGTGAGACTGTGAGCCCCACATGGGACAAGGACCGTGTCCAACCTGATCTGTTTGTATCCATGTACAGTGCCTGGCAGATAGTAAGCACTTAATAATGCCACAATCATCATTATTATCATTATGCAACAAATGGCCTCACAGTCCGACCCTGAGCTTCCATCCCCACCAAGTCCCTAAGTGGATGGAATAATCAGTGTCGTCCACAGACACTGAGAACAACAAAATCATGACCTGCATTTCCTAGTTCCCAAGTGGTTATCAGAGAGCCAGCTGGGACCATTTTTCTCTAGCTTTCACAAAACGGCATTAACGTAGGTGTTTCCTTCAAGAAATATCTTATCCACGGGCTTCTACGTCACTGTTTATCCCATTTTATTATTGATTTTATCAATTAACCTTTAAGTTCGCCTTATTTGCATCTTGGCCTGTTTTGTTGAAGACAGGAAGAGTTCCAGTAATGACAAGACCCAGTTCCTAAAACAGATCCGAGAGAAAAAGAAGATACAGATGAAACCACAAAAACTCATAGCTAATCAAAAATGAAATGGTCTGTGGGTGGTGAGGGGAAGGGGGGTTCTCTGTTGATTGGTTATTTCATAAAAGTCAGTGTAAACCTATTCTAAAGCATGTCTATCACGTTTTGGACAAATATCACAGAAGAGGAACCAGCATTTTAGACCCCTACACTATGGCAAAATAGTACTTCTGTTTCATCAATTCTTCCTGCCCTCTATTGACCACTGATATTCCTGAATTGCAGTGACCAGGGGATGAACGTTACCTGGATCATGGTTTATATTTTTCTATTGTTACAGTTCTGGATTGTTCTAAGAATTATCCTCCTTAGGTACTATTGTAGTCATTATGTATATATATATACATATATGGAGAGAGAGAGAGAGAGAGAGAGAGAGAGAAAGAGATTTAATAGCCCTCCTACTCCTCTCAAAAAATCACTTCTGAATTGATCCCTACGACTTTGATAGGTGGCAGAAATAGAGATTTTGGAAATTGGGCAGGTGCTTGGCAGAAAAAGTTACTGCAGGGATCAGCAGCACATTTACAATTGTGCCTCAGCCTTTCTTAAAGCAGGTTAATGAATGCCTTTCCGAACATACTGAATCAAATAAATGTGGTCTTTCTCTAAGCAGATAGCCTGTTTTGCTTCATTAAAAGCAACCATTCTTCTAGCTTTCAACCTAGAAATACGTACCATCCTCCTAATACTGGCAGTCTACATGAACTTTCCTCTTAACATCGCTGATGCTTCCAGTAAAAATTCAACAGTAACCCGGTTGGTCAGTGAACTTCGGTTCACTGAGAATATAACAGGGAAAACTAATTGGCTTCTCCTTGTCACACACTGTCCCATGGCAGATTTAGAAAAGAAAAGCACTTTGACCACACTGTGACTTTAGATGACCATGTGAACTTATGTAAACATGTGATGTCAAAGATGACCATTTGACAGTATTTTTAGTATGGCTTGAGGTAAGCAAGTCTTCTTTATCTGTTTCAGCAGTCAATTCTGCTGCTAATAGCTCATATTTTTTCCTAGCTTCCTGTATATGTTTATTTCAGAAGAACCAAATGATAACTAGTAAGAAAGTACTATATTCTGCCCTTTATTCACTTTCTGTCTCCTATTCATAATGGCAAAGTCAACATACTAAGTGGGTGAAAGGTTACTGAATCAGCATCTCATATTTGGAACTGGAATTCCAATTCTGTTTAGATCTCTAAGACATAACTCTGAATAGAAAATGGGAGCAAAATTGCGAGCTTTCATTCTATTGCCAAGTATATTACAATCTCGGAATAAAAACCCCTGTTTTACATCAATAAGTAACATATCCCCCAATACATTTGAAATGATTTGGCATACTTTAAGAGACAGTAATAGTGTAAATATAATACTTATAGGTTATAGGTTAATATTCAGGAATAATGAGCATAAAGGAAACTACTGCATAGTGATAAATCACTTTCATAGAGGTGACAATTAAAATTTTTATAGCACATTCTAAGTGCTATTAGTCATCAGAAATAAAAAATACCATAAATGACAGTCTCCAAACTTGCACACAGGTAAGGGTGTGCATGTACATATAGGTATGCATTCACAAAGGCTTATTCCTGTGTCCCGCATGAATACTGTTACGACCCTAGTCTCTGGCCAAATTCTGACAAGAATGCCTCAACTCTCCATCAGGAAAAGGAACACAGGTCTTTCACCAGCAAGGTTGTTCACCAACAAGGCTCCCAGGTGTGGGGGAAGTAGAGGTGAAGTGCAGGAAGAGTATGTAAGAGTAAGTATACTTCTCCCTTCTGACCACCAAACCCCTCAGGGAGATAGGTTCTGGGGAACAGAAAGAAGAAAGGGGAAAATGGATGGCAGGAGGACTCAAAGAAATTTTTTTAAAAAAATGAAAGAGATAGGAAGGGAGGGAGGGAGAAAATGGAAAATTTAAAAAAGGAGAGTGTGAGAGAAGGTGAGAGAGAGGAGGAACGGAAAAAAGGGGAGAAAAAGAGGAAGAGGAGGAAGGACAGAGATAGGAGTGAGAAAAAAGAAGGCAATGATATAGGGAAAAAAAAGACAAGAGGCAAAGAAAAGAAGAGAGAAGGGAAAGAAAAAAGAAAGTTAAAATAAGTTGGTTAGAGTGAGAGGCCTCCCACGGGGAGAGTGACAAGCAAGAGGGAGAGCCAGAAAGGGGTGGAAACAACAAAGCAGTTAAAAGAACAATAGAGGAGTGAGAACAAGGATTTACAGCAACAGGGAAGGTGAGAGGGACAAAACCTGGAAGTGAGAAGGATAATAAAGGGAGACACCAAGATAGGAAAAGAACTAATGAGAGAGTAGAGGGAATGGAGCTCAAAGGTGGTGAAAGGGGTTTGTTCCTGGTAAGGAGATGAACAGACACATGTGTCAACTGAAACTGGGGGACTTGGCAGACATGGCAAGGGAGATTGGGCCCTGGGATACAGGGGTGGCAAAAATATTCATTAAAAAGGGGAAACAAAATAAGAAAGAAAAGGAAAAGTACCACGTCTAAGCTAAAGCCTGAAGCTTTCATATTTTAGACATTTTATTAATTTAATTTATCAGATACTGATAATAAGAGTAAATTATGACAGTGGATCCTGTTGCATTAAATCGACCCAATAATAGTAAGAGGCTAGTTACCCTGGCCTCCCGAAACCAGAGAAGGATTACTAGAAATTTGATGAAGTTGACAATCTGAGCTTTTAGGGTGTCTTAGGAAGAGGGAGATGGGTTAGAGAAGCAGCGTGGCTTAGTGGAAAAGAGCACGGGCTTTGGAGTCAGAGGTCATGGGTTCAAATCCTGGATCCACCAATTGTCAGCTGTGTGATTTTGGGTAAGTCACTTAACTTCTCTGTGCCTCAGTTACCTCATCTGTAAAATGGGGATTAAGACTGTGAGCCCCCGTGGGACAACCTGATCACCTTGTAACCTCCCTAGCGCTTAGAACAGTGCTTTGCACATAGTAAGCGCTTAATAAATGCCATATTATTATTAGTAGTAGTAGTAGTATTATGACATCAGAGGAAGGGTGTGTGTCCAAGGGTGGTGATGAGTGTTCTAATGAAGAACAGTCTTACCAGTGCATCCAGGTACACATTGGTCCACTGGACTTGCTTGGCCTTGTCTCCAGCTAAAACCATTGGTCTTCCCAAAACATCTAAGTATTCCTGACAAAACAACCAAAATCCTTTATCATTCAACATGCATTTAATGTTGCATCCAAAATCAATGCCACAGAGAAAAAAACATTCCATAGTAAATCTGAAAAACCCCATGTGAGTTTGAGAGTTATTCAGAAAAATGAATGGACATTTCATTCCAAGACCAGAGCTCTTGGAAGGCAAACTTTCTACTGTGTTTTTAGCAAACACTATATGACTGTTACAATTTGGTGACATTTTCCCCCTCAGAATAATAGCGTTCATTCCCCTAAATAGTTGCAATATTCTCTTTCTGAGGTACTGACAGAGATAAGCAATTTTTTTCCCGGGAGGACTTGGGCATGTATGGTGGTGTGGGGGGGAGGGTGTGTGTTTGTAGTATTAGAGACATTCAAACTATTTGAATCTCTGTGATTTGGAAGGCGATGCAAGTAAAGCAGTCTGTACAGGCTATAGATTCAAATGCAGCTGCTGTTTCATTTCAGTGCATTTAACATTCAATGTCATATCGGCAAATTCAATGCTTATTTAATGGTTTTGTGTGATATTTTTCAAAACTTATGAGTATTCATTCATTGGCTGAGCCATTTTACTACCCATGGTGGTAGAAGTGGTGCCAGCTCATATTTCCTGATATAAGCAATATTGAATTGTTTCATCTGTACTCACCCATATGATATAAATAGATTTGTTTTATCAAAGGGCAATAGGAGAATGGAAGCCATTTTAGCTCATTTACTTCTTCAACAAATTTTCACTTCTTAACTTTTATTTGGCTCTTTCTAATCTCTCCCTTAGGGTCTTTGACCTGTTTATTATCTCTATGTTTGCAGTCTGCCTCAAATTACCCTTGGTACATTCTACTAAGTACAACAGCAATTATTTCTTTTTTCTGGTAGGTCAAGTTTCCTATCATCAGAACTCTCCTCCAGAAATGTTTCCTGAAACAGTGGTTTCTAACCAGTCTGCTCTGCCTCGACTGATGGGCGTTCAAACACATACTAATTTTCCAGATCATTCTAGGCCTAGATAAGCAATATGACCAGAATCATTCAGACATTCCAGACCAAAGTTGCTTGCTTTTTCCTTCATCTGAATGGAGCAGAATGGATTTTGAGAAAACTGTTTAGGGGTAGCAAACAGTACCAGGTTAGATAAGTACAAGGGAAAAATTAAAGGCAGCAATCTGGTGGATAGGTATACTACACTGGAGCTGGGTGACTGGTTCTTCTACAAATTGGGTGAGTCTTCTGGAACAAAACATCCTTCTGCAGGGAAAAAAGTCACAAATAATTGCAATTTCATGTTCAAGGCAAGTTGAAAAAATGGTGATTTTAAAAATTGAAAAATGCTCTTAAAATGTAAGATATTATAAAATGTGTGCTCTATTGCAACTTGATTCTCCTCTGTGTTGCTGGTTGAGTTAGTTCATGCTATATGGGATTGGATTGGACAAATATGTCAGAAACTAAAAGTTGATTGTCAATCCCTTCTCTTCAAGCAAGCTAAAGGTGACAATTTTCAGAATAAGGATAATGAGTTCACTAATTTTATTTCTGCAATTTGCTGTCCCATATCTAGACTGTAAGCCTGTTGTGGGCAGGGATTGTCTTTCTTTACTGAAATGTACTTTCCAAGCACTTAGTACAGTGCTCTGCACACGATAAGCACTTAATAAATACGATTGAATGAGTGAATCTTCTTCATACAGAGGTGAATTCAAACATCTTTTAAGAGACAACAAAATTTTTCTTTTTTTTTAATTTTTGAGTCCACATCAGCCAGTTTGAAATCATAATCCTACCTGGGTGTTGATTCTTATAGCTCCAATAGAAGGAATTTCATAATAATAGCCTAAAATACATAAAGATAAAACAATGTAATAAACTCTATTTTCCTGAATCCAACCAATATTAAAACTTTTTTTCCTGCCTTTTCCTAAACAGACCCTAATATTCTGACAAAGAATAGGTAAAAGTGTTGATCAATAAAAAATACATGGAGTTGTCTATGATCACTGATGCCATTAATAACTCTTTAACACAAGTCATAAAAAGGTTACACAAGCTGCTTACTTAGAGTGATGTACAAAACATTTTAATACCTTTATTCTACATGAGACTAGGGAACATAACAGTCAAGTCAAATGCATAGGCTTATAAGAAATTCTTAAAAGGTTAATTTATATTTGAATCACTGCATTTGAGTTAACTCGCTGATGACACAACCACCAAATAAATCCCACATGATGATAAATAATACATCAATTAAATCTAAGGAATCAGTAGTGTCATACTCCTCATTACTTTATCAAAACATTCCTGATAAAAATCGGTACTGTGCTCAAATGTTTGGACACTAAATTTAGAAGCAGTATGGCCTAGTGCCAATACCATGGGCCTGGGAGTCTGAGGACATGGGTTCTAATTCCAACTCCTCCACTTGGTAGCTGTGTGATCATGGGCAAGTCACTTAGATTCTCTGTTTCTCAGTCACCTCCTCTGTAAAATGGGGATTAAGACTGTGATCCCCATATGGCACAGGGACTGTGTCCAATCCAAATAACTTGTATCTACCCCAGCACTTAGTACAGTGCTTAGCACACAAGCACTCAATAAAAACCATAAAAGCATTATCTGCCTCGATCAAGTAAATAACAGTTAAAATAATAATTTGATGGATGAATCAATTAAGCTGCCAAGTTGGGGATTCTTTTATTTTAGTATTGTTATAGAGCAACAGCACTCATGATACTCATGATACAGTTCAATTATGAAACTTATATCCAATGACTGGAAATTAACCCAGAATAGGATCAAATTCAGTAGTTTCTATTTTCTTTAAATATTTAGAAACTTGTTTATTTACAACTAGACAACCTTTACATTTTCCATTGGGAGTTGGACTCCAGTATCCTCCAGCATGCTAGATTATTGCACAACCTTTCCCGTACCTTTATTTTTGCAAGCCATCCATTGGATAGGTCCTCTGTCATAGTTATGCTGACCAACTGAAAATGTGAATACACGTACCTAGGTGAACAAAAACATTGTTTTTTTTAAGGATTGAGTAGTAAGTGAAACTTTTTACTCAATTCACAAAGGGTGTGATATTTTTCCAAACATAAAAGATGGATAGATTGCACATTTAGAAAAGGTTGGGGCTACGGTACGATTATATTAAGGATAAAAGCCACAGAAATGCCAAGGTTTGAATTTTGAAGTCCATGTGGTCACTGTCCTTGCAACAAAGAACAAATCTAGCTGTACTCTAGAATCAATTAATCAATCAATCCATCGTATTTATTGAGCGCTTACTGTGTGCAGAGCACTGTACTAAGCGCTTGGGAAGTACAAGTTGGCAACATATAGAGACAGTCCCTACCCAGCAGTGGGCTCACAGTCTAAAAGAGTGGGCTCACAGTCTAAAAGTCTAGAAATCACACAGACAAAGTGCATGGCAATTCTGTTGCAAAGCACTCTGAACCTGGGAGTCTGCGTGGCTCAATGGAAAGAGCCTGGGCTTGGGAGTCAGAGGTCATGGGTTCAAATCCCGGCTCCGCCACTTGTCAGCTGTGTGACTTTGGGCAAGTCACTTCACTTCTCTGGGCCTCAGTTACCTCATCTGTAAAATGGAGATTGACTGTGAGCCCCCCGTGGGACAACCTGATCACTTTGTATCCTCCCCAGCGCTTAGAACAGTGCTTTGAACATAGTAAGCGCTTAATAAATGTCATTATTATCCAACTTGTACTTCCCAAGCGCTTAGTACAGTGCTCTGCACACAGTAAGCGCTCAATAAATATGATTGATGATGATGAATACATTGCACCCAGTGAATGCTCAGTAAATACTATTACAACTACTATATAATCAATCACAGATATCAGCTGGAGGCTCCTATTCCCAGGGACCTGAAAGGACAGTAACACATGTTCTCCATTTGACTCAGGGGGTGTCTACTTTAAGTGAAGACTTTGTAAGATTCTACAAAATATTCAAGTTGTTCTTGTCTCTAAAAATATGTGTTTTTCCAAGGATGTTAGCTGTATTGGTACATCACTCAACTTCTTTAGTTAGACTGGAATTAGTAGATTATCAAGGTGTACATTACCCAGATGTTAGTCACAAAGTATACTCAATTTTCTGGCGCTCTCAGTTGAATGGTTGTGTTTGTTTGTTTTCTTTTTTTTTTAATTCTGAAGTGTCCAAATCATTAAGGCTAAAGTATATGTTTATGTCTCGGTGTTAGCCATTTAGGTGAAGCCTTAAAGTTAATACAAATGTATTGTCAATATATGAGCAATAATCAATAATATTTATTGAGCGCTTACTGTGTGCAGGGCACTGTACTAAATATTTAGGAGAGTAAAGTATAACTGCGTTGGTAGACACTTTCTCTTCCCAGACGTTTACAGTCTAGAGGACGAGTTTAAAAGAAGAAAATGATCAGATCCTCCAGATAGTGCTAATAAAAGTAGAGATGAAATTAATTTTTAAAGATTACTATAAAAAAGCTCTAGTTGGTTATAGATGCTATTTATTTCTGTTATTATGACAATATCCCTCTAAGATAATAGCATGTTCTGCGTGTTTTTCTTTTATGTATCCTTTGGAGGAATTTAATACATCGTAAAACTAAAAATTCTGGATTATACATACACATGAAAATAATAAATTGCCTTAATAAAGAGATGCTATGCTAAATATGAAATCTATTATTGCTCAATGAATTTCCATGAAATAAAGGATCTTGGTCCTATAAGGAAGATAACTCCGTTTTCCTCAGAAAGTCCTAGACAATAGCATTTTCTCAACTTCTGTTAAAACAGCTGCACATCTAGTTGTACAAGTCATTCAAAGGCCAAGTTCGTTACAGCTTTTCACCTACATAACATGGTAAAAAATATTCTACTTTGGCTTTAACTACCCGGATATTTCAGGCTGAATGGATTCAGTGGGAATGAGATTTTGTACATCACATCCATTATGTGAGACAATATCATCTGTTCGTTTCTTTCTCATTTTGCAGTTTATTAAATATTTTATGGACTCAAATGGCATTAACGTTCTAGCATTCTCTAAAGGAAACATTTGAATACCTCCATATATAGTACATTTATAACATATTTACTATAATGTAGTACATAAATTATAACTCAATTTATAGGTCCAATTAGTCCCATGAATCACTCAAAACCGAATTGATTAGGGTCAGGAGAAACCTGACTATATTTTTAACTTGCTTTGTTCTCTCTACTCACTGGAGGTTCTCCAATACATTGGGAGCTTTAGGGGGGAAAATATATTTTCCTTCCCTCCCTCATTTCCTGCTCAAAGCAGGCTTATACCTGCTCCAAGTTTTTTTTTTGTCTCTTTATTTGCTTTGTTTTGTTTTGAGGGTGTTTGTTAAGTGCTTACTATGTGTCAGGCACTGTACCTAAGTGATGGGTGAGCTCCCCCCACCTTTTCCTCAGCTCCCCCTCCCCTCCCTTTGCTCTAACCCCCTCCCCACAGAACTTGTGTATATATGTATATACCTATATATGTATATATATATACGTCTCCCCCCTTCTGGACTGTAAGCCCTTTGTGGGCAGGGACTGTCTCTCTTTATTGCTGAATTGTACTTTCCAAGTGCTTAGTACAGAGCTCTGCACATAGTAGGTGCTCAATAAATATGATTGAATGAATGAATACAAGATAATCTGGTTGGACACAGTCAATGTCCCATTTGGGGCTCACAGTCTTGACCCCCCTTTTAGAGATGAGGTCACTAAAGCACTGAAAAGTTAAGTGACTTTCCCAAGGTCACACAGCAGACCAGTGTAGAGCCAGGATTAGAACACAGGTTCTTCTGACTTGAGGCCCATGCTCTACCCACTAGACAACACTGTTTTGTGGCTAATAACTCCCAGATGACATAATCTGCAGTCTGCTTCTCCCCAACTGGCCCCATTAAGAAGCATTACGGAGCATCTGATAGTGCCAGAGCAGCCTCATGGACTGCTCAATTCCTGAAAGCATCGCAGATGACAGTTTCATGGAAGGGATGTTTGTCACTGGACTTGTGCTGTCGAATGTGAGTAACCTACCTGCCACAATGGCTGCTGTAAAAGCTCTTTTCAGGGATTCTGTTTATTGTTGGAATGTACTCTCCCAAGTGCTTACTGCAGTGCTCGACACACAGTAAGTGCTCAATAAATATGACTGAATGAAGTACGGTTGAATGAATGAAAGGGCTGGCACAGTGGCATGCCAAAGCCAGCCTCTGCTGCAGCGTCTACAAATAGCTGTATATTTGTACAGGTTTTAGGGATAAGACAAATCTGAGCTCAGTTTTACAGACTGTCCGTGGATTTGCAGAGTGTTGGAGACTCTGGTGCTTGGCTCCAACACTTTGTGCCAACTTCTCCAATGCTTTGGGTGGCAGCTGTAGCAGCTGGCACAGCTACATGGATTTGCAGACAGTTGGAAACACCAGATTGGACCTAATGGAGTTTCAGCTGCAGGGGAAATCCACTGTTTTCACCTCTGACAGAACACCCCTTCCCCACTTCTCAAAGCACACTTCCTCCAAGAGGCCTTCCGACTATGCCCTCCCCTCTGCATCACGTATGCATTCAGATCTGTACCTCTTAAGCACTTAGTCACCCTACCTTCAGTCCCAAAGCACTTTACTTATATACCCTAACACTCTGCCATTTTCCCTGTTATTTGTTTTAATATCTGTTTCGTCCTCTGGACTATAAACTGCTTAGGAACTTGGATCATGTCTACAAACTCTACTGTATCATACTTTCCCAAGTGTCAATTACAGCCCTCAGCAAGTCCTCATAAATACCACTGATATCACCCCATGGCTCTTTTGACTGGCTCCCAACTGCATCCACAAGACTCGCAAGTCCCCAAGCAGGACTGAACAGATATCAAATTCCTATTTTTTTAATGGTATTTGTTAAGGTCTTACTGTCTGCCAGGAATTGTACTAAGTGCAGGGGTAGTTACAATCTAATCAGGTCCATGTCCCACAGGGGGCTCACTGTCTTAAATCCTCATTTTACAGATGAGGTAATTGAGGCACAGAGAAGTTAAGTGACTTGCCCCAGTGATGGAACCGGGGTTAGAACCCAGGTCTTTCTGACATCCAGGACCTTTCTCCATCCATTATAGAAGCAGCGTGGCTCAGTGGAAAGAGCCCGGGCTTGGGAGTCAGAGGTCATGAGTTCTAATCCCGGCTCCACCACTTACCAGCTGTGTGACTTTGGGCAAGTCACTTAACTTCTCTGTGCCTCAGTTACCTCATCTGGAAAATGGGGATGAAGACTGTGAGCCTTACGTGGGACAACCTGATTACCTTGTATCTCCCCCAGCGGTTAGAACAGTGCTTGGCACATAGTAAGCATTTAACAAATACCATCATTATTATTATTACCCATTAAGCCACCCTATATAATTCCTCTGACACACAACATGAAAAGTTGGCAAAGTTGCTCCCCGTGGTGCACACACACACAAACACACACTAAACTGTAAGCTCCTTGTGGGCAGGGGACATGTCTACCAACTCTGCTTTATTATTCTCTGTCAAGTGCTTAGTACAATGCTCTGCACACAGTAAGTACTCAGTAAATACAGTTGATTGATCGGTGAAGAGCATGCACCCACCTTATTAGATAGCCTTGCCACTGCCTCCTTTGATATACATTGTCCCTAAGGCAACTGGGCACAGTTTCCTCTGGGTGCTCAGCACAAGGACACATTATAAACCTCTCTTCCCATAACCCCCTCAAAAGCATCCCTCAAACTCTTTTGCAGAAAGGGCCACCCAGATCACAAAGTTATGATGTTGACCCCTTAAGGCTCAACAGAAAGTTAATAGTTTAATTATTTCCCTAATGATACTGCTTCTGGGAAATCCTTACAAACTGGCCTCATCTTTAAAGCAAGTCTTTGTCAGTGGATCATGTGGAGTCTTCGATATCATTTCTAACGCGGCACAAGTTAAACATTAACACTTTTCTATGGTATTTGTTTTTTCCTTATGGTATTTATTAAGCTCGTACTATGTGCAATGCACTGTTCTAAGCACGGGGTTTGATACAAAGTAATCAGGTTGGACACAGTCCCTGACCCACATGGGGCTAACAGTCTTAATCCCCATTTTCTAGATGAAGGAACTGAGGCATAGAGAACTTAAGTGATTTGCCCAAAGTCACAGAGCAGACAAGTGGCGGAGCTGGGAGTCGATCATAGGGACAGAAATGACAATTGTTATTTGCAATAAAATAGTCTCTTTCCTTTCCTTTATTATAATATTGGTAGCCTGGTGTTCCTACTCAAGCGTTCCACATCTTATTACTGCCACCTTGTGGAGCACTACATGTACTAGTTCTGAGACTACAGCCTCCTGAATCAATGTAGGCAAACACCATATCATCTGGAATTCCTTTCTAATGTTTTTTCACGGAAATACACCTTTACCCTGTCCCTATGAACTGTTTTGTCTTCACAAACTCTTTGAACAACAGAATGCAAGGGGGATCATTGCCTTGTGGTTTATACTGCCTTGGTAATCCACCAGACCCTGATGGATCTAGGATCCATCCTCGGTGACTCTAGGTTTGGGGTGGCTAGTCTAGGAATGGAGGTAGTTTGTTCATTCATTCATTCATTCATTCATTCATTCAATCATATTTACTGAGCACTTACTGCATGCAGAGCACTTCTGCAAAATAAACCAAGCATGGATGCCACATCTTTAACTCAGCAGTGAGCTGAAATCCTAAATAACAGCCCGATTTCTGTCTCCTAAGAAATGGTCTTATTGTATGACACCCCCCTTATGACTGGGCAGTCTTAGTTCATCAGGTCCTGTGACCTGTACACATAAGTGAGGAGCCAGTTTTTCATTTACACTTACCTATTTCTGCAGCATCATACTCTAACATGGACGGCCATTCGTTTAGCAACACCACAGAACAGTGCTTTGCACATAGTAAGCGCTTAACAAATACCATCATCATCATCATCCCCACCAGAGCACTTTTGCCCATATCGGTAATTTATTTCAATATCTGTCTCACCCTCTGGGTTGTCAGCCCCTTGAAGGCAGAGAACATGCCTACAAACTCTGTTGTATTGTACTCTCCCAGGTGCTTAGTGCCATGCTTTTCACACAGGAAGTGCTCAATGAATACCACTGAAACAACAAAAGTCATGTAGCCAGAGACATGACAAAGAGATAGAGATACAGAAAGAGAACTAGAGAGAGAAAAAAAAAGTAAGAGGTAAATCAAGAGATAGACATGTGGAGAGATGCTGAGATGGCTTTTGCACTCTGTATCGCCACAGAAGTGACGGCTGAAGGTAGAGCTCTTGTGGCTATAAGTCAATGCTATTGGGTTGCCAAACAAAAAGCAATGAAATATTTGACAGGGGGAGATTATTGTTTAGCACTATCTCACACTCATCAATTACTGTCCTACTACAGTTGGTGCAGTGCATTGCCACAAAAGAAGGTTGATGCTTGTTCAAGACTTTCTGCCTGGACCTATTTTTTTTTTTTCTTTCAATCAATGCCCAAACCAAAGGCAGTGAAGCTATTAACCCACTGTGGAGAAATGGGACAAAACCAAACCTTGGCTCAGGGGAAAGAGCACGGGCTTTGGAGTCAGAGGTCATGGGTTCAAATCCCGGTTCCACCAATTGTCAGCTGTGTGACTTCGGGCAAGTCACTTCACTTCTCTGTGCCTCAGTTCCCTCATCTGTCAACTGGGGATTAAGACTGTGAGCCCCCCGTGGGACAACCTGATCACCTTTTAACCCCCCCAGCGCTTAGAACTGTGCTTTGCACATAATAAGCACTTAATAAATGCTGTCATTATTATTCTACAAAGGAGAAAGCAAACACCACAACAACAATAAAAATGATAGAAAACGCTCATGCCGGCAAAGGATGGGGAAGCCCCAGAGGGAATAATAATAATAATAACAATAATAATAACTGTGGTATTTGTTAAGCTCTTACTGTGTGCAAGACACTGTACCAAGTGCTAGGGGGTTACAAGCAAATCAGTTTGGACACCGTTCCTGTCCCACGTGGGGCTCACAGTCTCAATCCCCATTTTACAGATGAGGCAACTGAGACCCAAAAAGTGAAGTGACTTATCCAAGGTCACAGAGCAGACAAGAAGCAGAGTCAGGATTCGAACCCACTGACCTTCTGACTCCCAGGCCCGGGCTCTATCCACTATGCCTGAGAAGCAGTGTGGCCTAGTGGATAGAACAGAGGCCTGGGAGTTAGAAGGACCTGGCGCCATCATTTGTCTGCTGTGTGACCTTGGGCAAGTCACTTCACCTTTCTGCGCTTCAGCTACCTCATCAGTAAAATGGGGATTAAGACTGTGAATCCCATGTGGGACAGGGACTGTGTCTAACCTGATTAGTTTATATAATAATAATGATGGCATTTGATAAGCACTTACTATGTGGAAAGCACTGTTCTAAGCGCTGGGGAGGATACAAGGTGATCAGATTGTGCCACGTGGGGCTCACAGTCTTCATCCCCATTTTACAGATGAGGTAACTGAGGCACAGAGAAGTTAAGTGACTTGCCCAAAGTCACACAGCTGACAATTGGCAGAGCTGGGATTTGAACCAATGACCTCAGACTCCCAAGCCTGTACTCTTTCCATTGAGTCACACTGCTTCTCTGTTTATATCTATCCCAGTGTTTAGAACAGTGCTTGACACACAGTCAGCACTTAAATACTATTATTATTATTATTAGCTTTGTAGCCATACACTTAAGTCTTGTCTGAATCCCTGCTGCTAATTGCCACTGGGCTGGGGCTAAGGATGAGAAAAAGCAAAAGCAAAGCAACAAGCTAAAACATCTATAAACAAGGCAGTGTCACAAAGGATGTGCACCCTCTGGCCAGAATCATCCAGCTCACATTAGCCTTTTCAGTCCCACTCTCATACCTAGGCAAATGTTTCTGTCACTGTGACATTTCTGCATACAGAGGTTGACAAGATAGGAAGAGTAAAGGTAGCCTGTCCGAAAGCATAGATGAGATCACTTGGACCAACAAGTTTTAAAGAGGTATAGCTCGAGGAGTTGCAGCAGATCTGGGATGGGGAATTCCAAACATCGGCTGCCATGTGACTAATGGACACTGTGGATAGTAGACAACTGAGTGGGAGCCAGGAGAGTAGCCAGAGAGCTCTGAGACAGAAATGAAAAGCCCCCACATACAAGTTCTCTTACTGCTCCACATACTGAGGCAGGTAACACTTACAGACAACTTTAACCCAATCGCTTGTATGCCTACTTGTTTCACAAGTTTCCCTAGAAATGCTCACCTTGGGAAGGGACAGACTTAACCTTAGGGGATAAATAGATCTTCTTTCACTCTTTTTGTGTCTCCAGACTTAGAATAAGTCCTATGCAGTGCTGGTAGTCTAAGCTACCGCATATTTTTTCAAGAAATTTGATTCAAGCATAATGTTGAACTACAGAGGTCCACGATTCGTGCCTTCAGGCATTCCTAAAACACAATAAAATTCTTCCTACAATATTGGTGATTTAAGTGTGAAGTAAATATTAAAACAGTGATTTAAGGCTTAATATTTCAAGCCCTGCCTGCTTTATCTGGGGAAGGTGTTTGGTGAAAAGGGAAATCAACTCAGCTTTTGGAAAATATGAGCCCATTAATGCCTTTATCTTATGGTTTTCTACTCTCGCTGTTTCAGTTCCTCTAATGAGAAGTGCTTGTTTGCAATGAAATGTTTTCTAAGGCCACTGGGTCAGAGTGAAAATAATAATAACAATAATAAAAGAAATGCCAAGAGAATGGCTCATTTCCCGACAGAATTAAGTTACTGGAAGTTTTCACCTCTGCAATTATCAGTTCCAGATAGTTCAAGTTTAATTTTCCAGTAGGCAAAATTCCAAAGAGCAATGCAAATATGACTGAAGAAAGCAAGGCAGCAAAAATGGAAATCAAAATCATAAATACCAACATGTGTGAGTGAAAAATGACACGAGGGATTAGCCTTATTACTTTACTGGGTGGCTATTTATTTTGTAAAATATAGGAGTGGATTTAGTGCTGATGGCATTGAGCCTTCACCACTATTGTTTTTCCCCAGATATGCAGGGGAAGGAGGTTGTAATTGTTTCCCCATATCCACCTGGATGCAAATCTATAAGACCCTTGTTAGAGGGTTAGTAGCCCAATTTAACTGTGCTGCCACTTTATACAAAGATTTCGAGGGAAGAAAATCCTCTCTGAGCTTTTATTTCCCTTCTAATTTACTCTCCAGGGCCTAAGGGGGGCAGCTGAACTTGGTAACGTCTCACAGGCTGAACTGATTCTCCACCTATAAACATAGACAATTAGAAGGGGCTTATTCCAGACATCCAGGGAATCATGGGAACAGGCAGCAGCAGCAGAAATGAAATGCTGGGAAAGAGGAGGCAAGAGAAACACTAGATCACAGCCAGGGGAAGTAGTGCTTCCTAGTGGATAGAGCATGGGCCTGGGAGGACCTGGGTTCTAATCCCTGCTCCACCACTTGTCTGCTCTGTGACATTAGGTAGGCTTAAGTTTTCCGTACGCCAGTTCCCTCATTTGTAAAATGGAGATTAAGACTGCAAGCCCTATGTGGGACAGGAACTGTGACCAACCTGATTATCTTGTATCTACCTCAGCACGTAGAACAGTACCTGGCACATAGCAAGCACTTAACAAATACCATTATCATTATTATTATTATTATTGTTCTTATTATTTTTTTTTCTGCTGGCTTTCCATGGTGTGCTGAGGTGGCCTAAGTGGGAATGTGGCCATCCTCATAAGGCTTCTTATGTATATACCTGTAATTTATTTATTTGTATTGATGTCTGACTCTCTCACCCATCTAGACAGTAAGCTCATTGTGGGCAGGGACTGTGTCTGTTTATTGTTGTACTGTACTCTCCCAAGTGCTTAGTACAGTGCTCTGCACACAATAAGTGCTCAATAAATATGACTGAATGAAAAAATGCATGAATCAATGAATGGAGTGGCCAAAATAGTACACTAAGACTCCTGTGTGGTGATACTGTTTATCTGTATGATGCTGCCATGTGTGAAGATGCAACAGGGAAAGTAGTAGTTTGTCTTAGAACATGTTTTCTAACCCGCCACAACATTAATCAACCATAAATATCAGTAGTGTGGCCTAGTGGAAAAAGCATAGGCCTGGGAGTCAGAGGACTCGAGTTCTAATCTTAGCTCCACCACTTTCTTGCTGTGTGATCTTGGATAAGTCACTTTAACTTCTCTGTGCCTCAGTTTCCTCAGCTGTAAAATGGGGATTCAATACCTCTTTGACCTCCTACTTAGACTCTAAGCCCCATGTGGGACGGGACTGTGTCTGAGCATATCTTGTATCAACTCCAGCCCTTAGTACAGTGTTTGGCATATAGTAAGCACTTAAATAAGCTTCATGTGGGCTCTATGGCACACACCATCTATTACTCCAGTATAGTGTTTAGCACACTCTGGGTTTCCCAATCAATATTAAACTGATCATCCAGCCAAAGAACTTTGGAATAGGACCAATTTGTAGTCACTTAGATGAATTTCCTTGATACATACAAATAACGGAAAGGATTCAAATTTCTCCTAAAGGGAGTTTAATCAGCTTTTATATCACAGTAACATTATAAATGAATAGCAATGCACTGAGCTCACTTTTTGACCTTTAAGTGGAGAATTTCACATCTCTGTTTCCAGGATAGCAATGTATGGAAACATTTATTATAGAATCGGCCATTTCATTGGAATCAATTACAATAAATTGCCTCCACCTCCTAAAACAGTAGGGGAAAGGTTTTCTGGTTTTCTCTCTGCATATATTTACAGTACTTCTCAAAACAGAGATAAGCTCCTGGCACATTGTATTTACAAACAATATGCAACATTGACATTCATCCAGAAGCATCTTCAGCTGTGGGAAGACAGCTTTGGAGAGGTCAGTAAACAAGCATAACAGTGATTTATTTCAGATGTCCTTCTTGGCTAATTCAAAATATTTCACTGTCACTGACATTAAAAATAGTCATTAAAGGGATGGAGTATCCTAATTAGAAAAACATCCCCCACACTGTTTAATGTATATTCCTGTCTAGTCCATTTTTATACTATAAAAAAATTAAATGGAAAGTTTGCCAAATATATTGCTTCACTTTATACATATACATATAGCAATTATTTATTAGAGGGGAAAAAGATGGAACTCTATTTTAACATTTTTTTTTACAAAAAACCTTAACTACTCCACACATATATAAGATTCAGGTATCTATGCATAAAATTGATGACCTCCTTCACAAACTATTTCCATGATCACCCTTTTAATAATAGTAATGAGATAGTTCAGAGATATTCTTTTTTTCACTACATAGAGAGGAATTAATTTGCAATGACCTGCATTGGGTTGATTTGCCATATTTACATATCCCTGATGTTTAGTCATTTTAGTTTTGTATATTCTATAGTAGGTTTATGGTAAATTTATGTTATCGGTATTTGTCAATGCTATAAAAAGAAAGCTTTGCTTTTCTTGGTGACAATCTCAACACACCCAGAGATCTTTACCAACATGATTTCATTAATCAGCAAAAGCTATATGGAGAAAAGGGAGAACCAGCAGAGTGAATTGATGCCTTTCCAGATTCTACGGACATGTCCAGTTACTATTCCTACAAAAATCCTGTTGATGAATTATCCATTTTCCTTATTTCTAGCTCCAGAATTTCCCCTAGGTCTAGTTTATTTAAACACATACTCCTTCTTAATGTGGAGTGGATTTGGTGAACCACCCCCATATGACATTTTCCAAAGAACTCAGGGCCTGAAAGGATATAAATGGGACATGCTGCATTAGCTACATTTGTTGGGCTGTTTTAAAAGACAAATAATGTAAGTTAAAGAGAATTATGAGATAGTTCAATGTTATGCATTTTTCCCATGACATCATGTTGAAGAGTCATAGAAAGAGCCAATGTTTCCCGGATTTACCATTCCTACTCAAAACCGTTATAAATCAATTATATTTTGCTCCATAATTTACAAACATACACACACACACACATAATGTTACAAGATTCCAATTTATGTTTACTGTAGACAGAGTTCACTGTCACCTGTCTTTTAGGTTTGGCAGGTACTAATGGTATATTTGTCTGTGTATTTTCCAGCTTTGTTTGTTTGTTTTCGGTCTTTACTGTAGAATGCATTGCTCAACTTGTATTTCAGCTACAAACATGTCCTACATCTACTGGTTAACCTTTTCTTATATTCCATTTTGTTCAAGAAAAATGTATCAAAGTTTGCTTTCCTGAATTTTTGCAGTTCTTTTTCATTTCTTGATTCAGTTTTGCCTCTAAGAATAATAATAACAATGGTATTTGTTAAGTGCTTAACTATGTGTCAGGCACTGTACTGAGCACTGGGGTGGATGCAAGCATATTGGGTTGGACACAGTCCCTGTTCCACATGGGGCTCACAGTCTCAATCCCCATTTTACAGATAAGGGAACTGAGGCCCAGAGAAGTGAAGTGACTTGCCCAAAGTCACACAGCAGACAAGTGGCGGGGCCAGGATTAGAACCCATGACCTTCTGACTCCCAGGCCCATGCTCTATTCACTATGCCATGCTGCTTCTACAATGAAGAATGGTGGCAAATGTGCCATGCATAATCTTGCTCCTATATAACTTAATAGGTTTTTATCAAGTCAAAATAGAGTCAGACAAATTTGTGCTTACATATTTTAAGTATACTGCCACATACTAGGAATTCTCCTTCATGTTAGGCCCAGTATTAATTAGCTGGATTCAGTGATATAGCTCACCTCATCATTATTACTAATTCTTGTTCACAAGGCAGTAGCCCTTATGAAATGGAAGTCTTGCAGATCCTGCTCAACAAATACAATTGAATGAATGAATGAGACAAATATTTTCTAATTTGAACCGACTGTCAGAAGAGAAACACTGACTTAATGGCATCCAAATACAGGGTGAAGTGTACTAATTCTCAGAGTAATCAGTTCTAAGACTCTAACTCTTCCCACACAAATTAAAGTGTTTACCTTGATTTTAGCACCATGTCAATAAAATCTCATCATTAGTTTCCTAGCCCATGGCCTTGATTCATCATTTTTACCTGTCTCTGACATTTTAAATCAATCATTTTAAATGTTATCTGAACCATAATTTGAAAGAAAATAAAAGTATTAAATAGACTGACCTATGCCAAAAAAAGGTAATATGATAAAGTTTTGACTTGGTGAACAGTTTTGAATGACAGCTAAAAAACACATTTTGACAGATCTCTTAAAATTTGAACATGATCTCTGTTCCTCATGGGCTTGCAATACCAGTATCAGTACAATACAGACTGGTAGAAAAATGCAGAATATGTTTCTGTTTGAAGGAATGCAAACATTCCCCAGGTATCTTAGCAAAGCATGTGTTACACCAAAGCCACCTTTAAAGATTACGTTTAAGCAATTGAGTAGATCGTTTGTAAGATTAATTTTCAACTATTTAAAAATTCTCTGAATGAATGAACCAATTACTGGCAAAAGTATTAACTCTGCAGCTGCACAGGATTCTGAGTTTCTCACTGATGAGGCTTATGACTCATGAAAGAATTTGAATTAGCATTCAGACGAAATGTGCCAAATAGTTTTTTCATTAGAACAGTACACAAGAGTAAAAGAATCATACTAAAATTTGAAAGGGAGGCCATGAACATCAGATACAGACAGACTTTATAAATTCTGGTACAAATGATTGTTTCAGTTTTAAAGTGAACAGCTTACAAGTGATTATATTTATAATTATAAATTGTAGCTAGGAAGAAGTAAGAGAGTATATACAATTTGTACCTAAGTGCTGCAGAAATCTGCAAGTAGGTCAAGAATTTAGGTGTCATGCAAGTGCAGGAATAGCATATGGGGGAAACAAAAGGTGGAATAATTAAAAATTATCAGGCTTGGACGTTTGGAAAAGAGGGATTTCTGAAGGGCTTTGAAGATGGAAAGAGCTGTTTTTGCCAGATATGAGAGTTCCAGGAAGGAGGGAGAGTTGCAAGAGATCACTGGTTAAAGAGATGAGAATGAGGAGCAGTATGTAGGTTGGTTTGAAAGGTACAAAGAGTTTGAGCTGGGGTGTTATTATTATTAGCATTATTATTATTACTGTTATGACATTGTTATGGTATGTGTAGTGGGAGAAGAATGGTCAAATAAAGGAAGAGAGCTGACTGCTTTAAAGCCAATGGTCAGGAGACACGGCTTGATGCCGAGATGAATAGTTACCCATTTGAGAATTTTGAAAAGCATGGAGATTTGTGCAGAATAACATTCTAGAAAATGATCCGGGCAGCAGAATGAAGTATGGACTGCAGAGAGCAGACTCTGAAGGCCAGGATACCAGTAAGGAAGCTGATGCAATAATCAAACTTGGGATATGGCAAGGGTCTGGAACCGGTGTGGTGGCCTTTTGGATGGAGAAGGAGGGGCCGTCCAGATAAGTATTATTCAGTCTTCCAAAATGAACATGCTCTAGAGGAACCTAGATTGGTATCACCGACTCCAGCAGATACAGGAGGGGCCTTTGATGGCTGACATTATCAGAGATCGACCAGTTAATTATAGCTTCCCTGGGACAGTGAGCTCCTTGCTGGTAGGGATCATGTCAATCAGCTCTATTGCATTGTGCTTCCCCCAAGTGCTCAATACAGTCCCCTACACATGGTAGGCACTCAGTAAATAACATGGATTGATCGATAAGCTCCAAAGGGCTATGGTACACTTTCTCAAATGCTTAATACAGCACTCTCCACAAAGTAGGTGTTCAGAAAATATTAATGATTAATAATCAAATTAAAACACATACACACACACAAACACAAACACACACATCTGACAATTGGGCTCCTTATTGTCCCAGAATGGAGAGTGGAAGAATTGGGCTCTTTTAGGGCTCCTGCATTTCAATTCTTCTCTCTCAGTTTCCAAAACCCTACCTTCACTTGTTGAGAACTGGAACAGGTACAATTGTGTTCAAATACACACATAACTTGAATTTAAGTGGAGGCAGGCTTTGCTTTTTTTGGATGTTCATAATATTCAAATAATTCAGGCCAAAGTGTCATTTCAGGCCTCAGTTACCTGGACAATTTAGGACAATTCTGGACGATTTTCAATCTATTTTATAAATACGCTAGCTCTGAGCAGCTCCATGAGATGGGTGGGGGGAAATGATCCCATGGCCCTGGCACTTAGGTTGTGAAGCTAATGGCTTTATTGCTTTGGTGGCAGCATGGGCTTCCACATCCAGTCCTCCCACCCCTTCAAATCCTCGTTGATGGAAAAGGCCGAGCAATGAAATCATGACATTGGTCCTATTGGCTGACTCCAGCCAGTAGGTTAGGGGCATTCTGGTCCTAGAAGGGTTCCTGCAGACCTCAGGAATAATAATAATTGTGGTATTGGTTAAGCGCTTACTATTTGCCAAGCACTAGTCCAATCTCTAGAGCAGATACAAGGTAATCAGGTTCGACAAAGTCCCTGTCCCACATGGGGCTTACAGTCTTAATCCCCATTTTACAGATGAGGTCACTGAGGCACAGATAAGTTAAATGACTTGCCAAGGTCACTCAGCAGACATATGGCAGAGCCAGGATTAGAACCCACGTCCTCTGACTCCCAGTTCCATGCTCTTTCTTCTATACCATGCTGTTTCCCTCAGGAGGCTCTGCAGTGGGGCCAGAGGTTCCATTCAGCCTTGGAACCATGAGCCATAATCAGTCCCCTCAAAGCCATTTCAACTTAAACTCTGCTCTATGTTTTTGGCCCCAAGTACCTCCCCCAGACTGAGTAACACTTTCAATCCAATGATAGAAATACCTTTATCAATGTAAGATGTGACTTACTTTTTTGTCTTGGTTATATTTCTTAAATATCTCCTGAGCTCTTTCTTCTCCGCCATCCGTAAACAACATGATGATCTTATTACAGTTGGCTCTGGAAACATTGTACTGAAAAATAGAGGGGAAAAAAAATGTTCACTATTGGATTGGAGATGTATAAATAATTGTGGATCTAAATAAAAGTTGGTTGTTAATGCAAGGTATCATTTTTTGCCTGCTTTCATTAGTAATCATAATTATGATATCTTTTAAATACTTACTATATGCCAAGCACTGCATTGTGTGCTGTGGTAAGCACAGTACAATCTGATCTGACATGTTCCCTGTCCCATAAACCTAACTTATAAGACAATAAACTACTCAAGAACTTGGTCACATCTTGTACTTTTATTCTAATTCTGTCCAGAGTTGAGGACAGTGTTGCACGTTGTCTCAATAAAATCTACTGGCAGGTCTTTCACTAAAACCATCATGCTTCTTTAGATCTATTGCATTTCCCATTCAATCCCCATATTGAAAACAGGATGCCAAGCTTTGCAAATGACTCATTTTCAGCATCAAGGATGAAAAAGAACATTTTAAATTGCTGGATCTAAATTATGAGACCTGCCTCACAGAGGGCAGCTTCTTTTAAGCCAGTTGTGCTTATCAATCAATCAACTGTCTTTATTGAGTGCTTACTATGCACTATGCACTGTACTAAGTGCTTGGGAGAGTACAGTGTAGCAGAGGTGGTAAACACGTTCTCAGCCCACAAAGAGTTTACAGTCTAGATTAGAATAAGAGTAGGCTTGGGCACATAAATAGACAAAAAACAGGTCTTACAGGTCTTTGTAGAGAACAGAAAACTAATTAGCAATTTTTTAAAATCACAAATTACATATTTTTTAAAATGAAGCTCATAAGTGCTGACTCTACCCATTCCATGTGAAACAGAATTTCAATTCTTAATCTATAATGACTTGTTCTAGTCTACCAGCCAAGTTGGAAATTCAGGCTGAACCCCTCTCGCTCTCCCCGGCCATGACCTGGATTGTCAACTGGTTTGCTTACCTGTGCTTAGTGCAGTGTTCTGCACAGAGTAAGTGCTCAATAAATATGATAATTGACTGATTCCAGCAAGCCTTCTGGAAAATCACTGGTGCACTTTATCTGGGACATACCAGCCCCATAAGCAAACAACTGATAAAATTTTTTTTAAAACATGTATCAACCCATTTACATATGTTGGACACAACCACTAAAATGTGCTTTTCACACTTTAAAAGGATAATTAGTAGAGTTCTCCTTTATGTTGAAATATAACACTGCTGATGATGAAATTCTGTCCAAGAGTTTGAGTATAACTGAGATAAATTCCTTGCGTAATTGCCGAACTATTTTTACAAATAACGTGTGGTGATGGCAATTATGTAGGCTGAATTCTCAGTGCATGAAGGGAAAACACAGCCCATTACAATACAAAATCATTTAAATCTTCATTAGCCTAAGGAGGCACAATAATTGGAAATACATTTAAAATAACCAATGGCAAAATCTAAACAATAATAGGACCATCAGTGAGTTAGTTCATCCAGCCACAAGGAGAGGGAAGTGAAAAATTTGAGGCTATTTTCTGCTTTTTCCCAAAATAGCCAAATAATCAAGACAAAGGTGTTTAGTCAACTTGTATTTTACAGGTAATTTCCTAATTTCTCCACTTCACATTGATACAGTATAGTTGAGAAGAACTTGATTTCTAAATAGTAAAATATTATAGGAATATCATTTAGGAACTGCTATGCTAAGTGTTTCTGTGAAGCATTTCAGAAATTGCTACTTGCAAAATTAATTCAAATTGATGTCTAAAGGTGGTCCGCGGGGATCACTGTTAAGACCAAATCTATATAGCATATTCTCTGATGATCTGGAAGTGAATATGCTACCTTATTTGAAAAAATGTTGTCTCAATAAGGAGACAAGGAAGTGAGGCACAGCATACCCGATATAAAAATAATCAGAAGGAACAACATAATGAGATTGAAAGATGACAAGCCATCACAACTGGAGGGATATTTCCAAACAATGCTATTCCACAGGCAGGAGAAACAGAGGAAACAGGAAATATGAGGAGGAAGGCCTAGGGAATAGCAGATAACACATTAGAGAAGAGTTTGACAGTGTAGCAAGGGCATCCTAAAGCACCAGTATGATTTGGATTGTACTTGCAAATTCAGAACCTAATGAATCTGGGAGTTAATACCCTCTCTCCCATGAGCCTGCCTTCAAAATTCAATATTCAATTTTGGGCAACTCATTACTAGAACATTATCCGCAAAACGAGAGGGAACAAGACAGAGAAGTAAAAATAAT
This sequence comes from Tachyglossus aculeatus, assembly GCF_015852505.1. NCBI lineage: Eukaryota > Metazoa > Chordata > Mammalia > Monotremata > Tachyglossidae > Tachyglossus > Tachyglossus aculeatus. Next base: position 7,067,562 of record NW_024044828.1, read on the forward strand.
TAAAAGGCTGTGACTCAGAAAAGGTTCATTACTAACTCAAGAACAAAGGAGGTAGATTTTTAAAAAAAGCTAAATCCCAAAATGCTTCCTCCCTCCTAGAATCTGACTGTTGCTAAATTTGAAGAATTTGAATTAATGAATGTAATTTCCTCATTCCAATAACAGACAGCACTCCAAATCCATATTTTCATCTTAACATACATGTGTAAATTTCCCTCAAAAATGCAGGAACAAAAAAGTTGCCTTCTGATTCTAAATATCTATCAATTGTATATTCAATGCTAGTATCAATTTTAGATGTGTTCTACTTGATGAAGTAGAATACAGACAGTTTTTCCAAGTTGCATATTTTAATTCAGGCTTTTGGTGTTGAGGAATTAGAGACTGACCTCCAACACACAACTGGCTAGAACACAATGCAGTAATTGTGAGTGCATAGCCCAGTTAGGGGCCTAAGGATCCCAGTGTAATTTATCTTCGACAGAAGAGTCTTCAAGAACACAACTTTCTTCATGTTCAAGAACCAGCTTGCTGCTGTCCTGATCAAATGTGTTTAGCCAATTAGTTAGCACCTATAGCTAAATCATCTTAGAAATATTACTTTTCTTCCCTTATTTCAAGAAACCAATCTTTGAAAATTATTTGACAACGGCCTAAAAGCAGAACTGCCACAAGGGTATTTCCACTCCAGTTATCTCTGGGCAAAAGACAAAAAAAAATGTCATCATGGAGCTAAATAAATGTACCAGAAAATTGTAACTAAAAAAACCCCCCAAACCCTATATCGCTTCCAGACGATCCTAATTGACCATCCTGACTTGAAGTTCTATTACACCAGATGAATCACGTAGCAGTATTTAGGAGCAACACCACCATACTTACATTTAGCAGCTGTTCAAAAGCAAAACTAAAGCCCTTTTTGTAATCAGTGATTCCTTTAGCCGTGATGTTATTGACTGCATCTTTCAGCACTTTCTTGTTTCTTACGTTGGCTTGGACGAGATGTTGAAAGCAGCTCACATCTTGGGCATTACTGTTAAACTGCAATGGAAAATAAAAGTAAACATTCAAGTTATATATTTGAGTTTCCTTAAGCATCTGCTCTGTGTTTCTGAGTGTATTATCTCCCTTTTGAGGACAAGATGGGAGCATAAAGAGAATATGCTAGCACCTTTTATAGTGGTTACTCAAATGACATATATTGCAAAAATTACTGAATATCCCACCTTGATACCAATGGAAACCAACTAGAGTTAGCTTTGTGTAGCATGACCTCATGGAAAACGCATGGGCCTGGGAGTCGGAGGACCTGCATTTTGGGCCTGTTGTGTTACCTTTGTGAATCATGCAACTGCTCTGTGCCTCAGTTGCCTCATCCGTAAAATGGGGATTCAGTACTTGTTCTCCCTCCTATTTAGACTGTGAACCCCATGGTAGATTAGGGATGGTGTCTGACCTGATTATCCTATATCTACTTCAGTGATTAGAACAGTGCTTGGCATAAAATAGGAGTTTGAAAATGCTATTTAATAATAGCATTATTATTATCATCATTCATAATGGTAAATGCATCCACTCAAAATAATGGAGAATTAAAAAAGAATATATGAATACCTTTGCCTCTATCACTGATTCTAATGATCCTACTTAATGCAAATGTAAACATTTTGTAATTAAATATTCATTTATTGTTTCTTGGGCAAAAACAGTGAGGGAAAGCCAACCCTTTTGAAGCTCTTTGAAAAGGAAGGAAATGGATTTGCAGGCATCTGTGAATTTGAAATGCAGTAGCTTTTGGCTGAAAAATGATTTGGGCCATTTCCATGACCCGAAGTTTTTGTGAAGTCATTGTCTGAGTATATTAAAAAAAAAGTCCAAATGACATTTCTTTCTCAGGGAACTTTTAAAAGTTTCTTTTTTAGTTAAAGAACCCTCTAAATACTCCATAAACATACCACAGAATATTCAGAACAAAGGTTTCTCATGTTCTTGTAAGCCATTATGTAGTCCTCTTAAATTGACCTCACTTAGTTGGATAGAACAGCAGTATAAATGGTAAAGCAAAATGAAAAAAACACTATTCAGTATTCATCAAGCTCCCATGGTGTGCCTTATACTGAAATAGGTGTTGGTGGTGGAGGAGCTAATCAGTGACAGCAAACAATAATCATTCAGCAATATTTATTAAGCATTTACAGTGTGCAGAGCAAAGGAGACAAACAGCCAAAGCTGTTCAATATCTGTAAAGTTGAGGAATCATTCCTGCACTATAGCAAATTATGTAGGGCAAGACTCAGTGGTTTCCTTTCTCAGTCAGGTCAAGACATAAAACAAAGGTAAAGCCATTAATGGGTAAGATGACTAATGATCCATCCAGTGCCATATTCTGTCTCTGACAGTGGCAGTACTTGAAGGAACCTTGTGACTTGCCTTCCTAGATATCATCTTAATGACTGGGGATGAACCGTTCACATTTCTTACTCCTCTACCACTATATCATCCCTATCTCTCCTTCCATTATAAGCTGCTCATGCATAAATCCACAATGATCCAAATCCCACTGAACTTAGAGATTTGTTCTGCCTACACTACTCCCTATGATAAATTCCATTCACCAATCATTGTTTGATGATGTTTTAACTGAGCATCTTCAATTGGTGTCTCCATCACTATGTTGTGGTGGTCGCTAATGAACAACTATTTCCCATTCTCCCTAACTGCACTCTTCATGATTTAATAGACTTCAATCACACCCTCTTTGATCTGGCCTCTTTTTTAACCATAGAATCCTAACTCTTTCAGACTATTCCCATAAGGAAACTTCCAAATTGCTCTTCTTTGTTTCTTCTCTTGCTCTATTTTGCTCTTGCTAAAATCCCAAAACCAAACCATACAAGGCATGTCAGCTATAATGTGGCAAAAGAAGGCCTTTGCTTTATTTTCTACCCCTCACTGAAGATGTGAACAATTGAACTGGCCCCTTTTGGCAGTGGTTTGTGTCTCAGACACTGTTCAAGAAAGAGCAAAATACAGAGGCAGATAATCAATGCAGGGATGTTGAGGAGGAAGAGGATGTGGAAAAACGGGAATGCCTAGAGAGAAGAGAGTTGGAATTTCAGTGTAAGTGTAACACTACAGAGATGGTCAACAAAAAGAAAATACTGCAGTGCTCTTAGAGAATAATTGTTCTGGAACTTCACCCCAACAAAAAACAATTTGGAATAATGAGTATTTCTACACTGGGCACGTGTAACAACAAACTATAGCATGAGAAGAGTGATAACGATGAGGACATATAGTTTGGTTATCCCAAGAATTAGGGAGAAAGCATACATTACAAATTGCATCCCAACAAATAGAACGGAAACAGTGCAGGGATTGGCAGAGACAATAAACAGTCTCTAGCCTATTTATTGATGAGTAGAACAATCAACTTGACAAGAGCAACTTATTGGACCCAGTGGGTGTAATATTTAATTAGAAATGAAAAGGGACCATTTTTCAGGGGAAAAAATGGTTTCAGAATTCAAGTCAGAAGCAGAACTGCTTTTATGCAGGAGAATGGAGAGGGGGCAACATGTATTTAATGGATGATGAATCTGGGTTGCCAGACTATTACATATGCAAGAGCTCCAAACAAGAATGTATGGAGAACTCGAAAGTGCTGTAATGTTGTTCCAGCAGAAAGGCAACATTAGATGCCATTTTCAAATTGAAAATATGGATGGTGTGGAGATTGTCCTCATGGATGATTCTCAATTAGAGAAGAGGAGGGATGATACATGGCTAGTTCAAACAATAAAGGAGGGAAAGTGGAAAAAAAAAGTTTAGTTCTTACTTCATCCTATATAGTACTACATGTTCTTCTAGACTAAGTACTTCATTATTAACACTCAGCATGGAAATCCATACAGATAAAATCATTTTCCTTTTTTTCCTTTCATTGTATTACACTTCAATCTTTTAAATGCGCAGGGGATTTTTTTTGAGATTCTGAAGATTAAAGCAACATTTGGATCTCAACTTATTTAGAGTTTACAGTTTGTGTTTCTTGGGCTGTTGCAAAACCTCCTTCATCAGCATGAGGTGAATGACTTAAAGGAAAAAGGATATTCAAGAACCACTTGAAGCAAAATTCAAAGTGCAGCAAGAATTGTTTGTTAAGACAGCTTGTCTCCTTTTGCCTTCAGTTTCCTATTGCCTGATGACACTCACTGCATTTGAAAGAAGATAAACAGATGCAGATACAATCTGTTGAAGAAAACATATTTTTTCCCCTTTCAGAGTCTTTTGTCTGGTATGATGTGACCAATATTCCCTGCTCATGGAGTTATTTATATGATCTTTCTACTCTTGAAAATAAGTCTTTGAATCTTTTGTCCTTTTTGCAAATATTAGAGAATATAATAGAAATATGTATTTTGTTGTCCTTTGAATTTGAAGACAAAGTTTTTGACAGGGGAACCTCTCAATGCTTATGGATGAAAAGACATAGCATGTAGTAAGCGCTCAATAAATACCAGTGATTGATTGATTGATTGATTAAATAAATACTCCTTGCTGGGTATCTGACATATAAACACTAGGTGAAGGCTGACTTGGCATGTTGTTGAAGAGAGGAGGAACAAGTATTCACTCCATATTGGTCAAAGTCCATTAGCATCTCATTAGCAGATATCTGATGTCAACCCAAGAGCTCTCTGAGGAACATTTTTCCCTGCTGGAAGAGATCAAGTCAGATTACTATAAACAGTAGAATTGTAGTAATCGAGTTTTTATTATGTGCTAAGCACTGCACTAAAATTGAAATAGCCAACATTAAAAGTAATTTAAACCTGATTTTTTTATGGTGTTTTGTTAAGCACTTGCTATGTGCCAGGCACTATACTAAGCGCTGAGTAGACACAAGCCGATCGTGTTGGGCACAGTCGATTACCCACATCTCACAGTCAATGCCCATTTTATAGATGAGGTATCTGAGGCACAGAGAAGTTAAGTGATTTGCCCCTGGGTCACACACAGCAGACAAGTAGCAAGGCTGGGATTAGAACCCAGGTCCTTCTGACTCCAAAGGCCTGTGCTCCATCCACAAGGCAACAATGCTTCTGATTGGTGAAACAACTACATTTCAAATTGTAGAATGCCACGAGTGTGAATTTATAAGTCAATTTTATGAAGTAGGCCAACAGTCACTTAAAGTAACATGCAAATGATACAATGAGTCTCCAAATGAACTGGCTAATGGTTTAATTAATGGTCTGAATAGAACACAAAATAGTTCCTCAATAGTTGTTCCAAAGATTCATGGAACCCTAGATACAGATGACCTAAGGGAGGGACAAAATTCAGGATTTCACATAATTAATCTAAACTGAAAGCAGCCAAAGAGCCAAACTTTGGGTTGAATTAACTGAAGCATTCAAAGCTTCCGGAGTCCATTTGGACCTTGCTTGCCCTTCCCAAAGGACATTACTAAAATACTTAAATTGCTTCACGAAGCTGTAGGGGCAAAAACACAGATCTTATCTAGGAATTACCTTTAGTAGTTTCTCTGCCAAGTTATGTACCCTATCTGACTCTGCCATGCTGCAATGTTTAAAATGATGTCAATGTGTAACATCAGAATACCCCTTGTTACTGTCTAAACATTGTGAAATCAGTTTGGCTGTCAGCAGCAGCAAACTTTTGTCTCCCTTAGCTCCTTTATAAGCTCTTCACCAACTGCAATTGTGCACCACATAAGTATGTGGTCCATATGCCACAAAATGATTCCCCTGATGCAGCTGCTATTATGGGCAGAATCTTGCTCTCCCCTCTGCAGAAGTACTGCAAAGAATCTGCTTTGCCATAGGAAGGGGTTGCAATCACAAGCCTGATTTGAGGAGACAATCTGGAAGGGGAACTCTGGGGAAAAAAAAAATATCCCCTCAGCTCTGGGGAGGGCTCTGTGTTGCTACCTTCCTGAGCCTAGGGGGAGAATTGAGATAAAATATTGGTTTAAATTTTGTCCTTTGTTTTGAAATGATCTCATGGGATGAGCTCAAAAGAATAATGATTAAATTAACATACACAGCCCTCTGTAAAAGGGAATATATTCTCTTCATATCCCCTGAAACTAGACCACACAATTATTCATTCACTAGCAGCACAGATTCCAAAGTAATGAAATGCCAGCCTTGGAAAAAATGCAGAGTTAATCATACCCTCCCTCATCCTAAATATTACTACTACTAATAATAATTGTGGCATTTGTTAAGCATTTACTATATGTCAAGCACTGTACTAAGTGCTGGGGTGGATACAAGCAGATTGGGTTGGTCACAGTCCCTGTCCCACATGGGTCTCAGAATCTTAATCCCCATTTTATAGATGAGATAACTGAGGCACAGGCACAAGATCACATAGCAGACACATGGCAGAGCTAGGATTAGAACCCAGATCTTTCTGATGCTTACGCCCATGCTCTATCCATTAGACCATGCTGCTACTCTGTATTTTGTCTTTACGTGTCCCCCTAACATGGTGTACTTGTTGACAGACCATGTATCCAAGTTAAATCTGCTGCTAGCTCACTGGTATCCTTCCTCCCTCTCTAGCCTGGTGATAGGTTAGTGAATTTGTCAGAAGCATGATCAATCAGAAGCTGGGATCTGCAGGGAACTCACATTCAATCTTGCTGTGAAGTCCATCTAGATCCGACTGTCAAGCCAGGTCCACGACCATCTGCCCCGGGTGTTGTGGGCAGGAGGCTTGCGTAGCACCCAACACCTCATCCCACCCAAGACTCATTTAGCCTTTCTGCCTCTTATTTCAGCACTACTGCACAGAAGCTTCTCGCTGACCTCCCTGCCTCCTGTCTCTCCCCATGTTAGTCCTTACTTCACTCTGCTGCCAGGATCATTTTTTTAAACAAATGTTCAGTCCATGTTTCCCGACTCCTCAAGAACTTCCAGGGCTCAACTGTCCACCTCCATATCAAACTCCATATCAAACTCCTTTAATCGGCTTTAAAGCACTCAATTCAAGTTAGAGAAGCAGCATGGCTCAGTGGAAAGAGCAAAGGCTTTGGAGTCAGAGGTCAGGTGTTCAAATCCCGGCTCTGCCAATTGTCAGCTGTGTGACTTTGGGCAAGTCACTTAGCTTCTCTGTGCCTCAGTTACCTCATCTGTAAAATGGGGATTAAGATGTGAGCCCCCGGTGGGACAACCTGATCACCTTGTAACGTCCCCAGCATTTAGAACAGTGCTCCGCACATAGTAAGTGCTTAATAAATGCCATTATTATTATTATTATTATTATAAATTACCTCTCTGATTTCCTGCTACTACCCAGACTGCACATGTCGCTCCTCTAATACCAACCTACTCACTGGACCATGATTCATTAATTCAATTCTTTCTATCATATTTATTGAGCGCTTACTGTGTGCAGAGCACTTTACTAAGCGCCTGGGAAGTACAAGTTGGCAACATATAGAGACGGTCCCTACCCAACAACAGGCTCACAGTCTAGAAGGGACAGACAGACAACAAAACAAAACATATTAACAAAATAAAATAAATAGAATAAATATGTACAAATAAAATAAATGAATAGAGTAATAAATACGTACAAACATATATACATATTTACAGGTGCTGTGGGGAGGGGAAGGAGGTAAGGCGGGGGGATGGAAATGGGGAGGAGGGGGAGAGGAAGGAGGGGGCTCAGTCTGGGAAGGCCTCCTGGAGGATCTTGTCCATCTCATCGCTGACCTCTTGCCCATAGCCTCTTGCCCTTCCCTTTATGACAGACCACCATTCTTATGACCTTCAAAGCCTTACTAAAATCACATCTCCTCCAAGAGGCCTCCCCTGACTTAGCCCTCATTTTCCTTTCTGTCTCTGCTAGATTGCCTAGACACATGGCTCTCTACCCTTTAAGCATTTGATATTCATTCCGCCCCTCCCACAACACTTATGCACTATCTCTATACATGTACATATTTTAATGACTGTCTCCCCCTCTAAACTGTAAGCTCTAGTTCTCTTATACTCTCCCAAGCATTTATAAATCAAGCAGTGGTATTTACTAAGCATTCCCTGGGTGCAGAGCACTGAACTAAGCCCTTAGGAGAATTAAATAGAGTTGGTAGACATGATCTCTGCAAAGCTTGAAGGCCTCCTACTTCCATCCTACCAATCATTCATCACCAATGATATTTATTGAGTGCATAGTATGTGCAGAGCATTATACTGTGCTTGGGACTCAGTATATAACAGAGTGGGCAGACATATTCTGTGCACACAACATGCTTAATAATATTAATTGAGTGCTTAATGTGTGCAAGATAATTATGAGATCATAAAGAGGTAGACAGAATCTGTTGTACTCTCCCAAGCACTTAGGTCAGGGCTCTGCACACAGTAAGTGCTCAGTAATGCCACTAATTAATTGATTAATAAGTTCTTGGGAGAACTTATTAATCTCCTTATTAATCTCCTCCTCTGGCCACTGAATATTTTTAGGCAACTACTTTCCTCTTAAAATTGTTTCACACACATAAGTCTAGTCTACCACCCTGAGTGCTCAGAGAACTAGATGGGTGATCTAAAAAGAAAATCACAGATAAAACCGCGGGCCTCTTGGTGTTTTATCATGTGACAAAATACTATGGAAATCATTTCTGTGGAGGAGTGTTAATCCTACAATTGAGACAGGACAAAACAGAAAAGGAGGAATCAGGTTTATGAAGTCAACTCTCCTGAGCCACTAGATGGCACCGCAGTAAAAAACATTGCTCTGAAATGAATGATTTCCAGGCAGACCCTGTGAAGTTTACCAGTTCTTTCCTCATTGTTCCAACCAAAATGTCAGGCACGGCAACTCTACATTTTTCATCGCCCATAATAAGGACTTTACTTCTGATTTCTAGTTGAGCCGTGGGTACATTAATACAAATAAAGAATCCTACATAAAATTTTTCACTGTGAGATGCCTGGGTTTTGTACCTTGCCCTCTCTTCAATAAATAATATCATCCCTTTTAGCCCACCAATTACTCCTGAACCTTTCTGCCTACCCAGTAATAGACAATATGCATGCTCGCATGTAAACATACAAGCTCTCACACACTCCCTGAAACATGAACCCAGAAATAAATCCATACACAATTTCACACACACAGAAACATAAACACACCTGTTCACATTCAGTCATATCCACATATAAACAGCATGCAAAGGAGCGATGACCTAATGGAAAGAGTAAAAACCCAGGAGTAGGAGGACCTGGGTTCTAATCCCAGCTCTTCCTACTGATTGCTGGGTGATCTTGGGCAAGTCACTTCCCTTCCTCTGGGCTTCAGTTTCAACCATAAAATAGGGATGAAATACCTGTTCTGTCTGTGAGCCCCATGTGGGACAGAGACTGTGTCCAACCTGATTCACTTCCCTCTACCTCAGCACTAAGAACAGTGCATGACACTTAGTAAACTTAAAAATACAATATTAACAATTACACACCCATGCTTACACCCATACATCATCACATACATACAATCTCACGCATACACTCACCTATCACACCACACACACACGCACACACACACACTTTTGCCAGGTTTACCAAAAGCTGCTTTCAGAGTGGCCGAGTGAATAATTCATGGCCTCTCCTTAGATCCTACAAGTGTTCTGACCCTGAGAGTTTCTGATTCTGGGTGATGCTGCACAATGCACAGTGTAATATGCATGTCCGTATTTGCAGGACAGATGACCCCTAGGGAGAGAAGTCAGAACCCAGACTAGGAGAAGCAGAGATAACATCCTCTTCTCCATTTCCTCTGTTCATTCACTCATTCATTCATGTTTATTGAGTGCTTTCTGTGTTCAGAGCACTGTGCTAAGCACTTGGGAGAGGACAATACAACAATCAACAGACACCACATCCTGCCCGCAATGAGCTTACAGTGGAGTAAGTGGAGGAGACAGACATTAATATACACAAATAAATTTAAAATATGAACATAAATGTTGTGGGGCTGGAAGCAGGGATGAATAAAGGGAGCCAGTCAGGATGACACAGATGGGAGTGGGAGAAAAGGAAAAGGGGGCTTAGTCAGGGAAGGCCTCTTGGAGGAAATATGCCTTCAATAAGGCTTTAAATGGGGAGAGAGTAATTGTCTGTCAGACTGAGGAGGGAGGGCCTTCCAGGCCAGAAGCAGGATATGGGCAAGTGTTGGGTGGCGAGACAGGTGAGATTGAGGTACATGGACGAGGTTAGCATTAGAGGAGTCCTGCATGCAGGCTGGGTAGGTAGTAGGAGAGTATTAAGCTGAGGTAGGAAGGAGTGAGGTGATTGAGTGCTTTAAAGCCAATGGTGAGGAGTTTTTGTTTGATGCGATGGTGAATGGGCAACCACTGAAGGTTCTTGAGGATCTGGGAAGAGGCAGAAATCTGGGATAAGGGACAAGGAAAGGAGATAGAATGGAGCCCCCACAGCCCTTCCTGCCATATCCAGATCATATAATTTAAAAATTTCAGGAAAGAAGGCGAGGGGACCAGGCAGGCAGGAGGACTCATGTCTGGGTGTTATCCAAACCCATGGGGAGAAAAGGGAGCAGAGCTGGTTCTGGGGAAAAGTCCAGTCGATCAATCAGTGGGTACTTATCAAGTTCTTTCTGTGTGCAGACCGCTGGACCAAGTACTTAAGGAAGGACATAAGGGCAGCAACGTGTCTACCAACTCTGTTGTATCATACCCTCTGAAGTGTACAGCGCAGTGTGGCCAAATGGATAGAGCACAGGTCTGGGAATTGGAAGGACCTGGATTCTAAACTAAACTCTGCCGCTTGTGTGCTGTGTGACCCTGGGCAAGTCATTTCATGCCTCCGTGCCTCTGTTTCCTCATTTTTAAAATGGGGATTAAGACTGTGAGCCCTATTTGGGACATGGACTGGATTAGCTTGTGTTGCACTTTGTACAATGCCTGGCACATAGTAAGCTCTTAACAAATACCAAAAAACAAAAACAAACAAAAATCTCCTGATCATCCTGTATCTACCCCAGGGCTCAATAAAGTGCCTAACATTACCAGGTATTCTGTCCAGAAACAACTGCTTGCTTATTTGCCTTAGGTTCAATCTGCCTATATTAGGCATTGCTCCCTGAACCTGCAGTCAGAGTGTCCAAACCATAAGTAGTCATAAATCAGAATAATCAGAGTTTTATAGGAAATGAATAAATATTCTACTTCCCGAGTGCTGTAGCTTGGAAGACCCTAAGCATTAGTATCTAATCACACACATACTTTGGGGATATAGAAAATGTAATAGGGAGAACCACTGAAAAGAATAAATATTACATTGGGAATAGAGATTTTAAAAAAATATGGGCAGGCTGTTACAAACCTATTCAGATATTCCTCTTGCTGAGTTTTCTATCTAACAAGGATTGTTGCTATGTTACTCCAACCTTATGACTGAAGCAGCTTGGTAACCCAGCTGTAGCTATACATATTAAATGAGAAGAATTGAATCTGATCTGATCCCACTGGGATTTCCTTATAACTAAATCCAGCTTTGTGCCCTTTCCAAATTTCCACTCTGTTTGCTTTCTCCTCCAATCCTTTTAAACAGAGATTCAAGCAGGAAAAGCAGCCTTCCAGCTACCGACAAAGATTCTCACACATCTATGTACCACCTCGCGCCTCCCCCACAGTCTCTCTTTTCTCTTATCTCACAGTAAGAGATACCCTACATTTCTCTGCAGCCCACAGCCCTCTCTGTAAGAATGGTACAAAGTGGGTGGTAACTTGTGGTGTCCAGGGATCCTTATGATTTCACTTCTCTCAATCTCTGGAACCAGCCCTGCTTGTGAGTGACCCAGCAGACAATGTTGAATATGCCAAATCCAAAAAAATACATGGTGAAAGAGAAGAAAAAGGCATACCAGTATGGAGCAGGAAATGTTTTGAAAACTGGACTTTAAACCATAGCAGACACCACAGAGTGGGGTACCCATCCTGACCCCTGGACAGTTAGGATGAATAAAATCACAGACTATCCAGAATCCTCACAGTCCAAGAGAGGAAGAAAAAGACTACATGCAAATTATCATTGAAAACCCACCCAAGCCAAATTCAAGAGGGCAGGCCTGAGGGTACAGCAAGAGGTGAATGATCTTAAGTTTTGTACATCTTGATCTGGTAGAGTGAGAATCCTATTTTCAAACATACCGACAGTGTATGAAGAAACACTTCTCAGTCTGTGTAGAATGCTCTATTTTCTGTCAGCAAGGAGCAAAACCAAGTTAAAATTTTTTATCACTAATAAAAATTTCCAGATAAAAGTATTATCATTCCAGTGGTAGACAATTTGTGGTTTCTCTTTTTTAGGGCAGTTAGAGAGGCCCATGATCCACTTTGTGGTTTGTGGACTGATCTTTAGAGTGATTTCTTCCTCTTTTTCGAATGGATTAGAACATAATTTTTCTACTCCCCCCAGTACCACAATATTTCCTAACAAATTTGCAAACAGAGAGTCTGGTTTTACTTGGTTTGCTAAAGAGGGAATACTTCTCTAAGAAACTTCCAATTTCTGACCTTTAACATCTTTACTCCAACAAGTTCATATTTTTCTCTCCCCCTCCACAGACTGGCAATTCAATTTCACTGAAACCACAACCCACCCACAATCATAAACAAATCACACTATCTGTGTCAACATTTGAAATCCAGGCTGTAAATCATAGCCTACTGTGTCTGACCTGCTGCCCTTACCATTTCCCACTTAGTGTTATCAAAGTGTATAACTGGATTAGTGGGAAAACAGCTGCACAACTCTTATATTGATGCTTTCTTGAACAGCAGGCTCCCCCCCGCCAACCCAGAGGTAGCAGAATACATACCCCAAGGTTTGGGGCAGTCGGGGTGGGGGGGAGCAATAGTGAGACAGTTAAATAGATGACCCAAATCACTTCTCTTTAAACATATAAAGCCAGAAGAAAGTAGCAGTTGGGTATTTATGTCTCCGTTTGCTTGGTACAACTGAGCAAACTTCAGCATGGCTGATTAAATGGCAGTCACTTTCCTGAGATGATTTTGTCTCCAGAAATATTCAATCTGAATGTCTCTGGAGGAGACATGCATAGCTATAGAGAATGATACACCAAAAAGGTATATTGCAGAATTAAGGAATGTTTGCAGACTTTGTATTTTTTTTCTATTAAAAAGAAAGATTATTTACTGGCAAGACTAATTACTAGCATACTTCCGTTTCCATAAAAATAACTCTAAATAAGCCATGGAGGTTCTGTAGCTCAAACCATGGTAGTGGGGTAACTATATTATCACCATTTTCCTTTCAGCTGGTTCCTGAAGAGCTCTGGACATGAAATCAATAACAATCTACTTTAGTTGGAGAATTATTATTATGTTGCCATCTATGATTCATAATGAAAGGATTCACAGTGTTCAATAATTCATGTTATTAACTCAGGAATTTGTTTTATAAACCAATTCATTGTTTTCAAAATTTTTTGTTGGCCTTTCCCTCCACTGGCCTTCATTTAAAAGGATTTCACCACGTGATTAGCACTTGTAATGGAGCAAGTAGAAAATGTATTTCTCAATGAAGTGATCACCAATAAACAGGGCTTCCCTTCAGCTATCCTCTGTCTATTCCAAATGGCAGAAATAAACTGATGAACAAAGCATTGATTACTTTGTTTTAGTGCAAAGCCCCAAACCATTTTGAAATCAAGTCTCTCTTTCATCCCAAACTTCCCACCTAAAAGAGATTTCATGGCAGAACATGATCAACAATAACATTCTAAAACACAGTCAGTTGGTCAGGATGGCATTCATTCATTCATTCACTCAATCCAATTGATTGAGTGAAGTAAGCACTGAGTGCTTACTGTGTGCAGGGCACTGTACTAAGCGCTTGGGAAGTAAAAGTTGGCAACATGTAGAGACGGTCCCTACCCAACAATGGGCTCACAGTCTAGATGGCAGGAGAATGGATGACAACAGGATATCCAAGCAGCTGATCCACAGGGAATTGGGAGGGATCACAGGCTAGGATATAATTTAAAGACATAGTGAAGCACTACCTCAAATGTGACAGAGCAGCAAACTGCAAGGAGACCATTGCAACAGATAGGGGAGCCTGGTGGTAGAAATCAGGAGAGGGGTTGCTCTCCTAGAGCCAAATCTTAATGAAAACCAGGATATAAGGGGGCAGAGACAAAAGAGAACAGGCCCTGTGCGAATCAAGTCCATTAACCCAGCAAGGATCAATCCTTACTCAATAATGATGGTATTTAACAAATACCTTACTATATGTCAAACAATTAGTATATGTCAAGCACGGTTCTAAACTCTGGGGTAGATATAAGCTAAACAGTTTGAACACAATCCCTGTCTCACATGGGGCTCACAGTCTTAATCCCCATTTCACAGATGAGGTAACTGAGGTCACACAGCAAACAAGTGGAGGGAGCAGGATTAGAACCCAGGTCCTTCTGACTCCCAGACCCAAACTCTATTCACTAGGCCATGCTACTTTTCTTTAGACATGGACTCCTGGCAGCTTTCCAGCAACACAGATAAATCAGCCCCTTCCTTCAGCCAGACATCTCACATTCCTATCTCAAGGCTTCCCTGTTCTCCCTTCATGCATCCCAAACTTACTTCACTTTTGTTTCCACCTTCCTCTACCAGGTTGCTTCTCCATTGAGCTTTCTTCCCTCATTCAACCCTGTTTTATTCCCTTCCAGGCTTTTATGTCTCAGAAAATAGCGCTGGAAAGACTGGGAAAGGCTGGCAATGGTGGTGGCAACAGCAGCCATCGATCAATAGGATTGATTGACTGCTTAATTTGTGCAGAACACTGTACTGAGTTCTTGAGATAGTACAATGTATTAGAGTTGGTAGACTTGATTCCAGCAGCAGTGGCAACACTATTTAAAAGATGGAAAATTTCAAAGAATAAAAAAGCCACGGGGAGGGGGAAATAATTGGGAAATGAGTTTGATGTGCAGGGATGGGAGGTGGGAAAGCCACAGAATGAAAACCAGAGAGAATGGATCAAAGAGGGGAACAGGGAGGGAGGGGGCAGCAAGTGCTTTCTTTCCTCACAAATCTACAAATATGGAGAGCCAAGAGCAAAACGTTGGATTGTCATGTAACTTTCCTCCTAGTGTGTGGGCCAGTATTTATTCACAAGGACATAAAGAACTCAATCCCTGGAAACTAAACTGAACCAAGACACAGTTTGGCTCTGTGCGACTGGGGTGAATAGTCACCAGTTGTAAATTTATTCTAAGAAATGGAGAGACAGTAAGAAAATGGAGTCTTTCTATTCTCATACCCTTAATAAAGGAAGAATAATAGTTTGGGTTTTTTTAATACAGCCAGAAACCAAAGCATGCCAGGTTAGAAATAAAACAACACAGTTATTTCAATAAGCCTGTGACAAAAAACCCAAGGAAAGTCTTCAACAGAATTTTAAGGATCTACAAGAAACATTCCCTCAGATTACATAATCCCTCCATAAATATGGCACATAATTTTTTTTTAATTATCATGTAGTGTAACTGAATGAATTACCAACAAATCAAATGAAATCCCAATTTCATTCCCAAGCAACAAATTCAATTTGTCTGTTCATTTTCACCTAATAGAAACAGCCAAGCTAAACCGAAGAAAACAATTAAGGAAACCCATGGCGGGAGGAAGTGTCTCACTTCATTCTTAATTGGCTAAGTTTGGCTGATAGAGGTGAAACTAGCAAGGACACTGATGAGCAACTGGAATTCAGGAAATATGTTTTCATTTTACTTTGCCAGCTGTTGCCATTTCTCTTTATTGAAATAAATAGATCAGGTTTTTCAAAATGACACAAATTTGAAAAACAAGAGACTAAAGGACTTTCATCTAGAATATTCTTTCAGAGAAAGAAATCTCCAGTGTGCTGTTTCAGGATGAGTAGTAAGCCAATTCTAGGTTGGGGTCTCTCGTATTCACTAGGAAATTGTTTAAGAGATGGCTTTCTCGTTGGAAATTAAAAACTTCAGAATGGCAGATGGGTTGACTCCTCTTTGGAGGAATTGAATCAAGTTTAAAACTGTTGTCAGATGGCTCAATAGATTATGTCTACAGAGTCTCTAGATTAACTGAATTGGGATCTGTACCTGATCATCAGAGAAGTTTTCCACAGTCTTTTACCATACTATCAAACTCCCATCAGTGGCCTCGAGCATCTGAGGTAGCCAGTGATGGTCAAAGTAACTGAGCTCATGAAGATGATGGATATCATTCAAGAAAAGGCTACATGAAGCAATATCTTAAGCCCTCAAGAGTGTAAGACCATTGTAGGCAGGCAACGTTTACACCAACTCTTGTACTTTCCTGAGCGCTTAGCATTGTGCTCTTCACACAGTAAGTCCTCAATTAGTACCATTGATGATAAATATCATTGGTTGATTGATAATTTCAGAGTAGCCTAAATCCCCTCCCGGTCCAGACTACAGGCCTGGGTGTCATAAGGACCTGGGTTTTAATCCCAGCTCCACCACTTGTCTGCTGTGTGACTTGGGGCAATTCACTTAACTTCTCTGTGCCTCAGGTCCCTCATCTGTAAAATGGGGACTAAGACTGTGAGCCCTATTTGGGACAGGGACTGTTTCCAAGCTCATTAACTTGTATCTAGCCCAGTACTTAGAAGAGTGTCTGGCACATAGTAAGCTCTTAAATACTATTATTACTATTATTATTATTATTATTATTATTATTACTCCGGGCCTTTATAGTAGCACACCCCCTGACTTCCACTCTCCTCTTGCAGCTGGATTTCCTGCCTGTATCTCTCTGTCTCCCCCAGAAAATGATGTGAAGCTCAAACCACCCACCCCGTCTGCTCCTCTAAGTCCCCTCCCTCCAACCTACTTCATGAAGACATCCAATGTCAAATCCCTGTAGCATATTACTGGGGACCTCATGCATTTTAAAGACTACAAGACCTTTCACAGATGACACATTTAAGCTGGCCAGAGAGCTTTATGCTCTGACTAACGTTACTCCATAGAGAACTGGAGGCCAATCCTTTGGCATCTCTTCAGTGTCAAAAACCTCTGCCAGAAAAGTGTGAGTGACGCATGTGTAGCTCTCTTTTCTTATATAAATGCAGTCTGGTGCTTCTCATAATTATTCTAGACTGTGTTCTAGGGTCCTGGAGGAATCCTAAATTTTATAACACTAACGGCGTGCTATTTGTCAGCCCTTTCTACCTGCCAAGCACTGTACTGAGCACTGGGGAAGATACCCAACAATTAGGTCAGTGTTCAAACTACGCCCAGTGGAGTGATCCAAAATAAGAAACTACTTTATAAGCAATTGCACACCTTGCTCGAAGGCTGGGAAAAGCTATCTTGTCAGCCCTGATAACTTCCTAACAGAAATTGCTGCCAATATCATTTTTCAAATTCCCAACCCAGAGTGACACCTCAAGGTAACTGAGAGCTACAGAGGCTAAGTTTTCTAATGCTATAACCCTGTCTCTCAATCATCAAAAACAAAAACAACATGACAACAATAATCAGTCATCAAACCCAAAAACCACAGTACAACAATAATCATTAGCAATGAAACATCATGAGTTTTCAACATTTTTAAATAAGTGAGTGCATTCCATAGCAGAATCCTAATGTGTGAGTTATGAGGCAGAAAACATTACAATGTGATTGGTACTCACTGATGCTACATTCACAAAGTCATCATCAGATAAGGTTTCTAACATTTCAGAAACGGATGTTCGAATCAGTTTCAGCGTCAGGCCACTCACACTTCCGCTCCTAGACAAAATATAAACACATGGCTTAATAAATATCTTGGATTCAGAATTAAAACACCCACACCGACGATGCACACAAACTGGAACATTCCAGAAATTATTAAGTAGCTATTGGAAGCATATGTTCGGTTGTTCAATTAGAAGTCAATTACATGGGTCTGAACTAATGAAACCAAGGCTAATTTAAATTATTTGCAATTTGGTAAACATGCCAAATTAGACAGGTGTGTACTCAATTGTTTTCTGATCTCCACCTAGCCTTGGCCCAGTTGAAAGACTGGTTGTTAATCAAAATTCTATCGCACTGTCTGGAAAATGTGAAAGAGCTAACTTATCAGGACACATAATACACAAGAATATCAATTATCCAAATGTATTTCATCTGTGAACCAAAAATTGCGAAACAAATGTTGACCAAGCAGCCAATCTCTGGGAAGCAGCATGGCTCAGTGGAAAGAGCACAGGCTTTAGAGTCAGAGGTCATGGGTTCAAATCCCGGCTCTGCCACTTGTCAGCTGTGTGACTTTGGGCAAGTCACTTAACTTCGCTGGGCCTCAGTTCCCTCATCTGTAAAATGGGGATTAAGACTGTGAGCCCCCAGTGGGACAACCTGATCACCTTATAACTGCCCCAGCGCTTAGAACAGTGCTTTGCACATAGTAAGCGCTTAATAAATGCTATCATTATTATTATTTATGTCATGTCATAAGATTTCAAAATGCCTTTTTTCTAAAATTATACACTAAATTGCAGTGATGTCATATATACACATATCCTTTTTATAATGATGGCATTTGTTAAGCACGTACTATGTGCCAAGCACTGTTCTAAGTGCTGGGGGTGATACAAGGTAATCAGGTTGTCCCACATGGGGTTTGCAGCCTTAATCCCCATTTTACAGATGAGGGAACTGAAGCACAGAGAAGTTAAGAGACGTGTCCAAAGTCATACAGCTGACAAGTGGCGGAGCTGGGATTAGAAACCATGACCTCTGACTCCCAAGCCCGTGCTCTTTCCACTGAGCCACGCTGCTTCTCTAATTCAAGAAAGGCTACAAACTTCTAAATTAATTTAAAATCATAATTGCATTTTTTCAGTGGCAGCTGTGATGGCGAACATTCCACCCAAATGAAATCCCCTTTTTCTAAGAGCAAGATTTATAATTTTCTCTAATGACCCCATTTAGAATTTAAACCACCTTTTCCAAAGACATAGCGTATGCCATTCCTCACTTGGAAAAATGAGGTAAGACAATACCAGGTCCCCAGAAATTGTGAGACTCCTTGGGTCAGGGATTGGGTCTGCACTGCTTATCATGTATCCACCCCCGTGTTAAGCACAGCAGTTGGCATATGGAAAGTACTTAACAAATACCATTAACTCCAGACATACCGAGGCTTCCCCACAGGCACGCTGTGCTGGAGACGGGGGTGTAACATTAATTTCTAAATAATGAGGTGGCACTCATATTGCCCGCCACAAAAGTGGTAAGGAACTTGAATCACTCCCACTTGAGGTAGCTTCCTCTAGCTGTTTTATCCTGCTAAGGATAAGGGCAGGACAGGCACCATCTCATTGCATTGGCATTGAGGTCTATTTTAGGAGAGACAACAGTGACTACTAGAGTAAACCCAAAGCCTTCTGGCAAAGATGGAAAGAGAGTTAGCTGCAGAATCACAAATGTTCGCTTCATTTTAACAAGTATCTTGAGGATTATCGTTACAGTTAACGTTTTCCCAATTCATTAATCTCCAAGATCCTGTGCTTGTTAGAAACTTTAAGACAGCTAAATTGTAGATTCTTTGCTTCAGGGCAAACCCTAAATTGAGGAGAACTGCAAATGTTGACACAATCACCCATCTGCAAAATAGGCTGTGTTTAAACTCTACATTTTTTTTTCTCTCACATGTATGCTTTTCCAGAGCCAATGGACCCAGATTTAGATTTTTTTTCCTACAGCATAAAGCAATTGGAGACATCCATCAAGATGTCCCCCATCCCTTTAATAAAGCTACCCAGTAGCGTCCTTAGAGGAGGGCAAATTGTGTGAACATTCATGTAGCCTACTGAAAAGAGCACAGGGATAGTAGTCAGAAGACCTGGGTTCCCTTGGTCAAGTCATTTTACTTCTCTGGGTCTCAGTTACCTTGTCAGCAAAATGGGGATTAAGACTGTGAGCCCCATGTGGGACAACCTCATTACCTTGTATCTACCCCAGCCCTTAGAACAGTAATTGGCACACAGTAAATGCTTAACAAATATCATTATTATTATTATTATCTCACCATTTTCATTTATGATGTGAAAATCTCAGTCAGTTGTCATTTTTAACCACTCAACAATTGCCAAATTCCATAGTCATATCCTGAAAAATGGTTTTCTCTTATAATGGATTCTATTTGACTTTTACTTTATATTTGAAGTTTAAACTATTTTAAATAATATCATAAATGACCAATTTTCTAAATGAGACTCCAGCTACTCTAAATTTGAAAGTGAACACTGGAAATACAGTTGTGAGTTCCCAAACACATCAATCAATCAATCAAATCATATTTATTGAGCACTTACTGTGTGCAGAGCACTGTACTAAGCGCTTAGCACTGTACTAAGCTGTACACTGTACATCACCCCTGGACCTCTGACCAATATTTTTTGACATGTAAAGGCAGTCTTCTCACCCTATGTCACTTCTTTCCTGGAATATAAATATTTTACTCAGGTATACAAGTCCTCTCTTTTTCAACATATCAAACACTAATCCTTGCCTTGAACTTTCTGAGTTAACATAGGAGAAGCTCAATTTTATGATTCCATATAAATGTATGATCTTCAAACACTTACACATCCACCAGAATGAGCATATCTTTGGGAGAGGCGGCTCCTTGGATATACCTGTAATGATAAAAAAAAAATAGTGAACTCTGGAAAAATCATTAAGTTTTCCTATATGGTTCAGGAGACTGGGACTGGTTAAAAAGCATCCTGAACAAACTAAAGATTATTTACCAGTGAATCTCAGATAGAGACTGTCATGTACTCATTTCTTCATCTCTTACACTTGAGCTGGATGAACTCAAGCGAACATAACCATAGGAGATATACTGGCAGGAACACTGTTTTCCCATGTTCACAGCAGGTGCAAAATGGAAATATTTGAGTCAAAGAGAGTCTGGTAACAAATCTTACCAGAAGCCTTGTTCTCAACACCAAATTGTAAGATTTTTATAATAGTGCCTTTCCTGCAGCCCTATGAAAAGTCACATTCCCTGACATTCCCACATTCCTGTTGTGACTTATGGTATGAACTGGGGGTTGGGAGGAAGAGAGGTCAGGGTTAAAAAAAAACTGCTGGGTATGGTTGTCAGTCCAGTGATTTACAGAACAGAAGAAGGGAGGACTCATTCTTGCCCTTTCAACTCCGCAGGGCTGACAAAGTCCTGAAGGCACTTGGAGTCCTGAAGGCACTGGCCTTCTGGAGCTGGAATTGTCTCTAATGGTTAGATGTAATCTCGTCCTCTAGATTGTAAACCCATTGTGGGCAGGGGTTTTGTTAAATTGTTCTGTTGTACTCGCCCAAGCACTTAGTACTGTGCTCTCCACACAGTTAGCCCTCAATAAATGATTGATTGATTGATGGACTACGTTGAAAAATCCCAGATATGCTGGTAGCCTCCAATGGCCCTAGGAATGCAGGTTGCTCCAAACAGGTACCTAAAAACCACTTCAAATCCTCTGGATGATTCGAGTATCTGAAATAGTAAGCATGCCCAGAAAGGGTTAGAGGTCTTGGGAGAGTCACTGGGCTCTCTGAAATTACAGCTGATGGCTGTAGTTCCAAGTAGATTGAGCACAGATCACTCTACGTGACAGAGTCAGGTGACCTGGGATCTAATCACCTGTATATATGTATATATGTTTGTACATATTTATTACTCTATTTATTTATTTATTTATTTTAATTGTACATATCTATTCTATTTATTTTATTTTGTTAGTATGTTTGGTTTTGTTCTCTGTCTCCCCCTTTTAGACTGTGAGCCCACTGTTGGGTAGGGACTGTCTCTATATGTTGCCAACTTGTACTTCCCAAGCACTTAGTACAGTGCTGTGCACACAGTAAGTGCTCAATAAATACGATTGATTGATTGATTAATCCCAGCTCCACCATGGGCTTGCTGTGTGACCTTCTGCAAGTCATCTGACTTCTCTAGATTGCAGTTTCTACATCTGCAAAATGGGGAGGAAATATCTGTATTGTTTTTATTTTCCTTTTTTTTCTGGTATTTGTTAGGTGCTTACTATAGCCAGGTGCTATATTAAGCGCTGGGGTAGATACAAGTTAATCAGGCTGGACACAGTCCCTGCTCTACATAGCACTCACAGTCCTAATCCCCATTTTACAGATGAGGTAACAGGTGAAGAAAAGTGAAATGACTTGTCCAAGGTCACACAGCAGATGAGTGACGGAGCGGGGATTAGAACCCAAATCCTTCTGACCTCCTGGTCCATGCTCTATTAGGCCATGCTGATTCTCAGTTCTCCCTCCCTCTTAGACTGTGAGCCTCCCATGGGCCAGGAACTATGTCTTATCTGACTGAAATATATCTATGCCAGAGCTTAGTACTGTGCTTGGCACATAGTAAAATAAATACTACAGTTGTATTGTTATTAATATGAGTCAGTGGTCCTGTGAATGAAGCAGGCATTGGCCTGCTTCTGCCCAGAGAACTGCTGTTGTCCTTTATGCTAAATCAAGAGGTCGGGTGCCACAACCTCAGAATTACATCTAAAAATTTAGCGCCAGAAGGGTTGATCATCCAATTTTACAATTATTCTGAACCAATCTGGAACTATTTAAAGGCCTAGATGATTTGAGCATAAATCTAGCTCTCCTATACACAGGATCAATTGTTTCAAAGTGCCTAACTCAACTTCTAATCACGGCATTCTCTCTCCCCAGTGAACATAATTTTGTTCCTTTTAATTGAACTCAGCAGAACAAGTTACTCAAATCTGGGACTTAAATGGTCAGTCTGCCTAACTAAAATTACTTTGGCAAAAGCAATCCTGTATTTTTAACTTTATGCCAAGCTAAGATTTTTATTTGGCTCATCTTTCCAAGAGACCTTACCATGGTCTTCTGCGTACATCGTACAGGTCAATCTTGTTTGGAGATCGGCTTTTATCTACCCATGGAGAAGCTGAAAATTAAGCAAATCATGAAGTCAAAATATCACACTACATTCATCAAAAAACAGCACTATTTCCAAGGCTTTCAAATACACCATAAAAGTCCAATTTCATAAATCTACAGCAGAGATACAGAAAAATAACCCTCCCTTCTTAAAGGGAAAAATGGCACCACTGTTCCATAGGAAATCAATAAAAGTCAATTCTCTTTTTTGCATCATTCAGAAAGGGACTTACACGTAGACATAGGCCATTTTCTTGGTACGTATTGCAGAGTGATTTCCCAGATGTCTTAGACATATAACCTTTTATGTTCAGACACACTATCTTCTGAACCTTTTATAGAAACCTTATTTTGCACAAATGGAAACAGCATTTTCCATTTCCTCAGCCACATTTATCCATTTAAGTTCTTCCCATGTTTTCTTTCACAATGAGAATCCACATTTATTACCTCTATTACCATGTTACTCCAACCCAGCTTTCTGGTAGAAACTAAATTCTGGGAAATATTCTTGCCTTTTCCTCCTGTTTATCGCAAGAAGGATTTCCTTCACTACCTTCTATGCAATCATTTCTGCCAAAAGGTCATTGCCTATTTAAGGAGGTAGAATATGTAATAATTTTGCAATCTTTCAAACTAAACCTCAACCAAATGTTTTTTTTTTTCCCAATCACACTGGTTTACTCTCAAAATTGTGTATGTGAGAGTCTTCTAGAATCATTTCTAGAATAATTTTCTTTCTAAAATTCTTGTCCTATCTTGAGGGGGTTGTGCTTTACACCAACTAACACAAATTCATTCCACTCATTCATTCATTTATTCATGGGAGGCAGCATGGCATTGTTGATAGAGCATGGGCCTGTGAGTCAGAAGGTCATGGGTTCTATTCCTGACTGCCACTGTCTGCTCTGTGACCCGGGGCAAGTCACTTCACTTCTCTGTGCCTCAGTTACCTCATGTGTAAAATGGGGATTGAGAGTATGAGCCCCACATGGGACAAGGATTGGTATGGTATTAGTTAAGTGCTTACTGTGTGCCAAGCATTGTTCTAAATGCTGGGGTAGATACAAGATAATAGGATTGGACACAGTACAGGTCCCACATGAGGTTCATACTCTTCTTCCCTGTTTTACAGATGAGGTAACTGAGGCACAGAGAAGTGAAGTGACTTACCCAAGGTCACCCACTAGACAAGTGGCAGAGCTGGGATTAGAACAATGATCTTCCAACTCCAAGGCCTGTACTCTATCAATTACACCATGCTGCTTCTCATTAGCTGTATCATCATGGACATGTGCTCCATGTCTGTGCATCTAATAATAGAGATAAAGTCTAGGATTGACAAGTCTATGGAAAGAGAGTTTAAAAACATTCAAAATTTATATTAGAGGAAACAAGCACTGAGGAAAATAAACAAAAACAAAAAGTAAAGAAAGAAAAGATAAAAACAAGTCTTTTGAAAAAGGGGCGACCGATTATGTTATTATCTTTGGAAGAATAAATCTATCATAATGATTTAAGCCTGCAGTCCATGTAGCTACTGCTTCATAGCTCAATTACTTTTTTTCTTTACTGAAAAATTACAGCAATTATGAAGGAATTCACTTTGAGTTTAAGTTTATTGGTTAAATCAAGAGAAAACACTCATTAGGAGATTTTTAATCAAACACGGTACTCAAAAAATATCCATTGCTGAATTCTCCATTATCTGTTAAATGTTGTGGCATTAAAAGTGGATTAGACGGAAAAAGCACTTATTCACTTTAAATTAGCAGGCTCTACTTGGATAAAACAATTAAAGTTCAAGCTGATTGACACCAAGTTTCTAAATAAGGTAAGGTAATCACAATAAAATGGCTGATTTAATCATTTTAATATTTTTTTTCCAAGATATTAAAATCATAATCACACAAGTGGTATTAGATTAGAGATTTACGGGTGACTGATGCCAAGGTCTGGGACAAAGTTTGCCCTACTGAGCGGGCTCTAAGGACTGCCCTACTCTGGGAGGTCAATAAAGCAACAGTCAAGCAGGGATAATATTAGAGGTTAGACCAGCGGGCTAGCAAGTGCTTAGTACAGAGCTCTACACACAGTAAGCACTCAATAAATACAACTGAATTAATGAATGAATGTTAGTTTTGATGGAGAGGGAGAGATAGGTCCTGGAATAGTTGTAGAGTTAAAGGTGTTGAATAGGTGATGGGGATTGTGGGTGAGGGAATTAATGAAGGGGGAATAGAAGACTTAATGAGACAGAGAGAGAGCTGAGTTGTAGTAGATATGAGAAAAGAGTCTCATAACTGCCCTTCGGTACGTCTCATTCCTGCCCAGTTGGCCTTCCTTTAGGTTTCGCAGTCTTAATCCCCACTTGCCAGATGAGGTAACTGAGGCACAGAGAAGTTAAGAGACCTGTCCAAGGTCATACAACAGACAAGTGGCAGAGCTGGGATTAGAACTCAGGTCCTCTGACTTCCAGGTGCATGCTCTTTCCGCTATGCCATGCTGCTTCTCATTTCTACCCAATTAAAAAATTGTTTTTTTTCAAACACACAGAGCTTTTGCTGGGGACTCAGCTTCTCTGATGTTAACCATTTAGGCCAAAAAATGTTTTTTCTATGACTGACTCAGAGAAGGCTGGTATTATTTTAGTAGGCAATTTAGGGAGGCAGTGTGGTCTAGTGGAAAGAGCACAGGCCTGGGAATCGGAAGACCTGGGTTCTAATTCTGACTTTGCCAACTGCTTTGCCTATTGCTAGCTGTGTGACCTTAGGCAAGTCACTTAACTTCTCAGTGCCCCATTTTCCTCATCTGTAAAATGGGGATTGAATATCTGATCTCCTCCCACTTAAGATTGCGAGCCTCATGTGGGACAGGAACTGTGTCCAACCTAATTTACTTGTACCTACCACAGGGCTTGGAATAGTGTTTGACAAATAAGACCTTAAGGAGTACCATAAAACAAACAAACAAGCAATTCCAGGCTGATAAGCCTAAAATAAAATCTCATCCTGAATAAAATGGAACATTAAAAAGAGAGGCTGACATTTTAAATGCAGTTTTGGGAAGTTGACATTTCTCTTTTCATAGACATGAAAACTTGAGGCGGTTTTTAGAGTTAGGAAAACATAGTTTCCAAGTATTTCAGGGTACTAATTAGAACACAATTAGCTGCCACTTGGAGTGGGTGTGCACAAAGGGAATGTATCTTCAATCCATCACTACTGGCATTAAAATCTCCTAACATCTGGAATGAAAAGGCTAATTAGTGGCTGCTCTGTTCATTGTTGGCTCATGTTAGCCATAGAGCTGCCTTAGCAACTTAATTTTAAATTTTAATAATTTCCAATTCATTTCTTTGGATACCAATTGGTATTTCTGCTACAAGGAAGAACTACCCTGAAGTCAGGCATCTTGTACTTCCTCAGAAGAAAGCAGAACAATTCTAACTTCCCCTCTTCCCCAGATACTTTGCAGAGTGAGAAAGCCTCCGTAGTGCATCAATCTGTGACAGTACCAGTGATAATTCACTTCTGACTCAAGCAAAATGCCAAAAAAATTACTTTCAGCATCTCCACTAATGACACTGAGCAGTACAAAGCCCTCTTGCTGAGGTAAAACCATTCTTCCTCCTGAACATGACACCCAGCTTCCTTCATCCAAAATTGGATTTAAACAATCTGTGGAAGGGGTTCAAAGTGAATGGCCCAAAGAATTATTTTTGGTGTTGTCTAAAATGTCAGATTTTAGATTTGCTTTGGTTGTTTTCCCAGGACAGGCCCAGAAATGAGGCTTTTACTTTTTTGGAACTTGCCAAGTGTCTCAGAGCAAAGGGCATTTATTGAGTGCTTACTTTGTGCACAGCATTGTTCTAAATCCCAAGTGCTTAGTACAGTGTTCTGCACACAGTAAGCACTCAATAAACACTACTGAATGAATGAATGAATGAAATGCTTGGGAGAGTACAATAAAATGGACCCACAACAAGCTTATAGCCTAGAGGGGGAGACAAATATTAACATAAATAAACAAATAAATTACAGCTATGTACATAAGTACTTTGGGCCTGAAGGGGCAGCAAATAAAGGGAGCAAATCAGGGCAGTGCAGAAAGGCATGGGAGAAAAGGAAATGAGGGCTTAGTCTGGGAAGACCTTTTCTAGGAGATGTGCCTTCAATAAGGTTCTGAAAGTTGGGAGAGTAAATTATCTGTCAGATTTGAAAAGGGTGGGCATTCCAGGCCTAAGGCAGGCAGTGGGTGAGATAGATGAGATCGAGGTATAGTGAGAAGGCTGGTATTAGGAGCAATCAGGAGCTTTTCTCTGGACAACTCCTCACATCCATCTGAAACCAACACTGAAACAATGCAGGGAGAATATTATTATTAGTGGTAATAGCAATAATAATAATGGTACTTGCTAAGTACTTACTATGTGCCAGGCACTATCCTAAGGGCTAGGATAGATACAAGCAAATGAAGTTAGACACAGTTCCTGTCCCACTTGGGGCTCACAGTCTCAATCAACATTTTACAGATGAGGTAATAGGCCAAGAGACATACCACTGAGTGAAGTCATCAAGTCTACAGTTCCTAATCACATAATTCCTACCCAACATTTCTTTTAGCTCCTTATTCCATTCACCCTTTTTTAACACAATTTAAAATACTTTATTTCTGCAAAATAATTGTAAGGCACTGATCGCTGTTGCTCATAGATCAATGCTTTAATTCTAATATTAAATATAAACTAACACAAATAAAATACTTCTAGATTTTCAAATGATGTGAGCATGTATCAGTGTTTTCGCTTGAGTTTTAGTCACAAGGGTGCTTGGTTTTTTAATACCTTTCTAATCCAGTGAGGAATGCTTTATCAATATAAAGAAAGTTGTTAAAATACCAATTCTATTTTCTAATATGGAAAACCAGCTATTGTGATTTCCATGTGTCCAGTCCATTTCTCGAATAACCAATCTAATTTATCAAGTACCCAATTACCAAACTGCACAACACATTATTTATAAGGCAACAATCTTGATGGAGAAGTCATTCTCCACTAATATAGCAGATGGTGGTTAACTCATGTAAAACACCTCTTTGACATAAAAGAGCTATTGTCTACCAGCAGGAGGGCTAGGGAAGATAGATAAGTGTTGTGGTTAAATGGAATATTAAATGAGTTTAAAGGCAGAAAATTGCCCATTTTGTTAATTATTTATTATACTTTATAGGTAGCCATTAGGTGTTGCACTGCAATGAACAGGGACAAAGCAAATCCCATTAAATCCCCAATGGGGTTTGGTTCTGAGAGAGAGGTGTTGTCAAAATATGTCAGACAGAGCTGGAGAGAAAATGCAGTTCACACCAGATCTTCTATGCCTACAAGATAATGAATCCTATTCTGCCTTGGCCATCCTATTGCATGTCCAGCGGGGGCAAATCTTCCTTCTCTTCTCTCTCTACCCGACTCCAGATTATCTGAGGTAGGGACACTAGTAAGAAAAGATCCCTAGCTTTCTGAACTTTTGCCCATAGAACTGTGGCTTCCAAGAGGATTAGAATTGTTGGGAGAGGAGATTCCTCTTCCTCTTCCAAGCTCTGCATCCAACTCCCATCCCAGCCTCTGACCTGATGCACAAATAACCTGGTTGGGCAGTTAATTTCTGGCATTACCATCTGTGTTCTATGTGAGAAATATTTTCCCTGCTTCTCACAGAAAGCCATGGAGGGAAACCTTAGGGCATTTGATTGTGGTTTTCTTTCAGCCTATCCTTTCTCCTTGGATGAAAGAAGGGAAGAAGTGGAGATAGAAATCAATAAGTAAGATTTAAGGATGAAAGGAATAATAGTATGTTTCCAGCCATACGCATGAAGTTGAAGGAACTCCCCACTCATTCATATTGATGTGAGAAAAAGACAAGTTTCAGAACTTAAAAGAACCAGTTCTTCTATAAGGAGTGGGCTGCATGCGTGAAAAACCCTTACTCATTAGAGGAAGCTTAAGACCATAGTATTCATGACAGGGCTGGAGATGCACACATCCATTTCTTCTGACCCCACCTTTTGCTGATGCACTTTGTCGAAAGAATTTTCCCTAATTTGTCCATCCCACTCCATTCAAAATTCAGAATGAAAATCTGCATTCTGGCAGAACTGTTCCCCCTCCGCATGGACTGTGACTATGAATCAGAGACTGTTTCTGATTTGATTAGCTTGTATCTAACTTAGTGCTTAGAACAGGGCCTGGCACATACCACAAATACCACAATTATTATTATTAAGATTACTATTAATTGAGTATATATTTATATTAATGACTGTCTCTCCCTCTAGACTGTAAGCTCATTATGGGAAGGAAATGTGTCTGTTTATTGTTGTACTTTACACTCCCTAGTGTTTAGTAGAGTGTTCTGCACACAGTAAGTCCTCAATAAATGCAACTGAATACTTCAATAGAACAAAATAAAGAAGGGCAATAACATTGAAACAAATCTACCTATCCACTGACAGATTACTTAATAGCAGCATGCTTAGTCGACAGACACAGGCCTGAGGGTCAGATGACTGGGGTTCTGATCCTGGTTATGCCACCTGCATGCTGTGTGACCTTGGACAAGTCACTTAACTTCTCATTGACTTGGGTTTCCACATTTCTAAAATGGCAATTAAATACCTCTTCTCCCTCTCAGAATGTGAGCTTCCTGTGGAAGAGGGACTGTATTAGACCTGCCCATACTGTATTTACACCAGTACTTAGTATGGTTTTTGGCCCACAGTAAACATTTAAATACCACTATTATTTATTATTATTATTAATGATGATTATTATAAAGAAGCAGAAGAAAGCAGGAAACTCCTCCCAAATCAGAAAAGATATCTATGAGAGATGGAGATGGATGCTAACGTGGACCACAAATTTAATAGCCTTATTATATTATTCTGATTATTCAAAGAGAAGTGGTTTAGGTGACAATTCAAGCTTTTCCTACTTATTTCACGCACATCATTATCCCTTTAACCCTGCAATTTGCAATCAACAGTGAGGTTAATGAATTGATACCACCCAAAATTGCACATAACTTCAATTTGAAAATTGAGGTTAGGCCATATTAGCTTTTTGTGAGTAGGGAGCATGTGTACCAACTCTATATTATACTCTTCCAAGTGTTTAGTAGAGTACTCTGCATACAGTAAGTCAATAAATACCATTAATTGACTTTTTAACATGGCATTTGTTAAGAGCTTACTCTGTGCGAGGTCCTGTACTAAGTGGTGGGGCAAACACAAGATACAGGTTTAATCACCATTTATTATAGATGGGATAACTAAGGCACAGTGAAGTTAAGTGACTTGTCCAAGGTCACACAGATAAGTGGCAATCAGGATTAGAACCCAAATCCTTCTGACTTCCAGGACTATGATACACTAGGCCTTGTTGATTGACTGATTGATATTCATCCTAGCTCAAGCCCCCTTCCCCAAATGATAAGGTGAGAAATGCTTAAGTAATACTTCTGCCATGTGCAGAAATATTTCAGTTTTATCAGTTACATAGCAGTCATGTCCCAAACCCAAAAAAGTAAAATATAACTTTTTGTTTTATCTTTTCTCTTTTATCTTTTTTATCATCCTTCCTTTAAATCTCCTTACAACATGTACTGCTAAACTGTATACTTGCTTTGGGAAGGGAACGTGTTTACCAACTCTTCTTATACTGTTACATTGTATTCTCTCAAGCACTTAGTGTAGTGCTCTGCACGCGGTAAGCACTCAATAAATGATTGATTGATTGTTCATTTTAGTGGATTTCAGTTTTATACACTATAAAAAATAAGTCTTGTGTCTAGATGTGAGCAGCAGAAAAAATCTGAAGCACAAATTTATTTCCTAAGTATGATTTCTTAATGGACAGTGACAGTCAATGCAGCATTTTATGTGTATTTGAAGAACTGTTACTCCCTCTTCCTCTGAATTATAAACACAATGCCACTGACCAAAATATACATTAGTGCACATCATACTGGACTACACCATTATCTCTGGGGTTTTTTGCTATCATTTTTAGTGATCCATAGGTCGCTTTCTATATGAAAATTCCTCAATAAAACCAATGGAATTGGGAAGTTTCCAGTTGAGGGAAAGGTCCCTGGTATAAAAGCTGATGGAGAAGAGAATGGTGTTTGAAGGTCTGTTGTAAACTCACTGAGGGCGGGGGATGTTATATTGCCACATTGTATCGTATCAAGTGCTTAGTACAGTGGTCTGCACACAGTAAGTGCTAATTAAATATGATTGACTGACTGACTGGGTCGACACAATTTGAATACCCACCCCCACAAGAGCAATTCATGCACAGAGTGCTGCATTTTCAAACCCGACAAGCCTTTTTTCTATTATCACACTTCAGTAAGCCATGTCCGGATATATGATCCCGAAGGGAGTGGTTTTGATTTCCTTGTCTATATGGCTGCACCACACTAATCCTTTATAACAACTTAGAACATGTTCAAGGTTTATATCTTTCTTATAGTACCTAGATGCTTTGTATCTCATTTGGAAATCCTAATGTACTTAACAATAAAGAAATGCTTCCTGGAGATTTATTTAACTCTAACCTGAAATGAAGAAAACCCCTTTATTAAAGATCATATCTTTACTCAAACAATCATAAAAGGGAAAAGAAGAAGACTAATAAGATATTAGACAAATGTCATATAAAGATGAAGTACTGCTTCTTTTAAAAGTGAACTAATTACGGAAGAGAAAATGTGCTGCCTGCACTAGCATTATAATGAAGCTTTTATTAAAAATGAGAATCCCAATTATAGTGCAATTAAAGAGATATTAATGTGTGAAATATGAACTTTTGGTTGGTCATTTCTTCATTTAAATAGACAATAATTTTCTGAAGTTGAAACTTCTTTTGCTCACATTAGTTGTTACCTATGTTTCATTTTTTGACTAAAAACCCTCAGAAGCCAATGCTAAAGGTCCTTCTATTTAAGATATGACTTTTAAAATATCAGGTTTGAGAATTTAATCATTTGGAAAAAAGACATGTATCCTAAATTGGATTTCTTTTTAGATCATTTAGCTCTCTACTTGAAATTAATTATGCAAATGCAATAGACTGTGTATTCTGTGTATTATGATCTGTTTCACTGGCTGTTTAAAAAAAACACCTCATTGTAAATGCAAAATGTTAAATGAATACAACTTGATACACAATTGATATTAGTTCAAGAGAAATATTTGGCTTTTGCAGTGTTAGGTTACAGGTAATTGATTGTTGGCATGGAAAAAAAAATATTCAGGCCAATCACTGTAAAAATGATGATGCTTTTGATTTAATATTTGAGACCATTAAACAGATGTGACATAAAATGATCTTTGAGCCAAAGTAGTACTGACTGGGAAAATGCCTTAGTAGGAAATAAAATATGTTCAACCTCTGAATCAAAGTCAATTCAGCTACATTTCAGAAGCACAAAAACTGCTACCAAACTAAAAAGCTGATCAATATTGCTTTAAGGAGACAGGCAAAAGTCCAGGGCAGGGGGCGAGTGGAGAATGGGACTCACACATGTTAACTGTTAACTGAGAATATAAGTAAATGGCAGTTTGATCCCAAGACAATTTTTCTATTACTCCTCCTGATTTCTTTAAAATAAAGGCAAAAAATCATCCTCCAATCTTCTTTCTATAGCATGTCCCTAGTGCATTGTGGCATGCAATAAAGTTTCTCCACCTGTAAAATGGGATTCAATATCTGTTCTCATTCTATTTAGATGTATGAGTTCCATGTGAAACAAGAATTGTGTCCAATCTACTCATACTATATCTACTCCCATGCTTAGGACAGTGTTTGTCACACAGATGGCGATTTAAAATATACCATTAATTACTGTTATTATTATCATTTTTCTTTCATATTAAGAACAATACCACCTAAAAATTTCAATCTGTGAGGTGGGGAATGTAATACACTTCTCTATTACTTTTTCATTTTTTCACATCTTAATTGCATGTATGTTAATATTGGCAGAGTAAAAAGTTTGAACAAAAGTATTCCTTTGTTCTGTGGAGTTTGTTTGGAATTATTCCTAGCTAAAATGCAAAAAATATTTATTCTGGTGAGGATCCAACACCCTCATCTTGTTCTCAAGAAACAAGGAAGTTCTCAATACTTTTAAATTGTCTGTGAGCTGACTACTTATCCCTAACAAATGAATTTGTGAGTTCAAATACAACACATACAGATTAATTGTGGGTCTTTGAATTTTCCGTTTTTCTCCACTCTACTACCTTCCAGGACCCTTTAGGACTCTTCCAGTGATAGCATTATTGAGTTCTCTTGTCAGCATTACTTAATTCTTTCATTTTCAGATGATACTCCAGCATTTATTTCAACTTTTTTTTCCTTTTTAAGTATTTTGTCTGACTTCCAGAGTGGTTAAAGCTCATTTCATTTTAGTGTTAATGTTAACTATTTAGCCCAGATCATGGTAGATCAGTTAGCCATAATTTATTTAATTATATTCATGCCTGTCTCCCCCTCTACACTGTAAGCTCATTGTGGGCAAGGAATGCATCTGTTTATTGTTATATTGTACTTTCCCAAGCTTTTAGTGCAGTGCTCTGCACACAGTCAGCACTCAATAAATATGACTGAATGATATGATATATGATTTAAGACATAAATAGTATCCTTTTTAAATCACTTTCTGCATTTACATATATAAACAAAGCAGGTAATTACAAGTATCATTGGACCTTATTTACAATGCTACTTTCAGATACACATACTGTTTTGATTAATTTGGAGGAATTTGGGGAATTCATTCATTCCTTCACTCAATCACGTTTACTGAGTGCCTACTGTGTGCAGGATGCTGTACTAAGCGCTTGGGAGAGTATAATACAACAATAAACAGACACACTCCCTGCCGACAATGAGTTTACAGTCTAGAGGGACTGTATTAAGTGTACTTCATATACCTATGGGAAGCAATACTTCATGTCAACCTCCTTAGCTTAATATTCTATTTTCTTGGAACTAGCTATTCCGTCTATTGCAAGTAACAAAATGCACTTACCTGGGTAATACCTGGCCAGGCCTGTTGCACTGCCAAACACCTGCCACAACAAGGTGGGGTCTTCATCACGATTCTTTTTGAAAACTTCATCAAGGGAACTGGTCCAGTTGAGTTCATTTAACACTATCGTGGCTGGAGAAGAATCAAGAAAAAAATGTTATGAACTAAGAGTTTTTGAAGGTAAAATAATTAAAGTTGTTTTGCTTCAGCCCGTCACTATAATTTCTCATCTTTTACATGGTCTGATTCCAAAAACATCTTTTCTGTCCAGAGTTTTAAAGAGCATTCTAATTGCAATTCAAATGCAACCTCAGATTTGGCTGAAAATTGAATACTACCAAGATAAATGCAAAAGCTCTGTAAAACATGTATGGCATGTTTCAGTTTTTTCTGTCTTGTACAGAATAATTATAGCATTTATTATGGGCTTACCACATGCTAAGCTCTGGTATCACAATAATGGTAACAATTGTGGCATTAAGTGCTTACTATGTACCAAGCGTTGGGGCAGATTCAAGATAACCAGGTCATTTCCCACATGGGACTCATAGTCTAAGTAGGAGGATGAAGAGGTATTGAATCTCCATTTTACAAATAAGGAAACTGAGGCACCAAGAAGTTAAGTAACTTTTCCAAGGTCACAGCCAGGATTAGAATCCAGGTCTTCTGATCTGATCTGAGGCCAATTGGGTAGCTAGGTCATATATATGTGTTTCATGCCTCCCAGCTCTATGCTCTTTCCATTAGGCCATCTACCTACCTTAATTCCTATTTCTGCCCTTAGCAAAGAGGATAGCAAAATGCTCTGCTGGGCACAAAGAGAAAACATCAACTCTTGCTCCAAACCAGATTATTTTCTTCAGCTTCTGACATAATCATTTTGAGAGGTGATTTACATGTAGAACACTAGGCATTATGGAGCATCACTGGCTTAAAGCCAACTTGCACCAACACTCACTGAAATATAGACTTGGGGGTGCTAGAGGGAGAAATTTCTAACTTCTACATGCATTTGCTATTAGAAAAAAAACTGAATGACTAAACGTCCTGAAGACAGGAATCAAGTCTTTAACTTTTATTTTATTAACAATAATAATAGTAATAGTGGTATTCATTAAGCACTTTCTGTGTGCCAAGACTGACTAGACACAGTACCTACCCAACCTGAGGCTCATAGTCTAAGTAGGAGGAAGAACAGGTACTTAACCACCATTTTACAGACGGCAAAATTGAGGTACAAGTAAGTTAAGTAACTTCGCTTTAATAACTTGCAGGCAAGTGTCAGAGGCAGGATTAAAATGCTGACACATAGACCCATGCTCTTTCTTACTAGGCCACACTTCATTTCACTTTTCTCTCTAAGTGTACTCTCCAGGCACTTATTACAGTGTTCTACATACAGTAGGTATGCAGTAAATATGATTGAATCACCCGTAAAGGCATATACAAATATATGTGTGTATATAAAATGTGTGTCTATAATTATAGCAAAACCCCAAAATATTTTGTTCAGCATATACAAAAAGGAGAATAATAAATGTCTCCGGTGGAAAGAAATGGAGATGCTATACTCAACAATTGGAAGAATGAGAGATACTTCTTCTCACCCCACCCTGTTTCACACAGCTCTTCTAGGGTTAGGTAACTAAAATTAATCAATCATTGGTATTTTGCTGACTATATGCAGAGCACTGTACTAAGCACTTGGGAGAGTACAACACAACAGAATTAGCAGATGTTCCCTGTCCATAATGAGTTTACAACTGGAAATTTTGATAATTTCTTCAGTCACAGTGTTTATGGCAGGCAGAGAAGAGAAAAGATCATTCCCTCAAGCACAATCTCTCCTGCCTTGGTTGGCAGGTTCACTTGCCATTCATTCACTCATTCAGTGGTATTTATTGAGTGCTTACAATGTGTCAGGCAATGTACCATGCACTTGGATAGATACAAGCTAATCAGGTTGGACACAGTCCATCTCCCACATGGGACTTACAATCTAAATCTCCATTTTACAGATGAGGTAACTGAGACCCAGAGAAGTTCAGTGATTTGCCTAAGATCCCACAGTAGATAGCAGAGCTGGGATTAGAACTCCAATCCTTCTGACTCCCAGATCTGTGCTCTAACCATGAAGCCATGCTGCTTCTCATTTCTTTCTTTTTACTTTCTTCTTTGTTTCAGGATGGGATTGAACAATGAGACTATTCAAGACAAATCTACTGCCTTTATGACCAATGCAGATCTCCAAGGGAGCCAGATAATTCAGATAACTAAGATTATTGTCAAAGTGATCAAAGGGCTTCTTCCATGAAAATAGAAACCACAAATAAGAAGCTCTATTAGAATTGTAAAATTGGGCTGGGACCAGCTTTCTAAAACCTGGCTCATTACTGCAGACTAACAAGATTTTCATCTTTATGGATGTGATCACTTGTGGAAAGATCAGTTGTGTGCATATTAATATTCATGAGCTGGGTCCATCAATAACAAACTGAAGAAACCAGGAAATTCATATTCTTAAACATGATCGGCAGAGAAGGTAAGTGGCCAGTTACATGGAATCCATATTCACAAAGATGATCTGAAATAACACTTGTTATTCATGGATATCTGCATTAGTAAAGAATATATTAGATAGAAGAGGGAAAGGTGATATTTCTGTGATAGATATAACAATGTTGCAGCAATGATCAAGTGAATAAAAAATTGGATTTTTTTCTGAAACAGATAAAATGTATTATTCCCCAATCTGCCCTAAATATCTGGTTAATTTTCCCAATTCCCATTCATACTAGGGAACAGCTGGCACTCGATTAGAAGAAAGTAAGGCATTATTTGTTTCTGGGGCTGTTAGTATTCTCCTTTGTCTTGCCTGATAGTATTATAGCTAGAATGGCTACAACTATGATATGCTCATTGTGAATGTGATTATTAATAGGTGGAGAAATGAAAAGATGAAAAGATCACTTATACCCTAAAATACTCAACAAAAGCTTTATTAAAAAGTATGATTGAAATTAATTTCCAGTTTTTGCAAAGCAAGTCTCTTTTTCACACTCACAAAAAAAATCTATTAGGGCTATTTTCTCAATGTTCGATCTATGCTGATTTATTTTACTCATGCTGAGTTACATATTCATAGCAAAATTAGTTCATCACTGAATTTTCTTTCACTTTATCCTATTCAAATATATCTGGATAAATGATTATAACATTTAGTTCCAGGATTGTTTTTAATTTTTAAGGTATAAAAGGTATAAAATGATGGGTTATATTTGCTTATGTCAAAGTTCAAATATTCATCTCAGAGTAAAATAAAAAAATTCAATACTCTGTTAAACTGAAAATTCAGAAGTTCAAGCTTAAGATATATACATGGATTTCATCTGTGAAAACAAAATGTTAAAATCTTTTGAAGGAAACAAGATGTATTTTTAAAGACTGAATCTTACAATAAAAAACATCTTTGATATCTTCAGTTGTGGTGGTGGTGGTGGTGGGTGGGTGTGTGTGTGTACAGACACACACCCCCCCCCCCACCTCACCCCCAGCACTCTCAAAGCACACAGACTCACAAAAATATACTGATAATAATAGAGGTCAACAAGGGGGAAAAGGAACAAAATAGTTCACCAAGAGTAATTGTGTTCCTTAGAGATATTTTGTTCTTTATATCAGTATGTAATGAAGAAACACAAGTTCACAGAAATCATACAACTTGTGATATTGATTAGAAAAATAAGCTGACCATATTTTTCCATCACTTTTCACTTAACACAAATTTAACCTGAGCTAAGATAAGAAGCCCTCCACATATTCCTGTTTTAGCCATGTACACAGCGTGGCTCAGTGGAAAAGAGCCTGGACTTTGGAGTCAGAGGTCATGGGTTCAAATCCCAGCTCCGCCAAGTGCCAGCTGTGTGACTTTGGGCAAGTCACTTAACTTCTCTGTGCCTCTGTGACCTCATCTGTAAAATGGGGATTAAGACTGTGAGCCCCCCGTGGGACAACCTGATCACCTTGTAACCTCCCTAGCGCTTAGAACAGTGCTTTGCACATAGTAAGTGATTAATAAATGCCATTGTTATTATTATTATGTACACGCAAAACAGTTTCACTATTTATTGCTTAGTATATGAAGAATTTTTTTGAATGAATTGGATTTGTATTACAAAATATACAAATATATTTTGGTTGTACTCTTCTGCTATATACACTTGAAGATCTGTACATATATTTTAAACCACAACCACACTATTGCCACCCCAAAACAGTAGATGTTGAAAAGAAACACAAATGTCACCATGCAAACTCCTCAAAATAGTTCAGCACCTCCACTCTTAGGATTTCTTCCCTTATTTCATTTTCAGATTATGAATGCACCTATTTTAACTTACTGTGTGAGGGTAGGCTATATTTTTAAGAAAAATATTCACCCAGACTACAGCATGATTAAAGGAATCAGTGGCCCAGAGCAGGGTGAGTCTATAAGAGTGACTTAGCCACGAGTCAAATTCCCTCTTCTTACAGCACATGGAATACATTTTATATATGGTATTATGTTTTTTTCCAAAAGGACATTTGTGAAGTCCTTTTACTTATGCCTCAGTGTGGTGCCATTAGGAGTGGAACAGAGAAAGCTTAAAAAGCTTCCTTTTGTTGCTTTGGCCAACAGTTCTCCAGGTGATATACTTTACCCATGATTTTACTGAACTATGTAGAGGCCAATGCAATTGATCTTAGGTTCTGGGGAACATCAGAGAAGGGTGAAAACTCAGATGGTTTTACGGACTGCCTTCTTGGCTAATTATTTTGGTGGGACTTGTTTCTGTTCATTATGGGAGGGGTGGTAAAAAATGCTGGCAAACATTTATTGAGGGACAATAATCCTGTTTAAGAAGATGAGTTTTTAAAGGAAGTTTAGCAAATTGGAGTAAGTGTAGGAGGGCTAAGTTCTAACCTAGATGCATTTTAGATCTAGATGTGAGAGTAAAAATGACACCTACAAAAAATAAGATAAATCTGTTGAGAATGAGGGTGAAGTGGTTAATGAGAGGCAGGAAATGGGAGAAGAAAAATGAGTAGAGATCACATGACATATAGATTTAGAGTATTAACCATAACAAAATGTGAACTTGAAGGTAATTAGTACATTTCTTAAGAAGATGATTGGGTGCTAAAAGATGAAATATATATCTGGAGGCATACAATTCTATTTTCCGAGAAAAATGTGTTCACTTATAATAGATAACATCTCTTCAAAGATACTTGATTATTCAAATAATACTTTCAGGTATTCACTTTAAAATCTCCATGCTGGTTAGCCACGAGTCAAATTCCCCCTTCTTGAAGCAAATGGAATACATTTTATATATGGTATTATGTTTTTTCCAGCACTGAGTGACACCCAGACACTGAAGAATCCATTCACTTCATTTAAGTGAAAAATAAAATTTGCTTTTAGGGAACTATGTGATTGTCGATTCATTACAGATTTTAGAAACTGCTATTTAAGATTGTTATAGCATTCTTTCCACATATCCATACCTATATGGAAATAGCAAACAGATATTTTTGACAAATGCTTGTTTCAATTGAGTGCTGTCAGTAATCCTGGGCAATTCGCATCCTCATTAAGGTCATTTTAACAAAATATTCTCTAAACACCCAAGAAATATCACTTTCATTTTGCCCATATAATAGTAATGTAAAAGAAGCAACAGACTCATCTTCCTGGGATGCATTAGTCTACATTCAATAGTGACTATAGTGTGCTTCTATTAGCACTTCAATAGGAATTGCTTCATTTTTAGCTTCTATATGAGTTGCCAAGGTCAGAACTATTCAAAGCAGCAAATGCTAAAATAACATACCTTGACTTTTACTCCTCAACTATGAATGGGTTAAGGCGAGATTTTGAATGATAATTGAGTCAGAACAGCATGCACCAAACTCTATTATGCTTATCCTCTGTTTTCTAAAAACTGGCCTTGGTTTAGAGAGATTATCTCCTCTTCAGTGTTCTGCCATTGTTCCACAAGGGTTGACAAAGGAAGAAAAGGAAAACCTAAATTCATCACCACACAAAGGGAAGCAGCCTTTGTTCTTGCTAATTTTGCTGAAATCCCACATCTTTTATTTCTACATCTTGTTTATGACATAGCATACAGTACTCTTGACTAGCTCTGAATTGAATTTTCCCTGGCAAATGCAATCAATAAAATACTGCACTACTGCTCTCTTTTGAACAGCACTGGGCTATTCTTTTGATGATTTATTTAATGTATAGGGTCCAGCATCACTGAAGGCTAAGTATAACTTTATTTGAAAAACCTTAAAGCTATTTACATTTTTTTGCAAAAAAGATGCCAACTATAATTCTTTAATGAAGAAGGTATGTTATTCTTGAGGGAAATGAAGGTATATCTAGTACAGTTAATTTCTAAGATAAAAGTGATCAGGATGCAGTTGGAGGAATCTTTAAACTGTGGGTTTAACTGAAGATGACTCCATGATTTTAAGGAAAGGGCTGGCCTTAATAACTGATGCAGTATGTTCCTAAATAAATGTTTATTTCAACACTAGACTCCCATGGCTACCGGTTGAGGATGGGTAATGTGAGGCTATGTGTGAAAGGTGTTTTGTTCCATCACTAAATTCAGCAACATTGATCTAGAAAGCTTGATTAAAATCAACATGTGTTCATGATGTTCATAGGTTTTGAAAAAAGGTCAACTTAACATTAAACTCTGCCATTTCTTAGTCCTTCAAAACACTCATCCATTATAAGTTTGGGTGGTATTAAAGTGAGAAACCAATTCCCATTTTTTAATCAGTACTATGTGTTGAGTGGATTTTTACTTATTTTCATAATAATAATTTAGACTTACTACACTGGACAAATATTAAATGTGCACCATGCTTTCCTGTTAATAAAGATTGTAGAATAATATCTATTCTAAATGGGGAAATTGCCATTCTATCTTTTCAAATGTTGAAACTTGACAAAGACAATGAAGTCTGTCAAATTCTTCACTACTGAATTACCAAAATAACCTTACACATTCAATGTTAGATTTGCAGGAAATTATGCTCTATATTACTGAAAGAAAAAAGAACAAATTTCTAAAATTCCTCATTGCCCTTTGTCTCTTTTTTTTTACTGTCAACTTCATTAAGTAACAATTATAAGGACTCAACAAGCATAAAATGAGCAATGCCTCTATTGCATCAGACAAATGGTTCATTAATCTCTGTCCTTTATTCTAATACATAACATTTCTAAATATGAACCATTTAACATCTCTAAATATAAACTACTCACTGATACATTTTTTTGGACTCCTTATAAACCTACTGAAATTTAAGGGCTGATCAAGTTTCCATGATGATGTGCCAAATTATTATTGTTATTATTATATTTGTTATGTGATTACCATGTATCAAGCTGCTCCAGACTGTCCCACATGGGGCTCTCAGTCTTAGTAGGAGGGAGTAGGATTTAACTCCATTGAACATTTGAGGAAACTGAAGCACAGAGGAAGTGAAATGACTTGACCAAGGTCACAAAACAAGCAGTTGGCAGAGCCAGGAATAGAACAACGGTCCTTGGACTCTCAGGCCCATGCTCTTTCCACTAGGCCATGCTGATACCACATGTTTGTCTTATGCTGTCAAATTGTGTCCGACCTATAGCGACTCCATCAATCCCAGAACGCCCCACCTCTATCTACATTCTTTCTGGTAGTGTATCGAGTTTTCTTCGTAAAAATACAGAAGTGATTTGCCATTACCTTCTTCCACACAGTCAGCTTGAGTCTCTGCCCTCGACTCTCTCCCATGCCGCTGCTTCTCAGAACAGGTGAGTTTTGACTTGTAGCAGATTGCCTTCCACTAACTAGCCACTGCCCAAGCAAGGAATGGAATGGGTATGCTTCTGCTCGACTCTCTCCCATAGCCAAAACTGGTAATAATGATGGTATTTGCTAAGTTCTTACTATTTGTCAAGCACTGTTCTAAGCACTGGAGTAGATTCAAGGTAATCAGGTTGTCCCATGTGGGGCTCACAGTCTTAATCCCCATTTTACAGATGAGGTAACAGGCACAGTGATTGTACGAAGTCACACAGCTAACAAGTGGCGGAGCTGGAATTAGAACCCATGACCTCTGACTCCCAGCACTTTCCACATGCTGCTTCTCACAGAGTACTGGAAACTCCCCAGGTGTAATCTGGAGAGGGGGACATGTTTGCTACACTCTGTGTAAAGTGGTGCTTCCTTTAGTTGCTTTTGAATTTGGCACCCTTACACTTGAATAAGTGCTTGTTGTTCCTGGTGGTATGGGATTTGGTGAAGAGTAATTAGTAATTCTCTTTGCCCTCTCCATACCCTTCATGGATTTTAGATCCTCAATAATTCCTCTATCAGTTCTTTCCAGAGTCATTACCATTTTGGAGAATGCTCAGTTGGAAGTTTCTGATCCTCATCCTGATTATCTTAAATTGCCCTTCTCTGAGGTTTTCCTAGCTCCTTCATGACTTTTCTAAAACAGGGACTTCAAAACTGCCTACCTAGGAATTGGTGTAATATGGCTTTATATAGCGGTTGGGAATGTATCTGTTCTATTTTTGTTTTGTACTCTCCCAAGCAGTTAGTAGAGCACGGGCTTGGGAGTCAGAGGTCATGGGTTCTAATTATGGCTCCATCACTTGTCAGCTGTGTGACCTTGGGCAAGTCACTTAACTTCTCTGTGCCTCAGTTACCTCATCTGTAAAATGAGAATTAAGACTGTGAGCCCCACATGGGACAACGAGATTACTTTATATCACCCCCAGCGCTTAGAACAGTGCATGGCACATAGTAAGCACTTAACAAATACCATCATTATTATTATTCAATAAATCCAATTGATTGATTGATAGTCAAACTAAGCTTTCTGTCACAGCAATGCTAAGAAGTAATCAGCAATTACTCTGCAACCAATTTTCAGAGACACAGCTCCTCATAGTGAAGTTGATCTCTTGATTATTTTTCCCCAGGGATACTACCTGGCATTTCCTCACATTTATTGACATGGCCAGTCATTTCTCACCTCAACCATTCATTTTTATGGTTTCTTGAAGAGGCTTGTCTTTTTTCGCATGGCATAGCACCACTCAAAAACACTTAGTTTCATCTGAAAACTTGAAGGTTTGACTGCACACAAGCTCTTCAATTCAGTTAAGACGTTTTATTGAGTGAAAATTTAAAAAAACAACAACTGAATAATCGGCCTGCTGAGCAACTGAACAGAGATTTACATTTTATCTTTCTGACTTTACTGGTTAAAGAGAACAAAGGCACCATCACTGTCTACTTCAGTTTCATAGTCATGAGTCCAAAGTTATTAGCTTAGACTTGCTTTTAATAGCAACTGTTGGTAAATCATTTTGAAGTTATGTATTTCTAAGTAGGTGAATGGATGGTAACTGCAGCATTACACTTGTGATTCTAAAGCATTCTGTGTTTAGTATTGATCAGTAATTGTCAGAGTAGGAACTCTGGAAGTCTTTATCATCAATGGTATGTATTGAGTGCTCACTGTGTGCAGAGCACTGTACTAATTGCTTGGGAGAGAACAGTACAACAGAGTTGGTAGATACACTTGTTTCCCATTTCCATAGTCTTGGTTTTATTTTTGACAAATCCCAAATGCTATTCCGTATGTCACTATAGCAGGTAACATGTCTATGAAATTGGTTATTTTGTACTCTTTCAGGTGCAATGTACAATGCTCTGCAAACAGTAATTGCTCAATAAATATAACTGATTGAATGTCATTAGGAATCACAATAATAGAATACAATAACTATTTTGTCACCTAAAAATAATATCGACAAATAAAGGTAATTCCTATGATGAACTTTCTGAGTTAGCTTTCAGGCACCAAGGTATAAAGCCTACTAAAGAACACCTCTTTAGAGTTTGCATTGTGCTGTATTATCTAGCTTTTCTTTGTGACAGTGAGCTAAACTGATGGGCAGAAAATGATGATGAGCTGCACTGAATGAGAAAAATTTACAATTATTCCTTCTACTATAAAAGTTGATTTAATCTGGTTATTTTCATTGCTATCCATTTTGCTGTGGGAAAATGACTCGGTTTTAGGAACAACAGACTCAAAAACTAGTAGTAGTAATATGACTAGCTTTGACCAGGGCTACAGATATTCAGAAAAT
Organism: Tachyglossus aculeatus; assembly: GCF_015852505.1. Taxonomy (NCBI): domain Eukaryota; kingdom Metazoa; phylum Chordata; class Mammalia; order Monotremata; family Tachyglossidae; genus Tachyglossus; species Tachyglossus aculeatus. The sequence continues at coordinate 7,111,902 of NW_024044828.1, forward strand.
AAAATTTCAATAAAAAGAAAAAGAAAAAAAGAATCCACTTGTCTAATGCAGGGCATTAATAAGAAGGATCCACTTTAAGGACTGGACTCTTCATAAATATTTAAATGAACAATCCCTTTCAGTAGATCTGGGTAATGGAATCAAATCTAAATCCAAAATAAATGAAAGATTAATAAGGTATTGAGGAGAAGCAGGGAAGTTTTAATCTATCTCTGGCAATAAGAATCCAGCTCACACTGTGAATCGGAAGATTACAATGCACTTGTGCCCGTGAGAAAACTGATGATGAGGAGAGCTGTAGTCCCACACTCAATTTAGCATAAATATTAAAAGCCTCTTGTCTTTGTCGATTCACTGACACCTTCCTAAATGAGTTTTTTGGCGTGTTCCTTACCACCTTAATTCCAACAGAGTGGCCACCTGGTCACAGCCTCCATCACAGCTGTTGCTCTTAATGAAACCCACTGTCCACAGAGAACAGAGAGAAATTGTAAAAGAAATCTACTTTCCAGCCCCAGAAGAGATACCCTCCATCAATGCAAGAAGAAGAAACATCAGATTTAATGGCATTGCTCATGTAGTCTTAAAAGTAGTCTTCAAAAGGATTTCATTGGTATATGTAGGGTTTTATAATTAGCTAAGCCTAGAGCCATCAGTTCTGAGGACAATGACCTTATTATATAATCCACTTTTCTATTTGGAAATGACAGTGAAATACTACACAGATATGAGGATGTGGCTAAAATCATTTATGGGTGGAGAATTCCCCAGTAGGGACAAGTGGAATACTATCTATCTCTATATTAATGTTGAATGTTTGGCTCTTGAACCATTGTTTTATATCTTATACCTGTAATCAACCCAAGAGATTTTTGCTTTCATCATGGAGGCAATTTGGCAGGCACAAAAAGAAAGAATTCTGGAATGAGTTCTAATCTTGGCTCTGCCATTTGCCTGGAAGTCACTAAACATCTCCATGCCTCAGTTTCCTCATCCATAGAATAGGGATTCAATGCCTAGACCTACTTAGATTGTGAACCCTGTATGGGACAGGGACTGTGCTAAGTGCAGTGTCTGGCACATAGTAAATACCTAACAAATAGTATTATTATTATTATTATTATTAATGATTGACTGGATGGTCACTTCCTCCTCTCCCTTCCATCCCCAAAAAGCTCTGACAGTCACGAGCTGTTGGATACATATTCTCATAGTTTGAAGGGCAGCCACTTTGGGGCATATATGGTATCTGCAGTTTCAGCTTATTTGAAGGACTTTCTTTATCCCTGAGGGGGAAAAAAATCTCTTTTTCTTTTTGTTCCATTCATTGCAGAACTCTTTTCTCTATGTGCCTGCCAAATTACCTACCAGTGAAAACAAAAGAGCATCTCTGGTTAATTACAGGTATAAAATATGAAACTCAAAAATTACTTTGTTTTCTTTTATTGTCCACAGATTGTTCATCCAGACAAAAACAAGGTGACATAACAACAGATTCTATTCCTAAACCAAAAAAAAACAATGTCTTTGTGGATAGACGAAGACAAATGGGCCAGGATGTCCCAAGCTGTTAAACTAAATCAAACTGCAGCTGGACATGATCAACCCAAAGTTGTACCAATTCAGAGTGTCTAGAGACACACTCAAATGTATAAAGAATAAAAAACCTTTTAGGACACAATAAAATTGTTCAACATAGCCTAGGGACAAGGTGGAGATAATTCATCCCACAAACAAAAGATTAAGTGGAGAAACTATGATTTCTTATCCCTCGGTCTTCCCAGAAGACCACGGGCAATCTATTTCTCAGTATTAGAGGATGTGAGTCAACCAGTTTGAAGGAAGTGTTACCTGGTAACTTGAGAAGATGCATGTTTTGGCAAATCCAGATCAATCTGGTTTTGATCAACTTGGACTTCTAATAAAACTTAAAAAAAATCTCAAGAACAAATCCTTTCTAAAAATAACTGTGAGCCTGAATCATTTCTGAAACACTGAGGGTGAAGTGAGGCACTTTTGAAGGCTGCAGAAGGGAAGTTTCTTTGTTCTCTCTCCATTTCAAGAAGGCTTAGTCAGTTCCATTGTAATCAGAGAATTGCTCCTCCAGTGGCAGCTGCTCAGGTTATGGCCCACTCCACTCCCCACAAGCATTGTCTTTGAGAAGCAGGAGAAATGATAATAATAATTGTAGTATTTGTTCTGTTCCTACACTGTTCCAAATACTGTACTAAGTGTTTGGGTAGATACAAGATAATCAGATCAAATACAGTCCTTAACCCATATCAGGCTCCCAGCCCAGGCAGGAGAGAGAATAGGTATTTAATCCCCAGTTTATAGGTCAAACTGAAGCCCAGAGAAGCTGACTTTCCTAAGCTTGAACAATAGGACAGTGGCAGAGTCAGGATTAAAATAATAATAGTACTTGTTAAGGGCTTACTATCTTTCAAGCACTAAGTGCTAGGGTAGATACAAGCTAATCAGGTTGGACACAGTCCATGTTCCACGTGCGGCTCACAGTCTCGATCCCATTTTACAGGTGAACTAATTTAGGCACAGAGAAGTGAAGTGACTTGCCCAGATAGCACAGCAAACAAGTGGCCTAGCTGGGATTAGAACCCAGGACCTTCTGACTCCCAGGCCCATGCTCTATAACCTAGGCCATACTCCCTCATTATAACTGTGGCATTTGTTAAGCGATTACTATGTTCCAGGCACTGTATTACGCACTGGGATGGACACAATCCCTGTCCCACGTGGGGCTTACAGTCTCAATCCCCATTTTACAGATGAGGTAACTAAGGCACAGAAAAGTTACACAGGCCCAAGGTCACACAGGAGAAAAGCGGCAGAGCCAAGATCAGAACCGATGAACTTCTCCCAGGCCCATGCTCTATCTTCTATGTCATGCTGCTTCCCTTAACAGAGGGTCCTCTGACTCCCAGGGCCATGCTTTCAGTAGACTATACTGCTTCTCCAAGGAGCAGTAATGGGGAAGTTGAGGCAGGACTAGATGGCCATCACAATCCTAAATGACAGTAGTATGTTCCTCATCTAAAGGTTCTCAAAAGCATCCTTCTCCACCACTCAATGCAGCTCAATATATAAGCATATGAGTTATGTGCTTTTCTTTGTGTTCTCACATATTTTACCTTCTAACCAAAGTACTGCAGAAAAGCTGTCACAGCTTTCAAACTCATCAGAAAGCCTCTGGAGTCTTGATAGAGTATGCTAAAGTCTCATCTACAGAAACCTTATTGCTTCCTAGCCTCCTTGTTTCAATTAAAAAGGATCTTAGGGTTCAGTTTTATATTTTGTTTCTTTTTTTTGTTTTTCTCAACATCTACTGAACTATCAATTTGAAAGGCTTATAAATTGGTACATTTAACTATGGAAACACAAATTTGCGGAACATTTAACATTTCATATTTCTATAATTTTATTATATCTATAATTATATTTATTTATATTGATGCTATTGATGCCTGTCCACTTGTTTTGTCTGGGTTTTTTTGTTTGTCTCCCCCCTTTCTAGACTGTGAGCCCATTGTTGCACAGGGATTGTCTCTGTTGCTGAATTGTACCTTCCAAGCACTTAGTACAGTGTTCTGCACACAGTAAACACTCAATAAATATGACTGACTGAATGAATGAATTTCACCATAATTCTTGGGAATTGTCTATGGAAAAAAAAAGACAAGAAAATGGCAGGTTAATAATGGTGGAGGTGGGACTGCAACTAGAATCTCCTGACTCCCAGACTCATGCTCTTTCCCCTAGGCCACAGTGCCTCCTCTTGACTGTAAACACCTTGTTGGCAGGGAATGTGTTCACCAACTCTGTTTTTTGTACTCTCCCAAGCACTTAGAACAGTGCTCTGCACAGAGTCAGTGCTCAATAAATACAATTATTTCATTGATAGCCTTCCCCAATTACTGTCAATGATGTCATAACAATTGTTTCTACTAAACATTTTGGGTCTCATGCTGTTGGAAATTATGAAACGTTCCTTCAAAAATGAGCATCTACCTGTAGTCAGGATTTACTGAGAACAAGTAATTTCCTCTTATAAAAGAAATAACTGCACAAAGAGTGGGATAACAGAAACTAAGTTCACTGTCATCAAAAGCCTTTGCATCATCTAGAAAATAAATCACGATCTAAGCAGACTCGTGAACAACTTGTCTTATGTTCAAATGGAGCACCATATTAATCTTATTTCAGGTGCAATACTCACATTTGGCATCCTAGTTAAAGCTCTGCAAGGTTCATCTGTTTCATCTACAGCAATAACCCAAAACATCATTTTTATACAAACGTTCCAGTGAGAAGCTATTTGGTGGTTTTCTGCTTATTATTATTATTATTTCTTATTAAGTGCCATCGAGTCATTTAGAATTCATAGCGACTCCATGGATACACTTTCTCCAGAACATCCTGTCCTCTGCCATAATCCGCAACCTTTCTAATGGTTCTTCTATTATCGTTGTTTTGGTTTCTATCTAGTTGCTGGTCTGCCTCTTTCATGTTTTCCCTGGACTTTCCCTAGCATTAGGGTCTTCTCCAGAGAATTAGTCCTCCTGATTATGTGTCCAAAATATGCTAATCTATGTTGAGTCATTTGGCCTTCCAAAGACCACTTTGGTTTAATTTACTCCAAAATCCATTTGTTTGTTTTTTGGGCAGTACATGGTATTCACAAAAGCCTTCTCCAAAACCATATTTCAAAAGAATCAATGTTCTTTCTGCTTAGTACAATTTAAAATACTATATACAAAGATTTTGATTTTGATTTATTTTCTTTCGTCATCATTTGGCTGATAGCACATATGGCAGAACTGTATTAGTTAATTCTTGGCCTTCTGAGCGTGACTGTGTTGGATCTGATTATCTTGTATCTAACCCCAACATTTAACACAGGGCTTGGCACATAGTAAGTGCTTAATGAATACCAGAATTATTCTGTATATGACATACTTTCACAGTATATTTAGCCCAGTTATGTGAAGAGTTTACTCTATAACTGAGAACACATTCATATCGTATTGCCTGAGAAGCCACAGGATTTCAAATAAGCCTCATTACCCACCATGTTCACAAGATATATAAGAATGCCGAAACTAGAAACCGGAGATTCAGGCTGCTGCTTTCTTTTGTCATTAATAGCCTAAAAAAGAGTTCTTCTGGCCTGATTTTTGAAAAATGTCAGTTCTTTACTCCCTGAAATTATTATAAGGCTTTTCCCAGAGTGAAGCACAAGAGACATGATCTTTAAACCTTTGAAACTTAACATGGCCAAGTGGAAAGAGCAGAGGACTGTGAGTTAGAAAACCCAGGTTCTAATCCTTGCTCCATCACCTCCTTGATGTTTGATACTGGGCAAGTCACTGAACTTCTCTGTGCCTCAGTTTCCTCAATTATAAAATGGGCATTAAATATCAGTTCTACATCCCTCTTTAACTGTGAATACTATGAGAGACAGGCGCTATGTCCATTCTGATTATCTTCAATCTACTAAAGAGCTTAATAGATTGTCTCTATTTGTTGCCAAATTGTACTTTCCAAGCACTTAGTAGAGTGCTCTGCACCCAGGAAGTGCTCAATAAATACGATCGAATGAACAGAGTTTAGCACTGAGCTTGGCACATAGGAAGCAATTAAAGAGAACTACTAATACAGTTATTAGTATTATCTTTCCAACATGACAGATAAAGCAGAGGTCAAGCACCAGCCGTGAACTTTGTGCTACTTTATATCAATCAATGGTATTTATTGGTATTTATTGCACAGGACACTGTATTGAGGGGTTGGCATTCTACTAAGTGCTTAATAGACTCTTGTGAGCCCTTAGAGGAACCATGTCGAAAGCATGTCTAATTACAACCTGTGCTTCCCAGAATTCAATACAGTGCTCTGCCCACCAGTAGTGCTTAAAAATATTATTACTACTACTATACCACAGCACATAAATACCATTAACAGACCAGGGTTTTGGAATAATGAATGTGATTTCTCAAAGGTCACCTTCCCCCATCATCACTCAAGTCAAGTAGGGATTACTAATGAGTTCAGTTACATGTCTAACCCTCTTCTACCCTTCCATACTCTCAGATATGTCAGAGTACATGGAATTTAGTGGAAAAAAATGAGACTTCACTCCACAGAGAAATTTCCGAAGAAGCACACTGCATGCATTATTGAAAATCTTAGAGTCAGTCGTCAAGGAAGTGCAGAATACTGATGAATGTGTTCTAGACACAGAGTTAACATTGAACTGCACTGAGCATGTAGACACCGATGTACACTGACAGTTAACTTGGATACTAAGTTTACGCACCAGCCAATAGCATCGGAAACCCCATACAAAGCCAAAAGTTGTAATTGACTACTGGGTGGTAAACGTTTGCTAGGTGGTTGGTATTCCAATAACTGTTTAACGGGCTTGGCCTAATGATGAAGTATCATTACCATTATTTTGATAAAAAACAATTCTGCACACCATTATTTTATGTAATTGAGTATGATAAAAAAAATAAGATTTAATTTAAATGTAGCCCTAAACAGTGTAGGACACACCAGGAGCCTGGGTAATCATTTCAACCCAGAGATTCTCAACTGTTACTGATTGCACCACACCTTTAGACTGTGAGAAAGGCCGACGGTAGCAGGTATGGAGTATAAAACTGCTTGCTTGGCTCCCAAAATCAATTTCACCTGCATTTTTGATGAAGGAACCAGAATGATTTTTTTTTTCTGTGACAGAACTAAATTGATTTCCCCATATCTATCTGTGGATTTCTGGCTATCTCCTGACATTATATGCTCCAAAACAACTACAGTTACCATTTATGTTTATAAAAAAGAAAGAAAGAGATAGAAACAGAGTAAAATGAATGAGCTCATTTGTTCCTCAAGCTGAGATTCATGTTCTCCACTATTCACTTAAGCAACCAATGTAGACTGTACCTACAAAAATTTGTCTACCTAGTTTATAGCACTGACTAAAGAAAGAAATGGTTCTTCCTTAACAGCATTTTTTGGAGGTCTGATATAGAACTTGCCAGTTCCACAGAATGACTTAAGGATCAATAGTTATCGATGCAATCACTGAAGAAACACAAGATTGATTTTGGTCTGAAGCAGAAAGCTGGATAGCATTTATCCTCTCTAAAAAGAAGCCCCTGTTAAATGCTGGTTTCAACAGAAATGATTCTTCAGTGACATGACGAGCTACCGCAGCAATGATTTTTAAAAAGGTGGATGATGTTTATTGCACTCAAGTAACATGCAAGTGTTTGTGCTCTTTGCTTATCTATAAAACAAGTACAGTTAAAATTACTGTGCTTCACTTTCATCCTTCTCACTGTTGATCTCTTGCTTCCATTCCCAGCTTTTTCCTGACTACTCTGTCCCCCTTCACATCTGACAATACAATTGCACTTTCACCAGTGTGCTGCACATATTAAGCACTTAGTAAGTGCCACTGATTGATTATGAACAATCCTCTAGACAATAAACTTGTTGTGGGCAGGGAATGTGCCACCAACTCTATCGTACTACACTTAGTACAGTGCTGTGCACACAGAAAGCATTCAAAAACCATTGACTGAATGACTGATAGGCAGAGCATTGCTCTCCCCATCTTCAAAGCACTTCTGAGACCATGTATTCTCTGGGAAGACTTCCCTGACTAATATGTTAGTCCCTGACTATTCCCACCCCCACTCCAACTATGTCACCTACGCACTTGAGCTCTCACCCTCTAAAATTCTTAGCTACTTACCCCATCCCCCAGAGACATCTGTGTGCATTTTTCTTGAATGTGGTAGCTTCCCCTGTGGCTTATTTCATTGTCTGTTTCCCCAGCTAGATAGTAGGATCTTTGAAGGCACAGATTATGCTTCCTTACTCTACTGCCCTCTCCCTTGTGCTCTGTACTGTGCTCTGCAGAAAGTAAGTGCTCAATAAATGTTATTGATTAATGATTGATACTCAGGCAAAATTGAATACAGGCATGGTCTGATGGAAAGGGCAAGGGGCTGTGAGCCTGGAGACCTGAGTTCTAGTTCTGGAGACCAGCTGTATTTCCCTGGAAAACAACACAAAACAAGGTATGAAATCTGCTCTACCATGAAATCTACTTGCTAGCTGTGGGCAGATATTGAACAGGCCAAAGAAGGGACTGGAGATTATTTTCAATAATATTTGTCCCCAATGGGCCAATTTATCTTCTAGTGTAGATTTCTCTACATTAGCATTTCATTCTCCAGAGCAGATTTTATCATTATTCATTGTATAGTTATATGATGCAATCCAAATAAATTGATAGTTAATGCATATTCAGGTGGTTTATCTAATTCAGAAGCTGATTGTAAGATAGGTCTGAAAATAGCACTGAATAGACTGCAACCTGAGCATTTTAATATTAAATCATGTTTGCTTTGATAGACTTTCAACTTCAGTCCCTTATTACCATGCAATCTTCTTGTAATATATATTATAGCTGTCAGTTTCATAAACTTGCAAATGTTTGATTTTGCAGCTCAGCAGAGTGCAGAAGATGAGTGTATTATTAACACCAACGCAGCTTCTTCCAGGTAGTTGAATACAACAGGGATTTTGGAAATGCATATTTGAGAGGTTTTAAAATGGGCTTTTCTCATAGCAGCTATTTAAAACAAAGAACACATTATTAAATACTATTGAAAGCCCCCCTCCAAATGAATATGTTTAACCATTAAAACTGGAAATGGCTAGGAAGATTGAAAGTGATATCTACTTCCAGCACAGAGAAAAATCAGAGCCTGGCTAAAAATGATTTAAAATACAATACAATATTAACTTTTTCAAGGGCCTGGTCTCTATGGGGAAAATCCATTGTATACTGTTAATCTCTCCTAGGCACATTTAGTCTTTGAAGGTACATCTCCAAGAAGCCTTCCCAGACTAAGCCCTCCTTTTCCTCTCCCTTCTGCATCACTCTGATTTACTCCCTTGATTCGTCCCCCTCCTAGCCCCACAGCATTTATGTACATATCAGTAAGTTATTTATTTATATTAATGCCTGTATCGCCCTCTAAATTGTAAGCTCACTGTGGACAGGGAATTTGTCAGTTATATTGTCATATTGTACACACCCATGCAGTTAGTACAGTGTTCTGAATATGGTAGTGTTCAGTAAATACGGTTGGCTGACTGAAAACTCAGTGTGGGCAGGGAATGTGTCTATCGACTCTGTCGTATTGTACTCTCCCAAGAGCTCAGTCGAGTGCTCTGCACACAGGAAGTGCTCAATGAATACCATTGATTGACTGATTAGTGAAGCAAATACTCTATTTTCCTCTTGGCCTGAATGTGCTTAGGTTGCCATAATTATCTTCTCTTGAACAAAAGTTGGAAGCTGCATATTTATTGATAAAACAGTTTTACAGAGTAGAAGAATCATCGAATCAATGGAGAATTGAGAGTTGATCACTCTATCCATCATATTTATTGAGTGCTTACTGTGTGAAGAGCACTGTACTAAACACTTGGGAGAGTACAACACAACAATATGATGGGCACATTCCATGTCCACTACAAGCTTACAGTCTAGAGAGAGAGCCCTTCCCCCTTCCTCCTTCTCTTAGCAACACTGAACCTAAACCATTCTGCACAGGTCACTAGCATTTTTTTTTTCAAACAAACCTAGAAAACTCTTACTATTAGGAATTACATTTATTTTCCTTTCCTAAATTCCTAGAAGCCCAAGGAAAAGTAGAAGACACTACATGCATTGCCATTATATGCTGCTATTAGTTACCTGGGAGTTGTGCTCTCCTGAATGAATAAAAAAGTCAATTAAAAGCCATTAAGTGAAGAAACTTGGTGTTATGCAATTTTCCATAGAAAGTCATTGGAAACTTAATAAAAGTTAAATTTATTTGGTATGAAGACTTGAAATGTTAATAATTGTGTGCTAAAGAAAATAAAACTCTGAGCAGCAATGTTCTCATCCATAGACATCAGCTTTTTTATTCCCAAACAACAAGCAGTAAGATCAAATTGCACAAATTCAAGAGGAATTTTCCCATTTCAAGGAAAGCCTTCCTATCCCACCCTCTTGATGACTTGGGCGATTGGCTCTGGAATGACTGACTGCTTCACTCTGCAAATTAGCCACCTCCAAAGGGTATTAGGAGTAAAAGTGGAAAGATACGTCATCTCCTAAGAGGGTGTTTTGGCCTGGAACTACATTAACGAACAGGCTAATACAGGCCAAAATTTACATGCTTGCTTGATAATAAATCTTGCTTTGTGAAGAGCACTGACTAAGTGCTTGGGAAAGTATAATACAACAGAGTTAGTAGACATGATCACAGGCCACAAGAAGCTTAAAGTCTACAGGATAACAGGTATTTCAGAAGAAATAAAGGAGAAAGGAACTAGGATAGAGAGGAGTGAAAGAAATAGAAAGAAATATTATGGTAATAACTGTGGTATTTGTTAAATCCTTACTATGTGCCAGACACTTTACTAAGCACTGATATGAGGTAATCAGGTTGGACATAGTCCTTGCCCGGTCTCACAGACTTAATCCCCATTTACAGAGAAGGAAACTGAGGCACAGAGAATTTAAGTGACTTGCCCAAGGTCACACAGCAGACAAGTAGCAGAGTAAGGATTAGAACCCAAGTCCTTCTAACTCCCAGGCCTCTGCTCTATCCACTAGGTGACACTGCTTCTTTATTAGACAAAAATATACAGATTACAGGGAGTTCTTTGAGTTTATGATTTTACCATGTAAATTGCCAGCCTTGTTCTCTTTGATTCTCAGGATAAGAATCTTTGAAGATGATTTGGGACTTTTAAGGGCAAAATAACCAAATGAATGTATCACGTATTTAAATTCGTAAACATGAATACCTATCTAGTGATCAGTCCTTTAGAAATCAAAGATTACTAGATTCATAGATGAATCAATAAAACGTGAGGGGTACTTTATGAATGTCTTGAATTTTTTATCTCACTCTTTTGAAGTAAACCAAAGGTTTGATTATTCACCTGGAGTTTCCTATGCTATGCACTGCGCCTCAGTTCCCTCATCTGGAAAATGGGGATGAAGACTGTGAGCCCCACGTGGGACAACCTGATCACCTTGTATCCTCCCCAGAGCTTAGAACAGTGCTTTGCACATAGTAAGCACTAAATAAATGCCATAAAAAATGCCTTTAAATTTCCTTGACAGTTTACCTTCAAAGGTTATTATGTCAAGATTTTAACAGGGCACTGTGGGAAGAGAGCCTGTTGGATACTATTTGGTAAATTTCCAAGATGAAGTCAGTCCATTGAGCACATTCTATTACAATAACACTCAGCTGCAAATCAAACCTTCAATTACTGAGTAAACGGAAGAATTTGAATGTTAATAAAGGTTTATGAAAGAGACCCAAAGAGACCATGCCGGTCATCATCCAGGCATCTGAAAGGGAGAGAAGAAGAATTTAGTGGGGAGATCTACCTATGCATATCCCTTCAAATCAACAGCTTCTGAATTCAGTCCACTGCCTTCAAGGAACTAGGGCTGAACTTCAGGGCTACTACTTACATGCATGGTTTTACATCAGCTAGATAGAGTCTAGGAGAGGAAAGAAAGAACTTCTTGAGAGAGAGGCTGGCTTGTGTGTAATTTTATCTTGTTAAGGGATAGCTTGTGTGTAACTTTATTCTGTACTTCCCAAGGCACCTAATACATATAGTTTACTGTTTAATAAAACCTTTTACCACTTCCATATTTATATTTCAATTCTATTTAGACAGTTAAGCGACGATAGAGGCTACTGTTCACCAACTACATATTGCTCTAAAGGTTCAATATGTTGATAAGCAGTTGTTAAATATTCTCACTTTTTTAATGATATTAGTTTTTAAATGTAGGGTTTGTTCAGAAGTAACTATTCTGTTGGAAGCCACATAAAGCACAATTTTTTCTACCAGGTTCTCATGAGACCCTTTTAACCACAACCTCACAAGGGAGAATTTGTCAAATGGCTTAATAGCTTTCCCGTATCATCTCTGTAAAACTTCACCAATGATGTTTCACAGATGTTTACTCTATTCAATACTGGCCTGTTTCAAATTTGTCAACACCTTTGAGGATGATGATTGAGGTCACTTGATTGAAAAAAATTGGTTAAAATTCCTGAGTAATAGGCTTCCATTCGGAAACTTTGCAACATTTATAAAATGTCAACTCAAAGAAGTCAGGTCATATTTTCAATCACATAATTATTATTTTTTTCTTATGCATGCTAGGTGATCCTTAATGGAACACAATTGAAAAAGATGGAATTGCTTAGTTAAGGACTGTTAATAATAATAATAATAATAATAATTTCTTAAGCACTTACTATGTGTCAAGCACTATACTAAGTGCTGGGGAAGATACAAGTTAATCAGGTTAGACACAGTCCCTGTCCCACATGAGGCTCACAGTCTTAATCCCCATTGTACAGATGAGGTAAGTGGTTCCCTCTTTACAAATTATGGGAAGCTCTTTTCTAGAAAAAGATTGTATTCCTATAAGGAAAAATAAAAGACATCAAATCATTTAAAATACATCTTAATGCTCAATATTGTACCTTAATTAGAATAATCAAAATATAGCAGAAGTGATCAAAATAATATATTGTCATGAGAAGCTGGGTGATAGTCACTTAAAATCTGATATTTATTGAAATTTAAATTTCCTCCTTATTCTAGGAAATCAGCACAAAATCAGAAGAAAAGCCTCTTCTCGATTAAACAATTTTGACACTTTTTCAATAAAATGAGGCCACCAAAAATCATGGAAAACATGGTTAAAAAAACTTGATTATTTTTAATGAGTCGAACTGGATAACATATCTCTTTTGTATTAAAGATACTTTAATACTTTAATACTTTAAATACTTAATTTTTTCATCATTTTTCCTGCAAAGCTCAGGAAGAAAGGAGGGAAGCTTACATATACTAGAGGTTGAATTCCCCAAGACAACTCAGAATGGCAAACACAATGTTTGCTCATTGGCTGGATGAAATATGTAGTGCTGACCCATAATGTCTTATGTACATAAAACAGCAGCACAAACTTCCAGCTATGATTCAGAAATGCTTCAGCCAATTTGCAATAACCTTATTTGCTGTATTATCAGAATTCACTTTTAGAGTAAAAAAACGGGGATTTTAGTTTCTACTACATAATTTTAATTGCCCGGTTAATTACATTCATTTTTTTCAAAGGTTCTAATCCAGAATACCGTACTTGACGGTATTCTTCATTTTCATACCAGTAAAAAAAAGAAAAAGTTTTTTCCCCCTAACTTTTAATTGGGTCTTCGAATTATTTCAACTTGAACTTAAGATCTGGAATTATCTTGTTTGAGAGATGCATAGGTTCTTGAAAGAACGCTGGGCATTTTATTTTTATTTTAAAGCTAATTGGGACTTTGGAGAATTTACAAATTCTCTGACCATTAACATTGAAAATCTGCTCCTAAATACATCAAAAATTTCCTCTTTTTCTTTCAAAATATGTAGTTTAGTATTCCTTGGAGAGTGAGAGTGGCAGCATTGCACAACTCTGGTTATAGATTATGTTAAATCTTTTACAAAGACTTCTCCTGGTTTTAATAGTTTAAAAAAAGTTGTGTACTTTCACATTATTCAGAGATGTATTTCCTTGCACCTACAAACTTAGCATCAGGTTTTGATTTTTTTTTAATTAATGGATTGGAGATACTAAGATATTACGATCTCTTCTTCATTCTCTAGTTAAACCACTGATCATTCTACATTTTAAGTAATCAGTTCTGCGATTGAAAGAAATAACATCAAATCAACTGAAACACTTGCAGTCTTAAATTCTTGTTGAAACGTCCATTAGTGATGAATTGAAACTATGCTAATATCACTTTGAAATACAGCAAGATGTTAGGAAACACAGACACGTAAGAATCCTAAATTTTTGTCATCCCATTACAAATGAATACTTGCTAATGTCAAGTCGAAGGGCCTTTTAGTCAGATATGCTTTTATACCACACCCTTTCACAGATCATCATCATCAGTAGCAGTGCCTTAATTTGGACAACAAAATACTACACATACCTTCTGTGTTCTAATTCTCTAAGAACTATTGCCCCATTTGATTTCTTAATTTAAAAATCTGTGTTCTAATTCTCTAAGAACTCTGCTCCATTTGATTTCTTAATTTAAAAATCATTTGTGGTACTAAAGCCATTCTAGGGCAATACTATTTTTTAAAATCTGCTCTAAATTCTGTCTGGCTTTTTCTATATAAAAGCTGAGGAAACACAAAATAACTTAGATGACAAGTGAAAATAGTAGCTAGTTTTGTTATTGTTGTCTGTGTGTTTTTTGCTTGAGAGTAATACAATATTTTCCCTATTTTTCAAGGGCCAGGGTGTCGGAGTACCATATACCATATACAATAACAAATGATTGTATTTGTTAAGTGCTAACTATGTGCCAGGCATTGCACTAAGCTCTGGGGTGGATACAAGCAAATCAAGTTCGGCACAGTCTCTGTCCCATGTGAGGCTCACAGTCTCAATCCCCACTTAACAGATGAGGTAACTGAGGTACAGAAAAGTGAAGTGACTTGTTCAAGGTCACACAGCAGACCAGTGCCTGGGCTGGGATTTGAACCCATGACCTTTTGACTCCCAGGCCTGTGCTCTACTCACTACAACATACTGCTTCTCAAAAATAAACATCAGAAATGGGATATGAACACACATCTTCAGTGGAAACTGCATACAATGCAGTACTAAATTACACAGTCAGACTTGGTCTCTTCCCCCATTTTCTATAGGAGATTTACGATGAAAAATCTAAACAAAGCACACAAACTAAAACAACTTAACAGCCTTCACAGGCAACATCTCGGGAAATGGATCAAAATTGTTCCGGTTTCAAAGAGGAGCTACCTCCACTCCCAAAAGAACTATACTCCTATTTTCAACACACTGTTGCCCTTTCCGTTCCATTATACCATCATTGAGAAGCATTTATTCTGGCAGAACTGACATTTCCAGATCCCTCATTGTTGTTGAACGGTGCAAGTGAAGAATCTCATGAGAAAATAAATGAGGACATCCATCCACATCGTTTTGCATTTTTTCTTCGTTTCTGCATTTTCTCGATTGACTGTCAAAGGGGCTTTTCAAACTCATATTGCCTAGGAATATTGTTTCCTTTGAAGGGGAGTAAAACTTTCAGTTGCTAGGATGGTCTCCCAAGGATTTAATGACTTTTACTGTCTTCAATTCATTTTCCGAATGTCTCTTAATGAGACAAGAAAATGTGGTAGACCAATGAATATGAAAACAAATAAATTTGGATGTGAGAGTGCAGATTTCAAAATCCAAATATTAGAGATAGGTCAGTGACGTTTTCTTTGTAAACTATCTGATAATCAGTTCAACTATTTTATCTAAAGAAGCTGTATTTATGAATAATTGGCAGTAATCCTTCATACTCTCGAAAATAAATCACTTGGCATTTTTCAGTGTTAAAACTAAATCATTGGAAACAGCATGACCTAGTGGATAAAGGACGGACCTTGGAGTCGGAAGACTTGGATTCTAATCCGGGCTCTGCCATTTGTCTAATGTGTGATCTTGGGTATGTCACAACTTCTCTGTGCCTCAGTTCCAGCATCTGTAAAATGGGGATTACATTTTCCTGCTCCAACTAAGACTGTGAGCACCATGTGGAACAGGGACTGTGTCTAACCTGATTATCTTCTATCGACCCAGTGTTTAGTACAATACCTGGCACATACCAAGCATTTGACAGGTACTATTAAAAAAGAATATGAACCTTACACTTGATCCTTAAAACATGACTGTTTCTTGGGAGTTGAGACCATTTACTGGATGATCAATTTTATTTGTTTAACGTTCATTTTGATGAGACCTACTATTCTAACAAAAAATACTTGCAACATATCTAGAGAGGCAAAGTGGGACAAGACGAGTGCCTGATGGCTGAACCAATCTCATTTACTGAGCACTTTCTGTGTGCAGAGCACTCTAGCATTTGATTTGATTCTATGTGTTTACCATAATAAAATAAATAAGGAGTCATTTGGAGCTGCTGGGGAAAATATTATTTCATTTATGTGGGATCTTTCCTCATCATTAATGGGCTTGGCACAGGGATCAATGAATTTATATTAAGCTTGTGTTTGTTCAGTCAAATATTGACCATCTAATAGAGCTGAGGAAAGAAGGTATATGAGGAAACCACAAAGGTCCAATTCCTGCTACCTGCAATTTTGAGAATTGTAATATTTTGTAATGGAAAAATTATTAAAATACTTCCTTTAAAAGGACAATTTGGTACTCAATGACTAGTTGTTTAATAAAGTTGTTCTCTGAACCAGCACATTTCAGCATCTAGGAAGAGTTCAGCCAATAGCAATAACTACTATCTTTTCATTCATTCATTCATCATATTTATTGAGCACTTACTGTATGCAGAGCACTGTACTAAGCATTTGGGAAGTACAAGTTGGCATCCTGATACTGATATCCTTTGGGGTGTGGGGGGGGGGGAAATCAACTGCTGTATCAATCTTTCTCTAATACAGGTTGAGGCTCTTACTGATGTACATGTTTTTACTTCATTTCAACATTTACTACGTGGCAGGAGACCATTACCCTGTGACTTTCAGTACAACCTTGCCTTTGAATTTGTAAAAAGATCTGTTTGGGAGGCAATATTTTATGGCTCTTAAGATTAAATCAAAAGCCCTCCCGGAACTAAAGTGTTCGTGATTATGAAGGATATTACTCTACTTATAGAGGAATAAATTGAGTAAAAACAAAAGAAAGGTGGGAAGTTGAATGGCTATGAAAGCTTACTGATTATTTATTCATCATTTGTTAATGCTTTTCTTCTAAAAGCTCTCCTGAGCCAACTTTCATTTTAGCAAAAATTGCAAAAACGGACTTTATTTTCAATGATTTCAACTGTTTTATGAAGGGTTTTAAGAAGTTATTGGAATTTACCCCCACGAAATCTTAAACTGAGTCAATTTCAGCATAACACATTTTCAGTTTATAGGATCCCACTTTAGAATCATCTGAGGTTGTAAAATAAGGATTTTTCTGTCTAAAGAGAACTTTGCACAAGGAATCTGTGACACTATGCACTGGATATCACAAATTTTTAATGAAAGGAAGCAGGTCATTAAATGAAAAAGGGAGATTAAATGGAAGATCAGCAAGAGCTGGTTATAAAAAATGTCATTACTGGATCTTTCCAATTGTTCCTCCAATCCAGTATTTTATCTTTGACAATGGCAACAAAATAGAAAAATCATTTGGTGGTTGCCTTCTATGACATTCCTTTAATGTTTAAGGCATATGCTATAAAATCTCTAATTTTTCCTCCATATATATCTAAATTTTCCCTCTAGGTTGAATTTTTTAAAGTTTAAATTGCTTTACTTAACTAATTCCCCTGACACTTATCTGATATTTGCCTGTGGTAAATCAATATCTCCCAGGGACCAATTCCACTACTCTCAGTCTCTAGTAAACAATGACTTTTAAATACTTGCAATTGGTTCCCCACGAAATGCTATTCATGAACTGATAATAATAAGGTTTCTAACCATTGCTTGGCAGAGCCCTATCCTATAATGACCAATTCATACTTTTGTTATAGTAACTAGACTGTGAGCCTGTTGTTGGGTAGGGAATGTCTCTCTATGTTGCCAACTTGTACTTCCCAAGCGCTTAGTACAGTGCTCTGCACACAGTAAGCACTCAATAAATATGACTGAATGAATTAATTAATTAATAACTGCATTACAGTCCACATCAGAAATCACTTTTTTATTTCACTTTGTCTTCCCAAGAGCTTAGTACAGTGCTCTACACACAGTAAGCACTCAATAAATACAACTGAATAAACGAATGAATGTCTTTTCTGGACCTCCTTCCCCCATTGTGAACTTACTCTCATTCCCAGTTTCTTCCTTTCTTTATATCCATTTGTTTAACATTTATCCATTTTTTCTCCTACAGCTCCAATCTGCTGAGTCCCTCTGTTGTTGTGACTTTTACTACTCTGGCTATATCTACTGCTGGTTGTCCCTACCTTCAGGGGAAAGAACTGAAATAGGATTGTGGGGCAGGGAGATGGAAAGGGGACAGAGGAAATGGGTAGAAGGAGAAGAGTGAATGAGTTTATCTGTAGAAATGGGTGGAAGGGGAAGGGGGGGTGTGGGTGTGGGGGGGGTGAGAGAGAGAGAGAGAGAGAGAGAGAGAGAGAGAGAGAGAGAGAAGTTCTGAGGCTCTCATCCAGGGTGGGTGGAGGGGACAGAGTGGTGCACAAGGCTAAATATCAAACTCATAAAAAATAAGCAAAAGCCAATATGGGGTGCTATTTACTCCTGGAAAAATCCAAAATTGTAGCATCTACAAATGATCAAACACTAATTCAATTCTATTGATATTAATTATGACAATAGCAATGGTATTTTTAAGCACATACGCCAGAAACTGTTCATATTATATTTGTACCTGGGACTCAGTTTCCAAAAGAACTGCTGTGATGTTGTTCAAAATTCCTTTCTGCTGTCTTCTTTCTCAAGGAGTTTGAGAACTCCTACACTATCCTAGCCCTGTTATCCTCTTCCCTCATTCTTAATGCATGCTAAGATGGTTAGTTCAAAGCCTCCCCTGGTAGTAATGCAGGCCTCATAGCCCTTTAAGAAAAGATGTTTCTCTTAATGTCTAACATCCAGATACTCCTCTGAATAGCATCATCTTATCTGTCAAGAAGACGGAGGTATGTGAGTCACTGATCTAATGCCTCCAGAGGGAGAGGTAGGGATGAAACAAAATACGGAATTTAAGCATGCAATTAAAAATCTCTATTTCTATAAGCCCTGAGCTTCAGTGGGAACCAGTCTTATTTTATAAGGATCACTTCTCCCTAATAGAGAATCCTTGTCCATTTCATGAAGATTAAGCTTTCTGATAATTAATGCCAGTTCTGATCAGAGCCACCTAGTCAAGTAAAATTGGATGTGAATGTGAGGAGGAGGTTGAAGGACCGCTTCACTAACATAGCATAGAAGGCCTTGTTGCTATTAAATCCTCCTAATGATTCTCTTTCAGTTCCACTTAGGGTGCCTGGACTTTTGGATTTTCATCCAATGCATTAATTGAGATTTGTATTCTGATTAGAAATCCTGTGGCCTTTTCTAGAGGGTTCATTTGGGGCGCTAATATGTGTCCGGTAAAAATCCGTATCAGTGTGTTGGACTGCAACTCAGCTACAACTCAAAGTCCACTTTCTGGGGTCCACATTGCCTGCTTCTTGTCTGCCCTTCCTGATTATCCCTCTGCATAATCAGAGTGTGCCCTGATCCCGAAATACCAATGTGAGCCCTTAAGCACTCAATAAATATGATTGATTGTTTGACTCACAACTCAGCCATGAATGCAAATGTTGCTCACATTGGCAATAACTGGCCAATTCTTCTAGGTTGTGTGAAATCATACTTAATCGTGCTAAATACTAGAGAATGAAAACACAGTGAAAAAGATACTCTAATTTTGCCACCATGACTTACAGTTTTACCACAAAGTTCCAATTAGAAATCATTTTGGTTATTTGTTCATTGTACAAGTGACTCACAGATAACACCCATTTATCATTAAACATTCTTATCCTAGGTTTTCATTAGCACCACAAATGCAAACCTAAATCCTTTTTCATTTTAAAAAAATGACCAGGAATCCTTTGGCAATTCCCTCAACTTTCCACTGTGAAGTCTTTCCAGGCTAAGTACTCCACAATGATTTGCCTCCCACCGTACCTGCTCCTTGTTTTTGTATCTTGTCCTCAGCTCTTATTTTCTCCTACCCCTCAATTTAGACTCTCTGCTTCTGCCAAATGAGCCTGTTCATATAATCTGGGGTCCTATGCTTTAGCATACCTTATACCCTTTAACAGGGATCTCATCCCCACTTCCTCTTTTCCAAAATATGGCCAATCCCTTCTTCACTTCTCTTCCAAAACTTATCTCCTCCCCGGAGCCCTCAGGTTAATCCACAGGACTCTGATCACATCATTTCCAATAACCCTTTGTTCCTATATGTGTATTGGACCACAATGTTGCAGATTTTAATCTGTGTTGTGGGTCACATGTGGTTATGTATTTGTTATATGTCCTACAATCCACCACTCTCCCCACCTTCAAAGCCCTCCTAAAATCACACCTCCTCCAAGACTTCCCCGTCTAAGCCCTCATTTCCCCTAACTGCCCTCCCCTCTGCATCACCTATGTACTTAGATTTGTACCCCTTAAGCATCTGAAATGCACTCTACCCTCAGTCCCACAGCACCCATGTCCATATCCTTACACTCTGCCTTTCCCCATCTGTAATTTTTTTACTGTGTGCTTCCCCCTCTAGACTGTAAGCTCTTAGTGGTAAGGGAAGGTGTCTGCTAACTCTACTGTACTGTACTTTCCCAAGCACTCAGTACAGTACTCTATGCACCCAGTAAGTGCTCAACGAATACCACAGATTGTCTTGAATCAAGCTGATTTTGTACACTGTATCGATACTTGTGTATTTGGGTTTTTTTTATTTCCTCCTCCTTTATATTTCATGTTCTTTAGGGACAGGGATGGTCACTTTTTCCACTTCCTCCAAGGCACCCAATTCAATCCAGGAAACACAAGCCACAATCCTGTCAGCTCAAGGCCAATCCTTGCCACTACTGCCACCCAAACACTCCCTTCTTAAGCCACACCTATACTCCGATGAAAACATCAAGTCACTTCACTTCTCTGAGCCTCAGTTACCTCATCTGTAAAATGGGGATTAAGACCGAACCCCACATGGGACAACCTGATCACCTTGTATACCCCCCCACCACCACCACCACCAGCGCTTAGTGGGTGGCTCAGTGGAAAGAGCCCGGGCTTTGGAGTCAGAGGTCATGGGTTCAAATCCCGGCTCCGCCACTTGTCAGCTGTGCGACTTTGGGCGAGTTGCTTGGCTCCTCTGTGCCTCAGTTCCCTCACCTGTAAGATGGGGATGAAGACTGTGAGCCCCCCGTGGGACATCCTGATCACCTTGTAACCTCCCCAGCGCTTAGAACAGTGCTTTGCACATAGTAAGTGCTTAATAAATGCTATCATTATTATTATTATTATTTGTTTGCTAGGCACTTACCACATGCCAGGCACCATTCTAAGAGCTGGGGTGGAAACCAGCAAATTGGGTTGGACCCTCTCCCTATCCCACGTGGGGCTCACAGTCTCCATCCCCACTTTGCAGATGAGGGAACTGAGGCACAGAGGAGTTAAGTGACTCACCCTAGGTCATGCAGCAGACAAATGGCAGCAAAACTTGTGACTCCCAGGCCCGTGCCCCAACCCTATGCAGCAGACAAATGGCAGCAAACCTCGTGACTCCCAGGCCCGTGCCCTATTCCTATGCAGCAGACAAATGGCAGCAAACCTTGTGACTCCCAGGCCCGTGCTCTATCCCTATGCAGCAGACAAATGGCAGCAAACCTCCTGACTCCCAGGCCCGTGCCCTATCCCTATGCCATACTGCTTATCTATCGGTGGTTATCGATTGATCTCTGGTATGTACTGAGCGCTCGCTTGCTTTGTGGAAAGCCCCGTACAAAACGCTCGGGAGGGTACACTACAACAGAGTTGGTAGATGTGACCCCTGCCCACAAGGAGTTTAGAGGAGGAGTTGGGCGTTAAAAACAGATTATTGGATTGGTTTCATCACACCCCACAGACAAACGTTTTAAGTCAATGCCTGCCAATGACAAAGTAAGAAATAATCTTTAGGAGGCGTGAAGATGTAGCCATCTAGTCTTGGCTTGCTACCGCTTCAGCAGAACCCTTTCATTTTTGCCTCATGATGGCTTCTGCTTAGTTACTCGGTTTTATGAAGAAAAATTGGATCTCACACCTGTAGTATTGGGGAACATCCAGCTCCTCAATTTTACTCTCTTTTGGCCCGCTACACATCCACCACACAGCCCCTGGCCTGGAATGCCCCCTCCTGCCACATCCGCCAAGCTAGCTCTCTTCCTCCCTTCAAGGTCCTACTGAGAGCTCACCTCCTAAAGGAGGCTTTCCCAGACTGAGCCCCCTCCTTCCTCTCCCCCTCCTCCTGCTCTCCATCCCTCCCACTTTACCTCCTTCCCTTCCCCACAGCACCTGTATATATGTATATATGTTTGTATGTATTTATTATTCTATTTATTTATTTATTTTACTTCTACATATCTATTTTATTTTGTTAATATGTTTTGTTTTGTTCTCTGTCACCCCCTTCTAGACTGTGAGCCCACTGTTGGGTAGGGACCATCTTTATGTGTTGCCAACTTGTACTTCCCAAGCGCTTAGTACAGTGCTCTGCACACAGTAAGCGCTCAATAAATATGATTGATTGATTGATTAACACCTTTGCCATTTCAGTGGTGTTAAGCTTTGGCTTTGAAGATGGAAAATACAACTATGATTTTTTTTTCAATTTGGAATTATCAGTTGTAAAAATATTGATTGGGAGAAATTCCCATAATAGAAACCTAAAAATTGTAGGAGAAAAAGTCAAGATAAAAGGAAATGCAAAATAAACTACAGTAATATAGTACATTAACTTGGCAAAAATAAATAATACAGTTTCTTTTTTCTCCTTTCTACCAGTGATTTCAGTCAATCAGTCGATCAAACAGTGGTATTTGAGTGTCTCCGGAGTGAGATTTCCATATAAATCACTTGAAAGATCAAATGTCTTTCTTCTTCCAGTGGCCAATATCACAATCCCAAATTGGGATCTAATAGGCAGACTTTGTTCTGTCTTACAAGTTTGTGATAATAATGACGATGATATTTGTTAAGTGCTATGTGCAAAGCACTGTTCTAAGCGCTGGGGTAGATAGAAGGTTATCAGGTTGTCCCGCGTGGGGCTCACAGTCTTAGTCCCCATTTTACAAATGAGATAGAGCAAGGAGAATTTAAGTCAACACAGGCTTACCTACGAAGAACACAAGTAGTATCCATTACTCTCCCGTAGTTGCACTGGTTTTGTGCATACATTGAAAACATACAATGCTAACAACATGTTGTTTTGGTCAAAAATGTAACAAAATCCCTAATTATTCAAGGCACAGTATACTACTATAATTGCTGCCAGTACCTTGAGTTTTTATGGAGCTATCACCTTTCCTAAGCACATTTACATTAAGTGCCTCCCCTTGTCCTTTTCCCATCACTGCAAGATAGGAAATGGTAGGTAGATTTTTCTTATGATATTTGTTAAGCTTTTACTATGTGCCGGGCACTGTTCTAAGCACTGGGGTTAATACAAGCTAATCAGGTTGGACACAGTCCCTGACCCACTTAGGGCTCACAATCTTCATCCCAATTTTACAGATGAGGTAACTGAGGAACGGAGAAGTGAAGTGTCTTGCTCTAGGTCACGCAGCAGACAGTGGTGGAGCTGGGATTAGAACTCAAGTCCTTCTTCCTCTCAGGGCTATGCTCTAGCCACTAGGTCATACTGCTTCTCAACAGAATCTGTTTAAGAATAGGAAATTGAGGTACAGAATAGCATCATCCTCATTATTTATTGAGAAGCTACTCTGCAGTGCTAGATACCGGAAAGAATCAACACAAGTGAAAGACGCAAGGCCCTGCTCTTGAGGAGTTTTCATGCCTGTAAGGAAGGTTAACTGACTTTTCTGAAGTCCCACAGGAGTCCTGGAGTAGAGATGGAGCTAGAACCTGGGTTTTCTGACAGATGCATGCCAGTCTGGTGATATTCCATCAAAAATGAAAATAATAATTGTGGTATTTGTTAAGCACTTACTATGTGTTAGACACTGTACTAAGCACTGGGGAGGATATAAGCAGATTGGGATAGACACAGTCCCTCGCCTACATGGGGTTCACAGTTTTAATCCCCTTTTTACAGATGAGGGCACAGAGGAAGTGAAATGAGTTTCCCAAGATCACATAGCAGAAAAGAGGCAGAGCCAGGATTAGAACCCAGGCCCTTCTGACTCCCAGGCCCGTGCTCAATCTATTAGGCCATGCTGCTTCTTTGCCTCTTTCACCTCCCTTCTGTCCTTCTACATCCCAGCCAGCACACTCCACTCCCCTACTGTTAGCCTTCTCACTGTGCCTCGATCTTGCCTGTCCTGCCATCGACCCCTGGCCCACATCCTACCTCTGGCCTGGAATGCCCTCCCTCTTCGAATCTGCCAAACAATCACTCTTGCCCCCTTCAAAGCCCTACTAAAGGTGCATCTCCTCCAAGAGGCCTTCCCAGACTAAACCCCCCTTTTCTTCAGCTCCCCCTCCCCACACCACATCACTTATGTATGTTTGTATGTATCCATAATTCTATTAATTTGTATTGATGCCTGTTTACTTGTTTTGATGTTTGTCTTCCCGCTTCTAGACTGTAAGCCTGGTGTGGGTAGGGATTGTCGCTCTTTATTACTGAACTGTACTTTCCAATCACTCAGTACAGTGCTCTGCACACAGTAAGAACTCAATAAATACAATTGAATGAATGAATGACTGAATCAAACAATCAATCTGTTCTCAAATGGTGAGGTGGAATCAGTTCCCGTAGAACTACCGGTTCATGAACTCTTTCATTGTAATGCTCCTACCAGGTCAAAAACCGGATACGAGCAGAACCACTTATTTCTGCATTGAGTTGTGGCCAGAGGGTTGCACAGTGTTGGAAACCTCTCTAATTCAGTAATATTGTCCTATTAAAAACTTGAAATGAAAATGTGTGCTACAGCATATCTGTCTGTATAATATCCTAGCTGATTAGCTAATGCTACTAATGTACCTTAATATCATTTCAAGAAATGAATGACAGCAGTGAGATGTGATTGTGTTTGTGTCAGTCCTTTTTGGTGACTGTCATATCTACTTTAATCCTCTAAATTGGCTTAGAGGAGTATAAAAAACATGTGCAATGACTTCTGGTTAAATCAATGGCTTCTAAATAAATAAAGCTCCCAACTAACTTGAAACAAACACTACAGTTCCTACTGTGCACTATTTTTCAGAATCCAAATTATCTTGGTAGGAAAAGGTACTGTGAGAGAAATGTAGAAATAATAAAGAAAGGATTTACGGTTTTATAAGATGCAATGAAGCAACCATTTCTAAATATAAAAGAAGAGACCGCCAATCAATTTTCTCCTTTCCTTTCTTTTTTTCACTACTCAGCCAGTGTGTTCAAGTTCGAGCTAATGGGCTTTCCAGGACATATTTTCCTCAGATTTGTAAAATCTCAACTCGAAGAAACTTGGTCTCCAAATGACTTTCTCTCCATCAGTGACACAATTCAGCTACCATAGCCCAACTCCTATGAAAGGTAGTGTGGATTTTACAATTACCTATTGGAATCTTGTTTTGCTAAAGTAGGCAACCAAATATTCATCCTCCTGAGCTCTTTCTCCAGTTTCTCTGAGCAGGAAAATAAGCAGTTGACACAGTTACTGTGGCAAACACAGTCAGTTCAATTCACCCTAAATTGTGAATGGTAAATAGAGGTTCATGGTCTTCTATGGGTTAAAGCTTTAGAGCCCTAGCCTATGAGGCCCAAATGGGTAGGAGCTTGGATTCCATCCTGAACTTAAACAGGGAGACCCTTGTAACTGTCTATTGCCTAGAGACAAGGGAAGAGGAAAATTTCAGTGCTAATGATTCCATGTTATCCTTTATCAGTGAATGACTGTATCGGTGATATAGATTGAGCAAAGCACTGAACTATTTGGCAGAAGTACAGTACTTAAGTAGACCTCGAAATTTCTGCTTTCAAGGAGCTTTAAAATTTAGCAGAAGAGGCAGACATTACAGGTAGGGGAATCTTCTTGTTTGAAGATGGAACCACTGATGGCAAAATTCTCCCTAAGAATGTGGGTGTGACTGAAAAAGACCAGTGAATGGCTGAGGATCAACTCATGGGAAGCAGTGTGGTCTAGTAGATAGAGCCCAGAGTCAGAAGGACCTGGGTTCTAATTCTGGCTCCACCGCTTGTCTGCTATGTGACCGTGGGCAAGTCACTTTCCTTCTCTGTGCCTCAGTTACCTCATCCATAAAATGGGGGTTATGACTGTGAATCCCTTGTGGGATACATGGACTGTACAAGCTGATTAGCTTGTATCTACCCCAGCGCTTAGAAAGGTTCTTAACACATAGTAAGCACTAAATATCATTATTATTATTATTATTATTATTATTATTATTATTATTATTATTATTACTACTACTATAAAGAATGCTTTTTTGTTTAGAAAGTACATTAGTCAGCCACAGCCCAATCATTTTTTTCAGTTTGAATGCCTGGTATTCCAATAGCCTCCAAAAGCAGAGATCGATTTGATGGAAATGGCAAGAACTGACATAACTACTTGCAACCAGACTTGAAATGTCCTATCCATTCCCACAGCTCCTCATGATCATGACAAAATGATGGTCTACAGCAATATGTTATATAGCGCAAGATAATAACTTGGTGAATGTTAACATTTTTTTACCTTAAAAAAACACTGAATGAACAATTCCATCATCATGGTCAATATCTGACCTATGGACCCTAACCAGAAGACCCAGCCCACTGCACAGTCCTTTTTATTGTTCCTTCCTCCCACAAAAAAATGGATTTTGGAACATCCAACAAAGTATTCCTGAGAAAATTAGTGTCATATTTCAACCTATGAAGAAGGGTCAACATTGCAAAGTTTTCCTGTATTATGGATATCCATTTTTTCCCTCAGATTGTTATCTCTCTAGCGCCTTTTTAATTTGCTGAGAGCAGTTCTATCGGTCTGGCGTGGAAGCTATTCTAATTTAAGATTTCATTATCTCCATTCCTTCAGCCTTTGAATGGCCTGTCGCTTGTTATTCCTATCATGTTGGGCTAGCCAAGCATGTCTCAGATTTCAAACCGACAACTGAGTGAAACAAGAATTAGGTTTATATGCCTCTTGTTGAATGGGCTCAAATATCAGTATCTTTGCATTTGCAGGTCTCTTTAGTAAGAGAGAAAAAAACCTGAAATTTCACTAACCCTGCACTGCCCACTAAAAGCCTGGAACAGGAGGTATGACTGGTCCGTGAACATTTATTTCTGCTGGAACAGCATCTATTTGAGTGTCATTGTTACATCATAACTCCCTCTAGGGCTTAAAACCAGAACAGTTTCCACCAGGAAACTTTCCCCAATTATTTTTTTCTTCTCCTCATGATACATCCTCCTATTATCACCTCAGCGCTTTTGTCCTCACAACTCCATACGGCACTTTTATACATATCAGTTTATCTACATTTAAACACTTTTCTGTCATTAAATTATCAGGTGCCTGCCTCCCGCATTAGACTATAAGTCCCTTGTGGATGGGGACCAATCTCTGTTGTTTTCTCCCACATGCTGAGTCCAGTGCTCTGTACACTAGGCAATGTAATATCTATCCTGCATGAGTGATCTATATTACTGATTTGTGGATGAGAACTGGAAAAAATCTTGGTTTAAGAATTGGCATCAAAATTATTTCGGGAGAATGTTAAACGGAACTGGACACTTTCAGAAGAAAAGAAGCAAGGAAGTATAAAGGAACTGAATAGTCCAATCAGCTAATCTGGTGGTTTGCTATCTGCTTTAAGACACTCAACCGTCTCTCCCCCTTATACCTCACTTTGCTGATCTCCTAATATAACCCAACCCGCAAAAGTTCCTCCTCTAACACCAACCTACTCTGTAGCTCAATCTTGTCTATCCCACTTCTCACATCCTTGACCACATCCTCGCTCTGATCTGGAACTTCCTCTCTTTTCATATCAAACTACTCCCAGCCCCACCTTAAAAGCCCTCCTAAAAGCACATCTCTTCCAAGAGGTTTTCCTTTACAAAGTCCTCATTTCCTCTACCCTCCCAGTGTCATCTAAGCACTCAGATCTGCTCCTCTTAAGCACTTCATATTCACTCCACCCTCAGCCCCCAAGCCTTTACGTACATATCTTTAGAGTCTGCTGCCATTAGTGCGTCCATTTCCTTCATCTATACTTTAACGTCTGTCTTCCTTTCTAGACAGTCAGCTCTTTATCATGCCTTCAATTTCTACTATATTGTACCTTCTCAAGTGCTTGGTCCAGTGCTCGGCACATCGTGGGTGCTCAACAAATACAGATTCAATATTTATTGACTTGAGTAACAAACAATACTGCAGAATTATCATCAGTGTAGAATAACTATCTGGCCCATCCTCCCTTCAAAATGGAGGCAATTAGACAAGAGAGTACCTGCTCTTCATCCTGCTTCCAAGCTCACTAAAAGGCCCTGATTCAGCATGTCTGCCTTATTAACACTTAAAGTCCTCTGTTCAATGTAGGAGGAAGGACTCTGTTTCCCCTCTACTCACCTAAATCTATGAAGATCCCTCCATGAGATTAACTCACTCTCCTCTTACCCAAATACATGGTAGATTAGTACCATGGTTAACCTCATCCTAAATATTTATCCACCTATCTTTACCCAATATGGAAACCTGCTAGTGTACTTTGTGTTGGGAAAGAATGACTAAGGAATTACACAGAAATTTACTTGGACTGTTTTCATTTTATTTAGTGTCCCAAAAACTCTCATAGCCCCCATTTTACAAGATATCTGCTATGCTGTAATTAATTTGTGTAAAAAGCAATAGTATCATAATGTTTATGATACCTTGAAAACTGCTTATAGAAAAAGGACATTAGCTATTTTACTTACATTTTGTACATTCAAAACCACAAGAATGAGCACCTCCCACACCATCTGGAGCTTCTGTCCCACAGGGCTAAAACAGAGCAGGGAGAGAGTGAAGCGGCAACAGTGTTGCCTTCTCAAATTTTAGCAAGTTAGGAAGGCTGGGTTGTTGTGATTATTCAACTCTGACATCCCTGCCCAAGTGGGTAAAGAATCCTGAAAACAGCTCATTTAGCCGCAGTGCTCTATGGTTCTTTCTGTATTTATTGCAAAAAAGAAAACACCCACCACTGAAACTGGTTTGGAATTCAGGCTGGGCTACTGGCACAGAATGTATTTATTCCTATGAAATTGTGCATGACATCCATGGCTCTGAAAAGGTAGCAGTTATTTTAAATCCCAATACACACAGGATTATTTTGGTTTTCCATGGTGGTTCACCCCAGAATTAACCCGACTCTCATATGAAGGGATTAGAGGAGGGGAAAAGAAACCAGTAGAACTGCTACATCTCTCTATTCAAATGTAGAATGGAAATCCCTCCTTTTCCTATATAAATCTTTATCATCAATATCAACTGTGTTTAGTAGCTATGGATGCCTAGCCAGTGGAAAGAGCCTGGGCTTTGGAGTCAGAGGTCATGGGTTCAAATCCCGGCTCCGCCAATTGTCAGCTGTGTGACTTTGGACAAGTCACTTAACTTCTCTGGGCCTCAGTTACCTCATCTGTAAAATGGGCATTAAGACTGTGAGCCCCCAGTGGGGCAACCTGATCACCTTGTTACCTCCCCAGTGCTTAGAACAGTGCTTTGCACATAGTAAGCACTTAAGAAATGTTATTATTATTATTATTACTAGCCCTCATTTGTACAGCAACTAAGCTTACTTAAACCTGAAAATTAGTAGTCATGTTCTGTTTTTCATTTACAAAACTTTCTGGAAAAATTTCAGGCTTTACACCATCTCTGGCTTTGTTCCCTCTCTCCCTCTACCAAACCCTCAGGAGAGATAATGGGAGCAGGACACATGAACATGAGCCCCTTCGGCAGAAGCTCATCAGCTAATGAGAGGGCAGCATACCCTTACACAGGCTTGCAAGGAGCAGCATGAGCCAGAAGTCAGAAGGACCTGGGTTCTAATCCCGGCTCCACCACTCTTCTGATGTGTGACCTTGGGCAAAGTCACTTAAACTTCTCTGTTCCTCAGTGACCTCATCTGCAACATAGGGATTTAGACTCTGAGCCCCATGTGGGACAGTGACTGTGTCAACCTGATTAGTTTGTATCTACCCCAGTGTTTAGTATAGTAAAATCATGGACTCATGACTGTATTAAACCTCATTATTATAGATCTGACAGTGCAACAGTAACTTCCTTTTCCTCTGGCAACATTAAGCATTCTCTTATGGGGATTTTAGGAGTGAGATTTAATTGTCAATTTTTTTCCCTCAAATTCAATTTCTATAATTTTCTTTGAACTGTGCATGTCCATGTTAGTTTTTTTAGAGTAAGTCTATTAATGCAGAATTATTTTGCCAGTTGCTTAGGAATCACTTCTGAATTCTTTCTTTTCCATCCATGCAAAATAAAGCAAATCTCGTTAAGGTACACTAATATGAACCATTTTCCTGAACCCTTGTGGCTTTGGGAAATACTCAGATTATTTAATGTTCTGGAATATGATGAACATGTGGATGGTCCTATTTTTATTAATGTTTTAATCTTATTCAGCAAGATATTTAATGTAATTAATTAAAAATGAGCAGATTGGGAGAAAATATGTCCTAAACTGATGTATGCAAATTAATTCCCAATTTAAAATGAAAATATATCAAGCAACAGAGAAACTAAACAGCTGAAAGTCCACCACAAGGCTTGATACTAGAATTTTCTAGCAGCCACTATGGGGAAATTAGGGATAATTACATACGGTGATAGGCATGCTACTGTATTGGAAGAGTAGACTGTAACCCTTTCGATCTACATTCTCCATATCAATTAAAAAAAGGATCCGGCACACTCCAATATAAATTAATGGAATTAAACCGTATCACAATCAGTCTATGTAAACTTCACAATACAAAGTGGTAGGAATTTGAATAAAATTGTTTAATACACTTCTCACTTTAGATGCCAAAAAATCCCTTCAGGGTCAAAGTGAAGTGAGGTTTAGCAGAATATAATTCCATCATTTATTGGTTAGACGCTTCCAAGACAAGAATGCAATATGAAAAGTATAGAGCATATGCAATGACCAATTAACTAAGGATAAATTATCTTCCCACACAACACTCAAAGCTGAATATTAATTTGAAAAACTCACTTAATATTCCAATTTGACATGAAAATACTAAATTATCAAGCTCAAAACAGCTTTGAGGTAAAAAAAAGTGGCTTGTATATTAAACGCATGGTGATTAATGCTTATAATTAAACATTTCAAAAATCAAAGACAGTGAAACTCAAAGCAAATGTTTTAGCAAAATGTAAAGGCTCCAACACACTGTAGAGTTTTAACATGTTAGGTGTCTGTATGGGGTAACTTGTAAAACCTTGAAATCAGAGTTTCTAATTCGGGTCTATACTTTCCCCATTTTCAATAAACAAAGAGAGAAGGTGAGGTTCACACTACCTACATCTTGCTACAGTGCTTTCATTATACTTTATAGTTCAGGAATCTTTTTCTTAATTGAAAATAAAATCCAACGTCCAATTTTCCCCCGTCTTACGAACACAATCACACGCTTAGTCTTTTTCCATTTAGGAGAAGAGTTGGGAGGGGTTTGCCAGTCAAATGAATGCTAGGAGAACAGTCTGTGTTAATGGGGTTTCAAAGCACAGTAAGAACACAATCAGAATACAGCAAATGGGAGGAAACATTTTGAGACTGAGGTGGCATGTGTTCTAGCATGAGTGGCTAAATATTTTTCCTCTTCCAAAGCTAAAAAGCATTTAGTACTGTGCTCTGTACATAGTAAGCATTCAGTAAATAGGATTGATTCATATTCAATTCTCATCTTGGCACAAAACAGAGAGAGTCACAGATCCCTTTTCCTTTCCTTTAAAGCATCCCCTGTATCTATTCCTTTTCAATTTCATTTGGGCTAGTGGGAAACTGTCATTTGGGCTAGTGGGAAACTGAGCTGTTTTGCTCAGTTGGGATCTGGTTTGGATTAGCATGTTCAACAAGTCACTAGAGTTCAAGCAGATCCTTAATTTATCACCTCACTCATATTTCTTCCTAATGCTGTACTTCTTCCTTGTCTCAGGTTCAAGTAAACTCAGATACCTCAGTAAGTGGTAGATCTTGGTGGTCGGGGAAAGGCTGAGTGCTGAGAATAATCAAACTGGATCTAAAAGCAATCGGTTCCATGAAAGTACAGGGCAGTGAACAGGCCAACAGGCTGAAAATTGTCTAGTGTAAAACCTGACCGGCTTTGATCCCTAAGGTCCATATCACTGAGGATGACTTCCTGCACCTACAGCACTGACAACAACTGAACAAAGTTTCATTCTTGGTGAACTTCGACCCAATGCTGCCTAAGGGAGATTGGCTGCAATTATTAAATAATAATAATAACAACAATGGTATTTGCTAAGCTCTTACTAGATATCAGGCAATGCTCTAAGCGCCAAGGTAGATACACACTAATCAGGTTAGACATAGTCCCTGTCCCACGTGGGGCTCACAGTCCATTTTACAGATGGGGTCACTGAGGCACAGAGAAGTTAAGTGACTTGCTCAAGATCACACAGCATACAAATGGCAGAGCTGGAATTAGAAACCAGGCCCTTCTGACTCCCAGGCCCCTGGTCTATTGGCCCTGATTCCAGAACAGAGGCATAATAGGTAACTGGGATTCCACGGTCTTTACTGGGAGAGGTGTTGCCTAAGAAATTAGGGTGGTACCTAAGCAGTCTTCCTAAGATTCAGTAAAACTATCCTTAGCCCATAAATATGGCAAGAGTCCATTATCTGTGGAGGACTCCCAGCATCCACCCGTGTTTCAGCTTTTTGGTAGGGTGTAGGGAGGTCCCAGGTAAACATTTAGAGGACCTTATTTAACCCTCCAAAGAAAACAAAGATGCAAGGGTGATTTGGAAATCTCATTAACCTAGTCAATGTTTCAGGAATCACTTAAGGTTCTTAGAGTTTCTTCATACAGGGACCCACAAAGGGAAGAAATCCAAAAATTCCTTTCTTGCTCAGACTTTTAAAAATTTCACTTTAGCTCTACATTAATAAAGGGACTGCAAGATGAGGCATGTACACCTTTACGTAACTGCTGGGTTAGTATAAAAACTCAATCTTTCATGAGCGTAATTGAATCATTTTGAAACTGATAACTCCATCTAAGACATTAATAAATACTCCAGAGAAAATTCTTCACCAAATATTGACTGCTGTCTAGGGATATTTTAAAAAGATGACAATGTTCCAAACACATGCATCGCCCTTGACAATTTCATAATATGTAATGTGTATATTTGTCACATTCATCAACATTTTAAAGTGAATGAGATTCTAGCTAGAAGGAAACCTTGATATTTAATGCATTGAGCTTTGAAGAAAGGAGCATTAATGATGTTAACTGGAGCCAGAACAGACATCCTCTCCATAGAGATACCATTACAATATTTATGTTGTAAGAATTGTTTCCATTCTAATGAATATATTAATTTGTTAATGCTGAAACATTGATATTCAGTGATGAAAGTATTTCAAACATGAAAAAAGGCATTGTGTGCAAATACTGGAGAAATCAATGCTGTGGCATATAGATTATTAACTTCTAACTTTGCACATTTTTACCTTACAAAGTCTTTCTTGGTTAGTTCTAAATCAGAAAAGTCATGGCTTTAAGTTACATCTCTGGCATTAAATGTGACAGGCTACCCCAGTGAATCATAAATTTCCAATAACCTAAATGTCCTGCAAATCAAATGCATCCAAATGATTTTGAATGCTTCAGATCTCAGGTCTTTTCTTTTACACTTCAAAATCAATTTACATTTAATGAGATAGCTATTCATTTGTCAAAAATATTACTATTAATATCAAATTAATTATTTTTCTCACTTTCCAAAAACATGGATCATGAAACAAATAAAAACAATGCTTAACAACTCTTTTTTTGGAGATGTAGTTTGAAAACAAGGGCATTTGCTTTTAAGACTAGATAAGGAACAATGGGTCTACTCATGTTTCTGTGTCTCTACTCCAATCTTACTGTTTTGTAGCAGTATTCTAGATCCACTTTACAAAATCCTCCCTAAAGCTCCTGTCACCCCAAACCAGGACGGCAAAGCATTTCAAACTCCAATGGTATCACTCTAATACTTTTATTTTTTAAAATAAAACTTTTTTGACCAAAACCACAAACTAACATTATTGGATTCCTAATAAATCCTAATTTGGCACACTAAAGAATACGAGTAACATGGAAAGAGAATGCGTTTGGTAATCAGAGGACCTGGGTTCTAAGCCCACACTGCCAAATGGTAGTGTAAATGGCTGCCGTATTACCTTGAGCAAGTCACTTTAATTCTTTATAGCCTATGTTTCCTTATCTGTAAAATGGGAATTGAGTGTCTGTTCTCCCTCCTACCTAAACTATAAATCCTCTGTGGGACAGGTGCTGTGTCTGAACTAATTAATTATGTTTTATCTACCCCAGCACTTAGAATAGCATTTGATACATAGCACTTAAATGTAATGATGATAATAATAATAATAAAAAATGTCTTCTCACACATTTACATCTGATAACAAATTAAATGTCTGGTACTTTCCCTATCTAATGCAAACGCTCACCAGTTGTTTATAAATAAGAAGTTTACACCAAAGAATAATTCTAATTGTCTTTCCTGAGTTGCAACCCAAAAGTGCATTCGTGACATCTACAAAATGCAGATATTCTCACACATATGCGCACCTAAACACAGAATCCTTAGTTTAATTTTTCTAAACTTCTTTGGGAAATTTAATTGCTGGATTTGCAATGAACTTTAGGATGTACTCTTTAGCCCTTAAAGATATTATTATGCCATTTACACATATTTCACAAGGCTGCAGAAGGCAAGACTGTCTGGAGAACTAGTTCTGAATCCCAGACTACTTTGTTCACTGACACATGCTGGATTTTTGAGGGTGAAATAGGTGAATGAACTCATAGTTCAGAAAACTTACATTGATTCAAGATCTATTCTTCAAAGAATAAAAATAGTCTTTATGTTTACCCCTTAAATCAGGAAAGTTTTTCTTTTCTCAAATTCATTGTTCTGAAACATTCAAACAGAAAACCTGTATCCAGGTAACATGAGATACAGATTTCTTTTACAAGTATTATATGGTATTGATTTGTTAATGAAATAACTTCAAAAATACATCTAGGGAATTGACACATGAGGCTTCTCAAAAAGTCCCTTAGTTTTCAATTTAATATTTGATTCAAATTCTATAAATTTAACTGTGACCAAAAATTAATTACATTTTATTTTAGAAGATATTAAAATATTATCTACCAGAGGCTAGAAAATGAGAATATCAGTAAGAGCTTAGTGACTCAACTGCAGGAGCTCTTAAATTAAGCAAAAGAGGTGGTTGTTTTCTTCACTTAAATCCTTCAATTTATGTGCACTCTCACATTTATTAAAGTCAGAATCCCAGAATAATCCTCCGTGTCTGTTGTTAAAAGCACCCCATGAAGAATATCAGTAATTATGAATTTCTCCTGATCCTGTTGACATTTCAGATTTCACTCCTGTGTCATTTACAGATGCAGGCACACATATGTGGTTGTGAATTTTGAAGGATTGCAGGTCAAGTCAGGTCATTTTCGTGTTGATGAGATTTCAGCAGGACAGAAGAATACAGAATGAAGATAAATAGGACTAAATAGAGGGTTCCAGAGACATTGCCTCCTTCTCCTCTTCAATTATGTAGGTGAAGAAGTGTGAGTGTCACATGCCTTGAATAACATCTTGAAATCTGCAATCTTCTTATTGTGTTTCACTCTGAATTTTTATTCAGAGGGAGAATTTCACATCACACTGCTAAATTAAAATTACTCTTTTCCAAATTAGGGAATTCTTGTTTCTTTTTCTGACTCGGTTTGAAAAGAGCTCTCAACAAATACTGAGGGATATGCTACCAAAAATGTTTCTCTTCTGCTCCGAGATAAGACCTAGATTTACCCCAACATGTTTTTCCCTTCAAGAGTATATGCTTAAGGAGTACTTCAGAGGCTTTTGGTTCTGATCTTTGTCTCAGGCTGAAACTATCTAAAAAAGAACTGTCAAGAGCAGTTTGGATTAAATTAGGTTTGGCACTAGAATAGGCTACCTTCTACTTCCTGTGGGCAGATGTGAGTGTCAAATCAAATCACACCTTCTAATCCATTTATCCTGCTTATTTTGGACTCTTCCCGCATCTAATTCCCATTAATGACTTTGTAATCCTATTTGTTTTTTCATACTGGGTTGAAACAATCAACTGCTGATGAGTAATCCTTTCACTCTTTCCTCTCTCTCTGTCCTTGTAAGAATTATATTTATGACTGGGAGAAAAAAGAAGCACTTCATAATATGTTAACCTCTGAAGCCTGAAGATATTGGTATGTACATTCTTGGTTGAATGATCTCTTCCTTCCCCAATTTACATTGCAAAATAGTTTTGGTTCCCTTATCAACAGCTTAGACAAACCCAGGCTTATGAAGAAATGTACTATTTGGGGGGCAATCTTAAAAAAAAAATAAAAAAATAAAGCCACTTATACATAAAGTTCTGTCTCAGCATCTCAATTTTCAAGGAGATCTATATTTCCCATATGTTTCTCTGTATTGTTATATTTTACCTTGCAATCTTATAAAGCAAAGTAGATTTTACTTTGTGTATATATGTATATATGTATACATATATACAAAAGCACTTAGTACAGTGCTGCTCTGCACACAGTAAGTACCAATAAATATGATTGAATGAATGATATATATGTATGTATATATGTGTATAGAGTGTATATGATCCTTTAATTACCATTTCAGCCTATCTTTAAAGTTTTGCACTATTAGTGGTGTTCTTGGCTCCAGAGACAGAATAGGGGAGCACTTTGATTAATTTGTGCATTAAATGAACATCTCTTGAGTGCAGATGCAACCCTGTTATCCTTCTCTCAATACCTAGCCACCAAAAGCCACCCTATTTCTCACAGAAATCAAATCATCTCTGTAATGGGTGTAAAACAAAACAAAACAAAAACCTTGTTTATGAGAATAAATTTAAAGAGATTTTCCCAGTGCATATAACTGACATCATGCCAACATTATAGCTCCATGTTAGGAAGGGGATGTATAGTAACATCACTATTATTATAAACCAATGTAGGTTCACATCTTTCTACTTACAGCCCTCATATATGTCAGTGGGGATATGGACTGCAGCATGTTGATATGATGTTTGTCTTCGGAAGACAGCATCCTCAACGAACACGGGCTTGATCCTCTGGCTGCCTGGCTCACTCTCATTCTTTTCAGGCTTTATGGGGAGAGATGACGGAGAAAAACAGTGTAATTCATGGCAATAGCAATTTCATTACATCTACATGTTGTAGTGCATAGATACTCTTGTATATTTGAGAAAGTTGGCAAAGAGTATTGTGTTATATGAAGTTTACAGATTCATGATTAAAAATGAGATGAATTTGAAAAATGAAGAAGGATTAAGAATTTTAATTTTTACCTACAGAGTCTTTTTGTATTGTAAACCGTAAGTGTGGATCCAATTTTATCTGTTTGTAAAAACTTTTAACAAAAGATTTTCTGTGTATTACATCATAGATAAAGGTAGGGAATTTATCAAATAGAGAATTTATCACACAAAACACACACGCAAACACACAAACACACACACATTTATGATACAGAAATTAACCAAAAGGGAAGATTAAAGACTCTTGTTTTAGTTTTTATTCTCCAATTCAGACTTTGTGAAGGAAACATGCCCCATGTTAAATTATTTAATAATTTATTTTCTATAGACTTTCAGTGCATTTCTAAGTTCATTGCGGTTTCTACCACATTATATTCATTTACAATATTTCCCTTCACTATTTGCAAGATCTCACTGTCCCCTGAAATGCTGCTATTTGGCCTAGCCCAGCTCTCTGTGATCCAGAACTTATGAATTTTTCTGTGCTTAAATGTTATTTAAAGGTTACTACACATATAATAAGCCATTTTCTAACATAATTCTGCTCAAAATAATGTCCAGTAATTCTAAATGAATGAAGACTTACCAGAAGCCATTATTAAAAATAGCTAATAATAAAATTGTCATTACTTCAAGACAATATCTTCAAAATTCTCATAAAACTGAAAAGACACAACAAAACCCCCTGCTATTCAGCCATTCACATAGCTTTTGCTGACAACTCCATATAACCTGAATTTATATTTTTATTTGTTTAACTTCAGACTCACCACTAGGGAAAGGTGATCTTTTTTCTCCCTAATTTAAAGTTTCTGTCTTTCCATATTAGATTTTTCTGAAGCTTCAAATATATAAAGCTTCAGAAAATATATATTTTATATACATATGTGTATGTATATAATTTTAATCCATATAGTCAATTAAGGAAACATGCTCATTTCCATCTGATTTTCCAAATTACATTCAATTTAATCTTTTCATTTTGAACCTGAAAACATGGTACATAGTGAAGGATTAGCCCCAGCATTTTTTGGAAGGATTTCTTTTTTTCACGAGACAATTTTCATTTGCTTCAAACCTTCGAAGGTCTGAAGGGAAGGTTAAATTAAAACATCAACCTAGTGATAATCTGGCATAATGAAAGAACAATATTTTTAAAGTCACCTTTAAACGCCCCCTGCCAAGAGACCTCAAGCACAACTGGCTAGCCTCACAGTTTCAAATGCAGACTTTTATTCCTGAGCCTCTCTCATCCGTCCCTCACCCAGCCTAGCTCTGATCTCAACTCACGGTTACTTATGAGTTCTCAGGGATGTTCCCAGTTTCCAGGCGGGAGTAGAAGAGTAAGTCAGGGGAAGACCACTGAAAGTAGTGGGAACACTAATGCTACATTTGATATTTTTCTCTGTACATGCAACAGCTCTGGAAGCTTACAGCATTAGAAATAGCCATTTGGGCACAGTGATATAAAGGAAACGTCTCCCAATGATGGTCATTTTCACAATGGAGAGGAGAAATAAAGAGGGTTTTTTTTTTTCTGTTTCAGCGTGTGGGTGTGTGTATGTTGGGGGGGGGGGGGGGGGGAATCAATTGCATTCCTAGCATTCCCAAACTCTATTATGGCTAGCTGTGTAGCTAATCAGAGCTTTAAAAGGATCGGGGAGGTAGTGGGAGTCAGACTGGTGAAGGTCAAGGCAGAGCTCTGCTGATGTTCTGGATGTGAAATAGTAGTAGGCTGGTGAAATGATCCTGAGCAGATGGGAAAAGTGTGAAAGGACACTAGGATAGGCAGGATGGCTGGTGGGCATGAGGAACTTAATTTCAGCCTTCACCAACCATGGGGGCTGGGCTATAAATGACTGGGAAGGAATCTGGTATTTTTGTTAAAGATAAGGTAAAAACAAGGATTTTTTTGCAAGCCTAACTGAAGGACAAACAGTAGGAAGGACTGCTTTATTCAACTAATGAGAAAATGGGGTGTGTTACTACAGAAGGTGATGAGATTACTTTCTCTAGAGACTTGTTTTTTTAATCCAAGGCAAATAGAACACTTTCTGGGAATGCTTAAATGCAGTTTGAAACTGAAAGTGAGGAAACAGTTGACTCCCATATATCTCCAGCTTTCAGATTTTATAGGAACTATAACCCCCTCTGAAGATACTCTTTCACTGAAGAAACACACTCCATAGGTATCGCCTATCTCCGCTGCCAGCCAGTATTTTGCCTTCCAACAATTCCAATCCGTGGCCACCACCTTAGTATCTTCTAAAGGTGCAAAGACAATAGAGGTCATACCCAATCAAACTGCACAAAGGTACACCTACTAAGGGAGAGTTAAAATCATCCTATTGTCCAATATCTCAATCAATAAACATTCTTCTAAAATAGAATTTCATTGAAAAATGCAAAATATATCTGAGGGCCACATTTGATTCAGTAACACTGATGGGTAGTTGTGATACAAATAATGAAGCTTACTAAACTATAAGGTAATGAACACTTATCATTACATGCATTAAGAATCTTTGATTGCTACATGTCTCCTAAGCAGACCGGTTCTGCTTTAAAATAAACCAAGAAGTTAACATTCAGTGAAAGAACTCAATTGGAACTGTGAAAATAATTAAAATCTGATTTTTCCCAATTTGTCTCTGGAGACAAAAGCGTCAGTGTGATCAATAATGGCACAGTAAAACCCCATAGGAGAGTGAGGTCGAAGATTAATTTTCCATCTATTCAAACTCTGCTTTCATTATTGAATTCCATT
The DNA here is from genome assembly GCF_015852505.1 of Tachyglossus aculeatus. Lineage (NCBI taxonomy): Eukaryota > Metazoa > Chordata > Mammalia > Monotremata > Tachyglossidae > Tachyglossus > Tachyglossus aculeatus. Next base: position 7,152,187 of record NW_024044828.1, read on the forward strand.
GTTAGCCAGTCCTCACAGGCAGCAAAATAGCTCACTCATTTCTCCAAAATGAATCACCAGAGTGGTACTGCCTTGTCTGCTGGTACCTTTTATTTCTCCTTTCAAAACAGTGCCACCTTAAAACATAACCTTTGGGTAAAATAATTTTCATTTCTCTACTGTAATACCATCTTGGCTACAAAAAATGGATGCTAATAAAAGTTGATATGAATCAAATGCAGATAGATAAGCGAAACATAAAAGTCTGAAGCCAACTAAAATTTAGATACAAAAAACTTAACTATGGATACATTTGTATTATGTCATTCCAGCCAAGAGCAGGTGAGAAACAATTGTGCTTTGTTTTTTCAGTTTTGTTTTGTTTTTACACCAAAAGAGGCATCTGTTTGTAGCATGAAGATAGTGATTGGCCAAAAAAAAAAAAAAAAAAAAAAAACGACAAAACAAACAAAACAAAAATAAAACACAAAACCTGCTTATTCAATTGACGACTTTTCAGGTGCACCTCAAAAAGAATGAACAAACAGCATCTGTAGGATCTTCACAGGTGTACAGTATTACACCATTATCTTAGAAATTCCAAATGGTCATCATCTGTGATTCAACTGGACAAAGCCATACCCACAAAATGAAGAGAAGGGGTAAAACAGCTGTCCCCCTCTTTCCATCTAGCTATAAAAAGGAAGTTTGCTTCTCTGATTTAGAACATGTTTGCTTGCCCCAGATAGTAAACAGAAAGGGCAGGGAGGTGCATTAGAGAGAACAACAGGATAGGGATAGGAAGGACACATTCCACACATTTACATTTTAATATAGTGCTTCAGACAGGAGGAATATACCTGGCTGTGCCATGTGGCTGGTTAAAGAGGTTGATATGTGATTGACTAACCCTTCTGTATTGACTGTAAATAAGATGGCACCTTGTTGCCCTATAGCAGGTGCTATACTCACAATTTCTGGTGTTTTCTAATTTTTTTAATGGCATTTTTGAAATCCCTACTGTACAGATGAGGAAACTGAGGCACAATTTACTTGCTCAAAGTTACACAGTAAGCAATTAACAACAATAATAATAATAATAATGTTATTTGTTAAATGCTTACTATGTGCCAGTCACTGTAATAAGTGCTGGGGTGGATACAAGCAAATCCAGTTGGACACAGTCCATGTCCCACACAGGGCTCATATTGTTCATTCCCATTTTACAGATGAAGTAACTGAGGCACAGAGAAGTGAAGTGGCTTGCCCAAGGCCACACAATAAACAAGTGGTGAATCCGGTATTAGAACCCATGACCTTCTGACTCCTGGGCCCGTGCTCTATCAATTAAGCCATACTACTTCCATTCCCTGTATCATAATCCTTTCCATGTTTCCATTCTAAGAGGGAAAACTTAATGTAAGTGGAACTTAAATGGAAACGTAGACATATAATTGTTAACCTTTGCCTGTGCCTATTCCCTAGTATGATCATTTCCCATTTTTTACACCTGTTTGTCCCAGACTTCCCAGCTTCCTTTTCATAAATACATGGATATACACATATAGTTGTCATTTGTGTTCAAAAATGGGACACCACTGAGATGAAAATTCTGCTGTGAGTTCATGCGTGGCTTAAAAAGATGAGGCAAAACACAGAAACCTGGCCATGCTGCTCACAGAAAAAAAACTATACAAGGGGGAAGAAAGTTTGGACCAGATATTGCTTTGCCAGGTTCATCCCATGAATCATTCTATCACTGAGGCTAAAGACAACAATTCCTAGAGAATTTGTGAGCTGGTTGGGTGAACCTCTCCATCTACACATCTCTTATCTTCTGACCCCCACCCCTGCAGAATCCATTCTTCAGAATTAATTTAGAAGACTGAAATTCTGGGCCTGATGGACATGCAAAATGAAACTGAATTCATGGTTACAAAATTCCAAATGAACATGCCATCTCATTAAGACTGTGAGCCCCATGCAGGACAGGGACTGTGTTCAGCCCGATTAGCTTGAATCTACCCCAGAGGATAGTGCAATGACTGGCACATAGTAAGTGCTTAACAAATACCGTAATTATTATTATCTCATTTGAACCACTGGCATTAGATAGCATTAAGCATTTAAAAACTTGCCCTTCTCCACAATTCCTATCAGAAATACAGCAAACCACTACCAAAGAGGTATCAATTCTGTTTTTAAAGATTTCCAAAATAGACGTCATCTATTTCTGAGCCCATTCCAGTGCCTTGGTAACAATTAGAAATAAAAAGCATATCCCATTTCCATATCTCAGTGTCTGGCAGCTTCATTTTAGAATGTTTTTTCAAGATATGAAATATTGATTCAATAAGTACAAATGATACTATTCCTTGCTGCATTACATTTTATCACTGTTCTACTATAGCTTTAAAAAATCAAGTGTGCAGAGGAAAGATTAATGTTATTTTACTCTTGTTGCAATATTCCTGTTGCTGAGAAGCACGGGCAGCCTCCAATGACACGTATAAACCCCACAAATGGAAATTAATATAATCATTCAAAAGTTTACATTTCACAAGTTCTATGATGTGTTCATAGATGCCACATAGAGGCTGTTTCCAGTTGCTAGGGAAATTGGAAAGTACAAAATGAAAATAAAGAATTGACAATCTGGGGATATATTTTGAAAATCCAGTGGAAGTACCTCCTGCCATTGGAAAAAAAAAACCCACAGTTTTAATGGCCAGTGGAAACTATACTGGTGTAGAAGCAAATTCTAGATTTGGACACTTATGTCTAAATCTTAAGAGAATCAATCCCCTGCTTCACAAATGGATATATTTTGTACTTGCTTTCCCCACAGTTTCTCGATTCCCCATAAGCTCAGTGGATAGCTTTTCCCTGAAAGAGTGTCACCACTGACATCTGTGTGTTTTTCTAAGCATAGTCCACCCTCAGTGGAAGAAGGCTTGGACCCCAGTGCAGAGCAGGAGGAGATGACTTTTGCAAAATGAGGAGACCCAAGGTTACAGGAACCTGGGAAGCAGAGTAGCTTAGTGGATAGAGCATGGGCCTGGGAGTGAGAGTGACCTGGGTTCTAATCTCAGCCCTGCCACATGTCTACTGTGTGACTTTGGGCAAGATGCTTAACTTATCTGGGCTTCCATTATGTCATCTGTAAAATGGGCATTGAGTGTGAGCCCCATGTGGACAGGGACTGTGTCAATCTAACCTGAATCTACCCCAGAGTTTAGAACAGTGCTTGGCACATGATAAGCACTTAACAAGTTCTATAATTATTATTATTAAGTACCATAAAAGCCCCTTTGTGATGTTTCAGGCTGAGAAAAGGGAAGAGGAAGGTACTCCCTCAGATAATAGAAGTTCAACTGAAATAACCAAGGATTGAGAGTTGACTGTGAAAGGGACTACTTATGTCATGTTTTGGTTCAGTTAAAAATTGAATGATTTCCAACAAGGCAATTGCTTAACTACTTGTTTTGCTTTAGTAAATAATATAAGGCAAAACATTTTGAATTAAAAATGGGAAGTGATCATTTACAAAGTAATTTAATTTTAGCATTGAATTACATGTTAAGTATAATCAGGTAATTATTAATGAAGTTAAGCCTATTTATTTGAACATTAAGCACTTAGTAAGGTGCCTTGCAAATGTAGTAAGCACTCAATAAATACCACTGATTAACTGAACATTAACAAAATAACTATAATGCTTGCTAAATGCTCCATGATGAAAATGATGTGTATATTTTAGATGACTAAACAAAGCTGTTTCATATCATTTTTAATACAATGTAGTTGATGAAGTACCATCAGAAAAAATGAAGAAGCAGCATGGCTCAGTGGAAAGAGCATGGGCCTGGGAGTCAGAACTTATGGGTTCAAATCCCTGCTCGGCCACCTGTCAGCTGTGTGACTTTGGGTAAGTGACTTCACTTGTCTGAGCCTCAGTTACCTCATCTGTAAAATGGGGATGAAGACTGTGAGCCCCACGTGGGACAACCTGATCCCCTTGAATCCTCCCCAGCACATAGAACAGTGCTTTGCACATAGTAAGTGCTTAATAAATGCCATTATTATTATTAATAAACATAATGATAATAATAATAATCACTGGCATTTCTTAAGATTTTACTCTGTGCCGAGGGCTGTGCTAAGCACTGAGGGAGATAGAGATCCCTTTTCTACTTCAATCCTTACTCATACATATATAAACACGTCATCCGATTACTGAGATCTAATTTAATTTTCCATATTTTGACTACCATAGGCAACAGTGGTTTATATTAAGATTTTTAACTTAGAAATATTTTGCCACCATGAATCTGAATTATTCTGAAAAAGAAAAAGAAAGAAAGAACATGTTCAGTATTTTTGCTTGTAGTTTCATGAAACTTAACCAGATTAATCTAATCTAACATTAATCTAACACTCAGGGTTGTGTGATTTTCCACATTAAGCATTGGTCAAAGCATTGTGAATATCTTAGGTAATTATCAGAATAACTGAACCAATACCTATGTGCTCATCTTAAAAAGCAGAAAATATTTATATCAGAAACTTAGATAATGGAAGTTTTTAAAAGTCTGTTTTATTTTCTTGTTATTATCCAGCCGATCTCAGTTTCCCACCTTACTTTGTTAGTATGGGATGGCTTAATCAGTGCTCCTTTAATTTCCATAGCAGAAGGACAGGTGAGCCTTTATTTGCAATAATGGATCAAGAGCCTCTCCAGCACAATTACAGACTATATCTGTAATCACAGTCACATCACCATGAGAGGGACAAAATCTCACAAGCAATTACTATGGGCTGAAGAGTGGCTCAAGAAATTCATACTGAGTCAAGATGAAGGGATCCAGGGCTGAAAACAATTTCATAGTGTGCTCCAGGAGGGCCTCATGTGGATTCTACATACTTCTCAAATCCTGAACAGGCCATTTTGAGTGAGTGATGAAGATTTCCAACACAATGTAAAAAATGACATTTGGGAACTCTCTGCCTTGGAGCATGTACACAAAAAAGTAATATAACTGTGGTTATTTGGAAATCAAAAATCAAGGGCCAACTTTTGAACAACAAACCACCTTTAAGCCTGACATTCCATTTACACAATTCTAAATCTGCCTTTCCTGCCTCCCAATCCAAATCAACTATAATATTTCCACATCTCCTCTATATTCAAAGCATCGCTGCTACATTGCAATCTTCTTGTTGTAAGAAAAGGTGTCTCTTTCTACTACTGTACTCTTTCAAGTATTTAGTGCAATGTTCTGCACATATTAGGCACATGCTAAAAATGTATTAATTGATCTGAGATACTCCACTTCAAAATTCTCTGAGGTCGAGGTCAATGTCCAATCAATTTGGGGGACTTATTATTATTACTGCTGTTATCATCATCATAATGGTATTTACTAACCACTTTAACCATGTGCCAAGCACCTTGCTAGGCACTGGGGCCAATATAAGATGATCAGATTGGGGTTAGGACCAGTCCCACATGGGGTTCACCATCTAAGTAGGAGGGAGAACAGGTATCCTATCCATATTTTAGAGATGGGGAAATTCAGGCATGTAGCAGTTAAGTAGAGCACGGGCTTGGGAGTCAGGTCATGGGTTCAAATCCCAACTCCACCGCTTATCAGCTGTGTGACATTAGGCAAGTCACTTAACTTCCCTGGGCCTCAGTTACCTCATCTGTAAAATGGGATAAAGACTGTGAGCCCCACATGGGACAATCTGATTACCTTGTATTTACCCTAGCACTTAGAACAGTGCTTGGCACATACTAAGCGCTTAACAAATACCAACATTATTATTACATACCTAAGGTCACCCAGGAGGTACGTAGCAGAGTCAGGGCCAAAGTTATAGTCCCCTGACCTTTTCAGTAGGCCATGAAGTCTCCCTTCACCTTTCTCACTGCTCTACTCCTTTGCTTATGTTTCTTCTGCTGTTCCAAATTTCAATCTTCTCATCAAACTCCATCTTCCTCTGCCTCATTTCTAAAGCTACTCTTAACTGGTGTAGGAAATTTAGGAGATTCCTCGTGCTTGAACAGGTGAAATGGGCAAACTCAGTAGTCAGCATAGTCTCTTTTTGTTTTGTTTTGTTTTCCCAAGTAAAAGTAGAATGCTCATTTCAATGACCTGGTAGCCTGGCCAATGTTATGAGGCCTGTAGTCATAGCAAATCTAACTGCCAATGCTACTGAACTAAGAGTCCCTTTTGTTCTCCTGAAAAACCTGCACTGGCTATGGTCTAATTATTGGATTCATTGGTTATGCATTTAGGAAATCATTTTAATGAATTTTAAATTTGCTTGTACATTTAAAAACAGAAATGAAGGGCCTAGTTAAATTGCTCAACAATTTGCTCTTCCCTGCAAGGCTACCCAACTGCAAGGAGATGGAAAAGACTCATCAGGGTATCTGATCCAGTAGCTATACATCGGGGCTCTTTTTTTCTTATTATACCTTTTCTACCTTTTTTTCCACTTTCCACAGGCACCACTCTAATCATTTCCACCAAACAAATGTTTAAAGATTAGAAGTGGAGTTTAATAATGGTATTGAAAAAGAACGAATGAGAAAAGGTTACTATTTTCAACTAAAAATTCTTTACAGATTCTAATTTATGTATCCACAAGGCTCTCCTGGTGGAGACTATTGCTTTTTAAAGTATTTAAAGTAACAGTCAGTGGTCCTGTGGCTTATTCCAAACCGCAGGCAGAATAAGGATCAGGAATATATGCAGCCTGAAGTGACCATCTCCCAGTCTTTTATTGAGGCAGGTTCATCCGTTTGATTTCTTAAAGGTCAAGAAGAGGCTTGCTACCCTGGCACCTAGAATTGAATTTAAATTGCCCTGGAAGTCATTTTTAAGGAGTGGTTGGAAACTTTAGAAAGTTTCATTGACTAGAAAGTTGAAATGAACATGATATCTTGTGCACAATAAGAAGGTCAAATCAGATTCAGTTCTTAAAGTCTTCACAGTTACATTTCTTTGATAACTCTGGATTTTCCATGGGTAGAGTCCCAAAATGGGATGTTTGGGGGATATTTGCCACATCCTTGGTCTCCACCTCATAAAGAGGAAACAGTGTAACCATCATCATCTTCAACAAAATTAGCTAAACTAATTTTCAGTCATCTCACCAATATTAATCGCTGGCAGATTCACTTCCTTAGGTTTTCCAGACCAACTAATCACACTCTACTAATAGCCCCTCCCATCTGGTGGCTTTGGATCACAATGATACCTAACAGATGAAGTGCTTCATGACAAAATTGAGAAGGGCGAAATGTCAATTTGGTTTTTATACTCCCTTCATAAACTACCAGGCTATGTGATTTCCAGTATTAAGTAGATCTTCCTGACCCAAAAAGTTCATCAAGATCACTAAATTATTTACAATGGAATAGTCTAGGGCATCAGGACAGATTGGAGGGTGCCATCCCTTCTTATCTTTGTGGAATTGTGTGATTGCATAGTAGATCAGTTCCCATTCACCTCACTCCAAACAGCCAAGCTGGAGGATCGACCAATCAAGCAATCATATTCACTGAGCACTTACTGTGTGCACTGCACTGTACTAAGAACTTGGGAGAGTGCAATATAAGAGTTGGTAGACCTGTTCCCTCCCATAATGATCTTACAGTCTAAGGATAAGCTTACAGTCTAGATGCAACAAGAACTTGGATATGTGAACTCACTGTGAGCAGGAACCGTGCCTATGAGTTTTGCGGTACTCTCCTAAGCATTTGGAATAGTGCTTGGCATAGGATAAGTGCTCAATAAATATTACTGATGGATTGATTAATGTTAGGATGCACTTCCAATCCTTAGATAGACGGTACATCTTTGGAGGACAGGTATCATACATTCTAACAATTGCACTCTTCCAAATCCAGAGCACAGTGTTCTGCACAAAGCAGGTGTTCAATAAATGTTATTGACTGACCCAAGAAGAAGCTCTTCCAACAGACTTTGAGGATAAGCCAAACTCCTTGAAACAGCCAATCAGGAATTGGCATATCTGGATGACGGTGCCCTAGCAGTTCACACGCAGGAAGATAATGCAGTTGACTGTGATCCATTTTGTAAAACCAGCCTAGTGCTACTGACTGATGATATTCTTGAATGAAGCTGAAGCGTGGACAGTCCCATACACAGAAAACTCCACAGACCCAGCCCAGCATGAGGCAATCAAAAGAATGAGCAAAACCTTTGAGAAGATTGGAAAGCCTGAGGCAAAACCAAAAAATAGAAAAGGCACAGCTAAAGTAACAGTCTTTGTTTGTTCTGATGTGCTAGACTTTGTCTGTCATAAACTGGCCTCTTTAGTTACACAGGCCCCAAGGGTAAACTTCACCATCACTGATGCTAAACACCAGAAAGGATATCCTAAAAGGTTGAATGAAATGCAGCATGGTGCTCAGTGAAATACCATCCTAGCGCTACAAAAGATTTTTAATAGATCTCCAAAATGTAACCATCACTTTCTTAATGTTGGTTAAGATTAGAGTCACTACCTTCCTAATCTCCAAATAAACTAATGAGAGATGCAGAGAGAGATATTTTACTCCTTTTTACAGATGAGGCAACAGGTATGAACAAAGAATCCATAGAGATACGTAATGATCAATTTTCCTTAAACCGAGACGTAGCATAATTGCAGAGATTAGACTGTTTGATACTCTGAGCCTGACTTTTTTTTTTCAGTCCTGTTTATTATGTTTTCAATCTTGGATACCTCTGTGTCGTTACCAAAAAGCAAGAGAGCCTGGCATTTTATCTGAGCAGAGCTTAGTTCATATAACTGGGAATGTATCTATCTGTGGCAGAGAAATTCTAACTTGCTCAGTGAATGCCTAGTGCAATCACAGATGAGAAATAGAGGCTAATAACTCAAAGTAATATTTAGAGAATATGTTTATTTTCCCCAGGTAGCCCTGCCATCTGGTGGACAGTGAACAAAGCTGAATGTTTCCTTAAAATTTTGCCAGAATAAAGGGGAGAGTTTTATAAAATGTGCAAGGGCTTTAAAAGACAGGAAAATAAAATGTTAGGGAAATGATAACATCCTTAGGAAGTTGGAAAAATAAACCGAGTGACCCAGGAAACATTAGAAGTGAAGAGACAGGTCAGCCTGTCAAAACTAAAAAAATTGTCAGAGTCATCAGACGCTAGGAAATAACTCAAATGTTCACTTAGGTCAAGAAGGAGACACAGGAAGGAACAGTCCTCACTTGCACAGGGAATAGTTTGCATTTGAAATTTCCCCAATACAAAAAGTCCCTGTTGAATAGATTGAACAAGGTCCATAAGGGGCCTCAGATTAAAATGCAATATTGTTATTGCTTGGGATTTGGAAATCCAAAAGTAAAGATGGAAAATGTTTCCAAGAATTTTAAATACTTAGGTGTATTTGTATTTAAATGCAAATACAAAATATAAGGTGGTTTTGGCTATCTTTTGCTGTAGTTGTTTAGTGGTTTGTTTAGTGGGACAACTAGAGGCAGAGGGCAAGAAAAAGAATCGGGAAGCCTACCCTGTGGAAACCATGGCAGGTTTGGGTTTTATGCTGTTCAGATGCCCTGGTTGATCTTATTTGTTTCAAACTCACAATCCTTGGCTTCAGCTTTGCCATCCTTCACTCTCTCCATTTTCTGCAGCATTGGGGAGAAGCAACCACTGAAAGCCTCCAACGTCCAAGATCCTAGCAGGGAACTGAAAGGGCCTACTGGAGCAGGGTACAACTACATACCTGTCCATGTAGAAAGTGTGGTATCTTTCCTACCAGGATGGGAGGTGAACTGTGGATGCTTCTCCATCTACAGTTGTATCTCTTTAGCTATCTCTGCTTTTAGCTTTCTTTCCTCCCCCAGATACCCATCCGACCTTGGGTATGTGCAAAATAAAATGTCTGCATTCATGACTAGAACACAAAATGTTTTCTGATTGGCAAAATGAAAGCCTGTCTCCACAGAATATACCAGGCTGATAATTAAGTGTTGGCTGGGGAACAGGAAAGGATGCTTAAGGTAGTGAAAACAAATCCTAAAGACTGCTGGATGAAACCTGAAGGAATGAAATCATTCTACGTCTTACACATAAGGAAATACAAAGGGACTGTCCTAGACTTGCAGTATTCTCAAAGCTATATGCCTTAATTGGATTCACTTTTGCACTAAGGCTGGGTATTAGCTGGAAGTGAAGTCTGGGAGTCCCAAAAGATGAAGATACAGCTTTACCTATTAAACCTGATTTCTGAAGATTTGCTATCTTTTTCATGCTTTCTAATCAGAAATTAGTATTAACAATGCACTATGGAAGATATGTGGTTGCATATTTCAATATATCTACAGCTAAATGGTAGCCAAGATTTTGAGAGTGGCTATCAAATCACTCACTTATTGATAGATATGGCTACCTGAATATTTGTCCTTTGCTGATTGTGGGATCCTATTCACACGCAGGGGTATAAAAACAATTCAGAAAGCTGACTGACAATTCATTTCATATTGGGTGATGAAAAGATAGCCCCTCACCAAGCTGATGTTTATGACACTTGCTATGCCTGCCATTTTCTACCTTTTTGTTTCTCTATGACCCCCAAAGCCCATTTATTTAAGGAAATCCACAGGCCTGCTTGGTCTAACAGTCTGTTTCTTTATCATGTCATCTGAGATTTTGCCTCTATGTGCATTGGTCCTTAAAAGATGTTTTTTTTCTACCCTTGCTGCTTATGCTCATTTCTGAACACCCTCCCCAGCTGCTATTATCTATTCTCCTTATGTGCCCCACTGATGAAGCTGGATGTTCTGTGAGCATTGGTGGACTGATGAATACCATGATCATTGCTAGTAATTCTGTCTTGCCATTTGATGTTGGTTATGGCTCATAGGTAACTCAGGCTGATGAAATGACTCAAGAAATCAGATGAGCCATCACCGTCATGTACAGGAGGTTGGACATTATGAATCAAGATGTCCTGCTTTTAAAGACACTCTGTCTTTAATCTCTCCTGTGACATGCTGGCCTTCCTGACTCTATACAATTGAATGAATGAATATTTCCCACTCAGTCTATCCCCTGGCTGTTGGATTGTGTATTGGCTATATCTGGCATTAAGCATGAGTGAGTGGTTGTGTTAGAGATGGGACAGAGATGAAATTATTAAATATATATGGTGTCTTGACCATCTGTCTTCCCATGATTTCTTCCAAACCACTTCCTCCCACACATGCATAGGCTCGTCAGTCCACTATCAGGGAAGGAATAAATGCCAGCAGGGCATCTGTAGCCATTTTGCATAGCATCAGGAAGTTAGAAGGGACTTCTGAGATTACTGTTCCAGTGTCCTGTTTCCAGAGAGGAGAATGACTACACTCTCTAGAACAAATCATTTTTTAAGTGCTTAGTGCAGAAAGGGAGAAGATAGTGGTTATTTTTGTTTCAACCTTCTTCTAAATTTGACTTTGATGCTCAGTGACTCCAACCACATGGGTCTGGTCTCTTCCATGAGAGGATTTCCTGAGAATTAACTCCACGGTTTTCTCAAGCAAGTTCACTGGCTCACAGGTACCTTGGAAGGCTAATTTCTGCTCTCCCAGCACTGATTTGTCAAGGAGTAGATGGTCCAAATTTAAGGAAAGAAAGCACCTGTAACCTCCAAATGACAGGAATTGAACTTTCAAGTATGGACAAAGGTTAGAATCAATTTATCATGTTTTCCAAAATGCAAGCCCTCTATTTTTCTCCAGGGTCACCAATCATACTGAACTTACAAATAACATCCCAAACCTCAAGGGTGTCTATGAGACTAACCATTCCTGAGTAATCGACCCCTGAGAGAAGCACAATGGTCAACCACTAAAAAAACTTTTGTTTTGAAGTGAAAGAAGGCCTTGCCGAATAAACTATTTCCTATTAGATGGTGATCATAATTGGGATGTGGAATGGTGTTTGACTTGGGACTTGGAATGACACTGATGATATAATAGTGATAGGGTCCACACGTTTAAGTCGCTTATGCTTTCAAATAACTTCAATAGTGTATTACAATATTGTTCCATCTAAAATGATTGAAATAGGTTATATACATTTTTCTTGTTTTTTGTTAAGTGCTTACTATATTCTGAGCACTGTACTAAATGCTGAGGTAGATACAACCTAATCAGGTAGGACATAGTCCATGTCCCACATACGGTTCACAATCTTAATCCCCATGGTGCAGATGAGGTAACTGAGGTACAGAGAAGTTAATTGACTTGGCCAAGGTCACACAGCAGGCAAGGGAGGAGCCGGGACTAAAACCCAGGTCCTTCCGACTCCCAGGCCTGTGCTTTATCCACTAGGCCATGCTGCACACCCAAACATAAGCGAATAATTTTATTACATGAATAGCAATCGTAAAATAATACACATGAAAGACAAAATAGAGGAAAATTTCTCCAAGTTTGCCATCCTTCCTCCTTTTAGCTTCAATAAACTGAGTAAATTCCCTGCTCCCAGACTACACTTTTACCATTAAGCAATCACAATTTATTGTTCCAAGAAAAACAGTAACCCAGATTCCCTCCTCGTTTAGCCTGTGAGGCTTTGGGCCCCTCACATTTTAAAAAATTTAAATTTTAAAAAATGGCACATTAAGAATACAAAATAAACTCTAAATTCAGATCTTGGTTTTTGTGCTATTTGAAATGATTTAGGATTTTGTATTACTACTTTCTGATTAGCTTTTTGTTTATTTTCTTTGTGTTCATCAGGGTGATTTCCTTCCTTTCCATATGTGAAATACGACAGAATACAATTGTAAAAAACGCTTTTTCTGCTTTAGAAACAATTCTGAAGTTCACTGAAATCAAGTTGAGGACAAACTGGAAATACATATTTCAACGTATTCTTATTATTTAAAAATTATATTCATTCATTTTCATTCATTCAATCGTATTTATTGAGTGCTTACTGTGTGCAGAGCACTGTACTAAGCGCTTGGGAAGTACAAGTTGACAACAAATAGAGACGGTCCCTACCCACAGTGGGCTCACAGTCTAGAAGGGGGAGACAGAGAACAAAACATATTAACAAAATAAAATAAATAGAATGAATATGTACAAATAAAATAAATAGAGTAATAAATATGTACAAACATATATACATCTATACAGGTGCTGTGGGGAGGGGAAGGAGGTAAGGCGGGAGGGATGGGAAGGGGGAGGAGGGGGGGAGGAAGGAGGGGGCTCAGTCTGGGAAGGCCTCCTGGAGGAGGTGAGCTCTCAGTAGGGCCTTGAAGGGAGGAAGAGAGCTAGCTTGGCGGATGTGCGGAGGGAGGGCATTCCAGGCCAGGGGGATGACGTGGGCCGGGAGTCAACAGTGGGACAGGCGAGAACGAGGCACGGTGAGGAGATTAGCGGCAGAGGAGCGGAGGGTGCCAACTGGGCTGTAGAAGGAGAAAAGGGAGGTGAGGTAGGAGCGGGTGAGGTGATGGACAGCCTTGAAGCCGAGGGTGAGGAGTTTTTGACTGATGCGTAGGTTGATTGGTAGCCACTGGAGATTTTTGAGGAGGAGAGTAACATGCCCAGAGCGTTTCTCGACAAAGAGAATCTGGGCAGCCACGTGAAGTATGGATTGAAGTGGGGAGAGACAGGAGGATGGGAGATCAGAGAGGAGGCTGATACAGTAATACAGACAGGATAGGATGGAGGCAATCTGCAAGTTAAAACTGATGATGACTTTGAAAGGAAGATCTCAGTATTAGTTCTTAGTTGAAAGTCTGTTTTAAAATCTAAACTCCTTCCTGTTCAGACTGTAAGCCCTAAGTGCCACGGGGACTGTATCCAACCTGATAAACTTGTCTTTACTTCAGCTCTTAGAACAATGCTTGACCCACAGTAAGTGGTTAGCAAATACCATAAAACCAACAAAAACAAACAAGATAAGAAGGAATGATAAGCCTAATGTAATTGACAAGATTCACTGTGAGTTGTTTTTAATTCTAGAATAAGATATTTACTTTATTCCTAACTCTACTAATGAAACAAGAATCCCGAGGACGCTAATGGTATTGTGACATCTTTCCCTGTAGAAGAAGTTGGGAACCCCAAAAATATCAGTGATCCAAAAAGTGTTTGGATCCATCCATGAAAAAGTGGGTCATAATGGATGTCTTTTTCCTCCTTTAATTCTGGCATCCTTCAAAGTTATACACTATGTGGAATGACCATTTTCTGTGCTGTATGCTTATTTTGTCACTCCCCAAATTTAGTGGATCAGAAGCATCTGTACTAAAATGGTAACAGAATACACAGCAGTTAGAATACCACATTTTATTTGGGGCCCCACAGCTTTGGGAAAACCTTTGAAAATACATAGAAAATACAATGAAATAGATAAGAGAGTGAGGACAGTGGGATTTGGGAAACTAAAGAAGCTGAACCCTTTACTCGGCAGAAGGGGTACGCAATTTGCTTTTATCTATGTTAGTAAACTGATCTACGGAATATACAATTTAATTATCAGAATAAAGATAATGATAGGTTAAAAGGAAGCACCATATAACAGCAAGGTTATCAAGTCCCAGAAGAGGGATGTCTAGCTTTAAAAATATAATGAATGCCTAACTGTGGGGGGTTGCTTTGGGGCTCCTTGCCTGGAAAGATAGGAATAGATGTCTTCTGCAGGTCCTTCCTATGAATACAATGCCACAACTTTATGTTTTCATTTGGCATTTTACATTTTCTTAAGAACTTCCTAAATCTGTATTCAAACGCATGGGCAGTGAATATTAGTAATTCTATTAAGTAGATTGTTGAAATTGCATATTTCCTATTCCACAGTGTTAACTGAAAAGACACGTCACATTTGTAAAATGTATATGAATGCTGAAATATATTCCCCAGTATATAATTAAGGGGTTTCATGTGGCTTTGTGCATTAAATTTTCACTGCAGGACCCAAATTACTACTAATTTATCATCCTATCTTAAGACTTCCTAATTGATTCTTCATTTAGGGTCCGCTAGCATGCCAACTGTGACTATTATTGTATGATCAGAATCTTCCCAAGAGGTGTTAGACCAACAGTCATGGCTGGGTGCCAATACTGAAGCATGTGGAGGGAATCCTCTTACCTAATAAATCACTAGTGTCAATAAGAAGCTCAGCGCTAGCCAGGAGTGAGAGTTGACAGGTCCCCAATTAATGTCTAATGAATAGAAGGAAAAGTGTCGCTAGAAACCTACCACTAGCCCTAACTCCTCTGGTTTAAGGTGAAGATGAATGTTAAATAATGAGATCAACATGAAGGTAAAAAAAAAAAAAAAGTACAGTGCTGAGAGTCCTTTGTTAAGCTTTGGGAACTTTCTTTTTTTTTTGATTTTGCCCCTGAGGTGACATGCCCTTCTGGAGCAGGGATTAGATAGATGATTACAATTAAAGGGTAAAAGTGGATTTTCTCAGTTGTGACAATTAGTCTGTGCATTATACATTAGGTAATGCAATATTTATGCTGTCATCTGGGCTGTCAACTGTCCCCTTTCCAATGTGGACATGGTGAGACCAATAAATAATCTGGGATACTGTTCTGCATTACATGGGAGGAAGACAACAATAGCTTCAGTGGACAGACCTCAAGTACTTTTACAGATCTTTCTGATTTCCCCAGTTCAGTTGAAAATTAAAAATATATAGCACCTGAGTTCTGCCCTGTGGCAAGATTACAAAATTATGTTTTCAGTGTTAATTTACTAATTCAGTACCTTGATCATTTAAAAAAAATCTAGTTTAAAATTTATGTAAAAAGCAAAACTAACATATTTGTAATCTGGAAGGATTTTCCAGGTAGGAATTCTTGATTTTTTTTAGGCATGGGAATACATTGTTTTTTGCCAATGTGCCGTCTGTTTCTTCTAATTAGGATTTATGAAGGCTGGTGAATTGATACACTGTGGGGTACAAAGCCTTGTAATATTTCACAGGAAATAATCAAAAGAGAAGCAAAGAAAAGAGAAACTAAAGAAAAATATGCATAAGCAAGATGAAGGAAAAGTCACAGTATAAATATGAAAGCAGACTGAGGTGAGTCTAAAAGCAAGGAAAAAAGAAAAATAAGCTATAAGTGACAATTTTGCTGCCAAAATATTTACTGAGGCAACAAGGGAGAAAAAATATAACAGGACCAGGACAAAGCTCAGAAACACAGTGCATTTCTTCTAACATTTGTTTAAGATAAAAGCACAGACTCCAAATGAAATTAAACAAGTTATCTCTATGAAGAGTTATATCTATGAAGGTAAATGCCACAAAGAAGTTAAGCACATGAAACACACTATGATAAAATACATGACAGCCGTTCAACAGTACAATTAATTGGAAAGAGATTCAGGCATACAATAGATAGGCTTCTAGAATGAATATTGATCTCTCAGCCTGAATTAAATGCTGGACCTTAAGAGCTAAACTGGAGAGGCATGTAAGAGATGCAAAAAGAGTCAAGAAGCAATTTTGGTTTAGAGGCTTCCCTTCATGTTTGATCCTGTGCTTAAAAAAAGGCAAGGGAAATAAGAGACCAGAAGCAATTCTGATATTTGTAATGATCGGAGAAGAAGCTGAAGAAAACTTTTCTCCCTGGTGGGACCCAGAATATGAGCCGTCAACATAGAGGAGATGTATAGTGGATAAATGCACAGGGGTTGGAGAAGACTCATGGCTAGGGATACAGTTGGATTGCTGAAATAACTCTCATGTGAAGACAGGTATAGGCCTATAAATTGCAGTATGTAAATTGAAAGGTCACAAGGAAGCCAGGAGGTAAGAATAATCCAATAATCCAATTAGAATAATTAGGCAAGAATAAGCCAATATATACTGAAGCATAGAACTGAACAGTGTGAAATAACAGTTATAAGATTCTAATCCTGGCTCCGCCACTTGTCTGCTGTGTGATCTTGGACAAATCACAACTTCTCTTTGCCTAAATTACCTCATCTGTAAAATGAAGATTAAAATGAGGATTAAAATGGTGAACCTCATGTGTTACATAGACTGTGTCTATGTCTCTACCCCGGCACTCGGTAGAGTGGTTGGAATGTAGTAAGGGCTTAACAAAAACCATTTTATAAAAAAGTGACAAAAAAACAAAAACAGAAGACTGTGGAAAGGTCAAAGGGGTACATGCGTCAGCCTGACAGAAAACAATAAGGAGAGGGGATTCTTTCTTGGACCTCAGAGAACTTGGTGAAGACTGCTGTGTCAAGAGGCAGTTTGGAAAGCAAAAGGCAAGCCCTCTATTAGCCACTAAGATCTATCGTTGAATGTAAACACTGTGGCAGGGTGGATCAGTCACACATTAGTTACCTCATTTGTAAATTGGGGATTAAGAGTGTGAGCTCAATGTGGGACAGGGGCTGTGTCCAACCTGATTAACTTCTATCTACCCCACTGCTTAGAATGGTGTTTGGTGTTGGGACATAGTAAGCACCTAAATACATTACTATTGTTATTATTATCCTTTTCTAGTATACTCACAAGAATAGATTGTTACAACTAGTGCAACTTGTATCTTATCGTTTTTAAAACAAAGGACAGTGTTCCCCACTCCTCTATCTCTCTTTCTCTTTTATACTTACTAAAGCCTTAAACAAAGAACAGCAATATACATTTCACACCTTTAAACAATTGCAAAGTTTCTGGACTGTCTGCTTATCTGAGGAAAAAACTTCAGTAGGGAAGTTTAGGTCACTGCTCAAATCTCTACCAGTATCCAACGTTGGGAAATACAGGTATCGACACAATCAAATTTAGGTACAACCAATGGCAGTTTCATCATCAGTGCTATCCTTGACTGGTATCATCTAGTACATCATAGAACAGCATATTAAGATACAATTCTTGAGTGCATACCATGGGATATTGGTGCACTCACATTAGCACTATCAGCTAAGCTGCCATACTTGGATATAATTATCATCAGTAGCTTCTTTCAAACCATGAAGGGAGGTCCTTAGGTTTTCTCTGTTTCCCTCTTTCTCATTTTCTCCCTCTTCTCCTCATTATCAGCAATTTGAACTGAGGTCATACCATTTGCAGATGACTGTGGGGAACCCAAGGGTAATGGGAATAAGATCATACAGAACAATTTTTGTCACAAGTACTGGATTTTTCACCTTCATTTTTATGAATTGATCTTTTGGGATCAAGGTGGAAAATGTCTGTGTGCATCCTCCTCCCACCTCCTCCACCAACTTTTTCCCCAAGGTCTCTGCCTTCAAGACAATTCTGAGCAGGAAGTAAAATCCCAATCTCAAAATGGCAGTTCCAATTGAAATTATAAAGCATCTTGAGAGTAAGTGACCTAATAAGTTCTTAAATACTAAAGAACTTTGATTCCATTTTCATTAGCCTTCAATTTTTCAATAAACACTACTTATATTGCCAAAATTTTCTTTTTATCAATAATATTCATTGAACAACTGGGTGCTAAGCAGAGACCAGGTTCGTGTGAACTTCAGTCAGAGACATAGATCTTAGGGTTAGGTTAATCAGACTTTGGAATGGTCCAACTTGACAACTTTTTGCTTATTCCTGGATAAAAATAAAATAATGCTGCTTATTGACAGAACCAGTCTCAGAAAAGATGGCCTTTGACTTTTCCTTGGGGAGTCTACTAATTCCTTGGAAATCTATCTGGTATATTTTCGAAGGCACCAAATGGATTTCTTAAGGTTCAATACTAAGGGCAGCATGAATGTGAAATTTCACAGAAGCATGAGATAAGTTTTGTTTTTATTTTCACATTTATTCCAATTAAGCCTAGGTAGGTGAGCTATATGAGGATATCTAGGGCAAAAGCCTTCTATGATTTAATTTTTCACTCATTTTCATTTTCTCATTTTTTTCATAGGATTTCATATAAGTCTATGTGCATTAGAAACATTTTGCCCAGAAATACGGAAGTCATTTTTCTAGTACCAAGATTTAATGTGTCTCCTTTGGAACATGCGAGAAGAATGGGTAAGTACCCAAGTAGCTGGACTAGGGTGAATTGTTGGGGAAACCAAAAGCTGAGAAAAAAATTGAAATACTGAAAGGTACCAAAAGGCAAGTTCACAATTTGGAAAAGGGAGGATGGCTGACAGATGGATCAGCTGGGAATACAGCATCATGAAATGGGGTGACATTCTTGGAACAGACTTCAGAAAAGTGCAATATTCATTCATTCATTCATTGAATCATATTTATTGAGCGCTTACTGTGTGCACAGCACTGTACTAAGCGCTTGGGAAGTACAAGTCGGCAACATATAGAGACGGTCCCTACCCAACAGCGGGCTCACAGTCTAGAAGGGGGAGAGTGAATATGAAGAGAGACACTAAAATGAAGCAGGGCACTATACAAACAAAAACAGTGAAGCACATGATGTGAATCTGAATTTTTGGTCACATTAATCATAGTCACAAGCTTATCATTTATGCTTATTATTATTATTATTGTTATGATTGTATTTGTTAAGCACTTTCAGTGTGTCAAGCACTGTTCTAAGTGTTGGGATAGACACAGTAAACAGACACAGTCCCTGCTCCATAAGGGGCTACATAGTACACTCGGGAAATAATTCATTTTGTCTCAGAAATGTACACAATTCCATTTCCATTTAGAATTTCTGGGACTTTAGCTGAACAGAGCAGAACCAGTAATGCCATTGCTGCAGATGTAAGCAATGCAGTTGTGGCACTAGGATCTCAATGCATGTGTTAATGTGGCTAAAATGGTACTATAATTGTGTTTTTTTTTAACATTTCCTACACGTATATTCAAATTTTCATCTCTATAACAGGGAATTTTTTCAAGGTGACAAAGGTGAAATTGTATTATCATAACTATGGCACTTTGAGCTCTTTGGAGAAGGCATTAGAGGAAAATTCTATAATATAAATATTAAAAATGAAGGGGGAAAACTCCCATTAAAATACATTTTTAAAAAAGAAATCACTCATCTTATTCCATTAAAAACTTTTTCAAACTTGCCCAAAACTTATTCTTCAGAAAATGCTACTAACACTTTGATATCTCTTCATTTCCGAAGTATTAGCATTCACTGAAAACATGAAATAGCATTATATATTCTCTCTGATCCTTTTAATTTAATAATTTAAGTGGTAAAAAAAAATCTGCTTTTCTATCTGCGGACACAGAAGCTTCAGAAAGGCCCTTCATTCACTTTACAATTGCTCACAAATTCACTAGCAAATCAGTAGCTGAAGATCCACTCATCAATCATTTCAATCAAACATATTGAGAGCTTACTGTGTGCTGGCATGGTACTAAGCACTTGGGAGAGTACAACACAACAATATAACAGACACAGTCCCTGCCCACAATTAGTTCACAGTCTAGAGAGGGAGCCAGATATGAATATGAATAAATAAATCACTCAAAATACATGTTCATGAGAGGACAGGGGAAAGAGTGGATGGATAGAAAGAATAAGCAAGGAAAATCATGGTCTTCCTGGTCTGGGTTTGATGGCAAACAAAATAGATGCTGCCTGGGATCAACAATTTTAAGGAAATAGGATAGATCATACAATATGGTACCCAGGGTCTCCCACGCTTGCTGCGCCAGAGATTGAGAGGGAATAATAATTCCACTCCTCAAACTTGTGTTCTCTCAGTCCCACCAGAAGTGAATCCAAGTGTGTCTCTTTCCCAGAGCTTCTAAATTCACAGAACCAGTTTGCTGAATGGGAGGGGGATAGTGGGTCTCCATTAATACTATCGCCCTTTCTCACCTCATTAGCTGGGTCCCTTGGCAATCCCTCATCTCACCAAGCACTCCCATTATTATGGTATTTGTTAAGGGGTTTACTATGTGCCAGGCAATGTATTAAGCACTGGGGTAGATGCAAGATAATCAGCTTGGACACAGTGCCTGTCCCTCACAGGGCTCGCAGTCTTAATGCCCATTTTTCAGATATGGTAACTGGCACAGAGAAGGGAAGTAACTTGCTCAAGGTCACACAGCAGATAAGTGGCAGAGTCAGGATTAGAACCCAGGTCCTTCTGAATCCCAAGGCCATGCTCTTTCTACGAGGCTATGCTGCTTGTTTCATGAGGTTCGTGAGTTCCAGATGCAAAACTGAAGCTAATGTCAGAATCCAGACACAGCAAACATGACAGCACAGCACAGGTGGTGGAGACAGACCTCCACCTCATGTCAGCCTCTTCAGCTACTGCAGTATTCATTGTAAAATTCACTGTCAGGCATATGGTCTTCAGTGTGCCTTCCATACTCTGCCACTTTTCTACTGTGTGACTTTGGGCAAGTCACTTAAATTCTCTGTTTCTCAATTGCCTTCCCTGTAAAATGGTGATTAAGACTGATTGCCTTGTATCTAGTAAGTACTGTGCCTAGTATAAAGTGCTAAACAAATAGCCTAAAAAAATTGAAGATAAAGACATAAGCATGTGATATGCACACATACGTGCATATTACAAAATTAAGTATAATTTCCTAGTATACTAGCATAAGGAGAAGCAGCATGGCTTAGTGGAAAGAGTCCGGGTTTGGGAGTCAGAGGTTGTGGGTTCTAATCCGGATTCACCACTTGTCAGCTGTATGTCTTTGGGCAAGACACTTCACTTCTTTGGGCCTCAGTTACCTCATATGTAAAATGGGGATTAAAACTGTGAGCCCCACGTGGGGCAACCTGATCACTTTGTATCCCCCACAATGCTTAGAACAGTGCTTCGCACAAGGTAAGCACTTCACAAATGCCATCATTATTATTATACGGAGGCAGGAAGATAAATGTTAAAAAGAGCCCCCTACAGTCAAGAGCTTGGTTGAGTTTTGTATTAAACAAGTTCCACATCAAAATAATAGAGACTGAAGGGGAAGGTGTTAGGTTATCTAATAGAAGCTAATTTTAAAACAATATAAAGAGAAATGAGTCCATATGTTATGGTTTAATAATAATGATACTAATAATAATAACATTTAAGTGCTTACTACGTCCTGAGCACTGTTCTAACCACTCAGATAAATACAATAATAATAATAATAATGGAATTAATTAAGCGCCTACTACGTGCAAACCACTGTTCTAAGTGCTGGGAAGGTTACAGGGTGATTAGGTTGTCCCACAGTCTTAATCTCCATTTTACAGTTGAGGGAACTGAGGCACAGAGAAGTGAAGTGACTTGCCCAAAGTCACACAGCTGACAATTGGCAAAGCTGGAATTTGAACCCATGACCTGTGACTTCAAAGCCTGTGCTCTTTCCACTGAGCTACGCTGCTTCTGGTCTTTATTGAGCATTTACTCAGTGGGGCTAATCATGTCAGACACAGTCCCTGCCCCACATGGGGCTCACACCCTAAATCCCTATTTTACAGGTGAGGTAACTGAGGTCCAGAGAAGTGAAGAGACTTGCCCAAGGTCACCCAGCAGACATGTGGTAGAGCCACATTAACCAGTTGCCTACCAGTTATGACTACCTGTTCTATTATCATGCTGTAAATCTGTCTAGTGATATTATCATTCTAGGGATGGGAAAATCTACAGTCTATCTTGAAGACAGCCCATTCCCTGATTCCCTTAAAAGAGAAGTTTAGCCAAACCTGGAAGGAGTTGGGATTGGCTATCTAGACAATTCAAAACTCTATCACGGACACATCTCCTCCAGGAGGCCTTCCCTAACTAAGCCCTCCTTTCCTTTTCTCCCATTCCCTTCTCTATCTCCATGACTTGCTCCCTTTATTCATCCCCCCTCCCATCCCCACAGCACTTAAGTACATATCTGTAATTTATTTATCCATATTAATGTCTGTTTCCCCCCTCGAGACTGAACGCTCGATGTGGGCAGGGACTGTGTCTGTTTATTGTTATATTGTACTCTCCCAAGTGCTTAGTATAGTGCTCTGCACACAGGAAGCACTTAATAAATATGATTGACTGATCAATCCAGCAAACATCAGGGACTTGCATGACGCTGTGCAAGTCGCAGACAGACCACCTGGAGGAATTCACAGGAATCCAAAAGATGCCTTGAAGAATGGTTCTAGTCCACCCTAGATCATATGGCTTCAGCATAGTCTAAATTGGTCTCTGAACCTCCAAGCAGGCACTATTAAGCAACCTCAAATTCTAAGCCAAATTAGAGTGTATCATTAGCTACCATTCACCCACACAATGGACCAGCCCTTTGCCAGTGAATCCTTCTACTTTGGTGGCCTTGGCCAGTAGAAGCCTTGTTATGAAGGCCAGGATTCTGCATATACAGCTTGCCACTCCATCAAAGGCATGCACACAGCATTTCTCTGACCCCCCACCCCTTCTAAGTCGCAAATTAAAACCACATATTAACACCTAGAATACTTTTTCAGGGTAAAGATGTGGTACTTACGTCATTAAGGTTGTCCTTTGCATTATAGTAGACCACTTCGTTCGTCTGTGGAAGATAGAAAAGACAATGTGTTTTTGAAATTGAAAAGCAGAAAAACTTCAATTGTCTGAGTGCCAACTCCAGTACAGCAATCCCCATATATTTTGTTTTCATCAACTCTACACTGCGATTTTCGCAGTCTGCACAGTAGACTTCCTTCCTGAGACCACACACATCAATAAGTGCTATTTTCTTCATTTATTTAATCATATTTAGTGAGCGCTTACTGTGTGCAAAGCACTGTACTAAGCGCTTGGAAAATACAGTTCAGATTTATTGAGCACTTATTATGCATGGAACATTGTCCTAAACAGTTGGGAAAGTATAATACAACAGAGTTAGCAAACATATACCTTGCCCATAGCAAGTTTACAGTCCAGAGGAACATACAATGAGGAATGTCAAAATATAGATTTTATTAGAACAAGATGAAAGTAAGAATATTCCTTTAACTGAAGTGACAGAGAGGTATTGTTAGGTGGGAGAAGGGAGCAAAGGAGAATTTAAAACTATGACAGTGGCAGTGATTGGTCAGTCAGGTGGGAGCTGGGCAGGGGGTACGATTGGGTGATTCATTGATTGAGGTGAGAGCCACTCCAGTTTATTCTGCAGGAGGAGGGGGTGATTGATTGGAATTCCACAGTTTGGGGCAGGGAAAGTGTCTATTAATCGTTTTGCATTGTACTTTCCCAAGCTCTTAATACAGTGCTCTGCACATAGTAAGTGCTCAATAAATACTATTGATTGACTGATGGATTCTGTGGGGCAAGGGTCACACCCTGCTGGTTGAAAAAGCTGGATCAGCAGGAGCCTCTAAACTGCAAGCACACTGTGGGCAGGGAAAATGTCTACCTACTCTGTTGCATTGTACTTTCCCAAGTCCCTAGTACAGTGATTGGCACACAGTAAGTGCTCAATAAATATCATCGATGATATTGATGAGCACAGGACTGACTTTCTCCAGTCCCCAGAGGAGCCATGCTGGACTCACTGGGTGAGCAGATGGCATTGCCAAAAGTCCAACTGGGCTATTTGGCTCACAGGAGCTTTGCCCACACCTCATCACGATCAAATCCACTGCTTTGCTCACAGAGGCCCCAAACCCAGTGAGGAGCATCCCAGTCCCAGTGGAGTCATGCTAATTCTACTCCTGAGTGTGGCAGAGGATGATCTGGAGGAGAAGAAAAGTGCCTCTTAAAAATAATCCATACAGAAATGACTGCACCAGCTGTCAGTGTGCCGTGGGGGAGGTGGGTAGAGGCGCTTTGACTTCTGTATTTGCCAGGAAAAAAAATCCCAAAAAAGTTTTGAGTGAACTGCTTAAAAGATAAATGGAAAATAGAACAGCATATGCCTAAATCTATCAGTTGAAATTGACGAGCTGTGCTGGGATAAGTAGACTGCGAAAACTGTCTGTGCCTTCCTTTATGTCTTACTGCCCAAGCTGTTTCAGTGAAATTGTGAGAAGGGTGTGTCAGGGATAGATGTGGAGTGTTGACACTTTGAGTGCATATCATGTTATCATTATTATCATCACTATACTTGTTCAGCTTTTGCCTTGTGTCAAGCATGGTTCTAAAACCTGGGGTAAAAAAAAGTTCATCAGTTTGGACACAGTCCCTGTCCCTCTGTTCTCCCTCCACATCCCATCAGCCCTTCATTAACACAAACTTTACACTTGCTCTGCCTGAGCAGAAAGTGGGGAAGTAAGGAGGATTGACCCAGATATTCCAGGAACGCCCCACCACTGGAGGTGGTAAGAGGAGAGCCTACCTAGACAATCAGTTCTGGATCAACAATCACTGAGGCACTGCTTAATGTTGCTGGGGGGATGGAGTTGATAACAACCCCTAAGTCTTCAGCCCTGGCCTGGCATGTGGTCCAGCTGCCAATGATACTAATTGATTGTTCACTGTGGGCAGAGTACTGTACTAAGTTCTTGGGACACTATGATACAACAGAATCAAGTAGATACATTCCCTGCCCACAGTGAAGTTACAGTCTAGAGGGAGATATGAATATTATCAATTGCCAACTCCCAGGAGCACACTGCAGGCAATCAATCAATCAATTGCATTTATTGAGTACTTACTCTGTGCAGAGCACTGAACTAAGCGCTGGGGAGACTACAATATAATAGAGTTGGTAGGCACATCCCCTGCCCACAAAAAGCTTACAGTCTAGAGAACTGTAAAGTGGAGGACAATATGTCCAAACCGGCAATCATCCAAGGATTTCTTCTCACCCCCAAACCAGAAAAGGAAAGCACACTGATGCCTCTTGAGAAAAATATTAGACTGCTATTGAAACTAAGCAAGTCCACACCTCAATATTCCCTGTAGTTAGAAGAGTGTTTTTCCCTTATGGCTATATCAACTCCCCACATGGCAAAAATATGCATGGATTGGAGAAGAAAATGAATAAAATCAATCAATCAATCAATCAATCGTATTTATTGAGCGCTTACTATGTGCAGAGCACTGTACTAAGCGCTTGGGAAGTACAAATTGGCATCACATAGAGACAGTCCCTACCCGATAGTGGGCTCACAGTCTAAAAGGGGGAGACAGAGAACAGAACCAAACATACCAACAAAATAAAATAAGTAGGATAGAAATGTACAAGTAAAATAAATAAATAAATAAATAAACAGAGTAATAAATATGTACAACCATATATACATATATACAGGTGCTGTGGGGAGGGGAAGGCGGTAAGGCGGGGGGATGGAGAGGGGGACGAGGGGGAGAGGAAAGAAGGGGCTCAATCTGGGAAGGCCTCCTGGAGGAGGTGAGCTCTCAGCAGGGCCTTGAAGGGAGGAAGAGAGCTAGCTTGGCGGATGGGCAGAGGGAGGGCATTCCAGGCCCGGGGGATGACGTGGGCCGGGGGTCGATGGCGGGACAGGCGAGAGCGAGGTACAGTGAGGAGATTAGTGGTGGAGGAGCGGAGGGTGCGGGCTGGGCAGTAGAAGGAGAGAAGGGAGGTGAGGTAGGAGGGGGCGAGGTGATGGAGAGCCTTGAAGCCCAGGGTGAGGAGTTTCTGCCTGATGCGCAGATTGATCGGTAGCCATTGGAGGTTTTTGAGGAGGGGAGTGATATGTCCAGAGCGTTTCTGGACAAAGATAATCCGGGCAGCAGCATGAAGTATGGATTGAAGTGGAGAGAGACACGAGGATGGGAGATCAGAGAGAAGGCTAGTGCAGTAGTCCAGACGGGATAGGATGAGAGCTTGAATTAGCAGGGTAGCGGTTTGGATGGAGAGGAAAGGGCGGATCTTGGCAATGTTGCGGAGCTGAGACCGGCAGGTTTTGGTGACGGCTTGGATGTGAGGGGTGAATGAGAGAGCGGAGTCGAGGATGACACCAAGGTTGCGGGCTTGTGAGACGGGAAGGATGGTAGTGCCGTCAACAGAGATGGGAAAGTCAGGGAGAGGACAAGGTTTGGGAGGGAAGACAAGGAGCTCAGTCTTCGACATGTTGAGCTTTAGGTGGCGGGCGGACATCCAGATGGAGATGTCCTGAAGGCAGGAGGAGATGCGAGCCTGGAGGGAGGGGGAGAGAGCAGGGGCAGAGATGTAGATCTGGGTGTCATCAGCGTAGAGGTGATAGTTGAAGCCGTGGGAGCGAATGAGGTCACCAAGGGAGTGAGTGTAGATTGAGAACAGAAGGGGACCAAGCACTGAACCTTGGGGAACTCCCACAGTAAGAGGATGGGAGGGGGAGGAGGAGCCTGCAAAAGAGACTGAGAAAGAACGACCGGAGAGATAAGAGGAGAACCAGGAGAGGACGGAGTCTGTGAAGCCAAGGTCAGATAACGTGTTGAGGAGAAGGGGGTGGTCCACAGTGTCAAAGGCAGCTGAGAGGTCGAGGAGGATTAGGACAGAGTATGAGCCGTTGGATTTGGCAAGCAGGAGGTCATTGGTGACCTTTGAGAGCGCAGTTTCCGTGGAATGAAGGGGACGGAAGCCAGACTGGAGGGGGTCGAGGAGAGAGTTGTTGTTGAGGAATTCTAGGCAGCGCGTGTAGACAACTCGTTCAAGGAGTTTGGAAAGGAATGGTAGGAGGGATATGGGACGATAACTAGAAGGTGAGGTGGGGTCAAGAGAGGGTTTTTTTAGGATGGGAGAGACATGGGCATGTTTGAAGGCAGAGGGGAAGGAACCAGTGGAGAGTGAGCGGTTGAAGATGGAAGTTAAGGAGGGGAGAAGGGATGGAGCGAGAGATTTCATAAGATGAGAGGGAATGGGGTCAGAAGCACAGGTGGCCGGAGTAGCACTTGAGAGGAGGGAGGAGAGTTCCTCTGAGGATACCACTGGGAAGGATGGGAGAGTAGCAGAGAATGTTGAGAGCCGGGGGGTTGGAGAAAGGGGGGAAGAGACTTTGGGGAGGTCGGACCTGATGGATTTAATTTTGTTAATGAAGTAGGAGGCCAGATCGTTGGGGGTGAGGGAAGGAGGAAGAAAAATTTTTGAGGAAATGCTCGAGCCAACCTCTCTAATTACACCATGAATGTATTTAGACAGCATAATAAGCTCTTAATAAGAAGTGGCACAGTTCAGCTGGATAAACATGAGACTGAATAATAAAAAATCTAGAGATTAAAATCCTGTTCTGCATATGATCTTTGCCCTAGGGAAAGAAACTCAAAAATTTTTTAAAACTTTCTACTCCAACACACTAAAAAATGTACAGTTAACAAGAACTTTTTTGCTTTGTTTTTGCTGTATTGCTTTATTTTATGATTTTCTAAATCAAGATTATTCTTTGATTAATTTTATATAGCAATATGGTAGATATAAGCATGATAATCAGTACTAGAATTTTCTTTTCTCATCCAAAAAAAAAAAAACCCTGCACATTATTTCAGGGGTTTCGTCATTGTTCTGTTTCTTTGTTTGTTACCATGTCGACCAATCAATCAATGGTATTTATTAAACATTATGCGCAGAGCACTGTACTAATCACCTGGAAGAGTACAACAGAGTTAGAAGAAACGTTTTCTGTGTATTTTATTCCTTTTCTAAATGCTAATGGCTTTACTTTCCAATCATTTTTTTCCCTGACATAATATCTATAGAACAATTAAAGTTTTGAAAACTGGCCAAAATGAAAAAAAATACATATAATATTCAGAGAAAAAGGAGACTGGAGATATTCAAGTGCCTTATTTTATGATTGCTGTATTTCATCATCCTTCTAGTAGCCTAATGCAAAGAGCCTGGGGAGTCAGAGAACCTGGGTTCTAAACACCAGTCCATGACTTTTCTTGGGCAAGTCACTTAACATTTCTGTGCCTCAGTTTCCTCATCTGTAAAATGAGGATTAACTACTTGTTCCCCCTCCTACTCCAGCTGTAAGCTTCTTGTAGGAAAGGAACTTTGTCTCACCTGATTAAGAGAAGCAGCATGGCTCAGTGGAAAGAGCAATGGCTTGGGAACCAGAAGTCATGGGTTCTAATCCCAGCTCCGCCACTTGTCAGCTCTGTGACTTTGGGCAAGTCACTTAACTTCTCTGTGCCTCAGTTACCTCATCTGTAAAATGGGGATTAAGACTTCCTTCCTCTCCCCCTCGTCCCCCTCTCCATCCCCCTCATCTTACCTCCTTCCCTTCCCCACAGCACCTGTATATATGTATATATGTTTGTACATATTCATTTATTTATTTATTTACTTATTTTACTTGTACATATCTATTCTATTTATTTTATTTTGTTAGTATGTTTGGTTTTGTTCTCTGTCTCCCTCTTTTAGAATGTGAACCCACCATTGGGTAGGGACTGTCTCTATATGTTGCCAACTTCTACTTCCCAAGCCCTTAGTACAGTGCTCTGCACACAGTAAGCGCTCAATAAATGCAATTGATTGATTGATTGACTGTGAGCCCCACGTGGGACAACCTGATCACCTTGTATTCCCCCCCCCCCCAGTGCTTAGAATAGTGCACTGCACATAGTAAGTGCTTAACAAATGCCATTATTATTATTATCTTGTTTTTCCCTCTAGCACTGAGTGTAGTGTTTGGTACATAGTAAGCTCATACTTAACAAGTACCATTACTATTATTATTATTATTATTATAAGTAGTAATGAAAAGGTACTAACACAAAATCATAAAACAATATCAGAACTGTATGCATTTCACTCTCCCTAACACAGAAAAAAATGATTTTCAATGTACTATGACACAGTGACATCTGCAGAAACCACAAACAAGATTCATATATCAAGTAAGCCTTCAGAAGGCTATTTTTCATAATTTCACCACCAGCTACTGACAAGAACAAATAGTTTTCTTTCTGATTTCTAACCAAGTTGTTTAGTTATTTATTTACTCCTTGACACAAGTTGTCTAATGCAACATACTGATTTGATAGTCTAGCCTACTGAAAGTTGAAAACATCACCTGGCAACTTAGAAAATAAATTATTTTTGTATCTCTGACTCTTGAGAAGCAAGAATTAAATCAAAATGGAATGAAACTTTCCACCTAAAAATTCAGAAAATGTCTTGCACTGCAGGAACTTATAGTAGTAAGTTTCTCAGAGGGCCATTTTTATGGAAAAGCTGTAACATGCACACAAAGGTTCCACCTGGTAGTGAGATTTTGCCAGGGATGAAACTAAAAATTAAAACTGTGAATTTGCATTATGTTGCCAACTATTTAAATATAGGACAGATACATAGAAAGCAAAGGCTGATTAAACTCAGAACCAATTTATCAATTCTATTTTTTTTCTTTTTTGGCTAAGCAGATACCTAAATCCTGCCAATTTTTTGCTGGGACTATTGTCTACTGAGATCACATTGTCTGAATTTGTTATTCCTGCCCCCCCTTTTTTTTTAATTATTCCACAGTTCTGTACACGAAGCAAATCCTATGAGCATTAGAAGCTCTTTCATTACAAAATAATTTATGCTAATATTGTCTGCTACCTAGATTAATTTAAATCATTCAAAATCCAAAGTTTCTCATTAACACAGCCATGCAGACATATAGGCAAAAATAGGGATATTTGAAAAAAAATTATATAAATATACTTTCAACAAACTTACACCCCAACAGTGTGGTTATATTGTTCTACTTAGTAGACAGGAAAAATCCAGGAAAGGCCTCCTGGAGGAGATGTGACTGCAGTGACCTGTTGGATTTGCAAATTGGGGGAGTTTCAGATAGAAGGGAGTTTATAAGCAAAAGGCCAATGATGAGAAAGACAAGAATAAGGCACACTTAGTAGGTTGGCATGAGAGGAATGAAGCATGTTAGCTGGAGTGAAGTGGAAGAGGAGCATAGATAAGAAGGGGACAAGCAGCATGGTCAAGTGGATGGAGCACAGGCCTGGGAGTAAGAAGGACCTGGGTTCTAATTCCAGATCCATCACTCATTTACTGTGTAGCCTTGGGCAATTGACTTCGCTTTTCTGTATCTGTTACCTCATCTGTACAAAATAGGGATTAGTACTGTGAGCCCCATGTGGGACATGAACTATGTCCAACCTGATTAACTTGTATCTACCCCAGCACCTAGTGCAGTACAGGGCACGTGATAAGTGTTTAATAAATAGCATTAAAAAAAGGGTGGAGAGAGTTGATTGAGTGCTTTACAGCCAATGATTGGGGGTTTCTACTTAGGGCAGAGAAGAATGAACAATCACGGGAGGTTTATGAGGTGTTGGGAGATGTGCACACTGTTAAGTTTTAGGAAAACTGGAGACAGGAAGATCTGTGAGGAGGCTGATATTCAATCGTATTTATTGAGCACTTACTGTGTGCAGATCACTGTACTAAGCACTTAGTAGTCAAGTTGGAATATGACAAGTACTTGGACCAGCCTGGTGGGTGTGTGGATCTAGAGAAAGCGGCTGATTCTGGAGATGTTGTGAAGCCACAGGATTTGTTGACAGATTGAATGTAGAGGTTGAAAAAGAGAGATGAGGAAGAGAACAAAAGAGGATGGTGTCAGAAAAAACAAGGTTAGGTGGTGTGGATCTAGAGAAAGCGCCTGATTCTGGAGATGTTGTGAAGCTACAGGATTTGTTGAAAGATTGAATGTAGAGGTTGAAAAAGAGAGATGAGGAAGAGAACAAAAGATGATGGTGTCAGAAAAAAACAAGGTTAGGTGGTGTTTCCTGGAGAAAAGGGGGAGGAAAGTTAAACAGTGTCAAAACAAGTTGAAACCTTGAGGCAGATGATAATACAACATGATTTCAGTATACTAAGGTTGCTTATCGTTTCTGTAAAAGTATCTGAGTAGTGGTATGCATGGGTTATTTCTTCCTGATCATTGTTGACCAAAGACTTTTCCCAGCTAATTTGTGTCTAATTAGGGATGGAAAAGTTGAAAGGTTTCTTACTAAATCCATCCTATGGGTCACTACCCACCCCTTTATGTGATTTTTTTTAAACAAAATAAAATGATAATAACAAATAACAAATATGACCTACATGCAAGACCGTAACAGTGGACCTTCCATGGATAAAGGAAAATCCAGGGCCATCTCCCATATCTCCAGAAAAATGAGTACTCTAAAATCACATGCTAAAAGACAGATTTGTATAGGTTCCCTGTAGAACATTGTAAGTGGTCTATTTATCACTTACCTTATCACTTATCTATTATGCTTCCACAAAGCATAATCCTATCCCTACAGGCCATAATTAGCAAACCCATAGAATTAATGACAGAAAAAATACTGCTGCACTGCATTTAAAAACTATGTCAAGGACACTAACAAGTATTTCTACAACCAGGATCTTAATTAAATTTCTATTTCCAAACAAAGAAATGTTTGAAAGTATATACAGCTTTAAGACTCTCTTTGGAAATCTTTGTCTTTCTACATTTCAAACTAATCAATCACTCAATCGTATTTATTGAGTGCTTACTGTGTGCAGAGCACTGTACTAAGCGCTTGGGAAGTACAAGTCGGCAACACATAGAGACAGTCCCTACCCAACAGCGGGCTCACAGTCTAGAAGGGGGAGACAGAGAACAAAACCAAACATACTAACAAAATAATATAAATAGAATAGATATGTACAAGATAAATAAATAAATAAACGAATAGAGTAATAAATATGTACAAACATATATACATATATACAGGTGCTGTGGGGAAGGGAAGGAGGAAAGATGGGGGAGATGGAGAGGGGGGCAAGGGGGAGAGGAAGGAAGGGGCTCAGTCTGGGAAGGCCTCCTGGAGGAGTTGAGCTCTCAGCAGGGCATTGAAGGGAGGAAGAGAGCTAGCTTGGCGGATGGGAAGAGGGAGGGCATTCCAGGCCCGGGGGAGGACGTGGGCCGGGGGTCGATGGCGGGACAGGCGAGAATGAGGTACGGTGAGGAGATTAGCGGCGGAGGAGCGGAGGGTGCGGGCTGGGCTGGAGAAGGAGAGAAGGGAGGTGAGGTAGGAGGGGGCGAGGTGATGGAGAGCCTTGAAGCCGAGGGTGAGGAATTTCTGCCTGATGCCCAGATTGATTGGTAATGAATCAATGAATCATTACCAATCATTACCAATGAATTGGTAATGGAGCAAGTACTAGTGATGTCACCTGGAGATGAGCTATTGTTAATGCCCTAGATTATTTATGGGTATTTGGGGAAATTACTTAAGCATGTATATGAAGAGGGCCACAATAACTTTTACCCACCCACAAAAAAACACAAGCACTATTCCATTCACATGTAAATAGTTTTATTTATCTAAAATGAAGCAGCATGGCCTAGTGGCAAAAGCGTGGGCTTGGGAGTTAGGGGACATGGGTTCTAATTCACCACTTGTCGGCTGTGTGACCTGGAGCAAGCCACTTCGCTTCTCTGTGCCTCAGTTACCTCATCTGTAAAATGGGGATTAAAACTGTGAGCCCCACGTGGGACAACCTAATCACCTTGTATCCCCCCCGGCGCTTAGAACAGTGTTTTTTTTAATAGCATTTATTAATGCTATTAATAAATAGCATTGTTCTAAGCGGTTGGCACATAGTAAGCACTTAACAAATACCTCATTATTTTTTTAATAGGGCTGACCATTTGTTTGAACTGCTGAAGCACCTGGCAAACTTTCCAAATCTTCTTTGAGTCTCACACAAACTTTTCTGCCTGTCCTGGTGCAAAGCAGATAGGGAGGACATTTAAGAGGCAAAAATGGCTGTACTTTTTCCTGTGGTGGCTTTTAGCAGTGGCAGGTGGGAGGGTTGCTGACTGTATCGGACTCCAACCTATGTCCAGCTACTCTGGGGGCTGAAGTGAGTGGAATTACTACTTGAAACCACAGCCAGCTCAAAGCCAGTTAGGGGGTCCCTTCGGGTGAAGCTAAAGTTACTTCTGTTCTCAAATCAATCTGGCCCACATCCCAGACTGAATCACTTAGCTTAGCCAGTCTCAACCCAAAGACAGTGTTTTTCCCCAGTGATGGCCTAAAACAATAGGCTTATGCTTTTAGGATATATTTCCTCCACAACAATCATGTCTAATTATTTCCAGACACTTCCTCTTTGCCCAAATACATTCCACTGCAATAAACATCAATCATTTAATTTCTTGAACTGTATACCTTCCAAAAAGAGGTAAAGACTTTGCTCCATATACCCAAATTTTCAATGAGAAAGACACATGTGGGATGGAAAATTTGATCTATTATCTCTTTTGCCCTAAACTCTGGTCAATAAGAATGCTCTCTCTCAAGAAACAAAACCACATTAAAACTGAAAGGCAACACCACAAAATGAGCCTTCTGTTGTTACGATGGCATAGAGAAGCTCTGAGGAATCTCATATGTTTTGCCCCTTAACTACAGTGATTTCCTTGTGATCAATATGTAAAACTGTTAATAGTCACAGTAATAATAGTATATATTAACTATCTACCATTTACAAGGCACCATACCATTTTACAAGCATCTTGATCTTTTTTTTAAAAAAAGATGTACTGTAGGATTCACACTTAATCAATGATGCCTTATGTGAAAATTGTTCCTACATCTGGTTCTTTCATAAATGCAGCTTATTCCTTTCTACTTTTATGAACTAAGCAAGAGAGTGGGCTTTCATAAACCATGTTCATTTTACCTATTTTGTATTTAGTTTTTATCCACACAATCACCGAGAAATGATGATGGTGATTTTAAACCCAAATCAGGTTTAGCACCATGTGAAATGTGAGACATTATTCCCACACAATGGCAGACAATCATATATTGCAAATACTATATTTTCCATTGGAAATTTAGGAAGTTTTTTTTCCTGATACAATTATCCATGCAGTTCAAATTAAAATCCTCCCTTGATTTGATTTTTTTTAGGTTTTTCCAACTGAAATGGTAATCTAATCCAGTCAATTCCAAATGAGCCCCCAGGCCTTTCTGACCTAACCCCTCATTTCCTCTTCCCCCACACCCTTCTGTGTTGCCCTTGACCTTGGATTTGCTCCCTTTATTCACCCCTCTCTCAGCCCCACAGCACTTAGGTACAAATCTGTAATTTATTTACATTAAAGTCTGTCTCTCTCTCTAGCCTACAAACTCAATGTGGGCAGGGGATGTGTCTACCAGCTCGGTTATATTGTTCTCTTACAAGAATTTAGTACAGGGCTCTGAAAGCAGTAAGTGTTCAGTAAAGACAACTGATGAAATCAATGGTACTTACTAACTGCTTACTGTATGCAGAGCAATGTATTACGTGTTCAGTATTAAACTGTGTTAAACGTTCTTCTAATTAAAAACCTGCGTGAATGCACAATGCACCAGGTGTGGTATACAAATAATTTTTTTTTCTTTTGCCAAACATATTTCCAATCTTACTACAAAGCAGGTCAATACAACTAGCCCCAAAATTTAACCCCACAAAAGACAGTACTTCATTGAGAATACTTCAAATCCTATAATATGGATCTGGGTCCTGCCTTTTCAAAAATAACGACTTCTATCTTTGTTCTTCCTATTGGTTTTCTTTAAAATAGGACAAACCTCACTATAGTCTATACTTCTCCCTACCTTCATTTTGCCAATCCACACCCTCTTAAAAAGAAAATCCTTACAATTGGCTCTAAATCACTTGATCAGCACACTTCTTCCTATCTTATCTCAATGATTTCCTACCACAACCCAGACCACAAGCTTTTCTCCTTCAATGACAACCTTCTCACTGAAACTCAGTCTCCTCTAAGTCCCCTAAATCCCGGCAATCCCTTGCCCAGATTCTCCCTGTAGCCTGGAACTAGACCACAACTAGTCTCTACTTTCCGCAAAGCCTTATTAAAACTGCATTTCCTCCAAGAGACTTTCCCCAACTAGGCTCTCATTTACCTTACTTTTCATCAATGGCATTTATTGAGTGCTCACTTTGTGCATAGCACTATACTAAGTGCTTGGGAAAGTATAATACATCTGAAGTGACAGATGTGTTCTCTGTCCATGATAAACTTACAATCTAAAGGGGAAGACAGACATTAATATTAATAAATAATTTATAACATATAATTTACAGATCTGTACATAAGTACTGTGAGGTTGAAGGTGGGGTGAATATTAAATGCTCAACGGTCACAGGTCCAAATGCACAGATGACATGGAAGGAAGAGGGAGCCAGAGAAAATAAGGCTTAATTGGCCAAGGTCTCCTGGAGGGGATGTGACCTCAGTAAGGTTCTGAAAGTGGGAAGAGTGGTGGTCTGGCATGAACGGAGCACGAGATGCAGTTGTGGGTTAGAGGGATAACATGGCAATGGGGTGGGCAGTGAGACATATGAGAATGGGGAACAGTGAGCAAACAGGCACTACAGCAGTGAAGTGTGAGGTCTGGGCTGTAGGAGGAGATCAGGCAGTAAGTGCTACCTCCTTTTATGCCACAAATCCTCTTGTATCTGTACCCTTTAAGCACTTGATATTCATCCCCACTCTCAGCCCCACAGCACTTATGTGCATTTCCATAATGCATTTATTTTAATAACTATCCCTCTCTAGAATGTAAGATCCTTGTTGGTAGAGAATGTGTCAACCAACTCTGTTGTACTGTACTTAGTACAGTGCTCTGTATATAGTAAGCACTCAAATATGATTGATTAATTGACAAATCAGCAACAGAAAGAGGAAAATATATTATAATGGGGTGAGTTAACTTGGCAGAGAGAAAGGGGTAACTATAAAGGTTAATTAGGTGCTAATGTATTCTTGACTTTGAAATCGATTGATTTTTAATGTAAATTTTATCATGCTGAATTGCTTCTGAGTGTAAATCCCCTGTGATAGGAAGATGTAGATTTTGATGCACTCTTTTGCACAGCAGAACATTTCAAAAGGGATGCTACAGAGATGGAATAAGGTCAAAATAAGAACCATCTGGGAGAAACCTACTATGAAATTGTTTCCTACTGCAACTCATTTCACTAGAGGGCAGCCAATGCAGATTATTGAGAAAGGAAACCATGTAGTGCATCAGGGAACTGGAAAGCAGAAGTTGAAGTGCAATCAAATCCCATCCGACTCTGATTGTTACAGCCTGGAAAATATGTAATGTATATGTGATTCCATATATTACATTATATTAACTTGTACATTTGATATTCACCCCATCCCCAATTCCCCAGCACTTAAATACATATTGCTAATTTATTTGCAGAAATGTCTGCCTCCCCTTCTAGACTGTAGACTGTGTACGGGCAGGGAATGTGCCTGCTAATTATCTTGTATTGTACTCTTCCAAGTGCTTAGAACAGTGCTCTGAACATAGTAAGTGCTCAATAAATGCCACTGATTGATTGATTGATATATCCCAGGACTTAGAACAGACCTTAAGAAATTCCATTATTACTTTTGTTATTGGATTACACAGGAATAAAGTTTTTTTATGGAACATGTCCAATCCCATGTGTCAACCAGGTAAATTTTCTATTTTTTTCTTTACTTCACCAACCCCTATATTCTCCTCACCCTCTTCCCCCACTTATCTCATTCTGCTTTCAATGCATTTTAAACCTCCGCCATCCCAGTGTCTCCCCAGGGCCTTCCATCTCCCTTGCCTTTCAACCCCATCCCACTCCAAATTTTCCTACTCCCTCTTCCCATCACCCCTACTGGGGCAAATTCAACCCTTAACTGCCCTGCCTCATGTAAATTTTTTGTTTGTTTTAATGTTATCTTACTACAGCCTATTTTATCAGACAGGTCTCATCAGGCCCTTCCATGACATCCCTCTGCTGAAGACAAGCCAGTTCTCTCCTATCTTCTATCTCTTTTTCCTGCTTTTTATCCTTTATATTCCACCTTTACATCTCCCAGATATATTCTTTCAACAATTCATCTCTTGTCTCTCAATTTCGCTCTCAAAACACAAACCCCAAGATTCTTCCATTATTAAAATCCTACTATTCCAGCACCTCAGGGTTGCCTTCTGGAGGCCATTATGCTTTAATATCATTTATGCAAATGTCCTTTATATTCTAAACTTCATATTTTTTTCCTTTGAAAAATAACTAGCTCCTTGCATTTAAGGGTCTTTTAGCACACTTTACCTTGAAGCACACAGTAGCTATGTGGTTCCCTTTCAAACCAAAGTACATAAGTAATTTTAAAACTGCTTTACAGAAGTGCTCGCCAAATATGATTATTGGAGAGCTTTACGTCTATGAAAGATCAAACTCACTGGCACTCTCAGAACATATCTCAGAATTACCTTTCTCCCTTGTTCGTTGTAAGTACCATAGTTCTAAATGTATTCAAGGCTGAATAACAAAGCACACCACACTTCACAATCTCCCAATTCTCTCTCAGGAGTTCAGAAGAGGGGGGAAATAGCAAGCTATCAAAAACAACAAGTTTTACACATTTCTAATTAACCCAAAGGCCACATTTTCTAAACATTAGAATTATGCACCAACCAGGCACTCTCAAAAGCTAAACTTGGGACATTGTAGTGCGAAGGTTCAGAGTTTGATAAATACAAGAATTATCATAGTGTAATCCTATGCAACATATATCCAAAAATCTCCCAGACATAGGTTGGTAGAGATATTTCCATTTTACAGGTAATGGAATTGGAGATAATTCAATTCTGTTACAAATCCCAGTAGTGCTGAGGCTGGACAAACTGGGTAGTACTTTTAAAATAAAGTTAAATAAAAACACCCACATTATAGAAAGGCTATATCCAGCTCCACAAAGCATGAACATATCTGGTATGGTAAATGAGGAAAAAAAAAAACTCTTTAAGAACTGTTTTCCATTTCTCTAAAGTAATGTTTTCTCACTGACTCTCTAGATGAGAGACCCCTTATAAAAATATTGTTACATATAATGAAGCCCTAGTTCTACCTCAGTTTCAATTTTAGCTAAATACAATTGAAAGATTCTGGCTAAGTACAACTGAAATATTCTGGTTAAATGAGAATATTGAACTGTTCTGTGTTTCCAAGTTACATAATTAAAGTTGGATTTTGACCAAATCATATCTTACGTTAGCTCAGGAGAAGCAGTGTGGGCTAGTGAAAAGAGCACAGGCCTGGATTCTAATCACAGCTCTGCCACTTGTCTGTGTGTGACCTTGGGTATCAACTTCACCATGTCACCGTTTCCTCATTTAGAATGTGAGTTCCCTATGGGACAGGAACCGCATCCCAACTGATTAGCTTGAATCTATTCCAGTGCTTGGAACTGTGATTGACACACAGTAAATGCTCAATGATAATAATAAAAACTAATAATAATAATAATTCAACATTTATGTTTCAGTTGCCTTGCTGCTCCATTAAAAAACAACTCCAAGTGGAACATTTGCATTACACGACATAGGAAAGGAGCCTTGCTTTGCACATGAATTTCAAGTACAACTTCGTGTGAAACTATTTGGATAGACTTCGGCCCCAAATTATCTTTTGCTCATTCATCATCCGGTTAATTTAGATGTCCAAATATCTAATATGCATAGACACACTGAGATGGGTTAGAAGGGTCTGATCAGATAAAACAAAATTACCTGAAAGAACTAGATGAATGCAGTTTATTAAACCAATCAATTTACAAATGATCTCCCCTATTAAAGGCCTGATAAGGAGGGCGCATGTTCAACACAAAGAGTGGCTTAACTTGGCTTAAGTGAAAAGGAGCTTATGTGAGGCTGAATCTATTCTTCTATTTCCAGAGTGCCATGATTTAAATTCTGCAGCGCGGAGACAGTGACTGGGAAAGTATCTGCAGGGTTACAAATCTAGTTGGGTAATAAAACTATCGGCATCATCGTTAGCAGCCTCATAAATGGCCCTAGTATTTATTGAGCAGATCCATCAGGCAGGGCAAATTCCAGTGTGCACACTGTGACACCTTACATTCAGAGCGGTATTAATGGAGGGGTGTTCAAACGGCTTTATTTCAAGGTCCTGGTTTACTGAGGGCTTGGCCAATCCCCAAAATGGCACCTTCTCTTTAGCTTACAACATAGCAGGGCTGCATGGGGCATCATGAAGATGGTGTTGTTCTGAAGAAGACCACCACAAAGCCAGCATAGGCGAAGCTCTGACTCTTAAAGGGGACATTGCCCTTTAAATTGCAGGGAAAGGGAGAGCAGAAGGGAAGAGCCTGCATGTCCTCTGGAGCTTCTTTAAAATTGAACTCTCTCAGCCTCCTCCTGAAATTCAAAAGAAGCCTAGGACAAATTTTATTTCCCCCAAGTAGCTAGCTCCTCATCTCCAGGAGGAATCGTGTAGATTCTAGACTATAAGCTTGTTGTTGGCAGGTAATGTGTCTACCAACTCTATTGTACTGCACTCTCTCAAGTGCTTAGTGCAATGCTCTGCTCACAATAAGTACTCAATAAATACCATGGATTGATTGTTCGATTGATTCCTTGTTTGGGAGAGGTGATTAAGCTGGGAATGAAAAGAAAGGGAAAAAATGTACTTGATGTCTAAACAGTGTATAGTTGTTGACCTTGTGTTTGTTTTCCCATCATGGTGCTCTGGAGTCAGGGGACAGGGTCAAAGTTCCTGGTGTCAGAGGGGATTTCTGTGCCCACCATCCGGACCCACAGCCACTTTACCTTTATGAAGAGAGAGACCAAAGGCAAAGTATGGAAAGGGAGAGGGGAGGAAAGGCGTATCAGAAAACACCTCTCAGTAAGGATGAAGTCCTCTGCTCCCTCCTTTCCTTCTCCTCCTTCTCTCCTTACCTCGGCTTCTGAAGCCACCCACAGCTTCCCTCAATCTCTGCCACACTCTGCCTGGTGGCATTCTAATGCTATCACTGAGGGTCATGAGATGGGAGAGAGGGGCCTACTGGATGAACTAGCCCAGCACCCCAACTTCAGGTAATAGGGTCCTTGTTAAAGCAAAAATGGTGCTTTTGTCAGTGCGTTTCCTCGGTGACAATTGTTTGTGTCAATAATAATAATAATGATGGCTCTTATTAAGTGCTTACTATGTGCAAACCACTGTTCTAAGCACTGGGGGGGATACAAGGTGATCAGGTTGTCCCATGTGGGGCTCACAGTCTTAATCCCCATTTTACAGATGAGGTAAATGAGGCTCAGAGAAGTTAATTGACTTGCCCAAGGTCACACAGCAGACATGTGGTGGAGCTGGGATTAGAACCCATGACCTCTGACACCCAAGCCCGGGCTCTTTCCACTGAGCCACACTGCTTCCCCTGATTTGTCAATCAAACAAGAGTATTTACTGAGCTTTCATTATGCGCAGAGCACTGGACTAAATGCTTGGGAGGGTATGATGATATTCAGTGGACACATTCCCACCCTCAAGAAGAGACCAAACAAAGGAATCCTTCACTTAGCATACCAGCCCTAGCCAGATAGACCATCATCTAGTTGAAAATGCTGGGTTGCACTGTTACAGATAAAATCTGCATAATTCATCCTCCAGCTGGTGAGTGGATTAAAACACAGAAGTGGGAGTGCTTTCATCTCCCAACTGGTAAATTTCAAAATCCAAACAAATGTGCGTTTTTAAACCAGTGATGGCTGCAGAAACGAAACAACCCACTTGGCTGGGATTAACCCAAGCTCAGGTGCATTTCAAGTCCACCTGGGATTCAAAGCAAGAGGGTTAAGGATTGATCCAGCCTTGCTTGCTGCTGACCTCTTGCCCACATCCTGCTTCTGTCCTGGAATGCCCTCCCTCTTCATATAATAAAAATAATAATACTTATGGTATTTAAGTGCTTTCTATGCTCCAGGCACTGTTTGAAGTGCTAGAGTAGTTACAAGATAGTAGGGTTGGACACAGTCACTGTCCCACCTAGGGCTCACAGTCTTAATCCACATTTTACAGATGAGGAAACTGAGGCCCAGGGAAGTTAAGTGACTTTCCCCATGGTCACACAGCAGACAAGTGGCAGAGCAGGAATTAGAATCCATGACATTCTGACTCCCAGGCCATCCACTTATGCTCCCTGCCTTCAAATTAATTAGTTATGATATTTGTTAAGTGCTTACTCTGTGCCAGGCACTGTTCTAAGCACTGGGGTGGATGCAAGCAAAGTGGGTTGGACCCAATCCCTGTCCCACATGGGGCTCACAGTCTAAATCCCCATTTTATAGATGCGGTAACTGAGGCCTAGAGAAGTTATGTGACTTGCCCAAGGTCACACAGCAGATCAGTGGCAGAGTCTTAAAGCCTGCCCCTCAAAATCTTATTGAAGGCACATCTCCTCCAAGAGGCCTTCCCTGACTAAGCCCTCCTTTCCTCTTCTGTCAT
Source organism: Tachyglossus aculeatus (assembly GCF_015852505.1). Classification (NCBI taxonomy): domain Eukaryota; kingdom Metazoa; phylum Chordata; class Mammalia; order Monotremata; family Tachyglossidae; genus Tachyglossus; species Tachyglossus aculeatus. Next base: position 7,194,309 of record NW_024044828.1, read on the forward strand.
TCCCATCTGTGTCGACTTGACTTGCTTCCATTATTCATTGCCCCACAACATTTAAGTATATGCCTGTAATTTGATTTATTTATATTAATGTCTGTCTCCCACTCTAGACTGTAAACTCATTGTGGCAGGGAATGCGTCTGCTATGTTGACATTGTACTCTACTAAGCACGTGGTACAGTGTTCTACACACAGTAAGTGCTCAATAAATACAATTGACTGGCTGAAGTGGGATTCCTTTTTAGAAAATAGCTGTCCAAGATCTAGGGGAGTTGCAGAAGAAATCTCTAACGGGCTGTGCCAACTCAATGTCTGAAACTTCAGATAGGTATATTGCTACTTAGGCTAAATTATACGAAGATTTAGCTCTAGCCACTCTCGAGCACAAAGCCTGATACTGATCAGAAAGCAACTTTTAATTCACAGCGACACCGGGAAAGCACAGAATAGATATGGATGAGGTTGAAGGAGGAAACGTAGAATGATAGGGAGGAAGAGTGTTCTTAGGTAGAGATCTCAGAGACATTTAGAGATGTGGCTTTTTAAAGGTGTCATTTCATCCTAACTTTGGAATGTGCTTTGGAGTAATCACCATGCCACAATATGCTCGCCTTTATGGATTTATCAGAAAAAAATGTAAACAGACTCAAGATTCATTAATCAATTAAAGCAACTGCTTTGTTTTCTGTCTCTAGATATAGCCATCTTGCATCATAACTCTCTTTCACTACTCTGTGAGAGAATTATTTTTATGGTAGTTTTTTATTTTTTATGGTTTTTGTTAAGTGCTTACTAGAATAATAATAATAACAATAATGGCATTTGTTGTGCACTTACTATGTGTGAAGCACTTTTCTAAGTGCTGGGCGGGATACAAGGTGATCAGGTTGTCCCACGTGGGGCTCAGAGTCTTAATCCCCATTTTACAGACGAGGTAACTGAGGCCCAGAGAAGTTAAGTGACTTACCCAAGGTCACACAGCAGACATGTGGCGGAGGCAGGATTAGAACCCATGACCTCTGACTCCCAAGCCCAGGCTCTTTTCACTGAGCCACGCTGCTTCTTTATTCTCTGTTACTATGTAACAGGCACTGCTCTAAGAGCAGGGCAGTTAAGTGTTAAGTGCCAGACACTGTACTAAGCACTGAGGTACAGTTAAAATAATCAGATTAGACACTGTCCTGGTCCTGCATGGAGCTCATAGTCTACATTGGAGCAATTTAAGTTTGATGCTGATATTTCCTACAGCGGGCATTGAAAAGTTTACCTTGAGTTCAGCAGGTCCCTTCCCCTCCCTTTGAGGCATTTTGACTGTCCTGAAAGAACGATTAAAACCTACTTCAGTTTCCCCAATCTACTTATCACAGTAATGGCAGAAGAAGGTTCTTTTTGCTGTGAAAAATAGACCTTGAAAAATTCAGGACTGAGATTATATGTGCACACTACAAAAATCTACTTCCTGTTTTCCATTACTTGTATATGTGTATATTTGCATTGCTGTTTGATCATGTAACTATATTGTGTTTCTAATTACGTTTTATAAATTACATAATGTTTTTGGCCAATTTGGGGAATCTTAGAAATACAATAATGACCTTTACATTATTTCCTATTGGAAACTTGACAAGTGCTTTTTTACTTAACCTTGCATTTTCATGGAACTCAGTTTGTAGTGTCAATGACAGTATTTGTCATTAATGTGCCTAGGGACCCTCATCTGCCTTTTCTTTCTTACCCAAATTCAGAAATTTCTCACCTTTCCTTTGAATTTTCCATTTTCCCTTTGTTTTCAATATCCCTGCTCGCTTTCCCCTCCACATCCCTGTGTTCACTCCAGGTCCTGGAAGGCAGCATCAGCTCCCTGACCCACCTTGGAAACGTTTTTCTGATTAGCTCCATCCTTCAAAGTCGTCCCTCCACCCCCTACTCTCTAGCTTCACCAGCTGTTCTCCCTGGTCCTCGGCCTGCTGTTTTCCTCTTTTTTGTTCCCCCACCTTCCCTGTCAGCTCCTCTCTGGGGAATTCTCCCTGCTTCCAACAGCCTTTCAAGATACCAGCAAGCAAACAGGATTAGCAATGGTTTCTCATTGTTTGTGTATCACAGTGGCTACAGATCAGGTCTCTGTGGCTGGAAGTTACAGGTTGAGTGTTTTTCCCTTTCACACTAGCTGAGATCCACTGTGAACTGGGTTGGATGTTGTTTGAGCCATCTTTTTCCCCTCATCACACCTCTGCAGGGCCTCTTATTCAGTCAGGACCCCTGAGCATGGACAGAATGTGTTGCCTTAGCTACCTCCATATGCCGCCAGGACTCAAGTCGGCACAATGAAACCCAGGAACAGACTCAGCAGAGGGACAGCACGATTTGACTATAGCTTATAATTGTATTTATATTTGCTTGCATTTGTGTATTTATTATTTATATATTGCATTCTACAGACGTGGAATCTGTGGTAATTTGGTCTGATGAGGGCTGAATTTAAATATCAGCAGGATAAAATGGCTGCTCTAAGGAAAGGGGCAGGAAATCAGAGGCAATATGCTGCAGAGAGGGAGAGGGAAGAGGGCATCGAAGAAATAAGAGACAAAGGACAGTGGACAAGTATGGTAAGGAAGAAAGTCAGATTTTGATTGACCATGTTAACTTCAAAATCCATGAAATGCCATTTCAGTGAAAAGAAAGAAAGGCAGAGAAACCCTGAGACAGAGAAACAGGTGAACAGAGAGAGTGTCACAGAGAGAGACAGGCAGATCAGGAGAAATTGAGACACTGGGGCAGGCAGAAAGAGGTAGACATGGGGCAAATGGATTGTTGGGGGGGGACAGACAGACAGGGAGGCAAAAAGTGATAGATAAGGAACTAGAGTAGAGAATAAGAGAGGGAGAAAAGGAAGAGGGAAGCCCTTAGCAATTTACACCAGCTGGAGGTCAGGGGATGCATTTTAAGAACAATTTCCCCAAAGACATTTTTTCCCCTCCGGGAGAAACTGACTATGATGTGCTAATCTATTAATGATACCACAGAGAGATACTATTCTAGTGGGAATCATATTGACACTACTAATTATTTCATGCAGGCTCACTCCATCAACTCAAAGTTCATCTTTGACAATGACAGTGCCCAAATCTATTAATTGAAGTAGTAGCAATTGTACAAGTAAAGTGGATAGTTCCCAAAGATGACCCAGAAAGGAAGGACTTGCAATTGAAACTACCTCAAGAAAAGCAATGGTCATTTAACTTCTCTGTGCCTCAGTTCCCTCTTCTGCAAAATGGGGATGAAGACTGAGAGTCCCATGTGGGACATGGACTGGGTCTGACCTGATTCACTTATTTCTTCCCCCGGGTTTAGTACAGTGCCTAGCACTTATTAAGTATTTAACAAATGCTATTTTAAAAAAAGGAAAAACTGCTTGAGGATGCTCTGAGGAATTCCCAAAATCTCTGGTAACTACTATAACTACTGGGTAGTTATCTCTGGTAATTATAATAGGTAGTTTACCAATAAGAAAGGCTATGCTCTTAAAGAATCCCACATTCATTCATTCATTTATTCAATCGTATTTATTGAGCACTTACTGTGTGCAGAGCACTGTACTAAGTGCTTGGGAAGTACAAGCTGGCAACATATAGAGATGGTCCCTACCCAACAGCAGGCACACACTCTAGAAGGGGGAGACAGACTATGATAATGATGATGATTATGGTATTTACTAAGTGCTAGGTGTCAAGCACTATTCTAAGCACTGGGGTAGATATAAGTGAATCAGGTTGGATACAGTCCATATCCCACATGGGGCTCACGTGCTATTCAATTTGGAAACAATGCCTGTCCCAAATTGGGCTCACTGTCTCAATCTTCATTTTGAAGATGAGGTAACCAAGGCATGGAGATGTTATGTGGCTTGCCAAGGTCATCAGCAGACAAATAGTGGGGGCAGGATAAGAACTCAGATCCTTCTGACTTCCAGGCCTGGGCTCTGTCTTCTAGGCCATAATGTTATGCCATGAATAAAGCATGAGATTGTTCATGTTCACAAACACCTCTTCCAACCTTATATGGAGCTCTAACCAGATAAGCAATGATGCCAGGAGAATATCTCTTCATTCCCCATCAGTAGTCTTTGAAAAAACACACATTACATGAGAGGCAATTATATACAGAATTTTCAGTGATATGTAAGTAGTAAACACTTAAATATCACTGGCAGTAACATCATCTTCATAACAATGTACCCTTTGGGGTTTGAAAATGATGCTGCAGATGGGGAGATTTGGACTTTGTGTGGGAGTGTGGCCTGGTAAGACTAATGCCTGAACTTCGAGTTACAACACACTACTCTGTGATGTGGAAGAAATTTCCAATCATGGACATGAGAAGTTTGGCTTAAAGACCGTCATAGTCACTATCCTGACTGCCTGATGCCACAAAGCCTCTTAGCTAACAACACAAAGTAGAGTCCAATTTTGAGAATACTTTTATCAGCAGGAGTTCTCCATAAGTGTAAAACCCTGTTACTAGGGCATAAAGAACATTTTCATAACAAGCAAGTTCCAAACATGCATGCATCAAACTTTTGTTTTCAAGCTAATACTGTTGATAGTGTTAGTTTCCCATGGATGGGCAGACCATATAATCTGTCAGGGAAGACATTCTTAAATTGGGGGTTTTATTTCCTGGGCAATTTTAGAATAACTGATAAATATCCCAAAACTGGAACTGCCTTGATTGAACTGTCCAAATACCTCACAGTCAGCCCTACCTGCTCTTGGTCAATTTAAATGTTTGAACTTCACTATCCAGGTTAGGGCATGCTTCCATTATACTCAACTTAGAACCCACAGCACTTTAGAATTACAGCTTGGGCATTCCAGAATCAGGCTCCATTTAACTTACTAATTCTTTCTCTTCCCCTTCCTCATTCTCATGGTGATTGAAAGGGAATTTGAAATTACACGTATCATAGTGTGTCCAAAAATCCTTAAAAAAATCATTCTGATTTTTAACAAAAAAATGAAGAGTTGCACTTGATCTTCCACCATCAGCTCAACTTAAGTTTTATGTATTCGTTATGGGAGAAGCTCTGGTAGTTTTGGTATAGCAACATTTTTTTAATGAATTTCTCTAAAACAAAAATGTCTCCATAATTGATTTCCAGTTTGGTCCCAACACTTCAGGCAATAATTTAAGGGTTCTCTCCAAAAAAGATAGGAGATCTTCCCTCCCCCTCTGACCACAGAAGAAAAAAAAATTCTATTCTACTACTTGACTACTGTTTATAAATTTGAATCCACCACAGCAAGTGATGGGCATGGAATTACCCAGTTTTGCTGTCTACAATGATTAAGTTCACTGGATAATATTTCAACTCTCCACTTCACTTGCCTGTGTATATGCTGCCTAAGAGGATTCTTCAAATGACATACTTCCATATCAGTTTGTAAAAATCTGTACCACAGTTTTCATAGTAACAAGCTGATAATAAATCATGCAGCAAGAACTACTTATTAAAATACAAATTAGGCACCCCTTATGTTTATACATGTGCAAATGCAATTAATATTACAGGCTTAGTTGGAAACAAAATTACCTGAGGTAACCAACCATTGCAATGCAATCAAATGAGACCGCAAACACAACTGGAAGTGATTTGCTTGGGGAAATCACTGCAATTTTTCCATGCAGAACAATTATTTTTGCAGTACTCTTTTTACCCTTGCCACCTGCCCCTTGATAAAATAATTTGTTGCTCACATGTGACAGGAATTGTCACCTCTGCCATCTCCAGAGGGACACAGAGACCGACAACACATCTGGCACGCTTGGTCTATTTACAAATATTGTTTTGAACCTTTAGCACATGACTGCATATGTCACAGAATATGCAGCCTCTTTGTTTCCAACGGGCTCTGAGGGAAGCCAGGGAAGAAGATGGGTCCCTGGACACTTGTCTGCTTCCCACAGTCCAATATTCTGACTTAGTTTATTAATATAAAATGCAGAGGGGAAATGAACAAATACTTTACCATATCAGATAAATGAAAGATACTGACTCTTCCATTTTAAGGCCCAGAGCATCACTTTTTTGCTTGCTTGTTTGAAATGTCAATGAACCTTTAGATGATTACTCTAGATTCAATGCTTGTTCAGAGTTAACTTATTAATATGTGGTGTTATGGAAAAATTAGAATGTTTCCAAAAACCCAATTGCTCAAAAAGAGAAATGAAAAATAAAGATTTAAAATGGTGGCATCCTTTATTTTTAAATGTCATCATCTCTAAAAGTTCCTTTTAAAAATGTACCTAGGGTTCAGTAGGGCACAGAACACACCTACAAACTCTGCTAAATTGCACTCTCCCTGTGTTTACTACCACTCTCAGCAAACATTAAGTGCTCAATAAATATGATTGATTAAAGTACCTGAATATGCAGCATAATGAGCAAAGTGCTGGTAAGTCCTTTGGTAAGTCCTGGTAAGGACTTTTTACAACATTTAATTGAAACATTTTTCCATTCAGTACTTCCCTTTGCTTTCTTTGTTCTGTTGCTGTGCTGAGGGGAAAACTCCCTTGCCAAACTGCTCTGTTTACTTTCCAATCCTGTTCATTTTGCTCCTGAGCTCAGGGGATCGTGGAACTCCCAAAATAGCCCACATTGCCAAACAAAGACCAAAAGAACTAGGAAATACATGTGTGAGTTGCCTATTGAGATGAGGGGTGGGGAGGAGGCTTTATTTAAAGATCAAACTACAAGATCATACCGCAGGGTAAACACCCTTTATATTGAAACTGTAGTGACTTTGTTTTACAGTTATTTGTAAGGAAGCTTAGAAAAAACTGTTGAAATTCTATAAACCTATTTGGGAAAATCAAAAATGTCACTTTTTAGCTATTTAGGACTTCATCAGCTTTACTGACAAATCCTTTATGCTCTGATGATCAATGAACATAGAAAATATTGTGACCCAAGTTAATTACAGCATTACCAGGATATAACCCAGAAGAAAAACTGATCCCATTATCAGTCAATTGATGTTATGTATTGAGCATTTATGGTTTGCAGAGCACTGTGCCAAGGGCTTTGGAAGGTACAGAGTAACAGAGTAGGTAGACATCATCCCTGTCCACAAGGAGCTTATGGACTAGTGGGGGAGCAGACGTTAAAATAGATTATGGAAAGAGAAAACACTGGAGTAATTATTGTTGCATGCAAGCACCACTTCATTCTTTGACCTCACTGTTTCTACCAAATACTCACACCATCAACTTGGTCAATGGATACTGACCAGGGCTGTGTTGGCTTTAGCAGAGAGAAACTTCTTTTCTGGAAATCGCATTTCCCCTATTCCACTTGAATCCTATGTACTAAAAAAGCACTGCTGACCCGATGCTGCCAAAAGCTTACTAGAAGATGCCACCTCGACATTCATCCTCACAATTCTCCCAGTTATTCTCTCAATTATTCCCAATTTGGATAAGAAAGGATACTTTCTACTTTTCATTTGAAAAACATTTAATTCCCTTTAATCTGCCTTCCCCGACCATAATTGATTGGTATAATGAGTGTGCCAATATGTCAGCACAATAATTAGGAATCAATATTTAAGGCCCTCAGACAGCTCTCTCCCACTTATTTATCCTCTCTCTCCTTCTACTAGATCCAAGTTCACTCTTCTCAAACCCATCAACTCACTTCACTTCACTCTCATTGCCCACCTCATGCTCATATCCACCCTCCTGCCCGAGACTCCCTCATCCTTCACATCTATCACACCACCGCGCGTTTCCCCATTCTCAAGGCTCTTCTGAAATTGCATCTCCTCCAGGAGGCCTTCTGTGATTAATCTCTCAACTTTCCACCCTCTTTCCCCAACTTCTGGCACTCAAACATTTCCATGTGTTACCCGAGTATTTAAGCCCTCTTACTCACCTGACCCTCATAGCATTTCTGCACATATCTTTATGCTCTACTGTGTTCCTCTATCTGGAATCACTTTTGGTATATGTCAGCCCAACTAAATTGTAAGTCCTTTGGTAAGCTCCTTGCAGGAAGGGATCATGGATCCTAGCTTTGTTGTACTTACGTCCCTAATATGTGTGACATACTCTGTTCTGCCTAATGTTCAAAATGAAGACTCCTCAATATGGAAGAGTCTTCATTCCCTGAGCAGTTTTGGATTGTGGGACTTTTAGCCTTAGAAGATGAGTACATTCCCTTGGAATATCCACTCCCAGCATGCACCTGGGTGGGGTGGTATCACATAGGATGCTAAAAGCTCACGCACCGAGGACAGAAGAGTGTTTTCTCCTGGTATTTCTAAGCAATGGAATTGGGTGGCAAGAGGAACAGTGGACAGTGAAAATAAAAATACAACACAAAGGCATCCTGAAAACCAGATTGTCTTATACAAAGTAACTAGCTATCTTACCTATGGCTCTCTTTCTCTCCTGATCCTTTTTCTATGCACTATGAACATATATTAGGCCTTCTGGGACGTCGGGATTTATGAGACAACAACTGAAAACCAATCAACTGCCCAATTAAAATAATCAATAGTACTTCTTGAACAGTTAATGTGCGCAGAACACTGTACTAAGCACTTGAGAGAGTACATTATGAGTGTTGGTAGACATGTCTACTGTCCACAATGAGCTTACTGTTCTAAATAGAATGTCATCATCACAGAAATAAGGACATTTAACACAATCAAAAGTGTGGATCAGTATATAACAGAGAATAATTGTAACTGATTTAATACAGTCAAAGTCATAGGACACACCAACCCAATTTTATTTTCACATCATTGGAGTTTTGCACAAATGAAGACTGACTCCAGCAGATTGTAAGGAACTTTGTTGAGAGTATTCCATTGAAAAGGTTCTGCATTAGCTACAAATTGGAGAATCCCGCTATACAACCCCCCCCACCCCTGGCATACTGGCTGTCAAGTTCATTTGTGACCTTATTATGAATTAGAAGCAGAATTAGAATTAGAATTAGAATTAGAAGCAGCCCCAAAAGAAGATTCTCTAAAACTTCTGCTGTGACTGAAGTTTCAGGGCCTTTTCACTGGCAAAGAGATGCATTTCTATTTTTTAATATTTCCATGAAATATTAAGGAGAAGTTATTATTCTCCTTACCAAGAGGCTCACCATGCCTCTTGGTGAGCATAGATGTAATCAAAGATCAGCTTTCAGGGGAAACCTGCTTCTGTTGTTTTTATAATCAGTCATTAGTAAGATGAATCTTAGAGTGCAAAACTAGTTTATCAAAAAAGACACACAGAGGAGCTAATTGGAAGAGGCAGTTTCTGAAAGGAGGCCAGAACAGAAGAAAGATTACTTCTGGCTAAAATGGAACAAATTAAATAAGAGGCTTAATACATTTATTCAAAGTTTAATTGCATCACCAATGTCAAGGTTGTTATAATCTGCATAGTTTTCTCTTTCAGACTCAAGATAGAAAAACACAAACCCGATTTTCTGTCTATAAAGGTATGTACTACTCATGGTTGAATTAACCCTATATGGGAACAAACTGTGTAGACCCCCGGTTTTAATATCCACTCACACTTCAAATGATATTCAGAATTTGCCTTGGCACAGCATTCTAACAAGACAAATTTAGGTTCAGATCAAGTCCCATAATTATCAGCTTGTCTCTCAGGCCATTCAGTGATAGAGGATGGGATTCCATAGTATAGTTGAGATCAGGGCACTCACTTCAGAATAATAATAATAATAAAAACAGCTTAAAAGTGATTACAAAGACAGATATAGCAAAGATAGGCTTCTTACCCCAAAATCATCCCTCCACTGATGTGCTGCTTGAAACTTCTCTGCTTCTCCAGCAAGTCGCTAAAAAAGGAAAAAAAATATGAAATTTTAGTTTGCAATTTATCATATGAATATGTTTTTGCTTTGATGCACTGATTATACTTTTCTAATCTTAGCCTCCTCACTGGTCTTGTTGCCTCCAGCCTCTCCCCTCTCCAGTCCATACTATGCTCTGCAGCCCAGATCATTTTTTTTTAAATGTGATTCTGCAAACAACTCTCCACTCCTCAAAAACATTCAGTGTTACTTTTTCTTCATTTCATCAAAGTGATATTCTTGACCACACTGACTTTAAGGAACTCCATTAGCTCTCTTACGTAACAACTCTCTTTGCCCACTACATCCCAGCATGTACTCTTTATTCCTCCCAGGGTAACCTCACTCTGCCTCATTTTATATTTCCCCATCTCCAACTCCTGGCTCACACCCTTGCCATCGTCCTATATTCAGCAGCCTCCTAAAAAATCCCATCTCCTTCCAGAAGGCTTTCTCCAATTAATTCTCCCTGCTGTTACCTTAGTGACATTACACTACAATAGCAAGTATTCACTCACACCACTTGTCACTTTTGTACACATAATCTGTATACTGTACAATTTAAGCACTCATTTATGCATCCATCTTTCCATTTTCTCCTTCCTTCTAGTTGCAAATTATTTTGTGCCTGCTTCCTCCACTTGGCTATAAGATCCTTAAGGGCAGGAATTTATTTTCCACCTCTATTGCGCTCTCACCAAATGCTTAGGACAGTGCTCTCTATATAGTGTTTACTCAAAAAACAGTGCTGATCGATTGGCTGATAATGATAATAATAAAAAACAGTAATTGCATTTTTAAGGACTTACTATATATGCTAAGCAGTGTGCTAAGCACTGGGACAAGTAGAAAACCAACTGATCAGACACAGTCCCTATCCCACGGCATAATGGGATTTAATCCCCATTCTACAGAAAATGAGGCACAGAGAAATTAACTGACCGGCCCATGGTCACACAGCAAACAAACAGAACCAGAATTAGAACTCAGGTCACTTAACTCCCAGTCCTGTGCTCTTTCTGCTACGCCTAATGAAACTAATCATGGCTAAGACCACAGGAACACTAATCAAGGAATAAAATTTCTAATTTGTTTGAACTAGTGCTCTCTTGGCTAGAGGAATCAGAAGACTGTAATGAAATTTTGGAGCCCTTATTATCTTTGAAGAGGGCCTAGGTTCAATCAATGCTGTGAGTGCTCATCATTTTTTCATCACTCACTGGGTGTAGAAAGTATCCTCCAAAGCTTAGGAAACAAGACTCAAGAAAGGCAGAGGAAACATTTCAAGGTGTGGATTTAAACAAAGCTTCAGATGACTTTGCATCTCAAAGTTGGGGAGTCAATTGCAGAGCACACTGCTAATAAGAAAAGAGTGGCTCTCTTCCAGTAAGCATTTTTATAAGGAATGAGAATTAAGACGACAAAAAAGACAATAAAGTCAGGCACTGAAAACATGAAGCATAACAATGAAAAATGGGGCAGTCTTTTTGTGTGCATGATATGGACCATGGGTCACACACACACACAAACACACACACACACACACACACACATGAATTTCACTGTCAGTGGTGTCTTCTTCACATATGAAGCACCATGGAAGCAGCGTGGCTCAGTGGAAAGAGCCTGAGCTTTGGAGTCAGAGTTCATGGGTTCAAATCCCAGCTCTGCCAATTGTCAGCTGTGTGACTTTGGGCAAGTCACTTCACTTCTCTGGGCCTCAGTTACCTCATCTGTAAAATGGGGATTAAGGCTGTGAGTCCCCCGTGGGACAACCTGATCACCTTGTTATCTCCCCAGCACTTAGAACAGTGCTTTGCACATAGTAAGCACTTAATAAATGCCATTATTATTATTATTATATGAAGGACAAATATAAATACCTTGCATACCTTCTGCTACATTGAGAAACAGTAGAGGACACACATTACACTACATTGCGCTACAATCTATTCTTTAAGATTGCTTTAAATGACATCAAAAACAGCCAAGGGCTATCTTTACTCAGGTCAACCACATACAACCTGGCAGCAGGGTGAATTCTGCAGGTACTGACAACTACAGGCGAGTACAAACACATTACAAAATGTGTAAAAATTATTCATTACTTTGACATTTTCTGTATCAATGGGTGAATTTCCGGGAGCAACATACAGACAGTGGGCTTGAAGAAGATATCAGGGAAGCAGCATGGCCTAATGGAAAGAGCACAGGCCTGGGAGTTGGAGGACTTGTGTTCTATTCCCAGCTCCACCACTTGTCTGCTGTGTGACCTTGGGCAAGTTATTTAACTTCCCTGGGCCTCATTTCAATCATCCGCAAAATGAGGATTCAATATCTGTTGTCCCTCCTACTTAGACCATGAACCCCAATGCCTTGAACAGTGTTCGGCACATATTAAGGGCTTAACAAATACCACAAGTATAACTTGTCCTTCCCCTCCCCACAGCACCTGTATATATGTATATATGCTTGTACGTATTTATTACTCTATTTATTTTATTTGTACATATTTATTCTATTTATTTTTTTGTTAATATGTTTTGTTTTGTTCTCTGTCTCCCCCTTCTAGACTGTGAGCCCAATGTTGGGTAGGGACTGTCTCTATGTGTTGCCAACTTGTACTTCCCAAGTGCTTAGTACAGTGCTCTGCACACAGTAAGCGCTCAATAAATATGATTGAATGAATGAATAATAATTGTGACATTCACCTGTAAAGGGCAATAAGACTATTGATACTTATTGCTATCAGAGATATAGGTGGAAATAAGGGAAGAATAAAAGGTTTCAGAGATTATATATCTCCACACACACACACCCCGTAACACTTCGATTTTTTAAAAAAGGACACAAATGTAGTGAATCCTTTGGATTATACAGGGAACATTTTTCATTTTAAACCCTCCTCATCAGTAGTCACTCCAGCCCTCACACAAAGAAAGGGTTGGCCACTACCAAATGCCTCAAGAGGAAAAAAAAAAAGATAGAATCTGTCAAGATGACACTGCCTCCTCAGAACCCTCCCTAAAAGAGGAAACATAACTGTGGAAAAACTGGTTTAAATTCATTTTGAGCCTCCTTCAAACTTCCACACAACTTTTTTAGGGGATTACAAGAGATGATCCAAATGCAACAGGAGTTCTGCCATCTGTCAATCTTGGAACTATCTTTTCAAAGGTCCTCGTCCCCAAATCTCAGTGGATACTACTAATCAGGGGAAAAGCTTTTGATACAGAGCAGTCGGCAGGCAGAGACCTGAAGAGACTTTATCAGATTGGTGAAAGATCAACTCCCTAGAAGGCCCATTCATTTTCCAAGGTTCGCTCTTTGTCATGTCTTTATCTTTGCCACCCGAGCTTAAATGCTGTCAGGTGCTGTGACAGCTGAATAAAAGAGACCCAATTATATACAGTACAATGAAATGATCCTTCCTGCCTCCCTCCAGCTCCCAAGTACATCTCATTTTGAAAATAAAATTTGTCCATTCTTCAATCCCTTAAATGCTTCTTAGTCGTTAGACTTATGATATCCATTAGAGTTTGCTGAAAGTAGGCAGAAGCTTTCTAAGGCATTGGGTTTTTTTTTTTTTGGGGGGGGGGCATCTTGAAATGGAGAGCCACAGGGAATATATGTCAACAGCATTGCTGTCTTTCCACCATTCTGAGATCCAGGATAAACTTTCAAGGGGTGATTTTAATGAGATCTCCCACAGAAGTGAACCCCAATGCAGAATGTGCCACTAAAGCTAAAATGAATGATAACAGTTATACTGAAAATAATCCAGGAAAAAGGATGGAGAGGATGAATGCTCTCCCTCCTACTTAGACTGTGAGTATCATGTGGCACAGGAAATCTTTCTGACAATCTGTATCTATCCCAGTACTTAGACCATTGTCAAATAAGGGCTTAACAAATACTATAAAAATAATTTAAAAAATGTATTTATCAAGCACTCCATGCCGAATACCATGCCAAGTGTTGAAGTAGATACAGTGTTATTTGACACTGTCCCTGTCTGACATGTAGCTCACAGTTTAAGATGTAAACAGAGCAGGTATTTTATCCCCATTTTACAAATGAGAACGCTAAGACACAGGGAGGCCAAGTGACTTGCCCAAAGTCACCCAGTAAGCTGGTGGCAAAGCTGGGACCAGATCCCAAATCACCTGAATCTTGGTCCTGTGCTCTTTCCATCTTGTTACACTGCCTCCATTCTCAACAAAGACTAACCTCAAATTTCTACCCCAAAAACCTCCCATTAGTAATAGGTCTAAAATGGCCTCTATCTACTTGAATCTATTCTCTAGAGAAGCAGTGTGGTCTAGTGGGAAAAGCTCAGCCTTGAAAGTCAGAGACCTGAGCTCTAATCCTGGCTTGTGTGACCACTGACAAGTCACTTAACTTCTCTGTGCCTCAGTTTCCTCATTTGCAAAATGGGGATTAACTATCTGTTCTCCCTCCCCTTTAGACTGAGCCCCACCTGAGACAGAATCTGGGTCCAACCTTATTATCTGACCTAAATGTTGGGAATCTACTTCAGAGTTTAGTACAGTGGTTGGCATAGTAAGTGCTTAACAAATTTGAAAGTCCTGGAAAATGTCCTATTCTCTTGGGTTGCATAAGCCTTCTGAGTGGATCTATTGTAATCAGGTGACAGCTGAAGTTTGACGTTTACTACGCAAAAATATGTTTGTCATTAATTAGAAGGCATGGCTTCAATATGATGTCTCTGAGTAATTTTAAAGCTATTTAAAATGCTCAGTATAATTAAAGGGTGAGTAGTGATGGGAATAAAGAACAAAGCCCGAAAGCCCATTATTAAACATAGATTAACCAACTGCAAATATCCATCAGGTAGCTACAATAATCTACTGTCATATTTTCATTTTTAAAAATGCCCTTAATTGTTCAAGTCAATTCTCAATAATTCTTTCTTCAGTTGCACCTCATATTCAGTTGGAGGACAGTTTTAGATTATTCTCTTATATAGATTGAGAAGACTAATTTGACTCAACAAAACTATAGACTAATAAAACCCAATATTCTTCAAATGATATTAAGAAATTCTGACACATACTAATATTCATTTATGCTTGGCTTAAACATTGTTTCAAGCTTAACTCCTGATTATATGAAAGCTTGATAGCATTACAGATACATGATCTCAAAATTACAGTAATTATATTTTCAGTCCATATCCCTCTCAGGGTGCCTCTACTTCCTGTAAACCCATAGTGTTTTCAGAGAAAATAATAGAATGTGGTGAAAAAAAACAAGAAACAGAAAACTCTTCTAAATATTTTTGAAACTTTCCTGAAAAAGACTAAATACCAATTTTAATGCACATTGAAAACATAACCAGTTCTTGTTTTTAAAAGTGTGTAGGATTCAACTTTAAATCTGGTTTGTGTTTCCCTGTAGAAAATCCAGAATAATGGAGATTTGAAAAGTTTTTATTAGTGAATTTGACAGTGACTGAGTTACTAAATCAACCAATGGAATTTATTGTGCACTATTTTGTGCAGAGCACTGGACTAAGCACTGTGGAGACTAAAATACAGTAGACTTGATAGACCCAATTCCTCCCCTCAAGGATCTTACAATCTCTACACTAAGCACTGTACTAAGTACTTGGGAGAGGTACAATACAATAATGTTGGTAGTCACAAACCCAGGCCTTACGGAGATTGCAGTCTTAACTAAGTACTGGACTGAGGATACAAAAGAAGTGAAGGACAGGATCCCTATCATTATAGAGTTACAATCAAATGGAGATACCAGCCAGACATAATGCTTCATTAATAAATATCCCCTTAGATTGTAAGCTCCTTTCAGATGAGTCCCAAATTTACCTCTCCAGCTCTGACTTCTCTCCTCTGAAATGTCACATTTCCTTCTTCCTTCAGAACATCTCTTCTTGGATTTCCTGTTGACACTTCAAGTTAAACTTTTCCAAAACAGAACTTCTTATTTCCCCACCCAAACATTTTAATTCCCCTAACTTTCCCATCACTGTAGATATCACCACCTTTCCTGTCACACGTGCCTGTAACCTTATCCTCTCCTTATACCGGCACATTCAATCTGTTACCAAGTCCTATCAGTTCTACCTTCACCACATCTCTAGAATCCACTGTTTCTTCTCCATCCAAACTGCTATCATGCTGTTCCAAGTACCAATTAAATCCCACATTGACACCTTCATCCTCCTTGCTGATCTCCCTGCCTCCTGAATCTTGCCACTCCAGTCCATACTCCACTGTACTGCCTAGATCATTTTTCTTAACAAAACCAAAACCCTTCCTGTCTCCCCTCTCCTCAAGAACCTCCAAAGATTGCTTATCCACTAAACCTCAGCTTCAAACCAAAACTAGTTACCATAACCTTTAAACCACTCAATCAGCTCTCCCCCTCCTATTTTACCTCGCCATTATACTCAGGCCATACACGTTGGTCCTCCAAAACAAACCTACTCACTGTAACATGATCTCTTCTATCTCGGCCAAACCTTGCCCATGACCTCCTTCTGGACTGGAACTCCCTCCTCGTTCATAGCTGACAGACCACCACTCTCCCCATCTTGAAAAGCCTTGCTAAAGATCATATCTCCTCCAAGAGGCCTTCTATGATTAAGTCCTCATGTCGCCCACTCCCTATTCTTTCTTCAGTACCAATGTATTTGGATGTCCACCCTTTAAGGACTTGAAAGCCACCCCAACCCAGCCCCACAGCACTATGTGCATATCCTTATACTCTTCCACTTTCCCTGTCTGTAATTTACTGGAATGTCTATCACCCTCTCTACACTGTAAGTTCTTTGTGAGCAGGTTTCATGTCTATCAACATTTTATTGTACTCTCCCAAGAGTTTAGTATAGTGCCTTGCACACAGTAAGCACTCAATAAATACCTTTGATTGCTTGAATGGGAGATTGCTGGGACTCCAAGCACTGTGCAGTCAAGGAACACTTGAACTCAAGACTCCTCCCACTAAGACAATGATCCAGACGCACTGAGCCCTCAATTAAAAATTCCCTGGAACACATTTTTATGAGGCAAAATTATCTAGTCATTCCTTTCCCTCATGCTTCAAAAGCTGACAGGAAATCTTGTCTCTATTTTTAAAATCTATCCAATTCACTTGGTTATTCCATGACATACATGGAATCCTGTGCAGTTACAGCTGGGCCATGAGATTGGTCCATAAGACAGGATGACACATTCCTGTTGGATGCTCTCTCCAATTAGAGAATGTCTCACTAAATCAAAAGGCCTTTTCTGTGGACAATAGGATCCTTTTACATGAAGGAGGATCTCTCTGGCTATATTTTTGCCATATTGATCTGTCTACCCAACTCAAGGCATAACACCTTTTTTAGCTATAGCACAATGTGATATTTTCTTCTGCAGTGGACCTTATGGTTGGAATAAGATACAAGATGGGATGTATTCCTATAAGAAATCATGTGAATGGGGAATCAAATAAATAGAACTATAGTATTGTAAATATCAGCAAAAACTGTAAATCAAGATCCCTCAAATTGAGTAATGTTGAATCGATTGTTTTATCTATGCAGTAGTAATGCTTTATGAAATCCAGCATACTAATTCTTTGTGACAGCTTATCATCATTGACCCACATTTGATTTCCTTCTAGATTACATGAAAGAGAAAGCTTTCGATAACGATTGCTGTTTTTTCTAATAGAGATGTGTATATTAACTCTACATGCCCAAAACAATCAATTAATCAGTGGTAATTTTTGAGTGCTTACTGTGCAGAACCTTGTACTATCTGTAGTTAACCCCCACTGCACTTATGTACATATCCATAATTTATTTATTTATACTAATGTCTATCCCCCTCCTAGACTGTACTATTAGTAGTAGTAGTAGCATTATTATCATTGCATTTGTAAAGTGCTTACTATGTGCCAGGAACTGTACTAAGCACTGGGTTGGATACAATCAAATCGGGTTCGACACAATCCCTGTCCCACATGGGGCTCAGTCTCAATCCCCATTTTACAGATGAGATAACTGTGAGCATGGTATGGGCAAGGAATGTGCCAACCAACTCTGTTATATTATTGTGTTTATATTGTGCTCTCCCAAGCTCTTAGTAAGGTGCTCTGCCTTCAGTAAGTGCTTTATAAATACAACTGATTGATTGATTGATTAAGCACTTGGGAGAGTACAAAAAGATCCTGATGTTACAACAATCAACAGTTATACTTCTGTTCTTTGATAAAGGCAAATGACAAAACATCACTGCATACTTCTGGAATAGAAGCTTTAGATTAGATTCCCTAATCAAATGCCACTGAAGATGGATTAGCCAGCTTCATATCTAAATTTGCATACAAAAACCATTTGCTTTATGCTACCCTGAGAGAAAAAGCCAGGGATGCTTTAATAGAATAATAATAAATGAACACCAGGACACGCAGTAGCAGGAGCAGCCGCAGCAGAAGCAGCAGCCCATGTGTCTCTCCCTGCCCAGAAGGCCAGATGCCCGCTCTACAACCAGAACCAACACACTGAGGCAAGGGCCGCGGGATGGGGTTGACAATGCAAGTTCTGCATGCTGTCTCTGCTATAGCCTAGCTAATGGGCAAAAAGCAGCTGTATGTTATTCGGTATCATACATATGTACAGATCTGGATGTCTACTTTGTCTTTGCGAGAGGCCCGCCCGCCCGCCATCACACCGCGAGACGCCCGGCACTCCGTTTCCGAGAGGCCCGCCCGCCCGCCATCACACCGCGAGGCCTTGCTGCTCCCGGAAGGATCCTCTCCTCAGAGCGCCGCCATAGACGCCCGGGACTCCGTTCCCGAGAGGCCCGCCCGCCCGCTTGCCAAATCCAACGGCTCATACTCTGTCCTAATCCTCCTCGACCTCTCAGCTGCCTTTGACACTGTGGACCACCCCCTTCTCCTCAACACGTTATCTGACCTTGGCTTCACAGACTCCGTCCTCTCCTGGTTCTCCTCTTATCTCTCCGGTCGTTCTTTCTCAGTCTCTTTTGCAGGCTCCTCCTCCCCCTCCCATCCTCTTACTGTGGGAGTTCCCCAAGGTTCAGTGCTTGGTCCCCTTCTGTTCTCAATCTACACTCACTCCCTTGGTGACCTCATTCGCTCCCACGGCTTCAACTATCACCTCTACGCTGATGACACCCAGATCTACATCTCTGCCCCTGCTCTCTCCCCCTCCCTCCAGGCTCGCATCTCCTCCTGCCTTCAGGACATCTCCATCTGGATGTCCGCCCGCCACCTAAAGCTCAACATGTCGAAGACTGAGCTCCTTGTCTTCCCTCCCAAACCTTGTCCTCTCCCTGACTTTCCCATCTCTGTTGACGGCACTACCATCCTTCCCGTCTCACAAGCCCGCAACCTTGGTGTCATCCTCGACTCCGCTCTCTCATTCACCCCTCACATCCAAGCCGTCACCAAAACCTGCCGGTCTCAGCTCCGCAACATTGCCAAGATCCGCCCTTTCCTCTCCATCCAAACCGCTACCCTGCTAATTCAAGCTCTCATCCTATCCCGTCTGGACTACTGCACTAGCCTTCTCTCTGATCTCCCATCCTCGTGTCTCTCTCCACTTCAATCCATACTTCATGCTGCTGCCCGGATTATCTTTGTCCAGAAGCGCTCTGGACATATCACTCCCCTCCTCAAAAACCTCCAATGGCTACCGATCAATCTGCGCATCAGGCAGAAACTCCTCACCCTGGGCTTCAAGGCTCTCCATCACCTCGCCCCCTCCTACCTCACCTCCCTTCTGTCCTTCTACAGCCCAGCCCGCACCCTCCGCTCCTCCACCACTAATCTCCTCACTGTACCTCGCTCTCGCCTGTCCCGCCGTCGACCCCCGGCCCACGTCATCCCCCGGGCCTGGAATGCCCTCCCTCTGCCCATCCGCCAAGCTAGCTCTCTTCCTCCCTTCAAGGCCCTGCTGAGAGCTCACCTCCTCCAGGAGGCCTTCCCAGATTGAGCCCCTTCTTTCCTCTCCCCCTCGTCCCCCTCTCCATCCCCCCGCCTTACCGCCTTCCCCTCCCCACAGCACCTGTATATATGTATATATGGTTGTACATATTTATTACTCTGTTTATTTATTTATTTATTTATTTTACTTGTACATTTCTATCCTACTTATTTTATTTTGTTGGTATGTTTGGTTCTGTTCTCTGTCTCCCCCTTTTAGACTGTGAGCCCACTATCGGGTAGGGACTGTCTCTATGTGATGCCAATTTGTACTTCCCAAGCGCTTAGTACAGTGCTCTGCACATAGTAAGCGCTCAATAAATACGATTGATTGATTGATTGATTGATAGAAGGAAATAATGTTCTCTGATACTACAGTTGTTCCAAAGTCAAGAAAAAAATTAAGGCAATACTAAATAACTCAAGGACACTCACTCATGCCATACCAACACTGCTTTAACAAGATGACCAAAGACTATTTAGGGGGTGGAACTTCCCACATTTCTCCTGGTTGCACCCAAAAGGTGCTTATAGGTGTTAAAAACCTCCCACCAGTCATTTTCAACCTCTGGAGAAATAATATCAGGGAGGTTTGTCTCTCAAAACCCCGGGTCTTGGCCAGCCTCAGAATTGTAAATCCACTCTTTCAGGCCCTTTGTTAGTAATAAAAAAGCCAGAAGCAGCATGGCTTAGTGGAAAGAGCCCGGGCTTGGGAGTCAGAGGTCCTGAGTTCTAATCCCACTCCGCTACTTGTCAGCTGTGTGATTTTGGGCAAGTCACTTAACTTCTCGCTGCCTCAGTTACCTCATCTGTAAAATGGGGATTACGACTGTGAGCCCCACGTGGGACAGTGTGATTACCTTGTATCTACCCCTGTGCTTAGACCAACGTTTGGCACATAGTAAGCACTTAACAAATACCATCATTATTATTATAGGCCACTTCCATAGGGAAAGGGGTATTCAATCCAGAATAGTAGAGTTGAACTCACACAATATTGATTAGTGACCCTAGACCTTTACCTTCCTAATGCATCAGAAATTTCCTGTGACAAAGAAATACAGATTACGTCAACTTGAAACAGTATTTCAATCTTTCAAAATTAGTCTCTTTGATCGTTTGCAAAATGACCCTGCAATCAATATTTTGGCATAGTACTAAGTGATTTTTGTGGTAAGGGCTCTCCCCACAAAGTGATGACCTAATTGCAGTTGGATTCCAACTCTGTTAAAACAGCACAATTAATCAATTGAATGCTTACTGTATGCAGAGCACTGTAATAAAGGCTTGGGTGAATACAACAGAGTTGAAAGACAGTTTATTTGCCAGCCCACAACCTGGCAAGGGAGATCATTGATGATGTGACCCTGATTAATGGACATAGCTAATGTGGCTTAAAACAATTAGAACTCAGGGAATAATTCACTTTTTTAATGTAGATCATATAGCATAGGGTTTGTGAGAATACAATAGAAATTTAAATCACAATTTGCAAAATAAAAGACACCCTTATGACCCTTCCTATGAAATTCATGTTTTTCAGTGGTCACATGTTTGTCCAACGTGTCATAAAGGGACAAATTGAAACCATTCTCATTAAAGATCTGTGATCGTATGTGAAGAATGCTTGCAAAGAATGGCATATATCATGTTTCAAACATTAAAGAGCTCTGGAATAGACACATTTACAAAGTGTCATGACACCAATTATATCATTGCTAGGAACACTGGCATTCCCCTTATATTCTACCAGTAGTCACACTGGTGGTAGGAATATGGAATTGTGGCATGGAAGGAATAGAGGGAGTGGGGAGAAGATGAAAAATTGAGAAGACTGGAAAGAGAGGAAGGAAATGGGGGATGGGGGTGAAGCTTAGGGGAAAGGAAAAAAACACAGGAATAGGATTTGATTCTAAGGTTATAGCAGAGGAAATGAATAATTTCTGGAGAATAATCATCAGAGTGGTTCTGCTTAAGGCTTGTGCTTAGCTTTAGCCTTAGAAGAGAGAAAAGACAATGCACTGGAAGGAAAAACAAGTGAAAATCTATTTC
The DNA here is from genome assembly GCF_015852505.1 of Tachyglossus aculeatus. Classification (NCBI taxonomy): domain Eukaryota; kingdom Metazoa; phylum Chordata; class Mammalia; order Monotremata; family Tachyglossidae; genus Tachyglossus; species Tachyglossus aculeatus. Next base: position 7,216,216 of record NW_024044828.1, read on the forward strand.
TAATAATAAGGATTCTGAGATATCCAATTTAACAAATGTTTGTGATTGGGTGTTGACTAAATAGGACAATCTTATTAATGAAATGTTTCATTAAACACGGCTGCTCACATATCTTGGTTGTCCCTGAATATTTGTTCCCTTTTTGGGGATAGACCATGTAACAGAAACACTGTGACCTAGTGGAAGGTGCAGAGTCAGAAGATTTAGGTTCTAAGACTTAGGCTCCACCACTTGTCTGCTGTGTGACCTTAGGCAAGTCACTTGACTTCTCTGAGCCTCAGTTATTTCCCCTGTAAATTGGGGATTAAGACCGTGAGCCCCAAATGGGACATGAACTGTGTCCAACCTGATTATCTTGTATCTACCCCAGCACTTAATACAGTGCCTAGGACGTAGTAAGTGCTTAACAAATACCATTAAAAAAAGACGAGAAACTATCAGTCTACCTGTAGTATTCACTGAGAAGTTAGTCTGAGCTGAGTACTATACTAAGGTTTTGTGGGAGTGGAGTAATTAGTAGGCATGATCCCTGTGTTCATAAACACAAACCCTTGTGTACCTCTCTTGTTTCCTTTCACACTCTTCTATAGTTTCCTTTATGGCACCAATAATCACCTCCATTTCCAATTGTAACTTTTTATTTTTAGTGGTATTTGTTAAGCACTTACTATGTCCTAGACACTAAATGCTGGGGTTGATATAAGATAATTAGATTGGAAACAGTCCATGTCCCATGTGGGCCTCACAGTCTTTATCCCCATTTTACTCATTGTACTCAACAAAATGCTCAGTTACAGTGTTTTGAACACAGAAAGTGCTCATTATGTACCACTAATTGACTGGATGATCATCAGTGGTATTTATTGTGCACTTGCTGTGTACAGAGCATTGTACTAAACTGCAACAGAACAGTCCGGGGTGTTAAAATTGTGGAAGCTTAGGACCACATAGTACCGTATCATCATTAGTTTTCATTGCCATTGCTGGGACACATTTTGTGTCTGCCACGGGGCACCCTCTGTGGTTTGCCTTTTGATTAAATATGCTGTACTGATGCTGAAGCAGTTTAAGATCCCCAGAAAATATCTCCACACACCGGGGAGAGGATAAGAAGGAAACGTGGACAGAAGATAAAAATTAGGAAGAAAAATGAGCAGAAAGGGAGAATAAGCAATGGTCTGCCAAATCTATCTTGACAGTCAGTAGTGGAATTCAGCTAGAAAAGTTTACCCAATCAGTAAAAGGCCATTCCTTTCAATATACAATTTACCCTCATCTCCTGCCTTTTCTAGCCCTTAGGGAGATTATCACTACATTTACATTCTCATAATTCATGTATTCCCTTCCAAACCAGCTGAGAATTAAAGACAAGCACAAGCTGATTTTGGTTGCTAGAATAGCAATGTGTCCTAGTGGAAAGAGCATGGGTCTGGGAGTCAAAGGACCTGGGTTCTAATCCTAGCTTCACCGCTTGTCCGCTGTGTGACTTAGGGCAAGTCACTTAACTTCTCTGTTCTTCAGTTCCTTCAGTAGCAAAATGGAGGTTCAATACCTGCTCACCATCCTATGTGGGTAATGATTATCTTGTATCTACTCCAATGTCCAGTACATAGTGAGTACTTTACAAATAACATTATTATTATTATTGTTATTATTATTAATAGTAATAACAAATTACCCTTGCCAAATGCTCTGACTAAACTGAAGTTTCTCAACACAGTGGGCTCTGCCTACGGTCTTCCAAGACCCTTACATTTAGCAACTGAACTGGATACTTCCCACAACTGTAAAGGGCACAGTGAGCTGCTGCTTACACAGTGCCATTACTTACCACTTCCACCTAATCATTCTCTGCAAGTCTATGGCAATGTGGTGGTCTACACAGTAGATCACAGTTCTATATCTGAGGAAACTAATAAAATTGAATGTTTTATTTACCTGACATGTCCTTATGGGGGAGAAAATATGCAAATTGTCAGCTAATAAATCATCAGTTAATGTTCTTAGTGATGCTGATTTTATGTGTCAACTCCTTAGTAGACAATTATTTTTAGAGAGTGATTGTTGTTACAAGTTGTTGATAGCAAGAAACCTGACAGCTAGGATCTTAAGAAGGGACAGAAGCACTGTACAACAAGGCTTAGATTCCACTTACGTGCCTTTGTGGTAGTAGTTGTTCATCTACTGAATGCCCATCTGGGACAGTGCACTGAACTAGGCATACTAGGGAGAATATAATACAAAGTGAAAACTTCCCTGCTCTCAACCACTTAGTACAGTGCTCTGCACACAGTAAGCGCTCAATAAATACAATTGAATGAATGAACCACCTTAAAATCTAAAGGGGCAGACAAACATAAGTATTCACAATTAGAAAGGTCAAAAATAAATTAGACATTTATACATTATTACTAAGATGGGTTAAGCTAAATTCACAAGTGTAAGATTTAAGTAAGCCATCTCAGAGAGGCTGAAATGGAGGGGGACAAGATAAAAAGGCTGAGTCTATAATTTCTTTTCATTTTTTCATATTCCATTGGGTTGAGTGAACTCCCCAAATTTGGTGATGTGGCAAGTTTGTAAGGATGAGAAACACGATAGCATAATTTTGGGCAACAAATGAGTTCTATTTGGATCATTCTTGTTGCTGGGGAAGCCTTTTTTAAAAATAATGAGCGAAAAGTGCAACATACTGGGTAATAATTATTCTTAGAGTTTCACTAAAAAAATCCATGATGAATTAATTTCCACCACTATGGTGGGTGACAATCCAACAGTTACCCATATATTCAGTCACCTTTAGAAATAATCAAATACGGTTGCAAAATAAACAACTCTCTAACTTTGGCTCTTATACAGTAGCATCATTTTTTGCTCCAATAGGAGAAGATATAATATTTGCAATACTCCATTATCAGTTGATTGCATCTCACTTAACATACATCAAGCCATGCCTCCTGCTGCCTTGATTTTTATTATGCTACTACTACCCTCCAAAATCAAATTCCTTTTATTGCTTCCCTGGTTAAAAGTGATAACTGAGAAAATATCTCCTATGAAAGCGTGAATCATTTTCTGACCCAGTTTCCATAAAATCTCAGCACTGGAGGGTAACTTTTCCTTCAGAAAGCATCCCTCCTGAATCACCTTAGAGGTATAAGAACTGAGCTTCAGACTTAAAGATATAATAACAACAACAACAGTGCTGCGCACAGTAACTGTTCAATAATAAACTGATTTTGTACATATCCTAATACTCTGTTACTTCCCTTACCCTCATTATAATTTTAATACTATTCTCCCCCACAAAATTGTGAGCTTCTCAAAGGCAGGAAATGTGTCCCCCAATTTTACTCTAGTGCATTTTCCCATGCACTTAGTACAGTGTTGTATAATCAGTAAACACTCAGGAAATTCTATTAATGGATTGATATTCCATATATCAGACAGAAATGGAATTTAAGAGATTTTGAGATGAAGACATCCCTTGACTGAAGAGTGGAACCTATGTAGAAATGAAATTATAGAGTCAAGAACCTCATAAATCAGTGGAGATGCACAGCTTGGCACCCATATGAACGGCAAGTGATGGAGGACTTCAAACATCAAACTAGGTAAAAAAACATAAAATATCCTCCTGGTCAATAGCTGGACTCCACAATGAACTTTTTACCTTTTTGAAATCAACAAAGCAATATCTTTCAACAAAAGAAATCAATGAAAGCAGGAAAAAAATCTGATACATTAAAATGCCTATTAATTTGGGGCCAAATGCAAATACAGAAAATGAGTTCAACTTGCGGCCCCTCTAAAAACACAAATCAAGTGAGCTGAATAAAGGTATGCATCAAAGTTTGAGCTAAAGGCAAGCACAGCTCATTGCAATCTTAATCAATCTCTGAGGTTGAAGGAAGGCACCTTAATAATAGATTAATATGGGCTTCAAAGAGATTAAGCGTCCCAGGTTTGAAAACGGCTGAGATCATTATTGGAATAGAAAATTAAAACTCTGATAACATTCCACCACTGCGGTCATGCCTATCAAGGAATAGGTGAGTGCAAAACAGGTATTCTCAAGCACCAGGGAGCTGTGCTTAGAGAGAAGTTGTATTAATTAATTAATGTAGTGCCTAGTTCATGAGTTTTTGATGACATCTGGGGAATTTTAAAAGAAGGTAGTCCCCAACTAATTTCCACTACTCTGGTGGGTGACAATCCAACAGCTACCCAATATATTCAGTCATCCTCAGAAATTACATATGCATCAATCAACTGACCAATCAATTGTACTAACTGAGTGCTTATTGTATGCAGAACACTGTACTAAGTGCTAGAAAGAGTACAATATAACAGACTTGGTAGACATGTTTCCTGCCCACAATAAGCTTATGTTCTAGAGGACTGTGCATATTCAATTTCTGTGTTTATTCACTTCATTTTAAATTTTCTTTATTATAGTTAAATATTGTCCATATTTTTATCCATCATTCACTGTATGAACACAATGTATGTCTGCCTGTTTCATCCACTAAATGGTAAGCTCCTTAAAAGCAGAATGTGCACTCATTTTTATTTTGCTCTCTCAAGTGCCTAGTACAGTGCTCTGCACACAGTAGATGATTTAAAAAGTACTGTCAATCAATGGTATTTATTGAGCACTTGTGTGCAGAGCAGTATACTAAGCCATTGGGAGAGTACAAAACAGAGTTAGTACATGTGATCCCCGCCTCCAAGGGGTTTACAATCAAGTAGAAGAACTGACAGGTAATGAATGAGTGCAAGTAACAGGCACAGTCATTAAAGATCACCTAATAGAAACATGCTAACTAAGCATTATAAAAACCCATTCCCTTCATAATTCTGTAACATCATTGGTATCACGGCAATTTTAGAGTTGTCCTTTGGTTCGAAGATGCTGCTGCTGAAGGGGAGGTTGTGTCCATGAATATGGGTGCCATTAAGAGAGACCGTGTCTTTTACACTTACTAAATCCATGAATATGAAGGAGTGCATCTCTTTTGTTCCCTCTACCATTCAGGTAAGCACTGTGCAGACAAATGGTTTTAAAAGGAAAGGCATGTTTTCCAACCCTCACTCTAGGGATTTTGGCAGTAACCGAGATGGCTTGTGCTGAGTCTTCTACACTCTTACAGTTTATTTTTCTTTTTTTAATAGTATGTGTTACGCAGTTACCATGTGCCAGGCATTGTACTAAGTTCAGAGGGAGATATAAGATAATCAGGTTGGACACAGTCTCAGTCCCATGTAGGGTGCACAGTCTTAATGCTTACTTTGCAGATGAAGTAACTGAGGCACAGATAAGTTAGAGAAGGAGCGTGGCTCAGTGGAAAGAGCCCGGGCTTGGGAGTCAGAGGTCATGGGTTCTAATCCTGGCTCTGCCACTTGTCAGCTATGTGACCTTGGATAAGTCACTTAACTTCTCTGAGCCTCAGTTACCTCATCTGTAAAATGGGGATTAAGACTGTGAGCCCCATGTGGGACAACCTGATCACCTTGTATCACCCCCCCAGCACTTAGAACAGTGCTTTGCACATAGTAAGTGCTTAACAAAGCCATTATTATTATTATTATTATTAAGTGACTTGCTAATGGTCACAACAGACAAGTGGCAGAGACTCGATTAGAACCTAGGTTATCTGATTCCCAAGTAGGTGTTCTTTCTACCTGGTACTCCTTTTAACAGAGGCACATATTGCAAGGTGACTGGTTGAGAGAAAAGATGCTGTGCATTATCAATCTATCAATCATATTTATCGAGTGTTTACAATGTGCACAATACTGCAGGACACCCAGAGTTGCTTACTAAGCGTGTCTTTGTAGGAGGGGGCAAGGATGGCAGTATCTTTTCATATTTTTTTTTTCAAACACCTGAGGAAAAATAAAAACAACTGAAAAAAAAAAAAGAACAGCAACAAAACATACTCAGTGGACCTAGAATAATTGGAAAGATTAGATCTGGAAAATGGCAGGAGCTTAAAAATGGGACATATGCATGTAAAGAGAATTATTTCAGGAAATAGCACAGTGTCATCAGATAGTTAATTGCACCTCTGAGCAGATTTGAATGGTCTGATCCCAGCAATAATCAGATGGTGAAAACACCCCGGTATAATGATCGCTCTAATGAAGGCCTTTCAAAAATAAGGCATAACCCTCCCACCTTATGCACATCTATCTAACATCATCAAGAATATAATTTTAATAGTGCATGTATCATATATTTTGGAATTAACAAAACCTCCCTTTTATGTCAACTGGCTTTTAAAATATAACTAGATGTTGGGGTTTATTTCTAAATTGTGCATTTGTAAGTGTGATGGGTGTAATTTCATTTGTCTTTTAAAAGGGGCTAAGCATAATCCAGCAGCAAATAACTTCAAATAATTTCTCAACTATGAGGCACAGTATATGGAAACTATTGAAAAAGGAACTGACAAGTCAACAGGAAGGATTTTGGTTGCTTTATTGGAGATAGCTGGGCATTTTTTTTGCAACCAGTTTGGACTCCCCAAACTCCTTGCTTCCAGTAATATCAAATGAGGATCTTCAATGGAAATTTCTAATCTCTTTTGTGAAGTTGGCTCAGAATTAGATGTAACAATGTATGGAATGGAAGGTAAACTGTACCTGGCAACTCATTTTAAGATTTGGATTTTAATGTTGTCACTCCATGCATGGAGAGATCTGTGCATCAATTAGGCTTTGTTTTCTCACATATTGAAAGTGAGCCTATTTGTAATTGCTTCATATCCATAATAGTATTAACTGGGAATAAATTGTTTCAGTACCAAAAAAAAGCTATTCTGTGGCACAGAGAGATTAATTACTAAAAGACGAAAGTAACGTTTTGCTATCAATCGTATATGCAGAAAGGTATGATAGTCTAATGAGGATTAAACTTCAATAACTTTCCTAAATCTCATTTGTTATATAAAATACCATCATATATTTTAATTCCCAAAAATATAAATTTAATCAACAGAATAGTTGTGATTTGGGGGCTATCCACCTCCCTTGTCTCACTGGAATTCCCTGACTACTTTGCTTCTTTACATAATTCTAAATTTATTGGATTAATGCTCCGTAGTTGCATAAACAATCCAAATAAAATAGCATATTGGAGTAAAATGCCAAATCAGATTTTGTAGAAAGCATTTTAGACTTGCCTGCCTATACTGCTTACTCTTAAACTGCCACTTGCTTGTTATGTGACCTTGAACAAGTCTGTTCATTTCTTCGTGCCTCAGTTTCCTTATATGTAAAAATGAGGGTTAAATACCTTCTTTCCCTCTTATTTACACTGTAATCCTGCTGAGGAACAGTGCCTCTTCTTGACTGATTCTTTTATCTACCCTAGCATTTGGTACATAGTAAGCTCTTAAATGTCACATTTATTACAATTATTATCATTCATTTACACAGCCTGAAGTGTCTTTCAAGCCATCTGAGTTTGAACACAGTTATGTCTTCTGACAAATAAGCAATTCAGGGATTTAGAAAAAAATGCAGAACCACTTGATTAGTAGAAATCTACTTCAGTGCTCTTGCAGGGAATATACACATTGAATTATTGTATGCTTGATGGTGTAGGCAATGAGTAACAAATAGCAACTCACTGCCAGTAGAAATGCTTAGTACAGTGCTCAAGTGCTTAGTACAGTGCTCTGCGCACAGTAAGTGCTAAAAAAAACACAACTGAGTAAATGAAAGAGAAGGAAAATGTTGATTTCCAACTTCCCATAAGTCCCTGTTCAACTGAGAACTACTAGTGGCCATGCTTTTCCTTTCCCTTACACATATTAAACTGCAGTCTTAGAGAGAGGCAATCTTTGGAAAGGACAGGGATAAATAGGGGACTTTCTCATCAAATTTATCCATCTGAGGCCATAGTTATATTTTGAAAATGTAAATTAGACTTCACTAATTGACTATGTATAAACCAAGCTCCTTAAAATACACTTCCAACATCCTTAAAGAAAAATTTAAAAAGTATATTTCAACTCAAAGTATAATTTAATTCCAGTCTGGAAAATAATTTGTTCAAAACTATTATTTTTCTCTGACTTTTATAATATCAGTCATCTGGGAAAGGGTTTGAGAACACTTTGGATTTATTAGAACTACTTTCCAGCAAGAAGGTGTTTAATTAGAATGTCTCACACTTCTGTAAATCTGAAAATCTAATCACCACCTTCGAACACAAAGAACAACATCAAGTAGCATTACATTATCCACCAAAACCTTTGATTTTCACCTTTTTCCCCTTTGGATCCTACAATGGCTAATTCTTTGTCTGGAAAAGTGATTCTTAAGTAGAAAAGAAAAAATTAAAGTAAAAAAGCAATATTCAAGATTAATAGGAAAAGGAATTTCTCCTTTTTATTTTCTTAATTCCTGAGAACTGACTGCAATGAAAATTATCTTCAAATGGATTTGTAAAAATTTAAAGGGATTTAAAGTCAGGGGAGAATGCAAAGGCAAGAGGAAAAGATAATGGAGGATTATGTAGGCGTTGTGAGAAAATCAATTTCATAGACTTGAAAAATACACAAGCAAATCACGCTTCACTTTTCCATACGTACCACAATCACGGCACCTTTTGCAAAGCTGCTGGTTTTTTTCAAGTAAATTTTTATCCTGGGTCTGAAAATGACAGTCTTTCTAGTAAACAGCCTTTGAAATATGTCATTTTATAGAAGTTTCTATGACCTCCTGTTTCCTATACTTTGGATATTACAACATGCTCTGGTGAACATGGAAATTGATACCATACCTGTGCTCAAAGTTTTTATGCCCTCAGGGAAATAAAAGTCCTGAAAGACATGAATAAAATGTCTTGGGAGACTTTCCAAAAATGTATTAGCATGATCTTAACTGCATTGCTTGATACCATATATTAGTGGCTTATTTAATGTGATTTTCTGACATTGGGTCTCAATCAGTTAACCAATCAATCAACAATTATTTGAATGCTTACTCTGAGCACAGCACTATACTAAGCCCTCGGGAGAGTACAATAGAAATGAGTAGGCATAATTCTTGCCCTCAAGGAGTTTATAATATAGCAGTGGGGGTGTTGGGGAGGAGGGAGATAGTAAAATAAATTACAAATAAGGGAAATGACAGAATTTTAAAATATACATGGGGTGGGCACACAAGTACTCACGTGAGATGGAAATGCTGAATCATTCAATCAGTGGTATTTTACTGAGCACTTACTGTGTGTAGAGAGCTGTACAGAATACTTGGGAGAGTATTTGGGAGAGGGAATGTATCTGTTTATTGTTATATTGTCTTTCCCAAGTGTTTAGGAGTGTTTTACACAGAATAAGCACTCGATAAATATAACAGGGTTGGTAGATACATTCCCTGCCCATAATGAGCTTACACTCTAGAGGGAGAGACGAACATTAATATAAATAAATTACTGATGTATACATAAGTGCTGTGGGACTGAGGGAGGGTGAATAAAGAGAACAAATCCAAGTGCAAGGGCGATGCAGACAGGAGTGGGAGAAGAGGGCTTAGTCAGGGAATACAAAGAGGAGATGTGCTCTAAATAAGGCTTTGAAAGTGGGGATAGTGAATGTCGGATATGAGAGGGAGGGCGTTTCATATCCTCATAGGGCAGTAACTTGGTTGTCCATTTTCCTTCCATACTAGATCCTAACAAATGTGAGTGTGTCTGCACAGAATAAGTGCTAAATAAATATTGCTGACTGATATGATGGACACTGCTTCAATGTGTGTAGTCTGATGGTGTTTTAGGACCTGATTGCTACTGATACGAAGTATTGCCTAGAGGTGACATGGATGGAATTGCAAATAAATTATGTGTGGCACCTGTAGCACATGGTCCACATGGTAAATACAGGCCTCACAAGCATATGGGCATTTAAACACAACAATTTTTCCATAGACAGTCAATTTGGGCTACAGCATTCTGCTAAGCACTGGGGTAGATATAAAATATAGAGCACAGACACTTGGCAAATTTCATTCATTCACTCAATCATATTTATTGAGTGCTTACTGTGTGCACAGCAATGTACTAAGTGCTTGGGAGAGTAGGCATGTTTTAGTGGAAAAAGCATGGGCTTGGGAGTCAGAAGGCATGGGTTCTAATCGCAGCTCCGTCACATCAGCTGTGTGACTTTGGGCAAATCACTTCACTTCTCTGTGCCTCAGTTACTTTATCTGTAAAATGGGGATTAAGACTGTGAGCCCCACGTGGGACAACCTGATTATATCTTCCCCAGCGCTTAGAACAGTGGTTGGCATATAGTAAGCACTTAATAAATACCAGCATTATTATTATTACAATATAATAATAAACAGATTTCCTGCCCACAACGAGCTTACACTTTACAGACGAGCTTACAGTCTAGAGACTGATACCACTGTATTGCCCTGTTCTCCCTTCCATTCTCATTCCAGCTTTCTTGTTTAAGTTTTCTACAGCTTAGAAGTCTTATCAACTGAAGTGAATGTGGTCCAGAAGACTGATTATTCTAACACCGGTAGTCAAAATCCTTGGTGTGCTCTCAAGTGAAGGTTTGTTAGATAAATTATTCTAGTACACAGCCTGATTTTATTCTCTTGGTGATTGGAAAAGTGATAGAAAAGGGCACACCGTTTCTGATGCAGTACACTGTATCATGTCATTGCGTGTAACACAGCTGGAATCATTCTGAGGCTGTTTCTAACAGCCAAACTTCTCTAATTATCTATGTTCTTGATGATTAATGACTCTATGACAATAGAGGAGTCATGTCTTCCCCCTCCCTCTTATGTGGGTCCAAAATAGACTTGGGCAAACTGATAAATAGCTGAGATGTCAGCAGTATTTGCAACGAAAAAAAATTGCATATCATATACTTTAATTTGCCAAGTCACTAGAGACGTGTGGGTTTGTGGCTGGGTTTGTTTTTTTTTTTTTGGTTTAGAACAGAAGATATTTTAAATGGACAAAAACTGAAATGTCCCATATGAAAGTTTGAATTATAAATCCAAACAATGAGGTACAAATACACCAATTTGGGTTCAATGAAAAATTATCTTAAGAAAATATGAAATGTAAATAAAAAGACACGTGAGGAATGGAATAAGTAACAATTACCAAGCATTTTTAGTCCCAGGAGATGGGACTAAAACCCAGGTCTACTGACTTCCAATTCTAAGCACTAGGCCACTCTGTCTCCACACAATAAGTTAATGCTCAATAAACACAGTTGAATGAATTTGTGGGCTAATACTGGTACTTTGCAATATAACATGCATACATGCTCTGATTTTACCTCAGTCCCATCTCACCCCTTTAACTCAAACCAACCTGGCTGAGGAAGCATTTCTGTCATAAATTTTTCTGATCCAGACAGCAACCTACTTTTATTTTCTTCACCATAGAGCCTTTGAAATGAATTCAGCTCAGGCAGTTGGAAAATAGTGTAATAAGAAATAGCAAACAGCATAAGTATGGTAGTTAGATGAACTGGATTCTAATTCTAGTTCTGGCCACTTGCATTCATTCATTCATTCAATCATATTTACTGAGCACTTACTATGTCCTAAGCACTGAACTAAATGCTTGTGAGAGAACAATATAACATTAAACAGACACATTTCCTGCCCACAATAAGCCTGAGTGAATCCCTAAACTTCTCTGTGCCTCTGTTTGCCATCTGTTAATGGGGTTTAAATACTTCCTCTCCCTCCTCCTTAGACTGCTAACCAATTGTTGGGTAGGGACCGTCTCTATATGTTGCCTACTTGTACTTCCCAAGCGCTTAGTACAGTGCACACAGTCAGCACACAGTAAGTGCTCAATAAATACGATTGAATGAATGAATGAATGAACAGTAAGTGCTAAATAAATGGTTGAATGAATATTACATATCCCAAGCCTACACCTGCATTTCAGGGCACTGTGATGAACCCCAAATTGTCATCTTTTATGTAACTAACAAATTACTGCTACTGGGTGTTCATATTACTGTGTAGGACCTGTGCATCTGAACAGCATGAACAATCTGTTTCCTGATACCTCTCTACTCCAAATGGATAATCATAACAGTGTTGCCACATTAAGTATGAATGGCTCCTGCTTCTCCTGGGAATCCAGAAGGCAATTAACAGGTGAATTCAATCTTCTGCCAAATTTACTTTTAATACAGAAGGCACGAAGGAAAAAAAGCTCAGAAGGAAAATTAAAATATGCCTCCTCTCTATTGAAATACACATGCAAACATACACGCCCCCTCACACAACTGACTCATTCAAAGGGGAATTAAATTTGAAATTAACCCTCTCCCAGCTCTGAATAAGAAATAGTCTGTAGTGCATACAAAGAAGGTAAAGTGGTAGATGGAGAGGTTAGAGAATTCATGCTATTTCAGAAAAAATGTGAGCCCCTTTGTGGAACTGAAACTGTGTCTGGGTAAATTACATCTTACCCCATTACTTAGTGTAGTGCTTGGCACAAAGAAATGCTCAATATATACCATAATATCAACAAAGAAGTTCCTCAACTTTTCATATTAAAACAGCAAATTTTGATTGAGTTGATTCTAACAAAATAACTAGCCAAAATATGTGCTTTGGGCTCACTAATCTTGGTATTTCCAGGGTTCACAGTAACAGTGGTGATGGTAATAATAATATTTCCCAGGCACTTATGTGCCAAACACTGTTCTAAGTTCTGTGGTAAACACAAGATGATCAGTCACCTAAAATATCTGGCTAAAGGACAAAGCACATTTTCTGGTTAGAATGACCTCATTATTTAGGATCACTTGGCACTGAAAGGTTAGCAAAGGGCACATCTTCACCAGTAATGGGTATTTTCTGTGAATTATTTATTTTAATAGACACTTCCATTTTGCACTGGTCAGACCCTTATTAAAAGATCTTGGGTTCTAAACCCTGCTCCACCACTTATCTGCTATGTGACCTCAGGCAAGTCACGTAACTTCTCTGTGCCTCAGTTATCTCATCTGTAAAAAATGAGGATTAAGAGTGTGAGCCCCACGTGGGACGGGAACTGTGTCCAACCTGATTAACTTGTATCTACCCCAGGGCTTAGAACAGTACTTGACATATAGTAACCACTTAACAAGTATCATAATTATTATTATTATTATTAAGACTGTGCACAGCATTGGCCACTGTGATTGAAAAGAACCCCCCCCGCCTCGGCCCCCCCTGGTTTGGCCACAATTCCATCTTGAGCAAGTTGGAAGTGGCCCAATTTTCAATTAAGGTGCTACTGTAACCATCTCCATTTGCAGAATCCCTGACCCTCCCCGCCCCACAATTCTTCCCCATAAACCTTGGTGTCACTCTTATTAAGGTACAGTGAAGCAGTGTGGACTAATGGAAAGAGCTCAGGCCTGGGAGTGAGGGGACTGAAATTCTAAGCCCAGCCCCATTACTTGCCTGCTGTGTGACCTTGAGCAAGTCACGTAACTAATCTGTGCCATAGTTCCTCACCTATAATTGCGATTAAATTCTACTCTACCCTATTTAGACTGTGAGCTTCACATGGGGTAGGGAGTGGGTCCAACTTGATTATCTTGAATCTACAACACTTAGTATGGTGTTTGGTACATAGTAAGCACTTAAACAGCATAATTATTATCATTATTATTATTACAAGTTCAGTTGTACCTGTATAAAACATTTCCCCATCTCCCCTCCTATATATTTTTCAAAAGCAGCAATTAGGTTAAATTGATTAGATGGAATAACTCATCCACACCTATGACATTTTAGCCTCAGGAAAACAGCCTAGAAAAACCTCTCTGGGCCTTAGTTGGACGATGAAATTAGAATCTGAAGGGAGCAAACAAGGATGTAACTTCACTTCCCTAGGCAGCCCCGACAGAATTAATTCCAGTTCCCTTTCCCTTTATGTACATTGATACCAATGATCGAGTTATCATTTCCACATTCAAGGGTCATTATTTGGTGAACCAAAGAGCTATATAAATGTGGCAGAAATCTTTGCTAAAGGACAAAGATATCATAATAGCCCAGCTGCCTCAGGTCTCTGAATCCCTCAGGCCTTTTGCATTCTACGATTAAGATCAGAGATGGAGTGATCTTCCATCATCTCTATGAAACATGTCTTTCTGATGAGTCTGGAAAATGTGCTCCTTCAGAGACCAGATCGTCTCTTCAGAAAGAATGAGATATGACTTTGGTCAGTGTCATTAGGACTTGAGAACAGGTACAAAGGATTAGAAATGGTCGATGGTATCATCTGCTGCTGTTAACATGAGAGAGAGACAGAGAAAGACAGAGAGAGATATCTGTACTACTTTGAGGCAGAATAATTTTTGCAAGCAAGACTGCCTACTCAATAATTAGTGGTTAACATCATGGAGAGATATGTGAGTGTAACAGCTAGATTCAATTTGAAACAAAGGTTAATTCTGTGGGCATATTAAGTACAGATTCAGCTCTGAAGTAATAGAAAAATAATGGAAAATGCTTCCGGAGAAGCAATGAACCTAGGTCTAGATTCTTCCGGCCTGGACAATAGTACTTTGAACAGCTGGACATACCAAGGAGACAGGAGCCCAAAGACTCCAAATTAGAAGCAGGAAACATTTTTGCACCCAGTGGGCGATAAGTTTAGGAAATCCACTGCCAAAGGAAGGTGAGCAGGCCAAAAATATGAGTAAGTTCAAGAGGGCGTTTAATAAATTATTGGATGAGAGGTCCATGATGGGTTAGTAAAGGGAAATTAGGGATGAAGATGGAAAAGCTAGGGATGTCAGAAGTTACACCCCCAACTTCACGAACACTGAAGCTCTGGAACTTAGTTTGTCTCCTAGCATTGGAGCTAAACTCACATCACAACAGCTAGGTAGGAGGATAAATGACAGCAGGATTTATTCTATAGTGAGAATGGGAAATGAGGAAACCAAAAGCAAGATGGGCAGAGGAAATATTTTTAGGATATGGTTAACCGAAAACTTCAGAAAATCCTGTATCCCCACTGAAAACCTGAAGTTGATCTCTGAGGATAGACCAGTAGGATACACTGTTATCCAGCAAAAGCTGCATAAAGAATAAGAGATGAGGAGGCAAAGGAGGAACAGCCCTGGATCCTGCATAGAGTCCCCCTCTAAACTGTAAGGTCATTGTGGGCAGGTAATGTGTTGATGGTTATATTGGACTCTCCCAAGTGCTTAGTACAGTGCTCTGCACACAGTAAACTTCCAATAAATATGATTGACTGACTGAGTGACAAAGGATGGGCTTTTTGCATGCACAGCGTGGCTGGAACTGTGGGTCCCACATTAATAATAACTGTGGTATTTGGTAAGTGTTGACTCTGTGCCAAGCACTGTACTAAATGCTCGGGTGGATACAGGGAAATCACGAATGAATCAACTAAAGGTTCCAGTTCCAAGTGCATGGATGATGCAGGAGAGCAGATGTAAGGGAAATAAAGGCAAGAGAGAGTGGAAAAATGCTGTAGATAGGAACAAGAAAATGACAGGATTTTGGCCTGTACTGTACTGCCTCCTGCGCAGTAAACTCAAGTCTCCACCCTCGACTCTCTCCCATGCTACTGCTACCCAGCACAGATGAGCTACTCCTTGTAGTAGATTGCCTTTCATTGCCCAAGCTAAGAATGGAATGGATATGCCTCTGCTTTACTCTCCCTCCCATAGCCTAGACTCGTAGAATCCTGGAAACTCTCCAGGTGAGACCCTGAGAGGGGAACTTTGATTCTACCAAAATAGTATCAACTGCTTGTGAAACTCAGACTCTAGAGACTTAAAGAGTAATGCAGGTACAGAAAGAAGGTAGAGAAGTAAAGGAAGGAGGAAGCAGGACAGCCAGTATTCCAGCTCCTACTGACTGGCATATGGTAAGCACATAAACACCATGAAGAAAGAAAGAAAGGAAAAAAAGTAAATCCAACACATTAGGTAATGATATAGACTGACAATACTCCACTGTGTGTAGCCCATCTTGAAATGTACCTTACAGTTGAAACTGACCCAAGCTGAATTGATTTTCTTCAGTTATTTAAACTTCATTATATATGCCCTACTTAATTCTCCCCATTTTGATACACATGAAACATTAAAATTCTGGTAAATAATTTAGTGTGAAAAAAGACACATAAGCCAATTAAAAGTTAAAAGGAAAAAGAAAAAGCTGAAACCCTATCTGCAATTCTATCCCAACAAGATTTCTATTCATGTCTGAAGAACGGATCTGAAGAAGGGAAAGTGCTACTAATTATTATGTTAAATTGTAATCTTACTGAAATGCGATATGAAAATGTGTACAGTTTTTCATCACTTTAAAAGCACTACGCACTCATTACCTTACTTTTAAAGTTAAAAAACAGAAGTGTAGACACAAGTGATTAACCCACTCCATGATAAAAACCCAAAATGTTAACACTTAACTACAGTGCAACAAGTCACTTTAACTTCTCTGTGCCTCAGTTACCTCCTCTGTAAAATGGGAATTAAGACTGTCAGCTTCATGTGAGACATGGACTGTGTCCAACCTGATTATCTTGTACCCACCTAGCACTTAGTACAGTGCCTGTAACATAGTAAAGACAACAAAAACCATTAAAAAAAGAGCCAAGCAAAATGAAACTTTTGAACAGTTGACATGCAAAAAGCTGATCATATAGTACCTAGACCCCACATGACAGACACATAGTGTCATTCTATCAGGCTGCATAGCAAAATTGATGGAGACATTGTACTGCATGCCTGCTTCATAGAATAGAAATAAGAAAGGGGAAGAGGAGAAGAAAAGGGTGAGGAAGGAAAAGGAGGAATGGGGAAAGGGAAGAGGGAGTAAAGAAAAGAGGGGATATGGGAAAGAGGAAGAAAAGGGTGGGTATAAGCTCATCCTCTAGATTGAAAACTCATTTTGGGCAAGGAAAATGTCTACTGACTCTGTTATATTGTACTCCCTCAAACGTTTAGTAAAGTCCTCAACACAGAGTAGGTGCTCAATAAATATGATCAATTGATTGAGGAGGGAAGGAAGGAAGAATAAGAGAGCTGGAGGCCAGAGGGAGTGAGGTCTTCTGTTGGGATGGGTGGATGGGTATGAACATTGAGAAAACCAGGGACTGATCTCCCACCTTGAAGGAGGAGCAGGAGGAGGAAGAGGAGAAGGAGCAGGAGTCAGGGCAGTCTTTCACCTTCAATCTAAACTCCTTCCTTCCTGGCCCTGAAGCACTGCTGAAGAGAACAACCTGTTGCTGACTCCCCCGCCTCATCTCCATTTCCTCCCTTCTCCAACAGAGTTGGCAGATATTTTCCCTGCCCACAATGTATGCATATTCATTCATTCATTCATATCATATTTATTGAGCGCTTACTGTGTGTAGAGCACTGTACCAAGCGCTTGGGAAGTACAAGTTGGCAGCATATAGAGACGGTCCCTACCCAACAATGATATGCACATAAGTTCCTCGGGGCTGAGGACAGAGTGAATATCTAGTGCTTAAAGTGCTTACATGTTTTGTTTTGTTGTCAGTCTCCCTCTTCTAGACTGTGAGCCTGTGGTTGGGTAGGAACCATCTCTATATGTTGCTGACTTGTACTTCCCAAGTGCTTAGTGCAGTACTCAGCACACAGTAAGAGCTCAATAAATAGGATTGAATGAATGAATGAACTAAAGATTCCAGTTCCAAGTGCATGGATGATGCAGGAGAGCAGATGTAAGGGAAATGAGGGCAAGAGAGAGTGGAAAAATGTTGTAGACAGGAACAAAAAAATGACAGGATTTTGGGAAGATGCAAAGCAGAATGGCGTAGAGAAAACTTTCATAGATAAAGTGAAGCACAACTTCTGATTGGCCTGACTGTTGAATGTTAGGAGTCAACTTCAGATGTGTCAGTATGGCAGACTGCAGTCAGGAATGGAACGATGCCTTCTGAACAAAAACTAAAGATGATAACGAGACTGAGGCAAAAATCAAAATCAATGCCAGCTATTGTAAACTCAAGCCCGACCCAAATACCAAGAGTCTATCTTGTGTGTAGGCAGTATGGTAGACCTTCAGTTTCTCTAGCCTCATCTGTACCCTTAGTGATCTCATTTTTAAACACAATGGCCATATGCACACATTTGATTTTTGAAAAGTTAACTCTGAGCAGTGGCAAAGGGCTGTAAGAGACATGTTTTGTTTTTTTTTAAACATACACTGCTAATGTATCTCATCCTCAGGTTTTTTCATCTTTCCGTTACAACAGAATCATAAACAAAGGAAACACCTAATACCTGCCTTCCAGAATCAATCTACAGGATAATTCACCAATGGGGCAGCTGAAATTTTTTTATCCTTTTTTTGTCCTCAAGAAAAGATCCTTCGAGTCCAATTTCAACACAATGTGGCTGCTGAAAATTAAACTGGGAAATAGGGGCTGCTCCGGGATCCTCTATGCCTCAGTTAGCTCCCTTGCTGTTGCTTTTCATTCAGAAAAACATCCCTTAAATCTACATCTTCTAATCCCTTTGAATTTGGCAGAGGGGCTGGTAGATTATTTATTGAAGAGAGTCTTGTCAGGCCGGGATTGAGATATCCTAAGACTCCAGAGTGGATAATTCATCATAACACAATTTGGAAAGTGGCGAGAGAAACACAATAAGCTGGGTGACGGACCCAATGAAAGGGTTGGTCGAGTGAATAGAAATCTGGACTTGATGTGAGGACAGTGGATATTGTATAGCCATGCTGTCAATCAAATGACACTGAATAGGAATCTCATGAATATGAAATGGCCAACGGTCAGCCTGTGTTTTGTTTTCCAGCTCCTGCCAGCTCTAAGGAGATAGCTTCTAATGAGCATGCTTATATATACGCCAAGGCAGCTTGTATGTAGATGTATGTGTGTATATTTTCCTCCCCACCTCCCTGCAAAATGCAACATCTGTTGAAAAGTGAGGGTCAATAAAAGTTTCATAATTACCAAAATTATAACATTTTGATTAACTCATATCTACCCCAGGGCTTAATATGGTGCTTGGGACATAGTAAGTGCTTATCAAGTACCACAGTTATTATCAGCTATACTTTACTATCCTAAGTGCTTAATGTAGTGTTCTGTATATAGAAAGTATTCAAGAAATACCATTAATTGGTTGAGTCAGGGCAGAAACGTAAGGAAACAATAATAGGGAGTTGAAAGAAGCATGAATAATTAAAAGAAGCACCAGCAGAGTCGAGAGAGGGACTTTTAATATAAGATGCTAGTTTTCATTTGTGAATCCTGCTCCTCACCCCACAAAGTCCTTCTAAAATCTCACTTTCTCCAACAAGTCATCCTTGATCAATCTCCCTGTAGCCTGAGCCATATAATTTCTTCAGCCAACTCTAGCACTTCAATCCACCAGTGGTACTTAATAAGTGCTTACTTTGTGGAAAGCACTATTATAAATCCTTAGGAAAGTAAAATACATTAATAGCACTTATAAATATATTTAAACCATCCTCAGCACCCATGTAGATTATATGAATTTGTTTATTTTGACTATTCGAATTGTAAATAATTTTAAGTTTATCTCCCCAGTTCAAGTGTAAAACCCTGTGGTCGGGGTCACTTCTTTATTCTGTGCTTTCCAAATCTCTTTTACAGTGCACTGAACAAGTAAGTGCTCAAAAAAATTCTGCTATTGCTATGTAGAAGAGATCAAATCAGTGGATTTGGTCATGATAAAGTGAATGGAAAGCAACAGGGCACAGGGAAAAAAAATAATGTGTGTATGTGTGTGTAAATGACAAATGTTTGTTTGTGATCGAACAGCAAGCGTGTGTGGGAGCCAGCGGCAAATGTTTGAGCATGCGTATGTGAATGCAAATGGTGACTGTGTGTGTGTGTGTGTGTGTGTGTGTGTGTGTGTGTGAACAAATGTGTGTGAGTGAGGGTTGAATGAGTGATCAGTAAATGTGTGTAAGCGAGCAGTCAGTTTGAGTGTTGGAGTGAGAGGTAGGTGTGTGAATAAATGGTGCGTGTGTGTAAGACAATGGTGAATGTGTGTGTGTGAGAATGAGTGGTGAAGGCTATGTGTTCTTCAGGGCCAATAAAAAAGCTATCAAGTCCAGGTGATTTTGTCTTGCCATTTGACAATACGTACCACTTACAATGAATCATGCTACAAAGATATCTAATGCTCTAAAAAATTGTGCTTCTTCAGATGGTTGATTTAAATGGTGATTATTGAAAGTGTTGAGATACTATGTAGTGACTGAATTCACTAGATTCAGTCAAAACATGCATGAAATCATACAGCTACACCTTTCTAACCAAACCAAGTCACAATAGCAAATTAACTCTCCTTTGCACAAGGTTTTCAGGACTTCATTTAACCTGTGATACTTTTCTGCACTAATAAATATTTTTATAAATTTAAAGTGAAGAATGATTTTAGGGGATACAAAATCAACACTATATTCTTCTTCTTCACTTTACACTGATTTTACCACTTTGTAGAAAGCTGCAAATCATGTTTTTCCAGTTCAGTATATTTATGGGCCTTTCTCTAAAGCTGGATAATGAATCTAAGATTTGATAGCAATTTCACAAACACAGAGTTAAGAGCAACTTGCAAAATCTTGTAAAGATTGTTACTTCAGACAGAAATAAACAGGTTTGGCTGCTAACCTATCAAGTTTGAATTCATTTGTGTGTCACTACTACTTTTCTTCCACAGACAAGCCGCTTTCATTATATGCCATCTCAGAAATCTCAGGCTTTCATTTCCAATCTAAGAAACTCTCCTGTGGTCAGGTATCATGTTTCATTTATTTTGATTGTTTCCGGAGAAATTTTGCAGTTTCCATTATGCCTGCCAATGATCTACCTTATTTTAATTTATGATACACTTCTTATTGTATCTATCAATTTTCAATTGATGTTTGTTCTATATTGTGGTTCTTTGGGGGAAGAAAATGATTTCCAAGCTTAGCTGCAAATTAGAGTCAATATAATGCATTACTTGTATTGTTTTTGCTCCATAATGTAATGCTGAAAAAAGACCGTCTTCTACAACTCAGAAATAAATTTAAAATAACTATCATGATAAAAAACTACAGCAAAGATCCTCTCCTCCCCTCCCCACAAGATTGCCCCCCCACCCCATTCTAGATGGTAAACTCTGTATGGGGAAGGAACATACCTACCAACTCAGTACATTGTATTCTCCCAAGTGCTTAGTACAGTGCTCTGCACACAACAAGCACTCAATCAATATGGTTGATTGATTCCTATCCTGAGGTGCAGAAAGGGTTATGGTGATGGAAAAGAAGAGCTTAAATCATAGCCAACGTTCCCAATTTTTCACCAATTCCAAGGTTTCACAGGTACTGAGTGTAGTTACTGGGTAGGAAACAGTGGCCAATGCCTCAAATTGTTTGGAAGTCGGTCCTATTTACTCCTGGATGTATGAATTAGGGTTCTATAATGTACATAATAATGTACCTATTCCAATTCACAGATTTTAAACAAAAGGCTGACACCCACTTTTTACCTGATCCAGATTAAAAAAAACAACCAGCATGAGAAGCCAGAAAATATTGTTGGCTATGCTAGTTTGTGGAGGTGTAACTGCAGTAAGTTCATGATTGCATTGGAAACAACAATTAACAATGAATAGTGGGTCAACTTTTAAAAAAATATCACCACCTCTTTCTCTCCGGTAAATTCATTTAATTCATCTAAAAATATAGATAGTTCCTCCACAACTTAGCACAGTGTGAGGCACACAGTAAGCGTTCGATAAGTATGACTGAATTAACTTCCACTTCAGGCCAATCCCACCATGTATTTTATTATAAAACAGAGGTGGGGTGGGTGGCTAACAAAATCAATTGGATATGGACTGAGCTTTTTCTAACTCTTTAGCTAGGAACGTTTCTAAGCCGAAACAGCAAGGATACTGATTGGACATTTTTGATGCTGACAGGAAATATTGCCGCCTTCTACGGATCCAAGAGGATGGGGAGAAGGTTGATGAATGGCTTTGAGACTACCCATGGTTAGCAGAAAACAAGCTATGCAATGTGGAACAAGAATATGGATCAAAAGAGAGAGCACAAAGGATTTCTCTGCCCACAGTATGACTAGCTGTGTGACCTTTGTAACTCTCTAAGGGGGGAAACTGCGTTTTCTTTCTACTCTGGGCACCCCTGCAGCCTAGCATCCAGCAGGAATGCAATAAATATTTGTTGATGATGATGAGAAAAATACATTTGCTTTTAACTTCTGGACTCAAAAAGGTGCCTTATACTAACCTCAAAGGAGTGCTGGGAGGCTAAAGTATCTGAAGCTCTGAAAGAGGAGCTTCAAAAATACTACTGTCACCAGTGTGATCACTGGAAGACTTCTGAGTATGCTTGAACTGTATTTTCAAGACAGGATACAGAAGATCTGACACCTTTTCACTGGAGTTCCTCAGTAAATCAAACCTTTCATTCACCATGCATCCATCACTATATATTTATGAGCAAATTTATTTTTGAACAGATTCATTTTTGAAAACCCATGCAAGAACTCTGCTGGGCTAGTAAGGCTCTAATCTATTCAAGTCACATTTCAACAGAAGTATATTCAATGGATGTGTTCTTCTTAGAGGCACAAAAGATGGGAGCCTTTTCCTAACTTGATTTCCTTACTGATCGACTGCTGTTTTAAGATCATTCATACTATTATGCATCCTGGCTTTAAGATGGAACCTCTGTTTCACTGTGAGTGCAATTCTCCTCTTTTCAAGGCCCCCTAAAGCACATATATCAATATCTATGCAATTTGTTGCTTCTCCTTACCATTAATTTATTTTAGGTTCCATCTCACCCACCCCATCAAGAGCTCCTTGAGCTACAGAGCCCTGCTTTAGATTGAGAGTCCCCATGAGGAAAAGGGACCATGTCTAATTCCTACCTGTGACTTGTCTCCCCATACTCAGTAAAGTGCCCTATAACCAACCATCACTTAATAAATAGTAGTAATGAATAGTATGTAAGCTCTGCACACAGTAAGTGCTCAATAAATACGATTGATTGATTGATTGATTGATGGGAGTGCAGGAACTAGGTCTACTAACTCCACTGCCTTCCACCAAATGCTCAGTACTGTGCCCTGCACACAGTAAGTACTCAAATTCAATTACTACTGTTTTCTAAAACTACTGTTCTACTGTAGTCTACAAAGTGCTTAGTATAGCACTCAGCACAGAGCAAGCATTTCATGAATACAAACTGATTGCCGGTGTTAAGAGATTCAGAGAAAAGATGATAGAGGAAAACACCAATAAAATACACTGCATCCTAAGTAGCCTACACAAAACCATGTTACTGGACAGGCCTGACCTTGAAAATAGTAATCAATCAGTCAATCATTGAGCACTTACTGTGTGCAGAGCAGTATACTAAGTCCTTGAGAGAATACCATATAGCAATATAACAGACACATTCCCTGCCCATAGTGGGTTTTGTAAGCTCGTACACAATATAGATTGTTGTTACATCAATTGGCTATAACATGATGGAAGTGTAAGGGAACACTAGTTCCACAGCACATCCATTATGGGTATAACACGTTTAGAAGATTCAGTGAAGAAAGAAATTGTTGTAGGCCTGTGTGTGGTAATGGTCAAGAAAAGATGTGGCTACATTTCCCAGGATTGACCTATATCATCCTCCTTGTACTGTATCAAACAGCACAGTCTTTTGGGTGGTTTTGCAACTTATACTTATTAATAAAGTAAAATACCAGTAAGTGGCAATAGGGTAAGGATTCTGGTAGGTGGGGATACAACAATATTGGAATTTACATAGAAAATGTCATGGTGCTAACTTTGAACCACCTACTCCCTTCACTTATGTATTTTTTCTGAATTAGTGGTTTCTACCATACAATTTTCTCAAAACATGGAGAAAGACAAATTCAGCATTATAGCTAAAATGACTGCAATAAGACCAGTGTGTCTGGTGAGTGTACATTTGCAGGGATGGATGAAGGATGGCGGGAGAAGAGAAGTTGACTCAAAGTGCATACAGGACTTTACTTTCTCAAGGGAGAAAACAGCCAAAAAATGAATGTGCTTAAATATGTTACCCTTGAACCAATAAAGTTTGCATTTTTCCAATTATTTCTGTCTACATTCACCCATAATACCCCAGATTGAGACCCTCCAAGATTTAGTTTGACCACTTGAACCTTATTGATCATCTTCATCCACTGGTAGTTTGAGCTGATTGGGTATTGGACACACAGAGGTGGCAAAATGTGTGTACTCACAGAGACTCCTTATTCCATTGTTTCATCCCCATTTGTAAACACCATATTCACAAACACACTCTCACATACTTATAAGCACATTCATAACCATACATTGTTCATTCCGAAATATGATTATATAGTAGACCTTGGGGCCAAGAAAGTAATGCAAATGACTGCAACTAATGCTGTTAATGACAAGGAGTTTTACTATAATGAATTGACTGACCATAGGATAATTTGATTGGTTGATCATTATTAATTTTAAAATTTTAACCTACACAAAATTGGAAAGGTGTTTATTTACTATAGAAATCCATTTTTGGCATTATATTTTTTTTCTTAAGAAAAAGAAACAGCTATCTCACCGTCTTTCTGTCTGAATCCTATTATAAAATTAAAGTGTCAAGAAAAAAAATGGAACAGATCACCCAAGGTTTAGTTGTTTCCCAGGAAATAAAAATTTCTCATTTCAAAAATAAGTTAACACAGCAGTGCAAAAAACCAAAAACATAGTTTTTGAAAAGCAGTGTGGCTCAGTGGAAAGAGCCTGGGCTTGGGAGTCAGACATCAAGGGTTCTAATCCTGGCTCCCCCACATGTCTGCTGTGTGACCTTGGGCAAGTCACTTAACTTCTCTGAGCCTCAGTTACCTCATCTGTAAGATGGGAATTAAGAATGTGAGCCCTACGTGGAACAATGTGATCACCTTATATCTTCTCCAGCACTTAGCACAGTGCTTAACAACACAACACAACACATAACAAATGCCATCCTTATTATTATTATTATTAAATTTCAGTTGTACTACTAAAATGTGCCCCTCTAAGAAACTTTCCTATTTTCCCATGAAGATGTTTTGTGTGAAGTAAAAAGCAGATAAATAAAATTGCATACACCACTGTGACTCCAGGATTCATTCATTCAATCAATCATATTTACTGAGCACTTGTGTGCAGAGCACTATACTAAGAATTTAAGGATTAGCAAGGCATGACTCATTAGCAAGATACCAAACCCTTACCCAATGTATTGGGAGTAGAATTGGGTGGAGTTCAACTCGCCAAAATTCCTGATAGACTGGGAGTTGAACATGCCAGAACTCCTGATAGGCTGGGAGTTCAACTAGCCACAGCTCCTGATAGGCTGGGAGTTCAATTTCATTCATTCATTCAATCATATTTATTGAGCACTTACTGTGTGCAGAGCACTGTACAAAGCACTTGGGAAGTACATGTTGGAAACATATAGAGATGGTCCCTACCCAACAACAGGCTCACAGTCTAGAGGTGGGAGACAGACAACAAAACATGTAGACAGGTGTCAAAATCGTCAGAACAAATAGAATTATAGCTATCCCACAGCTTCTAATAAGCTGGGAGTTCAATTTGCCACAGCTCCTGAGAGGCTGGAAGCTGAACTCACTACAACTTCTGATTGTCTGGGAGTTCAACTCCCCGGAACCCCTGATAGGCTGAGAGTTCAACCTGCCAGAGCTCCTGAGAGAAGGGGAGCTCTGGGCCCTGTCCCAAGGGACATAGCAACTCCTCCAGCCTGTGCCTCTAAAAATGCTAGGCTCAATGGAGCCAGTAGCCTGAAGTAATTGCTGAGGGCATCTAGGCCAGGTCTGGGGTGGCCAGTTAGGAACCAGTATAGATGGAGCGGCAGCTGCCTCTGCTTACAGGCCCCCACCCCTCCATGATTCTTGCTGAGTCAAATAGTTATCAGTGAACAAGAAGAAGATTTAGAAAATTTGGTGAGTGCCCTGTTTACCCAAATACAGTCAACCTTGATTATATTTTCCTATGTGATTCATCTGGGTTATGAAAGCTGGGGGAATGGTTGGGCGAAAGGGGACCTGGTGGTGCCCCCAGCAGAAAGGTTTTTGGGGCTCCACTGTAAGACTCTCCTTCCTTCCTCTCCCCCTCGTCCCCCTCTCCATCCCCCCATCTTACCTCCTTCCCTTCCCCACAGCACCTGTATATATGTATATATGGTTGTACATATTTATTACTCTATTTATTTATTTATTTTACTTGTACATATCTATCCTATTTATTTTATTTTGTTGGCATGTTTGGTTTTGTTCTCTGTCTCCCCCTTTTAGACTGTGAGCCCACTGTTGGGTAGGGACTGTCTCTATGTGTTGCCAATTTGTACTTCCCAAGCGCTTAGTACAGTGCTCTGCACATAGTAAGCACTCAGTAAATACGATTGATGATGATGATGATTATGACTCTCAATGGTGAGCAGGGCTCTGGCAGAGAGCAGAGGTTGGGACGCCCAGCCAGGCTCCCCTCTGGGGAATCTCATGGCAAAGGCAGGAAACGCTCCAGCTCATTGCAGTGTCACTGACACCCAACCTGTTAAGCAACCATCCCTCACAGCAAGGTCCCTGAGCTAAGTCCAGGAACCTCTCCATGTGCTCAGAAGCAGCATGACCTAGTTAAAAGAGCCCAAATGGGAGTCCGAAGACCTGGGTTCTGACACTGGCTCTGTCTGCTGTGTGACCTTGGGAAAGTCAGTTAACTTCTCTGTGGTTCAGTTTCCTCATCTATAAAATAAGGATTCAATTCTACATTCTCCTACCTAGGCTGTAAGCCCCATGCAGAACAGGGACTGTGCCCAACCTGGGAACCTTTTATCTACCCCCGCGCTTACAACAGTGCTTGGCACAAATATCATAATTGTTATTATTAGTGCTTTAAAGCCAATGGTAAAGAGTTTCTGTTTGATACAGAGGTGGCAGACAACCATTGGAGGTTCTTGAGGAGTTGGGAGACATGGACCGAACATTCTTTTGTAGAAAAATGATCCAGGCAGCAGAATGAAGTATGGACTGGAGTGGGGGGAGACAGGAAGCAAGAGGGTCAGAGACAAGGCTGAGGCTGTAGTCAAGGAAGTGAAATGTGCAGGAGACTGGCAGTTGGGCTACCCAGTGGAGGGCAGATCGCTTGCGTTCAATCTCATCAATGCCCACTGGCACAGGAATAAATTCCAGACTGCCTTTAGCCGTGCAAATGCATTTTAACATGTGGGAAGGGATAAAAGCTTTCTTCAGTCTCTTCTGTGCATTTTAGTGCAAGGGAAAAGATTCCGGTCTGTTTTGTCTGATCAATACTTGGGAGAGTCTGAAGGTAAATACTTGAAAGAATTTCATTATCCTAGCTCTGATTGAAATCGATGGAATGATGGTAGGTATCGTAAAGACATCTCCTAGATGCAGTTTTAGAATTCAAATGCCAATTAGTAGAGCTTGTTCAAAACTTGGCTACCTACATTAAACTGATCCTTTTCTGGTTGTTGTTTCGAATAAATTGATACGTACTTCTAATCCACAAAACACACAATTTTGAAGGAAACCCAACAGCAGTAGACTTGAAAAACCTAAAACACTGATATATAGCCCACAAATCATATAAATGTTATGTTTCACAATGGACACTGACATCAACCCACCTCCTCTACTAAGGACGACAGCTAGCTTTCAGCTCCTTCAATCAATCAATCAATCAAATCGTATTTATTGAGTGCTTACTGTGTGCAGAGCACTGTACTAAGCGCTTGGGAAGTACAAGTTGGCAACATATAGAGACAGTCCCTACCCAACAGTGGGCTCCTTCTACACAATCACTCCAAATTTAACCACCCCCAACTCCTTTCTTGTATTTCTCTCCCAGCGTGACACCTTATATCATTTTGTCATAGTGGACTTTACTAGTTCTAAAACACTCCATCTACTCCTCTAAATTCCTCCCCAGTTATTTAATAATAATGGCATTTGTTAAGCGCTTACTATGTGCCAAACACTGTTCTAAGCGCTGGGGGAGATACAAAGTTATCAAGTTGTCCCAAGTGGGGCTTACAGTCTTAATCCCCATTTTACAGATGAGGGAACTGAGGCTAAGAGAAGTGAAGTGACTTGCCCAAAGTCACACAGCTGACAAGTGGCGGAGCCGGGATTAGAACACAAGGCCTCTGACTTCCAAGCCCGGGCTCTTGCCACTAAACAACGCTGCTCATAATTTCTATCTACCCCAGTGCTTAGAACCCTGTTTGGCGATTATGGGTGTGGCAAAGGGCTATCATGTGATGATCACGTGCTCAGCACACCATGGTCACGTGCTCAACATGTGGCGATCATGTGCGTGGCTGTTATTTAGAAGTAGCTCCACTATTCACACACCAGTAACCAGGGAAAGACTAAATAGAAATTGTGAACTCCAGCAATCAATTGCCTGGGTTTAGGATGGAAGTGAATTCCAGTTCAAAAAAAATTGGGGGGATTGAATCTGTTTCCATTCACCTTCCTTGGCCCTTTCCCCGCTGAGGGGTCTCTCTCTGTCTTCAGTCCCCCTTGTCACCAAGCAGGCAGCCAATCAGAAGTGAGAGCCAGCTAATAATAATAATAATAATAATAATAATAGCATTTAAGTGCTTACTATGTGCCAAGCACTGTTCTAAGCACTGGGGAGATACAAGGTAATCAGGTTGTCCCACATGTGGCTCACAGTCTTAATCCCCATTTTACAGATGAGGTAACAGACCCAGAGAAGTTAAGTGACTTGCCCAAAGGCACACAGCAGACATGTGGGGGATCAGAGATTTGAACTCATGACTAGCGGAAAGCCCATGTCTTTCCGCTAGTACTATCTTCCAATTCCTTGAATAGGAGCATCGTTTTAAAGAGGTTTTTTTTTAATTAAAGTAGCAACAGGCAGTTCACATGGCTTCTGTTACGACGGGGACTGGCAACTCTTCTGACCTTACTCAAACTGTTCTGTTTCACTGCCCTTTCTCTCAGACATGAGTGTGAAAGATGCCTGTTTGGATTGGACCAAATCCCTCACCTAAGAGACACCTTA
This sequence comes from Tachyglossus aculeatus, assembly GCF_015852505.1. Lineage (NCBI taxonomy): Eukaryota > Metazoa > Chordata > Mammalia > Monotremata > Tachyglossidae > Tachyglossus > Tachyglossus aculeatus. Next base: position 7,245,369 of record NW_024044828.1, read on the forward strand.
GTTCAAGAAGGTTCCCTGGATATATAAGGAAATGTTTAGCTGAAAGTGGGTGTTGATCACAGTGTTGTCAAAGTTGTCAAGTGTTTCTTGTTTGCTTTGCTTTACTCTCCAGTGGATGGCATGGCATGGGGCTGGAGCTGTCTTTGTACATAGGTCTGAGCCTTTCTATTTATTGAAAGTAGTGTGGCTCAGTGGAACGAGCCCAGGCTTGGGATTCAGAGGTCATGAGTTCAAATTTCGGATCCCCCACATCTGCTGTGTGACCTTGGACAAATCACTTAACTTCTGTGTGCTTCAGTTCCCTTATCTGTAAAATGGGGATTAAGACTGTGAGCCCCATGTGGGACATGGACCATGTCCAACTTGATTAGCTTGTATCTACCCTGTGCTTAGTTCAATGCTTGGAACATATTACAAATGAAACTGAGGCTCAGAGAGGGTAAGAGACTTTCTCAAGGTCACATAGCAGGGCAGCAGGCATACAGGGGTTAAAACCTAAGCCTATGCTCAGTCCACTGGGCCATGCTGCTATTTCCATAAATTTTATTTGTCTACTTACTTCCGTCTATTTAAAAGATCTTGCTTTTGACATGTACCCCAATGGAGGTTAGTACATAGCTCTTCATACACTCAATAAATACAACTGAAGAAATGAATGAGTGAAAGTCTCATTGTTCATACAGATAATCCTATTGTTAAGGTGAAGGTACTTTTGCTACTGTACTGTAAATAAAGAGATAACCAATTTTTGCACCAGAGGATATAGTATGTCTTCAGGGGTAATAAAGCTGCATTAATGCTATCAAAACAAGAATAATCCTCTCAATTTAGGAGCTGGTTGAAAAATGCAATGTGTTATCCTTCTCTTTGCTACTACCTTAAAGACAAAATGAACACATAATTATACTATTACATCAATACAAGTACATAAATGTTTTTTTTGAAACACAAACCACTGCTCCTTTCTAGTTACTATTGTAGGACCTAATAAAATACTATGACTATTCAACAGACTTACTGTTTAAATTTTTCAGGGTTAGGAGGCAAATTAATGAAAGCAAAGAGAAATCAAATCTATAACTGTCTTTTCTTTTTAACGGTATTCGTGAAGCACTCACTATGTGCCAGGCACTGTACTAAGTTCTGGGGTAAATACAAACTCCTCAGGTTGGACACAGTACCTGTCCCAGGTGGGGTTCACAGTCTTAATCCCCATTTTACAAAGGTCACACAGCAGACAAGTGGTGCAACCAGGATTAGAACCCAGGTGCTTCTGACTCCCAGATTCATGATCTTTCCACCCGGGCCACACTGCCAATAATGCAGTCAACAACAAGATCTCAGCTTTGAATAAAGCCGTCATCGGATGATCTCCAAGCACAACTCATGGTGAAAATGAGTTCAAACACTTCTGATGAAACAAAGTAGTTGGGGTGGGGAGTACATGATAACACCATTTAACAAAATGCTTACTTGTACATATTTACTATTCTATTTATTTTGTTTTGTTAATGATGTGCATCTAGCTTTACTTCTATTTATTCTGATGACTTGACACCTGTTCACATATTTTGTTTTGTTGTCTGTCTGCCCCTTCTAGACTGTGAGCCTGTTGTTGGGTAGGGACTGTCTCTATATGTTGCCAACTTGTACTTCCCAAGCGCTTAATACAGTGCTCTGCACACAGTAAGCACTCAATAAATATGATTGAATGAATGAGTGGGCTAAGTGCTGGGAAAGATACAAGCTAATCCTACCAGACATTCTCTGTCCAGTATGACTTCCTTATGTGCCCATGCTGTGGTACATAGAAGATAATTAGGTCAGAGAGTCCCTGTTCCACTTGGGTTCACAGTCTATGGGGAAGGGAGAACAGGTATTCAATGTGCACTTTACAGATGATGAAACTGAGGCAAGGGGATGTTAAGTGACTTGCCCCAAATCAAACAACAGGCAAGTGGCAAAACCATAATTAGAACCCAGATCCTCTGACTCCCAGAACTGTGCTCTGTAAATAATAATAGTATTTGTTAAATGCTTACTATGTGCCAAGCACTGTTCTAAGCACTGGGGTAGATAAAAGGTAATCAGGTTGTCCCACATGGGGCTCACAGTCGTAATCTCCATTTTACAGATGAGATAACTGGCACGGAAAAGTTAAGTGGCTTTCCCCAAGTCACACAGCAGACAGGTGGCGGAGCCGGTATTAGAACCCGTGTCCTCTGACTCCTAAACCCGTGTTCCTTCCACTAAGCCATGCTGCTTCTCTGTAAAATAACCCACGTTCCTAAGTGGAATCACTCTCTGCCCAGAATCCAGGACAGACACAGTCCCTTTCCCGAGTCCCAATCAGTCAGCCAATGATGTTTATTGAGTGCTTACTGTGCGCAGAGCACTGTATTAAGCATTCGGGAGAGTCTGATACAACAAGCGTTGGTAGTCATGTTCCCTGACCACAGTTACTGTCTAGAAGAGGCTTACTCCAATCCTGGCAAATCTGAAAGAAGGCCGTCTCAGCTCTGAATGTGGGGGCAGTAGCAGAGGCAGGAAGTAACGCAGGCCCCATTTTATAAACCCAAGTGGACTGCCATGGAAAACCCAAGCTCATTGTTTCACCCAAAGTTAGTGTGCTCTGAGTGTGTACAGGAGTTTCTGCCAATGCTTTGTGGGAGCACTTTAACTACATGTTTGTGGTGACAATGCAAGTAAGGCAGGAAAATGCTTCTTCATGATATACCATAATGCTCTTCATTTAGTACTCATTCATATTCTTAAATGTTAATGTTAGGATTTGTCCTGACCCTCTCTCAATGTGCAATAAGTATTCTGGTGTTGCAATACCGGGGCAAACCCCGACAGTCCCTAGAGCTTTGCACAATGAGGCAAAATGCCTGTAAGTTAGACTGTAAGCTCATGGTGGGCAGGAAACTTGCCTGTTATTGTTATATTGTACTCTCCCAAGCGCTTAGTGCAGTACACTGAACACAGTAAGCATCAATAAATACGACCAAGTGCTGCAGGCAGAAAAGGAAAAAAGCCAAGAAGCGAACAATGCTGGATTTATTTCTGGTCATTACTTCATCAAGACATACATCTCACAAAGATGTGGGTTCTGTCAACACCTATCTCACAAGCATCTGGATGCCCTGTTTCAGAGGATGACCAGGCTTCAGAGAAAGCATGGGCTGAAATAGCAAATGACTTTTCATCATGTTTGCACATGTAAATGTTTTAAATTTATTATTGGAGCATATGGACATGGCTATTTGATCATAAGAGTAACTAAGGATGACTATTTTTTTAAATAAGATTTTTATTGAGTCAATTTTGGGAACCATGACACTGCTAATTAATGTACTTTGAATCATCAGCATTATCAGTGGCATTTATGGAGCATATACAATGTGCAGAGTGTTGTACTAAGCACTTGGGAGAGTTCAATACAACCAAGGCGGCAGACACTTTCCTCCCCACAATGAGCTTTCGTCTAGAAGGGGTGTTAGGCATTAATGTAAATAAATAATTTATACTCTATCATTTAAAGATATGAACATCAGTGCTGTGGAATTGAGGGTGGAGCAGTTATCAAATGCACAAAGGTCACATCTTTCCTATGGGGAATTCTACTTTATTAGAACCAGTCGAGTGCTAACTGTGGCCTCCTTGAATCCAAATCTGCCAGAGTTACAATAGCAAGAGAGTCTAAGTTTGATCTACCTACATTTTGCAATTGCAACAAATGTGATGCAGAAGTCTAATGACTCAGAGTTGAAACAAAAATCTATCCTTATTATCCTTGGTAAACACAGAGTGGGAGAGGTTGTCATTTAATTATATTTGTACTCACTATCAAAGTCCTTTTTGAAAGGTAAACTTTTATATTTAAAATTATTAGCCTAAGGTTTTTCCTCTCCCAGAAGAGTAGCAATCTTTGAATCTTTGCATACATGACCCAGACAGCCTACTTGAACCCAACGGCAGCCTAAATGATAGGTCGGGAAAAGTAGTACACTCAGAAAACAATGATCCGTAAAAGGGAAATACAGTGGAAGAAAATTGACCAACTTACAATCCTTTCTTGATGCCTGTGATTATAATGGGGTAGATGTGACTAAATTGCCTCTTATTTCAAGTGATGACAACTCAAAAAGTATTCAGACCTCCCTCAATTCATCCCTTTCACATAAGCAAATGTTTTGAAGTAGCAATCTCTCCCTCTTTCCTCCCATCCTTTGAAATGAGTATAAATGTTTACAAGAAATGTTGGATTTGCGTTGACCATCTCATTTTTAAATTTCCAATAAAATTCAGAAAGGATGAAAGAATATATACAAATTTTGTTTGGCATCTTCTCCACTAATTATCTATATTTTATATCAAAGAAAGTGGACCTTACTGAATTGAAAATTCCAGTTGGGCATATCTATAGATATATCTACATATATCTATAGATATAGATATATGTACACACTCATGTGTATAGATGCAAATAATCTTTAATCTGGGTATGTGTGATTATATAGATGGGTATAGAGAGATATTTCTGTATTTCATATAGAGACATGCAAGACACTGAAATTCTAGTTACACATTCAAGTGCCTTTGAAAGGACTCTGTGATCACCATTTCCTTTTGCATTTTCTGCACACAAAGATAGGTCTTTGCTACCCTGTTGCTTCTGACCTATATACATCCTGAAGAGTTTCAAGTGTACAAGTTATAACTCCTAGCATTCCAATCACCATGGAGACTTCACTCAATCTCTCTCTCGCTCCTCTCCAAGTCCTTCCTCTTCTTTGATTCATTGGTCCCTCAAACAACAAGGCAATCAGTGGTATTTATTGAGCACTTACTACGTGCAGAGCACTGAACTCGGTACTTGGGAGAGTACAATACAACAGAATTAGTGGAAACGTTCCCTGTCCATGACAAGCTTACAAATCATGGGTATTTAGTGAATACTGCTCTTTGAGGGCAGAAATCATGTCTACCAATGCATTGTACCCTCCCAAGAGCTTAATACAATGTTCTGCATGCAGTAAAAATTAATAAATAGCTTTGATTGATTTATAATTATATACACATCAAATGAACATATATGAATGTGCTGTAACACATATACAGTGGTTAAAACTGCAGAATTCCTTAAGTCTTTTATTTCCCCATCCTCCCTCCTCTTTGCATCGTCCATGAACTTGGCTGTGTTCATTCATTCATTTATTCAATCATTTATTGAGTGGTTTCTGGGTGTTGAACATTGTGTTAAGCACTTAGGAGAGTTCAGTACAACAATAAACTGATACATTCCCTGCCCACAACAAGCTCACAGTCTAGAGGATGAAGCAATTTGATTCTAACCCCAGGTCCAAATATATAAATATTCTTATGTACTACTATTTCCCAATCCCTAACCTTTTTCAATAATTATAATAATAATGGTATTTGTTAAGCACTTACTATGTGCAAAGCACTGTTCTAAGTGCTGGGGAGGATACAAGGTGATCAGGTTGTCCCACGTGGGGCTCACAGTCTTAATCCCCATTTTACAGATGAGGTAACTGAGGCACAGAGAAGTGAAGTGACTTGCCCAAAGTCACACAGCTGACAAATGGCGGAGTCAGGATTTGAACCCATGACCTCTGACTCCAAAGCCCGGGCTCTTTCCACTGAGCCACACTGCTTCCCAATGCCTGTCTCCACCTGCAGATTTTAGTCTCCTTGTGAGCTTGGGAGTCAGAGGTCATGGGTTCTAATGCCGGCTCAGTCACTTGTCTGCTGTGTGACATTGGGCAAGTCACTTAACTTCTCTGTGCCTCAGTTACCTCATCTGTAAAATGGAGATTAAGACTGTGAGCCCCAAGTGGAACAATCTACCCTAGCACCTAGAACAGTGCTTGACATATAGTAAGGGCTTAACAAATACCAAATATCATACTACATCTACCAACTCTGTTGTATTGTACTTTCCCAAATGCTTAGTACAGTGTTCTGTCACATAAGCAAATGAGTGTGGATCTATTAGCCTGTAGTTAAAATGGATACTTTTTTATGGTATTTGTTAAGTACTTACTATGTGGCCAAACACTGTTCTAAGCACTAGGGTAGACCAGAAGTTACTCAGAATGGACGCTGTTCCTGTGTCATATGGGGCTCACAGTCAATATTTGAATTGATCTTTCTCCCCACTCCTGACAGCTCTTTTCTGTTCATACACTTCTTTTGAAAATGACACATACAATTATTAAATAGTAATTTGAAGTCCACCTACCTAAAATCAATCAGTAGTGTTTATTGAGTGCATACTGTGTGCGGAACACTACACTAAGCACTTGGGGAATGACTGACAAAGAATGAATTTAAAATGGGACTGAAATTCACTCTAGGCACACCAGCCGAAAAAAAGCATTAGAGAATGTAATGATGAGGATGATGATACTTGCTAAGCACTTACTATGTGCCAAGCACTGTTCTAAGCACTGGGGTAGATATAAGGTAATTAGGTTGTCCCATGTGGGGCTCACAGTCTATGCCCCATTTTACAGATGAGGTAACTGAGGCACAGAGAAGTTAAGTGACTTGCTCAGAGTCACACAGCTGACAAGTGGCAGAGCCGGGATTAGAATCTATTTCCTCAGACCCCCAAGCCCATGCTTTTTCCACTAAGCCACGTTCAGTTCTCCTATAGCACAGTCAGTGTCTTATCTGATAATGTTGCATCTATTCCAGTGTTCACCAAGTAGTAAGCACCTAATCAATGCATAATTATTTTATCATGGGGTTGGGTTGCTATCATACCTCATGGTACAGAAAACTGGTATTACGATATTCATGTGTATGGAAAACTAAGTTTTGCGATACCAAGTCATGTTGTGTCCAGCTAGATGCACATTGTAGGAATAATGTTCCCTGATTTCTCTGCAGTTGTCTATCCAGACTAGATAATGAAAACACATTTTACAAGAACTGACTGTCGGACCCAACTATTCTCTTTCATTTTTTATGCTATCTGAAGGTAGCACCATGGTTGTGGAAATCTCACAGCATAATCTCTTTATATATATATATATATATATATATATATATATATATATATTTAAACCTTACTGTAAAGCTTTTTGATTTGGTATAATGATGGGAATGATCGATCTGAATCAGTGAGTCCACACTGAAGAGGTGTTTTGAAAAAAGCTGTGAGATTACTGCATTTCGCTCTTACATTTGGGTATAAAGCAGTATCCAGATGGCTTCAAGTAGGCATTCTTAAAAGGAGGAAGTGACAAGCTATACTGGGAGGAAAAAAAGAGCAGTGACTTGGATGGAAGGGAAAGAAGAATGAAATACCTCTCTTTCCTCCCTCTCTACCACTTTTCTACTTCTCACCATTTCTCCACTCCTCTCCATTCACTCTGACACATATATCTACCTCATCTCTAAGAATTAGGATCTGTTTTTAATGGTACTTGTGAAGTGCCTATTTATGCGCCAGGTGTCACCTGCTGTGTGATGTTGGGCAACTCACTTAACTTCTCTGTGCCTCATTTTCTTCATCTGCAAAATGAGGTTCAGTACATTTTCTCTCTTCGTCTTTGACTGCAAGCCCCATTTGGAATCTGATTATCTTGCATCTACCCCAGTGTGCTTAATAAAAACCACCGTTATCATTATTATTATTATTTTATTCTTCTAATTATTGCTAGAGGAAAACCATATACTTGTGGACTATTATGAACAGATGGTTGATCAGATATGTTCCATCTATTGAGAACTGTAACAAAGCATTTGTTTGTCTACAGGATTTTTAAAGCCTGGAACAGGTTCCTAAGAGAAAAAAAGAAATCTCTAGTCTTTAAGATCTTTTCAAACAGAATGGACAACCATCTGTCTTGAATGGTTTAAGACTGGTGTCATCCCGCTTCAAGACAGAGTTGGACCAGATGCCCATATGAAGTCTTTTCCAGATCAGAAGAGTCTAAGTCCATGTCTGATTCATCAGAAAACAGAATATTCTTCTTAATCAGCTCCTAACCCAGAATATTGCCAGTGTATTAAGCTTTGCCAACGTGCAACATCTGAGCCTGATCAATAGGTGATTGAAAGAAGTAAAATGATAGTCTGCTATTTTGGCCCATTTCCTACTGTCATGGCAAACTGATTTAAATAAATAAAAAACAGACCCAGTACTAAATCTCAGTGAAGATCTATTTCTTTTTAACTTTAAGTGAAAAGAAGCTTGGGAACGTCAATGCTATTTGTTTTTTCAACAAATTTTAGTCACCCCTAAGCAGTCCAATTTAAGCCAAGAAGATTTCCTGAAATACAAAAAAGGAAGACTCTTTTTGATGACTATTCCAGTTTAGCAGGAACAGAAATATCTGTGCCAACTTTGTTTGGAGAACACTGCTCTCTTCACTTCCTGTGGTACTTTCATTTCTTTCCCTAATGGGGGAATCAGAATTTTCCAGAACCCAGTGCCAAATAAACCGATCCAAAAGACCAACTAAACAGCACTGCCCATTGAGGTTGGCCTTGAAGGATGGATTCTATGAATGAGCCGTTTATCAACCTGGAGGTGAAGCTGCAGCCACGTAATTTTGGTACAAACTAGGAGACTTGTTTGGAGATAACGTTCCAAATGTTTACTGTGATGGTATACCTGAAAAAAAGAAAGCCTCCTACAGTGATGCTGCTGCCCAGATAAAAAATCGGAGTTAATTTCCAAGGGCAGACCTGCATGGTGCACTGCACTGCAAGAAGTGGTACTCTTTGAGCAAAAGCTTCATAAGGAAAGAGACAGAAGGAGGCAAAAAGTTGGCCAGGGCTATGGATCCCACATTGTCTTTTTCAGCTATATAAGAACTCATAGATGAACTTTGGCATCGGAGGTGTCTTCAACTACACAGGACAATGACATACACCTGAAAAACTTGGCAGAAATAATAAAGTTTTTCCATGGATTATCAAAAACTGTTAAAAAAGGCTCATTTGGGGTAATTTGGAAGTAAAATTGCATCCATGTAAGTTATGGTCCTTGCTTGGAAATACTGTGGAAAGAAACTCTAAATTTGCCCGTCTGTATTTGAAACCTGAAAAAAATGAGTTGTAAAGGGATAGTATTCTCACGATACCATTTGGAAGTATACAGTAGGTCCAAAAAGTGCAAATGCCTTTAAGTAGCTACCCTGAAATAAAGGGCCATAAAAGCTTATTTGGTACTTTACCAACCAGAAAACAAACTAAGCACACTTCAGATATCTCTCTCCTATTCCACAACAAAGCCAATGCTGGGAATGATTAATCTCTTGTAGTTAAGGAGTTTGCAAAGATGGAGTCCTCCCATAGATAAGCACTTTCCCTAGTGCATTGCAGAAACTCTAATTTGATTAGCAAACAGCTTTAGTTTTTGCCCAACATAGAACTTCTCTCTGCCGGGGCATTAGGTTACATGTTCAGTGCTCTACATAAACTCACTAAGAATCCTGGAAAGACAGCGTAAGTTTGCTATTTTAGTAATGAGAAAAGTAGACATTCCCTCAAGAAAACTATTGAGACAATATGATAAGCAAATCATATTGCTTATATTGCTAGCATATTGCATAGTCCCTAATATGATAAGCAAACAGTCCAGCCAAGGTTTTTGTTTTAAATCCACTTCTTGCTGACTTTCCTGGGGTTTCCAGGGACGGCTCCTTCTTGAGCCTGCTGTGCGATCATACCAAAAGACCCTGACTCCTAGCAGAGTTTATTCTTCCTTTATCTGATTATTCATTCATTCATTCAATTGCATTGATTGAGTGCTTACTCTGTGCAGAGCACTGTACTAAGTGCTTGGGAGAGCAGCGTGGCTCAGTGGAAAGAGTACAGGCTTGGGAGTCAAAGGTCGTGAATTCTAATCCCAGCTCCACCACTCATCGTCTGTGTGACCTTAGGCAAGTCATTTAACTTTCCTGTGCCTCAGTTACCTAATCTGTAAAACGGGGATTAAAACTATAAACCCCATGTGGGACAATCTGATTACCCTGTATCTTCCCCAGCGCTTAGAACAGTGCTTGGCACATAGTAAGCGCTTAACAAATACCATCATTATTATCATTAATATTATTACAATATATCAATAGACACATTTCCTGACCACAATGAGCAAATGGTCTTCTCAGTCTATCAATCAATAAATACAATTTATTGAGTGCCTATGGTGTGATGTGCACTGTTCCAAGTGTTTGGAAGAGTACAAAAGGGGTAGTAAACATGATCTCTACCTTCAAGGAGTTTATTATCTAAAGGCCTCCCTGGGAAACTGAAGGAAATTTACTGATGCTTCTCCTGTGCTGCTATGCAATGCCCCCTGCTGGACAGCCTCTATGATTTAAGAATCAGCATTTTTGAATAACTGTCTTTATTATTATTATTATTAATCGTATTTTTGAGCACTTACTGTGATCTCCTGCCCCCAAGCTTGCCAGATTAAGTTTTGTTTCGCTTTTACTGTACTCAGAAGTTTGTTTTTATTCCCTTCTCAGAGCTATTTCTGAACCAACTAGCCAATTTTTGAGGTTGAAAATAAGGACATAGGCCAAGAGGATTCTCATTGTCTTTCCCTCCTTTTGTACCTGCTTCATCCTAAATTTCAAGAAGGAACAATGATTCAGAATAAAAGCATTTACACTAACTTGTATGTGATTTTAAAAGACAGAAACTCATGCAAATGAAAAATTGTATTTTCCTAAACGGGTCAGACTTCAATAAAATGGGGAAATGGGGGTTGTTGTTTTGTTTGCAAAAAAAGAATCCTCACTGCAGTTGAGATTAAGCTTGCTTTGATAAGGTTCCAATATTTCCTAAACAATTATAACATTGCAGGGAAGAATTTTAGCTATCCATATTTTACACATTCATAAAGCAGAGAGACAAGGACTGCAAAATAGAAAATCCAAGTGTCCCAGTCATATTTCGTTTTCTTTATCAGCACAGCTCTTTCTCCTGTATGAGTTGTTGCCTTCAAAATGGCAAATCTTCACCCTCATTTTTAAGCAAAGCAGATTATAATAGCAATGATGAGGATAACAATATTTATTAATCACTTACTATGCGGCAAGCGTTGTGCTAAGTGTTGGGGTAGATACAAGATAATCAGGTTGGACCCTGACTCTTTCCTGTATGACTTGCCCAAGGTCACACAGAAGATAAGTGGAAGAATGAAGGTTGACACCTCTACAAGAAATGTTGAATAATTAACAGAGGTAACTACAAGATACCTTGTCTACTCCTTATTCTTACCCAATTGAGGTAAGATATATCTACAACCTAGAACATTTTGGCATTTCCTTATGAGTGTCTTTTGTAAACTTTTGTGAAAACGTGTCATATGATTAAATTTAGGCAAAATAGAAATCACTGTCTTACTTGCTGAATTGAATTTCTAAGTAAAAAGTATAAATGAATAGGTCTGATTATATCAGTCTTTCAGTTTGGCAGAACAGCATTTTCTGCCATATTTGACATCATCTCCCAACAACTTGCTTCTCCCAAGATAATATGTTTACATTGGAGAAGCAGTGTGGACTAATGGAGAGAATACAGGCCCGGGAATCAGAAGAACCTGGGTTCTAATCTTGGTTCCACCACCTGTCTGCTGTGTGATTTTAGGCAAGTCACTTGACTTCTCTGTGCCTCAGTTACCTCACCTATAAAATGGGGACTAAGTCGTGTATCTACCCCAGCACTTGGTTCAGTGCCTGGCACATAGTAAGTGGTTAATAAATGCTATTAAAAAAAAGTCTTTATGGAAAGTGATTAATCTTTCATTTCATGTCAGCCTCATCTGATTAAAACGTTTTAACCTAGAACAGGTGCGAGTATAATAATGACCTCATTCCAGGTTTTCAAATTGTACACTAATCTACACAGAGGGAGCTTTCAATATTTACCATTGAATAATCAATTTTTAGCTGATTCAATCCACGGCAGCAAAGGTAAAATTATGTTGACTATCTTCACTACACAGGAAAGTATCTGTGTCACGTTTATTAGCATGTTCATAAGTGCCATATATGTGAGAAGGGCATAAAGTGATATGTATTAAGTAAATACTATAAACATTTTTATCGGAAGGTATTTCAGGTACCAAAACTTTAATATGCACTGCCCTCCCCAGCTTATACACTCAAGTGGCTCTTGAGCAAAATTATTGCCCAGCTAAATCTAGATCCTGTTTATTTTGTTGTGATTAGCCAAAGATACATATTTACGATGCTTTGCTTTCAGTTTTACACCATGTAAGACATGTTTCTATACTATTTATGTTTCATTACTTGACCACAAGAGGGCTAAATGTATCTTCTTTGAATTCTAAGAAAGAATACCAACTAATTCAGTTACAAATTGAGATTTCAACAAAGAATACATGAATCCATTTCTAGAATGCAAGCAGACAGTTTAAGAAAATGATTTTACCAGCAACTAATCATAGCAACAAAAACAAATAGAAACTTAATTTATATTGGAGGTCAAACCAGTTGACCAAAAAAAACAGTCGTTTTACAATAATGTTCCTGAGAAACTAAATGTACCATATAAAAATTATTTTTAAAACTTTGATATGTCATAATATTGGATTCAAAGGATTTGGGTAAAATCTCTTTAATAGTAGTAGGTATGACATTTGAAAGTAAATGAGGATTCACCAATTGAATGACTAAAATATGTTCACCTGAAAAGTGAAACTTAAGGGAAGAAAAAAACATTTTTCAAGTTGTGTATTTTTGTTTTGCATCTCATCATTATTTAATCACACAGTATAAATAAAGTATGAGATGTAGCCTCAAATATACACTGCAGTGTTTGGAAAAATAGCTCTGCTCTAAGCAGTGAAAATACTTGGCGAAGTTTATTTCCAAAAAAAATATTATTCACTGGTCACAGATAAAACAGACTAGAACTTAGCTAGTGTCCCTTTCATGACCCTACTGGAATGTGTATTCATAGTACTTACAACTCAGGAATCAATATACCCACTAAGAGCAAATGAGTCCCACTGGGAACCTAACCTCTAGGCACAGTGATCATAATTAATGCATCATTCAATGATTTTTTTTATTGTGAGCTTCTCATTTAGTTCCTGCATATTATGTTAAAAGTCGCTGCAGATAATGATGGACTCACAAAAAACCACAGGGCTGGTTTGTTGGAGGCAGGGAGATTCTTAGAGCTCGTCCGTACTTAAGAGTTTTTCTTAAGAATTAAATCTGTCTCTATTCCAATTTCAATAAAACATTTCACACAATACATTTCTTCCTCATTTTAGTTTCCTAGAAAATACAAACCCTGATTTCTCCTGTTTTTTATGAGACCTTTGGTATTGATCTCAATTTAATATTAATGAATGGGTGGAAGGAAGTATTGCCTACTAGAAAGAGCATGGGGCAGGGAGATAGGAGACCTGGGTTCCAGCCCAGGTTCTGTCAGTTTCTTGCTGTGTGACCTCAGGCAAGTCACTTAACTTCTCTGTGCCTCGGTTTTCTTATCGGAAAAGTGGGGATTAATGCCTATTCTCCTTTCATTTACATTGTGAACCCCTCGAGGGGCAGGGCCTGTGTCTGATCTGATTGCCTTGGATGTACCCCATTGCTTAGGACATAGAAAACACTTAATAAATACCATTATTATTGTTATTAAATCACTAAAGATTTTCCCTGGATTCTGTTACTGTAACACAAATTTTGATTTGAGGAATTCTGAAATCTGTTGAAATTAGAAGTAGGTAAATTCACCTAGAAATGGGTTGAATTACTAAATTAAAGTTGGGATTAATTATAAAATTCTGCATAGCTATCCTAAAGAATACAGGTAGAGAGTATAAGACTATCTTGTCTTATGCCATCAAGTCATTTCTGAACACAGACACAGCCCTCCCAGAACACGGACACATCTCTCTCAGAACGCCCCGCTCTCCAGCTGCAATCTTTCTGGTAGTGGATCCATAGAGATTTCTTGGTAAAAAATACCAAAGTGGCTTACCACTGCCACGTTCCGCACAGTAAATTCAAGGCTCCGGCCTCGACTCGTTGCCAATTTGTACTTCCCAAGAGCTTAGTACAATGCTCTGCACACAGTAACCACTCAATAAATACAATGAATGAATGATTCTCTCCCCTGCTGCTGCTGCCCAGCATGAGTGAGTTTTGACTTGTAACAGATTGCCTTCCACTTGCTAGCCACTGCCCAAGCTAGGAATGGAATGGGTAGGCCACTGCTTCACTCTCCCTCCCATAGCTGAGACTGGTAGAGTACTGGAAACTCTCCAGGTGTGACCCTGAGAGGGGATAAGACTATCAGCCAAGCAAAATCTCAAATTTTTCAACTCTAGCCTTATCCATCTGAACAGTTTCTTTGAAGGAGTTTCTTTCCCCCTTTTAGACTGTGAGCCCACTGTTGGGTAGGGACTGTTTCTATATGTTGCCAATTTGTACTTCCCAAGCGCTTAGTACAGTGCTCTGCACATAGTAAGCGCTCAATAAATATGATTGATGATGATGAAGAAGGTTAACAGCCATGTGGAAGAGAGGAAAAATTTTGTGGCCCTCAAGCATAGAAAACCTAGTGACAGTGAACAAGTTGGTACTTAGACTTGTGATCAGGGAATATCAGTCAATCATTCATATTTATTAAGTTCTTACCATGTGTAGAGCACTGTACTAAGCGCTCGAGAGACAACAATATAACAAAGTCAGTAGACACATTCCGTGCCCATGATGAGCTTATGTCACTTTGTTGTTGTGTACTTCCCAAACACTTAGTACAGTGCGGTGTACCCAGTTGGTACTCAATAAATATTGCTATTGCTTGCCCACACTACTGAGGGAATCACCACTTAAAGATTCCAATTTTGCTCCTCATGTACAAAACTTTAAAAGGTCTAGAATCACTGGAGCTTCTATCCATTGATTTATAGGAGAAATTAAATGGCATAGCTTTAAACCTTATTATTAAAACTATTTAATTACTTTAGCCCTGCAGGGCTTTTTCATTTAGCAAATGCCTTTTACTGGGGGACAAGTTAGGTCAACATGTTAATTTTCACCAAACCTGTTTATCGGAATAGAAACAGATGCACAATTCAAGATTATCAGTAGGCACCCAAATATAAGTGTAAGAAACAGAAACGGAATTTAAAATGCTTCAGATCACATACCGTATCTCTCCCTCAAGGGCACGTACCCCCTTTCACCCCTCTCCCATCCATGCCCTCTTCTCCTCCACCTTCTCTAGTCCATGTAGAACATTACAATTGATCTCTACATTCTCTGTGTCACTGTGGTGAAATAAAAAGTGCTGTTATCCAACTGAGTTCAATCATGAAATCTACTTGGACAGAGTGGGGCCCTGAGTCACAGCGACTGGAGCTGGAAACTGCTTTGGTAGTTGAGGTTGAAGCCCAACAGGGGCCAAATTATTGTGAAAGCACACATGGAGTGTTTGAGTCAACTCTTTCAGGTCACCCACCAAGAGCCCAGGTTTGCTCGTGGGGTGGGTAGTTGTCCTCACATAGACGTTCAGATACACAACTACGTTAGCTAAAAGAACAGGGAATGGTTGCAGATCAGAGAAGCAGTGTGGCTTAGTAGAAAGTAGAAAGAGTAGAAAGGCTTGGGAGTCAGAGGTCATGAGTTCTAATCCCAGCTCTGCCACTTGTCAGCTGTGTGACTTTGGGTGAGTCACTTAACCTTTCTGGGCCTCAGTTACCTCATCTGGAAAATGGGGAGTAAGACTGTGAGTCCCATGTGGTACAACCTGGTAAACTTGTACCCTTGTATCTACCCTAGCACTTAGAACAGTGCTTGGCATACAGTAAGCACTTAACAACACCATCATCATCATCATCATTATTATCATATCCTTCTGTCCTATCCCCAGAGCTTTTTGACCACAACCTTCAGGACCATCTCTGATTTCTCCCTCTACCTTCAGAATGTCATGGAATCCTTTGGAACTCAGCCTGTTCATTACGCAACAGCAATTGCCTAGCTGTTGAATTGTGGGTTGAGGGGATGCCATAACTTGGACAATAAATTAAATAACAATTTTAAATACGTCTATTATATGAGGAAAATGCACTCCCCATGAAGAAGTTTTAAAGCACTTTCATCTCTCATGTAGTTAGTGATTAATTCAACTTAAGAGGAATCATTGCCTCAACCCCCCCACCCACAAACACAATTTTGCTTATCCAATACAGATTATCTAAACATCTGGGCCCTGCAAAATTGAGTTTTAAATTTTCTTCAAAACAGACTTATCAGATACCCTCCTTTTTCCACTTTAACCAAATGCAAAACTGAAAAAGAACAGTCTTTCCCCCATGGTATTTTTCCATTCCTGCCCTCGTTTGGTCACATGCAGAAAGTAAACAAAGGAAAGAAATACTATAAAATGCTTTTTAAATTTCAAAGGATTCAGGGCCATTCTACTTAATTCTGCTCTACAAAATGCCTACTCTTTCCTCACATGCTCCTTCTCCTGCCTGTCCAACACTCCAGTTTCCAGCCTGCCTCTGTCAGTCTTCCTGTCCTTTCCCTCTCCCCATTAACTCTCTTGCCCCAAAGCCTAGCTCATCCGCTCTTCTTTCCTTATAATTCACCAGATTCAATACATCCATTTCATCTGTGCTTCACAGAAATTGTTAGACGAGCAGTGGTTAATAAAATAACATTTTTATTATTAATAAGTACTTACTATGTGCTAAGCACTGTACTAAATGGTGGATTGGCTGGAAACAGTTCCTGTCACACAAGGAGCTCAGTCTAAAGGATGGAGAACAGGTACTTAATGCTCCATTTTTTAGATGAGGAAATGGAGTTACCAAGAATATAAGTGACTTGCCCCAAGCTAGACAGCAGACAAGTGGAGGAGCCAGAATTAGAATCCAGATTCCCTGACTCCCAGGGAATCACTAGGCCATGCTGTTCATACTGGTTGCTGCAAGTAACCCTCCCTTCAAGTGCATTTTTATATCACTCTGAATTCAATGTGTATACATTTCTGTGTTTGCTTACATGCCTTTTACATCCTCATGCTTTTGTCATTTGATTGCAAGCATCTTTATACATTTTTTTCCACCTTTACATTTTCTTTGTAAACCCCACAGTAACATTTGCAGTGTTCTATATCACATGACCTTCAGCAAAGGTTACCAAGGAAGCAGGAGAGATGCTATAACCACATGGCCACTTCTAACAACTACAAGGCTCCAACACTGGATTAGACAGAAGATGCAATGGTTCTCAAGGCAGAGAGTAAATAAAGTTAAATGGCACATCCAATAAAACTTCTCTTTCCCAGATTTTATGTTATTAAGCCCCCGTGAAAACTAGAGTTTGCTGTCGTAAGTCCTGTGGGGAAATTAATGTATAACTGTCTCCGGAATATAACAAGACCTCAGTAGGTTCACCTGTCCACGATCTTTGCACTTTCATGGCCACCAAATCCTTTCCATTGCTGCAACGATGATTAGCAATAACACGGATTAATCTGACAGTTGGTTCCAGTAGCACCGTGGTGGTGAAGCTGAGGGAAATGTAAGGAGAACTTAATGATGCGTATGTGTGGGTTATGTGTACATAATTAGCTGAGAGAGCCTATAAAAGACAGAGAGACCTAAATAAAACTATGTTAGTCTTTTAAGAACCAGTGAGCTGTGTAGTTTATCCAATCTATTTGTAATCCTTTCCCTCCAGGCAATTAAAAATATAATTTCTTCAAGATAAATACTGCATCTCAAATCTATAAAATATGAAAAGCTGGGAAATGTTATTGCTTAGGATCCATACAAGTGGCCAAAATCTGAGGAAAAGCACACATCTTGAAATTAAATCAGCAGTTGAAGAACCATCAAGGGACTCTGCATTTTAAGGAGCTGGAGGTTAGTACTCCCAGGTTCTTCAGTGTGCTCGTAGTTGTATTCAATAAAGTAAACAAAGAACTGACAGAACCAGTGCTCCACTTTATACTCTAGTTTGTAAGGAAATTGACATCAAAGATAACAGTAAAAATGTCATCATCTTGAATTTATGTGGTTCAATGATTACTTGACTCACACTTACTGGAACCTCATCCTCATTCTAAAATTCCCTCTCCTCAAAGAAGCCCAAACTGATTTAACTCTAATTTCTTCAACTCCTACAGCCACTTCAGTCCTTCCACATCACTATAGACTAATACTCATCCCCTAAATCCCTACGTGCCAGACACAGTACTAAGCGCTGGAGTAGGTACAAGATAATCAGGTTGGACACAGTCCATGTCCCACATGGGACCCACAGTCTTATTGTTTCCTCCCTACCTAAATTGTTCCATCCACGTGGAACAGGGATTGTGTCTCACCTGATTTTGTTTCTACCACAGAACTTTGTACAGTACTTGGCACATAGGTGCTTAACAAGTACTATAATGATTAAAGAGTATTCCCCTGCCAGAAATGCATTTCAGTACCTTTCTCCTCCAACAAAATAGTGAGCTCCTGGAGGGCAGGACTCATGTCTACTAACTCCACTGTGTTTTCTCTACTGCTTAGCACAGTACTCTCCCCACCAGTAAGTGCTTAATAAATGTGAATGATGGCTGGGAGTCAGAAGTCATGGGTTCTAATCCCTGCTCTGCCACTTGTCTGTTGTGTGACCTAGGGCAAGTCACTTAATTTCTCTGTGTCTCAGTTACCTCATCTGTAAAATGGGGATTAATACTATGAGTCCCATGTGGGACAACCTGATTACCTTGCAACTAACCCAGAGCTTAGAACACTGCTCAGCACATAATAAGCGCTTAACAAATACTCTAATAATAATAATGCTTATCATTATTATCATTATTCTCTGGGTCTCAGTTACCTCATCTGTAAAATAGGGATTGAGACTGTGAGGCCCATGTGACACAGGGACTGTGTCCAACCTGAGAACCTTGTATCTACCCCAGTACTTAGAATAGTGCTTGGCACATAGTAAGTGCTTAGTACAGTGCTCTGCACACAGTAAGTGCTCAATAAATACACCTGATTGATTAACAAATATCATCATCATCAACAAAAAGTGAGTCCACTGAATCTCAAGCAGCCACACATCTATTCCTGGAAAATGAATCTGTTACTTAATCAGGCCCAGTTACATTTCAGCTTTTACCTCATTCATGTTTACTCGGTACCGGCAATCTCATCATCCTCATTCTTTAAACTTCAGAGGCAGAAAGTCCATCTCCATAGTACCCACCATCAGACTGGCTAGTGAGAGACAGATTCCCTCAAAACTGCAGCTCAGTGGAGGTAGACATTGAACACCTCCCTAGCCCAGATGATCTCTCTCAAAAACCTATTCACAGTTACAGCTGAGTAAAATGGAAATAGTAGCCCCTTTCAGATGAACTGCTTTGAAACAACCAAAAGAGAGGGTGAGCAATCCAAAAATATTTCGTTAGACCACTAGCAGGGGGTTGTTTAGGTGATGAGTTGGGAGCATTTTGCTGCAGTTCCTTGGGCTGATTGATGGTGGTTTTATCAGAAGAGGTTTGGGACTCCTGAGGGAGTTTGTTTGCTTGCTTTGTTTTTGGTTTTATTTGTTCTTTTTTAAAGGAGTTTTATTCTTTTGTTATAAGTCATGTCCTGGAGACAGATGAGTTTCTTTTAAGGAAGTCTGACTACTGTAAGGTACCCAAACTCATGCTACAAACAACACCAACATAAGCTCCTTGTGGGCAAGCATCGTGTCAACCAACTATGCTGTATCTTACTCTTCCAAGCTCTTAGTACAGTGCTCCACCCACTAAGTTTGGAATTAAAAAAAAAGGGATTGAAACTGACTGATGCCAGTGTTCTGTTGTTCACCCATAAGAGAAATATGTGCCCACTAGGGAAATACGTGCCCTTCTGGACCTCTCAGAGCAGTAGCGGACCAGCTAGAATTTAATTTCCACCCGCCCTCGCCCTGTGCAGTCAGAGGCAGCTCTGGCCACCACATCATCCGGATTGGGAATGGCAGGAGCACTGGACCAACCGTCAAAGCAATGAATGACTCTGGCTCCCTGCCTGGGGACACTCTTTCTCCAAAGTAGCTATTTTCCCCCTGAATGGTGATTCTCTTCCCTTGACCTTCCCTGCCCAATTAGCTAAATATAAGAATTTGCAATTATCCAAAAGAATCCCACCTCCCTGATTCTGACAATTTTAGGTCCCATTTTCGACACTACTTGAATGATGTTTGTATTAACATACTGCATAATTCTCAGGATAAAATAGAAGGATACATAAGCCAAGATCCAACATTTTAGAACAGCTTTAAAAATTAATTACAGGGGTGGCTGTAGGGTATAATTTTCTGAACCAACAGAGGCTTCAAGATGCCATTCGCCCCGCCTAGTCCCTGCTTGTGTGGTGAGGTCACCGACTAATAGAGAATCGGAGATGTCTAATGGCTTTCCAGAGGGTGTCTAACACCTGTCTTACAACACAGTTTATAAATCAAACTAGAGACCATGACTTCTCAATATCAGTGCTTTCCAAACTTCTTTCTAATTGACATTGTCAGTTCACCACAATAAATCCCACTAATAATAATTATGGTATTTGTTAAGCACTTACTATATGCCAAGCACTGTTCTAAGTGCTGGGGTAGATACAAGGTAATCAGGTTGTCCCACATGGGGCTCACAGTCAGTCCCAATTTTACAGATGAAGGAACTGAGGCACAGAGAAGTTAAGTGGCTTGCCCAAGGTCACACAACAGACAAGTGGCGGGCCAGGATTAGAACCCATGTCCTCTGACTCCCAAGCCTGTGCTCTTTTCATTAAGCCATGCTGCTCCACCACTTGACAGCTGTGTAGCTTTGGGCAGGGAGCCCAATATTAACCCTAATAGTAATAATAATAGTGGCTTTCCCAAGGTCACACAGCAGACAAGTGGCAGAGCCAGTTATCACTTTTAACCCTAATTATGTTTATTATTAGGGTTATATTATCATATTATATGATATATAATATATGATGCACAATATATTATGATATTATAAGATAATAATAGCAGTATTTGTTAATCATTTATTATCATTAATAATAAACACATTCCCAGTCCACAACAGTGTACAGTATTCAGAGTATAGTGTAGTATAATTTATGTCAACTCCTAAGAAATAGGCACAATACCTATTATGAAGGGAATCATACAAGGTTCCACACACTTTTATGTTGTATTTTCCCAAGCACTTAGTACAGTGTTCTGCACACAATAAACACCCAATAAATACCACTGGGAATGGGTTCACCTAAGCTAAATTTCTAAGACAAGATGAGCAGTGAAAAGAACAACACTTCTTCTTCTATAGATCCTAGATAGTAATAAATGTACATCTTCCCACCCTCCTGGGGAAATCAGAAATTCCTAGTATTACCATCATCATTACTACTGCTACTACTATTACCACTACTACTAACAGTATTTGTTAAGCACTTACTACGTATCAAGCACTGTTCTAAGCACTAGGGTAGATACATGATAATCAGGTTGGACACAGTCTAAGTTGCAGGAAGAGGGATCTAAACCCCATTTTACTGAGGAGGCAACTAAGGCACAGATAATTTAATTGACTTACCCAATGCTACACAGCAGGCAAGTAGCAGACCCCAATTTAGAACCCAGGTAAGCTCTTCTGACTCCTAGGCCTGTGCTTTTTCCACTAGGCCACACTGCTTCCAATTTATAAAGATATAGGGCAATTTCAGTTGGAAAGGATACTCATCTAAGTTCTGAATATGTAAGATGTTTCATACTGTCATTTTTTTTCTGCAAAAGCCCAGGAAAAGAATATAAATATAGCTATCTTCTATTTTTAGATCAATTCCCTGCTGATTTTTGCCAAGTACTCTCTGTCTTAATGTAATTATGTCAACTCCCACATCTCTTAGGGATTTCATTAAGCCTACAACTCCCTTTAAAAAAAGGATGTGTGTTGACTGCTCCCCGTTGACTGTCAGCCAATGATGAGTAGAGAAGTGACACCTCTTAATACCCTTTGTCCTCCTCACACATACCTATCATGGCAGATCTTTACCAACATTTAATTGGAAAGCCCACATACAACCATATTAATGCATTTGAGTATGAATTCATAAACAGTCCTCTTTATAAAACTATAAGTGTTCGTGTGGAGTCATTTTGCAGGTAGATACATACATTAAAAAAATACATACATTGAAAATGCTGTGTTCTATAGCACTTTATCACCAGAATACACCTGAAATAGACGTAATGAAATGAAGACTTAGTTGGGGAATACCTCCTCCAGTCCCTTCAGGAGGTTCTTGAAGAGTGGAAAAACATGGACTGAACAGTTTTGTAGGTAAATGATGTGGGAAGCAGAGTGAAATATAGACTGGGATGTGGACAGACATGAAGAAGGGAAGTCAGCAAGGAGACCGATGCAGGATAGGGTAGATAAATAAAGCGGGATAGGATAAATGTTCATATTAACATGGTAGCTGTTTGGATGGAGAGGAAAGGACACATTTTAATGATAAACAGAATTTGGTGACAGATCAAATATATATGGTGACAGATATGCCAAGGTTCTGGGCTTGTGAGACAGGGAGGATGGTGGTGCCATCTACAGTAATGGGAACCTCATGGGGCGAGGCGGGCAGGTTTGGATGGGAAGACAAGAAGGAGAGAGATCAGGGCTGGAGATGTAGATTTGGAATCATCCATATAGAGATAGTAGTTGAAGCCATGGGAAAGAATGAGTTGTCCAAGAGTGCGGGTGTAGATGGAGAATAGAAAGGGACCCAGAACTGAGCCCCAAGGGACTCCTACAGTTAAGGGGTGGGAGGCCCAGGAGGATCCTACAAAAGAGACTGAGAATCAGCAGCCAGAGAGACAGGAAGAGAACCAGGAGAGATCCGTGTCAGTGAAGGCAAGGTTGAATAATGTTTCCAGGAGAAAGGGGTGGTCAACAGTGTTGACCACAGCTGAGGGGTCGAAGAAGATTAGGATGGAGTAAAGGCCACTGCATTTAGTTAATTCAGTGTTAGTCACAAAGTACTACTTACACGTTCTCCCTCCTACTTAGACTGTGAGTCCTATGCTGGACAGGGACTGTGTCCAACCTAATTAACTTGTACCACCCCAGAGTTTAGAACAGAGTTTGACAGATAATAAGCACTTAAATACCATAAAAGTATTAATAATAATAATAATGTGATAACTAGTTAGCTATTGGTGAAGTGAAAACCTGATGGAAGGGGGTATGGAAGAGATCAAAATAATAATAATAGTTATTATTATTATGGTATTTGTTAGGTTCTTACCATGTGCCATGCACTTTTCTAAGCACTGGGATAGATACAAGATAATCAGGTTGTCCCACATGGGGCTCAGAGTCTTAATCCCCATTTTACAGATTAGGTAAGTGAGACACAGAGAAATAAAGTGGCTTGCCCAAGGTTACACAGAAAGCAAGTGGAAAAGCCAGTTATCACTTTTAACCCTAATTATTGTTATTATTAAGGTTAATATTGTCATATGAGATATAATATATATGAGATATAATATATTGTGATATTATAAGATAACAATAGCGGTGTTTGTTAATCATTTACTATGTTCCAAGCATTGTGCTTAGGATAGATACAGGGCAACTGGGTCAGGGCCAACCCCTAGTTCCATATGGAGAACTAGAGATCTAGGGAGAACAGGTATTGAATCTCTGTTTTACAGGTAGGAAATTGAGGCACAAAGAAGTGACTTATCCAAGGTCACACAACAGGTAAGAAATGCCACAAAAATGCAATTGGTGGATTTACCAAAGGTTAATTATAATTATCATTATTATAGTTCTTAAGTGTGCCAAGCACAGCTATGTGCCAAGCACAGTATAAATTCCCAGGATAGATAAAAGATAATCATATCAGATACCATCCCTGTCCCACCCAGGGCTCACAGACTAAAATGGAGGGAGAATTTGATCCCCATTTTATAGATGAGGGAACTAAGGCACCAAAGGTCAAGTTGAAAAACTGAATGACCTAGTGGAAAGAGCACAAGCCTGGGAGGCAGAAGACCTGGGTTCTAATCCACCATTTACCTGCTAAGTGGCCTGGGACAAGTCACTAACTTCTCTGTGCCTCAGCTGTCTCATCTGTAAAATGGGGATTAAAACCATGAGCCTATGTAGAACAGGGACTGTGTCCAACCTGATTATCTTGTTCCTACCCCAGGGTTAAGAACAGTGCCTTGCACTTACTTAGTAAGTACTTAACAAATACCATTCATTCAGTCATATTTACTGAGCGCTTACTGTGTCCAGAGCACTGTACTAAGCGCTTGGGAAGTACAAGTTGGCAACATATAGAGATAGTCCCTACTCAACAGCGGGCTCACAGTCTAGAAGGGGGAGACAGACAACAAAACAAAACACATTAACAAAATAAAATAAATAGAATAGTAAATATGTACAAGTAAAATAGAGTAATAAATCTGTACAAACATATATACAGGTGCTTTGGGGAGGGGAAGGAGGTACCATTAAAAAAAACCCCAAAAACCCAAGTGATTTGGCCAAGATGACATAACAGGTAAATAATGCCATAAATCAGCAGTTTGTGGGTTTAATCAAAGACTAATCCTCCTCACTCATCAAGCCTTTCTGCCCTTCTCCTTAGTAACACCTCAGTAGTGGATAAATATCTACCTGGGCAGATAGGGTTTCCACCAGAGAAAACATTTATGCAATCACACTCAAGTGTATGTACATCCGTGTGTGTGTATGTGTGTGTGTATCTTTAAGATCTCAGAATGTTTTATGCAGAAAGACTTATGCTTTAATGCTCTGAACCCATATACTCGGTTTTCAGACAAACGTTCAAGACTTCATTTATTGAGAGAGAAAAAGAGAAGCCTGTAGCTTGGTGTCAGCTCTGTGCTGTCTTTGACTAATCTGCGAGACACCCACTTTAATGGCTCTTCATAAATAATTCAGTTTTTAATTATGCTACCAGCCCCTGACCTGAAGAGAAATGGAGAAAGGGAAAAGAGGAGGGGTATAGGGGGAAAGCTTATTAGTTGAATCAAATTTTGCCTCCAGTAAATGAACTATTCTCTCTAAACCCCTCTCCCCTATGCAAGATGCACCTGCTTCCTCATCTGTGAAGTGTTTTTGTAATAAAATTGATAGCATCATGAATCCTGACTTGGTAGTGAAGTCATCTAGTCTAGAATCAATAGACTTGCCCTGATCATATTAAAAAGGATCCACAGACACACGCCTACTGAAATACGCTTGGGTGAACACCTAGATTTCCCCAGATTACCCCCAATCCACAGAGCCAGACCTGTGTTCTCTCAGCTCTTTCTAAACATGACTGGTAATAGGTCCAGCAGAGACTCTTTTTATGTTACTTACGAAGCACTTACTGGGTGCCAAGCTGTGTTCTAGGAACTGGGGTAGATACAAGATTACCAGGTTAGACACAGTCCCTGACCCAGATAGGGCTTGCAGTATAGGAGAAGTAGTATTTAATCCCTATTTTACATGAGGAAACTGAGACAAAGGGAAGGTAAATGACTTGTACAAGTCACATAGAAGAGCCGGAATTAGAACACTTGTCCACTGGCTCTTTCAACTTCTTTCTACTAGGCCACACTGCTTCTTTCTGCACAAGACTCCCTGCTCTTCCCCTGTCTGTTATCTGTTTCCACCCCTCACGCCCCTGGGGAATCATTCTTCAGCAAGTTCAGATTTCCAACACCAACATAATCCTTTTTCCTCGTGACAGTGCTGAAAGCCCACCTTCCCCCCATTCCTCCTTAGCCTGACAATGATACCGCAATGATCTGTGTCTGAGCCAGGAATAAACACTGACAGCACTCACTCTCAGCTCCCCAGGCCTCATTTTCAGAAGTGGCTGAGCTAGATTAATGCAGAGACAAAGAAACTGGAAAGTCTGATGGCATATGGTATATAGGGAGCCAGCCAAGGTAGATCTGACAGGATTTACAAAGCTCGGTGATTCCTTCCCAGATACAGTCACGTTTTAACTGTGCCAGGTCTCTCAGTTCACAGCTAAGCATCTGTTCATTAGCACTGAAGCACCATAACTCAAGTGCTAGTGCTCTCTCTTCTTTTCCCTGAAATCTTGCCTAATGACTACCCACTAAAACACCAGAAATCGGCTGAGGTGACTGGACCCAGAATTGAATTATATATACAGATTCATATAGTTTTTGATTTTTAAGAAAAATTTAAATGATAGCATTAATAACAACAGTACTTTCTAAGCACTTACTATATATCAGGCACTGTTGTAACCACTGGGAGGGTACACACTACTTAGGTTGGACACAGTCCCTGGCCCACGTGGGTTCACGGTCTTAATCCTCATTTTACAGATGAGGAATCTGAGGCACAGAGAAGTGAAGTGACTTGCCCAACATCACACAGCAGATGTGTCTGGAGCTGGGATTAGAACCCAGGTTCTTCTGACTCCTAGGCCCATGTTCTATCCACTAGACCATGCCGTTCCTTTTAGTATTAGTATCTTCCAAACCTCCAACCCTACCCCACGAATAAACCCAAAGCAGTTCGGGATTTCGTTCAAGCAATCTCTAAATCCAATTCTGAATTATCCCCTTTTGGATGCTTTGATTCCTCAGACTGATTTAGATATGATGTGAAGAGTTTCTGCTGGATGCCTCACTCACTGATTATCCACAAAGGACACATTCGGGGTATTAAATTATTTGGACCCACAAGTACATTTTTACCTAATGTACAGGAAGTGGTTCATATCATTTCAACTGGTCAAATGAAGAAGCCGGTGGTTTCAGCCACAGGCAGGAGTGGATATCCTCCTGACTGCCCACAACCACCATGAAACCAGTTCTGTTCATGTGCACAGAAGTAGCACAACTCTGGAAGTCAATTCATGGACTGAGGTTTTGTTTTTTTTTTAATCAATAATATGTTGTTCTTTGTAAATGGTATTTGTTAAGCCCTTATTATGTTCCAGGCACTCTACTAAGTGCTGGGATAGATACAAGTTAATCAAGTTCCACATGAGACTCAAAGTCTTAAACCCCATTTTACAGACAAGGGAACTGAGGCAGAGAAAAGTAAAGTGACTTGCCCAGGGTCACACAGCAGACAAGTGGCGGAGCTGGGATTAGAGCCCAGAATCTTCTGACTTCCAGGACTGTGCAAAGTCTTTCAATCCAAAACTGATTGTTGCACATCCCTCCTCACTCTTTCATGTTATGGGTGACAGTTCAGGACACTCAAGACCCAGTTTGGAGGGTGGGGGGACGTGCAAGTTTAGAAGAGGGAAAGGCATCCTGGAAAAGCTGATTATCACCTGGCAAACAAGGTGATGGAAGACTTTCCGAAGTTTCAAAAGATAGCCCTAGTGAGGTGATGTTCCACAGATAGGTTTATCTTACCTGGTGTTACCAACAACAAGAGCTATTCAAAATGCAACTCTTTCCTCAAGCAGAAATACCCCAACTGTTGTGTATTTTTATAGAGGGAGAGGAAAGCAATCAACAAAAAGTGTCTTGCTTGTGATGTCTAAGCACTGAAGTGTGTAATACAGTGCTCCACCCTTTGTAAGAGCTCAATAAGTATATTATTGATTCATATGTTCCCCAAACACCTAGCATACTGCTTCCCCTACAGAAATGGCTCATCAAATTTGGTGATTAAATAGTAGTAGTAGTAGTAATAGTGTCCTAGTAGTAGCTGTAGTAATGTCTCTATTGAATACCCACTTAGAATAGTACAGCAAAGGGATATGTTCCCTGACCATAAAGAACATTTGGTCTAATGGGGGAGAGAAACAAAACCATTGCAAACTAGAGCACTAGAAAAGAAATTGAGCAGACATATACACGGGGACCAAGGAGAGTGTAAATAAGAGTTCCTAAGTGGTAGATGGAGTTACTGACTTAATTTTGGAGGTGATATACCCTTTCAGATCAGTTTAGTCTACTTGGAACCAGGAATAGAAGGCTGACTCCATATCCCTGTCTAGGGGTCTATGAGAACAAACACTCATATTGGTTTTATTAAATTGCTCCTTTTCCACTAGGAGAATCATGCTTCCTATTCAAAATTCAAATTACCATGTTATTCACTTGTGATGAACACTAATTATTTTCACAATTACCAATATTTTAAGATTAATCATTTTAATAAACTAAGAGTATTAAGGAACTGACAGTAGAAAAATAGATGCCTTCAAAGAATGCAACATAGACAGGAGAAAACATGAATTCAGGTGATTCATTTTTCATACTTAATGAAATCCATAGTTTTTCTATGTTCAGTTAAACTCAACTGAGAGCATTCCAAGTGGAAATAATTATGTAGTGTTATACAGTACACCGGCCAAATTTATCAATTTCTAACACTTCCTGCAATATTTATTAAATCTGATCATCCTTAATCTATTATCTTCTTTCCTAGTAATAAAACTTCTCTTTTTGAGGATGGAATCATTAAGGCTGGTATTTTCACATTCACCTAGAAGAAGATAATAGAAACATAAGAATTTTATGCTCCTCATGACAGGAATTGAATCTACCAACTCTACTGTATCATAGAGTCCAGGATTCTGTTTCCAATTGTGGCATTAAGGAATGTTCGGAGGAACTGTTTTATGATTGTCATCTTTGATTCTGCCATCTCGGGTTATGGATACATCAACTGAAATTCATAACTTTCTCTGATAAATTCCTTATCCAAATCCTTCATAACATTTTTAATATACCCTGGCTGGACAACTCCCTTTGGTAATCCTTCTCCATCCTGTCCATCTATTATGTAGGAAACTGGTTTCCTGGGTTCTTTTGAATCTTTCACCTTTTCCTTTCAATAAGAGACCTCTAGCCACAGTTTTGTGGAATTTGGTTAACAACATTTTCATCTTTTTGCTCTACCCTCATCTCTATATGATTATATTCATTTCAATCAGATCCTCTTTTCAGCCTTCATCTTCCCAAGTTGAAGTTCTAATTACTTTCATTCTCTTCTCATTTGGCATTTATCTATTCCTTGTCATCCTCCTTACCTTCTCCAGGTCTATTATATCCTTCCTAAGATTCATCAGTCAGGAATGCATGCACTGATAAACCCCCCCAAAAATGAGTTAGTAGCTATAGGGTGAACAATGTACAATCTAAAATTCAAATGGGAACATTTAGATTGCCTATGGAGTGGGAAAAGTTTTCATTGGCGTCTTAAATTAATTTGAAATAAGCATATGCTCTGCAAGCTGCAAATTATACATATCACAAAATTTTTTTGAAATCACAGGTGTTGAGGAGGATCGTGAGCTGTACCTCAGCATTTGTTAAGTATGTGGTATTTGTTGAGTGCTTACTCTGTGCCACCTCCCATAATGAATGCTGGGGGTGATACAAGATTATCAGGCTGGACACAGTTTCACATGGGGCTCACAGTCTAAAAGGAGGGAGAACAGGTATTGAATTCCCATTTTAGAGATGAGGAAATGGATGCACAGAAAAATTTATGTGACTTGCCCAACATCACACAGCAAGTAAGTGGCAGTTGTAATGATGTAATGGGAAATGTAGCTCAGTGTGTTTTCTTGTAGGTGTTTGAATATAATTTGCAAACTTTAGCATTAAAGATCCTATCTAGCATGATGGAATAAGTAACTTTCTTCCCAGTGGGCAGGGATTGTGCCTTAGGTGCTTGTTTTTTGGGTTTTGGGGTATTTTTTCTTTATTTTTTTTCTGTTTGGTTTTTTTTAAATGGTATTTGAAAAGTGCTTACTAGGTACCAGGCACTGTCTAAGTGCTGGGGTAGACAGAAGCTAATTTGGTTGGACACAGTCCATGTCCCTCATGGGGCTCATAGTCTTAATCCCCATTTTACAGATGAGGGAACTGAGGCCCAGAGAAGTGTAGTGACTTGCCCCAGATCACAAAGCAGACAAGTGGCAGAGCCAGGAGCAGAATGCAGGTCCTTCTGACTCCCAGCCTAGGTTCTATCCCCTGGGCCATGCTGCTTTCCTAGCACGTGTTCTTGGTGTTCTTCCCCAAGCATTTTAGTATGAATCCTCCATAAATATTAATGAAAGTTAATCAAAGTCAATTAGGATTTAAATGATACTAAAATTAAACCAGATATAATTTGAAAGAAAATTCTAACATGTGGAGGAATTAAGAGTAGTATTATTAATAATAATGGTATTTATGAAGCCCTTACTATGTGCAAAGCCCTGAGCCAAGTGCTGACAAGGCAGTCTGACAAGATAAGGTCCCTACGCCACAAGGGGTTCACAGTTTTAGAGGGAGGGAAAAAGGGAATTTTATCCCTGTTTTGTGATTTTAAATAATGTTGTCAGAAATCACAGACAATACTGACATGCAGTGTGACATAGCAGAAAGAGCACAGGCAAGACCCTTGACTTTTCCTGGCCTAAAATTACCTCATCTGTAAAGAGGGGATTATGACTGTGAGCACCACTTGGGACATGGGCTGGGTCCAATTCAATTAGCTTCTATCTCCACTAGTACTTGGCCCTCAGTAAGCTCTTAAATTCCATCTAAAAAACAACCAAAAACAAAAAACAAAACACTCAGAACCTTTGAAGTATACTTGAGAAGTGAGTTGTTATAACTAGAAGGGAAGCTACCATTCATTCATTCAATCATATTGACTGAGCGCTTACTGTGTGCAAAGCCCTGTACTAAGCACTTGGGAAGTACAAATCAGCAACATATAGAGATGGTCCCTACCCAAGAATGGGCTCACAGTCTACCATTCACCATATTAGCAAGGTAGATTTTCTCAGGCACAACTTACTGTGGATTCAAGGCTGTGATCCAAATTTCTAGGATGAGTTGCTCTTTAGACGACAGTAAATTTGTGGGAAAGCAATATAGTATTTAAAGATGCTATTATAGATACACCTTCAACAACAACAAAGCCTGATTTACATAAGCTCCTTGTTGGCAGAGATAAACTTCCAAAGCACTCAGAACTGTGTATCACATTTAGTACATGCTCAATGAACAACCACCACTATTAACACCTACTTGGTATTGATTAATGGGGGAAAAAAATCTACTGTCAGATGTCTATGGTTGAAGGAGGGATATATGGGTCTTTGCTCCAGAATCTATACTACACAAACCAGTTACAAGGGAGCAAGTGAGGACTGAATTCAGGATGTTACAAGAGCAAAGGACTTCCTTATCTCTAAGCATAGATAGTCAAATAACTTTGCTGATAGATTTTTTTGTTGTTGCTGTTTATCTAAGAACTCAAAACATTTCTTATCTGACCATGAAAATGTATTTGGGTCACATATAGGTATTACTGTTTTTACTTTTCCCCTTGTACTGTTCTCCCTCTGAGGTAAGAACTCAGTGATTAACCTCAGATAGGAAGGTGAGAAGTGTCTGCAGGGAAATACACTTAAGAACTCACTGACAAACCCAGAATCCAATAAATCCTAGAAAAAAATTTCATAAAGGATAGCTTTATTATATTTATTCATCCCAAAATTGTTCTACTTTCATTTCAAGGGTTTGAATTTGCATAACTGATTTTAATTGTTTGTTTTGGGGATATTAGGTTACAAAAAACATGAACCACCTTAATTTATTCCTAACCTAGAGGGTTTTTTTTTTAAGGTTAAAAACATATTATAGTCCTACGAATGATAGTAAATTCCTAGAAAAAGGGAACTAGGCCATCTTATTAAACTCCATTATAGAGCAATCACAACACCCCATCCATGTGAGAATACTTAAAAGTAATACTTTTGCTTAGTTAAATTACTGACCACCTATTTCCCAACACATTAGAAATAATGCCTATATATTTTATCATTTATTTGTGTGTGTGTGTATGGGGGGGCACATAAACCTACAAGATAATTCACCATTTAAAAAAAATTATCAAAGTTAAAACTGTTAAAGATTATGGTCTTAGTATGATTTAAGAAATCATCAGAATGAAATATTTTGGGACAGAGGTAATTTAACTCTATGTTTATGGGTATTGCTGTCCATATGCTAAGCATCATTACATGTTTCCTGGAAGTAATGTTTTAATTTGTTGAGTCTGTGTAGCAAAGCAGCCTGGGGACAATGAAGTAAATATTCCCCAAATGGCCAGCCAAATCATTGGTTTTAGCTGCCATATTTCCTCATCACACGGGTCACTTTGCCAGCATAGCCAATCCACAGAGTTATCTTGGGCCCGGTTACTTCAGATAATCTACTTTCTAATGCGACTGAAGAGTAATTTATGACAAACAGAAGGAAAAGATTTCTGTTTCAAGAACATGGGGAAATAGGATTTTCAATGCAGGCCTCTGGCTATGAGAGTAAATTATCCTGGGTTAACCAAGTCCCACTTGATTTTCCTTTGGCTATGGTAAAAGCAGACTATTTCCCAGTTGGGTTCATATCAGTATGCTTATAAAGAACCTTACTAAGTAACTTGACACATGCCCCTGAGCTTTGTTTTCAACCATTTTGAGGACTAATAGACATCACTAATGATATATAATCATTACAGGAAAAAAAAGTCATATATATAGGAAAATCATATATAGGGAAAAAAATCAACCAATGACATTTAAATTGCTGTGCATAGGGACTAGTCCAGTGATTTAAAATTTACTTTTTATGAGTACTTCTTGAGCCCATGTCCAGTATCATCAGAGCCCTTGCAAAGGGATGAACACAAGGAGAAACATGGAATGGAGAACATGGCAAATGTTGAGAGTCAACACAGGCTTACATTAAAGGCAATGTAATTATCTGAAGAATAATAATAATGACTGTCGTACTTGTTAAGAACTCACTATGTGCCTGACCCAGTAAGTACTGGGAGTAGATACTAGACTTTGAGCCCGTTTTTGGGTATGAACCATCTCTATGTGTTACCAACTTGTCTTAGTACAGTGATCTGCACACAGTAAGCACTCAATAAATACAATTGAATGAATGAATACAAGAAAATCGGGGTGGACACAAACCATGTCCCATATGGGACTCGTGGTTTTAATTCCCATTTTACAGATGAAGAAACTGAGGCACAGAGACTGTAAGTGACTTGCCCACGGTAACCCAGCAGACAAGCACATAAGATTATTCCCATCTTCACTTGGTAAAACAAATGTCCCAGTGGTCATGCATGAACAGGTGTGCTGGGAAGTACCACCAGCAGTTTTAGTGTTCCTAAATGAAAACCCCTCAAGTTGATCCTACTATAACCCAAGACAAATCATTGGCTTTATGGTTAACCCTAGGTAAGAATCATCATTTTTCCTAGCTATTTTGTCATCTGTAAAATGAGGATAAAATATGTAAATCTGGACTGAGTCCATGGAGATGTGCTGATTAAATTTTTAAAAAAGAATGTGAAAAATATAGCTGTTCAGTGAAAGAGTATATAAATACGGGGCTATTTACCTAGAGATGCTATGTAAAAATAAGAATGAGTAAATGCCTTCCTTTTCATCTTAACAAACAAAAAAGCTATAAAATCCTAAGAGCCAATTTGCTCCTAACTGGAACAGTTGATGACTCAAAGTTTCTACAGTTCAGAAAAATGGTAAACACAAATTGCTCTATGTCTGTGAAATGGTGGTGGTCCATTTGATTGTTAGTTCCATTAGGATAAGGTCTCTCTTTTACTTTATATGTTTACAACCCCAAGTTCAATGCCTTACACTTAGTAGGCAATCTCATAGTAATGATGAAGGTGTTGATGGTGTGGAAAAAAATGATGTCTTCATACTATGACACCAAATATTTTTGATAATACTTGAAAGCTACAATAAAACAAAACCAAAAAACATATGATATTCATATGGAATTACATAGGTGTAATACAGATATCATGTAGTAGCAATAAACAAAGTATAAAGTACTGCTGTAATAGAATTTGACTTGGAAAAACTTCATGTATTACCCCAAGATCATCCAAACGTAGCTAATAAACTGGGTCCTGACTACAAATCAGCCTATTAATTACTGCATCAGCCTCCTTGCTGACCTTCCACCTCCTATCTCTCCGAACTTCAGTCCATACTTCACTCTGCTGCCCAATCACTTTTCTACAAAAACGTTCAGTCCATGTTTCCCCATGCCTCAGGAGACTTCAGTGGTTGCACATCCACATCAAGCAGAAATTCCTTATGTCTGGCTTTAAAGCTCTCAATCACCTTGCTGCTCCTACCTTGTCTCTCTGATTTCCTACTACCAACCAACCCAAACATTTTGCTCCTCTAATCCCAACCTACTCACCATTCCTCAATCTCGTCTATTTTACTGCTGAACCCTCAACTCATGCCTGCCTCTGGCCAGGAATTCCCTTCCTCTTCATTTGTCAGACCATCACGCTCCCCTCCTTCAAAGCCTTATTAAAATCACATCTTCTCCAACAGCCCTTCCCCAATAACGCCCTCATTTCCTCTTCTCCCACTCCCTGCTACATTCATTCATTCATTCGTATTTATTGAGCATTTACTGTGTGCACAGCACTGTACTAAGCTCTTGGTAAGTACAAGTGGGCAACATATAGAGACAGTCATCATCATCATCAATCGTTTTTATTGAGCGCTTACTATGTGCAGAGCACTGTACTAAGCGCTTGGGAAGTACAAATTGGCAACATATAGAGACAGTCCCTACCCAACAACGGGCTCACAGTCTAGAAGGGGGAGACAGACAACAAAACATATAGAAAGGTGTCAAAATCGTCAGAACAAATAGAATTAAATGATCTGTGTCCAACCTGATGAGGTTGTATCTATCCCAGTACTTAGTACAGTACCAGGCACAAAGTGCTTAACAAAAACCATTAAAAAAAAAAGAAGGGTAGGGGTGGATGGGATTTACACCCTGGGTGAAAGTAAATTTCTTCATGATCTAAATGCTTATAAGTTTGACCTGAAAACCAAAGGGGCAAGGACTGCCCCTGGGTACTTCCTTGAAGCAATCTTGGAGAAATGCCAAAAATAGTGCCCTGCCCTCACTCACCTTCTCGGCTGAGCCTCCTCAGTTCCCAGACTTGCATTTGGATTTACTCCCTTTTTCACCCCTCCCTCAACCCCACATCACTTATGTACACATCCATAATGCATTAATTTATATTAATGTCTGTCTCCTCCTCTAGACTCTAAGTTCCTTGGGGTCAGGGAACATGCCTACCAGCTATTACATTATACTCTCTCAAGGACTTAGTGTAATTCTCTGCACAGTAAGTGCTCCATAAATATGATTGATTGATGGACTGATTATAAGGGCTGAGATTGATGAAGACAACTTCCCTATTTGCTGACTGCTTCCCAGTAGATTTATCACCAGGGAACTCTTCCTAATCTGATCTCTATTCTCATTTAATCATTCATTTAGTAGCATTTATTGAGCACTTACTGTGTGCAAAACACTAATAATAATAATTATTATTATGCTACTTGTTCATTCATTCATTCAATCATATTTATTGAGCACCTACTGTTTGCAGAGCACTGTACTAAGCACTTGGGAAGTACAAGTTGGCAACATATAAAGACGGTCCCTACCCAACAATGGGCTCACAGTCTAGAAGGGCTCACGGGCTCACAGTCTACTTGTTAAGCGCTTACTATGCGCCAAGCACCATTCTAAGCACTGAGTTAGATATGTCATTCAGGTTTGACATAGTCCCTGTCCCACATGGAGCTCACATTCTTAATCCCCATTTTACAGATGAGGTAACTGGGGCCTGGAGAAGTGCAGTGATTTTCCTAAGGTCACACAGCAGACAAGCGGTGGAGCAGGATCAGAACCCAGGGCTTTCTGAGTCCCAGGCCCATGTTCTATCCACTAAGCGATGCTGCTCCTCAATACTTAGGAGAATACAGTGTAACAATAAACGGGCACATTCCCTGCCCACTACAAGCTTACAGTCTAATTAATTATGGCATGTTAAGTGCTTACTATGTGCGAAGCACTTTAATAAGCGCTGGGGGGATACAAGGGCTCACAGTCTTAATCCCTATTTTACAGATGAGGTAACTGAGGCCCAGAGAAGTTGTGACTTGCCCAAAATCACACAGCTGACAAGTGGCAGAGCCGAGGTTAGAACCCATGACCTCTGGCTCCCAAGCCCATGCTCTTTCCATTGAGCCATGCTGCTTCTCTAGAGGGGGAGACAGACATTAATATAAATAAATTCCAGGAATTCTCCAGTTAAACCTAAGAAACATTCACTCAAAGTGCTAATAGCTAAAGTGCTATTAGCTATGAACAGCATGAGGACAAGCCCTGTGTCTCTTTCACTGAACTCTCCCAAGGATCTAAGTCCAGTGATCTGCCCACTTTAGCTGCTTAAAAGTTATGGGTAAATGACCGGATGAAGAGGGTAGAGTGAGACAAAGTTTTCAAGAATCAAAGCACTATTTTTCTTTGTTCCATGAAATCATATCACCATTATAAAAAATAGCATATGCATATATGATCAATCACTTGTTTTTATTGTGTATCCACTGTTCACAAAGTACTATACTAAGCACTTGGGAGAATACAAAAGAATAAATATACATGAACACTGCCCTCAAGCAACTTACAACAGAGCTGGGGAGACAGACACAAAAATAAATTACAGCCATGAGAAAGTAATAGACTATATAAGGCATGTATATCATATTAATTCCCATTTGGAAACAGGATTCTTCAATTCCTAATTGATATCCCAGAAGAATCAAAACAAATTTCAATAGAAAATGATAAAAATTAGCTTCAAAAAATTAGGTTCTCAACATGTAAAGATACTATTATAGAATTATTTTACATTAATGCCCAAGTTTTTCAAATGCCCTCAATATCTTTCTCCCCTTTATAGACTGTGAGCCCGCTGTTGGGTAGGGACCGTC
The DNA here is from genome assembly GCF_015852505.1 of Tachyglossus aculeatus. Classification (NCBI taxonomy): domain Eukaryota; kingdom Metazoa; phylum Chordata; class Mammalia; order Monotremata; family Tachyglossidae; genus Tachyglossus; species Tachyglossus aculeatus. Next base: position 7,282,294 of record NW_024044828.1, read on the forward strand.
TCTCTATATTGCCAATTTGGACTTCCCAAGTGCTTAGTACAGTGCTCTACACACAGTAAGCACTCAATAAATACGACTGAATGAATGAATGAATGAAAAGGCAGAGGGATTTGGTTAAAGTGTAGTTTTCTTCATAACCAGCACTGCAACCTTAGTTAATTAGCAACTACACTCTAGACTGTGAGCCCGCTGTTGGGTAGGGACCGTCTCTATATGTTGCCAACTTGTACTTCCCAAGCGCTTAGTACAGTGCTCTGCACACAGTAAGCGCTCAATAAATACGATTGAATGAATGAACAAAGATGTCTTGCATGAATCAATTGATTGTATTTATTGAGGGCTTATTATGTGCACAGCACTGTACTAAGCACATAGGACAGTACAATATAAAAGAGTTGGTAGAATGTTTCTTGCCCTCAGGGAACTTGCATATATGGAACAGCATGACAACTTTACTTCTTGGCAGCCTAGGAAGAATTACCACCTAACATTTACTTTTGTTCTCTCACTATAAATAAAATCCTCCATTAATCATTCAAACCAAAGCTTGCTAAGCACTAACTTACAATAACAGCTGTAAGCAGGTTGGGCAACCTGGCACAATGGAATGATAATATATAATGATTTTATTCTCTCAAGTGCCCAGCACAATGCTGTGCACAAAGAGCTCAATGCATAGTGATAACAATAATGATGGTACTTAAGTGTTTACCATGTGAAAAGCACTGTTCCCAGTGTTACCATATGTCAGTGACTCACATTTCAGTTTCTGATTGCCTGTCCACTTCAATCACAGGCTCCCCTTAGTTTCTGTGATGAGAGGAACTTCCAAAAAGATGCATAATCATTCAGTTTTTTTGTAGAAGGTGGGCTCAGAGGTGGCAGATACCTCTCCCATCATTCCTGCCTCAGAACAGAGTTGAATGCAAAGAATGGTCCTAATCGACTTTCCAGTCTGAACCATCTGGCATAGCAACACTTTTCTTAATGCTCTGAAGACCTCTGGGAAACAACGCCTCCACAGCTGATTCAAGGAGCAATAACATTCCTTGGCTCTGTGCCCTAATTTTAGAAATTTTAGTAGAATTCTTCACTTCTGGTTTCAAAGGAACTGGCTAGGCAACACCCAATCATTTTTCCTTTGATTAATTTTTTCAATAGTAGTAACTGATTGAACGCTTACTGTGAGCAGAATGCTGTGATAAACGTACTACTCACATGCAGACAGTGTAGGGACTGAAGGGACAGTCCATTTTCCTGTAAGGAGGTGGCAGAAGAGAAATGAGTGTCTCTAGGTCTTTGTTCCTCATTGTGTACACAGAAATACACCTTTTTTTATGTAGAATCACATTTCATACTGTACTAGTAGCTTTTAACATTCACTGCTCATTTCCCTTGGTATCTCTGAACATTCCCAAAGCCGCTACTCAAGGAGAGCCACCCAGATCTGGAAAATATTTTAATGTCCATCTGCTCCTGTACACTGCAAGCTTCTTGTGGGCAAGAACATGTCTAGCAACTCTAATGTAGTGTACTTTCCCAAGTGCTCTCCACACAGTCAGCGTTCTGTAAATACTACTGACTGATTGATCTCTCTATGCACTCCAGAGGCAGTCCTGATCAAACACACTTACCTGTCCAGAGTCCTGAAATATTGTCAGCAAAGAGGTTGAGAGGAAATGTGCTTGGCACATAGTAAGCACTTAAATACCAGAATTATTACAGGTAGGGACTGTGTTTATCAACTCTGTTGTATTGTACTCTTCCAAGTGCTTCGTATAGTGTTCTGCACAGAATAACTACTCAGTAAATACCATTGATTGATTGGATGTGAAAGAAACTTGATGGTAAAATTAGTCAATCAACGGTATTTACTGATCCATTACTGTGGGCAGACACTGTACTTGGGAGAGTACAATATAACAATATAAAATTAGTAATACTATAACAATGTAATATTAGTTCGACATTACAAGTAGGAGTGGAAGATTTATTTGAGACTGTCATTATTTCTTAGTCCTCCTAATATGCATGGAAAAGCAAATAGTTGCCCTTGCACTTGGATTTGCAGATTTGCACCCTTTATTCACCTGTCCCTCAGCCTCACAGCACTTATGTTCCTATGCATAATTTGTTTCTGTATATGAATGTCTGTCTCCCCCTCCAGACTGTAAGCTTGTTGTGGGCAGGAAACTTGTCTACCAACTCTGATATACTGTACTCTCCCAAGCACTTAGTATAGTGCTCTGCACACAGTAAGCACTCAATGAATATGACTGATCATGTAATATATATAATTTCATAAAAGTCCTTAAGAAATGCTTTTGAAACATATATGAAATGCAAAGGCATTATATGTATATGAAGAGCACACAGAGTCTTAAAAACCTAACTGTAGACTAGTAAGCATTTTACAGATGTCATAAGATGAAGGCTACCAATAATATTTCTCAGTGTCTCTGTATGAAATTATGTATCACCTTCAATATCACATGTATATGGTGCTTCTGAGAATCATTTAATCACTGACCTCAGGCCGAATGTTGGCTAGATTTAATTGAATTCTGATATTTTACAGCCTCTTATATTAGAGAAAAAGAACTGACAATGTCAAATAATGTCACAGCCAATGTTCTCTATTATTAATAGAGGTTTAATTAGAAATCTTTCTGCGCATTGCTCATTGGTGCTTCATTTCAGATTATTCTTTTATTTCTCTTTAGGTGGGTCAGGATGCCTTCTAGGTTTGCAGAGCAACTCTGCGAGTATTGTTTGCCAACATCAGTCAATAGTATTTACTGAGTGCTTACTGTGTGCAGAGCACTCCACTACTAACCCGCTGTCTCCATTACTTACTTGCTGTATGACCTTGGGCAAGGCACTTAACTTATCTGTGTCAGTTCCCTCCTATGCAAAATGGGGATTTAAATCTGTTCTCAGTCCTAAACTGAGCCCCATATGGGACATGATTATCTTGTAACTACCCCAATCAACCAACTGTATTTACTGAGCACTTATTGAGACAGATATTAATATAAATAAATACATTTTGGCTATGTGCAGAAGTCCTGTGGCTCTGAGGGAGTGAAAATGAATAAACGGAGCAAATCAAGGTGATGCGAAAGTGAGTGAGAAAACCTTCTCACTGTTCCTCAATCTCACCTATCTTTGCCACCAACCACTTGCCTACATCCTGCCTCTGGAAAGCCCTCCCTCCTCAAATCCAATGGACAATTACTCTCCCCCTTTTCAAGGCCTTATTGAAGGCACATCTCCTCCAGGAAGACTTCCCTTGCTAGGTCACCCCACCCTCTTTCCTCTTCTCTCACTTCCTTCCGTGTCACAATGACTCTCTCTCCCTTTGTTCCTCCCTCCTCCCAGGCTCACAGCACTTATGTACATATCAGTAATTTATTTATTTATTTATATTAATTTATGTCTCCCCCTGTTCTAGACTCTAAACTCATTGTGGGAAAAGAATGTGTCTGTTTATTGTTGTACTGTAATAATAATAATAACAATAATGATAGCATTTGTTAAGTGCTTACTATGTGCCAAGCAGTGTTCTAAATGCTGGGATAGTTACAAGGTAATCAGGCTATCCCTCGTGGGGCTCACAGTCTTAATCCCCATTTTACTGATGAGGTAACTGAGGCACTGTGAAGTTAAGTGACTTGCCCAAAGTCACACAGCTGACAAGTGGTGGAGTCGGCATTAGAACCCACAACCTCTGACTCCAAAGCCCATGCTCTTTCCACTAAACCAAGCCGTTTTGCTAATTTTTCCTCTCCTCCTCCCCTCCCTCCACCCTACCCCTTTCCCCTCCCCACAGCACTTGTATATATTTGCACATATTTATTACTTTATTCATTTTGTTAATGATGTGTATATAGCTATAGTTCTATTTATTCTGATAGTACTGACAGCTGTCTACTTGTTTTGTTGTCTGTCTCCCCCTTCTAATAATAATGGCATTTGTTAAGCACTTACTATGTGCAACGCACTGTTCTAAGCACTGGGGAGAATACAAGGTGATCAGGTTATCCCACGTGGGGCTCACAGTCTTAATCCATTTACAAATGAGTAACTGAGGCACAGACAAGTTAAGTGACTTGCCCGAAGTCACACAGCTGACAAGAGGCCGAGCTGGGATTAGAACCCATGACTTCTGACTCCCAAGCCTGTGCTCTTTCCACTGAGCCACGCTGCTTCCCTTTCTAGACTGTGAGCCTGTTGTTGGGTAGGGACCATCTCTATACGTTGTCGATTTGTACTTCCCAAGTGCTTAGAACAGTGCTCTGCACACAGTAATTGCTCAAGAAATATGATTGAATAAATGAATGAATGATTATGGTATTTGTTAAGCACTTACTATGTGCCGAGCACTGTTCTAAGCACTGGGGTAGATATAAAATAATCATGTTGTCCCATGTGGGCTTCAGAGTTAATCCTCATTTTACAAATGAGGTAAATGAGAGAAGTTAAGTGACTTGCCCAAGGTCACACAGCGGACAAGTGGCAGAGCCAGGATTAGAACCCACATCCTCTGACTCCCAATCCCATGCTCATTCCACTAAGCCATGCTGCTTCTCTGTACTTGTTACTCTCCCAAGTGCCAAGTATAATGCCTATAGGCATTATAATGCCTACAGTAAGCACTCAAATATGATTGAATGAATGAAAAGAAATGAGAGCTTGTTGGGAAAGGCCTCTTGGAGGAGATGTGCCTTCAATAAGGCTTTGAAGATGGGGAAAGTAATTTTCTGTCAGACATGAAAAGGAAGGGCATTCCAGGCCAGAGGCAGGATGTGGGCAAGAGATTGGTGGCGAGATAGATGACATCAAGGTACATTGAGAAGGTTAGCATTAGAGTGAAGTATGCAGGCTGGGTGGAGCGCAGGGGGTAGTAAAGTGAGGTAGGAGGGGGCAACATGATTGAGTGTTTTAAAGCCAATGGTAAAGAGGCAATGAAGATTTACTGGGTCAGAGACCCAAAAATGACAGAGAGATTTGGGTCCTGGATTGTGTACACTGCATATGTGAATACGTTCAAAACAAACAAAAGAAATCCACTTCTTCACACATTATGGATTTTGTTACCACACAGGCTGAAAACTATTAGTAGTCTCAAGGGGGTTTGGCTATATTCCTGGATGAGTGATATGTCTTGGACTGCAGAGAGAGAAATGTTCAGGTAAATAGATGCAAATGTACCTGTTTAGATGGATGTTGACAACAGCAGCCGTTAATGCTATTCTTCCAAGTGGCATCCTGGTGGTTCTTGTGGAGACAGAATTCTGAGCTGCGTGGTCTGACCCAATAATGGTGTGCTTATGAAATTCAGAATCCTCAAATGGGAAACATTAAACAACCCATTGTGTTCTGGGCAGTGAACTCATCAAGGGGGCACCAGTGAACTCTATATGAAATCCGTGCCCACATGAATCACACACAAATATTAGGCATATATCACTGGGCTTGCATATCCAGCTGGGCCATTCTCATCATTAGCCATCAAGAAGGCAGCTAACTGGGGCTGCCAATTAAACTCCAATGTAAAACTTACTACTCTAATTAAATCGCCAAAATGTACTTCAAACCTTTAGCAGGTCATTTGCCTTTCAGAAATGTCCAGGATAATGGACTATGCTTGGAAACTTCCCAAAATCATCAAAAAAGTCAATAGATCAAAAACGTCAGGCTGTCTGCTATTATTTAAAATTCAAAATCTGGTGCCAAACAGTGATTTAGTACTGTTTACCTACTGTTAAAGTGTTCTTTTTAACTTTGGGGCACTTCTTGAATTACTATCACAGCTGTTTGCTGAGGTGAATGAGGCACCGCACCCCCTATCAGACTGCTAGTTGATTCTATCAGTCCCATAAGCAGCTGCATCATTATCTCCAGAAGGGGTCTTTCATCCCAAATTTTGTAACCTATGTATGTTTTTTGTACTCTCTCCAGTGTGACAAGTACCATCCAGCAGGCTTTACACCATTATTTCCACTGAGAACCTGTAATCACTTTCCGCAAGTAATACTTGAGACAGTTTAACTGATTAAAGGCCAACTGTATTAGATGGTGAAAACATTTCACTCTCAAAAAAACTGCAGGCAATATCATGTTCTTGCAAGAGACTTATTGGGAGATGCTGTGTTTAAGGCATTTGCTATGCTAAAATGATTTTGATTTAAACTTGTAAAACCCATCCGTTAATCAGTTCTGCTCAATTTCCTCCTTTAAAAATGAACTCTAATATCATAGCTGTCCATCCTCCCTCCAATCTGGTATGGTTTTAGAGCTTGGTATTCAAACAATCTGTCAGATGGAAGATGCAATTCAATGTTAAGAATGTGTGTCAACATCATCTTCTGGAGCCTTAACAATAAAGGCAATCAGTGAACAAAAATCCTGCCTAGACAAGTGGAACTTCTGATCTCAAATCTGGATCCAAAAGTCATAGCCCCTCAATAAGATTTCAGGACAAGTACCATCTAAATTCAATCAGTGATATTTATGGAGTGCTTACCGCATGCTGAGCACAGTAGTAAGAACTTAGGAAAGTACAACAGAGTTGGTAGACCTGTTCCCTGACCACCAGCTTACAGACCAAATGCTGCTGATCTGGGGGTGTGGTGAATATCAAGTGCTCAAGGGATACAGATCTAAGGGCAAAGGTGACACAGAAGGGAGTCACTGAAGGAGAAATGAACCCTTAGTCAGGCAAAGCCTTTTGGAAGAGGTATGATTTTATAGGAGGACTTTGAAGGTAGGATAGTGGCCTGTCAGTATAAAAGGGAGGAAACTACAGGCCAGAGGCAGGGTGTGGGCAAGGTGTTGGTGGTGGGATAGAAGAAATAAAGGTACAGAGAGTAGGTTGGCTTTAGCGGAGTGGAGTGTGTGGGCTGGGGTGTAGGAAATCAGCTAAAATAGGAAAGGGCTAGCAGATTGAGTGATTCAAAGCCATTGGTAAGGAGCTTTTGCTTGATGTGGAGATGGATGGGCAACCACTAGAGGTTCTTGAGGAGTTGGAAGCCAGGCACTGAACTCTTTTTAAAAAAGAAAAAGATCCAGGCAGCAGACTGGAGGGAGGAGAGACAAAAGGCAGGGAGGTCAGTGAGGAGGCTGATTCGATAGTCAAGGCGAGATACAAGTGCTTGGATGAGCATGGTAGCAATTTAGATGGAGGGTCAAAGAGTGGATTTTGGCAATGTTGTGAATAAGAGAATGAAAAGTGATTCTCAGAAAAGAATGCAGCTCAAAATATGAAAGACAGATTTGGAAATTCTCAATAAGGACGATAGCTATCTCGTAAGGAATCCCACAATCTTAGGTTAATGACTCTTAATTGAGATATTTCTAGTGTCATTTGCAGACACCCACACTGGAAGGCATCTGTTATTGCTCTCACATCTCTACTGAATGGAGACAGCTTCAGCACTGTCACCATTTCATAATAATGATGGCTTTGTGAAGCACTTACTATGTATCAACAACTGTACTAAGCCCTGGGGGCAGATACAGCCCTTATCACAAATGGGATCACACTCTAAGAAGGAAGGAGAACAGGTATTTTGTTTCCAATTTACAGATCAGGAAATTGAGGCAAAGGAAGAGACTGGACTTGTCCAAAGTCACACAGCAGGTAATTGGCAGAGCTAAGATGATGACTTGACTCCTCTGATTTCCAATCCTTTGGTCTTTCCAACAGGCTACACTGCACTTCCTTAGTCCCTTAAGCATCAATAACTATTTTCCTTACCAACTGATTATTTATGGGCATTGGTGTACTTACTAGAAAATACCTATTCCAGGAAACAAAATGCTATCCAAGGGTTTGAAAAGAGTGAATGCACTTACAAAGTGCGTATACTTCACTTTTTGCTTATTGTTAAGTTCCAGCCTGACATTATTGCTATTATTGTTGAGTTGAACTCTGCTTCTGCCTAGGCTAAAAAAAAAGTTGAATATCCAAAGATGGTGCCTAGGATGAATTAACTGGGGATAGAGGGCAAGACTCCCAGGCCCCAGAGCCAATTATTTACTTCCATCTAGCAGCTAAATGGAGAAGTGCCCAATCAATAAGTCTGCCAGCCACCCCAAGTGCTTACTGTACGCTTACTGTGTGCACAGCACTGTATTAAGTGCTTGGGAGAGTACAACAGAGTTCCTACAGAGTTGGTAGACACGTTCCCTGCCCACAATAAGTTTACAGTCTACAGGGTGAATAACAACTCCCAGCTCAAGGATTCTGTGAAGCTAAGACAAGATCAATTACTTATTCAATGGTTATTCTGTACAGTGAACTGGGAAAAGAGGAAATGACTGAAGTAAAAGTACTTGGGAAAAATTAAAACACCAAACAAATGCAATGCCCAGGTGGAATGGGGAGGACCCGTTCTCCTCTCTTCCTTGGGGTAAATTCCTGGAGTTCCCCTGCAATGTACAACAGCCTTGATAAATTGGTGAGTTGGTGAGATTTTTTGCTATGACAACTAATTGTTATTATAACAGCAGCAGGAGTAAGCTAGAGACTGTAAACTGTAATCTGTAGACTCTTTGAGGGCAGGGATAGCATCTACTAAATCCACTGTATCACATTCTCCCAAGTGCTTAGCACAATGCTCTGCAAACACAAAACCTTCAATAAATTACCATTAATAGTGCAACTATCCATAATATTAGTACACAAAGTGTGTACATTATTGACTTCCCATTGGAAACAGCCTTTTTCAACCTGCCTGAGTGTCAAGTATTTTATGTGAAATCACGGTTTTAATGATACCCCCAAAATGGCATCTACATTGACTACTGATAGTCATGAATTAGCATTTGATTACCCAAAGGTTCTTTTTTACCACCCTAGGTCCTATGATCAATGCATACTTTTAGCCCAATGTTCAGTATGTCTGCGTATATCAATGATCTGCATGTGTTCTGTACAAATTCTTAGAGGAAACACTCCATATTCACAATGGCCTCCAGGAGACTATAAATGTAACAGCATGTTTCCCCTTTGATTAATAAATGGAAAATGACTTTTAATTCAGATAATATTTAAATATTTTAAAATTCCATAACTATCACCAAAAATGCTTAACCCAGAACTGTAGTCTTCCCATTAGGGAAAAATTCATCCAATTTATTATGCTAACTTATTCTTCAGAAGTACATTTTTTTCCAGTAGCAGTCTACCTTAATTATCTTTTAATCCCTGATACAGTCCAACCTCCTAGATTGTCTTTGCTAAATGTGATCATCTCTTTCTCTCTTTAGTGTCCCAAATGACTATATATGTATACATATTAATTGTGGGCTGTTTCCATAAAGGATGGGAGAAGTGTATCTTGCTTCTCTTTGAAAATTGAGCAGGGGGTGGAGAGGGAGGAGGAGGAAGAGGAAATAGGTTCTGGGCAATAAGCACCTTGTAGGCAGGGAAAAAAACACATCACTCAGTGCTTTGCACATAGTAAGTGCTTAATAAATGCCATTATTATTATTATTCTGAACTTTCTAAATGCCTAGTACAGTCAATGAACCAAGTGGACACTCAATAAATGCCGTTACTACTGCCATTACTACTACTGTATGTGAGAAGCTTGCTCAGATGGCTTTCATTTTATTGTGGCGGTTGAGACCATTTTCATGCTCCACCTCCTTCAAGTCTCTCCCACTATTGTTCAAGTAGGGTGAGAATTTGCCAGACCTTTATCCGTGTCCCTTGCCACCCTCTCTCCTTCCTCATCCTCATTCTACTCCTCATCCTGCTCCCCAATTTTTCTCCTGGGATAAAGACTTGGGCCTGCCGGGAGAGTTGGAAGCTTCCACTCGTGAGCACTTTGCCCCACTGCCTCCATGTAAGTCAGTTGATCTGGGTATCCTGATGCTAAAACATGACCTGAGATACTGCTTTAGAGTAACCCACTTAATTTAGTGCACTGGAAGCACTAAATTGCCCATGTCTTCCTTGTCATGCCCCATGTGGAATAGGGAGTGGATCTGTTACATTTCCACCTATCCTAGGTGGACTCTTTGGGAAACAGAGTGGCCTAATGGAAAGAACACGGCCCTGAGAGTCAGAGGGCCTGGGTTCTAATCCTGGCTCAGATACACATCTGTTATATGACCTTGGGCAAATCGCTTATCTTCTCTGTCCCTCACTTCCCTCATCTGTAAAATGGGGATTACTTAGATAGCGAGCCCCAGAAGGGAAAGGGACCATGTCCAACCATATTAACTTGTAATTACTCCAAGGCTTGGGGTACAGTGCTTGGCACATAGAAGGCACTTAACAAATACTATATCAATCAATTGTATTTATTGAGCACGTACTGGATGCTGAGCATTCTACTAAGCATTTGGGAGAGTACGATATAACACACATTCCCTGCCTATAATAAGCTTACAGTCTAGAGGGGCAGACAGACATTACTATAAATAAATAAAGTATATGTACATATGAGCTGGGGTTGGGGAGTGAAAAAAGGGAACAAGACAGGGCAACGCAGAAGGGAGTGGAAGTAGAGAGGGCTTAGTCAGGGAAGGCCTTTCATAGAAGATGTGCCTTCAATATGGCATTGAAGAAGGGGAGCAGAATTGTCTGATGAATATGAGGAGGGTGGGGTAGAGGAAGAAAAATGCAGCTGTAAACTGTTTCTTCTTATAAGGTATATATGGACAGTCAATCAATTGTACTGACTGAACACTTACTACGTGCAGAGCACTATACGGAGCATTTGGGAGAGTACAACAGAATCAGCAGATATAGCCCCTGCCCATAATGACCTTACATATTGATATGAGCCTGATTTGTAAAACTGAAGTGATTCATAAAATATTAATGATATGATGCTTATATCCCTGTACATCCATAATGTAAGTTTTTTTCTTTTTCTATGATGTATTACTTTCCCAAAAATATAATCCCCAAATGGACAATCGTTGAATAGACCTCCACAGCCCCTATGAAGTTTCAGACATTATAGTAGTTTGTTACCTGAGGATCCTCTCTCCAAATCTCCAAGGTGCTTATTGCCCAGAACCTATTTCCTCCTCCTCCCTCTCCACCCCCTGCCCAATTTTCAGATTCTCCTTCCCTCCCAGATATCACAGCATTCTGTTTACCAAAAATTCCTGTTAATAATAAAACAACCTATCCGGAAACAATAATAAAAAAATGCAATCCCACACAATTAGCAGCATTTAGCAACTATCTGTCATTTCTCTGATGTCTAATAGGTGTTAACATTTGTATTCAAAGGCGATAGTTGGCACTTCCTTCTCTCCCCTGCTTCTTCCAGTCCTTCCTAAGTAATCACGAATAGGGCCTCAGGTTCAACTAGATTCATCTTAAGAGAAAACAGGTGAAGTGAATCCAAGGACTGCTTAGCCTCAGGGAAGCTATGGTTAAAGCCCAACAATGAAGACTATGCATTTCAGATGTCAGAATTTCCGGGAAGGAAATGATCTGACTCTGAATTCAGCCACAGTGATCATGTTCCTTTCATTCAGTCAAAGCTAATAATAATAATGGCATTTAGTAAGCGCTTACTATGTGCAAAGTACTATTCTAAGTGCTTGGGTGGTTACAAGGTGATCACGTTGTCCCATGGGGCTCACAGTCTTAATCCCCATTTTACAGATGAGGTAACTGAGGCACAGAGAAGTTAAATGACTTGCCCAAAGTCACACAGCTGAAAACTGGCAGAGCCAGGGTTTGAACCCATGACCTCTGACTCCAAAGCCCGTGCTCTTTCCACTAGTTATTGGGCACTTACTGTGTGCAGAACACCGTACTAAGCGCTTGGGAGGGTACAATGCAATAATAAACAGACACAATCCCTGCCCACAATGAGTTTACAGTCAGGAGGACCGTAGGCACCAGGACTCGGAGTTTGCTGGAAGCACTCTGGAACTTGGTTCTCATAAGAGATAAAGTCCTGGCAAGGCTGTTACACTGTGAAAAATGTCATTTTTCCCTTTATAATGGTATTTAAGTGCTTACTATGTGCCAGGCACTGTTCTAAGTGCTGCGGTAGCAATGCAGGCAATCAGTTTGGATACAGCCTACATCCCTCATGGGGCTCACAATCTTAATCCCTGTTTTACAGATGAGGGAACTGAGGCACAAAGGAGTTAAGTGACTTGACCAAGGTCACCCAGCAGACAAGTGGCAGAGCTGGGATTAGAATCCAGTTCTTCTGACTCCGCGGCCCGTGCTCTATCCACTAAGCCACGCTGCTTCCTGTCTGGCCAAGGCAGTAACACTTTCATCCATTGGGGAGCTGTGGGCCTGCCCATGTGGCCGTCTGTCAGGGATAGGTTGCAGAGCCCCCTCCCGACCCAAGCTGACTCTTGGTCACCAGCAGCCTGAGCCTGAAGACCAACCTGTACTTCCCAAGCGCTTAGTACAGTGCTCTGCACACAGTGAGCCCTCAATAAATACTATTGAATGAATGAATGAAGAGGCAGGGCTTGGAGGTGGAACCCGGCCATGTCTGGGTCGGTCCGGTCCCTTCCCTCTAGACTGTAAACTCCATGTAGGCCAGGAATGTGTCTGTTATATTGAACTCTCCCAAGCGCTTAGCATCAATTCATTCATTCAATAGTATTAATTTTTTTAATGCATTTGTTAAGCGCTTACTATGTGCAAAGCACTGTTCTAAATGCTGGGGAGGTTACAAGGTGATCAGGTTGTCCCACGGGGGGGCTCACAGTCTTAATTCCCATTTCAGAGATGGGGGAACTGAGGCCCAGAGAAGTTAAGTGACTTGTCCTGTCACACAGCTGACAATTGGCGGAGCTGGGATTTGAACCCATGACCCCTGACTCCAAAGCCCGTGCTCTTTCCACTGAACCACACTGCTTCTCTACTGTTCTAAGCGCTGGGGAGGTTACAAGGCAATCAGGTTGTTCCTCAGGGGGCTCACAGTCTTAATCCTCATCTGTAAAATGGGCACAGACTTGCCCAAAGTCAAACAATGGACAATTGGTGGAGCCGGAGTTTGAACCCATGACCTCTGACTCCAAAGCCTGTGCTCTTTCCACTGAGCCACGCTGCTTCTTGTTAATTGAGTGCTTACTGTGTGCAGTTCACTGTACTAAACTCTTGTTAAGTAAAATTCAGCAACAGAGACAATCCCTGCCCACAATGGGCTCACAGTGCTCAGCACACAGAAAGCCACCAATAAATACGATTGACTGACTTGAAGAGAGCTAACTCTGTGATTACTCCCTCCACCCCCACACTGTCCAGCACAATGTCCTCACCCCACCCTGGAGAAGCATGGGTCCTGCTGTTCACAGAGGTACCCACTGATGCCTCTCAGCCTCTGCCCCACCTGAGCCTGACTACGAGGCCAAAGGAGGTGGCCATGGCCAGCTGGCTCTCTTTTCCCTTCAGTCCTCACTCAATCAAGCAGTGGTTTTTACTGAGTGCTTACTGGGTGATGGGCACCATACTAAGCTCTTGGGAGAGTACAGTATAATAGAGTGGGTAGACACGTCCTGTGCCCACAACAAACTCATTCCTTTCCTGCAGATGCCACTGGGATGCTCAGGACTGGAGCTGGGGGTTGGGTGTTCCAGGGAGGAGGAAGGAATTCTCGACTTCAAAAGGAAGGAGTGGAGAGGTCCCTTTCTGAACCAAGGATAAGAGCCAGACACCTACCTAGAATCCCACAATCAATCAAACAATCAATGGTCTATTCTGAGCACTTACTGAGTGCAGAGCACTGTATTAAGTGCTTGGGCAAGTACACTATAACAGAGTTGGTAGACACGTTCTCTGCCCACAAAGTACTTACAGTTAACAGTCTTCACAAGTGTCCCATACCTCCTTTCTCAGTGTGCAAACTATTCAGGGATTCTAAATAGATTTGTTCCACATCCTTTTTGGTGTGACAACAACATTTGGTAGGAGCTTACTATGTGCCAAGCATTTGAGCTAAGTACTGAGTAGTTGAGGCATACAAAATATGGATGAAAAATCTGAAAGATCTAAAATTAAAGCATTAGAAATACCCAGATCTTACTGATGAAAAAGCAATAGTTCTAAATCCAAATGAAGGGTCCCAACAATTTCCTACCGAAATAAGTAGGTAAAACAGAATAACACTGAGTAATTTGGACACACAGCTAAATGCTCCATTACAAATAACAGAGATTTGACAGTGTAAATACAGCTCTACTGAAATTGAGAGCAACAAAAATGTAAGTACCACCAGGGCTGTGGAACTGGGGCAACAGTAAAGATATTTTGTCCAAAAATAAAATGAAATTCACAAAAAGCAGAGCTTTTTGTATTTTTGTTTTGATTTCAAATCTCATTCTGCTGTAGTCTTTGAGTTGGCATCTTTTGTTTCCTCCCTAAAACCTCTGAAAGCAATTCATTATTAGACTCTGAAATACAACGGACAGATGCTTCAGTTGGAATTGAATTGTGATTCCCATATTAACAGCGTTTATGGGTTTGAAACTATTTCAAATATCTTTAAATCTCTGCAAGAGCCTTAATTTAAAACCTTGAACCAAGTGAGACCTTTTGCCTCCTGCATTCAGAACAAAAGATTCCAGGAAACCTGTTCCAGTAATTATGTTTTGTCCATATTATAGTTTCCCTTAGGGTTCCAATATGCCCAGCACTGTGAAACATCAAGGTTTAATAATATTTTGTTTCTGGAAGTGAAGGGAAAGTATGTCATTCTTTATCAGTCTGGTCCCTGCTATGCAACTTAGCCCCCTGTAAAATTGTTAAATATTTTATCAACTTTTTTCACTGGCTACATTTTCAATGCCGCATTATCAAAGATCTATCTATCACACTAATGGACAAAATCAAGAAAGTAGGCTTTAAGGCCTTCTACAAATCAGTTGACTCTGGTTTATTCATTCTAACCAGGACCTGGGCTATCTTGGCAACTGAAATTACACTGATAATCCACAAATTTGAAATCCTTTCTCAACAACCAGTTCATGTACTTTTGCCAGAGAGACAAGCAAGTAGCAAAACTGGCCAGTTTCAATTTAGGCCACTATTTCTATATGCCTCAGTTTCCTCATCTGTAAAATGGGGATTTAATAACAGTTTTCCCTCCTAGACTCTGAGCCCAATGTGGGGCTCACTGTCAGTCTGACTCTGTCTGATTACCCAGTAACTCAGCTCAGTCCTTCATAAATGATAAGCTCTCAACAAATGCTATTATTACGGCATTTAAATACAGCCACCAGAACCACTTATATACATATCAATTTATGCACGCTACTATTTAACCATTTATTTTCTTTCCCTTGTCTGTCTTTTCATTATTTCTCTTCCTAACTCTTGATTTAATCACCAGATCTTTTCCTCTTCTCTCTAAATACATATCCTTTTTCATCTGTTGATTTTGGCTTTTACTCCATTGTTTTTGCCTCTCCCTTCTATTTATCTTTCTTTATCGTTTACTATTTGTTAGTTACTTAATGTCGAATTCACTTAAAATATATTGCGCCTAAAATCCCAAGAAACAGCATGGCCTAATGAATAGAGCATGGGCCTGGGCGTCAGAAGGACCTGGGTTCTAATCCCAACTCTGCCACTTGTCTGCTGTGTGATCTTCGGCAAAGTCACTTCACTTCTCTGTGTATCAGTTACCTCATCCGTAAAATGGGGATGAAAACTGAGCCCAGTATAGGATAGGGACTATGTCCAAACCAATGGGCATGGATTTGGGAGTCAGAGGACATGGATTCTAATCCCAGGCTCTGCCACTTGTCTGCTTTGTGACCTTGGGTAAGCAATTTAACTTCTCTGGGCCTCAGTTACCTCATCTGTATAATGGCGATTAAGACTGTGAGCCCCACATGGGACAACCTGATTATCTTGTATCTATGCCAGTGCTTAGAACAGGGCTTGGTACATAGTAAACGCTTAACAAATACCATCATTATTATTATCTACCCCAGTGCTTAGTACAGTGCCTGGTACCTAGTAAGCACTTAATAAATACCATAATTATTATTAATGCCTCCTTTTTAACTGTCTGGTTGTATTCAATACTTAGTTGCCCTCCTTTCCCATGCAGATTCTTTCCACTTTCTCCTTTGCTTCATTTCTGCTCCTCTGCCTAGGCAATGATATGCTTATTTTAGGATGGGCTATCAATTTTTCAAAAGCACCTTAAGCCCTCATTTCAGTCATTCGTCTAGCACTAAGTGCCAGGTCTAGGAATCAGGAGTTTAGCTGCAGCTGGGAGAACTAAGACAGCTACATAACCTCTCTGTGTCTCAGTTTCCTCTTCTGCCAAATGAAGATAAAAATGCCTACCTTAAAGGGATGTTGTACCCTACCTTAAAGGGATATCCCACATTCCCACATTTGTCTGTCCCCGGATCCTATCAGATTTTCTTTCACAGTGTTTCTAGAATCTGGCCCTTCCTCTCCATGAAAGAATGTTCTGGTGTGATTATTGAATTGGCCTTCTCACTCATCACCCTGCCTTTAGCCTTTCCCTGGCCCAGTCCGTACTCCAGTCCTCTCCCTGGATTAGTATCCTGAAACACTGTTCTGCATATATCTCTCTATTTCTCAAAAAACTCCAATTCATTTATTCACCCATTCATTCTTCTCCACATCTAGGGAAAACTCCTAACCATTTTCTATGAAGCACCTAATGAGCTTCTCCTTCCTCTTGATCCGCTCTTTCATCACCTGGCTCACATTCTTTATGAGCCTCAAGCTTGTCTGTTCAATGTACCTCATTCCTGCCTGAAACTCCTTTGCCCTTCACATCCAGCAGAGCATACTCTTCCCATCATCAAAGCCCTTCTGGCATTACATCTCTTCCAAGAGGCTTAATTTCTTTCTCTCCCCAGGTTATGTCCCACTTCAATTAATCAATGGTATTTATTGGGCACTTATTATGTGTAGAGCACTGTACGAAGTGCATGAGAGATACAATACAATAACACAATAGTCTCAACCTTCTGTGACTCTTTGGCATATATCTTATGTATCATTAGGCGGTACATAAGAAGCAGTTTGTGAGCTCCTTGAGGGTAGGATCCATGCTTATTAACTCTACTAAGTGTTCATTCAACAGGAATTAAACACCCATTTTGCAGATTATGAAACCAAGGCATAGAGAAATTGAGTGACTTGCCCAAGATCACACAGCAAACAGGTGGTACATCGAGGTGTAAAACTCAGGTCCTCTGACTCCCAGGCCTGGGCTCTTTCCACTAGGACGCTACTTCTTTTGACCTTAGGGTAGCCTTCTTCTCAGTGCTTCATCATCATCATAATAATAATTGTGGTATTTGTTAAGCAGTTACTATGTGTCCAGTGCTGTACTTACCTCTGGGGTAGATATGAGATAATCAGGACAGATACAGTCCCTATCCCACAAGGGGTTCACAGTTTAAGGTTTCCTCAATTTTCCTCATGTGTAAAATGGGATCAAATGCCTGTTTTCCCTCCCCTGAAGACTGGGACCCTCATGATTACATTATATCTACAGTGCTGGGCCCAGAGTCAGAACTTAACAAATAACATTATTATTGTTATATCTTCTCCACCAGCTAACAAGCATGTCCTCCACCCCTCCCCCCACAAAATGTAATTTCTCTTTTTCTTCCCTCTCTGATCCAATTTGCTGCTCATTTACTATTTATTAACTCTGTCCTCTGAAAGTTCCCTCTTATTACCATATCACCTTCAGCTGAGCACAGAGGCGTGTTTTGATTTCTCAAACATGGGCAAAAGACCATTCTCCCATTCCTACTTCATAAGTCAGTTGAGGTGTAGAACACCTCAGACTTGCCCTTCCTTTTTACCCCATACAAAAAAAATCTGTGGCAAATTCAGAAAGACTAGATTCACCTTCAACAAAGCTACTTTCCAAAAGGTGTCTTTACCAATAACCGCACTTTGTTTCTGCCCCCCATGCCTTCCCCTGAGATGCTGGAGTGTTTCGGAGCCAATAATTCTGCCTTATTTTGCTTTCCCTTGACTCAAATAGCAGTGTGCTTGTTTCTGGCTTTCTTTTCCCTTCCATAACGTATGTCCTATATGCTTCACTGCACTGTCTTTACTGTGAAGAAAATATAGCTCAGAGAGGAAATGAAAATCAAATTCAGAAGTCCCCTGAGAGCTGACCCAAATTCTCAAATGACAGAATAAAAATGCAGCATCTAGCAGCAGTGATCCAGACGATCAGAAGATTCTCTAATAATTCAAATGTCACCCGGTTTACCATCCAGCTTTGAAGAACTTGGAAAATGGGCAGACAATTAAAACAAAACTAATACAACAATCCCCAGGAGGCAGAATCAACAAGAAGGTTCTGAGGCTCTCCAGGACAAAATTGTTGTTATTATTTCCTTTGTCCTGGTTTATAGACATCCACACTGCTATGCTGTTCTTAGCAGTATATGAGTGAAGCAGCAGGTACTAGTGAAAGCAACTAGGCAGGCTATGTTGCCTACTCTAAGGAAATTCTCTACCCATGGAAGGTGGTATGTATTTGCAGTTTACCTGTAGAGGCCTGAGGCTTTTTATTGGATTCCCATTGTAAAGCAACGTACAAAAAAGCCTGATTTGTTCAGATCTGAGGGCCTGATTTTCATTTCTAAGCAGTAAAATCCTATTCTATTAAAAACATCCATTTCCCAACCTTGTGCTCCTTTCATTCTATGTCACCTATGCACTAGGGTTTGTACCCTCTAAGACCTTTGTTCATCACCCAAACCTGTCTCCACAATGCTTACATACATATCCTATTACTCTGTTGCTTCCCTGTCTGTAATTTATTGTAATATCTGTCTCCCCCCCAGTACACTGTAAGCTTCTTGAAGACAGGAATCATGTCTACCAACTCTATGGTCCTCTCCCACACACTTAATGCAGTGCTCTGCCTCCAGAAGCCTCAATAAATACCACTGATTGATTATTTGATTGAATGGGACCAGATCAATCACAGCCTAGATTAAGAGTGTGTCCACAGGAATGGACATGCTAGGGCATCAGGAGGCCATCAAAAGAGAATGTGTGTGGGTAAAATGATATTTTTAAATTCCCATCATGGATTGCCTCTGCTACTTTTCCAAGGGGACAAAGTGCTTAAATATTTTGTGTGTAGAGTGGGATTGAGTTATGGCCAGGCTCTGGGGCACTGGGTCAAGCACAACAAAGTCTTCCCTCTCACACCTTCTCACTGGTGCATTTACGACCTTTCTTCTACATCTGCTAAGGATATATGGTAGGTTAGCAGCTTGTTAATTGACTCCCACAACCAATCAATGGAATTTATTGAGTGCTTGCTGTGTCCAGAGGATTGAACTAAGTATTTGGGAGAGTACAACACAATAATGTTGGTAGACATGATTCCTGCCCGCAAGAAGTTTACAGTCTAGAGAGAGAGAAAGGCATTAAAATTACAGATAGAAGAAATGGCAGATTATAAGGATTTATACATAAGTACTGTGGGGCTGGACTTTCAGGAAATCTTTCTTGTTAGGAATACACCAGTTTAAACATTGCTTTCTGAGCTACCTTCCTCCTACTAGTTACACCAAGTGAGAATCTGATAACAATTAATGATGGTACTTGTTAAGCATTGGGCACAGTCCCTATAATAATGATGGTATTTATTAGCGTTTACTATGTGCCAAGAACTGTTCTAAGCACTGGTGTAGCTATAAGGTAATCAGGTTGTCCCACAAGGGGCTCACAGTCTTAATCCCCATTTTACAGATGAGGTAACTGAAGCCCAGAGAAGTTAAGTGACTTGTTCAAGGTCACACAGCAGACATGTGACAGAGCCACGATTAGAACCCAGGTTCTTCTGACTTCCATGATCATGCTCTATCCATTAAGCCACAGTCTGATTGGAGGGCAGATCTGCCCTTTTGAGTGGTGGCCACAATCTGATTGATATCATGATATAACTATAAGCACATCTGCTCCCCAAAATTCCCAGGGTGATCTTCAACCTCAGAGAAACAGTCTTGGAAGCAAGTGCAGGGGGAGGAATAGTAATGTTGGGAAGGCCAGCTCAGTTAGCCCAGTGGAAATTAACCCTCTCTTGGATAAGAGACCAAGGAAAGAAAATCCTGACTAAAATTCTCTGAAAGACAAACCCAACTGTGACAGTGCTAAATACTTAGAGTATTTTACACTTTATCATATGATTTCTGCTGGTACAATCAAAACATAAAATTGATTTTCTTATGAACTTATGCATTTGGTACCCAGAGTCCCTGACACAACTATCATTTCTCCTTTTTGGTCTCCTGATTTTCCTGAAGCATGTGTACCATTTTTCATTCCTGTGTGCTAGGCTCACCAGCATTCTGCTTCTGTTCCCCAACATGCTGCCATTGAAAGATGGTAAAGTGGAGAAAGAAGGTGGCATAAAGAGTTCTTATGTTATATTATTTGAGATTTTGATTCACTGTTAAGCTTTTGGGTCCAAGGGTTTTAGAGGGAATAAACAAATAAATATCCGTTCTGCAATTGATTGATCACTGTCTCTTTAACAAAGCACCTATTATTCCATAATCTATGATCGCCACTGCTAATTAAGCAGGTTTCCTTCTGGAATCAACTCCAATTTTGCCTCTCAGCATGGCACTACCCCATAATTTCCCACCTCTCAACCGTTTACCAGAAAAGCAGCTGGCTTTGGTATTATGCTCACAGGAACCTGCTGAGGTATTGAGGAATAAATATATTTAGCACAGTACTTTCGGTGTTTGCCATGGCTGTTTTGAAAGCGAATCATTCAGAAGGAGTTCAGAAGCATCTAACCATCAGAAATTCTGTCCAAGAGCCATTGAGGTAGTAAAATGACACTTCCAGACCTCAAAGGAGCCAAGATGAATATGACGTATTTGATAAAAAAAAACTCTGATCCCATCATCCAATCACATCACCGAGAAATCCCCTTCCCAAATCAGGAAAATATCTACCAGGGGACTGGCCTAGACTACTAGCTGGTTATCCTTTTTCTATTGAAGAAAAGATATGTTGTTTATGAGCATTTCAGAAATGAACCACTTCCACTGCCCATATTTCTTCAACTTTTATTAAACCTCCCTCCCAGTCCCACAGCATATGCATATATATCTATAGTTTATTCATTTATTTATATTAATTTATGTCTCCCCTTCGACTGTGGGCTCATTGTGGGCAGGGAAAGTGCCTGCTGTATTGTACTCTACCAAGTGCTTAGTATAGTGCTTTGCACACGGTAAGCTCCCAATGAACAAGTGAAACCTGCATTCAAGCATAACCATTTTATTCAAATATCCAGAGACCCTTGATCACTAAGGTGTTTAAATAGTTTACAATCTAGATTAATCTTAAACTAGTTTGTAAACTCCTTGAGGATGGCTACCATGACTAGTAACTCCAGTGTACTTTCCCAAAGACTTTGTAGAGTGTTAGCACTCGGTGCATCAGCGCTTAGAACAGTGCTTTGCACATAGTAAGCGCTTAACAAATACCATCATTATTATTATATTACTGATAGGAGGGGTCCCTCTTCATTTTACTTTGTGAATTCCATCAAGCTAGGTCTGTGTTATATCCAGAAACATGAACAAGAACCCAACTCAGATTCCTCATGAAATAAACAATTACACAAGGTCTTCCTTTGCATTCAAATAAGCCAATAAACCCCAACATAAAAGAACTATAAAGGAAAAGAAGCAGCATTGCCTAGTGGATACAGCACAGGCCTAGGAGTCAGAAGGACCTGGGTTCTAATCCTAGCTCCACCACTTGTCTGCTGTATAGTCTTGGGAAAGTTACTTCACTTCTCTATGCCTTAGTTACCTCATCTGTAAAATGGAGATTTAGACTCTGGGCCCCATGTGGGACATTGACTGTAGCTTGTATCTCCCCCAGCATTTAGTACAGAGACTTGAACTTAGTAAGCACTTAAATACCATTAAAAAAAACCCAACAACAACACACTGCAAGAACATTGTATACCCATTCAAGACTTCCTTGAACTCCAACATCTGGGATGTTATTTCTAATAGAAGTTCCCAAGTCTCTCAAATTCTGTGCATCTGGACACTTCTCAGCTTTCTCTTTGGGAGCAGTGCCCAGTTTACCCTGAAGGCCGAACAAACTGCATTATTTAATGGAAAAAGAAAATCTGAATCTGGGAGGGTTGTCAGGGGATAGGATCATCTACAGTATCAGCCTCTGAGTTAAATGTTTCTCCTATATGATGCCTAAGTAAAATGAGGGCATTCAATAAATATTCTTCTGTTGGAGGGCAAGGTGGGGAGAGAAGAAACACACTGAGAGAAATCAGTACTTGTCAAGGGTGCGCAGGTCAGATCTGTTGCTCTGGCTACATTCTCAGATACTGCCCTCTCTTCTTCAATCCTGCCACTTCTCACTGCCTGGATTTGAAATCTTTCCTCCAAGGACTCTCTAAGAATCTCTTCATACTGTGAGGTAAAATTCATATAGCACCCCAGACACTGAATTACAGTTTTCCTATTTCAGAGGTGCCGGAGCCTCCTGGTGAGAAGTCAATATGTTTGCCACCACCTATGGTATCATCTAGTCATAGGTAATGAGACTTAGGAGATGTCAGAGGGAGAAAATGCCCCACCACCATTGGCAATGGCCCATCAGAGGCACCAGTGCTGTGTATGACAGCATATGCTGTTTGTTTTACAGCTGTTTTATAAAAAATATATTTGATGGACTAGTGGACATAGAAAAGAAGGGACAATAGAGAAGTGGAATGAGAAAGACCAGGGGACTGGTAGTCCAAGGCCCTGGGCTCTAATTCTGGCTCTGCTGCTTGTCTGTTTTTGACTTTGGGAAAGTCATTTAACTTTTCTGTGCCTCAGTTTACTCATCTGTAAAATGGGGATTTTAGACTATAAGCCCCATGTGAGACAGGGACTGCATCTATTCTGGTCATCTTTTATAACTCCAACACTTATTACAGTTTTAGGCAACATAGCACTTAACTACCACAGTTACTATTACTATTACTATTGGACATAAAGAGGGTTGACGAATCCTCTTTACTATGTAGACAAGACATGTGAGCTATAAATGAGCTATAAATTGAGCTACAAATGCCTAATTTTGTACATGCCTTCTTCTAAATGAAAACATGTTGAATCAATCTGAAAAAGTACACTGGTTGAGACTGAGTAATCCCATTCTGACGAGTAAATTCTTCATGACACTGCTAAGTAAATTACCAAGTGCCAGAGTTGTATTCACCCTCAAAATGCCTCTTGCATGCTGATCTTTCAACAGGGACAGTGTTTGGTGTAGTTTAAAGCACGGTTCAGAGACAGATGTAATAAGTAATGCATGAACAGACTCCATTTATTACATGCTTCCCTCTCTTGTTCTCTTATTCTAGAAATTCAGAGAGGTTCACATTTGAATTTTCCATATGACAGCATGAGTCATCATTAGCTTTGATGGTAATAACAGTTCAATCCCTGAAATCACAACTCAAAACCAGACTACTTGTAAACGGACACAACTTTACACATTAGAAGTAAAAATAAGTAACAATAGACAATCACAAGAAATACAAGAAAGAAGAGAGGTGACAATTAAAAATCCCTCGTGCAAGTAAATCTGATATCTGGAACCATGTTCTAATGGCTCTACTAGACAGTCTAGCTTTATTCTCTAGGCAGACTTGTTTTTCTATTTTTTCTTATCCATCCCTATTGCCTCACTCTTCAGCCTTAGAGAAGAGTTCGAGAGGGTTGTTTGCTTACAACCTTGTTATCAAGAATGTCTGCCCGTTGTCAAATCACTCAGCAAAACTACACTGAACAACTGCCAAGAAAGAGAAACTGACCTTGTGCAGGAATGAAAAGGAAAATCAACTTATGTCCTTTTTTTATCCCAATCTGGTAACACATAAAGACCAGCAGATGATTTTTTAAAAAAATGAGGAAAAATTAACACATCAGCAGAAGAGAACTCAGAAAAGATAACAATCCCTGTGAAGTGGTGTCACTGAAGAGCTATTTCAGAAGTCTTAATTGTACAGTGCAGAGATGGAGGTGTATGAGGTTGGGGGGTTTGGTAGCCTGGCTGGGAAACGACCTGGCTTTTATTAATTCAAATGCAGGTTAATCAATCTGTGCAAAGTACAACAAGAAATACCCCCTTGCAATTCCTATTTTAACTCAACTGAGAATTCCCCCTTCTAGACTGTGAGCCCGTTCTTGGGTAGGGACTGTCTCTGTATGTTGCCAACTTGCACTTCCCAAGCTCTTAGTACAGTGCTCTGCACACAGTAAGCGCTCAATAAGTATGATTGAATGAATGAATGAGCCAGTTTTGGATGAGCAAGAGATGAAAGATGACACAGACCTAACCATTAGTTAGGGTAAAAAGGACAACCATACTGTGGTTTCTACTAGCATCCTTTGATGCCACTGCTGGAGAGACTATTGAATAAGATGGACAGCTGATCCTACTTAACATGACATTAATAATGCAGAAATTTTCTATATTTCCAAACTAGCAGTGGGTATGCATTGCTTTCATTCTTGCCCACTTTGCCCACTGAACAAAACCCAAGCTTTTCCGGCCAATGATCTCTCTCCTCTTCCTATCTTCACACCCCCATTCATGTATTCACCTTCCCTTCCCTCAACTACAGACAGCTACATCTCCATTCTCATTGCCCCTCCCATGCTTGACCGCCTTCATTAGACTAAATTAATCACTTCCTTTTAGACGACATACAAGAAAGAGAAGTATACTCCCCAAACAGGAAAATATGCACAAATGTAAGGTCTTGTTGAAATCTGAATTTGATTGGCAAAATCTGCATTAAGTTGTGGCCTCATCTGTGCTATCTAGCTTGATAATCCCACCAAGATAGAACCATGTTCTTTCCTTAATTATAATTTATGAATTTTTAACCCAACCCAGTATCTTCATGAAGAGCTTTGTGAATGTTTGATGTGACCATTAAGAACAAAGATGCTGTAATAAAGAATAGGTTTGTTTTTTTCAGTACATAGGAACATGATGAGTTTAGGGATTTTAATTATGACTTTCTTAACACGGTCCTTTGGATATTTCTAAATGCAACTGTTTCTTATATGGAATCCACCACAACAACTCTTTGTGCCTTCTAATACTTTAACTATATGCTCAGAGAGGTTCTTTAAGAGATACAAGGAAAATTTGTCAAATCAAGGACTTTGATATCCTGCATAAAATGGAAATTACAGTTCATCATGCAGTTAATGCACCTCAGGATCTCCTAAGGAATCTCAAGAGAATGAGTGATGAAAATAAAGTTTGGCAAGTCACTATCTGAGATGCTTCTCTGAAGACTAAGTAGCTTCAAGAACAGCTATATGAGTCTGAAGCCTCTGGGATTTCTGCGGCTATATGAATTGGAAGCCTCTGGGATTTCCACTGGACCTGATACGTCTAAAGCTCTTACTCGAAAAGCTGTTACAGTCACAGAGAGCAGGGATGGGGAAGTGTGGTTCGAGTGGAAACTCCTTTACTTCTGTCCACTGTGGAGCTTTTCTACTTGGCTCCAAACACTCCTCATTTTCACAGGGCTAATTAAGAGAACATCATCAAGGCGGATACAGAGGAGCTTCCAAGAGTCACTTGCTCTGTGTTGTGTGAGCTGGCTTCAGGTGGAATTTTCCCAGAATCCCAGGGGGCCAAACCAGTCCTGGTCACCTTTCAGAGGTGAGCAAACTTCTCCAACATTTTCATTTGCTTAAATGGGAGTCAGAGAATAAATAACTGCAACTAATTCAGATCCTTCCCTTTGCCAGCAAAATAAACAAAATGTCAGGGACATTGTTCTCTGCTGAGTAACAAATTTTAGGGCATCCCACTCCTGCAAACATCCTTCCCAACATGTTCGGTGAAACTAAATTATCATTTCACTTTGCTGTGACTCAGAAATTGTGCTTGGGGAATATCTCTTGAATGTAGCAGAAGAGATTTTCTGTTCCATGCTTCACACTGCACTAAGCATTAATGAGTCACTGCTGCTTTAACACAACACCCTGTGACAGGATAAAGAACCCAAGGGGAGATGAATTGCAACCATAACTAGTTAGCAGCAAATACTGAGTATAGGAATGTTACATAAGGATCCTCAAAGAAAAGGCTAAGATTCATCAAAGGGCTCAATAACACGACTATTACTACTTCATTAACATCAGCATCCAGATCCCTCTAACTCTCCCTAAACTTTAATTCTCTCCTCAGTGCCACCTTCTCTAACCCCTCTATCACTTTGCCACTATTTTGTTGATAAAATAGAAATTGCCTGGCATCAATGTCCCACGGCCCTCCATTTTTTAATGATATTTGGGTTTTTTATATTTGGGGGGGTTTGAATAGTATTTATTAAATGCTTACTACGTCCCAAACACTACTCTAAACAATGGGGTAGATACAAGTTAATTAGGTTTGACACAGTCCCCAGACCACATGGTGCTCACAATCTAAGTAGGAGGGAGAACCATGGTGCAGAAGTTAAGTGACTTATTTGGATGCTTGGTCCCACCGCAAGCAATTTACAGAGCTGGGGTAAGAACCCAGCCTCTAACTCCCAGGCCTATGATCTTTCCACTAGGCCACACTGCTTATTAAGCACTAACTAGGTGCCAACCATGCTACTAAGCACTGGGGTAGTTCAAAATATTCAGGTTGGACACAGTCCCTGTCCCATCTGGGGCTCACAGTCTTAATCACCATTTTACAGGTGAGGTACAGATAAATTAAGTCACTTGCCCAAGGTCACACAGCAGACCCTTCTCCCTGCTCTGTGACCCTTGCTGCTTTCTTTCCCCACCTTTCCAGCTGTCTCTCAAAAGGCAATTGAGCTGTCTTTTAGCACTTCTACCTGGACCTCTGGCTCCAGTCCTTCTCTGCTCCCATGATGTGCAGCTATCTTCAACATCTCATCCTGGTAATTCTTTTCTTTGCTACACAAAGGCTTCTCTAGATCTACAGCTCCCTTCAACCATTGGTCCAACTCCCTACTTCCATTCTTTTCCAAATTCAATCAATCAGTCTTATTTATTGAGTGTTCACTGTGTGCAGAGCACTGTATTAAGCACTTCAGTGAGTCCAATAAAACAATTTGAGACATATTCCCTGCCCACAGTGAGTAGTATCATCTACCACTTTATAAGAACCCACTGCAGGGTGGCCTAACGGAAAGAGCATAAACCTGGGAATCAGGATCTGGGTTCTAATCCCAGTTCTGCCACTTACTTGTTGCATGACTTTTGGCAAGTCACTTAACTTCTCTATGCCTCAGTTTCCACAACTGTAAAATGGGGATGAAAACCTCTTCTCCCTCCTACTTAAACTGCAAGCCCCATGTTGGACAGGGACTATATTTGAACTGATTACCTTCTATCTTACCCAGAAGCTAGAAAGCAAATGACAAACAATAATGATGGTATTTGTTAAGCGCTTACTATGTGCCAGGCACTGTACTAAGCACTGGACAAATACCACCTTTCTTCTTGATACATATTAATCAGGTTTCTGTCATCTTCATTCCACTGAGAGCTTGCTTTCCAAAGTTTCCAATATGACTTCTTTATTCTCTTATTCCCTGGTATAATAATAATAATGAAGGTATTTGTTAAGCACTTACTTTGTGCCAGGCACTATATTAAACACTGGGGTGGATACAAGCAAATCGAGTCGGACACAGTCCCTGTCCCATGTGGGGCTCACGGTCTCAGTCCCCATTTTACAGATGAAGGAAGTGAGACATAGAAAAGTGAAGTGACTTGCCCAAGGTCACACAGCAGACAAGTGGCAGAGCAGAATTAGAACGCATGACCATCTGACTCCCAGGCCCTTGTTCTATCCACTACACCAGGCTACTTCTGGGATATGACCCCAGAGATTCTGGTAGTCAAAATTTGGCCTTAAAATATTGGAAACCCCAGCTGACACCTGGGACACTAAGTCAGGAGTCTCAAGGGGGACAGGGATTATTTTTTAGCATTTGTATTCCGAGGGAATTACAAGCCCATCTGAAATTTCAGACCTATTCACTTGCAAAAAGACAATCTTTACAAGCAAACAAATAAAAAACCAACTCACTGTAGTTCCATTTTTCCCTGTAGTTACCTTTCATCCTTTTCAGTGAGGCTTTTTTAATTTGACTGCAGCCTTCACCAATATCTCAGTGCCTGCGGCATTCCGTAGTTAATTTTATAACACACTGATTCCTGAGTGTATTACAGTTAGGAGGCTAGAGGACTAAAGCAAAGTATTTTTCTAAGAAGAAGGGGGGAAAACTAATGAACCTGCAAGATAATTATTTATTCCCTCACCTTTGTAGCCAGTCTTATCACTAAATAACCAGTGACACACAAACAATTAGCTTTCTCATAATTATGCCTGTCATATTTACAGGGAACAAAAATTATGGCTTGGGATGAGTTTACAATCAAGAAGGAAGTAATTGAAGTTTTAGAAACTAAACTGTGCATTTAAAATACATTAAAAACAAAAGTGTGATGAAAATGCATCTCAAATGAGTAATCACTACTCATGGCAGTCTTAAAAATCAGTTCAATAGGAAGAAATGCTTGCAGTTATTGCAAAATTATAAATATCAATTAGAATTGTTATGTGAACAGTGACAGTTCTTTCTTGGGTTTGGGCAAACTCTTTTGATTTTGAAAGGCTTAAGTAGGCAAACACCTGGGAAGATCAGATTTACAGGGGTGGGGATTTTCAAAAACTGAGGAAGAAAAACCCAAATACTCATATAGGACAAGCCTACCCATGACGTGTTAAGATTTTGAAAACAATTTTACTGAAGAAAACACATTTGGGGCTAAAATGTGCGCAAGGCAAGTACAAGGGCTCATACCCTAGGAAGTGTAAGGAATTAATTTCCTCAGGCGGTTGTGCAGGTTGAAAATATCAATAGGTTCCTGAAGGGTTTGGATAAATTCACAGGTGAGGGGGATATAAAAGATTAATAAAGCAAACATTAGGGATTGTAGAGGAGAGAAATGTTAGGGATTGACCACCCAGAACAATTAGAATTGATGCCAGAGATGGCAACAGTTTCAAGATTTTTCCAATCATTCTGCCACCACTTTCAAACAGCTAGTCTGGAAAAACCATATGTCTGACCTACTAATGGCCTTGCTGATACTCACATAGAATGATATCAGAGATACTTCTGGGCAGACATGTCAACCATTTCTGTAGCCTTTATCCCAGCCTCCAAATCAGTCCCAAGAATCCTGATATCAGTACGTCACTCAACCTACTGACAGCATTTCCAGATTTCCGACCTTTCCAGTCACCCATACCTTCAAACGGTGCTCATAGGGCTCAACTCTAGAGACAAACAGACCGGTGGTTGGTAAAAAGGAAGCACGAAACTGTCAGCAAACTTGGGCTGTGATGTCAGCCTATCACACTCTCAGTCAGAAGGACAAAGGATACTATCCCTCCCTAAACATGTAGTTCTCTATAGGTATGACCCCAAACTTTCACATTTCAGTTTTTCCACTTCCAAAACAGTATTATTAGTAACAACTCCTTTAATCACTTGGCTGTCCAGTTAGGTTCCTCTACACCACTGTCATAAAACAAAAACATGGATAGATTGATAGAATTGATAGTCATGACAGAGGAAAGCGAGTCAAGAGAATCGGAAGTCCTACACACAACCAGGTTTTCCATCTACCAGATCTCAGCAGTATCACTTTGTATACATGTCCAATGGAATGAAGAAAACAAGGTCATAGAAAACCAAATGAAGGTGACCAGCCTGTGCTTGTGTTGATTGCCAAAGTGTCTCACCCACATGGCATCAATCCCAAACAAAACCAAGGGGACATAGAGTAGTGAGACCCGGACTTTTTTTTTTGGTTTATTTTTTGGGTTTTTTTTTAGTAATGTTTGTTAAGTGCTTCCTGTCTCAAACACTGTTCTAAACTCTGGGGTAGATACAACTTAATTAGGTTGGACACAGTTCCTGGCCTTCATGGGACTCACAATCTAAGTAGGAAGGAAAAGAAGGGAACTGAGGCACAGAGAAGTTAACTGACTTTCCCAAAGTCACACAGCAAATATTTGGCAGAGCTGAGTTTAGAATCCAGGTCCTCTGACTCCCAAGCCTATACTCTTTCCATGAGGCCATGCTGTTTCCCATGGACTTAACACAGATTCAGCTCCTAGATAAGTTCTGTCAACACCTCCACAGTTAACATCAAATTAAAGGGAAGAACCATGGCCTAGTGGATAAAGCCCAAGCCTGGGAGACAGGGATACTGGATTCTAATCCCGGTTTAACCAAGATCACACAGCAGGCAAGTGGTGAAGTGACTTGGGCAAGTCACTTCACTTCTCTGTGCCTCAGTTTCCTCAACTGCAAAATGGGAGTTCAATACCTGTTTTCCCTCCGACAGTCTGTGATTCCTGTGTGGGATGGGGACTGTGTCTGACTTGATTAACTTGCAGGTACCACAGTTCTTGATACACAGTAAGCACTTAACAAATATCATGAAAAAGGCAGTATTATCAACAATTAAGTCCTGGAACACAGTCTGCCAGCCTCAAATTAATGCTTCCCGAATGCACTGATAGGGTGAGACCCAGAAGAAGATGGGTACCTAACTTGCTCTACGCTAAGCTGAAGTGAGGAAAATCATACACAAGGACAGAGGAAAAGCCTCCTAAAGACCCAGTAAAACAATCCTTGAATCATTTGAAGAAGCATGGGCGGTTGGGAGATGCAAAAATCCAATCGGGGATAATGGAGAACAGAGATTCCTTAACCACTGGGCAGATGAAGGAACAGTCTCAGGTTCTGTGCACTTCACAGCAATCTGCAATCTAAGCAATGCTTACAGCAGCACCACTCTCCTGCAAACTCTGATCTTTTAGCTGCAGATGGGCTTAGAAATGTTGGGAGTGGGAAGTGCTCACCTAAAGGCAGAGGACACACTTGCTCCACAGACATGAGGAAATGGACTTAATTTAAGGGGGAGAAGTTGCCTAGTGGACCAGATTAAATCACCTGACAGATCAGATTTTACTCATCCCTGTTCAGAAATGTCCAGAAGTAATTATAAAGAATGAGATAAATTCTAGCCATCTGAGAGAAGACGACTCTCAGATAGATGAGATATTCTGTGAGAGAAAATGGGAAGCTTTATTAAAAATGGGAGGACAAGAGGTAGAAATCAATGTGTTAAGTGTCAAACTGCTAGATATAGCCTTTTACCCTCAGGAGATATTACAGCAATGTCAGCTCCTTGATGCATGTTGGCAAATCACCATCAATGCCAAAGAGGGGGAAAAATAGGGCAGTTTCTTTAGGAAGTAACCAATGGCACCATCTCTACTAGCTGCAGGTGGAGTTTCAAGCTTAATTCCTCAGTCCTGATAAAAGATCTTGTTGTGTATCTTAATGGCTGCCAAAACTATTCAGTGTTTTCTTACATCCATAATATGGAGCATGTCAGTCATACGCGTAAGTAGCCCTTTGCTATTTAATTGATGGCATGTCTCAGATAATGATCGTCAAGACTCGGCCAAAATAATAAAGTGTATTGCAACCAATTTTGAATGTTGACCCAATGGGCGTGTTGGTACAGTTCCAAATTAACTGTAGTTTTGGAAAAAATCCTCCAAAGTTCTCACCTGATGGCTGCCCACTGCAGCCATCCCCAAGAGTCCATGAAACTGGGCCATTTGCACAGTCAGTTTTGATAAAAATCAATTTTGTTCCTTCTGTCATCCATTTTGTCCACCTGATAGCTATTTCAAGCTGAAACTTCGATTAACAATGCCTCTTTCATGTGGTTCTTTGTGTACTAAGTACCATTTCCACTCTATAGAATCAGGTAGTCTCTTACTAAAGTAATTACTGTGGACAGAGTCCATGATTTGGCAATCTGTAACAGAGGAAGATGGATAAGCAACTGTTGGTACCATTTCCTGTGGACACAATTCACATTTTCTTCAAATATTATTCCTATATCCTCTTTGAAATCTCTGCCCATCAAATTCTTAAAAGGACCCCCAGGCTGAAATGCTGGCCAATTTTCACAATGCTGTATGGCAAGGAATGTCATCATCTTGAGATTTAATTTTGAGTTCTCTATAGCAGCTCCTCCACAGGAAGATTGTGACTTCAAAGGACCCAGATATCAATCAATCAATGGAATTTATTGAGCATTACCATGTGCAGAGCACTGTACTAAGCACTTGAGAGAGTACAATGCAATGTTGTTGGTGAGCATGATCTCTACGCACAAGGAACTTGGACAAGAGGAGTGGATAGGTCCATACCCATCTGTAATTTATTTTATTGCTTCAGGGCTGTGAGACTGGGGGAGGGATGAATAACAAAGTGCTTAAGTGATATGGTCCCAGCTGCCCAATTACATAGGTGACATACAAAGGAAAGTTTAGAAGTAGCATGGCTTAGTGGAAAGAGCCCAGGCTTGGGAGTCAGAGGTCGTGGGTTCTAAAGCCGGCTCTGCCACTTGTCAGCTGTGTGACTTTGGGCAAGTCACTTAGCTTCTCTGTGCCTCAGTTCCCTCATCTGTAAAATCAGGATTAAGACTGTGAGCTCCACGTGGGACAATCCGATGACCTTTATCCCCCCCAGCACTTAGAACAGTGCTTAGCACATAGTGAGTGCTTAACAAAAGCCATTATTATTATTATTATTATTATTATTAGAATGAGAAGTGAGCACTTAGATTCAGTTTGAGCAAACTGTAGACTCCCTGAGGGCAGGGATTATTCCTTCTGTCCCTGTTGTTGGGTAGGGAGTGTCTCTGTTGCCAAATTGTACTTTCCAAGCTCTTAGTACAGTGCTTTGCACACAGTAAGCACTCCATAAATACGATTGAATGAATAAATGATACAAAGTGACCACTAAATTCATCATTAAAAATCTGCTCACTCCATTGGTGAAAGAGAAGAATGCTGATAAACATTAATAGAAATTCTGATTTTATACATGAATGGAAAAATGAGTGAATCCAAACCCTATATAAATTGCATTAATATTTTCATTTATTAATTTATTTGATCTATATATATGGATTTTTCTATACTACCAAAGAAGCAAATTCATCACAACATCTTTATACTACTAATAATAATTATGGTATTTGTTAGGCACTTACTATGTTCTAGGCACTATACTAAGTGCTGGGGTAGATACAAGCAAACCAAGTTGGACACAGTCCCTGTCCCACGTGGGGCTCACCTTCTCAATCCCCATTTTACAGATAAAATAACTGAGACACAGAGAAGTGAAATGACTTGCTCAAGGTCACATAATAGACAAGTGAAGGAGTTGGGATTACATCCCATGACCTTCAGATTCCTAGGCCCATGCTCTATCCACTACACCATGCTTAAAAGACTACATTTTTTTCCTTATAAACCATAGAACTTCAAAAATCAGCAAAATGTATGAACAAACTACTTAATACAGCCTGTTCCTTGCAATGGACCCGTTTGTATTTTGTACAGATTTTGAATGACTCCATGCTTTTCTAAGGGAGATCATACATCCCGAAGAGATTCACACAAATAAATAATGCATCGTTACTCTGAAATGTCTGGGCTTCATTTTACATGGGGAAAAGCATCCTGGACCCAAGAGAAAAGCAGCAAAACCTATTCTGTCCTTTAAGTTTTCTTTCTTCAGAAAGATTTGTTCCTTTGACATCTTAGCTAAGTTTCAGCGTGAGAAAGAATTAAGAGCTTAGTTTATGGTCATTAAAAATTATGCAGGGACTAGAAGCAGCATGGCATAGTGGATAGAGCATGGGGATTGGAGTCAAAAGGAACTGGGTTCAAATCCCCGCTCCACCACTTCTCTGCTGTGTAAACCTGGGCAAGTCTCTTGACTTCTCTGTGCTTCAGTTACCTCATTTGTATTATGGAGATTAAGACTGTGAGCCCCATGTGGGACAGGGACTGGGTCTAACCTGATTACCTTATATCTATCCCAGTGCTTAGCATAGTGTCTGGCACATTTATTGAGCCCTTAACACATATAAAAAAACAAAATCAAAATGGATGAAAATATAGATCATGTGTACTCCTTCCAACAATCTTACTGGGCTGGTTATAAAAGAACCTGAGAACTGCAAAGGACTGTTTTCATTGTCAAACTCTGCACAACTTGAGGACAATAAGACTACCTATAGAATTAATATTTGCAGTAGTAGCTGAATTCAATATTGCAGCACATACCAATAAGGTGTCAAAATTATTTATTCATTCATTCATTCATATTTATTGAGCGCTTACTGTATGCAGAGCACTGTACTGTTTGGGAAGTACAAGTTGGCAACATATAGAGACAGTCCCTACCCAACAGCAGGCTCACAGTCTAGAAAATTACAAACAGTGAGCCAATAACACTGAAAAGACACAGGCAATGAGATTCTCTTAACCCTTCTTGAAAAGAGAAAAAAAAGTTGTATTGCTTCATGAAGAAGTTCTGCTATAACTAATGCTTTTACTAGGTGTTTTGTCTAGAAAATTGCAAAGGTATTAATTAGGGAATGATTGTCCAGCAACGTAAACCTGGGTACACCATTGTGTGGTGTCACAAAACAAATGTTTGTTTTTTGTTTGTTTGTTGTTGTTTTTTTTTTTTTTGTGTGTGTGTGTGTGTGTGTGTGCGCGCGCGCGCACGCGCACACAAGTGTACAGCATCAGACACTGGGGATATTACAAGTCTTCCTTAACATAACATTCGGTGAGAATGCACTCCCCTCATTTTAAGAAATTCAGTGCATCAAAATACAGAACATGATAGGCTCCTTACCTGGGACTGCTAATATTAGCAGGCAGAAAATGTTATCTTCAGTCATATTTGTGCTAATTGCACCGACCAATTACTACCACGTTGCTTAGCCCATGCTTTGGCACTTGATAAATACTATCATTATCAGATTTTTTTTGCATCCACATGATATTTCTGACTATGTTGGTGATACCACAGTTGCATCAGCAACGGGTTGTGTGGCTTACTGGAAAGAGCACAGGCTTTGGAGTCAGAGGTCAGGGGTTCAAATCCTGGCTCCACCAATTGTCAGCTGTGTGACAGGGCAATTCACTTAAATTCTCTGTGCCTCAGTTATCTCATCTGTAAAATGGGGATTAAGACTGTGAGCCCCACGAGGGACAACCTGATCACCTTGTAACCTCCCCAGCGCTTAGAACAGTGCTTTGCGCTTAGTAAGTGCTTAATAAATGCCATTATTATTATTATTGTTGTTATTATTATTATTATCATTATCTGGTGCCTCCTGAGCAGAAAGAGCAGACTTCTCCGGTATCCCATTTCATGTTTCACTTTAGCCAAAACTTGGTTGAACAAATGGAAAACAGGAAGAATATGGATAAATGAAATCTATTGATCATTCCTCAACATTTTAGCCAATAGCTTTGACTCTTTCCTTACCCACTTCACCAGTCCAACTTCACCACTTTTCCTTTTAATTCTCCCTGGAGCTCTGCAAGACTCAATCCCAACAGTGGCTTCTCTAGGCTCAGGTTCTGGATTCCAGGGTAGGTCATGTAGCTCAAAGCTAAACCTGAGTGGCTTCAGGCTGTATTAGGATTCCTGTACAATTTCCAGATACCAACACTGCATTGGTTGTGTTTTGGGAGGTGTGGGTGTTTAGGACCCAGAGGTTCATGGTTTGGTAGTGTTAGGAACAGGGTGTTAGTGAACAAGAAATAATCCTGGACCAAATGGGAAGTAGCTAACTCCTCATTTCCAGTTGGTGGAGAGGGAAGGGAGCACCTTGCAGGTGCAGTGACCTCATACGGGCTCTTTATTTCATGATATCCTGGGTCACAGGTCTCCATGCAGGTAGCCAGAAGTATGGAGTAGGTTTCTTTGGAAACAGGCCAAAAGCACAGCCTAACTACAAGCCCTTCTAACAACCCCTTCTGGATCAAAAAAACTTCTTACCATTAGCTCTGAAGTACTCAGTCACTTTGCCCTCTCCTACCTAACTCCTCTGATTTCCCACTACAACCCAGCGCTCACATTTCTCTCCTCTAATGCCAGCCTACTCATTGTACCTCGATCTTGTCTATCTCCATCAATTTCTCACTTATGTCCTGCCTCTGGCCTGGAATTACCTCCCATTTCATATCTGACGAGACATTCACTCTCCATACCTCCAAAACCTTATTAAAAGCCCATCCCCTACAATAGGTCTTCCCCAACTAAGCCCTTGTTTTTTCTTCTCCCATTCCCTTCTGTGTAGCCCCTGCACTTGGATTTGCACACTTTGCTCACCCCATCCTCAGCCCCACAATATTCATGTACATATCTATAATATATTTATATTAACATTTGTCTCCCCCACTGTAGTCAAAGCTCTGTTTCTGTTTTTCAATGGTATTTGTTAAGTGCTTACTATGTACCAGGCACCATTCTAAGCACTGGAGTAGATATGAGGTAATCAGGTCCCACTTAGGGGTCACAATCTTAATCCCCATTTTACTGTGGAAAAGAGAAGTAAAGTGACTTGTCCAAGGTCACACAGCACACAAGTGACAGATCCAGGATAAGAACCCAGATCCCTCTGACTCCCAGCCCCATGCTCTAGCCATTAGGCCCTGCCGCTTATTTATTGTGGGCAGTGAATATGGCTACCGGCTGTTATATTGTACTCTTCCAAGCACTTAGTAGAGTGCTTTACACACAGTAAGTGTTCAATAAATACAATTGATTGGATACAATAAATACAATTGATCTCACCAGAATCTGGAGTTCTTCTTGAGTGAACCAGAAACCGAGGCAACCGAGGCAGTGTCTGGTGGTTTCCACCCACCCAGAGTTCTACCACTTCCTCTACCTTTGAGGTGCTCACTTTAGCACTTAGAACAGTGTTTGGTACACAGTAAGCACTTAACAAATACCATAATTAATTAAGTTAAAGCAAAATGGACCAAGGGCAAGCAGCAGCAGGGGCATAAGCAGCAGCCCTGGCTAATCACTACTGGCTAGGGGTGTCTGAAATTCTGACAAGCAAAATCCAAGATTTACAAGAATTTCAACTTTTGTTTCCTTAGTCTCAAGTCTCTGATATTCAAATTCAGGAGCAATAGTAACAGTTTTTCTGTTGTTGTTGTTTGTTTTCTTAAATATCTCTTGGCTGAAGCACTACTTAAGACTAGTACGAGATACATATGTGAGAATTAGACACAGTCCTGGCCCCAGACTCACTATCTAAAGATGATAGGGAAGGGAGGGACTTAGTGACAGATCCAAAAGGAAAGATGAATAATAAAACCACACTCCCCAAAATAAGGCACAAGGGCAATGATAAATTTAAGAGCCTATTCCTAGAGGCCCTTTGCAGCTCAGAGCCACAAGTGTTATAGTTACAGAGGTAGCTTTTTAATGTTCTAAAGGTTGAAAGGGCCTGAAGGGACTGGTATCCTTTACCAGAGCAGGGGCTGATGATGGAAAAGCCTTCTGGTGTAGAGGTTAAGTAGCTTCGTCTCTGGGCCACGGGCCTAAAGTCCAGTGTCAAGGAATAAAAATAGGCGATATCTTAAAATACAACAGGTGACTCAGTGGAAAGAGCAAGGGCTTGGGAGTCAGATGTCATGGGTTCTAATTCTGACTCCACCACTTGTCAGCTGTGTGACTTTGGGCAAGTCACAACTTCTCTGTGCCTCAGTTACTTCATCTGTAAAATGGGGATTAAGACTGTGAGCCCCATGTGTGACAACCTGATCACCTTGTATCCACCCCAGTGCTTAGAACAGTGCTTTGCACATAGTAAGTACTTAACAAATGCCATTAAAAAACAAAAACAGGTGACGTTTCACTTAAATAATTCAATTTTAGATGCTACTACCACTCCTAGAATCAAGTTGGCAAAGTGATCTTAAAGTGTAAATACATTGGATCCATTCCTAAGGAAAGGCTAGGTACAATTATCTAGACAGGCCTTAGTTTGAGTTCTCAGAAGCTTTCTAATGAATATGGCCTTACCACTTACAGAATTTTCTTCTACAAATGGTGGTTTTGATCAGAGGAGCATGAAATTGCATTTGTCATAAGAACACAGCACAAAGA
The DNA here is from genome assembly GCF_015852505.1 of Tachyglossus aculeatus. NCBI lineage: Eukaryota > Metazoa > Chordata > Mammalia > Monotremata > Tachyglossidae > Tachyglossus > Tachyglossus aculeatus. The sequence continues at coordinate 7,320,411 of NW_024044828.1, forward strand.
GCCCACTACCAGTTTCCTTCCTGATGGACGCCTACTTATGTGACAATAAAACACTAGCAACTATAGGGATGATTCCCTTGCTTGCTCACTGATGAAAGGAAACGAATGGCTTGTAATGACGATAGCTGTTTTTAAGTCTTCAGACTGTCCTCCTTCTCAGTGTTTATTCAGTCGGTGCATTTGGCCCAGCTGGCAAATGCAGAAGCAGTGAGCATGCCTGAAATACTTCTGGTAAAGCAGCTGAAAATCTTACAGGGAATGAAATGTGCAGCAACTTTTCTGAGAGGGTGTCGGGTGCCACTTGCTGCTCCTAATATGCTGACTTAGCTGAGAGCACTGAGACCAGTGAGAGGTGTTACGGGTAAGTTAAGGACAGAACGTAGAGAAGCAGCGTGGCTCAGTGAGAAAAGCACGGGCTTGGGAGTCAGGTCATCAGTTTGAATCCCAGCTCCACCACTTGTCAACTGTGTGACTCTGGGCAAGTCACAACTTCTCTGTGCCTCAGTTACCTCATCTGTAAAATGGGGATTAAAAGTGTGCGCCTCATGTGGGACAACCTGACTACCTTGTACCCCCCCCTCAGCACTTAGAACAGTGCTTGGCACATAGTAAGCACTTAACAAATGCTATTATCATTATTATTACTGAAGAGAAATCTGATCTTTGCAGCCTTGCAGTACTTATCAGTCCTCCTCTCAGTGAGAAGAATCTCAAAACATACGGGATCAAGGAACTAAATGGGAAAATAGATAAACATTCTCTTACTTTTCCAAGGATGGACTGATTTCATTTCTATCTAGCTCAAATTCTAACAAAATTATTTTATGAGAAGGGTAAGGCAGGGAATGCTTTAGGCCAAAATGCTTCGTTATCTTGCTGAATGCTTTATCATTTCTCCTATTGAATGTGAATGTAGCTAACTCTACAACTTTTCCCTTTCTCTAGTGAATTACTGGAGTCTTCCAGCAGTAGCATAATTAGCCCTTCCTTCTCCTTGATTTTGATCCCCGGTATTCTTAATATAAAATATGCCCTGAATTTCTTAATATTTCAATTTTTATTTGTTGTGTTAAGCTCTCCTTATGTTTCTGTAAGAGAATAACTGAAACCGATCCAATTAGCTCAGTATCCTGCCTATTCCTAATGCTTCAGAGGTAAGGGGAAAGCACCTCTTCTAATATAGGTCAACTATGCTATACACTATAGAGATATTTATGTCTAATTTCGACCTAAATATAAATTTATATTCATAAATCCATAAGCGTAAATATGTTCCTACCTTTTTGCCCCAACTAGTCATCAGAAAGTGGAAAGGGACTGAGTGTCCACTTTACCTTGGAATAATATAATTTTAAAAATCAAATTCAGTTGGTTGTATCTTTTCCTTTTTATGTTGCTGTCATCCTAAAGTTTATAGTCTGTTTCCTTGTTCATAAAAGGAAAATTAATATGCTTATAATGATTATTTAGGTCCTCCAATGGGAAGATTTGAAAAAATTTCTGATCAGTCTTACTGTTAGGATAGCTGGTTAACAGGTAAGTTCCTCTTATTTCTCATAGATTCCTTACCCTACAAGAAGGGAGACGTGAGAGACATCTCTTCTGCACATAATGGTTCAATTTACATTGGAAGTCCAAACACCTCTACCAGAGGGTTGATTCTCAGTCATCACCCATGGAAAAAAAAAAAAGCATTCAAAATCCCAAGGCATGTGGTATAAGTCAAGCTCAAGTACTATATCTTTGAATAGTGCGTGTACATAAGTGCATATGCATTCAAATACACAACTGCATGAAAATATTAATAAATGTGTCATTTATTACGCATTTACTAAGTGTCAAACACTGTGGTGAATGCTAGATTATCAAATCAGACATAAGGGGCTCACAGTCTGAGATAATTTTTATCCCCACTTTACAGATGAGGAAAATGAGACAGAGCATTAACTTAACTGACTGGACCAACGTCACACATCGGGCAAGTAGCAGAGCTGGGATTAGAATCTAGCTCTCCTGACTGGTCCTCTGCTCTTTCCACTAAGTTGCACTGCTTTCTGATGTGAAGGCTTCCACAGTCAATAGTGAACACTTACTTTTGATGAAGATACCACGGAGATTGTATTGAGCAGCTGTGGGCCAATTTTCTACCAAGAGCCACTAGACACCTTCAGGATGGAACTTGGTTCAGCGCTCTGACTAGTCTCTCTAGAAACGTTTCAGTCCTGAACAGAAGGTGTTCTTGACACCATTCAATTATGAAAAAAAAAAACCCTTGATGAAATATCTTATTAAAGAAACCCACCTAAAACCATTAAGCACCCCCATTTAGATGCTGGGAAAGAGGAGAGAGGAAAAGAGGGAGGTAAGCAAAGTGAAATATTATATTATTTTCTAATTAAGTAGGAGAGAAAAGAAAATGACACTGACAGATGTGCAATCAAAATTCTTTTGTGCTTCTTACTCCATGAAGATAAAAGTGACCTGAAGATGTAAAGAGGATAACTAAAACAGCATTGTGTTTGACCACATACCTCTGACAGTGATTATATTATTTATTATCACACCCTCTCTGTTCATAGGGATGCAGATTATCCTGTCAGAGGGTTGACAAATGACCCAGGCCATGAAATAGGTGTCAGAGCACCTAGATTCCAATCCCCCCACTGTTGGATAGGAGTCATTATAGTTTATAATTTGATATTTAAATCAGTAAGTCCAGATTTTTCTGAGGAAAGACAGGATAAACAATCATTTGAAGCAGTTCGTTATATATCAACATGGCAGGGAGGCAGCATGGCCAGCTGTGGGACTTTGGGTGAGTCACTTTTCCACTCCAAATTTTAGGTTCCTTATCTGTAAAATGAAGATGAGATACATTCTGCCCTGCGAGGAACACAGAGCGATTTGATGATTTTTCCATTTATATCAAAGTCTGCCTCCCCTCTAGACTTGTAAACTCCTTGTGGGCACGGTGGGAACAGGTCTATCAACCCTGTTGTACTCTCCCAAGTGTCCAGTATAGTGCTCTGCACACAGTAGGTACTCCATAAATATCCTTGATTTAATAGGCATTTAATAAAGAGAAACATTAATTAAATTACCTAGATATGTGTTAAAGGAAACATTTTGTCCATCAAATCCTGGGACAAATGAAAGGGCTTATCCATGGAAGACAGCAGGAATCCTCAGTGCAGAAAGAAATTGTGCTGCTGTCCACCACTGCTATCGTAACACCACGTATGTCTTTCTTCATTATAAAAATAACAACAACTATGGTATTTGTTACGAGCTTACTAAATGCCAGGCACTGTACTAAGCCCTGGGGTTCATGCAAGGAAATTGGGTAGGACACAGTCCTTGTCCCACATGGGGCTCACAGTTTTAATTCCCATTTAACAAATGAGGTAAGCGGGGCACAGAGGAGTTAAGTGATTTGCCCAAGGTCACACAGCAGACAAGTGGCAGGGCTGGGAACACAGGTCCTTCTGATTCCCAGGTCCATGTTCTATCCGCTAGTCTACACTGCTTCTTTCTTCATTCATTCAGTCGTATTTACTGAGCGCTTACTGTGTGCAGAGCACTGTACCAAGAGCTTGGGAAGTACAAATCGGCAACATATAGAGACTGTCCCCACCCAACAACGGGCTCAGTTGTGTCCTGCAGTCATCAGTAAGGATTGTTTGAACTAGGCTTCTCAGCTAGAGTGCAACATATAGGCACGCTGCCAGTTGCCATGAGCCGCACATTCTGCCATCTGCAAGCTGTACCTGTACTTCATAGGCTTACCATTTCCCTCAATATTTCTGGTGACAGACGGGAGCAAAATCCTGACTGTTAAGGCTTTACCTTCTATTCTGAATCAGATAACTCCAGAATGAATACGCACAGTCTTGGAGAAAAAAGTCTTGACTTGTTGGGGTTGCTTTGAGTAAGATGAATTGCGAGGGACCTTTGTGTTCTCTCTGGTGTCCACCTAGTACTGCCGACCATGTTATAGCTGGTCTTTCCCCAGAGTCCCAGCTATTGAGTTAAAAACTTTAAAACATAGAAAAACAATAAATGTAGGAAAAGTATCCATAGGTAAGAGGAGCCTGGAGTCAGACAGAGGTGCTCGGTTCTAATCCTCACTCTGCGACCTCCCTGCTATATGGCCTTGGGCAAGTCACTTAATTTAACTATGCCTCAATTTCCACAACAGTAAAATAAGGATTTATTAGCCGTTCTCCTTCCTATTTAAACTGGGAGATGTTGTCCAACCCAATTATCTTGAATCAGCCCCAGCACTTATCCAGAGCTTGACACATAGTAAGCACTTAAATATTACCATTACTATTATTATGAACATTAGCATCAGAAATCAACTAATCAATCAGTAGTATTTACAGAGCACTTATTCTGTGCAAGGTACATTAAGACTGCGAGCCCCATGTGGGACAGGGACTGTCTCCAACCCGATTTTCTTGTTATCCACCCTAGCGCTTAGTACAGTGCCTGGCACATAGTAAGCACTTAGTAAATACCATAATTATGACTATTACTGTTCTAATTGCTTGGGACAAGATGGCTAGAGGTAGTAGACAATCCCTTCGCTCAAAGAAGTTACAGTCTAGTGACGGAGAGAAGACATATTAGCTAGAAAAAATAGTGCCTAGGGCATTAATATTAAGATCATCTAGTGGACAGTAAGCAGGTACATCCCCTGGTAGCCCCCTGCTAACATTCAGGAAATCTAAGTATCAGTGTCAGTTTAATTGTACTTACTAAAAATGGTGCTATGGCACCATCATACCACAGATACAGGATAATAGTAGTAGAAAAGTATCCTGCAGTTCTAAGATGATGCTAGCGATGGTAAGTCTGCATCCATGAATCATCATCAATCGTATTTATTGAGCGCTTACTGTGTGCAGAGCACTGTACTAAGCGCTTGGGAAGTACAAGTTGGCAACATATAGAGACAGTCCCTACCCAACAGTGGGCTCACAGTCTAAAAGGGGGAGACAGAGAACAAAACCAAACATACTAACAAAATAAAATAAATAGAATAGATATGTACAAGTAGAATAAATAAATAAATAGAGTAACAAATATGTACAAACATATATACATATATACAGGTATGCTGAATGTAAGTCAGCACTGGCTTTCAATAACAAGCCATAACAAAAGGTCACAGTTAACCACCAATGAAATGCTAGTCAGTAAAAAGAGTTCTGACATTTAAAAAGCCGATGTACCTGGGGGTTCTGGTCATTAGCTGGGCATGTAAGAGCCAGCTCTATGCATTAGATAAACTTTTTTATGGCATTTACCAAGCATTTAATATGTGCCACGTATTGTATAAAGAGCTGGGGAAGATACAAGATAATCAGGTTGGACCCAGTCCATGTCCCTGAGGTGTTGACAGTCTTAATTCCCATTTTACAGGTGAGATAATTGAGGCACAGAGAAGTGAAGTGACTTACTCAAGTCACACAGCAGACAGGTGGTAGAATTAGAATTAGTATTAGAATGCAGGTCCTTCTGACTCTATATGCTAGACTTCACTGCTCCTCAAACTCTTGCTTGAGACCTTGGCCCAATTCATTCATCTCATTTTTAAAGTGACATGGTGAAATGAAAGAGATTCCAGGTGAAGTAACAAAGGAATGCATAGGATGGGAAGAGTGGTCTATGAGAAGAAACTGAATGAGTTACAAGTTATCCAGCCTGGAGTGGCTAAGGAGCACTTAATAATTATCTCTGAGGATATAAAAGTTTCTTTCAGCAAAAAATTCACCCTGCCTAAGAAGATTGGACAGAGGGGGACATTGGCTTAAATTGCCACTGGAGAGACAGATTGGCTAGATATGAGGAAGAAGTCCTTGTCTTAGGGTTGGGCCAGGCTAGTGAGTTAGGTGGCAGAATTTCTAGCATCTACACAAGGGACAAGAATATCATCTGGGCGAAACGATTTGAGCAGTCACTTGCCTGGAGGCAGAGTACTAGCCCATATAACCTCTCAGAATCTCTTCCAGCCCTGCGATTCTCTGATTTACACTCTGCCTCTCTGCTACCCATTTTAATAGCAGCCCATGCCTAGGCAGCTTCTTTTCCCTGACATGCACTTAGTGAAATGGCCCATCCAATGCTGGGGATTTACAGCCGTTTTTGCAGCGTATGCCACTGTCAGGCTCCTCTTTTAAATATTAATCAAAATATTAAAGAAACAAAAATAGTCTACTGAGTACATATGAAATTAAAGCCACCATGTGAAAATAACCCATTTCCCCCCTCTGTGTTACACTTAAGTCCACAACCCCTAAACATTTTAATACTCACCCAATCCCTCTCCTTTAGACTGTAAGCTCCCTATGGGCACAGGATGTGTCTACCAGTGCTGGTGTATTTATAAATTCCAAGCATTTAGTACAGCGCTCTGCACACGATAAACACTCAATATATACCATTGATTGACTGATCCCCACAGCACTGATGTACACATTCTTATACTGTTATTTCCTTACCTGTATTTTACTCTCGTGTCTGTCACCCATCCTAGATTGTAAGCTCCTTGAGGGCAAGGAGCATGTCTGCCTTTTCTAATATACTCTCCCAAGCACTTTGAGTATGCCATATTCTGGAAGCTGGGACAGCGCTGATCAGAGCAAGCTTAGCTTCAAAGTAATGTCACACTCTTGCTCAGCAAAATGTTTACTGATGTCGCAGATCCAGAAACTTGTGGGCAATTACTTCCCTATAAGGAATGGATTTCAATAGTCCAAACAATTCTCACTTCTTAAAACCAGATTTTTTGAACCATTTTGCTCAAGTTATTTAAAACATTTTTCCCTAAAAGCTAAACTTCATCAGAAGATATAGTTCAGAGAAGGGGAAAAAAAAAGGTTTTAAAGGCTGAAGTGATCTGGGCCAAGTAGAAATGACCAGTCTGTTACACTCAATAGAAATTCCATAATTTGACCGAGAAATCAATGGGACGAAAAGATAATTAAGCAAATCCAAATAATCCAACCCTCCGCAGAAACATATTAGGATTCCAGATATTGTCATCGCATCATCATCTAGCTAGATGAGTCAATGTTGAAGTAAAAGCAAGGGTATATTAAAATATTCAAAGCTTCAGAATGGATGCATTAATTTTTAATTAAAGTTACCCTTGAAACATGAGGGAAACAACCAGTGCTGTTACTGGGAAAGTCACCACCAATATTTGTTTATCAAACCTTAGCTCAACTTTGTTTCTGCAAAAATGCCTAGAGACTTTTAGGACTCAGTGGGGACTCTTAGCAATGCTGGTGTCTGAACAATGATACAATAGACTTGTGCCCCTGACATTTCCTAGGAGGCACAGTTAGCTCTTCTGCAGTTTTCTTTCAACACATTGCCTGGAGAACTTGTTAATTAATACCTTAAGCCATTTCAGCTAGAATGCTGAGCTAATCACTGGGTTCTAGTGGTGAGGTCTCAGCTGGCTTTCACTCCTGAACAGCAATCTGCATTCACAGACAAAGGGGTGCAATTCCTATCTGGTCAAGTTTTCAGAGGTGACCAAAGCAAGTAAGTAATGCAAGGTAAGGATAAACCTGCACCCAGACATGAATAAGTCTGGAAGTTGTTGTTCTGAAATTAATGATACCTAGAACCCATCCTTAGGCCACTTATTTTCTTTTTTTAAATTCTGATGGGTGGGTACTAATCCATTCCTAACTCAAAGCATAATATGAAAAGGAACATTTATCAAATCCTATTAGATTTTCTGTTGAAATGAATCTAAGTATTTATTCTAATACAAAAAGGGGAAAAGAGGTAATACAAGGGGACTCAATCAATTAATAACACTTACTGAGTGCTTACATTGAATTAAGCACTTCGAAAAGTACAATAAAGTATGCAATTCCTCCTGCCCCACCCCATCTACTTCACCCACTCACCTAGGATTCCTCTTGCTCTCATTAGCTCTAATTATTGTGCAGACTCTAATCTCACTGCCGCTGAAGACCCACTCTCCAATAACAACCTCTTCAATTAATGGTAACTAATGAGCACTTACTATGTGCAGAGCACTGCACTAAGTATTTGGGAGAGTACAATACAGCAGAATTAGCAGACATGTTCCTGCCCGTAATGAGCTTATAGTCTAGAGGTCTTCCCCTGCCCTTCTCTCCCTTACACCTGCTCCTAGCAGAACGGTTGTGTCACCCAACAAAAACCTTCCATTTCTTTACCCCCTCTACATTTCAAGGTGATCATAGCCCATTTGCTCTCCCTATTCAACTTCACCTCTCTTGAACCACAAATCCATACCCTCAACTCCACCATCTCTACTAGACTCAACTCCATTGATCACATACCCTCAACCGGAAGCCTGAATCACTTCTGCAGTACACTGTAAGTCAATCCTGTAATTACCCATGTGTGTTTTTGTTACGCAAGGAGGCTGTGGAGAAGGAAAACCAGCAGCAGAGTGGGAAGCTTACTACAGCACTCTGCACACAGTGGTGCTCAAAGTGGATGATCATAACAATGAACAGCAATGAACTTGCAGGATTCTGTTGTAATTATCTGAAGTGAATTTTCTTCTTATCAGTGTTTTTCAATTACATCTGTTTCTGCTGCAATTCAAAAAACCACAAATGGCCACTTGGCTAAACTTTAAGATGTTTCCGAAAGGAAGTCCAGGCTCTGTTGAATTATGGAATAAAGTAAGCATGAGGTACAGTAATTTCTCATTTTAACAAACATCAGGGAACATTTGATTTATGTAAACTGGAAATGTGTCAGATTGAAAGTGGCTCCAGTGAGCTTAGGAACACATACAGATGACTACTAATTGATGAAAAGTCTGTTGGTAATTCATTAAAAAGAACTCTAATAAACCAATATACTCATCTAATGTCTCACGGAAACTTTAAATGCTTTACATGCCTACTGTCAAAGGTCAGAGGGGTTCTTAGACCCATCAAGTGGAAATGATTTCCTGATGGCATTCAGGCATTGAACCAGACCCAGGTGCTATTTTTGGAAAACTGGAACTTTCTAGTGGGAAATGTCCTCCTCATTCAAATCTGTGTGGGCAACCAAACTTCAAGCACCAACCCAAAACATGTAGAAATTGCCTTATGAATAGAAGAATGCTTCTTTAAGCCACACACCTCTATTCCCCTCTAAAAACGCAGCCTAAAGTGCAATATCCACCTGAGCAAAGATAGCACTTCAGGCTTTTCCAGGCTCAGACTCTCCTCCTTGATTTTCCTCTACTGGCATCCTGGTGGGTCTCAGAAAGGGTGGGTAGTGGGCAATGTGGGATGAAGGGAAAGTACTAAGCCTCTAGCCTCCCCATGTAAACAGGACAGATGCTGACAGCATCAACAGGGACTCAGAACTGCAAGGAAGCACATCTGATCCTATTTGTAAGCTTCTTCACTGCACTGGCCCCATCCCCTCAGTCAGCCATTGAAACATTTCCTAGATGGGCAAAAATTGAGAGGAGGCTGAGTGTTGAGGATCCATGGGCAGAGAGAGATGGAAATAGTAACTCTCATCCCTATGGCCGAAAACCTTCTGAGAACAAGGCCCCACTGCTCCAGATTTGATGTCACCTTTGATTGAATGACAGGGTCATCTCTACGTCCACCAGAATTTTAACCCAGAAGTTAACTCATCAAACTCCTAAAGCAAACATTTCATTTCTGCCAGAGATATGTTTATTCCTATACCTGTACCTTCAAAAAGTAAAATACCTTCCACTCTTCATTCATGTTCCCCTAAAAAGCAGATAATTAGGTAATGCTGTCATTTTCAACCATACGTGTCAATGACTTGTCAAACTTCACTTGCCCTGCCAAACTAGAATCAGTAATACGTAAACCAAGTCAACCAATACCAAATGCCCCAAAGACAAAACATAACCCTAAATATACCATATCATACACCTACTGTATAGATCCCATGCACATCAAATCTTGTCACATTTCATGGCCAGCACTGCAAACAATCCTCTGAAATGACCTGTTCAAAATGTTTTCTTTCATAGATGTTGACCGTTACAAACTCACCACCAGGGCTTTTGATCTGTTGCTCAGGAGTTTTTCTATGTCTCTGGCTGCAATTTCCACCAGTTGCCGGGCGTTATTTGGCTCTACGGTGTACAGGTCTTTGTACTTCGTATAGATCTGCAGGTGGAACCATAATTGAGAACAGTTGTAATTCCATCATAGCTGTGCTCATTTGCTTGACAATTGCTGACAGGGAAAATGGATTGCAAACCATTAGTGGAAGGAAATTCCCCTACTGATTCTCCCCAGAGGTAATTTACCATCCCTTATGATCTTAGCAATTGCTATGAAATTCAGTTGAACAATAAAGGGTCTGCCTTTCATAAACAGGTTGAAGCCACATTAAAAAATCCAAATCACAATTCTTCGGGGGCTACATGTGCTCACAGTATGGCTCTCTGGGGAGAATTACTCTAGAGTAGCATAGGATGAGACTCTGGCTGCCAAGATTCTTGGAAAAAGAGAAAGTGAATGAATCTGTGGCTGGAAGAGTGAGATGAGGGAATCCATCACATGGCCAACAGATGGCTCGCACGTGCCTGGCTAGTCTCCCCTGTGGCACACTTCCTGGTGGTAGTTGTACTATCTTGTGAGTAGAGAATTTAAGCACAAACAAGGACTTGTTCAACCCTAAGAAGCAGCACAGCCTAGTGGATAGGCCAAGAGATTGGAAGTCAGAAGTACCTGGGTTCTAATCCCAGTTCTGCCGCTTGTCTGCTGTGTAACCTTGGGCAAGTCACTTAACTTTTCTGTGCCTCAGTTACCTCATTAGTAAAATGGGGATTAAGACTGTGAGCCCTCTGGGGGACAGGGATGGGGTTCAACCTGATTATCTCTATCTACTCCAGTACAGTGACTGGCATAGAGTAAGTGCTTAATAAAGGCTATTAAAAAAAAACAACCTGCTTTTTGTGCAGACCTCCAGAGACCTGCTTACTGCTAACTGCTCTGACGTTTTCTCCTTGGTTATCTTTTAGAATTAAAACGTGGTGACCTCAGAGATACCAATGGAGTGAGTCATCATTACCAATGGTATTTATTGAGAGCTTATATGTGTAGAGCACTGTACTAAGTGCTTATCTTTCTGTTGTGTTCATCTTTCCTCAGCTATTTGAGAACAGGAAGAATGTGCTTTGCATCCAGTAGACAATATAAGTGACTGGATGGGAGAGACAAGGCCCATATCCACTTATAGTATGTTAAAGAAATGATGGGTTTCAACAATATCTTTAATTTATTTATTTTAACGTCTGTCCCCCCTCACCCCCAGACTGTAAGCTCATTGTGGGCAGGGAATGTGTTCGTTTATTGTTGTATTGTACTTTCCCAAGCACTTAGTATGGTGTTCTACACACAGTCAGTGCTCAATAAATATGATTGAATGAATTAACAACCTAAGAATCCCTCCTTCACTTTTTGGAAATACAGCCAAAAGTGAGAATTGAAGAATAATTCAGAAAATGATGCCTGTGTTCCATTCTCCTTATTAACCTGTGGACTTTCCGGAAAAAATAAGAAGTCTTCCCTGACTAAGCCCTCCTCTTCTCTTCTCCCATTCCCTTCTGTGTCACCCTGAATTGTTCTCTTCATTCATCCTCCCTCCCATCCCCACAGCACATATATATATATATATATCTGTAATTTATTTATGTATATTAATGTCTATCTCCCCCTCTAACTTTGAGTTCATTGTGGGCAGGGAATGTGTCTGTTGTTATATTGTACTCTCCCAAGTGCTTAGTAGAGTGCCTTGCACACAGTAATAGCTTAGATATGATTGAATGAATGAATTACTCCCCATTTTCCAGATGAGGTAACTGAGAGGTTGAGAATCACGTAACAGAGAAGTAAAGTGATTTGCCCAAGTTAGCATAACAGACAAGTTGGCAGATGGGATCATTACCTTCAACAAAAAAGGAGATGAACTGTACTAATAAGTGTAATGTAAAGAGAGATAAATGATATGGCACATGGACTGTCACTCCAAAGGTTTCTGTTTTATCAGTATTCTTCAGCCCACACTGGATATCTAGGAATTGACAGCATGCCACTGGGATGTATAAATAGGACCTTCCCATGAAAACATCCCTAAATCATCTTCCCTCTTTATTGGGACTTGGGCCTTAATTGAAGACTGCAGTCAGACTGGGGAGGAGCTAGTTAGTGACAATCAACTGAAAAATTACCTTTGGAACACCACATTCTTAGGAACCTCAGAGATCCCGCTGAGCAGCATTACTTTGGTGTTCAATTGTTAATGGCTTCTATACTTGTTTCCCCTTCTTGGTGGTGAGCTCCTTATGGGCAGATTTTGTCTTTAGTTCCATTTTTCCTCATCTTCTCAAGCACCTACTACATTACTATTCCCATGGCAGATACTCCAAAAATATTTTGGATCATAGTTATGACTAACCAATTAATGATTTGCTGTGGTCCCGTTTAATCAATCAATGGTATTTATTGAGGCTTATCATGTGCAAAGCACTAAGTGCTCGTTTATCCACAGATTCCCATCACATTAACAAAAATACTCAACCACATTTTTGACATAAGCATGCAATGTATAATCAGCTCCTGATTACTTAGTGGGTGGCTCTCCAGTTTGTGAATTTTCTAGATGTCCACCTTCTTTCATCCTCCAGCTTTGCTCATCCATTAGCACTTTACTGCTCATTAGCACCTCTACCAAAGTGCTGGCAAAGGAAGAAATGAAATGATTTCTTTCTAGACTTGGCCTGACTAGTTCATTAGTCACTTTGTCCCTGGGAACTATTTGGAAACTCATACTTTTCAGTGTCATAACAGCAGAAATCTGTTGTGTCTTTCAGGGGAATCTATATGGTGTGATTAATACAGGATTTAGAATATTTTAAATAGCATATAAATTTTTATCTGTCCATTTAGGCTTCCTAGGATTTATTGTTGGGGTAGGTTGGTACAGAATGTATTTGGTGCCAAATGAGGGTGAGCATTTATTGAGATATTTCAGTTGACTTTTTTTCCAGGTTTCATAGAACATCTTCAGGAGGGCTCTTTTCATTCTGGCCATCTGCCTAGATTGATTTCTTCCTCTCCCCAATTTTCACAACTCTATCTATAACACCTTATCTGTCCCAGGAATCTTCAACTTTGATTCCCCACATTTCTTTCAGCTCCCACATTCAATCAGCTGCTAAATCCTGTCAATTCTCCTTCCCAAGTGTTTCTCCTAAAAGCCCAAAAAGCTAAGACCCTGGTTGAAGCTCTTATCAAGTCCTAACTATATTATCGTATCAAAATCCTCAATGATCCCCTAATCTCCAGCACTTTCCTTCTGTGTTTCTGCCCAGATCATCTTCCTAAATATTTCTTCTCTTCCTGGTGGAATTGCCCTAGAGGTCATGACAGGACTCCGCAAGGAAGTGCAGCATGCCAGTGATGAAAGTTACAGAGCTGCCAGAATAGGGAGGAGTTTTTCTGAGCTTTCGATGGCTTCTAGGGAGAAAGAAAGAGTAGCTGAGGTGTTAAAGAGGGAGGGAGAATGGCCAGAAAGATCAGCAGGAGGGTTTTTTTTTCCTACCAGGGTATGAAGGGTGGGGGAATTCAAACCTATCTTCTAACCTGCTGAGCCTGGGACTACATGGAGTCAGGGCACACTGTTGAAAACAGACTACAAAGGACCAATAAGGTATTTGGGTCCACTTCAGCATGCGTGTCATGTGTGCACGTTACATTTATACCACAGAAACGTGAAGATCAAAGGAGTAGAATTCCCCCACCTCAGCAGGTGCTGGTGTTCTTCCAGTTCCCGACAACTGAACATCAAGACAGTCGGTAGTGTCAGACCCCACATGCCGGAGAGTGCATGGCCTGAGAATGTTCCATTTGCCATTGACGACATGAGGGGATTAATAAGTTATTTCACCAGAAACAGAAAGACAACAGACCATATCCTGGAGATGACTGGTGAAAAATTCAACCCAAGCAGGGCAACAAAAAGAATAACCCCGTCGTCCCAACAACCCTCCCCCAACACCCAAAATCTTGAAACGCAGACTCCAGTCTTAAAATATAAATGTCTGAACACTGTCGGTTTTGTGCTAGAGGAAAGCATTGTATGCTATCATGGAAATCAGTTTCTTAAAAGCTTTAAAATCCCTTCACACCTTATCAAACATTCTTCAGGGGAGCAAAATTACTCTGAGGCTATTATAAAGTTTAACATTATACCTGGCACTGCATAACTAATGAAATAAGACATAAAAGTGGAGACTTGGAGTGAAAAATAAATCAATGATTCTTTTTGTTTTGTTTTTACATTTGCTTTATGCTTTTCTAGTCCAGTTAATGTTAAGAAAGAGAACATTATAAGCTTTAATGCCCAAAGAGTGCATTAGCCTGTCAGATTCCATTTGTTCCACTTTCTTGCTGAAGTAAACCAAGAATTTTAAAAGTTCCAAGCCTCCCTACAGATAGGTTTCAGATTTTACTTACCTCAGCAAGCTGGTTCACCCCACTTGCTGTTCTTGCCAGTGTAACGAGGTCATCCTGCATCTTATCCACCCAGGACTTTATGCTACAGAAATAAGGGGAGAGAAGGGCATCCCGTCAGATCACTAGTAAAGATCTATGAGGATCAGAAATACAAATGCAAGCTGACAGTTTGCCTTCCACACAGCTGATTGATCCTAAAGTCCTGGGAATTGAGTTTGAACCAACTCCTGCGTTCCGTGGTCATGGAGCATTTGGCCTCAGTGGTGGCATAACAGGTTGGAATGGTCCAGAATCAATAGAAAGGAAAAAATTTTGCAAAAATACCTGCTCATCTACAGTTGTTTTTTTTTTTAATTTCTAAGAATTTACAGTTTGAAGGTACTGAAGAGAAGCAATGTGGCTTAGTGGTTAGAGCATGGGCATGGGAGTCAGAATGACCTGGGTTCCAATCTTGGCTGCGCCACTTGTCTGCTGTGTGACCGTGGACAAATAAATTTTCTGGGCCTCAGTTCTCTCATGTGCAAAATGGGGATTAAGACCGTGATCCCTATGTGGAACAAGGACTCTATCCAACCTACTAAGCTTGTATCTACCCCAGCTCTTAGTACAGTGCTTGGCCCGCAGTACGCATTTAATACCACAATTATTATTATTATTATGATTATCATTAAGAGATCATACTAAACAAAACCTGCCTGTTAGGAGTATAAGGGAAGCAAAATGACCTCGTGGAAAAAGCATGGGCCTAGAAGTGAGAACACCTGGGTTCTAATCCTGGCTCTGTCACTTGCCCACTGTGTGACATTGAAAAATGTACTCAACTTGCCTGTGCCTCAGTTTCCTCATGTGCAAAATGGGGATTCAGTGCCTGTTGTCCCTCCCCCTTAGACTCTGAACTCCATGTGGGGCAGGAAGGGGCCCAACCTGATTATCTTGTATCTGCCTCAGTGCTTAGTATAGTACTTGGAATATTGTAAATGCTCAAATATCATTATCATTATTATTTGGTGATATAATACTACTACTACTACTACTACTAAGAATAATAATATTTATTTAGTGCTCACTGTGTGCCAAACTCTGTACTAAGCTCTGGGGAAGAGACAAGGTAATCTGGCTGGACAGTCTTATCCCACCTGGTGCTCACAGCTTAAGATGGAAGGAGAGTGGATATTTCATATCCATTTTACAAATGAGTTAACAGACACACACAGAAATTAAATGCATTTTTCAAATAGTGCTATTTATAGAGCACTTACATGTGTGCAGAGCACTGTACTAAGTGGTTGGAAGAGTACAGTACAATATCTCCTGTCTTCAAAGGAGCTTAAGATCTAGCAGCAGAAGGTCACACAGTAGCCTAAGTGGTGGAGCCTGGACTAGAACTCGGGTTTCCTGATTTGCACTCCCACACTATATCCACAAGGCCATGACTTCAATGCAGAGGATTATTACTGAAATCCTAGACTACTGCAACAAACAAAAACTCCTCACAATTGGCTTCAAGGCTCTCCATCAACTGATTTGGTGTCTTGGATTCTCCCAAGCTATAGAATCTCCAGCCTCTGATCCCTCACTTATGCTATTTCTTGTCACTGGCCAACCATTTACTGGCTTGGGGCTTCAGGGGCAACACGCTGTGGGCCTACAACTCAATCAGTGGTACTGATTAAGTACTTACTGTACAGAGTACCGAGCTAAGTACTTGGCAGAGTTCAATACAACAGAGTTGACAAATCCAATCCCTGCCTTTAAGGAATTTACAATCTAGGTGGGAGATTAAAAATCTATTGGCAGAGAATC
Source organism: Tachyglossus aculeatus (assembly GCF_015852505.1). Lineage (NCBI taxonomy): Eukaryota > Metazoa > Chordata > Mammalia > Monotremata > Tachyglossidae > Tachyglossus > Tachyglossus aculeatus. The sequence continues at coordinate 7,336,742 of NW_024044828.1, forward strand.
CTGGAATTCCACACAGCCTTGCCCATAATGTGAACATACTGATGCCAAATTGTATTTCCAACTTAGCACATGTAGAGGACCATTTTGCTAGCAGGGGTCTTTTCAGATCTCATTCTTGACATGTGTGTGTGTGTGTGTGTGTGTGTCTGTTTCTCTCTCTCTGCTCTCTCTCTCCCCACCACCGCCCCCCACCCCCAGACTCTGCAACCCTTACATTTGCCACACGTCCTGCTAGTCAGAAGATAAATGGACCTCAACCCAAGTGAAAGTCTGAATAGCTTCAGAGTGATAGCAAAAGTTGCGATTAGATGTGTTCCCAAGAGAAACTCGGTGAATAATGGGAAATGAGGGATAAAGTTGTCATAAGAGCAAAGGCATAGAGAATAATATTTGGGAAACATTATAATGGACCAGACAATGGGAGGATCAGAATGTGAGGAATTTAAGGAGATAGCTTCTGTAGCAAAGAGGAGATATGGAATCTTCATCATGGAAAGGGGATGTGAGAGCAGTGAGAGAACAATTAGAACAGAACATTCACAGAAAGCAATTTGTACTGGAAAAAACACACAACCTGTTTCTATCCTTGTCCCTACCTGATCTCACCCTTCACTGCCTGTACCAGCTCCTGCTCCCACTACAGAAGCCATAAATCTGGCCCCACCCTTGCTTTCTCTATATCTGGATTTTCTTCCATAGGTCGGTGTAGGTGCTCTTTCTTCTGGGATTGTGGGCCCTCTGTGGGACAGACCATGTCTGACCTGATTATCTTGTATCTTTCCCAGTAGTTAGAACAGTTTGAAACTAGTAAGCACTTTAATTTAAATATTATACATTACTTATTCATTAATATGAATGTCTGTCACACTCTAGACTGTAAACTTGTTATGGGCAGGGAACATGTCTGCTATTTCTGTTGTATTTTGCCAAATGCTTAGTTCAGTGCTCTGCACATAGTAAGTGCTCAACAAATACTATGGATGAATTTACACATACCACTATTTTTATTATTATTTTTCTCTCTCCCAGCTGAACTAATAGCCCCAGGCTGTCAGGCCAGTCTTTCCCTCCTCTTCCACTGCTCTCCTCCTCCTCCCCATACTCCCACCCACCCCCAACTTCTTCTGTTCTGATTCCCATCCCCAACCCTTCTATGACCCATTGTCCTCAGTCAATCACTTCATGGGTGGTATCTCCAAACTAAAGAGCTCTCTTTGACTTAGCAGAGAACAGTGAAAACTTCATACTGAAAACTCCATATAGACATTATATCTAGATATATGCACCATAGTAGGATGTGGTGATTATTTCATTTTTCCTTTTTATGCATATTATAATTAATCTTTACAACAATCATATTTATCGAGTGCTTACTGTGCACAAAGCACTTACTAAGCACTTGGGAGAGTACACTTTAACATAGTTGGTGGACATATTCCCTGCCCTCAATGAGTTTACAGTCTAGAGAGGGAGGCAAACATTAACATAAATAAAATGCAGATATCAATCAATCGTATTTATTGAGCACTTACTGTGTGCAGAGCACTGTACTAAGCACTTGGGAAGTACAAGTTGGCAACATATAGAGGCAGTCCCTACCCAACAGTGGGCTCACAGTCTAAAAGGGGGAGACAGAGAACAAAACCAAACATATTAACAAAATAAAATAAATAGAATAGATATGTACAAGTAAAATAGAGTAATAAATATGTACAAACATATATATATATATATACAGGTGCTGTGGGGAAGGGAAGGAGGTAAGACGGGGGGATGGAGAGGGGGATGAGGGGGAGAGGAAGGAGGGGGCTCAGTCTGGGAAGGCCTCCTGGAGGAGGTGAGCTCTCAGTAGGGCCTTGATGGGAGGAAGAGAGCTAGCTTGGGCTCAGGGGGTCGCGTAACTAGATATGGACATAAGTGAGTGGAGCTGAGGGAGGGATAAATGATATAGATTCCAGTGCAAGGATGACAAGGAAGGAAGTGGGAGAAGAGGAATTGAGGGCTTAGTTGGGGACGGCCTCTTGGAGGAGATGTGCATGTTTGTTGGAGAAATATAATGTACATTTGGGTAATGAAGCTATGTGGTGAAGGTTTGCAAGGGGTTAATGCACCTATATACTAAGGCAATTGAGCGAGACCTTTTCTCAGATGCTGCCCCACCTCAAGACCCTGAACACTGCTTACTAATTCCTTGTGATGGGCCCTAAACCTTCTGGAATATGTCCTCTTCTTCCTAAATCCAGTGACTTTCCTTTGAGGCTGAGCTGAGGTTAAGTATGAGTGTCATGCAATCTCATACACAGAGGGTAATAAAGAATGGAAGATAAGCAGCTGGAAATGTCCAGATACACCTTGATTTGTCTTATCTTGTCTATATGAGTATAGAAATGAATTTGGATTGGGAGATTTAATAAGGACTAGGCTCATCCAGAACAGATATGCTGAATGCCAAGTATATAAACACTAGTTAGCCAAACCAAAACTATTTTGGAGAATTAAAGGAGAGATAAGAAAAATGGATATTTGACTAAAATTTATTCAACCTGCCCAAGATAACCAATTTAGTTTCGTTTATTTGGCCAACACTCATTCCATAATAGTTCAAACAATCAATACATGAACATGTTTTCACTACCAATGATTGCTTTGTCTTGCTATTTAGAAGTAATTTGGGGTCTTTTCCAATTTTCTCTGTCTTTTACTGAAAAGCTGCCAGTTGACCTCTATGTGAACCAGGATATTTCTCTTCAAAATGAAATGTTGTCTGACTCCAAATACAATCAGAAATGGAAAACTACCAAAGTGGAGAAACAGCACGGCCCCAGATCCCAGAAAAGTATCATAACACCAAAAAGAACCCTTTAAGCATTTGATATTCACCCCACTCTCAGCTCCATGGCACTTATATACGTATCCCACATTTAGTTTATTGTCTGTCTCCCCTTCTAAACTGTAAACTCCTTGTGGGCGAGGAACATGTCTAACAACTTTGTTGTAATGTATTGTACCAAGGACTAAGTACAGAGTTCTGCCCTCAAGAAAGTGCTCAATAGATACCATTGATCGACTGTTACAAAAACTCATTAAATAAAAATTCTGTCTTGTTAAATTTCTCCAATCCACTTTTTCCCCCCTGTACTTTCATTTATTCAATTAGGCTTACTTCAAAGAACAAATTGCTTATTTGAGAGGGTGAAGGTGGCATAATGGGTCTTCCCACAGTAGGCACTTAATAATCAATCCCACTGACTGACTGACAAAATGAAAAGACAAGATATCTTGCTCTAGATTTGGAAGCAGTCAATACTGCAAAGTCATGGAAATGGTAAAGCACTGACACAAGTCATGTTCCTGTCAAAGTTTACAATTCACAGAGTTCATATTTAGGTATCTCTTAGGCTCAATATCTGAAATGCCACAGGGCATCAACTACACGAGAATTAGTTCAGACCCTGGGCTGTCCTGAGCTTAAGAAGGCTCACAGTACTATCGGAGGGGGCAGGCACATACAGTAATAATAAAAAATATAATAATAATACTTGTTAAGCAATTAATATTTACCAAGCTCTGTTCTAAGCGCTGGGGTAGAGACAAGTTAATCAGGTCAGGCACAGTCCCTGTCCTATGTGGGGCTCACACTCATCCCCATTTTACAGATGAGGTAACTGAGTCACAGAGAAGTTAAGTGACTTGCCCAAGGTCACACAGCAGACAGGTGTCAGAGCTGGGATTAGAACCCAAGGCCCAAGTTCTGTCTACTACGCAATGCTGCTTCTCAATAAGCAATGAAAGGATATAAGGATATAATACCAACAATCAGAAGACAGATTCAATCACTCAAAAGTATCAATTGTAGTATTTGTTAAATACTAGCATATGTCAAGCACTGTTTTAAATCCTGGGGTAGAAATTGTGGCATAGTGGAAAGAGCATGGGTTTGGGAGTCAGAGGATGTGGATTTTCTAATCCCAGCTCTGCCACTTCTCTGCTGTGTGACCTTGGGCAGCCACTTCACTTCTCTGTGCCTCAGTTACCTCATCTGTAAAACAGGGTTTAGGACTGTAAACCCCACGTGGGATAACCTGATTACCTTGTATCTACCCCAGTGCTTAGAACAGTGCTTGGCACATGGTAAGCACTTTACAAATACCATCATTATTATTACTATACAAGTTAATCAGTTTGGAGATAGTCCCTGTCCCACCTGGAGATTACAGTCTAAGAAGTATGGACAGATACTGAATCCCCTTTTTACAGTTGAGTAAACACAGAGAAGTTAAGCAACTTGCCCAGGGTCACAGCAAGTAATTGGCAAAGTCAGAATTAGAACTCAGGTCCTCTGACTTCCAGACCCTTGCTATTTCCACTAGGCCATGCTGCTTCTAATGCCTATGTACAGTGCATGGATCAAAAAGGAAAAACATGTTTTAAAAATAAACTCATCATTGTTCATCCACCCCATATAAAGAAGTGGTCAATTGTGTTTTGTTTCCTAGGTGTGTAATGTTTTGATTAAATTGTGTCTACCCCAGCACATAGAAAAGTGCTGCACACATACATAGTAAACACTTCACAAATACCAAAATTATTATTAAGTGCTTCATCCTACAGACTAGCTAATTCCTCGGAAAAATCAGTGGAAGATAATCGGAACTGTGACTGGTAATCAAGCAATGCTTTATATTTCCATCCTTTATGACTGTACATATGAACATGTAAGTTCACCAGCTTTCATTTTTGAAATGCTTTTGTTCTTTTTTAAAAAACTTAATAGATCCCACAAGTCCCCTCGCTACTACTCTCAACTGGCTGAGATCCTCTTTCAAGCTCTGTCAGTTCGTGACTTAATCCAAACATCAGCCAGCCCTCCTCACCACACGCCTTTTATTTCGGATGTTTGCTATCGCAGCTGTGGCCATTTGTTTATAGCCATCCAGACAACAAGCAGGCAGCTCTCTTGGGGGCTGACACTGAGGTTGGGCCATGGACCAGCTGGATAAGGGGGAGGGGCGCTCTGAGGAGCAGAGCGCTCCCCTGAGGGAAAGGGTGTCTTGCTTTCTACACAATCTAGCCCACGCTCTACATATGGCTCCCACATGGCAGCCGATATGCTCCTGGTGTGATGGTGAGTAGTGTGATCTACATTTCTAATTGCTTTTTACAGTAAGTTCGCACGTGCTTTTGGTCACCGCCTCTCAATTTTCCACAGTGCTTTTTGCCCACATAAATAGCAGATCCTTAGTCAGATATATTAAAACGCCTAGCTTACTCCTTGGTCCCTGATTTTCTTGTATTTACCCCACACTTTGGTTTTAATGTCTCTCTCCCCCTCTAGACTTTGAGCACCTTTTGGGAAAGGGAATATGTCTACCAATTCTGTTGAATTGTACTCTCCCAATTAATTAGTGTGATGCTCTGCACATTGTAAATGTTCAACAGATACAACTGATTGAGCACATAGTACAGTGTTCAGCCTCCAGTAAGTGCTTAAGAAATATGATTATTATCTTCTCCCAACACATATCAAATCGTAATAGCACCAATTTTCCCTTTTTTAGCAGGATAGAGTATTTTTGCCTGGTACAATTTGTTTTAGGGGAAAAAAAGTTTGATTTTCCTTTCTAAACGATTTCCTCTATCTGTAAATTGTTTTGATATCTCTACCGCCCTCCTTTAGACTATAAGCTTCCTGTGGGCAGGGAGTGTCTACCAACTCTACTGCATAGCACTTTCTCAAGTGACTAGTACAGTGCTTGGCTCATGGTAAACACTCCTTAAATACCACTGATTAAATAAAACCATTTGATTGCACACCATCAATATATTTGACCTGAAAGATGGATTTGTGTCTATAATAGTGAACCTAGTAAATGTCCATTGAGAAATAAATATCCCATTAAGGGCAGGAAACGTGTCTGTTAATTCAGTTGTAATGTACTCTTCCAAGCACTTAGCAGAGTGTTCTGCACACAGTGCTCAATAAATACCATTGATAGGTTGATTTTAACACTGCATCAAAAACTGAAGACACTTGTCCTCTAGACTGTAAATTTGTTGTGGCCAGGGAATGTGTCTACCAACTCTGTTGTACTTTACTCTCCCCAAGTGCTTAGTACATGCTCTGCACACAGTAAGCACTCAGTAGATACCATTGTTACATTATTTTTTTTCCACCTAGTTTCGCATTCTTGGAGTGAAACTCTTTGAGTCTGAAGAAATTATTTGAACACCTAAAATATATGTGCAAACATAAAAGCAACAATAATATAAAGTTTAGAGAAGCAGCATGCCCTAGTGGAAAGAGAATGCTTCTGGGAGTCAGAATTTTGTGGGTTGTAATCCCAGCTCTGCCACTAATCTGCTGTGCAACCTTGGGCAAGTCACTTAACTTCTCTGTGCCTAAGCTACCTCACATATAAAATGGTGATTAAGATCATGAGCCCCACGTGGGACATGGACTATGTCCAACCTGATTAGTCTGTGTGTACTCCAGCACTTAGTACAATGCCTGGAACAAAATAAGCAGCTAACAAATACCATTAAGATTGTATTTTTATTTTATAAAATTGAAATTAAAATATACCTATATTGTTACTAAACAGTACCCAGAAAATCTTTGGTCTCAACATTAAACAGCACATTCATTTTGCTTCATTTACCAAGAGGAGCCAGAATTAAAGAATATATACACACTTAACATAATGATTTAGGTCACCTAAACACATACACATCCACATTGCTGCCCTTTGTTTTCAAAGATGATTTATTAATAAAAGTAATAGAACTGATAAGATGTCACCAAATAACATGGAGGTATTTTCGTTTTCCAGGAGCTTGTTATTTAGGTTTCTTGATAGTTTGGATGCCACCTTTCAATGTATTTGGTTGTACTACTAAATCAAATTAGGAGCATATTTGAGAGAGAGAAAGAAAGAAAGAGAATAATATGTTCATTCAACAGCATACAAACCCCATCTAACAATTCTATTTTCCCCAAGTACTTAGTTTAGTGCTCTGCACACAATAAGTGCTCAAAAAAACCCTTCATTCAGAGTGGTTACATTCCTTGAATATGTAGCTGCATCATGGGGTATGTCCACAGATTTATAAAATAGGTTGCCTCCCTGGGGTCATTTTATCATGGAATAGCTGTTACTTGGGGTAAGTTTCCATGTTTTTTCTTTCTTTTTTTCTTCTCTGTCTCTGTCTCTCTCTCTCTCTCTCTGTCTCTCTCTGTCTCTCTCTCTCTCTCTCTCTCTCTCACACACACACACACACACACACACACGCACACACACACAAAATCCTAATGTGTCAATGCAGAAACACCAGCTGGTGAGAGATGATTGTAAAGCTATTCTGCATCCTTAATGCCTCCACAAATTAAACGTACCTGCATGGAAAATTTAGTGCTTCTACAAAAGCTCAAGCTATGATGGACATGTTAATGAATGTATCCAAGGCTTCCAGTGAATTTTCTTTAAAGGATGTGTCAACTATATTTTTATAGTAGGGAAACCAGAGCTGTTAAACCAAAAATGCTTGTCGGTTGCATCTTTTAAACGTAGCCTGCAGTATGCTATTGTCTGACAGCTGCTCGTGGTCAGAGTTTATTTAACTATTGGAAAGCTGTCACAGCAAACATATTGGTCTGCAATTAAAAAGACAGCAACCCTCCTTTTGAAGACAGCCATAACACTTGTATACTCTGGAAATGGGAAAGTACCAACCCCACCCCCACGCCCCACACACTATTATTGTATTTCGCTCTCTGAGTCATACAGAATTCAACTGCAAAAGGAATGAGGACATCTAAGAATATGCAATGGCACATATATTTCACTTGCAGAAAGGTAGTTTATTGCACTTTAATTGCTCTCAACGTTTGTGTCATTACAAATACAGTGTTCGTTCTGACATTTACTATTGGAGCTAAAGCTCTTGCTGTGATTCTGTTCTTCAGTGGTCTGAATACTCTTGATCTTACAATTCCAAAGGATGATTTTGGATTCCACAAAAATGGCCTCAAATCTCCTGCCTCATAAACAGAGACACGCCGAGAAACATAAAGAGAGGTGGATAGAGACAAGAGGAGGAGGGAATGGTGGAGAGTGAAAGGGAGAGCAAGTGAAGGGGGAGAATAAGGGGGGGACTGAATGAGAGAGAGGGGGTGGGGGGATGAGAGAGAGAGGAATGAAGGGGGTGAGAAAGGGGGAGAGTGGGAGAGAGGGGAGAGTGAGGGGGAGAGAGGGAGAAAGGGAGAGGGAGAAATGGAGAGGGGAAGAGTAAAGGGGAGAGCAAGGAGGAGACGGAGAGAATAAAGGGAAGAGGGGGGAGAGGAAGGGGGATAGGGAGATAGTGAGGAGATAGCAAAGATTTTCATTTTCTGAGCCATAAAGAAGGAACCATCATGGGCAAACTCCCTTTCATTCTTGACATCTTGCTGAACCAATCACTGCTCCTCCTCGCCACCACCGAGCCTAACTCACCCCAAAAGACACTGTCTCTACTACTGCTCTGATGGGGCTGCTTAACCTTCTCCAACAACCTCCAGCTCCTGAAGGGGAAAAAAGTCTGTCTGCTCCTTACCCCCAGTTCTTCTTACATACCATCCTACACCCTCCCACTCTTTCATCCACTCATCCTTCTCAGCTGTTTCTCAAGAGACCACCCTCCTTCTTCAAAAATCCACTCCCTCTCTCTGCGCCTCCAAACCCATCTGGTCTCACCTTATAAAAAAAAAAAACACTGGTGCCCACGCTTCTTTCCTCCATGACCTCCATCTCCAACCACAGACTCCCTGGGAGCTTCATTCCCTCTGCCTTCAATCACTTCCACTTCTCCCCTATCATAAAGAAACTATCTCTAGAAACCACTTTATCTTCCAGTTATTGCCACATTTCCCTTCTCTCATGCCTGTCCAAATTCCTCAGATGGATTTCATACACCCACTGCCTCCACTTACTCTCCTTCAACTCTTGCCTTGACCTTTAAGGCTCCAAATTCCACTCTTTTAACTCCACAGAGTGCTCTTTCCAAAATTACCAATGACCTCCTTCTTATCAAATCTGATTCACTTCATTCTGTTCAAGTATTTTTTTGATCATACAGATGTCTTTGATACAGAACCACTCCCTCCATCTAGAAACACTATCTAACCATGTGTTTTTTTCTCCCACGCACTAGTCTATTGATCCTCCTCCTACTTCTTTAGCCTCCTCCTACTTCTTCTTCTTCACTTTCATCGGCTCTGGTTGTTGATCCCCACAGCTTTAGCATTATCTGTGTCACTTTTCTCTCTTTTCCCATCCCCCCTAGTATTCTCTCTCTCACAGCAAATCCTATCCATTTTTCCACAACAATTCCAGGATCTCCCCCTTCCCCTTCATCCAGAGAGCAGCCATGCTAGTCCAGCCAGTTGTCATACCCCAACTTGACAAATGCATTAGAAGCAGCGTGGCTCAGTGGAAAGAGCACGGACTTGGGAGTCAGAGGTCATGGGTTCTAACCCCGCTTCTGCCACTTGTCAGCTGTGTGACTTTGGGCAAGTCACTTGACTTCTCTGTGCCTCAGTTACCTCATCTGTAAAGTGGGGATTAAGACTGTGAGCCCCACAGGGGACAACCTGATCACCTTGTACCCTCCCCAGTGCTTAGAACAGTGTTTTACACATAGTAAGCGCTTAATAAATGCCATTATTATTATTATTATTAAATGCATTAGCCTCATCAACCTTCCTGCCTCCAGTCTCACCCCTCTCCAGCCCATTCTTCACTGTACAGGCCAGCTTATTGCTCTAAAATGCCATTCTTCTCACATCATCCCACTCAAATGGTTGTCCATTCCTCTCTGCTTCAAGTAGAAACTCTTAACCATTGACTCAGAAATTACTACCAGGCAGTAGTCCAATCTCAGTTAAACACACAGAAGTAGAAGGAAGAGGAGGGTGTCCCTGCTCTCTCATTGGCTCTGAGTAACTCCTTAATTGGTCTGAACTACAATTAATGGTAGCTCCTTCACCCCACTGCCTAGAATGGCCCACACAGGCACTGACCCTTTGGGACTGTCCAGGTGGTTCAGTCCTACAGTTCTGAGGAGAAAAAGAGAGAGACAGCAAACAAAAAGTGAGAGAAAAGAGACAGAGATAGATGCAGAAAGGAGTGACAAAAAGAGGAAGAGGATGAGAGAGGGTAGAAAGAGGTAGACAGAAAGAGAAAGCAAGTGTTCACATGTGCACATGCTAGTCCAAAACTGGAATCAATAAAATATCAAATCTCAAATCCTTACATAAAACACTTAACTGTCTTTTCAGAATAAAGCCATTTTCCAAACAGGAGCGAAACATGCTTTAGTAACATTTGTCAGCAACCGATTAATGACAGGAGAAGTGATTTACCATTTGTTTTACTTTTAGAAAAAAAAAAATCAATGCAACCGATTAAAAAGAAGCAGGAAAAAAATCTAGCAGGATCCATTTGTTCTAGACAAATGTGGTAAACAACCTCACCTCCTCCTTGTTTGAACATATTGGTCCATGTCCATGGGGAAAAGGACCTGCTACATGAGCAACTGGGATGCAATCAGATACTAATGATTTCTGGCCCTGCTGTAAGACACCATATTTGATCCAGTGACCTAGATTCACGAAGCTCGCTGCCTTGGCTTCTAGCCACCAAGGCCAATTCCCCAAACTCCCCTGACTGCCAGCTTGGTCTTGATTAGAAAAGGTTTCTGGTCCCTTGCAAAGAGAAATGATAGGGGAAATGGCTAGATTTAGGGCTTGTGACATGATTTTATGATGTTATGCTATTATTATGACAATAATAGTGGTATTTGTTAAATGCTAACTAGATACCAAGCATGTAATAATGATAATAATAATTAATTGTGGTATTGGTTTAACACTTACTATATGTCAGGCACTGTACTAAGCGCTAGGGGACATATAACCTAATCAGGTTGGACACAGTCCCTGTCCTACATGAGGCTCACAGTCTTAATCATGGGTTCAAATCCCGGCTCCACCACTTGTCAGCTATGTGACTTTGGGCAAATCACTTAACTTCTCTGTGCCTCAGTTCCCTCATCTGTAAAATGGGGATTAAGACTGTGGGCCCCACGTGGGACAACCTTGATTACCTTGTATTCCCCCCAGCACTTAGAACAGTGCTTGGCTCATAATAAGCACTTAATAAATACCACCATTATTATTATTATTATTAATCCCCATTTTGCAGCTGAGGCAACTGAGGCACAGAGAAATTAAGTGACTTGCCCAAGGTCACACGGCAGACAAGTGTCAGAGATAGGATTAGAATCCAGGTCCTTCTGACTCCCAGGCCCATGCTCTATTTCCTTTGCCATTCCGCTACATTATCAGCTTGGTCACGACTCCTGTCCCAAATGGAGCTCACAATCTATGAAGGGGGGAAAACAGGTATTTAGTCCCCATTTCAGATGAGGAAACTGAGGTGCAGATTTACACAAAGGTCACACAGCAAGCAAGTGGTGGAGGTGGGATTAGGTCCTAGGTCTTTTGACTTTTAGGGTCATTCTCTTTCCACTAGGCCATTCTGCTTTCCATGTTGCTGCTTATTGGAAAGTATTATAGTGCTTTATCTAGTTCTCTTAATATGATGAAATGAAAAAAAAGATTAACTCATTGACTGCTCAAAGTAGGATATTAACTTAGCCTATTTTTCACAAATAGTGAGCCCAAACGTCCCATTGCAGAAACACATTTATTCCTTCCTTTTCTAATCAACTTCTTCACTAGGGGTACTTAGTGCATATCCATTGCTTGCAGGAATGTGCTAAACCCCAGTGCTTTGAAGGGGTTACTTGCTCCCCACAAAGTGTCCTGATACACTGGAAAAAAAATTAATGAGATGGTAGATATGATCTCCACCCTCAAGATGTTTATAAGCTAGTATCGGCAATAGAGAGTTTTAGGCACTGGAGAATCATGCAATGGTATTTATTGAACACTTACTATGTGCAGAGCACAATACAACAGAGTTGGCAGGCATCTTCCTGCCCACAATGATCTTACAGCCTAGCGGGGGAAAGACAATACTATAAATAGCTTATAAGTATATAATTTAAAGATATGTTCAAAGTGCTGTTGGGCAAATATCAAGTAACCAAAAGGCATAGACCCAGTGCATAGTTGCAAATGAATAGCTTGTTTCTTCAAAAGAACTGAGTCCTTTAATAATAATAATAATAATAATTGTGATATTTATTAAGTGCTTACTGTGTGTCGAGCACTGTACCAAGCACTGGGATAGATAGGAGCTTACAGTCTAAGTAGGAAAGTAGGAGTATTCTAACAGGTATAGAATCCCCATTTTACAGATGCAGGAACTGAGACACTGAGAAGCTAAGCAACTTGCCCCAGGTCACATAACAAGCAGGTGGTGGAGCCAGGATTAGAACCCAGGACTTCTGACTCCCATTCCCAGGACTGTGCTCTTTTCACCAGGCCAAGCCACCTTCCCAGCCCTAGGTTCTAATCTGGCTCTACCACTGCTGGGTGACCTTGGGTGAATCACTTCACTGTGCCTTAGTTACCTCATCTGAAAATGGGGATTAAGACTGTGAGCCCCATATGTCCAACCTGATTACTCCGTATTTACCTCAGCATTTGGAACAATGCCTATTACATCATAAGCACTTAGCAAATACCATAAAAAAATCTCCAGATGCCTATTTTTTTTTTTTTTTATCAAAGTAGCTTATAGAGCCCTCCTTAATCTTCAGCAGACCAAGGGAAGCCCTGAACCTCAGCTCTGAGCTGAGACTCAACATGAAGCTGTATGAAGGAGGGAAAAGAAGGTCTGAACCGAATGCCAGTACCAACCGCAGAGGGTGGGGAGACCAGCAAGACCGCAGGACCTTCATGGAGGCAAAGACATGGAACCAGAGCCTGTATTTCCTTGAGAGGGAACATGGAGAGAGACAGGGTGAGCTATGTTCTGGGATCCCAGGTGGTAGATGTATGGAGAAGAGACAGGAAAAGGTCAAACTCAGGCTTTGGGGATGAAGGCAGGGTCCCAGTGGTCCCTTGAGAAGCTTAATGAGGCACAAAGAGGAGATAAATAAGGCACTGAGGGAGGAAACTGAGGCAGCGGGGATGTGATCTCATTCAAGTTACTGAACTCTGATTGTTCCTTTCCCTGGAGGTAGGAGTGAACACTCTATATCCTTTATGAATAGTTACAATGACTTCTAAAAGTGGAAAGGAGAACAAAGAGTGCTCCCCATTCTAAAACAAGAGATCATTAAGTCTGTCAGGAACTGATTTATTCTTCAAGCAAAATTTCTCGCTACACTTTGATTTATTAAGACTTTGTGGAATCAGCACAAGCCTGAGAGTCAGAGGACCTAGGCTGTAATCTAAGCCCTTCTATTTGCCTGCTGTTGGGCAAGTTATTTAAATTCCCTGAGCCTCAGTTTCCTCATCTATAAAATGGGGCTAAAGTACTGTTCTCTCTCTTACTTAGACTCTGAGCCTGGTATGGGAATTGAACTGCCTCTTACCTGATTATCTTGTATCTATCCCAGTGCTTAGTACAGTCCTTGGTATACAGTATATACTCAACAAACACCACTATTACTATTATTATCCAGTATAAAGCACTTACGGATGGCCAGGAAATCTTTGAAAACCTCTAGATTGCCAGGGTTGCTGAGGTGTGTTTCATTAAGTGTACCGAACATTTAGACGTGGTTCATATCCATCATGGATTTAAAAACAACTAGCCATTTAACGTGTGATTGGTGATAGCTAGTCATCACGTCTGTAGGTTGCTCTTGTTAAGAGCTGGAATTTAGAGTGCAAAATAACAAGGGAACAAAATTTCAAGGGAGGAGCTTTTCTCTACTTCCAACAGCCTTGTCTCTGAAATGAGCTGCGCTGACTATCACCGGATCAAAATGTGATTGAAAAATAAATTACCCAGAAAAAGGATTTTATCAAGTGTTTAATATGCAGTTTTACAAGGGAATTTGACTCATTGAGCACTTTATCAGTTGTGTTTTACATGCCAGATTCATGTTTCCATTGTAATTTGTCTCAGGGATTTTATTCTATACCTAATAAGCATTACATTCTAGCCTTAGAAAAGCGTAATGAAATTAAAATATGATCAATTTCATGCTCCTACAGAACAGATTAATGGTTAAGAAGAGGCTTATAAAAATAAGGATTAAATTTAGAGTTACTTGATATATACCCACTCTCCTAAGGCAATTTCTGCTTTTTTTGCAGAAGTGCTACCCTTTAGGAAACAAAATTTCCATGCTTTTATATACCATCACTTTGACTGCAGATTTCAGAATTACCTCCAGCCATAGAAATCCAACCCTAGAACCCTGCATGCTTCTTTTCAAACATTTGAGTGAATTTCACTAAAAATGCACATGTTTCTTCATTGTATTCATTTTTGAAGTTTGTAAAACAGTTCACAGGTATGGGACCTTAAAGCCAGCCTCTTCCTAACCCATATTTCCACCAGACTCCTGTCTAGATCACCCAAGCCTCGGTTCTGCTGGTGGGTAGGAGGGTGGATTTGGAAGAATGGGAAGGCCTGGAGCTGCTTGGGTACTTCCTCAACCATTTGTGTGAACTATCAATATTATTGTTGTGGTATTTATTAAGCACTGGGGTAAATAAAAGATAATAAGTTGCACACAGTCCATGCACCACATGGGGCTCTCAGTTTAAACATAGGGTGAAATGGGCATTGAATCCCCATCTTAGAGATGAGGAAACTGAAGCACAGGGAAGTTAAGTGAATTGCCCGAGGTCACACAGCAGACAACAGGCAGAGACCCCAGATCCTCTGACTCCCAAGCCAATGCTTTTCCCACCAGGCCATACTTCCTCTCATTCATACCAGCTCTGCCCCTAGCTGAGTTCATAAGCCATTTTCTCACCTGCCCCAGCTGTCTGGCTGGCATCATTTATCTAGCCAATACTTGCTGTTATTGGCCACTGGGAATGATAGCATCTATGTCACTATTCTGACTGAGCCAATACCTTACATTTGGGCCAATAAGCAAATAGATTTACTTAAATTAATAGATATTATTTTTATATTGGTTTGGGGGAAGCAGCATGGTGTAAGTGGATAGAGCATGAGCCTAGGAGTCAAAAGATCATGGGGTCTTCTAGACTGTGAGCCCACTGTTGGGTAGGGACCGTCTCTATATGTTGCCAACTTGTACTTCCCAAGCACTTAGTAGAGTGCTCTGCACACAGTAAGCGCTCAATGAATACAATTGATTGATTCTAATTTCTACTCTGCCGCTTGTCTGCTGGGTGACCTTGAGCAAGTTACTTCACTTCTCTGTGCCTCAGTTACCTCATCAGTAAAATCGGGGTTAAGACTGTGAGCCCCTTGTGGGACAGAGACTGTGTCCAACCTTGTATTTACCCCAGCAAAACGTATGCTCGAAATACCATTATTATTATTATTATTATCATCTGTGTTTATTACTTCATATGTAAAATGGGGATTAAGACTGTGAGCCCCCTGTGGGACAGGGACTGTGTCCAACCCGATTACCTTGTATCTACTCCAGCACTTAGAACAGCGATTGATACATAGGTAGCACTTAACAAATATTATCATTATTTTTATAACAATTATTATTTCTAAGCTGTATTCAGTGGAACTCCTTGTGGGCAGGGAATGTTTCTGTTTATTGTTATGTTGTATTCTCTCAAGCGCTTAGTACAGTCCTCTGCACATAGTAAGTGCTTAATAAATACAATTAAATGAATGCATGGAGAAATTTGCATATCTTGTTGTTTTGAATATGTCTGGATTGACTTTTCCACAGTGCCTTATAAAGGCTTTTTAAATCAGGCCAGATTCACATTTTGATGTAACAAACTACATGTGAAAATTTAGGACACGACCATGCATATGAGTGACACCTTCAATTTATTTGTCTGCAAACCATCAAACAACTTATTCATTTGGTGGAAGGTTAAAATGTCCCATGATGATATGCATTTGGTATAAATTAAAGCAAAAGCCAACTTTGTAAAATATGGAGTAACTGTGGAATTATTTGTTTAGCCCTTACTATAGCCAGGCACTGTGCTAAGCGTTGGTGTAAATACAGTACAAACAATAATAATAATAATGATAATAATGGCATCTAAGGGCTTATGCCAGGCAGTGATTTGCTCAAGGTCACACAGCAGACAAGTGGCAGAGCCAGGATTAGAACCCATGGCCTTATGATTTCCAGGCTTTTGCTCTATCCACTACGCTATGCTGCTTCTCATATCAGACCCACTACATTCCTGACCTACATGGGGCTATTACTCCATTCACTCTCAAGTAGTATTTCCAGTGTTCACGTGTATTAAGGATGGAAAACAAAAAACTGGACTAATTGACAAGAAGGGCCTATACTGTTGAATGGGTCACTGGACCAGATCCTGGAACTCCTTCCATGGCATATTGGAGAAAAGAGATCCAACAGTCATTCAACCATATTTATTAATAATAATAATAATATTGATGGAATTTATTAAGCATGTACTATGTGCAAAGCACTGTTTTAAGCACTGGGGAGGTTACAAGGTGATCGGGTTGTCCCATGGGGGGCTCAAAGTCTTAATCCCCATTTTACAGATGAGGTCACTGAGGCACAGAGAAGTTAAGTGACTTGCCCAAAGTCACATAGCTGACAACTGGCAGAGCCAACATTTGAACCCATGACCTCTGACTCCAAAGCCCATGCTCTTTCCATTGAGCCATGCTGCTTCTCTGAGCACTTACTGTGGGCAGAGCACTGTACTAAGCGCTTGGGAAGTACAAGTCAGCAACATAAGATATCACGTATACTGAGATCATTTCATCTTTTACAGTAGTGACCTAGAAGGGTACTACACTGACCCTGGCAATAAGTAAGGCCAGTACAAAAATCAACAGCTATTGAGCAGTTTTTTGTCAGACATTTTGAATTGCTGACTCTTAGCAAAAGCCCTGCCATGTATTACTTTCATTCATTCAATCGTATTTATTGAGCGCTTACTGTGTGCAAAGCACCGTACTACGCGCTTGGAAAGTACAAGTCGGCAACATCTAGAGACGTTCCCTACCCAACAATGGGCTCACAGTCTAGAAGGGGGAGAGAGACAACAAAATAAAACATGTAGACAGGTGTCAAAATGATCAGAACTAATAGAATTATGGCTGTAGGCATATCATTAACAAAATAAATAGAATAGTAAATATGTACAAGTAAAATAGAGTAATAAATCTGTACAAATATATCCAAGTGCTGTGGGGACGGGAAGGAGGTAGGGCAGGGGAGGATGGGGAGGAGGAGAGGAAAAGGGGGGGTTCAGTCTGGGAAGGCCTCCTGGAGGAGTTGAGCTGAAAGGAGGAAGAGAGCTAGTTTGGCGGATGTGTGGAGGGAGGGCATTCCAGGCCAGGGGAAGGACCTGGGCCAGGGGTTGATGGATGGGACAGGCGAGAACGAGGTACAGTGAGGAGATTAGTGGCAGAGGAGTGAAGGGTGCGGGCTGGGCTGTAGAAGGAGAGAAGGGAGGTGAGGTAGGAGGGGACAGGGTGATGGAGAGCCTTGAAGCCGAGTGAGGAGTTTTTACTTGATTCATAGGTTGACAGGCAACCACTGGAGATTTTTGAGGAGGGGAGTGACATGCCCAGGGTGTTTCTGTACAAGTGTTTCTGTGTATTACTTGTGGACTATGTTGATAATCAAGATATATACTGTATATTTTATAAATTCAATTCTCACAAAAAATGATCAATGGCTTTCCTATTAATAGTTGAACAAACTTTTTTTGTTAAAAGACAAGCAACCCAATTTAAAGCATTTTTCATGCTTGAAGATCATGAATAAAACATGCAAGTTTGCTCTATTCTAAGCAATAACTCACCTCCCCACTGCCCCTTGAAAATAAAGATCTGTTGAAAATACTTTAAAAGGCAATTTTCTGTGCTGTTAATTCATCCCTTTTTCATTGTCCAAAGGTCCCCCTCCCAAGAAAATTGAACATTCTTCCCTGAACCAAAAAACACATTTAAGGTACAATTACAAATAAAGGTTCAGTCCAATAATATATTTTATTAATAAAATATTGCAGTTGCCACTGCAGTGCCTATAAACTGCTTGCAGATTATTTTTGTTTCAACTCACATTCTAAAGCACACTGAGGTTACTAATTCCATTGTTAAAAACTTTCTGGATGGTCCTGTTATTCGAATCTCCTGCCACTTCCACACCCTATTCATCAGACAAAATAATGTAAATTAAAGTAGTTCATTATCTTCTGCAAGTTTGACTGACTTTCTTGAAAGCAACCTTTACCCCTCAAAAATACGTCTAATTTAAACTTGCAGAATGCCATATTAAATTGTGCAAGGTGAACACAAACACTCTAAGTAAACCCGAGGAAATCAATTCAGAAAAGGAGAATTCAGCCATGGGCAGGGCATCAAAAACATCGAAGCCTACGCATGATAGGTTTGCTGATTATTAAGATTTTCTTATTAGGTGGACCCTCCCATCCCTTTTACTGTACTTGAATATACATCTACACCCAGAAAGGGAGTGTCTTAACTATTTGGAATTGTTCATCTCTGTAACGATTTCCACAAAAAACCCAGACGAGAAGAGAATGGGTTTTTAACATAAAGCATATATTACCCTTGGGAAGCTCCCTGCTTCAATTCCTGCACCAGGTCGACATGGGTCACTTCCCAATCAAACTGGACATGGCTGACATTAAAGGTAAAACAGCTCATTCCCAACAAGGCTTCATTCTCCTTTCAGAAGCCAGTGCAAATATTCCTGAGGTCAGAAGCCCACAATGCCTGTCAAAGTGCTCAGCGGGTTAAAAAGACATCATTTAGGGAGAAGTCCCTTTGACATTTAAAACCAGATCGCTCCTCCCTGTCTTATCCCTCCCCTCCTCCACTTTGACACATTCCCTAATTAAGCATCAATACCAAGCAATGTAATTGAACAGATGTAGTAGTCATTAACAGGAATTACCCATTCTCCTATCAAATCAGAGTGTACAGAGAGGGCTCTGTTTGTAAAAGGTGAACTTAATTGCCTGATAGTCCCCCGGGGAGCCACACAAATGGATCAAGACATCTCACACGCATAACTGATCTCAGCTCTGACACAGGCTTTTTGTGTCACCCTCATCCATCTTTGTTTACCAGGCTGTATGGTGGCTGGATCTAGCGTTAGACAATTTAATAAATCAGGGAGAGAATGGGTTTCACATGGAGGGGACCAGGATACAGGCAGTAAAGACATTAGTGACTTTGATTAAAGGTTCATATAGAGCAGAGACTTTTGTGAGGCCGCTGCTTAAAAGACATTCTATTGGAGGGAAAACCGAATCCAGAGAAACTAACTGGTATCCCCTCGCAATCATTTGCATCCCAAGCCTCAACTTCACAAGCATTGCTTGCATGGTTTGTTGATTAAATCAGCCTATGGCTGCTATTAGAGTAAGCACAAAAGGCAGCAAATTGCCCATTCTTCTCAGTTATATAAAAAAAAACAAACAACAAGATTAACAGGATAAGATGTCATTCTTGCCCACTGTATGTGAAACTTCTTGCTTGCTTTTGATTAAATGATAAAATTGTGGTTTTCTATTTATAGTCTGACACAAATCTGTAGATGCTCTTCATTTTCAAAAATAAAGCTGATGTAGGATTTATGTGTGTGTTTGTGTGTTACTGAAGGACACATTTTTCTAAAATAAAGGATGAATTCCCTGGACCCTTATTCTACAGGGCTGATGCTCAGGATCAATACTGCTGCCAAGAAGCACTCCTGTTTCTTCAGCCAAGACAGGGTCCACAAGAATACACTCATATTTTCCATAACATGAGTTTTCCCTGTGGGTTTTGGAGAGAACTTTGCAAGGGAATAAAGGAACAATTTTTTAAAAAATTTTTGGCGGGGTGGAAGTGCTTACTATGTGGCAAGCACAGTTCTAAGCACTGTGGTAGATACACACTAATCAGGTTGGACACATGGACACAATGGGGCTCATAGTCTCAATCCCCATTTTACGGATGAGGTAACTGAGGCACAGAGAATAAAGTGACTTGCCTAAGGTCACATGAACAGACAAGTGGCAGAGCTGGGAACAGAACACATGACCTTTTCCCTGGCCTGTGCTCTATCCACTACATCACTACATCCACTACTGCTTCTCTAATGTCTTACAGATGTACGTACATACACATATACACACACATGCATGCACATTCACACATAACTGAATTACACTAGGCACCTGAGTGACCTAGAGCACCCAGAGAAAGTTCTCCAAAATCTAAGATTTCTCTTCAGTTTCTAGTCCCTTCAGAATAGTACTGAATTCACTCAGGAAGGTTCACCTCTGGAATCATTTTAAGTGGCACTCCAGAGTTGGCAGGAGAGTGGATTCTGCCACTATCCTGCTCTGCAATGAGGGTACTGCCACCCAGCTGGGTGGTGACTACCGGCCAGTGTTGGGGCTGGTGGCTTCCACTCACCTTCCCTTCAGCAGTCCTTATGCACGAACTTGATCTTCATCCCACCTCCAGCCTCACAGCCCTTAAGTACATATTCCTACACTCTCCTAATCCCCCTTTGGTAATCTATTTCAATGTCTGCCTCCCCCTCCACTCATTCATTCATTCAATTGTATTTATTGAGTGCTTACTATGTGAAAAGCACTAAGTGCTTGGATGAGTACAATATAACAACAAGTAGACACTCTCCTGCCCATAATGAGCTCACAGTCTAGAGGGGGAGACAGACATTAATATAAATAGATAAATAAACAAATAACAGATATATACATATGTTCTGTGGGGATAGGAGGGAAGATGAATAAAGGAGCAAGTAAGAGCAGCACAGAAGAGAGTGGGAGAAGAGGAGAGGAGGGCTTAGTCAGAGAAGGCTTCTTGGAGAAGATGTACCTTCAATAAGGTTTTGAAGTGGGGGAGAGCAATTATCCCAGCCTTACTATATTGCACTCTCCCAAGTGCCTAGTACAGTGCTTGGTACATGGTAAAGAATAAATTCCATTGACTGAAAGGGGAGAAAGTAGTATAATGTCAAATCCATTCTACCCAGTAGGCACCAACAGGGCTTCATAGTAGCTAATGACAATTGATGGTGCCGTTCTTTTTTATTTGAGAGGCATCATTCCAGTTTCCCCAGAAGATGTTAGGCTCCCAGAGAACCACAGCTAGATATACTGGCTATTTAAATAATCATTGTGGTATTGGTTAAACTCTTACTATGTGCTAAACCCTGGGGGTAGATACAATACAAATAGATCAGACACAAGTCTCTTTCTCACATAGGTTTTACAGTTGAAGTGGGAAGCTGATAGACCAGGTTTTTAATCCCCATTTTACAGGTGTTAAAACTGAGGCACAGTGAAGTAAAGTGGCTTGCCCAAGGTTACACAGAAAAGTGGGTGATCCATTGGATTTTTTTTTTTTAAAGAATTTGTTAAGCAATTAGCATGTGCCGGGTGCTTTGCAGGCTAATCAGGTTGGACACAGTCCCTGTCCCATATGGGGCTCACAGTCTTAATCCCCATTTTACAGATGAGGGAATTGAAGCAGAGAGCAGTTAAGTGACTTGCATGAGGCCAAAGAGCAGACAAGCGGCAGAAGCAGAATTGGAACCCAGGTCCTTCAGATTTCCAGACCCGTGCTCTATCCACTAGACCATGCTGCTTCCAGGTCTTCTGATACCTAGTCCTGTACTCTTCCCACTAGGCCACCCTGCTTTGGATTTTTCTCCTTTTCTCTTGGCCTCAATGTCAGTGGAAGGTGAGGAAAGAGAATATGCTTCCACAAGCAATGCCACAAATAAAGGACTCCCTGTCCTATGGAAGTAGAACAGAACATGGCCAAAAGTTCCTTCAGAGAACAAATGTCTTGCAGGAGAGCAGCAGCTAGAAAGAAGAGAGAAATCATTAATAACTCCAGAAAAGCAACTCCCACTTAGAAAACATTCGTAGTGCTTGGTTTTTCTATAATCTGCTCGGGTACAAATGGGCAATGCTCAAGAGGTTGAACAAAATGCTTTTTATTCAAACCATTGAAATAAAACTCGCTTTATATACCAAAATAATTATAAATTTCACCTCAATATTGGAGAAATAATAAAACATCTGTGCACCTAGCAGCGACAACACACCCTGTCAAGTGCGTATGTTCAGGGCCTCTGCATCTCTAGCAGAAGCTCAACGCTCCCTTTGAAAGGAAGCGGAGAGGGAAGGACATAACCTGCATATCAGGAACATATGTTCCCTTCCACTGTCTGTAAACAGTAAGCTGAACCTTCCGTATTAACGCACCAGGGATGGTACTGAAAAGATTTTCCTTGTTCATAAAGAAGAAAACTTCTTCTGAAGGCACACATCTCTGCTGAAAGGGTCTCTAGTAATAATAATAATAATTTTGGTATTTGTTAAGCGCTTACTATGTGCAAAGCACTGTTCAAAGCACTGGGGAGGATACAAGGTGGTCAGGCTGTCCCCTGTGGGGTTTACAATCTTAATCCCCATTTTACAGCTGAGGTAACTGAGGCACAGAGAAGTTAAGTGACTTGCCCAAAGTCACCCAGCTGACAAGCGGTGGAGCTGGGATTTGAACCCATGGCCTCTGACTTCCAAGCCCGGGCTCTTTCCACTGAACCCTCTAGTCTGTCACCACTGAATCTTCGAGTAAATAACTCCATATCGTACCACACCCCTACTGTGATGCACACCACACCTCTCCTCCTCAGGTATTGAAAAAGAAAACATTTGACTATCAGCCACATTTGCACTCACTGCCAATGAAAGCACAGATCACTGAGCAAAATCAGGTATTTTTGTTTTTACCTTTAATAGCTTCTCTCAAACTATAAAGACAACACCAGTGCTTTTGAATAAACACTAAATCGTTAGGAAGAGCGTTATTTGTTTTTTGCCATTTCAAGGTTTTGTTTTACTCTCAGCATGTAAACACACAACATCTTATACTGTTTTCCTACTTCAAATCTGTTTTCTAAACAGGGTGGCTCTAAATACTATTGATTGAAGTTCAAAAGGTAACATGTTAAAGGCACATCCAATCACTTAATTTCCACCCAAGATGATTTGGTCCCAGAAATCTGAGGTGGACTGTGAAAAACAAGTATCAGACCCTCTTTCTAATAAAAAAAAAAAACTGATTCTTTTTACTGGGTTCATATATTCAGTTTGAACAACCCATCCCAAGATTTTACATTCTAGTTATTGATTAAGGCTTCAGAATTGCTTTGGGGCGTATTAGATTTTCCCTTCTCTTTTGATTAGGGATGCTATATTTGATCAATGGTTACAATTTGGACTAAGTTCAGCCCCATGTGTTTACAAGGTTTCTTTCAAGCCCCGTTATTTCCCGAGGGAAAAACAAGCCTTTGAGTTCGGATTGTCTGAGATCCAGGAAGTGCACTGTATTATGTGTTCACTGGTCACCAGAGACTGATGTGGGGAAAATGCAATAATGTTGAAAGCTCCATTCCTCTCAATTGCACACCCCTTCCACAGTAGTGGGGTGCATGGGGGAGAATTTACATTTATGTCCTCAAAAACCCTGGTATGTGGGGGTTAAACATTAACTTCTTAAGCTTTCAGTCATTCTTTCATCCTGTCAGTTCTTCAAAGGTAAAGATCTTGTCTATCAACTCTATGTCTCCTAAGTGCTTAGCACAGTGCTTTGCATACAGTAAATGCTCAATAAATGACCTGGTGTTCCTTGAGCACCTACTGGATGGAGGGTACTACACAAAACACCTGAGCAAGTATAAGAGATGTAAAAGACATGGCCTCAGCCACTGAGATTTCAATCTGACAGGAGACAAGTATTCATAAATTATTTTTCAAGAGCAAGCTAAGGTATAAAGAGAACAACATTATTGGTGAAACTATACAAAACTGAACAGACCTTTTAGACTAAAATCTCATTGTATGCAAGAAATGTGTCTGTTATATTGTAATAATAATAATAAATATGGTATTTATGGTATTATTTTTAGCACTGTACTAAGCGCTGGGGAGGGTAGAAGCAAATTATGTTGGGCAGAGTCCCTGTCCCATGTGAGGCTTAGTCTGAATCCCCATTTTACAAATGAGGTAACTGAGGCACAGAGAAGTATGTGACTTGCCCAAGGTCACAGAACAGACAAGTGGCAGAGCCCGAATTAGAACCCATAACCTTCTGATTCACAGGCCCATGCTCTATCCACTAAGCCATGCATTCTCCCAAGTGCTTACAACAGTGCTTTGCACACAGTAAGTGCTCAATACAGTTCGTTGGTGGATACACCTGGAAGCAACTCATTACTTTCCAAACACTATTCTGCAGCCATTTGAGCCCTGCCTAAGTTACAGTTGGTATCGTAAAGAGATACGGCACGCTACTGAGTTGGTCTTTAGTACTCCAAGAGGGCATCACTGATGGTAAAATTTACCTCCCGTGTTCATGTGTGGATGTCACTGTGGGATCCACAGTCCTGACCACACTGGGCAAACATGAAAGAGGACAAGGCTACTGTGGTTAAAGGACAGACACAGTCATATGGCTTTTCCAGGAAAAGGGAAAGAAACTGGTGAAGGAAGTATGACTGGATAAATTATTTCTCCTTTTAGGAAGCAGGTGGCTGTTCTTGGTGGCAAACACTTACTACAATGCTCTGCACATAGTAGGTCCTCAGTAGTGCTTTTGGTTGTAATAAGGGATTTTCAGAAGAGGCCAAACCACTATCAGGTAACAATCACAGACCAACTGGCCCAACTCATTTGTATAATCCAGAACCCTTGTTTCGGCTAAGACACTTCTGTGAATTTCTACTAATAAAACACCCTGCAACTTCAAGGCTTTCCAACAACACATCCCTCCTTATCTGTCCTCTGTCTTCACTTGTTATTCCACAGTTCACTCTCTTCTTCCACTCCAAGCTGATCTTCTAACTGAACTATATTCTTCCCCTTTCACACACTGCTCCCCTTTCTCTAAGTCCAACAGACCTCAGCTCTCCCTATACTGAAAATACCACTCTCCATCAGCCAAGTCTTCCCTGATTAATTCCCAGCACTCCAGGTCAAATAAATACATCTCTACCACTTTTGAAATTATTTGTGTCCATCCTTAAAGTTTTTGTTTAGGCATCCATTCACTTCTACAGTCAATTATTTATCTTTATTTTATGGATATTTTAATGGCTATCTCCTTTTACAGTGAAACTCTCTGTGGCAGAGGATGTGACCCTCCTTGGCTTTGCAATACTACTACTAGAAATTCAGAGTACATTCATGAAGTGTGGCCTTGGAAAAGAATACGTACTGGAATGTAATGCCTTTGTGGAATAACATGAATGTGTGCTGAAATAGAAAGTTTGCTTTTGTTGAAAATTATGAAATATTTTCATATTTTCCTGTGTGCTAATTAGGAAGGTAACAGGAATAATATAAAGCAGAACAAGAAGTAAACCTCTCCTTTATCAAGGTGGCCTCATAACCCTCAAAATAATAAGGATAAGTTGAAAGCTAGCCTCAACTACATAATCACATGCATTTGATTATGGCTAGCTGAGCATTTTCCTAGAGTTCCAAATCATCATCATCATCATCAATCATATTTATTGAGCGCTTACTGTGTGCAAAGCACTGTACTAAGCGCTTGGGAAGTACAAGTTGGCAACATATAGAGACAGTCCCTACCCAACCGTGGGCTCACAGTCTAAAAGGGGGAGACAGAGAACAAAACCAAACATACTAACAAAATAAAATAAATAGAATAGAGATGCACAAGTAAAATAAATAAATAAATAAATAAATAGAATAACAAATATGTACAAACATATATACATATATACAGGTGCTGCGGGGAAGGGAAGGAGGTATGATGGGGGGGTGGAGAGGGGCACGAGGGGGAGAGGAAGGAAGTGGCTCAGTCTGGGAAGGCCTCCTGGAGTAGGTGAGCTCTCAGTAGGGCCTTGATATGACATTTCCAAATGACATTTCTGATTTGAACAAAGCAGATTTCGAAGAATAGAGCAAAGTTCCTGCATCTCCCTGGGATTTAAATGGAAAAGACCAGTGCGTACTGCCCATCTTTCCTTCCATAACCTATCCTCTACCTCCTTCTCCAGTCCAATGGGTGGCTTAGGCCCCAGTGTGATCTTTTCTTTCCTTTGTCTGGAATCGCTACCGCATTAGATCTTAGTGAAGCTTTAGCCCGTCGCCCAGGGTGATCAATGGCTCCTCATCCCCGTCCCACCCCCATTCACTCCTGACAGGCACGGGCTCTGTCTGAGGATGGCACCAGCACTGCTTAAGGGCCGGGTTGGAAAGCAAGGCCATCCATTCACGGGGGCTATTCTTGCAGCTGGGAGGGGCGGACTGGAAGGCGGAGGGGGTACTCTGAGCAAGAAAGAGGAAGCGACCTTTTAAATGGGAATGTGACCTGCCATTTGTCATCGGTTGTCTAACTAAGTGTGAGGGAGTCACCTCCTCAGCCACAGCTTTTGTGAAGTTCTTAGTGGCCCATGCTCTTGAATGGTGCCTCCTCAAAGGTTAAATGAATTACTGTTATTCAGAACTAATTGCGATGGATTGGTGGGGCTTGGAAAGAATCTAAACACACTGCGGCTGGCTAATGCTGAAAAAAAAAAAAGTTGACCATTCTTGTTATTCCTGATACTTGTGTGTGTGTGTGTGTGTTTATTTCACATTAAAAAAATGCAATACCCTAAAGGCAAAGACAGAAGGGGTCTTAAATAATACTGCAAACTGATCTAATGCCTTTGAAATACTGTTTAATACTGTGTGCTATCCCTTCTCCAAAGTCAGTAGATACCCAGAACATTGAAGAGAAGTCCTTACCCTAATTCTAAATGAATTCCAAACTATTGAACACAGTTGCTGGGAGAAAATAATTCAGTAGGCATAGGTTTACAGTTAGCCATCTGTCACACAGTCCTGTGGAAAAATATGTCCTCCTTGATGAAGAGTGCATTCCACTTTTTCAGAACTATACTGCTATTGGACCTTGTCCCCAAGTCTCTCCAACAACCCAACGTGCATTGACTGCAAATGTTTCAGGACTGGCTCCACTCACCACCCACGTCAAGCACAAGCCCAGAACTCTCAGGCCATTCTGAGCATCACTGACTCTTCACTCAAGGTGAATTGAAGGACTTGCCCAGAGAGGAAAGTGAGAGGAGATATAGGTTGCAGAAATCCTGCTTCTGGGTTTTTTTTTTTGTTTGGTTTTGAATGGTCTTTTTTAAGCACTTTTTATATGCCAGGCACTCTATTAAGCATTGGAATAAAAACAAATTACGGTCCTTGTTTCACATGGAGCATCACAGTCTTAATCCATATTGTACAGATGAAGTAACCAAGGCACAGGGAAATTGAATGACTTGCCCAAGGCCCCACAGCAGACAAGTGACAGAATGGAGATTAGAACTCAGGTCCTCTCCAGACCTGTGCTCTTTCCACTAGGCCACACTGCTTCTTCGCACATTCAAAGGCGTGCAGCATGTGGGAAAAGGGAGGAATCCATTTAGGGATGAAGAGAAGGAGAATGAAGGAAGGAGAGAGACAGGAGAACCTAGTTGAGGGAGTTTAGCAGATTGGCAGTTGTGGAGGTCATGGTGCTACCATTAAATGGACTAATTTGTATAGGAGCTTTCGTTCTCTTTTGTTAAAACTTTTTACCAATTTGTTGAAAATCAGGACAGGACAGAGAGCCAAGATTTCCTTTTAATATTTGTGTTTGAAAACATAATAGAAATTTACTGGCAAGGGTAATCAAAATTTAGTTTTTAAACAGAACTTAAATGGATGTTAAATACCAGTAGGTTCAAAAAGTGGTCTGGAAAAACTCGTGGATGAGCAACTCATAGTGGGTCACTAGAAGGGAAGTTAGGGATATAGAGGGTAGAGTTAAGAAAGTTGGATGCTACATCTCTATGCCATTAGTATGGAATGTGAAGGAATACCATAATCAGACTGTTAATTAAACAACTGTGGCATTAATGAAGTGTTTACTATGTGCCGATGTAGCTATCAGGTTGGCTATTCTTCCAAACATCCTGGTGCCACTATGGAAAACAAAAGCTCTTTGTGAGAGGGATTGTGTCTACTGAACCTATCATATTGTACCAAGTGTTTAGTACATTGCTTGGCACACACAGTAGTTGTTCAATAGATACCATTGGATAGATTGAATGGGTTATCTGCCCCACAAATAGAACTGCTTATAGTGTTCTCCCCTTATGATCATATGAGAGAGTTCAGAGAGAAAGGTTTATCCACTCTCCCAAGCTGAAAAGAAGATGGCTTTAGCATTTAGAGCTTATGATTGTGTGAACTTACCAAAGAAAATTGCTGCAAGGCAACGAGAAGGGAGTTCAAAAGAACCCCTCTGGATTGATTTGTTAAACCATACTGAAATAAGAAACCAAAGTATCCTAAACACCTAACACATAATATTATATATATTAAATATATATATATTTATGTATATATAGCCAGATTTGGAGTCCATTACTGTACCTAACAAAAGAAGCTAATGAGTTCACCAACTGTATAGCTATATGCATATAATCATATTCAGTGTGATTAAATTGCAGGAACAATGTATGACAAAAACAATATTCCTCAATTACAATGTGTAAATCTTGAAAAGGGTAACAAGGTAAGACACATATTCCTGAATATCCAAAATTCAAAACCAGATTCAGTCTTTCCAGATACCAAAAATTAAGAGTATTGCTCTAATCCTGGAAAATCTCTCTTTTGTTTCTTTAATTTTCAGGTCTGTTTAGCAACTGCCAAGGAGCCCTTCTGTTATCAGCTATCATTAGAGGCTTCTTGGCGTTCCTTTACTAATCAAATTATCCCTCACTGGGTCAGTGGTCAATGTGAAAATAATAGCATGGGTAGGAGAGAGCTTTCTATTGGAAACTACTGTCAAAGTCAATTGCATATTTTATACATTACAAGGGGTTCCCACCTCAACAATATGCAGGATATCTACTAAATTAGAGAAGATCAGCAAGAAAAGGTGGAAATTAAAAAGTAAGTCTTTGTTCTAAATTGTATTTTGATAAGCCAACCGGAATTAAATTATATTTTGATAAACCAACTGGAATTATTTCAATACTGAAGGGCACCATCATTTGGGTGCTAAGTAGAATGTGAAAGGTTGAATTCTGAAACAAAATTGTGCCAAACACATAGCAAATTGCTTGAGCTTTGAAAATTCAGAATTTAATAATCTACCTAAAAACTGTAAATCTCCCTAGAGAAGTGAGAACAGCCTCATCTAAGTGGATTTGAAATTCATTTAGAGAAAATAATACTGGACTAAGTAAGATTACATTTGCCACTGGGTGAAGGACTTACTTTTCCTTGTTTTATTAACTGTGCATACCCACAGTTCAAATTAAGACCTCAAAATGCTATGAGCTTTTGAAAATTTTGCATCAGTTCCTAGTTCCCTACCTTAATTCATTCATTCATTCAATCGTATTTATTGAGTGCTTACTGTGTGCAGAGCACTGCACTAAGCACTTGGGAAGTACAAATTGGCAACATATAGAGACGGTCCCTACCCAACAGCGGGCTCACAATCAAGAAGGGGGAGACAGACAACAAAACAAAACATATTAAAATAAAATAAATAGAATATGTACAAATAAAATATATAGAGTAACAAATATGTACAAACATATATACATATATACAGGTGCTGTGGGGAGGAGAAGGAGGTAAGGGGTGGGGGATTGGGAGGGGGAGGAGGGGGAGAGGGGGAGAGTTCCAGTGGCAGAAAAAGTGCTGTACAAAACTGTATTAATTTTATGATGGAAAAGGAATGGCAAAGTCCCATTTGTATAATGAACACTCACACCTATGCTGCGATAAAATGCTCTACTATTTGGGCATGAGTATACCTAGCATCGCTTCCACTGCAAGATTGCACAAATGACGTCTTGACTTACCTGGGAAAAGTATAAAAGCTTTTTTCCCTGAAAATACACAAAAGTTTGCACTTTTTCCAACTGAAATCAAAATGTAGTTGAAACAAATTTGATGCTT
Organism: Tachyglossus aculeatus; assembly: GCF_015852505.1. Taxonomy (NCBI): domain Eukaryota; kingdom Metazoa; phylum Chordata; class Mammalia; order Monotremata; family Tachyglossidae; genus Tachyglossus; species Tachyglossus aculeatus. Next base: position 7,366,905 of record NW_024044828.1, read on the forward strand.
TCAGATTTAATAATCTGAATTTGAAACTCAGACATTCTTATTTAAATGAGAATGTATACATACAAAGAACCCCCATAAAACAACCACCACCATCACCACCACAAAAACCAGAGATCCTCACAAGATTTTAGGAAATCTACTGAAGGGAGACAGAGCACAGAATATTTTCTTACCTTAGCTGAAACAATCTCCAATAACTACTCAGGTGTTACAAACAAAGAGTCCAGAGCAGGCCTTTCTGTTTCAGAGCAGGACATTAGCCCATACTTCTATATTTATCTGAATGAATTCTGGGGCTTCCCCTTAAAATGGGCACTGATGCCCATAAAGTGGATCTAGAAGGGGCATCTCCCTAAGGTCTATCTCCCTTTACCTTCATCACCCTTTAGGCTGTAAGTTCGTGGGCAGAGAATTTATTGTTGTTTATTGTTATATTGTACTCACATAAGCACTTAATACGGTGCTCTGCACACAGTAAGCATTCAATAAATATGACTGATTGACTAACCTTCAATTCACCGTTTTAAGCCATAACAGGTGTTCAGCACTTACTCTATGCATGCCACAATACTAAGCATTTGGAAGCAAACAATAAAGATGGTTCTTCTAATCATTAATATCAACCAATGATATTTATTGGGCACTAAGTGTGTGCAGAGCACTGCTCTAAACACTTGGGAGAATATGGAGCTTCAGCCTAACAGACTGTAATTATTTCTCATTAGTAGAAGATGCAGCCTGGTGGAATGAACATGGGCCTGGGAGTTGGACGACCTGGTTTTGAACCCAGCTCTGCCAATTGCTTGATGTGTGACCTTGGGCAAATCACAACTTCCCTCTACCTCAGTTTTTTCAACTGTAAAATGAAGATTCAATATCTATTCTCCTTCCTATGTGGACTGTGAGCTCCTTGTTGGGCAGGGACTATGTCCAACCTTACTTTTACCTACTATAGCATTTCGAACAGTGCTTGACATATATTAGGCATTTAAATACCAAAACAAAACAAAAAAGCACATGGCCTTGTGGAAAAAACACAGGACTTGGAGTCGGGAGACTGAGGTTCAAATCCCAGCTCTGTCAATTGTCTGCTGTGTGACCTTGGGCAAATCACCTAACCTGTCTGGGTCTCAATTTTCTCATCTGTGAAATGGAGATGAAATGCCCATTCCCTCTCCTTTAGATTGTGAGCCTCTTATGAGAGAAAAACTGTGCCCAAGTATTGTAGGGTAAATACCCCAGAGTTTAGCACAGTGTTTTGAACATATGGTAAGCACTAATCAAATACTATTATCATCTTAATCATTATTATTATATAACTCCATGAGGACAGTGACCCCCCCCCCCACAAAGCTTAATTCTCAGCTTTGTTCAACCCATGGTCTCTGACAATACCCAATAATTTCCATTCAGGGCTGAAAAACCCTCAAATGATGGCTCTTTTGCCTGTTAGATCTTGGAAGCCTGTCCTCTCCAGTTCTTGCTCTCCTTTAAATATCTAACCCCTTGTTCTCTCACATTCAAAATGAAAAGTTGGCACTATCAATCAATCAATCGTATTTATTGAGCGCTTACTATGTGCAGAGCACTGTACTAAGCGCTTGGGAAGTACAAATTGGCATCACATAGAGACAGTCCCTACCCAACAGTGGGCTCACAGTCTAAAAGGGGGAGACAGAGAACAGAACCAAACATACCAACAAAATAAAATAAGTAGGATAGAAATGTACAAGAAAAATAAATAAATAAATAAATAGAGTAATAAATATGTACAACCATATATACATATATGCAGGTGCTGTGGGGAAGGGAAGGAGGTAAGACGGGGGGATGGAGAGGGGGACGAGGGGGAGAGGAAAGAAGGGGCTCAGTCTGGGAAGGCCTCCTGGAGGAGGTGAGCTCTCAGCAGGGCCTTGAAGGGAGGAAGAGAGCTAGCTTGGCGGATGGGCAGAGGGAGGGCATTCCAGGCCCGGGGGATGACGTGGGCCGGGGGTCGATGGCGGGACAGGCGAGAGCGAGGTACAGTGAGGAGATTAGTGGTGGAGGAGCGGAGGGTGCGGGCTGGGCAGTAGAAGGAGAGAAGGGAGGTGAGGTAGGAGGGGGCGAGGTGATGGACAGCCTTGAAGCCCAGGGTGAGGAGTTTCTGCCTGATGCGCAGATTGATCGGTAGCCATTGGAGGTTTTTGAGGAGGGGAGTAATATGTCCAGAGCGTTTCTGGACAAAGATAATCCGGGCAGCAGCATGAAGTATGGATTGAAGTGGAGAGAGACACGAGGATGGGAGATCAGAGAGAAGGCTAGTGCAGTAGTCCAGACGGGATAGGATGAGAGCTTGAATGAGCAGGGTAGCAGTTTGGATGGAGAGGAAAGGGCGGATCTTGGCAACGTTGCGGAGCTGAGACCGGCAGGTTTTGGTGACGGCTTGGATGTGAGGGGTGAATGAGAGAGCGGAGTCGAGGATGACACCAAGGTTGCGGGCTTGTGAGACGGGAAGGATGGCAGTGCCGTCAACAGAGATGGGAAAGTCAGGGAGAGGACAAGGTTTGGGAGGGAAGACAAGGAGCTCAGTCTTCGACATGTTGAGCTTTAGGTGGCGGGCGGACATCCAGATGGAGATGTCCTGAAGGCAGGAGGAGATGCGAGCCTGGAGAGAGGGGGAGAGAGCAGGGGCAGAGATGTAGATCTGGGTGTCATCAGCGTAGAGATGATAGTTGAAGCCGTGGGAGCGAATGAGGTCACCAAGGGAGTGAGTGTATATTGAGAACAGAAGGGGACCAAGCACTGAACCTTGGGGAACCCCCACCGTAAGAGGATGGGAGGGGGAGGAGGAGCCTGCAAAAGAGACTGAGAAAGAACGACCGGAGAGATAAGAGGAGAACCAGGAGAGGACGGAGTCTGTGAAGCCAAGGTCAGATAACGTGTGGAGGAGAAGGGGGTGGTCCACAGTGTCAAAGGCAGCTGAGAGGTCGAGGAGGATTAGGACAGAGTATGAGCCGTTGGATTTGGCAAGCAGGAGGTCATTGGTGACCTTTGAGAGCGCAGTTTCCGTGGAATGAAGGGGACGGAAGCCAGACTGGAGGGGGTCGAGGAGAGAGTTGTTGTTGAGGAATTCTAGGCAGCGCGCGTAGACAACTCGTTCAAGGAGTTTGGAAAGGAATGGTAGGAGGGATATGGGACGATAACTAGAAGGTGAGGTGGGGTCAAGAGAGGGTTTTTTTAGGATGGGAGAGACATGGGCATGTTTGAAGGCAGAGGGGAAGGAACCAGTGGAGAGTGAGCGGTTGAAGATGGAAGTTAAGGAGGGGAGAAGGGATGGAGCGAGAGATTTCATAAGATGAGAGGGAATGGGGTCAGAAGCACAGGTGGCCGGAGTAGCACTTGAGAGGAGGGAGGAGAGTTCCTCTGAGGATACCGCTGGGAAGGAGGGGAGAGTAGCAGAGAGTGTTGAGAGCCGGGGGGTTGGAGAAAGGGGGGAAGAGACTTTGGGGAGGTCGGACCTGATGGATTTAATTTTGTTAATGAAGTAGGAGGCCAGATCGTTGGGGGTGAGGGAAGGAGGAGGGGAAGGAACCGGGGGCCTGAGAAGGGAGTTGAATGTACGGAAGAGCTGGCGGGGGTGATGGGCATGGGTGTCAATAAGGGAGGAGAAATAGTTTTGTCTGGCAGAAGAGAGGGCTGAGTTAAGGCAGGAAAGGATAAACTTGAAGTGAACGAGGTTGGCATGGTGTTTAGACTTTCGCCAGCAGCGTTCGGCAGCTCGAGCATAAGAGCGAAGGAGGCGGACAGTGGCAGTGATCCAGGGCTGTGGGTTAGTGGTGCGAGAGCGGCGAAGGGAAAGGGGAGCGAGCGAGTCTAGCTGAGTAGAAAGGGTAGAGTTGAGAGCAGTAATCTGATCATCAAGACTGGGTAGAGAGGAGAGGGCGGCGAGGTGGGGTGTGAGGCGCTCCGAAAGATGGGTGGGGTCCAGAGAGCGGAGATCTCTGTGAGGGAGTAATACGGATTTACGGGGGAAAGGTGTGTGAGTGAGGAGGCAGGTGAGAAGATTATGATCAGAGAGAGGGATCACAGAGTTGGTGAGGGTGGACACAGTGCAGCGGTAGGAGATGATGAGGTCGAGGGTATGACCAAGTTGGTGAGTTTCTTTCTATGGAGAGTTTCTTACTATGGATCAATTAAAAACAAAGATAAACCAGCGCCTCCACTCTTCCCGGTGTCGCAGCGGGTCACGAAGAGATCTGCAGCTAAGGAGGAAGAGTGAGAAGTTGCATCAGAGGGCTAGAGGGAGTTTGACAAATAAATATCAGTGTACCTCAGCAAAATAAAAGCCAATTAGCACAGAAAACAGCTCAAGATCAGGAATACAAATGCAAGCATATAAAAAATAATACCAGAAGTTATCTCTGTACATTTAAGATTAAAGGAAAAGGAAAATGGGTTTAGCTGGCATGAGTAATCAGTCCAAGAAAGCCCATCACAAACATTATAAGCCTACCATATATGTATGACCCCTTATTTCAAAGGGTAAAACTATCAAATTTATCCAGGCAAACTATATGTTGAGTCTTCAGTAATCACTTTTCTATTCAATTTTTTTTTTCAACTGAGCACATCACCATCTAGCTCAAAACCTTACCAACTTGTGACTTAAAAAGCTACCTGGCATAATTCACATCATACAATAGAAAGATGTCTCAAGCAGATTTCTGTGTACTTTATACTAAAAATATTAACCAATTAAAACAAGAAAAACAAATGATTTATGAACATTAGTAAGCACGAGGTGAGCAGCATCACCTAGTGAAAAAGAAGACAGATCAGAGCCAGGAGATGTGGGTTCAAATCTCAGCTCTGCCATTTGTCTGCTGTGTGACCTTGGGAAAGTCCCTTAACCACTTTTATTCCTCAGTTTTCTCCTCTGAAAGAATGGAGATGAAATACTTGTTCTTCCTCCCCCTCATACTGAGAGCGCCATGTGGCACAGGGCTGTCTAATCTGATTATGTTGTATCTATCCCAACAATGAGAACAATGCTTGGCAAACAGTAAGCCCTTAACAAATTCCACTATTGTTATATTATCATCATGATGAGGACGATGATGTGAGGACCACAAATATCATTACCTCACCTACTCAGCCTGACAATTCACTGGGCAAGTAGGCTTTGAGGTGAATTTAGATGGGAAACTATCCTGGCAAATCAAAATGTTAGAATGTCAGGACAAAGAAACCAAGCAGATAAATGGGTGGAGAAGAATGCAGTTTGAGAACAAAGGCAAAGTTCAAAGCTTCTTGTCAATCAATCTTCATAGATACAGTGGATGCTGAGTTGCCACCCTAATCACCCTCCTGTGTTCAAACCACAGGGAGTTGAGTCACTGGCTTAGACAGCATTCAACAGGAAAATTTCCCAACCTATCAGATCTTGCTTGAGGTAACGAACTAGAGGAAGGAGCAGAGCATAATCTAATGTTTTAAATGGAAGAATCCAAACAACAGTGGCTTCCCGGAAATCTTTCCTTTGTCATGGGTTTTTTCCTCCTACTTAAACTGTGGGTCAGAGACTGTGCGTAGTCTGATTAACTTGTATCTATTTCAGTGCTTGGAACAATGCTAGATTCATAGCAAGTACTTAAAAATTACCAGAAAAAATAAAAATCAATCAATCATATTTATTGAGCACTTACTGTATGCACTGTACTAAGCGCTTGGGAAGTACAAGTTGGCAACATATAGAGACAGTCCCTACCCAACAGTGGGCTAAAGGGAGAGGACCATTGGATCCCAAGATCAAGGAGCATCAAATCAACCACTAAGGTTGGCAAACATCCCTGTCACTAGTGAGATCCCTTTTTCTGCAATTCTTGTAGTGCTTATATGTCCTGATTTCAGTCCAAGTGAGAAGGGGAGGAACGCAAACCAGAGCATGATTCTTGTTTTCCACCGGTGTTTGAATTCTAGCAAGGAGAATTCACTAGGGTATTGGGCAAATGCAGAGAGGCACTCACTATAAAACGCCAATGATCCAGCTGGAGATGGAAAACTAGTGTTTATTACTGCCGGTCAGGTCTGCGGACAAATACGGGCTTTGTTTTCTCTATTTGGCTTCTAAGCAGAAGCTAAAGGTTTGGTGGGTTTTTATTTGTGTTTTTGTTGTTTCTCCCCTACCCCTTTCTATTAGCATACACCATGGAAAAGGATGAAAAATGGCCAGCAACTGTGCCAGGAAGGTATACCTCAAAGCAAGATAACCACCCCCATTAACAAATTACTCAGCAGTATCTTGCCATCTGGTATTTGCACTAGAGTTGTCAATACTAAGCATCACTTACAGTTCACGAAGCCTTAAAAAAGCTCAGAACCCACGTGCTGTATAAAGGTGAAAAGCAGTTTAAACTCTTTAACAAACATGTCATAAAATTATCCATATTATAAAATCTGTTTTAGGGCAGCTTCCAGTCTGGGATCATAATACCGTGTTTTTTGTTTTTTTGCCTGACATTTTGACAATATTTTACCAACATCCAAAGATAAAGCCTTTATTGCTTGAAATACTGGCCTTGGAGTCTCCATCTAACATCTGGCACTCACTTAACTATGGGCCTTCATTTATCTCAGACAGAATTGAACAGTCACATCCTCAACAGTAAAATATCTTACAAATGAAAATCACCCTCTTATAATGGATTGCAGTTACCAATATTTCTTTATTTATTGCCTCCCAACTCTATTTGTTATTAATATCATTTTATTAGCAAACTTTCCACATGTGTGGTTCACTATACTTAGTACCCTGCAGCAATAGGGCAGACGTGTTACAGAATAGCAGTGACTTAATGGACATTACCTCACTCATTTTCACCTTGGTAAAAAGCACTGCATAGTGTAAATGTTCAAATATGCATTTCTCTCTTCCTCATCCTTGTTGAAGATGTCCTAATACACATTTCATTCTACTGGGAACACTACCCTCCATCTTCTGCATAACGTAAGAAGGTCAGATGGAGCCATTATTTCTTCTCTAATAATAAAATGGAATATCTCCTTTTGGGCAGGCATATTGTCTGCCAACTTTCTTTCTCAAGCACTTAGTACAGTGCTCTGTACACAGTAAGCACTTAGTAACTACCATTGATTGACTGATTTATTAAAATACTCAATTTGTAATAAAATAGAATAGGGGGAGGGAGAGGAAGACTGGTCTAACATTTTAGTTCCATGAAATTGGGCCCACTGTGAAATGTTTAACTATTTTCTAGACAAATATCTCATCTGAAGTGTTGGTAGAGATGGACAGAAGTCATACGCACACTGGAGGGACTGAACTCTTAAGAAAATTAACAGCAAGGGCAAGAACATTCTTGAATTTCGGAACTTCGCAAACTGGTGGTGCTGCTTTGTGGCATAGTGGCTAGACCACAGGCCCAGGAGTCAGAAGGTCATGGGTTCTAATCCCAGCTCCACCACTTGTCTGCCATGTGACCTTGGGCACATCACTTCTCTGGTCCTCAGTTCCCTCATCTGTAAAATGGGGATTGAGACTGCAAACCCCATGTGGGACCAGAGACTGCGTACAACTTGATTTGCTTGTCCTCACCCCTTTTAAAACCGAGCCTGGAAAATAGTAAGCACTTGACAAACACCATCATCATCATTACTATTATTAGGAACAGTATCCTGGAGTGACAGAGACCAAGGGCTCTCAAATAAAAACTGATATTGACAAAGCATAAATAGGTTTGGAAAATGAGATTGGAAGTGAAATATTAGCATCTAGGTGATTCTAATGAAGAACCACCAGGAAAGATCCCCTCTCCCACCCCCTGACCCCACTCATCTCTTGGCTCCAGGTTGACACTGCAACTTCTCTAATTTGCAGGTGGATGAAAATTGAAGGGCTTGGCCCTCCTAGGAGATTTGCTCCTCATTTTCATCCAATTTTACACAATTTATAGACTTTTATATCCATCTGAGTGAAGAAGGAGAATTAACTGAAGGCAGGAGACATAACCCCTGTAATCCCTTACCTCACATATTAGTTTGATAGAAGGCTGGGATTATGTCTTCCAACTCTATTGTACTCTCCCAAGTGCCTAGTGCAGTGCTCTGCACACAGTAAGTGCTCAATAAATACCTTTGATTGACAATGATAAAAGTCATTTTTTTTTGTTTTGGCCCCCCCAAAAAATTGAGCTAGCTGGCAAAGATAAAGATCTTCTCCCGGGGGTCTTTCATTCATTCTTTCAATCGTATTTATTGAGCTCTTACTGTGTGCAGAGCCCTGTACTAAGTGCTAGGGAGAGTACAATACAACATAGTTGGTAGACCTGTTCCCTGACCACAAGGAATTTACAGTCTTATAGGAGAGACAGTCAGTAAAATAAATTACAGATAGGGTAGAGTAGTAGAGTATAGGATATTTTCATTTACCATGACCTCCTGTACCTAGCCCACCTGCAAAAGTCACATACCGTTTATCACATTGAATTGGATGAAAATAATTAACTGTGGACCATGGTTGGGGAAATAATGGTTAAAGAGGAAGTGTTCAATTAGTAGGACCAGATTACATGAGGCCACCCCAGAATCAGGAATGCCAGAAGTCAAACCAGAGGTGAGGATGGTGGTGGGAGGGAAAAGGAGGCAGAATACGAGGAGATTAGAGGGTTAGAGTATTCTTGAAGAAGAAAAAGCATGCCTGCTGTGTGCTCAAGAGGTTCAAAAGGATTTTCTCTTTGAGCAGAGGCTTAAACCTGATTGGATTAGGGAGTGTTCCTCTAAAATATTAACTTGAAAAACAGCTGCTTGTGGATCAGGCTCAACATTGACTTGTGACAAGTTTTGGTGCCTGTGAAATTCTCCTTTCCCTCGGAGTAAATGAATAAAGACAAGTGCCTTGGAGACATGTTTGCCAGGACCTAGCAACCTCACAGAGCTTCTGTACAATCCTAAATCCTATATTTTCTTAAATCTTTTAAAAATAGAGATTAGGCTAATATATCACAGCATATATAAAAGAATCATGTTATATTGACGGTTACCTATGTGTCCTCTGCAGCTTACAAAAGCCAAACAAGCAAAGTCATTGTAATCTATAAGTAATATAAGTCTGTTGATAGTTTGCTTATCACAAATTGGCTACTGTTTGAAAGGACGGATGGATATTAGTTACCTACAGAGTATACACATACTGCACAATGGGTACATATTCAGGAGTGTGAGAAAAATAGAAAGTTGAAAGAAGAAAAAGAGTAATTTACATGGAGTGATATGGTCACCACTCTCCATATTTCTTGTCCCCAGAGGTCACTGGCTTCTTGAGTGACTTAGACAACTTGATTTATTTTCTAAAAAATGTTTACAAATTTGCCTCATCCTGTTGATCCCTTTCACCTCCAAGCTTTGTAAGGGAAACTTCTTTCTTCATATGACTGCACATTCAAGTTTGGAATCGTCATTTTCCATTTCCCCCGATGTTTCCCAAAGTAACTTTCATTATGGCCACAGCATTTGTAAATTAAGCTCCTCTGGAACCTTTTGTGCCTTCTCTTTCTATTCACCTGGATTTCCATTTCCTTGCCAGGGGTTCTTGTTGATATTTCCCTGAATGCCTATTCTCAAACTTTTCCTATCCAGGTATTTCAGCACACATCAAGCTCAGTTAGGGCCATGTAATCTGGTACTTAGAGAGTTACTGCTCTAGAAAGTCCATTCACTGGAGAACCTCATTCAGTAACCCAAGCATTGTTTCATCACTCTCCCTCTCATCCTAAGGCTCAGTCCAATACTGAATCAGTTACTGAATTTTATTCAGTGTGATATTAAATTGTAGTATCAGTAGTAGCATTTATACAGCATATAAGCTCCCTCTAGACTATAAGCTTATTGCGGGCAAGGCATGTGTCTGTTTATTGCTATACTGTACTCTCCCAAGCACTTACTAAAGTATTTTGCAACACAGTAAGCACTCAAATATGATTGAATGAATGAGTGAACCCACCTGGTGTGGGTGCATTGTACTAGGCACTTGGGAATGAAAAATAAAGTGGCAGGTTACCAGCCCACAAAGAACTGAAATAATAATAATAATTGCAGTATTTGTTAAACGCTTACTAAATACTAAACCCTGGGGTGGATACAAGTGAATTGTTTTGGACACAGTCCCTGTCCCATGTGGGCTTCGCAGTCTTCATCTCCCATTTTACAGATGAGGGAACTGAGGCACAGAGAAGTGAAGCAACTTGGCCAAGGTCAAATAGAAAACAAGTGGTGGAGTTGGGATTAAAACCCATGACTTTCTGACTTCGAGGTCTGTGCTCTACCCACTGTACCATGCTGTTTCACTGTCAATGTCCTCATCTACTAGCCACATTAAAGACTGATAGTTTTTTTGCTGCCAGCTTGATTACTGACAGTAATTTGATCATGGTCAGTCACACCATATGCCAGTCTCACCCTTTGAAATATTTCAGTATATTGTGTGGCTCTCTATAAACAAACCATTTGGGCAATATGAAATTAATACACAGAGGAAAAAATTCATACACCTACTTATGAGAAAAGTCTCTTATTCCAAGATTGAAGTTAGAGGCAAACTATTCTCTGTGGTTATTTTAGTTGGCCCATTTCTAGCTTTTGACCAAGTGCCAAGCAAGAGACCAAAACTTCTTCCAACTCTTTCCCATTTTTCTCTAACCACAGAGTTTTTTCAAAAGTGTTGGAAACTGCCCTTTTGTGGCTCTGCTAAATCCATTCTGACAATCTCTCCTGGTCCTCTTAGGGAAGATGACCAATATTTGTGCCAGCATGAATGGGATTTTCCAAGGGTTGTCTGAAGTTATAGTGGTATAAAAGCCCTTTTTGTTTCTTCAAAAATTATTTCTCCGTTCATTTATTTACCCTTTGGATTTCCCCTCTCTCACACATCTGTCTATAATAATCTCTAAAGTCCTGCCCATGTCCCTTGCTATCTAATTTTTTTTTAATGTTCACTTTTGGCATTGTGGGGTGGAGAACTTATTTAAAGTGCTATTGTTTTATTCAAAGACATATTAAAAATTCTGCTTTTTTAAACCCATCAGCTTTTTTCTCACCAAGTCAGGTAGAATGCAAAGCCAAAAGCTGATATAGTGTTAGGCAGCTCATGGTTAGCACTGAAAGCTCTTGGAACATGTACCTCCTACCGAAGTTATCCTGGTCCCCTCCCATCTCAAAATAGGAATGATACCTTTTCTCCTTCCCATTTAGACTTGAGCTCCATGTGGGAGAGGGACTGTGTCTACCTGATTATCTACCCCAGCACTTAATACAAAGCTTGGCACATAGTAAGTGATTAATAAATACCACTATTATTATAACTCAAGAACTAAGGTTTATGAGGATGGAGTTTAAGACATTTTCATATAATGCACTCATTCTAACAATGATATGAAATTCACAATCTACCCTAGCACTTTGTTGGAATCAAAATTCTGAAACCAAGAAGTCAATGAACAGAGACATTTTACTAGCACAAATGTCAGTGATGTAGGAGAGGGTGGTTGTCTAAGTAAAGCGCAAGTCTTCAACTACCATTTTTGTAAGGGTCAGTTGCCTGTTTGTTTTGTATTTGAAATTGCTGACAAGAAATCCCCTAGAGGGTGTAAGTACAGACATTTGTGGTCACACATTCATCCAAAAAATGACATTTAACATCTCTGCTGGTGGTCAGAAAGCAGTAAAGCAAAGACCAAATAAACCACAAAGCTCGCTCACATCTTTCCTCAAAGCAGTCAAACCATGTCCTTTCCCACTTTTAAAACCTTCCTAAACAAAACACCTCCTTCAGGAGGCAGTCTCTAAGTCACCCATAGCACTTTTGAGCATATCAGTTTATTTATCCTTGTTTGCTTTTGTTTTTACCAATTAAATATTTTAATCTGTCTTTTCAAAGTGTATATACACTTGTAAGAGCTTAGATCTCTCATTAAATGATAAGCTCTTTGAGGGGGAAAACTTTTATTTTCTACCTAAATGCATGCTTACAAAGCAACTAGAATAGTGCTCTATACACAGCATATGCTCAATGAATATAAAGGAAGAGGAGGAGGAAGATAAGACTATTTTGCGTCTGATAGCCTCTCATTAGAGGAAAGGGGCAGGACTAAAGCCATCAATTAAACCAGTGGTATTCTTAAGAATTTACTGTGTATCCAGCATGCTTGGGAGAGAAACGGTAAAGTTGATAGACACATTCCCTGTCCACAAGGAACTCACCGTCTAGGGGATCCATGGCTGATTCTATTGATAACCTATAAGTTTCATACTGCAATGGTTTTGAGAGGACTCAAACAAGCCAATTTACAGCGCTTTTTATGGCTTGTTATTTTGTGTATTCAATCGTATTTACTGTATGCAAAACGCTGTGCTAAGAGCTTGGGAGAATACAATATGACATTCTGATAGCTTTTGTACTAGTGGACATGTTGGACATAAGACAGGATTCCAGAATTGTTTAGATTCTACTGTAATAACAAAATCTTGAAAACAATGTCCTTCATATCTTCAAATTCTTACATAAAACATATCACCCAAAGAGCTAGGCTGATAGTTCTCATTCCAGGTTTTAGGAATGTAAGGTGAGTTAGTGAATTCTCAGCAAGCCTGGGGCAAATACATGATCAGATTCTGAAACCGGTACCTCCCCAGCCTTCTTCCTCCCACAACTACGTTTTTCTCCAGTCCAAACAGCTTTTTACAGTGGATCTCTCCCCTAGTCCTCAGCAGGGAACTGGTCAAAAATTCTGTGGCCAACCAACAGCCATGTTGTTTTGAAGGAGAAAATGACAAGTCCATATATCTAGAAGATAGAAAATCAGATCCAACAGGAACCAACAAATAAAAATATCAGGTCATATTCTGCTTTCAAAACCAAGGATAAAATTTATCATCACTGAAATACATTTCTTAGAAACAAAATCGACCCGATGCTCCCTTTCATGGAATCAAGATCAATGGCTAGCAATTTACATTAAAACACACAAACATCACAAAGAGTGACAGCTACTTTGGTTAAAGAGGATTGGTAATAGGAGCCCAAGTCTCTTCGGTCACTGGTTCAATTCTGTCCCATGTTGATAGTGATTAAAAGTCATTACCCCCTACTATCTGACAGCTCTTCAGTGGCTTGGATGAAACTAGTTCAGGTTCCATTCCACAGCACAAGCACAATTAGCACTCACTGGCACCCTTGTTGACAATCACAGCTGAGAGGCCTGGGATTGACTGAGCCTGGACACTCTACTACCTGCCCTTCTCATGTACAGGGGAAAATGGATTAATTGAACCAACATTCAAGGCAAGGACTTCAAGGAAATACTGCAGTCATTCCCTGAGTGGAAATCGGTATTTCTTTAAAATGACAAGCGATTCATCTCCTGTAGCCTTCTGGTTCATTTTACAGTGATCACCTTACAAAACATTTCATTTGCCCTCCCCACATGAGCCAATGTCAATACAGATAACAAAAGGGTGTGGGGGGCGGGTGGGGGGGAAATTGGGCAACTTTCTTGGGCCCTGTAGCATCTGACCCTCCCAGAAAGTAATAATAATAATTAAGATACTTAAGTGCTATGTGCCAAGCACTGTCCTAAGCGCTGAGGTGGGTACAAGTTAATCAGGTTGGATACAGTCCCTGTCCCACCTGGAGCTCAAACTCTTAATCCCCATTTTACAGGTGAGGGAACTGAGGTCCAGAGAAGTGAAGTGCCTTGCCCAAGGTCACACAACAGATGTGGTGGAGCCGGGATTAGAACCCAGGTCCTTCTGATACCCAGGCCCGTATCCTATCCATTAAACCATGTTGCAGAGCCTCCTGGCGCAGGACCCAATTTGAATTGAGAAACAACCAATTTTAAAGTGATCTATGGAATCATTTCATATTCAAGAATAGAAAATCCTAAAATCCTTACATTTGTGAGTTGTGAAAATCACCAGTGATTTTTAAAGGGTTTTTTTTTCCCCTCCCCTTTAACCATAGTCCAGTCACTCATTTGGGGGTTAAGCTCTTCCTATTAATCAATAAATGGCTTTTATTAAGAGCTTACTGTGTGCAGAGTACTCTACTTGGGAGAATATAATAGATCTGGTAGACATAATCCCTGCCCTCAAGAAGCTGCTTATTAGGTTCCAATTCTGTGTCTTCTACTTTCTTTGTAAAAGCCCACGGTGCTTAGTTCAGTGCTTTGTTAAAAACTAGTGTCCAATAAACGTTATTAGTAGAATGACCCCAGGTTTTCAGGAATCTCCCTTCCAGACAGGCTACCAGGTCAGCCCATGTCTTACAAATCCTTACAACAGAAAGGAATTATCTCTCTCCCCCTCTAGACTGTAAGCTTGCTGTGGACAGGGAATGTATGTCTGTTCTAGTATTGTGTGGCACTCTCCCAAGTGCTTAGTACAGTGTCCTGCACACAGTAAACACTCAAATATGACTGACTGATTGCCACCATTAAGTGCCTTACAGAGCAACACCATGAAGGTATAGGGGGACACTCTCCAGCTCGGAGATAAAAAGAGCCCACCAAAGGCTAAGTGGTGTTCTCTAGATCACACAGGCAGCAGAAGCACAAACAGGACCAGTGCTAATTAACATCCAATTCCCAGCCTTCGCTCAATCTACTTAACAACTCTAATTGCTTTTGGTTCCCTGGCACATGCTCTCTTCTCCTCCCTCCCGCTTTCCCTTTCCTTTAGAATATTTCCCTTCACACAACACATTGGAAATTGGGACAATAGCAACTCCTTCCAGCCTTGCCTCCCTCTTCTCTCCATGAAATTGAGAATCTATTTGTAGTAGCTCTAAGGCCACTGGCAATAATGGAGATGCACAGCACGCAAGCAAAGCAATGGAAAGAGAACAAGAGTTGAAAGTGAGAAGTGTTGCTCCCAAAATTTACTCTCTTCTTATCTGGTTTTCTCATCCCCCAGACTAACATTTTGGCTAAGACTCAGACCCTGGCAACTCTAGCATTTCAATTAAAAAAAAAATTGCAGATCAATGTTTAGCTAGTTCATTCATTCAATTACATTTATTGAGCATTTACTGTGTGCAGAGCACTGTACTAAACACTTGAGTTCATACTTCCTTAATGAACAATGATAAATTGTACTGTACCCTCCCAAGCACTTCTAGTTCTACCCCTTCTAGTTAACACCCTATGTCCATCCTACCCTTCCTTTCCAAACTCCTAGAATGAGTCATCTACACCCGCTGCCTCAAATTCCTCAACACCAACTCTCTCCTTGACCCCCTCCAATCTGGCTTCCATCCCCTACACTCCACCAAAACTGCCCTCTCAAAGGTCACCAATGACCTCCTTCTTACCAAATCCAATGCCTCCTACTCTATCTGAATCCTCCTCGACCTCTCAGCTGCCTTTGACAATGTGGACCACCCCATTCTCCCCAACATGCTATCCAACCTTGGCTTCACAGACTCCATCCTCTCCTGGTTCTCCTCATCTCTCCAGATGTTCATTCTCAGTCTCCTTTATGGGCTCCTCCTCCCCCTCCCAGCCCCTTACTGTAGGGGTTCCTCAAGGGTCAGTTCTTGGTCCCCTTCTGTTCTCTAACTACACTCACTCCCTTGGTGAACTCATTCGCTCTCACGGCTTCAACTATCATCTCTACGCTGATGACACCCAAATCTACAACTCTGCCCCCGCTCTCTTCCTCCAGGCTCGTGTCTCCTCCTGCCTTCAGGACATCTCCATCTAGATGACTGCCCACCTGCCATCTAAAACTCAATATGTCCAAGATTGAACTCCTTATCTTCCCTCCCAAACCCTGCCCTCTCCCTGACTTTCCCGTCACTGTAGACGGCACTACTATCCTTCCCATTTCACAAGCCCGCAACCTTGGTGTCATCCTCGACTCTGCTCTCTCGTTCACCCCACACATCCAATCTATCACCAAAACCTGCTGGTCTCACCTCCACAACATCGCCAAGATCCGCCCTTTACTCTCCATCCAAACCACTACCTTGCTGGTTCAATCTCTCATCCTATCCCAACTGGATTACTGCATCGGCTTCCTCTCTGATTTCCCATCCTCCTGTCCCTCCTCACTTCAGTCTATACTTCACTCTGATGCCCGGATCATCTTTGTGCAGAAACGCTCTGGGCATGTTACTCCCCTCCTCAAAAATCTCCAGTGGCTGCCTGTCAACCTACAAATCAAGAAAAACTCCTCACTCTTGGCTTCAAGGCTCTCCATCACCTCTCACCCTCCTACCTCACCTCTCTTCTCTCATTCTACAGCTCAGCTCGTACCGTCCACTCCTCTGCCACTAAGCTCCTCACTGTAACTCGTTCACACCTGTCCTGTCATCGACCACTGGCCCATGTCCTCCCCCTGGTATGGAATGCCTTCCCTCCGCACAACTGCCAAGGTAGCTCTCTTCCTCCCTTCAAAACCCTACTGAGAGCTCGCCTCCTCCAGGAGGCCTTCCCAGACTGAGTCCCCCTTTTCCTCTCCTCACCAACCACTCCGCCCTCCCTCTTTCCCCTCCCCATAGCACTTGTATATATCAATCAATCAATCGTATTTATTGAGCGCTTACTATGTGCAGAGCACTGTACTAAGCGCTTGGGAAGTACAAATTGGCATCACATAGAGACAGTCCCTACCCAACAGTGGGCTCACAGTCTAAAAGGGGGAGACAGAGAACAGAACCAAACATACCAACAAAATAAAATAAGTAGGATAGAAATGTACAAGTAAAATAAATAAATAAATAAATAAATAGAGTAATAAATATGTACAACCATATATACATATATACAGGTGCTGTGGGGAAGGGAAGGAGGTAAGACGGGGGGATGGAGAGGGGGACGAGGGGGAGAGGAAAGAAGGGGCTCAGTCTGGGAAGGCCTCCTGGAGGAGGTGAGCTCTCAGCAGGGCCTTGAAGGGAGGAAGAGAGCTAGCTTGGCGGATGGGCAGAGGGAGGGCATTCCAGGCCCGGGGGATGACGTGGGCCGGGGGTCGATGGCGGGACAGGCGAGAGCGAGGTACAGTGAGGAGATTAGTGGTGGAGGAGCGGAGGGTGCGGGCTGGGCAGTAGAAGGAGAGAAGGAAGGTGAGGTAGGAGGGGGCAAGGTGATGGAGAGCCTTGAAGCCCAGGGTGAGGAGTTTCTGCCTGATGCGCAGATTGATCGGTAGCCATTGGAGGTTTTTGAGGAGGGGAGTAATATGTCCAGAGCGTTTCTGGACAAAGATAATCTGGGCAGCAGCATGAAGTATGGATTGAAGTGGAGAGAGACACGAGGATGGGAGATCAGAGAGAAGGCTAGTGCAGTAGTCCAGACGGGATAGGATGAGAGCTTGAATGAGCAGGGTAGCAGTTTGGATGGAGATATATATATATATATATATATATATATATATATATATATATATATATATATATATATATATTTGTACAGACTTATTACTCTATTTTACTTGCACGTATTTACTATTCTATTTTGTTAATGATGTGCATATAGTTTTAATTCTATTTGTTCTGACGATTTGGACACCTGTCTACATGTTTTGTTTTGTTGTCTGTCTCCCCCTTCTAGACTGTGAGCCCATTGTTGGGTAGGGACTGTCTCTATATGTTGCCGACTTGTACTTCCCAAGCACTTAGAACAGTGCTCTGCACACAGTAAGTGCTCAATACAATTGAATTAATTAATTAATCAATCAATTAATGCAGTGTGTATTTTTTATGGTATTTGTTAAGCACTTACTATGTGCCAGGCACAGTACCAAGTGCTGGGGTGAATACAAGCTAATCAGGTTGAACACAGTCCGTGTCCCATATGGGGCTCACAGTTTCAACGTGCATTTTACAAATGAGATAACTGAAGCATAGAGAAGTAAAGTGACTTTCCCAAGGTTACACAGCAGACAAATGGCAGATCCGGGATTAGAATCCAGGTCCTCTGACTCCCGGGCTTGTGCTCTATCCACTAGGCCATGCTACTTCCCTGGCATCAAAATTGGTCCAAATGGTTTTAACATCTTATTATTTTAAATGACGCTAATTCAGGAGATGGGAAGAAGCACTGTAAAATGTGCCCCTCCTCTCCTGCTGCAGCCCACATCCACCCCAACAGCTGATTCATTCCTCCCTGCCAACCCCGCCCCCCTGCTTTAGATCTTGCTTCTTCCAAATTTGACATCCAGTGACAGTTAATTAGGCTGCACATAGCCTTAAAGGTTGTGACATGCAGGAGACACTGGAAAAAAAGGCAACAAAAAAACCTCTGTTTAGAGCTTAATGGGTGAAGGGAAATGCTTAATCATGAGGGTCTGCTGACTGCTGATTCTGACTAGTGAGTGTTATATTTAGGAGCCACCTTACACCTGTCAGGGGATACAAGGAGAGACAGACAGGGGGGAGGTGTTTTTGAGCAAACCCAAAAGAGCAAGTGTAACAGAGTTCTAAAAATAAAAGTAACACTAGCAATAGAGAAGGCAGATAGATTCTTTTCATCTTTCTTATCCATTTGTCATCTCATACGAAACAGGTGGTCTAGCAGGCATGCTATATAAACGTTTCAACTCTCAATAACCCCACCTTCGACTTAAGCTTACTAACTATATTAGCCTTACAGTTGAGCTGACTGTACTTCATTCTCTTCCATTTGGGACAATTTGCCTCAGCCATTTTTATTTTTGCTCTGTAGTCACTATACAGACAGGCATATTTTCTATGGGCAATATCTATCTTTGATCACACTAACTCCAGAGCAAAATAAATACTAGAAATACTAGAAAATATTTTTGGAGAATCACCCCATATAGATTACCACATTGCTCTATTAATTTGATCATGTTTATTGAGTGCTTATTGTGTCCAGAGCACTATACTAAGCACTTGGGAGAGTGTGATATAACAATAAACACATTCCCCACCCACAACGAGCTCACAGTCTAGAGACTAGTTGACAGGCTAGCACTTGAGATTCCTAATTTTTGCCTCTGTTACCTCCATTTACACATTACCATTACCCACTTAAGTCCAAACCATAGCCTGATTTCTAAGTAAAAGGAAAGATTTCTCTACGTTTTCTGGCCCAAATTAATGTCCTTCAGCATGGCTGCATGTGTATTACCTTTATTACCGAGAATTCCCTTAGGAATTTGACAGCAATCATTTGCATTTGTATCTGGTCTCGGGACACAATCTTTTAATGAAATAAAAGCTTGTCCCATTATTCATGCTTCATGGAAAACAGTGTTAAACACTGTTGAGATGTTGCCATTCTTCCCTAAATAATTCTAACCGTAAAAATCCTCTGCAGGTGCCAAACAATTCATGAAGTTGGATGCCTTCAAAATAAAAAGCCCTATTCAGCTGGGAAACCCAAAACCCTCTATTCTCTTTCTATATAATTTGCACCAATTAAGTTTTTTAAAAGTGAGCTCTCATGAAGGAGGTCAGATCAGTAACTACCGGGATGAAGCAAGAAACATCTACATATCTGGCTTATCCAACTGAACAGCACCTCATGTGCATGTTTACTTTTCATTCTCCCTCTTATTTGCAAATTATTTTTTAGTCTGTCTTCCTGCTAGAATGTAGATTACTTGAGGAAAGGAATCCCTCTATCTCTATTGTATTCTTCTAAGCACTTCCTACAGTACTTTGCACACAATGGGTGCTCAATTAGTTGATTGTAAATAGAAAAACAATGCATTTTTTTACGGGTTTGTTTATCCTTATCCCATTTTCTTCTAGTTTGTAAATCATACTACTTTGACAGGAACTCAATACTGCTTTCTCCACCAACTGCTGTCTTCAACTCCGGGTACATTATATTTTCCCTAACCACCTTGAGAAGTGACGTTAGCCCAGTACCATTTTAAAGATAGGAAAATAAAGAAAGAAGATCAATAAAAGACAGTTCAGTGTCACCTATGGAATTAGATCATAAATTTGAGTAAGGTATTTCTATTTAAAAGTATGTATTCAAGTAAAGCTCTTAAGTACATATCTCTAATTTTATTTATTTGTATTGATGTCTGTGTCCCCCATTGTAGACTGTGAGCTCTTTGTGGGCAGGGAATGTCATTGTTTATTGTTGTATTGAACTTTCCCAAGTGTTTCACAGTAAGTGCTCAATAAATGCAATTGAATGAATGAATGATTGAAAAATTAATTGATCAGAGCAAGCATCTTTGCATATTTACTTTAGGAGAATCTTTTCCATTAACCAAACAGGAACAGACTATGGAATTGGTATCCAAACAATATGTAGCATGTACGGATAAGGGTATTTAATTCTTAGGCTTCTTTGTAAATATCTACATATACATTCCATTATCAAATGTGATTTTTATCCAAGTCTTCTGAAAAGGCTTTAAAAAGTTACGATCAAATTAATCTCAGCTTCAACTTCCTTCCTTAAAAATCATATAAGTATAAAACATTCTTTTATAAGTATATTACCTCACTTTCCCAAACAGGATAAATACTGAATATTGGGTTTCATCTTCCATTCCAACTAAGGATGATTTTCATATGAATAGAATTCCACATGTCTTGTAATTAAAAGTGTTTTCCAATTGATGCTTGCCTTCTCTGGTACCCCCAAAGTAATTCAACAACTGTGTCTGAATACCCGAAATTGAAAGTGCAATCATACTGAAACCAAGGGACCAATTATCCAATCTATGGATATTCCCTGTTACTTGTTTCTTCTTCTCACTAGTTTATTTTGGGTTAGTCAATCACTATATCTCTCTTTTTATTCATTCATTCAATTGTATTTATTGAGAGCTTACTGTGTACAGAGCACTGTACTAAGCATTTGGGAAGTACAAGTAGGCAACATATAGAGACGGTCCCTACCCAATAATGGGCTCAGAAATTAAAAGGACAGACTCAATTTGGACAATTTTGCTGCTTTATAGCCATTATATTAGAGGGTTTGGATGATATAAGACTTTTTGGGTTACCTGCCACTTTCAATTAACCATTATGGCCACAGATAATCCAGAGTTGATGGTAAAAACAATGGTGGAACAAATGAAATATGAGGTCCCTAGTAATATTATGAACGAGGCCTTCTTTCAGCCCATTCTGGAAAACATTTAACAGAAAGAGAGAGTAAGAGTGTGTGAAAGAAAGGGAGAGAGGAGAGAAAGAGAGAGAAGGATTGAATGAGAGAAATGTGTATGTGAGCAACCTGAGGGGTAGGGCTGAAGTGTATGATCTATTGTGTGTAAAAAAAAGTCAAAATTAGATTTCCCCCAAAAAATCCACTGTCTTGTGGGTTAAAGGGAAAACCTGGAAACTGATTAGGTGTCTTTAATCCATACTTATATCCCCATTTTCAAACACTGCTTTGATTAAAGAAATTCACAACTCTCACCTAGGAATTTCTTAAGCTTGAAAATATCTGATTATGTTGCTCTATTTCATATGGAAATGGAAATAGACATTGTTTTCATATGGAAAGTGTTCCCACTTGTCTATTATTAGAGAAGCAGTGTGGCTCAGTGGAAAGAGCAGGCTTGGGAGTCAGAGGTCATGGGTTCTAATCCCAGCTTCGCCACTTAGCTGTGTGTGACTTTGGGCAAGTCACTTAACTTCTCTGTGCCTCAGTTACCTCATCTGTAAAATGGGGATTAATACTGTGAGCCCCACATGGAACAACCTGATCGCCCCAGCACTTAGAAAATGCTTTGCACATAGTAAGCACGTAACAAATACCATTATCATTATTATCAAGTCTCAACTTTAGCCTGAGTCTTAGTGTTCAGCTAAATGTCTGGCAGGTGTTGTCACAACTCAGATCATCTTGGGCCTTTAAGTGGTGTAAGAAGCAGAGGGATAGGGAAGGATATCAGATTATATTCTCAATTTCCTGTGAAAGAAAGGGCTATATTCCCTAAATTTTGCACCCTGCCCTACTGCTACTCACACTCTGAAGGGACAGAATGCCTGGTTGATAGCTGGATCCTGGACCCAAATTATTCTGTTGCTAGGACAGAAAAAATCTCCATGATGACTGTCCTTCTCTACCCCATCTATGACCAACTTAGTCTACACTAAGGGGGCCCAGTTGCCAACCACAGAAACAGAACAACCAACCTAAAGAGGTCACATAAAACCCAGACTACACATTGACCAAAACATCTTAACAAGGAACACTTCAGAGATAACCAAGGGTAGAAGTTATGTGCGTGACTATGTTCTTATGTGTCATACATGTGTGTACAAACATGGTGAAACAGTGTGGGAGTTCATGCAAGCATGTTGACTCTCTGATTAGAATGAGTCAATAAAAGACTATCAATCAATCGTATTTATTGAGCACTTACTGTGTGCAGAGCACTGTATTAAGCACTTGGGAAGTACAAGTTGGCAACATATAGAGACAGTCCCTACCCAACAGTGGGCTCACACCCACTGAGTCCTCGGTAAAAATCTAACAAAAGATGCAAACAGAACAGATAGTGCAAAATAAGCTGGGAGGCTTTACTGCAATACTTATATGATAAAATATTCTCAATCTACTGGTGTCCTAAAATGTCATTTTTTTCTTCAATACTTAAGTACTTGTTACTTTACAAGTACTTTTTCTTAAATACTTACTATGTGTCAAATGCTGTTCAAAGTGCTGGGGTAGGTACAAGTTAATTAGGTGGGGCACAGTACCTATTCTCTTCATGGGGTTCATGGTCCAAGTAGGAGGGACAACAGGTATTTGATCCCTGTTTTACAGATGGGTAAACTGAGGCACAGACAAGTTAGGTGACTTGTCCAAAGTCTCACAACAACCAATTGACAGAACCAGGATTGGAACAAAGTCTACCGACTTCCTGACACGATCTTTCCACTAGGCCATGCTGCTTTACTGAATAGGGTGTTTCCTCTGAAAAGGAATCAACATATAGCAACTCTACTTAGAGGTAAACGAGGTTGCTCATCATTGTATTTTGTAGGTTGTGCGTCACCAGCCCTATAAATTACCATACTGTAAAGAGAATTCACAACAGATTCTTCTCTAAGTAAGGCCTGTTTGCATATCGACTTGGCCTCAGTTGTACTCTGATGGCTATACCATCTCTATAATTGCTCCCCTCTGAAAATCTATTGCATTTGAAGCCAAGAAAAATCTTCATTAGTTCATTGTGCAGTTTTCCCAGGTGACACTAATGTCACAAGCAGAGGTGTGTGTCCATGTTAATTACAGACTACAAACAGGAAAACTAGTAGTTTGTCAGATATGTGTGCACTGAAAAGCTTCTTACAAGGATATAGTTGAGGTGTCTTTCACTGGAATGTCAGTGTCTGTGATGGTGTGTTTGCATCCATGCTTCACTAGACTGTAAACTCCTTGAAGGCACTGATTAGAGAAGCAGCATGGCTCAATGGAAAGAGCCACGGGCTTTGGAGTCAGAGGTCATGGGTTCAAACCTCGGCTCCGTCAATTGTCAGCTGTGTGACCTTGGGCAAGTCACTTCACTTCTCTGTGCCTCAGTTACCTCATCTGTAAAATGGGGATTAAGATTGTGAGCCCCCCTGTGGGACAACTTGATCACTTTGTAACCTCCCCAGCGCTTAGAACAGTGCTTTGCACATAGTAAGCGCTTAATAAATGCCACCATTATTATTATTATTAACTACTGTACTGTACTCTTCCAAGCACTTAGTTGCATGCTCTACACATAGTAAGAGCTCAGTAAACACCAATGATTGATTGATGGGAGCAGGGAATTGATCCATATCAGAAAAGGGGAGGGAGAGTTGAGCCCCCAAAATATACAGAATAATAATAATAATAATGATAATTGTGGCATTTGTTAAGCGCTTATTACGTTAAGCTGCCTAGAGATGCAGTATGGCTCAGTGGAAAGGGCACAGGCTTGGGAGTCAGAGGACATGGGTTCTAATCCTGACCCTACCACTTGTCAGCTTTGTGACTTGGGCAAGTCCCTTAACTTCTCTTGCCAAGGACTTGCAGACAAGTGGCAGATCCAGGATGAGAACCTATGAGCCATCACTACTCCTCACCATTCTAAGCATTTAAATGCCACATTATTATCATCTCAGTTTCACTGTTTTCACCTTTGGGGCATACCAATAATCTAGATATCGTAACTATGCTGTATTACCAGTCGATATGGCAATCAAAATATAATCTCTCAAACTGAATTTGTCACGCTCAGAAGTCCTTACTCGAGAGAGTGTCCAGAACGACAAACTGAATTGCTGAACATGTTTAATTATAGATCTTTAGTCTATTCAAAGAACACCCAAGTTCTAGCCTTGGCTTTTCACACTGACTTGGAGGCTTGTACAACTAAGGCAGCCTAATTTTGTCCTATCTTTAAGCTGTGGACAGCAGAATTCCCTATCAAGGACAATCAAATCATTGATGTTAAGCTCTTAAGGACAGGAACCACATCTTCTGCTTTTACTTTATGAAGCAGCATGGCTCAATGGAAAGAGCACAGGCTTGGGAGTCAGAGGTCACGGGTTCAAATCCCAGCTCCGCCAAGTGTCAGCTGTCTGACCTTGGGCAAGTCACTTAACTTCTCTGTGCTTCAGTGACCTCGTCTGTAAAATGGGTTTGAAGACTTTGAGCCCCACGTGGGAGAACCTGATCACCTTGTATCCTCCCCAGCACTTAGAACAGTGCTTTGCACATAGTAAGCACTTAACAAATGCCATTATTATTATTATTATTCTCAAAGGCCTCCTACAGCCCTCAGCACACTGTAGGCACTCAATGAATACTGGTGATAAGGAGGATGTAAAAGTTCTGTGGGTTGGACCTGTGAAAAGGGGTTGGGCTATTCACCCTTGGTAGGCAGGAGGGTATTAGCACTTGGAACAGTGCTTTGCACATAGTAAGCACTTAATAAATGCCATTATTATTATTATCCATTGCCACATTTCTTTCTACATCATTAGTCTGGGAGCTCAAGAATGATGTACTCCTTTAAGGACTCTGAAATCCTTAAATGAAAGTTCTATTAGAGATAGGACAGCAACAATAATGAAGATGCTTTGAGTAGTATAGTACTTGGTTTAGATGAAATGAAAGAGTTTCAGTTCATTTTGTAAGGCCAGTCAGTTGGGGTCAATCCAATAGTTTTGTAGGCTGTCCTGGTAATTTTAGAAAATACATCAGTGATCTCAGAAAGGCATTTCCTGGATAAAATGGTCAGTCTGCTTTAAGTTATCTCCCAGCTTTGGATATTTGTTCAAGGGACAGAGAATTTTCAATGCATGCTCAGTTTAGCTCCTGGAGAAACACAACTATTCAACTGTCCCTTTATTTAATCCTTGGATTCTCAAACCAGATGCTATTCTCAAACCCTGGGTATGCAATTTAACTCATTAGTGATTCTGTATTTTGGATTGATTTTCAGATGTCTCATGTTAATCCACTCTCTATAAAAGAGTGCTCATATTCTTCCTATAGAAAGAGGTAACAATAGAACAGCTCACTGCAAATAACCCCAAACACTCAGTACAGTCCTTTGCACACAGAAAGTGCTCAATAAATATGACAATGAATGAACCCCAAGGAAGCATTCTAGTGAACCCCAAGGAAGCACACTAGAGTCCACCAAATGTAAATCCCATCTTCATATTTGACGATAGACCAAATATATTGCCCTTTAAAGTGAAAATGAACTTCCGGCTATATCACACCTGTTAGTGCTGTGCACTTGTAAAGCTTCTAAACACAATAAAAAGCATATCCCACCAACATTCCCTTTCCCACCCCTTCCTGGTCCACTGGTGATAAGGGGGCAGTTGATACCTCTGTCGGGGACCTAGATAGAGCAGGTGGATTTAGCCCACTATCCAGGACTTCACCATAGTGTTTGCATGACCAAACTGCCAAATCTGACCTTAGTTCAGTCGGGCCAATGGGGAGCCAGCAGCTGTGGATCTGTAAAACTGTACCGTGGACAGTGTTTCTGAGCACAGAGCAGGCAAAAACTCCCATTGTGGGGTGCGTTCAACTGTTTGGTTCCTGGGACTCCCTATAGCTCTACTTCTAATTGTTTCATCAAGTCATCAGTTGGGTTTATTCCAAGGGAATGTGTCTGTTTATTGTTGTATTGTACTCTCCCCAGTACTTAGTACAGTGCTCTGCACACAGTAAGTGCTCAATACGATTGACTGACTACTTACTCTGTGGGACTCCCACAAGTGCTTAGAAGAGTGTTCTGCACCCAATAAGCCTTCAATAAATACCACTGATTGATCCTTACATGACTACATTAATCATCTTAATACTGGAGAGCCAGTATCCTTGGTATTTGAATATTCTCCTGCTAAGAAGGCGACTTCCCAGGGGTAAGTCAGGGGTCAAACAGCTTGGAGAAGGCTGAAGACGACATGGGATGAGAGCTAAGCCCTTTTTCACTGCTCAGATCACACCTCTGTCACAGACACTTACTCTCAGGGACACAGCTGGTTGATAGACAGAGCACAGACAATTAAGTCATGTCAAGCCCTGTAATTTAGGGAGATGAATGACCTCAACTGATATCATGCATAGTTTGCTCAGTGATGTGCAACCATTTCCTATAGGATACTCCATTACTCTCATGCATTAAATTTCATTTTGCACAATTACACAAGCAGACAGGTCCTGACACTAATATCTCCATCCTTTGGGACTAAGGCTGCCTGTACACAATGAAAAATGCTTCATGTGAATTAATTTCAGCTTTCACATTTACAGCCCAATGACAGGAAAATTGAAGGTTTCATGGACAACTATCCATCAGCCTGTTTAATTTATTTTAAAAATAAGTGTAAGCTCCATTGCATAGGTATTCTTGAGTTTATATTTACCTTAACCTGACTGCCAAGCAAAGAAAGCCAGCTAAATTGGATGCCCTGAAAGGGAAATGTGGGTTTTAAAGTGACAGTGTTGTAAGGATTTTACACATTTCTTTCTGGGGGGGCTGTCAAAATTATTTTCTTGAAGAAGCCTGTTTTGGACATTTAACAACTTTCTGCTGAACTGGTTACCATCCAAGTAATACTTCACAAACAGGGTATTAATTTATTATCCGAAACAGCCTTCTACCACTTAACACTAATACTCAAAAGGCACTTCATTTAACTATTGGTTTCCACCCTGAACAGTGTTTATAAAAGGCTCAATTGTTTTTAACTTGAATAGTGCAGAGACTTGGGTAAATGAGTGGAACTAATATACACCGTTGGATGAGTCAGACAAGACGGTGGCCTTTTTAAAGATGCTCCTGGCAAATTTTTGCTGACTTTTGTGTTGGTTGTTAGAAAAGCTATTAATCTCAATTTTACTATCTGGGTCAACCCAATTTGTAGAATCTTCTGGAATTCTTTCTCAAAGCTTCACAGAATTTATATTGCCATCTTCTAGTGTTATGTCTCAGAGGCAAATCACATTTTTCCCTACAAAATAATAGATAGCCTAGTCCTGTCCCACACTTCTGATTGAGAATATTTTCATTTTTATAATTCAGTAACTACCTTTTGTGGTGAAATATACTGTGGTGTGTACCCATGCTTTTAGAAAGAATTGTACTTTTTTTTATTTATTCTATCTCCCACCCACTCTTTTCAGACCATATACACTTTCTTTAACTTTGATCATCCCACTTTGTGAAGTCAATCCAAATTGTCACACATCGATTTTAAAACACCTAAGTAAAGCAGAGGTGGCGAACAGTCACCTCAGAAGCATCGACTCTCAGAAGCATCACTGCCATTTCTGTTCAGTTGCCAAATCCTCAGCCTACGTCACGTGCAGCTTGAACTCAGTGATCGTCTGCATTCAGACCACCAGAAGAGATGCACCCTCTGAACCTCTTGAGAGGGGAGCAAACTGAGTTGTAGGACTGTTGGAGTGGGAATGATCTAGAACAGCGCTTTGCACATAGTAAGCACTTAACAAATGCCATCATTAATTAATTAGAATGAACCAGGATTATTTTTAAGAGGTGGCAAGGGAAGCAGGAGTGGTAGCCAGTGAAACCACTTGGAAATCCACCTTGTCAGTATTGTCGTACTTCCTGGGATCAGACCCCAGGTTAGAAGCAACCCGGGGGGTAGAAGGCAGATGATAACCTAATTCCTACGTAGTCCATAGTCCTGCTGAAGTGCAGTCTTTTCCATTTCTATCTTGAAGAGAAGCAGTGTGGCCTAGTGGATAGAGCACAGGCCTGGGAGTCAGAAGGACATGAGTTCTAATCCCACCTCCACCACCTGTCTGCTGTGCAACAGTGGACAAGTCATTTCAGTTCTCTGTAGGATGGAATGTGGCCGTGTCCAACCCAATCACCTTGTATCTACCCCAGTGCTTAGAGGAGTGCCTAGCACATGGTAAGTGCTTAACAAATACCACGGTTATTAGCATCATTATCATCATTACCCCTTGAATGATGTCTATTGCAGAAAGCTATCTGGATAATTCAATACCAAAATGCATACTGCCCTCAGTTACCCAGATCTCTCAGGTGCAGAAAACATTTTGCTTGGATAATTACCTAGGGTTGATCTAATTTTGCAGTCCTATACAAGTCATCTTTCCCACAGATTTTACCTCAATTATCATTCCAAGTTTGATGCGGGTTTGTGATCCATTGCATGGTAGGTAGTATGCAGTGAGCAAAGACTCCAAGAAGAGGGGAAACAAAGTGAAATACAAGCATTATTCTTCCTGGAACCTCATTTAGAATCTCTCCTTGATCTGAACATGGCTAGAATCACCTCAAATAAACTATCCACAAATCTGGGATTAAATAGGCATAGGACCACTGTATGATATAAAAAGCATTTTTAATTGGAAAGGCTCTGAAAAAAGTAATAAAATTCTCCAAAATAGATTAAATTATTTTAATTTTTTACATAGCAGCATCCACTATCACTGAATGGTGAGAGCATTTTAGGACTCACTAGACTGAAACATTTTCTCTCAGTGAATGAGCCCTACTGCTCCTAAACGGAACCAGAAGCTACAACATTTAAGTACAAGTATTTCACATTCATAGTCTATGAGTATTTCAAGGGCTGCTTCATATATAACTGCCTGATTGTGAATTACTGTAATTAACTGTAAAAGTGTGCTGATTTGTTGATCCCACACTGTCAATCTTGTGCATAAACTTATTAGAATTAGAGTAAATAAATAGCAAAAAATGAAATGAAAAGCAAAATCAGTTTCCTGCCTCTTTCAGAAGCTTGCAGAAAACTAAGTTTTGCAGGTTAATGCCTAATTATGTAAATTTGGACACTATTCAGATGAGGGGTACAACGGGAAAAGTCAAATTATATGCCAAACATATACCTTTTACAGAGTTTTTTAAAATTGAAAATAATTCACTTCCATCATTAAATAATAGTCAAATCTGCATAGTTAAGTAAAATAATCCTGGTACTTTTAAGTAAATTCTCCTACAAAGTAATCTTTAAATAACAGTAAGCCCTCCCCCACAGGAAGATGATGATTGCATGTTTGCTTGGGGGCTTTTTTTCCACATACTTTATCTTTAAGACTCTAACACTTTTCATGTGGAAACAATTATAATTATTGCCAAGTGATTTTTCTCAAAACTGATATCCCAGTGAAATAACCATGCAGGAATGGCCATTTGTTTTATGAAGCAGAATGTGTCAAGCATTTTCCAGGTATGAACAGTGGCTATGAATAGCTGTATGAATGCAATTTCATTTATATATATATAGGTATATGTATATATATATATATATGTTAAAGTACATACAATTAAAAATGGTCCGGGGGTGTCTTTGGTGTGAAAAAAAAAATATTTCCAAAAACAAACAAAATTATATGCTTTAAAAGAATCATACGGATTTTGTTTTATACCAATCTTCTTCCAGATTAGTAAGATATATAAAATGAAAATACAAAACAGACTAGAAATGACAATTAACTAATTCACTGAAATAGCAGACATTCCCAATGGCAAACAAAACTTCGACTTCTTATTGAAGACTTGGGGAATCAAAAAAGTTGCTTAAAAAAAAGCACTGAAGCATTTTCTAGCTCATATCAAAACCATTTGCAAATCCAGATTTTATTTTTTGCACTAAACTTGTAAGTTGAGAGAAACACACGCTCATTGAAATACGCACATATTCAAGTGGAGTATCAGTAATGCTCATTTCCCTGCCAATCTCCAACTAAATAGCCCCAGGGTGGGGGGGATCATTCACTTTACAGGCAAAGAGACAAATGCAAAAAACATACTATCTAAAATTAATTAAATATTCATGGTCACTCATCCCAGAACAGCAACGAGAATAATAGAAAGCTTCTACGTGAAAAGGCCTGGGAACTGCTTTGGCAGTGAACATAGGATGGGCCTGGAAAGCAATATAAAGTGAAAGGAATATAATTATTTTATCTTTGTTGGAGATCTTGAAGTTAGAAGAACAAGCCACTAACAAAAGGTATCCAGTTAAATAATGAAATAGTTTTAACCTGTTGGGAAAGGTGTTTCCCTATCTTACTGAAGTGATTTTAAAATTTTGAAGCCTATCCCTGAAAGATGAGAATCTAACAAATATAAAAACAAAAAGCAAAACAAAACAAACAAGGACAACAACAACAAAAAACAAACAAAAAAACCAAGGCTTCAGAAATGTTCCTGTGCACATGAAGTCATAGAAGATAAAGTTTCAGGTAACTGGGGTTTTGAAAAACCCATTCCATTTTGGGGAAAATTGGTTCTAAAAAATTGATGTTTTTATTTTTCTCTATAATGAAAACGAATTTACAAATTTATCTAAGCTTCTAGATAGTGAAGGCAAATATATATAGTTGACTAGATAATCACATAAAATGAATAGATTATACAGTTCTGGACTACTGCATCAGCCTTCTCTCTGATCTCCCATCCTCGTGTCTCTCCCCACTTCAATCCATACTTCATGCTGCTGCCCGGATTGTCTTTGTCCAGAAACGCTCTGGGCATGTTACTCCCCTCCTCAAAAATCTCCAGTGGCTACCAATCAATCTGCGCATCAGGCAGAAACTCCTCACCCTGGGCTTCAAGGCTCTCCATCACCTCGCCCCCTCCTACCTCACCTCCCTTCTCTCCTTCAACAGCCCAGCCCGCACCCTCCGCTCCTCCGCCTCTAATCTCCTCACTGTGCCTTGTTCTCGCCTGTCCCGCCATCGACCCCCGGCCCATGTCATCCCCCGGACCTGGAATGGCCTCCCTCTGCCCATCCGCCAAGCTAGCCCTCTTCCTCCCTTCAAGGCCCTACTGAGAGCTCACCTCCTCCAGGAGGCCTTCCCAGACTGAGCCCCTTCCTTCCTCTCCCCCTCGTCCCCCTCTTCATCCCCCCCATCTTACCTCCTTCCCTTCCCCACAGCACCTGTATATATGTATATATGTTTGTACATATTTATCACTCTATTTTACTTGTACATATCTATTCTATTTATTTTATTTTGTTAGTATGTTTGGTTTTGTTCTCTGTCTCCCCCTTTCAGACTATGAGCCCACTGTTGGGTAGGGACTGTCTCTATATGTTGCCAACTTGTACTTCCCAAGTGCTTAGTACAGTGCTCTGCACAAAGTAAGTGCTCAATTAATACGATTGATTGATTGATTTTCTTTAATGTTCCAGTAAAATCCTACAACTGGAATCCTGCAGATATGTAATACCGGGTGTGTTGAGTTTCTGCCTTTTCTTGTTGAAATAGTTGAGGAAATGGTATCAATAAAATGTAAAGAACAAAAACCAGAAGCTTTACTATTTTTTTTCCAGTGGAATGTATCTCTGCTTGCTACTCTCCTAGCATTTGAATGTTTAACCTTAATAGGACATAAGTCAAAACTCACTAATAAAAAGGAAACCTTAAACAGGTAGCTTTTCACCCCGGACAAAATCATTACTTTCAGTCAATCAATCAATGGTATTTATTGCATGCAGAACACTGTACTAAGCACTTGGGAGACTATGGTGCTCTCTTTGCTGTTTCCTTGTCCTTACCTTTTCCAAGTTAAAAAAAAAAGCCAATCAGTAATATGAAATGTCTTCCGATGACAACGTGGATAGAATTCAAACTTGCATAACAACTATTCTGTTTTCTGTATTGTGATTTCTGCCAGGTGAAAGCTACAATGATGTTTACCAGTTGCACCTGTGGTGCTACAATTTTGTAGAAGTCTTATGAGAAAACACCCAGAAGTCTTTTTTACTTCCCGTCATTTGATATTGTCTGCCTACAGCTTCCTTGAATTTTATTTTTTCTTGACATCCTGTACTTCTATTTAATGAAAGGAACAATTCAGTGAGCAGTTTGTTCAAGCATTCATTGCTGAGGAATACAATAAAGTCAATCATAGCAGCAAAAGTACACAAAACTAATGCTCCTTGCAAAGATATGATATAGAAAACACTTTTTCATATCAGTTTTGTGGTAGATTTCTTGGAAATTGAAATAGAAAGATCCAATGTAAAAGAAGGAAAACAGGTTAGATATTTAATGTGGGGAAAAAAATGCTTTTGTTTGTTTGTTTTTATTGTCTTTTGTTTGTTTTCAATAAAGATTTCTATATCCCTGGAAAGAAGACATTACTGATTTTCCCTAGAAATATGTTGGCAATTTCCCAAATACACTTCAATGTTTCTGGACTTAAAGTCCCTAGAAATTTTCAATTGCATTTTTGAAATAGGAAATAAGGAATTATGTAGAAAGAATGCAAGGTTTATCTAATATGAAGTGAAGCTATAATATACAAAAAGCACTAAGCATTTCTTTATAAAATATCTAAAAAAGTATTAATACAGTCAAGCTTAAATTCATTGATGAAGCAATTTTAGCAAAATAATATCCTAATTGTTCCTTCATACTTGGAGACTGAAATGTAACTTGCTGCATTGGTACATTGCTTTTAACAATAAAGGTTGGCTCCTTGTAATGAAAGCAACTAAAATATGACTATGCAGCAGCTTGACAGATGGCTAATAGGGTACCTTTGGAGTAAGGGTAAATGATAAATGAAGAATGAAGGATGACATGCAATTAGTGTAGCTTGATTTCAGGTGTGAAATTAGTCAGATGTTATGCAAGTACTACAATGTAGCATTTTTGTTTTACTAATAAAAGCTTAAATGAGGAATCCAATGACTAAGAGGGACTATCAAACTTCATTTTGTCCAATTTCAGTGCCAACTCCTGCTGACATTAGTTACCCATAAATAATGGTCATTAAAGTGGAATGTAGCATTACTATTTTAAAAGAATAGAAATGTTCTATTTTTAACAAGGCACTTTTTTGTCCATTTAAATCACAAAACTGAAGAAAAAGTCAGACATTTAGCATTCACCTCCCTATTCCCACAGATACATCTTCCACACGATTCAATAACTGATTTCAGGAACTCTTATGTGACTGACATGATCTTACTTTGATTTTGACTGACCACTGCTACTTTCTGTTTATATTTCTCTCAAATCAGTGAATATTCCAGTGAATTAAATAACACTGCTT
The DNA here is from genome assembly GCF_015852505.1 of Tachyglossus aculeatus. Taxonomy (NCBI): domain Eukaryota; kingdom Metazoa; phylum Chordata; class Mammalia; order Monotremata; family Tachyglossidae; genus Tachyglossus; species Tachyglossus aculeatus. The sequence goes on from NW_024044828.1 coordinate 7,400,427, forward strand.
TTAAAGGGGGTGTTCTATCCTCTCAAATCAGTTTCCAAATGGAAATGAACAACAGTACCTTAGATGTTACTGCTAAAATAATTCAGATGCAACACAATTTGCCTGACATTTGGTAAGCATACAAGATTAAATAGGCATCTTGTCCAAAGCAATATATATATATATATATATATATACATATACATATATATACACATATGTATATAAATAATATATCTACAAAGAATATATATATATTACAACTAAGATACATTTCCTGAAAATCCTCATGAAAGGTAAGTGAACTGATATTGTAACCAGGAGATAATGGGAGCAAGAAAAAGCAAGCTTTGTCAGCAATGAGATATTAATAAAACCATGCTATGATCCTTCTTTTCACAAAATTCATTGGTAAATCTAACATGATTTAAAAACTAAGTATCAGTGAAACATCATCAACTTTTCTAGTAAGGAATGGAAAAGGCAGAAATACGGTGAAAATACATGCAGTTCAAAAAGGATAAATGCCACATCTAAAATGATGCTTTGGAATATGACACCTATCAAAATGCTCCCTTGGGGTTTATACCTGAAGCCAAGATGTTCAATTACTACCCTGGAAAATGCAAAAGGTTTGTCTTTGTGTTTTCCTTCTGCGGCTAATGTTTAAAAAAAAAATCCTAATCAATACCTTTCCTTAATGAAGGGGAGAAACCTTAATTTTTCTACTACATTTCCTACTCTTCCTTATTGAAAAGATAGGTTTTTCTTTGAAAATGAATGGATCTACATTTTCTTTGTTTCATCGAAAAGAAAGCACGTACAAATGACATTTGTCATGATGATTTGTGCTTCAGCATTTTCAAGAAGCTAGGTTTTTAAGAATTAAAAATAGACATTGCAAAACGATTATTCTCCCCCATGGGAAATGTATGCTAATTGAGAGTCAAACGTTAAAACTACTGTTACGGTGCTCAGAAAACGGTGAGAATACATTTTAGTAAAACAGGGTGGCCAGAATTGCATCTGAATTGTGTAAATTTCAAAGCGTGTGAACCTAAGGTAGATTCTTCAAAATTAATGGCAAAATAACATTTTTGAAAGCACATGATAATGTATTAAAGTAGTGACGCTTTGAGGTGTTGTGATGCCACTTCATTTTATTTCAGATAAATGGTAAAAGGACCAAGTTCCAGAAGGGAAGAGAAATGAAACATTTGAAGAGACTTTAAACATATTGGTATCATTATCTAGGCAACTTGTTTTCTTTAAATATGCAGTGTCAGCACCTGAACAGCCAGCCAATTACGGGGTGGATTTTTTTTTTTTTTTTGTCTTTGTTTTGGTTTGGTTTTTTTTGGGTCCTTCTCGGTAAAAGAAATCGGTCTTAGTGAAAATCCAGGAAAATAAATCATCTTAGTCTTTCGAAAATATATGCCAGTGACGCCCTGGCAATCTTCTCGAGCCACCGTTTGCAGCGTTACACTGATAAATAAAGCAATAAATGTTGGGAGCCGAGTCTATTAGTAAGATTCTAACCTCACCCCTTTCTGCCTCCGAGCCCCATTGGGTGAAAATGCACTTTATACCAATTGAAAAAACAAGTCTTCGGCACTCTACCTACAAAGGACTGCAAAACGACAATGCAAACCTAAAGGGAGGACTCCTTTAAGGTTTGTTTTTGTTTTGTCAAAATGCATTAAAGTGAGTCACCCGGTTAAAATTACGTAATGATGGTAGTTTCTAGCCTAGGTACTCCAAAAAAGAAAAGAAAAATAATAAACGTTTCAGAAACACTAGTCACATCTCTCGGTTCTTTGATATAGTCGTAGTATACAGACTCGTCTAACCATTTTACAGATTATTTTTCGTCCGTGGGGGCGGTTGGGGGAGAATAACTGCATGTTTCATTTCCATGCTGCCACCAAGTGAGCCGGCTATCTTCAAACGCCAATCATCACACGCTAATGGTGACCATTCCTAGTGAAAAGTTATTTTTACTGCTGAGATTTCTTTTTCCCCAAGGGCTAGAACAAGATCTGTTGCCTGATGAACATCTCCCGTCATTTTTCTTGGCGTTGGTGTCTCTAGTAGACGACTACCGTTCTTGCAAATCCCGGCCAAGGCGGAGGGGAGTGTCCAAAGCCGACTGGAGCCGGCCAAACCCCGAGTCTGCGGGTGGGCACCGGCTCCAGGGCACAGTGGCTGTCACCTATCGCCCAGGACGGCGACACCCGATAGGTTTGGGGGCCAGGGAACTCGGTCCGGCGTCCCCAAAGGGATGGGGAGAGGGATGGATGGGGAGAGGGATGGAGGGGAGGGATAGAGGGGAAGGATGGAGGGCAGGATAGGTGAAAGGATGGGGGAAGGAGAGAGTGGTTAATCTCGGGTTACCGGGATGAACAGGGTGGCTGAATTTAAAAGTTGTGTTTGTGGAGGCTGAGCAGTAGCCGCCTCTTCCTCATCCTCTCCTTGGCGGGGGTCTGGGGGAGCCCGGGGCGGCCTGTAAATGGGTCCCAGCCCGATGGCCCGGGCAGGGCAAGTGGGGGAGGATGCCCTGACTCCCCCGCCCGCCCACCGCGGGGGTCTGAGATCCCCGCTCCCCTCCGCCCCGCTCTTCCCAGCCGTCCGGGGCTCCCCCCTGCCCCCAGCCCCGGACCCTCCCCTTCAATCCCGCAAACACGCTCAAACCACACACGGGCGCGCCCACATTCCCGGGCATTCCCTCCGAAAGCAATCATTCCTGGCCAACATACATCCTCAGACACACGCCCCCAGACACCCACATAATAATAATAAGGGCATTTATTAAGTGCTTACTATGTGCCAAGCACTGTTCTAAGCGCTGGGCATCCACGCGCCACTCACAAGCACATCCCCAAACTTACGCCAATAAACTCAAGCGCTCGTGGCAAACATGAGTCAACTCACCTAGAAGCACACAAGCCTTCACAGACACCTTCCCCCCAGAACACCCTCACCCAGGCACCCACAAACTCCCCCACCCACGGTCTCTCCATGAGCAGACACTCACCAACACGGTCCCCCCCAAACGCCCACATCCAGGCACCTACAAACACCCTCACCCAAGGTCTCTCCATGACCAGACACTCACCAACACGGTCCCCACAAACATTCACACCCACAACCTCTTCAAGTCTGGGAAACCACAGATACACCCCCCCACACACACACACCTCTTCCAAAATATCCACATGCAGGCACTCACAAAATCCTCCCTCGCAACCTCTCCACATCCAGACACTCATCAACACGGTCCCCCACAAACTCCCACATCGAGGCACCCACAAACACCCTTCTCCCACAGCCTCTCCAAATCCAGGTGTCCAGACACCTTCTCACCGAAATACCCACTTCCAGGCACCCACCAACACCCACCCCACAGACACCCACAGACACCTTCCTCCCCAAATACCCACTTTTAGGCACCCACAAACACCCTCCCCCACATCCTCTCCACATCCGGACACCCACAGGCACCTTCCCCCCCAAGCACCCACTGCCAGGCACCCACAAACACCCTTCTCCCACAGCCTCTCCAAGTCCAGGTGTCCAGACACCTTCCCCTGCCAATTACCCACTTCCAGTCACCCACCAACACACTCCCCCACATCCTCTCCACATCCAGACACCCACAGACAACTTCCCCCCCAAATACCCACACCAGATACCCACAAACACCCTTCCTCCACAACCTCTCCAAGCCCAGGTACCCACAGACACCTTCCCCCAAATACCCACTTCTAGGCACCCACCAACACCCTCCTCCACATCCAGACACCCACAGGCACCTTGCCCCCCAAATACCCACTTCCAGACACCCACAAACACCCTTCTCCCACAGCCTCTCCAAGTCTAGGTGCCCTCAGCCACCTTCCCCTCCACCCAAATACCCACTTCCAGGCACCCACCAACACCCTCCCCCACATCCAGACACCCACAGACACACACCTTCCCCCCCACCCAAATACCCACTTCCAGGCACCCACCAACACCCTCCCCCACATCCAGACACCCACAGACACCTTGCCTCCCAAATACCCACATCCAGACACCCACAAACACCCTTCCCCCACAACCTCTCCAAGTCCACGTGCCCACAGACACCTCCGCCCCCACAAATACCCACATCCAGGCACCCACAAGTTCTCCCAGTCCAGATTCCCACCAACAAGGTACCCCACAACCTTTCCAAGCCCAGGATCCCCCAGACACCTTCCTTCCCCCGACACCTACAAACAGGCCCCCCAGATCCCCAGTCCCCCCAATCCCTCCGCGTTCAGAGCCCCCCAAGCATCCCGCCCACGTCCAGGCTCTCCCCAACACGGCTCCGCGTGGGGGCCCCTGAAGAAGCATCTTGGAGGACCCCCGGCCAGTCCGGAGGGCCGGTAGCCCCCGGCAGCCCCACGGTCGCCCCCCAGGCCCGGGTTTGGATCCGGCTGGGACTTACGTGACGGCCGAAGGGAAAGGCTCCGGGGCTGCGGGGCGGGCGCGGAGCAGGAGGACCACCAGGAGGAGGAGGAGCGGCAGCAGCGGACCAAGTGTCCTCCGGCCTCCAGCAGCCATCTTCACCATCGAGGATCGGGGGGCCCCCCGCCCCGACCCCCGCCCCAGCTGGGATCGCCCCCGGGAGGGACACGGCCCCGAGGCCTCGCTCACACTCTGCGCACAACACCCGGCCGGACCCACACACACACACACACGCTCCGGACTCGCCCTGCAGCCGCTTACAGCTGCTCGGCCGCCATCAGGGCTACTTTTGGAACAGGCTCCGTCCCTGATTGATCCCCCGGCTAGCAGACGGGGGAGGGAAAAAGAGGAGTGGGAGGAGGAGGAGGAGTGGGAGGAGAAGAGGGAGTGGAGAGGCAGAGCTCCTTTTCGCTCCCCACCCCCGAGCCTACGGCCAGCCAGTCCTTCCCAGTCCTTGCCCATACAAGGAAGGCCACGCAGCAAAGTGTCCCCCCACCCCAAGTGGGGTCCAGCCCTCTCCTGGGGGCTGCGAGGGTCCCTCCGGCCTCCCCTCCTGGGGAAACGAGCCCCCCAAGACTCCAGGGGGCCCGGGCCCGCCCAACTCCTCGGCCCTGCCGAGTCACAGCTCCTGGGGTTATTTTTGAACACGCCTGCTACCTCCTCCCCTCCCCCGAGGCACCAGAATAAACTGCCTGCCTAGGAAACTGGGACTCTGGGAATCGGACTACCGCGTCTCTTTGTCGGCTTGCTTTTTCTTCCCCCCACCCTTCCTTCCAACCAGCCCTCCTACTTTTCCGACTTACAGAACCGCTAACCGTTTTGCAGCCGAGGGAATCTGGGGATGTGGGTGCCGGGCTATTCGGCGGCAACTTGGGGCCACCAAGAGGGCCAGTCCCTAGGAGATGGGACCTCTTGATCCCTCGGGCCCTGGGCGGGAGTGGGAGACGCCTGGGATGTGAGCAGAGAGGAACCCGTTATAGTGAACGTCTGGGATGTGAGCAGATGCAAACCCGTCATAGTAAAGGAAAAGGAAGGTGGTCTTAGTGCCTTTCACGGCCTCCCTTATCCCTCTCTCCACCCAGAAGGATAAGGAAGGGCGCGTTTACTCCCCTGTACAGCAGACTAGCAGTCAGGAGAGTAGCTAGCAGAAGATAAGAATGGCTTGCAGTCTAATTGCTGGCGGGCCTAGTTTTCCATTTACAGTCAGCTGGAAGTTGATGTGGTTTTCCTTATTTGAGGGCTGGATTGGAGCCGCCTCCCCGCCAAAAAAAAATAGCAGGAGCTGAACGCGTTTTAAAAAAGGTTCAAGTCGGGTCAGGAAATACTGGAGAAAAATATTTCCAATACAGATCAGACATAAATTGGTTCACAAATGAGCGGTTTTCTAGGGGTGAAGCAGCCAATAGAGTGATCTTGGAAGCACATTGGCTCCATTATGATTTGGGGTACCGAGAGAGCAGGTATGTGGGGGTTGATCAATCGCAAACGATCCATATTACCTACCTGACGCTTCCCCGTCTTCTACAGCTGTCCTATAGCGCACAGCTGATTAAGGAACAATTTAGATCAGGTGTGGTGCCCCCTGCTCTCAGTTCAGAGGCAAAGGACTTTGACGGTTCTCTACAAAAGTCATCAGGCTTGCCCTGGTGGGGTCACCCATCGCTACTCACAGGGAAACAGAGAAGGATGCTTTAAGAACAGACTAAACTAAGGGTCTGTACTTACCGTGTGTAAAGTGTAAACGTTCGAAGATGAGGGGAGAGACTGACAGTAATCTGGGCAGTCAGAAAACTGAAATCAGTCCTGGGCGCAAGTATGATCCCCACTAACTGTTTCCTAAACCTACCCAGAGATCTTTTATGAGTTGCAGGTTGGGGAGCGTTACACTATAGATCTGGCCTAGAATAAAAATGAAAGAAGGAGGAAGAGCAAAAGAAATGGATAATTCTGTAATCATTTGCTCTTTAACCTTGTACTTTGGGGGTATTTTATCTCTCTCTCTCTCTCTCTCTCTCTCTCTCTCTCTCTCTCTCTCTCTCTCATTTTTCATCTTTGTATCCTTTAGTTTCTCCCTTTAGCCATCTTTCTCTTTGTTTCTTTCTCTTCACTTCCACTGGGGAAGGTACTTTGGTCTCACAAAGTACCTCCCCCAGAGGCTTAACTCTAATGTATTTGTTTTATGGAAGGCATAAAGGGATACGGCCAGAAGAGCTCTATAAATGAAGAATAAAGTGGGATGTAAAGGAATGGAGTACTAAAACACGAATACACTATTTTAAATAATTCAACATGGCATTAGCCCCCAAAATTAGATTAGCAGTTATAATGACCAAAAAAAGTAGCTCAATTTTAGTTCTTTAAAAATTCAAAAGCATTGTTCTGTTACATCAGACTATCTTAATCTTGATACTGCCCTGCAAATAGCATGATATATATATATATATATATATATATATATATATATATGTATATACACATATAGGCTATGTTTGTCTAAGTAATATTCTCATTCCTAACAGCCCCCCAAATTTTACTTGCAGAAGAAAATGCCTGGATATTCATTGTATTTAACCAAACCTTTTAATAAGACCCAGGAAAAATGTGGCTTTTATTTTCTATGTAAGGCAGCATAAGAAGGGTAATTATTCTTACACACCATTATCTTTCCATTTGGTGCTCTACTTTGTTCCAGTGCAGGGTTCTCACTTGGAAAATTTCTGTGGACATCAGAAAGCCACCCCATTAATTTCAACAGGGCTTTGGAAAGTAATAAATATAATTTAATTGTTCTTGAGCAATTTATTTTATAACTCCCTCAAAACTCAATTTTAGACAACTTTCACAGATTTTTCTCATAAGGATTGATGCTGAAGAGTTTGTTCTCTGGGGATTAAAGAGCAGGTGGTGCAGTCTCAGAAACTGTTATGCATTTAGATGCAGAGTTTATTTTTTTGTTTTTTAAATCCAGGATTTGTGAACATTTTGCATAGGAAGACTGTTAAATAGTTGATTATGGAAATGAATTGCAATTTTCAGAACCATTTGGACTGAAGCTACAGATAGATCTGTATGACAGTCTTGCAAATGGGTTTAAAAATGTTCTCAACTCACCAAATCTTCACCATCCTTCCCACATAGACCTTTGTGTCTAATAAGGTATTCAATTTGAGCCTGTGTCCTGTAGAGTCATGAGTTTGAGCCATTAGCTAGGAGTACTGTGGCCTAGTGGATAGAGTATAGGCCCGGGACCAGGGTTCTAATCCAGACTCTGCCACTTGTCTGCTGTTTGACTTTGGGCAAGTCACTTAACTTCTCCATGCCTCAGTTCCCTCATCTACAAATGGAGATTCAATACCTGTCCTCCCTCCTACTTAAACTGTGAGCTTCCCATCTTGTATCTATGCCAGTACTTAATACAGTGCTTGGCACATAGTAAGCAGTTAACAAGTGCCACAATTAGTATTACTATTATTATTATTAGTAGTAGTATTATCTGCTAGGAGAAGTATATATGCATCGTGTTTCTGGGAGAGATCTTGTGTTTTGATTTTTTGTGGTAATTCTTATTTGCCAACAGTTCAGCTTGTCATCACTATTGTTACCAATCAGATACAAGGATTTATCAAGTATCTATATAGAGTAGAGTAAGCTAGACTGTACCTAATTTCTTTCAGACCTAAGTATCCCTGCTATTTGCAAGCCTGGTATAGATACAGGCATGCCAACACACATACACTTACACATCATAGCAAATGGCTGCATTTTAGGTCTGTAGTCTAGGCAGAGGGCCAAGGACAAAGGTGAACAACTTGCCAAAAATCCGACAATGCTTATACTTTCTAGAGTTCAACCTAAATTTACTATGAAAATTGCAGTTAGAAAAGTGACAGAACACAAGAAAATGTTATTCCCACACAGAGTTGGTACAGGGTGATGTTACTTCTTTCATCACCAGTCCTAGCAATGATATTTCTGGGAATTTTCAAAGCATATAATGAGATGAAGGGAACAAGTCATAGGTAAGTCAGAGGATGCTGAAAAATGACACATTCATGGGACCCAACACAAGGGTATTATTGAAGCACCATGAAAAGAACAATCATTTCCCATTGCACTGGGTAGTGATGAGTCTCCTGTGTTGTTGCAAGTCAAGCTGAGGGGTCTGACATTATAGATTCCCTGTTTTTGAACCATTTCAGGAATGTGAGCCAGGCACCTGGGATGTTGTTAGTTTACACAATTTTCCCCCTGCATTATGTGTCCCTGCTGTCCAAGGGGATCCCCCAGCATCACAACAACAACAACAACAACAAAAATCCCACTCCACCCAAGCCTGGCATCTACTTCCGGTTCCATTTTGGCATGGTCACTGGAATCTGAGGATTCCAAACAGACTAGAGTGAGCAGGGACCCAGCAGGAATTTATCCTAAACATTCAGACATTTTTCACTCACTGCTCTACACAGAGTAGGGACTCAATAAATGTTAATGCAAGAATGAAAGAATAATGTCAGAAAGTACTCTTCCAAGAGCTTAATACAGTGTTTTGCACACAGTATGGACTCAATAAATACCATGATTAGTTGATTCATACATTTCAAGACATAATCAGATGTTCTCAAAGTAAACTCTCTGTAATCTTTTTGTAGAGTCAATTTTAAGTGTTAGGCTGTTTTTAGCCTTCCCTTTTAGTGATTGTGACTACAGTTTACAGGCCCAGGACAATGTTGCCACACCCAGAATAAAAAGGCAAATTGGGATATTTTTAAATTTGCATTAACACTTCAGATTTGTACATTACCACGTTTCCCTTTGTCTTTCAGTGTCTTTTTCCTAAAGTTACTGATTCTGTAGCAGTTAACCCTCTCCCTAGTGTCAGTTGCTGTTCCTCTGTCTCCCAGTAGTAATTTAGCTACCTAATGCTTTCCTCTTCATTCAATCAATCAATGGTATTTATTAAGCAAGTACATGCTCTGTGCCAAGCACAGTATTAAGCACTTGCACTCTTATCCTTCTCTCCCTTCTTTTATTACTCTTTGGATCCCTTATGTGTTCTCTCTCCCTCTTTCTCTTCTTTTTCCTCAGCTGGTCTTGACCCCCTGGTTCCTTGGTGACCATCCTCATTGCTTTCACCACTTAGATTCTTCCCAACCTTCCCATCAGACAGCTCCACACCTCCCCCTAATCACATAGTATGCCCTCCCATCATTTCCCACATGGATACGAAGCTCTGCCCCTCCCTGCTTTCAGATTTCTGGATCATTAGGAAGATTCAGATGTTTACTCATCTCATTATATCCTACTCCCTCCTACTTTGACTGCAAGTACCATATGGACAGGGACCGTATCCAACCCTGATTATCTTGTAACTAGTCCAGTGCTTAGTACAGTACTTAGCATATAGTAAACCCTTAACATGTACCATACTTAATTGATTAATATCCTGGGACTGGATATTCCCTTGTCCCTTCCTGCTGCATGTTATCCATGACCCCTTTCATAGAGGCCATGGATAAGGAAGTAGCATGGCCCAGTGGACAGAGCATGCTTGGAGTCAAAAGGAACTGGGTTCAAACTCTGGCTCCAACACTTGTCTGCTGTGTGACCTTGGTCAAGTCACTTCACATCTCTGTGTCTCAGTTACCTCATCTGTCAAATGGAGATTTAAGACTATGAGCACTATGTGGGAAAGGCACTGTGTCCAACCAAGTTTGCTTGTATCCACCCCGAAGCTTAGACAGTGCCTGGCACACAGTAAGTGCTTAATAAATTCATTCAATCATTCAGTCGTATTTACTGAACGCTTACTGTGTGCAGAGCACTGTTTTAGGCGCTTGGGAAGTACAAATCAGCAGCAGAGACGGTCCCTACCCAACAACGGGCTCACAGCCTAGAGAGAGGGAGGCAGGAAGAAACAGAGAAGAGAGTGGATGGGGGGGTGGTCAGGAAACAAATACCACAATAAATAAATTAGGCTGCCTTGTACGCATGACTCCTTGCTGAGGGCATGCAAGCAGAATCCTTCTCTGTTGCTCCTTACTAGGATGCTTATTTTCTGATGTTTGTTGACAGCCAGAAGCATTAACCTCAATGATCCCTCCTGATAGCATTGTTAGGGGCTTATTATGTGTTAAGCCCTGGTGTGGGTACATACAAAACATTTAAATTGACCACAGTCCCTGTCCCACCGGAGGCTCACAATTTAAGGGGGAGATAGAGCAGGCATTTACTTCCCATTTTACAGATGTACAGAAAAGTTAAGTAGGCACAGAAAAGTTAAGTGACTTGCCTGAAGTCGCCCAGCAGGACACTTTAGGTCAATCCTGTGCTTGGAAGGAAGCTTTTCAGAGAAGAGTCTCAAATCCAAATGGCTTTTCCTGAAACACATCCCTCCATTTACCACCCACAAAGGGACTGATTTTTCTCGAGGTCCCTAAGAGCCATATATTTGCCAACTCGGGGGGACTTCAGGACATTAATCCAAGAAACAGCACTTAAAAAAATTGAAGAAACATGTAACCTAACTACATTTATAATTATGGGTATCTCATTTGTATCTCTGCTGAGAGTCTCCTGGTGCAATCTTCTGCTACTGGTTATTCCAGTTCTATTCGAACAAATCTCAAAAATGTTCTCACAGAATAGCATGCTCCTACCCACAACACTGTTAGGATCTAACCACTCTAATGTACATTAAGATCAGGGCTTTCAAACTGCTGAAGCTCAGTTGCTTTTTGGAAAAAAAAAAAATCCCATCCCACAAGTCATAATGCAGAGCTATCTCAGACCCATGTATTTTAAACTTATGTAAGCAAAGAAATTATCTAGGTAATTTAGGCAAACTCACTGATGATAAAAATGGTTTAAGGGACAGAAGTAGAGAAGGATAGGAGAGTAAATTTCCTAGATTGACACCGCATTGATTTGATTCAATATATGATTCTTCAACTCTCCATTTTGCCCATCTAGACAGAGCAGTAGAGCCAGTGAGTGATACATCAGTAATATCAATGTTTTGCTGGTGTTTTGAAATGGAAATGACTGATCTACAAGGTTCAGCAGTGATCTTACTAACAGTGAGTGGCTTTGGGGTTTATTTTGTTGTTTCATTTCCTAAAATACATAAACGAAATGAGTTTTCAGTGGCCCAGTGTCAACCCAGGGAACATAACTAAAAGCAGTCCCATAAGGATCAGCCCGAGGGTGGGTTTTATTCAATATCTCTATTAACAACCTGGTTAAAGGAATCACAGATACACTCCTGAAATACACAGATGCTGTCAAATTCCCATAGGTTGCTAAGTTTTGGGTAGAGAGAAATAAAATTCAAAGTGGCCTAGGCAAATTGGAAACCAAGTCCTATAAAATTAATGTGTAATTCAAAAGAGATCACTGCAAACTAGTACACATAGATACAGAAAGTAAACATAAAGATAAACCTAAATACAGATGGGAGAAGCTGCCTAATTATAGGGGCAACAGGAAAAGTCTCTCATGATGAACTAAATTGTTGTGAGTAGGGAATGAGTCCAGCAACTTCGTTATGTTGTTACTGTCCCAAACACACAGTGCAGTGCTCTGCACACAGTAAGGGCACATTAGATATGGTTGTTCAGAAACTTAGTTTCATTTTTGCCACTATCACATAAGCAACACTGTATAGTACTGGGATAGTTTAGCAAGACAGTAGCTTGCAAGCCTTAGGAAATCATTCTTCCTTTGTATTTTGCATAGCCAGACAGTTATTAGAGAATTATGTCCAGTGTTAGTCACTGTGTTCCACAAATTGAAGAACATCCAGTGAAATGTGACTGCCTTCAAGTGCTTAGTACAGTGCTCTGCACACAGTAACTGCTCCAAAAATACCATTGATTGATTTAAGGAAGGGAATATAAGTCCTATAGAAAAAGATGAAAGAAATTGGGGTGGTTTAGCTTAGAAGAGAAAATGGGAGACTTCATCTACCTTCATCTAAATGTTTTTTTTATTTCCAGGAAGGTCAAAAAAGAGGAAACAAGATCAATTTTTAAAGTATGATATTTGGGTTTGATTGGAAGATGAATTTCTGGACCCACAGGGTGATAAAATACTGAGTAGATTTTTATTGGAGGTTGAGTAATGCAAATCCGTGGAGGTCATTAAGACCATCTACTCTGGGAGACATACACATTCACATGCCTAGAGGCTGGAGGTTGGAGCAGATCATCTCCCTGGGAAATTTCCAGCCCTCTGATTCTAGGATTAAGAGAATAAGAGATAAGCAACACCATACAGAGCAATGATCCAGCCATCATGTTCAGTTTTATTGACCACACTAGGCCTCTGAGAATGTGCCACAGAAATAAAAGATATGATCCCTGCCCTTGAAGAGCTTACTGTGATGTAATGATCTAGCTCCAACAGTGGTACAAATGGCTTTTTCAAGTAACAATGTGAAGGCAGTCCTCCCTGATATCCATCTTCATCATGGGAACCATCTTTTTTTTTCCTTGACTGTACTAAGCGCTGTGGTAGATACAAGATAGGTTAGACACAGTCATGTCCCACACGGGGCTCACAGTCTTAATCCTCATTTTATATATGAGGTAACTGAGGCATAGAGAAGTGAAGTGATTTGCCACAGGTCACACAACAGAAAAATGACAGAGCTGGGATTAGAACCCAGGTGCTTTGAATTCCAGCCCCTTCCATCTCCCTCTTATAGCTAAAATACTCCCCATGGCTGGTAGAAGTCTTAATATTTTAGCTTGTCCCTTACCCCAAAGGAGCAGAGGGTCAATAGGCCTAAGGTCATCCAGACTATTACAGGAGGGGGCAGTGGCAGCAGGTATAGCACCAACAGCCAAAACAGTTCTCCTTTGAATCTGCCAATCCATGGGGCAGCAGCAGGAGAAGCACCAGCAGCCAAAACGGCTCTTCTTTGAGTTCTCAGATCCACAGTTTTGATGGGAGGAATAGGGGATGGATTTAAGGGTGGGATATCCACTCTCTATTCTGGACAACCAGAACCCAACCTACGCTAGGGAAAAACAGTAGGGAGGGTGAGAGACATAAGGATGGCTTTCAGGTAAACCCAGGAAACCTGGCAGGCAAACTAATAGGGCCTATTATGGGGTGAAAAAAATAAGACATGTTCATGTCCAATTTTTGATAAGGGATTTGAAAATATAGGTTCAATAGGTGTTGAAACAACTGGAAACCAGATAAAGAATACCCAATGGGTACACTAGATACAACTGTACAAATGAAGAGCGAATTGGAACAAGGTTAAACTTTCATTCATGGCTTATTTTCCTGATAGAAGTTATTAACTAAATGACCTGGTATGACTTGAAAGCATAAGTGGAATGTATATCCTTCTTTCTGGTAAATCAGGCCAATATTAACCCAGTATCTGCTACTCAGATCAGCCATAAAATATAATCTAAACACATCATGTAAATAATGCTGAAACCAACTTTCCAAGTTTAGATTTTTGAAGCTTACTAAGGTCTTTAAAGAAAACAGAAGGTCAATTATCCAAACAGATAAGGCTGGGGCTAATTAAGATGTTCAACAATTTGGATAACAAAAAATAATTGGTTTTGGCTATCTTGATTATATAAGCTTTCTTCACCCCCACCCCATTTTCTGAGCCTGTTTTTGTTCTCACCGGATAAATGACATTTAGACAATTATCTTTCTATTGTTATTAGGTCTGAAAAGAGTGGAAAGCATCATGGTCTAGTGGATAGACCACAGACCTGGGAGACAGAAGGATCTGGGTTCTAAGTCCATATCCACCACTTGTTTTCTGGGTGACCTTGGGCAAGTCACTTCATTTCTCCTTGCCTCAGTTCCCTCATTTGTAAAATGGGGATTAAGATTGTGAGCCCCAGGCGGGACAGGGACTGTGACCAACCCGATTTGCTTGTAACCACCCCAGAGGTTAGTACAGTGGCTGGCACACACAGCGTTTAATAAATACCACAATTTTTATTAGTCTCTATGCCTCAGTTACCTCATCTTCAAAATAGGGATTGAGACTGTGAGCCCTATGTGGGGCAGGGATTTTGTCCAACCTGATAAGCTGATATCTACCCCAGCACTTGGGATAGTGCCTGGCACACAGTAAGCATCTTACAAATACCATAATATATATAATAATATATATATATATACAGTATCTCAGAATAACAGGCCATATTTAATCACATTGATTCTGGTGATTTTCTTAAAAATGTGTTGAAATATACCCATCAGTGAGACATTCCTAAGGTATCTGAGTTACTCTCCCAGTATACAAATTGGAAAAAGGAAACTGATCAAGCTTAAAAAAAAAAAAAGGACAGTTTAAAACCTTGTTTGGGGATGGATATTACTCATTTTTTTTTAATACTGCCTCCCTTCCGTTCTGGACAGAACATCGTCTTTTAATTCCAGAGACATAGCACTCCAGGACTAAATTGTGTTTTATCTTCCGTTGTCACTAACAAATATATTTGAATACATTTCTTTCGTGTATCGTATTGTGTCATAATATTACCGCCTGAAATAATGTTTGTAAAATAAACGGCCTTTAAATTCATATGGATGAATGGATAAATTTAAAATGAATTAATAAATGCAAAAACCAAATTGCACATGCAAGCATCCGTTTGGCCTTTCACATTTAGAAGGGTAGTCCCAGGCCTGTCCCCAAGTTTATGCTTTAATTGCTTCCTCTCAAGGGTTTGAAGAGGTTCTATTTAGAAGGATAATTTTTATGAAGTTAGAGTTGGTTGCATAATAAACCCGGGACTTACTCTGCTCTGAGTGGGCTTTGATTCCAAATACAAAAAGTGCCTTCGGTTTGTCATTGTGCAAGCCAAGGACCAGCCCAACTGTTTTTGCCTTTCTCTTACTTTCAAAACCCAGCCTCCCGCGCCCTCCGCCCCTTCCCCACCCCTTCTTTTGAGCTTCTATTTTTTTCTTTCTTTCGTCAGTTGTTCAGGCTCTTTAGTATACTTCAAAGCAATACAAAGAGATGGGAACAGAAGGAAGGGCTTGAAAAGAGAATGAGCGGAAAGAGGGGATGATGGCGAAAATGAAAATGAGAGTGAGGTTGACAAAGGTTAAAGGAAAATGTGTTACATTTCCACGTGGGATGAGGTAATTGCTCAGAGTTCAGGCGCAGGAGGATCAACAATCATTAATCATGTAACTTTGCTTCCAAAAATCTTTATCTGTTCCCTCAAATACCCCAACATTCTAACCATCTTCACTCATACAACTTCATCCTCGCACCCAACATTGCATCCTCTGATTTTAGAGGATATATTGCCTATTGTTTTGAGACAAGGGCTCAGGTCTACATCTCCCTAGCCTTAGGTACCCAATGTCACCTCTATATCGAGGCTTGTGTCAAATAAAAATTGGGCCTTTTTAATAGACCCAGAAAGGAGATGGAATATGTAGTAAGGGAAGTGAGAAGAAATTGAAAGAGAGAAGTGGTAGATAGTAAAGGGGGGAGGTCAAAGGAAAGAGTGAAAATGTGATGAGGATAATAATGATGATGATGGAGAAAAAAGAAAAACAAACTGAACAGAGAGAGGAAGTTAAAATGAATGGAAGCCCAAAATAAGGGGGACAAAGGACCTTTAAACTACCTGGACAAGAAGAGATTTCATACCTTAAGAAAAAAAACCCAGAAAACCCACACTTCAGTATTTCCGTGGTGGACTCAAAGGGGTTATCAGGAAATTCTTAAGTCCTTCAGTCTTTCAGCTATTGAAAAAGCAAAGTATAAAATAAAGGTCCAGGGGATTGTAACACTTAACCACCTAGTAGTTTTTACCAATGAATATGGATTTCAAAATAACATTGCAAGCTTTGTGTATCAGTACAGCAGATAAATATAATTATGTGCATTGACCAAGGCCTTGGGCAGAACTTTGTGTGTCTAGGTCTGTGTCTGTGCACACACAACAGCAATTGCAATGAACAACCTTCTTCATTCTATAAATGCTGGCTGAAGAACAAACCATTGTGAACACTTCATTTTACTGTATATATGGATGGCCTTGGGTGGTAGTAACACTATTGTTCTCATGTGTACTAGCTGAGGAACTCAAAGCTGATTTTGTTTTTATCTCCCTGATGATCCATAGTACAGGGAGTGGGAGTAAGGGAGACAGAGAAAAGGAAAGCAATAATAATAATAATAATAATGATATTTCTCAAGCATTTACTATGTGCCAAGCACTGTTCTAAGCACTGGGGTAGATACAAGGTAATCAGTTTGTCCCAGGTGGGGCTCACAGTCTTAATCCCCATTTTACAGATGAGGTAACTGAGGCATAGAGAAGTGAAGTGACTTGCCCAAAGTCACACAGCTGACAAATGGCGGAGCTGGGATTAGAACCCATGTCCTCTGACTCTCAAACCTGTGCTCTTTCCACTAAGCCACGCTTACTGTGGACAGGGGAAAGAGTCTACCAATTCTTTTGTGTTGTACTCTCCCAAGGACTTAGTACAGTGCTCTGCACACAGTAAGTGCTCAGCAAATACCACTGATGAAAATTGAGAAAGCTACAACCTGGATAAGTCTGCATTTGTGGGGGGGGGGATTTTTTTTTTGGAGTAGGACAGGACAGGGAAGGGGAAGAAGGGTTATTTCTCACAATCTCCCCCTGAAATCCAAGTGAGGTGGTTTGGGCTTAATTCTGACAAGCACAGCTAAAGACGCAAAGGAATAATGACTTATGGGTGGGGGAATGATGCAAAGGCATAATGGCTTGTGGGCAGGGATCACATCTATCAATACTATTGCATTGTACTCTCCTAAGTGCTTAGTACAGTGCTCTGCACATAGTGTCAAAAAATGCCACTGATGGATTGATTGATTGAGCATTCCAGTGATAAGAGTAGGGGTGGTTAGGGAAACAGCATGTTCTAGTGGAAAAAGCACAAGCCTGGGAGTCAGAGAAGGGGGTTCTAATGATGGCTCTGCCATATGTCTGCTGTGTGAACTTGGGCAAGTCACTTAACTTCTCTGGCCTTCAGTTACCTCATCTGTAAAATGGGGATTAAGACCATGAGCCCCATGTGAGACAGGGACTGTGTCCAACCTGATTACCCTGTATCTTTCCCAGTGCTTAGAACAGTGTATAACACAGAGTAAGTGCTTAACAAATACCACTATTATTATTATTAATTAATATTATTGGTAGCAAGATTGCTCATGGTCACTGCTCACTCACACAACTTCCTAATACAGCCTTTGAAGCGTCTCAATGAGCTGTTTTGCCTGTAGCCTAGGAAGGATGCAGGAGAGGGGTGGCAAGAGACAATTTTCTCTGCTCTGGCCTGCTCCGGCAAGGCCCTTAGAGGTGTGCCTCCCTTATGTAAAGAAGAGACTTGGTTTGAGTTAGCAAAACATGTAAATCCAGCCAGCATGTGGGGCTGCGGTTCTTGATTCATAATTACTCTGAGACTAATTGTTGCCATATGTGCAACTGAACATGTTATAAAACATTTTACAACATCAAAGATAATTTCCTCAGAGAATTTAAGTATGGGCCACTTTGAAAGAGAACTAGAAGAGTGGAAAAAAAACATTTCCTTTCCCTCCTGCTGCCTCTCTGACTCAAACTTCCCCTGGAGCCTGAAAAGAATGACCTCCATGTGACTCTAAGCAGGCCATAAAAGTGTAGCTAAAAGATCCTGAGAGAGGTGGTAAGCTTCAGTAATGTTGGTGCCTAATACCAGGAATGGGGAGCTCTAAACTGATATTTGATAGCGATAGGGACCAAGGCAGGGTGTTTGCTCTCTGGAGGTGAGAGATGGCAGTTATTGAACAATTTCTATCATGCTCTTATCACTTCAATCAGTTTTATTTATTGAACACTTACATGCTGTGCAGAGCACTTTACCAAGTGCTTGGGAGAAGCCAATAGACTTAGTAGTTTTCCATTCTGTATAAGAAAATGCCCAAAGTTTTCCCCGTGAGGACCACTTAGACAAATGGGTGTCATTGACCAAGCGCTTAGTACAGTGCTCTGCACACAGTAAACTCTCAATAAATATGATTGAATGAATGAATTGACCATGAGCCATCAATCGATCAGTGGCATTTACTAAGTGCTTACTGTGTGCAGAGTACAGTACTAAGCATATAGGAGACTGTGACTTGACAAAGTTAGTAGACATGTTCCCTGCCCACCAGGACCTTATAGTCTAGAGAAAATTTCATTACCACTGGATAACTCTACTTACCACTAAGCAGTTTCCCTACTTTATGGAAATCAAGGGTTATACGATATTATGGGTCCAATTACATAAAAGCGATATTTAGAAATGAACGAGTTAAAGTGTTGTTCTCTTATGCTATTGAGTCATGTCCCACCCATAGCAACACCATGGACACATTTCTCCCAGAACGCCCCACCTCCATCTACAATCATTCTGGTAATGTATCCATAGAGTTTTCTCAGTAAAAGTATGGAAGCAGCTTACCATTGCCTCCTCCTGCGCAGTAAGCCTGAGTCTCCACCCTTGATTCTCTCCCATGCCACTGCTGCTCAGAACCGGTGAGTTTTGACTTGTAGCAGATTGCCTTCCACTCACTAGACATTGCCCAAGGTAGGAATGCCTACCTTGCCCAAGGTAGATATGCCTCTGCTTGACTCTCCCTCCTGTAGTCAAGACTGATAGAGTACTAGAAACTCTCCAGGTGCAACCCTGAGAGGAAAGAATTCATGTGCAATTGTTACAAAAGGAACGAAATTCTGTTATCAAATCAAGCTGTCCTTTGAATCCCACTTTCTTTTACTCTTCTGCCCTTCTCAGATTAATATGTGATATGTTCGTTTTCTTGGAGCTACTATCAATGAGCATAAGCATGTTCTTAGCTAATTATTGTCAATACTATTCCTAATCCTAACCCATATCAGCAGTATCAGAAACAGCAACATGTACTAATTGCTTATTACATGAGGAGTTCTGAAATAAGCACTTACCAAAATATAATCTCTAGCTATCTTTCATTTGCAAAGATGGACCCTAATGATTCAGGAGAGGAGACACTTGAGGCTAGTGGACTGATGAGGAGAAGGCTGAATATCAGCAAATGTGTAAGGAACAATTTAGGCATTGCTTCCGCCATGGTGGCTCTTCCCTTCTGGGGCTGCCGACTTGAGGGAATGAGTCAGATAAGAGTTGAATGTCGGGAGAGGAGGCAGCAGTGGCAGAGGAGGAAGGCAGAGAGGGGAGAAATTCCAAGGTTCTTTGCCTCCTCCACTTCTCTCCTCTTTTCCCCCCATACCACCCACCCTGCCCTTGCCCCCTGACTCTGCAGGGGGGTCAATCAGCTGCAGAAGGGGTCAAAGGAGTCAGGACAATGGTGGTGGCTGTAGCAGAGTAGGCTCCTGATGGAATCTAGCAACACTGGGGCTGTCGAGCAAATACTGGAGGTGCATAGGGAGATTGGGGAGACAGGTGGGAGAGTTCAGGATGCAGAGGAGATGGACAGGAAAGCTAAATACAGTGTATGCTTTGAGAAGGGGAAGGAGGAGGATGGAGAGGAGGAGGAGGAGTTATTTGGGGAAGTAGCGTGGCTCAGTGGAAAGAGCCCGGGCTTTGGAGTCAGAGGTCATGGGTTCAAATCCTGGCTCTACCACTTATCAGCTGTGTGACTTTGGGCAAGTCACTTAACTTCTCTGGGCCTCAGTTACCTCATCTGTAAAATGGGGATGAAGACAGTGAGCCCCTCGTAGGACAACCTGATCACCTTGTTAACCTCCCCAGCGCTTAGAACAGTGCTTTGCACATAGTAAGCGCTTAATAAATGCTATTATTATTATTATTATTACGTTTATGTTCTTCAACAGGCAAGAGTCAGTTTTGAGGTTCCTAGAATGGCAAACTTGGCTACCTTAACTGTTCACTTCGAAATACAATCCAGGAAGGAAGGAAAAGTCTACCTGAAATCCCTTTCAACACACCCGGAGCTGGCAATAGTCCTCCATTACCAGTCTCCGGACCAAAAGACAGAAATATGGATTCAAACCAAAACACTAACATTTCTACTTCGCTGCCTAGTCAGAATCATTTATTGATATGCTTTCTCTCTTCCTTTAGGTCAATCACAACTTGCAAACCTACACATCTGATGGAATATGGACGTTTGTTTCAATTTACTTTAAATAGAATACAAATGAGTGAATAAATGAATAGATTCTTTAAATTTTAGACATATTACATCTCTTACCATCAAGTGCTGTACAAAGAACTTTTAAACAGTGAACGCTTCCTAAATAGCCATTTTCTAAACATTCCAACAGGGGATCAAGTCTGAAGCTCAGCTTTCATGTGGCTTTCTCCTCTCTTCCACAAAGACGAAGGGGGATTTTCACGATTCTAAGGGAAGACTCATTAGAGAAACAGCATGCCGTAGTAGAAAGAGCACAGGTCTGGGAATTGGAGGGCTAAGGTTTTAATACTGGCTCCTTCACTTGTCTGCTGGGTGACCTTGGGCAAGTCACTTATCTTCTCTGTGTCTCAGTTCCCTCAATTGTAAAATGAGGAATAGTCCTACTTCCTCCTATTTAGACTGAGCCCGATGTGGTACAGGGACTGTGTCCAACTTGATTAAATTGTATCTGCCCCAGTGCTTACAATGGTGCTTGACACCTAGTAAACACTTAACGAGTACCATAATTATTTTCATTCCTGTTTCACTTCCTGACTTCAGTTGTACTCCTGGATCAGTTACTGCACCTTCTAACATTTCTGACAAGCATCCCTTCATAGGAATAAAAATTGGTCTATTCATTTCATTCTGCAAACAAATGTGAGGATTAAATTAGAATTAAATTTGGCAGAAAAGTTTAATGAAATCACAAAGCATTATGAAAATAGCTGGTATTTGTAGTTCTTAAATATATCTGAATTTTAGGAATGAGAGAGATGTAAAAGGTTTTCTAGTTCATAACCCAGGTTTTAGGCAGGGTGAGACAAGACCATCTAGATGATGTTACTTGATACTCTATTTATTTAGAAAATCGCAATTCTCCAGTCAACCCTAATAAGAAATGGCACACTACAAAGATTTCAAAAATTTATCAGAGTCTAAAAGAAGTAGGACATAAGCATAATGGTAGGTGGCCTTTAGAAATAGAAAATGCTCCTCTTGTTGAATCATCAATCAATCAACAGTATTCCTTGAGCACTTACTGTGCACAAAGCCTTGTGCTAAGCTCTTGGGAGAGTACATAAGAGTTAGTAGACATGATCCCTGACCTCAAGGAGCTTACAGTGTAGAGGGGGAGGCAGACATAGTAAATTATAAATAAAGTGGGGGGGGCATATTTTCATCTTTGAGGAGGACAACTTTTAAAATAGTGTGTTTTTGTGGGGAAAACAGTGTCTGTACTGGCTGTAAGCAAGATCTTTCCTCCTAATAGGGCAGTGTTCTGGAGGGGACTATATTACAAAATGAGTAGTAATGGCTGGGAGTCAGAGTAGATGACCTTCTCAAAAGTAGTTAAGGGGGATGCAAATATTAGAGCCCAACATCCTTTTTTCCAAAACTACTTGAAATTATTACTCTTTCCAGACCAGGACCAGACCGCTGGGCTTAATTTTTTTTCTGAAGTGAATGAAACAGATCCTCAATCATGTGCACCACCAAAGAGGAATGCTTTATTGAATTATAGACTGCCTCACTCCATGATCCAAATGCTATAATCGTTCTCTAAAATAGAAGTTCAGTCCCAGAACACAAATGCACCATTGAGTTCCTCCATGCTTTCACCCAAATTTCATCATGATTCCTTTTCCCTCAAGTCACTGGCAGGAGATCAACCCCATTCCCAAATATTCTCCACTTAAGCACTAAAGCCTAGTCTTAGCTCACCATGGTTCTCCTCCTCCCTTCCAGTTCTCTTTCCCCTGTCTCCATCCTTTTCCTCGCTTTTGATTATCTCATTTCCAATCCTTCAGCTTGTTCAGGCTTTAACACAATTCCAGACAGACTGATTATATTAAAAACCTCTATAAGCCTCTCCATTATATTCATCGATCTTACTAAAGGATTTGACATTGTTAACAAAGCGGGACTCTTCCAATTATGGAGCTAATTAGAGATTCCTAGCCTACCTCAAGACCATATGACCGGTTATGGTAAGGTGACTTGCTAACCTTTTCCTACTATTAATGAAGTAAAATAGGACTATGCAGTAGATCCAATACTATTTACTTCACCTCAACAGGACATTGTTTGATGACTCACAGATAGACAAAGAAGTAGAAAACAGAGTAGAAATGTCCACTGTGGCTTCTGGGAGATTGGCAGAGATGGATGATTTTTTTAAGGTATTTAAGATATTTGTTAAGCATTTATTAAGTTCCAGACACTGTACTAAGCACTGAGAGATACAAACTAACCAGGTTGAATGCAGTCCATGTCTCATATGAGGTTCACAGTCTTCATCCCCATTTTACAGATGAAGGAACTGAGGCACAGAGAAGTTAACTGACATACCCAAGGTCACACAGACAAATGGCAGAGCCGGGATTAGAAGCTAGGTCATCTGACTGCCAGGCCTATGCTCCTTTCACTGGGCCAGGCTTCTTCTCATAGCTTAATGCCAGTTTGGAAGCCTGTAAAAAAAGCTGTGTTGTCCAAAACTCTATTACAGTGAAATATAGAGCAAGTCCATCTGGCTTCTTGAGAATTTTTATCACAGTCATCTGTGGACTGAAACTAGTATTATCTAGGCAAGATGCCTGTGCTTCTACCCTGCCTCGCACAGAGTAAGCAATTATCAAAAAACACAATTAGTGTTATTATTATTGCTGAGGCAGGATAATTAACAACAAGATCCAGAACTAAGTCACCTCACCAGCATTGAGGCAACAGAGCTTTATCTAGTGGATAAAACATGGGACTGGAAGTCAGAGGACTTGGGTTCTAATACCGGTTCTGTCACTATCTGTTGTGTGACCTTGGGCAAGTCACAAAACCCAGTTACCTCATCTGTAAAATGGGGATTAAAGACTATAAACTCCATGGACTATGAAAATGGACTATGTCCAATTTGATAATCTATCCTGATTTATCTACCTCAATGCTTAGTACAGTGCCTGGAACATAGTAAGCTCTTAAGAAATATAAAAAGAGGGACTTCAATCAGTCAATCAAAACACTTGTATTTATTGAATGCTTACTGTGTGCAGAGCATTGTACCAAGCACAGAGTTGGTAGACACATTTCCTAACCACAAGGAGATTACCATCTAGAGGAGGAACAATGAGGAAATAGCAGGGTATTCATAAGATGAATAACAAGTGGCACATACAACCAGGGAAGACCAAAAAACATTTTAAAAACACAGTAAAGCACACTCAAAGGATAGATTATAGCAGGGGACCATTGTTGGAAAACAACAGCAATTTGGACTGTGACAATCAGGGGAATGGTTGTTGTCCTTGAACAGAGGCTTTAGAAAGATCAAGATCTGGATTTGAAAACAGCGACAGGTGCTACAAGTGAAAAATTCATTAGAATGGCCAAGACATATATGCATCATGTGGAATCATGTGTCAGTCATGCACATGGGTAAGATCTTACCATCATTAGCTTCATTCACAAATACAATGAGCAGCTCTGTGTGTGTGTGCGTGCCTGTGTATGCGAATTCACGTGTATATGTAAGGTTATGTTCTATTTCTCATTGCTTTATTTTTCTGTTAGATACTAAAGTTGAACAAGACTTTTCTCCATGTAAATAAGGAGACTTCAGATGTTCAAGCAATTCTTTTATAGGAAAATCAAAACACCTTTGTAATATCCAATTTTTTAATATTTTAAAATAATTTGCTAAAAGGCACCCAATGGTTTTTAATAAATAATTTCATGTGTTTAACTTATTCAGGGAGGAATTTCTTCATCCTCAGTCTCTGGCCTGATTTGGCATTTTTAACAACAATTTAACACAATCTATCGAGTAGTAAAATGAATACGGATGATTTTTCAAACTAACACACTAAAACAGTTCAAACTATTGTACTTGTCCTTACAAGCTCTAATACCTGATCTTATCCTTGCCTACTTAATGTGGTTGTGACCCTAGGAAAATGAGGTTCCTAATGGAAACATGCTGCATGACTTTAAAATGTTCTGCACTTGGGTGACACCTTGGTGGAAATTTTCATAGTGGGCATGTAGATACCTGCGAGTGGAAAGTTAGCTTGTAAAGGTCATTCTCTAATATTGATAATAAGGAAAGCAGAACACTGATACTTGAAGAAGAGAGGGATGCATTTTTTTTAAGTTATTTGTTAAGTACTTAAGAGCACTGTTCTAAGCACTGGAGTAGATACAAGTTAGTCAGGTTGGATACAGTCACTGCACTATATAGGGCTCATCATCTAGGTAGAAGGGAGAGGGGATAGTGAATCTGGGAGAAGGGGTAGTGAATCCCAATTTCGCAGTTGAGAAAACTGAGATGAAGAGTAGTTAAGTCACTTGCCCAAGGTCATACAGAAGGCAAGTGGCAGACTCTTCTGGCCTCCAGACCAATGCTTCATGCACTAGGCCATGCTGCTTTCCACTATGTCAGTCACTACAGGCTGATATCCATCCAGCACTGCACTTATTGGCCCTGAATCTGGGATAGTCTTCATTTTGATTCCTTAAGAGCATGATCCTGCTCATGTTCCGAGGTCTGAAGGGACTCTTGGCTGGGGCCTGCGGGGTCCTAGGACCAGCTGAAGCTCTGGGGTTGACAAGTGCAATAATAATAATAATGGCATTTGTTAAGCACTTAGTATGTGTGAATCACTGTTCTAAGCACTGGGAGGGATACAAGGTGATCAGATTGTCCCACGTGGGCCTCACAGTCTTAATCCCCATTTTCCAGATGAGGTAACTAAGGCACAGAAAAGTTAAGTGACTTGCCCAAAGTCACACAGCTGACAAGTGGCAGAGCCGGGATTAGAACCCTTGACCTCTGACTCCCAAGGCCGGGCTCTTTCCATGGAGCCACGCTGCTTCTCTACATTCCTGCCCCACCTAGGAGGGCCATTCATCCAGCTTAGGTTCATTCATTCATTCAATCATTCAATCATATTTATTGAGCGCTTACTGTGTGCAGAGCACTGTACTAAGTGCTTGGGAAGTACAAGTTGGCAACATATAGGGTCGGTCCCTACCCAACAGTGGGCTCACAGTCTAGAAGGGGGAGACAGAGAACAAAACAAAACATATTAACAAAATAAAATAAATAGAATAAATATGTACAAATAAAATGAATAAATAGAGGAATAAATACGTACAAACATATATACATATATACAGGTGCTGTGGGGAGCGGAAGGAGGTAAGACGGGGGGGATGCAGGTTTGTAAGGCCAGGTTTACAGCTGGCCTGATGCTGACCAACATGAGAAAGCAGCATGGCCTAGGGGATAGAGCACGGGCCTAGTTGTCCGAAGGAACTGTGTTCTAATCCTGGCTCTGCTACTTTTCTGTATATGACCATGGGCAAGTCACTTCACTTCTCTGGCCCTCAGTTACCTCACCTGCCAAAATGG
This sequence comes from Tachyglossus aculeatus, assembly GCF_015852505.1. Classification (NCBI taxonomy): domain Eukaryota; kingdom Metazoa; phylum Chordata; class Mammalia; order Monotremata; family Tachyglossidae; genus Tachyglossus; species Tachyglossus aculeatus. The sequence goes on from NW_024044828.1 coordinate 7,426,451, forward strand.
GGATTAAGACTGTGAGCCCCATGTGGGATAAGGACTCCATCCAACCCGATTTGCTTGTATCCACCCTGACATTTAGTACAGTGCTTGGTACCTTATAAGCTCTTAATAAATGTCATTATTATCATTGTGGATTCAGCACTGGGGCCTATTTTATCCAAAATCTTAAATATCTACCTCTAAGCTTCCTGTGATGTGGATTCTGTCACTGAGTTCTGTTGCTGAGACAGGAAGCCCTGGTTCATGCAGTTGTTTGGAAAAGAACGCAAAGACTCAGGACCATGTCTACTAGCTCTATTGCATTGTAGTCTCCCAACCACTTAGTACAGTGCTCCGCACACTGTAAGCGCTTAATAAATGTTACCGATTAAGTTGAAGTCAGCTTATTTCTCAGAAATATTCTAGGATCATTCAAGCACAGCATACTGCTGCAAAATGGCTTGAGTGACTGACTTCCAGATAGCAAAGTCATAGGTGTGACATCAGAGTTGCCAGGAAGAGGATAAGAGCAAAACCTCCCCCACACATTCTGAAATCCTTGGACATTCTGGGAAGAAGCTGGCTACTTCACCAAAAATGAACTGAGGCAAAACCTCCCCATCCATGGAACATTCTGAAAAGAGGAAGATGTCTTAGTAGGAAAGTTCCACCCTCTCAGGGGTGGAAAAGGTTCTCTGGAGGTGGAAAGTAGGAAAATTAAGGCAGTCCAAGTTTTCCGTGCAGCCCTGCAGGCTGCCTGGAGAACAGCTTCCAGTTAAGACGACGCTATAGGGAAATGTTCATGTAGTAACGTATTTCTTTTGCTTATGTTACACCCGGAGTAAAAGGGAAGTAAGGGCAAGTTGAAACAGGATCTATTTTAGACTGACACCATTTCCCAAACTTTTTTTATAAAAAGCATTTGTTAATCACTTATGTGCCAGTTACTCTGCTAAGCACTGGTGTAGATAATCCCCATTTTACAGATGAGAATACTAAGGTACAAAGAAATTAAGTCACTTGCCCAAGGTCCCACAGCAGACTCGTGGTGGAGCTGGGATTCGAACCCAGGTTCTCTGACTAAGGTCCATGCCCTTTACATCAGGCTATGCTGCTTCAAGCACAGCATACATTTCTCCAAGCAAATCCTTCATGCATCCTGGTCACAGTTCAGGGTTACACAGCTAAGTGGTCTTCATTTCGATTTCATGAAGCAAAAAGTTCTGAATCTAATGGTGACACCACCATGCAATGCCTCATTTCGAGCAAAGCTCATGCGGTACGTTGAGCATCAATTTGTCTTGTTTCCACGAGAGTTACCAGAGGCAACCCTAGTCTGACTGTAACATCACAATGCTCCTATGCAGGCTATCTCATGCCTCTGACTTGTGCCCCTGCCATTATTCCTGCCTTAAAGGCAGTTTCACAAGGTGCTGGGCTGGGGACTACATCTTCTCTGCCCAGGACTGTGTGGTCTTCTGGCCTGAAGTATTGCCTCAGGCTGAAGCAGCTGAAAGGAGTGAGGGAACTGCCAAGCAGGTGGTAGAGTAGTTCTTGGCAGAGAGATCAGAGTTGCCAGGCAAGTATCATAATGGCCCCCGAAGTGAGAGCATCTCCCAGGAAGTCCTTAGAGTCCACATCTCCTTCCTATTGCACATGCTGTATGACTCATTATAGGCACAGTGTCTTTGACAACTATTAATGAGACTGACAGTGCATGAGACTGCCCGTAGCTGTTCTTTCAAAGGGGTATGGCATGGCTTGGTCAATTTAGTCGTAGCCCAGTTGTGAGCAGCCCAATAGATAGAGGTTGGGCCTGGGTGTCAGGAGGGCTCTGCCCTGTGACTGCTGTGTGACCTTGGGCAAGTCACTTAACTTCTCTGTGCCTCAGTTATCTCACTTGTACTTCCCAAGTGCTTAGTACAGTGCTCTGCACACAGTAAGCACTCAATAAATATGATTGAATGAATGAATGAATCTGTAAAATGAGGATGGAGACAGTGAGCCCCACATGGAACAGGGACTATGTCCAACTCCATTGGCTTCTATCCACCCCAGCACTTAGTACAATGACCAGCATGTAGCAATCACTTAACAAATACCATTATTATTATTATTCTCTATGTCTCACACCCATAAAGTGGGGATTAAGAGTGTGAGCCCAATGTGGGATATGAACTGTGTCCAACCTGATTAACTTGTGCTTTCCCTAGCTACTAGAACAGTGCTTCACACATAGTAAATGCTTAACAAGTACTATTATTACTGTAAGTTACATTACCAGCTGTGTTATCTATCTGGACAACTTTGTAAAATAACTGAGGAGTCAAGATGGCCCAAAACCTCTCCAAGTGGATACTGGGAGGAGCCCAGCTGGCTAATAACCCAGACAATTTCTCCACTCTCCAAGTTACATGCCTTGTGCAGATGTCAGCAGAGAGTGATTTATAGGTTCTGGAGGATGTTCATGCCAATGGACAAGTTGGCGTTATATTTTCTAGGGTGATGTTCAAGAGGAGAATCACCTGCTATCTTCTGAAAAGGATTTGAAAAGAGCTACCCAGCATAGGAGCATCCTAAATGAGAGTGAAAGGGTCATGGTGAAATCATGATGAAATGAAATCATCAATTTAGCAATGATGAAGTCATCAATTTATTTCAGGGGCTCATCTCCTAAGGTACAATCACATATTCAACTAAATCTGTTAGTACTAGAGATTCCAAAGATATGTTTAAAAATTCACAGATTTCAGAATCCTAGCTAGTGACTGTTGTAAGAGTTATCAATGTGAAGGTGAGCCGGCAACATCAAGTAGCAACAGGAAAGTGTTTCCATGAACAATATGGATGGGAAGGAGCAATGTCAGGGCAGAGGTATGAATGAAGGGAGAAGTGAACAGTGGTTTGGACTGTCTTTATAAATGAAATTTAAAGTGAATTTCTACTGTTTAATTTCTCTTTTGAGTGGAATAGGTCTAGTTTCTGACCAAGGCTTGTACAGTGACAAACCACAATATTATCCATCAAGGGAAGACCCCTTCTGTGTCACCTTTGCACTTGGATTCACACTCTTTATCAATCAATCAATCAATCAATCAATCGTATTTATTGAGCGCTTACTATGTGCAGAGCACTGTACTAAGCGCTTGGGAAGTACAAATTGGCATCACATAGAGACAGTCCCTACCCGATAGTGGGCTCACAGTCTAAAAGGGGGAGACAGAGAACAGAACCAAACATACCAACAAAATAAAATAAGTAGGATAGAAATGTACAAGTAAAATAAATAAATAAATAAATAAACAGAGTAATAAATATGTACAACCATATATACATATATACAGGTGCTGTGGGGAGGGGAAGGCGGTAAGGCGGGGGGATGGAGAGGGGGACGAGGGGGGAGAGGAAAGAAGGGGCTCAGTCTGGGAAGGCCTCCTGGAGGAGGTGAGCTCTCAGCAGGGCCTTGAAGGAAGGAAGAGAGCTAGCTTGGCGGATGGGCAGAGGGAGGGCATTCCAGGCCCGGGGGATGACGTGGGCCGGGGGTCGATGGCGGGACAGGCGAGAGCGAGGTACAGTGAGGAGATTAGCGGTGGAGGAGCGGAGGGTGCGGGCTGGGCAGTAGAAGGAGAGAAGGGAGGTGAGGTAGGAGGGGGCGAGGTGATGGAGAGCCTTGAAGCCCAGGGTGAGGAGTTTCTGCCTGATGCGCAGATTGATCGGTAGCCATTGGAGGTTTTTGAGGAGGGGAGTGATATGTCCAGAGCGTTTCTGGACAAAGATAATCCGGGCAGCAGCATGAAGTATGGATTGAAGTGGAGAGAGACACGAGGATGGGAGATCAGAGAGAAGGCTAGTGCAGTAGTCCAGACGGGATAGGATGAGAGCTTGAATTAGCAGGGTAGCGGTTTGGATGGAGAGGAAAGGGCGGATCTTGGCAATGTTGCGGAGCTGAGACCGGCAGGTTTTGGTGACGGCTTGGATGTGAGGGGTGAATGAGAGAGCGGAGTCGAGGATGACACCAAGGTTGCGGGCTTGTGAGACGGGAAGGATGGTAGTGCCGTCAACAGAGATGGGAAAGTCAGGGAGAGGACAAGGTTTGGGAGGGAAGACAAGGAGCTCAGTCTTCGACATGTTGAGTTTTAGGTGGCGGGCGGACATCCAGATGGAGATGTCCTGAAGGCAGGAGGAGATGCGAGCCTGGAGGGAGGGGGAGAGAGCAGGGGCAGAGATGTAGATCTGGGTGTCATCAGCGTAGAGGTGATAGTTGAAGCCGTGGGAGCGAATGAGGTCACCAAGGGAGTGAGTGTAGATTGAGAACAGAAGGGGACCAAGCACTGAACCTTGGGGAACTCCCACAGTAAGAGGATGGGAGGGGGAGGAGGAGCCTGCAAAAGAGACTGAGAAAGAACGACCGGAGAGATAAGAGGAGAACCAGGAGAGGACGGAGTCTGTGAAGCCAAGGTCAGATAGCGTGTTGAGGAGAAGGGGGTGGTCCACAGTGTCAAAGGCAGCTGAGAGGTCGAGGAGGATTAGGACAGAGTATGAGCCGTTGGATTTGGCAAGCAGGAGGTCATTGGTGACCTTTGAGAGCGCAGTTTCCGTGGAATGAAGGGGACGGAAGCCAGACTGGAGGGGGTCGAGGAGAGAGTTGTTGTTGAGGAATTCTAGGCAGCGCGTGTAGACAACTCGTTCAAGGAGTTTGGAAAGGAATGGTAGGAGGGATATGGGACGATAACTAGAAGGTGAGGTGGGGTCAAGAGAGGGTTTTTTTAGGATGGGAGAGACATGGGCATGTTTGAAGGCAGAGGGGAAGGAACCAGTGGAGAGTGAGCGGTTGAAGATGGAAGTTAAGGAGGGGAGAAGGGATGGAGCGAGAGATTTCATAAGATGAGAGGGAATGGGGTCAGAAGCACAGGTGGCCGGAGTAGCACTTGAGAGGAGGGAGGAGAGTTCCTCTGAGGATACCACTGGGAAGGATGGGAGAGTAGCAGAGAATGTTGAGAGCCGGGGGGTTGGAGAAAGGGGGGAAGAGACTTTGGGGAGGTCGGACCTGATGGATTTAATTTTGTTAATGACTTTATTTAGTCTTTATTGACTACTCCCTCATCCCCACAGCACTTATGTACATTTCCATAATTTATTTATAACAATGTCCATTTTTTCCCTCTGGACTGTAAGCTCATTGTGGGCAGGGACATGTCTACCAACTCTGTTATATTATACTCTCCCAATTACTTAGTACAGTGCTCTACACACAGTAAGGACTAGGTAAATACAATTGATTAATTGCTCAATTGATTGAGCTCAGCCTCTAGACCACATGGCCAGTGCAATTTTTCGAGGGCTTTTCCTAATGAAAAAAATATTTATTTTTTTTCCACCAAATATGCCAGAATCTTCCTGGGATTATCTAGAGGCACTCTCAGTCAGGAGATATCTCTGTTTTTATTCCTGGGCCCTTTTCCTTGACCACAGTTTAATCCTTTAGTAATAGGCCATTATTCCCTAAATAAGAAATGAAGAACGTGCTAGCAGTTGAATATCCTCAATTTTAAAGGCTCAAGCCTCACATTTTCAGATGACTGGGTGTGTTCCTCTCTTTGTAACATGATCTCTCTTAACCATCTTAAACCCTACAGTAGTTCTTGCCATCTCATCTGCCCTGCTTCTCTGCCTCATGTTCCCTGCCCACAAGTAGTTTACAATCTAGAGACAGACATTAATATGCATTTTCACTTCTCAATTCTCTCATCTAAACACCCCTGCTCTCAAATGGGACAGCCAGGGAAGGCTGTCAGACCCAAGTAACCTGACACTGCTTCCATTTCAAATTAAGACCTGTTTCAGGCCCAGAGAAAGTGGACATCAAACAATTAATCATATTCATTGAGCACTTACTGTGTGCAGAGCATTGTATTAAGTGCTTGGAAGAGTACATTACAACAGAGTCGGTAGGCACATTCCCTGCCCAACAATGTACATGTTGCATTCAGTGGCATCTTTGCAATGCCTCAGTACTAACCCAATCGTGCTTTGACATATTGTAGCAATTGAATCGTCATGTTGGAAGCTAGTAGAATTGGGAATGAATCATATAATTCAAGTTTTATATAGAACAATTCACATTACAATGCTAAACCTGTGACTTCAATAAATAAGTTGTTAATGTTCTTCCTCAGTCTAAGTTTGATGCCCTTTTATGACTTTTTAGTCAGGTATATTCTCCCTTCACAAACGTATGCTATCCAGTGACTATTGATGTAAACATAGATTCTCAACATGAGCCAAATGTCAGATAAAAATTATAAGTAATAATTTTATAAAGTCAAAATATGTCAAATGTTTTTTTTTCTTATTTCTTCAGGGTGAATTTCTGAGTGTTTCCTACTTTCTAAAGAAAAAAATAAACTTTAAAATATGTGCAGGGAATAAATGATAATATATGTATCTTTCCAAATAACTGTGGTTGGAGGGAAAAGGATGTCTGTCCAGGTGACTAAGAATCAATGTAGACTGTCATTATCTGAGCCCATGACCCAACTATGGCTACTGTTGCTGTTATAGTATGATGTTTATCAAGATTAAAGCCATGTTGCAAACGTATTGTCTATGTCTGTGGGGAAACAGAAAGCTGCTTTGTAAGGATGCAGGACTTGTGTATGTGTTTTTCACTGCATCCTCTAGTGGTTTCACAGGGCCACTGCAGAGTAATTTCATTTATTTCTCCTCAAGCCTGTTTTGTTCTGAGCTCTGTGAACCGGCGTAGCCGGGGTGAAGAGGCCCTTTAAAAGGATTAATTACATTTCGAGGGAGACCTTCAGTCGAGGTGGCGAAGAATGGATCCTATGCAAAACCCACATTGCTCAAGGGAAGGGTAATTAGTAAATAATAATAATTTAAAAATCAGACACCCTTTTGTCCATATGGGTCTCATTTTCCTTTGTTTTTATTTTGGTTTTCTTATTTAGTTGCATATTTTGCATTCTGAAAGTTTGGGGATTTTGATGCTTAGTCATTTTTGTTGGCTTTGCTGTTCCAGTGATTTTCCAAGGAGCAGAAAGGACCCCTTGTCCCAGGGCTCATTGTGGACTGTGAGCCTGTTGTTGGGTAGGGACCATCTCTGTATGTTGCTAACTTGTACTTCCCAAGTGCTTAGTACAGTGATCTGCACACTTTAAGCGCTCAATATGATTGAATGAATGAATGAACGGGTCTAGCAATTCTCTTGTATTATGCCCTTAGTACAGTGCTTAGTACAGTGCTCTGCTTGATAAGAAAGGCAAACCAATGGTCTTCCTCACCAGTGGCTGATGGAGTGGCTGGGGACCCAATTGTCTCAGCAGCTGAACATGTCCAACAGGGATTCTACTCCCTGACCCCTAAACGCATCATCCTTGCCAACTCCCTCAATCAGTCATACTGATTGAGCACTTACCATGTTGATTCTTTGCAAGAATCCATTTCTTGAGATCTTTTTTTTTTGGTGTTAGTATAAATGAACCTTGTCCTTGAGCAATTTCAGGGAGGAGCAGATTGTCTACCCTGGACTGATGCAAGCTCTTTGGGTGCATCTTGCTGCAATTATTCTACAGCTGGCATTGTGTATGCCCAGTGGCCCCCTGGACTATTGGTAATGTGTTTTTATATGTGTGTGGGTGTCTTTTTATAGGGCAGGATATGGTGTCCTAATAGTGAGATTTGTGTGTGTGTACAAGTATGTCTATTGCAGGACTGACAATTCCTACTACATCATGTACATTTAAAGCTCACCCCTTTGCTACACTTGTAAGCTCTTTGTGCGCCATGTTTTTTATTTTATTTTATTTTTTTGGCGGGAGGGAGAGGGGTTGTTAAGCACCTTACCATGAGCAAATTAATCATATTTATTGAGCACTTACTGTACGTGTAGCACTGTACTAAGCACTTGGAAGAGTCAAATACAACAATAGAACAGATTGGTAGACACATTCCCTGCCCACAGTGAGTTTACAGTACCTAGAAGGGGGAGAGGAGGGGCACTGGGAGAAGCAGCATGGCTCAGTGGAGAAAGCCCAGGCTTTGGAGTCAGTGGCCATGGCTTCAAATCCCAGCTCTGCCAACTGTCAGCTGTGAGACTTTAGGCAAGTCACTTAACTTCTCTGTGCCTCAGTTACCTCAACTGTAAAATGGGGATTAAGACTGTGAGCCCCGCTTGGGACAACCTGATCACCTTGTAACCTCCCCAGTACTTAGAACAATGCTCTGCACATAGTAAGCCCTTAATAAACACCATCATTGTCACTGCAGTAAGAACTGGGGTAGATACAAGCTAATCAGGTTGGACACAGTCCGTGTCCCACACAGGGCTCACAGTATTTAATCCGAATTTTGCAGATGAGGTAACTAAGGCACAGAGAAGTGAAGTGATTTGCCGAAGGTCACCTAGTAGGCCTGATTCCCAGGCCTGTGGTCTAACCACTTGGCCAAACTGCTTCTCATTCATTTCCCTCACTTCTATTTTACTCTTCCAGGCCCTTAATATGGTGCTCTACACACAATAAGTGCACACTAAATACTATTGATACAGACTTGGTCCTGTTTTCATTTGTTCCCCTTCTTATCATGGTCTTCTGAAGCCTCTGCTTTATATCTGACTTTTGCACTTCAGGCTCACCCGCCTTGCTGCTGTTGCTCATCTGTCCCCTGCTATCCCACACTGAGGTTTTGTTTGTCTCACTGAGTCGTTGACGCATATCACCCACCCTAAAAATGTTCTACAAGCCAGAGATGGAGTCTGTCACAGGTCCAAGTTTCAGCCATATATAGCAACTCATCAAGGACAAGGCAGAGTGCCAATGTCATTTATTTTATTAATTTTATACATATCGAGGAAAGACAGATCAGGTATATGGGGAGATATTTTTGTGTCCTCACACATTTGTTGCTTAAATTGCTAGGTTGGTGGTCACTGAACTGTGGTACAAAATGTCCTCAATATAAATATATAAAGTCATTTTTAACTCTGAAATTCAGAAATGTGTTTGATGCTAAGGATGCAATGCATACATTGTCAGTATATCCTTAGAAGCCCTTGATAGTTTAAGCCCAAACTTGTCAGGCTGAGATTTCTTACATGTTAAATAGGCTTGGTACTTCATTTTAAAGTTTATTTCTTTGAATCTTCTGATAAAGGAACATGTCTTCCCATCTTAGCAGATAGTGGGACAGACATTTAAATAAGACAAATTCAAGAAGAGAATATTGGAAAAAATTCAACATGAATTAATCTATTATTATTATCACTGTTATTATTTATTTTTTAGCTGAAAAAAAAAATAGGCAAAGAATTAGATCACTTACCAGAAGTTAGGATACTGTTAAAAAAACATTGAAACTGTTCAGGTAAAATGTGTGTCAATGAAAAAGCCATGAGATCAAACAGGAGTTTTAACTCTCCATGGTTAATTGGAAAGTAAAAGAAGACATCAGAGGGAAAAGTTATCTTTCAAATGGAGCAAGCTCATCCTGACTACAAAGAACAAGAAAGTCCATGAAATGTCACAGGTCAAACGTACATAGGAAATTAGGCAGAACAAAAGGAATTGAAGAGCACTGTATTAAGGGGTGGGTACCATACTAGTTCGACCAACATTTTCAAATGTATCACTAGTCAGAAGTCAACTAGAGAATCTGTGTGATGATGATTTTCCTGTAGAAAGTATGGTCAGGGATGAAAAGGAGACAGTAAAGGGGATAAAGGGATTCTTTATTGAAAAAAGATCTTAGATTCCCAAATCCAAGTTGTTTGTGGCTCACTAGGTCAGAGGTACCAGATTACATTGTGATGACCACAAAGGATGTTTCAGACAAAACATATAAAAATCTCACCAGGACCAGATGGCATGCACCCAAGGGTTCTAAAGGGAAAGTTGTAGAATTCAGGATGAAAGTGTGTAAACCCATTGTTAAAAACAGTCACTGTAATGCAAGACTGAAGGACTGTCAATGTAACTCTCATTTATAAAAAAAATTTCCAGAGTTGATCCTGGGAAGTAGTATGGCCTAATGGAAAGAGTATAGACTTGGGATTAGGGTCCTGGGTTCTATTCCCTGACCTTGGGCAAGTCACGTAACTTCTCTGAGTCTGTTTTCTCATCCGTAAAATGGTAATTAAATACCTATTCTCCCACCCACTTAGACTGTGAGCCCCATGTGGGATAGGGACGGTGTTCAATCTGATTATTTTATATCTACTCCAGTGCTGAGTCCAGTGCTTGACACATCTATGCAAATAAATACTAAAACCACTACTATTTAGTAAATACTGATGTCTCACTTCTATATCTGAAAAATTAGTAAAATCGATTATGAGGTTTAGGATCAGTGACAATTAAGAAATACACAACCTTTTGTGGTAAAGGATTTCTGTGAAGGAAAATTGGGCCTCACTAAAATCCTGTCCTATTAGTATCCTAGAAGAATCATTAACTGCTGGCACTTTATTCAATGTATCTGTTGTGAACAAATTGATTTGTCTCAACATTGGGTGGTATGCTATTCACCAGTGACTACAGGCAGATAATCAATACAGAACTGAGGGCATTAGCTTGTTTGCTAAAAAAGTGAAACAGTCCAGAGCATTTAAAATGTTTCCTGATATTGTGAAACCGTATTTAGGCTGATTTGCATGAGCCTTTTGGGACTGTTAAGCTTCATTTGGATCAGTAATTTTGTTAACCATAATATAAAGGATGATGATCTTGGAAAAAAAAAATAGGCCCAGGAGTTAGAAGACGTGGGTTCTAATTCATGCTCCACCAACTATCTACTCCGTGACCTTGGGCAAATAACTTTTCTGTGCCTCAGTTACCTCATCTGTAAAATGGGGATTAAAACTGTGAGTCCCATATGGGACAAGGGCGATATCCAACCTAATCACCTTGTATCTACCACAGTGCTTAATACAGTACCTGGCACTTAGGAAGTAAAACAAATATTTTAAAACAACAGAAAAAACCCAATTCCTGAGATGGCAAAATTGAACTTGTTTGGAATGTTTCCTCTTTGAGAAGTTGCCTAGGTTTATTGCTGCTGGCTGTGTCCCCCACAGTTTAGAACTTTCCAGCTGCCCTTGTCCAACAGACTGCAGCTCTTCCCAACCCCAAAGCTTTCCTAAAATTCCCCCTTAACCTGATAAACTCCCAAACTCCAAGTCTCACTGATCTATCAGCCACCTGTAGACCTTACATATTTATTTATTTACACCCTTCCTTAACCGGACTAAATACAATAGAGAGGCAGCCTAGCTTAGTAGCAAGAGCACAGGCTTGGGAGGTAGAGGTCTTGAGTTCTAATGCCGGCTCCACCACTTATCAGCTATGTGACTTTGGTCAAGTCACAATTTATCTGTGCCTCAGTTACCTCATCTATAAAATGGGGATTAAGACTGTGAGCCCCACATGGGACAACCTGATTGCCTTGTATCTACCCTTAGAACAGTGCTTGGCACATAGTAAGCGCTTAACAAATACCATCATCATTATTATTACTGGATAGAGCATGGGCCTGGGAGTGAGAAGGCCCTGTGTTCTAATCCCAGCTCAGCCCCTTGCCTGCTTTATGACCTTGGGCAAGTCACTTAACTTCTCTGGCCTCAGTTACCTCCTCTATAAAATGGGTAGGAATAATAATAATAATACTGATGGTATTTGTTAAGTGCTTAATATGTGCCAAGCACTGTTCTAAGTGCTGGGGTAGATACAAGGTAATCAGGTTGTTCCACGTGGGGCTCACAGTATCAATCACCATTTTACAGATGAGGTAACTGAGGCCCAGAGAAGTTAAGTGGCTTGCCCAAGGTCACACAGCGGACAAGTAGTGGAGTCAGGATTAGAATCCACATCCTCTGACTCCCAAGCCCATGCTCTTTCCACTAAACCATGTGGGACATGGGCTGTGTTCAAATCCTTTATCTATCCCAGTGTTTAATACAGTGCCTGGCACGTAGTAAGCACTTAAATCCCATACCAAAAGAAGCAGATCCCGGATTAGAACCCAGGTCCTTCTGGCTCCTAGGCCTATGCTTTATCTACTAGGCCATGTTGCTGCTGCTGCTACTACTAATAAAAATCATAAAATCTGTGCTATTCACAGGTAGTCACTCTCTTCCACCTTCAAGGGACCTCAGATTGCAATCCTTTTGCCCTTTCTAGGTCATCTCATGAGATCCCAGAATCCAGAGTTGCTTCAGAACAGTAGTCCAATCACCCCTGGGTGAAAGGAGCTACTGCTACACCATCTTCAATGGCCCACAGTGTCCCCAAACACTCTACTGCTCACTCTACTGCTTTTCCCTCCCATTCATATGTAGATATTTAGGCTCATTAGCTAAGGAGAGACAAGCCAAGAAGGAAAAACCTCATTATCAGACTCAAAATTGACTTTGATTTCATAAGCTTTAGATTTAATTTTGATCATTCCCATCTAATGAATCTCTAGATATCAGATTTAGATAGATCCCAATAGAATTAAGCTTTAAGATGCCGCCTTTCACGCTTCTAATGCAAACTTCTAATTCCTATCCTACATGGGACAGGGATTGTGTATTATCTCATGATCCTCTTTGCTAGTGCTTAGAGTAGTGCTTGGCACAAAGTAAGTGCATAAATTCCACAGTTTTAATTTAATTATACAAGATTCCTTTCTTCATCCTCTTTGTTTCCCTACTCTCATCTTCATCTGTTTCTTTTGGTACTTCAGAGAGGTAAGGAGAGTAGTGATGTTGCTAGGAAACGCTGAAGGAGAGTTTCTTGAACTTTCTATAGAGATCTTGGTCTTTAAATGGTGAAAAGTCTATTCCTTAAGCTAATTCCTTTTTGTGACTGATTAAACCCTATGCCTTTTCATTTGGGGCTTGGAATTTGGAATAGTTTTTGTATTTGTTTCTCTCGGAAGAAAAAAAGAACATTCTAGATGTACAGATTCATTTGATCAAGTTCAAGAACATTTTCAATTTTTGGATAGTAAAATAAATACAGCATTAAGGCAAGAAACTGGGGAATAGATAGTTTTTAATTAAAATACCCACAATTTCATATTTTGGGATTGGCAACAATATCTTCACCTTTAATATCTGCAATCAAAATAACTTAACAGCCTAATAATGATAATAATAATAATAATAATGCTACGCATTGAGTGCTTACTATGTGCCAAGCACTGTTCTAAGTGCTGTGGTAGATTTAAGTTAGTTAGGTTGGACACAGTCCCTGTCCCACATAGGGCTCACACTCTTAATCTCCATTTTACAGATGAGGTCACTGAGGCCCAGAGAAGTGAAGTGACTTGCCCAAGATCACACAGCAGACATGGGATGGAACTTGGATTAGAACCCATGACCTTCTGGCTCCAAGGTCCGAGCTCTAGCCACTAAGCCACACTTCACTCTCCCAAAAATCACTCAAAGCATGCCCAGAAAGCATTCAACCACAGACAATCAATCCAAGGAGCAAATATCTGGTAAGCTTCATGGATTTACAGTCAGAGAAGGTTTAAATGTCCTTTCAAGAGGCTGATGAATATAGATTCATATTCTACACTGACCTGGATACCCAAACAATGGTAATTCTTAAAATCTCCTTATAAAGACACTTCACTGGAATCATTATATTCCTTTGAGAGTGTTTGCATTAAACCCTGTGCAATAGAAGCACAACTCTTTAGTTTTTTAAATTAGATAAATGCTGCACACCGTCATTACGTACTAGATGACATTTAGTTACTTTCAAGTGATCAAACTTTTGGCTGATTTTATATAAATCTCCTGTAAGAATTTGGAAAGAATCCAGCGGCAAGCAAGAAACAATTCCTTCATTAAGCATCTTGCTGCCTAAACACTGCTAAGGCATCTATTGCCATGGTACCTACACACTCTGAAAATATTCCTGCTAGGAGAAGAGATTACCTGATCTTGATGTGATTACTTAACCCTCCCTACCCCTCTAGCTGAATGTGGGCTGGCACTGAAATCTGCCTTTATTAAACACTCCCAGTCCCCAAAATCCAGTGATGTAGTAAACCACACAGTAATTTGAAATAGGTCATAATGTTTATCTCCTTTCTTAACTCTTCAGTCCAAAATTTCATCTCATCCACAAGCCTGACCATAATCTTCAGTTTCTTGTCACTCCCCAGAGAGACTCTCAGCTTGCTTCACACACGCCACTGCTTTATTCCAAGTCATCCCCATGCCTAGAAAATCATGACAACTAATGTTTGCTAAACCACCTCTTCCCTTCTTTAAAATAAGACCCGCATCTGTTCTGTTAAGCCATATGGCCTTCTTTAACCAATTTGCATGAGTATATTTCTCTGTGATCTGGTATATTTGAGAGACTATTTAACTATAAGACTGTCCAATTAGGGATAGGGGGCTAGTTTCTTAATTTTAGAGGCAGTAAAGTTAATTCTAGACTGTTAGCACGTTGTAGACAGGGAATGTGCCTACTAACTCTTCTACAATGTACTCTCCCAAGTGCTTAGCACAGTGCTTGCTGTCAGTCAATCATATTTACTGAATGCTTACTGTGTGCACTATGTGCAGTTGGAAGAGTACTATATAACAATATAACATTCTCTGCTCACAGTGAGTTCATAGTAAGCACCATGAATATATAAATATCATTGATGATGATGATGATGATAAAATACACAATGTTTGCTAACATTTCTTGTAGCCATATGTAGCAAATAAAATCCCAAACACTCATTTTCCTAAAGCATCCCCCTGCAATATGATTCCAGTATTTTGGGTAATTACCTAAACTCAGTAACATTAGGTCCAAGGGTCATATAGCTCCTGGAGTCCACTGCCACACACAGACCAGTCTAATGAGAAAAACTGGGAAAGGGTTTTATTTTCCTTGAGCGAAGACTTTAACATGATGCCAGAAGGCAGGTCACTCTCACCGCTGACCTCTTGCTCACATCTGCCTTCTGTCTGGAACGCTTTCCCTTTCCACATTCAGTAGACCACTGCTCTCCCCATCTTCAAAAGCCCTTCTAAAATCACATCTCCTCTCCAGTCTCCTTTCCTGACTAATTAATGTTTCGTCTCCCCATCCTATTGCCCCAAAGACTGTGACTTCAGCACCTCCATATCATCTAAGCACTTGGATACTCCCTCTTATCCTATCCAGTCCTGGTTGCACTTATGTGCATAGCATAAACTCTGTTGCTTCCTCCACTGTGGGACTTATTTTAATGTCTATGACCCCCTGCTTAATTGTACGGTTCCTTTAGGGCAGGGATAGAGTCTGTCAAGTCTATATACTCTCTCAAGAGCTTAGCTCAATGCTCTGCAAAAAATAATCACTCAACCACTGGTTGACTGAAAGCAGTGGCAGGCTAGGGATGAGACAAAGTCATCAGCACAGCAAGGAATGATACTGAAGTGCACAGCTTCCTGCAGTTGTTAGAGCCCCAATCTCAACTGTCCAATTGATCAATGAATTTATTGAGCACTTATAGTGTTCAGGGAGTACTAAGTAAGCATTTGGGGAAGTACAACCCAACAAGTTGGTAGAAATGATCCCTGACAACAAGGCACTTATGGACAAGTCCTGTTATCGACAGGCCTGTCCCCTGGTCCAATTCTGATACAGTTAGAAATATTTTTATGACTACTTTTTAAAATTTTTAGTCTGTCTCTAGCCCATGCCATTCTTGCTACCAGTTTCCATGGCTCAGAAATAGCAGGGGAGGTCACGCACACCTGGAAAGGGAAGGCAGAGTTGTGGAGAGGGTTGGAAGGCTTAAGTTCTTTTCTTTTTTTTTTCCTTTAATGGTAGTTTTAAGCTCTCAGGGTTGCACCTGGAGAGTTTCCCAGTACTCTACCAAACTCGGCTATGGGAGGGAAAATCAAGCAGAGGGCCACCCATTTCATTCCTAGCTTGGGCAGTGGCTAGCGTGTGGAAGGCAATCTGCTACAAATCAAATCTCACCCATGCTGGGAAACAGCAGCATGGAAGAGAGTCAAGGGCGGAGACTCAAGTTTACTGCATGGAAGGTGGCAATGGTAAACCACTTTCATATTTTTACCAAGAAAACTCTATGGATACACTACCAGAACGATTGCAGATGGAGAGCGGGGCGTTCTGGGAGAGATGTTTCCATGGTGTCGCTATGGATGTGAAATGACTCGACTGCATTAGACAAAACAAGTTTTTAAGCACTATGCACCAGGCACTGTTCCAAGCGTAGGGGTAGATATGAGGTAATCAGGTTGGACACAGTCCATGTACCACATGGACTCTCAGTCTTCATCCCATTTTACGGATAACTGAGGCACAGAGAATTGAAGTGACTTGTGCAAGGCTATGTAGCAGACAAGTGGCAGAGGCAGGATTAGAACCCAGGTCCTCAGAGTGCCAGGCCTATGCTCTATCCACTATAGGCCAGGCTCCTTCCCTGAGAAGAAATGTTGTAGAATCATGCAAAACTGGCAATCTTCCATCTCTTATTTCCCCAAATTAGTGACTATGATGTCATCCCATTATGCTGCAGAAGCAGAATAAAATGTGATGTCATGTGTAACACCATACACAGTGTTCAGATGGAGTATCAGTGGCCACCCTATTTGCAAGCTATATATATATATATATATACACACACACACACACACACACACACGTATATATATCACTCTGTGTGTGTTTGTATGTGTATTTGTGCATGCACACACACAGGAGTAAAGATAATCTCACAACACTGATGGAGTGATAGCCATAATTGCAGCTATGACCCACTGTATCTGGACATATGATGATGCCCAATTGGCATATTTTTGAATCCACAAAAGGAAAGTAAACCCTATGACAATCCACTTCCTCACTTGCTGGTTTGAACTCTACTAGAAATAATGAGGAGTGAAGTCAGGATAGAAAAAAGCACAGATTTCAGGATTTATGTGCAGGGAAAACTAAAGAACAATCTTCAGCTGGCCTCCTAAATCCAGGGGAGAACTGACACTGATGGCTGTCACTAGATCAGGTCAAGGGAGATTTGCCTGGTCAGTTTGGATGCTACTGAGTCAGAAGGTGAGTGTTGCCCCTGAGATCTGGATAATACATCTAAATTGTACCCAAATTAACTGCTGCTTTTTAAACCAGTTCCAGTAGCTGCTAAACTAGCAGTATCTTGCGGATATACAAAACAGTTCATTGCAGGAACTGGGGATAAAAATTACTGTTTTTCTTGCCAAAAAGCTACTACATCATTTAACTTTAAAATAAATATCTTTCCTGTACTCACTCATTTTCCCTTTTTTAAAAAAACAATTGCCTATCAATGTCACCCAAGCTTACAGAGAACACTGCGGCACATCTCTTCTCCTCTTTCCAAATAATAAGACACTGCTCAGATTAATTGTTTTAAGATTCCAGCCATATTATTTTCCCTCCAAATGTCCTAAATGTACTGTAAATCATCAGAACTCCAGAAATATCAATTCATTGAGTTGTACTTTTTTTCCCCAATCCTGAAAATAATGCCAGCAGATCGAGAAGCATGGCCTAATGGAGAGAGCCCGAACCTGGAAGTCAGAAGGAATTCCAACTCCACCATTTGTCTGCTGTGTGACCTTGGGTAAGTCACTTCACTTCTCTTTAATCTCAGTTACCTCATCTGTAAAATGGGAATGGCAGGGACTGTGTCCAATCTGTTGAACTGCAAATGTCCCAGGAATCAATCAATTGTATTTATTGAGTGCTTACTATGTGCAGAACACTGTATTAAGCACTTGGGAGAGAGAGCAAAGTATAACAAAATTAGTGGATATGTTCCCTGCTCACGAAGAGTACTTGGGACACTTGGTAGACCCCTTCTCTGGCCCCAGTAAGCCCACAGACCAGAGAGGGAGATAGATTTTAATCTAAACAAATAAGTTATAGGTAGGTACACAAGTGATGTGGGACTGAGGATGGGCTGAATATGAAGTGCTTAAAAGGGGAAAGATTGCTCATCCAGAATTTTCCTTCTAATAGGTTTCATACATGAATTTGTCCAAATCGCTCTTGAAGCTACTGGTAGTTTGGGCTTGCACAATCTTCTTTGTTAACAAATTCTTTAAATAAACGATGCTATTACAATATTTGGTTTGCTTTTCAAATGATAAAATATTTAAAGTAATGTCAAAGGAATGTGATGGATCTGAGGAATCAAGGGAACATTATTTTAGGAAGGATCACTGAATTATGATAACAGCTTGTGAGACTCAATTTCATTTTTAAAGCCCTCAACAAGAGAGTCCATGCACTCCCCTTAGCCATCTATTTCACTATTCAAAAATACATCCACATATTAGGAGAGCTAATAATAACAATTATCATAATTGTTAAGGTATTTTTAAAGTGCTTACTATGTGCCAAGCACTGTTCTAAATGCTGGGGTAAGTACAAGGTTATTAGTTTGGACAGTCCCTATCACACTTGGGGCTCACAGTCTAGGTAGGAGGGAATAGATTTTAATTCCAACTATTATAGATGAGGAAACTGAGGCAAGAAGAAGTTAAGTGACTTACCCAAGGTCACACAGCAGGCATGTGGCAGAGCTGGTATTAGAACCCAGGTCCTCTGATGCACAGGCCCATGCTCTTTCCACTAGGCCACACTTCTCTAACCAAAGTGTGGAGGAGATCTAAAACAGCAATAGGAAGGTGAAGAATGGAAAGTGACATGGTTAGCTAATGAGCCTTAGACAATATTCCTTGAGACAGTTCTTTTAACTTTGCGTCCTAACATTATCAATTTCAGTAGAGTGTTTGGGGCTAGGCTAAAATTCCTGGTGTTTACCAGCAAGATATATGGAAAAGCAATATGAGTTCATCTATTCTGAGGAAAATTGAAGAAAAAAAAAAACCAGCATCATAGCCTTTATTTCTAAAATATATTTTTTTCTCCTAAAACTCTGCTTGTGAAGATGAGTTTAATCCATTCCTAAAACAAGTGCAAACTGGTTGTGGTACATCTGTTGCTATGAAGATCACTTGCAAGTTTCTGGGAACACGTGAGAAATGAATCAGAAAAACAAAAGCTAAACTGTCATCATCATTATCATCATCAATAATGACATATATTGAGTGCTTTCAATGTGCAAAGCACTATACTATTTGCGAAGAGTACAATAGAATCGGTAGACATTTCCTGCCTAAATGAGCTAAATGAGAAATCCTACCTACAACCTCCATCTCTCCTGTTGCCAAGTTGGAAAGAATATAAAGATTTGGAAAGTGACTTACCCTTAGAAATATTTGCTCTGTTGAATGGGCTTGCTCCCATCATCCCTCATTCTCCAGATGCCTTATCTGGATCACCTATTCCATGCCTGCTTCCTGGTTTTTAGGGCAAAAGTTTGCTACCAGAATAATGTGTTTAGTGAGAATGCCCTCCCTCATCAGATCCACCAAACTAGCACACTTTCCTCCTTCAAAGCCCTACTGAAAGCTTGCTACCTCCAGGAGGCCTTCACAGACTAAGCACCCCTTTTCTTCTGCTCCTCCTCCCTTCCCCATCGCCCCAACTCACTCCCTCTGCTCTACACCCCTCCCTGCATCACTTGTGTATATATGTACATATTTATTATTCAATTTATTGTATTAATGTGTATATATCTATAATTCTATAGATTCTATTCTATTATTTATATTGATGCTATTGACACCTGTTAACTTGTTTTGAAGTCTTCTACCCCCCCTATTAGATTGTGAGCCCTTTACTGGGCAGGGATGTCTTTATTTGTTGCTGAATTGTACTTTCCATGCACCCAATAAGTATGATTGAATGAATGGATAAGGAGACTAAAGGAAAGAAACAGGGACATATTCATTACTCTGATGTACCTGGAATATGTTCTGGTGATCTGCTCATGTCCTCCCTACTCCCTGGAACTCTCTCCCCCTTCACATTTTTTTAATGGTATTTATTAATCACTTACTGTGTGTTCACTTCACTTACTACACTGTTCTAAGCAGTGGCGTAGATACAAGGTAATCAGGTTGGACATAGTCCCTGCCCAACATGGGGCTCAACTCTTAATCCCCTCTTCACAGATGATTAGGTAACTGAGGGACAGAGAAGTTAAGTAACTTGCTCAAGGTCACACAGCTGATAAGTAGCAGAGCTGGCATTAGAACCCAGGTCTTTCTGACTCCCAGGTTTACATTCCATGCAGTAAGCCACACTGTTTCTTCACATTTGGCAGACCATCGCTCTCCCCATCTTCAAAGCCCTCCTAAATCACATAGCCTCCAGGAGATCTTCCATTATTAAGCTCTCATCTACCCATCCAATTCTCCCCCTCTGCACCCTTGCCATTCCTTGTCATTCCTTTGAAACCCCTTCCTTTTCCTTATCCAACTGGACAAGTGGAAGAGTGTGATGCTTCCATCCCAACTGTGTCATTACCCTGCTGGGTAATTTTGGGCAAGTCACTACTTCTCTCCGCACGTCAGTTTTCTCGTGTAAAATGGGGATAAAACATCTCTCCTCTTGCTTAGATTGTGAGTCCTTTGTACCCCACTTCTTAGCCCAGTGCTTGGCACACAGAAAATATAATCACTATTATTATTAATGAGATTCACATTTAACAAGTTAACAGTGTATATGTAGAAATTGTTCTCCTTCAAAGGTACCTCATACATTTTTACCCTCAGATTGTTTCTAGTCATAGGAAGATGTAGCTTTCTTTTTTTGGAATGCAAGGGCACTCAAAAGTCTATGTTATGTACAGATAGGCTTTCCTTTTTTCCAAAGGTTGACTTGATTTCATCATGGACTAATTCCACAGTGGAATTCTTGGAAACCAAGTAATTATGAACTCTCTGTGCCTGCCATTGGGAATGCATCTTGGGACTCAGGTTTGGCTTTTCTCAATGAAAGCTTTGTCCTCATTAATGTATCTGAAGGGTAACATATCAATCCTGTTTATAAAATGCACTTCTTGGAAGGTAGAGTACACGTCTAGAAGTCTAGTCCACTTATTCATTTGATCCTACAAAAGTTACTTGATCTCCATTCCTACGTCATCACCTGTAATACTAATAATTATGATATTTAAGCACTTACTCTGTGCCAAGCACTGTTCTAAGCACTGGGGTAGATACAGCGCTTGCATCTACTAGGATTGATACAGATAAGCACTGTGGCTCAGTGGAAAGAGCATGGGCTTTGGAGTCGGAGGTCAAGGGTTCAAATCCCAGCTCTGCCAATTGTCAACTGTGTGACTTTGGGCAAGTCATAACTTCATTGTGCCTCAGTTACCTCAACTGTAAAATGGGGATTAAGACTGTGAGCCCCCTGTGGGAAAACCTGATCACCTTGTAACCTCCCCAGTACTTAGAACAGCGCTTTGCATATAGTAAGCACTTAATAAATGCCATTATTATTATTATTACAAGGTCATCATGTTGCCCCATCTGAGGCTCACCATCTTAATCCCCATTTTAAAGATGAGGTAACAGGCACAGAGAAGTTAAGTGGCTTGCTCAAGCTCTCACTGCAGACAAGTGGCGGAGGCAGAATTAGAACCCATGTCCTCTGACTCCCAAGCCCGGGCTCTTGCCACTAAGTCATGCTGCTTCTTCAAAACTTCATAGACTACATACATATTAATTCACAAAACAACATAACTTTGAATCATCTTCCAGTTTGTAATACTTTTGTAAAGAGAGAAACCATGACACATTTTCATTCAATAATTTGAACATGCATTCTATTAGCCTCCCATTGTGGTTTAGTGGGGTTGTGGCTGGGTGTGATTTGGTTGTTAATATATTTAACGATGGCAAGGTGGTATTTTATACCTAACACTCACTCACATTCTGTAGAAATATTGTCATGGTTACCTGCAGAAATCAAACCAGTGAAAACAGAAGTTCAAATACAAAATTTGATCAAAATCTTTAGCATAAACTGTAGGTAGAGTAGGAAGGGAGAAGGGGGAGTTGGGGTGGTCAAAAGGTGGGTAACATGCTTAGTGATGGACTAATTGGTCAGTTTGTTTAAAAAGTAACCTCTGCCAAGTAATGCTATCTTTCTCTGCACAGTGTGAGAGTTATTAGCTTCCAGTTGCTGCATCTTAGAAAATTGCTTTCTGAATGGAAGTAGCTCCTCATAGCTCAAAATGCCTTTTAGAATAAATCTAAAGCAAAGGAAATTACAGTCACTTTTTTTTAAGTCCCTCTCAATAGAAATCAAATAGGAAAATAATTCCCTGGCTGAGAAGCACACTAGTGGAATAAACTGCATTCATATGCCTATTAAAAAAACAACAAAAAAAATTTTACTATTAGAAGATGCAAAACTGTAGAATCCATCCCACTTGCTCACCGTTGCCCTCATTAAATGTAATTTATGCTGCTCCTGTGTGTATTAAATTTGTTTCCTCTTCAGTTTATTGTTAAGGCCAAGAAACTTGGTCAAATACACTTGAAGGGAATAATTTATTCCTAACTAGAGCAAAAAACTGCATGCAACTTTCTTTCTCTCAAGATTTCCCTCCTTACTTTCTTAATATCCCAAGATTGTTTTTTAATATGGCCCAGATAAAATTCTTCATATGGAAAAAGCTGGACTCACTACCTCAGATAAATCTTTGAAAAAAAAATTGTATAAGATGAAAATTTTATGAATACCAAAGGGATTACGGGAAATAATCTGGAGGGAGAAGAATTCTCATAATGATTGTTGGAGTATTATTTACATCCACGAGTACTTTCTACAACTGTGTGTGCCTGCCTGTATTCTTGTTATGATTACTGTTGCCACATTTTTTAAGTGCTTACTATGTGTCAAGCACTGTCCAAGCACCGTGGTACATGTTAGGCAGGTCAGATGGTCCCTGTCTCCCCTAGGGCTCACAGTCTAAGTAAGGGGAAGAAAAGGTACTGAATCCTTATTTTACAGATGAGGAAACTGAGTCACGGAGGAGCTTAGTGACTTGCCCAAGGTCACATTCAGGCAAGTGGCAGAGCCAGGATTAGAACACAGGTCTTCTGATTCCCAAAGTTGTGCCCTTTCCACTAGGGCCCACTGCTCCTCTAGCTAACATCCACCTGCCTTCATTGCCTCCAAACCAAATGGAGAAATCTTCACCCCTGAGGAAAGCAGGAGGGGTGTGGGCTATTTGAGACCAGGGGAAAGTGGAAGCTGCAAATCGCTGCAGGGATGAAGGGTTTATAACCTTGGGGAGTCCAAAGGCACATCAGAAATGGAAAGCAATTTGATAGCATTCCTGATTAGTAGTTATACACAGATGCTGATGAACAGATCATCAGATCATACAGGTACAGATGATCATACAGATCATCATCAATCGTATTTATTGAGCGCTTACTGTGTGCAGAGCACTGTACTAAGCGCTTGGGAAGTACAAGTTGGCAACATATAGAGACAGAGACATATAGAGACAGTCCCTACCCAACAGTGGGCTCACAGTCTAAAAGTCTACAGTCTACAGATGAAATAACAGGCACAGAGAAGTGAGGTAACTTGCCCAAGGTCACACAGCAAAGTACTGTAATAAGTGAAGGAAAAAAAATATTCAAGAGATCAAATTAGACAAGGTCTCTCTCTGCTTATAATCTAAGAATGAGGGGAAGGATATTGAGATACTTAAGGAACGATGAAGACAATAGAAATGCAAAATACAAGATAAATATGAAAGTCAAAAACTTTGAATAGGTCTGGTGGGGACCTTATAACACTGCCAACCAGATCATCCAGAGTCCAATACGAATCAGTTTTCTCCAAGTTTCAAAATTTGTAGCGTCCATAAGCTGCCTCATTTTGAGTCCCTTGCAGTCCCTTAGGCTCAAAACCTGTTGGGAGAGAAGGCCTTGAATGGCACAGAGTGAAGTCGGCAGGGGTGGTTTCAGTCAGTATTCCAGTCAGATGGACATTTAGCCTGGAGAGATTGTGCACATTTCTCAAGGAAGTAGGCTGGATACCTACTGAGCACTCACTGAATGCAATGAACTGCCTAGTAAGGGAAAATACAATAGCAGCTCAACAGGATACGTTCCCTGGCTATCAGAAGCTGACAGTCTAGTGAGGGAGAAAAACAAAAATATTTACAGATATGGAATCAGAACAAAGAATTGTACAATTGATTAAATCGGTATATACACCAGTGAAGATTAGTATAAATACATGAGTAGAATTCAGTTGTTTTCAAGAAGAGTATTGTGTGGGTTCTTTCATTAAGAAAAAAACAAAAAACAAACAAAGAACCCCACCCAAACCAACTTTATTTTGTTCTAACTAAACTGTTTCGTTCTTGCCTATGTGGACTCTAAAAATAAACCACTGTAATACTTGCCTAATTACATCCAGTTCCAGGTGCTAGTGCCTACTGATTTTTAGGTTCTAGAAATTGCAATTAAAAGTTTGTATTTGCAGTTTTGTTACCTTAACCTTCATCTTGAAATTGGTGCCTAAAAGGAGCACAAATAAGGCATAGTATTTTTTAACTAGACATGGCTTTCCTTAAGCACAAGAAATGCTTCAAGCTACAACATGCCGTGTCTCTCCCAGGTCAAATTATAATGAGGGCATCTATATGGTAGTGATGCAATTATGAATTTTTAAGCTTATTCTGATACCCAGAAAACAGCATTCTGCACATACACTGGATTTACACTTAAAAAGCAACTGTTTCAAGTATTCCCTGGTTATTCAAGCCATCTGACAGCTGCTTCTCCCTAGAGACCAATTATTTAAGGATGAAAGGGCAACAATGTGAGTTTTAGCGGCCATACTAATAATTTTCAGTTGTTACCTATATGCTAACCAGAACCATATTGCTATGCATGGACTGTAACCTGTGCACAATTACATATTTTTATTTTGTTTTTTATCTGGGAGAATAATTCAGTAGCTTCTGGTGAATTTGTCTCTTTAGTACAGGAGATATCCACTTATGAAACTTGTACAAATTGCCTCAGAATTCATCAAACTGTCCTGCAGATCCTTGGAAAAAGGCAATGAAATGATGAATTGTCAAACATAAATTCCACACCACCAAGACAAAGAGACAGCTATTGAAGCTTGAGCAAATAAAAGGGACTCTTATGAAGTGTCCTGAAATTTTTCTGGCTGGGAGAAAACAGGTCAGTTCTGAAAGAATGTTGATTTCCAAGTGAAAAAGGAAAAAAAATGATCAGAACAAAGCACTAATCAAAAGAGCCAGCACAGTTACAGAGTTTGCCAGAACTAATACACATATACCTACATTAATAGTTCACTTTGAAGATTAAAACAGAAATAGATAAAACCATTATGTACATATCTGTAATGTTATTTATTTGTATTCATGTCTGTCTACTCCCCTCTAGACTGTGAGCTCACTGTGGGCAGGGAATGTCAGTGTTTATTGTTGTATTGTACTTTCCCAAGCACTTAATACCATGCTCTGAACACAGTAAGTGCTCAATATGGTTGAATTACTAGTATCTGATCAAATTTGTTTTTTATTGGTATTTTCATACATTCGTGGCTGTTGGGTGGATGGGTTGTCTGCAGATTATGCAAGGATTAAAGAATAAAATGAACCCTTGCTCTTCAGTTGACATATAAAATACTTGAGCAATATTCAATAAAAATAGTACAGTGTAACCACTATTAATATCAGATACATACATATCTGCACTTTAATGTCTGTCTCCCTCTATAGACTGCAAACTCCCTTTGGTCAGGGAACGTGATTCATTTTATATTATACTCTCCCAGATGCTTAGCACAGCGCTGTGCATAGAGTAAGCACCCAATAAACATCCATTCATTCAGTCACATATTGAGCACTTACTGTGTGCAGAACACTGTACTAAGTGCCTGGAGAGTAAAATATAAACCGTCACATTCCCTGCCCACAACTAGTTTGCATAAACGCTTGATTGATATACAAACGTATACTTATTAAAAGCAGCCTTATTACATTTGACCACGAAGAATGTCTGCTAAGACTGTCTTTGCTTCGTTAATTGTAACATATTTTTAAGTCTTTCCAAGAATATGCTGTCTTTAAGGGTAACCTATATTATATTGTTTGCTTTTCATATTTAAGTAAATATTTCCTATTAGGGCAAACTGAAAAATTGACAAAACTCTAGTTTTAGACTGAATTCCAAAGCTGAAAAGAAGCTATCTGTTTCAATATAAGGTCTGTTGATAGCAGATGGTCACTGTAAACATAGGTTTGTAAAGAGCAAATCAAGCCAGACACTTGATAGTATTTTTTTTTCTATTTTCCTGAGTGAATTATATCATTAGTGCATGATGGATGGAGGAATGTAATTAGATCTCATGCATATTGGTACTTAGGTTTACAGAAATTTTCAGATAAAACAGCTTATGAAATTTCATTTATAAAATTATCTCCAAATTAAAGTGGTGTCATATGGATGGAAATTTGCTGATGAATGTGAAAAAGAGTCTAACAATCTAATGGAAATGAATCTGTATGACAAAGGTGAGTTCTTAGAAGAGCCTCAGGGGTTGGGTTCATTCTGCTCCTTCTTGACATCTTCACTGAGGTCTCTAAGAGGGAATAACCCACAGGTTAATGCAATTCAAGTTTGATTTGGGATCAGGAGGTATGGCAATAACTAGGAAGACTGAGAATGACCAGGTAAAAAATGATTCTGTACATAGCTATAGAGTCTACATATTATGGAAAGCCATGTGACACTTCTCAGTGTTCCCTTCTTTGTATTCAAGCAAAGCCAAAATGCTTTGTTCACATTTTCTTAGAAAATCTCCCTCAGATTCAGTGACCCAAAATCCTTTGGGGCTTTCAGTGAGTCCCAGAGTAAAGTTCTGAGCCATATGACTGCAATAAGCAGCCAACAGGCTTAAAGCATGAGTTGGTCCATCTGGGTAACTGGGAGAGGGGCCAGAGAGAAAGGCACTATGCTTCCAATCATCTCCCAGCATAGCCAGCTGAGGTACTTAAAGGAGGTTAATTTCAAAGTAACAGCATGAGAAAGATAGGAAAGCTACAGGCCAATCCAACTTTCCACCCCCCCCCCGCCCCCCACACCCACCAACATAAAAATTCTTATAAACTTGCAAATTTACAAACACGTTTCTCAAAGGGACAAGGAGAGCTTTTTTAAAGTATTATTTAAAGTGATTCACATCAAATCCTGACAAGCTCTTTCCCCAGATTACAGGAGGCAAGGAGTGAAAGAAACCAGACAGAGCAGTGGCGGACAGTAGAACAGAGACGAAAAGCTACTCCAGAGGCAGAACACCTGAGATCTCAGAACAGAGAGCCAAATAATTAGCCACAAGGTAAAGGCTCCACCGTTTTGAATACTCTACCCATCTAACTGCATCTTCAAAATGGTTCCCAATTCTAGACTTATGGAACTGCAGGTCCTTTGCCTGCAAAAATCAATCAGTAATATTTACTGAAAACATAGGTCATGCAGGGCTTATGAAAAAACTGCTTGGAAGAGTACAATGGAGTTGTTAGATAAGATTCCTACCTTTAAAGGGCTTGCAATCTTATTGGGGAGTAGATACTATGGAAATGTAGTTCTCTAGGTCAAACTATCCCATTTTATTCAGCTCCTCCATTTTCACATCTTTGCTTTTAAAAAGAAGTCTGAATGCTTTTACACATCAGCCCTGTCAACAAAAACCTATATGAAGAGAGATACAAACGAATTCACAGGTTTGTAGGTTTTTTTTTGATGAATCAACTAAGTTTTTAACACCATCAGGGCAAGACTACAGCTGATGGCTGTAACCATTTTTCTGCAGTAACAAAAAAGGTCTCTATTGGTGTTGGAAGTTTATTTTAAATTCTAACAAAAATTCTTACTTTAAGTTTTTTTTTCCTTATAGCCTTGGGCTAATTTCTTTCAGACACCAGTTTCAAAGACCTAAGTTAAATTGCATGGTTGGACTGAAGAACAACTTTGAAAATATAAGAAGTCAAAAGCTTCAAATAAAAACAAGAATTGTAGCACCAGAATTGAAATATATTGCTGCTTAATATCTAGTCATTAAACCACTTTGCCACAATACAGAAAGGAATGATGCTAGAAGTTATTAATCATTCAATTTTCACAGTGGTGCATCAGCATGAATTTATTTAGTGAAACTACTTGTATTATTTTGATACTTTGGGAGAATTTGTTCTGTCTAATTGGCCTTGAAACTCCCACTTCCACCATTGTCCTGTATAAACCTATTATTAGTTCACATGGGGTAGTGTTGTTAGTTCACAAGGCCTGTAGTGACTTCAGCCTGACTCCAGACTTGCTAACAGGTTTTCATCTTGCCCTCTCGGTTCTTCTTTTGTTTGCCCCCAGCTTCTTCCTTGCAGAGATTATAAAAGTTCCTATTCTTAAACGGAAGAAAAAAAGACTTCAGAGGAAGGTTGAATGTAGGCAACTTTTCTAACATAGATCAACTACTCAGACTGTCAGATCGTACAGCATAGCACTAAGAAGATGAAAGTCAGGATGATGATAAAAACTGTGATGATGGTCACATGTCCATAATACATCTTCCCTGCAAAATTCAGCCATCTTATTTTTTGCTCTGCATCATAGTTCAAGCGACATTAGAGTAGCTGCAGATGAGGAAATTGAACTCCTCAATGACTACTCGATGTAGCAGAATGAAGAATGAACTGTAGGTATTCATATTAATGGGAATTAGTGGGAATGACATCTAATTTTGTGTATTCAGTGAGTCTAGTACATTGCTGGAAATTCTTAATGTTTTCATCAAACATATGCCATAGCTCAAATCAAGGTAAGAATAATTTTATCTCAGCATCATTAATAATAATAATAATGATGGCATTTGTTAAGTGCCTACTATTTGTGAAGCACTGTTCTAAGCACTGGCGGGGGGGGGGATTCAAGGTGATCAGGTTGTCCCATGTGAAGTTCTCAGTCTTACTCCCCATTTTACAGATGAGGTAACTGAGGCCCAGAGAAGTTAAGTGACTTGCCCAAAGTTACACAGCTGACAAGTGGCAAAGCCGGGATTAGAGCCCATGACCTCTGGCTCCCAAGCCTGTGCTCTCTCCACTGAGCCACACTGCTTCTCTTAATACTACTACTACCAACACCACCACCATCATTATCATGCTCACTGTCAATCAAATTATTCCCAGAAGTCAGGTTTAGGGCTAGGATTAGGGTTTGGTTCACCTGGTGAATTGTGGGTGAAGGATATTATTTATTTATTTAACGGTGCTTGCTAAGCACTATGTTTCAAGCACTATTCTAAGCACTGGGGTAGATACACTCAAACAGGTTGGACACAGTCTCTGTCCCACATAGGGTTTACAGTTCAGTAGGAGAAAGAGCAGGTATTTAATCCCCATTTTGCAGTTGAGGAAACTGAGGCACATAGAAGCTAAGTGACTTGCCGAAGTGTAAACAAGTGTGACAAAGCTGGAATTAGAACCTAGGTCACTTGACTCTCAGGCCTGTTCTCTTTCCACTAGACCACACTGCATTTGATCTCTGGAATGGGTTAGGGATAGGGGTAACAGTAGAGCATAATGCCATTACAATTTAGCAGATGGACAGAGGATCATAGGGCTTAAAAGAGAGCAAACACCACTGCAACTTCCATTTCAGATTGGCTCTTCCTTCCTCCTCAGTTCACGCACTTTCACATCCACCGCTTTTGAGGAGCTGAGACGGAACCATGAAATTCTGTGTGTGGATGATTTGATGGTGGTGTAAGAATGGGGTATAATTATTTGTGGAAGTGAACAAGGTTAGAAAATAAGATTTTTGTGGCTGTTGTGATTTCAATACAATTTTGAAACCTAATTTTTTTTTAAAGATAGCACTGTTACAATGTATCATTCAGAGATGCCACTACTGTAGGCCACTCTCACCCATCACTGTATCTCTATGTAGTTTACTGATTTGAATGGTTTCCTCATTCAGGACAAGTATCACCTTGTTCTTATTTCTCAAGGTAATCATATTATTAATTTAGAATGAATTCTTTTTCACAGGCCTGAAAAATGATTAGCTTTATATATAATCATTTATAGATACAAATTAAAAAGGCAGGTAGTAGCATGATGCATTGAGAGTTCATGCGGAGACTTTGAGGAAAGAACTAGACATCCAGAATAGATGTCATGTTCTGTTAAATAACATTGTTATAGCACAGAGTTCAGAGTTACCACCTGTAGCAGGTAATCTATTTGAGCACCTAGACACCACCGTGACAAACTCAATGAGGTGTTAACAGCTAGATAGATGGAAATAATTGTGAAGCATCTGGAGGCTGGTATTGAAATATGGTCATGGAAGAGAAAGACTTGAGATGAATTTGTCTGGAGACTAGCTTTTTTGACAACCTCCATTAATTTCTTACCTGAAATAGGTAAACTTGGAAAAAAAATAATTTATTACCTCAATAATAATTACCTCATTGACTCTCCTTTGAAAGGCTAATGAAAAATGAAGACAGAATGGGTGTAGCTATTCATTCCATACTGCTCCATCAAATTTCATTTGCAGTATTTCTAGATTGGAGCTTTCCTACTAATTAGGCATACCCCCATGATAGCTAGAGTGCTTGTGGAAATAGATAAACTTAGAAACAAGAATACCAATTGACCATTTACTAAGTGATGAAGCCAAACCTAACATGATGCCCAAATCAGTCAAAAATAGAAAACTTTCTCTACATATTTCTCCTGTAAATATAACTGGATCATAAGATCATAAAGTTGAAAGGGATGAGACCAAGCAGTCAATGATGTTAATTAAGCACTTACTGTGGAATCCTAGGCAAGTCATTTAACTTATTTGTGCTTCAGTTTAACTATAAAATGGGAATTCAGTACTCTTTCTCCTCATGATTGCGAGCCTCATGTGTGATTATCTGATTATCTTGTATCTATCCTAGTACTTAGTATAATGCTTGGCATAGAGTAACTGCTAAAAAAATACCACAATTATCGTTATTTTATTGTCAATACTCTTAAAAAATTTGATATATATATATATACACACACACACACACACATATATATATAGCTACAGATACAGATATATGTCTCTAGACTGTGAGCCCGTCTTCTTCTAGACTGTGAGCCTGTTGTCGGGTAGCGACCACCTCCATATGTTGCCGACTTGTACTTCCCAAGCGCTTAGTACAGTGCTCTGCACACAAAGTGCTCAATAAATACAATTAAATGAATATATATATATATATATAATATATATATATATAGTTAATTTCTCTTGGGAAGTAAAAAACAAAACAAAACATTAAACACACATTTTAAATGATGCTTTTTCCTTTTAGTCTCCCAAACAAGATTCTGAAATTTCATGTCTATTTCAAGACATTAGGATTTTCAGGCCTGTATTGTTTTCTCTAAGCCACCCTGTTTATTAAATAACTACTGATAAAAGTTCCACATTATACACCTCCTTAAGTCGTCAAGCATTCTCCAGCAGCCCAAGTTTACTATCAGAGAATAATAAAACTCTCTCAATTTACTCGTTATCTTTTACAAATTCTTAGAGCCATGTCTCCTGGTGTCCTGTCCACTAGAATGCAAACTCCTTGAGAGCAGAGACTGTGCTGACCAACTCTTTTGTACCCTCCCGAATGTTTTGTACAGTGAAAAGCACAGAAGTAAACATCAAGGTGTAGCGGATTAGAGCACAGGCCTGGGAGTCAGAAGGTCATGGGGTCTATACCTGGCTCTGCCAGTTGTCTGCTGTGTGACCCTGGGCAAGTAACTTCACTTCTCTGGGCCTCAGGTACCTTATCTGTAAAATGGGGATTGAGACTGTGAGCTCCACGAGGGACAGGGACTGTGTCCAACTTGATTTGCTTGTATCCACCCCAACACTTAGTACAGTGCCTGGTACGTGGTAAGCACTTAAATACCATTATTATTATTACTAAATACCATTGGTTGATTTATTAGTTGCAGGAGTGAATGGGAAGCTCATAGTCTAATAGGATTCATTTTGGTCCTTCAGTGGTTGCCCAACCACCTTCTCATCAAATGGAAATACCTTTCCATTGGCTTTAAAACACTCAATCACCTTGCCCCCTCCTACTTTACTTCACTACTGTCCTACTACAATCAAGTCCTTGTACTTTGCTCTGCTATTCAATCAATCGTATTTATAGAGCGCTTACTGTGTGCAGAGCACTGTACTAAGCACTTGGGAAGTACAAGTTGGCAACATATAGAGACAGTCCCTACCCAACAGTGGGCTCACAGTCTAAAAGGTCTAGTCCACTAATGCCAACCTACTCACCTAATTCGATCTCATCTATCTCACCACTGACCTCTCTCACACACGTCCTGCTTCTGGTCTGGAACACCCTCATTCTTCATATCCGACAGACAGTTACTCTTCCCACCTTCAAAGCTTTACTGAAGGTACATCTCCTCCAAGAGTCCTTCCCTGACTATACCCTCATTTCCTTTTCTCCCACTCCTTTCTGCATCTCTTTATCTACCACCTCTTCAATCAAAGCACTTATGTAGATATCCATAATTTGTTTATGTTAATCTGTCTCCCTCTCTAGATGGTAAACTCAGCACTTATCCCTGATCTACTCCCTTTATCTACCACCTCCTCAATCTTGAAGCACTATGTACATATCCATAATTTGTTTATATTAATCTCTGTCTCCCTCTCTAGACTGTAAACTCATTGTAGGGAGGGATGTGTCTGTGATACTGCTATATTGAATTCTACCAAGCCCTTAGTGGTGGTCTGCAAACTGTAAGCACTCAATAAATATGACATTGATTGATTGGGATTGGGCATGGGACTTTAAATGGGAAGCTGTGCTTTTTACGTTGGTTTTCTGCTGATATTATTCCTCTTCTTTGCATGTGCAGCATTTTGTGTGTTGCTAGATGTAGTTCCCTGAGTACCTATGAAAAATGAATCAATCACTCAGTGGTATTTCTTGAGCACTTACTGTGTGCAGAGCACTGTACTAAGTGCTCAGGAAAATGTGATAAAACAGAGTTGGTAGAGAGATAAAGATGATGACTAAGTTAAGTTTAAGTTAGGTTAGGTTTTCCATGTATTTCAGTAGTCCCTTGACTTCCGGCTGAATTTCACGTTTGTGTATGATTGTAAGCTCCTTGAGGACAGATGTATCTACCAACTCTATTGTACTGCACTCTCTCAAGTACTTAGTAATTTGCTCTGTGTACAGTAAGTGCTCAATAACTACAGTTGATTGACTGATTGATTCATTGACTGTGAAACAAGTCTTACAATATGCATGATAATACATATTGCAAAGGATATTTGATTCTCGACATAAAGGACAAAGGTCACTTTGTAATGTAGTTTCCTGGGTTCTTATTGGTCATGGTTCATTTCTGCTCTGCACACACTTAGTACAGATGAATGAATGAATCGTAATTCCAAAAGTCAGTTATCTGCACTACTTTCCTGTCAGTAGAGAGGATTTATGATGTAGAAGAAATGATTAATATAGCATGACCGCATGGGAATTCCTTCCTAAGGTGATGGCTTTTTCACATCTACTCTATTTTATTTTCAAGAGAGAATCACCTGCTGTTTAACTTGTCTTCTATCCTCAACTCTTTGACCATGGTACTCAATTATTCCCATGATTCCAATGGCTTTTCACAACTCCATTCTCAATCTTAACCCTTTTCTCACTAAAGCATCCTTAGAATGAATAATAGAATAACCTGAGAAGTGATTCAACACATTTTACATTATGCCATCTCCATTAACAAGGTGGCATGTTTGAGCTTGCAATAAATCTTACTCTCACAGATACATTACTAGAAGTCCTTAAAAAATTGCTATATACCTTTCACTGTATCTTGGAGAGGAGAAGACATTTCCAATTCCATTCACTAAAATCAAACACACCATGGTTACTAAGATTGCAAGCCAGTGAACAATTTTAGTTTTAGTAGGAATGACTAGTTAAGGCAAGCCATAAAATTCAATGCCCATTTACAGTGAAATTTTACACAGCACTGTGGTTGCGTCCTGGGAGAATACTTTGTCTTAGAAATGTCTTCTGCATCATGGGATTAATGAGAAAGGCAGGATTGGATTCCTGAGATCTCAAATTTTCATGAATAAAAAATAATTTTTAATGGCTACATAAGCACAGAATATAACATGTAGCAGAAGAGACGTTAACAGTGTCTTATTGATACTCTCACTCCTTTTCCCCCCACACCATTTAATCTCTATCCTGTTCTTCCTTATTCCCTAACTCCTGACTCCTCTATCAGTACTTACTAGAAATAATGCTGTTCAAATAGTTTCATGTTGAAATTCCAAGGAAGCCTGGGTCAATAATCAGGCCTCTACCAGAGGATATGGACTCCTGTATTCCACTTCCATGATTGAATCAGAGAAGCAGAATGGCCTAAAGCATAGAGCATGGGCCACCTGGGTGTTAGGCAGGTGAATTCTAATCTTGCCTCCATCACTTGCTTGCTGTGAGGCCTTGGCAAGTTGCTTTGGTTTTCTCTGCCTCAGTTTACTCCCCTGTAAAATGGAGATGCAATACCTTTGCTTTCTTTCCACTTAGACTGTAAGAAGATGTAGAGGATGACTGGGGACAGTAACTATGTCTGACTTGATTAACTTGTATCTACTCCAGCACTTGCCACATAGTAGGCACTTAACTAATGCAACAATTATCTAATCCTGGCTCCACCACTCACCTGCTGTGTGACCTTGTAACCTTTCCCAGTGCTTTGAAAAGGACTTTGCACTCTATGCTTAATAAATATTGCATCTAATGCTTTAAAATTCTTGCTAAGAATGCACTTGTCAATTTTTCACTTCTATGACTTTCACCAAATTGCTCTCCAACTGGACTGTTTAAATTTATTTGGTTAGATGGCATCTTTATTGGGGGAAACTCCATTGCCTCCTAGAACTTGGAAAATACATGAAGGAGTGACTTCTAAAGTTGAGTTATATGAGTTTCTATTGTATAGCTTCATCACGACCCCTCCACTCTGAACTACTGAATGAAGCAATAAACAGAATGTGCTCAAAGTTCATGTTATTTTAAAATTGGCATATATTTTCCACCCTTTCCAGAAAAGAGACAGAATTACAAAAACTTAGTACATGGACAATTTGTATGACAAACTAAAATTTTTTTGAAGTTTATAACTGAGATACTTTGACAAATCTGCATGGGAAAAATTGGAATTATAACTGCAGTGCTTGATTTGACTCATACCACTATGATTAATCCCTCTCTCAAATTAGCAAAACAATTCTCAGTCATTCTCAAAAGAAAAAGGGGCAACACAGTGATTACTCATCCTGTGGCTGTGATTCATATTATAATAATTTTCTATTAAAAAGGAATTACTCAAATAAGATCTTTGAGGTTTCAAAGACTAGTAATTTCCTGCCTTTATTGAATAAAACCCACTGGCTTCCATAATGTGGCCTCTAAATTTTTGAGAAGCACCGTGGCCTAACAGAGCATGGACCTAGAAGTAAGGAGTATCTGGGTTCTAATTTCTGCTCCATGACTTGCCTGCTGTGTGACCTTGGGCAAGCCACTGAACTTCTCTGTGCCTCAGTTGCCGCATCTATCAAATGGGGATTAAGCCTGTGAACCTCACATGGGACACAGACTGTGTCCAACCTGACAAGCTTGTATCTATCCCAACACTTACTACAGTTCCTGGCATATAGTAAGCCCTTAAACACCTTTAAAAAAATGAGGATAATGGAAGAGTCTCAATTGTTCAAGTCCATCAGGGATTACTGGTTACTGGTGACAGAGTCTTCTTAAAGGTTGAAAATTTCATTGGTTCCTGGTTCTGTCTCATTTATAAGATTATTTGGACCCTAGGAAACTATATCTCCAGATGTTTTCAGCACCCTTTGTCTATGGACCATTCTTCATTAGCTATCTGGTATGAATTACTTAATGTAGATTCCTTATCAAGGCATTTCCTCTGTTATAAGTATTCTCTCCATTTTCAGAGAGTTCTGTGTCCCAAGGTAACCCGTGGCCAAACCAAAACACTAGGTAAACTGCTATCTGATCTAATCCAGTCCAAAAGGATTTTGAGGTCATGCTGGGTCTTCCACACTCCCCTGCTGAGCTCTGACTTGATTCAGCAGTTCTTACCATTCTGGTATCTATTAAGCACTTACAATGTGTCAAGCACTGTTCTAAGCACTGGGAAAGATACAGATTAATCTGGTTGGAAACAGTCCCAGCTCCGGTCCCACATGGAACTCACAGTCTAAGTAGGAGGGAGAACAGGTATTGATTCCCCATTTTATGGTTGAAGAGACTGAGGCAAAGATAAATAAAATAATTATTAATAGTACTACTACAAAGTGACTTACCCAAGGTCACACAGCAAGCAGTTAGAGCCAGGATTAGAACCCAGGATTTCTAACTCCCAGACCTGTGCTCTTTCCACTAGGATATGCTACTTCAATGAGGAGAATCCTAGGAATCCTTTGGGACTGAATTAAATTACATAGTAGTTTACTTAGATTTTTGGCTACAGTTTATCCACTAGCATTTTCTGGGGCCCCAATTTGCCAAGATGCACTTCTTGGTATTGTGTGAGAATGAGGGCAATGAATAGAAAATTGTCTAGCCACCTCTTTCTAATGGGTAAGCCCTGTAGATGACACACGTGCAGAAGGCAGAGGGCCATGTTGGCTGTGGGGGAAAGAGAGGGTATGAGCCAAGAAAAGTGATTTTCTTTTACCAGGCATGTGTTGACTGAAAGGTTACTCAGCTTGGTTCTCAACTCATTTCATAAAACTGAGACAAAATTTCCACAGAATGAAGAAGGCTGTGAAACACAGCTGAAAAGGCAGAGTTACATGGTACCTCTCAGAGGCAATCGGCCACCTATTATGTCCAAGTTTTGAAGTGGATTTAAAGATGATTGCTTCTGGTCATAGAGTTTTCAAATGAAGGACAGCAGAGTCCTTATTAACAGCAGAGTAGATCTACATATTTTTTTGGTAACTAATGATTATGGAGCAGGGTCTTGAGCTAGATTGCTACAACACATCTTTGGAGAGTGTCTGCAGTAACCAAGGTTCAGATCCTCTCAGGTATACTTCAGGCCCATAGAATTAAGAGAGATTTAGCATAATACATTATAAACTTAGGCAGATCATCTTGGGTATGCCATTTGTACTGTACATCAGTTGGCTGACCAAATTCAAATATTCTCATGAGAATATTCTGATTCTCCATGGCGCTTTCATGCACTTAACTGAATACAAGTTTTAGAAGTGACTTTCATCAAAAGTCAACAGTACAGGGCAAAAGAAATTGCTAGCAAAATTTTGGAGCAGAAATATTTTCAGCCTCTTTTTCCACTCACGAAATGAGGAATTTGAGATAGTGGTTTGTTTTGCTGATTGTACAACTCAGCTAAAATTCCTTCAGCTGAACCCTAACAAGCCAGCTTTGGTTTCTATGAAATTTCTTGTGACTCTTACTGACTGCAACAATCTCCTTGACTGACATAATTGACTCCTAAAGGGATAGGCCATTTTTTTTCTTCCCTAGAAGGACGAGGGTGACGATTCCTCTGCTTTTAAAATTGGACAATCTGTTTCTGTACTATTCTGTTGCCTGTGTGGTGCAGATATAGCACTAGCTGTCTTTATTTATGGAACTTTTATTTCCAAAGTTTAGCCTCATTCCACCTTGGCTCTTAAGGCTAATATCTGTAGCCTGGAAGCAGCACCTGTCTGCAGAGGGACTTAGGAAGACAGCATGATAGCTCTGGTTTGTGTGTCTTTCTGGAGTCCTTTCTAGGTTTGGGTAGCCCTTGATGGACTTCCACAAAATGTTGTATCTGACATTATTATGTAATGCTACATTGCCAGTGTAATTTATATAGCATCATGTGTGCCTTTATATCCAGTTTTCATTAGGGTCATCAATTAGAAACCTAAGGAAGACTGTGTTAAGTTTCAGAGTTTGAAACTTCTCAATCTAGCACAGGTGCACCCCCAATTCTGAACTACCACAATACATAAAATCCAGAGATCCGTAATGCAGCTACTGCTGACGTAGTCCAGGATTCGGAAATCTTGCCTGATGTGCATTGTCCTTGCACTTAGATCATTACCCTTTAAGCAACTGATATTCACCCCACAGCACTTATGAAGATATATTTAATTTGTTTTAATGTCTGTCTCCCATTCTAGACTGCAAGCTCCTTATGAGCAGGGAACATTTCTGCCAATTCTGCTACAGCCTCCCAAGCACTTAGTATAGTGTTCCTTACACAGTAAGCACTCTCTTAGTACAGTGCCTGGCACATGTACGTGCTTAACAAATACCATAATTATTAATACATATGATCGATAGATGTTGCATCCAATCACTTTAGGGAATTCAATTCCCCCACCCCACTTCTCCCATACCTCCCTGAACAAAACTGGAAACTGACATATCACTGTTAATATCTGAAAGCAACAGAGAATCAGAGTATATTTAAAGAGTCTGTCTAAATCCACCTAAAATGTTTGCCCATCTTGCTCACCCAGATTCTGGGCTGCTTTTGGAAGAAGTTGAGACACCCCCACTTCTCAGTAGCAGAGATGCTTGTTGTCATGGCTGCTTCTAAGGCTAGAAACCTAGCTCCATCACTGGCTAACATTTTCATATTTAAAAGTCTGAAATAATTTTCAAGAAAATAGAGGATTATTTGAAATAGTTTGAAGAAGAGGTTGACAGAGAGAGTTCAAATCTGTGCAGAGATGTTCAGAAAGAACTGTCTTACTTCTGGTTGCTTTATGAAGGAAAGAAGGTTTTGTTCAAACCTAAATTGGGCAAATTTTCATTAAGGTGGAAAAACCACAGTCATAGTCAACAGAACAAATTTCTTTGCAGATTTCTGCAATAAAAATAATTATATCAGAGCTCCTTGTTTAGTTAATGTAGTGACAATGTGGTTCAAGCTACTTTAATAGAAAATGAATGATAGTTTAATGATGTTTAATTGTTTAGACTATTGAACACTAAGTAATTCCATATTATTTTTCCAGATGTTCTGAAATGGAGTCCAATTATATGTAAGTCTGTGGGAAAATGTACTCCATGATACAGCCACTCATGGCACATTCACATTTTCAAGGAGCATATTACCACTGTCTTAGATTCATAGTTTAGGGATAACGTTCAAATAACAACAAGGATCCACTTGGGAAAGAGGAATAAGAAGTCAAGCGTTCCATCAATTTGACAATGAACGAATAAAGGCCTCAACTGTGATGGTCACCTTGGCTACCGCCTTGGACCCTGAGCACAAGAAGCCTGAAATTCTGTTCTTCAAGGCCAACAGCTTTTATTTTGTATATACCCCTGTTATCATCTATGCTGATTTTGTATTTTTATTGTTTTACCTCTTCCTTATGTGTCTGTTGCCAGGCCTTCTTCCTCCTTTTTATTTGAGTGCAACTTGAAGGCCAGAGACCCGTCTATTCTTTCTCAGGGCTTAGTGCACAGTAAGCGCTTAATAAATTTTTTTTTGTATTTTTATTGTTTTACCTGCTTCTTATGTGTCTATTGCCAGGCCTTCTTCCTCCCTTTGAAGGCCAGAGACCTGTCTATTCTTTCTCAGGGCTTAGCACACAGTAAGTGCTTAATAAATATGATTACTACTAAACAGATGTCAAGCACCAGATGGCTTGGGGTTAGGGGGTGGGGGGAGAAAGCAGGGGGAAGGGTTACCCCAGCCTTGATGACTGATCACAAATAAGCCTCTGTTCCTTGGCAGTTTATTTACATAATGAATCAGTATTTACTGAGTATTTACTGGGTTCTTACTGAGCACTTCTTGTGTGCATAGCACTGTAGTGTAGAAAGTACAATATAATAGAATTGGTACATATTATACTTGCCTCAAGAAGCTTACAGTATTCAGTTTTTAAAAATATTTTTCAGACTTTTTTTAGTATTTAGGGTTTCCCTTTTAAAAAATGTCTCTAAGGAGTAGTGTCTTTCAAGCATGTTTGCTTCTTTAAAGTACTGGAAATATATTTTAGGGAGATTTCTATGCCATCTTGGAATACACAGGCATGGCAGATTCTTTTGTACTTCATCACATTTTAAATATTTAAGCAAATGATTACATCTTAAATCCCAAACTTCAGTGATATACATCTTTGCCTTGAACATCGGGTTTCTTTATTTTTCAAGCAATTCATACATTTCCCTTGGAGAGGTAATTCCTTGTTTTCAATGACAATTAGAGCTATCTGTAATAAAATACCCAATACTTTTAAAAAGACACCTTCATTAACTAAACTGCTATAGAAATTAAGAAAAATACTCCAATATTGAGATTCTACTTTAAAATCCAGATATCAAACATAATTTATCACATAATCATGAGTGGGCTATCTTCCTCCCTTCCCTTCCCTCACTGGGGGAGAAAGCATTTATATAATTTAATCTTTCCCAAGAGGAAAAGGGGAGTTGAAAGATGTGCTGAATGATAGATTGGTGAGATGACTTCTTTGATCCCAAAGTTTGCTTTATAAAATCAAGAGACTTTCATTAGCAGAGGGTTTCTAATTTTTTTTCTCCCTGAATCAGTCCTGATATTGTGCGGTTCAGAAAAGAAAATCTACACCAATTTGGAAGACAGGGATGAAGAGAAAAATCAGCTGTATGTTGTGCCTGTACGCCTGTGAAT
The DNA here is from genome assembly GCF_015852505.1 of Tachyglossus aculeatus. Classification (NCBI taxonomy): domain Eukaryota; kingdom Metazoa; phylum Chordata; class Mammalia; order Monotremata; family Tachyglossidae; genus Tachyglossus; species Tachyglossus aculeatus. The sequence goes on from NW_024044828.1 coordinate 7,467,155, forward strand.
ATGTGAGCTATATAGGTTTTTATGATTGTAAACGATATATAATACAAGCATGCTAGTTTTAAAATAGACATTTTAAATAATCAAACACCTATGATTCCTAACAAAAACCGAATACTGTTTAAAATTTGGGTAAAATGGCAATATCTCCATCACACCTGTTTGTCCTAGATGAAGAAAGGTGCACCTTTAGAACATTTATAACACTGAGAGGTGGCTGACAATTACTCGCACCTGCAAGAAGGATCTCTCGTGTACTTTGCCCTGACGCTCCCTGTTGCAAAATCAATAAAAGCAAGTGCGGTAGGCAGAGCACCTTTGACATGCTGAAATTGTAAAGGAAACCTAATCTGGGCAGATTGCTGGAATACAGTTGTAATTGATTGCTGCTGTTGACTTTCTGGTCCAGCCATAGGCAGGAGTGGATTTTTAATTAAATAAATAGCTGGGTCTATAGGCAGGTGTGCCAGAGCCAGCAGCTTGCCCAGGGACTTGATTTGCAGCAGTTGCTTGGCAACAAAACACAGACACAGTATCCACACAACAGCTGTACCCTAGGTACTGGGAACAGAAACTCACTCCTTAGAGAATGGCCCCAACAACAACAGCAAAAAATTACATGTTTACAGAAAGCACCTTACCAAACCCTGAAATCAAGACAATGTGTGTCAAAAGTAGTGCAGATTTATCTGGTGATGTCGGCATAAACCTGCATTTGGGAAGACTACCCACACAAAGATGGTCATGAAATTATTAAAATGCTGTACTTTTAAATTGGGACTTTTCAATTATCACTTCAACTCTCAAGTCCTCCAGGGTGCTGGTTATGAAAGCATCAGGTGAACCTTACTACAGAGCTTGACAATTTCATTCTAATGCTTTTGGGGCCACTTGTTCTGAGGTTCATATTTGATATTTTATTTAAAATTAAGGTCTGCCACCTCTGGCTTATGTCAGTGTTGGCGCTGTTCTTGTAATAATCATCTTTCAAAGTCCAAGTATTTCTAGTTCACATGAAATCACAATCCTCTAAGAAGATGATTAGGCCAGTTCATGTTCAGTGGCCTCTCCAGTACCCTCAATGTAGAAAAGAATCAGAGGGTTCCAGGGTTCTATGACTGGTGAGGATCAATACCTTGATACCAGACCAAACCAGCCTTCAGGAATCAATCGATATTTATTGAGCAATGTACTAAGCGCTTGGAAGAGTACAATACAACAGAATTAGCAGACATGCTCCCTGCCCATAACAAATTTACAGTCTAGTGGGGGAGACATATTAATATGAATAAATAATTTATAATATTTAATTTAAAGATATTTACATAAGTGCTGCCAGGTTGGTGATGCAGTGAATTTCAGAGGACTTAGAAAAGCAGCATGGCCAAATAGAAAGAACACTGTCCTGGGAGTCAGAACACCTGGTTCCTAATCTGGTCTGCCACTTGTTTGTTGGTGAAATCATTTAACTTCCCTATGTCAGTTTTCTTGCCTACAAAAACAGGGATTAAAAAAGTCTAGTCTTTTTTCCTCTTATACTGCGAGCCCCATATGGGGCAGGGACTGTTGTCTGATCTGATTATTCTGTGTCAATACTAGTACTTAAAATGGTGTCTGGCACAGAGAAAGTGCTTAGGAAATACCACAAAAGTATTATTGGAACCAATGGTAAAAAATACTGTTGACAGTCAAGATGAACACAAAATTTAAAAGGAAATTGTTTCCTGAAGAGTGATCTGTTTTATCTGCAATCAAGATTGTGGCAATAATAGCCACAGTATAGCTAAATCACAGAAAATGCAAGAGTACAGAATTAATGTTTACACTATGCTATCATTTATACTTCTAATTTCTGGAAAAACATTTTCTTACTTTCTCAAATAGCATCACTTCTTAACTCAAACAATAAAATGATCTCTCCCAGGATGCTATTTAGGCATTAAAATAAACCCATTCTTTTATCAGTCAGGGAAGCAGCATGGCCTAGCGAAAAGAGCATGGGCCCAGGAGTCAAAGGACCTGGGTTCTAATCCTGACTCTACCATTTGCCTGCTGTGTGACCTTGGGCAAATCTCCTAACTTCTCTGAGTCTTTACAGATGAGGATCTGTAAAGTGGAGATTCAATACCTGTTCTTTCTCCCACTTGGAAAGTGAGCCCCAAGAAGGACAGGGACTGTATCTGACCTAATTTTCTTGTATCTACTCCAGGCACTTAGTACGGTACCTGGCACTTAGTAAATACTTAACAGAAATCATTATTACTATTAATACTCTCCAATGAGAGCCCAAACCTAGAAAGAATCTTTCTAGACAGGCTACTGAAGAATATTAACTGTGCACAACTTGAATCACAAGGAGGTTTTACACCAAATTATAGCAGTCCCCATGTGGAGCAAAAATATAAGAACCCCCAACTTGCATTGGCAGACCACATAATAGCATCTGACACCATGAACAGACACAGAAGCAGGCGGCTACTAAGTAAACTCGGCTGTCTTGAAGTTCACTAAGAGCCTTAGGTAACTCATGATGTTATAATCCATCATGCTGGAGTGAAGGTGTCATGCCTGAGCCTTTCTGTTCATCCACAAGGGTAGAACCAGGCTTTACTGAGGTTGACCTAATTATGTTTATGCTACTAGTAATAACTGTGGTATTTGTTTAGGACTTACTAGGTACCAAGCACTGCAGTAGACGAGTTAAGGTCAGATTAAGTCCTTGTCCCAAACTGGACCCGCAGTGAAAGGGGGAGGGAGAATGGGCATTTATTCCCCTTTTTACTGATGAGGAAAATGAGATAAAGAGAGGTTAAGCGGCTTGCCCAAGATTAAATAACAGAACAGAGAGTAGAACCTCTGACTCCTAGACCTGTGCTGTTCTACTATGCTATGCTGTTTCTCTAAATGCACATTCAACCTGCGTACCATTCATGAGGATCTAGTGAAGGATCTGGAAACCTTTGATTTCCTAGAAATTCTTCCTATTTAGTTTACAAAGATCATCAAAAGTTAAAGGTAGCTATCCCAGTGCAATAGGCTGCATGTTTTATTCCATACGCAGCAAAGCAGTGTGGCTCAGTGGAAAGACCACGGTCTTGGGAGTCAGAGGTCATGGGTTCTAATCCCAGCTCCACCACTTGTCAGCTGTGTGTCTTTGGGCAAGTCACTTAACTTCTCTGTGCCTCAGTTACCTCATCTGTAAAATGGGGATTAAAACTGTGAGCCCCACATGGGACAACCTGATCACCTTGTAACCTCCCCAGTACTTAGAACACTGTCTTGCACATAGTAAGTGCTTAACAAATGCCATCATTATTATTATATGCAGATGATTATGCTGGTGAAATGGACAAACAAGAACCCATACGGATGGCTATAAATCATCAATTATGATTCTATTCTATTGTTGGCTAAATTGTGCATAAAACTTCCACCAAAAAAACCCACATAAAATTACAAGATAAAAGGAAAGATTATGAATTTGTTTAAGTGTAATACTCATGGTACCTTACCACTGGTAAAATAGTTGGTGAGTCGTGGATTGAGAGGAGAAAGGAAATATGAATCTTAACCTACTTAATCTACTCTCTGTACCTCAATCTTGACTAACCCACCATCAACCCCTTGCCTATCTTCCCTCCTTCCTGGAGCTCCCTCTGTCTTCATATCCAACAGTCTATCACCATCCCCATTTCCTTTCTAGAATCATATCTCCTCCAAGCAGCTTTCCCTAAGCTGTCAGTTCTCCTATCTTCCCTCCGTTCACCATCAACTCTTCATTTATTCAATCATATTTATTGAGCGCTTACTGCGTGCAGAGCACAGTATTAAGAGTTTGGAAGTACAATTCAGCAATTAAGAGAGATAATCCCTGCCCACACCAGGCTTATAGTTTAAAAGGGGTGGGGGGGGAAACTATGCACTTAGGTGTGCACCACTTAAACACACCCCAGCCCCACAGCACTTATGAAAATGCAGTATTACAACATTTTCTCTATTCATAATCTATTTTAACATCAGTCTCCTCCTGTAGACTATAAGCTCCTTGAGGGCAGGGATTGTGATTCCAAAACTATAATATTGTACTTTACCAGGCACTCAATAAATGCCATTGTTTGACTGATCTTCAAAAACACATTTGCTCTTTGGAAGAAGGCCATGTTAATCAAAGGTAGTATAGTGCTTCTTAGTGAGAAGCAGTATGGTCTAGTGGCTAGAGCACAGGCCCAGGAGTCAGAAGGACCTAGATTCTAATTCTGGTTCACCAGTTTTTTGCAGTGGTAACTTGGACAATTCACTTCACTGGTCTGTGACTCAGTTACGTTTTCATTCATTCAATTGTATTTACTGAGCACTTACTGTGTGCAGAGCACTGTACTAAGCATTTGGGAAGTACAAGTTGGCAACACATAGAGACGGTCCCTACCCAACAACGGGCTCACAGTCTAGAAGGGACCATTTTACCTGATCTGTAAAACGGGGATGAAGCCTGTGAGCCTCATGTGGGACATGGACTATGTACAACCTGATTAGCTAGTATCTAACCCAGTCTTATTACAGTGCCCGGCACATAGTAAGTGCTTAACAAATACTATAACGATACATATATATGTAGAAACAGGACCAGGTTCTGCTTATATTTGAACATAAGTCCCATCAGCTTTAATCTTCTTTTTGCAAAGGTAAGTTTCCAAAATTAATTCCTCTAATTATCCTAATCTGTATCAGCTTTACTATAGACCTGTGAAGAATTGGCAACCAGTATACATTTCATGATTATATTTCAAATGCCATGTTCCGAACTGCATTTTCCGATTGTAGCAAATTAAGAATGATTGGAAGCTGGATGGATTATCTCATATATTTTCAGAATTATTGTTTATATCATGCCTTCTACTGCTCAGATACTACAGAAATACTTGTAATAATGCCTAAGTGATGCTTGTATCTCTTTTGAGCCTTGGAATTTGGCATTTACCTTTTATTATACTGGCAGAGGCTCATAGGATTCAGAAAGTGGTAGCAATTTGCTGCAGTAGAATTCTCCTGCTTCAGTGTTTGAAAGATGATGGGACAACTCTACTGTTCAGAGTCCCTGGTAGCAGTTAGTCTCTAAACAATATCACTCACAGCCCTATAATGAGTCAGAGAACATCTACCTCAGAGAGGATGAAGTATGGGATGATTTCAAATAGATTCTTCTAGTTGCTATGCGGAATTTTGTGGTGATTCATGCGAGGGACTGGGGAGTCCCTTGGAAGGAGAGTAGAAAGTTCAGTGGGAAAGGGAGAGTGAGAGAGGTGTCTGATCCAAGTTCATACCTTCCTGTTGTCCTTAAGGCCTCTGACAGATTTCTTCTCAACATGGAGGGGATCTTGGTATTTCAAAACAACAGAGATAAGTGGGTAGAAGGGATAGGCCAATGGGGATCCTGAAGGGATGGCATTCTGAAAGCTCAGGTGGCACAAAACTATTGGTCTTTGGCCCAGGGGTTAACACAATACAGCCATTTCACTGAAAATGCTGATTTTCCATTTCTACTCTCATTAGTTACACCTCTGTGTACATGTTTATAAATTCTATATTATAAATTCTTTCTTTATATTACCGACTGTCTATCTCTCTAGTCTGTAAAGTCGTTCTGAACAGTAAATGTGTCTACCAACTCTATTGTACTGAATGGTCCCAAGTGCTTAGTACAGTGCTCTGCTCACAGTAATCGCTCTTTATGTATCACTGACTGTCTGACTGAGAGCCTGCAGTAAAGAGCCTGACTCTGAAAGGAAATGCGTGTATATATGTTCATTCATTCTATCACATTCATTGAGTGCTTACTGTGTGCAGAGTACTAAGTGCTTGGAAAGTACAATTCCCAACTTGGAAAGTACAATTCCCAAGTATATACTGGTATTTTGTTAAGCTCTTACTATACTGTATTAATAATTCTAATCTATTTTATTGTTCTAATCTTTTTTGGGAGGGTATTTAGCTCTTTCATTCATTCATTCAATCATATTTATTGAGTGCTTACTGTGTGCAGAGCATTGTACTAAGCAGTTGGGAAAGTACAATACAATGATAAACAGACACATTCCCTGCCTACAACAAGCTTACTGTCTGGGGAGGGGGGGAAAACAGACATCAATAAAAATAAATTACAGATATGTACATAAGTGCTGTGGGGCTTGGGGGGGCTTAGTGCGGGGTTGGAACAAAGGGAGCAAGTCAGGGCAACACAGAAGGAAATGGGAGAGAAGAGGTAAAGGGAGTGCCTAATCTGGGATGGCCTCTTAGAGGTTATGTGCCTTTAGTAAGGCTTTGAAGTCAGGGAGAGAATAATTGTCTGTTGGAGTAGAGGAGGGAGGGCATCTCAGGCCAGAGGCAAGATGTGAGCCTGCGGGTCAGTAGTTAGACAAGTGAGACTGAGGCACAGTCAGAAGGTTAGTACTTAAGGAGCAAAGTGTGTGGGCTGCCTTGTAGATAGCATGCTCCCTTTGCCCTATCCCCCCTCCTCACTCCACAACACTTGTGTACATATGTACATATCTATAATTCTATTCATTTACATTAATACCTATTTACTTGTCTTGATGTATATACATCTATAATTCTATTTATATTGATGCCTGTTTACTTGTTTTGATGTCTGTCTCCTCCCTTCTAGACCATAAGCCTATTGTGGGCAGGGATTGTCTCTCCATTGCTAATTGTACTTTCCAAGTGCTTGGTACAGTGCATTGCACACAGTAGGTGCTCCAGGCTGACGAAAGGATTGTGTGTCTCTTTAGAAGACAGTGGTATTCAATAGGTAGCATGCAGGTCTGAGGATCCTGAAGACCCTGTCACTACCCTACTGGGGGTGGGGGCACAGTTCAAGTCACTTATAATAATAATAACAATGGCATTTATTAAGCGCTTACTATGTGCAACGCACTGTTCTAAGTGCTGGGGAGGTTACAGGTGAGTAAGGTGAGTGAATCATTCACTGTGATTCCAGAGACTGTGTCCAACCTAATTATCTCATAATTACCTCATCTTAGAATAGTGCTTGGTACACAGCAGTGGCTTAACAAATGCTACTATTGAGTAACTTATTGTCATCCATTTTCTTCACATGTCCCATGCAGAGGGATTGGATTTAGGTGAGTGTAATTTCAATGCTAAGTGAGAGACTTTGTTCCAGAACTTTTTTTTTTAAATGGAATTTGTTAAGTGCTTACTATGTGCCAGGCACTGTTCTAAGTGATGGGGTAGATACAAGCAAATCAGGTTGGACATAGTCCATGTCCCACATGGAGCTCACTGTCTTAATCCCCATTTTACAGATTAGGTAAATGAGGCACAGACAAGTTAAGTGACTTGCCCAAGGTCACACAGCAGACAAGTGGCAGAGCCATGATTAGAATCCAGGTCCTTCTGACTCCCGAGCCCATGCTTTATGCACTAGACCACACTGTTTTTTTGGTGGAAACTTTATTTCTGGAAAAGAGAAGTTAGAGGCCTTAATAGCCAAGAGCAGAGGGTTTTTATCTAGATTCCCAGGTTAAATAAGAGAGAGAAATACTGGCCTGGTCATACTGCAGAGATTGCAAAGACCAGCTGCCTCCCTCTACAAAGAGAAAATTAGTCTCAAACATTTTAAATTTTCGCAGTGTTTTCTCCCCAGTGCATTTTCCTGGCGATGGGCATGCTCCATTTGAAAATAGGAACCAAACCATATTTCAATGAAGGATTGCTATTCAGACTGAGAGAAGCAGTCAAAGGCATGGAATTTTCAAAAAATGTCTCTCCTGTGAGAGTTGTGGAATCTCCTTTGGCTTTGATCTGGTTTGCAAGTACTTAAGAAGGATTTTAAGCCAAGGGGCAAAGGAAAGAGAAAGAGTTTCAAACTCACCATGGACCAGGCAGGCTCAGAGGTGCCAAAACAAACACTTTGACTACTCCAAAAAGGAAATTCAGCCTCAGACCCTGCAGGGGAAGTAGCACGGCCTAGTTGAATGAGGCTGGTTCTGGGAGTTAAGGGGCCTGGGTTTTAATCCCAACTCCAGCCTTTTTTTAAATGGTACTCATTAAACCCTTACTATGTCTCAAGCACTGTTCTAAGTTCTGGGGTAGATATAAGTTCATCGGGCTGAATACAGTCTTTGTCCCACATGCAGTTCACAATTTAAATCAATCATATTTATTGAGCGCTTACTATGTGCAGAGCACTGTACTAAGCGCTTGGGAAGTACAAATTGGCAACATATAGAGACAGTCCCTACCCAACATTGGGCTCACAGTCTAAAACAGGAGGGAGAACAGGTACTGAATCCCCAATTTTGTAGTTGAGTAAACTGTGGCAAAGAGAAGTTAAGTGACTTGATCAAAATCATACAGCAGGGAAGTGGCAGAGCTGGGCTGACTGCTGTGTGATCTTGGGCAAGTCACTGAACTTCTGATTAACTTGTACCTACCCAACTGATCTTCCTCACCTTCCCCCCCCCCCCCCCACCACAGCACTTATGTATATATCTATAATTCTATTTATTTATATTGATGCCTATTTACTTGTTTTGATGTCTGTATTCCTCCTCTAGACTGTAAGCCCATGAGCAGGAATTGTCTCTCTCTATTGCTGTATTGTACCTTCCAAGCGCTTAGTACAGTGTTCTGCACAGTAAGTGCTCAATAAATAATAATACTAATGATGGCATTTGTTAAGCATGTACTATGTGCAAAGCATTGTTCTAAGCGCTGATACAAGGTGATCAGGTTGTCCCATGTGGGACTCACAATCGTAATCCCCATTTTACAGATGAGGTAACTGAGGCTCAGATAAGTTAAGCGACTTGCCCAAGGTCACACAGCAGACATGTGGCAGAGCCAGGATTCAAACCCATGAACTCTGACTCCCAAACCTGGGCTCTTTCCACTGACCCACGCTGCTTCTCTACTTCTTCTCAATAAATATGACTGAATGAATGAATTAAAATGGTGCTTCACAGATTCCATAAAAATAACATAAAAAAGTGCACCTTCTTCAATTCTGGAACCTGCAGGAGTGATCTTTGTGGTGGTCCCAAATTTGATGGCTTTCCTTGATTATATTGCATTGAACTTTCCCAAGTGCTTAAGTTCTCTGTACACAGTAAACAATCAATAACACGGATTGGCAACAATTCTGAAAGAAGAATTCAAGTTATTCAGAGAATATGTGGATTATTTTCAGGCATTGACAATCAAGCCCAGCAGGTGGACAAACGAGAGGGAAAATTTGCGTTTTCAAAGGTCTCATCATGGATGAGTCAAAATTTAGCTTTTCTCTTTGCATAAACTCCCTTTAACAACACAAACTCCCACATTCCTGTGAGGCAGTGGCTATGTTTGGTTCTCTGGTTATTTATGTCCTTTCCTCTTTGTTACCAGGGTAATGGCAGTAGGACGGCAAACACTGGAGGTGGTATGATTGGCTATGCTGCCGGGCTCAGTCTCCAAGGGGAAGAACTATAAATAGCCAAGAGTGGGGTGGGATGCAGGCAGTTTATATGCTGAAAAATGTCATGGACACGCACTGATTAAACGAATGGATTGGTGTTGATTAGCCAAATTGGGGAGTCAATTGTTGAAAATGCAATTTTCTTTTAGACAATTCCAGGAGTGGCAAAAACTTATCAGCTCTACCTTCAATCATAATTATTGAGCACTTACTGTATGCAGAGAACTGTGGTAAGTGCTTGGGAGAGTAATAACAACATGATGGCATTTGTTAAGTGCTTACTTTGTGCCAAGTACAATTCTAAGTGCTGGGGAGCATACAAGGTAATCAGGTTGTCCCACATGGGGCTCACAGTCTTAATCCCCATTTTACAGATGAGGTAGCTGTGGCACAGAGAAGTTAAATGACTTTCCCAAAGTCACCCAGCTGACTAGTGGTGAAGCTAGGATTAGAACCCATGACCTCTGACTTCCAAGCCCATGCTCTTTCCCCTGAGCATGGTACATAATAGAATGTAGTACAATAAAATATAGAGAAGCAGCATGATCCAGTGAATAGAAAGTAGGCCCGGGAATCAGAAGGTTCTAGGTTCTAATCTTGGCTCTGCTACATGTTTACTGTGTGACCCTGGGCAAGTCACAACTTCTCTGTGCCTCAGTTACCTAATCTGTAAAATGGAAATTAAGACCATGGGACAGGTTCTGTGTCAACCTGATTATCTTATATCTACCCCAGCAATTGGTACAGTTCCTGGCAAATTGTGAGCACTTACATACTGGGGAAAAAAACCACAATGTAACAGGGTTGGTAGATACATTCCCTGCTTTCATAAAATATACAATGCTAAGTGGGGCTATAACTTTGAGAGATTATCCAGAAACACCTGGTCATGTAACACAATTCAAATCCAACCATCTCTGGTTGGCAGAGGGACAGAAGTATGTTCTTCCAACTAGTGAAGCTGAACTAAAACAGTGCCCAAGGCATCTGGAAGGCTTGAGAGCTCCTTTCTACTCCTTGGGGGTTAACAAATCTACGGTTCCTGGAAGAATAATTTCTGAACATGTAGCATGACCAATCACAACTTCAAATGTCTGGAAAAGAAGAATATGAGAAAAATGGATAGCAGGAGGAGACCCAAGAGACAGCAGTATGGAAAATAGAAAGGGGGCACACAAGCAGAGAGGGCATTTAAAAAAAAAAAATTAAAAGGTTTAAACAACATAATGTGGCAATAGACCGTTGCAACAGTCAGACCAGATTGGCATGTAGCAATCAGGAGAGGGATTGCTCTCAAAGACTTTCCAAAATTCAGAATACTGAAGGGCAGGTTTGCTAATTGAGAAAGGTTTGGGACAAACGCAATAGTTCAGGAAAGATTCATCTTCAAGTAAAAACATTGTGGGAAGTGAATGTTAGACTGAAAGCTCCTTGAGGGAAGGGATGATATCTACCACCTATATAGAGAAGCAGCATGGCTTAGTGGAAAGAACATGAGTTTGGGAGTCAGAGGATGTAGATTCTAATCCCGGCTCTGCCACTTGTCTGCTCTGTGACCTTGGGCAAGCCACTTAACTTCTCTATGCCTCAGTTACCTCATCTGTTAAATGGGGATTAAGACTATGAGCCCCACGTGGGACAACCTAATTAACCTTGTATCTACCCCAGAGCTTAGAACAGTGCTTATACATAGTAAGCGCTTAAATAGCATAATAACTATGATTATTATACCCTCCCAAGTGCTTAGCATTGTACGCTGCACAAAGTTAATGCCCAAGAAATATCAAAAATTGAATGTCATCATTGTCTTGGCCTTTTCTGACACAATTTTACGTATCAATAGGATTTCGCCTTCAATACCAACTTCTTCCAAAATGAAAGACTATTAGATATACATATTTGTATGCAGGGGTGTGTGTGTGTGCGCTTTCACATGCTCAATCATCTGCACTCTACATGATGTACATTCTGGAAGGGAGATGACCTAATATGTTTCATAAGTGAACTAACTAAGGTTAAATAACAAGATGTACTAGTACAACTTAAAAGAGAATCACCACCTAAGTCTCAAAGATGCCATTCCCTAAAATGTCTAGTAATAAATTAGGCTTCGCAAAATTGTTCCTTAAGTTCATTATAACTTCTAGCCTTCCTTCTCCTTAACCTGAATTGACACCCAGTTCACAGGGATTTTAACCCTAAAACGGTATGTGGCCTCATTACCACCAGGAAAGTATTGAATACAGATTGTGCTGCTGATCTCATCCTTAGAAATGAGATTCTACACCATCAGAGGAGGTGATGGAGAGAGGACCTCTCTCTTCACTCAGAAAGGCCATCTCCAAGCCCTCACAATAATGACACAACCGATTCCATTTGGTCCATAGATACTAGAGTTAAAGGGAAGCTTTTTTTGTTTTATTCTTGACTCCAAAGCAGTGGAAGTCCAATAGTCAGCAAAGCAAGGCAAAGATTGTATGCACCCATGCCTCCAGGAAATATGCATGTCTCCACCCCTCCCCAATGATGTGTCTACATTCCCCTCCCCAAAATTGCCAAGGAACACACATTTGAGAGAGAAGCAGTGATAAGGATAGGAACTGAATGGGATTCATGCTATTGGAATAGTGCAGACATCCTCCTTGAGATGGCGGGTCTGGGATGAATGCTCTTTTTGGCCAGTTGCTGAAGGGGTCCTTCCTTAGGGCTTTTAATTTTGGAATGGTCAATTTAGATGGAATCCTGGAGAACCACTCTAATTTCAAGTCTGTTTAATCGACAAATAGCTTATGTTTGACAGAGTCACCATTGTTATCAATGGACTTTTAAAAGCTTTCTTTCCACTGGACCACATTTAAACCTCACAAGTCTGAAAGTGGAAATAAAATGGATCTTCCCAAATGGTTTCATGCAGATTATTAGTTATAGCATTTAAGTTATGGTAGTTCTTTAAAGACATAAAAATAAGTTGTGCGTGAGAAATACTCCTGCTCTAATCCCCCATTAAATCTTGTCACAACAGTATTATTCACGTTTACTAAATGATTTTGGAGTCTTTACAAGCACATCCATTTTAGTGACATTACTTCTACTCTTTAAAATTTTCTTCAAAGTAAACTCATTTCAGTTACATCCATTTGCATATAAAACCAAACCCACTACATGATATTTCCACTGGAAGTATACCATTAGAGACTGGAGGCTATTAAAGTGTAATCTTATGTAATATTTATATCATGCAAAGCACTGTAGTCACATCAGACAAAATAAAGTAAAATCATTAAAAGCAAAGAAAATGCACTTTTTTTTGTAATTACTCCTCTTAGGTTGAATCATAGGACTGCAATGTGGGAACCACTCTTTAATAAAAGGTTAAAAGGATGAATTCAGTTGAAAGACCAATTACTGAAGCCCATTTTCCTGTCCCTTTCCTCCAATTATCTCTCTCTCTTGGCTACTGGCTGATATTGTGCCATTCATCTTATGGCAAGGGAGGCGGGCATCAATTTGAGGACAGATGGAAGTCATAGCCTTGTATAAATATGCCAACATCTTCCTCTTCCAAGACGAATTGGTTGGAGCTGTCATCAGTACCACCAGAGAAGGCTAAAAATGTGTCCCAATTGGTAGAATTGAAACTGCAATAATTGGAGATAGCCAAATGCATTCCTTGGAGATGAGGAAAACTACATCAATGATATCCTTTTGATTACTGGTCTACCCAGCCAGATAGGAGTATGACAGCTGTCTATAGCATTTCTTCCACTATTAAAATCTTCTCATAAGCCATGAATTTTAACTCCAACTCATCGGAGCATAAGTACAGGGCATTAGCAATCAACTACTGGGTTATACCAATGATCTATTCAGCTCAGTGTCTTGCCTCTTACAGTGACAACAGGCTGTTTGGAGGAGCTCTGTGATGTTGGTCACCTTCTTTGATATATTTCCTCATGGCTAGGAATGTCCACTTGAGAATGTACTACAGTAACTTTCCCTTTAAAACAGATGATGAACTGCTCCTCTGTGAATTTATCCAAACTGAAGCAGCATGGTTAAGTGGATGGGGCAAAGCCCTGAGAGTCCAAAGGATCTGGGTTCTAATCCTTGCTCGGCCACTTGTCTGCTGTGTGACTTTGGGCAATTTGATTAACTTCTCCCATGTCCTTTCCCATGTATGCATGTCATATCTCGACACTCATGCTTACTTCAGTGCAGTCAATAGTAATTACTGAGCATCTGATGAAGGCAGAGCTCTAAATTCTGGGAGAGAACTTAGCATAAGAGAGTACCACGTAGGAGAAACTGGTCCTTAAGAAAGTCTACAAAGACAGTTTATTTTATTATTTTGCCACAACTGCTTAGTTACGTTATGTGAATTATTTACACTCAGAAGAACATCTTGATACCTCATATCCAGTAGAAAAAAATTAAAAACACTTAATCCAGTTAAAATTGGTTAAAATTAATTAACAGCATGGAACACAGCTAGGTAGAATGAAGACTTGGCTAGATAATATTAAAAGGCCTTAATAATTGCAAAAATCTATGATCACTGAATGGTGTCATTATTTTTCAAAATTAAATCTGAAAATGATGAATTTCACTGATATAAATTATTTCTTAGAAAAAGTCATAAGCCCCAGGTCCAATAGGATGCAGGCACTTAAAAATATCAAATAAGGAAATACATCACAAAAAATGAGTATACAATTTTAGTTATTTTTGGATCTTGATAAGTGGAAGCAGCTGTTAAGAATGCAATGATACTCACTTCATCATTAATTATATGTAAGCTCCTTGGGCAGGGGATGTGTCTGTTATATTGTGCTCTCCCTAGCGCTTAGTACAGTGCTCTGCACACAGTGAGCACTAAAATACAATTGAAATAATTTATTGAGCATTTACTATGTGCAGAACACTGTACTTTGCACTTGGGAGAGGACAATGCAATGGAGTTGGCAGACAAATTTCCCCACACATAATGATCTTACAGTGTAGGGGAAGTGACAGAAATATAAATAACTTCTAAAAGATAAAGATATTATATAATTTTAAAAATATCACTGGGTAATGCCCTTTTGAGAGGTAAGAGGTATTACCTTTATTAAGAAAAGTGCTTGGCACATAGTAAATGCTTAATACCATTATTATTATTAATTATGCCCTCTTTTCCCTGTGCCCTTCTCCCTTTGGTGTCATCTAATGCATTTGCATCTGTGGCCTTTGGGCATTTGATATTTGCCGTCATCTCAACCCCATAACACTTATGCATATGTCAATACATTATATAATATAAATTATTTATTTATAGTAATATTGGTCTCCACCTCTAGACTGTAAGATTGTTGGGGCAAGCAATGTGTCTGCCAACTCTGTTGTATTCTCCTAAGTGTAAAGTACAGTGCTCCACATGTAGTAACTGCTCAGTAAATACCACTGATGATATTCATGATGATACTGTGAGCCCTACTCTTTAGACACACTTAAAGAAGGAAATTCTTAGGTCTCAAAGGAATATCGTGAGGTCTACTGGGACTGATTGGAGTGAAAGTTAGGAATATTAGATGATTCTATCAACCACTTATTGAGGGCTTATTACAGGCAGAGCACTTGCCACCTCTCAACTTTCATATAGAGGCAAAATTTACACAATTCCTCTAATCTTTCTGTTGCTACTGTTGAATACAGAGTACCGAGCTGCATGATAATTGCCCTGACCCAGAAATACCATTTCTTATAACATTAATTATGATTGTTTCACTTGTTTTGCCTTAATATGCACCAAGCACTGGGTTAAGCCCTGGAGTAGATACAGTAAAATTAGATTGGACACACAGGAAAGGACACGAAGGAAAAGCCTTTTTAGTCTCCAACTTTTCTCAGGTTTCTGAAAAGTTTCATCATGCCCTATCTACTTTGTTTGCAGTAGTAATTCAGCATTCTGTTTCCTATGTAGGGTCAGTATAAACTTTTAAAACAGCAAATTTTTCCTTCAGATCTAAAACACATTCTCAATTTCCCAATTTCTGGATGGTCCTTGAATTCTCCCAATAGCATCAGCAGGCCTCTAAGGAGAGTCCTTTGATATTTTTAATTTGATAGCCTGACAACACAGTACAGCACAACAAATGAACACAATTCATCTACCTCCCAGGAATAAATGTATGAGACGGTCCTGTCGCTTAAGTGTCCTGGATTTTCTCAGTGCCTAAATTAATGTTTCCTTTTTGGATAGTTTCAAAGGGAAAGGGGAAGAAAAAATAAATCACCACATAACATAGCAAAAGGAGAAATAGAGTGAGAGTTTAACTGCTGTTGGCGCTGTTGCCCACATTATCTTTAAAATGCATTTCAGAGTTCATTCCTGGAGTATTTTGCTGGAAAAAAAGAAACCTTATGAGAAAAAATAGAATTAAGGGGAGTTGGTTACTCAGGCCAAAAATACTCCAAGAATACAGTCTGTTCCCTCAATCCTAAAGGTGTCTCTTTGTGGCTAAGGATTTCTCAAAAAAAAAAAAAGCAAATGGTCAAAATGTTATTTTTAGTGAAAGTCTATTACAACATTCCTTGCTAGATGCACTGATTCAACATGTTCAGATACCGAAGCTCTTCATTTTTAAATACTAAAAATAATGAGTCTGTAGGAGTTTGTATATTTTTTTTGCCAGATTTTCAACTGATTATCTGTTTCCAAGTGTTCCAGTATTTTTAGATATTATTCTAGCCAGTGGATCTTTTATGCAACACCAAGGTGAAATGTTGGGTACAGTCAATTCCCCAAGGATAAAGAATGATTCAATGAACTCTCATTTCTCTCATGTTGTACACACACACACACACACACACACACACACACACACACAGACACACTTTCCAAACTACCAAGTGGATGGTGGGAAAATATTTGTGCTTTAAAATACTATAGTTTTCCTCTGGGTTCAGTGATCAATCAACAGTATCTATTGAGTACTTACTCTGTGCAAAACACTATAATAGCTCTTGGGAGCATGTAAGAGAGAGGATACAATATCCTTTTTATGGCATTTAAGTGCTTACTATGTGGAAGGCACTGTACTTTGCACTGAGGTAGAGACAAAGTAATCAGGTTGGATACAATCCGTGAGCCAAAAAGCGCTCACAATTTTACTCCCCATTTTACAGATGAGGTCATCAAGGCACAGAGAAGTTACTTGCCCAAGGTCACACAGTGAACAAGTGGCAGAGCCAGGATTAGCACCCAGGTCCTCTGACTCCCAGGCCCTTGTTCTTTCCACTAGGCCACGCTGCTTCCCTGCCCTCAAGGGGTTTAATAATCTGGCAAGGGAGACAAACCCTAAAATTAATTCAGATTGCAAGAAGCAATAGAGTCTTAAAGAGATGTACCTAAGTGCACTGACTAAGGTTTTTATTGACCCATGCAGATATGGCTAAAACAGATTGGTGATCAACAAGCCCTTTTGCATCATATGCTTATATAGAAAGTCCCAAGCAGAACCGCTGCCTATTACCTGTGGTGTTTGTCACTACTTTCATGCCCACCTCTTGGTGTTCTGACCACCCAGAAGCCTTGTCCTGAGGCAAGAGAATGATCAGTTGCCTGCTGCTGTCTCCCAACTGTATGTGGCCCTGTCCCATCATTTTAAGTTTCCATCATTGTTTTTAAAAGCATTTTTCTTTCGTCTCCCCTGTTTAATGGTTTCCTCATTCCAGCATGCTATTCATGAACTAGCTCTTTTGATATATAATTATAGTAATAATAATGGTAGCATTTATCAAGTACTTTCTGTTTCCAAGAACCGTGCTAAATCCTGGTAAAGGTACAAGATAATCAGATTGCACATAGCTTCTGTCAACAGAATTCACAGTCTAAAGGGGAGAGAAAAAAGATATTTAATCCCCACTTTCAGATAAGGAAATTGGGGCCTAGGGAAGTTAAATGACTTACCCAAGTTCACACAGTAGATTAGTGGTGGAGCCTTGTCCATTCTCCTGACATTTTCCATCGGTCAGGCAAGGGACCTGTGAGGATCCCTTCCCCTTAGTGCTAGTTTTGTTTTCCCAGGAATGTTTAGAGTGAAAAATTGTGCCACAGAGAGGCAGAAGTAGCCACTGATAAACCAGCCCCTTGTCATTTCTTGCCATATGTTTTCTGACCTAGTAAGGAAATGGTTTCCCTACTCATCATCATGCAGACTTGAGGGTATGGTCAAATTCCAGGGGAACCACAGACTTCAAGTCTTTTATTCATATTAACATCTTTTATCCAGATTAATGTCTGTCTTCCCGTATAAACTGTAAGATGATTATGGGCAGGGAATGTGTCTGCTAATTCTGTTGTATTGTAGTCTCCTAATAGCTTAGTACAGTGCCCTAAGCATAAGTGCTCAGATTCACTGATCTGAGCCAGAGGTTCTGAGAATCAGTGTGACTCAGTGAACAGAGCACGAGCCTGGGAGTCAGAAGAACCTGGATCCTAATTCTGGCTCCATCACGTGTCTGCTGTGTGAACTTGGGCAAGTCACTTCAGTTCTCTGGGCCTCAGCTATCTCATCTGTAAAATGGGGATTAGGTGTATGATCCCCATATGGGACAGGGACTGTGTCTAAGCCAATTCATTTGTATCTACCTCAGTGCTGAGAAAAGTGCTTGGGATGTAGTGCTTAACAATCACCATAATTATTATTGTTTTTACATTAACTACTCTCAGCCTGGTATTTAGTTTACCAATGTGTAGCTCCAGAGAGCTGTTTGAGGCCTAGATCCCTCAGGATATACACAGGCTCCAAAAGCTGTGATTCCACTCCAGGTACCACTAAACACTCTCAGAATCCTTCAGGCCAGAAACAACCTAGGCCAATCTAACTTGCAAATATTAATCACTCCAAGGAGATAATGGATGAACTCAATCGATCATGCTTCATTGAGCACTTTACTGTGAGCCAGAAATTATATGAAGCACTTGTGCGAGTTCATCATTGTAACAGATGCATTCCCTGCCCACAATGAGCTTACTGTTTCCAAACCTGATCTGGTGGACTTGGGCAGAACTGGTGTTTTCTTCCTAACCTCCAGGAGGAAAATAGCCATTTGATCATAACCTAGAAGCAGCTGAAAACAGCCCCACAAAATTGAATTTACTCTTCTATCGGAATGTTCAGAAAGAGTTTAGCCTTGTGCCTTATTATCTAAGAATAGACATACCTTAGAAAGTGAAAATTCAATTATTAGGACACTGGGAAGATGGAACCATCTATTACAGGGACTTGGCCCAGACAGTTCAGGATACAATTAAATTTTGGGACAGAAGTCAATAAGAATGGGAAAAGTTTAAAACTAATGTCAGACATTTTAAACCTTTGAAGTAAAGAAAAAGGCCAGTATTAACAAGACTACTATTTATTGGAAGAAGGACAGAGTCAGCACTTTTGGAGCATTTATTCTGATGATGCCTTCCAAGTTATTAGGAAGACCTGACTTGCCACTTTACTGCTGTGTGACCTTGGGCAAGTCACTTTACTGTATCTCAGTTACCTTATCTGTAAAATGGGGAGTGAAACTGTGAGCCCCCCATGAGACAGGGAAAGTGTCCCATCCAATTTGATTGTATCCACCCCAGCGCTTAGTTCAGTGCCTGACAAACAGTACAAATACCACAATTATTAGCATTATTTTCTTACTCAGAGTCCCTAGTGTTAGGGTAAGGTTTACGCAAAATGACTGTACTGCTGTTTCTGATATAATGAACTTCTAGGCTTTGACCACTGTGTGGCAGCAAACTGCACTCAGTTACACATGATGAAAACTATATTTTGTAAACTTGCTCAATTATCCCAATCAGCAAAAAAAGTGAAGTCTTTTAAGTTACATCTTATTCCCTCACATCTTTAAAATGTCAGCACACGTACGTGTATTGATTGCCAAACATCTTGATTTTTCGTGTTTTTTAATGCACGACTAAAGCTGGGCTTTTCTTTTAATTCTAGCAGATTTTTAGAAGTAGACTGAATTTTGTAGCCATAAAAAGTCCTACAAAATGGGTTTGTCATGGTTCTAAAAAAGTTATCAAGACACAATGTCAGAAAAACTCAACTCTTATTTATCAGAGTAATTTAATATGGTAATTCTCCCTCACTTCCCAACCTAGCATGAAACAAAATAAGGGAATGAAACATTCATTACCATTCGAGTCAGTCATAACTATTAATCTAATTAGTTATATATTACATTGACTATGAGCTAATAGATGCTTCTTATCTAGTGTAGTAAAACTAGCTAATTAGAACTGCCTTAAAATGGACTACTGGTACCTAGGCAACAAGAAAATGATTATGTTTTAGTGCAAGGGTACATATCTGCTGCCTTGCATATTACAATTGGTGAATATAGTATAAATCAAAAATAGCAGGATCCATATATCTCAGGAGCATATGGAACCTTCAGGTTTTATAGTGATTGACAGCTCTTCAGAGGCATAGGCAAATTTTAGTCTGGCTCCTAGTTAACATATGTCCATAGAACAAAAGTTATCACCACTGCTTGGAACGTTTGCCATGGGTCCATTGTCAATCCCCAAAGAGAAAATCAGGATGAAGTAATGGATGTCACATGAACCCACTGTTACTGTAGTGGGTGACTGGTATATATCCAGGGGGTGAATTTATGAAAGCTAGCAATTTGTGAGATGCTTAGGCTTTGACCTTAAGCTCAGGAGAAAACCTAAGATTTCAGGACCTGCCCTTTCTTTGGAATCAGGTGCATCATGGGGCAGCTAAGCAGAAAAAAAAACTGTAGAGTGAGACGGTGAAACTTCATTGGAATCAGAGAGAGAAATATAGTAGAAAGTCCCTGGTTTTGATCTGATCAAGATGCCCATGTTCAAAGGAAACGTTTTAAAATGTATGCCAACATAAAAAGGAGCTGAAAAGGGCAGATCTGATAAAAAATAGTGATACAAAGGAACTCAAAACCTTCTTCCCTGTAGCATGTCTAAGAGAGCTAACAGTAATTTTCAAGAAGATTCAGAAATCTTCCCTATTCCTCTCTCCCCTTGATATTTTACCAAAATAATTTTTATTGACTTCTTGAAGTCACCATGGACTACACAGAATGAAGTGAAAAGCCCCTAGCCAGCAAGGAGAGAGAAATCCAGACAATACGCTGGGTTCACTGCTGTGCTTTTCTAGCCCCTGTTACATATGGCTCAGAGAAAGAGCAGGGATTTCATTTCATCAGCTCTACTGGATCCCCAAAGCACAAAGCTTTCACTATCCGAATGGCCACAGGAACTCCACTTCTAACATTGTCTTCAAGGCTGCTCTTTACACTGAGCCAGCCACAAGCTTTATATATAGGCCTGAGCAACTACAGTACCTGGGGAAAAGTGGGCTGGAGGCATCATATTGCTCAAGTCTCTGGTAAATAGAACAGTTCATTTATCTCTCTTTTATCATCATCTCTCTCTCATATGGAGTCTAAGCCATAGTTTAATCATTAGGCAGTTTCTCATCACTTTCTGCCACTCATTTAGTTTTAAAGTGTTATTTTTAGTTTTCTCAAATTGTTGCAAATGTTTGGCTGAAACCACAGCCTGCTAACAAATAAAAAAAAAAACCATTGGAGTGAGGTGACTTCTCAGATCAGATTGGAAAAGCTGAAGTGGATGTATATGCAAAATGATGCTCCATAGTGTACTGTGCTTTCCAAAATGAAAAATCCATTTTTTTTTTATGAGATTGGCCACTTGCTTTCATCAGTCACTCCAAGCTTTGGGTGCCAAAAGGATATTAAATTAGTCTGATAGGTTTAGCTGTTCATAAATATATGCTGTTTTTTTACCAAGTATTTTGTTCTCCTTCATACATTTGAAGCGGGCAGCATCCGGGGTCATAAGTGACTGAGGAGTCTTTTTAGTAATTTTCCCTGAACTGTTTTCTTGACCTGCAAGAAATTGGATTGTGTTGAAATATTCTCTTCAGCTTGCAATTTTATAGCTGTCTACATTCAAAATGATTTATTATTAAATACACTCCTGATTACAAGGGCACAACTACTGTTATAATGCTTTTTATAAGAAATACTTCAGAGATTTCTTTTCAGGATGGCACTTTCATTATTGATGACTGAACAATTAATGAAGGTCCTAGATTACCCTATATTCTCATGAGATAACAGTGTAGGGAGATATTGTCTCATCCCCCATATAATTTACTTTTAAATGTAACAGGATGTGCAGCAAATTCAGAGGCTATTACATACACTGGCATAGGTTAACTCTGTTTGACTCTATGTATATTTACCTATACATATACAGCTTTATATTTAAAACATTAAGTTGAATCTAAAAGCACAGGGCATCTAGTGTGTAAGTGGCAGATTGCCTCATTCTTAAAATCACCTTTACAACAAATGTTGAAAAGGGCATACATGAATCAATTGTTCAGTGTAACTAATTGAGCACATACTGTGTGCAAAGCACTGTACTAAGCCCTTGGGAGACTTACAATACAATAGAGTTGAAAGACATGATCCTTGTCCACAAGGAGCTTACCATCTAGTGAATAATGCATCCAAAGGTAATTTAATATGGTAATCCTCCCTCACTTGCCAACCTAGCATGAAACAAGATAAGGGAATAAAATATTTATTACCATTCGAGTCACTCAATCACAATTAGTAATCTAATTTGGCCCGTCCTACGTGACTAACATCACTCAGCTAGAATCATTCCATTGTTCCTTTGGATACAACTAAGGGTTGTCACTTGAAAATGCGTCTGACTGAAGGATTCCATATCTTTGCAAGCAAGATACCCTATTTACCCACATAACTGCTTCTACCACACACACACACAAATCACTCCACCTCAATTTCAGGGGGAAATAAAAAATGAATTACTGTATTACATAATTATAAGGGGAGATAGTCCCTGGACAGATAAGCAGAAAGATGAGAAGCCATCAACAGAGCAAGGAGTGGAGGGAGTGGAGTTTCATTAAAACTGCCTCGGGCCAGGGAAGGATAAGGATGTGAACTCCACAACGCTGAAGGTAGAAGGGTTAATTCATTGAGAGCCTATCCTAGACAGTATTTAGGAGAATTCAACTGATGTAAGAGACACGGTTGGAAATGTCTTCTTACCTTCATTTTCCAGCTCCTCTCCTTTTTTTCCTCCTTTCCTTATTTTGCTAGACCTAATACCCACATAATAATCCCAACCCACTTTAAAGTTAGAAATGGTGGGACAAATGTGAATATAATGCTGTACTCAACACTCAATGAATCTTGGGGAGCAGAGGGAGGATTTTTGCCACTCTCCAGTCCCTTCTGAAAAGAGAAGCACTGTGGCTAGAGGATAGAGCATGAGCCTGGGAATCAAAAGGACCTGAGTTCTAAATGCAGCTCCACCACTTGTCTGCTGTGTGGCCTTGGGCAAGACACTTCACTTCTCTGTGCCTCAGTTCCTTCAACTGTAAACTGGGGATTAAGACTGTGAGCCCCATGTGGGACAGCTCTCCTCCTCCAGGAGGCCTTCCCAGACTGAGCCTTTTTCCTTTCATTCATTCAATCGTATTTATTGAGTGCTTACTGCATGCAGAGTACTGTACCAAGCTCTTGGGAAGTACAAGTTGGCAACATATAGAGATTGTCCCTACCCAACAGTGGGCTCACAGTCTCCTCCTCCCCATCCCCCCAACCCTACCTCCTTCCCCTCCCCACAGCACTTGTATATATTTGTACAGATTTATTACTCTATTTTACTTGTACATATTTACTATTCTATTTATTTTGTTAATGATGTGAATATAGCTTTAATTCTATTTGTTCTGATGATTTTGACATCTGTCTGCATGTTTTATTTTGTTGTCTGTCTCCCCCTTCTAGACTGTAAGCCTATTGTTGGGTAGGGACCATCTCTGTATGTTGCCGACTTGTACTTTCCAAGCACTTAGTACAGTGAACTGCACACAGTAAGCACTCAATAAATACGATTGAATGAATGAATGAATGACAGGGACTGGTCTCCAAACTGATTACCTTGCATCCACCCCAGAACTTAGAACAGAGCCTGGCACATAGTAAGCTTAACAAATTCCATTTAAAAAAATACACTTTGACTTTTTTTTTAAACTAAATGGGGGATAACATTCAGCTACAAGTAGGACTGGTAGCTGGCTTTTCATCATTTGGATCTCAAAGCAACTTCAGCGATGGTGAGGCTAGTGAAGGGTGTCTGGGTTATTTTTTCCATCAGTTACAGATGGATGATAAAGAGTTTGACAGGGAAGTTTTCTCCTTCTCACTGCTGCCACTACATTGGACATGTGCTGCTCAAGTCTTTTTCTTTCACTGAAATCGCATGCTTAATTAATGTTTTGAATTATAAAGTTGCATCCATCACAATTAAATTGACACTGGGAACAAGTGCATCATTAAAAACATTCCTTTTTTGTCATCTGTCTTTTTTGGGGGGGGGGGGGGTCGAACACTTTCCTGTTATAGGTTATGTTGTCAAGCTTCTCAACCATAGCAGCTGCATGTCATTTTATTGAAGAGGAAAAAATTATTAATACTGTGCTGCCATCTTTTGGGTGTAGCAACTGTAAATAAATAAGATCTTATTGATTCAGCCTCCAAAGCCTACCTCAGTGGGAATATTCCTGGGGGAAGAGAGCCCAGTCAATTAGATCAAGACCTCTGGGTTATTCCAAGAGTAAACACTGAGCAGCTGTCAGTGGCATCTGTAGACAAGCTGGCAGATGAGACTGTCAGCCATTTGAAGTGAACTGCGGGTTAGAGATGACAGCTGTAGACCAGAGCTTGTGAATCAGTTTCCTCAATTGAACATTCCCCTGCAAAGCTGAGACGACTCGTAGTTGTCTCGTTAAAAAGAATTACACATCTACAACATAGGACTCTTTTCCTTTGGGGTGTTCTGTCATTTGATGGTGTGGAAGTCCTCAGCAAACACAGTCTGCCAAGTGAACGTGAAAGCGTCAGTACAAATGGTGCCTGGTTTCTCTTGTCTGTCTCTTTCCTGATGGACTCTCACTCATTTAAACTGCTACGTTGTGAGGAAAATATTGGCTCTGGATCCAGTAGCTCTCCAAATCAAACAGTGTGATATGGCACCCCACATTTTCTTTTATAAATTTCAGCACCTAATGAAAAGAATGGTTTTTGGCAGTCACCTGAAAATTGTATACTACCAAAAACTAGATTTTGATTTGGTTTCATCACAGCCTTGTCACCTCTCTGTCCCATGAAGTTCTGCAGGTTGATGGAGTATGAGGTTCTTTAAGGTTCCCTCCCCACCACTTGCCTGACTTCTCTAAAGAACGGTCTTAGAAAGGCTTTGGGTTCCTTGGAGTAGAGAATCACTCTCCACTCTGCATTACTCTCTTGGGGATGATATTAATAATAATTTTAGTGCTTACTATATGTCCAGCACTGTTCTAAGTTCTGGGATAATTACAAATTATTCAGCTTGGACAGTCCCTATCCTACCTGAAGCTCACAGTCTAAGTAGGAGGGAGCACAGGTATTGAATCTCCATTTTACAGATAAGGAAACCGAGGCCCAGAGAAGTGACTTAACCAAAGGTCACACACAGCAGGCAAGTGGCAGAGGCAGAGTTAGAACCCACCTCCTCTCACTCTCAGGCCCATGTTCTTTTTACTAAGCCACACTGCTTTGAAGAGGAATATTTTGGAGAAGGTACTGTAGTTGTAGTAACTATCTCAGCTGAGAAGAGAGGAAATAATTTTTAATAGCCAAGGAAATACTCTCCCTTAGTCTTTTAATGTGCAGGCCTATATTGATGCAACTCCTTAGGAGAAAGAATTGCCTTTTCACTTTTTTAAGTGAAAATCATCTCACTAAAAAGTTAGAACAATAACAGACTGGAATTTCTATAAATGGTAAGGAGTTCTGTGTCTGCAGAAACAGAATGTAAAACAAAGTTACAGATTTTAAAGCTACCATAATAACAGCACAACTGTCACTTGGTGCTCATTTTATTCCTAAACCATATTTTCTAAAATCCTCAAGGAATTAGTCAAAAAGATCCATTTATAAGTGATTACACTTTTAACTCAATTTTCATGGTATTTGTTAAGTGCTTTGTTCTAGGCCAGACACTGTTTTAAGCACTGGGGTAGATATAAGGTAATCAGCTTAGACACAGTACACATTCCACATGTGGCTCACCAACCTAATCCCAACTTTACAGAAGATGTAACTGAGGCACAGATACGTTAGGTGACTTGTCCAAGGTCACACAGCAGACATGTGACAGAGTGGGGACTAGAGCCCAGGTCCTTCTGACTCCAAGGGCTCCACTAAGCCATGCTGCTTCTTGTGCAATTATTCAATCATTCAATTGTATTTATTGATCACTTGATGTGTGCAGAGCACTATATTAAGCACTTGGGAGAGTATAATATAACAATGAACACATTCCCTGCCCACAAGTTATCATTTGCAGTCAAATGGGTTGAAAGCCCATCTAGGACTATACTATGTGTAAAGAGACCTAAGCCTCAGATGACTCTCAACGGTAGCAGGTAATCCAATTGTTTCCTAGAGGATAGAGGGCTTTTTAAATGTTATTTGTTAAGCACTAATGTGCCAGGCACTGTACTAAATTCTGGTGTAGAAAGAAACTAATCAGGTTAGACCCAGTCCAGGTCCCATATGGGACTCACAGTCTTAATCACCATTTTACTGATGACATAACTGAGGCACAAAGAAGTGAAGTAGCTTGCCCAAACTCACACAACATATAGCAGAGCCAGGCTTAGAGTTGATGTCAGTTCTTATAGCAAGGCATCCTCCATTTTTGAAAATGGCATTACTGATGGGGAGATGCTTTGTGACTAGTAATGGTGACAATCGTGATGATAATAATTGTATGTTAAGCACTTCATATATGCTAAACCCAGTATTAAACAGAGGGATATATGCAAGATTATTAAGATTGAATATGTCTGTCTCACCCTCTCGACTGTAAGCTTGTCATGGGGAGGGAGTGTTTCTGCTAACTTTGCTATATTGTACTCTCCAAGTGCTACGTACAGTGCTCTGCACATAGTAAGTGCTCAAAAAATACCATTGATTTATTATCACGTTGGACTCTTCCTGTTACACAGTCTAAGTGGGAGAAAGAACAGGAATTAAATCTCCATTTTACAGATAAGGAAACTGAGGCACAAAGAAGTTAAGTGACTTGTCCAGGGAAACACAGCAAGCAAGCAGTGGAGCTGCATTCAAACCCACATGCTCTGACTCCCAGGCATGTGCTCTTTCCACTAGGCCTTGATGCTTCTATTTCTCCCATATTATAAAGGAGGACAGATCCTTGCTGTGCTGATGGGTTTGTCTTCAAGGCTGCCTCTTGCTATTTTCTTCTTCTCAAAGCCTTCATTTGAGGAGAACAATGCTTCTGCCCTTTGCCACCTGCCAGGATGTTTGTGCTATTAAAATATTTCCCTAAGCTCATGTTATGGATTTAAAACCCTTCAAATTTCAGGTAAAACCTGGCCTTGTGAGACATACCAACCTTGTGCTCCTAGACAAGTGAAAAGTGTTCAAACACTGATCCATAATAATATCATATTTGTTAAGTGCTTACTATGTGCCAGGTGCTGGAGTAGCTACCAGTTAATCAGGTTGTCCAACGTGGGGTTCACAGTCTTAATCCCCATTTTACAGATGAGGTAACTGAGGCACAGAGAAGTAAAGTGACTTGCCCAGAGTCACACAGATAATAAATGATGGATCATCATCAATCGTATTTATTGAGCGCTTACTGGGTGCAGAGCACTGTACTAAGCACTTGGGAAGTACAAGTTGGCAACATATAGAGACAGTCCCTACCCAACAGTGGGCTCACAGTCTAAAAGGGGGAGACAGAGAACAAAACCAAACATACTAACAAAATAAAATAAATAGAATAGATACGTACAAGTAAAATAGAGTAATAAATATGTACAAACATATATACAGGTGCTGTGAGGAAGGGGATGAGGTAAGATGGGGATGGAGAGGGGGACGAGGGGGAGAGGAAGGAAGGGGCTCAGTCTGGGAAGGCCTCCTGGAGGAGGCGAGCTCTCAGTAGGGCCTTGAAGGGAGGAAGAGAGCTAGCTAGGCGGATGGGCAGAGGGAGGGCATTCCAGGCCCGGGGGATGACGTGGGCTGGGGGTCGATGGCTGGACAGGCGAGAACGAGGATCAGGGATTGGAACCCACGCCCTCTGACTCCAAAGCCTGTGCTCTTTCCACTAAGCCATGTTGCTTCACCTCATAGAGGGTAAAGAAGGTACACGAATAATGAAATTGGATTGATTGGTATCAGGGAAGGTTGTAGAAGATTTTTTTCCTCCTTCCTAATTGTCTGGTTTCTTCAGGCTTTCTCCTAGCTGAGTGTCACGGGTAGAATCTCTCTTGAGAGATCAGGGAAAAGAGAAGCCTTTGACTGTCTCTTGCAAACTCCTTGAGGGTGGAGATTTTGTCTACTAACTCTGATGTACACTTCCAAGTGTTTAGTTCAGCACCCTGAACAGAGTAAGAACTCAAATATTATCACTGATTGCCTCCCCATTACAGATTAGCATACTACAACAGGCCCACAGTAGGTGCTCAGTATATACTATCAAATGAGTGAATTTCCAGATCAGAGGATGAAGTGCTTAAAGAGGAGACTATGGACATGAAAACCAACCTCATTTTACATAAATACAGCAACAAGAAATCCCAATGAAAAAGGCTGTACACACAATAAGTGCTCCATAAATATGACTGAATGAATCTGCAGCAGCCTCGAGCTTGAGAGACACCCATTTGGGGCACATTAAGGAGGTAGCAGGAAATTCTGAGCCAGGGTTCATTTATGATTCTTAGATCAAATCCTGCTGGCTAGGAGTCTTCATTCAATCATATTTATTGAGCACTTACCATGTGCAAAGCATTCTGGAGGCAAGCTCTCCTGCTGCAAAGAATGGCAGAAATCCTGGGACCTTGGATAAGGAACCCGAGTGGTTAGGGTCAAGGGCTCTGACACCAGTAGGACAAGGTATCCTCAGGAAAGTCTAGCTGTGCTGATTGAGTTAAAAGATTTCAATCAGTTTTAGTGATACCTGGATTTGACTGCAGTGTGACCTAGTGGAAAGAAGGCTGGACTGGGTGTTAGAAGACCTGGATTTTAAACCTGACTCTACCACTTGCCTACTGCATGACCGTGAGCAAATCCCTTAACTTTTTTTTTTAAAACGACATTCATTAAGCCCCATGTGCCAGACACTGTACTAAACACTGAGATGAATACAAGCTATCAGGCCAGACACAATCCATCTCACATGAGGCTCACAATCTTAATCTCCATTTTACAGATGAGGTAACAAGCACAGACAAGTGAAATGACTTGCCCAAGATCACACAGCAAACAAGAGGCATAGCCAGGATTGAAACCCAGGTCCTTCTGACTCCAGGACTGTGCTCTCTATTCAATAGGACACACTGCTCTTGGTGCCACAATTTCCTCATCTGTAAACTCAGGATTAAATAACTGTTTTCCTTCCCTATTAATCTTTGAATGCTGTGTGTGAGAGGGACAATTTCCTATCTGATTATCTTGTATCTACCTCAGTGCTTAGTACAGGGTTTGATGCATACTAAGTACTTAATTATTTTTGTTATTAGCCATGTTCAGAGCATAAGCATGGTTCACAAATAATTCAAATGATACAAACATTAGTGCTTGCTTATAAACACAATCCAATTGCAACCACTCTCTCCATGATATCTCTGCTCCACGTGACATCCTGAATTTCCATCTCCTTCATATGTAAACACCTACAAATCTTAGGAACCATAATAATAATAATAATGGTATTTAAGTATTTGCTATGTGGCAGTCTATGGGGTAGACAAGATAATTGGGTTGGACACAACCCACATAGGGCTCACAATCTCATTTTACAGATGAGGAAACAGGCACAGAGAAGTCAAGTGACTTGCAAAGGTCACACAACAGACAAATGGCAGAGTGAGGATTAGAACTCAGGGCCTTCTGACTCCCAGGCCTGTATTCTTTCCACTAGGCCCCACTGCTTCCCATGGCTTACTACACCTGGCTCTGTTTCAAGATTCTGATTTGGAATATATTGAATCTTAGCTGGGCCCCTACAGTGGATAGGTACACCCATTAAAATCTTATCTGGTTTCTCAAATAAATTATCTGACGATTTTAGCTTCACCCATTCATTGCCATTGGGCTTATATAAACTGCTTTAAGGATTTGTTTTTGAGTTGGATTTCATTAAAATATAGTAGTCCCATGATGTATCATGCTGAAGATGAAAAGTTATCTTATGTCTAGGAGTTTTACCAGTAAAGCATGTTTACTGGAAACCACTGAGGACAAGTTAAATACAGCTCCACAGTACCCCTGTGTGTCCAATTGGATTATTACAGCTGACATAAACCTGCCCAGAGACAATGACCATTGCTCACAGCATATGGACTGAACAACTCTCGGAGATTGCTAAAGAGAGACTCTGGTCTACCGCAACCCCAGAAATGGTGAAACATTTTGGGGGGAGAAAAAAAAAAATCTCAAGCCTTTCTTGGAAATTGAATCCTATTAAATAACATTTAGACAAAACAGTATTTCTTAGTCTGAGCCTGAATCCCATTTCACTACAACAGACCTTCCTATTATCCATTCCTCAGAGATCTGATGTTCACTTATAATGTTCCTGTAATTCCCTACCAGTAGATGAGGATATTATAAATAGAAATATTCAAAGAGATTTCCTGAACATCTACCTGCTGAGCTGCTGGGGAGATGGACAGAGAAGACTAGGGAACAGGGACTGACTTTTTCTCCTGGCTCCTCAGGGGACAATTCTCTAAATATAGAAGTCTCAGGTGGGAGTGAGACACAGTGTGTCTATGCCTAAATATGTTCTGGATTCTTCAATATATCTAATGATAATAAAAGCAATAGAAAGTTAAGCACTCACTCTATGCCAAGTACCTTGCTAAATGCTGGGGTAAATACCACCAAATCAGTTTCCTCATCCGTAAAATGGTGGTTAAATTCCTGTTCTCTCTCCCCTTCAGACTGTAAGCCCTATGTGGGACAGGGACTGTGTCCAACCTGATTATCTTCTATCTACACCAGTGTTTAGAACATTGCTAAACACAGTAAATGCTTAAAAAATTATATTATTATCACTATTTTGAAATTATATCTTCTCCAGGGCAGTTTCTAGATAAGTCATCCTTCCCCTGGCTTTATCCTCCACCAACCTCCACTCCAGCATTTTATGCCACTACACAGTTAAATACTTACCCTAATCCTTGAGCACTAAAATCATCTCTTTCTTCCAATCTGCAAATATATTATCATCTGTTTACCCTATCACTGGAGGGCAAGGAAAATATCTACTAACTCCACCACACCGTCCCAAGCACTAAGAACCTTGTTCACAGTAGCCACTCAATAAATGATAATTACCTAAAGGTGTTTTAGCCAACATTATACATAATGAAAACACATATTATGGCATTACAAATCTTAAATGAACATTGAGGCGACAGTACTGAAGGACTAGGGAAATGGAGGTATTAATAAGGAGTCTGTGCTGAATGTTGTGGGAGTACTGGGATAAGATTATCATCATCTCAGCCAGATGACATTCTTGTATGAGGTTAGAGCCATTTCTATCCTTAGATGTGAATGTTATGTAAGTGTCTCTATCTCACCACTGACAGCTTCAACTCTGACCCAAAGAACTCAACTCCACACATAGAGTTGTCCAAGTTCAAAGTTATGCATTACTTGCATAAGCGCTTAGTACAGTGCTCTGTACACAGTAAGTGCTCAATAAATACGACTGAATGAATGAATATTCTCCTTAATTTGAATGCGTGTCATACCCCCAACCTTGACAAGCATATCTTTATAAGGAATTTGCAAAGCTGCAAGCTACAGCCAGTTTCTTTCTGCATGTACCTCAATGAGGGTCAAGTTCATGAAATTAAATAATGGAGAAACTGATTTATGGTGCCCAGAGTTTTCTTTCCAGCCTCAAAAACAGTAGTTTAGAAGAATACCCATTGAGAATAAAGTCCCATGAAGAATGGACAATCCCCAACATTTAAGATCTGACACATTCAAATTGTGGAAAAAGTCACATATAATATATAACACATAACATAAAAGTTCAGTGCAGTTTTGGTGGTTGGAAAACAGATGTGCAGGTCAGCAGATTTACATACATTTAGCTTGGCAAGTCCACTGAACATTTAAAACCTCATCTCTTACTAAGTCACCTCCAGAAATATTACAGATCAATGGCACAGAAGAGAAAGTGTCATCTTTCAGCTTGCAGAATGATCATAAATTTATTTTTAGAGGACTTCACATACTAATCAGATTTCAGATTTCTAGATTCTGGTGAGTGTGTGCGTGTGTGTGTGTAGCAATTTTATTAAAGTGTTAGTTGGGAGCAAAGTAGAGGAAAGTAGAGAAGTAACGTGGCCTAGCACGAAGACCATGAGCCTGGGAGTCAGAGTGTCTGAGTTCTGATCTTGACTCTGCCATGACAATCATTCAATCATTTGAGGGCCGACTGTGTTCAGAACACTTGTACTACTTGCTTGGGAATGTACCATAACACATGTTCCCTTGTCTACTGTGACCTTGGGCAAGTCACTTAACTTCTCTGTACCTCAGATCTTTTTATGGTATTTGAATGCTTACTATGTACCAGACACTAAACACTGGGGTAGATGCAAGCTAATCAGGTTAGACACATTCTATGGCCCACAAGGGGCTATCTTAAACCTCATTTTACAGATGAGGTAACCAAGGCACAGTGAAG
Source organism: Tachyglossus aculeatus (assembly GCF_015852505.1). Taxonomy (NCBI): domain Eukaryota; kingdom Metazoa; phylum Chordata; class Mammalia; order Monotremata; family Tachyglossidae; genus Tachyglossus; species Tachyglossus aculeatus. Next base: position 7,499,518 of record NW_024044828.1, read on the forward strand.
TTAAGTGACTTGCCTTAGATCTCCCCCTCCTCCCCCTCCCCCCCTCCCCTCCCCACAGCACTTGTATATATGTTTGTACAGATTTATTACTCTATTTATTTTACTTGTACATATTTACTATTCTATTTATTTTGTTAATATGTTTTGTTGTCTGTCTCCCCCTTCCAGACTGTGAGCCCGCTGTTGGGTAGGGACCGTCTTTATATGTTGTCAACTTGTACTTCCCAAGCGCTCAGTACAGTGCTCTGCACATAGTAAGCACTCAATAAATACTATTGATTGAATGAATGAATGAATCACATAGCAGGCAAGTTACAGTGCTGAGATTAGAATCCAGGCCCATGCTCTATCCACCAGACCACAGAACTCCTCATCACTTAAATACTACAGTTACAGGCATTAGGTATGGCATACACTTGTCATCCCTCCCTAGAGTGAAAGAAGTTTGCAACATTTTCCTGATTGCTTGGGAAGCAAGGGCACAGAATGTAAGCTTGTTGTGAGCAGAGAATGTGTCTGCTTATTGTTATACTGTATTCTCCCAAGCACTTAGTACAGTTCTCAGTAAATACAATTGACTGACTGATCATATCTTCATTTGTAGGCTGCCTTACCCACCCCCAATTTTCTATTTTGGAAAATGAATCTCTCTAGAAGAGTGACTGTGCCTAGGAGACATCAGTCTAAGTTGGAGTAGCTTCTTCACAATTTTCTTTTCCTGGCAGAGTGACTGACAGTCAGCCAACAAAGTCCTCAATCCCTGCTTTCCCAGGATGTTAAGGAAATGCACTAAGAATTCATCAGCGATTGTTGGTGACAGAGTGACCTTGGATTGTTGTTTTTCACTGTTTGTTTTTACTGAATTTTAAGAATGAAACTTTGCACCTCTCAGAGTAGACTTTAAACCATGACAGAACAGGAGGTAAATTCAAAGTTTGTTGAATTGCTTAATGAAAGTGCTCACTTTTAGCTAAATGGAAAAAAAAAAAAAAATGAATGACAATGGTCAGAAATGTATTTGGAATCACTTTTAAGTTTCATGACTGGGAATTTTAATGAAATCAATCAATCGTATTTATTGAGCGCTTACTATGTGCAGAGCACTGTACTAAGCGCTTGGGAAGTACAAATTGGCAACACATAAAAAATTGGCAACACATAAAAAACACATAAAAAAATTGGCAACACATGAAACTAAACATTTGTTTAAAAATGTGATTGTTCTCATAAGAATTTATATTAGCACTTCAAAAATATACTATTACTTTTACTATGGTGCAATATAACTATAATATATTATTATTTATACTACATACTTACTGTGTGTCCAACACTGTCCTTAGCTAGAGGCTCACAGATTAAGTAGAAGGGAAAAGAAGTAATGAATCTCCATTTCACAGATGAGGGAACAGAAGCACAGAGATTTTAAGTGACTTGCCCAAAGGCACACAAGAGATATGACAGAGTTACAGTTAGAACCCACCTCCTCTGACTTCCAGGCCCGAGATCATCATCATCATCCGTATTTATTGAGCACTTACTGTGTGCAGAGCACTGTACTAAGCGCTTGGGAAGTACAATTTGGCAACATATAAAGACAGTCCCTACCCAATAGTGGGCTCACAGTCTAAAAGGGGGAGACAGAGAACAAAACCAAATATACTAACAAAATAAAATAAATAGAATAGATATGTACAAGTAAAATAGAGTAATAAATATGTACAAACATATATACAGGTGCTGTGGGGAAGGGAAGAAGGTAAGATGGGGGGATGGAGAAGGGGACGAGGGGGAGAGGAAGGAAGGAGCCCAGTCTGGGAAGGCCTCCTGAAGAAGGTGAACTCTCAGTAGGGCCTTGAAGGGAGGAAGAGAACTAACTTGGCAGATGGGCAGAGGGAGGGCATTCCAGGCCCCGGGGATGAGGTGGACCGGGGGTCGATGGCGGGACAGGCGAGAACGAGGTACGGTGAGGAGATTAGCAGCAGAGGAGCGGAGGGTGTGGGGTGGGCTGTAGAAAGAGAGAAGGGAGGTGAGGTAGGAGAGGGTGAGGTGATGGAGAGCCTTGAAACCCAGGGTGAGGAGTTTCTGCCTGATGCGCAGATTGATTGGTAGCCACTGGAGATTTTTGAGGAGGGGAGTAATATGCCCAGAGCGTTTCTGGACAAAGATAATCCGGGCAGCAGCATGAAGTATGGATCCTTCTACTAGGCCATGTGGCATACACCCAAATCTTAACTACCACAATACATGAAACCCGGGGATACATCATGTTCTAACTGATAACGTAGCCTAGAATTCATAGTCCCCCCAATATCATATCCAATTGCTACCGAGAAAAAAAGCTCCCTCTCCTTCCTCCCCTGAGTCACTTTCAAATCAATGACTTACATGCAGGGTACTCCACTTGCACAGGTTCTTGAAAGAGCATCAGCACAGATATGATGAGAATACAGAAATGGAGATCGTTTCTCTTCTGGTGTGAAACATTCCTGTTCTTCCACAAACCAAGAGAGGCCTTTTCTACTGCACCTTCCCCTTACCATTAATTAACTGCAGACATGGGGTTTGGGGGACTAATTGCTGTCCTTATCACAGCTGGAAATGCTTCTGGGCTAAAGTGAAGCAATGAAAGGTGTTTGCAGAGGGGGATTTAGAGCTGAGTGCAGGGAGCTGGGCCCAGGTCTCAAATATATCGCTATCAGGGGGGTCAGCTGGGACCCAATAAAGTTTTCCTGCTCCTTTTTAGTTGGAAGCAGTGATGGTGGTCTACAGCTCAAGAGGGAATCATGTTAACTCTTGATTTAAAAACAAAAAAGACACTGGCTAGGTGAATAGACTTGAAGAGAGCAGCATGTTTGGGGCTTATATGCAGAGGAATGAAAAAAATCTCCAGAAAAGTGGAGAAGTGGGGAACAGTGGGCATTGATCTGCAGTGTACTTAATTATCTTGTCCAGGTTGGCTCTAGAACAAGATACATTCTGTTGTCAAATTTTAATAAATTTGACTTAAGTCTATTGTAAAGCATGTTCCCATAATAATGTGTTTCACAATACTTTCACATTTTGGAGGAGTATATTATATACATACCTGGGGGGGCACACCTGTTAATTTATGAACATGTGAAAATGATAAAAGAGGAGAAAATTAAGACACACAGTTTTGTAAGAGTGGGACCTTCTTTTCCTGAACAGTACTTAATAAGGAGACAAAAGGCCTGCTCTCCTATGCCCATAATATTAAAGAATAGAGCAAACCTGTCCATAATCCCAATAAAAACTTTCAAAGGGCAATGTATTAAGCACTCAGAGAGTACCACATGAGGTAATCATACCGAATTAGCTATGGCCCAAAGTTGAGCAAGCTGGGGATAGCCATAGATGCAAGAGGGATTTGAATATATTCATGAATGGAAATTCATAATTTTTTATTTTAGACTTACATCTGTAAGCTCATTGTTAGCAGGGAATGTGTCTACCAACTCTGTTACGTTGTACTTTCCCAAGTGTATAGTACTGTGCTCTATACCCAGTAAGTGCTCAAAAAAATGATTGGGTTATTCGAGGGAATGTCTGTGGTGTTAGAAGTCTTGGGAAAGGTTAAATAGATGGGGAGATGAGAGGTTATTAGAGCTAAATATAATAATTATAATTGTGATATTTGTTAAACACTTACTTTGTGCCAAGCACTGAACTAAGTGCTGGAGAAGATCCATTAGGTCCCAAATGGGGCTCCCAGTCAAAGAAGGGAAAACAGATATTGAATTCCACTTTTGTAGGTCAGACAACTGAGGCACCGAGAAGTTAAGTGACTTGTCTAAGGTCACACAGCAGGCAAGTGGTAAGGAACTCAGGTCCTCTGGCTCTCAGGCTCAAGCTTCTCCCCTAGATCATGCCACTATATTAGACGGTTTAACTAGAACCATGAGGACAGAAACCATCACATTTTGTCTCTCGTGGACTCTGAGAGAAATAGGTTCCTGACCTCAGTTGGCCATTGGTCCGCATGTTGATACTTATATTCTTAGAAACATTAATTCAGGAGCACGTTACATGGCATTACATCTGTTTAACTGATATTGAGATTGTCTCAAAACAATTAGAAATCAGTGGAAAAGAGGATGAAGAGGCCTGTTGGGTAATTAATCAGAAAACAGAAATATGCCACTTAGTGATGAAGCAAGATATGTGAAAGAGGAACCAGATGTAAATCTGAATGAAAGCCATGAGCCACTGACTCTTGTTTTAGTTAGTATAGTATAATTTAAAAGAAAGAGAATTGTGAGAAAGGGTATATATGCCCACATAAATGAACTGCTTACCTAAGCAATTATAAAAATACAAAGAGAGGTAAGATTAAAAGTAAATTGATGTTAGAATTTCCATGCCAATTAACAATATTTTATTGGGACTTGTAGCAGGAAAAATAAAATCCTTAACTTTAGTGAGAATGTAATGGAGATTGAAAATGTGACACACTTTTTGCTCCCAAGGTCATAGTGATAAGCCAGTGTGATTACAGAGTAAGAAAACCTGGACCAATTGAATCAATTGTCACCAGTTGGAATATGTGGACAACCTCTACCTGGGGCAATTGATGTAGCTAGCAAATAGAAAACACCAACCCCATGCTTGTTACAGAACTGACATGACCAAATAGACCCACTAAATGTATCCATTCCTAGTAGAGACCTGTTGAATCCAAATAAATTTTTGATTTCATGACTTCTGGAAATAGATTCTCCTCCTAAAAGATAGACATCAAATCAAGCTCAGTTGGAGTCACTAGTTTGTCTAATGTCTACAAATCACTGATAACCATTCTGGTGAAAAAGATTTATGGAAATTGTGATAAAAATATCATATCAATACAAATTCAGTGACTTTAGACTTTAAGCTCCTTGTGGGCAGGGAACATGCCTGCCAACTCTGTTACAATGTACTCTCCCAAGTGCTTAATATTGTCCTCTGCACCCAATAAGCTCTCAGTAAATACTCTTGATATATTAATCAAAATTGAAGAACAAAAACAAAGATGTCCTAGTTGGAGAAGGTGGGATTCTAGGAGGTCCTTAAAGAAATGGAAAATGACAGTCTGGAGGACTCAGTGAGGGAGGGAATTCTAGGCTGGATGAGTGGTGTGAGTGGGAGTTTGGAGATGGGAGAGTCAAAAGTGAGGTACAGTTAGAAGGTGAAGGCATGGCTTAGTGGAAAGAGTACAGGGGTGGGAGAAGGAATCAGGGTTCTAATCTTGGCTTTGCCAATTTCCTGCTGTGTGACCTTGGAAAAGTCATAAATTCTCTGAGCCTCAATTTTCTCATCTGTAAAATGTCTACTATTCTCCCTTCCCCTTAGACTGTGTGTCCTATGTGGGACAGAGATTTTGTCCAAAATGATGATCATGTATCTATTCTAGTGCTTAGCCCACTGCTTAGCACAGACTAAGTGCCTGATATCATCACTATTAATATTTTGCTTGATGGAGAGCTGTGGAATTGTGGAAAGAAATGATAGATAATGAGGTGGAGAGAGGCCTTGGAAAGTTGAAGCTAACTGTGGAGAGTTTTGGTTGATTTGGAGAAAGTTGGTTAGCCACAGGAGGCTTTATATCCACTGGAGGAGTTTGAGGAAAGAAGAGATGTGTGGGGTTAAGACTGTGAGCCCTCTGTGGGACAACCTGATCACTTTGTAACCTCCCCAGTGCTTAGAACAGTGCTTTGCACATAGTAACTGCTTAATAAATACCATCATTATTATTATTACTAGGTGCCAAGCACTATTCTAAGTGCTGGAAAAAAGAGGTCTAACCACAGAGAGACGTTTTAAGCTATTTTTACCCTGAAAAGAAACATGCCCATCTTTGGCCAAAATAACAGAAAATAACGTGCCTTTTACCCACATATGGTGAATTTCCCTAGACAACAAAGAATTATTCATTTTTACAATGGCATGATATAAACATTCTCATTTGATCTTTGATATTCTAGTTCTAGTTAGTAAAATGGTGCCATGCTGGTCTTGATCAGTTAAATACTGATGATCTACTTTTCCCATATATTAAGGCTCCTAAACTTATTTCAGCTTAATATGTTCTCCAAGCTCTCAACACAGTCTCATCCCTATATTCATTATTTCTCTCTCCTGATGCTCAATTTCTGAGAACTGGGACACAGAACATAGATACATGCATTATACAAGACCAGATGACAAACTTATAGTGAATTTTTTTAAATCTATTCTTGGCAAGATAAATTTTTGATTCATTTAAATTCATTTATTGCTTTGACTCTGGTATTTTCTACAGTGCATTCATATCATTTCTTATTGCAGACTTCTCTTTCTCCTTCTCTCACTGTCTCTCTGTTTGCCACTCTCTCTCTCTACATATATATGTATATATATATATATATATATATATATATTCCTTTGAGCTTATTGAAAACTGTTAATCATTGTGCAGTCTCACTCTTTTCCGAAGCTCCATTTTCCTTTTTACAAAGTTTTTTTTTCTTGGTTTTTTTTTTTATTGGGAAAGACTTTATCCTAGGTATGCCTTTTCATTTTTCCTTAATCTCCAATTGCATTGACGTGCCACATTTGATCTTTCTAGTTTCTTTGTAGTCCTTCAATTATGTATAAGTGTGGCTCAGTGGAAAGAGCACAGTTTAATAGCCTGGTCTGCCTCATTTGAAATACCTGAGAATGATTTGTTTACATTTTTCTCTAGTTGCATCCTTTCTAAGTTTCCAATATTGCTGTTGTCTTTGCCCTTAATTTGATACTAACTTGTTTTGATTTTAATTTGTCAGCTTTTTTAATACATTTTCCTTTCATCATGCTCATCTGTATCTTTTTTTAAAGGAACTCCACAGACATGCCAAATCTAGAGAAAATAGATACCAAAAAAGCTCTGTTTTATCAAGGTAATAATCAAGTAACTTCTGTTTGCTGAATAAACCTATGGCAAAGTAATTTGAAGGTGAAGATATATAAACAAATATTAAATTGGCTAAATATTCCACATTGCTCTAATGAGAAGTTTCACTTGTCAGTGGTAGGATTCATTAACCAGTCACTTGGCTTTTCTAAAATTTGAGTTTCATGTTTTGATTTTTATATCAATTATTTGCTGTCATCCTAAAACTATGGCTAGTTAGGTTTTCTGAGAGGAAGCAGTGTGGCTTAGTGGAGGGAGTTAGGACCTGGGACTCCAAGGACCTGAGTTCTAATCCTGAATCCATCACGTGTTTGCTGTTTGGCCTTTGGCAAGTCACTTAAAATCTCTGTGCCAAAGTTTCCTCATCCATAAAATGAGGATTAAATCATATGCCCTTCTACTTACTGTGACCCTCATGTGGTACAGGTATTGTGTCCAAGCAGCATGGCTCAGTGAAAAGAGCATAGGCTTTGGAGTCAGAAGTCATGGGTTGAAATCAGAGCTCTGCCAATTGTCAGCTGTGTGACTTTGGGCAAGTCATTTAACTTCTCTGGGCCTCAGTTACCTCATCTGTAAAATGGGGATTGACTGTGAGCCCCCCATGGGACAATCTGATCACCTTGTAACCTCCCCAGCGCTTAGAGCAGTGCTTTGCACATAGTAAGCACTTAATAAATACCATTATTATTATTATTATTATATCCCAGTGCTTAGTACAGCCCCTTGTTGGGTAGGGACTGTCTCTATGTTGCCAAATTGTACTTTCCAAGCACTTAGTACAGTGCTCTGCACACAGTAAGCACTCAATAAATAAATTGAATGAATGAATGAACGAGTACCATAATAATAACAATCATTATTATTGTTACCATCATTATGAACTATGCTTCAACTGGGTGGAGGATGATCAGATGCAGGTGTCCAGGGATGTCAGTAATCCAATCAAGTGTTGGACCTAAGCACTCATTAAATAAGATTGATTGATTTAGCCAATGCACATCTGTATCATGTACAATTTCTGGGTTTTTGAAGTAGTCCAGGTCACAAAATACTGGTTGTCTCGAATGTGATTGATAGGAAAGGAATAGAACATGTTTGACTATATAAGGAATATACAAATGATAGAGTGCATTAGAAATGAATGCACCTTTTGGGACAGGCTGATTTTGGAGACACTTGTTTTCATCTTCTAGTAATTTTGATAATTCAGCTACTTCTTCAGAGATGCATTTGGGGAATGAAAGTATTTTCATTTAAATGGCTATCTTACTATTTTTTATTTTATTGGAATCTATCATCAAACCAGATCGTCTTATAGGTTATGGAACCAAATCATTTCTCATTTGAAATTCCCAAAGCAGAGACAAATATAAACTTGAAATTTGCAAAAGATACTTTAAATGTGCTAACACTTCTAGCTCTCCCAATACTATAGGATTTTACTCGTGACCAGTTTGTAATGAGAAACAAGAGATAATTAAAGCAGTTCTGTTTATCTTCTTGGATGGGATCATTTTCTCAGCCTTCATTTGACACAAAAACAGATGTACCTCTGTCATTCTTTGACCTCTCTGGCTAGATGAACAACTAGGCTGATTCATGTATTAATCAGCAAGGGGCCATTTCATAGGAAACAAGCTTTATGGATAGCTGGTATTTGAGAAGGACTTAACATCTGTCTACACAGAAGGTTATTAATCTGAAATCGCTAACCTGGTGAAATTGGCTAGCAACCCTGTTTTCTTATTCTGGGAGCACTGTACTGATACCAGAATTTATTGGATTGCTCTACAAATAATATTTTATGAATATGGGTTATTGGTTGGGTAGTCTAAAAATCAATCTGCATATTTAATTATCTTTATTGTAGATGTTGATTTTACAATTGACTAAATTTTTGTATTTCTTGCCTCTATTTTCACAAAACTGCAAAAACAAATTATAAATGGTATTCACTGAGAGCTTACTGGGCACAGGGCACTGTGCTAAGCACTTGGGAGAGAACAGTGGAATCAACTTGGTAAATAATAATAATGATGGCATTTATTAAGTGCTTACTATGTGCAAAACACTGTTCTAAGCACTGGGGAGGTTACAAGGTGATCAGGTTGTCCCATGAGGGGCTCACAGTCTTAATCCCCATTTTACAGATGAGGTAATTGAGGCACAGAGAAGTTAAGCGACTTGTCCAAAGTCACGCAGCTGACAATTGCTGGAGTCAGGATTTGAACCCATGACCTCTGACTCCAGAGCCCGTGCTCTTTCCACTGAGCCATGCTGCTTCTCTAGATATGGTAGACATGATTCTTGCCCTTAAGGAGTTTTCAATCTGAGGGTGTGACACACATTAAAATAAATTACAGATAGAGAAAGCAGCAGAGTGTGCGATATGCACACAAGTCCTATGGGAGTTGGTGTGGGGTAGGTATCAGAGTGTTTCTGAGGTAGAAACCCAAATTGCTCCCTCCAGTTATTGCCCCATTTTCCTCCTGCCATTCCTCTCCAAACTCCTTGAAAGAGTTCTCCACACCTGCTGGACCAGATTCAATGCCCAAATCTGAATTGTGAGAATTATGAACATTGTGAGAACTCTAAGCAAGAGTTTCATGGGGCTTTACCAGTTCATCCCTGATCTATGGGCTGAGCAACATGATAATAACAAAAAGACATTTTTCCATCTTGTAAGGCAAACATCTATGAAATAGAAGTCAGTGCAAGGACTGGAGAGCTGTCAGAATATTATAGACTTCTCTTTAGCCCTTAAATTCCCTTCCAGCATGATTCTCCAGGGACAAATAGAATGTTTCAGGGTTTTTTTCCAGTATCACACATTTTACACAATCAGTAGATGACTAGATCTTGAAATTGTTTAGCAATCCAATCAATCTTGAAATTTAGATGGGATGAATATGGCAGCTAAAACATGGAGTTGACCCCCCCCCACCCCACCTTAATGCTGAGTGTGGAGACAAGGATTTCTCCATCTCCAAGAAGTTTAAACTCAATCAGCTCTGTTATAAACCAGCTGGTAGGAAATATAATTAAATGCCTTTTCCAATCCCATTTGGTCTATTCCTTTGTCACTGAATTTCCTGAATGCTATGCTTTGCTGCTTCAAAAGCCCACTTTCAATCATTAAACAGTGTCCATTGGATAGCGTACTTCTATTTCAGATGAGCCCTGTTGAAAGGGTCTGAATTGCAAAGTCCCTTTCAAGGAAATGATCAACAATTTCTACATATGTATACGGAAATTTTTCTAAGGAATGTAAACTTAAGGATAATGCCTAAGAGCTCAAATGAATCATATTGAGAACGAATTTTCATCCACAGTGCTGGACTGTACACACTTTCGTTCTGAATGAGCTGAAACATTGCAGGGGACAAGGATGTTCCCAAGGCCAAGAGAGAACAGAGCGGTCCTACTGTCATCATCCATCCATCTGCTGTCAGGCTGGATGCATACTCAGTGCAATTTCAGTATAAGAGATTCTCAGGTTGTCAAATACCTGTCCTATAAGCTTTTCAGAAAATTCAAGAGGCCTCCTTTATGGCTTCTGGACTTCTTGTGTGATTCATGTGGGGCCTGGGTAGTATCCAGCTCTGCCTAGGGTCAGCCCTGGTCCACTTTAGATACCATTTGTTGGGACACTCACTTTACTGAATAAATGATTGATGTATTTTCTACCAAACTACACTGGATGTAACCCATGCCCATAAAATGGCTTGGAAGGTGCAGGTGACAAAGGAAAACCAGTTGATTGTTCAGCCCTCTGTGGTGCTTCACATCTTCCTTATCTCCCCTGTTTTGTGTCCCATGTGTGGTAGGACATGGTACATACCTTACTCTGTAGCTCAGTCTTCTTCATCATGAGCCCCCTTGTGGGAAATGAATTGTTTCTGATTTCATAATTATATTTATGATATTGATATGCTTATTATGTGCCAGGTACTAGGGTAGATAATTAGATCTGACACAGCCACAGCCTTACATCAGTTTACAGTCTACAAGGGGTAGCAGAAACCCTACACAAAACCAAAGGTTTCCATTGACAATATTGAACTTCAATTTGTCACCAATTTCTGTTACTTAGGCAGTAATATGAATAATTGTGGTCATTTGCTAGGTGCTTACTTGTGTCAAGCATTATACAAAGTGCTGGGGTAGATACAAGATAATGAGGTCAGATAGAGTCTCTGTCCCACAAATGGTTCACAGTCTACAGGAGAGAGAACAGCTACAGTCAGAGGTCATGGGTTCTAATCTTGGCTCCACCAGTTGCAGGCTGTGTGACTTTGGTCAAGTCACTTAACTTCTCTGAGCCTCAGTTACCTCATCTGTAAAATGTGGATTAAGACTGCAAGCCCTACGTGGGGCAACCTGATCACCTTGTATCCCCCCAGCACTTAGAGCAGTGCTTTGCACATAGTAAGTGCTTAACAAATGTCATTATTATTATTATTATTAATAATCCCCATTTTACAGATAAAGGGAACTGAGATTCCCAGAAGGTAAGTGACTTGCCTAAGATTGCATAGCACGCAAATGGCAGAAAAAAGAATAGAACCCAGGTCTCCTGAATTCCAGCCCCATGCTCTTTCCAGTAGGCCAAGCTGTTTCTCTACTGTTTCTCAGTATGTTGTCTGTTGATACAAGGAGAGGCCAACACAGAGAAAAGAGAATGCAAAAGTCCATCATGGTTTGCAGCAGGCTTTCAAACAAAATCCCTACCAAATCTATAAAGCAGTCGTAGCACCCAGCCTCCTATAGGTCTGTGAAATCCAGGCCAATTACAGAAGACATGTCATTCATTCATTCAAACACATTTATTGAGCGCTTACTGTGTGCAGAGCACTGTACTAAGTGCTTGGGAAGTACAAGTTGGCAACATATACAGTCCCTGAGTAGTCCTCTAACACCACTTGTACATCATCTTAGCCTTTAAATAGCAGGACTAGAATACCTACAGAGAGGTCCTAGAAAACAGTGAACTCAGCAGCATTGGAACAAAGTTCACAGCAACATAGCTGACTAATAGGACAGCTGGGAAACGTGGGCAACAGTGAGATCCTTAAGCAATGGATATGTGGTAATCCACTTGGGTAGGTGAGTAATAAAAGAGAATGGAAAATAAAGTCTCCCAAATAAACCATCTGTAGAAGGGCTGGGCTCAATCAGAGATCCAGAAGTTGAGCTTAGAAAACTTCTTCAGCAAGGAGATTTTGAGAGGGAGGGGGGATTTGGGGTTCTTTTAGACTGTGAGCCCACTGTTGGGTAGGGACTGTCTCTATATGTTGCCAACTTGTACTTCCCAAGCGCTTAGTACAGTGCTCTGCACACAGTAAGTGCTCAATAAATATGATTGATTGATTGATTGATTCTGGGTAACAGGGGTTCTGGGAAAGACCTAAACAGTAGATGGCTCTCACAGACTTTAAGTTTGTCTAGCTGAGGTCATTTCCAGGTAGAAGCAGCATGGCTCAGTGGAAAGAGCATGGGCTTTGCAGTCAGAGGGCATGGGTTCAAATCCTGACTCCACCGATTGTCAGCTGTGTGACTTTGGGCAAGTCACTTTACTTCTCTGTGCCTCAGTTACCTCATCTGTAAAATGGAGATTAAGACTGTGAGACCCCCATGGGGCAACCTGATCACCTTGTAACCTCCCCAGCACTTAGAACAGTGCTTTGCACATAGTAAGTGCTTAATAAATGCTGTTATTATTATTATTCCCATAGACACTTGATTCATCAGAAGTTTTAATTCACCATGATCACTGAAAATTACCCTCAACCCCAAATGGAAACTGTCAGTTTTTTTCAAGTTGTTCCAAACTTCTAAACAGAATCCTTAAAATACTAACAGGGCAAAAATTTTGTATAATTCATTGTCTGTAAAATTGGCACTCTTTGGATCATCGTCAATTAATGAATGAATGGCATTAGTATCTTTAGTTGGATTTTAGGCAGCCATGATTCTATTCTAAGAAGCAATGTGGCCTAGTTGAAAGAGGCTGGGCCTAAGAATCAGAGCACATGAATTCTAATCCTGGCTCTGCCACTTTGCTGTGTGATTTGGGCAAATCACTTAACTTCACTGTGCCTCAGCTGCCTCATCTATAAAATGGGGATTAAAGCTGTGAGCTCCATGTGGGACATGGACTGCATCCAACCTGATTAGCTTGTATTTACCCTAGAGCTTAATACGGTGACTGGCACACAATAAGTGCTCAACATTCATTCATTCACTCAATCGTATTTATTGAGTGCTCACTGTGTGCAGAGCACTGTACTAAGCTCTTGGGAAGTACGTCGGCAACATACAGAGACGGTTACCATTAAAAAAAAAAGGAATCTTTCCCATATTTGTTTTTACTTCATAAATATTTATCTAATTAGTCCTGGGAATATACTTGATTTTCTAATCTTTCTGTCTCTTATTTGAATCAGTGTTTTTCTTATTTTTCCTCCATGGACATTTCTGGGAAACTCTTAGTGTTATAAATTGGAATGGAGGCTCAAAGTCTTTCCACAATTTATTTAGGGTAAGATGAGCGGAACATTTGGGTTCAGGGAAATATTTGAGTTTTCTGATTTTATATGACACGTAACATAGGAAGAATCTTTGACATGGAACATCTGCTTGAATCAGATTGATTAATGCAAATCTTTGCCCATCACTTACCAATTTGGATCAAAATGCAAAAGAAGGAAGCACAAAAGCAGATAAAACAATCCTTTGAAATCCTTTGCATGAAAGAAGGTAGAGATCCCCTGTATAGTGGTTTCAATTTGTGGTCCAGGAATATTCCTACTGTTTTATTTGTATTAACTATATAGAAGGAGAATGCATGCTTAGAATGATAGATTGAACTGTGTTCATAAGGCCTTAGAGATATAATATCTCTCTAATGGCACTACCAGCCCTGGATTTGAGGCACTGGAATGCCCCAGGCTTCTCTACTGAAAAATCTGCTCATTAGAAGAGAAACCCCTACTCTAACTGGTGAAATATTGCATCTGACCTTCCAGGAATAAGGTACCTATCACACAATACTAAGGTTCCTGGAAAAAAAAAAGGCTTTGTTTGGGTTGAGTCTTCCGAGGACAGAAAAGAGCAATGAAGTTTTAAAATAATCAGAGGGATAACACTTTCTTTAGAAAATAATATTAAAAATGTACGCTCAGAGCAAGCCACTATTATTGTTATTATTACAGTTAAGTGCTTAGTTTGTCAAGTATTGGGGTAGATGCAAGTTAATTAGGTCAGGCACAGTCCTTGTCCCACATGGATTTCACAAACTAAGTCAGGGAAAAACCAGTATTGAATCCCAATTTCAGTTAAGGAAAGTGAAGCAAAGAGAAGTGACTTATGCAAGGTCACAAGTGACAGGAAGTGAAAGAGCCAGGATTGGAAACGAGGTTAATCAGTCAATCGATTGTATTTGAGCACTTACTGTATGCAGAGCACTGTACTAAGTGCTTGGAAGAGTATATGATATAACAATATAACAAACATTCCCTGCCCACAGTGGGCTTAAAGTCTGGAAGGAGAAATAGACATTAATAGAAATACATATATTATGGAGCTCTGGGGCTGGGAGGGGGATGAATAAAGGGAGCAAGTCTGGGTGATGCAGAAGGGAGTGGAAGAAAAGGAAAAGAGGGCTTAGGTAAGGCCTCAGAGGAGATGTTTCTTCAATAAAGCTTTGAAGAGGGGGAACATAATTGTCCTCTAACTGCCTATGTCATGCTCTTTTATAAGGCCATGGGACTGCCCATACTTTCTAAAGTTTCATATACTTAGTATATTTACTCTGCCTGGAGAAAATTTGCATAATACCTTTCTGGCTTGAAAACAGTTATACAAATGAGATCTGTAGCTGGAGTTTAGATACCCCTGCAAGAAACAAATGTGTGGGCTAAGAACAATAGACATCATTTGATCAGAGGTAATAGCAATACTTGGCCAAACTGATTTTATATGGCAAAGGATCACAATGAGATAACACTTCTCATGCACCAACAACTCTAGGAAATAACAGGCAACCTGGTTTAGACTAATCAAAAATGTTTGCTTAACTTGACAGTGCAAATTAAGCAGCCAAGCTACACTACATCACATTAATAAACAAGTCAGGACTTGCGTTGACACTATAGTTCAGGGTTTGAAATTTGCAATTTGTTGTACCCTTTGCAAGTCACTTCATTCATCAAAAAGAGTTTCTGTAACTATCAATCAAAGCATACCAATTTTTATCCTCTATATTACATAGGAAAAGTCCCAAAGAAAGGGCAAAGAGTAGGCAGCTTTAAATGTTTATTTACCTGATGATTTATTAAAGTGACTGAGTGCTCCAGAGAGGGCTGTTTGAGCTCTCTGCTCTGGGAATGAAATTCTTCCATTTTTCTACTAGGTATCTGGGAGAATGTGTAGTTAAGGAGATTGGTAACAGGCTGTAGCTCTTCTTTATACTTAAGTGCCAGCTTAAATCTGGCCAAAAATCCAAAGTAGACTACCTGTGGACAGCTGGAAGATGGAGGTGTATGAAAAGAGTAGTTTGCTTAGGCATCTGTATTGCCTAAAGGAGAGCTTTCTGGCTGGATTGGCCTAATGAAAGCTAGTACCCTGGAGGCTCTAGGCTCTATTTCCTAACCTGATACTAGCCCTGGAGTTGAGTCCCGCCCGAGAAAATGTTACATGTGGAAATAGATTAACATCTTCCTACTAACAACATTGTTGTGAGGACTTGTACTTCCCAAGCGCTTAGTACAGTGCTCTGCATACAGTAAGTGCTCAATAAATACGATTGAATGAATGAATGAATGACTACCCCATACCAGATGTACTGTCAACAACTTGCTCAAGGCCTTTCTCCTGCCTGGAACTCCCACCACTTTCCCCATCTTCAAACCTCTACAAAACCATACTTCAGAAAGTCTTCCCTGACTAATCTCTCATCTCCACATGTCCTTTTCCCTCTCTTCTGCATCACCTAAGCATTTTGATCCTCTCCGCGGCCCCCCATCCACAGCACTCATATTCATATCCTTGGATTCTGTTGTTTGCCTTAACTACTTAATTTTAATGTCTGTCTACCCAACTGGATTGTAGGCTCCTTGAGGGCAGGAATCATACCAATTGACTCTATTGTGTTACGCTTAGTACAGTGCTCTACACTCAATAAATACCACTGATTGTATGAATTAAGATCCCATCCCAACATGAGGTGTTTGTGTTTTAAATAAAAGGTTGCAAGAAGTACAAGTCTGCTGTTTTTAATCTTCTATGGTGTATGCAATTCAATTCCTTGGTGGGTACCTAGTTGCAAGGTACTGCTTTCCTTTCTTGGCCTAGTGAATGCCAAGGGGACTTAAACTGGCCCTAATTCTCTGTTCACTGGTAAAGTACCAGGTATCACACTCTCTATATTGGTTCAGCATAAGATAATGCTTGATCTTGGACCAAAAAGACCTTCTCCCTCCTCCTGTCCCCACTGCCATTCCAATTTCTATATTATAGAATTGGTCAGCCTTCTAACCACTGTTTCAACAAAACCCCTTTAAATATTGATCATTCTCACTCCACTCCATTTAGAGTGAAACGGAGTTACAGGCATATGCTGAAGACCCAAGCTGAAATTATGTACTAGTGTAATTGCTCCAGGACAGTCCTGGATTCTTGTTATCCATTCCAGGCAGTTTTGAAAAAGAAAATATAAATGTTTCCAGATTGGTAATACCTAGCCTAATCTCACTTACATAGAAGCCCATTCTCATTTTCAGTGTCTAGGTTAGAGCATGTACTGTGCAAGTTCAGTTTAGGCCCCAAAAGCAGTCACAAACAATGATGTTGCGATCCTTAAATGGAAGTTACACTCACCTTAAAACATCTGTGCTAGATGTAACATGTGAGGAGAATGAACCTTCAGAAGGACAGCCAAGCAGCTGTTGTTATGGAGCTTTGAAACTGAGAAACTGAAAACAAAGAGGACAGAAGAAGCATTTTAAGGACACAGTGAAACAAAGCCTCAGACAATGCTGAATTTTGGTCAAAGTTAGAGTCAGTGGCTGAGGATAGTTCTGCATGATTCTGTAATGATATCAAAAAATAAGTGATTCTTTTTGATCAAAAGTTTGTAAGGAACGTGAGAAAAGAGAACAAATCTAAAAACCACATTAGGTGCAACAAAGCATCAAATATGAAACAACAAGTGTGTGTGTGTGTGTGTGTGTGTGTATGCGTTTAAAAGTGGAAGAGACTGAGATCCAGAATTGGCCTTTTCAGTCCCATACACATTCATAGTGAATTTCACCATCAGTGGCCCCTTCTTTGAATACAAAGAACAACTATATTTAGGCCCCATAAAGAAGTAGCATTGCTGAATGGAAAAAGCACAGAGCTGGGAGTCAGAAGACTTGAGGTCTTATTCTAGCTCTGCCACTTACATTCTGTGTGACTTTGAGCAAGGACTTTATTTCCCTGTGCTGCTTTCCTCATCTGCAAAATGGGCATTCATCAACTTTTCTCCCTCCTTACATAGGCTGTGAGCCCTATGTGGGACAGGGGCAGTATCTGACCTAATTCATCATATTTACCCCAACACTCTGTACAGTGCTTGACACGTAAGACCACATAGTACAGATACCACAGTTATAATTATTATTCCGGTTCTTATATGTCCCATGGTTCAGCGTACTGCAAGATGCTAATTTCTTCCCCACTGTCTTAACTGCCCAGATGGAAGGGAAGGTTTGTATGCTGAATTATTTTCTACAGGTGTAGCAAATTATATCCAGAATCCTGGCACCCAAGGATTTATCTGCATTTGTTGATTGGAATGTATTATAAATGCATTCCACCTTAAATATGTCTTAAAAACATTTCGCACTCTGAATGTAAATGTGAGACCAGTTGTAAATCTGCTTGCTCTTAGCTTTCATGAATACCAAATCCTCCTGCATTTCTTTTGTGAGCCCTGTTGCCACATTCTCATCATTCAACGTCAGAAGAGATTTCAGAGGATAATTGAAATCAAAAACAGGAAAGTTCTAGACGTAAAGCTCCCAATTTTAAAGCGAAATATCATCCCTACAAGAACATGCCCTGTTCTCTGCTGACCTGGAGAAATGAACCAACAAACATCAATTAGCAAAATAAAAAGGGGAAAAAAAGTATTCTTCTGACACAGAAGTTGGTTACAGATGGATTTTGATTAAGGAAAAGAAATCAATAAGGTAATCAGCCATGATTCTGCTTCCTATATCTCTCTACCATACAGCTCAGACAGACATGCTGGAGGCAAGAACATCTATCTTTGCCCAGAAATAAAACCAAGAGCAATAGAAGGGCTAGAAGGAGCTCATTTTCCTCTCCCCAATTCCTCGTTTGGGACTGACAGATGAGTCATTGTGCCAAATTCTCCCCACGGGGGATTTTTAAACCTGGGTAAATGTGCAGAGATGTAGCTAGGGTGTGTATGGAGGGCCAAAGGGGCAATGTGGGTCCAAAAGGGGCATGTCCAGGCATTCTTGAGTTCAGTCCTCAGCATCCAGACCCTAAATGATTAGCCCTTCTTCTGGTTAAAGGAATGGGAGAGCCTTGTGGCTACCAGCTTCATCCATCTGGGCTCCAGTTCCACCTGCCCTGGGTGGCAGAACTTATCTCAGCCTCTGAGTCCAGATAATCCAGCCTTTCCCCATTCCAATGGAGGAGAATAAAATAGCTTTAACAGCACATAGTGTTGTGACAGCTGTGGCTGTTGGAGGAGGAGCTGCCCCTATGCTCCAGGGGAAGATCTGGGAACTGACAGTCCGCCCTTTCAGTTGTCTCCCTCTGCTCACCTCATCCCTATTCTTCCTTCTTGCTGCCTCCACCAAACCTCCTACCCCGAGCAATACCTTCCAAACCCTCATTTCTATTCCATGCAGCCCCACCCACCTGCATGCCTCTCTTCCACCCTTCCCTCCATGGAAAACTCTGCTCCACTGTAACCCATTCATTCATTCAATCAATCATATTTATTGAGCACTTACTGTGTGCAGAGCACTGTACTAAGCATTTGAGAGAGTACAATACAACAACAGACACATTCCCTACCCACAACAAGGTTACAGTCTGGGGGGGGGGCGATGTGGGGAGAGATGGTAAACTCCCCTTCCTAGGGAAACATCCATTAATTCAATCAATCATATTCATTGAGCGCTTACTATGTGCAGAGCACTGTACTAAGTACTTGGGAAGTACAAATCGGCAACATATAGAGACGGTCCCTACCCAACAATGGGCTCACAGTCTAGAAGGGGGAGACAGACAACAAAACATGTAGACAGGTGTCAAAATCATGAGGGTTAATGGAAGGGTTGATCACCCAGGGGACCTGTGTTCTAATCTCAGATCTTCCACTTATCTATTGTGTGACTTTGGGAAAGTCACTTTACATTTCCATGCCTTAGTTTCCTCATCTGTAAAATGGGGATTCAATACCTGTTCTTCCTCTCCTTTAGACTGGGGGCTCAATATGGGACATGGAATAGGCCCCCCCGATTATCTTGTATCTACCCTAGCACTTATTACAGTGCTTGGCACAAAGTGCTAAACAGACATTAGAATTATTATTGTTATTATGCTGCTTTATTAGCAGGCATCCCCAGAAATTCAATTTTTTTGTCTATTGGAGCTGCCTTTGGGGCAGATAGCAAAAGGACAAAATGGAGTTAGCTTTTCTGCTGTGTTTACGAGGGCAAATTGCTGTGATTAAAAGGGGAAGTCGTGGATCAATAAGTGGCATAGCTAGACGTTGCTTCATCTGAAATATATTTTATAAATTAGGATGACTAGGTTCTCAGACATATCTTTTCTGGTTATTTGTGAATATTTTATGTTTTGTTTTTCTCTTGGTAACATCAGTTGTAAGTGACTTGACTTACATTGTGGATTACATTGATTTTTAAATTGCATTAACCTTTGGTCCTTAATTTGGATAAGTGCCACTAGGCATTTTTATCATTGTAAACACATTCTAAAATAACAGGGAAAATGAATGTGTAGTCTCAATTGCTTCCCTGTTGTTTTAATGCTCTCTCAGTCCTGGACACTCTATTAAAATGAATAAGATTCACTGTCCAATTGATCAGCAGAAAAGGTTCATTCAGACAACACCATTAATGGAGCAGTTTCTTGGGGAAAATGTCTTACATGAAAAGGTTGCATTGTTTTCTAAGATATGATAGTTTAGGACAGAAAGGAGACAACTTTTCATTAATGCTTCCATCTTGAGCAGTGCTAACATTGGGAAATCACCTAAACTAAAACAACTAAAATTCGATTCCTGACAGATTCCAATTGTCACTATTTAATATCAAGATCTTGATGATGTGGAGGAGGATGATGATGAAGAATGTACCTCTGTCACAGAAAGCTGCAATGTTGTTAAGTTACCATTTGAAAAGGTAGTAAGGCAATTGGACAATCTGTCCACACAAAATTAAATTTTCATCTTTCTCCCACTCCCTCTCATCCCACCTGCTGCTGCTGCTTCTGGCAATCTCGATCAACAGAATATTTTAATCAGGCCCAGAGTTAGATTTAGGGCAAGAGCTAGTGTTAGTGCTGGGAGTATGAGCAGAGCTTTCAAGGCGGCTTAAAATTAGGAGTAAGGCCTGAAGCTAAGGATCATGGTTAAAGATGGATATTGTCTATGCTTGGACTGTCATCAAAAACTGATTTATTAGTGGATGATTGACCTTTAGGTCAATTTAATTTTGCATGGGCAAATTTTTTCAGCTGCCCTACTACCTCTTCAAGCAACAGCTCAACAATATCACAGCTCTCTGTGACAGAGGTACATTCTTCATCATCATCCTCATCAGCGTCATCAGCACTGCGACAGGCTGGAAGGATATTCTAGGCATTGCCACACTTCATTCATCTTCTCTGGAAGCATCCAGACTCATTTCTTTGTAGAAGTAGGGGGCAGATGAAGCCAGTCCTTGATATTCCTCAACTTTAAATGTTTGAAATTTTGCAGCTTCAGTGCAGTGGGCATAGGAAGAATCGGGGAGTGGGGGGGGAGTCGTGATAGGGGGCGAGTTTCTTTCAATCAATAAATAAATCAGTACTATTTCTTGAGCCCTTACTGTGTGCAGAATACTGTACTAAGTTTTTGAGAGAGTTCAATTTAGTAGATTTGGTAGGCACAACTGCTGCCCTCAAGGAACTTACAGGCTGCTGCCCTGAGATCTCACCAGACTGTACTTTTATTCTCTGTTCATTTTCTGACGTGAATCTATAAACATTTAATTTTGCCATAACACCTGCTCTCACTACATATGTTGACTAGAAAACCTGCATTATATGGGAGAATTAAGTATACTACTACTCTACTAGTTTTTGTCTGTTCTTCTCTTTCCTGGTTTGGTTATAAACTCTTCAAGGTTAGGGAATGTTCCTAGTTCACTTTTCTCTGTCTGTCCCCAAGGAGAAGGTACCCAACTTGGGGATCAATGAATTGTTTTCATAATGAGATTAACTGCCAGAATATCTTGGCTCTAAATAGTTGCCCTCAAGGATGCTGAATGCCTCTAAAATTAAAGGTTTGTAATCCGATCAAGATGTGTTTCTTCATTTATTCTATAAATTTTCCTTCTTCTTAGATTGTATCTCCAATTATTAGAACCTCCTTCCTCCATGTTTTACCTCTTGCTTCTAACAACTCATGGATGAGTAGGGGGTACCCATCTACTCCACCATTCCTTTCCTTTCTTTCGACTCATCAAATAATATTGGGGCCTGTTTGGATTAAATGGCCAGAAATGTCCAAAATAAGATTAGTGATGGCTTAGAAATGATGGGAACTTTTGTAGCACAAAGGAAGGATATCTTCCTGGCAGGAACATTAGTTATATTCCACATATAGCCCACATGCATTAGCCTAAACTGGAGGACAATCTGTTTTGGCAGACCAGCCTCCCTCTCTCCTCTCCTCTCTCCTTCCCCCTTTTCTCTCCATCTACAAGGGGGTGGAACATGTAGCCCTGCCTAATAGCTCCTACTGAGAGTGGTCCTTAGGGAGGAGAAATATTTGGCTTATTAGAATCTATTCCCCAAAAAACAGCTAAAATTAAATTCACAATTAAATAGTTTTAGAGAAGAAACCAACCCACCTTTCTGCATGACCATGAGTGATTTAATTTAAATATGAGAATAATTTTCTATTTCTCCTCTTCTGCCTTAAATTTTATTGCTGTAAAATGGGGGTCATAGTTTTTAGATTGTAAAATTCTTAAGGGTGGAGATTGTATTTAACAACTCTTGTACTCTCGCAAGAACTTAGCATAGTGTTCTGTACACAATAAGCACTCAATAAGTACCTGATTAATTGCTTTTCCTCAGGACTTCTCTTTTATCAAGTGTTTTTGCCCATTTTTCAATTGTTTTTAAGGAAGAAAATCATTATGACTCACATCTGCAATACTCCTTTAAACTCATCTGGTTTACACTTGAACTGGAATGGCACTTTTATAAGGATCAAATCATTTTAAGTCTGGTGTTCACCTTCTAGCATTTTCCAAAACAATGCAAAGGACAATAGACATCCACATGAATGAGTGTGAATACAGAGATTCATGTGCCTTTAAGGCATATTTTATAAGAAAAAAATATATGACTATGCATCAAGATCTATGTCTGCTGTTTGACCTTGGACAAGTCATTTCATTTCTCTGTGCCTCAGTTACCACACCTGTAAAAGGGGATTAAGACTGTGAGCCCCATGTGGGGGAGGGACTGTGTCCATCCTGATTACCTGCTTCTACCCCAGCACTTAGAACAGTGTCTGCACACAGTAAGTCCTTAACAAATACCAGTAAAAAATAAATAAAAAAAAAGCTCTCCATACCAAGATAAAGAACTATCAGGCTTTTAAAATGTCCAACTTTCAATATGACTTTGAGACTTGGACATACTCCTGAAAACATATCCAGCTTCCAAAGTAGTTTCACTAGCAGAATTATGAATAACACTCAACATCAAATGTCAAGGCAAGGTTACTAATAATGAGGTCCTGGTGACCGAAACCCCCCCACTCATCAGCACTGAAACAGAGCTTGCAGAAATGCAGCTCTGATGGATTTTGTATAAAAAGAAAACAATAGGCTATTCAAACAGTTGGCACAGAGACATTTGAAATAAGGCAAAAGCAAGCCCAGAGGGGGAGTACTGCAGTAAAAATAATAACAATAATAATCATGGTATTTTTTTAAGTGCTTACTACGTGCCAGGCACTGTTCTAAGAGCTGTGGTGGTTACAAGCAAACTGGATTGGACACGGTCCCTGTCAACCATGGGGAGAACAGCCTGATAGGTAGCAAGCAAGAGAAGGGTTGCTCTCCTCAAGGAAGGGATTTGCAAAGATTAGAATACAAAGTTATGTGTTCAAAAATAGACATACATTGGTTCAGTGAGGATCTGCCTCTACATGTTAACAAGGATGGGAGTGGGTTACATAACAACCAGTCTGATCAATCACAATCACTTTCATAAATTGGATCTCACCACTAATATCATCTTGAAAATAAAGGGTGTGTGTATATGGTTCTGGATTCATTCAGACATACAGAGCGCTTACTGTGTGCAGAGCACTGTACTAGGGAGAGTACAATATAACAGTAAATAGACACATTCCCTTCCCACAGTGAGCTGACAGTCTAGAAGGGGAGACAGATATTAATATGAATAAATACATTACAGCTATGTGCGTAAGTGTTGTGGCCCTGGGAGGGGTGATGAATAAAGAGAGCAAGTCATAGTGATGTAGAAGGGAGTGTGAAAAGAGGAAAGGTGGCCTTAGCAGGGAAGGCCTCTTGGAGGAGATGTGCCTTCAATAAGGCTTTAAAGGTAAGGGAGAGTAATTGTCTGTTGGATTGAGAAGGGAGGGCATTCCAGGATAGAGGTAGGAAGTGGGTGAGGGATCGGCAGTGAGATAGACGACATTGAGGTACAGTGAGAAAGTAAGCATAGGAGGAGTGAAGCGTTCTGGATCACCTTCCTACGTATCATATCTATCAGTCATACCCTTGTTCTACTGAAGAATGCAGTCAAGATCCTAGAAATAATGCTTTCACTATAAACATTCACTGAAGCTAACAACAAAGGTCATCATTATGTGTTTTGCAATACTTAATATGTTCTATGAAAAAGACATATAAAGCAGGAGGGGATTAAGTTTTGTTTCAAAGGTCTACTTGCTCTGCATATCAAGTGGATTCTGAATTTTCCTCTCTTCCATGCTCCCCTTTCCACTCATTTTTTTCTCTTAAAGATTTCTTCAGAGCAGGTGTATGTGGCAGATTGTGCAAAATGTTTCTA
The DNA here is from genome assembly GCF_015852505.1 of Tachyglossus aculeatus. Lineage (NCBI taxonomy): Eukaryota > Metazoa > Chordata > Mammalia > Monotremata > Tachyglossidae > Tachyglossus > Tachyglossus aculeatus. The sequence continues at coordinate 7,523,816 of NW_024044828.1, forward strand.
TAATGGGTGCTTGCTATTGAATACAGCCTGCTGCTCTTGCTAAGGGAAATGTTAGATGATACTGATGGTTCAACAGGCCCAAAACTAACAGTTTAAAAACAATAAAATTCTGAATGGTTTTAACAACCTATGAGTTAACAGAATATAGATTCTACGTGGTATTTCCATGAAATATTACTTCGCAATACTTTTGTGAGTTTATTTCTAGTTTTTATTCCAGCATTTGAATTATACCTAGTAATTGTCTTTGATTATTTTTGTTACTGCTGTGGTATTTCACATTGCCAAATATTACAATTATTATTGTTTTTTAATATACACCTTTTCCATTTAGGCTCTCTGGCCCAAGAACTGACCTGAGAACTGAGTTAGATGTGAGATGGGAGGATAAAACCCCTGCCCTACATGACACTCACAGTCTAAGATGGAGAAAAAGTACTGTATCAAATTTTACATATGAGGAAACTGAGGCACTGAAAAGATAAATGATTTGTCGAAGCTCACACAGTAGGCAACTGGGGGACCTGAAATTAGAACCCAGCTCCTGTGACTCTCAGGTTCATACTCTTTCCACTAGGCCATGATGCTTTCCCTAAAGTATGTATCTTTTAATTCCAAATTTTCAGCTACTAGGATGGGATGGGAAAGTCTAGAGAAGGCACAGAGATTCAGTCATTGTGTTTTCCTGTGGCTTGAACATTTCCATCAGATTCAGAAAGGAATTAGTAATTAACACTTAATCCCCTAAGGCTAAATCGGTCCAATCTTGCCCATGACAGAGTGGGAGAGAATGTTGACACTAACTTAACCTTAGGAAAATTTCATATACAGGTTAGAAGATTGTTCCAGCCTAGAAAAACTGGAGAGGACAAATGAATGAAGTCTATATTATCATGAAGTGTGGGCAGGGTGGGCAGTGTGGAAGAAAGGATGTCAGAAAGGGGAACCAACACATGGATTCTTCAAGCATCCTGTTGCCTCTCTTGGAGATACAGTTAATAGACAATTGTTCTCACTCAGTAACAGTGTCCTTATCATCATCACTATCATCATTATCATCTTTTATGATAACACCTTCTGTGTGCGGAAAATTCACCTGCCATAGAAACCTTATAAAACCTTTGAGTTGTTAAAAAGAGAACTGAAGACTGACAAGGTTTGATATTACTTTGTTTCCATCAAATTAATATATGGTTTTAATAAACCTGGCATTCTCAGCTGAATAGCATTGCAAATAATCATCTGCAGATGTCTTTGAATGTATTCACAGAATGTATTTGTTTCTATTTCTATGTGTGTATCATTAATATTTGATAGGATAGCTGAATAAAAAGTGGAGTTAAATTACTGAAAGGTGTTGTTGGGTTCACATATGCCCAATTTAAATATAAGAATAATGGCACTCAATGAAGCTTCACTTGAATTTTATACTAATAAGGAGATCTGTAAAAACTTATTTGACTTATTAAATATATTTTCTTTGCCAAGTTAAATGTAAATATAGCTGTCAGTGAAAAGAGGAAATTTGGAATAGAGATGCACCTTTCACATTTCTGAAATGCCTTAATTAAATGGAGAAGAGTTTCTATGGTTTCAACTAATGACCTGGGGAATTGTATTGTTCTAGAAAATTGCTCAAAACCCAGATTAGCCCTCGAAATTCACATTTTGTAAACTGCCCATTCTTTGGAGTGGTGGGCTAGCATAGTATGAAAATGGAGTATCACCTTAGTTTTATCTGTTTCAAAAAAAGGCAACTTACTGAACTCATCCACCTTTTTTGCCCCTATTTTTCTATTTGTGAAAAAAGGGCATAAAATGGTCAATTTTAATCTCACAGGGGTATTGGAAAGATTGATTGTAGATCTCTCCCAGATCTCTGATGTTGCTTCCTGAAATGAAATTAGAGTTTTCATTTAGAACAATCAATCAGTCAGTCAATTAATTGAGTGCTGCTAGAGGATCCCCTTTGTTGGGGGGCCAACATGACATTGGAGGAAGATTAATGCAGGGGCTTCAGTGGCTGAAGTCAGTCAGCCAATCATATCTGAGTGCTTACTGTGTACAGATCACTGTACTAAGCGATTGGAAGAGTACAATATTACACTCATCAGACACATTCCCTTCCCACAACAAACTTACAGTCAGGGACTAAGCTTAATGTGGGGTGCCAGGGTCCAGGTAACATGTAAGCCGAGTACTCAGATGACCTGGCTCAGGATAGTAATAGTATCCTTACTTAGTATCCTGATTTATGGTAAAATTAATTATTATTATTATTATTAATATTATTTTCAAGCACTTATGTGTCAAGCACTGTTCAAAGCACTGGGATAGATACAAGTTTGAAGCACTCGGGTAGATACAAATCAGGTTGGACACAGTCCCTTTGCCACATGGGGCTCACAGTTTAAATAGAGGAGTTAACTGGTATTGAATCTGCATTCTACATATGAGGAAAATGAGCCACAGAGAAGTTAAGTAACTTGCCCAAGTCACCCTGCAGGCAAGTTTTAAAGCTGGGATTAGAACCCAGGTCCCCTGATTCCCATGCTCTTTCCACTAGACTACACTGCCCCTCTGGACAAACTTGTGGGGAAATAATAATAAAGGCATTTGTTAAGCGCTTACTATGTGCAAAGCACTGTCCTAAGCGCTGGGAAGGTTACAATGTTAGTTAGCCGAGAAGTAGTGGGACTTCAGACCTGCAAGAAGGGAATCAGGGTGAAAGATCACTCTTTCACCTGTCCTCAGCTGTCTTTCCTTCCCCCAAATCCTTGGCTTCAGGGAAAGTCTCAGCCTATGGGATGTTTAGAGAGCTGATCCAGGTGACATTGCACCTGCCACAGACCCAAGAATGTCCTGGCTCTGGTGATCTCCAAGAACATCACTCAGTGTGGAGTGGGAGAAACTCTGGGCTGAAGAGCCCAGAACTCAATTTACCCTGGCCTACTGGCCAACAATGGAATTCTCAGCTCCAGAGTAATAATAATTATGATGGTATTTGTTAAGCACTTACTATGTGCAAAGCACTGTTCTAAGCACTGGGGGGGATACAAGGTGATCAGATTGTCCCACGTGGGACTCACAGTCTTAATCCCCATTTTACAGATGAGGTAACTGAGGCACAGAGAAGTCAAATGAGTTGCCCAAAGTCCCACAGCTGACAAGTGGCGGAGCCAGGATTAAAACCCATGACCCCTGACTCCGAAGCCCAGCTCTTTCCACTGAGCCACGCTAATGTGGCCTCAACCTCCACCATCTCCAGACCTGGTTCAAGCCAGGGCAGGTAAGTGCATTATGGGCAGGGAATGTGTCTGTTATATTGTGATATTGTACCCTTCCAAGTGCTTAATACAGTGCTCTGGATCCAGTAAGCACTCAGTAAATACAAATGACTGACTGACTTCAGAGAAGCAGCGTGGCTCAGTGGAAAGAGCATGGGCTTTGGAGTCAGAGGTCATGGGTTTGAATCCTGGCTCCGCCAAATGTCTGCTGTATGACCTTGGGCAAGTCACTTAACTTTTCTGAGCTTCAGTTACCTCATCTGTAAAATGGGGATTAAGACTGTGAGCCCCACGTGGGACAACTTGATCACCTTGTATTCCCCCCAGCACTTAGAACAGTGCTTAGCACATAGTAAGTGCTTAACAAATACCATTGTTATTATTATTATTATTATTCAGGCTGGTGGCAGATCAAGGGGAAGCTAGGGAGATGGCTTCAGTGACTTCCTACTCTGTGTGACATAATGGCATCAGGTGTGGCATGAAGGGCCCAGGAAAATCGATTTGCCAGGAAGCCACAGGAGATTTAAGCTGTCCTTGCTTACCAGATTATACTGTCAAACAGCAAGCCTAACCAGATAGCTTCTCTAGCCAACTAAAATGGTGTCTCTCATTGGGAATGATGGCTGAACCTTGGTCTTGAGACACTGGGACTAGGACTCAGCACGAGTTGATAATAGTGCCAGGGGGGTGTACCAGGGCTCATACTGTCTTGTCTCTGCTAATCATGTTCAGTGAGTGAGCAGGCCGGCAGGACTGCAGCAGGCTGCAAAGTGCAGGCAAAAGATTTTTAACATGCGGGACACCTTTAAGGCCAAAGTGGCAGAGTAGAATGCATATGTTTGTGTGTATATGTGTGATGTGAGGAGTGGAGAAAGGCATCAGGCTCATTATTCTCCTTTCTTTTATGTTTTCATTGTTCTCCACGTGTAAGCCTATTCAGATGCTCCATAGTCTTTGACATTATTTTTACATTTTATTCAAGAGGTCTACTTACGTCTCACTCCCTCCTCTTGCCACTCTCATTTTGGTCTAGTTCTTCCTAATGGTTCCACAAATCGATCAGTGATATTTATTGAGCATTTTTTTTATGTACCGAGCACTGTTTTAAGCACTTGGAGAGTACTGTACAACAGATTAGCATACACGTTCCCTGCCTATAACGAATTTATAGTCTAGAGGGCTCCACCTGCAGAAATTTTCAACTTTGTATTTCCATTGATCCAATTAGAGAGATTTTTTTAAACTCATAGTCCCCTACAACCCATCTTTTCCTAAATTTGACTATAAGTGGCATTACCTCAGGTGTTTTAGGCTGGATAGCCCTGAAGTCCTAGTTTAATAGATATTCTTCAAGCGGGTGAGGAGAGATCGTGTCTACCCACTCTTTTGCTGTACTCTCCCAAATGCTTAGTACAGTTCATATTAAGTAGAATACAGTTCAGTACGGTACACATTAAGAGCTCAATAGATATCCATGATTGAATCAAGAAATGAAACTCTATTGGACTTCAAATTTGCAATCGATAGACTTCACAAGCAACTGCATGTCTGGCAAATATGGGCTACATCAGCCACGGATAAGCTGCTCATGCAGGTATTTTGAAAATAACTGCTGGCTATCCTTTTCACTCCCATTCGTTACATCTTGAGCCACTTTGAAATATGAATACAGAACTGCTTATTTATGATTATTTACAATTATCTGATTTTACTCATCCAGATGCACAAGGCTTTGCTAATAGATGCCATGCATTACCTCTCTATGGATCTGTCCTCCAATTCCACTCTCCAAATGCCTCCTAGTGTATTAAGTAAAGTCATCATTTAATTACTGAAATCAAGGAGCAAACTAAGCCATAACTACATGCAAATTGAACAATGTAGTGCCCTTTGGCAGAAAAGGTGACATTTGAAAGGTGATATTAAGCTCCATGGGATATTTTAAGCAATCAGGGAGTTAAAGAGCCAAGAAGTATTACCGAGATCTCAGTCAGTCCTAGAATCCTGATCATTTTTAGATTCAAGATTCACTCAAGTAATGCTTTGCCTTCCTGCAATTCCATAAAAACACTTTGCATTCACTATCTAATGTGTAAAGTGCTTTTAAAGATAAAACCCACGATAAATGATCAGAAGCATTAAATGGTATTCTGCTCTCTCCGGTTATAAGGGAATAATATTTTGCCTTGTTCACGGGTCCCACAGATCTTTATAATTTGGACTTCTGCCTGTTCTTGCTAATGGAATGCAATTTGTTAGTCCTATAAACCAAATTCTTGGGATGGCTAAAAAGTTACATATTATATTAATCTTTTTTTGATTTTAAAACAATGAAATATGTAAGCTCAATTCATTTTAAAAATCATTAAAATATACTGTCATGTTTTGTCCTGCCTTTTTTTGACAAATGAAGAAGCTGAGGCACAGTGAAGAAATGTATTTGACTTTCCCAAAGTCACTCAGGAGGAAAGTGACAGAGCAGGGATTAGAGTCCACATCCTCTGACTTCCAGGCCTGTGTCAGTTTCCCCTAGGCCATGCTACAGCACTTGGCATTGTTTTGGCTTTTGCCTCCTTATCACATGCTCATTAAGAAGGTTCAGCTCAAAAAGAGCCACTCTGATCTGCCTCTGGCAGTAGAATTCCAGCTTTCATCACAGATATAGCATTGTTGAAAGCTACCTAACTTGGACTCTTAGGCCCTTTTCATTATTCACACCTTTATGGAAAGGGTTTTAGGAGGGGTCTACACTTAAGATCTGCAAACTGAGCTGTAGTGTTTTCTTCCTGTCTCACTGAACTTTGGCGTTTCAGTGTTCTCTCAGGACTTTGAGTTTCTTGTTCATTTGAAAGTTGTAATTGGGCACCTGTAGGTCCATTGTTCAATCAGTCAGATAAATAGGATCTCAGCACTAAGCTAAATCATACTAGCAAGGCAATAAGACAACAGCCATAAAAATGGGTGGAAAATGGGGCAGGCATACTTATCAGTTGCATTACCACAATTTTGTTATTCAGAAGTGCATGTCCATCAGGAAATGTACACAGTCTCTATTGGTTCAAAACAGAAAACAAAATAAAGCAGAAATGTGACTAAAAATGCATCTTATTCATGTCAACAGAACCACAGACAAACATTTTGGGAAGAATGCAGTGATGGTTATCTGCTTTTGGACTTGGGGTATGACTTCCCCCCAGCCATGTGCAAGTATATCAGAATATTTGTAATGATGCTGGGTGCAGTGTTCAATATTGTGGGTGTGAGTTTTGCCCATGAGGGAGAAAGCTCCCACTCCATCTTAACTCAATATCATCTTTATGCTTATATAGAAAAGCAATATGCCACATTCATTCATTCAGTCATATTTATTGAGTGCTTACTGTATGCAGAGCACTGTACTAAGCGCTTGGGAAGTACAGTGAAGTGGGAGCCCAGGTAATAGGGGAGAGGCATATGGAACTAAATTGCACAGTTTAGAAATACTTGCCTTACATACTCACAAGACTTATAGGGTATGAAAAAAATTGCAAGAACATTTCTGAAGTAGTAGGTACAAATAAATTTCATAATTTTCTGTGACCCCCTCAGAGAAATAATGATAACAATACAAATGATATTTGTTCAGTGCTTACTATGTGCCAACACTGTGCTAAACACTGGGGTAGGTGCAATACAATCAGAACAAAAACAGTCCCTGCCTCAAATGAGGTTCACAGTCAAGGTGAGGAAGAACAGGTATGTGATCCCTACTTTGTAAATGAAGAAACTGAGGTACAGATAAGTTGTGACTTGCCCCAAATCACACTCCAGGCAAGTGATGGAGGCAGGATTAGAACCCAGGCCCTCTGCCTCTCTGTCTTGGGTTCTTTTATCCTAGGGGGCAAGAGATAAAACAAAATTGACAGGCTCAAGAACTTTTATTTGCATGTGAAACGAGTTAAAACCTTGTGATTTGCCAAGTTTTTCCCAGAGTTAGGTTTGAAGAAATAAATGCTAAATGAATATCCAACAGTATCATTTGGCACAATTTTTTTCCTACATGCTCTCAGTGTTTGGTATCTTAACTGCTATTTCCTTAGCATTTCTATGGCTCAGTTTGGAAAAAAAAGGATAGTGTAGAGAAGGGATGATAACTAGATGATTTTTATTCATTCCCTCAAATCAGTTTGAAAGACATTGTTGAAGAGTCTGTAAATCCAAAACACATAATGCAAAACCTATTCCACTGAATGTTATTTTTAAACAAAAACATTACATTTTATGCACTAATGACAATAATTCTAAAAGCATTTTTTTGCTTTCATCTTAATATGTAGAGAAAAATCCTGAGCATCAAGATATATCCACCATGCCCACTTTCATGTTTCCATTTACAATTAATCAAAGAAAATATTTTTATACTCCTCCTAGAAGTTTCATATCTGATTTCTTTGTTGCCATAAGTGGAAAAATAAGTCATCAAGCAGTAACCATAAGATTCATCAATGCTGTCATTCTGAAGGCTGAGTTATTTTTTTCAGTCCATTCCTTTGTGGATATCAGTGTGTCAAGGATGAATAGTCACTTTTTTGAAATGATTCAAGTGTGAAAATCTGCAAACATTGCAGGGGGTTTGTCAAACCAACTTAACAGTTTAACATCTCCTGCCCTGAAAATATATCTTTAAAAAGGAAAAAAAGATGGAATGGTGGAGTAGAGCAAATAAAATATTTTTGACACTGCCAAAGATAAATTTTATTCATCCTAAGCATGCATCAATTCAGTTTTAGAAATATCACAATGCTTTGTTTACCAATGGAGTGACCTCCAATTCTAAGTTTTAAAACAAAAATGCTTAGTTCAAGTAAGAGAGTGTTCAGTAATCATTCAGTGGGCTGGAACTTTATATTTATTGGCCTGATCAAATTTGTTAGCCCAGAGAAAATGAACTTAGGTTGAGGGAGGGCTAGTGAAGTGGTGACCCCTTACTGGTCCTCCTCCCAGCCTGGTTCAGCTCACTCCCCACTGCAGCAGTTTCAGGACACACCCAGCCATGATACAGGTTTTCCAAAAATCAGCCCCAAGTTGATGTGTGAGTGTGTCATAGTTCTGACTCCTAGGCCCAAGCTCTCTCCACTAGGCCATGCTGCAGGAACGTGCAGAACCTGTAGTTTCTTCAGACATTTCTTTGCTGACCAAAGGGAAAAGACTAGTCAATAAGCCTGTAAAAGTAATTGTTAGAAGCATTGCTAAGAGTTAACTTTCGAACAGGCGTTATTGACATACTGTTCAGACTACAAGGAAGATTTATTTGCAATTCCATCTACCTTGACACATGGAATAAGGAAGACAGAATAGCATTATTCTTACCGTCTTCGAGGGGAAGGCATGCTGAATTTATGTTCGTGTTTCACATTGCACTATATTGGACAGGAGGCACCACAGTTCTTTCAATCAATTTGAGTTACAGTGGCTTTGGGGGGACACATTCATAAGTCTGAGTGCTTTTACTTTGGTGTTGAGAGAGTCACTGAAGAGACCCTGGAGGCATAAGGCTAGGTGGGCATAGAGAAAAGTTTAGAAGAGACAGACAGTTTCAGTCTAATGATAAGCTCAATGAAAATGGAGTCTTTGTCAAATCTGGTAAGGACGAAATTAAGGCTTCACAACATAAAGTGAAATGGATTTTTGGCCTACTTAGGTGGTCCAAATTCAAGGGAATGACTTAATTACATAGACTTTGATTTTAAATTGTTCTCCCTCCAACTTAGACTACAAGCCCCATGTGGGATAGAGACTTTGTCCAACCCAATAAACTTATATCTACCCCAGAACTTATACCATTGCTTGACATATCATAAGTCCTTAACGATACCATAAAATAAAGCTTACCCTACTTGGTAGAGTATAATACAACAGAGTTCCCTACCCAGAACAAACTTACAGTCTAGAGGGGGAAACTGGCATTAATATAAATTACAGCTATGTTCCTAAGTGCTGAAGAGCTGAGGGTAGGGGGAAGATCAATTGCTCAAGGGCTAAAGACCTAAGTGCCTAAATCATGCAGACGGGAGAGGAAATAGAGTGAATAAGAGCTTGGTCAAGGAAGGCCTCTTGGATGAGATACCACTTGCAAGCTAGCATTTATTGCTCCTTGAAAACAGGGAATGTGTCTCTAGAGCTACTCAGAAACATGTTGAGAATCTTGATCCTCCAACAAGCAGGCATTAGTGTGCTTTCTAGTGAATAGGCAGTACAAGATGTTCCAGCATTGTCAGAGTCAGCTATTGCATTTTCAATCTTGAAATTACAGAATTCCGTATATTTTTTCCAAAAACAATACAGGTGAATGTATATTCCTCTAATTAGAGTCTGGCAACATGGATAAGTCTCTGCTATAGTGTTACTGTATTTTGCTGTGGATGAGGCTTGTCTGACATTAAATATAAGGATGGATACTTTGGGAATATGCTCTTCTTTTGAAAACTTTCTGAAGTTGGACTTCCATCTTATCTGTTAGAGTGCACTGCTGGTAGGTCTGACTAATTAACACCTTTCAGTAGACAGGAAGAGGCCCCAATATATTCCTGGATGACAATGCATTTGTTTCTAAGAAACAAATGCAGAAACCCACATCAAAAAGCTTTGTCTTGATGCCTTTAATGTGTAATGGCATAGAGGGCAAGATTTAACTTCTGACTTCTTAAATAATCTCCCATGAGAAAGTGAATTGGACAATTGCTTTTATGGCAATTAGCCAAGGCTGGCCCATGCACCAAAAATACAACTCCATTTCTGCAAAACAGTTTAAGAAACCCAGTGATGGCTATGGATTGTGTCTAAACCATTCCACCATTTGTCTTTTAGACCTCATACTCATACTCAGTTGCTTTTCTGAGTAAAGTCCAGTAATTTTTATCCTATTTAATTAGATAATGGCTACTGTGAGGTTGCACTCTACAATCTATCTATGAATCAGTTGGATTTATTGAGAGCTTACTGTGTGCCAATCTCAACTTTCTAGACCTATAAATGTCCAGGAAAATATGAGGGCTGACATTTCTTTATTTTTGTGGGGTTTTTTTAAATAGTATTTTGTTAAGTGCTTACTATGTGCCATGCACTGTTCTAAATACTGGGGTAGATGCAAGCTAATCAGGTTGGACACAGTCCCTGTCCCATAGGGGGCTCACAGTCTTAATCCTCATTTTAGAGATGAGGTAACTGAGGCACAGAGGGGTGAAGTGACTGGCCCAAGTCACACAGCAGACAGGTGGCAGAGCCCGGATTAAAACCCAGGTCCTTCTGAATCCTAGGCTTGTGTTTTATCCACTAGGTCCTGCTGCTTGCTGAATTCCCCAACCAGCGAAACCTTTGGGCTGTGGGAGTCATGGTAATTATTGACTCAGCCTGTGGAAACTGATGGGTGTAAGGACAGGCAACTGCTGCAAGCACTTTCTGAAATTTATCACCAACACAATATATCTTTCCCTTAATTTTCTAATGTTGGGTGTCTTTCAGGTGCTTTTAGCTTATAATTTTCAACTTTTTAAAGTACAAGTTTAATTTCCTGCTGTTGATCATCTATTATTTATTGATTGAGAGTTTTTCAGCTCTCCCCAAAACCAGAAGTGCAGGCAGGCCTCAATTGAAGACATTTCAAGGCACAAAGAAGGGCACATAGCATTTTAGAATTTGCACTGTTTTAGTTTTTACAATACATCCATTTTGACTTCATAAAACTGGCCCTCTTTAGGGTCCTTACTCCGGAGCTCACAGGAGCCAGGGGACAATGACAAGGATGGGAATGGAGAAAGGGAGGAGAGGTTAGAGAAGGCAGGAGAGCAGTGCAGAAAAGGCCAGGGAGGGGTGAGTTGAGGGAGTAACCTCTTTGCCAAGAGAAATCACTGTGGGGGTTGACAGATCCATTTTATTTTTGATGACGTGAAAGTCAGCTTCCCTATAATGTGGAGCCTTTCTTACTCAACACAGTACATTCATGTAGAACTAATTCCCCCATCTGTAACATTGCTCCTGTGCGAAAAGTGGTTCCCGAAATACAGTGTAGCATTTAGACTTAGCCTGGTTTTCAGTTACCAACTGTGTTGTAAATCCAAGAGCTGCTCATGATTCCTCTTATCCCATTTCTTTCCTTTAGAAGTTGTTTTCACTGAGAAGCTGTTTCCACATTCCCTACACTTTAAGCACCAACACTGGAAAGTCCTAGAGAAACTATTACGAATTGAACCTAACTCATTGATATGCCACAACACAGAGGATCTGGGAGAAAAAGTAGAAAATGAAAGTCCAAATGAAAAGGAAGAACCCATTTTGGGAAAGCCCATATGGTAATTGTTTTACTTTTTTAAAGTACTTACAATGTGCCAAGCAGTTTACCAAATTCTGAGCCAAAATGAATAGTTCTTTTAAAGTTTCATCACCTAATTCTACCTCACTCATGTTCCAATGTACTCTTCAAAATTTTCATCCTGATTTTCATAGCCTTTCTGAACTCTTTCTTTTTTTCCCGGAATCATGATTTTGCTTTCAGCAGTGGTCTTGTTACTCCATGGGCATTCCCTATACATCTAATGTCTGGACAAGGATGAGTATCTGATCCGTTAGGTCCCAGGATTCATTAATGACTGATTGTCAGCCTTTACTGAATAAAATTGGATCCACGTAGAATCTCTCTTTTGTGGAAGAATATGGACCATTACATTATATTGATTGCCCACTCAGTCACATGCCTGTTAAGTCAAGCACACAATTCTCCTTTCCATCTTCCTGTAAGCCTTCCTAAATCCCAAGAAGCCTCTTTCTATGCCAACCACTCTTTCTTCTCTTTATTTTCAAGGATAGGGTTCTATCCCTCTTTTTCTTCCTTACCCTCCTTTTTCTTCCTTAATGTGCCTCTGTTCTTGCCAAACAACTAAAATTCATGAGTTCACTCTGAGTCATCCTCTGACTGTTGATTTATCACTGCCATTCTGAAATAAAGCTCTCACTTCTCTTTTTTGTTAAATCCTTTGGATGATGAAGGACAGGGTTTTTACACTATTTTGTCACTTTTTTGGTGTCAGAAAGTCATAATCCCTCAGACAATTTAGATACATTTTTGGAAGTGCCTACTCTTAGAAAATAAACAAAATTTTCAATAATAGCTTTTGTGAAACGTAGTGCACAGCATTTGTGGACGAAGTTTTAGATGCACAATGAAATGGATTAAGTTCATTAAAGAGAGATGACCCATTTGAAAGGCATTTAGTCATGAAAACTTGGACAGTTTATTTTAAAAACAAAGTTCTTTATTAACAAAATATTCCTCTCTATCATGCATTTGAAGTGTTGAATTTACTGGTCAAAAATTAGGTTTAAGAAAATAAGAAAAATTTGAAATCTCAAAGAATAGAATCTCCCATTTTCCATTCAATAATCTGTTATACTTTTTCCTTTGAAAACTCCTGGACAATCATCATCCAATTTCTCCAAGCACCCTGTTTGGACTGTGGAAGTTGGAATCCTAGTTCTAAGTAAACTATTAGTGAACAACTGACCTTACATATTACATATTAGTAGTGTATTAATAACCTCTGAAACAGCCCAAGACACTCCTTTTCTTTCATTACTGCTATACAAAAGAAGAGGCTACTTTCTTCCCTATATCCTCTTTTTCCCTATCCTCCCTTCTGCATTGAATAGGCACTTGGCTGTTTACCCCTAAAGCACTCTGATACTCACCACAGCCCCACTATATTTATGTAAATATTTTTATCCTCTACTACTTCCCCTATCTGTATTATATTGTGATGTCTGTCTCCCCCTGTAGATTGTATGCTCTTTGTGGACAAGGATAGTGTCTTCCAACCCTATTTTATTGTGCTCTGTACACAATAATCCCTCAGTAAATTGTGCGATTACTTGCACTTCCCAGTTTTATTTCTTCCTTCTTGCTAATCTTCCTCCATCATTAATTTATTCCAATGAACATACCATTTCTGCGAGGTGAGGGTTGTAGCCTTCCTACAGACACTAAGGCCCTGGGAAACTAATAGTAATAATAATAATAATAGTTTTTGTTAAGCACTTACTTTGTGCCAGGCACCGAACTAAGCACAGGGGTGGATACAAGTAAACACAGTTGGACAGAGTCCCTGTCCCACATGGGGCTCACAAACTCAATCCCCATTTTACAGATGAGGTAACTGAAGCCCAGATAAGTGAAGTCACTTGCCCAAGATCACACAGCAGACAAGAGGTGTAGACAGAATTAGAACACATGACCTTCTGATTCCCAGGCCCATGCTCTAGCCACTAAGGCATGCTGCTTCTCTTAATAGTAGATCATAGAGACGACCGTCCCTACCACTAGTCAGTCATATTATAACCCCTACAAGCTCCCAGAGTTAACAAAGGAGTACCAGGAGCAACAGCAAGGGTTGTCACCTAGGTAATGAAGGAAGCAGTTCTGTCCTCACAGCACTTTAGTGGTCTATGCATTGAGAGGTCATCTGAGAGGAGTGGCTACAAGATAGTGGCTCCAATCAGAACCCTGGCATCTTCCATCAGCCTTCCATACAACCCAAGTGCCCCCTCACAGGTCTGTGCCAACTCTCCAGTCAGCAGGCAGTGCAAGTTTTGTCATTTTTCATTTATCAGCGATGATCTAGAGAGACAGTCAGAACATCACCATGATTACAGTTGGATAAGGACACTCTGTTATTTGTTCTGTTACCACCTACTCAGTTTTTGAAATGCATGCTTTTTTATCTCTTCATTTTTATGTGTTTTGTTCTTCAGTATTCCCTGAGGTCATTTAAACAACACTGGTTTTTATTTGGTTTCTTTCTCCTTCTGTGCCTGAAATACAAATGGTGAAATATCACAGAAATTAGTTCTTCCTAGTTATTTCTTCCGATGAGGAAGAGTGTCATCAACAGCTGCAGAATTTTAGTGTCTACTCCCTAAGGAAGCCCTGTACTAGGCACTTGGAAACATATAATAGAAGTGAAAGGCCTGATGCCCGCCTTTAAGGAACTTACCATGAATTTGGATAGTCTAGAGGGTACAAATTACCTTCCTTCCTGAAGATTGTAATGGTGGTGGCATCTCTGAAATCCTGAGGTACTGCCTCAGTATTTTTTTATGACATTTGCTAAGTACTTACTATGTGCAAAGTGGAATACTGCTCTGGGAATCAGGAAGCATACATTCTAGTGACTTTTCTGCTTGCAGTTCACTAATGGGGGTGAGGGGTGCATATGTGTTTTGCAAGGTGTGGCACCCCTTCCCACCTACTTGTTCACTGTATTCCAGGACCCAATAGGAACATGACATGCAGGGGCAAGAGAATGCACGAGGTAGTGTGCCAGCCACTTGCACTGTAATCAGTTCATCTGTGCCTGCTCAGAATCCCAAAGTTTGAAGACAGAGACTTAACCACCGTTCCTTATGGGAGACTCCAGACTGAAGGAAGTATCCCTGAGTTTGAGGAAAAAAAGGTCAGGCCTTCAAAAGCTGGCTGGTTAATTATTCTTCATAAGCCCTCTTGACAATGGGGAAAGGCAAAGCGCTATCCTTGAACATAATCAATCATATGCATTGAGCACTTATATGCAGACTGCTGTACCAAGTGCTTGGGAGAGTTCAGTACAATAGAGTTAGTATAGATCTGTTCCCTGCCCACAAGAACCCTGCAGTCAGTCTAGAGAATAGAGGGAATCACCCATTTTGGATATGGCCAGACTTCTCTTTGTTGACAACTAGAAAACTATTGTCCTTTTCTACTCTGAAAGGAGTGGTGGAAAGAAGCAAACACTGGAAACTTAGTTCACTGCCTCCGCAGGTGGAATTTAAGTGCTTACTATTTATAAAGGACTGTACTAATCACTGGGGTAGATAAAATATAAGCAGATCAGTCATAGTACCTGCCTCATATGGGATTTGCAATCTTAGTGGGCGGGAAACAGGTATTAATCTCCATTTTACAGATGAAGAAACTGAGTCACAGATAAGTTAAGTGACTTGTCCAAGGTCATATGGCAAGCATGTGGCAGAACTAGGATTAGAACTCAGGTCTCCTGATTCCCAAGTCTGTGCTCTTCCCACTAGGGCATTTTGCAAGTAGCTGGCGCTGGACTAAAGCATGTTGATGGCTACTGAGCAGGATTGTGGTGACAAACTGAAGAAAGGTGAAGTGAGCACACCAAGAATGGGCCCACTTATTACCCCTTCTCTCTCCATTTGCTTGTCTCTTTCTTTGTGTTTCTCTGAGCCCTTGCAACTCTCTCTGTTCTCTCTCTCCTCTCCATATCTGGCTCTCATTATGGCCGTAAGGGTGGCTGGGACCAGGGACATGTCCTAGTACCTGGTATTTCTTGAGTCTGATTCCTGGCTGCCTTTCTCAGCTTCTGGCTGGATGCTTCACTCTAGCCTTTTTCCATCTCCATCAATGCTGAGAAAAGAACTGTGGAAACCGCTGCCTTCCTCCACTATGGAGGGTCCCCTCTCCCCGTATGCTCTGTGTGTGTCGGGCCAAGGATAAAAGCTGCACCTCTATACTCTCAGACTCCTCCATCTTTTCTGAGTCTTTGAGCCTATTTTGTGTTTTAATGTTTCATCCTTCCTGATATGTCAGTCTCATTCAATCAATGGTATTTATTGAGCTCTTACAGTGCAGAGCACTGTACAAAGCACTTGGAAGAGTACAATACAAAATAATTAGCAGATACGGTCCCTGTCCGTAACGAGTTTACAGTCTCCAATCCCTTCTTCCCACATAAACTCTTGGATTGAGAGTCCCTGATGGGTTCAACTGTGAATTCCCTTCAAGTGCTTAGTACAGTGTTCTGCACATAATTGCCAAATACTATTACTACAACTACCTCATGACCCCAAAACTCCATCCCTAGAAGCCCTCACTCAAATAAAAATTTAGTACCTATGGATGTTGTTGCTACCTCTCCTTTTAATACCACAAAGCAGAGGCTGAATAGAACTCTAATGATCAGAAAGAGCTGACAGCTTCCAATAGACCACTATGCTACAACTTGAAGCACTCACACAGCTCAGAGCTTGTGAGAATCTGATTCAATATTCTCAGACCTTTCAGAGATATTTGGCCATACACTCTGGATTAAACAATGAATAGAGGAGCTCAATATTCCACATTATATGTGACTTTTCTTACCTAGGTTTTGTAGTACATTAGGCATATCTAATGTAGTTCATTCTATTGAGATTTGGGCATGATAACATTTTCACACTGTGGCCTCTCCATCTGTATTTTAAATTTACTTCTGGGATAAATATATATATTTATCAGGCAACCTAAGGCCTATTCTGAGTCTGTTAATTAGTGACAGGACCATGCCTTTCTCTTTGATTTTTTTTTTCTTACATGACTGATATTCAATCGTCTCACAGGCCTTCATGGTGCTTTCAAATATTCGAGGGATGGGTATGAATATTAATAGGGAGATACACAGCTAGGAAAACAGCAGCCTCAGCTGATTTCAGACAATTGTACTGAATCTAAGGGTCATCAGCATAGCGAGCAACAGCTGGGGCCTGATGCCCCCAACCCTGGTTGTTAATTTTTTGATTGTTAATATATCTTGCAGATGCCCTGATGGAACCCCTGACATTTTTATAAACATAAATTCAATTTAAAACACTGACATTTTAACTAATTAGATTTTTTTATGAAAGAAAGAGTGATTTTCCACAGGAAGTTGCTAGCAGCACACTGCCAGCATTGCATATTAAGCATTAATTCCTCCTACTAGTTCAGTAGCCATATGGTGCTATACTCCAGGCTGGAAAATAATTACTTAATTGTTGGCTGAGTTTTTTAATCAGACACCGCTCATGTTGTTTTGTTGTCTGGTACATGGAGGAGGCTAGGAGGCTACAGAAACATCTCCCCTGGATTAAAATGTATTTGAAAATGTAGGACAACTACCCCAGAGCTTCATAACACAAGGTTTCTGAGAGCTGAAAAGATTCCAAAGCTACTAAAAAAGACACTTCAATGTTTCAGGGCTGGGGGGATGATCCATGTTTAATAGACTAGGAATAAAATCTAATGAAAATGAAAGAAAAATAATTCTAGATTTCAACTCTGTGTGGACAGGGATCATGTCTACCAACTCTATTTACTGTACTCTAGCAAGGGCTTAATTCCTTGCTCTGCCCAGAGTAAGTGCTCAATAAATAATAATACATAACAGTATTTGTTAAGTGCTTACTATGTGCCAAGTACTGTTCTAAGCACTGGGATAGATACAAGGTCATCAGGTTGTCCCACTTGGGGCTCATAGTCTTCATCCCCATTTTACAGTTGAGGTAACAGGCACAGAGAAGTTGAGTGACTTGCCCAAGGTCACACAGCTGACATGTGGCAAAGCAGGATTAAAAACCATGACCTCTGACTCCCAAGCCCATGCTTTTTCCACTGAGCCATGCTGACACATTGATGGTTTAACTGGGATGGCATAGGTCTTGTGATTCTCTTACTTCAAGAATCTAAGATAATTTCCTTCATTGTTTTGCTTTCTGAGAGGGTGTTAGGTTTTTCTGCATATCCTTTTGTGAAAGGATTCAACTTCATTTCTTATGTTCTAAAGGGATTTCTGTAATGGCAGAAATTACACTGCTAATATTTTGGGGTACATGGAGGGGGAGAGAGAAGTTATTGAGCAAAGAAATAAAGACTGTTTTTCCAAGTCAAAATAACCGTGCCATACCTTCACACTCAGAAGCTTTTCCTATAACTTTAATCACTTAGATATTTTTTGAGCATTTACTGTGTGTAGAGCACTGCACTAAGCACTAAGGAGAGTATAACACAATAGAGTTGATAAACACGATCCATGCACTAGAGAAACTAAATCACTTGGTCCCTTATAAAAGTTCCCTATTTCTGTGTTTGATTAATAATAGTAGTATTTATTGAGCTCCCACTTGGTGCAGTGCACTGTACTAGGCACTTGAGAAGTAAAGAATGAAGAAGTTATGTTCCCTGCCCTCAAAGAGCATACACTCTCAGGGGGAAGACAAGCATAAGCATGCTTTCATCATTGTCAAAATAAATGCATTGAGCTGATGTATACATATGAATGCTAAAGAGGGTTAATACATTTATCAATGTTAGAAGAAGTTTATAGTGGATTTCTCATTCTTGCAAGTAGAGGCCAGAACAGGATGAAGCTCTAGAACAGGTCCAAGTGGGTAAAGGATGGCTTAAAGGCCATCTCCATCTTGAACACTGACTTGGGACAAGGAGAAAATGGTTTTCAGGAGGGTCCCACCAGAAAGCCTCACACCTCACCTCCTCCCCACCCAGTAATCCTGGGAAATAGAGTATGAGAAATGTTAAATGAGAAACAGGGAGTAAGAAAGGAGTGAGAGAAAGAGAACAGAGGATCATTTAAGTGAATTTTTTCTTAGATTTACAGTCTCCCTGATTTCTTAATTTGTCTAATTCATCCAACCTCAGTCTCAGAAATGAAAAATCCAAAACTGGCTTCCCCTGACTCGAGCTGATCAACTTTCTGTGGTGAATGTGGCTGGTTCTGTGCATAACATCACCTAATTTATCAAACAATCATATTTATTGAGCACCTATTATGTACAGAACAGTGTATTAAGCATTTGGGAGAATACAGTATAACAGAGTTGGTAGACATGTTCCCTGCCCACAAGGAGCTTCCAGTCTAGCGGGAACACCTAACCATAGTCGCTCTGCTTCTAGGGGCCGGGACGGAGCTGAAGTGTATCTCCAACCCAAGCCTACAGTGAGGAGTGTTCATGCCCACTGGCCCCTCCTCAAATGAATTTCCTCCTCAGAATTAGAAGATTTCCATACATAAGATCTATCTTCTGTAGCCCTGTTAGAACTTTGGAACTCATTTGACAGATCGTCTTGTAACAGTGTGAGTCAAAGGACTCTTTTTGTTATGACACTAAATGTTACTATGATAAATCTTCAATAAAGTGCTCAGCTCACCCAAGTGGCTTTAATCAGCAGTGAAGTATTTTTGGTCTGTCAGGAAGAAATATAGTCAAGTTGCCAAAATACTAGACTGGAAGTTTAGAAGTTACGGGAAAAAAGCCTATTTTATGAGCATGAGTTCTGAAAAGTCACCCAGTTGAAGATAATTTGATAGCTCATGTGGTGATTATGAGAATTAATAAATCTATGTTCATTAATGTGTTACTGGTTTTGGTTGGCTTTTTGAACCCATCTGAAGATAAATACGACATGGTGATGCTATCTAGAAGATATGGACTAGTTCTACAACCCTCATAAAAGGGGTTATGCCCTCCAGAAGTGATAAATAGATGTTTTACTACAAATATTATGCTTTTTTTAGTACTATACTATTAAATGAGTTGACCCTTACTGAGGACAACTAATAAGCCCCAGCATTTGACTTGGGAAGAGTTTTTCTTGTTGTTGGGTAGGGACCGTCTCTATATGTAGCCAACTTGTACTTCCTAAGCATTTAGTACAGTGCTCTGCACACAGTAAGTGCTCAATAAATACAATTGAATGAATGGATTAATGGTTTCCCATTTATTTGATGATATGATTGACAAAAAAAATCATCCACCACAGAATTAATTTTTTAAAATTTACCAATGTATTTGAAAGTTCTGGCTGATTATTAACTTTTTCCGTATCACTTCTATAGTAGAGAAGCGTAGTGGAAAGAGCACAGGCCTGGATTCAGAGGACCTGGATTCTTATCCTGTCTTTGCCACTTGCCTGCTGTGTGACCTTGGATGAGCCATTTAACCTTTCTGGGCCTGAATTTCCTCTTCTGTAAAATGGGGATTCAATATCTAGTCTCCCTTCCCATTAGACTGTGAGCCACATGAGTATATGCAAGATAATCAGCTTGGACACAATCCCTCCCCATGTAGGCTTCACAGTCTGAGTTGAAGAGAAGAGGATTTAATCCCCATTTTATAGATTGGGAAACTGAGGCACAGAGAAATGATTTGCCCAAGATCACACAGCAAATAAATGGCAGAGCCAAACTGGTTCTCTTATCTTGACCTCTCCCAAGTATATTGTATACGCTAAGTACTATGTTGAACTATCCCAAGTGCTTAGTACAGTGCTCTACACACAGCAAACACTCAATAAATGTTTAAATGAATTACTCTTCTCAGTCCTGCATTGTCTCTGTTCCTACATTCCTGGATACTCTGGCTGGGCAGTCTTAATGAAATAACTACCCACAGCTGCTGTCATGTTTGCTCCTTCTCTGGCCGGCAGCAGTCAAATTAATTACCTCCACCTGCTTTGTCAAGCTCTCATCCTTCTGTTTCTTCTTTGGCTATTGGAATCTACCATTTGTGATACAAGAGATCATCTTGGTTTCCTCCACTGGCTGGCATAATTATATGGTGGCAGCAATAATGTAACTCAATATGGTATTCCACATGTGAAGTGTTTTCTTAGAGGTTCAGTTGATACAGTGGTATTTTAGAGAAGAGAGAGAGAGAAGGAAGAAATAAAGAAAGAGAAGATAGGAAAGAAAGGAAACCCCCAACAGAAACCCAGCATTCTGGTCCCAAAATAGCCACAAAAATGGAAGACTGAAGAAGACTAAATAATAATAATAATGATGGCATTTGTTAAGCACTTACTATGTGCAAAGCATTGTTCTAAGCGCTGGGGGGATACGGATCAGGTTGTCCCACGTGGGGCTCACAGTCTTAATCCCCATTTTACAGATGAGGTAACAGACTCAGAGAAGTTAAATGACTTGTCCAAGGTCACACAGCAGACATGTGGTGAAGCCAGGATTAGAACCCATGACCTCTGACTCCCAAGCCTGGGCTCTTTCCACTGAGCCATGCTGCTTCTCTAAAGATGAGGTGCTCTAATCCAGGTCTAGACTCTCTTGCTCAGTTTGATATTTTATGATTTACACCAACCCAGTTTGGCTCCATAGCATTGGGACCAGCCTCTTCGGAGCCCTAGTTTCAAGTCCTCTAAGATAATGATGGTATTTGTTAAGCACTTACTATGTGCATAGCACTGTTCTAAGTGCTGGAGAGGTTACACAGTGATCAGGTTGTCCCACATGGGGCTCACAGTCTTAATTCCATTTTACAGATGAGGGAACTGAGGCCCAGAAAAGTTAAGTGATGTGCCCAAAGTCATACAGCTGACAAGTGGCAGAGCCGAGATTTGAACCCATGACCTCTGACTCCAAAGCCCGGGCTCTTTCCACTGAGCCACGCTGCTTCTCCATACCTCGTCTATTGTCTTCTGCCCCACTCATTCCCCACCACTTCATAACTCCTCATTTGTCAGTCTGGGGGCTTTTCAGGGAAAGGAAACAGCATGGTGATTGCACAAACATTGTGTTCCTACTTAATATGTGTGCTAATATGAAGTAAACAAAAGCATTTGTCCAGGATTGAGTCATTTAAAGTTTGTTTTCATATAAAGTGTCTGCCAAGTATCCATTAACCATAGCTACTCATCCCAAATCTCTCCTTTATTAATTTTATTTTAAAGTTCAGCATCGCTTTAATATTTTAAATTAACTCTCAACTCAATGAGAGTTGGAAACCTTAATTAAAAAATCAGCATACTGTGGTGTCTTTATGCAAATGTAGTGCTTGAAGGTTGTTAGCAAACAGAAAAGGAGTAAAAAAGAATGTCTCTTTGAAGTAAACTGGCACAAATACAGTACCTCCGAGTGCTGCAGGAGAGAGATCTCTTAACAGGACACAGTTCCTTTCTGCAGTGTCATACATTTTGGAAGCTAAACCCCTTGGAAGCAATCAGCCATTGTTCTTCATCTCAGCATGCACTGGGTATGGAGTCTTTTATGGCTCTACTGTATGTGACAACATTTGAAATCTATAAATAGGGTAATTAGAAGAGAAAAATGGAGAGATTCCCTATAAATCCAATGAAATACATCAGATGTAGTGAAGGTTTTTTTTTTGTTTGCTCGTTTTGAGGGCACTAGGAAAGTGATGGATCTATTTCTAAAAATTGCAGGGGGAGCAGCTCCCCAAGAGGAATTCTAGGGATGACTGGCCCGAACAATTACCCAAACCAAAATATATAAGGATTTGGGGCATTGACATGACTCTCCCATAAATTGTTATTTTTACTCCCTAAAAAAGTCAATATTTCACTAAAGTAACCAACATAGGTATAGATGAAAAAAAAGGAAGTGCTCATTTAATAAATCAGGGAAACCTCCACACAAATCTATTCATCTCTGTAGACATATTTCTTATATTGACTTTCAAGTCCTTGCAAGAAAATATTTTTCAACTCTTCAGGGAATGTTAGGTCAATTTTCTGTTCAGTTTCTAAAAAGTTTCTATATCAAATAGCTACATAAATGTCTTGATGTACAGCTTTAAAGAAAATTGTTTAGTCAGATTCTATGTGCTAGATAATATTGCAAACTATCCTATTTCTGAGCAAGATCTCTCAAGTCAGCTTTAAGATCCTTAATTCACTCACATTTATGTTTCAGCATACACAGAGTTTGGGGTACTAGAATTTCCCATAACTGGATAGGCATTATCTCTGGTTATTGTAGAGTTTTTTAGTATTATTCATTAGAAGCGTTACATCAAATTTCCTTCACCCAAGATTTCTCTTAAACTGTATATGTAATTCAGGGAGGGAACTTCCCGTATAAATGAGTAGGCAATCAGATCACACATTATATAATGAATGATGAAATGGAAATATAAAATGTGGCAATTAAACTATAAAATAATCTTCAAATTGAAGGACAATTTGACTGCTAATATTTCTGCTTGAATGTGTGTTCTGGTTTTTTAAAAAATCATTTTACCCAGATGGGATCAAAACAGCACTACCCATTTGAAATTTTAAGCTCATATCACATTTAAAATTTATTGTAAAAGACCACAACTGTTTGGAAACTAGGCCTGAGGAAATAAAGTCAGTTACAGTGAGACTACAGGATCAAATCATAAAATCTGTTAGCCACTGTGCTATATAAAGAACAGAAATTTTAACTCCCTGAAAACTGCTTAGTGAGTTTTAAATATTGACGAGCCAGAGTCATCTCCACAAAAATTTGAAAAAAGGAATTTTGAGCTGAAATCACAGCCTTCCATTAAGAATGCAATTTAAACTATGCTTCAGGGTAACAAGATATCATCCTTTCCTTCATCACTCATTGTTAAGTACTCAGCTAACAGTCACTCTTCCATTCATTCATTCAATCGTATTTATTGAGCACTTACTGTGTGCAGAGCACTGTACTAAGTGCTTGGGAAGTACAAGTTGGCAACATATGGAGAGGGTCCCTACCCAACAATGGATTAACAGTCTAGAAGGGAGAGACAGACAACAAAACAAAACATGTGGACAGGTGTCAAGTCGTCAGATTAAATGGAAGTAAAGCTAGATACACATCATTAACAAAATAGAACAGTAGATATGTGCAAGTAAAATAGAGTAATAAATCTGTACAAACATATATACAAGTGCTGTGGGGAGGGGAAGAAGGTAGGGCGGGGGAATGGGGAAGAGGAGAGGAAAAAGGGGGCTCAGTCTGGAAAGGCCTCCTGGAGGAGGTGAGTTTTCAGTAGGGCTTTGAAAGGAGGAAGAAAGTTAGCTTGGTGGATGTGCGGAGGGAGGGCATTCCAGGCCAGGGGGAGGACATGGGCCAAGCCCCGAAGTCCCATGAAGATTAATGAATGAACTCACACACACACCGCTTATGCTAACACTTTAACTGAAGTGATGAAAAAGTTTTCATTTAATAGCAAATACCTCCAACGAAATCTAGTCCTCATGTCATTGGTTCACCTCCACAGTTGATTTCCTCTACTGTTACCCTCATACTAAGAATTACATTTGGCAGAAGCCCATGCATCATGCCCACTTCAACCACTTCAATTTCACTTTCACCAGCCCAAAGTTAGATACCTGCCCTTTCTTCCAATCAACCTTATTATCTTCCTTCACTGACTTCCATATCCACTGCCACACACAATTAGTCTAGACCTGGGTACCGAAACAGTCCTCCCTCTTATGCCTCTTTGATCCCAAAGACCTAGCAAACCTACTTTAAAGAAGCCATCAGGCATGTGTTCCCCCAAATCCTGTCCATTTATCTCCACAACCACATCCCCTCTTCAACATCCTCCCCAGTCATTTTTTTTAAAATGAGGTCTCTCACCTGTTTTCAAAGTTTACCATCTCTACCTGTGACTCTGAACTTTTAAAGCATTTGTCCCATCCTCCCTCTCTCCCTAGTAGTTATCTCTAATCACTCAGTAAATGAAGTTTGACTCCTGGCTCTCTACCATGTTCAAATATCTTCCACAATTAAAAAATGTCATCTTGATTCTACTGTACTCACAGCTATCTTCTTATCTCCCTGCTTTCATTGCCAGTCAAACTTCTGAGATGGGTTATATACCTCCACTTCTTTTCCTGCAGTTTCGTCTTTACCACATACAAGCTGGTTACAGCCTCCTTTGTTCCAGCTGAGACAAAACTCTACTGTATCTCTATGCTGATTTAATCCTCAATGTATACTTGAGAAACAGCATGGCCTAATGGAAAGAGCACAAGTCCTGAAAGTCAGAACACCTGGGTTCTATTCCCAGCTCTGCCACGTGTATGCTGTGTGATTTTAGGCAAGTCACAATTTCTATGTGTCTCTGTTACCTCATCTATAAAATGGAAATTAAGACTGTGAGCCCCATGTGAGACATGGACTGTATCCAACCTGATTATCTTGTATCTATCTCATTATTTAGTACAGTGACTGGCTAAAAGTAAATGCTTAACAAATGCCTTAAAAAAAATCCTCCTTGATCAGTCAGCTGCCATTTTGCTGGACTTCTCTCTTCTCCGGAAATTACTATCTAATACTAGTTTCACCAGAACCCTTCTGTAAAGCAATGGAAAAATCCTTGATTATTTTATGATGCCAAAAGGAAGCACCATTAAGAATAAAAGTTCTGCTCAGAATGACTTCCAGCCAATAACTGAAAAAAAAACCCGATTTTGATTCAACTGTAAAAGAATCTCTTGTCTACTTAATGACTCAGGGATATGCATTTAATTGATAATTGTTGTTTTCATTCAATAAAGTTTTATTTTCGAGTTTTTTTATATAATTATCCCATATAAGTAAGGATACATTTCGAAGAAGAATTTTCACTATGTGACTTCACCAGCTGCTAATGCAGACATTGATTCTAGCCTCTCCTCAAATTATCATGGTACCTGAACAACCAACCCTTCCCTTGTGATCATCTTCTGGGCTCTTCAGTGATAATTTCCCTGAAAAATGACTTATTACAATCCATTAGGCACTCATCATTTTCACATGAATGAGGGGCCCTTTCAGGCTTTTTTGTTGCTGATTTAGGTATTTGGGAATGTTTGGGTAATGTTTTTCTTTTGGCCCTTTTTAATGATGCAAAGCTAAGACTACCTCTTAACCCTCTTCCTCTTGGATGGTGAACCCTAAGACTCCATGAGGAGAGTTCAGTGTTGCAATTCCTTTTCTTATTCATTTGGACTGTGGCCTGACAGCTCATTATCCCCTGTTATTTACTTTAAATCTGCTGGGATTTTAGAAGCCACCTGCTGTGACTGAATCACCTGGTAGAAACACCAGGCTGGTGCCATACAAAATCTGTTACAGATCCTTAGATCGTTAATTTAGACCCTAGACATGATTCTTTCAGGAAATGGGTCATAAGTGAATAGGGGTATATAAATATGTAACCTCAAGTATCTTTCTAGGTTGATATTCATTCTGATTGTAAACTCCTTGAGGTCAGGGTTCAGGTCTACCTGTTATATTGGACTCTCCCAAGTGCTTAGCATCATGCTCTGCACACAGTAAATTGCTCAATACCATTGACTGATTGAGGAGGCTGTCAATTGCTATTGAGACATCATGGATAGTAAAGCAAGTCAATAGCAAAGCATTGTAAAATTAGGATGAGAGTGTCAACAGCAAAGTCAAAGAAATTAAGGAATATTGAATTCCAGATCCCTGCTCATGAAGACCCTAGTTACCTAGTCTTTAGCCTATTTAGAAGAAAGACAGTTTACAAATCCAAGGGATTAGTATTATGTACTATCTTACAATAGCCTCCAATGCAGTCTTTCAAACCAGTCAATAGTATTTATTGCATGCCTACAAAGTGTTAACATGGCATAGCAGGAAGCACTGGTCTGGGAGTCAAATGAGTGTTAACTCCAGCTCTGCCACTTACCTGCTGACTTAACTTCTCTGGTCCTCAGTTTCCACAGCTGTAAAATGGGGCATAAATACCTGTGCTCCCTCCTACCAAGACTGTGAGCCTGTTTAGACAAGCAGTATGGAGCAGTGGATAGAGCAGGGGCCTGGGAATCAGAAGGACCAACACTATGGGCTATTTGGAAATGAAATAAAGAAGAAATGAGGAATGACCAGAGTCATCTTTAGAAATTTTAACTGTTGGATAAATATATTCTAAAAGAGACCAAAGGAACCAAGGAATCATTAATCACCTCCAGTGAAAATCTGTTCAGTACAGACCTTGTAATTCATAGAGCCATATATGGAATTTAGCACACATAATAAATGATAATAATTGTGGTATTAAATGCTTATTATGTACCAGGCACTGTACTAAGCACTGGGGTAGATAGAAATAAATTGGGTTGGGCATATCCCTGTCCCACGTGGGACTCACAGTCTTAATCCCCATTTTACAAATGAAGTAACTGAGACACAGAGAATCAATCAATCAATCAATCAATCGTATTTATTGAGTGCTTACTGTGTGCAGAGCACTGTACTAAGCGCTTGGGAAGTACAAGTTGGCAACATAAGTAAAGTGATTGGCCAAAGGTCACACAACAAAGTGGCAGAATCGGAATTAGAACCCAGGTCCCTCTGACTTCCTGTGCTCTGTGCTCTATCCACTAAGCCATGCTGCTTCTCAGCTAGGGAATTCTTTCTCCATAGTAATATCTGTTAAGACTCAATTATTTTGGCATATTTTGCATTTCATTACCAAAATACATTTGTGGCTCCATAATCGTTCAGGAGGTAAAACGTTATTCCAGAAGTAATTGTGCTTTCCCAAGAACTTAGTACAGTGCTCTGCACACAGTAAGCACTTAAAAAACATGATTGAAAGAATGAATGAATGAACTAAGCTCTTTTTGGGCAGGGAATGTGTCTATTATATTGTTATAATAATAATAATAATTGGCATTTGTTAAGCACTTATTATGTGCAAAGCACTGTTCTAAGCGCTGGGAAGGATACAGGGTGATCAGGTTGTCTCACGGGAGCTCACAGTCTTAATCCCCATTCTACAGATGAGGTAACTGAGGCCCAGAGAAGTTAAGTGACTTGCCCAAGATCACACAGCAGACATGTGGTGGAGTTGGGATTCGAACCCATGACCTCTGACTCCAAAGCCCAGGCTCTTTCCACTGAGCCACGCTCCTATATTCTCCTAAATGCTTAGTACAATACTCTGTATACAGTAATCACTTACCAAATATAATTGACTGCCTGGAGGTGTCAGGTGAATATCAAGCTTATATCCCCCTTTTAGACTGTGAGCCCACTGTTGGGTAGGGACTGTCTCTATATGTTGCCAACTTGTACTTCCCAAGCACTTAGTACAGTGCTCTGCACACAGTAAGCGCTCAATAAATACAATTGATGATGATAATCAAGCGCTTAGTGGATACAGATCCATGCTCATGACATAGACGATGTGGATGAGAAGCAGCATGGATCAGTGGAAGAGAGCATGGGCTTTGGAGTCAGAGGTCATGGGTTCAAATCCCAGCTCCCCCAATTGTCAGCTGTGTGACTTTGGGCAAGTCACTTAACTTCTCTGTGCCTCAGCTACCTCATCTGGGGTATATTTGAGATAGTAGGTACAAGATAATCAGGTTGGACACAGTCCCTGTTTCACATGGGGCTCAGAGTCTAAATAAAGTGGGAGTTGGACTTAATCCTCATTTTACAGATGAGGGACTGAAACATAGAGAAGCCAACTGATTTGCCCAAGGTCACGTAACAGGTGGCAGAGCAGGGGTTAGAATCCAAGTCCTCTGACTCCCAGGCTCATGCTCTTTGCCCTAGGCCATGCTGCTTTTGGGAAGCACGTTGATGCCTTAATCCCCAGGATTGAAATAGAACTCCAACATCTCCACTCTTTTTTTTAATGGTATTTGTTAAGTGCTTACTATCTGCCAGGTAATAATAATAATATAATAATAATGGCATTTGTTAAGTGCTTACTAGGTGCAAAGCACTGTTCTAAGCGCTGGGGAGGGGAAACAAGGTAATGAGGTTGTCCCATGTGGGGCTCACAGTCTTAATCCCCATTTTACAGATGAGGTAATTAAAGCTCAGAGAAGTTAAGTGACTTACCCAAGGTCACACAGCAGACATGTGGCGGAGCCGGGATTCAAATCTATGATCTCTGACTCCAAAGCCTGTGCTCTTTCCACTGAGCCACGCTGCTTCTCCAAGCAGCTAGGTACTGTACTAAATCCTGGGGTAGATACAAGTTAATCAGATTGTCTTCCTCCTGCTCCCACTCTCTCTAACAATTTAAATGGGCTTGCCTGTATCCCATTCTACTCCTTGAAGGCAGGCATGTTTTAGCTTATTTTGCATTCTCCCAAGTGCCCATTACACTGCTTTGCACACAGAGGGAGCTCAATAAAAAGTATTGAATGAATAGAGATTGCAATACTTGGCTCCCTGTCTTTCCCCTCCAGTATCCAGAATGTTTTCCCTCCCCGCTGGACCGCAGAGGAGAAGATTGACAGCTACTTGGAAAAACAGCTTTCAGCATACCTGGACAGGCCCATGGGATTTGACCAAGCCGAAAGCGCAGCCCGCACCCTCCGCTCCTCTGCCGCTAATCTCCTCACCGTGCCTCGTTCTCGCCTGTCCCCGTCGACCCCCAACCCACGTCCTCCCCCTGGCCTGGAATGCCCTCCCTCCACACATCCGCCAAGCTAGCTCTCTTCCTCCCTTCAAAGCCCTACTGAGAGCTCACCTCCTCCAGGAGGCCTTCCCAGACTGGGCCCCCTCCTTCCTCTCCCCCGCCTTACCTCCTTCCCCTCCCCACAGCACCTGTATATATGTATATATGTTTGAACGTATTTATTACTCGATTTATTTATTTATTTTATTTGTACATATTTATTCTATTTATTTTATTTTGCCAATATGTTTTGTTTTGTTTTGTTTTCTGTCTCCCCCTTCTAGACTGTGAGCCCACTGTTGGGTAGGGACCGTCTCTATATGATGCCAACTTGTACTTCCCAAGCGCTTAGTACAGTGCTCGGCACACATTAAGTGCTCAATAAATACTGAATATTTGAATGAATGAATATTTGATCGAATGAATGAATGAATATCCACATTTCTATATCCTGAAAAGTAAGGCTTAGATGCAGAGGGTGTTTCTCAGCTCTCTCAAGGCAGAGTGCTCTTTGGAGGGCAGATCTCTTGAATAGGCCAGGTAGGATCTGAGAGCAGGCAGTGAGAGGGTTTAGTTTCATTTATTCATGCATTCAATCGTATTTATTGAGCACTTACTGTGTGCAGAGCACTGTACTAAGCGCTTGGGAAGTACAAGTTGGCAACATTTATTAAGAGGGCCTTCCTGAAGCCTCTAATTCTACGAAGCTGCAATTGTGAGGCAGAGTGTGCAAATATTTTGCAGTGCTGGTATTGTGCTTGGCACTCAGGAACTGATTCAATGCTCTAACTCTGAGAGTGTTTCTTTAATCCACAGTTCAGGGAAATCATAATCTTTAGTTCCACCTAGTGGCATGAACTGGTAGATCAACACCATAAAGCCGAAATAATTTAAATATCAAGGGCCGGATGTTCAGCCCTTATTCCAGGAAAACCTCCTCTGCGCCCCTTCCTCCCCTCAACCAAAATCTCCTCCATCTCTTGAAGTGCAAATGAAGCACAGTGGAAGTAAACGAAATGAAAATATCAAGTCTTTTTTAATTGCTATGCAAAAAATACAATTCAATAAAATCCAGAGGCAATTGCAAGTAATGGTGACGGCTTTGAGCTTGAACGATTATCATTGGCACCTCTGAGTTTTTAACTTATCACTTAATGGAATCCCCTTCGGATCAACTGTGACCCTATTAGGAACAGGAGTTGGGGAATAAAACGAGGGAGGGTCTGATAGTGAGAGCCCATGAGAAAGCATCTTCCTCAGGAGCTGCCACAGAGGTTGGAGGGCCTATGGATGATCCACTTGGGGTGAGAGGAGGATAAGGGGCGACAATATTCCATTACCCAGGCTTTGGAGTCAGAGGTCACGGGTTCAAATCCCAGCTCCACCAATTGTCAGCTGTGTGACTTTGGGCAAGTCACTTAACTTCTCTGGGCCTCAGTTCCCTCATCTGTAAAATGGGGATTAAGACTGTAAACCCCATGTGGGACGACCTGATTGTATCCTCCCAGTGCTTAGAACTGTGCTTTGCACATAGTAAGCGCTTAACAAATACCATCATCATTATTATTTGCCTTTCCACCAGTCCATGCTGCTTCTCTCAGAAGCCCCTGAAATAATGATAATAATAATAACAATAATTATGGTATTTGTAAAGTGCTTACTCTGTGCCAGGCATTGAACTAAGCACTGGGGTGGGTACAAGCAAATCAGGTTGGACAGAGTCCATGTCCCACATGGGGCTCACAGTCCTAATTCTCATTTTATAGATGAGGTAACTGAGGCACAGAGAAGTGAAGTGACTTGCCCAAAGTCACACAGCAGACAAGTGGCAGAGCCAAGATTAAAACCCGTGACGTACTGACTCCCAGACCCGACGCTGCTTCCCCATCTTTATTACCTTTGTCAGCCACTGATTTTTATTTTTAAGATTCCTTCTGAGCCCCTCCACCACAATGGGTGTCCTAGATAGTTCTTCAGTCAGAAACCTTTACTATTGATGACAAAGCCTCCTGCCTTACCACTCTGATTTTCTACTACAACACAGCATACTCACTTCACTCCTCTAATGACAACCTACAATTGTACTTTGATCTCATCTATCTCACCTCTGATCCCCTCATCCAAATCTTGCCTCTGGCCTGGAACTCTCCCCTCCCACCCTTCGTATTTGACAGACAATCACTCTCCATGATTAAAATCATATCTCCTCCAAGAGGCCTTCCCCAGCTAAACCCACATTTCCCCTACTCTCTCTCCCTTCTGCATCTCCTCTGCACATGGATTTGTATCCTTTATTCACCCCAGCCTCACCCCCACAGCACTTTTATCCATATCTGTAATTTATTTTACTATTTGCCTCCCACTCTAGACTGTAAGATCCTGGTGGGCAGGGAACACATCTACCAACTCTGTTAATTTGTACTCTCTCAAACAGTACAGTGCTTAATAGATATGATTGATTTGGCAGGGGATACAAGTGGCTAATCGCTTTCTAATTCAATTTACTTTGCCCACACATTTTGTTTTGTGAATAGGCAAAAATGCCAAAAAAAATCCAAGACTGTGTCAACTTCTCAATTTTTATTGCTTTTTCAAAGATTTATAAAGCTTGTTTAAATTATTCATTTTGAAGAAAAATCTCAGAAAGGGTTGAAACCTTAGCCATTTTTCTAATTCAGGTCTAACTTTTTTCCCGATGTAGTTTTACTGGTTTTATCTTGAATATTTTTTCCAAAGAGCTTTACCACCATCTTCTGGCTAAGAGTGGTATTCATTCTGGGGTAGAGGGAGTACTTTCATAACATTGAATTTCTGTTGTTGCATGGAAGGAAATGATAATTTCCAAGTAAAAAAAACATAATGCAATGCTTCTTTCATTAGTACAGTGTTCTAGAGACCAAAATTAAATGCAGAATCATCCATAAACACTCTTAAATGTAGGATGTGACATTGAGAATTACAGTTGGGGTAGATTTGTTTTCCCACATGAAAATCATTCTTACAGGACACTTTATCTAGGTACTGCTAAGAAATACATTTTTTGTGTTTTCCTGTCTCTCTCATTAGATTGTAAGCCCCTCAAGGACAGGGATTGTATCTTTCACTATTAAATGTTCCCAATCACTTTAGTGGTCTGCACACAGAAAATGGGTCAGTCAATCATATTTACTGAGTGTTTACTATGTGCAGAAGTGCTTGGGAGGATAAAACGTAACAGACACATTCCCTGCCCACAACTAGTTCACCAGTCTAGAGCAAAACACTTAACAAACACTACTGAAGACTTAGTACAGTCCTCGGCACCCAGTTAGCACTCAATGTCATGAATTGATTGATGAGTTATATGATGTTTTCACAAATCATAATTATTTTGTACCTGGAATAAATGTTTTCATTAAACAATAATATAATTTTGCAGATGCACAGGAAGCTGTTTTGTTCATTTTAAGTAACAAAATTTAAGATTTGTATCAAAAATACTGTGCTTCTTGTCTCTTACCTGTATCGTGACAAATGATTCTTTTGTTGATGTCATTATGAGTGGCAGGAATTGTGATGATAGGTTTAACTGTTTCTGGCTCTGCGGTTCATCATCATCATCAAAGGTATTTATTAAGTGCTTACTGTGTTCAGGGCACTGTACTAAACACTTGAGAGCACACAAGAGAGTTGGTAGACATGGTCCCACCCCTCAATAAGTTTACAGTCTAGAGGGTTCCCTGTGAATCACTTTAGTGTGTCAGTAGGCTTCTGGTTTATCTCCAGAGTAACTAAGGAAGTAGACAGTGTAAATGTTTGACTTTAACTAAGGCCCGGTGGTCTAGATTAGACTAGGACGCCCAGAAAGTTGCAGTGGTCCCAGGAAAACTAGTTGAGGAATAGGAGGGATTATATATGCCTTTCCTTAGTGTCCACAGGTCTGTGATGACTCGAACTGGTCAGGGCCTTCAGGATCCATGTCTAATGGACACAGACCCTTCATGAGAGTCTCATCAGCTTTACTGGAGTCAGACCCTAACCGAGGAGGGAAAAATAGTTGCTATTTATGTCCATGTTAGACCCCAACTTAAATTGTGACAAGAACACAAAGCACTGAAATGAAAATCTGCTAAAGAATACGACTAGCCAGTGGAAAGAATTTCAGAGGCTTCTTATTGTTTCCCTGATTAGAGAATCTTATTAATGTTTCTCCCAGTGTTACATGCTAGAAAAATTGAACCCATTTTGCTGGAGAAGCAGTGTGACATAGTGGAAAGAGCATGGGCCTGGGAGGCTTAGTGGAAAAAACCCGGGCTTGAGAGTCAGAGGTTGTGGGTTCTAATCCTGACTCTGCCACTTGTCAGCTGTGTGACTTTGGCAAGTCACTTAACTTCTCTGTGTCTCTGCTCCCTCATCTGTAAAATGGGGATGAAGGCATGGAAGACCCTGATTACCTTGTACCTACCCCAGTGCTTAGAACAGTTCTTGGCACAAAGTAAGTACTTAACAAATGACATCATTATTAAGCACTTAGTACAGTACTCTGCACACAGTAAGTGCTCAATAAATGTGAAGGAATGAATGAATCAGAAGGTCATGTGTTCTAATCTTGCCTTTGCCACTTGTCTTCTGTGTGACCTCCACTTTTCTGCTGTGTGACGTTGGGCAAGTCACTTTGCTTCTCTGTGCATCAGTTTACCTCCATCTGTAAAATAGGAGTTGAGACTGTGAGCGCTACATGGAAGAGGGACTGTGAACAAATCGATTTGCTTGCACACAGCCCAGCACTTAGTACAGTGCCTGGCACATTGTAAGTACTTAAATATTATTATAATTATAATATAATAGTAATAATTATATGCTCCAATATGTGAATGGGCAACCTTAACTAGGTGACCATTCTCCCCTGAGAATCAAGTTACCTCATGGGCCAAATGCACTCATATTTATGGGTTTCAGTAAGTTGCTTCCAGGTGTGTACAAAGAGACCTCTTGGGTAGCTGCTGATCTGTGTGGCTCCGTGGAAAGAGCCCGGGCTTGGGAGTCAGAGGTCATGGGGTTCTAATCCTGTATTGCCACTTGTCAGTTTTGTGACTTTGGGCAAGTCACTTAACTTCTCTGTGCCTCAGTTACCTCATCTGTAAAATGGGGATTAAGACTGTGAGCTCCACATGGGACAACCTGATCCCCCTGTATCCCCCAGGGCTTAGAAAAGTGCTTTGCACATAGTAAGTGCTTAACAAATACTATTATTATTATTATTATTATTATTATTATCTGTGGGAGATAACACCAGCTCCCAGAATGGCATATATTTAGCAGCATGGCTCAGTTGAAAGAGCACGGACTTTGGAGTCAGAGATCATGGGTTCAAATCCCAGCTCTGCTAATTGCCAGCTGTGTGACTTTGGGCAAGTCACTTAACTTCTCTGTGACTCAGTTACCTCATCTGTAAAATGGGGATGAAAACCGTGAGTCCCCCATGGGACAACTTGATCACCTTGTAACCTCCCCAGCACTTAGAACAGTGCTTTGCACATAGTAAGCGCTTAATAAATGCCATCATTATTATATCTTTAGGGAAAAGGCCCATGGAAAAGGGGTTAGTGAATTGCCATAGGTTTACAAAGGGAAAGTGGAGGGGTTTATGCAATCTATGAGGGTAAAAAAATGGTGAGCTTGCAAACAGGGTTGTCAGTACCCAAGAAAGGGATACTGGATTTATTCTTCTGGATGGGATTTAACACTGTGCTATTTCAAGTAAAGGTGAGGCATTCACTGAAGAAAAGAACGAGGATGGAATTTTCAATATTTATTAGTCAGACTGGGGTAAACAGCCTTTTTACAGCACAATTTGCATAAGTTTCAAGATACATCTTGTATACAATCACAAAACCATGACATGGATTTTTACATAGAATGAAAACTGAGACAGATTTACAAGTATTTTCTTTATACAATTCTCGTGTATTTTCATTTCAATTTATACAAGTTTTAGAACAAATATTTAAATATGTCTTCCAGAGATAATTTGGAGGCAAAATAAAAATCATAATACAAAAAAGATATTAACAAACTACCATCACTGCATGCGACATTCAATTTAGAAACATGACATTTTCTCCAAGGACTACTTTTTTTAAAATGAATTTTTTGTATGGGGAAGTGAAATCTTTCTGAACATGAGGTATGCTGTACACTTTTTAGATAGGATGACAGCACACACATGACTTGGTCATTGTAGAACACCTGAGCACGGCACTGAACAGATATACAGATACAGTCAAAAATGATATTCACATTCACATGCGGAATGCCAGACGGAATTAATAATTCAAACTTATCTGTCTTACAAAATGTATACCTATTTACAGGGTAACAAATTAAGAAACTGCTTTCTCAAATCACTACTATTAGTTAATGATTTTTTTAATTGATTTTTTTTAATCCCCAGTAACTCATTTATTTTAAAGAATGAAACAGAACATACACAAAACATCAAAATGCCTCTTATAATTTAAAGAGAGAGTATCCATTTTACGTATTTGTTCAAATCAGCCATTAAAGGCATCTAGTCATTTGAAATAAACAGCCTTATTAGCTGGATACTTTCATTGAGCTTTCTCACATTTCCATTTCAGTTTTATGTTTAACACAGATGCAATTCATTCTGCTATACACATATGTATATACAGATATAGATAAAGTTGGCAGAATTTGGGATATTAGACACTGTAGCAATGAAAATAAGTACTTAAAAATATTGTCAATTATGATTTAAATAAAGTAAAAAAATACTATAAACATCTTTATGATATCTTCATGATACTAAACAGCGGTCAAATAATTTCTATTCAATTGGGCACAATAGCTTTTTAATAATAGGTGCTTATTTATTTCATTATCACACCATCAACATCCCTGTATAAGTATCAATATCAGCTGGTTACCAGCTACAGTACTCCCCACAAGATGACAATTTTTTTAATATATGTGAATTCACAAAATTAACAGTTGATATTGTGAATGGCTTTATTTAATGAGATTAATTTAATGTAAAAAATGTGGGTAATATTAAAGAAGCAGATTTCATCCCTTCATTCTGCCTTGGATACTATCCCTTTAAACTGTAATTGTAAATAACTAGTTCACATTCACCATAGAAACTCCTGACCCTATTGCAGAACCAGGGTAAAACAACTTCTTGCTGCTGTCTACATGAATAAGATTAACTATGTTATATATCCCAGTCATGTGTAAACACTCACACTGTGCTTTTACTGCTACTTATTTCACCTTATTTCCACTGCACAAGGCCTTGAACCAAGGGGCAACTTCAATCTCTGTTAACTCAGTGGGCTTGTGGGGAAAAAAGAAAAATTCCTTTGCTATTGTACATGGATAACATACACATTCAGAAAGGAGTGATGGAATATATCAATCTAATATAAAATAATTCAGAAATCACAAGTTCTGTTGACATTTCCCTGTAATCCGGCCCCAAGATTAAGATCAGATGCCAAAAAATGTAGACAGACATATTCTGAAAAATATATGTAAAAATGCTGAATCTTATTTTTGGTTGAAAGTGAAACTGTGTTGTTTAAAAAGGGCTGTTAGCATCATTTAAAAGAAATGCACTCAAATGTGAATCCATGTTGCATAGAATAATTTCAGCACACCCTATACGTTTGGTCAAATATAGACTTGGCAGACTTAAAAACCATCTTATTATCTCTGAATTGATGTGGACATATAAGAGGCCATGTACTAAAGTTAAACTCTGTCTAGTTTCATAGTGTTGATGCCTCAGCCCCAGGTATACTTTTTTTAACTGATGGGCAGAGTAGGTGGGAGGGCAATTCTCTGGTGATCATCTGACCTTACTCAGGAGAATGCACCTCAAGTGAGATGTTTGATCACTCCTGGGAATTAATTAAAAAAAAAACATGGGGCCAGAGTATAATGCCAAATAGTTTCAACTTTGTCCTAAGACTGAGCCTTCTAAGGGAAAGTAGCAGAAGTATTCTGTATCAGAAGGAAGGTTGACAAATGTACTTTTGCAAATAAGGATGACAAGTTTCCTCATAACTGATCTAGGAAGAGCTAGCATCTGCTGAAGATTTCCATGGAAACAGCCACCATGCCTTGCTTATTAGAAATAAATTCTTAACAATATCAAAATTTCAGGTGATTTTTCCATAAGTCCCATTTTACAAATGGCTTTGGAAGTTACATTTTTCTTTTTTCTATGCCACTATGGAAAAAAACAAACAGTGGATACTTAGAGTTTCATTAGGGGAAGAAGGTGGCAGTAAATGTTTTTTTCTTTCAATAAATAATATATGTTCTTTATAAGTAATATGTCCAGGCAATTGATCTTGGGTGCTATACATTTGCTTAGGACCTCTAGTTTCAAAAGGCTAAATTTATAGGGTGCTTGGGTTTCGATGAAAAACACACGGATTCAAAATTTCAGTATTCCCTGTGACTCATACTCTACTCAAATGGACCTGTAATCTTTCATTGGTTACAAGCCTTGCAGGGTTGTGATAAGATGTGTGCTTAGTTAGCCCTTAAATTCACTGGTTGAAGGGGACAAATGGAGTGAGGAAAAAAGCTAAATACTGTGAATGAAGACTGGATTGCTTTAATTGTGGCTCCCCTTATCATCCATCTGATTGTATTTTCCATTTCCCACTCTTCAAATGGGTGAAAGAAACCAAAAAAAAAAAAAAGAATGGAAAAAAACTCACTTGAAACGATTTTAGCTTTGTCTTCTTATGTGATAATAGTTACCTTTGTTAGAAAGAGATGTGAATGCATTTTACCTCATATATACCAGCCTGGATTATGGGACATATGATGTGATCTGCTTAATGAAACTAGGAGGAAGCATTATTTTAAAAATCTTCTGTAGGATGAATTAAGCATCTCTTTCAGAGCAGCTCAGTCCTTGATCAATTTGTACTTTCTAAATATTAAAAACAAATGATCCTGTAGCAAGAGCAATAATCAACCCATGTAGCTTTACATGAATGATATTTTGCATCTTCAAAGTTTAAAATTAAATTGATCCCCATTTTCATTTTGATTGATTTTAAACATGATCAGAGTGATTTTATTTTTCATCTGATAATGAAAGAAGTTAGAGATTGGCTAGACTCAACTAGAAAGGATTTTCCACCAAATCCAATGTTTATAGCCTGGAAACTTAATTCTATTTTAAAAACACAGATATATTCTAACATCCATTTGAAGGGAACTATCTACAATCGTTTACCAGAAGGGGAATTTTGATAACTCTTGAAATACACCCATGAATATAAATTATATAGGTAAGATAATTTTTGTTGTTGTTGTTTTAGAGGAAGGAGGGTCACGTTTCATTGGTCTGAGATTCCACAAAGATACTGTCAAGCTTCCTAGAATACACCACATTAAATATAGGGTTTCTAGTACCTACAGGTTATTTTCCTATATGGTTGGATGAAGTCTTAAAAAAAAATATTTTACAATGCAGTGTAAATCCTAAAGCTTTTGAGGCAATAATCCTAGTCTGAAAAACCATAGCTTCCTTTGCAAGATAAATGCCATTTATTTTATCTCATTCCATTGCATTTCCACCCTGACCTAGCTGCAGAACAAACTATTTCAACCTATATGGGGTAGAATTTCATTAATGTGCTTTCGTCTTCTCTGATTGAAGAACCATGCTTTTTAGCCCCATTGCTACATGCAGAAACAAAATGGAATCCCTAGGAGCCCAATCTCTAAGATAACTTTCCTTTCCTTTTCTTTTTTTTCCTTTTATGTTTCCACTCAGCAGGGATTCTGTAATGTGAATCCTCCAGTATCATCTCACCAGTAAATGATTGCAGAGCTTAAGGTATAGAAGGACAATTTTTACACTTAAGAAATATTTGGAAAGTCAGTCTTTGCTTTTACTCAAGTGCTTTTGAATAAAACGTCTTCTGTGTATTGCACTGAAAATCCCATTATTCTCTGAACCTCTGCTGCCAGGTAGCAGACAAACTTGTACAAATATCCCTACCTTAAACATTCAATATTTCCTTCACAGTTATTTTCTTAGCGGTCCATAAAAACTCCAACTTCACAGAACATCATTATCTCAGAAACACCCAAACTTTATGTTTGAGGCCTGGTCTTTGGGCATTTTTCAGCAACGACAATTGATAAGGCTGTAAAAGTATTCTGTGTTGCACCATTGCACCCTTTTCCTATTTTATTTTCTAGTTAAACACAACAGTACCGAAGTAAAGTTTTGATAGGGTGCTAACCATAGCAGACTGATAAGTTTCCTTGCCCTAAACAGGCACATGCCTTCAATGTGTTTGAGTAGGACTGACCAAGAGTTTGTGCCAGTTCACAATTCTTTTCCTCAAATCCAATTTATCAAGCCAGATATAAGCTTCACCAATCAGAGTCTTTTTCATAAACTTCCCTCCGTTGGAGACAAGCAATATCTAGAAAGAGAAAGTCAAGATGGTGTTAATTCAAATTTCATCATCTTAAAAGAGGCGTACTTTATCAAGGAATAATTAAGGAGGAAAAAAATCACTTAAATCACTCCTAGTTCTTGAGATAAGATTTTTCCTAAGTAGGATATCCCAGCCAAACAGTAAATTGAATTCACTTTTGGCTTTAACTTACATATTGCTGTTATTAGGAAAGAGCTGTATTAGAAAGTATACTTATTTAAATTGTTGATGACTTCACATAACTACTGTTCGGAGTCCAAAGTTTTGATTTTCCGAACTATCCTTGGTACAAATGCAGGCTGATAATCTTCTTTTACCAAATAAATATAAGCTAATTTAGATTTTAAACACGCTTGGGCAGAGATTTTTGTCTTCTACTGCAATCTCGCGTACTCTGCAATAATACTCTGCAAGGAGTAGATAGTAAATACTATGGATTGATTGACAATCTGTGATTTAACCCAAAGAAATAAAAGCTCTTTCAATATGGTGTTTTAACTGAGTGGTTTTTTCACAGGTGCTATCTTAGAAGATCTTGGGTTCTTTGCTGGTTTTATGGCAAATCCAGAACTGCCAATATCCACTTTTGTCTATGGAACTCATTTGCTGAATCATTATACTTCTGCTATAATTTGGGGCCCACTTTTTTGGAATCTTCACTCATGCAGGGAGAGAACATTCCCCCAGTACTTTCTGTGTGTCCACAATGACAGGGTAAGTAGGTCATAAGCATAGAGGTACCTGAAGAGAATGACCAGCAGGACTCAAACTGAACCTAAATGTTTCATTAAAGGAAGGCTCTCGGTCATGGCGACACACCCTAGTCTTCTTTTTAATCACTCTTTTCTGGGTCGAGATGTTGATCACATAAAGCTTCACATACAAATCTGTCAACAAAAATGCAGTTCATTACCATAAATGTTGCTTAGAAACACTCATCACTGTCATGTTTGATCACTAAAAATGTCCTATTTTCTTCTTAAAATATCACGGCAAAATTTAGTCCTGGATATATTGCCTAAAATTCACAGTAAACTAAAAGGCTTAGCATGAGACATTTTTTGAGTTTCAAGAGAATGTTCGCTAATGTCAACCTCAATGTTCTCCTTGATGGAACAGAAAGTTCATCATTAAAAGGTAGATACCTGGTAAATGATCAGGAGATTTAAATTTGTATGTGATGTTTCTGCATTGGAGTATCTCAACTATTAATTGTTCTCCATCTGTCTTCATTTCCTTCTTCAAAGCAATCTTAATTTCTCCCATTACCTGGGTTTTGCCTAGATAAACAAATAGAAACAATCCACTTCAGTTAGAGAAAAGATGAGCTCTTCCCATTAAGAAGCCCAGATAAGAGGCTAGAATGGGAAAAGGTTTCATTAAGTGATAGGTCAATCAATCAGTGATATTTATTGATTGTCTACCAGGTGTGCAGCACTGTGCTTAAAGCATTTGGGAGAGTACAACAGAAGCAAAAGTTATAAAAATAGATTTAATAATGCCTGCCCTCTTGGAGCTTATGAGTGGTAATGACACAAAGACTGATACAAAACACATTCTCTCCCTTTTTCTCCTCTCCCCACATCACATATATTTGCCCTGACAATGACCACAAATTATAATGGAAGTCTGGTATGAAGGGGATGAGACAATTGGGTATGATTTGTCCCTGCCTTTCAAAGTCATCTTTTTCAACCTCTTTCCACTAATAAATATGGAAATTGGACTGCCCAGTTTCCTTAGCTAATGTTTATTCCTCAGATTGTCTCATTACAACTATCCTATTTGAAAACCTCTCTCAGAAAGTTGGAGACAGGATGTGATGGCTTTCAAAGCCAGCAAGGAAGCTTGCTTTAAAAGTTATGAAAATAGATTTAATAATGTCCAGAGAGAAGTGTGTAAGTGAAATGGAGTATCTATTTAGAATAAAGTCACCAGTATGCCTATTTCTCACTAACATTATGCTCATTTGAGAATCTCAGGAATGGAGATATTAATGTCTGTGGTTGCTGCTATCAGGTTGCTAAATTTTTCACTTTTTTTTTCTAACTGCAGATGTAATCAGGCCTCAGTGACAGGAATGAACTTCTACATTTAAAAATGAATAAATGATGAAAATGACGTGTTAAGCACTTGCTGTATGCCACAGTGCTTATGTAAATATCTTTAAATTCTAGATTGTAAATCATTTATTCATTCATATTAATTACTGCATCCCCCTCTAGACTGTAAACTCGTTATGGGCAGGGAACATGAGGTGAAAGCCCCCAAACTTCATCTCCTCACATATGACCCACATCTTCAGTGGTGGCTGATACTTACCATGAAAATATGTTTTGTTGAAAAAATAATCCACAGCATAAAGAGGGATGGGGCATATGTACTTTATGATTCTATTTTCAGTTGGAACAAGTTGTTTTAATAGAGGTTGAAAACGGCCTGTCTAGTTTCCTTAGCTATATCTTATGCCTCAGGATATTTCCAAGATTTAGCTCCTTTCAGCTAA
This sequence comes from Tachyglossus aculeatus, assembly GCF_015852505.1. Taxonomy (NCBI): domain Eukaryota; kingdom Metazoa; phylum Chordata; class Mammalia; order Monotremata; family Tachyglossidae; genus Tachyglossus; species Tachyglossus aculeatus. Next base: position 7,566,076 of record NW_024044828.1, read on the forward strand.
GTCCCATTTCATCTCAAAACCAATTTTATTTCTTCCCTATTTTCTGAGGTTTGAAAAACATCTATTAAAAAATAATCCTTCTGAACCAAAAACTGGATTGCAAGGGTTCAATTCAGGTTAGGGAAAGGTTTAAAGTGGATTAAAAAGAAAAATAGAGAGTTATTTTTGAAGTCTTGAAGCTTAAGAATAATAATATTTTGGAATTAAAGAGATGTAATTAATATTTATCCATCCACTTTGAAAATTTTCCCAAAAAACAGGAATTAAAATTAACTAGGATGTTCCTACCAAAATAAGAGCATATACTTCATGTGATTTTGACTTCCCGAGTTTGCACTAAGGAAAGGTATTTAAATTGACTATATAAGGAATTTAAGTAATTTACAATAGCATCTTGACTGGCATAGTAATTCATGAGAAGCAGCATGGCTTAGTGGAAAGAGCCTGGGCTTGGGAGTCAGAGGTCGTGGGTTCTAATTCCATGCTGCCACTCGTCAGCTGTGAGACTTTGGGCAACTCACTTAATTTCTCTGTGCCTCAGTTACCTCATCTGTAAAATGGGGATTAAGACTGTGAGCCCCATGTGGGACAACCTAATTGCCTTGAATCTACCCCAGCGCTTAGAACAGTGCTGTGCACATAGTAAGCACTTAACAAATACCAACATTATTATATTATTTTTAAAAAGTGTTTTCATATCAATGATCTCATTTTATCATCACAAGAGCACTGTGGAGTACAAAAAGGTAGATGTTCTTATCCCTTTTGTATAGAGAAGCACCATGGCCTCGTGGACATTTGGGACATGGACTGTGTCCAACCTGGGTAGTTTGTATCTACTCCAGTTCTTAGCACAGTACCTAGCACATAATAAGTGCTTAACAAGTAAGTACCCTAAAAAAGAGAAACTGATGCACAGAGAGGTTAAGTGACTGGCTAAAGGTCACACAGCAGGCCAGCCTCCCTGACTCCCAGTACTGTGCTCTTTTTATTAGACCAGTAGGCCTTTTTGCTGCAGAATCATACCTCCTCCATAAAACCTTGGGAAAGCTTTGGTAGCTGCTTCTGTAGTAGTCCCTGTGGCTGTGACCATCAGTTAGTAAATCACATCTAATGAGCACTTACTACGTGCTAGACATACTGTGTGTTGGGATAGATATAAGATAATCACGCTAGAATAGGTACATGACCCACATAGAACCCACGTGTGGGGAATTTGACTGGTTCAAATCCTTCAAATCCTGTTCTGCCCCTGCCACACATCCACCATCGTGCTGCCCCTCAAGGAGAAGCCATGAGCAGAAAGGATCTTACCCAGGCGTGCCCTATCTTGAGGCAGTATGCGAGAATTCATTCATTCATTCAATCGTATTTATTGAGAGCTTACTGTGTGCAGTGCACTGTACTAAGAGCGGCATTTGTTAAGCACTTACTATGTGCCAAACACTGTTCTAAGTGCTGGGGGGATAACAAGGTCATCAGGTTGTCACACATGGGGCTCAGAGTCTTCATCCCCACTTTACAGATGAGAGAACTGAGGCCCAGAGAAGTGAAGTGACTTGCTCAAAGTCATGCAGCTAAGTGGTGGAGCCAGGATTTGAACCCATGACAGCTGACTCCCGAGCCCAGGCGTCCGGAGCGGCATCCAGAGCAGAGCCAGACAGTTCTGGGCCGAGCAGTCCATGGGGCCACTGAGTCCACAAGCCAGCGATCACCAAGGTGATGGCAGCATCCTCGCTGCCAAGCAACGGTGGCTCGGCTGGACCGGGGATGAGGGAACTGAGGCTCAGAGAAGTTAAGTGGCTTGCTCAAAGTCACACAGCTGACAAGTGGCAGAGCTGGGATGTGAAACCATGACCTCTGACTCCCAATCCCATGCTCTTTCCACTGAACCACGCTGCTCCTCTAAGAACAGTGCTTGGCAAAGAGTAAGCGCCCAACAAATGCCATCATCAATACATCATCCTCTGCCGCTAATCTCCTCACCCTGCCTCGTTCTCGCCTGTTCTGCCATCGACCCCCGGCCCACGTCATCCCCCTGGCCTCGAATGCCCTCCCTCCCCACATCCGCCAAGCTAGCTCTCTTCCTCCCTTCAAGGCCCTACTGAGAGCTCACCTCCTCCAGGAGGCCTTCCCAGACTGAGCCCCCTCCTTCCTCTCCCCCTCCTCCCCCTCTCCACCCCCCCGGCCTTACCTCCTTCCCTTCCCCACAGCACCTGTATACATGTATATATGTTTGTACTTATTTATTACTCTATTTATTTTACTTGTACATATCTATTCTATTTATTTTATTTTGTTAATATATTTGGTTTTGTTCTCTATCTCCCCCTTCTAGACTGTGAGTCCACTGTTGGGTAGGGACTGTTTCTATGTGTTGCCAACTTGTACTTCCCAAGCGCTTAGTACAGTGCTCTGCACACAGTAAGCGCTCAATAAATACGATTGATTGATTGATTGATTGATTGATCATCATCATATCCTCCTAGACTGTGAGCCCATTGTTGGGTAGAGACTGTCTCTATACGTTGCCGACTTGTACTTCCCAAGCGCTTAGTACAGGGCTCTGCACGCAGTAAGCCCTCAATAAATACGATTGATTGAATGAATGAATGAAAATACAATTTGGCAGCAGTTAGAGACCGTCCCGAATGTGAGGGAGGCAGCCATTTTGTAGGACCAGCATCCTCTTCCCTGTAACACAGCGGTGTGAGTTATGTGTGCACACCTGCTGATTCAGACAATCAGAGGCCTAGGAGCCAGTGCCCCAGACTTACTCTATATTCACCTATCGATAAGACAAGACCGAGGCAAGCAGCGTGGCCTCGTGGAAAGAGCTTGGGTATGGGAGTCTGAGTCACCGGGTTCTAATCCCAGCTCTGCCACTTGTCTGCTGTGTGTCCTTGGGCAAGGACTTAAGTTCTCTGTGCCTCAGTTACCTCATCTGTAAAATTGGGACTAAATCCTCCTCCCATGTGGGACAGGGACTGTGTCCAATTTGCTTGTCTTGTATCTATTCTAGATCTTAGAACAGTGCTTGACACATAGTAGTTGCTTAACAAATACCATGAAAGGAAGATCAATGATTTTGTAATACAGAAGGAGGACTTGGATTAATTACAAAGAACTTTTCTGTATTAAGTTATTAAGTGTTTATAATCTCCTTCCCTCTGGACTTTCCAATAAACAAAGAATACCATTAGTCTGGAGAATGAGCTTAAAAATATAGGAAAGTCTCTCCTGACTCTGTGATCCTATTAAAAAGAAGTACTATCACTTTTAGGTTACTTTTAAACATTTTGCGTCTGTGAAAATACTAAATTTCTATTTTCAGAACCAAAAAAATATAACCTGTAATTCTTTTTAAATCTCAGGAGGATCCCAGTTTGGCAAAGGGTGAGGATGCCATTAAAACCTTTTTAAAAATGATATTTTATACAAAGACAAAAAATCTAGAAATAATGTAAATTTAAGGGATCTGTGAAAGTAGGACAAGCCTGGAAGCTATTTTTGCAATCTTTTATATAAAGAAGGTTTTTTGTTTGCTTGTTTGTTTGTTTTACTAAAAGCAGAAGGAACATCATTTGAGGAGAAAAATAGACTTTCTGGTTAGTTCGCCTTATTATCTTTGACTATTTACTTCTTTTGAGAAAGCAATCTTTAACAGTCTTGGTGTGATTGAAAGTAACAATGGGAGGCTTTTGTTTGTTTGTTTTTTGCCAAAGTCTTACTATGGGAATATCTACTACCCTGGGGAAAAACATGCTTGCCATCAGCATTGTTCAATCAATTTATTGAGTGCTTACTGTGTGCACAATACTGTCTTAGTGCTTGGGAGAGTACAATATAACAGAGTTGGTATACGTGTTCCCTAACCACAATGAGTTTTGAGTCTAGGGGATTGTTAGGGCAATCTAGAAGAGAGAGATCATTATCATCTGCATGGAAAAACAAACACACACAATATTGATTTTTAAGTTGTGTGTATGTTTTTTGCTTTTCTTTTCCATTCTTTAACTTTGTTGTTGATAATGTAAGCCTGGAACAAAGGGCTTCTTGGACTAAACAGAAAGGGGTGTGTGTGTGTGTGTGTGTGTGTGTGTGTGTGTGTGTGTGTGTGTGTGTGTGTGTGTGTGTGTGTGTGTGTGTGTGTGTGTGTGTGTGTGTGTGTGTGTGTGTGTGTGTGTGTGTGTGTGTGTGTGTGTGTGTGTGTGTTTATTATACGTGTGAAGCATTTATTACATATATTCAGTCTGTCACCAAATCCTGTAGGTTTAACCTTTATAACATCACTAAAATCCATTCTGTCTTCTCCATCCAAACTCCTACCACAGTGATCCAAGCACTTATCCCACCTTGACTACTGCATCAGCCTCCTTGCTGACCTCCCTGCCTCCTGTCTCTCCCCTCCCCAATTCAAACTTCACTCTGCTGCCCAGATCATTCTTCTAAATAAAATGTTCAGTCCATATCACCCCACTCCTCAAATACCTCCAATGGTTTTCCATCCACCCCCATACCATACAGAAACTCCTTAGTATTAACTTTAAGGCACTCAATCTGGTCCCCCCATCCTACTTTACCTCACTAGTCTAACAGTGCAATCCAGCCCGCATACTTCACTCCTCCACCTACTCACAGTACTTCCAACTTACCTGTCTCACTGCTGATCCATTGTCCATACCTGCCCTTTGGCCTCCCCCTTCATAACCAACAGAACACTGTCCTTCCCATCTTCAAGGCCCTACTAGTCAATCATATTTATTGAGCTGTATGTGGAGAGTACTGAAATAAGCACTTGGAGGAATACAATATAACAAAAGACACATATATCTCCTCCAAGTCACCTTTCATACCAACTCCTCATTTCCCTACCCTTTTTATCCTCACCTGTGCATTGCCTAGGCACTTGGGTGTGACCCTTGTAAGTCCATATAATACTATTTACCTCACTTCCAGCTCCACAGTATTTATGTGCATATCTTTATATTCTGCCATTTCCCCTAGGTTTCATTTATTTTAATGTCTGTCTCCCCCTGCAAAATGTAAGCTTCTTATGGGAAGGGCTCATGTCTACTAATTCTACAGTAAGTACTCAATATATACCAATGATTTTTTGATTGCATAGGGCATCCAGGTCTGCAATTTAACTATGACCCCTGGATCTTGATTAGCTGTGTAAAGTGGATTAAAACCAATCTCCATGCCCACTTCATTTTGTACTTTGTAGGCACAGAACCTGCTCAGAAAAGACAGTGGTGTGACCATTCAGAGGGGGCTCCTCATGTCTCTGGCCTGGGCAGCCTCATTACGTAGGACAATCTCTGAAGCAAAATGTTTACACATCTTACCAGCCACTCATGCCCACTGTCTTCATCCAACATGTCAGCATCCCTGTGCATGTAAAGTCATTCTGTCATTGAACATTAATTTTTGCCTTTATATTTTGTACTCTAAGAACGCTATTCCCAACAACAGATTTGAAACCGAAAAGATGAGTACATCACAAACTAAATTAGACTATTATTATTAGTAGTAGTAATGATAATAATGATGATAGTAGGAATAAAATGTGGACTCCTGCCTGGAAACAGTGAAAGACAGGGAGAGGGTTTTGCAAACAGCTCCAATAAAGGTTTGAGAGGCAATCTCTGAATACTTTCACACATTTTTCACTAGAGGGAGCAAGGTGACAAGGAGATGAATTTCACTTGCCTAACACAAGTGTTATCAGACCCTTCAAACTAAACAAAAAATAGCTACTCTGTTAGGAAAGTCAAAGAGAAATTATCGTTGCCAATTCACCTAAATCCCTAGAGAGAGCTTGCCTTAGTGAGTGGAAACGTTTTATAGCTGTTCTATTACTCTAGGATCTAAATTTCATTCATCCACAGCAACTTTTATGGAAATATTCCAAGGCACATAAAAATTCTGTTCTATGGTTCTGGTTGATACCAGTAAAGGAATTCAGCACTGGGATCTCATTTTATGATACCCAGCCTCAAGGAATTTCATATTGCAAATCTGTGAAACAGTGTGATACACGTGTGATTCAATTATAGAGAAGCATCGTGGCTCAGTGGAAAGAGCTCGGGCTTGGCAGAGGTCATGGGTTCTAAACTAATATATTAATATACATGATTGTTTTACATTGATCTTAAGAGTTGGGTGCATTTTGGAAGGATGGCCATTGGAACAACATTGGAGCTCATCAGCAGAAAGTGTAATCAGAGATGACCTTGATAAGCCCTCAAAATTTCTGGGTGTCCAGTGACCTCAGGAGACAGGATATAGTGGTTTACTTAGAGAAGCAGCATTCTAAAGTAGACAGAGCACAGTCCTGGGAGTCAGAAGGTCATTCATTCATTCATTCAATTGTATTAAGCGCTGTGTGCAGAACACTGTACTAAGCACTTGGAAAGTACAATTCAGCAACAGAGACAATCCCTGCCCAACAATGGGCTCACAGTCTAGAACAGGAGAGACAGACATCAAAACAAGTAAACAGGCAATGGGTTCCAATCCTGGCTTAACCACTTGTCGGCTGTGTGACCTTGGGCCAGTCACTTCACTTCCTCTGTGCTTCAGTTGCCTCATCTGTAAAATGGGGATTGAGACTGTGAGCCCCATGTGGGACAGGGACTGTGACCAACCCGATTTTCATGTATCCACCCTAGGACTTTGTACAGTGTCTGGCATGCACTAAGTGCTTAAAAAATACCATTTGAAAAAAAGTTCATGTATCTGTGTTAATAATAATAATAATAATAGTGTATTAAGTACCAATGTTTCCAGACATGGGTACAAGTATGAATACATGTCATTTCCATCCCTTAGGTCACTAGACAGTAGATTTGCATTTTATATTTGAATATTTATTGCTACTAAAAATGTGGAGGAGTGTTGGTAAAGGGGTATCTGGAGTTTTTGCGTACTAGCGGTGGCCAACCTCACTGAGATCTATGAGGAAGATTGCTTAGCATGCATGCTTATTGAAAATGGACAAAATAATTGTAGTAATAGTGAAACTTTTGAAGCACTTATTCTGTACCAAGCACTGTACTAAGCACTGGGTTTGATACAAAATAGTGGGATCAGACACAGTCCACATTGGCAAACTTTCAGTGAAAGGCATTTACCTCGCTTTACCCACCCAAGCACTTAGTAAAGTGCCGTGCACACGTAAGCACTCAAGAAATGTAATTGAGCGATTGATTGATTTACCAAAATGTTTTACTCCAGCTGAGAAGGACCAATTGCAAAGTCTAACCTGGCAGACCTAGCAAGCTCCTTGGGGAGGACCCTGGGAGAAGTGCAGATTTGCAGTGTCCTGACAGTTCTTCCAGGACAATTTAAGTTTGGTACCCAGCCCTGTGAGCAGAGTGGTGGTATTAACAATATCAGCAGACAGGGCAGGATAACAATGAAAATCTCTCAGACCCTTGGCCATCCTGTTCAGCAAATTGGTGACTGCTAGTCAAAAGGTCTGTAGGTGGTGATTATACTTGCCTGAAAGAAAAACCAAAAACTGCTTCTCCTGGACTCAAGGAGCTCTGAATCTAGAGGCATAAGTCAGGGCAGGGAATTATTGCACAGCTCAAGTTTTAGGCTATAAGGTGCAGTTTTTTTACAATCAATCCAAGAAAGAGCTCCATCATTGAGGCATAGGAAGGCCAGGAAAATCTCAGTCTTTGTTCTTAGATGATTTAAGTCATGGGTGGAAAAGTAACAACAAGCCAGGCAAGAAAGTTCTTGTATGTGTGAGCCCATGGGTAGTGTTAAGCAGACCTTAAAGAAGAAATGCTCCTGTCAAACGAGGAATAGAAAGCAAATTCTAGAATTTTAATAAAAACCGACACAATCACTACTAACCTATGTCATTAGTCAGCAGTTCTCTTCCCAGTTATTCTCAGTGTGCTATATAATCTACTAAACTCTTCACATTATCAATCAATCATATTTACTGAGTGCTTACTGTGTGCAGAGTATTGTACTAAGTGCTTAGGGAAGGACCTTTTTAACCTTCTGCAGCAAGGTCTGCTATGGAAAGGAGGCATATAGAGATGTTGTTTTTAGCAGCCACAGATTGCACCCCTACCGCAACCAACTATATCACAATATGTATTCTTCGTTTCAGGGATATTGAGTGATTAAAGCACTGGAGTACTACTCATCATCATCATCATCAATCATATTTATTGAGCACTTACTATGTGCAGAGCACTGTACTAAGAGCTTGGGAAGTACAAATTGGCAACATATAGAGACAGTCCCTACCCAACAGTGGGCTCACAGTCTAAAAGGGGAAGACAGAGAACAAAACCAAACATACTAACAAAATAAAATAAATAGAATAGATATGTACAAGTAAAATAAATAAATAAATAAATAAATAAATAGAGTAATAAATATGTACAAATATATATACATATATACATATATACATATATACTACTGTGTGCAGAGCTCTGATTTCAGCACTTGAGAGAAAGTAAAACAGAGAAGGCACAATCCCTACATCAAGGAGCTTACAATGCAGTGGAGGTGACAGATGCTATAATAAATTACAGGGGAAGCAAACGAGAATAAAAACATATATGGTGTTTAAGGGACTCATGTGCATAGATGCCATAGGTGGGGTGCTATCCTGGTGGAAAGTAGCAGGCCGTAGTGCTGGAGAAGGAACTGACAGTGAAAAGCAATGTAGCCTAGTGGATAGGACACGGGCCTGGGAGGCGGAAGGATCTGGGTTCTAATCCCGGCTCCACCACACGTCTGCTGTGTGACCTTGAGCAAGTCACTGAACTTCTCGGTGCCTCAGTAACCTCATCTGTAAAATGGGGATTAAGAGTGTGGGTCAGGGACTGTGACCAACCTGATTAACTCTATCTACCCCACTGCTTAGTACAGTGTTTGGCACATAGTAAGCACTTAATAAGTATCATAATGGTACTAATTATTATTATTATTATTATTGATAGGGTCAAGCAGTGAGATACTCCGGCAGGAAAACAAGTAAATTAATCATGGAAAGGACAAGTGAGGCGGATTGGAGAACAAGAGCCTCTTCTTTCCTCTCTCTCGTAACAATAACTATAATGATAACTCTGATTTTTTTTAAGCACTTCCTTTGTGCCCAGCACTGGAGTAGATACATTACAATCATATCATACTCAGTTCCTGTCTCACATTGGATTCATAGTCTACAGGGGAGGGAGAACAGGTACTTAAACCCCAAGTATAGTACTTGCCTCTTGAAAGCTGTGTGACTTTGGGCAAGTCGCTTAACTTCTCTGGGCCTCAGTTACCTCACCTGTAAAATGGGGATTAAGACAGTGAGCCCCACGTGGGACAACTTGATCACTCTGTAACCTCCCCAGTGCTTAGAAAAGTGCTTTGCACATAGTAAGTGCTTAATAAATGCCATTATTATTTTTATTATTACAACACAGTTGGTAGACATGTTCCCTGCCCACAATGAGCTTACAGTCTAGATGGGGAGAATGTTTGTGGTTCCTCAGTTTCAAAACTGTGCCTCAGAACTAATCCCAGATTATAAATTTGTCCTTTCAGTTAAGCATCACAGAGGAAGGCTGAACAGACAGTCAAGGAAGAACACACTTAAAGCAATACTTATATCTTTGAAGATCTCAAAGATTAGCCAGTAATTCTAGGTTGGTTTTCAAAGGCACATTTTTCTATGAAATATCAGTATTGATTTCCTCAGTTTTGAATATAGCCCTCTGGCATAACATAATTTTGAAAAACATTATATAAAAAGTGATATTAACCTACCATCAGAAAGGGACAAGTCTTGTAATGTTTTTGATTAAGAAAATTAAATTTACTTTTACCCTCTCATTTCCTGTTCAATGGACATTACTTTCTTCTGTGCAGGGCTTTTGCCTTTCAGTGGTTATACTAGCTACATTTACAATTTCAGATTTTATTGACCTTTTGAATTGCTTTAAATGAATAGGACCACAGAGTTATTTTGGACAGAAAACGGTATATATAAAAATTGACAATCTTATGGGGTGGGGAAAGTGAGAAGAGAAGAATTTTATTTTAAGGTGGGTGGTGATGGTGTCATAGTTGTCCCTGGAAAATGTTCTAAGTTCCCATGGACTCGAGCAGATTTTCACACATGTTCTATATGATGTCTGTTATGTAATCTATATGTCTGGTGTAATGTGTGCAGTGTTGTGTGCATGTCAGTGTCTGGTTTCTGGAAGTGCTGTCCTTGGCCTCCTTAGTCAGGACCATTATATTTCATTTTTTTTTGTTTTGCAGACAACAGTTTTGTTCCATTATTGGTAATCAAAACCCAGAATAATACAGCTTGGATTAACAGCTAAGAGAATAATAAATGATAATTGTGGTATTTATTAAACACTTACTCTTTGCCAAAACTGTGCTAAGCACTGGGGTAGACAGGGTAATCTTACTGAACACAACCTCTGCCCCATGGGGTTTATAGTTTAAGGGGGAGGAAGAATAGGTATTTAATCCCCAATTTAAAGATGAAGAAACTGAGGCACAGACAAACTCAGTGAACTGCCCCAGGATCACACTGACAAGTGAGTTGAACTGAGATTAGGACCCAGGTCCCCTAACTCTAAATCCTGTGCTTTGTCCACTAGGCCACTTTACAGACTCAGTTTTGCTCTGTAGAGAAGTGAAATTGGAAAACTCAGGCCAAAAAAAAATCCACCTTAGGGCCTGGATTTTCTGATTATATCATCTACATGCATCCAATCCACCAGATAATGTCTCAATCCTCAGACCTGGGCTCTGAGGACCCTGTCGTGAGTATTGAACACTAATAATAATAATAATAATAATAATAATAAAAATAATAATTGTGGCATTGTTTACTATGTGCCAGGCACTGTACTAAACATTGGGGTAGATACAAGAAAATCATATTGGACAGAGTCCCTGTACTAATCTCAATCCCCATTTTACAAAAGAGAAAACTGAGGCACAGAGAAGTTAAGTGCCTTCTCCAAGGTCACACAGCAGACAAGTGGCACAGCAGGGATTAGAACCCAGGTCCTTCTGATTCCCAAGCCTGTACTCTATCCACTAGGCGATGCTGCTTCTCATAACTTTGAACCTAAAACCTAGGACACTTTTAGACCAGCCAAGCCTCATCACAAACTCTTTGTCTATAGATAGCCCACCCATATGTGAATTTCATGGCCCTATAACTTTACCACTCTCTCTTCATTATGACCAGTCATAATTTAGGAACAAGAAAGTACCTATGGAGTGTTTGAGTCAGCAGGTTATAGCTCTATATCCACCTTTGAAAATAGACTTAATAAAATGCAATAAATTCAAGGTAAATACAACCAAAGCAACACGTAAAATTTAAATTAGTTTGGCTAAAATTTGTGCAATTACAATTTAGTACCATAAATGTAGTTCTCATACAATGACCAAAATCTGTGCCCAATTTAATAGCTATGGCTCAGTTTCCATGTCAACAATATTAGTCCTAAAACATAGCTCTGTGCAAAATACTGCAGCTCTTTGTTAACTGTTCAAACCAAATTATTATGTATTATTCAAGAGCCATTAATGTGGTGTGGATATTTTCATGCGGCAGTTCTCCAGTTTCTTATTAACTGTTACCTTAACAGTGTGTTGCTAAACTGAACCAGACTAGACATAATCTTCTAATTTTAATGTAGTAGACCACAGATTTTCTCATCTCAGTGAACAACTTGTTCAGAGACATCTACCTGTAATGTAGAGACAGACGTATAGGCAAAGACAAAAATAAACATGAGAGAATACTAACAGTAGTCATGGAAACACACACACACAGAGAACTCTGTGTACTTATTGCCAAATCCTGCCAGTTTTTTTCCTGCAAAACATCTTCTGTAACTGTCCCTTCTTCTCCAACCCAAGCTACTACTGTCCTGGTACAAGTTCTGCCACTTATCTGCTATGTGGCTTTGGGCAAGTCACTTACCTTCTCTCTGCCTCAGTTCCCTCATCTGCAAAATGGGGATTCAATACCTGTTCTCCCTCCAACTTAGAATGTGAGCCCCATACCTTATGATTTTATATTTATTTCCAGCATTTAGTACAGGGCTTGGCATATTGTAACCACTTAAATACAACATTTTTCACTATTATTAAGTTCCGGGTATGTCATTAGCCTCCTTGCAGTCTCCCAGGCTCCACTCTCTCCTCCATCCAATCTGTATTATACGCTGTTGCACAGATCACCTTCCTGAAGCATCGGTCAATCCACATATTTCCCTTCTCAAAACCCTCCACTGGCTTTCTAGGTCTCTCTGCCATACTGAAACCCCCCACAATCTGCTTCAAGATTCTCCACCATCTGATCCCACCTGTAAAGGGTACAGCTGCATTCATAGTCCAAATCACTTTAACACCTTAGAATGAAATTACCTCCCACAAACACTTTCACCTCTAACTCCAAAATGTAAATAATGACATATTCACTCCGTAACATAATGCAGCAGCTTCAAATTCAGATCAAATAGCACGGCTTGACCTGCATTCTCACCTACCCAGTCGATTGGTTGAAAGAAAACATATGAAAAAGTACCAGGAAGTAAATAGGACTCAGGGCAGACTGAAAGCTTCCCTCATTACAGGCAAGTCATAGAAATTTTACCTCATCATCCAGGTTGTTTATTGGCATTGAAATGATCTCAGGTTGCTCTTTTCCCCAGTTAAATAGGCCAAGTAGAGAATGGTTTTAAATCTGATTAATAAAGTTCAGGGTCTGGGAGGGGGGGGCAGTTACATCCTGGAAGTCCTTCCCTCACTGAGATTGGAGCAGAGAGGTGGCTATATCCTGGTCCTACTTTAATTTCCACAACCCTGGAATTAAACATAATTCTATGGGGCACAGCAGCCCAGAAAAAGACAGCGATGGCTCCTGTGACCACAGCACTCACTAAAAGACCAGCTGGACATAGCTAGCTGGAACTGTGCCAATCCTTCTATCAGTACCACCTTCAAGGAGCTGCCTGAGGCCTACAATTCCTTTCTGTCTGTAGCCTCCGGGTGTCCACCGAGCCCCTGGCAAGTCCTAAAAGCCAGACACCTTGGGTCTTGGAGCTGGCAGGCTCTGGTATCCCAGATAGATCACTTGATAGACCACGCTTGCTGGTAGCATAATAAATATTGGCACTCAGCTGCTCCCCTGACTCCAATGCTTGCAGAGTCAGACCCCGGAAGAGGCAGAGGGACCAGGGGGGTGATTCTCTCCCCTTGCATCATCTTCAAACAACTGTCAGCATGAATTAACCCTCTCCACCACGTTCCATCCAAAGAAAACTATCCCTCCACCGATTCTGAACCTTCAAGCCAAGGTCCTGTTTCCTAGTGCTTTTTCATTTTTATATGCTCCAATCTACTCACTATACCTTGGTCTTGTCTCCAACCTCCTACTCATGACCTCTCTCCAAGTTCATATCCAGAGACTGCTGCTCTCCTTATCTTCAAAACTCACCTGAAGTCACCATCTCCTCCAGGAAGTCTTCCCTGATTACCCCCACCCCCCTAATTCACTGTCACTTTAGCATCACTTAAGCACTTTGGTAGTCACTCCCACCTCTCCCTCCCTCCCTGAAGGTAGGACTTATGTAAGTATCTTTAACATCTGCTGCTCCCTCTAGTTATAATTTATTTTAGTGTCTTTCCCACTGGATTGCAAAACTCCTTAAGGCCTACATTCTCTACTTTTCTATTGTACTCTCACAAGTGCTTAGTACAGTGGTCTGCCCAAAGTGAGCACTCATTAAATACTATTGATTAACTGGGCTCACTGAAAGGAACCAGACAAGCAAAATAATGATAATAATGATGATGATGATGATGATAATACTGTTTATTAAGCACTTCCTGTGGGACAAGCACTGTAACTAAGTGCTGAGGTAGGTACAATATAATCAGGCCAGACACAATCCCTGTCCCATTTGGGGTTCAAAATCTAAGCATGAGGGATTACAGGTATTTTATCCCCAAACTACAGATGAGGCAACACAGGCAACAGAAGTTAAGTGACTTACTCAAAATCATATAGCAAGCAAGTGCAGGGCTGGGATTAGAACCCAAATCCTCAGACTCCCAGATTTTGCTCTTTCTACTAGGCCATGCAGCTTGGGAACATGCCCAGAGAGGATGTCCATCTGGAAAATAGATCCTTGAAATGTCCACCTTGCCTAGTATTAACAAAACACTAGTGGAGTGACTGAGGTGAGCATTTCTGTAAGTCTCCTCTTACTTAAGGCACTATAGTTTGTGTCTAACCTGTAAACTCATCTCTAAACTGTAAACTGGTTATGGGTAGGGAAGGTGACAGCTAATTATGTTGTATTCTCCCAAGTGCTTAGTACAGTGCTCTGCACACAATAAGCACTCATTGATTGATGTAAACTGCCTGCATCATGAGAGTTCTACTGCTCGGGACATGTTAGCAATGTTTTGCCATGTGACTAAATCAGCTTCAATCTTGATCAGTGTGAAATTAGTTTCTGACTCGTAATTAATATTTGTGCTTGCAGGCTTTAATTCTCAATATAAAATACTCCAGAAGCATCAGCATGTAGCTCAGTTACTTCCCAGAAGTGCCTTATCCTTTATTCCATTCACCGCCCTCTGCAAAAGCGATTCTCAAGCAGTTACCTTTTACCTCAATTCTCCACTTTTCAATCTGCATTTCAGATTAATGACATGTGTTCAGTTGCCATTTAACAAAGTCATTAGTTTCATCTGCACATTCCTAGTGTATTGGATACATTTTATACTATATTTCAATGTTTTTTCTCAGAAAAAAATAATATATTTCCTAGTGACTGTGATTTCATTCTTGGTTGGCTTTCATTCTTGGTTGGCTTTCATTCTTGGTTAGCTGCAAGTTGGAAATAATCTACTTTAAAGTTCACAATAAAATCATAGTATTATCTGACATCTCCCAAATCAGTTTGGTGGACAAAGAAAACAATGTCAAAAAGATCAAATTAGCATAGCAGTCTTCTTAGCTAAGACCTTGCTCATCCCTGGATTGCTTCTCTGTTTTCCCAGGTGAAAAACAAATGAAAAAAGAAACCATGATTTTTTGGGAAAATCTGAAATTCAAGAGATGAAAAATTCCAAATTATCATGAAACTGAGTAATTTATATTTTGCTGACTCAAGAGCATCTGGACTTTCAAAAAAATTTCTAAGCTCAGTTCCAATATATTTTCATTTGCCTCAAACTTCAATTGGTGTCAGAAGGGATTCCTGAAGAAGAGGGAAGCTAGGTGAGAACAGGCTGAGCTAGTAGAAACCTGCAGTTTTTCTTGTTTAAATTCTGTTCTTTAAGGAGGCAGCATGGCAGAGTAGAGTAAGAGTCTATTGGTTCAAGGAAACCTGGTTTTTTATCTCATCTCTGCCACTGGCCACTTGTGATGTCACAAACAAGTCATTTTACAACTCAAGGGCTTTGCATTTTCATTTCCTAGGAGGATTAATGGCATTTATTGAATGGTCATGGGGTATTATGTCCTGTACAAAACAAGCAAGTGATAAAATCCCGCCCACAGTGAATATGCACTCTAATAGTGGAGACAGGCAGACTACAAAGTATTTACAAAGAGTATTCACAATGAACCACTGGACGTAGAATTGAGTAAATATATATACATATATATATACTATATATATATATATATTTGAGTAAATATATATATACACATAAGTGCAGAGGATGAGTATTTATATGTAAGTGCTAGAGATGGCTGAGGGGATTACATGGGATTACATGACTGTGTGCTGGGAACTAATTAAAGGCATCATTAAGTAGGACAAGAGGGGCTAATAATCCCTGCCTCTTCCATGGAGATGTTTACTTTTTTTAATTTTTTTCTGTTATGTTCTCACTGTATGCTAGGCACTGTACTAAGCACTGGGGTAGATACAAGATCATCAAGTTGGACTCAGTCCCTGTCCCACAGCCTCAGTAGGAGGGAGAAGATGTATTAAATCCCCATTTTACAGATTAGGTAACTGCCAAGAAGAAGCATGGCAAAGTGGATAGATCATGGGCCTGGGAGTCGAAAGGTCCTGGGTTCTAATCCTGGCTCCACTTCTTGTCTGCCGTTTGACCTTTGGGCAAGTCACTTCACTTTTCTATGCCTCAGTTACTTCATCTGTAAAATGGGATTGAGACTATGAGCCCCATTTGGGACAGTGACTGTGTCCAACCTGATTTGCTTGTATCCACCCCAGAGCTTAGAACAGTGCCTGGCACATAATAAGTGCTTAACAAATGACAAAATAATAATAAGAACTATCATTATTAATAACTACTAATGATAATAATGATAATAATAATAAAAAAGTGAAATGGCTTGCCCAGCAGATAAGTGTCAGAGTCAGGATTAGGACCCAGGTCTTCAGATTCCCAGGCCCAAGCTCTTTCCACTAGTCCATGCTGCTTGAGGGGACAAAATGAAAGGATTCCTTTGGGCTTAGTGGAAAGAGTCTGGGCTTGGGAGTCAGAGGTCATGGGTTCTAATCCTGACTCTGACACTTATCTGTTGTGTGACCTTGTGCAAATCACTTAACTTCTCTGTGCCTCAGTTTCCTCATCTGCAAAATGGAGACTAAGACTGTGAGCCCCATGTGGGACAACTTGATCACCTTGTATCTACCCCAGTGCTTAAAAAAGTACTTGGTAAGTGCTTAACAAACACCATCGTTATTATTATTACTATTATTGTTATTATTACTACTATTACAAAGTACTTTGGAAAAGTTAAGTGCTATCAAATTCAAGGTATTACCTAAAGACGTGATCTTATTAGTAGGTGAAAATGAAGTCTGTCTATGTTTTCCATAAAGTTTATTTTCTTGGCTCTATTGATTCAATCACAAATAAATGATTTTTACCCACATTCAGAGTGGAATGAAGTTGCCAATGAAACCAGACCTGCAGCGGTAGCTAAGGTCAGCTCCACCACATAAGCCAAACAGTGGTGTCTAGAGAGTCATGCACTTTGGGGACATCTCTCTTCTTATTCTGACCCCCATGTCTCCTCTTGATTTAACTGCACAATTCATCAGAACATGGGCATGGGAGTCAGCAGAACTGGGCTCTCATCAGTTTCCTCAACTGAAAACTCTGGCGGCATCTGACGTTTGCCCACCCTGAGGCAATAATTAAAATGTCTGTCCTCTTCCACCAGCACATGGCCCATGAAGTCATTCATTCATTCATTCCATTGTATTTATTGAGTGCTTACTGTGTGGAGAGCACTGTACTAAGTGCTTGCATTCATTCATTCATTCAATCATATTTATTGAGTGCTTACTGTGTGCAGAGCACTATACTAAGTGCTTGGGAAGTACAAGTCGGCAAAACATAGAGATGGTCCCTACCCAACAACAGGCTCACAGTGTAGAAATCACATCACACCATGCATACAGCACTTTTTGATGATGCTACCCACCACATCTTATGGAGGTGTTTCTCAGCTGTTACTTCTGATATCGTATTGATACCCTCAGGCAACTCCTGGTCTGCAGCCAGTCAGTCAGTAACTCAGTGACGCTTAATGAGCACTTCATTACATAAGTACCCTCTTAGTTCTGGGCTGTGGCCTTTCAAAATTATTCCCTGACCTTCTGCCAAGAATGAGCCCAGCTCACTGGCTGAGGTCTGGGGCAGGAAGGGGGTGGTTTGCCCCCATCTCATTTGATTCCAATTGGGCACGTTGGGGAAGCACCAATCACTGTCTCGATATGAGTGCTTCTTCAGCACCACAAGCTCAGCATGTCTAATATTGTGCTCTCACCTTCTTTATCAAAACCTTTTCTTCTAACTTTCCCATCCCTGTTGACGGCACCACCATCCTCTCTGCCTTGCAAGCCCTAAACTTGGGCATTCTTCTTGGCTCTTTTCTCTTTTTTCCAGCCCTTATTCGGTCTCTCAGTTCTATCTTCACAACATCTCCGGAATCTGCTTCTTCCTCTCCATCCAAGCTGTCACCAGGCCAGTTTCACCACTTGTCATATTCCAAAATCCTGCTTCAGCCTCCTCACAGGCTGCCCTACCTCCAGTCTCTCCCCTTTCCAGTCCACACTTTTCTCTGTTGCCTACTTTTATAAAACTTTCTGCTGTGGACATAATAATAATATTAATGGCATTTATAAAGTGCTTACTATGTGCAAAGCACTGTTCTAAGCACTGGGGAGGTTACAAGGTGATCAGGTTGTCCCTCGTGGGGCTCACAGTCTTAATCCTCATTTTACAGATGAGGTAACTGAGGCACAGAGAAGTTAAGTGACTTGCTCAAAGTCACACAGCTGACAACTGGCAGAGCCTGCATTTGAGCCCATGACCTCTGACTCCAAAGCCCGTGCTCTTTCCACTGAGCCACGCTGCTTCTCACATCTTTCCATTCCTCCAGTGGCTGTCTATTCTTCTCTGCATTCATTAGAAGCACCTGAACATTAGCTATATGGCACTCAATCAGTTCTCTACTTCCTCCTTACCCTTACTCCTCTCCTAGCACATCCTAGCTATTAGGTTTCACTTCTCTCTGAAGGCAACCCATTTCACTCTGCCTCATTCTTGTGTCTCTCACTGCTGACATCTGTTCTTCTTTCTACCTGGAACTCCCTCCACGTTCACATCAGACAAACCAGTGCTCTTCCATCTTCAAAGACCTCTTAAAATCACATCTCTTCCAGGAGGCCTTCCCTGATTAACAAACATTGCATTTCCCCTTCTACTTCCACCTAAGGTTTTGGGTACTCACCCCTCCTATAAACCCTGTAGAACTTTCCTGGGCATCTTCGAACTGTGTCCCTTACCCCTTCCTGTAATTTATTTTACTGTCTGTCTCTCCCATTAAACTATAAAATCCCCTTCTAGACTGTAAAATCATTATTGGCGGGGAACATGTCTGCTAATTCTATTGGATTATACACACCCAAGTGCTTAATACAGTGCTCTGCAGATAGTAAGCTCTCAATGAATACCACTGATTGATTTATCCTTTTATATAGTGCTCTGCACAGAGTAAGTTCTCAGGAAATACTATTGATTGAATTTTAGCATGTCCCGTGAGGCTTGTCTGAGCTCCAGAGCACTCCAGCTGTCTCCCTATCAGTCTCTTGAGGCTGCCACATTTATCCTGCAGAGAAGAATCAAGTCAACTCCCTTGCCCTGGCTCTGCCAACTGCTTGCTGCATGACCTTGGACAGGTCACTTACATGCTCTGTGCCTCAGTTTCCTCAAATGGGGATTAAATCCTATTTCTTGCTTAGGACTGTGAAGCCCAGGTGGGACACACAGTCAATCATATTTATTGAGTACTTGCTATGTTGAGAGCATTGTACTAAGCACTTGGGAGAGCATAATACAACAAAAAAATAGACACATTTCCTGCCCACAATGATCTTACTTACAGTCTACAGAGAATGAGTCCAATCCGATTAACTTACGCCTACATCAGTGCTTAGAAAAGTTATTTAAAATTTAAAATTTGCAGGTCAAAGGGATTTTCTATGTTGTACTCTTCCAAGTACAATTTGCTCTGCCCAGAGTAAACCCTTATTAAATACAATGAATTTATTGGTTAAAAGAAAACATTTCAAACACTTATGTAGACATGGCCAATGACATGGCAGCCTAGTGGTTAAGAAGATCAAAGAATAGTAATTGTGTTGGGAAATAATAGACTTGGAGTGGATCATTGATTTTTGTGCAATCCTGTATTCCGGACATTAAATCATTTGTGTCTTCCCCATGTGTAGCCTTTATAGGTTCCAAATGGACTCACCAGGAAAACAAATATGGACTGGCTGCAACTGGTGGAAGTTCCTGAGAATCTTTTAAAATTGGTAGTAAAATTGTCTTCAATTGTCAGGAAGAGCATTTTCAGAAGCAGTTTTTACCACTGCACATTTTGCTTGTACATTTTTTTGTTTGTGATCTACTAAAGTCAAAAAGATATTAAATCTGTTTTACAGTCTCTATATTATTCCTCAAACATTTGAAGCCAACAGTGGTACAAAAGGTTCCTTTCAGAGACCATCCATTTTGCTGTCAACAGTAAAAAAGCTTGCCTCGGGGGGGAATGAGGGGGGAAGCTCTAATACAACATGCAACAAGTTAATATTTCTTCAAGAAAGAAATGTTTGTTCAGGGGAAAATTCAGTTGCATGGTATCCAGAAGGAGTGAAAGGTAGCATTTAAGAGAATGGCCAGCCATTTCAGTTATTTTTAGATAATGATCACTTTGGCTTATAGCTCTCTGAAGGTTTTTACCATCAGGTGGGGGTGAGGGGAGAGGAATGTTCAGCAGATACTGTTATTGGCCTCAAAATCGGACTGCTCTTGCTTCAGACAGCCATTTAGCTGTCAAGTACATGCCTTCTGGTTCATTCAAGCCTCTGGATTTTTAAGAGCAGTGCATTATTTGCTTCTTTTCTCTTGGCTCCAGACAAAGCTTGGTGTCTAGACGTACAAATGATCAGTGCTGCTGCATTAGCCATTGCAAGCTTCTGGATTACTACTAGACTGACGTTCTACTAATACTTTAATAATTACCTTATGTGCCAACAGAACGCATATGTAAACCTATCTATCATATATAGATACAGCTTTCATTTCCTTCCCAGGGATCAAAAGAGTTTCTTTATCCATGTTGATGGGGGAGATGGAAAAACAGGCAGTGTTCAACAGCATTCAATAGTCACAGCAGGAGGAAGTGTCAGATGGATCAATATATTTTTCAGGTTGATAGGTTTGAAAAACATTTCAACAAGCTATTACTATTTCTGTAGCTTCCAAAGGAGATGGTTCAACAAATCAAAATATATAAACATCCCACTGCTCTAAAATCCCCTATTTTCAGTGATTAGGTGTGGTTATTATTTTCTTCATTATCGATGTTCCCTATTAACTAGAAATGACTCATTTAGCCTTTACATTGTAAGCGTACTGGCCATTAAGGGATTTATGTGTTTTGAAAGTATAAAATCAGGATTTTCTCCCCCCCCCCCCCGCCAAAATTTGCAATCACAAAAACTCTACTGCCCACTCTTTACTATGATTGAAGCATCCAGTAAGAGTATATTGAGAGCAAATATAGTTGTTGAGCACTTCAATCTTCATTCATTCATTCAATTGTATTTAGTGAGTGCTTACTGTGTGCAGAGCACACACATTCACAGATAGGCACATATCTGTGTATGTGTGTGTGTTTGTGTATACTTACTCTCTATACATTCTCTCATTAGGTACTTCAATCTTTATATGTGTAGATATGTCTGTTTTAGGTTCTGGGAATACTGAAAGTACAGAAAATCAACTACTATTGTTAAAGAAACAAAATTCTTCTATGGACTAAGGTTATAGTTCTTGATAATACTTAGCCATTCTGAGAGTGTGTATTAGATTTCTCAGGCCGAGTGCCCATTTTGTGCACTGCAGCAGACAATGTACAATGTAGGCAAGAGTGCACTGAATGTGCCTGAAAGGGTTAATGTTCCAACTAACTCTAATGCATAGGCACTGGGCACACTGACCTTACTCATAATAGTGAAAGAATGGGATGCAGTAGAAGAGAGCCCAGTCTAGCTAACAGCAAATTACATAGCACAGCCTGTGCTCTCCTAATTAATTAATTTCCAATTTCACAACTATTTGTATTTATTACAAAATTGTAGAGAAGCCTGTGAGTCAGGGTACCTGCATTCTAATCCCCATTTGGCCATTTGTCTGCTGTGACCTTGGGCAAGTCTCTTAACTTCTCGGTGCCTGTTTCTTCATCTGTGAAATGAGGATTTTGTCCTCTCTTTTTTTTTTAAAAAAAAGAAGGTATTTGTTAAGCACTTACTCTGTGCCATGCTAAGAAGACTGTGAGCCTCATAAAGGACGGAGATTCTAACCAATTAGATTATCTACTCCAGTGTTTAGAACAGTGCTTGGCTCATAGAGAACACTAATCAAACACTATTATTATTATTCATCAGGCATCTTGAGGTCAAGTGCATATGCCTGGGTAAATGCCTGTTAAGAATGTAAGCCTATCAAAGGAAGAGTCTACAACTGTCTAATTTATTTTGTTCAAACTCTAAAGCAGTGATGGACATAAGGTCCCTTAATAATTGACTATGATTGAGAGTTAACATTGCTGAATTATCATATTAAAATTTGAAGATTCTTGCCCCAAACTGGCAATTATGGTTGATTGTATGGATCCACTGAGGTGACTTTTAGAAGCAGTGTGACCTAATGGAAAGAACACACGTTTGGGTGGGAAAAACTCCTCACTATTGGCTTCAAAGCTCTCCATCCCCTTGCCCCTCTTACTTCACCTCCCTTCTTTTCTTCTGCAGCCCAGCCTGCACACTCTTCTCCTCTGTCACTAACCTCCTCACTGTGCCTTGTTCTCGCCTGTCCCACTGTCGACCTCTGGCCCACGTCCTACCTCTGGCCTGGAATGCCGTCCTTCCTCACAGCCACCAAACTAGCACACTTCCCACCTTTCAAAGTCCTAAAAGGTGAAAGCTCACCTCCTCCAGGAGGCCTTTCCAGAGTGATCCCCCCTTTTCCTCTGTTCCTCCTCCCTATCCCATCTCCCCTACTCCCTCACTTGGCTCTATCCCTCTCCTTGCCCCACGGCACTTGTGTATATATGTACGTATTTTTTATTTTATTATTCTATTATATGCATTTCGTTAATGATGTGTATATATCTATAATTCTATCTATTTATATTGATGCTATTGATGCCTGTCTACTTGTTTTGTTTTATTGTCTGTCTACCACCTTCTAGACTGTGAGCCCATTGTTGGGTAGGGATTGTCTCTATTTGTTGCCAATTTGTACTTTCCAAGCACTTTGTACAGTGCTCTGCACGCAGCAAGTGCTCAATAAATATGAATGAATGAATTATCCAAGGAAGTGGATGAACAAATGGCCATAGAGATAGGAAGACAATCAGGAGAGGACAGTGTCAGTGAAGTCAAGGTTGGATAATGTTTCCAGGAGTTGGGGGTGTTTCACAGCATCAAAGGAAGTTGAGCATTTGAGTAGGATTAGGATGGAGTAGAGGCTGTTAGATTTGGCAAGAAAGAGATCATTTGTGACCTTTGAGAGGGCAGTTTCTGTGGAGTAAAGGAGATGGAAGCCAAATTGGAGGGGGTCAAGGAGAGAATTGGAGAAGAGGAACTTAAGACAGCAGGTGTAGACAACTTGAGCAATGATTTTCGAAAGGAAAGGTCTTAGGGAGTGATAACTGGAAGGAGCCATGGGATCAAGGGAGAGTTTTGTTTTATTTTTTTAGGATAGGGGAGACATGTGCATGTTTGCAAGCAGTGGGGAACAAAGCCATTGGAGAGAGAACAGTTGAAGATGGCAGTCAGTGGATGTGGGTGGATGAGCCGGTAGAGTGGATTTTTAGAGAATAATTTTGAGAGTACAATACAATAGGGTTATCAGGCATGATCTTACAATCAGGGGTTTACAATCTAGTGGGGCCATTTTGTTTTAAATAACCCCCCTGACATTTGCCAAAGGAACCCATTCAGAAATTTATCAGTGACATTGGCGTAAGTTCATTTTTCCTGAAAATCATAATGACAAATGGCCAAGGATAAACTACTGCATTGTGCATGAAATAATAAAATCAATATGATAAATGCTGTCTGTCCAAGGACCAGCCTTCAAGGCTCACCTTAGATTAGAAACTCAAATTTAAGTGGATTTCTCTCTTTTTTTCTCTTTCTCTCTCTCCCTTCCTCTTCCCCCCACCCCACCTCCATTCAACTCCCTACAACAATGCTTATTTGTTTATTTTGATCTAGCTTATTGAAAATAAGGTGTGGAACATAATCGATTTAGAAAGCTGACATAAGGCACAGAGAGGGCTATAAATTATTCAGCACATGCTCACTGATTATCCAAGTATTCTGGAGCTTTTTTTATAATAATAATAATAATAATAATAATGACGGTATTTGTTAAGCACTTACTGTGTACAAAGCACTGTTCTAAGTGCTGGGGGGATACAAGGTGATCAGGTTGTCCTGTGCAAGGCTCACAGTCTTCAGCCCCATTTTACAGATGAGAGAACTGAGGCTCAGAGAAGTTAAGTGACTTGCCCAAGGTCACACAGCGGACATGTGGCGGAATCAGGACTAGAACCCATGACCTCTGACTCCCAAGCCCGGGCTCTTGCTGCTGAGCCATGCTGCGTCTCTCTATGTATGCTTCTTTATATATACCAAAAACTGCTTTATATATACCAACCTGCTTCTTTATATATACCAACAACAACAAAAGGAAGATATTGGAAGACTTAGCCTTGAGTATTTCTGAAATTTTGAGACTTTTCTGATTTTTAAATAGCATTATTACTTCTCTGATTCATGCCAAATCTAGGTGTTCAAGACCTCTTTTAGAAGTTTAATTTGCTTAACTTCTGTAGAGTAGTCAGCTGCCTACAGAGAAGAATGTAGTAGTTTTAGATTTTTTCTCAAAATGCATGCAGATAGGTGAATTTGAAAGCTATGGAATGAACTAAAATGAAATGTAAGTTTTAGAGGCATAATAGATATTATATAGGAATCCACAAATACTGCATTTTAACTGAAACATTCTGTCATAAAATCTCTGAAAGTTTAAGTGAAGACATTTTATCTCTGTGATTCTCAGATTCTGCAATTTGAAATGGAAAAATGTTTGGAGAATGCATGTGGACAATATATAGCTTAATGGCCCCACTAGTCACTTTTCTTTCAACCACCTCAGCAAAGTAGATTTACAGCTGATAAGTTTAAGACGATACCACAAGTAATCCACAAGATAGATAATCAAATTAAGTGTGTAAAGACACAAATTCTTATGAAACTCTTAAGAATAAATCAATCAATCACATTTATTGAGTGCTTACTCATTGCAGACAACTGTATTAAATGCTTGGGAGAGTACCATTTGTAGAGTTGGTAGGCATGTTCTTTGTCAATCAATCAATACGATTCAGGCATCAATCGTATTTATTGAGCACTTACTGTGTGCAGAGCACTGTACTAAGTGCTTGGGCAGTACAAGTTGGTAACATATACAGACAGTCCCTACCCAACAGTGGGCGTCCACAAGGAGCTTACAGTCTAGAGCAATTGTAGATTTGGTTGATTCCAGATGGTAAGCTTGTCCTCTAGACTGTAAGTTTGTTGTGAAGAGGGACATGTCCACCAACTCTGTTGTACTTTCCCAAGTGCTTAGGATTCTGCATACAGAAAGCATTTATTAAATACCATTAATTGATTAATTGATCTGAAAGAAGTGCCTGGGAGGAAAAGCATATCTGAAGAAATACTTTTCTGTAGGTAGATTGCTCTGAAACTATCCAATTGATCTGGAGCTCTATTCTCTCTAATACCTTTTATTTTTTAAAGCAAAGTCTTCCAGTGGTTTAAAATCACAAAATTTACTTCCCTAAACACAACACTTACCACCAGGGATTGATTCAGGCATTGAGAAAAATGCGTTCTTAAGGAGCTATTCAACTTTTAAATTTCTCCAGTTAAGTTGACTCCACCATTTCCTTTGATAAACCAGTCTGGTATTGAATGTTCTGTATTATTAATAATTGGTTTCTTCTTCATAGGCATTCCAAATCTCTTTGCCATATAAATAGCCAAGTTTACTGTGGCAGTTTAGTAGAATTGAAAAGGAAAATTATCATCTCAAAACTCCCTCTGAATGTCAATGCTTTTTATCTCACACTTCCAAAAACCTATAAGCTCATAAATTTGAATCTCTTTCCTCCGTGTTGACTATGGTGTCAACACATATCCTTTCACATTAGAATTTTACCCCAGCCCAAACTTGCATATTTCCCAGGCTAAATATATCAAATGGGAAAAGACTGGAGTGTGTGAAAGAAGGGAATGACCACTATTTAGCAATTTTATTTAAATATATTGTTTTAACTATCCTTTACATTGGACTGGATCATTTCTAAGCGAGAGGGAAAGAAAAAAAGTTTTTAAAAAAGACTGGGTAATTTAGTGTGAGATCATAAGCTAAAGGAGAATGAACACAGAGTTCAAAGAGTGTCACAGAACTAGAGTTAAATGTCTTCAAGTGTTTTTCTGTTAATCTTTTTTCTTTATAAAAGGCATTTTTTTTTGTCTTTATTTAAGGAAAAATCCCTTTTTTTTTCTTAAGTCCATAGAAACTTCCATTGCAAAAGGTTTGGACATCAGACACTAGCTTATGTCTTTAAAATATACTGGAATGAAAATAGATACTTGACTTATGATAGAATTTGAAGCTATGGTTAAGGTAGCAAGGGAAGCCAGAAATAGTCATTAGATAGCGTATTGAGAATATAAAACTGTTTAATGCATTCTTCCAAAACTTGGGTCAGGACCACAGAGGAGATGATGGCTTTCACCATTATGACCCACTGAATTAATCTCACATTAGGTGGAAATTTTTTGCCATTTCGATATATCAGAAGAAGAAATACAAATGGAATCAAGGGAGGATGAGAAGGTGTATTACTTTATCATATGTCAGATAATCGACAATGTTACATTGTCAGATAATCGACTAAGCTATGTGTCAGATAATGCAAGGTCCATTCTTTGCAATACAATTTTAAATTAATTTGTCAGAGCTGTGCACCAAATTACCCTCAATTTATGATGATCTGATGATGATGATGGCATTTTAAGTGCACCAAATTGGCTTAATAACCTTCTCTATTTCCATATGGAGCAAGAGGAATCTAAGTATCCAAAATAGAAATGCCTATGCTCTCCCTCCCCAACTGAAGCTTCACGATCGTGACTGTAGTCTGTTCTGAGGTGGGAAGGGGAATGATGATATTTGATGATATTTTCCCCTACTGTTCTCTCCTCTGCCATGCTACTCTATTTTTGCCCCTGAAACATTATTATCTCAAAGGAATAGAGGAAAGTATGGGACACAATTGTGTATCTCTGATCCCAGCATCTTCCTAGTTGTAGAAAACAGTGCAAAAATGATTTTTAAAAAAGGTTAACAGGAAGTACTCTGCCATTCAACAGAGTTGGCCTGGATCCACAGATGACTCCTCTCTCTGAATCTGCTTTCCAGGTGTGCCCTGACCAGATACCTACATACAGCTGCTAAGGCGCTATTTTGGCAAAAGCCTCTCTGCTCAATTCCATGAGTTCAAGGCTCCTTTATCTCTCTAGATTGTAAGTTCATTGTGATCAGAAAATGTATCTATTATATTGCTGTTTTGTACATTCTAAGCACTTAGCACAGTGCTCTGCACAAAGTAAGCACTCAATAAATATGACTGATTGATTTGACCTGTAGATCTAGGAGGAATACGTGGAAGTAATGAATTTGATTTGCCTGCTTCCAGTCAGGACTGCAAATGGATGGATTGTTCAAAAATTTCCAGGGACCTAGAATTTTTTTTTCCCTTCCTCCTGACTAAGGAGACCAGCTGTTCCCAAAGGGTAGGGGAAGCCCCACATTCATATGCCCTGCCAACTCCCACATCTCACTAGCAGTACCAAAATGTGTGGTTGCCCTACTTGTTATAGAAATAGATTTCTTTCTTACCTTCTGTCTGACTGCTCCTGGTGACTTTCCAAGATGTTACGGAAGGGGCTGGGGGATGTGTAGGAGGAGGGAGGAGAGGATATACGTGTGTGTGTAACCATATCCTTTCCTTCCTACTGGCAAACAAGTTTAGAGGAATGTAGAATCACAACTTATTTTAGATTCTGGTTGAAAAATGAATAACAGTAATTAGTGGTGTTTGTTCCCAAGAACATAGGCACCTGGTGAGAGGAGAGTGAGCTGGTGAGGTGGGAAGAAGGCTGGGCGCACAAGAATGAGCAGGAAGGTCCATTAACAGCTTTCTACCTGAATTACTTTTCAGCTTCCTTCTCCCACTACACCCAGCTCATACTTGTCTCTCCTCCCAAATTAACATAGCAGTACCTCAAATTCAACATTCTCACCTATTGTTCTGGCCCTCCCTCTATCTGGAACTCCTTCTTTCTTCAAATACACAAGATTGCAACTCTCTCCATATGCAAAACTGTTCCAAAAGTCCAGCCGGAGGCCTTTCCAAGACCTATGAGTTTTGCTGGGGACCACTGTCCCACGGCTCCCCAGTATGGGCTACCTTGCTCTGTCTTAGGCCAGCAACCAATCAGTCAGATTTATTGAACACTCACTATGTGCAGAGCACTGTACTAAGTGCTTGGGAGAATATAATTTAATGGAGTTGATAGATATTTTCCCTGCCCATAACAAGCTTACAGTCTAGAGTGGGAGACAGACATTAACATGAATCAATTATGGATAGGTACATAGTTGCTGTGGAGCTGAGGGAGGGACAATTAAAGGGTGCAAGGAAAATGAAGAAGGGAGTGGGAAATGAAGAAATGAGGGCCTAGTTAGGAAGGTGGGAGGAAACAAGAGAATTGGGAAGGAGAGGTTTGAGGAAGCATGTAAGGGAGTAATATTTTTCCCTTTCTCTTCCACTCCATTCCTGTGGCTGATGATGTCTCTGTGATGGTGTCAGCCTCTGGTCCTTTCTCTGTCACTGTGTGTCAGTGATTCCCTTTCCTGGCCATCCCCTCACTCTTAAATTCAAGTTCATGACATTGAGCTCATTGTGGACAGGGAATGTGTCTACCAACTCTGTTATACTATACTCTCTCAAGTGCTTAGTACAGTGCTCTATGCACAGTAAGCACTCAATAAATATGCTTGAATGATTTATTGATCTGGAGTGGTGTCAGGCCTTGGTCATGGAGAAAATCTAGTCCTTTTATTGATTCCCCTTTTATACTTAAACATTTCCTTATACATAAGTCAAATTTATTCTTCTGCAATTTTGTTCTATGCTTAGAAATAGAAATAGATCTGTGTGCATCATTTGTTTTCCTAGGACTTGGTGCCTCGTGAAATTCAGGGAGCTGCAGTGTTTGGTTTCAGTGTGCCTCTAAAGTGCACTGCTATTTCCAGATCCACACTCCTGCACTGTCCAGTTCTAGATGGCAGATGGCCAAAATGGGTCAAGTGGTGAAGTAAGGGCATACTCCTTGCTCCCATTGACCAACAAGGGATAGGAAGAGCCACTGGAGTTCCTCCCATTTAGCCCTGCAATTCACTGTCTAAATTGAGATTGCATTTAATCTTGTAACTTTCACACCCAAATCCCTTGCATTTACATTGCTCTTAATCTTTTGGGGAATATTTGTCTGCTCTCAAAATGGTACCAGCAGAGTTCAATGTTCAAATTGGTGCCATGACTAAACCGATTCGTCTCCATCTGCCTGGATCTTAGCCCCCTGACCACGTCAGTCTATTCATTTGCCAGATCTCTAACTGAGCTAGTTCTGCCTTGGTTCTGTACAGCCAAAGCCTCAATTCCAGTCTGCTGATAACATCATACTTAAAAATACCATCCTCAGAAACAACTTGATGTTGTGTCGTTTCCCAAAAGGTATTGATCTAATGATTCACGTGAAATCACAGCCTGCTCTCATCCTCAACCCCCACTCACTTCTAAATAGCAAATCTCAGATCAGCCACCAAAGGGATAAAGGAGTGAAAGCAACCAGGACACTGGAAAAATACTGACTCACTAAGTTCTTCCAGGAAAGAGAGCATCATGTGTGTGGGAAAGAAATGGAAAAAAAATTCAATAGAACAAACAGTTTCTAATCTGTAATAATAATTAAAATATATACTAAATTTTGGATGCTAGTATTGGATTTGAATTATTTTTAAAAAATGTAAGCTCTTTGAGGGCAAGGAATATGTCTACCACGTCTATTATATTGTATTCTCCCAAGTGTTTAGTACAGTCCTCTGCACACTGTAAGCCCTCAATAAATACAATTGATTGGTAAAAGTCCACCCAAGTAAAAATTCTGAATCTCAAATTTAGTTTTTAAATCCATAACAGTTTCCAATGTTGTATAAGTTAGTTAGGAGTTCCAAAATCAACTATCCATTTAGGATGCATGCAGAAATAAATTAATTTTAAGAAATAGGAGGAGTCAGCTCATCTCATGACATTCCATTGAAAATATGTCCAGGCCCATTCTAATGCTATGTCCAAAGATTAAAGCATGTATCTGCTCTTTTCTGCCACCTGCCAGAGTGACATTAAGCAGAAGGGGAGAGGAGGAGGAGAAAGAGGAGGCAGCAGGAGAGACTAGAGGCAAACTTAGAGATGGTTTTGGAGGAAAAGGCAATTTGGAGAGAGAGGTAATTCAGAAATATAGGATTAAACTGGCTCATCCTGGTCATTGATTCTTTCCATGACCCTATGATAGTACACCTCAGTGTGGCAGGATTAGAAGTAGATCTGTTTTTGGTTGATTTTTGCAGACTAGCAGTGTTTTTCCATTTTTATGAAAGAAACCATGAGTAGTGAGATGATGTCTCCTCTGTCGTAGGGTAAGGTCTATTCATTCAAAACTAGGATCCAGTATTCTGAGTGTCTACAAGCCTTTGCCTCATTCTATCCCACAGAACTAGATCTGCATTCCCTTCAAAGTAGAGGAGATTTATGCAAATCCAGCCAATTTGAGATTACTTCTCATACACGGGGTACTGCCACATAGATTGTTTAACTGAGAACATTCTTTAGTAAAAAAATATTAGGTGCATCTTATATAATTGTTTTTACAGGTTAGAATTCAGTACTGTGATATGCTAATCCGGCACAATTTCAGATAATTAGTTTCTGAAATCCTCATCCTATTGCTTTGGTCCCTCAGCACTGAGTGCCTGTCATTTCCCAAATTGCCCACACCTGGATTAGCTACATAATGATAATAATAATAATAATAATAATAATAATAATAATAATAGCATTTATTAAGCACTTACTATGTGCAAAGCACTGTACATAGAGTAGAAAGTTTGGGAGAAGACTAGGCCAGCACAAAGTAAAAGGAAAGCTGACAATGCCAGTTCATTCTACTAATAGTAGTCTAAATGCTTTAGGGGCTAGAGTGGATAGTTTAGATTTTTTAACGATATTTGTTAAGTACTTACAATACACCAGGCACTGTTCTAAGCACTGGGGTAGATACAGGATAATCAGGTTGGACACAGTCCATGTCCCATATGAGGCTCACAGTCATAACCCCCATTTTACAGATGAGGTAACTGAGGTACAGAGAAGTTAAGCATCTTGCCCAAGATTACACATAAGACAAGCAGATGAAGTAGTGGGGGTTAGTGGAAAGAGCACTGGATTGGGAGTCAGAGGCTGTGGGTTCTAATCCTGGCTCCACCACTTGTCAGCTGTGTGACTTTGGGCAAGCCACTTAACTTCTCTGTGCCTCAATTAACTCATCTGTAAAATGGGGATTAAGACTGTGAGCCCTATGAGGGACAACCTGATTACCTTGCATCTATCCCAGTGCTTAGAATAGTGCTTGGCACACAGTAAGTGCTGAACAAAATACCATAATCAAGTGGCAGGACTAGAACCCCGGTCCTGTTGACTCTCAGGCCTGTGTTATATCCACCAAGGCACACTGCTTCTCAAACAGCTTCGCAGTTTGGACAGTTTGGCTATCTACACAGTTGGACTGCCATCTGGTCCCTTCCTCTTGCTCTTGACACAGCAAAAGAGAAAAATGGATCTTGGCTCAAAAGAGACTTTCTTCTGATACCCGAAGCAGCATTGCCTAATGGATAGAGCATGGATCTGGTAGTGAGAAGCAGCATGGCTCGGTGGAAAAAGCCCGGGCTTTGGAGTCAGAGGTGATGGGTTCAAATCTCGGCTCCGCCAACTGTCAGCTGTGTGACTTTGGGCAAGTCACTTAACTTCTCTGGGCCTCAGTTCTCTCATCTGTAAAATGGGGATTAATGTGAGCCCCCCATGGGACAACCTGATCACCTTGTAACCTCCCCAGCGCTTAGAACAGTGCTTTGCACATAGTAAGCGCTTAACAAACACCATCATTATTATTATTATTATCTAGGTTCTAATATCGACTCTGCCGTGTGACCCTGGGTAAGTCTCTTCACTTATCTATGACTCAATTACCTCATCTGTAAAAATGGGGATTGTATGAGAGTCCTATGTGTGACATGGACTGTGTCCAACTTAAGCTGTCTTGTATCTACTCCAGTGCAGTGCCTGGTACATAGTAAGCAATTAGCAAATGCCATAAAACAAAAACAAACTTGTACTCCAGCACTGAAAGGAAGGGAGAAGTTGAATCTGTTTGCTGGTTCGCTGGCATAGGTTGGGATTTTTGTGGTGTCACTGGACTAGTCTCCCTCTTTGGCAAATGTAAACAGCTTGGTGAGAAAAATTCTCCTTAGGCCTCAGTTTATCCCATTATCAAAAAAACAGCCAACTCCCTTTTGAAGGCCCATGTGTGCTTGAGAACTAGGAGAGAAGATGACAATGCCAATTTTTCATCTACCTTCTACATCGGTTAGTCCCATTCCGGGCTGCTTCCCGGGCTCTTGTCCACTTTGGCTCATCTTTCCTCTGGAAAACAACAAGAATGGTGCAATCAGTGATAAATCCTTTGGTAGAAATGAAAATGCCAGGGCACCCAATAAATTTAAAGCATATGTCTTTCAGAAGAACCTCCTGCAGCACAATCCTTTTCAAAAAGTTTCTATAAATCCTTCCAGTGGCGAAGTATAAAATGTTTCCTTTTCCTCAACACAGGATGCTGATATTTAAATGACCTCTTCAAATTGTTTTTTCTAACTCCAGACATGTTTATTTTAAACATTAATAGAGACAAACCAAAACAGCTATGAGCAGGATTGACAAAGCAACTGTCTTCCAGAATGTGTTTCTCATTTTACTAAGTACAAATATGATTAGCCCCAGGTACCTCGTGAGTCACCCATTTTGCAGATGGGTATTCAGAACTTAATCAATAGTATTTATTGAGCACTTTATCAGGGAAGAACACTGTATGAAACACCTCGGAGATTACAGTGGAGCAAGCAGACACAACCTGCCCTCAAGGAGCTTACATTCTAATGGGGAAACAGACAGTAAAATAAATAATAATTGTGCACTTACTATGTGCCAAGGAATGCACTAAGTTGGGGGTTAGATGCAAGATAATCAGGTCTCACATGGAGCTCACAGTCTAAATAGGAGGGAGATCAGGTATTGAATCCTCACTTTGCAGATGGGGACACTGAGGCACAAAGAAGTGAAGTGACTTGCCGAAGATCACACAGCAGGCAAGTGGTGGGGCCGGGATTAGAATTCAGGTATTCTGACTCCCAAGGCCGTGTTCTTTCCACTAGGCCATACTGCTTCTCACACAGGTGGGGGAAGCAGCAATCAGAGTTTTAAAAGATGTGAGCACAAGGTTGGGGTAGTGAGGGAAGGAACCTAAG
The DNA here is from genome assembly GCF_015852505.1 of Tachyglossus aculeatus. Lineage (NCBI taxonomy): Eukaryota > Metazoa > Chordata > Mammalia > Monotremata > Tachyglossidae > Tachyglossus > Tachyglossus aculeatus. Next base: position 7,599,496 of record NW_024044828.1, read on the forward strand.
TGCATGTGGGGTGAAGACTTAGGTACATGGGTGACACATCGTGCATTTAACAGAGTTGGGAGTTAGGAGATTAGTCATGGCAGATTTCCTGTAGGAGATGTGAGGGCTTTGCAGATGGGGAGAGCAGCAGTCTGTCGGCTGTGAAGAGGGAGGGAGTTCCAGGCAGGATAGAGAGTATGAGAAAGAGACAAGAGCAAAGCATCACGAGTAGGCTGGCATTAAAGTAAAAAAGTGTGCAGCCTGGGTTGTAGTGGGAGAAAAGTGAGGATAAGTAGAGGGGAGAAACAGAGCTGATTAAATATACTAAAGCTGAGACCCCATGGTCCAATATCACATAGAAATAGAACAGGGAATAGAACTCAGCTCCATCAAGTCTCTAGTCAGAAATCTTCCAACGAAACTGTGCTAATCTTTTTGGGTTAAATATTCTTTTTTGAAGGAATGAGTCTCCTTCCAAAGGCCATTTGGGAAGGGGGCAAGTATGTGTTTGGAAGTGTATTATTGGTACAGAGGCCGAATATGTGTTTGGAAGTGTGTTTTTAAGCACAATATTCCTTCAATTACCTAACTCTTCTCCTTTAAACTTCTTGCATTAGAGAAGCAGCAAGGCCTAGAGTGGAAAGAGCATGGGCCTGGGAGTTGGAGGATTTGGCTTCTAATCCAGAATATGTCATATGTCGCTAGTCTTCTAGACTGTGAGCCAATTGTTGGGTAGGGAGCATATCTACATGTTGCCAACTTGTACTTCCCAAGTGCTTAGTACAGTGCTCTGCACACAGTAAGCGCTCAATAAATATGACTGAATGAACGAATGAATATGTGACAGTGGACAAGTTATTTAACTTATCTCTGCCTTTGTTTCCTCATCTATAAAATCTTCAGACTGTGAGCCCTGTGGTGGCCAAGGACTGTATCAGGTGATTATTTGTATTGAACAGTGTCCTAAGCACTTGGGAACGTACAATGCAACAGAGTTGGTAGACATGTTCCCTGCCCACAAGAAGATTACAGTCTAAAGCAAGAAACACATTAAAATGAATTTTGGGTATGTGCAAAAGTGCCATGGGGCTGAGGCGGGGTAAATGAAGGGCAAAAATCTAAGTGCAAGGGCAATTCAGAAGAGAAAAGGAGTATGGGAAATGAGGGCTTAGTCAGCAAATACCTATTGGAGGAGTTGTGATTTTAATAAGACTTTGAAGGTGGGAAGTATGATGATCTATTGGATATGAAGAGAGAGGGAGACCAAAGGCAAGATGTGTGTTTCGGGGGCTGTTAGTGGTAAGATAGACAAGATCGAGGTACAGTAAATAGGATGGCATTAGAGGAGTAAAGTGAGCATGCTGTGTTGTACTAGGAAATCAGTGAGGCAGGATAGAAGGGTAAAAGTAATTGAGTGCCTTAAAGTTAATGGTAAGGAGTTTCTGTTTGATGCAGAGGAGTTCTTGAGGAGTGGAGAAACATGAAGTGAACATATTTTTTTTTAGAAAAAATGATCCATCCAGGAAGCAAAGTGTGAACTGGAGTGGTGAGACAGAGGAGGCAGTGAAGTTAGAAAGGAGGCTGATGCACTAGTCAAGGCAGGATATAAGTACTTTGATCAACACAGTAGCAGATTGGATGGCAAAGAAAGGGTGGAATTTAGTGATGTTATGAAGGTAGAACTGAAAAGCTTTGGTGATAAATATGTGGCTGGAATGAGAGACATGACTTGAGGATAATGTTAATGTTATGAGCTTGTAAATCAGGGAGGATGGTGGGGCTGTCTGCAATGATGGAAAAGTCAGTTAGAAGATAGGGTGTGTCTGGAAAGATGACGCGTTGTGAAGCAGTATACCCCAACATCTAGTCTAGTACCAATGACTTCAGACTGTTTCTAACAGATTGTTCTTACATTACTTGTGACTGATGTCTGCTATCATGTGTATTCGTGTGCTGACTTGATTTAGACCTTTGTTTTCAGATTTTTTCAACTGAGTTTGGTTCATTATAGGATTATGCCCTGTGAGAAATGTTGGTATAGAGACATTAGATGAATAGTCTGTCATCTTTGTGATGTGTAAATGAGAAAATGAGAACAGAGACTCCCATAAAGTTACAAAGTGAGTAAATGTAGGTGTCAAATCAATGTTAGGAGTTTCTGCTTCTTCACCATATATATCATTCCTGACTCGTGTAAATTGTATTGGTATTGTTAGAAAATGATCGATCAACAAATTGTAAAGAGAGTTAGCATATCCTCACTTTTGTGTCTGAACATTTTGGAATTTATGTCACTTGCTCAGTTCAATTCAAAGCCAAGTTCAGACAGATGAGCCTGACAATTTTCCTCAATATCTTGCTCAAAATGGGCTCTCAGAAACAGACAACTCACATGACCCAATTTCTTGCCTTCATTTGTCTCCACCAATTCCCTTCCCAATCTACTGCTCTCAGGCTTTTAACACTCCACTGAGCATAGGCTAAGGTTACCATGAACTAATAGCCAAGTCCAAAGGGCAGTAGTCCACTGTGATTCTTCTTGATTTTTAAGCTGTTTTTGACACTGGACCACTCTCTCCCTCTAGAAACACTATCAACCCTCTGTTTTACTTTCCCAGTAATAACCTGGTCCCCTTCCTTCCCCTCTGACTACTCCTTCTCCGTCTTCTTCTTGAGCATGGTTATGATATGGATCATTTAACCTGAAATCATTATAAGGCAAATTTTAACATTTATTTTTAAATGAGAAGGAATCTAATTTATTTAGGTGCTTTGACCTAAAAAGTAAAATAAAACCTCAGAGTTGCTCTACTTAATTAGAAAACAAAACAAAAGGGGATGGTGACATTAATAGGAGAATGGTTTTTAATTTGCAAAGTTCCCACGATTCCCACCCATATGGAACTGAAAGCAAAATGAAAACACAACCAATTTTTGCACCCCAAAGGGTTTGAATGAATATGCAAAAGAAGGGAATGAGAGAAGAAGAAATGAGGGCTTAGTCGGGACAGGCCTCTTGGAGTAGATGTGCTTTTATAAGGCTTTGAGGGAAGAGAGAGTGATCGTTTGTCAGATATGATGAAGAGGGAGAGGGTTCTAGGCCAGAGGTGGGACATGGACAAGAGGTTGGCAATGAGATATTTGTGATGATCAACTATTTTTCCATCCAATACTTACAATTTAGAGGTCTTACTGCTGTCCCCTCTATTTCTACCATATCTTCCATAACACTAAGATCTTGCATATTCTATAACATCGCAGCTGAAAACCTCACTGAGCTTCTATGTCTGTGCCTGGGGATGCCATGTGATAGCAACTGAGAAAGGATTCTGGCCAAGATTGTGCTGGCCTTAGAAATATGAAATACGCTAAAACCATGGTCCCATACAAATTTCCTTTTCATCTTCAGGGAGGCATTTCAGAGGGAGAAATGAGTAGAGGAAAAGGTGGTTTAGGTTCTTCTATGATCTCAAATTCTGCTTTTCAGTGAAGTCACTGATGTAATGGTGAAAAGTTCAGGAGACTTTCAAAGTAAACTGATGTCTCATAAATATTAAGTGGCAGTATGGATAAAGTGACCAGATGTAATATGATATGAGAGACAGCCCTGATATCTGTCTCCCTGTCCTGCCAATGGAAGAATGACCAGTGGAACCCCCAGATCTATCATCCAGAGTACTGACCGGACTCATGAAAGCAGGAGTTAAGTACAAAGAAGTGAGTAGTAGGGGCATAGAAATATGGCTGAAACTACTTCCCCTATTGCTGCTGTTTCCCTCTGCTCTCTGCTCTAGGAAGCACCAGAGGAAATGCCAGAGAGCAACTCACAGCAGCAGTTTAGGTGATGGTAGCGGCAAGGGTGGAGGAGGAATATATTGGCCTTCATTCCTTTGCATCTTATGCTGGTGCCTGCTGAGCCCCAAGGATATCTGTGTGTTGTGAATAGGATGGGAGGTGCATGTCTGTTCCTCTGTGTGTTCGTCTCATTCTCTCTTTCTTATTATTTCTTATTTTCTCTTTTTCCTCATTGTTTCATTCTCTCTCTCTCCTTTCTCTCTCCCATCCCCACCATCATGCTCACTATATTCTGCCTCATTCTTCTGCCTCTTTGGGTCTTCCCTAAATGTTGAGGAAACCAGCAATCAATCAGTCAATGGTACTTACTGAGTGCTGTGGGCAGTGCACTGTATTAAGCACTGTAAAGTATGATACAAGAGAGTTGGTATACACGTTCCCTGCCCACAGAGAGCTTACGGTCTACAGCATCCTTCATGATGCTGGCAACTGGAACACCATTCAGGTAGGCACCCATGAGTCCCCAGGAAATACTTGTGGCCTAAACAGCACCCCCAAAGGGCAATTGTGTTTTGAGATTGGACTTACATTCTTGGGATTGGAAAGTGATTAGTGTCTCCCACGGTGCCGCTGCTTCCTTCACTGTCCACACTATATCCACTGCCAAAGCTGCTGACTGATGAGCCAGTGGAAATGGAGCTCTCAGCAGGCCGGTGATTGATGGGCCTGGCTGTAAAGGGGAAGGATCACAGGTTAGCAAAACCTTTGGAGGTGGTCACTATGGAGAATTTTGTTACCGCATACAGTAGCGGGATGCTACCATTCATTTAAATAGGAGACTTGCTCATTCATGATCATAGAGCTCTGAAAATGTATGGAACAGTAACTATAGAATCCTGTTCGTTTAGCATTGGACTGCTTGTGTTTTATTCTGTTTTAAAAAATGTATTTCATGTTAGAAAGTAATTTTCCCTGAGCTGACAATGGCGATTCATAACTTGTTTTTGCTAATAAAAGGTAAATCCCAATAAGCCTATAAAGTATCCATTAGATAAGTATTTCTTTTCTTGTGAATCTTTTCCATATTTTAAATGGATAAAGATTTACCCCATGTATTCTACTCTCTAATCTGTAGCCAGACATTATCCTTTTTGGTCAGATTTGTGACGTATAGATTGGGAAGCAGATAAAGCTTCCTCAACAGTTGACACCAATTTATAATACCCCAACATGACATTTCCACAAAGAAGTCCTGGTAATCAAACATGAACATTCATCTGACTAAAAAGTCTCTCATTATGATAAATCATTTTTTGGGGGTGGTTTCTGTTCTACCCAGAAAAAGGATCACATAAAATAAAATGCAGTAGCGATTGTATGATCTTTACAGTTTTGCATAATTTTCCTTCTTTGGCTTGGCAAACTTGGATGTGTCCCTAAGGATTTAAATTTCATGTGTTCACCCTTGACAAACTAAGGACTAAGTTCAAATTATAGCACAATTATAAGAACAGCAAGGCTGATAGCATCCAGATGAGGGCAATAGTCTCATAAAGAAAGATCTTGGAAATAAATTAAGGGGGAACATTGTTTTTAATTTTCTTTTTTTAATCTAAGAACTTTTCTTAAGTACTGTATTTTGAGGCCATATGGTCAGCATTTGAAATACTTAAGAATTGCATCCCTATATCAAACACAAAAAGAAACACAACAGAAGAATTTCATTTAAAAAACCATTTCAATAGTCTTTCAACACTTTCAGGTTTTGAGTCTTCAAACTGCTTTTCTGGCTATTAGAATCTGAACAGAAAATCCCCTCCCTTTGATTATAGGGTTTGGGGAGACCAGCTCGTAAGTATATTCACAAGTCTTGGACCAATGTTCATGAGTGTCGTAATAACCAGTGGTGGATTTCATATTAAGCCCTATAGGTTATAGGCTAGAATGACAATTTGTGGTGGAGGGGTAACAGGGAGGTGGAGGTGAGGTGGGCTGTGGGGAAAAACAGGAAAGTGGGGCTATGTGGATATTTCAAAGTACTTATTCATATTTTTCCAAGTGTATTTGGTACCCTATAAACTACATAAGCCCATTGCATCATCATCATTAAGGGTTTAGTGAGCACTTACTATGTGCAGAGCACTGTACTAAGCATTTAGGAGAGTGCAATACAATAGAATTGGCAGGTACATTCCCTATCTAGAGGGAAACACAGTTAACACTACCATAGGATTCCTTGCATCATCAAGGTGGCCCAGTACTCAGCCCAGCTTAGAAGCAGTGAGGTTGTGTTGTGGAACAGAATATATTTTTGTTGGAAGTAAAAGGTGGGAGTGGTGTCTTGTATAAAAATAGAGTAAGTGAAAAGTGATAATGTGTTCCAAAATTATTGACCTTTCTGAAATAAAAGAAAAACATCATGCTTTTCAAATGTCAATGATGCTCAAAATATAGCCCTCTTTTACAGTTATTCACCATTTTTAACTTTAAAAAAATAAGGGGTCAATAAGCTTAATGGGTGTGAAAATTTTGATGTTTCTTTGGTAATCGTGGTTAAAAGACATTTCTGATGATTTTAGAAAAAGCCAGTATGTAGAAATCAAAGTTTGTAAAATGGTCAATTCAAGTCATCTCCAGCCAGACTGTGTTGAGGTGTTGCTATTTCAAGGGCTCCAGGGTAAAGGACATGGGTTTTTGTGAAAAAAAAAAAAAAAAAAAGATAAAAAGTCTATCTGTAGATGTGGAGTACCATCTCCAAGAAAGTCCACCCCCAAAATGAGTGCATATTAGAAAAGGAATTTTTTTTTTAGAATTTGAATTTTTCTACTTAGCATTATTTTCACAGTTCCTAGATCACAGATTTTTTTTTAACATCGGTGGTTGCCATTAGATGGTGCTCTTTCATATAGATGTTACTGTAAGTGATCTTGGGTTGTTTCTCAGCAATATGTGATCAGTCTACCGTATAGGACTTCCAATAGACTTTTGTTCCAGTTGGAGAAAAATGTGCCCTCTAATTATATGGCTATATTGAAAACTGAAATACACCCTTCTTGTTATTTCACAAAGCTACTGTCACTGCCTTGACCTTGCAATTTGCAATCAGATTGGAGCTGTTCTTTAGAGAAATCAAGAAGACACTACATGCATTAGACACATTTACTATTAAAAATTTGAGACTTTTTATTCCCCAATAAGGGTGCCTCATACACAAATCACTTCTTGAAGTGACTAAAGTTGGGGTCTCCACTATTGTGAATATGCCAGAGAGGTAACAGCCCTGTTCATCCCTTTGGCTACAGCGGGATTGGAAGTGTTGGTAATTAAGTTTGAAGGGGTAGCTGTCATTGGCTCTCCCCTTCTTGGAGCTGGAAAACAGGAAATGGATGTTTTGGAATGGATGTGGAATCTGGGGAGGAAAGAAGTGTGTAGGGGGCTGTTTGGATTGTGGAAAGAGTCATGAAACTCTGGGAGGGTGAAGAGGAGGCATTGTAGTACTCTGGGAAGTGGTGGGATAATTTTGTTTTGATTAATACGAATAGAGTTGAGTATGTAAATTCTGATGCTCCTGAAATTTACCTTTTGGGGTAAATTTTAGCAGTAACCATGCTCTTGAACACTTCCTTTTTGAATCCCTAATTGGATATCTGGGGGTGAAGAAGAAGGAGCCATTGTGGAAATATGGTCATGGAGTTTCCCTTTTAAAGAAGTTTCTAGACCATGTGAACATTTTTTTTCAGATGAAAATGTCTTCCCTTCACAGTTTCTTGTAAAAACTCATTCTTCTTTTATGCAGTAGATCAGCTCTAATCATTGGTTTAGACTTTTTGTTTTTATTTATTCTCCATTTTATTCATCCACTAGATTGTTGGACACTTTATTACTTCTTGGTAAATAGTGAAATATAATCCAATCTAAGTATCTCCCTGTCAGAATGTGTGACTTTGGTTTGTTTTGTAATATATTTTGCCAGACCCTGAAATTAAAAAACAAAAACCAAACTACAATTTCCCAAACTTTTCATCTGATTCATTTTTGAATACTGATTATCTATTTATAATTTGCTTTCATTAAAAAAGGCCATTGCTATGCAATGTAAATCATTAGTTTGGCATCACATTATATAATTTTTAACAAACAAGTTTAGTCTGGTCCCATGGATCAGGGTAAATTCTAAATTTGCATTCAGCTGTGATGAATGCAATTTTACACTTTTTCACCTGAGTCCATATGAGAAAATCTAGGTATTTCATTATATTACTAGCTTCATTGTCATAGTTTAGGGACAATCCTCTGTAGTATATGGCATTGATTGCTTTAGAGAACAAAATTGTTAAGATTCTCTCCTCTAATTTTGCTATATCTGGCAACCTAAGTGAAAATCAATGGAAAAAGATAATATGACTTGATTTAGTCAATTTCTGACATGCTTAAATGGTAAACACATGAACAGAAGTTCAGTCTTTCCTTGATCCTTGATGAAAACTCTACTGCAAGTTCTTGCCAAGGTTATATTTCTTGCCCATTTCATAATTATTGTTGAGCCAAGAGAAAGGAATTTACTGTAATTATTGTAAATATCAAATATTACAGCCATATCACAGTCATATTTGGAGTCAGTTCCAAAATCAGATTCAGTGGATTTGATAGTGCTTAACAGTTGATAGGGTTGATAGGGTTTACTGTACCGGATGAAACTAGTGATGATGAAATCCAAGCCCAAATTGTCTCTGAAAAGAGACCCTGAATTATCCTGATGATTGTTTTCCTAGCCTTTGCTAATGTCGTTTAGGTGTTTTGTTTTGGGGTTTTTTTGGATATGTGAACACATAATTCTAAGATTCCATACAGATCAATGGATATTTGTTAAACTGGCTGATGGCTAACTTATTTTAGCTCAAGAGAGCAGTACCAATCAAAGAATTTCAGAGACTTGGATGTGGGTTACTGGGCAACAACTATCAATTCTCTGAGAGGACAAAGTACTCCTTCTATAGGAAATATTTGTAAAGGAACATCACCTTTAAAGGATAGGGGTAAAAGGTGAATTCACCTAGTGACTATCAAAACGGAATATGTGAAAATATGAAATTGAAAGATAAAAAAATGTTGCTATAACCTCCGAAGTATCTCATATGAAGGACCTTAAAACAACATCCATACAGCCAACCTAGCAATTAAAGTGGGCAAAAATGAAGGCAAAAATTTTGAGACAAGAGCTTTGATTCTACGTTTTATCCACTAGTTGCAGAATTAAAATTAGATACCTGGCATATTGTAATAACATTAATCATGGTATTTGTTAAGCACTTACTTTGGTTTAAGCACTGTACTAAATACTAGGATAAATTCAAGATAATCAGGTCTCACATTGAGGCTCACAGTCTAACTAGGAGGGATAACAGGTACTGAAACCTGATTTTTGCAAATGAGTGAACTGAGGCACCGAAAGGTTCATTGATTTGTCCAGGATCACACAGCAGACAAGTTGCAGAGCCGGGATTAGAACCCAGGTTCTCTGACTCCCAGGCCCATGCTCTTTCCATATAGGCCATGCTGTTTGTCACATAGTTTAAGTAGGAATTCAAATTGGATCCTTTGGAAAGAAAAATGTAACGGTTCTCAAAATCAAGTCTTGAACTCTCAGTCGATAATCCTACGGGGAGGAAGGTGACATAAAAGGTGTGGGAATACTGTGAGAGGAAGGAAGCAAAATCGGGGAGTTGGAAGATTAGGCATCAACTTACAAAGAAATTGCAATGAAATCAGATGGAGGAAAGGAGCTTTATGGGAAACTACTTAGTATGTTATGTCAAATATTTAAGTTTTCATATATGGAAGAACTTGAGGATAGTGGGCTTTTACACAGCATCATTGAACTGCATACAGAACGGCCTATTTTAATTGATTCCTTGGTGGGTGTGGTTTCAGAAAAAGGCTCAATTTTCTTGTGCTTCAAAGGTTTATGGGAAGCTTAGGATTTCCCACTCTAAAATAATAATGCAGAGTCTTTCAAGAGTTGAGCTGATGTCACCCAAACTAATCCTCCTTGTATTGCTGAGCAGAAGCTTCTGAGTTCTCACTTGCATGTATTTATTAGTGCTTAAACATTCATGCAAATGCATTCTTATTTTTTATAGATGTTAACATACACATCGGATGATCCGGAGCAGTTTATCCTTTAACTGGACTGAAAACCAAACCCACCATCATCAGTGGGTTCACTATAGTGGTGTTGGTAACTTTCATCTTCTCACCCCTAAATTTGCTTATCTCCTGTAGGTCTGCTGGCTGTTCTGAAGCTAAAAATAGCTTTAGCAGTCAGAGGTGGAGAGAGAAAATGGGCTTTGGTGTGGAAGGCCACTTTAGCTAGCTAACTCAGGAACCGTATTTATCCTGTCTCAGTGTGACTGTATGCATAAATGTATGAATGAATATATGAATACATATACCCACATAAAAAGGCTATTTTGAAGGCAAAAATGGCTGGATTCCAATGCCAGTATTTATACCATGTGGCAAACAGAAAAGCACTCACCACAGTGCTTTGACAAAAAAAATTTGACTGACGAAATTTTCAGATTTTGTTTTCCCATACTTTGATGGAGGCTCGTTCTCTCCTTGTGGGCTCTCTATTATTTCACATTTTTTGCCTTGCCTTATCTTTAATTTTGTTTTCAGTCTGAAACTCTCCCCACCCTAAACCTTGACTAGAATTCACAATCCCTACCCACCACCCCTAAACCCCTTTCCATGTCTCCCCAGCTGACACAATCAGTTTGGCTAGAAAAAATGTGTTTACTAAACATTTTGGCTAAAACATGACAGAAGAATTAGTAGTAGTAATATTATTTATTAAGTGCTTACTGTGGGCAGAACACTGTCCTAACCACTGGGAAAGAATACACAGGAGGGAATTAGACATGGTCACTAGCCTCCGTGGGAACATACTTCTGCTAACACAAGCCTGCCTAGATTTAGTGAAACAGTATCTGAAGCAATGGCTTTGCCCAAGTGCCGGTATTTCGATCATGGTGGGTACTACTAACTTCCTTAATGCAGGTTTCTACAAGGATGCAAACCCCAAGTTGTAGGAGAAATAGGAGTACTCCCTGGAAATATTTTCCTCCACCTATTAACTGCAGATGTCATCCTAAAGTTGAGTGCTTATTTTCATCTCTAACATGGGCCATGACCCTAAAATTTACTTGCCAAATTAATTAACTTCCAAAAACCTTAGCATTGTTTTGAATGTATTAATTGTTCAGCCATTGGTGTTTATTGTAAAGCTAAAAATTCATCTGTAGCATGTATCTCATATTATGCCACAATGCATCCTAAACACTGTTTTATCACTGATTCCCTGCTTATTGTAAATGCTAGAGATAAGCTATAGAACTAAAAATAATTTAAGTTATAACATCAAAGTAAAAAATGGAGTAACAAAGTCAATGCTCTACATACAACCAGTGAATGGCGTTTGCCTTAGGAAAATTCAACTCAGTAAATTAAATCAAACAAAATTTAATGATATACAGATAATAACAGTCAAGTTGGTGCTTTTTCTTTAAACAAAGCCACCACATTCAATATACCAAATCTCAAGCCATCAAGATTACAGTAACCTCTGTGATACTCAGATTGGCTTGTACTCTATGGGTCTGAATTTCTTGCCAGCTCTGTCTTTATCTCTAGGCAACAAGCAAATTAGTGTGGCAAAAGTAAAAAAATAAAAAATAAAAACCAGCTGCAACATGTCAGATTTTAGGTACCTGACAAAAGACTGCATAGAGTTATATAATATTCTTGAGACAATCAGGTGACTTAGAAACAAACTGAATTCCTTTCTTATAATTAATTCAACATTTACTTTAATTCCTATCATTTATTGACCAGGTTGTGATGGAATTAATTGAACCCTCATTTCACAAAACAATGCACATTAATCTATTGGCCATGTCTGTATTGAAACTCCATTTTTGACTCATGGGAGTTGAATTTACTCCAAGCCAACGAATGACGTTGCCTTTGTTTCTTAACAATACATACTCTTGCAAACCTTATTTTCATTCAAACAAAAAAGGGGATTGAGAATGGAACTCATCTCTACAGGCAAGACCCGGTTAGGGTCTTACATTTTTTTTTTTCTGTCAGCCCTCAAGATTGGTGGTTGCTGTCCAAAGGTATTGATTACTTTACTCTCATCTACTTAAGATTTTTAAGGCTTTGCAATTTATATTTTTCATCTCTTGGGTATCTCCTACACAGGAATAAGAGAAGCATTGGGGAACTCTTCTTTTTTTAAACAAAATAGCGTTTGCTGTAATTCTGCTTTTTCACACCAGAACTAACAGCAGCCACTTATACTTCCAAATCTTGCCCATTCTCCATGGCCAAAAGCCACCATCTCTAGCATCAGCGCAGGACTAGCCTGCCTTTCCTCTGATTAATGCTTGGCTCCTTCACAAGGGAAGTAGGATAGAGGATCAGACTGGGGAGAGGGAGATGAGTGACCTAAAAATCAAATTTGTCTAACACATGGTCACATTGAAGGAAGGGTGGCAGTTAAAATTTGGAGCAGTGAGTGGGAAAAAAACAAACCTTCCTCTGTCTCTGTGGAACTTCCCTTCCTAATGTTAGCTTGATACCAGTGGCTAATTTTGTCTTTTCCAGGTTCAGGGAGATTATTCTTCTAGAAATATCCTTGCCAAAGTGTTCTTGCCATGCAGGCATCCCATCTTATTATAATGTTCCCATTGGCTTTTCATTGTTCATGGTGCTTTCACAAACATGTACCTAGGGCTAAGTGGCAGTGGAGATTATCTTTATTATTAGTGTTTCTTTATGAAGAGTGCCTGAAAATTCCCAATGAAATCTGATGGAAGCAGTTTTCTTCAGTAGGAACTGTTTTCACTCAAGCCAAACATTTCTTTTTTCAAGGCATCAGAACCTGCAGACTGCGGTAGAAAAACTGTTGGATGGGAGAGAAGGAAATCATTGCCACATTCAGACTCAGGGCCTGAAATACTAACTAGTTGAGCTTTACCAGGGGGTTTACCTATAGGGCCATTTTAAGGGATCTGGATGATTCTCTTTGAGCTAAAGTGCAATTGTAAGAATGCATTAATCAATCATATTTGAGTGCTTACTGCATGCAGTGCACTGTACTAAGCACTTCAGATTACCCTTACAGAGTCCTGAGAAAATAGATTTAGCAAGGTAATGAGTTAGTAGTTGTTAGTAGCTTTCTAATAATAATATTTATTAAGCACTTACTATGTGCAAAGCACTGTTCTAAGCACTGGGGAGGTTACAAGGTGATCAGGGTGTCCCACCTGGGGCTCACAGTCTTAATCCCCATTTTACAGATGAGGTAACAGGCACAGAGAAGTTAAGTGACTTGCCCAAAGTCACACAGCTGACAAGTGGTGGAACTGGGATTTGAACCCATGACCTCTGACTCCAAAGCCCGGGTTCTTTCCACTGAGCCACGCTGCTTCCCCTACTTCTCGAGAAGTAGTGTGGCCTAGTAAATACAGCATGGGACTGGGAGTCAGAGACCTGGGTTCTAATCCTGCCACTGGCCTGCTGAGTGACCTTGGGCAAGTCACTTGCTTTCTTTGGGCCTCAATTTCCTCATCTGTAATATGCCTGTCCTCCCACCTTCTTAGACTGTAAAGCCTCATGGGGGACCTGATGATCTTGTCTCTACCCCATCTCTTAGTACAGTTCTTGGCATGTAGTAGCATCTAATGAATTATTTTTGAGTTGTGGCTGGACAACCTATCCTTTCTTAGAAAATTGTTAATAAGCAGGAGTCTGTTTTTGCATGAAAATAATGTTCTTGGAACACTCACTGCTGGGTACCTACCACATAGGTTAAGGGGAATGACTGGCAATTTGGATTTTGGTCCACTTTTTCCACAGCTTAATGGGGTGTTATCAGTGGTATTTGAGCACCTACTGTGTTCAGTGCACCATACTTTGGGCTTGGGAAAGTAAATGTAGAAGGAGCAAATGATTCAGAAGAAGGGATTGTTTTGTGCTCTTTAAATTAATAAAATGTGGATGTTAATTACTAATCATCCTTTACATCTGGGTTGAGTGAAATTTAGAAAGAAGTAGAGCAAACTTGGTTTTCTGCTTTTCACCTTCCCTCTGCCCTCTAGGCTGGGAATTAACTGACTGATCTGCAGGAGAACCAAAGTATCTTTCTCAGAGTAACTCAGGCTTTACTGCCAAGCCCTTGAGATTTAGATGCATTAAATAAACTTCATATTGGCACCAAATTGAATGAAGAAAGCTTTGGTGATTCACTGAGTGTTTCCGATCCTCTAAACTTGAACCTCTGCCTGCTAATACCCAAGAAGTAGGCGTAATCTTAGGAAGTGGGTTTTTTTTGGTTAGTTTTTTTACTCAAAGCTCATGATTAATTGGCAATTCCTACTTTATCACATATCTACTTTTCTTCCCTAGCTTTTTCAAAATCTAGTCACACGCACACTCGGTGATGTAGAGATCATAAATATTCTATTTTAGTAAATCCCACACACACAAACCATGCTACAGCATACAACAATGGCTCAGAACCCAGTAGTTTAGGAATGAAATAAAGATACTTTATTTAGTACACAGGCACTTGGATAATGACATGCCCATCACATCCAACAGTACACTTTACAACTACTTAAACAAGAGTGGAAATATGCCTGCTCGTAGTATCGTACTGATAGCATTTTTGTCACGAGAGTGAAGGTGAGCTAGTTTGAAAACATCACACTTAAGATAGTATGTGGGAGTCCCAGTTGGTAGGCTAGGAAGAGGTGAGTGCAATTCAGGAGTTGGTCACAATGCAACAAATGTGGAATCATGCTTAGAGACATCAGGTTAGTAGCATGCATTTCAACTGGTGATGCAAATCCTGTCAAGCTATAATTTTCCACAGAAGTCCAATTTCCCCAGTGCCCGAGATAGTACAGAATCATCTTATTCAACATATCACTGCATTTGCTTGGGACTTACACATTGGTGATGAAATCCAGAAATGCCATGACCGCCACAGCACGTTAGAAAGTTGTAAGTACTTATAATAAAATCTCTACAAAACAAAGGGTAAGAGCTTTAAACGTTTTGAATGTTTCTCGACGTGTGCTTTCGGACTGGGTCATTCTGCTCACCTCCTTCCGGTTTGACTGGTCCATCAGACATCACTTTCCTGAGGGCTAGCTGGCTTGGGTCTTTGTTGTCACTGGCTGGTGGAGGCAGATTGTCAGACTGAGTTCTTTGAATTGGGAGGAATCCTGCTATGCTGTGTCTGTGCTGCTTCCTGGCATGATTAGACTGACCGCTTTTATGTGCTGCTGTGGCAGTGTGGGTGAAATGGAAACCCAGAATATGTATCCTCAGATGGAACCAGCTTAAATGTTAATCATGCAAACAGAAGTGGGTTTTTTCTCTATTTAAATTAGTAGTGTTTTCAAAGGCCAAAAGGACACCACATGCACAGCGTTAAAGGATATTAAAACTGGCTGTTTCATAGGAAATGAGGGTTATAGGAACTTGGGTGGGAAAAAAACAAAAGCTTTTCCCCTTTCTGGCTTCTGCTCTCCTGAGAGTTAATGGAACACCAATAAATTATACACAAAAACACCATCACTCCACAGTTGTTTTCCAGCAATGAAACACTCACCCAACCATGTTACTTAAATATGAATTTGGTGCCTAGAGTAGCAATTCTTGACTGAGTGGCTTTAACTGCTTAAGCTATTTGCAAATGCCAGGTAAACCTTGGTAGCTGGTAAGGCTGTAGCATAAAACATTGTATTTACTTTTTGTGTCAGCAACTGTTGATACAGTTGAGGCTATGTTGAACAACATTATGTCATAACCTGGAAATATAAGTGTTTAGAGAGCTACCATATTTCACAAATAGACACCTTGGTCACACGCACTAGTGTTACCAACTATTGACTGAAAATGGTAAATTTCCCCTGGTTCCTTGAGTTGGAAATACTTCTAATCTGAAAACTGTATTCTTCTGTACAACCTTCCTGCATGGCATAGGCCAGATTCCCATCTTTACTGTGTGTGCTTATATCCTTGGAATATACCACACTCTGACCCTTATATGAGTCTTTTATTACTGCATTCCTGTTGCTGATGAGATTTTTAAGACTACTAATGTGACCCACAATAATACTTTCCCTGAAAATCCCATTTACACAGTCATTAATGTGATGAACCAGATTGGATGAGGTAAAAATAATAGAGAAACAGCCAGTTTCACTGCAGGATAGGCAAAAAAAAAAAAAAAAATCTAAAAAGGAGGGAGTTTTTGTAATTCACACCGATTTTACACAAAAGACAGAGACAATAGGGTGCCAAGAACAGAAAGCAAATGGGGAAAGACAGCAGGAGGGAAGGAAAGGTAAACAGAGATGAACATTAAGCTGTCATGCTGAGGAATTTATTTGCGTCTTTTACTTGGTTGCAGGCGGAGTTGTTGCACCGCTGCTTCAGCGGCTGCGATGGCTACCCCAGCATCTTCGAGGTGGGTCTGAGTGACGCTGGTCTTGCTTTGACTACGTGATGGTCCATGAGAGCGGAGATGGCCTTCTGAGGAGGACTTGGAGCTGCCGGGACTACTGTGGGACTTCTCAATGGTCGGTACCTGCATGTCTGGTGACACAGAAGCATAAAGCATGAATATGGTTCAGGTCAAGAAAATGCTCTCTTCTGCAGACTCCAGCCCCTCTGAACCTGACTAAAATGGAGATGATGAGTGGATATTGTCCTGTTAAGCAAGAAATCCCTAATCAGTTATCGATACAGCAGGGAAGACAAACAGATTAAGGATTTAGGAAATAATCTTTGTCAGGAAAGGTGGAAGAAACTGGATTTATGGATCCTGAAAACAGAGAAATCTGCAGTTGTAGGCATGAAAAATTTAATAATGGGAGAGTAGGGGAAGGAGAAATCAATCACTGGTATTTATCGAGTGCTTACTATAATGCACAAGCACCATACCAAGCCTTGGGAGAGTACCTTTTATCTGATAAACAAGGAGAAAAAAATAACAATTTAAATGTCTTCATGTATTTATCCTACCTGCCATGTGGAGAGCCTAATGTTCAGTGGAGTGGTGAATAAGAGGAGGATTCTGGAAAATCCACACCCAGAGATGATATGCCCAGAAATGCTGTCTCATTTGGTAAAAAAGAAATACTGGGATGTCTCTATTTTCACTTTTATTTGGGAAGGGGACTGTGTGGAACTGTTTTTCAGCCTAGTGACTAAGTTCTCAGTAAATCCATGGGTTGATGAAATTTGAACACATTTGCTTCTTCCATCTCTCATGAACACAAGTGTCAGGGCTATTAATGGTGAAGCCTAGTCTTCCCCGGTACCTAAAGGAGAACATGCGTCGTCATAGTAATAGCATTTGAATACCATCTCTCCTCTCTCCACCTCCATCCTCCTTACTGCCTAGTGATATTTTAGCTTGAAGAATTTGGAGAAGCGTTTGAAAATTTTAGTGACCAATCTCAAAATTGCACTTGTCTTCACAGTCCAAGAGGAGAATGTTAACTGTGGAGGCAGCAAGGCATGAGGGGCAGCAGAGCCTGGTGAAAAGAGGATGTGCCTGGGAGTTGGAGGACCTTGGTTCTAATTCTGGCTCCGTATTATGCTGGCTATGTGACCCTGGGTAAGTCACTTAACTTATGTTTTGTATTTTCATGGTATTTGTTAAATGCTAAGTACCAGGCACTTTTAATAAGCACTGAGGTAGATACACACAAATAAGATTGGACACAGTCCATGTCCCACCTGGGCTCACGGTCAATCCCTATTTTACAGATGAGGTACTAAGGCACAGAGAAGTTAAATGACTTGCCCAAGGCCTCACAGCAAACAAGTGACAGAGCCAGGATTCGAATTCAGGTCTTCTGACTCCCAGACCTGTGCTCTTTCAACTAGACCACCCTCTTCACTTTTCTATGCCACTCAATTTCCTCAACCATAAAACAAAGAATTCTATACCTGTTCACTCCCCTAGTTAGATTGTAAGTCCCATGTAGAACAGGGACTGTGTCTGTTATGATCACATTTTAACTACCTCAGGGCTACCAAATATTACAATTATTATTCCAAGTATCATAACTTCATTTCTTCATTAAGACACTCTTTTGCATTGGACAACTTGAGTATATTCCCAGCAGGAATATTCCTCTTTTTCCTAAGTCACCTTTTGCATTGGGCTTTGTGTACAAAAATACCTATGAATTTGAGTATTCTGGATAAAGAGAAGAGCGATAAGGGCAAAGAATAAGTCTTCTAATAATGTCTTTCACTTTCAAAATCTAGACTACTTGCTGAGGTATATCTTGGGTCTTTTCATAAGGTTAACTCAAGTCTTGGAGGTCCACATATTACTAATAAATAGCTTTACTGCACCTGAATAAAGCACTTGCGGGTCCTGATTATCAGATAAGAAATCATCAAATTTTGTTCTTTGTGGAGTCACCTAATTTTTGACAAATGGTTTATTCTCTAGAAAAACAACCAAACATTAAATTTAAAGTGTTCATTACTGAATAGGTCAAAAGGGGTCAAAGTCTTTACTGTTTGAAAGATTTCCTACCCTTGGATGGATCTGGAAAGATTCCATGGCTTCTACTCTTGATGACAGATGTCTTTGGTGATTGCTGACTGCTTTGACTAGAATGGGATTTTCCATGGTCAATACTCTCAGTCTGCTCTTTCAGAATGTACCATCGAGGGCTGTTGTCAAGATGAGAAGTACTAGACAGTTCTATCAACACCTGGAAAATAGCACAGAACATTAAACATTCCCTCTGCTACCCCAATCATGTCTTTACTACAGCCACCTGTGTGTTTGTGTATCACCTGTTCAATGGATCATTCCTTCTACTAACCACCACCCAACACTCTTAGGAAGCCAGTTAACATAATATGAATTGATTTTATATAGACTGTTGTGAGATTAAATTTGGAATCTCCTACTTTTAACACTTTATTTTTCAACAATCAAAGTGTAACATTCAATTCGGAGCAAAATATTTTTTAACCTTCAAAAATTAGTGTGTGGTTTTTCAGTTTGTCCTGCTCCAAGATTCCGTGTGAAAGGCAAAGATATAAAGAAAAGAACATGAATGACACTAACCTCTGGTACTCTAATTCTGTCCTTAGAAAATGCTAAAAACAGGCAATTTCCCAGCCCTGGGAGCCTACGTGATTTCTTTCCTGTTGAAGTACATAAAGATTGTCCATCCAGTTCCAGTGGCTTTCATGTTCCCCAAAACTCCATCCCACATTCAAGATCTCTTCTTTTAAATTATTTATTTATTCATTTATTTATGTATCTATTTAACAGTTCCAGTGTCATTAGACCCCATGAGACATCTTGATGCTCCTTTTGGGAACACATATAGGGGAACAGCAGGCAGTAAAGGAAGAGGAGAAAGAAATGGTTTTCTTCTCTCACCTTTCCCTTTTGAAGTTTTAGACTATCCTACATGATTATTTGATGCTGATTCAAGTCAAGCATGTAAAATGGTGTCAAGTAATAGGAACAATAACAGTTCAGAAAACTGAACTTGGTACTTGGGAGAGGATAAAATTACTAAAGAATGTTTTTCTTGGTCTAAAGGAAATTGTGATCATAGTTTACAACAAGGTTACTTAACTGGAAATTAAAATGTTACACTTCACTTTATTAAAAATGATAGCTATAGTAATATCAGTATTTTCAAAAACGTTTTCCCTGCATTTGAAAATACAGGACTTTGGTTTGCATAAATGAAAGAGAGGCAGCAATCTAATCAATTTCTGTGGAAAAGATTTCTGGGAAATTATGATGTATAGTTTTCAAAAATCGCACATAATTACCTAGTTGCACCAGTTGGCATAGTCAAAATTCCAAATTATATTTCAATTATTTTTTCAGACATAGCATGAGTTACTTACCTCACCAAGAAAATCATTGGAGGAGAATCTATCATAATCCCATATGGTCACTTCCAGAGTTTTCTTCTTGAGCTAGAGTTTAAATCAAAATACAATTAACCCCAATTCCCATCATAAACTCCTTGTCACAGTCTTGATTTGTTATCCCCTATTTTCATCCTTTGGCACTTATTCACTATGACAGACTGGCTGTTTTCATTTCCCCACAACAACCCTGATCTCAGAAAATTCATTTTGGGCAAAGCTAAAGTTAAATTGCAAGACAGATGGGTTTATATTAGACTCCACTGAAAACGTCAAAGAATTTTTGAAGCCTGGCTCTGTCTTGATTATGGAGACCAAACTGTGATTTCTAAAGTTATCAGGTCCTGAGTCAAACCCATGGACACACCTAGTGCCTCAGTCTTGGCTGTGGGACTCAACAGGGACCAAGCCTGGCAATTTAGGCTGTGCTCCAGCTCCTGTGGGGAGAGATTAAGTCCATTGACAAGGGTCAGGCCCTGCTCACATAGCATCCCAGCCAAGTAGTTTTTACTGGACATTCAGAGAGATTGCCAGTCATTTAGCATCCTGAAACTACCTCCAATACAACGTGAATGAATCGAAAGTGTGGACAATGAGTTGGAGGACAGTGTGACCCTACCATACACTCATGATTGTCCTCCTACTCTCATATCCTGCCGGGTCCTAGGTGAATGCCAATGGGTTAGGATGCTTTTTGACCATTGAGCGCAAACTCAGCTGTAAGGTCCTAAACATTCAAAGGGTCTGAAAGGGTTAAAGAATTACAGAATAACAGCTGGAAGAATCCTTGAGAGATGTGATCAGGTCCCAGTTCTGGCCACCTGACAGGT
Source organism: Tachyglossus aculeatus (assembly GCF_015852505.1). NCBI lineage: Eukaryota > Metazoa > Chordata > Mammalia > Monotremata > Tachyglossidae > Tachyglossus > Tachyglossus aculeatus. The sequence goes on from NW_024044828.1 coordinate 7,620,111, forward strand.
AAAGTTCCAAGCCAATCAGTACTAAGATCCTATCCCCCATCACAAGCTCAAATATATAAACATAACTGTTACCCAACACTCCACAAGGATTCCTTGAGATGGATGGCCACATGGGTTAAAGGAAAGAGCATAGGGCTGGGAGTCAGGAGATCCTGCCACTTACCTGCTGTGTGACCAGGAGTAAGTTACTTAGCTCTGTGCCTCAGTTTCCTCATCTGTAAAGCAGGGATAAAATATCTGCTTTCCCTCACCCTTAAGCCCCGGAGCCCCTTGAGGAACATGGACTGTGTCCGATATGATTATCTCGTATCCATCTTGGCACAAGCACTTAATAAATGCCATCATTAAGGATAAAAAATGAATGGCTTTGTGCTTTTTGGATCTGACTATAAATATGAAACCTTAAATGCAGACCTACATTAGTGATAGAGCTTTCTCAAGTAACTGTCAGGGGGAATAGGTAGGCCAACTGTGATTATTTAATTAGGGCTCACCTAAAATGAATAATAGGAGAAACAAGAATCATCACTAATCTAGTATGTCCAATTTCCTAGATCTTGGCCCTATTCATGAACAAAGAATTGTATTTTCCCTTACATATGGGCTTTCAAATGCCACTCAACAGACCTAGTGGATGGGAGTTTAATGTTTTATTTGAATGTTCAAAGTTGAATTAAGCTCCATTGTAAAAGTAATAACTGAAGTATTATAAAGTTTTTCTTTTCATTTTGAAACATAACTTTCTTATTATGATTTTCTGGGTAATTTGATCCAGGCTGCTTAAAAAGAAAATGAAAAATTGCATAACCAACTGATAACAGGCCAGAAATGTTAATAGTATTTTGGGAGCAAACATTTAATACTTATTGCTGCCGGCCATTGAGTCTGCAGAAGAATCCAGAAATACTTCTTTGAAGGAATAACCATTATGTAGGAAATCCTGCTGATTTTATCTGCAACACTTTTTGCTCTCAGTGGTCTGCAAGATGCGGCAAAATGTCTGCTGATTAGAACATCTGTTCTGAAATATCAGTTACCCCATTACATTTCTATTAATAGTTTTTACATGTATTCAAACTTGTTAACTGTCAATTACTCTCTGTTTGTTCATGCAAATTGTACAAGATGTGAGGTTTCCTAGTTTGAAAAAGCAGAGGAGCAAAGCTAGAGACAGTCTGGTACATCTTTGCAGAGAGTCACTTGCCTGGAACTGGTAACAATTGATTTCAGGCCTCTATAACTCTAGGTGGAAGTTACTGAATTTCGTATCTGTGTGTGCTCCACTGAAGTCAGGTGGACGAGGAGAGATGTCTAAAGCATTTAGAAGGGGAGGCTAGCAACTTTTTAACTTTCTTGATCTCTTTGGTGGAAATGCATTGAGGAGTGGTTTAGTGACAATTAAATGGAGGATGTGGCTCTCAGCAAATTGCAATATGAGGAAGCAGCAAAGAAGTGGAGAAGCTGTTTAAAAATCTTCCTGCCCTGGCTATAATCTAATGAACTGTTCAGAAACTCTTGAGTTTGTTTTTAAACCAGCCTTATCAAGGACTCTGCCAGTCTCACAATCCCAAGTTTTGACACTCAAATCAATCAATCATATTCATTGTGCATTTACTGTGTGCAGAGCACTGGGAGAGTGCAGTATAACAATATAACAGACACATTCCCTGCCCACAATGAGCTTACCGTCAAGTCAATGTTTTGTGTTGGAAAAACACCTGACTCTTGAGAGTGGGTGTCATTTTTTCCCCATTATATGTTATTCAACTCATTTGGGGCTAAACATCAAATAGATTGAAAATGTGTCTTCTGAACTAAGTGGTACCTGAAGACTATTCTGGCCTAGGAGTTCCTAATGACTGGTTGTTCACCAGACAAAATGCACTAGGAGTATGGTGTGCCTCCTATATTTAGAGCATACTAGAGCTAGTGAGGCTGGGCAGATAAAGGGGATTTTAAACTCTAATTAATTCCAGTAGGAATGAAAGTCTCAGAGTCTTGTTGAGGAAATCTGCTAAGGTCATGAGATTCAATTCCTTACCCATTCTGCCTATGCTTTAGTATTTCTGAATAGGAAATTTGATGGATTAATAGTCATTCTAAACTTTTGCTTTCTCTTCTCTCCACACTGATTGTAAACCTATTTTTGAATTACAGTTTCAGATTTTTAGTATAACAGCCAAGAAAGAGGTGATCACCACCATTTGTTGTTAATAATAAAGTCCATATAGTTTGCGGAACTCATTTTACTTCTGTGACTGTGAAATCATGTACTGAAGTAAATCCTCTCCATCGCAGGCAAAGACATTTGGTATGTCTTCCTGTTTGATTTTCTTATAAATTGGATTTTTCGTAAAGTTTTACAAATTTTTCAAGCTGTGTATTTTTCTAGCATCTCTGCAAGGATTATGAGGGCAACTTGCAGAATGAAAAGCAGCATGGTCTACCGGAAGGAGCACAGGACTGGAAATCAGAGGACCTGGGTTCTAATTCTGGCTCTGTCACATGCCTGCTGTGTGACCTTGGATAAGTCACCAAACTTCTCTGTGCCTCAGTTACCTCATCTGTAAAATGAAGATTAAGACTGGGGGCCCCACATGGGACATGGACTGTGTCTAACCTTATTAGCTTGTATCTACCCCAGTGCTTAGTACAGTGACTGTTACAAAGTAAGTGCTTAATAAATACTATAAAACAAACAAAAATTTTAAATCTAATAACAGTAAGTTAACACCATGTAAATTTACATTTCTATCACAAGGACAGAACTTTTTGTCCTTCTTCCTGATCAAGCATCAGTCATTTTAAAATAAAAATGTTATGGGATGAACCTATGAATATCGAGTCATTAAAGGAAAAAAACAATTTGAATATTGCTCTATCGATAGACAAGCTTGATTAAGAATGAAAGCCTTATTTTGCAATTAGATCAAATTCAATCTCATTGCCTAAAGTGGTGTAAATCCTATGCTTCACATTACGTACCTGCTCCATTGAGATGTTTTTATAAATTACTGTTTGATTCCATTCAGGATTCAAGCTTTTCTGAACATATTTTGTCCTCCTTTTGTACTCAGCACTGCATTTAAAGATAAGAAAAAGTTACTTGAAGGATTCTTCACTATATTTCCATTGCACTGAGATTAATTTCAGGATTTGCAGAGCCTAATGTGATAATAGTTGAACCTTTCCAGGTTTTTGAACACACAATTTAAACATGCTGCTGCAAAGCCCTCACCTTCAAAGTATTCAAGAAGAGGTATCAAACAAGCATTTCCATCTCATTACAAGCAGGAAAAAAAAAGTTTTCAAACCCTTTGACTAGTTTTGATGCTGTCATTCATCACGTTAGTCTTCTCAGTTAATTTCTTTATGACTTAGCAATCTTGTTAACCTCTGAGAATTCACAGCAAAACCTTCCTGCCCTCAGATTGCATCTAGACTATCTTTGCTTTCCAATCACTGGACAAATTCAATTTATACAACTTTTTCCACTAAGAATAAGGGGTTTTAAATGAATAAAAGAAAAGAAACTAATCCTTATCAATTGTAAATTAATGTACATTATTATGAATGATACCAGACTATGTCAGTTGCATGTGCTCTCCATACTTCAGAAGTGGCAATAATGTGCATGCATATTTTAATCAGATAAATCTCATACTGGGGGCTATGTTAAGAGCCTCAATTTGACTTTCGGTGTCAGACTTTTATGCAAATTTAAAAATGATTTTTTTTTCCTTTTTCTTACCCATCTATTAATAATTTAAAGCAACTCTAGGGCCACCTGCCCGTCACTGTATCTTGCCTTGCCTTTGTTATCTATTTCCAACTGGCCAAGACCCTTTCTCAGCAGCCATTTTAATTGTCATGTGAATTACTTCAAAATTGTCAGAGTATAGAATGCAGTGGCAGCCTAGAGCAAGGTGCTATATCTAGGCTAGCATGCATGCCTTTAGCTTCAGCACTGCCAACCTCTCCTGAAGTCTTGAACTGCTGCTCCTATTGAGCACACCCCTGGATCATGGCCATTATCAGGCAGCCTTCCGTTGGTTTCTGACAACCAAGCCACGTTCCTGAGCTAAATGAGAGCAGGTTTGGGCAAATAGCTTGGTCCCATAGTACGGAGTTCCTTTAAATAAAAATCAGAACAGTAAAATCATCCCACTCTCAGAAATATTTCCTGAAAATTAGGTTAGTGGAAAAGCTAATTTGGGGAGTGATCATGAAGGACCATAACTTAGTGGATAGAGCACAGAACTGGGAGTCAGGTGACCTGGGTTCTAATCCTGGCTCTATCACTTATCTGTGTGAGCTCCATGTGGGGCAAATACTGTGTCCAACCTGCTTATATTGTATTTACCCCAGTACTTAAAAATATTATTGTTATGATATTCTAAGGAATTCTTTTGGTATTAATATCTCAGGTATATTAAAAATAAATGGGCCACAAAGTTTCACAATAAGCTTATACAAAGGAGGAATTGAACTGGCATATTAGGACTTGTGAACAGAGTGAAATAATGGAAGGTTGAACTTTAACAGAGTGCCATAGCATAGCAATATCTAAAAAAATGATATTCTTTAGAGCCACAGTTTTGCCCTTCTTATGCTCGTAAAACTCCCTCTACAGTCAGGCAGTTTAAGAGGGCTTTGAAGTTTGGCAACCATTAGCTTTACTCCATACTAATGTAGCACTTTATTTTAAATAGCTACCTCTCAATTATCTGAATTCTTTACTCCTACAAATTCACTTTCTGCCGTCTTTTTTTTGGTTAATTCAATACTTAGGGAAGGTGGGGAAAATACAAAGATGCACAATTCTAACCAGCCTAATTTTCTACATGAATAAATATGAAAAAACTATTTGGAGGAGGAAGCATGTCTAATTATTAGCTAAAATGATATTTTGCACTACCCTATCAATCAAGAGTTATTTATTGAACTCTTCCTCTGTGCAGAGTACTGCACTAAGTAAGTGCTTGGGAGAATGCAATAAAGTAGACACATTTCTGCCTGTAGATTCGAATCATCCAGGATTTCCTACCCTTTTTTCCATCATTAAAGCTAAATGAGTGTTGCTCATCATAACTTAAAATGATGGATAGGGACCGTGTCTATAATGTTGCCAATTTGTACTTCCCAAGCACTGAGTACAGTGCCCTGCACACAGTAAGCACTAAATAAATAGGAATGAACGAATGATTTTAAACAGGAACTCCCTTTTCACTTTTTAAAGCTCCTTTTTATGTAGGTCTGGGGAGTGCATAAAATAAAATGTGACTTGTAAATCTCATGCTTTAACCCAAGTGCTTTTTTCAATCAACTCAGTCATTTCTAGTTTTCTAGAAACCCTTGATGTGGAGTTTCAATTTGCCTGAAAAACCAAGCCCTTTAACACAACCCTGCCCACTACTGGAAAATTGAAAGGTATGGTTTTGAACAATGAAGCTGTTAACGTTTATGTGGGAATGACAATTTCTGGAGCAAGAATGTTTCCATGTGTCAGCCATAAGTACAGTTAGGTATCCTGTGAGGAGAGAGCATCAGCCTCCCACCTACCAAAAAGAGAACCCATTACCACATCACATGTAACTGCCTATAATGCTGAAGAACTGGGATGAAATTAAATGCTCTTGGAAAATGTAAAGGTCTTAGTTAATGATCCCAGTTTGGGGAAAATTTAAATATTTGTATCTGAGAGAAGTAGAACACCCTTTTTTAGGACAACAGCTTGTCCAGATTGGTATAGATGACAATTAAAAAACAAAACCCCAAAACAAAGAACACCCTGTGGAACAGGATAAAAAGTCCTTCTTTCTGCTTCTGCAGGCAATATACTGCATGTCTATTTTGTTATGTAAAACGGTAATCCAAATAAAATATTATATGGCAGTTTAAGAGCCCATCCTCCACAGCAATAGGAGGATGCTATTTGCCTATTCCTGTGGCTCAGCTGCTGCATCAGACTACAGAATTCTGGCATCTGTTTAGAAGGGCCCAAGATGATGCTTGTTCCAGTTGACGGTAGTGGCAGACAGGCAGGCTCAGGACAGGCACAACAGCTGATTGGTTAAACAGAACACGGAGGCAGAAAAGGCTTTAAAAGGCTGGCAGGAATGTTATTTTTACCCACCTAAGAGAGGCAGCTAGGAAGGGAACCTCAAACACCTACTCTGATTTTTTTTTGTTTTTAGCAGATATTTCCACACATAGGAATAGAATATGCGTAAGAGGACTCCTTTTTCTCATCTAAAAACTTTGAGGGTTTCAGTTAACTCATTTTCTTAGTCTAGTTATAGAAAGAGCCAGATACAAAAAAAATTTACCTCAACTATATTTTCACTTTGAACTCTGTTCTTTTCCAGATGGTATACTCAACTGGATTGCAAAATAGATTGCAAAGGCAGAGACTGTGTCTATTAATTCTACCGTACTCTCCCAAGTGCTCGGTACAGCACGGTCTATTGGAAAGAGCACATGCCTGGGACTCAGAGGACCCGGGTTCTTATAATAATGATAATAATGATGGCATTTGTTAAGTGCTTACTATCAATCATATTTATTGAGTGCTTACTTTGTGCAGAGCACTGTACTAAGCGCTTGGGAAGTACAAGTTGGCAACATATAGAGACAGTCCCTACCCAACAGTGGGCTCACAGTCTAGCACTGTTCTAAGTGCTAGGGGGGATACAAGGTGATCAGGTTGTCCCACGTGGGGCTCACAGTCATCATCCCCATTTTACAGATGAGGTAACTGAGGCTCAGAGAAGTTAACTGACTTGCCCAAGGTCACACAGCAGACATGTGGCGGAGCCAGGATTTGAACCCATGATCTCTGACTCCAAAGCCCGGGCTCTTTCCATTGGGCCACGCTGCTTCTCTTCCAGTTGTTCGCTGTGTGACCTTGGACAAGTCGCTCAACAAGTGCCTCAATTTCCTCATCTATAAAATGGAGAATAAATACCTGCTCTCCCTTCTACATAGACTGTGACTGTGATGACTGGGACAAGGACTGTGTCCAACCTGACAACCTTGTATTTACCCCAGACATTAGAACAGTGCTTGGCACATAGTAAGCACTTAACACATATCATAATTATTATTATTAAGTGATAGCACACAGCTGGTGCTCAATACGTAACTGAATAATCATGTCATCAAATCTCCCGATCATCTATCAATCTAAGTTCTGAGAAAGGCAGTTAATTAGCAGGAATGTGGGAGTTAGTCACTTAATTGGCAATGATTGTGAAAACGTGGCACCCACCCATCTACCCAGGGACTGAGGATCCTGAAAGGAGGCAGCACTAGACTGTAAGCTTCTTAGAGCACATATCACTTCTATCAACCCTACCATATTGTTATCTCCCAAGTGCTCTGCACACCACAAATGCTCAATAAATATCATTGATTGATCAGGGGCTGGGTGTAGCTTCCGAAACTATCCAAATATGGGAGAACTAAAGTCATCCTTTTGTTTTGATTACTCCTCTGCAATATGCCCTCAAATATCCTTGTCCAACGAGGTTTTAATTTAACCTACATTTATGAGAGTCATATTTTCAATGAGACCAGAGAGGGTTTTTTGCTCCTTGTCCTCATGTTTTAAATTATGGGGAAATTTGCTATGCCTCAAATATATAAAAGGTATCATATGCATGAAATTTTTATCTTTAAGACAGATTCTCAAGTTACCAAAATGCAAGCAGATAACTCAAAGTGCCCAGAGAGATCATAAACATACATCCACATGGTATTTTCTGCACACACACTGAATCTTATAACTTTATACACAGTCCAAGCCATACTATCAAAAGAAAGCGCATTTTACCTTGCATTCTGGACAACCATAACTTGGCTGCATGGATCCAGTGATGCGACAGTGAACAACATAAACATCGGAAAGAAGAGGAAGAATCAAAGGTAAAAGAAGAGGAGACAGAAAGGAGAGATAAAATATTTGAATGATATAAGGGGAGACTACTGGAACAGCTAAGAGGATCAGAGAAAGAGACAAACATCAGCAATAGAATGGGAATAAAACTGCAAGAGAGTATTGGTTATTAGCAATATCTAAAAGCAGTCTATCGCCAGTAGAGACCAAAATACTCTCCTTTTTTCTATGTGATATATGACAAGAGTAAAATAGCATATGAAATAGAATTCTATTGCATCTAATGCCAAATTACCTAACTAGGCTTTTTTTGCACCATATTTTCATTTTTCTCTATATCTAAATGCTAAATTACAGGGCAGCAGAACTTTATCTTTGTTATCAAAACTTATCATTCTTGTGTTTATGGAGGCTTAGTGCCCTTGAACTCTGCTTACCTAAAAGAAACAGGTAATAAACCATGCTTCCAAATTTACTTCCACACATGTTAGCTGTCAGCTGTGTGACTTTGGACAAGTCACTTAACTTCTCTGAGCCTCAGCTACCTCCTCTGTAAAATGGGGGTGAAGACTGTGAGCCCCACGAGGGACAACCTGATCACCTTGTATCACCCCAGCGCTTAGAACAGTGCTTTGCACATAGTAAGCACTTAACAAATGCCATTGTTATCATTATTATTATTATACCATCTAGTTTTTGATCAATTTAGATAGGATACTCATCAGTTTCCATACCCTTTTATAAAATTTGTATAAAGGTTTGATGACTGTTCCAAAGAGTTTCAAGTAAAGGCATGTATCTTTAATTAGTCCTTTGCAGTGACCTATGACTGCACTTAAAAAAAATCAATTTCTTTTTAAACGATTCTCTGAGAACATATTTAGACCAATAATGAACTCTGATTATTTGGTTTTTTAAGAGACTTATGAAAGATAAAACTTGTACTTCCCAAGAGCTTAGCACAGTGCTCTGCACACAGTAAGTGCTCAATAAATACGATTGAATGAATGAATAAAAATCTATAATAATAATAATAATGGCATTTATTAAGAGCTTACTATGTGCAAAGCACTGTTCTAAATGCTGATTGACCATGTTTAAGCTCTTTTAAATAGGACTTGAATTCTGATGCAAACCACAGATCATGGACACCTAATAAGGATATATTAAAACTCTGGGAAGACAATTTAGGTAATTATGGCTCAAAAGTTGTCACCATGTTTGCCAAATCTGAATATTAACTAACTTGTGAATCAGCAAATAATTATACAAATATAATACTGACTACTTTGCTACAACATTTCCCTTAATTTTGGTATCATATGTATACTCAAATTCATTACAATTTGTGGAAAAACTGCATCATGACTTCAAGGATTCGAGGAAGTTGGGACCAATCATATTGGTCTTTTAATGAAATTATGCAAATTAGCAATAGATAGATACCTAGCCAGCCCAGGGTAAAGCAATATTTCAACATTGTATATAGACAAATATAGATGCAAATAAAACTACCAATAACAATTTCCATCTGCAGTCTTGGTTTTAAAAAATGAACCCAAATATTTATATCTGATAAAGCTGTAATTAAAATTTCCTGTATATTTGGACTTTGGGAAGTTGAGTGACCTAAAAGAAAGAGCACAGGTCTGGGAAAGAGAAAAACTGGGTTGTAACACCAGCTTTGCTAGCTCTGTGACCTTGGGTAAATCACTTAACTTTTCTTGTGTCTTACTTTCCTCATCTGTATAATGGGGAAATGTCTGTTCTTCCCCTCTCTCAGATTGTGAGCCCCAAGTGGAATGGAGACTGCGTCTGATCTGATTGTATAGTATCTACACCAGCCCTTATTACAGTGGCTGACACTTATATAAGTAGTGCTTAACAAATACCACAATTATAATGGTCATTAACATGATGCTTCCATGTTCATAAATTTTAAATTGAAAAAGATAGCACTTGTTGGAACAACATAGCATGAGAAGAGGAGAAAATACATTGAAGATATGTTTGGAAGCACAGACCGGTAGGAAGATCATTTTGGGTCTCCCCCTAAAATACAGGAAATGTGCTTCCTTGAGATGTTAATCAGTGCATTTGGGGAAAATGAAAAATTATTTGTGGTCACCCACATACCACTTACCCTCTCCCTGGAAGAAGATAGACCTTGACAAAAGGGTCAGAATAACCATTATTGTCTCTGGGCACAAGGTTTCTTGCTTGAAGAATATGTATGATAAGATTTCCAAGATGCTTGTCATAGTTTATTTGAAGCTATAAGTACCAAAATACAAGGTTAATTTTTGTTTGTTTGTTTTAAGCCCCTTTATAAAGTTATGTCTGAACTATCTTGCATATCTTAATAGACATAGGAATTTTTATTCTCATTTCTTTAAAACTGAACTGGTGAGTCCCTCAGTTGGAGAGAAAACTTCATTTTGGGAGAACTGAGAACAGATATGCAGTGGTTCTACTTGCCAGTCATTTGGCCTGAAAAATACTGGGCCAAATATCTGAATGAACGGTCACATAAATCTTGTAATATGCAATAATTTCACTGCAAAAATGAAACACATTAGAAAATGGCAATCACCACTGTGAATGATGTGTACTCCAACACCATTGAATGTTTTGAAATGGACTGTTTCAATTAACTTTTCCAGTGAAAGTAATATGCTTTTCTCCAAATGACTAGTCACCAAGACTCTGCTGCACCCAGAGGTAAACACTTCAATAATCAAAATATAAGAGCATAATTCCTTTAGGTTAAATTAACTCTGTGAATTAGGTGTCCAGAATTAAGCTTGCATTGCTTTCTCTCCCTGTAATATTTTAATAAAATAAGATCTCAGAAAAGTAAATAGTTTTGGATAATGAGCCTTGGCTTTGGGAGTCACATACTCCCTCATCCTTGTGGTATGATTTCTTATTCAGCAAATTTTGACAAAAATGTATCTAGAATCAGATTCCTTATATAAACTCTACAGGAAAAGCTTTGGTGTTAATAATATGAATGGAGAGTGATTGGAGTGTTCTTAACCTATCATTACAAGTTGGGCAAGGAGGAATAAAGAGGAAAATCTTCTATATATAGTTCCCGACTAAGTCATCTCAATGGTAGCAAGCTGGCCATAACCACTCTAGGGAAACCTAACATTCTACCTAGAATTCACTTGTATTTTTATGTGCCAACTGTATGTGCAACCAGGTAAAGCTAGGATTATTTGCTGCTAATCCCTTTTTTTCACAATTTCGGCACAGTAGGGTCAAAAATAACTATAGGAAGTGTTCAACAGCATATTTTGCCATGATGGAGTATCCTCATATGCATCGTTATTCCTGATTTTAGAAATGTTGTTTTCCAGTGGAAAAGTTATTTTTGACCCAAATCTGAACAGCACCAGCTAAGATTAGTAGGAATTGCATTGGACAGGCACAAATAATGTTTTTGGAGTCACCTGTTGCCAGTACCATATCTGTGCATACCCTATGCATCATAGAGTCACCAGAGTCCAGACAAACAGGAGATAGTACTGGTGCCATAATTCAGGGACAACACTGATGCATATCAGAGGCAAAATGTACAAGACTCCAACACCAAAGGTAAATAGCCACAACTTGCCTGAGTTTCAAGAAATATATCTAAGATATTACCATTACATGCCAGAGATGAAGGCAAAATATAAAACAAGCACTCTGGAAGGTGGAGGTAGGGCCTCGTCAAAATTGGTACTAGGCGTATATTGGGGGAAAAAATACAGTGCAAAATCCAGTTTAAGGACATCATGTAAGCTGGGGAAGCACTTTAACTGTACATTTGATATCTCCATCATAAACAATGCCTCAAAAATGGAACAAAAAAAGATTCTCTGGAATTCCCTTCCCATGATATTATGATTCCTTGGCTATTTTTAGGCTCAGAGGCCCAATAGATTGTCATCTTGAACAAGTAAAAACATACAGAAGCCATTAAAAAGACAGAGTGAAAGTAAACAAAGTAAGGTGGGACACTGAGGAGAAGGCCATGTTTGTATACTGAATTTTCATACCTGGATTTCTCCAGTAATTGGATGAGTGATGGATTTTGTTGCATCAGCAGGCTGCAATATCAAAAAACAGGTGATTAGCTAGAACACACCGGAAATTTAAGATTTTAGCATTTTTCTAAAATTCCATGACACCTGAAAATAAACCTTGCCCTTGTGGAAAGGTATGTCATTAATCTCATCAAAAGCATGACTCAGTTTTTTTATAGCTATATAAATGTATTTTCCACTGAACCAAACATTTGTTAAAATCTGCATTTTAGTCATATAATCGGATGATTAAAGTTTCAAAGAAAAAAACTATATTTTTTTTAAGGCCAATATTTTAAACCTTCTCTTTTAACTACGAAAATCAGCAATAGAAAGACATGAAAAAAAGAAAAAACCCAAAACAAAACAAAGCAGAAACTGTCTTTACAAAGTCATTCACTTGATTCAGCAGTACTTATTGAGCAATACTGAGACTACAGTGGTCTGCACAAAATGCTTGGGCAAAATTAAAGTATGGCATGGCAGTGCAAGAGCTCGCATAATGGATACAGCACAGGCCTAGGAATATGAAGGTCATGGGTTCTAATTCTGGCTTCACCACGTGTCTGCTGTGTGACTTTAGGCAAGTCACTTCATTTCTCTGTACCGCAGTTACCTCATCTGTAAAATGGGGATTGAGACTATGACCCCCACATGGGACAGGGACTCTACCTCATTTGTATTGTTCTTTCCCAGCCACTAGGTATAGTGCTCTGTACATAGTTAGCAGTCAGTAAATACTATTGATTGATCAGAGTGGGGGCTTTAAAGAGCTCATAACACCAAGAGAAAGGAAAAACAGCACTAAGCATGTTGAGGGAAAAAAATTCTACAGTGCAGTCAGGGGACAATCTTTATGTGCATAAAGTGAAGAAGAGATGGTCATGCATCAGTCTTAGGTACTCTGACAGAAACTGTTCAAAAATTATCTCAATTTAGGTAATGGTTCTGAGAACAATTGAAATGAGACTAAGCATAGGTATGGTTTGGAGGTGGACTATAAGAAGAGCTGACATACAACCCCTGAGAAGAGATTTGATATGCTTAATTCAACTAGAGTAATAATTGTTTCCCTTTTTATATACAATATAAGAACAGAAATTCTTTTAAATGGAAATGTTCTTGGTTTAGGGGTAGAGATTTAAGCCCAAGGATATTGGATATCTATGTGGATATTCATTTATTAGTTCATTTATTTGAACCATGTCATTGGACATTAAATATCTCAGCTTTTGCAAGTAAATACAAACATTTTTTTTTCCCTTTCAGTAGCACAAATAGCAATCTGGTATCACAGGCATTTCTTTTCATGTTGATGTTTTGCATCAAGGAAGGAGGGAGAAAGAATCAGTAATGAGAATTCATTTTCTTCCGAGGAAGAAAAGAAACATTTCCTTGGCCTTGATGTAGCAGGATAGATAAGACGTCAGGGGAAAACAGCAAGATGCCAGCTAGCATATGAATGAATTGGTGGTTGTTTTTTTTTTCCAAAATTGGCTTTCTGTTTTCCTCTAGAAAATATGCAGGCCACAGAATATTGAATATTGTCTTTATCTTTGAAACTTGTCTTCATCTGTGAGGATCTTGTGCAGGCTCTGTCCTTGGGTATTGTTGACCACTCGGTCAATCCTCCAATGAGAAGAATCTAAATTATACAATTTCTTGGAAATTAAGACACTAGCAGCTGAGTATATGATATATTAGGATGATGGATGTGCTAGTTAACTTCCCAGGCATAGTGTGAATAATAAAATGAGATTTTTAAAACTGATTTTAAAGTATGAATAAATTGATCTGTGTTTCAGAGACTTAAATTTTTAATCACACAATGTTTCAGCCGAGGCTTCTGCCTACTAGTAATGTCAGATCTATTCTTATCATGGTAAACTGCTCTCAAGGAAAGAGCACCTCTTCCCAAGCAAAAGTTTCATTAAGAATGAGAGACAATGGGGAAAAAGAGAAAAGAGGGCCAGGAACTTCAATATTAAGCATAACAACACTATGGACAAGACATTTGTGCTCACCTTATAATCGGATTGTCAGTCCTTGTGATGTTAACAGGGCATGTTAGTCCTAAATCCAGGTGAAAATAGCTCCTGGAAATACTTTAGGAGTGGCAAGACCCCAGTTAGTCTTTGCTAGGTCCTAAAGCCTTACAGGTATTGCCATCTTGAAATGGGAGAGTGGTGACTCTTCTGCCCAGTGTACCCCAAGTCCCGGCACCCCTATTACTGCCATCATCCCTTGTCTGAAGCTCAGTCATCTCCTCAAAGTTGAGAGGGTCAAATAGGTCTAGCCACTGCTCCCTTTTCTGGGGATGGCTACAGAAAGCTCCCAGAGACAGCTTTACCCGCACAGCCTCTCCTCCAGCTCTACTACAGGTAGACACTAAAATCTCAGACCTCAGTAATCTCCATTTGGTAACAATAAAACAATTCCAGTTCAAACCACCTTTCCCTAGCTCTAACACTTTTCCCTTTAGGTGTTCCAGGCTCACATACCTCTGGTAAACTACCCTTGGGGCATTTTAAGTTCCAGTCTCACCCTCTCTGAGTCCTTTGGACACAAAGTCTCTCAGTCTTACTATCCTTTCTCCCACTCAGGAGCAGAAAACTCACCACTCCCGAGTCCTATCATGGGACACCAAACCTTGAGGGCATCCTAAACTAGGATCATCTCCAATCCCTCCCTGTGCCCTGTGTCCATCCATTAGAATCAGGAGTCTGGATTGTGGTATAATTAGAAGGCTAGCAGAGGAGGACAGAAGAGAGAGAGTAGCAGGACAAATGAGCAGAAATGTAAGATGGGCTGACATGGCGGAAAGCCTTGAAGTCAACCATAGGAACAGCCTGCTATACGTCGGGGGAATCCTTTGGGAGTCAGGGGATGTAGCATATGGAGTTCACTCCTCCAGATATCCCAGGCTTTGATATTCAGCAGTTGTCATGGAGGACACTGTGTACATCCTCTTACCCACTGTGGCTCCCACAAAGCCAGTCAGACCTAAGAAAGCAGGCTTAGAGGGGAGCAGGGTGTGCACACAGGCTTTCATGTGTAGCCCAGTAGAATGAAAAATCATAACCTCTCCACTCTAAATGCTAAATGCCTTTGTAAGCACATCTAAGCCTGGTGGGTAATCCAGGACTCTTAATGCCTAAGGTTGTTTATGGATCTAGGATTAGAAAACATGTGAGGCAAAGACTAATTCGGGATTTGATGGTGGACTCTGGGGAAATTTCCTGTGAGAAGTCCCACACCTAAGATAGGCTGTAGCCTTTACCCTGGAACTTGGTCTTTTTTACTGCAGTTGAATCAGAGGCAAAAGCAGCTCAGGACCATGCTCACGAGGAGTTAAAAAGTGAGAATTCTGTCATTCAGAGACAAATCTTGGCTGGCAACAAATGCTCGTGAGAGGTATTTATAGGCAGTGGGGTGATCAAGTGAGCCAATTTACAATACAGAAATGCATTGGCCTAAGATGACATTGTCTTGGATGCAGCATAATGTAATTTATTTTGTCAAAATTTCTCACGTAAAACAGGTACTTTGTCGGTACCTGTCACCCAGAATGGGGAAGGTTGGTATTATTGTGTTGGGGATCTCTGGTAATGCTTGACTCAGTGCTATGTTCTCGCTTCCTCCATGAAAACGGAACAAAAGCATTAAAGGAGAAGAATCAGGATTAGGGTAGCCTAGAGGTTACATAAAAACGTGCCCACTTTTCCCCTCCACATGTACAGAAAAAGGCTGTGTAAGGATTATGGGACAATCCTGAGCATTCCTAAGCATCAGAGTGACATAGCAGGAAGAAGAGAACTGTTTGAACACCGTAAAGCCAGAGGTGAAGAGTCCCTACTTGATGTGGAGAGGGAGAAGGCACCACGACTTAGCGGTAAGAGCACTTGGAGCCTCGAGACCTGAGCTCTTATAGACCTGGCTCTATTTGCCTGCTGTGTGAACTTGAGTAAGTCACTTAACTCCTCTGTGCCCCAGATTTCTCACAGGGAATGAAATTCTCCGTCTACCTTAGACTCTGAGTCCCACGTGGGACAGGGACAGCATTCAATCTGATTATCTTGTATCTACCCCAGTGCATGGCTCAGTGCTTCATGCTTAATAAACATTTGTCTTATACCACGATTGTTATCATCATTTCCTTCTCTCGGTCTTTAGGACCATTCCTAATAATGCAAGCCAATGGATAACTCCCTAGTGGGTTTCCAAGCATCTCACCTTGCTGCTGTGTCTTTTTTTGCTCACTGAGGGGGATGCGGGTTGGCCAGGACTGGGGACGGCACTGGATGCTGCCGACGCAGGTCCTGAATGTCCATGAGAACCCTTTTCAACTGCTGAAGACACAACCAGGGGCGACTGCTGCAGAGAGACCTTCTGGAGTTCAGCTGCTAACTGTTTTGGGTCCACACCTGGAGATTTTGCTTTGTCCACTGGAATGAAAGAAGTCTGCTTTAAATATAGCTCTGACTACTAGAGTTCTGGTTAACAAGAGCCCCAATACTAACCTTTGAAATAAATTAAAACGTTTCAAAACATTTACCTTTGTTCCCTTTTGCACCTTCACATAAGTCTTCATTATGAGAAACTTTCATTGACTTCAAAGGAAGTCCTGGAGGAGCAGAGGGAAATGAAAAGAGGGTAGAAAAGAGGATCAGAATGAAAAATGCAGCCCTGGGTTCAAATTTCAGAAGAATAAAACTCAAAATGCTTTGGAGAAAGCACTGAAAGCACATTACAATGAATTGAAAAGATTTTGTCCTGGGTTTCGGTCAAGTTTTATGTGATATAATTGGGTTTTTCCTTTCCTTCTCAATGGTATCTGATGCCTCTAGGAAAATTCTGAAAATACATTTCTTAGGAGTCATAGTAGACAAGCCCAGATTGAAAATTTCTGGGGCCTTGTGCCAGAATATAAATGGGAGCCTTTTGGAGGAACATTTTATGTTTTTGTACAAAAAATATGTAGTTATGGAATTCACATTGTCTAAAGCAAGACAATTGAGAATAAAGTTGATGCTCATTTATCATTGGTGTTGAACTCATTCTACCTAATAAAAAGCCACGAATGATAAAATACTACAAAGTCTAAAATTTTGCCACAGACTATCATAGACTGATTTCAGAGGAGTCCATTCATTCCTAAGTAACTGGGAACTTGAACACACATAGTGGGGATTTCATTGGGTTTTGTCAGGGTTCTGAAATTAAAATGTGGTAACCCAGATATGTATTATATTTAATGGCATTTATTAAGCACTTACAATGTGCCAGCTACTGTACTACGTGCTGGCGTGGATACAAGATCCTCAGGTTGGACATGGTCCCTTTTTCCCCTTAGGACTCACAGTCTTAATCCCCATTATACAGATGAGCTAACTGGGACACAGAGAAGTTGAGTGATTTTCCTCAAGGTCACACAGCAGGCAAGTGGCAGATCAGGGACTAGCACCCAGGTCCTCTGACTCCCAAGTCAGTGCTCTTTCCACTAGACCATGCTGCTTCTCAACTGGAGTAATTTTAAGTCTTGGATTTTCTGATCACGGATGGCTTTCACCTACCAGCCTTAGGGGATTCATGTAGTTCCAGGTTCTGGGGATACTCTGAATCTGACAGCATGTTGAGATCCCTAAAGAAAGCAACACGAAAGCCTGAGACAAAAGAAATTTCCTCCTTCAACCCTCATTATTTTATTTAGGTAGTATAATGAGAAGTGGTTAATGAGAGAAAGCGACTCCCAAGCATGACCCCCTCCTTAGCCCAGATATATTTGCAATGCTGTCGAAAGTCAAAGAGCTGATAAAAATGATTCTTTAAGGTGAGGTCGTTAATGGATTAAATGTAAGTTCATATAGAAATACATACATTTTTCATGGAGTATAAATGATTACGGCTTTCGTCTAAATGAAGCATGTTTCAATAAAAGACATGAAAGGGAAGAGCTGTTGACATTATTTTTAAGAAGAACAGAATTAGCTGAATTCTCTCTCTACTCAACCCTTGGCTTTATTAAGAATCCTCCAAAGCGTACATAACTTTATTTTCTAGTTACGGAGACAACCTGCAGACTGACAAAGGTTCCAATCTTCACAGTTTTCAACAAATTAAAAAAAGCCATGAAAAGCCAAAAAAATGGAAACAGAAAGATGGGGAAAAACTCACAGTCTTACACATATTTCTGCTTCCCTGCTTTGCTGATTAATGATGCACTGGACTTCTTCATAGGTTTTGGATGTTAGGGGAATTCCATTCCATTCCAGCACCTGCATTCCTGGGGAAACAAAATATCAATAATGAGTCAAGCCTGACATTTCTCTTGGTGTATGGCCCTTTGGGTACTAAGCATTCTTTAATTTGCTTAGTAACCAATTCAGCAAACTCTGCTGAACAATCTGTCAATTGAGGCAGCAGAACAATGAGACTGTGAAATTCTCTCTCATCCCCTTAATTAAAGGTTGAGTTAGACACTCCACATGTAATAAGCACAAGCTCATGGTGGAAAAGAAAGGTAAATAGAAGGCTAAAATTTAAAATGCAGGAAAGCAGATAATCTCCCCATCCCCCGCCTTACTTCCTTCCCCTCCCCACAGCACCTGTATATATGTATATATGTTTGTATATATTTATTACTCTATTTTATTTGTACATATTTATTCTATTTATTTGATTTTGTTAATATGTTTTGTTTTGTTCTCTGTTTCCCCCTTCTAGACTGTGAGCCCACTGTTGGGTAGGGACCATCTCTATATGTTGCCAACTTGTACTTCCCAAGCGCTTAGTACAGTGCTCTGCACATAGTAAGTGCTCAATAAATACGATTGAATGAATGAATAAGATAATTGGGTCCTCCACAGGGCTAACAAGTAATTAGTTAGAAAACATAAGTGTAGCTAAATGTAAACTGCTCAAACTGTTTTCTAGCAAATTGTAGCTAGGGAAATATCTGAAAGATCACTGTAATTGCTAAGTATACTCTATGAAGGTAGTTTGAGTAGAATACTTTTATAGGTATAAATATACTAAGTTATCAGTACATGTTATTTTAATCCAATTCTGTTGTTACCAAATATTTTAAATATTTAGATATATCTCTGTGTAAATTACCTTGGAAAGTCTATATAAACATGCATATGAGTAGCACTTGACAAATGAAAATTATCACAGTGAACAGTCAATTAACACTGGGAAAACAAATGATTTCTTAGCTATTGATATGGTCAGATCTTTTATATGCTCACACCAATCCTTCTAAAAACCTGCATGAGATATCATAAGTATGTCAAAGCTGGTTGGTAATGTCCTTAGAAAACACAGTACTAACTCAATGAATCATCTAAATTAGCCTATTTTGACAGATATATGTACTAGCTGCTGATTCATTGCACTTTTGCAGTGAGCATTCAATTATGAACTTCAAATATTTCTCCAATCTAAAAAGTCATTTTCACTGATAATAAAAGCTAAAATTCTACTTCTGTTTCTAACTGGCTTCGATAAAGCAGCAACTTTTTTCTGCTTTAAACTGAGTGAAGTAAGCCGATTAACAGGCCTTTGATGGAGACTAAACTTTCTATTCCACTGAGAAGATTAACGCTTAACTATGAAATATTCTTTAATATGGAGTAAATCAATAACCAAGTTAATCTACATATTTGGCTTAGATGAGCTGGCAAATAACAGATATTTTAAGTAATGACTTGTGTCCAGCCTTGCCCAAGCAGAAGGGTAGACAAATTCATCCATGAAGATTCTTTCTGGACTTCAATCCTAACATATACCTGTAACTTTTCAGTTAATTCTTCTCTGTCTTTACTGTGTCTTCTCCAGTTCATTGAGAACTGAGTTGAATCACAGTAAAAGTAGGTTTAAAATGGATCCTTGAGGCTGACAGTAGCATACAGGGTTCTTTTGGTTTTATTTTTTTCATATTGGTACTTGTCCTGAGGTTCATTGGTTCTAATATGGCTTTAGGCATGTCACGGAGTACATCATGGACACTTTCACTCTCTAAGCACTTTTAGAGATTGCTATTTTGATGATTTGGTTGCTACTTTTCAATATTTTGGTTGTGTTGCCAGTTAAGGTATGGGGAGGGCAAGGTAGATGACAATTCCAACACTCTACACCTGGCTTCAGGGATGCATACATCTTTCAAGTCCCCCTGTCAGATAATGACATCCTAACAATGCCATTGTGTAGATCTTGGTATATCCAGGATGTCTTTCTCTTAATTAGGAAGTGGAAGAAGGTGTTGATTTATAAAGACTGATCACTGGAACATCCACTGGGAATAGGTAGACCACTGATATTTAGTTTTATAATCCCATGTGGGTTGATGACACTTTAGTAAAGTGCTTGGTCCAGAGAAAGAGCTTAAATACTATTTTCATTATTATTCCAAATTTCAACATCACTGCCTACATATGCACCGAATCACATACAGGGATCGGACTGTCAGATTTTGGCACTTAGTAATCAGTCTCTTCAAATTCTTTTAATAAACATCTGTCTCTATTCAGATTTTGGTGTCCTCAGACACCAAAAGGAGCTACATTTGAAAAACCAACACTTAGATATTCTCACTCTGAAGAGTGGGCTCTTCTTCAAAGGAAAGAGTGTTCAGCACCTCTCTGAATTCAAAATACCACTTTTCACAGAACATTTAAAAGGAGGCAAATGCTTTTCCCATTTGAAACTTTGTTTCAACATGCCTCATTCCTTGAACCATATACAGAAATCCTTTTTTAATAACCCACCTCTTTAAGCACTGTATCCTGATAGCACTATTGATGGTATTTCTTTGCTTCAAACCAAAATCCGAAGACCTGGCTCTCAAGATCAAACAAGGGGGAAAGGTTTGGGCATTTCTTACTCAAGTACTGAAAGCTAGTTTGCGTAATATAATTTGTTTACTATAATTTACTATATTCTGAATTATTCGTTTACTATATATTTTACAGTTAATCCTTTGTAATTTAACATTTTTCCATCCAGTAACCTCTCCTAATAAAAACACACCAATCTACGTTAGTGCATAGATGGGGTAAGTATTGACAAAAAGCTAATTAGTAGAGCTTTCTGGTTAGTAAAATGATAAAGTTTACCTGGATCTTGATCTGAATAAAGCAGTGTACTGGACTTGTGAAAATCTCCACGAAGATCAGACCCCATATGAGTGAATAAAAATGAAAATGATTTAAGGATGTTTTTGAAATCATATCACTTAAGTGTTTTTAGTATAGAGTTTAATCTCCTAGCCATTATGAAAGCTTTTTCATTAGTATTTGAATGGAGTACTTTTCTCTCATCACTATTAAATAACATCCCTAAATTTCTTAGGGAAATGAGTCTTATGGAGATAAGGAAAATGAGTAGGGTTAGCAGAAACTCTATAAATCTAATAAGATAGTAATTCAAATTGCAGTTCAAATGACTTATTTTGGAACCTGAATCAGTGTTTATTTGCCATTAAAAAAATGAAAGTTCTGGACTACACTAACAGACTTTAAATAGTCTATTTTAATTCAGAAATATTATTATATTTTGAAAAAAGACAGCCTGAAAAGAATCGACCCACTATTTAATGGTGGGTGGAGTGATGCATTCATTATTACTCAGTCATTTACGCCACCCAAGTTTTTTTAAAAATTTTTATATTACTCCAGAAAATGTGTTCAAAGTGTATTTCTCATCCAAATATCTGTCACAGTTTGGAGATTTAGACTTTGTTATCTCCTAAGCTTTAGCACTAATGGCTGTGACTTGGATGGTTTTCTTGACATAAGATAATTTCATCAGGAGATGAGAGCTTTCTCCTAGTTAATTTTATTTATATGGTCCCTTTCACTCAGCAAAAGGTTGCAGTCACAGAACTGCATGTTCTACACTATGCAAAAGTGTATCTCCTCAACTCCCTGTTGTAATTAGGAAAACAATCACCTTCAACAAGTGTATTGGAGGATACATTATTCAATTGGTACAAATCTGAATGAGTACATTATTGAATTAGCATATTTTTGAATGGACATAATCCTCAGGTTTTTACTAGTCCTTAAAACAAGAAAGTTGCACACACATCTCTTAAATGATACTATTCCGTATGAACATGTAGAGGCATCAACTATGAATATTTCATTCCCATTCTTTTTATGATAGTCCTGATGATATGACCTTCAGAGAATCACTGTGGAGGAAACCAATGCTAGAAGGTGATTTCTGCTAAGTGAATCATGAAATGGGAACTTTTCTGCTGAATAACAGAGGTACCCAGCATAGGGAAGGGTCATTAGAGGCTAGATCATTCATCATTAAAAGGATGTGGCATTATGCATGGATATGGGTTCCTGGACTGAAAATGGATGGGCTATATGGTTGTTTCAGCTTTTACCCTGTCAAACTCAAGTAATTGTAGCTAATCCATAACTGCATATTGATTCTACAGCATGACTTTAATGAAAATAATAATAATAATAATGATGGCATTTATTATGCGCTTACTATGTGCAAAGCAGTGTTCTAAGCACTGGGAAGGTTACAAGGTGATCAGGTTGTCCCTCGGGGGGCTCACAGTCTTAATCCCCATTTTACAGATGAGGTAACTGAGGCACAGAGAAGTTAAGTGACTTGCCCAAAGTCACACAGCTGACAATTGGTGGAGCTGGGGTTTGAACCCATGACCTCTGACTCCAAAGCCTGTACTCTTTCCACTGAGCCACACTGACTTTATTTAGGCTGGGTCTGACCTAATTAACTTATACCTACCCTAGCACTAAGACGGTGTTTGATGCAGAGTAAGCACTTAAATAGCTTAAAAAAATCTTGATAGCCAAAGCTAAGACAGTAGGCAAGAAGTCTTCTAGACTGTGAGTCCATTGTTGGGTAGGGACCGTCTCTATATGCTGCTGATTTGTACTTCCCAAGTGCTTAGTACAGTGCTTTGAACACAGTAAGTGCTCAATAAATATGATTGAATGAATGAATGAAGTCTATAGGGAAACAATACCCGTTCATGAGAAAGTGAGTGTTGAGGGTTTGTTGCAGGCTGAGGTAAGGGGTGATGGTGTGGGATACAAAATTCTGTGTTTTATTTTACAGCCCAGAACCTGTTCTGCTTAGGTGTGACACTTCCCTTGGGCTCCAGGATTAGGCTTGGCTACCACGTCTGCCATATTTTATGCACTCGAGATGGCCCTTTTCTCTAAAGCAACGCTCTGCTGCACTCCAGTCCTGCAATCACTTTTTAAATAGCAAAGTCACTTCTCTATGATGAAATGAAATGCTTCATGTTCTCCTTTTTAAAGGGTTAAAAAGTTGTGAATTGACCTGCAAGATCCCAGGACAGTTGATCATATTTAATTCATTGTGCATGGGGAGACATTGTTTATTTGTCTGTTTGTTTATGTATTTAAGTGCTTACTATTTGCCAGGCACTGTTCTAAGTGCTAGTATGGACACAAATTAATCAGATTGGACACAGTCCCTATCTCACATGGGGTTCACAGTCTTAATCCCCACTTTACAGATGTGGTAACTGAAGCACAGAGAAGTGAAGTGACTTGCCCAAGGTCACAGAGCAAACAAACGGTGGAGCTAGGGTCAGAAGCCAGGTCATGCTGACTTCCAAACCCATGCTAAATCCATAAGGCCACTCTCTATAATCATGAAGTTACGGTAAATTTGGATTATTTTTTGCATACTTAATTGTATTAGTTTTTCTCCTGATTTTTATTAATACTCTCCCTTTTCTCCACAAAAATATCATCTTGTTTCCACAGCAGAGATCATGTTGTAAGTCCTACATTGCAGTCTCAACGCTGTTTTCTCTGTTGGGTCTTGTTTCATTTTCATGATTCTCCATAAGCTTTTTGTAATCAAAGAATACAGAGCAGGGCCACCCACAGAATTCCTTATATTTGTTTCAGTTGCTGATAGACAAAGACCATGGAAATGGCTATCCTTCACAGAAGGACAGTCAAATAATTTGATGCATCTCAGAGTCTCAGTTCGGAACCGGGATCAATAGGTTATGAAATGTTAGAAGTGGTAGGGAAGTAGATCAGATTGACTAAGACCTTACTGATCTCCCTGCTTCCAGACTTACCCCACTCCAGTCCATACTTCACTCTGCAACATGGATCATTTTTCTAAAAAAATTCAGTCCATGTTTTCCCATTCCTCAAAAACCTCTATAGGTTGCTCGTCCACCTTTGCATAAAACAGAAACTCCTTATCATCAGATTTAAAACACTCAATCACCTTCCCTCCTCCTATCTTTCCTTGCTGATTTCCTTTATAACCCAGCATGCTCACTTTGCTTCTTGAACACCAATCTACTCACTGTACCTCAATCTTGTCTAATCTTGCCATTGGCCTGGAACTCCCTCCCACTTCATATCCAACAGACATTTACCCTCCTCACCTTCAAAGCCTTATTACAATCACATCTCCTCCAAGAACCATTCCCTAACTAAGCCCTCTTTTCCCCTACTCCCTTTCCCTTCTGCATCACCCTTGCACTTGGTTATGGGCATAAATAAAATAAGTAGCATAAAAAACATACTTTTCCTCCTGTTTATGAATTGATTTGGGTCTGTGTCCCCTAGATTGTAAACACTTCCATTGTATTCTCCCAAGTACTTAGAAGAGTGCTCTGCTTTGAAATATGGCTCAAAAAATGAGAGGTCAGGATTTTCTTTGAAAATACGTTTTGCCCACTGCCTATTGTGCTATCCAAGTTTTTAGTAAATAGGTGCTATAAAAAGAAAGAAGGTTCAATTTTGATCCAACAACACATTTTCCATTTGAAGGTTTCTTTGAAAACAAAAATAATTTACCTTGTTTTTTTGTGCCTGCATACTCTTGACAAAATAGTAAAATTGATTAAAAAGGCCCCTGTTATATAATTTGATCCCAAATGATGTCCCTTTCTTATTTCATTTGAAATACTGTGCAGTCTTTCTAAATGATTTAGAGTTTGCAGTACTAGTAGTTTCAACATGTAAGCTAAATCACAAGAAATTCATGAAATATCACTCAGCTTTAGTTATGCCCAGAACACTGCTTTTCTGAAGTTTAGAAGCTGCTCAACTTTTTTTCTTGAAAATGTTTTTTCTAACTGGTTGCTCTATCTGACTCCCAGCAAAGAGTCGGGGAACTAGGTAGGAAGAGTCAGGTGTCGAGATTTAAATTGATGTCTGTCTCCCCTTCTAGACTGTAAGTTCATTGTGGGCAGGGAATCTGTCCATTTACTGTTATATTGTACTCTCTCAAGCGTTTAGTACAGTGCTCTGCAAGCAGTAGGCACTCAATAAATACAACTGAATAAATTGAAAGACCTGGGCTTCTCAAAGTCACCTGCCATTATCTCCCCTGCCCTTGTTTCTCCTCTCAATTTCACTGGGCAAGCTTTTCCTGGCTGCCTCTTCCACAAGCATGTCTGCCTTGCTCTGACATAATAATGATGATGGGGATGGTGATATGTGTCAAGCTCTTACTCTGTGTTAAGTGCTGGGGTAGATACAAGACAATCAGTTCTCACATGTGGCTCATAATCTAAAGAGAAGGAAGAACAGGTACTGAATCCCCATTCTGCAGATAAGGGAACTGAGGCATAGAGAAGTGAAAGGACCTGCCCAAGGTCACAAAGCAAGTACATGGAGGAGCTGGGATTAGAACCTAGGTCCTCTGACTCTCGGGCTCATGCTCTTTCCATTAGGGCATTCTGCTTCTCTTCTGCTGCAACTTCTGCAGATTCTCCTCTTCTTCCCCTGCCCCTTTTTGAGTGTGTTGTCAGGTAGCCCTTTCACCATAAAGTATAACAGCTGGAGGGAGGAAAGGAAGTTGGAGGAAGCACTGGCATTTAAACTGGTTATCTCCACATGGATAAACAATTGAAAGGTACCAAAATGTGGATCTGATCAATGATACCATGAAATTGAGGACAGTTGGGATCATGGAATCAATCAATCCATCAATGGAAGATTAAACTGGCACATCTACTATAAGAAGACAGAATCAAATTCTCCCTCACCTGTCTCTCAAGCAATGTAGCATGGTAAAGGATGAAAATACCTCACTTTATGCCTGACATTACTAAGTATGAGGAGTCCACTGAACAAACACAATCAGTAAGGGCACAACACAGCACCAGTGATGGACGTGAAGCTCATCCCCACCAAAGGATAAGCATTTAATACTTTTCAAACTACCTTTTCAACAGCTCTAGGTCAGAATTCAATGTGAACTTCCTGTATCGCTGTTGGAAATTTTGATTAAACTCATGCTGGCTGCAGATCAAATATGGCATTCCTCTTGAACAAAAAGGATCACTCGTATGTGTAATGCATTTTCTTGATCATTGCCACACAATCTGTAACACGATGTCAAAAAAGCTGAAGTAGAGACCTTTCCGCCTGGAAATGTCATCCCTTTTGTTTCACATAAGTGCCTGTCATCCAGAAAATAAACTATTCAACTGTAAAACTGTGTGTGACATTTAAGGTTAAAGCAACATTTCTAAGCCAGCATCACTCCTTTAACACAAGCTATCATTTCAACATCCCTAAAGATACTTCTGTCTTAGTCCCCATCAGGACTTCTGGTCTGTCTGAACTGCTCTCTGTTTATTCACCTATCAAAAGCAAATCATTTAACTACTTTGCAAATCTCTGAGTAGAAGACTGATTTAGGGAAGTAAGGTAGCTTAGGTCAGCTATCTTTCTTCGTCGATTTCCTACTACCCCATTACACTCATTTCACTCCTCTAACACCAATCTACTCACTGAACCTTTATCTCATCGATCTGGCCACTGACCATTTGCCCATGTCCTGCCTCTGGCCTGGAATTCCCTCCCCGTTCACATCTGAGAATATATCAATCACTCACCCCACCTTCAAAGCCTTATTGAAATCATATCTCTTCCAAGAAGCCTTCTCCGACTAAGCATTCATTTTCCCTCCTCCCTCTCCCTTTTGCATTGCCCCTGCACTTGGATTTGTACCCTTTATTTAGCCCACTCTAAGCCCCTCAGGACTTAGGTACATATTTGTAATTTATTTTAATATCTGTCTCCTCCTCTAGTTTGTGAGCTCCTTGAGGGTATGAGTTCCTTGTGGGTATGGCATGCGTCTACCAATTCTGTTGTATTGTACACCCCCAAGTACAATACAGTAAGGGCTCACTAAATACGATTAATTGATATGTGCTGTCAGTTTTATTTCTTCACTAATAGCCTAATGCCCAAGGTAGAAATTAGCAATTCTACTCCTTCAAGGTTTCAGTCTACCCAAAATCCATGTGTATGTAAAATGATACTCTCAGATACTTTGTTTTACACAGAATGCTTGCACCATGCTGTTGACTCAGTTCAGAATGACATACTGTTCTTTTTTTTCTCTGACATTTCCCGACTCAATGGAAACTGGATTTTACCACAGTTTTCTTGGTCCTTTTAGGTCATTAGACTAAAATGGAGTAGCATATGATGTTCAGTCTAAAGCTATTCACACAAGGAAGCTACACACTGCACTCCCCACCATCAACCCCCTTGCTCATACCCTCCCACATTGCGTGGAACTCCCTCCCTCTATATATTTGGCAGATCAGAACTCTCCCCATCTTCAAAGTCCAACTGAAACTTTATCTCCTCCATGAAGCCTTCCCTGATTAATCCCTCATCCCCCCATCCTATTTTCTGGTGTACTGAAGAGACCATGTGCCTGGGAGTCAGAAGATCATGGGCTCTAGTCCTGGCTCTACCACTTGTCTGCTGTGTGATCTTTGGCAAGTCACTTCACTTCACTGTGTCTTGGTTACCTCATCTATAAAATGGGGGTTGAGACTGTGAGCCCCATTTAGGACAGGAACTGTGTCCTACCCAATTTGCTTGTATCCACTCGGGTGCTTAGTACAGTGCCTGGTACATAGTAAGTGCTTAACAAATACCACAATTATTCTAATTATTATTTTCTCTCCATACTGCCTTTTCTATGCTCTTAATCCCATTCCCAAGTGGTTGCTCAACCACCTCTGCATTAAACATGAACTACTTACCATCACTTTTAAAGCACTCAATAACCTTGCCCCCGCCTACCTTACCTCACTGTTTTCCTACTACATCCCAGCCTACGCAATTTGATCCTCTGAAGCTACTCACTGTACTTCAATCTTGTCTAGCTCACCAATGACCTCTTGCCCACATTATGCCTGTGGCCTGGAACTCCCTCCCTCTCCATGTCCAACAGAAAACCACATGTCCTCCAAGAGCCCTTCCACTGACTAAGCCCTGATTTTCTCTTTTCCCACTCCCTTCTGTGTCGCGGTTAACCTTGGATTTGCATTCTTTATTCACCCCTTCCTCAGCACGGATGTACATATCCATATCCATAATTTATTCATTATTGTTTGGCTCGTCCTTTAGACTATAAATTCATTATGGGCAAGGCACATGTCTATCAGCTCTGTTATAATGTACTCTTCCTAGTGTTTGATACAGTGCACTGCACACAGTAAATGCTCAACAAATATGATTGATTGATGGAAGAAGCAAACAAATGGTGGAGCTGAGACAAGTCCTAATTTCCTAAGGTTTCCTAAATCCTAATTTCAAGCCTCTTCCATTAGGCCATATGTCCGACTCTGAAACTTAAAGGTTGAAGAATACACAACAGAAAACAAAACATGATACTCTAGCAGTTAATACCCAAATCAAAATGAATGTCTAAAGATCTTTGGCTTAAGGTTTCACAGCTTCTTGATTCTACGTCAAAAGAAATATGAACAAGTCAAAGAAGATGAAAGAAATTTAATCTACTATCTTCTCAAATCCAGGTGCAATATGGGAAGGTGTTACTTCTTTTTCCAGATTTATGGGTAGAATTCATATGTAGAAAAATAGGAATGAACTGGAGAATCCATCAACATAATGAACTCCATTTCTTCAGACTGTAATAGTATACTGGGGTAAAACACTTTTCATTAAGCATTTATTATGAATGGATGTTCTGCAACCCACTGATTGATTATAAACCCTGGATTCAGAAATATTCCTTCTATCTTGGAAAGCTGCAATTTTAAAACCAAATAATCCAAATTCACTCTACACTGGCAACCAAAGTAGGATTAGGAAGCACAATACTCACCTAAGAAACTATGTGACTGAATTAAATTTGTACCATTACAACATCTATTTGAATAGAAATAAAATGGCTTTTATTAGATTATAAGAAGGATTTCTTGAAGGAAGCATAATAACCTAGTGGAATTGAAGGCCCTGGTTCCACTTGCTTTCTGTGAGACCTGGGGCAAGTAACTTAACTTCTCTGTACCTCAGTTTCCTCATCTGTAGAACTGTGATTAAATACCTGTCCTCCCTTCTATTTAGATTATGAGCCTCAAGTGAGTTCATTATGGGTAGGAAATGTGTCTATTTGTTGTTATATTGTACTCTCCCAAGTGCTTACTGCAGTGCTCTGCACACAGTAAGCGCTCAATAAATATGACTGAATTGAATGAATGAATGTGGAGCAGGGCCTGTGTCCAAACTGTACCTACCCCAATGCTTATTACAGTGTTTGGCACAAGGCAAGTGCTTAATAAATAC
The DNA here is from genome assembly GCF_015852505.1 of Tachyglossus aculeatus. Taxonomy (NCBI): domain Eukaryota; kingdom Metazoa; phylum Chordata; class Mammalia; order Monotremata; family Tachyglossidae; genus Tachyglossus; species Tachyglossus aculeatus. Next base: position 7,649,696 of record NW_024044828.1, read on the forward strand.
CACAATTACAACTTTAGTTATTAAAGATATATTACTTGAAAAGCTTTACGCTCTCTTAAAAGAGTAAGATAAGCAGTTTAGTTTCCTCTCTAGAATGACCTCCTGCATCCATCTGGGAATGGATCTTATTTTTGGGTTAGGTATTACCTATGGCAAAGGATTTGGTTGTGAGCAGCAAGAGGCAACAACTGAAAGAATAAAACATGAGGGAAAATATATTTAGCTGTTTTCTTTCCTGCAAACTCTTCCCATTCAGTGAAGCTACTTTTTATGACTTGAAACCCTGCTAATGATTAATATTTCATGTCAGACAAATGCCCAGAATTCACTGGAGTTACTAATTGTTCCATTTCTAGGACATTCCATACAATTCCCTAGTTCAATCCTCAGAACAAAATCACATTTTGTAATTCAGGGCTATTTTCAATGACAGAAACTCTGCAATGCAAAGCAATGCTCTCTCTAAGCTATGCACTGTCCTGGCCTCTAATTACCAAGTACTGAAATGACTCTTTCTTTGCCAAACAAATATACTGAAAAATGAAACACAGAAAAATTAGAATACAACTGGACTTTATGCAGAATGTCATTATCATCAATAGTGATTGAGAACCTGCTGTGAGGGCAAAGAATATGTCTTTTGTTACATTGTACTCTCCTAGGTGCTTAGTACAGTGCTTTGCACACAGTAAGCGCTCAATAAAAATGAATGAAGGTCAAAGTTCTATACAAGTTTGGAAGCATTGTTCTAAAAGCAGAAAGCCCAGACACTGCCCTTAAGTGGTTTAGTATTCAGTGAAGACTCAGCCAAACACAAACAACATATATGCATTTCTACCTCTCATCTTGGAATATAGGCATTACTCAGGAAAAGGGGCCAATGACTACAGTGTAAACCAATTATCACTCAATACTGCAACAGACTAGATGTTGAAAGGATGGTATCAGGCACTGCTGCAATCTGGAAAAGTTGATACTATGGGGATTTCCAACTACAATTTTCAAAGAACCTGCTATGCAAAATGAGATATCGTTCCCCCTATTTTTCCTGAGAACATTGACCTTTTAAAATTCTGAACTCAATAGTCAAACTGGGATGCCTTCACCTTCACAGCATTAAAAACCATTATCCCTGCTCTAATGGATTTGCTTTATGCATTTTAGAATAGCTCTCTGAGAAGTTGCTGCAAAATCAGGCTGGATGCATTACTTAATTATAGTCTATCAGGCTAGAGGATAACTAATGTTGGAAGAGAGGAAAAATAGCAAACCTTACAAACCCACGTATAGGATTTTATAAATATAAATGAATTTTTGATGTAGATACACAACATGGCATCGATCGCTCATCTTCATTTTTTTATTTATGTCTATGAGGAAATTCCCTTTTGTTTTTAATTAACAAGAATAACTTTAATGTAACAAAGTCTCCTCCAAATTGTTCCTTCCCTTTGATACATTGCTTTCATTTCAAAGTTGTTTTACCATTATTTAGCCAGGAGATGCATGAACCTGGATATTTCCATGTATCCATGAGTAAGCCCTCAAGGTCAGATTTCAACATTAAAGATAGTAGAACCACCTTCACAAAGACACTATATATCAGAATACATTCTCAGCTCCCATCATTCTGCACTCATTTCTTCTTAGGTCTATGTAGTTTCCTACAGATACACCATTATTCATTCTTTATTTTATTAAATTTGCTAAGTACTTAGTATGTGCCAGGCACTGTACAATGTGCTGAGGTAGATAAAAGGTAATTAGGTTATACACAATCTGTGTGCCACATGGAGTTCACAGTACTAATCCCCATTTTACAGATGAGGTAACAGACACAGAGAAGGTCATACAGTGGACAAGTGAAGTAGCCACTATTAGAACCCAGGCCCCTCTGACTCCCAAGCCCATACTCTATCCACTAGGTCATGCCTTAGCCGTAATTCCATTCTTTTAAATATTAGTTTCAGACGGAAAACATACATTTGCGCTTGAGGCAAACCACTTCATACTGACAAGCAGCATGGCCTAGTGGAGTCTGGGATTGAGAGTCAGAGGACATGGGTTCTAATCCCATCTCTGCCAGTTACCTGCTGTGTGACCTTGGGCAAGTTACTTAACTTCTCTGGGCCTCAGTTACCTCATCTGTAAAATAGGGATTAAGATTGTGAGCCCATATGGGACAGGGACTGTGTCCAACCTGATTATCTTGTATGTGCCCCAATGTTTAGAACAGTGTTTGGCACATAGTAAACACTTAAATCCCATTATTATTATTATTATTATTATTATCATTATGAATGTTACTACTTGTTTACACATAAGAAAGCTATGCTAATCTCACTTCCATCCTTTATCCCCCAAAACATACCACCTAGAAAATCCAAAAGTCACAGGCAACAGGAAAAGATTAAATTGTCCTTCCCAGTTCCACAGTAACAAGGCAAAACTGAAGGTAACCATCCTGAAGGGAGGTGAACTCAGTCCATTTAAGAAAGTGATTCATTTGATGAAAATGTGCTTGTAGGACCTCAAACATTAATAATAATAATAATAATAATGATAGCATTTATTAAGCACTGTTCTAAGTGCTGGGGAGGTAACAAGGTGATCAGGTTGTCCCAGGGGCTCACAGTATTAGTCCCCATTTTACAGATGAGGTAACTGAGGCACAGAGAAGTTAAGTGACTTGCCTAAAGTCACACAGCTGACAATTGGCAGAGCTGGGATTCAAACCCATGACCTCTGACTCCAAAGCCCGTGTTCTTTCCACTGAGCCATGCTGCTTCTCTAAGGTTAAGTAATTTTTTTTTTTTACTCAGGTTAAGTAATTTTTTAAAAATCTGCTTGGGGATTCCAAAATCTAGGAAAATCATTTTAAAATACATGGAAAGTATTACTGGAATCAATCAATGGTATTTACTGAGCACTTACTGCATGCAAAACACTGTACTGGGGAGTTGGTAGACACATTCCCTGCTCACAAAGAGCTTACAGCCTGAGCGGGAGGCAGACATTAATATAAATAAATTATGGATTTCAGGTGGAGTACTTAAAGGGTACAGATCCAAGTGCATAGGTGATGCAGAAAATAGCTCAACAGGGAAGGCTTCTTGGAGGAGATATGAAGGGGGAGGGAGTTAGAAGTTAGAAGGAGGACATGGCTGAGGGGTTGGCAGTGAGACAGGGGAGACTGAGGAAAAGGGAATAAATTAGCATTAAAGAGAAACAAATCTTACAAAACAATTGACCTTGGGAAATTGTCAGCCTATATTTCAGACCCAATGCCCGATTAAGTTTAAAGAACCATGCATGATCTTAGATATATAGCTAATTATATTTCAGTAGTCTCCCCAGCACTAAGCCATTTCTACTTTCTGTGACTTAAAACCAGTCTTTTTAAATCTCTGAATACTTGGCCATAGCTAGAGGACAGTACATTCTTTCAATTTGCCACTAGTTTCATTGTAAATATGACTGATTAAATAAAAGGCTCTACACTGTGAATATTTCAAATGGTTCAAACAGATCCCATTTACAACTTGCAATCTTTTCCAAACAGGGTGATAGAGTTCATGAAACTGAAATATAGTGGCTTACTAATTTTCTGTTAAAATTCCCAAATTCAGTGATTCCATATAAGGCAAACAGTGCAATTCTTCTGAAAATTTTGCTATTGATTCAGGAAATTAATGCCACTTTAACCCCATCACCATGAATCCAGTAGCTTGACTTATTACCATTCAGAAGGCTAAGAGAAATTAGACACCCTCTTCCGGATTTGGCAGTTACTATGTGTAATGAAGAATTATGTGTTTTATATATCACTCAGATTGAGCACGGCTAGAAGATAATAGTGATCTTTATTTATCTAAAAATATTCTTTATCAAACTGTAAATAATACTGCAAAACACTTCACTTTTGATCACTGAATCAGTCAAACATATTCTAGGGGGATAAATTGTTTTTGGTAGATATTTATAGGTTAGATAAAAGAACTTAGACAATTCAAATAAATGATTCATTATGTATTTCCATATTATAACACCAAAATGAGTGTTAATCACCTCATTCATCACTGATCAAATAGCCTTTAAATTATAAATGATTACACATCTCTGATATACCCAATTCAGTTGAAACTATATTAGGCCTAGGGAGAGTTGAGCTTAATATTTTTTTTTTGTAATTAAACTAAATGTGCCAACCTAATAAATTAATCCAACTAGAAACAAATCTGGGAAAATGGACAAAAATGAGCAAGAGGAGTTGGACATGGATGGGGAAAAGCTCACCCAATTTACCTGTAATTAATATAAATCGTTCTGGAAAAAAAAGTAGGCAATCTTACATTTTATCATGAAACTGAGGCAAATATGTTTCACAAGCAAATACTGATACTTACCAAAAAATTAAAAAGCATCTGAGTTGAGACGATTGAATGTGTTTTATGGTTATTAGGAAGTCAATGTTCAATATAGGAAAAATAGGACCCTGACATTTAATAGCAGTTGAAAATTAACATTGAATGTGTTCAAGAATCCGAATGCCAGTGAAGGAAAAAATTATCAAATTCATGTTTTATGGTCCATTAATGATATCCTTTAAAGTTCATTACAAAGGAGTGATATGATGTGTAGTGTCTTTCATTCAAAGAAGCAGAAAGCCTAAAACGTTTGTCACTAGGTTTAGAGTGTTCCAATGGTGTAGCCATCATCAAAGTAGTAAATTTACACTTCTAATAAAAACAGAATAGTGCTTTCAACGTTATTTTAGCACATTTTTCTCACAATGAGAAAGAGCCAGATTTATTTTCCTCAATAAAATGCCATATTTTTAGATTACTAAGTCTTAAAATGGATGGTTCAACTGGAATGAGAACAATTATGAAAATGGTAATGATGAACATCTTTTACTTCGCATTGCTATCATCACTCCTTCAAGATCAATTACCAAGTTCTGTTCATGGACATCTAGCTATGGGCTTCTAAGAGAAGGTATTAATCAATCAATCAGTGGTATTTACTGAGCACCAACTGTGTGCAGAACATTGAACTAAGCACTCAGGAGAGAACATAACACAATTGGAAGGTACATTCCCTAACCACAATATAACTAAATATCCCAGGTGACCCATAGTGCAGATAATCTTTTGTAAAATATGATATTTTTAATTGAATCTTCAATTAACCTTTTAATTGAATCCATCACATTCTTACCTTCCATGAGTTTTCCTGTCTGCTCTGCATTGCTCCCAGGAAGGATCTTGGCGATATAGGCTCCAATTTCACCATTATTTCCTGGAATCTCTTTGCCACCTACAATTCTGATTCCTAATCCATTGCCTGCATTAAAACATAGATAGGAATTCAATTGTAAGAATGCATGATTGTCGACCACATTGAGATCTCCAACTTTAGATTTGGAATTCTTGAAAGAGAAAGTAGGTGAAGGATGTCATATTAAATGAAAGATAAAGGAGTCATTTGAAGTGTCAAATCCTGTAGCAAGAAATTAAATTGATCCTTTCATTTATTTCTGAACCTCCATAAGGTACTTCTACTAAAGAAATTCTATGTCTTGACCTGTGACTTATTCATGGGAAACAACTAGCCCCTCAAACCCTTATATTAAGAAAATCCCTTAGCCTGTATTATTTCTTGCACATGGGCATCATCACAGAAAATATGCCTCAAATTCTTTGGATTTCAAGCCAACACTTGGACTAGGTAATAGACATAAAAAAACCAGAAATTGTTATAAGAAATGATGAGCATTAATAACACAATATTCAACTGAGCTGAAACAAAATGAAACAGAATAGAATGTTGATTTAGATCTCCCTGGTGGAAATTAAAAAAATGGAAAATCTCAATGCACGATGTACATTCACCACCCCATGCCACATTTATCACAAATGTGGTTGAATAGGGGAAGAAGACCCTCTCTGTAGATAAAGGTTGGGTGTTAATATATAATTTTCAGGGGTGGATGGATCAGTTTCAGATACAAATCGTAAGTGGGACTTTAACACACCATCAACAAGTATTGAGTATGAATGCCTTCATAATTGTTTCTGGGTGCATATTTCAACATTACCAAAAATGTATATTGAACACTAACAGATAATTAGCATCCATAATTGATTACACATTTCCTCCTATCATATCTTGAAATATTTGAATTTCAATTTTCATTTCTGAAAATCTTTACATATTTGGAGAATGGTCAATTAGCTATTTATATTGTGTTGGCTGCTTTTAATCAAGTTGCCCTTCACTTGGAGAAAATGTATCATTTGTTTTTTTGATAACAGGCCACATTTTGGTGATAGAATCTTCAAAGGAAATTGTATTTAGCACTGTAGTTGCAGGCGGCTTCCAAGATTAAGATTAAATAGTTTACCGTAACATATCCAGAAATATGGTCCTTAACTCCAGCATTTTATTTTGCAAAGCAAACCTTCTTCAGAAAGACTTTACCAAACTGTAAATCAAGTGCATCATCCAATCGCTTAATAACTATGAATCTGAAGTCCCTACATTAGTGCATATAAAGCACTCTGTTTTTGAAAAACTAAAGCTACAATGACAGCACATTGGTCAAAAAGAGTTAAAATGGTGCTTGTGAAAATCAAATATTGATCTTATGCATGAAACAGGTAGCAGCAATCTAGGCTTTCAGAAAACGAAATCCTCTGCATCATCTAGTGGAAAAAGCATGGGGCAGGGGGGCAGGAGACCTGGGTTCTAGTACTGGCTCTACTACCTGCCTGCCATGTGACACTGGGAAGTGTCTTAACTTCTCTTTGCCTCAGTTTGGGAATAATATATGTCCTTTCTCCCTCTTACATTGTGAGGCTTATTTGCGACAGTTTAATATTATAATTATATGCTTGGTACAATGCTCTGCATGCAGTAAGTGCTTAATAAAAGCCATCGGTCAATTAAATATGGTGAGATGATTTGGGTCACAGGCCCCAGACCTCCCTTCATTCTGCCCATCAACACACTGATGGTCTTAGGCCACTGACATCTGACTGCAGTTTTCTTGGAGCAGGACAACTAGTGGAACTCTCTCCCTTAGGGGAAGTGATGCAGGTTGGGTAGAAGTGGGAGTCTCAACCAGAATCTTCCACTGCCAAAATGATTGCACCAATCTCACTTTGTCAGAGCAACTTGCTTGTCTTTCCTGTCCCTTTTTTTAATGGCTTTGTAAATCTAGAATCTCTTTCCTTGTTCACCAGTGCAGAGAATTATTTGCAATCATTTTACATAGACTTTTGTGGTCATCCAGGAAAGTAGTCTTGCCTTAGGGTATACATAGTTTTAGGAAAATGTCTTTGCTTGGCAAGCACTGATATAACTCCTGCAAACTCATTATGAAGTAAACAGCTGAAACTTACTGGAAATATTAGTGTCTAAACGGAGATGGATGTGCTCTTTCAGATAAATGTCAATAATTGCTTACAAAAGTCAGAGTGAGATGCATTCAAGCAAAGAAACACTTATTATTCTAATGCACAGTTGGATACTTGTGTGCCTTCTGCTCCAGATGCTTTGACATTCATCTGCTCAATGGTTTGTCTTACCTTATCAAAGGTCATCTGAGTTCATCTCTGTGTAAAGATTGCAGGACTGTGTTAAATAGGTTTTTGTCTACAACTGAGAACATTTTCAAAATGCTCTTCCCGAAAGACATTAGTGGATTCAAAAAAAATTCCAGTATCCTCCAACTATTAATCTCAGAGGGTGGGCCTTAAATTGCATAGGCCATGGGATCCAATGACACCAATATCATCTAATTCACGAGCTAGCTCACAGTGTCATTTTATTATTATAATTATCATCACTATTTTTTACAGTATTTCTTAAGCCCTTACTATGTGTTAAGCACTGTTCTAAGACTGGGGTAGTTACTACAATCCGTGTCCCACATGGGACTAAAAGTTGTAATCCTCATTTTACAGATGGAGGAACTGAGGCACAGATAAGTCAAGTGAATTGCCCAAAGTCACACAGCAGACAAGTAGCAGAGCTGGAACTAGAACCCACATCCTTCTGACTCCCAGGCTCAGTTCTCTGTGCCTCAGTCATTTCAGTTCTCTGTGCCTCAGTTACCTCATCTGTAAAATGGGGATTAAGACTGTGAGCTCTGAATCCTAAGTGAGACAAGGAATTTGTCCAACAGTTTGTATCTACTCCACCACCTTGGAAAGTGTCTGATACATAGTAAGCCCTTAAATTCCATAAAAAAAAAATACTTTTTGTTCCAAATTCAGGATGGAAGGGGTGGCAGGGAAGGTTAGGTTTAGGCTGAGGCTGTGCAGTCAGGGTGCTTTTCCCATGGCACACTATGTTTCAAACTGCCCAACTGTTCAATCTAAGGCTTCTGGCCTGCTAGCTCTTTTGTACAGTCCTCTTTCCCTACCACCAGCCTACCAGTTCAAATGCCTCCCAAGGCAGTAAGGAAGGCAGGGGAGGAAAAATATATTATGCTAATCAGATAAAATGCTGAACTCACATTAGGATCGGGATGGGAGGGAAGGGAAAGGCTTGTGTCCACAAAAAAATAAAAAATAAAAAAAGGTCCAGTCTGCCACAGCCTGGGTTTGTGGACTTACCAACAAATTAGACAAACTTTTCTCTCTCTGATCAGTAACTTTTGTATCCTGTAAGGTCATCTTATTTTTTTTATGGTCATGTACTTTTGAAAATGCAGGCAAGCTTCTAATTCAAAGTGAGTTGTAATTCACAGACAAGGAAACTGAAGAAAAGAAAAAGGTTCAATCTCCCCCTTGGATTTAGAAAGGGGTCAGCTAATAACCTTCAGGCTATGAAAAGGAAATCTTTTTTTCTCCACCCTTCCCAGGTTAACTGTGGGTAACTGCCCCTTGGCCATACCTAGTGAGTCTAGGCTGGACACATTTCATGCTCCAGAAAGAAATACTCACCTGTTTTCACAGGGGCACAAAATTGCATGGTGCTGGAAACACCTTCCAAAAAAGCATCGGAGCTATTCCTGGCCACTGCTTCATATGGGATTTACAGCCCAACTGCAATTTTTCAGGGCATGGTGGGGAGGTGGATAGAGTCATCAACCACTAGTGAAAATTAGTGAGTTTTCTATCACCCCTCTGCAACTTTCCTCTATCTCAGTCCACCCTCCACAGAGGGAAACACAAGGCCAAGTCAGAAACACAAATTGATTCTCAATGCACTAGCACACAACTTACCTCCAATCTCTATCACTAGATACAGTGATAGCACTAGATCATATGATATAGATATCACTATACCATGGATCTATATTGCTAGAGCCATGTGGTTTGGCTCTAGTGATATAGGTGGGCAGCAGAGACAATTACATCCTTTCCTCATTGCAATCAGGCAGGATCAAAAACAATTAGGGTGATCCTTTTCAATATTTTCTGAGTTGCTGAAATGTTTCAAAAATATTTTCTGGTGATTTACATTTCACACAACCCTCCAACTTGGATTTCAAGGGGACCAGTCAAGCACTTCTGAAGCCAACCATTTTTAATGTGCAAGATCCCTGAACTTTCACAGAAGAAAGCTTTATCCATCTTCTCTCAAGTAGTGAACTATAGTCATGGAAGCATTTTATTAATCCCTCTGAGCCATGGAGTGGCCAAAATAACTGGTGCTCATGGGAACTTGCAGAACTCTGAGTTGGTTTCAGGAAGCCTGGCATTGTCCATTGATGAATCCAACTTGACACAGAATTACTTTCTATTTTGAGGAGCAAAACTGCCACCAGTTGACACTCCTGGTTCTCTGCCTACAAAGGGTAGGTAAACCAGAGTTTCTCTTTCAGTATACTAGAGCTATTCATTAGTGCTTTATATCATACTGACTTGTTTGGAGCTGGTCTTATTTCATGTTCAACAGAAGCATTCTAGTTTATGAAAAACTTCTATCATCATCACTTGCCAGTTGCATTAGGTCTTTAATAGGTTAGTGTTATTGAACCACTCTTTTCCACATCATTAAAAATATAGAGGGAAATAGCTCATTAAAATAACAGCATCAAGACTGTGTTATATTTCTATCATTTTCCACTAGAACTTAAGTCATTTACAAATAGTAATTAAGACTCCAAATATTCCTAAAGAATGAATACTAACTATAATGCCTATTTTCCAGATGAGTAACCAAAGGCTGACAGAGGATAATGGCTTTCACAAGTCAATTCAGTAACTGACTACCTATGTAAAGGATCTGGCTTATTGAAACCATGTATACCCATGCAAATTTCCTGGGTTTTTTATTTGTGGCGGGGGCCCAGAGACTCCTTGGACTCAGTTACCTCATATTCACTGAATTGTATTTAATGAGCACTTACTGTGTGTAAAGCACTGTACAGGTGCATGATTCATTTTTCACCTAAAAGAGCTGAAAAACAAACGTTTCGATTTTCAGAAGAGTAAAACCCCTGACTGAAGAGATTGAAAATATTTTAAAATGGAGAGGGTTGACCAGCTGGCCATTACCATCCTACAGCTTTAAACAGGATCAAATGTCAGTAGGGTAAGTATGAAACAGGACTTCATTTTTGTAGTCCTAAGTACACATTTATCAAGTGCTGATCAAAAAGGAATAATGGGATATACTAATATTAAATGAAAGAAGCAAGATTCAGAATTTACTGTGGTGAAATGATGGGAAACCATTAATAGTAGATGCAGATGAAGAACAGAAAATTATTTATGGGTAATGGATTCATTTCTGTTAATAGGGAAGGCAAAAAGAATATTTGACAACAGGGTCATTTTAACAGCACAATAAAATATCCAGGCTTAAAGTATCTTCTAAATAAAGTCCATTATATGGTGCATTACATGGTGACTGTGTGAAGGAGACTGCTAGTTTTCTAAAAAATAATCTCTCAAGGGTGACTTTTAGAACATCATATTGTGCTTATTCAATTTTGTATTATTTGGAATCTGGCTATTTGTGTTTGTGTGCATATACCCTACAAACGCATAACCACCAAACATGCGATGTCAAAATCCTTTCATTTCTCTATATAAGAGGTTCATGTGTCTGAGATGACTTGTATAAACTATAGTTTAGAAATTATGTTCCAACACCTGAAATTTCTGGTCTGGATATCAAAGAAATTGAGTTCATATACTTATAGTAGTGGTTACAATTTTATCCATTATCCCATACCTGTCTAATATTTGTTTACTTTTGATATTTGTAGGGATGAAAAGATCCCATATTCCACCTTCCCATGACAACTGATGTGAAACTAAATCTTCCTTCACCTCCAATTAAAATTCAATAATCAGTGACTAACAGGGCAAAAGAGATGTCTTCCCTTCTGACTACCTACCTCCACATGGAAGCCACGAATTCCCAGAAATTTATGATGAAAATAAAGTGCAAAGTACAACTGAAAAATTTTGATTGAAAAGTACAAACCATAAAAAGACATTAATATGGTCAACAACCAGATCAATGTCTCAAATTCTAAGAGGTAAATCAATCTCTATTGACATTATTGACATAATCTCTTTCAACATTAAGAAAATATTCTACTTACATCTACAGGTCTCTCCTTTGTCTCTCCCCCTCTAGACTGTGAGCTCATTTTGGGAGGACTGTGTCTGTTGTATTGTACTCTCCCAGATGCTTAGTACAGTGGTTTACACACAGTAAGTACTCAATTAATATGATTGAATGAAAGAATGTAAAGGGGAAAAGGTGGGATGGATTACCTTGTTTGCTTGCCCATTAATAGTGAAATCTATGAAAATTAGTTTTGTAAAGGCAAGAATTTATAAAATTTACAGTTTCCCAAATACGTCTGGTAAATTTATTTTGCATGTGTATTCTTTGAGGAAGCATTAATACCCCATGTGCTATTGCGTGGCACTGCATCCAATCTATCATCTATCTAGCCTCAGCACTTAGCACAGTGATTGGCACATAGTAAACATGTAATAAAAAAATCATTATTATTAGTACTTTATCTGCATCCGTTCTTGAGTTGACCTACAGGAACCTTATCTACCAAATCATTCAACAAAAACCACAATGCTGGATGAAATCACAACTCCTACCCTACTTGGAATACTTTGCCATCTTCTATAAGAGGGTCCCATCCTACTGAGAGGCCCCCTCTAGATTGTAAGCTCACTGTGGGCAGGGAATATGTCTGTTATATTGTTGTGTTATACTTTCCCAAGCACTTAGTACAGTGACCTGCACACAGTAAGCACTCAATAAATATGATTGATTGATTTGATAATATAGACCTATTAATGTAAATCTGGGTATTTCTGGACAAAGCTATACTTTTTGATTGAGATATTCTTGATAATTTAAGCTCAAGTATTAGAGCCAAAGCTGAATGGATAACATAAACAATTAGACATTACCACAATTCCTTACACGTGTAGGTTTTAGACCAATATGTTTTGGAAGCCCATACTTGATATTTCAGGTCTTCCATGCTGTTGATGTGTGGGTCACCTGAAGTCAAGGTAGCCAAATATTTCCACTGCAGAAGGGAATTAACATCTTTCTCCGAATCTACTCCAGGAAGGATGACTATTTCTCTTTAAGACTACACTCAGCATGAAAGACAAGGAGAGATAGAAGGAGGCTTTTCTGACATTAACAGAAGCGCAGTGGACTCTTTGATATGTATGCTTGAATGCATTTCCTGAAAAACATTATAGAGACATCCTAAGAGACTATAAATGGATATGCATCATGCCAAAAAGATTTAATTGATCAGAAAATGAGACATAAACAGAGTGAAAGAACAAGAGATAATTATCATCGTAATTGAGATCTGTTGATCTGAACAAGGACTAGAAAAGTATTCCCCCAACAATATGTTAGTGCAGATAATGTAGGACTTTAAATGGAGTCACAAGACTCTAAACAGGAAAGTAAAAGCAAGAAATAGGAAGCCAGGGAAGCATTCCCCCAAGCCCCACCCCAATATCATCTGATCTTGTCCTTATCCTGGAACATCAATATAGTTTTTTGCAAAGTAGAGCATATGCCTGTCATCTTTATCCTTATTACTTTTAAGCTCTACCAGTTTGAATGGGAAATCAAATCATCTTTTTCATATTTCCCTTTGTTCTGCAGTGTGATGCCTCCATTTCCTTTCACTAATGTTCTTGTTTCAAAAGATGTTAATGATTTTGAAAGCTTGCTATCTTACCTGATATCTACACTTCACTTTAAAATATTCATTGTATTTTGTACAAGAGGTTCTTTTGATTACTACAAGCAGTGCCTGCATTCTAATACTAGAGAAGATGTAAATAACTGTATTAACAAAAATTTTAATAATTTGGTTTTTATAACATTTTGGCTCTGCTCATTTGCCTTGTAGTTTACTTACACAATTAGCACAGGGGCAGTTGTACAGAAGCAATTGAGATCCTTACCATCCAAACTTCTGGAGTTTACTTACAGTGCTGACTTTGGAAAAAAAAGATCTATCATTAACCCCCACCCCCCCACAAAAAAAAAGACAGATGGAGTTATCCCAATCACTGGCTAACAATTACATGGATTTTTGGACATATTTTCACTGAGAAAATTATCCGCTCTCTGTAGTTTGTCTAATTTTCTTCAGGCTCTAGTTTGGTACTGTTTTATCCTATTAGGATTTTGATAGACCTGGCCATTAAAAAAATAATAATAAAATTAAAAAGCTTCCTTGTTAGAATGAGGAAATGGAAAATGAAATTGCGAGACCTATAGTAACAACAGTAGTAATTGTGATATTTGCAGTTTTTTGAGCAGCCATTACGGTTTAGTGCATTATACAAAGCATTGGGGAAGTACAGAATAACAAAGTGACATCTAGTTATACAGTGGCAATAAAAGTCATCAAATTAAGAGGGTGATCCCTAAAGAACACCAAGAAAATAATTATTAGTCAATGGCAAGAAATAAATGTGCTTACGATGCTTCATTGAGCAGTCTGCACTCGTACAACACCATAAGATGATCTTGAATTCTTCTACTTTGTTTCTACTGCTAGACACATACTGCAAAATGTAGCTTCCAATGGAATAACACAACCTTTCTAGCTAGAGGTTTTCTATTCTATTTTTTTTGTAGCAAATTGCCATGCTTTATCATCTTCTCCAACTGCAATTCAGTTATCAACCCCCAGACTGTAAGGTCGTTGTGGGCCAGGAAATGTGTCTGTCTGTTGTTATATTGTACTTTCCCAAGTGCTTAGTACAGTGCTCTGCACACAATAAGAGTTCAATAAATATGATTGATTAACTGACTGACTGACCAATTCCCCATCTCAGAGGGAGTATTTGTATAAGATGGCAGTCTCCAAATGAATATGGGTGAAGTGAACAAAGAAGGCTACTGCACTCCATCTCCTGTGGTGTTTGTTGTGGGCAGGGAATGTATCTGTTTATTGTTGTATTGTAGTCTCCCAAGCACTTAGTACAATGTTCTGCACACAGTAAGCACTCAATAAATATGAATAACTGAATGAATGAAAGAATGGTTCAGTTGTTCCAGGATAACCAAATTCATACTATTCCAGGGTAAGTGCTCTTTCCATCCAAGGTCCTCAAAGTTTGAGCACATTCAAAATTTACTCCAAAACTTTTGCTCCACTCTCATTTCTAGAAGACCCCTGGATAAGCTGTTCCAACTAGACACCTCATTCATTTGTTCATTCATTCAATTTTATTTACTGAGCACTTCCTGCAATCAGAGCACTGTACTAAATGCTACATGTAATCAAACTAGAAACAAAATCTTGCTATTGTCTCCCTAGTGTCTCCAGGGCTATTTGTTACTTGTATCTAATGAGAATGGCTTCAGTCACCTGGGCTCTATTTCTGCGAGTTTAACAAAATAATGGGTAATGAGAAATAAAGAAAGGCAAATCAAGACATATGAGTATAAAGGGCTGCCATATGGGGTATTTAAATGGCCTTGACAATTTTTTTCATCTACTCCCCTCGATAACTATGATTTCTCAAGACTTTCAGATGCAGCATTTTCATCATGGTTCAGCATGCAGCAAATGTTTTTTGGTACTTTTTTCCCCCCAGAATCAGAGGAAAAGAATAATATTAGCTGGCTAAGCAGCTGTGTTTTTCCTGGTTTCATCTAAGAAGCAGTTTTGAAAGGAAAAAAAGACAGAAATGCACTTCTTGAGTACTACATTCAGCTATCTATCATTTCCTGATTTACTGCCATCATTTCTCATACACCAGAACTGGATACGGAGGCTAACCATATCTAAAATTAAGATCAACAAATGGGACTGAAAGGTACTAGAAGATACTTGGCACATCTTGTTGCTGCAGAGGTGAGAACTGTAGCCTCTGGAATATCTAACATGGGATCCAGAAGCAGGTTCAGATTTTACATCTTTGCATTTCAATGTAAAGCAGCTTTGTTCACTGCTTATCCCATGCCCCAACCCATCCCCAACAACTTTGGAGATTTTTCCAGCCCCAGACGAAGAACTACTCTTGAGCTAGGGAGACAAGCAGCAGCACTGGAAATCCAGAATTGGGTTTCCAGTGAGCAGCACTCCTCTGGGACTGGGAGAAGGTATACCCTGCACTGCCTTCATAGACAACAGCAAAGCCCAGAGTCTTGGTGCCCATCACTCCTGAACAGCACTAGTTGCTGCCAGAAATCTCAGGCCCTGTCTACGAAAGCCTGTGGGGCTTCTCCAGAAACCAAAGACCACTCTGCAGCCCCTTGGTTACTTGACAAGAATTATGGCAACTGAGGTGGTTGCCCCACTTGCCTCCTCACCCCTTCCCCAGCCCTACTAGAAAGTACATGTTCTTGATCACCATTCACTTCCTAACCCCAAAGAGATTCATAGAAGTCATATCCTGAACCTACATATTCTTTATACAATGCTTTCCAAGTAATTTAGCCTCTTTAAAATACAAAGCGTGTTTATTTTGAATATCCTAAAAGTTTTGGGGTTTTTGTTCTATTTCCTCTGATCATTCATTTCTTCGATTACTTAAATACTGGAAAAGGTTGAGGATTATTTCTAGTTTTTTTTTTTAATCTAACAGGCGTGGTTAGTTTTGCTCACAGTCCCCAGTTGAACTGGGTTCAGTTCTCTAATCAAGCTTTCTAAATTAGGAAGTATAGTTACTGTGCTTAGAACAGTGTTTGGCACATGGTAAGTACTTAAATATAGCTATTATTATCATTATTATTATTACTAGCATATAGCTATTAAACCTACATCAAATTAGGCCTGTTTCTTTCCCCATCCCCTATCAGTGGAAAAAAAAAGGGACTAACCATTACAGCTGGCTAGTCCCTGGGCTACAGTAATTAGCTAGCCCATAAATTTAAAGTTCCTAGTAGTAATTATAATACTACTACTAATAATAGAGATAGTTTGTGTTATGTGCTTACTATATGCCAAGAACTTCACTACGTGCTGGGATAGATACAATAAAATCAGGTTGGACTCGGTCTCTGTCCCACATGGAGTTTACAGTCCAAGTTTTTAATTTTTAAACTTTTTAAAATCCTTTTTATTTTCTTCTAAATGTGCTGACAATATAATAATAATGCTCTCCAAATAATAATTATGACAAAACAAAATAATTTTCAATCCAGTTTTTAATCTTCATTTTACAGATGAGGAAACTGAGGCATGGAGAAGTTGAGTGACTTGCCCAAGGCGCAACAGCAGGCAAGTGGCAAAGCTAGGATTAAAACCCATATCCTCTGACTCTCAGGGCAAGTCCATGCTGCTTCAACTTTCAGAGATATTGCCAGTTCCTTTTCACGACCCCAAGAGATGTTAAGAAAAATTTCTCTTGTAGCTGTCAGAAATGTTTCATTCCAAAGGTTTCCGGTTGCTATATGATCACATTTGCTAAAATCTGTGAAAAGCCTTTGTGCTGATCTGGATTAAATCTCATATTTCTACCACTTTCTCTTGAGAGTATGATTAGAAGTGAAAACCAAGGAGGATAAAGGGTGTCTTACATGTGACCTAACACAATTTTCTATCCATTAGACCATATGTCTTTCTCTACATCTCTACATAAATTCAGAATGTGCACAGGTGAATTGTAACAAGCATGATTCATATCCCTTTGGCAAAAATGTTGGAAACACTTCATGTGATTAAAATGCACATCATTCATTTGTAGTCTACTGCAAAAGTAGTTTGAAACTCCATTTCTACTTAGTATCCTAGAGGAGAAATGAGGGAGGAAGAGGTCTTGATTTTATGAATTCAACAAACCATGTTATTCTTATTTTGTGGATAATATGCAATGAATATAACATCAGAAACACAGAAAAATAGAATGCCCTAAAGATATAATGAAAATAAATTGAAAATTTGTTGGAACTGCTAAAAAAGGTTCAATATTTAACAGCGCTGGAAAGCACTGTCCTACTTTTCAAAGGGAATTTCAGTGGTTTGTAGCAAGTAATTACTTCTAAATAGAAGTGTATTTTCACATAGACCATTGGAATTTTTATCAGTATTTAAGAAGAAATTCTGATCTGTGACAATCATGAAAGCTTGAATATCTGCTTCTGGCAGGAGACAAAACACATATCTCCAGAGCAAAAACATGAAAAAAACCAAGACCAGATTGATTCACCCTTTCATCCTATGAAAGGAGCAATTTCTGTAAATCCAATAATCACTTAGAAGTTCAAATACCCAGAAGTTAATGTTTTCCCACACATCAGAACAATTACCTTGAAATACCAGCCTTGTTGATTCATTAATATTACAGCACAGGAAAAAAAATATAATATAGTAAATGTCCATTCTTAGATTTATTAAGCACTTAGTACAGTGCTCTGCGCACAGTAAGCGCTTAATGAATATGACTGACTGAATGAATACACATTAATGTCTGCTGATTGTGACTGCCTTTCACATAACGTGAATGTGAATACAAAACTAGAAGCAAATGAATAAGCAGACATGTTTTGTTATATTTTCTCTTTTGTGTGGATAAATCATCTCTACCTTCTGGCAAACCGCTTTTCTTTAGTGCAATCGTCTCAGGGATGCAGGAGCGAAATGTATTGCTCACTTCTGGCAATGCACAAAGCATTCAAGGCCCCCAGGCCCTTTCAAAGTAATTTCCTAAATTATCTAGTGACTTGGAACAGTTATATAAGCTCCTACAAAACAGAGCCATTTATCTGGCTCTAAATGATGCTGTTCATAATATCTAACCTTAAAGGCAGAGGATTAGTATAATGATGATGATGATGATGATGACAATAATGTATTGACCCCTCCTCCACCCACAAAAACTTCAGAACATTTTGTTTAATCTTATTGTGATCATCAGGATCTATGCTTTGAGATGCACACTTTCCCCATGCTTATTTGACAAAGTAGAATGATTTTCTGACAACACAAACCAAGTGCATGCTTCATGCAACAACTTTAATTTTTAAAAGTTCATGGTATTTTATCGGTTTGGCATTACCTGAAATGGTGTGATCCTTTGGTTCCCTCAGTAGCTTTATCCTTGCATGAGGAAAGATGTATTGTATAGGTTTGCCATTCATCTGAGGAACATGATATACTATTGTTAGAAAGCAGCATATCCAGGTTAGAAATAATTGAAATAGCAAATCATCCTCATTCATTTTAAGACATGTGTATAAATCATTAGAGATGTTGAAGTACATAATTTGTACACCAAATGTTGCTGCTTAGATTTTCTTGTTGGTAACTGGACTTCTCAGCACATAGACTTCTAAGTTTAGTTAAAAAATATGCATTGCTATTCATTCATTTGATTGCATTTATTGAACACTTACTGTGTGCAGAGCACTGTACTAAGCACTTGGGAAAGTATAATACAACAATGAACTGTGACACTGCCTGCCCACAATGAGCTTTAAGTCTGGGGAGGGGGGAGACAGATGTCAATATAAATAAATAAAATTACAGATATTGATACAACACTGGTAGAATAATGAGAGTTGATAATTTATTAAAGAATAAGGCAGTAGTTAAGCCATAGTATTGTCTATCCATGATATCAATATAATTTATTAATGCTTATTATTTTTAGATCACTTGTAGAAGACAGAAAAGGAGTATAAAAGGAGTATAAAGTGGGATCCCTGCATCAAGGAGTTAGCAGCATAGACTACTGGAAAGATCACAGAGTCAGAGGACCTAGGTTCTAATCCTGGCTCAGTCATGTGCCTGCTGTGACCTCGGGCAAGTCACTTAACTTCTCTGTGCCTCAGTTGCCTCATCTGTAAAATAGGGATTGAAGCATGTTTTCTCTCTTACTTACACTATGAGCCCTGTGTGGGCTAAGGGACTGTATCTTCTCCAGCATTTAGAACAGTCTTTGATAAAGAAAAACATTTAAGAAATACCACAATTGTTATTACGACTATTATTACTATAAAAATCATCATCATTAAAGAGTTTACAGAAGATTGAGAGAAGAATAATGGGCAATACTGTGTCTGAGAAAGTCCTACTATACTGGTTTTAGCACAGAAAACCTATGATCAACCGACTGCCACAGTGGCTAGGAATGCAATGTTGTGACTTTGCCAGGGTTTTCAGAGAGGAGTCAGTCACTCACATTGAAGTCTGAATAGAAATGGGACATGGAAAAGTTGAGGGGATGCAATCAGGGTGAGGCTTAGGAGTGGCAGTAAGGTTGGGAAAAGATGAAAGGTCAGAAAGACTTGGGGGTGTGTCAGTTTATTTTTATCTTGTACTCTCCCAAGTGCTTAGTGAAGTGCTTTGAAAACAGTAAGTGTTCAGTAAATATGATTGAATGAATGAACCTGATTTAAATTTTAGCCCTGTTTGGAAGTTCCAATATGGGTAGGTTAGGTTGAACAAAATTAAATTTGGGTTTACCCAATTGTTCTGTCAAATTAGCCACTTTGGACACTGCAGGCAAATATATTCCTTATGATTAATGAAACATCTTGTTACCCAAATCATCCCTACTGGTTGAATTATTCTGTATATCCTCAATTTATTTTGCTATTGTCTGTCTTCCGAAAATTTCATTTAACTAAAAACATTTGATTTCACAAAACATGTAAATCCAGATTATTATTTTTTTGTTTGTTTCCAATACATTGTGTCAATTTCAATGCCTTATTCAGGTAGAGAAGGCCTGATCAGCTAGAGCTGTCACAGTAAAAATGCCAGACTTCTACCTTGACTTTGTGACCATGCCTGTATTTTCTGTTAGTACTAATGGCAAGCCTAACTCTGGTCTGTGGTTTCTGGGAACCGTGGATGGCAGAGCAAAGCCATTTCTGTCCAGTCTAATGTGTGCCTGTTTCAGTCAGGCACATGTTGCCCACTGGCCATATGTCCCACAGCTCTGGTGAGTGGGTTTCAAGAAAGAGCTAGTTTGCAAATGTGATGGCACCTGAACATTTTCTTCACTGACTCTATTGTGTCAGACTCAGATGCTTAGCACAGTGCTCTGCACATAGTGAATCCTCTAGAAATACCATTTATTAAACAACTGATCGATGAGTGACAGTTCTGCCCTACGAAATGCCTTCTCATTGCTCTGTTACTGTACAGCCTTGGGCTTTGGATGTGATATGGGCAGGGAATGTGTCATATTATTGTGTTGTACTCTTCCAAGCTCTTAGTACAGTGCAAGCACTTATTACAGTGCTCTGGACACAGTAAAGTGCTCAATAAATACAACTGATTGATTGAAATGAGAAATAAAAATAATAATAATAATAATGAAATTTGTTAAGCTCTTACTCTGTGTCAAACACTAGTCTAAATTCAGGGGAAAATGCAAGATAATCAGATCACTCACAGTCCCTATCTCACCCAGGGTTCACAATCTAAGTAGCAGGGAGAACAGGCATTGAATTCCTATTTTACAAATGAGGCAACTGATGTACAGAAGTTAAGTGACTTGCCCAATGTCACACAGCAAGTACATGGCGGAGCTGGGGTAAGAACACAATTCCTTTGACTCCCAGGACCATGCTCTTTCCAGTAGGCCATACTGCAGAGGGTGAAACCCATTCTCCTATCACCTCCTCCCCTCACCCCCCCGATATGTTTGTGGATTTACAACAGGTTGACAAATTGCCCTCCATTTAGGGAGAATTTGGATGAACATGCCAATGACTTGTTTCCCAGATCAAACTGGACTTTAGTCATTCTATCCTTAGGGGCAGGGATGGTGTGTACTAACTCTATTGTGTTTTCCCAATCGCTTCACACAATGTTTGACAAAGAGTATGTGCTTAATCAATTAATGGTATTTACTGAGCACTAGCTCTAGAAAATTGTACTTCGGGAAAGTACAATACAAAAGAGTTGGTAGATGTGTTCCCCACTAACATGGAGTTTACAGTGTACAGGGTAAGACAGCCATTAAAATAGATTACAGAAAGGGTGAATAGTAGAGTAATAATAAATGTTACATTATTAGCCTACACATATATTACATATATATTATAATACTGTAATACAAGTAGAAGTAGTGGGAAGTTGCACCTATACAGCCAAAATCTAATCGGTGAGAATAAATGCGGCACTGGAAATTGGGTTTACCTAATAACAAAGTTTCATTGGAAGGGACTTGGTGAGGTCACTAATCAATGCCCCTGCTTTATACCCCTAAAGAACCATAGCTATTTGTAAAACCATCTTGTTTTAAAGTCTGCACTCCAGAATGTAATTCCTCATTTTGGCCTCTCTATGCCCTCAGACATCTTCATCTGCATATGTGGTATGGCCCATGTTTTGTCCAGATAAATAGCTAGCTGAATTCATTAAAAAGAACCCCCCTCCATATGAATATTGAACAACTCAAGTTGTTTATAGTATTCTAAATCTCTTTAAGTATTTCTAGTAGATGGCACAGTTGGAAATTTTAAAATATGTGCTTAAAAAAATCACATCAATTCATATGTTAGAAAATTGCAATTTATTTTGCAGTTAATATGTTTGCTAGTCTGGTAGTAAATATTGTTAAGTACTTCTCACTGCATGTTCCTCAACTCAATCAGTGAGCAAAGCTTTTAAGAGAAAATGGACTAGGGTTACAGCAGTCTATTAGTTTCTCATTTCGTCTAGTTCCAGGGATTTTATGATAACTATAAATATTGGTGATTCATAAGATAATGAATAAAAGGTATTTGGTTTTATTAGTACCATGGGCTCAATATTCATTTTTATTATAGTTCAATGTAGTGACTGATATGAAGATGACATTTTGCAGTTCCCTCTAGAATACTGGCTGCGGTTTGAGAAAAAAATGGAGATATATCCACATTATTCCAGTAATTTAATGGAGAATTCTTGGAGAATGAAGAATCAAGGGGCTTTGTTGATATCTACCAACGATATCAGAGAATTCCACTGCCACTGCGAATAGGAATACCCATGGGAGTCTCTATGAGACATTCTCTTTTCTGCTGTAACCTTTATTTTCACCACATGTTTAGGCTAGACCACTGCTGGAGAATTAAGGATCAACCATCTGGCAATGTTTGGGTAGAATGCATCATCGTATAGGAAGAAGCAGCTTGGATGATTTTCCCTTAACCTGGTGCCTTGCACCATTACAACTCCCAATTATGGGAAGAACTGGGAGTTCTGTCTGTCAGTCAGCCATTAATACCGTTAAGACATGCATCCAAGGATGAGAAATTGAGGTGCTACATTTTGTGAAGGATGCAAATCATGTTCATCCCTTTGACATTCCACCTGATACATACAACCTGGTCATGACTGAGGTAAAATGTGCCCATTCTGAAGCATTTACCCTTTCCTACCTTGATTACTGTATCAGCCTCCTTGCTGACCTCCCTGCTTCCTGTTTCTCCCCACTCCAGTCCATATTTCATTCTGATTCCCAGGTCATTTTTCTACAAAAACATTCAGTCTAGGTTTCCCCACTCCTCAAGAACCTCTGGTAGTTGCCTATCCATCTCTGTATCACCTTTCTACTCTCCTACTACAATCCAGCCCACAGACTTTGCTCCTCTAATGCCAACATACTCACTGCACTTCGATCTCATCTCTTTAGCCACTGATCTCTTAGCCATGTCCTGCCTCTGGCCTGGAATGCTCTCCATCTTCATATCCAACAGACAACTATTCTCTCCCCGCTTCAAAGCTTTACTGAAGGCACATCTCCTCCAAGAAGTCTTCCCTGACTAAGTCCTCATTTCCTTTTCTCCCACTCCCTTCTGCACTGCCCTGCCTCACAAAGTGACATGATCCTTTAAAGTCACTCGGGGGTGAGTTCACAATCAAAAGATTTCAGTACTTATGGAAGACGAAATCTCATTGGAAAATATATATATTTTTAAAATTTGGTCCAAGATAATTTGGGGTTGGTTGTCAACCATTTAAGGAATACTATGATTTTTGTCAAGAACTCACTATGTGTCAAGCACAGTTCTAAGTGCTGGGGAAGATACAAGTTAATCAGGTTGGACACAGGCCCTGTCTTAAATGTGGCTCACAGTTTTTGGGCAAATAGGTGAGGGTTGCATTAGTAGACATGTCCTAGGTATACGTGTGTGTCTGAATGAAGTGTGATGCACAAAAGGTAGTACATGTAGCCACTAGCTAAAAGGATCCAGACAACTGAATGTTTAGTATTAATTACCAGCAGAAAGGTATCTTGAATATGAAATTTTGAAAAACAATTCTATTCTCTTCTAAAGCATGTTCCCTTACACATCAACTACTAATTGATCTATTTCATTTTTAAGTCATAACTTCCAGGTTTTGCTCACTTTTGTATCCAGAGTGAATATTTAGGGCTGAAACATTACTCTCTTTGTTTCTTCTCTAACCATTTGCCCAAGACTCAAAGGACAGAGCAATTTGACACTTGCCAATTTGAACAAATGCCATTATTTTTCTTTTAACCCATGACCCCTCTAGACTTCTTTTAGACTGTGAGCCCACTGTTGGGTAGGGACTGTCTCTATATGTTGCCAATTTGTACTTCCCAAGTGCTTAGTACAGTGCTCTGCACATAGTAAGCGCTCAATAAATACGATTGATGATGATTATGATAACTATTACTAAAGACAACAATTTAAAGAGCTACCAGTTAATTAAAATGCTTTGACAAAAGCTCTCTAATTATGATTCTTAATTGAACAATTTGCTGTAGTGAAGTAAAAAATGAATTTCTATTCAGGAAAGTCCAGAAACCATCACCAAAAATCTGATTCTTCCCTTGTATGGTACTCTGTGAAAGGTACTTGCATGTGGAATGCACATTGACAGTGAAGGAATTTGGCTAATATGCTTCTAATGAAAAGAAAATGTTAATGCTACCCTCTTCCCAATCAATTAGTGGTAATTATTCAGCACTTACCATGGGCAGAGTGCTGTGCTAATTGCTTGGGGAACTCAACAGAGTTGGTAGGTTGTGATCTAGTGTTGAATGCAAATCAAGCTAGACCTACAAGTAGTGTGGAAAATATATGGCCTCAGGACTTCACTGGACCAATTCCAAAACAGGCAGCCCTGAGAATTTTAAGGCAACATTATGGCCATTGTTAAACATGATAAAGGACTTACTTGTTCTTGATGTTGACTGAGTGGTCTCGAATGGACCAGTCTCTCTGGCAGTTTTCGGTCAAGACCTTGTCCGTTCTCCAAGCGAGGCTCCCTGGGCTTGTCAAACCAATCGGTTTCTTCACGACGTAGGTGATAGGCTTTGAAAACCAAGGAAATGTCATGTGTGCTGACCCAAACTACTACTAGAACTAAGAGAGGGCAACAGATGATAACCAGAGCAGACATGCACATTGTCTATTAACTAGCCATGCAGGTTGAATAAAATTATGGGTGAGGGAGATCAGAAGAGATTCAAATGACACAGGTACAATTGTGTCAAAGTACTCATGGAATAATCTAGCAAGTGTATTTTAGTACATAAAAATTCCAAACCAATGATCAGTACAGTTCTCTCTGGCAGTGGAACTAACGGGTTGCAATGAACTATGCATACATAGTAGGTAACTAAGGTCAATTACTGCACAGGTTTTGTTTACCTTCAGGTATCAAATATATCTTGAACATATTATTGTTTTCATTCATTCATTCAATCATATTTATTGAGTGCTTACTGTGTGCAGAGCACCGTACTAGGCACTTGGGAAGTACAAGTGGCAACATATAGAGATGGTCCCTGTCCAACAACGGGCTCACAGTCTAGAAGGGGGAGACAGACAACAAAACAAAACATATTAACAAAATAAAATAAATAGAATAGTAAATATGTACAAGTAAAATAAAGTAATAAATCTGTACAAACATATATGCAGGTGCTGTGGGGAGGGGAAGGAGGTAAGGTGGGGGGATGGGGAGGGGGAGAGGAAGGAGGGGGCTCAGTCTGGGAAGGACTCCTGGAGGAGGTGAGCTCTCAGTAGAGCTTTGAAGGGAGGAAGAGAGCTAGCTTGGCGGATGTGCAGAGGGAGGGCATTCCAGGCCAGGGGGAGGACGTGGGCCGGGGGTCGACGGCGGGACAGGCGAGAACGAGGCACAGTGAGGAGGTTAGCGGCAGAGGAGTGGAGGGTGCAGGCTGGGCTGTAGAAGGAAAGAAGGGAGGTGAGGTAGGAGAGGGCGAGGTGATAGAGAGCCTTGAAGCTGAGAGTGAGGAGTATTTGCCTGATGCGTAGGTTGACTGGTAGCCACTGGAAATTTTTGAGGAGGGGAGTAACATGCCCAGAGCGTTTCTGCACAAAGACAATCCGGGCAGCGGCGTGAAGTATAGACTGAAGTGGGGAGAGACAGGAAGATGGGTGATCAGAGAGGAGACTGATGCAGTAATCCAGTCGGGATAGGATGAGAGATTGAACCAGCAGGGCAGCGGTTTGGATGGAGAGGAAAGGGCAGATCATGGAGTTCGTGCGGAGGTGAGACTGGCAGGTTTTGGTGACAGATTGGATGTGAGGGGTGAACGAGAGAGCAGAGTCGAGGATGACACCAAGGTTATGGGCATGTGAGACGGGAAGGATGGTAGTGCTGTCTACAGTGATGGGAAAGTCAGCGAGAGGGCAGGGTTTGGGGAGGGAAGATAAGGAGTTCCATGTTGGACATATTGAGTTTTAGATGGTGGGCAGACATCCAGATGGAGATGTCTTGAAGGCAGGAGTAGACACGAGCCTGAAGGGAGGGTGAGAGAGCAGGGGCAGAGATGTAGATTTGGGTGTCATCAGCGGAGAGATGATAGTTGAAGCCATGGGAATGAATGAGTTCACCAAGGGAGTGAGTGTAGATAGAGAACAGAAGGAGACCAAGAACTGAACCATGAGGAATCCCTACAGTAAGGGGATGGGAGGGGGAGGGGGAGGAGGAGCCCGCAAAGGAGACTGAGAATGAGTGGCCGGAGAGATAAGAGGAGAACCAGGAGAGGACAGAGTCTGTGAAGCCAAGGTTGGGTAGCGTGTAAAGGAGAAGGGGGTGGGTGGTCCACAGTGTCGAAGGCAGCTGAGAGGTTGAGGAGGATTAGGATAGAGTAGGAGCCATTGGATTTGACAGGAGGTCACTGGTGACATTTGAGAGGGCAGTTTCGGTGGAATGTAGGGGACGGAAGCCAGATTGGAGAGGGTCGAGGAGAGAGTTGGCATTGAGGAATTCAAGGCAGTGGGTGTAGACGTCTCATTGAAGGAGTTTGGAAAGGAATGGTAGGAGGGAGATAGGGCGATAAATAGAAGGGGAGTAGTTTTAACTACTGAAATATTATTTCCCATTTCATAGATATATAGTCCTAAGTTTCAGGTGGTGAAACAGTGTTTTCTCCCTAACTGTTCCTACAGTCTATTCTATTCCACATGCAGAGGGGAGAATGACCCAATTCTCCTCTCCCCGTTTTTTTCTCCCAGATACAGGCTTGCAGAGATGAGTAACTGCCTAGGTAACCAAGTCAGAAGCACCAAAATTACGTTGCAATCATGGTTTTTTCCATCCCTGCCTGGAGGGGTTTTAACCTAAGGGCCATGACACCACTGTGATGCAAAAAGAATCACCAGTAGCAGTCACACGGTGCCTCTGCCCATTAGGCTCATTTCCAGTCGGTTCCCAGATGAAGCACATCTCATGTAGCCATAAGGATTTGCACGCGCGCGTGTGCACACACACACACACACACACACACACACACACACACACACACACACACACACACCAAACAGGAACACTGCAGGGAAACTGGGTGTCCTGTGTAGCATTTTTCACCACGTTCATAATAGCTGACTTTAAGTGGATCAAACACTTGGCCTCAACGTGGTAATATATTTTCATGAACACATAATTAGATTCAATTACAGTAGTCCCCTAAATGCATATGAAGTCACTTTTCCAAACTTCCAAATATGTGACAGAGAAATTGTAGCTCATCAGGTAAAAATAAGTTATTTTTCTCATTTTATCATCCCAAATATTACACAAAACAGAGAGGGACTTTAATTCTATATGAAAAAAATCAACTCTTTTTAAAGGGTCTCTCATTCAAAATCCAGTGAACAAATACACTGATAAATTGTGAGATAACTGCATTTTTACCTTGCAGTGTTGAGCTGTTGGTTAGGATACATATCGGGTATGTTTTGTCCAAAGAGTTGATTTGTTCAGGAAATCAGCAACCACCAAATGAATTCTCTCAAATGAGTACCTCTCTAGCTCTTAAAATACCCCTTCGTGATTATTTTGTATCGCCCCAAAGATGACGAACAGTTCTTTTAAATGACACAATGCAATGAAAAAAGAACTGAATAAGGGATATTGCCCCTGAAGACACTTTTGTTTTTTCTTCATGCATAATGTGCAGTGCAAGAAATCCTTCTGAAATTTCTCTATGACAAAGTAAAGCCATCTCTTCTCAATTGTTCCATGACCCTGGATGTTGGACATTTCATTTGCCTTCTCTCGTCACTTTAAAGTGAATAATGCCATCTTACTTAATACAGACAGAATGTAATCAACTGTAAATTGTTTTAGTGTATATGAAAGGAGCTTGATGAACAGTCCCATGAAATCCATCTCAAAAAAAGAAACAGAGCAAGTGAGCAGCAGAGAGCAGCTCTAAGTGCAACTGGGTGGAAATGGAAGATCCAGTTGTTGAGACACATGTTTAGTTATGTGGCTTAATTATTCTTGGTGCAATCTTTCTTGTGAAAAAATGGGTCACTAGGCCACTGAACAAGATCAGACTTGGAAATAGAATCAACTTTCTTGCTGAAAGCAAGTAAGAATTGATTTCGGATGAATTGCACCAACTGATGCCCGTATTGGGGAGGGAGAAATGGGACACTCCCGGGGCCCCACTATTCACCCTTCCCTTTTCATCACCAGTTTTTGCTGTGGTTGCCATGGCTGCTTCTCTGGGCTCCTTAACTGGAGGCTAGGCTGCAGATACAAACTGCACCCAAGCTAAGAAATGTGGTAGGATATGGGGGCTGAAATAAACTTCAAGAAAAATAAAAGAAAGTGAGGGAGTGAGGAAAGAGTCAGTAGCTATTCTCCTCTACTTGGGGGCAGTAGCCTTAATGATCAGTTTAAATCCAGTCATTCCCCCCTCCCAACAAAGGGGCAAGGCTGAAAGAAGCTGACTGACCAGGTTTCTGGGATTTATCCTGGTCCCATTGTGGGCATATGGGGTCCCACTGAGGGAGCTGCTTTGCCTTGTTGTGTGGAGGCCTCCAGTTCCACATGGAAACTCGAGGTGTAGGATGGGCCTTTTTTCTCTTTCATGGTCAGGATGCACTATGCCATTGCAAGGGTGGAAGGGTGAATTGACCAGAAAATATCCAAAAATATTAAAAGATGATAGACAACCCAAGGATGGATCTCAGAAGTTTACTTCTTACGAAATTCAAGAACATTAAAAGTTTGTTGCCTTTGGAAATAAAAAAAATAAAGAGAATCAGGAATCTGTGTAACTGTGTCGACCACAGAGACTTCAAATGGATCCTTCACAGTTGGTTTAGTATCTACATTTTGTTGCCCACATTTTTGGATCTCCACATTCTCAACAGAAGGCTTAAGGTTACTTATAAATGACTAATCCTTTTCATTGCATTTTCAAAATATGTTACAGGATAAAATCAAAGAGCACATTTGTTTATTCTTGCACTATCACTGTTGAGGGTCTGGGTCCTGAGGAAACAATTCAGGAGAATGATCCAGAATTTCTTCAGTTATACTGAACTTCCCAAATTTTAAGTAAAATTAACTCTTTGAGAAATAGTTAAAGGTTACTATTTCTCTTCAATCTGGGTCTTGAGTTGTGAGTTAAAACTTTTTTTTTAATTACACGCAGCATATTGTATTTTCAATAACATCTAGTAACATTGGTCCCTATTAAGGAAGAACTAGTGTTTCAAAGTACTGCAAGATTGAATCTATTGCACTATGATGTAATTTGTCAAACAAGATACCCTCACACTCACCTCATTTTCTGTGTTGATCGAACTTTTCCAGGAACAGCAATTTCCAACTGGTTTTAATCAGTTGGTTTTATGTATGTTGTAAGGGAGAGGGAGGGGAATTTTGTATGAATTTTATGGTTATCCATTTTTTAAAAGGTATTTTAAGGTATACAGATTCTTGGATGAAATAAAACATCTAAGTCTATACTATGTCTACTTTGGATCTTTCAGATATGCAAAACGAGCGGTATAAATGCATCAAGTGGGCAGAGAGCAAGAGGGTTTAGATTTCATTTTAAACAGGCTAATGAATTTCATAAGGAATATGAAATATTTCTGAAGACAAACATTAATAGCATAATAATGCCACTAGGAATGAAAAGAAAGGTATAAATTAACTAAACTCCACTTCATGACATGCACATTTTTCCCTGGAAATAAAGACTGCTATTTACAAACGACACAGCGCATGCACTTTTATTACATAATTCACATGAAGTAACAAAAAGACAATATAAAATAAAAAGAAAACAAACTTAAATTCTCCTAATGCTAATTCTCTCTCTTGACATGATCTTTAAGAAAAAATTTATTTTTTTAGTTTCAAATGTAAATCTTACAGCTCATTGTGAGCAGGGAATGTGTCTACTATATTGCCGTGCTGTACTTGCCCAAGCACTTAGTACAGTGCCCTGTGCACAGTAAGTGCTCAATAAATACCATTGATTGACATCCCTTTGTTGTCACGATCCATTCATGTTCTACAGTTAAGTTTTAAAATATTCAAAATTAAGTTTACGATTTTCTGTAACATTTCTTTAAAAAGAAAGAAACTGGTCATTACTATTTAGTATATTTATAAAAATATAAAATTATCTGACATTTATATAAGAGTTAAGGTGTTTCTTTTATCCAGGAAAATAAAGTGTAAACAAACATCCCTTCATTCTTTCCAAATAAAATTTGATTATTTGGTGATTATAGTCCAATTTTAAACACATGACTATCAATGAGTCCTTTTATCCTTCTCTAACATGACATTATTAATAATGTGATGGCAATCAGTAATAAGTAATGAAAAAACACCTTGAAGATTTAAAATACGATTCAATTACCCTATCAAGTATTTATCTAACCTTAAACTATCTCAAGGAAATGAGCACAAAAGCTTGGGAGCCAAATTCAGTTTCATATGCACCTTCAGCCACAAAGGGCTGGAATAACCAATATACAACACTAAAATGTAATCCAGAAAGATAATTATTGGGATGAATTATACTGATTCAATATAATTGAAAATTATAAAATATAAATTGAGATAAATAAAACTTTGGCAGAGTACTCTAATTTCAATGAGGAAAGATCCAATTGTAAATTGGTTGTATTTTATTTACATCTGACTGACAAATCCTTTAGAAAGGTTGACACCAGATAAAGAAATATGCAAACCAATTAACAAGAAACCAAAACACTAACCAAAGCCACAACCGAAAAGAAAAACATGCCACTAATTCCACACACAATCCAGAATTCTCCTTTACAAGAAAAAAATTAAAATACACAAAAGACACACAAAGAAAACAGGAAGAGTAAGTCTTTTCAGAGGGAAAAATCACACATGCACAGAAACGATGATTGGTGTTCTCATGGTAACGTAAGAGTTTGAGGCCTAGTTTACCTTCGCTGTCAGACATGGCATGTTGGAAGTCGTCCATGATGAAGGCAATATCCCGATCGTAGCCTCTTGTGCGTGACTCTTCTCTCATGTGCTGCTGCACTTCAGGCAGAGAATGGCTTGAGCCAAACTGGTCCCTGGTGTCCGCAGAGATGGGCGGCAGTGGGCCGGCTGCAGCCCTGGCCATCCCCATCGGCTGCCCGACGGGACTCAGAGGGCTTTCTTCTTCAGAGTTCTGGGCCACGATTGGGATTCTTCCTCTGCTTTGGCTGATGGGAAGGCTGGTTGGCTTAGCGCGCCCAGAAGGTGCCGCGTGGCTGAGGGAGACCTCGAGCGCCTCAGCCTCTTGGGCCTTCAGTCTTAAAGAAGAACTGGACAGATCTCTCTTGAGTGACAGATCGAGCCCATAGACGGAGGAAGGTCTGGATGAAGGCCTGGATCTGCTGCCACTGGCGTACGGTTTGTCTGCCTCTTCCTGCAACGCGGCCCGCATTGTTGTTCCTAAGGTGCCCAGGCCCGCTCCGAACTTTTGTTGCTCTGAGATGTTTTTCCTGAGGCCAAAAGTGATGTCATCCTGAAGAAGCCTCGCCCTAGAGGAGAGGCTTCCGATGGATGATGTACTGGAAGTCATATAGCTCGAGTAATCCGGCTCCAGGTCTCGGCTCTCTTGTATGGGTGAAAATTTGGATATTTTGGGGTCCATTAGCGACTTCTTGTGCTTCGCCTGCTTCTGATACAGGATTGCGGCTGGGAGTTGCTTGGCAGCTTGCTTTTCCAGAGTCAGCCTACCTATACTATACTTTTCAGATTTGGGGAAATGTCTATAGCTGGTATCTGCGTGGTAGTACTGCGAGATGCCGGCAAGGTGGTCCAAGCTCTCCGCTCCCCTGCGGAATTCCTGCTTGATCTGATGCTTGAGCAGCTTCAACTCGTACGGGTCCTCCATTGGGTCTTCTTCAGCCTTCACGTATGTGTGGAGTCTGGAAGAAGTTGGCAGGGGTGCTAGGAAGTCCGACACTTCTTGGGTCCTCCGTGCCTCCGTGCTTCTAAGGAGGCGATCCGTTTTGGTCAGATCCTTGTCATGGAGGCTGAATGCAGTACTCAGAGCTGCAGTTCCCTTTGTGAGTTCCCCGATATCATCTATCAGGACATAATTCCGTGGCGTATGGTGTTCTATGTCGGCATAAAAAGAGTCGGCAGATATGCTCGAGATCGGGCTGCTCGCCATGCTACCTCGCTCCTCCAGGCCAATTCTCAAGTCCAAGCTATTGTACTTACTGCCCAGGTGGGAGACGGCATAAGTATTATCCGTTGACACTGGAGCTATCATGAGGGGCTGATTGTGAATCACCTCGTAGTTGGATGTTATCTTGGGTTCCAAGTACAGTGTGGTTTGCCTGGGCTTTTGCTGTATCACCATCATCTGGGAGGGCAGTTGGTAGGATGGTTGAGGGGCCGGAGGGGGCTGAGTCTGTGGCGTGAAAGACATGGTGGCCACAGTTTGGAAGGTCGATTGGGTCTGATAGGGTGAAACTGGCTGGTGGTACAACGGCTGCTGTTGGTAATGAGGGGGTTGTGGGTATTGAGTTGGAGCTTGGGTAGGGAGGGCAGGGGAGGAGAACTGGTATTGGGTGTATGGACTGGTAGGAGGGACCAGCTGAGGTTCTGGCTGGGTTTGCGGTGGAATAAACTGGTTAAATTCAGCTTGTGGTGCAGTTCTTGGCCTTTCCAAGCCATGTTGACTTTCTATTCTCGTTGGCCTGGTATTACTCACTTCACTGTCTGACATGTAGTCCCGCTCCTCGGCTACTCCCTGGAGGTAGGCTCGCTCACGCTTTTCCCTTTCCTTTAGCAAAGCTTCTTTCCTCCTGTTGATTCCCATTTCCAGGTACCTCAGCTTGGCGTCAATCTCCTTCTCTTCCTCATCAAGTTCAGCCTGTTTCTTGCGCAGCTTCGCAGACTCTCTCTCCACCAGATCTAATTCTCGGTCGATATCCTGGAGGATTTTGGCCCGAGCCATGGTGGTGGTCCGACAGATTCTTCTCCGGGAAGCGGATCCCATAGTGCTGTATGCTGACTGTGTCCCAGGTGAAGTTTCTTCTGGAGGCGGATTAGGCAGAGTCCTCTTAACCTTCTTCTGAGTGCCTGATGGTGTCATAGTCTGAGAACCTTTGGTCTACAATAGCGGAAAGAAGGCAAAATGTTATTGAGGGAAATCAGTGACCAAATGAAAACGAGAATTCCTAATCATAGCTAAATAACTTCCATACCTTTCTTTCATCCCTTCACAAGCAAGAATGAACGTCATGTTTTTGATCTTACTCATATTTTGAATTCATAGACCTCTCAAAGCCAAAATGTTCCTTTCCCGTTTACTTATTTTATATTTATGGTTGCCTGTGTTATCAAAGGAAAATAATGATCATTTGATTTTGCTTCGATTCCATTAACTTGGAGGCTCATGGCTTTTTAAAAATTTTTTCAGATTAAAAAAAGTTATGCCTTTTGAATAGTAATGTAGTTCGTATTATTCTGGATGCCAACTAGTCTTCTGTGCAGTCATTTCAAATGAGAATTATTTTCATTAAAAAGCCATTTCATGATGCTAGTATTATATCATGTTTATAATGTCCATTACATTTCTCATAAGACACTGTTGCTACTGCTCTGGTAACTCCATGTTATGTAGAATCTGGCTTGACAAAGGGGATGTCAGACCAATTACTTTTCAACTTTTTCAGCTTCTATCATCATTCCTCCATGCAGGGGACTATTTTACAACTTCATTTAATTGATTTCCAACTGATTCCCTCTGATTTTCTCTTTAAACGAAACACATGTATCATACCCTCCCTCTATCTCCTTTATTTCCCTCCCTCTCCGTCTCTCCCTCTGTCCCTTCTTTCTGGAAACTGCTCAGAAGAGCAGAGCTATTAAGACAGTTAGGAGGAAGGCAAAATTAGGATTTGAAAAACTCCACCTGGCCATTCTTCCCAACAAATTCTCATTTCTTACCCTCTTTTCCCTTTTTCTCCCTTTTTGCCTTCCCTCCATCCTCAGCCTCAATCTCCTATAGTCTTTGATAATCTTATGAATTAATCATTCGTTATATAGTCTATTGAATAATAATAACAACTGAGCACTTCTATGTGTTACTCGCTGGGATAGATCTAAGATAATCAGATTGGACACAGTTCTTTTCTCACATGGACATGACAGTCTTTTAGGGAGGGAGAGCAGGGACTTAATCCCCATCTCTCAGATGAGGAAACTGAGACACGCAGAAGTTAAGTGATGTATGTCCAAGGTCACACAAGATGGAGGATGTAGTCCTGGGACTAGAACCCAGGCCTTCTGACTTCCAGTCCCCAGTTCTTACCACTAAGCAACACTGCCTTTCTTTATTTCTTCTTCTTATTATTCTTATTATTTATTATTATTTACCTTTATTTCTTATTATTTATTATTTCTGTTGTCTATGGCTGTGAAAAACACCAAGTGGATAGCTGGCAATTGGGAATATGGCACATGGAAATGGAAAAACATCAGGTAACAATGATCGGATAACAGGATAACTGATCACAATGGCAAGTCTATGATTTCAGTTCTTTGACTATGAAAAGCTCCATACAAGTAAGACTATCATCAGCATCCTTCTTATTAGAAGGACCTTTCAGTATCCAGTAGTGGCACATATATTCACTAATGGCTGTCAACAAATTGCTCCTACCATGGGGATTAATCACAATTTAACAATTTAAAGGAGATTTACTTTAATTGCTTGATTACCCCAGATCCAAGAGGGAGAAAAGATGGAAGCAAAAGTGGAAAGAGTAATTAACAATAACAGAAACAGGAGCTTTTCTAAGGCTAGTGACTCAGACAGAACACAAATTCTATCCAATTGAAATCCTGTAGTCAAAAGAAATTTGGAATTTCCCCTCTACCATCTCCACGTTT
The DNA here is from genome assembly GCF_015852505.1 of Tachyglossus aculeatus. Lineage (NCBI taxonomy): Eukaryota > Metazoa > Chordata > Mammalia > Monotremata > Tachyglossidae > Tachyglossus > Tachyglossus aculeatus. Next base: position 7,684,767 of record NW_024044828.1, read on the forward strand.
TTCCTTAATGCATCTCTTGTCTCTCCTTTTTTTTTTTTTGGCAAGTTACTTTCTCTGGGGGTTGAGCAGTCAGGTGGAAAGCTACTTTCTGCCTCACCAAATAGCTGCATTGAAAGTGCTAACCTGAGTGAATCACATAATTTCTTTGTTCTCTGGGAAGCCCCAAAGAGATTAATTTCTTTTAGCAAATAAACATGAATAAAGTTTTAGCTCAGAACTCTCCAAAATGAGTACTTTGTTTCTCACATTTTTTATTTTGCACTCATCACAACCAAACAAGCAGAGACATTTCTCCTACAACATATTCGGTGTGTTTCTGCAAACTCCCCAACTTTGCCAAAACCATACTGCTTCAAGTAGTGTTTCCCTGATATCTCTAAGTAGTCATCAGCATCTTATGAGAACCAATTTGCAACGTTCAGAAATCAGTATTAAACTGATTTTAAGGGCCTAGTGGAAAGATCATAGTCGTGGGACTTAGAGGACTTGAGTTCTAATCCTGCCTCTGTCAATTGCTTGCTATATACCTTGGGCAAGTCATTTAACTTCTCTGGGCCTCAGTTTCCTCATCTGTAAAGTGTGATTAAATGCTTCCCATTAGACTGTGAGCCCCACATAGGACAGGGACTGTGTCCAACCTGATTACCTTGTACCTATCCCAGCACTTAGTACAGTGCTGGGCACATAGTAAGCATTTAATAAGCACCACAATGTTTCTACCAATTCTGTTATCCTGTACTCTCTCAAGTGCTCAGTACAGTGCTTTGCACACAGTAAGTGCTCGCTAACTATGAATGACTGAATAAATCACGATTGATTCTCTTTGTAATGTTAGAGACACTGATAATATGGCTGCCTTATAATCCTATTATTTTGACAAAACTTCATCTTGTTATAAGTATTCAACAGTTCGAAAAGCTTTATGTATAGAGAGAGCAATTTTAATCCAGGATAGGACTTTATGAAAAAAAGCAAAAGGATATTACATAATTATGGATATATTATTACTTGGATAAGCATACATTGTCAATCATGAGGATGACTGCCAAGATAGGCAAGGTTGCACTGTTTCCTTAACCTACTTGCCACTGTCAGAAGCAGAACCCTAAAAAGACTGAAAGAAAACCTTTGGCCTGGTGTAGTAAAGCATTAATTTTTTGGTAACTATTTACACACAGTGATCATTTTTAAAACTGAAAATATGTGATGAATACACATAAGAAGGAAATTGAATGATACCCGGATAAGGTCAAATAAGTTCCCAGGTAAATCCTGATTGGTCATAATTACCCAATGTGAATCACTATTAAGCCAAAGAAATAGAATTAGAATGGAGAAGCAGTGTGGCTCAATGGAAAGAGCATGGGCTTGGGAGTCAGAGGTCATGTGTTCAAATCCCAGTTCTGCCAATTGTCAGTTGTGTGACTTTGGGCAAGTCACTTAACTTCTCTGGGCCTCAGTTACCTCATCTGTAAAATGGGGATTAAGATTGTGAGCTCCACGTGGGACAACCTGATCACGTTGTATCCTCCCCAGCGCTTAGAACAGTGCTTTGCACATAGTAAGTACTTAACAAAATGCCATCATTATTATTATTAATTAGAACATGTCACCCAAAGTGTTCTACAAGAAAGGAAAGCAGAGCTTGCAGCAATTCCTGGCAGTTCCTTCCAGCCATATTTTATCAGTGGCAGCTCAAATAAAGATATTTGAATAATCAATGAACAAACAAATAAGGGGATTTGAAATTGTTAGTCCTATGCATCTTGGCTTCAGGATTTAAAATAATTAACTTGTGACTATATAGCTGATGAGGAAATGAAAATTGATTTTTAGTTAATTATGTATTATGCTGCTACAATCTATCCAATAGTTAAATCTTCATTCCATATGAAACATAGCCTGTCAAGAGATGGGGGATTTAGGTTGACCTTTACAAACCAGATTTCCCTTTACCTCAATAGCTATTAATCTATTTTAGAGCCATAACCTTAACTGACAAGATATGATATATTTCGCCTTTCCTGGCTAAGGTCTGTGCAAAGTGCGATAGGTAGCTAAACCCCATCCACAGTTTATAACATTTATGATTTATTCATAATAACAGTGACATAAGTGCACAGATAATAGAATGGAGAAAGACTCAGAATCTTACAAGTGATCTATATTTGCATAAATAGCTCACTTATCATTTTAGTGTTTCTAATGTACCAAATCCATCAAAACCTTCCTCTGAGGAACTTAAGAAATGACTTTCTGAACCAGACCAATACTCCAACCAACCCAATATTCTGTCTCTCCCAGTGGGAACCAGATGCATGGGCCTAGAGAGGCTGTCCACTTTTGACATACATTTTATAGCTAGGAATGCACCATTCAATGAAGCTAGCTTTTCCCATGGATGCTCTTCCATGAATTTATCAAAATTAATAGTTGAGCCTATTGATATTTTGTTCTGCTCAAGTTCCTGCGATAACAAACTCCACATATCTGTCATTCCCATGTGAAAAAATCAAAGATCTTTGGTGATTCCTTATCCAAAATGTCTGGGATTTGGTGAACAACAATACCACATTTATTTTGCCCACAACCTCCATAATTTATAAAATTTAATGGCCTCCTCTCTGCTTTTGTCTTTTCCAATGGTAATCATTTTTACCTCAGAAAAACAATGTCAAAACAGTCCAAATCTGAACCTAAATTGTGTATTTGTGTGTGCATGTGCATGGAATTTCACAGTTGGTTATTGATTTGATTTGGAGGATTCCTATCTTGAGAGAGCTCCACTTCTGATAGCCTCCCTGTTGTGCTGGTGCCCCCAGACTGAATGCTGGCTAAATCCCCCATTTCTTGCTTCCTCGAAGTTCTGACTTGGAGTGTTTTGTGAACCAGGTGGCTTAAAGATGCTTCATTGGTCCGCAGTCTAGGCAGTGTATTATGCCTGCCTATGTCTCCCCACTTCAATCCATACTTCACGCTGCTGCCCGGATCGTCTTTGTCCAGAAATGCTCTGGGCATGTTACTCCCCTCCTCAAAAATCTCCAGTGGCTACCAATCAACCTACACATCAGGCAAAAACTCCTCACCCTCGGCTTCAAGGCTGTCCATCACCTCGCCTCCTCCTACCTCTCCTCTTCTCTCCTACTACAGCCCAGCCTGCACCCTCCGCTCCTCTGCCGCTAATCTCCTCACTACGCCTCATTCTCACCTGTCCCGCCATCGACCCCCGGCCCATGTCATCCCCCTGGCCTGGAATGCCCTCCTTCTGCACATCCGCCAAGCTAGCTCTCTTCCTCCCTTCAAAGCCCAACTGAGAGCTCACCTCCTCCAGGAGGTCTTCCCAGACTAAGTCCCATCCTTCCTCTCCCCCTCCTCCCCATCCCCATCCCCCCACCTTACCTCCTTCCCCTCCCCACAGCACCTGTATATATGCACATATGTTTGTATGTATTTATTACTCTATTTATTAATTTTATTTGTACATATTCATTCTATTTATTTTATTTTGTTAATACGTTTTGTTTTGTTCTCTGTCTCCCCCTTCTAGACTGTGAGCCCACTGTTGGGTAGGGACCGTCTCCATATGTTGCCAACTTGTACTTCCCAAGCGCTTAATACAGTGCTCTGCACACAGTAAGTGCTCAATAAATACGATTCAATGAATGAATGAATGAATACCACAATGAAATGATTGTATCAGCCTCCTCACTGGTCTCCCAACCTCCAGCCTCTCCCCAATTTAAGTCTATACCACAATAACAAATACATAATTAAACAAATATCACAATTATTATACTGCTGTCCAGATCCTTGTCCTGAAATGTTCCTTGGCATACATCACCTCACACCTCAAAAAAACTTCCAATAGCTACCCATTTTCCTCTGCATCACACCAAAACACCTTATTATTGGCTTCCATGCTGTTTCTCCAGCTTGCACTCTTTTTCAAGTTAATCACACTTACTCAGAAACCAACCTAAGTGAGGAGTGTGTTCTCTTCCTTATGAAGGTCCAGAAAACATGTGGGACCTCTCTGCTCCATGACTGCTACAACCATCATAGAACCCCAGTTCCTTTCTCCATTTCCACCCCTCAAGAGCGGGATCACATTCAAGAAGCCAGAGAAAGTGGGACTGACAACTAGTTCTATTTCATCATCTGACTCATGGCAACACCACAACAGCTCCAGAATCCAGAGCAGGGCCTATTTCCTGGGAGTCACCTTTATCTTGCATAACTCACTGCTAGTAGAGCAGCCTAGGAAGCTCCAAGCAAAAAACTATCTGGGAGCTCTGTGACCAGGTCATTACCAAGGATATATTAGAAGCAGAATATCAGTCAAACAATCAATCAAATGTATTGAGGGCTTACTGTGGGCAGTGCCAGAAGAGTACAATATGATATGATATGATACGATAAACACATTCCCTGCCCACAATGAGCTACAACATGACCTTCTATAGCTCCCAGACTTTGAGACATACAACCTTAATAATGCCATCTTGGAAACAGGCCACACGCAGAGAGACCACAAGTTACTCCACTAGACTTTAAGCTCCTTTTCACAAAAAAGGCATTTGTTAAATATGTGTATATATAAATGAATTATTATAAATTATTCATTTATTCATATTAATGTTGTCTCCATGTTTACACTGTGAGCTTCTTATGGGCAAGGAACATGTCCACTAAATCTGTTGTACTCTTCCAAGAGCTTAGTACAGTGCTCTGCACATAGTAAAACTCAATAAATACCACTGACTGATTGGCTGATTGTTAAATGATTGCTATGTACTATGTACTATTAGTACAGTGCTTGGCACTGTACTAAGAGCTGAAGTAGATGCAAGCTAATCAGGTTGGGCACAGTCCATGTTCCACATGGAGTTCACAGTCTTAGCCATTTTACAGATGAGGAAATTGAGGCACAGAGAATTAAGTAACTTGACCAAGGTCACGCAGCAGACAAGTGATGGAGTCAGGACTAGAACTCAAGTCCTCAGACTCCCAGACTCTTGCTCTTTCCACTAACCCACACTGCCTCTCCTTGAGATCAGGAATCATGTCTATGGTACTGTACCTTCCCACTTGCTTAGTAACAGTGCTCTCCACTTCAGCACATTCTCAATACATCCAATTGATAGACTGACTGCTAGGAGAGTCAAAGGAGGTGACACACATCTTCACCCCTGTTGCCCACCATGGTGTTCTATGTGAGCTGACTAGCCATGTTATAGCTGCTGCCTTGAAAAGCGAAATACATGAACTATATTGGGGCTCCCTGGGTAATTTTTCCATATCCCAATTTCTATTGTCTTCTTATCCTGTTCTAGGGAGAGGAAGAGTCCCAGGAAAGGGAGATGTTCTAGGGAGAAGAGTAGGTGGGAGAGAGTGAGGGACAAAAAAGAAGAAAAAAAAGTGGAAAGTGGATGCAAAGAGGGGGAGAGAGAAGGTGAATAGAAGTCATCAGCAGAGGTGAATGTGGACTAAGGTAGATGAACAGAAAGGCAGACCAGTAGAAAGAGGAGGCAGACAACTTGATCAACAGAAGAATTAAAGGACCTTTGAAAAAAACAAGAAAAGTGGCAGGAATAGATGAGAAGAAGGACAAGGAGAGAGCTCCAGAAAAGGAGAGAAGGGAAGGGGCAGAAATAGAAAGGTAGACAATGCACATATATCCCCTTCAGTTCTCTTGACTATAAGCTTGGGAATGTATCTGTTAATTCTGCTCTTCTGTACTGTACTCTACCAAGCACTTAGTACAGTGTTCTGAATATAGTGAATGTTCAGTAAGTATCACGGATTGAGCAGAAGGTCCATGGATACAGACTGATGTGGCACACTTTCTTGATTGCAAACTTATTGAATATCATTTCAGCAAAATACTTTAATGCGAACAAGCAGAAATACAATGTTGTTCATTATTTTTGTTTCAGATTCATGCAAATTGAAGTTTTATATTAAATTTAAATACAAAGAGTTCCATACTTAAATGTGACCATATGCCTCACCATATGTGAATTAATAGGAAATAAACTGCAGATATAGCTTTCAAAAACCAGTTGTTTCAGCATTGCAAAATCATGGAGACTTTTAATCCTTATGTTTTCAAGATGGATTCACAGCCTCAATTAACAATTACAGATTGGTGGCAACAACATTTGCTCCACGTTGATACTGAAATTCCTCTGATGTATTCTAGCATTTGGGCCAATTTGCCTTATGTAATTACTTATGATGCATTCCCAATTATTTATATGTACTGTAAACTGCCTAGCAGGGCCTGGCTACTTCAAAATATGAATATGAGCTGTATGAAGACTGGAGCGTCAATATGTTGGGCTGTCATGTACAAACTACATGACAAAATATTTTACTGTAAGCAAAACAAGGAACCTGAAATTCCCCTGGTTCACTGTGGCTTTAGAAATCAAAGCCCTACTGAGAGCTCACCTCCTCCAGGAAGGCTTCCCAGACTGAGCCCCCTCCTTCCCCTCCCCCCACCCTGTCTCCTTCCCCTCCCCCTCCCCATCCCCCCACCCTACCTCCTTCCCCTCCTCAAAGCACCTGTATATATGTCTGCACAGATTTATTATTCTATTTATTTTACTTGTTCATATTTACTATTCTATTTTATTTTGTTAATATGTTTTGTTTTGTTGTCTGTCTCCCCGTTTTAGACTGTAAGCCCGCTGTTGGGTAGGGACCGTCTCTATATGTTGACAACTTGTACTTCCCAAGTGCTTAGTACAGTGTTCTGCACACAGTAAGCGCTCAATAAATACAATTGAATGAATGAATGAATCTTTGTGTCGCTATAATAAATTCAAATGAACACATATCCAATCTCTAGAGTGTGTAGATAACTCACACTCTATTGGCATGTGCCAGACTTTTAGAGAATTCTCAGCCCCAAAGTTCATTTCCCTCAGTCTCTCCTCGATGAAATGATTAAGGGCTTCAAGAAGAGTCAGGGACTAATTTTCCTCAACTTCCTCTTTCTAATGTACCTGCCTGCTTAACACTGCTTCCCTGCAGACTCTAGACTCTGCCTAGAACAATACTCACCAGGTAAGCTGAGGCAGCATTACCTCAGTTCATTATACTAGCTGCAGATCCATGAAGGTATGGCACCTTATACAGACTATACACAGCAAATTTGTGCATTTCCAAGACGTTACTCTCACCTAGTGATTGGGTGAGCCTTCCCTCACCCTGCCCTCTATCCTGTCCATCCAGCCTTTCTTACTAATATTTAAAACATTCCTCACACTCACTTTCCACTACACTAACACTTGAAAAGTGTTTTATCCAATTTCCCAGCAGCTCTTCTGCTCCCCCTTATGCTACTAAACCTACCACCACTGTGTGATCCCCACAGTTCTCTCCTCCCCCAGCTCACTCTGATTTTTTGTTTATTTTTTTAGGCTTATTTCATCACTGCCTCTGGCTTCTTCCAAGGATTGCAGGCCAAGTTTCCAGGACCTCCAAAGTTGTGAGGACCAGACTATTCATTCATTCATTCCTATTTATTGAGTGCTTACTGTGTGCACAGCACTGTACTAAGTGCTTGGGAGAGTACAATATACAGACACATAAACAGACACATTCCTTACCCAACTAGGCCATGATAGACAGGATTGGGAGAAGACACATGTGGTTCCCCTCCTAAGCCTGTTCCCCCATACTGTTATTATTATTATTTCTAATAATAATAATAATAATTCTGGTATTTGCTAAGCACTTACTATGTACCAAGCACTGTACAAATCACTGGGTTAAATACAATATAACCAGGTCAGATACAGTCCCTGTCCCTTATGGGGCTCACAGTCTAAGAGGGAGGGAGAATGGATACTGACTCTCCATTCTACAAATGAGGAAACTGAGATGCAGAGAAGTTAAGTGACTTTAACTTGTAACCCTCCAGCACTTAGAACAGTGCTTGGCACAAAGTAAGCGCTTAACAAATACCATCCTTATTATTTTCAAGGTGACACAGCAGGCAAGAGGCAGAGTCAGGACGTGCAGGTCCTCAGACTCTCAGGCCTGTGCTCTTCCCACTAAGCCACTCTGGTTCTTTCTAGTTCTTGTGATTTTCATAGCTCTCAGATTAGGCACAACAAGCCAGGGAAGGCAGAACAAGTCAAAAATATAAACATAGGGATGGGCTGGGGTTCAGAGGACCACAGGAATGAGAAGGGTTGATTTGGAGGCAGCTGAGTGTTGGAGACCATATGGGAACTGTGAGAAAGAGGGAAATATAATTGTGAGAGCTGCAGTGAGGAGGAAAAATTTAAAGAATAGCCAGAAGGCTGGGTCACATGTAGTAGGAGAGAATGCAGAATCAGGAGGTGACGTGAGAGGCAGGTTTTTCCCACCCCAGCCAGTGCTAAAAGCCATTTAGTGGCTTCAAGAAAGTGAGTGCAGAGATGAGAACAGGAGGGAGTTTCAAAGGAATGAGGATAAAAATTAGTGAAAGCTTCATTTCTCGCTTGCTCTCACTTCTCCACCTTACTGTCTACTTTCTTCTCGTGTTGAAGAATCAAACCCACTCATCGTCAATCTAGGGCTGATCAGGAATTTTATGGGCCAAATGATCAGTTCTAATCCAAAAAAGTTTTAAAAAGCACACAGATAATTAATCCTAAATGGTTAATGAAAACCTATGTCCAAGTGGAAGACTGTAAGTTCCTTCAATGAAGAAATCATGTCTCCTACAACTTTTGTAGTTTTCTCTCCCAAGGGCCTCCTGATATAGTGTTCTGCACAAAGTAAGTACTCAATAAATACCACCGATGGAGATTTAAAACCCAGGCTAACCAGATACCTCTACTGAAAGTCATGCATGTTAAATTAAGAAAATGGATAGGTGGGTCCCATTCATATCATTCCTAATACCCATTTCTTTAATTTTCAGAAAGTTGCATGTCTGACTGGCATTATAACGTAAGATCAAGAAACACAAGGGATAATGGCTGTGCCATTTCCATACAGAACTTCTCATCAGTAACAAATGCAATTTCAACTAAATAGAAAATAAATTTATGGTCATGTTCTACTTAAAGCCACAGTGGAGTATTAAAATCTGGAATGCTGTGAAATTTGATCTTCAGAATATTAGATCAGGGGTTTTTTGAAAACTATTTCTGCAATTCACTGTCCAAAGCTGGGCTAAGTAAAATAAGGAGAGGAAGAGTTGGAAGGCATCCTCCATTTCATGGAGGTGGTGTATAATCAAATTTTTCAGGATGAATAACCAAGCAATCACATGACTTGAGGCCTCTTTGCTTCACTGATCATTTCCTAAATGAAGTCCAACACATATTTTTCCTTAATGAGCCTAATTCAAGGGAGTTATTTTTTCACCATTTAGATTAAAAATGAGGGAGTAGAGAGAGGAAACACATATTCTATTTATGATGATGGTCCCTTTGGAGCATGAAATGCCTTCCTATTTGTGTCTCAGGATGAAATGCTTGATCTCAGAAGGCAGAATGTTTTCCTGGAGAACATATCTTCTCCTAGGGATACTTGGGTAGCAATTTCTTCTGATAGGAAAAACAGAATACTTTATTTACCTTACTCTAGAGCTCAATACCACATATCTCGACAGACAAGACAACATAAAATGAACACCTTAAGAGCACTGACTTTCCATTTGGTGACTAACACCAATCTTCAAAAACCTCCAGATGTAAACTTTGAAGTGATTGAAGAAATACATCACATGGCTAATTATTAACCATCCCTCAATTGCTGATTTTCCATTACCATTCACTAGAATTATAAAATTCAAAAAACTGCACCACAGAAAAATATGACTTGGTTGAGACAGCCTAAGATGGTTCTTTCAATTCTCACTATCTAATTGTAGGAAATAAGCCTACATTGTTCAATGATACTTTGAATTTATAAGAGCCCATTGATTTTTCCAAAGCATTCACTCATTCTGTCCTCTTGGCAGTCCTGTGGGATTGAGAGAGGCAGGTAGCACTTTACACATGTGGAAACTGAAGCTATTCAGAAGGCCAGGTAAGGGCCAAGACTATAAGCCAAATCGCCCGATTCTTTGCCCTGTTCTCTTTCCATGTTTGTGTCCAGACTCTATCACACTCAGAAAATGCAAAATGAATAAGCATGTACTAGTGTAAAAGGGAAAATTCATACTGTGATCTATTCTTTTATAAAACAGAACCATAAAGCTTCCTCTGCAATTAGTGTTAATTAGTGCTTTGGAAGCAGTCGCTCCAGGGAGGTCAACAAATCAATTAACCAAGTAATGAAATTATCCTCTGCCTGGAGTAGTAGAGCTGGCACTGGGGTAATTTGGGAGGTGGGTCCAAAACACTGTCTTTACCACCCACCAAAACCTCCCTCTCCTAACTCAATTCAGTCCTGTACCGAGGGGATCGCTAATCTGGTTTTGACTGGAAAACTATCCCCTTTCAAAAACCATCCATGTCTCACTTATCAGAAATCTGGAGCTCCAGTTCATCTTGTCTTCCACATTTTATAGTTACATAGATTCACAGGGCTAGAAGATGATACGATTGATACGATACGATATGATATGATACGATATGATATGATAGAAATACGATTGATGATAGAAGGAACACTGAAGGGAAGAGTTATCCAGTAGTATAGTGTCCTTGCAGATACACCAGACTACAGCTAAACTACCTCAGACGGATAGTGATTTAGAGTAGCCTAACAATGTCTATCCCAAAATATTCTGCACCTCCCTTCCCTTCCCCTTTCAACAACAACAAAAAATGAGCTAATTATACCTGTATCTCCCTCTCTCACTGAACGGCTTGTGTGAAATTATTCTAGAAGTGTTTAGTTTCTCAATTGTCTCTCCTAACACCGCTGACATTTGGGGAGCCTCCAGGTCTTGAGGCCTTTTCATATTTAACCAATAAGAGATCTGGGATTCAGCTATGATGGGAAGGTCTCAGAACCAAGTCCATTCAACATATTCAAGGACAGAAAGTCAAACAGTGCTAGGAAAACCAAGATGTTAACTACTGACTGAAAAAGAACTGATTTTCAATGGAGAGAGAAAATTTTAAAGACACAGATATTCCATAAACAGCAAGCAAATCCAAAAGACTGAAGACCACCCTGTTTAATTTCATGATCCAATTTCATGAAATTCAATTTTGTGATCCAAATATATTTTTTACTAATTAGGAGAGAGTAAAATAACAAAATGTGACAAAAATCACACTTGCAGTGTAGGTCATTAAAATCACATTCACTCTTTGCAAGAGATTTTTAAAGCCTGTCTTTTCCAGAAGAATCAAAAGATAGAAATACAAAGTCCCAATTTAGGAGCAAAGATTATTCTTGGAAGTGTACATATCAGAGTTCCAAAAATCTCAAATATATCCAATCAGCAAAGCAAAAAATATGCTTGTGAAGGGAACAACTCATATTATGGCTGCTTTTTATTGGGACGTACACTTCAGAGAAGCTAAAATACAAAAATACTTTCATGAAGGGCATTACAAGTCATTGAATAGACTGAGTGAATCAGATGGCCATGTCTGCCCAGGACATGTCTTTTCATTGGCAATTTCTGTAGAATGGTTTGTTTGGCATGCAACCTGATTCATTCATTCATTCAATCGTATTTATTGAGTGCTTACTGTGTGCAGAGCACTGTACTAAGCGCTTGGGAAGTACAAGTTGGCAACACATAGAGACGGTCCCTACCCAAAAACAGGCTCACAGTCTAGAAGGGAGAGACAGACAACAAAACAAAACATGTGGACAGGTGTCAAGTTGTCAGAACAAACAGAATTAAAGCTAGATACACATCATTAACAAGATGAATAAAATAGTAAATATGTACAAGTAAAACAGAGTAATAAATCTGTACAAACATATATACAGGTGCTGTGGGGAGGGGAAGGAGGTAGGGCGGGGGGATGGGGGAGGAGAGGAAAAAGGGGGCTTAGTCTGGGAAGGCCTCTTGGAGGAGGTGAGCTCTAGTAACAATAATAATAATAACATTTATTAAGTGCTTACTATGTGCAAAGCACTGTTCTAAGCGCTGGGGAGGATACAAAGTGATCAGGTTGTCCCACGGGGGGCTCACAGTCTTAATCCCCATTTTCCAGCTGAGGTGACTGAGGCCCAGAGAAGTGAAGTGACTTGCCCAAAGTCACACAGCTGACAATTGGCGGAACTGGGATCTGAACCCATGACCTTTGACTCCCAAGCCTGGGCTCTTTCCACTGAGCCACACTGCCTCTCACCTCCAACACCTTTAACGACTTGATCCCGCTCTCTTATTCCTTCTCTCTTTCTCTGTACCTACATGAGTCCTTGGGAACTTCAATATTCATTCATTCATTCAATTGTATTTACTGAGCACTTACTGTGTGCAGAGCACTGTACTAAGCACTTGGGAAGTAAAAGTTGGTGACATATAGAGACAGTCCCTACCCAACAGCGGGCTCACAGTCTAGAAGGGGGAGACAGACAACAAAAAAAAAACATATTAACAAAATAAATAGAATAAATATGTACAAATAAAATAGAGTAATAAATACGTACAAACATATATACATATATACAGGTTCCACAGTCTTAATCCCCATTTTCCAGATGAAGTGACTGAGGCTCAGAAAAGTGAAGTGACTTGCCCAAAGCCACACAGCTGACAATTCACGGAGCTGGGATCTGAACCCACGACCTCTGACTCCCAAGCCCAGGCTTTTTCCACTGAGCCACGCCGCTTAGGGCCTAATGCTTGTTGTCCCCCGAATTTCTCAAGGATTTGCACTATACTCTCCCAAGGGCTTAGTACAATGCTCTGCACACAGTAAATGTTCAATAAATATTGTCAATTTATTGCACCATTCATCTCAGAGCTGTGCTTCTGGAATGAGGCATGGCCACATTGGGCCTGCTCCAGCTACGTGAAATCAATATGTATTCCTGGCTTTGATTCAACCTTCTCTCATCCTCAGCCTGGACTTCTGACATCTCTGCTCACCTGGGTGGCAAAGTGGGTGCCAAACACTAGGTTGCTGATGGAGTAGGTGTGAAAGTTAGGGTAGGAGAATGGAAGTGGTGGAGAGGGGTATGGTAGGGTACCCAGTCCCTCTGAGACAGCCTCCCCCAATTCCAAGATAATCAAGGGACATGTGACAGGAGGCATTCCAGCTCCCACAATACCTTGATTTGCACAACACCAAGGAGGTGCATGCACAGGTTTGGTGGGGAGGGAGGGGAAGGCTAACCTTATAATAACAGAAAAAGAGGTCAAGTTGCATCACCACTAAACCAAATCTGCTCCTCTAATGGGTAACTCTTTGTAAGCTACCATTAGATTGGTCTCTCTCAGACCCAGTCGGTACATCTCTGCATCGCTTACATTCTTTCTTGCCTCATTCTCTCTCCTGAAACAAAGATCCTTCTACTCCCAAAACTATTTGAGAAGGAAATTGTGTTAACCACTGCCAAACATGGACTCCTTTTGTATTTAACGTAAACAAAAAATGCAATACTTTAAGGAAGGGAGAAGCCTGGGGAAATTTCTATTCAGTGGAAATTTATTTGCTATTGCCTCTGAGAATCAAAATTTTATCTCCTGGAGCCTAACAAAGTTCATTCACAGGGACAGTGATATGCAATAGTACTGTTTTTCATCTATGATTTTCAGAGGTCACAAACTCATGAACATGCGATGACTCATGACAGTAAATAACATTTTTGTGAGGTAGGGATCTCACTGCCGCTGAATATGACTCAATGAATACGCTCATACTGAAAACTCAGAGGTGGTGGTAGGAGGTTTCTTTTGGGTTTTATTACTAGATGGCATGGACTACCTGATCTCCCACCCCAGTACTTGTACAAGCCTAACATCTTAAATGAGATTGGAAGACAAGCTTGTCAAAAGCCCTCAGTGGCATATCACTTTTGCCATTTGGCTAGAACGCAAAGTAGAATAGGCTCCTAATGAAGCACGTCTGCCTGGATATTGCATAATTCAAGGTCAAAAAAACAGTTGTGTGCTTCCAGATAACAGATACTACAACACAAGTTTTCCTTAACATGGAATGGTGCACTAATATAATCTCCACACTTTAGGGGAACTGAGGGGTGCTGTAACACAAGCTCCACAATGAAGACATACACTTGACACATATGAAAACCACATGAACATACAGCCTGTATTTATACGGGATGGTAAACCTTTGCTGATTACTTTTTTGTTTCTGAGAAGTAGCCTGTTTGGGGAAAATGGAACAGTGCATGCAGAAGAAAAAGAAACAATAAAAAGTGTGGTTCCACTGTTAGTTTGTTGTTAGAAAAAAAGATAACAAAAAAAGAATAAAATAAACAAAGCCTTCAAGCAGTCAGAAAGTTAGAGAGCAGCTTTCTAAATTTTTCAATGAATTTCCTAGCTTCTTCCCTGAATGACCTAGATCATTCAGTGTCGATCTGTGTACCTAAAGCAACCACAGCTGTTACTCTCTTAGGAAACATTATTCCTGCCTTAACCCGTTTTGCAACCAAATCACGACTCTATTGACCCTCAAAACTCTACTAAAAATGCATGTCCTACATAATTACTTAGACATTACTGAGCATCCACTATATATGGTGCTACACAAAGCACAAAGTGGATACATTGGCCCAGAAACCCCCTGTCAGATTCGGAGAAAAGTGAGAGCAAAATGAGGATGGCATCATTAATGGAAATGGTTGTTCATTTTAACAATTTTAGGGGTTTTAGCAGGATGAGTTCAGCCTCAGTGTCCTATTCATCAGTGAAACTCTCCACACACAGCCCTGCCCATCAAATTAATCACTGCTCATTACATTGAAGAGAAACTTTTCTTACCAAGTAGCCCTCAGTGTATTGAAAATGACCTCTGGAGCTGTCTTCTGCTGTTGGACTTAGAGGTTTGGGATCAGACAAAGAGCGTTGCATCATCTTAGCAGACTTGGGGCTTACTGGAGAAACCTTGGCCATATCTGGGTGCAATATCTTTTGTGGACTAGTGTCATCGGTGATGGCTTTTTCATAGGGCACAAAAGCTGAATCTAAGGCTTTGCCTGGAGAAAGTGGTGAAATAGGTGAATACAGGACTTTTGGAGATTTGGGAGGGGAAGGAACTACCTGTAGTGTGGTGGATTCTGCCCGCAGGTGGGAGGAGTAACCTATTTCTAGTGGTGTTGGACGCTTCTTGTCTTTTGGTGGAGATGTGACACGAAAATACTGGGGACTTAGGGATTCTGAGTCTGCTTCTGTTTGACACCCCAAGCTTCCACCTTTGTATGTCTTTTCTGGAGCTGAAATGTGTTTGACAATTTCAACTTTAGCATCCACTCGAGCCCGAATTGAAGGTGTTCTTATGGTGCCTACCGGTTCGGTCTGTACTGAGATCTCTGCCACAGTTTGAACGGCAATACTAGAGACCTTGGAAAGTGACTTAGTCTTGTCCACGTCAGGGGCGCCATCACTGTATTTCCCTCCGCGAGACTTTCTCCGCGATCTGTTGGGCATATCCCAGTCATCTTGGTCCTCGTCATCTGTCTGCACACTTGTATCGACACTCTTTTTAGTTCTCCGTCGCCTGTTGGTGTAACTTCGCTCTGCTCCATCTTCATCATCAGTTTGGACTCCGCTATCCACTATCTTTTTGAAGCACCTGGGATCTTCCCCAGCGTTTCCCTCTTGTTCTTCATACTGACTGCGCAACTTGGGGCCGCCGCTCCACTTTTTCTCTTGTTTATCGTCTTTCCCCACAACGTCATTCATAGGGGTGTCAGAAACAGAACTCAGGATGCTAGGCTGAGCGATGTACTGGGCTAGCCCATCTGATTGAACCGTGTACCAGGCCTGACTCTGCGGCACCTCGATGGCTACCACGGCAGGGACCGTTGTTGTGGTGCCTTCTGAAGTCCAAAACTGACCGGCTTCGGCGGCAGGATATTGACCTTCCAGCATTGCTTGTTCCACGGCAGTTTGCGGTGAGGCTGTTCCTGAATGATCAAAGTTATACTGGTATATCTGGCGGATCTTCTGCTCCTCCAGCTGCTGGTGCAGTTGCTGCTGAAGTTGTTGAATTTGCTCGAGCTGCAGTTGCTGCTGGGCTAAGGTTTCCTGCCTCATCATGAACTGAGCCTGTCTCTCCTCCTCTTGCTGGTACAGGAGGTGCTGTTTCATAGACTGCAATTCTTCCAGCTTCTTTTGCACCATGAACTTCTCCTGTTCTCTGAACCTCTGGATTTCCTGTCGCTCCCACTCCAACTCCTCCGCGAACCGCTGCTGCTTGATTTTCTCAAGCTCCAAGAGCTCTCGTTCCAGGTCAAGTTGCTGCTGTTTGTCCTCTTCTGGGACAATGATGAGGGCGCTCTCACCCGCTGGAACTTTGGGAAACACTTCAGAAGCTGAGGTCATAGTGGGAATCACCTCACCTGGCTCAGGAGTCAGGCTTTCCAGAGCTGGCATGTGCAAATTTGTGTCGATAGCCACAGGGCCCACCGTACCCTCCTTATCCGATGCCCCAGTTGTCAAGAAACCGTAGGCTCTAGGTAATGGCTGGCTCTGGTGCAAGGCAGATAATGAGGTCACTGCATCACTCCCCTGCATGCTAGACAAATCTCTTACTGTTGTACTGAAAATCGAACCGGGCTGCGTGGTGATGGCGAATGTGGAGGGGATGGGAGTTGCTACTGAAGAATACACTACGCCGTTGGATGATCTTAACACACTCCCCATGCCATACTGGGTTCCCAGAGGCGGAGTCATCCTTGCTGTGGAATACTGGGGTGCACCAATCCCGATGCCTGAAATGACTTGTCGTGTCTCTGGATAAGGACCTGTGGTCTTGTTTGAGTAATCCATTACCTCACCTGAAATACAGGGCAGAGTTATAGTCCAGTCCCCAAAAAGGAATGATGCTCTTTCTGGGTCTGAAAGCCATATACCACCTTGAGGAACAAAATGGGCATGACTGCATGCAACCCTCAGGCTCATCTACTGAGAAGCGCAGAAAAAGCAGTGTTGAACATGCAGGCCTCATGCAGGCATCTTTGGCCGATGTGTGTATATATATATATATATTTACATATGTATGAAACGGAGAAATAAAAATGCACCTGCGTTAACAAAATGTGCTGCCATACCATCCAAAACAGAAAACAACCAAGGAATGATGAGGAAAAACTAAAACCTTTCATCTTGAAATGAGATGGGGGATATCATAATGAGACTTTATAGACAGATCTGCTGCTGTGTCATACTGACCTGTGGTTATTCTCCCAGAAGTTAGATCAACTGCTGCATCAGTTCCTGCAGCATAGTCAAAAGCATTTTTACTTTTATACATAAAAAGTCCAGCCTCAGCCAAATTAGTGTCAGACATGGAGGGCTTCATGCCCCCAATTCCTCGAGAACCATAAGCTCCAGATCGATCATACTGATAATGGTCATCTCGGTAACCAAAGCGATCTTCCGGCAGCGTCGTCACAGGCTGCTGAGCTGTGCAGCTTCTTCCAAACGGTAATTTATACACCACATCACAGCAGACAGCTCTTCTCCCTGCAGTCAAATCGACAGGCTTGTCATCATCCTCTATTACCGTGGTCACGACTCCCCGAGTAGACTCGTCTATGGTAACCATCATGCGGTGTGTTTTTGTGGTGCTGAGATCCACGGCTCCACCATCCAGAGGGGAGACGTCTGCCCAGCCATTTGTGACACCCACAGGAGTGGCAGAGATGGGTTCTACGGCAGCCTGGGTAACTGCGTGAGCTGAAGGAGCCAGGGATAAATTGATTGGCACTTCCTCTTTTGGTGTAAAGAATATCTGACTGCTAGTTAACCTGTAGGTAGACTCAGCACGTTTAGATGTTAGCTGGAGTGGTGTTGACGTCGACTGCAGGATACCCACGAGGCTTTCGGTACTTGTACTGTACTGTGCGCTCGTTGTGCAAGGCTTTACCTTAATGGCTTCAGGAACCGAAGGTAGCGGTGGGGCCACTGGTGACATTGAACTGAGATTTATTATCGCGGGTTGGAAAGTGCTCACTTGTCTGACATATGCATTGCCGGAGGTAGTCTGCTTTCTCACATCCAGTGGAGAAGCAGAGAGATCCACGCAGCTGCCGCTTCTTTCCCTGTCCATCTTTGATAGAGTGCGGAGATCGATGACATCATCAAATCTATGTTTCTCTACAGGCAGGGGCTCTGTAGGAATGGTTATAGAAACACTATCTAAAACAGTGGTAGATGCTGTATCATCAGTACCCAAAACCACTGTTTTCGTAATGTCTGCCATTACGAAGGGTATTTCAGAACTTGGGGCTGCTTGAAAGACAGATGGTGCTGTGGCTGGGAGAGCAGAAAGACCCTCCAAATCTCGTGAGGGGTAGACCTGGTGATCCATCAAGTGGAGGCTGTCTACTGGTGTCACTGAGGGAACAATGGAAAACACGGGTTCTGTTGAAGCAAGCTCCTTGGCAGGTGACACAACAGGCCAACTGATAATGGCCTGACCAGGGACAACATCAGTTGGGGTCCCGGGTTCAGATGGCAGTGTGATAACCACATAGGTCTCTTGCAATGACTTGGACAGCCTGGGGGAAGACTTGTTAGAGTGTGGAGACAACGGGGAGGTGGGGGAGGGCAACTTGTAATCAGGTGAAGAAACTAAATTGAGTGTCATGCTTGAAGTGAAAGACAAGCCTGTCGGCTTAGGATGTATTTCTGCTGGTCTCTGGACAGTGACTGGAAGTTGAGGAATTGTTGGTTTGGGGGCAATTGGTGGTTTAGCTCCCTCAATAGGTCTATGAGTAAACACCAGTCCTGAAGGAATCGAAGACGGTTTTGGAGGAACAGGTGGTGGGGAAGGAGTGCATGTTTTCGTCACATGGGTGACATTGTTCTTCAGGACAGGAAGGGCATCGATAGTTACAATACTAGCAACCGAAGAGACTGCTGTGGTGGTTATTGTCACTGAGGTCGTAATTGCTGGTGGCTTCTTTTTCGGATAGACTGCTGGCTTTGGTAGAGTTGGTGGAAGGGGTGGAGGTGGAGGTGGTGGAGGGAGAGAAGGTGGGATGGGTGAATCTAAAGAAGAACTTCTCAAAAGTGGAGCCACTTTAGATGAAATAGGAGGAATTAAAGGAGTCACAGATGGTAACCGAGGTACAGCTGCAGAGGGGATACTCGGTAGTGGCTCCCTAACTATAGCTGGTGCTACACAAGGAATTGTTTGGTCAGACAAGGAATCAGCTAAGCTGATTCTCGGCATATGGGATCCATTCTCCCTGCTTTTTCCTTTGTATGCTGCCAGAGAAATTCCATTTCCATCCTTAGGTTTCCTTGCCGGACCTTTTTCAGATACCGATGGATCTAAAGAAATGGAATCCAAAATAAATGGCTTCATTGGCATGGGCGTGGTGACACTAGTGGCCCCTTGAGGCAAAGGAATCATGGTAAAATCACCACTTGTTCTGACAAGAAGCAGAGCGGACTCATCCACTGACACTTCTTTTTCAGAGTCCTTGATCCCAAGAACTGGAAAATGAGACAAAGAGGGGGTCTCTTCGGAATCCCCAAATGGGGCAACTTGATCCACACTCTCTGCATACACTGAAATGATGGTATCCTGAGCAGCAACCGGGGAGGAGCTATCCATAGTAGACACGGAAGAAATGGATGATGTAAGAGACGGTGAGTCAGATGGTGGCACAGAAGCAGCACTTTCAGATTGCTCCGAGTAAGTCAAAATTGAGGATTCGTGGGAAATGATCTCTTGAATTTCTCTGGTGTAATCGGTTACGTATTCATCCTCTATTTCTTCTGCTGAAAAGTGCTGAGTTATTTTGACATCCGGGATAGAGAGTGTGGTGCTGCTGGTGGAATCTGTGAGTGAAGCTGCCGAAAGGATACTCGATGTCAAAGATGTATCAGGCATCTTGTCTAAATCCAGGGCAGATTTGATTGCCTCCATCTCTGAAGTTGGGTGAACTGGACTAGAGTCTGGGCTTAATTGCATCTGCTGCCTTTTCATAAGTTCCTCATAGGCAGCATCTGCATCTAACAACCGTTTCTCTTCACTAGTCGAAGGTACCACACTGCCTAGAACGATGATTTCGTGGCTCTCAGGTATGATGTAAGAGCTAGACACAATGTCTTCTTGAGGCACGATGGAATGCAAAGTCTCTAGATCATAAAATTCCTTTTGTAGGTCTGAAATTTTCTGCATAGATTCTTCATAGATCTGCTCTGGAAGCCTAAGTTTCCTCTCCCTGTTCCTTTGCTGAATAAATTCATTTTCCTCTTCTGGCCTTGCTACCAGACCATTTTCTCCAGATTCATCATAAGTGTCCTCTACTAAGGATTCATATATATAATCTTCTATTAACATGCCACCATATAGGGGTTCTTTTTCAAAAACTTCTTCCTTCTCAATGGCTTTAGATTTCTGGGATTTATGCATTATTTCTTCATACATCTCTTCGGCACTTTTTAATGCCTTTTGACTGCCTTCCTCATTCAGAACTGTAAAAGACTGCTCATCTGTGGGAGAATATAAAGACACAGCTGTAGGCAATTTATAAACTTTCTGTACTTCTATTATTTTCTCTGGGCTAATTTCAAATCCTTCCGGGTCTGATTCTATGCTGGGCGAATATTCGGAACAAGAGGATCGGTGCAACTCTTCCATTTCAGCTGCCTGGCGCAGTTCTTCGGTGGGAGAAGCATCCTCAATTGGGGAAAGATTACTTGGCGGGGTTTTGGGCCTCTCTCTTCTTCTCTGAGCTCGGAGTTCATCTTTGTCTTTCTTTGATTTCTTACTTGAACTCTTTCTTTGTTGCTGCTCTAGCTCCCGCTGTTTCTCCTGCTCCTTTAACAGTTCTTCTTCCTCTCTCATCTCTTCTTCTTCAGAAGAATCTTCGATAGTGGGAAGGAGGGGACCATGTGTCCTGTGCCTCGCCTTTCGCTGCTGCTTGCTTTCTCCCTTTTTATGACTGGGGCTGCTGTCGCTGTCCTCATCGAGGGATGACACGGAGGTGGGAGAGGTGCCAGGAGTGAAACTGGAGGCATGCAGGCTGGAAGAGCCTTCTCCCCTCGACCTATCTTCGGGTGAATCTGTCAGACTCTCCATCTCTAGCTCTGGTTCTTCGTCAAAATACAAAGTGGCTTTCTTCTGCACCGATTCCTCAGAATACTTAACGGCCATTGTGCTGTTGAGCTCGATCGTTTTGAACCGCCGAAGACCTCCTCCTCCAGAAATACTGAGCTCTTCACTCTCCTGACTCTTGGTCTCTCTATATTTAGGTTCAGGGCTTTCATCGAAGGTTTCATCATCTTCATCATGCCAGGAATGACGTCTTCCCGCATCATCATCAAAGCTCGCACTACTTTTCCTGATCATTCTCCTGTGCTTCCCAGCAGTGCCTTTTATCTTAGCTTTAGCTTCTTCCTTCTTCTGGCTGCCTCCAATTTCTTTGAACTGCTTCCTAATGAACTCCTCATCTTCTGAGCCTGAAGCATCTTCATCAGCACTCATCTCTATGATCTGTTTTCGAATAAAATCTTCATCATCCCCTGATCCTTGACTGTCTTCTTGTTTGTACTCATCGCTGCTTGATGAACCAACACTAGCTCTTCTCTTCCTCTGTGGGACAGGTGAATTTTCACTTTCACTGCTGTCTTCCACAGAATCATATCGTTGCTTTCTTTCCGATGCCCCTTCCTGTGAGTCAGTTTTTTCTTTGGGGCTCTTCAGAGGGGTGCTTGGCTTGCCCTCTGTGACATGAGCTCCTCCAGGTTCTTGAACCTCCTGAGGCTCTTCTTCATCTGAACTGAAGGATTCCAGTGGTCCTAGTGATAACTTCATCTTCTGTAGTTCTTTGGACGGCTCACCAAACACAACACAAAGGTCTGCTTTCTTTTCAGGTTTTTCACTAACAAATGTACTTGCTTGTGCTTCCAAGATGGACAGCACGGTGCTTTCTAACTTTGCCAGATCAGAGGGGCTAGAGGGACTACTCTCTTGGGAAAAAGAGTCTTTTTTCAGTCCCTTCAGGAAATCCTTTTCATCACTTGGGATAAGACTTGGAATTTCACCAAGTGAACTTGATATCCCATCGGAAGAATATCCTGTATCACTCAGCCCCTGAGGGCTTTTCTGTTGCTGAGAACTTGAAGCGTCTGATTTGTCATCTTCTTTTTCCTGGAAAAAAAGATATATCAGAACTTAATGTTATTAAACTAACCAATTCATCAACTTCACTGACCTCAGATTACTTAGAAAGACTTGAGTATTATATTGCGATGAATGCCAGTAGGTTACAAATTGGGTAGGAGAAAAGATGATTTTGCAAAGCCTTTAAAACTTTTTAATACTAAAATGAAGACGGATTCCATTTTCTCTAAATATGTTTAAAACAACTTAAAACGAACATCCTTTGATTCTCTCATGCACTGAATACAAGATGACATTTTATTACAAACACTAAAGTAATGTTTACTCAAAATAACTCAATGAGCATACATGCAATTGGCTTTTTAGTAGAATTTCCCTTTTTAACAAATATTTTCTGACACTTAAAATTTAGAATCTGACACTGCACTAGAACATGCAACCTGTCCCCTTACTCTGAGTCCTTTTCTCGCATCTGAAAAACAGGCTTTCATCTACCATTCCACAAAATTCACTTCCAGTGAATTGTACTAGGAGTAGTTCATTGGAAGTGAATTTTGTACATGTCACCCCATCATATGCTGCCCCAAACAACTCTGAAACAGTAGTCAAAAATATCTGACAACTGGGCATTCTCATATTAGAGAAACAGAATAGACCTCCTCTTGTTCTACCTGGATGGTAAAATTATGGAGCTTAGCCTGTTCTTAATGGGGAAAATTGATAGTTTAAGAAAACTAATGTAGTATTTTGAGAATAAAACTGCACATCATACAATTGATTCACATCAATTTTAATTAAAATGTGCTTAAGATATTTGGCAATGAGACACCTAACATTAAGGGTTTATCATATCTTTGTAGACTCATGATTTGAAAAATAGGGCCATTTTTGGATTGAATTTATGAGTTCAGTTAATTAAAACACAAATATGAAATAATCATAATCATACCATATGTTTACATGAATAGCTTTTCAATTCACCATCTCCAAGAAGCTGGAGTTTTACTTTTATGTAGATTCTGCAAAACCATTTTACTTTAAACAAAATCCAACTTTCTCATCAAAATTGATTTTCATTGGTTTAATCATTGACAATATTTGCACAAATACGGTCTTATAGGAAAAGAGGATTTTCTGATCGATGCTGTATTTGCACACCCCACGTATGTCAGAAACGAAGCAAACACTGTATGGGATATTTTAATGATTTAGTATTTTAGCTATTTCAAATTTCCACTGAAGACTCATTGAAGGGATTTGGCCGGCCAATGTGTTAGGGTATATTCATTTATCAATTCAGCATCAGATTCCAGAGCTGAACACATACAAAATGGATTATGAAGAGGCTTCTCAATGTCTCAGTGTGGAGGCACTCAAGTATTCGTCCCTGGAGTATTTCACCATTTGGCTGATAGGTGATCTCAGCCAATGCTGTGACTTTGTGCCACTCTGCCCCTCGCCTGGGGGTGGTCTGGAGGGTCTGGATCTAGAAAGCCTCTGAAGACTCTCTCTAAGGTGAGGAGTTTTCCTAGGACGTACTAGAGAGTCTCAAAATGGCTCACAGTGGTTACAGCAGATCCAGCACCTGTTCAGAGATTTTACTTGATTGTGAGGATGACAAGGGGTATATCAGGAGCAGTGGGAGAGGGGATTTAGAATGAGGCAGGGAAAGGAATTGGGCCTGGATCAGGGATCTGGACACATGTGGACTGCATTGTAGCCTAACTCTTTCACTCCCTCCCTTCATTACCCTCCCCAGTAAGCTTTCAGCAGATCTGAAAGAAGTCCAAGCCCCAGAATACCCAGGCTGTGGCTGTCCGGTGTCCTGATAGAGACCCTGCATGTGGCCTGTACTTCCAGCCTGTGGCATCAAATCCAGCCTCTGTTAGAATGAAACACTGCCACCAGAAAAGGAATACCTTTTGAGAATTGTACATTAGATTTCCACTTTCCCTTGACAACTGAGGGCACACCACCAAAATCCCAGAAAAGACTGTGTATCAGTTTCAACCCAATTGACGGTTACTGCTTTACACACTCCTTCATGGAAGCCTGATTTAGTGAATATTATATTCATTTGTATATTCAATTTATAAATCATGAGAACAGGAATTCTGATTATAGTATCTTAACTATCTTTACATCACAGACTCTAAAAAGCAGTTTTCAATAGTTCATATTATGTCAAATTTTCCCCCAGCATGTATCCTGGATGCTTGTCTAGCCTGTAGTGCTCAGTACAGTTCTGCTTGGACTCTCAGTTGGAGAGCTCAAGAAGAAGTATAACCTAACCCTGCCAAACCCCAACAGAACTTAAGATTTATTTTGATCCCAGTCAACCCTTGCTGCAGGGTAGAGATTTTCCCAGGAAAAAGTGAGTTTTCCAGGATTGCCTTTGTACGGAAATATTAAACACTGTTGATTTCTAGAGTTTCCAAGTTGGTCAAGTTCCAGGTAGCAGGACAATAGAACTAGCACCACAAAAGTATTTCTATGTTTTTGAGTCACAACAGATCTGATTACCTATCATCTACTCAACACTCACAATTTTGCTTAGCACACAGGATTTAATACCATCATTAACAAAACCTGAAGGAATCTCAATTACCTGTTAGTGAGCAATGTGTGCCTAGAACATTGGCTTGATTTCATAAGTAGGAGAGGATAGTACCCAAATTCAAATTGAACCATACAACAGAAAAATTAAATGTTATGGGGAGCACCCTATGTAAATTCACAAATACTGTGTTAGTTTCCAAATGAACCACGAATAAAAAGGAAAGACTAGCATTTTAGAGATTTAGAGTTGATCCCAAGAAAATTTGCAGACATCTGCTTCCTCTAAGCTGGATAATATTTAAAATAACAAAATTATATATTCTATTATTTTTCAAACCAATATATGTTGTACTTTCAATAATACACCAGAGCAAGTGGTTCCCGATCTAGTATATTTATGTACATACTGTCAATCCTTGTGTTAAAACCTTTCAGAGATTTTTCAAAGTCCTCTTTCCATCAAAAGCTTCTCCATTTACTTTGAATTTATCGGGCATTAAATATATGGCAAGACACCAAACTGCCCTGATGCCCCAATATTGACCATGCATTTAGAAGGCAAGCTTTGTATGGTATTACTTGGCCTTTACAAAAACAAAAGTTTGTTTTCCAACTTGGAGAAAAAGGAACAACTAACTTCCTATCCACCCTTTGGCATTAAACAGCTGACGCAAGGCTCCCAAGGAAAATGGGTAAGAACCTAGTAAAATCTGTAATGTTTTCAAATTTTCACTTCACTTTGTGAATTTTTGCTCCATATTGTAGGAAGATTTAATAGCAGGTATTTCTTTTTGTAATGACACCTATTATAATCAAGCACAACTGAGAACGGCAAAGTCTAGTTTCAAAGAGAAAAGGAATCCACAATGGTTTAGTCAACAGGATAACAATTCATATCTATTGTGAGTTCACACATACCGCAGAGGAATTTTAGCTGTCCAATTTTGACTCAAGGAGTAAATAACATTAAAACCTTGAATTTTGATATTTCAATCAGGTGTCACCTGATAAAATACATTCTTAATGTCATACTGTCACCACATAGCAGCTTCGAAAATTTTTTAAAAAAAGGAACCACTAATTTTGTTTTTTACATTACAAAACTTCTTAACAGAAGTTGAAAGCTGGCCAGTAGTCTACATTTCAAATGAAAATATATCCTAGGGTACAACTGCAATGATATTTAATCTGAATGATGAACCTGATGAAAGTAACGCACTGTACCGAAGTAACACTTGGGCACCGTTAATGAAACATTACAGTACTAAACAATGAAGAGAGGAGGAAGATGTTGCCAATATATGCCAAAAGTATCATCTGTATCACTACTGCTAAGCACTTAATACATTGCATCAATTGGACACTAAATAAGTACTACTTTTTTTGGTCACCACAAATCTTAAGTGTTATTGATGGAAATGGTCACCTAGCCAGTCTTCTGAAAAGCACTGTTTTTCAAACTCTCTAATCAGGTCTGGCCAGGAAACTGTAGGGAAGAAAATGAAAGCATTACAGGAGCGATGTGGCCTAGAAGAAAGAGCCACGGCATGGGAGTCGGAGGACCTGAGTTCTGATCCCTCCTCTGCCAGATGCCTGCTGGGTGACATTGGGCAAGTCACAACTTGTCTGTGCCTCAGTTTCCTGAACTATGAAATGAGGATTCAATACCTGTTCTCCATCCTATTTAGACTGTGAGCCCCATGTGGGACAGGGACTGTATCTGACCTAATTAACTTGAACCTACTCCAGGACTTAAAACAGTGCTCGACATATAGAAAGTGTTTAACAAATACCAATACTATTACTATTCTGACCCAGGAAACAAAGGGACTAGTTGTTTACATTTCCCAGAGGTCCTAGGGGTTTTCTGGGAGGACTTTGCTTTCACTGATAGGGATGGAAAACTATACCTACCTATCATGTGTAGCTAAAATTTTATAACAGAATACTGAGACCAAAATTATCTCTCCTGGCAGCTCTTTGCTGTGTACCTGCTTGCCTTTCCCTGACCATGGGCTCTAATCCTGGCTCTGCCACTTGTCCGCTGTGTGACCTTGGGCATGTCACTTTACTTCTCTGTGGCTCAGTTACCTCATCTGTAAAATGGGGATTGACACTATTAGCCCCAAATGGGAGAGGGACTGTGTCCAACCTGACTTGCTTGTATCCAACCCAAAGCTTGGTCCAGTGCCTGGCACAGAGTAAGTGCTTAACAAATGTCATTATTGTTATTATTATGATTCATACTTCCATTCAGATATTGGCCAGAATGGTTAGATTTTGGCCTTCTATTTTCCTTTTGAATGTCCTAGGTGTGGACATTCAGTGTTGTAACAACTTCCTCTATGTCCTCTATCATAACTTCATGAAATCAAGCATAGTTATGATATGATAACAAAGAAATGACCCTGGTTTGCTGAAGTAAAAGGTAAAGGTTTCCATTTATCTTTCTGGAATCATCCAAATTTCCAATGTACCCCAAATTTACTTCTGCTTCTTCATCAAGAGTATTCATTGAATGCCTATAGGGTAGGGAAGAAGCCTGGGAAATTAATAACCTTTCATTTTTTTCTTTCCTTTATACATGCTATCATGTATGTACAGCACACATACATGAATGTATAAAGTGTGAATGATCAGAAATACAGTAGTGGTAAAACCACACAAGCTAATTGAGGGTAACACATTTTATGAAAAAAAATACTTACTGTTTTCTCTTTGACTAATTCAACCTGATCAGATCTCTTTAATGGTGTTCCTTGAGCCTGGGTTTCTTCATGTTGAGTTTTTTCATCTTTAGATGTAGACTCTGGAATTCCGGAGGGTAAATCCTCAGTTTTAACCTGTGGTTGTCTATCAACTTCCTCCTTTTCAGGAGGTCCTGTGTCTTGTGGCTTCTCTTCAACAATTTGTTCCTTAAACTGACTTACATCTTGCTTTTGCTCCTCCTGTGAAGGTGGCTTTTTGTCTTCAGAATCTGCTGTCTTATCTCTTTCCAGTTTACTTTTTTCTAGTTTCTGATCTGTGCTTTCTTTGGAGCCTATTTCCTCAAGGGAAGGTATTTTGGTGACTTCTTGTGCTACTTTGACAACTTCATTTTGAGCTTCTTGTTCTTTCTTTGTTTCTACTGCATGTGGTGGCAGGACTGGCATTTTCAGGAAAGGCTGCTCTGTCAGAAGAGGTTCACTTGGAGGACCAGCAGATGACTTGGGTACCGACTGGGCAAGGATGGATGGTACTGATGGTGGTATTTTGTCCTCCTTGCCAAGTTGCCCTGATATTGCTCTTTGGGTCTGGCAGTTTAAGCAGAGCCATTCTTCAACCTAGAGAGAAAACAAAAAGCATTCCATGAATTAATTACACTTAATCAATGGTATTTATTCAGTGCTTATTGTGTGCAGAGTACAGTATTAAGCACTTAGTATAAAAACATGTATAATACTAAATGAATAAATCAACCTTACACATAAGGAGAAAATATAGCAACATATGAAGTGCTTTCATCAGTTCCTGAACTAGACAGGAAGCTATTCACAAGTTGACAAGAATGAACAGTTTAAAAGTTCTATAAATTCTGATTTGGAACAATGACTTAGTTTACTAGAGTAGTTACGGCTTGTATATGCTCAAATATTATCAAGTTGCTTTAAATTAGAAAAATTCAAGGGAAGATGATTCTTACAAAAGATCAGAAGCCCCTCACATGAAAAACATTCCAAAATATCATGCCATATGGTCATGCCATATGTCATATTTCCATATGGCATTATGGGCACGCCATAATGGTCACAAACATGGTCAGCATTCAGTCTGGCATATGGCAATAAACGGCAACTAGAAATAAAGGAAGTTATCCTTTTTTAAGGTATTTGTTAGGAACTCGCTATGTGTCAAACACTGTTGTAAGCACTAGGGTAGATACAAGTTAATTAGGTTGGATATAGTCTCGGTCCCAGATGCAGCTCACAGTCTATGAAGAAGGGAGAACATGAGAAATGAGGCACAGTCACTTGGCAAGCATTTGCCTGAGCCAGGATTAGAATCCAGGCCTCCTGATTCCTCATGGTCTTTCCACTAGGCTAGGCTGCTTACTTTCACTCTAATGATTTGGAATGTTCCTTCTAATATACATTCTTGTCATAATTCATAATATCTTTTGATATCTCAATGGCCACACACACATATACACACACAATATAAGTTGGGAAGACAGAGATTTACTAAAGCAACACAGCTGAATGGAAATTCCACCAGTTTAAAAGACTGCTACAAATCTCTTCAATATACAGCCTCACAAGAATAGATTATGTTAGCTTTCACAAATTGTCGAACCACACAGACTGGAGAGAGATACTCTGGCTGTACAACAGGATCAGGGAGTTGCTATTAAGACAGATAAATATTCCTAATGTGACTATACACATTCCTTTACATTTACAGTAGGTTAGGTAAAGTGTTAGAGGAAGATAATATTAGAAAATATTAATCAGGATTATAATTAATCCACCCCAGAGAGTTATTATCTTTCTTTGCTATTAGTTGGTCCATACTTCAACAAGCAACAGTCTTTATACTTTTATAATGTAATGCTCAACACATGAGGCAGTGAGTAAATACTAAATTGGTAATAATAATTATGATATTGTCAAGCATTTACTATGTGCCAAGCACTGTTCTAAGCACTGGGGTAGATACAAGGTAATCAGGTTGTCCCACATGGGGCTCAGTCTTCATCACCATTTTACAGATGAGGTAACAAGCACAGAGAAGTTAAGTGACTTTGCCCAAGGTCACATAGCTGACAAATGGTGCAGCTGAGATTAGACCCCACAACCTCTAAATCCCAAAACCGTGCTCTTTCCACTAAGCCACACTGCTTCTTCATAACCTACCTATCCCAGGTCCTGGAACAGTGTTTGGCACATAGTAAATGCTTAACAAATACCATCATCATCAACTCAAGTCTTCTAAGTCCCAGGCCTGTGCTCGTTCCATGAGGTCACACTACTCTGCTGCTAATCCAATGAAGTACACACTAGTTATAATGACAATCTTTTCTGCACATTTAAGAATCAGTTTTCCCCTATAGGATTCCAAGGCTGATTACAATTAGTAATAAGGTATCACTTTTCCTTTTAGCCAGTGTTTAAACCAATAAATTCCCTCTTTCTAGGGAGGATCTATTTTAATTGCCAATTGATTCATAATCTCTACCAAAGATTAGGTCATTGATATGCTTTCTATTGCTCTCTCTACATTAAGAATATTTTGTTCGATAAAGCTCCTAAAGACTTTAATAAATTTTACAAGACAATCAAGGGGATCAGTGGACAAGGCCCCAAATGCGTAGCACAGGCTGAAATTTGCTTTGTGTGCAAAGCAACCTTTGTCCAAGAGAAAGTAAAGGTACAAGAGGGAAAGCTGTCAGATAGATTGGATGACATTTGTCATTGATTTCATTCTAGTCTGCATCAATCATGTGCTTCTAAGGAAACTGAATACTACTGTCCTTTGATAAAGTACAATATCCAGCAAGAAGAAAGATATTTTATATTATAAAGCACTTAAAATAACAATACTCATTAATCACATATAATAATACTGAGGTTACTTTCCGGTAATCTTTAATTTCTTAGGGTGTAAGGTCTCTTCAGCTCATGGATGAGGTATGCCCCTTTCCGGAATTTCAAAGGGTTTCTTTTCTCAGATTCTCTCTGGCATCCATCCTGGCAGAGATAAACTGAAGAGATCCGTATCTGAGCTCCCTGCTGCAGTTGCTTAGCTGCCCTCGGGGGGCTAGAGGAAGCCAGATTTCTGGGCAGCCTTGGCACTGACAGTGTCTGTTGTATCCGCTTTTCCAATTGCTGCTCCTCCACTCTACATTGAAATTGTTTGAATGTTGCCTCGGAGTTGGTACAAGGATTTCTATATGTTGCTACTGCTTATATGCTATGGCCTATATGTTTTTCCTCTGTCTTCCTTTAATAATAATAGTAATAATAATAATAATCGTATTTGTTAAGCACTTACTATGTGCAAAGCACTGTTCTAAGCACTGGGGAAGTTACAAGGTGGTCAGGTTGTCCCACGGGGGCTCACAGTTTTAATCCCCATTTTACAGATGAGGTAACAGGCCCAGAGAAGTTAAGTGACTTGCCCAAAGTCACACAGCTGACAGTTGGCAGAGGCGGGATTCGAACCCATGACCTTTGACTCCAAAGCCCGTGCTCTTTCCACTGAGCCACGCTGCTTTTTCTGTCTATGTGTGTCTTCTTCGCTGAGTGCATGTCCCTCTTGCCCTCTGAATCTCCTTGAAAAAGACAAATCTAAGGATGGCTAGCCCACATGCAGCAGAAGGTTAGGGGTAGCTAGGCCCCAGTGGGTGGACTGGGATCCTGTGTGGTAGCCACCTTGACAAGGTTTCTGGTGAGGAAGCCATCTTGAATGTCTGAAGCAGCAGCCATCTTGGGAGGTTGGGGAGGCAAATATGGCCATCCCTGCAATGCTCCAATACAGTGATAGCACTGACCTGGGAATTTAGATTCCTTCAATGTGAATGTGTTATCCCATAATATCACATAACTAGCTGAGAGTCCAGAACCTATCTTGAGTTTTTGGTGTCTCTCCTCTTCCTTCTTCAACTGCTCATTTCAGATTGCCATTTTCTACCTGGCCCCTTCTCTCCATACCTTTATAGCCAACCCTGGGCCATCATTACTACTACTACTACTACTATTAACATTTGTTAAGTGCCTACTATTTATTATTACTACTACTACTAATAATGATAACTATGGTATTTGTTAAGCACTATGTGCCAAGCACTGTTCCAAACGCTGGGGTAGATACAGGGTAATCAAGTTGTCCCACGTGGGGCTCACACTTTTAATCCCCTTCTCCT
Source organism: Tachyglossus aculeatus (assembly GCF_015852505.1). Taxonomy (NCBI): domain Eukaryota; kingdom Metazoa; phylum Chordata; class Mammalia; order Monotremata; family Tachyglossidae; genus Tachyglossus; species Tachyglossus aculeatus. The sequence continues at coordinate 7,716,420 of NW_024044828.1, forward strand.
CAATACGCTATCCAACCTTGGCTTCACTGACTCCGTCCTCTCCTGGTTCTCCTCATATCTCTCCGGCCATTCATTCTCAGTCTACTTTGTGTGCTCCTCCGCCCCTTCCCATCCCCTTACTGTAGGGGTTCCCCAAGGGTCAGTTCTTGGTCCCCTTCTGTTCTCTATCTATACTCACTCCCTTGGTGAACTCATTCACTCCCACGGCTTCAACTATCATCTCTACGCTGATGACACCCAAATCTACATCTCTGCCCCTGCTCTCTCTCCCTCCCTCCAGGCTCGCGTCTCCTCCTGCCTTCAGGACATCTCCATCTGGATGTTTGCCTGCCATCTAAAACTCAATATGTCCAAGACTGAACTCCTTATCTTCCCTCCCAAACCCTGCCCTCTCCCTGACTTTCCCATCACTGTAGATGACACTACCACCCTTCCCGTCTCACAATCCCACAACCTTGGTGTCATCCTCGACTCCGCTCTCTTGTTCACCCCACACATCCAATCCGTCACCAAAACCTGCCAGTCTCAGCTCCGCAACATTGCCAAGATCCGCCCTTTCCTCTATATCCAAACCGCTACCTTGCTGGTTCAATCTCTCATCCTGTCCCGACTGGATTAGTGCATCAGCCTCCTCTCTGATCTCCCATCCTCCTGTCTCTCCCCACTTCAGTCTATACTTCACTCTGCTGCCCGGATCTTCTTTGTGCAGAAACGCTCTGGGCATGTTACTCCCCTCCTCAAAAATCTCCAGTGGCTGCCTGTCAGCCTACGAATCAAGCAAAAACTTCTCACTCTCAGCTTCAAGGCTCTCCATCACCTCGCACTGTTCTAAGCGCTGGTGAGTGCTTTGCACAGAGTCCGCTCCTCTGCTGCTAACCTCCTCACTGTACCTCATTCTTGCCTGTCCCACCATCGACCCACGACCCACGTCCTTTCCCTGGCCTGGAATACCCTCCCTCCGCACATCTGCCAAGCTAGCTCTCTTCCTCCCTTCAAAGCCCTACTGAGAGCTCACTTTCTCCAATTGGCCTTCCCAGACTGAGCCCCCTCTATCCTCTCCTCCTCACCATCCCCCCAACCCTACCTCCTTCCCCTCCCCACAGCACTTGTGTATATATCTGCACATATTTATTACTCTATTTTACTTGTACATATTTACTATTCTATTAATTTTGTTAATGATGTGCATATAGCTTTAATTCTATTTGTTCTGACCACTTTGACACCTGTCTACATGTATTGTTTTGTTGTCTGTCTCCCCTTCGAGACTATAAGCCCGTTGTTGGGTAGGGACCATCTCTATATGTTGCCAACTTGTACTTCCCAAGTGCTTAGTACAGTGTTCTGCACACAGTAAGCACTCAATAAATACAATTGAATGAATGAATCCCCATTTTACCGATGAGATAATGGAGGCACAGATAAGTTAAGTGACTTGCCCAAGGTCACACAGCAGACAAGTGGCAGAGTCGGCATTAGAACAATAGTAATAATAATAATAATGGTATTTATTAAGTGCTTACTATGTGCAAAGCACTGTTCTAAGTGCTGGGGAGTGCTTTGCACATAGTAAGTGCTTAATAAATGCCTTTATTATTATTATTACGAGGTGATCAGGTTGTCCCACGGGGGACTCACAGTTTTAACCTCCATTTTACAGATGAGGTAACTGAGGCACAGAGAAGTTAAGCGACTTGCCCAAAGTCACATAGCTGACAGTTGGTGGAGCTAGGCTTTGAACCCATGTCCTCTGACTCCCAAGCCCATGCTCTTTCCACAAAGCCACACTGCTTCTCTAATTGGCAAGCTGTGGTACTAGGCTCTTGGGTAGATAAAAGATAAGCAGGTTGGGCAAAGCCCCTGTCCCACATGGGGCTTAATATCCAGAAAACATATTTTATTAACAATTTAAAGATGAGGAAACACAGAAAAGTTATGCGACTTGCCCAAGGTCATATAGCAGGCAAATGATGGAACTGGGATAAGAACACTGGTCCTCTGACTCCTAGCCCCGTTCTCTTTCCACTAGGCCATGTTGCTTCACTTATCCTGAGGGTCAACATTACCTGGTGCAGAGAACACAGGATTAGGAGACCTGGGGTCCAATTCTACCTAAATCACTGTCAGAATGAATGATCTGGGTAAATCATAACCATTCAGAACCTCAATTTCCCCATCCCAACTGAGAATAAGAAAGTCGCCACTCCCTCACCCCCACATACATATACGGATTTCTTAGACTGTGAGTTCCATTTAGGATAAGGATTGTGTCCAGTCTGATTATCCTGACCCTATCACAGTACTTAACACAGTGTTGTAGCCCACATTGTCCCTCAATTCCCCACAAGTGAACTGGAACAAGATTCTGTGTTTCTCCTAGTTAGATTGGTTCTTCCCTTTGGCACGTTCCACCAGTGTGGCATATTGTTTTCAAACACTTTATTGAATTTTTTATTACTTGGATTCGGAGCCTGACGGCTTTCACACTAGTTGGTTGGTCTGATTTCACATAGTCGCCTAAGTACTATTTTCCCCAATCAGCCCTGTTATTAAAGCTAAAGCTACATGCAAATTTCCTGCACCTGCTTGACAGCTTCCACACAGAACAATGGTTCCAATCCTCCCCCCTTTCTCAGGTCCATTATTTCAGGGCACCTCATGATCCCAAATCCCAGCAAGCAGAGAAACGGGGGTTTCTTCTGGGACAGACAGGGCCTTTCCACAAAATTGAAGGGATCTGGGGCCTTGAAGGCTGCCCATCTTAAAATCCACACTCCTCCAACCCTGGGCAGTCAGCCTCACATAAGGGCGGGTGTTGGGAGGGAACCTCTCCAGGATGAAGGCAGGCATGCTTCCAGCCCAACAGATGGAAAGAAGCAGGGTCTGCCAAGAGTTTGTTCCGGATTCCCTCATGTAGGGGTAGAGGAAAAAGAATCCTGTCCAAATCATTGTTCTGAAAGAGCATGCTTCTGGGTGGAGCATGTGCTATGGTGAATTCAACTTTAAAAAAATCAAACAAAACAACTCTGGAAAAGAAGAAGAGGGAGAGGCATCTTTTCCCCATGAGGTATGGTACTCGATGACCTCCATCTAGGGTTTTTAAGAATGGACATTTTTAACAAATCAGAAGTGAATTTGAAGGTTGCTGTCCATGGATGTGGTCACTCATCACTGTTATTCTTCCAACTTTTAAAACATGTAAAACTCAAACCTAGCAATTCTAGGCCTCAGCTCCTTGTGGGCAATGAACATATCTACCAACTCTGTTAGGTTGAACTCTCTCAAGCACTTAGTGCAGTGCTCCAGTGCTCTGCACACAGTAAACGCTCAGTAAAAGATTGATTGATTAAGGGAAGAAACAAATCTATAGATACTGCTTGAAACAAGCTTTAAAAACAAGCACTCCTGCCAACCACATCAGTTCACAGCCACTGTCGTGCTTTGTGCCCCTTATCTTCCATTGCAGTCTACCTAAATCACTTTCTATAACATCACCTCTGGACCAGAATGTTTGTTGAGGGATGGCCACACTTTAACCAAGCTTCACCATATATAGATCATTGCTGGCCTTCCCATAAGACACTAAGAAAGTGGAATAACCACAAACGCTAAGGTAACTCTACCTACATGTTTTTGTGTGCTGAGGACACCTCTGACAAAAGTCTCATCTAATTTTACCTGAAAAATTTGGCGGCAATACAAACTTTCTTCATTAATTTTTCACACTACTGAAACACTTTCAGACCCCACTAGGTAAAGCTTATGAGTAAAAGGGTATCGGAAGAGCAATTCAAATCATATGGCCTTCAGAGTTTAGGAATCCCTTCTCCTACGATGCATCAAGTGAAAATCAATCAGTGGTATTGATTGAGTGCTTACTGTGTGTAGAGCACTGGCATTAAGGGAGAGTACAACAGAGTTAAATAGATACGATTCCTTGCTTTGGTCACCAACAGCATTCAGAAATGTGCATATTCAATTACCAGTAGGATATCCAAGGAGCCAAGCATTTATAATTAATTCTGGTTGTCAGGGCCGGTTCTTCAACTACACGGCCAAGTGCTCTGATGGAATTTTCTTTGTGTTCTACCGCTTTACTGCTCCCTACATGGCAATACTTCTGTCATTTAGCAGGATCTGGCTCCCCTAAGGGAGCAGGAACATAAAATCTGATTGCATAGAATTGTTCCATCTGTGAGAGCTGAAAATCGGGGTAAACGAAATAGCATAAATGCTAGTCATGGATGGAGACATCTAAAAGACAACACCTGATGAATAGTACTATGAGTTTGTTATTTGCTGAAGTCTGGGCTACATACACTGAAGAAATACTTGGCAGAAGGCCTTGTTAAGTCCACGTTACAGCTGGGTTATTTTCCTATCAATAGCTTATGCACTATTTGAGAGGCTAGCTTTCCCAGCCCTGCCCAAGTTATACAAAACCAGGACTGTGTCTTACGGGATAAGACCCCTAATGAAAGAGATAATTACAAACCTAGCAAAGTGCTTTGTTTTTCAACAAAGAAATGACACAATAATGAATGGCACATTACTCCCACACAGACTGTAAAGTTTATGACCATACACCAAGCCATTCTTGATACCCAGGTGCTGTGGCACCTTTCCCAGAATCAATTTGATTACTGGGGCCTAGAAGAGACAAAAAGGCATCTTCCACTAGATTCACCAGGCCTAGCAAATTCAAGAATCCCTCTAATGGGCACAACTGACTCTAGGTAATTTCCTGGGCACTGGCAACCAAGCATGAAGGCTGGGAATTCTGGCTTCTGGCAGTTATCACCTTGGTGATTTGTTCATTCTCCCCAGGCAGGCATTCCTTCCAGAAAAAAAGAGGCCTTAGGAGCTTTAGCTAGAACCCAATGGAAGGCTAGGGGGGCATAATGCCATAACATAGTGCTGGACTGTTTCTGTTATAAGCCTATTTCAAGCAGAAGCTAAGCCTCCCCAGGCAACGGGGTTGGTGCTCATTACCATTACATCGGGAAGGGACTATAACACTGAACTTCAAACTGTTACAGATTGGTTCCAAATGCCACGCTGAGGGGTTTCAAAAGGGTCACAGAAACGATAGATAAATGTTCGAGAAAGCTGGAACATGCTGATGCTTGAAATAGGTGTATTTCAATTATTTTTAAAACATCTCTCCCAACCCCTTGTTCACCACTGAAACAATGGTTGACATAAAACTGGTGTTCGAGGACACCGAAGTGTTCAGAAAGGAAAGTACTCTGTGGTAAGAGAAATTACTGCTCATTTTAAACATCTTGGGAATCTTTCTTGTATTCTCTCCTCTACCTCCCAATTAAACACCAACCCTTGTGTTGAATCTTAAACTAAGACGAATGGACAAAAATGATTACTGCATATTCTAAGACTTACCTTAGGAAGTTTATATGGGCAGCAAAATCTTAAATAATGCAACTCAGCATTAACAATACTATGCCAGCCCAAGAAGTACAGTATGAGAAGTTCTCTACTCTTTCAAAAAACTTAATTGAATAGACAGAGATAACACACTCTAGAATTACAGAATGTAAATACCACAGTGGAATTTAATGCAAACATTGAAAACACAATTTGGTTATTGTGTTAAATTTCATACTTGAAAGAGGACAAAAATGATTACAAATCTGGGCTTTTTTTTTGTCTTGTGAGAATATGCCAGAACGGCAGTCTTAACACGTTTTGGTCACAGCTGACCGCCTGAAAGGAAGATCTTTAGGTTCCTTTTTTTTGAATTTTATAATTAATATCTCAAATAACAATTTGGATGATGATTTTTAATAATTTTTAAAAAATATTTTCACATTACCCATCTCATTTTGTCCTCAGAAGTCTTATGAAGTTATATGAGGTAAATTATATTTTCCCCATTATTCAGATGAGGAAGTTGAAGCCCAGATAAGCTAAGTGACTTACTCAAAGTCTCACAGTAGACGAATGGCAAAGCTGAGGTGGCCCCTGATGGCATTTGTGAATAGATCTAACAGGCCAATGTTAAATAATGTGTTACATAAGTTATGCAACCTCACATGATGATGTCACATGGGACCATTTACAAAATTTGGCAAGATCTGTTTAATCTGGTTCAGGAAGATTATGGCGACTGAGGAAAACCAGAGTCTGGAGAAGGTAGTTGGCCCAAAGGACAGCCTGGAAATCCCTTCCCTTTTCCCCCTGCTCTCAAGGCAAAGTGAGGAGACATTGTAAAATCCATTTTTTAAAAATAAATTGTAAAGAGTGTCATAAAAAGTGATGTCTTTTTAAACCTGACAACCAGAATCATTTTTCTTATTTTCAGTGTACCACAAATTATTCTGTGGACACTAGTAAAAAGCTGCAGGGGACTATTTGCCTCATTGTTTTACAGCACAGCTGGGGACAGACTATACCAGAAAATAGAAGGTTTTTGAGATAAGGGGTACACTATTATCTCCTTCAAAACCTTCCTTAAATCTTAAATATATCCTCCTATAGGTCATCCCAGACTAAGCCTTTTATTTCTCTTATCCACCCTCCCTTCTGCATCAACTATGCATTTGTCTGGGTAGCTCTTAAGCACTTTGATACTCAACCCAGCCCCACAATACTTACGCAGATATTCTTGTATTCTAATATTTCCTGTATCCAAAATTCCAATTTAATGTCTGTCTTCCCCTGTGGACTGTGGACAAGGCTCATGCCTACTAACTCTGCTGTACTGTACTTTCCCAAGAGCTTAGCTCAACGCACTCCACACAAGCACTCAATAAATACCTTTGATATTTGTTTTATGAGAAGCTGTATGCAAGCTATACTGAAAAGCAAAGAGCAGCCTGACCCCCAGAGGATTCCACTTCTGGAAAGTTTTCAGACTTTTTCTTTAGACTTCCTTCCCAGGGCCCATTGTTTCTAACAATGGTAGTGGGCTTCCGTTATCAAGTTTTCCTAATTACTCCTTAGGGAGAAAGTAAAAGGAAATATTGTACCATGCAACACAATGAAGTGATCCTCCAAACATAATTATCTGTTTACTGATAAATTTGCCAAACCTGAACTGAAATTCCATTGAAATCTGTATTTGCACTTGATATTGTAAAAACATGATTCTATCACACCAGTTCATCAAAAGTATCGATTAGTGAATGGATTAAAATTACCTGCAGCTCAAGTCAAGAAATGAGATTTGTATCTCATGGTTTTAATATTGCATGGCTTTAGACTAACCACTTAACCACTAACCACTTAAAAACACAACTAGTAACCTAACTAATACAAATATTGTCTTTGTTTTATTTGGAATATCTCTCAGATCGAGTGAATGCCTCTAAATGAGTAAAAGGGTTATTATTAATTCAATGGAACCCTTGAAAGGAAGATAGGCTCTAATGGGCTTTTAGAACTTCTAAACCCTCTGCATAGCTAAACACTTTCACATATCCCAATTCCTGAAATAGTTTTATCCCAATATGTTTATTAACGCAGTGCAATCAGTTCTATCATAATACATGTTCTCACTACACACGTTGGCTAGAACACTGTTAGGGAAGTAGGAACATTTAATCTGAAATTGCAGGTATGTTGAGTGAAGACATACTGGATAAAACAGCGTGTCTGCATCCGTGCAGTGTTGGAATGGGCAAATACTGCAGCATATGCTTTCCTAAATGTGGCAAGTTGCAAGAATGACAACATTGTGATAAAATACTATGGGTACAGGTAAATGCAGTAATGAGACATTGAGCCCAAATAAAAAGAAAAGTTGTAAAACTATGGGAACTTTGCTAGAATGGAAAGTGGATTAGTAAAATGGGAATAATTTTAGAGTAATTTGTTATCTTAGAATTCTGAATTGGCAAACCTAACAGGTCCTATCACCCCAAGTGTTAAAGTTTGCATTTCAAATGCCTCCTTTACTGTGAAAATAGACTTGAATTATAATGGACCACTGTTTTCTAACAGCAGTGATAATTCTCAGATCCTCATTAAACTCCTAATAATGATAAAATGAAGATTATAAAATAATAAAATAAATGATAAATGATAAAATTAAAAAATAAAATGAAGGTGCCATTCTCTATAAAACAATTATTTTTCTTTAGAAAATGCACTGAATTGGGCATTTCAAGGATGTCATACATTCATACTCTATGTAAAAGTGTGTGTCCTAAATTGAATCCAAATACTGAATTGGACTAACCAATTTGGTAATTGGAAGACATTGCAGCTATGATCAATAAATTTGGAGCTAATTGAGTGTCCCTTAAAATAATGGTGCTTTCATAATCATGTTAAAGTAAAACCAAAGAGCTTGAGAATAGAGAACTGCAAAAATCTAGTACCTTTACTGAGCCTGAGTCTCTTTAATTAGCAGACACCATGAACAGCTGTTAACAGGTTGCCAGAGCACGATAAAAATTTAAGCAATGCTAAATAGAGCACTTAGCTTCAAAGTCCATCAGAAAATTTAATAGCATTCTAAACTACCCTAATGCAGGCAATTCAGATGAAAGAAAAATAATTATAATTATGAGACTATTTGGAAACATGTTTTTACACATAAATAAACTACTCAGTTTCAATAAAAAGTGCCAAGCGCATTCTCCTGAATCCAATGCATTATCTAAAATTGAAAATATAAATTTCAAAAGCACTTTCACACCAGTGTCCACCTTCAGTCACAAATGTTTCTGGTCACTGCAACTTAAACAAAATGGCTCTCAACTGAATGTCAAGCAATGCATTCATTAAGCACATGCTGTGTGCAGAGCACTGTGCTTAAGTGCTTGGGAGAGTACATTAGAAGTGAAAGACAAGATTGCTGCTCTCAAGGTACTTGCACTCTAAAGTAGCAAACCAAGTAATGTCAACTCAGTTAGCACCTCTCAATCAATTAATGGTATTTGAGTGCTCACCTTGTGTGGAGCACTGAACTAAACACTTGGGAGAGTACAATCCAACAGAGTCTGTAGACAAGCTCCCTGCCCACAATGAGTTTACAGTACAAATACTCTCCATACTGAATATAGTTCTCCCAGGCTTCAGAATGCTAGTCAGAAATACTGAATATTCTTAGCCTCTGTTCTCAACTGGAGAACCAGGGACAAAAGACCTTTTACTGCAGAGAGAGAAGACTCTCTCTATTCCCTTATTCCTGTTCCAAAAGGACTAGAAACAGTTCCAGCTGAGAACCACTGTCGAGGTTCTTATGATGGGCTCAATCACTGGGATTGCGGTTCTCAAAAGCACAGCTCTATCAACCAGAGAGTCATTGGAAGGGGAGTAACAATAATAATTTTGGAATTTTTTAAATGCTTACTATGTGCCAAGCACTTGTACTTGGCACTGGGATAGATGCAAGATAATCTGGTAGTACACAATCCCTGCCCCACAAGGGGGTCAATATCTGAGGGGGAGAGAGAACATAATAATTGATAATAATTACGGTATTTAAGTGCTTATTATGTGCTAAGCACTGTTCTAAGCGCTGGGGTAGATACATGGTAATCAGGTTGTCCCACGTGGGGCTTACAGTCTTAATCCACATTTTACAGATGAGGTAACTGAGTCACAGAGAAGTTAATTGGCTTGCCCTAGGTCACATAGTAGACAAGTGGCAGAGCCTGGATTAGAACCCATATCCTCTGACTTCCAAACCTGTGCTCTTTACGCTGAGCCACTTCGAATCAAACATGTATTTGATCCCCATTTTACAGATAATGAAACTGAGGCACAGAGAAGTTAAATGATTTGTCCAAGATCACACGGCAGGCAAATGGCAGAGCCAGCATTAGAACTCAGGTCCTCTGGCTCCCAGATTCGCGTTCTTTCCACTAGGTTATGCAATTGTCTCTAGGCCACACTCAAGTGCTATGCTTAAAACTGCTGTGAGGGAAAATGCTTTGGCTCCCTATCGAACAACATTTATCTATGACCAGGACAACATAAATGTTACCCATTTTTAGTAGTAATCTGAAACATTTGTCATTTGAACAACCTCTGTCACAAAGTAAGTGCTTAAGTATCATAATAATAACAATACATGTATGGGTGTAAGGAAGGGGAAGGGAAACGGCAATAAATATACTAACTTTAATGTGTAATTGTTAGCTTTTACTGTTTTTATCTTTCCTCCGTGTATAAACACCTTGTTAGTAGGGACTGTCCTCAATTTATATCTCTATCAATCAATCAATCACCACATGACCAGGTTAAAGAGCATAGGATTGCAAGTCAAAAGATCCAGTTTCTGATCTTGGCTCCTCCACTTGCCTGTTGTGTGACCTTTGGGCTTCAATTTCCTCATCTGTAAAATTAGGATTAAATAATTTCATTCCCTTCCCTTTAGACTGTGAGTCCCATGTAGAACTGGGCTGATGTCGTATCTGATTTTCTTGTATCTCTCCCGTTGTTTAAGTACAGTACTTGACAGAAAGTGCTTAAAAATACCACAGTTAATATTTGAGTCTTTTCTCTGCGAGACCACCATAATACAGAATTCCTGCCCTGAGGATATTACAAACTTAGTGGGGATGAAAGACACTAAAAGTCAGGGGTTTTGAAAAAATGAGTTTAAAGTACACTGGTGCTAATCAGGGAAGTATTCAATAATTTAGGGGCATATATGAATTGGAAATGACCTGATGGCATTTGAAGAAAAAAAAAATAATCCCAAAACCCAGTATAGTGCTATAATAATTGCGGTATTTGTTAGGCACATACTGTTCTAAGCACTGGGGTAGATATGAGATAATTAGATAATTAATTAGATAATTAGGTCCCACATTGGGCTAGCAGTCTTAGTAGAAGGTAGAATAGAGTATTGAATCCCTATCAGGCAGTTGAGAGAACTGAGGTACAGAGCAGTTAAATGACTTGCCCAAGGTCACAAAGTAGGTATTTGGCAAAGCTGGGATTAGAACCAGGTCCTCTGACTTCCAGGCCCATGATATTTCCACTAGGCCATGGGTGCTGCAGAGAGAGAAGCCTCTCTCTATCCCCTTATTCCTATTCCAAAAGTACTAGAACCAGTTCCAGCTGAGAACCACTGTCGAGGTTCTTATGACGGGCTCAATCACTAGGATTGCTGTTCTCAAAAGCACAGCTGTATCAACCAGAGAGTCATTGGAAGGGCCCATGATATTTCCACTAGGCCATGGTGCTTCTTTATGCAATGCAAAAAGTAGAGCTCAACAAATACTGGCAATAAACAATAATGGTACATGACCAGCATTTTGAAACTTCTGGTTATTAGGGTTAATTAATCCTTTAATTAACAATCAGTCAGGAAAGAACACTTTTTTTTTGACCTATTGGCATCTGAGACTGAGACAGGAATAAAATAATGAATATTAACTTCCAGGTTTATTTTGGGAACATAGACTAAGTATTCTATGAGGGAAACATAGGAATCTAAGAATGGAACAACATGCAAAGCAGTAAATTATAAATGTGAAAACATTTGCATAAAGCTCATTATGGGCAGAGAATGTGACTACAATAGAATTAGCCTTCTCCTAAGTGCTTAGTACAGTGCTCTGCCCTTAGTAAGAACTCAAATAGCACTGATTGATAAGTTGAAGTTCATCTTTTATCCACTCCATCACGTATCAATTTCTTGTTATGCCTCTGTCCAGCATTCTGCCTGTTAACGTCCATGAGCCTTCTCAGCCAGTCTGGGGTTTTGATTCCCAGTTACTCAGATTTTCATCTTGTATAATTTCGCTGAATCTCCTACCCTCACTTTAATTATCTGTTTTGATCCTCAACTCTCACCTCTCTCAGCAATCCCTTCCTCCACAGTCTCTGTCGACATGCCAACGCTACTCTCTTGACTCTGTTCATTTCATTCTAGGCTCTGATTTGAGTCAACACTTATTCAGTTAACCTTCATTCCCTGTTCCCCACATCTTGCTGCCCACATATGCTTAGCTCAGGTATTTAGGAGGGGTCAGTATTATTGATATAAATTAGTTGTGTCAAGCCACATTTCATGCTATATTTAAAAGTACATTTGATTAATCAATGGTATTTATGGAGCACTTACTATGTGCACTGCACTGTATTAACCACTTGGAAGAGTACAAAAGAATCACATCTAATGGAACAACATATACACATTTGAACAATACAGAAAAAGCTAGTGATCAGAACTGTATCATTAAAGCAGAAGCAATTTTAGAAAGATTGTCATAACAATATGCTACTTTTAGGAAAATAAACACTTTATGCTACCCCTCAGAAAAGCCTTATCTGGTTTACGTAAATTGAATCAGTGCTCTAACACTTCGAGGAAATAACAATTGCCCCCTAACACTGCTTAGCTGACGGCAAACATAAAGTTCCTTAATTTAATTCAAGTAAAAAATAAAATCACACATATAAATAATGACAAGTGTTTTTTTCTTTCTTTCTCTCTCGCTCTCCCCTTGGCACCCATCCCCAAAATAACCACTTGTTCACCCCTTCCCTCATGCCTGGAACTCCATCCACCTTCACAACTTTTAGACCATTGTTCTGCCCATATTTTAAGCCTTTCTCGAATCATAACTCCTCCAGGAGGTTTTCCCTGATTAATCTCATCTCCCCACCTTATTTCTCCACCTACTGCCACTTCAAGACTTCTGCTTCTAATCCTAGCTCTGCTATTTGCCTGTCAGTGAATTGTATTTATTGAGCACTTACTGTGTTCAGAGCACTGTACTAAGCACTTGGGAGAGTACAACAATAAACTGGCACATTCCCTGCCCACAACAAAAGAAAGAAAGCAATTGATTACTACCCAAAGGAGACAATGATTTGGATATGGAAGCTTTTAGTATAAACATGGAGAGAGGATGAGTGGGAGAGGTTTTAGGATGATTTTAAATATTCCCTGCTCTGAGAACAGTATACAAGCATCACAGAATCCTTACAAAGGGCCATAGTCTCCTTGTATGCTTTCTATAGTAAATTTACCAAAGTGTCATCATCATTATTACCATCACCAACACCAATATTTAATGACATCTACTGTGGACTGGGTATTCAAATAACATAGATGCAGAAGCCACAGTCCCTTGCTTTCTACTTCTCACTGAAAACAAAACATACCCACTCACTCTGCAACAGCTACTAGAATTTAGTAGCTCAGGGAAGGTAGCCATGATCATCCATCTGCCACAGAAGACCGAGTTGGTTTCCTTGCCATCATTTTCCTACCTCAGTTTGGCTTAATCTGCAAAATAATTGCTGCTTGTTGTTTTAGTCTTTGTTTCATATCTGTTGGGTTTCCAGATACCCCCATTTGTAAAGGATAATCCTTATTTCTTTGTTAATCCCAGTTTTACTTTTAATGGTATTTAAGTTTTTACTATGTGCCAAGCACTAAATGCTGGAATAGTTACAACATATTCAAGTTGGACACAGTTCCTGTCTCATATGAGATTCACAGGGAAGAAGGGAATAGGATTTAATCCCCGTTTTACAGATGAGGAAACTGGGGCTCAGAAAAGTTAAGTGGCTTGCCTATGGCCATTTAGCCAGTAAGTGATGAAGCCAGGATTGAAACCCAGATCCCCTGACTCCCAAGCCAATGATTTTTCCACTAGGCCACATGCTTGATTTTTTCTGGGCATTATCCTTACAGTTACACAATAACCAAAGAAAACCACTGAACCACATGGAATCAGAATGCAACATGCACATTCTGCGTGGTTTTTCTAATCCTGGAAGCAATGTATAAAGGGAAAAATGAATAGCAATAAAATTATATTAATCTCATGTTGCCAGGTAACAAGTTCTAAAGAGTCCTTTCCCAGGGGTTCTTCCTCCATCTTATAATAGCCAGGTAAATAGGCTTTCTTCTTACTAATGGGAAAATATAGATGGGTCTATTTTTAGAGCGTCAATTTCTCTTCATTTTTTATTGCCAGCGATACCTTATCTGCTTCCTGATATCGACTGGAAACTCCCAGCTCAAATGAAGGGGAGGACTGAACTATTATCCAGCTGACTTGCATCATGCAGATGGGCTGGTTGCATCTTCCTTGGTCACACAGTGAATTTCCTAATTGGATGGGGTACTCCAGATAAATAATCAATCCTCCATTTCATTTGGGCTCTGTAGCCCTAGGCAAACCTTTGGTCATAGAAGAGATCGAAATGGAGCATTTATCTATTTCAGGAATTACCTCAATTTTCATAAATATCAAGTATTCGAAAATGTACAAACTAATCCATCAATACTATGTTTTGAGCCCTTACTGTGTACAGAGCACTATACCAGGCACTTGGGATAGTACAATAACACAGATTTGGTAGACATGTTTCCTGCCCATAAAAAGCATAAGCTGAAAGGAAAGACAGACATTAGTACAAGTACTTAAATTATGGATGTGTATTTAAGTGCTGAGGGGCTGAGGGTGGGGTGAATTAGAGAGTACAAATCCAAGTGCAAAGGTGACACGGAAGAACAAAGGAGTACGGGGAATAAAAGCTTATTCGCAGAAGGCCTCTTGGAGGAGATGTGATTTTAATAAGCTTTGACAGTGAGGAGAGTGATCTCCGTCAGATATAAAGGAGGAGGGAGTTCCAGGCCCGAGACAGGTCGTACCATTCCACTTTTGTTCACTTTGTAATGATTAATAGTATGAGAAGAAGCACAAATGAGAATTTACTTTTCCCCTCTTGAAAGATAGAGAATGGAGGGGCTAGGAGCATTTATGAGAGCTCCCAGGTTTGTAAAGATTCTCTCAGATAAAGTTTGTTAGTATGTTTGGTTTTGTTCTCTGTCTCCCCCTTTTAGACTGTGAGCCCATTGTTGGGTAGGGACTGTCTCTATATGTTGCCAATTTGTACTTCCCAAGCGCTTAGTACAGTGCTCTGCACATAGTAAGCGCTCAATAAATACGATTGATGATGATGATGATTTATTGAGCGCTTACTGTGTGCAAAGCACTGTACTAAGTGCTTACCATCTAAGTAGTCAATTACACCTGTATTTTAGCAGGCTTCTTGTCAGTTTCCAGCTAGCTCCCAAGCATCTTTCCCTAAACTTAACACCCTTAGTATTTGCCATGCACAAAATACAATTTACTGCCATTATCTTGGGAAGCTGGTTACATTAGGAATGCAAACATACCCAGCAGGAGCAACTCAACAATAATCCTTTCCTTCCCCAGCAGTAAGATTTCTATCTCTTCTGATGACTTGTCACCTGTCCACATGTTTTGTTTTGTTGTCTGTCTCCCCCTTCTAGACTGTGAGCCTGTTGTTGGGTAGGGACCGTCTCTATACGTTGCAAACTTGTACTTCCCAAGCGCTTAGTATAGTGCTCTGCACACAATAAGCACTCAATAAATACGATTGAATGAATGAATGATCACTTTTATGTCCATTATTCATATTTTTCAGAGCTCTGGATTTCTGTGACACATGTAATGCCATAATTTACATGCATCTGGGAGGGGAACACAACAGTTCTGAGGCAAGTGCGAGGGCTCAGGGATTACCCACAAAAATCCTCTAAAAGATATATCCATTTGGCTTATTCATACAAAATGGCATGTCATCATGGTACAGGGTGTATCTGGTGTGATGGGTATGATGTCACAGTGAACATCTTTCTCAGACAGATTGAGAGCCCCAAGCAGAACAGGGACTATGTCTGACCTAATTATCTCATCATTTGTCAGTATTTGACATATAATTAGCACTTAATACCATAAAAATGATGCTAAGTGCATAGGTGGTGTATATACATCCCACTCCCCTCCCCCTCCCCCCCAAAAAAACCTCAAAAACTTTCTGTCGGTGTTGAAAAGGATTTTATCAGCGATGCAGTTCCTCTGAGGGAAATACCATTTGGATACTGTGCACCGGTAGGTGATTCTGGGCACATTGGTGGGAAGGAGCCTGTTATTTCCATTACAACAATGCTCGGGGGAGTAGTAATCTCTACAGTAACTAGAGTCCAAATTGCCTAGCACTTTTTAAATGTGCTGGCAGCATTCTGTCTGTTTAATTATTTTTGCAACAGTGATGAAATTCTGTCCTTAATGTAGCAGAATGATTTATGGAGTTAAAAGTTTACTATTTTCTAAAGGAGGATTTACTTCATTTCAGGGGAAGCCAAGTGATTTTATTTCTTTCTCATTTATACAAACAATCTGTCAGGCTGGAATGAATTATGCCCCCTTGTTAAATGAATAAGGATTAAAAAACAGACTTGTCTACATTATCACAATTTAAAGAATGTTCTTTCATTATAGTCATTTACACATTTATACTTTCCCCTCTCAGTACCCTACCAGTCTCGACTATGGGAGGGAGAGTCAAGCAAAGGCATATTCATTCCATTCCTAACTTGGGCAGTGGCTAGCAAGTGGAAGGCAATCTGCTATAAGTCAAAACTCACCTATGCTGAACAGCAGCAGCACAGGAGAGAGTCGAGGGTGGAGACAAGTTTACAGCACGGAAGAAGACAATGGTAAACCACTTCTGTATTTTTACCAAGAAAACTCTATGGATACACTACCAACACGATTGCAGATGGAGGTGGGGCATACAGGGAAAGATGTGACCATGGTGTCGCTATGGTCAGAGACGACAGCATAAGACAACACTCGAACTTTTTGTGCATTACAATATAGCTGGGATAGTGCCGATCTTGCTGGCTATTGCAAGAAACTTTACCATATTTTACAAATGACCCAGAATTAGACTTGTTCTGGTTAAACTTGTCAGGTTAATTTGGACTGACCACCCCTACCATTATTCACATTAAATGTCCGGATTTTCATTAATGGCAGGAGCATACTCTCAGAATGTGTGAAGTTTAAGGGCCACAGCATTCTGAGACCTGTTCATTTAACATTCTTTCATCAGTATTTATATAGTACCTTTGGTAAGGAATTGTACTTAGACATGTAAAAGCATATAATAAAAGACTTGAACCCTGCTCTCAGGGAATTTATAATCTAATGGGGAAACATTATATCCTTAGTCTTATGAGAAAAATGTTTCACCTGCTTTGTTTTGTTTTTTTTTTGTACTTCCCAAGTATTTAGTATAGTGCACTGAATGAGAGGGTGTTCAATAAACACTTATTGCTACTGCTACTGTAGATGCAATAGGAAAAATATAACTATGAGAAGCAGCAAAAGTATGGGGAAATGAATACATAAATGACTAAATTAATCCTTACATACAATGTGCCAAGCATGGCTGTTGGATGACATGAACAGGAGGGGTGGTGATTAGATCCAAGAAAGCAGACTGGATGAGATAATTTTCTTCAGAAAGGCTTCAAAAATGAACACATCTCTTCCAGGAATTCTTGCTTAATTAATTTTCCATGCTCCCACCCTATTTTTCCCCTATCCTGGATCACCTCTGCACTTTAGTACATACCCACAAAGCAGTTAGGTGCTACTTCTATCCCCACAAACACTGATACAGTTCACTTTTTATATATTTGTTCATTCATTCATTCAATTCATTCAATCGTATTTATTGAGCGCTTACTGTGTGCAGAGCACTGTACTAAGCACTTGGGAAGTACAAGCTAAGCGCCTACTAGGTGTCAAGCACTGTTCTAAGTACTGGGTAGATACAAGTTAATCAGGATGGATACAGTCCCTGTCCCATATGGGATTCAGCATCTAAGGAGGAAGAACAACAGATACTGAATCTCCATTTTGCAGTTGGGGAGACTGAGGCACAGAGAAGTAAACTGCCAAGGTCAGCAGGCAAATTCATTCAATCATATTTACTGAGCGCTTACTGTGTGCAGAGCACTGTACTAAGCACTTGGTGGAGCTGGGATAAGAGCCAAGGTCCTCTGGCTCCCAGGCCTCTGCTTTACTCACCAGAACACACTGCTTCCCTATAGTTGGTTACCTCCACTACCTATAATTTAATTTTGTTCTTTCACTCTAGATTGTAAACTCTTTGAGGGCATAGTTCATGTCTATTTACTCTACTGAATTCTCTCAAGTGCTTAGTATATAGCACTGCAAACAGTAAGTCCTCCACAGATACCACTGATTAACTGATTAGGATTATCTCTCAGAACCTTGGAGAATTTTCTTCCTTCCCATTTACCTCTCCACACCCCATTCCTCATGGTAACTAAATTAGGTTGTGAAGGTGAGAGACTAATCGGAGAAGGTCTTCTGGATAAGATGTGACTCTAAAAGGACTCTGAAGATCAGCTCTCCCATAATCAGGTGGTCTGCTTGACGGACTTCCAAGCAGGATGGAGAGCATCAACACAAGTTGATCCAATACAGGAAGCATTGTGGCCCAGTAGAAAAAGCATGGACTTTGGAGTCATGGGTTCTAATCCCAGCTCTGCCACTTGTCTTCTGTGTGACCTTGGGCAAGTGGCATAACTTCTCTGTGCCTCAGTAGCTCATCTGTAAAAATGGGGATTAAAACTATTTGTTCTATGGGGGACAGGGACTGTGTCCAAAATGATTAGCTTGTATTTACCCCTACTTACTACAGTGCCTGGCACATAGGAAGCTTTTAACAAACACAAAGAAATAGCTCAAAAATGACTCCCAACTATGTCACAGAAAGGAGATTGTAGTTTCTAGTGATCCAAAAGCACTACTTTAAACTGTTACTTTAAACAGATGCGTGAGCACAATATAGTCCACTGTTTTAAGAAGTAGCATGGCTCAGTGGAAAGAGCATGGGCTTTGGGGTCAGAGGTCATGGGTTTGAATTCCAGCTCTGCCAATTCTCAGCTATGTGACTCTGGGCAAGTCACTTAACTTCTCTGTGCCTCAGTTCCCTCATCTGTAAAATGGGAATTAAGACTGTGAGCCCCCTGTGGGACAACCTTATCAACCTTGTAACCTCCCCAGTGCTTAGAACAGTGCTTTGCACTTAGTAAGCGCTTAATAAATGTCATTATTATTATTATCATTATTATTATTATCTTAATGATAACGCCGGGTATTAGAAACTGAAGGTGAAGGAGTATCAGTTTGGAAGGTGATGGAGTTGACAAAGAACTGGAGAAACACTGAAACCCGAAGTAGTATTTGAAAGCAACTGTTAAATGTTTGTTATGTTTCCTGAGGGGAACATTACTTCCAAATATCTGAACCACACTTTACAAATGGAGAGACAAATGAAGTGGAACTGAAATAGGAGGTATAAGAAAAGATTAAAGAAATTGGAGGGTGTTTAGCCTAGGGATGGGCTGACAGCAATCCTCAACTATAGAAAATATTTGTTTTCTAGAACAAACACCAACCAATGTTCTCTAAGACCAAAGAAACACAAATCAGAGAAAAAAGAAAGAGATTTTACTTGGTCACAAGAAAGAACTTGACTTTCAGAGTGTTTGTGGAGACCGTTTATCTAGAGAATTTAAGAGACACATTCTCCTGGCCTGGATAGTCATTTACCTGTTTGGAAACAGTGGGATAGTTTAGATGATTTTTTAAGGTCTTCAGCAAGTCTACTGTAGTCTCTGATTCTAGGAAAGCCTAGAATTGTGAGAAATACATGCCACTTTAATCCAAATAGGATAGCACTTTGGATAAGGAACTTACCTTATGTTTTGAAAATCAAATTAGGAAAATATAACATCTAGTGTCTCTTACCTAAATTTAGTAGAATAAGAAAAAGAATAATGTGGAAAGCAATATAATGAAGTGTCTAATCATGTAATTACATCAAGAGACCACTTAAGAGGTATCTTACAGTTAGTGGTGTGTGGTGATTGGGCAGATAATCATTTTAGCTAGTGACTGAAAAATCTGCTCAGGAAGATCTCAGCTTAAGTGGACAAAGTAAAGTAGTAGGATATTGGCAAGCCATCACAGCACAATACATTTATGAATACAGGAACTAGAATAAAAATGTATAAAAGAATGGAATGACTGACACAAGCATACATAGCAGAAACACAACAGACATTAATGATATCAAATAGCAACTCAGTTGAACAGAAATGAGATTTGCATCAATACTAGAAAAAAGTCCATATGGCAGAGTTAGAAAGGAAGACTTCAGGGAGCAGAGACATCCAAGGGACACTGAAATGTGCTGGAAAAGAGAAACAAGCTTTCAAAAGAAGGGATGTCAGTTAATTTATTATAGGCTAACAGGACAAATATCACAAGATGACATTCCAATCAATGAGGGAAATGAGTCTCCATCAGCACCAAAATTGTAATATTAAGTGAAAGAGGAACGTAAAGATATGGAAAATGAAGCTCCCAACTCCATTTCTCTGGAATTCAGATCTGAAGGTAAATTGGAATTCATGCAATATGCATAATAAAAAGTTACTGGTACACAATATGCACTTTGACTTTTAAAATAAAACATATATGGATCTTTTTTTTCCCAACTGCAATTGAACTCCAAGAATAAAGACTACATTGAAATTCTAAAGGCTAGTCCAAGGCAAGGATGATAACAATAGTGCAGGCCCAAAAGATGATTGAAGATATTATATTCTTTTTAATGGAGACTCAATCTTCAAAATTAGCAGCCTGCTAAAAGCATCAGAGATAAAATATCACCTGTCTGAACTACTATACTTTCTAAATAAATGTCCATACTTTTATCATACCAGACCTGGAAATCACTACACTGATTATACAAAATAACTTTCATTTTTTTCCAATCAATAAAAAAAACTTACCTCAAGAATTTCATGTGAGTGAATTACATCAGTTTTGATTTTGTGGAAAAAAATGGAACCATATTACAAATAAAAGATATCTGAACAATTTTGAATATGGACAAAGTCCTACTGAATTCATGACTACCAAAAATTAAATATAAAAAAAAAACATTTTTGCTCAGTGTTAACCTCCCTCAGTTCTGCCTAATTATCATTTTTTTCTGACAGAGTCATTAGTCAATCAATGGTATTTATTGTGTGCTTTCTATGTGCAGAGCACTGTACTTGGGAGCCCTTGGGAGAGTACAGTACAATACAGCATATTTAGCTGTTTCAACATTCCCTGCCCATATCGAATTAGCAGTTTAGAAACAAGCTTACAGTCATTATCTGGTTCTCTTACCAATCAATGGCATTTAGTGAGTGGTTACTGTGTGCAGAGCACTGTACTAAGCACTTGGAGAGTACAACAGGGTCATGTTGTATCTAAAAGGAGCTTAGAGTCTTGAGAGGGCCACAATCTCTAATATAGGCAGACACATAGACGAGAAAACAATAAGAATGAGTAATAATTCAAAAACTAAAAAATTTCACGAGTAAAATAGTGTAAAGCTAATGAAAGGGACCGTCTTTGGGCATGGTACCAGTTTAATTAAGAAATATCCTTGTGTCCAACAATTCCACTCACTTCAAGACTTGGCAAACTTGAATCATGCCACCTCACAGCTTTTGTCTTTCCAAACTGAAGCATCCTAACCATTCCAGGCCAACTTATAGAAGCTGCTTCATTATCTTGGTCACTATGACTGGCCTTTACTGTATCCTGTTACTATCATATCTAAGATATAGAGAACTCTGTATAGATGAAAAATAGCAACCTAGCAGGATTTTATATTAATGACAGAACACTATTTTTTCATTTCTTTTTTTTTTTTTTTTTTTTTTTTTTTTTTTTAACAGAGAACCAACATGGCCTAGCAGATAGAGTATGGACCTGGGAGTCAGAAGGCCCTGGATTCTAATCCTGGCTCCACCACTTGTCTGCCGGGTGACCTTGGGCAAGTCATTTAACTTCTATGTCCCTCAGTTCCCTCATCTGTAAAATGGGGATTAAGACTGTGAGCCCCATGTGGGATATGGACTGTGTCTAACCTGATTAGCTTCTAACATCTACAGCATTTAGAACAGTGCTTGACACAGAGTAAGCACTTCAATACCATTTAAAAATACTTTTAAAAACTAGCAAAAAACTAGGCTATTCCTAATGATTCCATCAGAGAATCCCTTACTGTAATTTACTGCATAGGGCTATTCATTCTAAAGAGCAATTCCACAGCTA
Source organism: Tachyglossus aculeatus (assembly GCF_015852505.1). Lineage (NCBI taxonomy): Eukaryota > Metazoa > Chordata > Mammalia > Monotremata > Tachyglossidae > Tachyglossus > Tachyglossus aculeatus. The sequence continues at coordinate 7,738,391 of NW_024044828.1, forward strand.
TTGAAGACAGTAGTCAAGAATAAATCCAACATATCTCAAGAAAAAAACCTCAATAGTGATTGCCCATTTATCTCCTGTCCTCTAGACTGAAAACTCCTACTGGGCAAGGAACTTATCTACCAATTCTGTTGCACTGTACTCTCCCAAGTACACAGTAAGTGCTCAATAAATGTTGATAGATATCAATTTTCAGTTCAGATTGCTGTAAATATATCCCAACATGGGACTCACAGTAGGAGAGAGAACAAGTACTGACTCCCTATTTTTCAAGTGAGGAAACTGAGGCACAGAAAAGTTGAGACTTGCCCAAAGTCACAGGGCAGGCAGTGGGGGAGGCAGGGTTGGAATGCTGGTTCTCTGTCTTCCAGGTCTGTGCTTTATCCACTAGGCTATGTTACTTTTCTATTTTCAATACATCTCAATTAACACAGAGAAAAACAGTGTAGGAAACCCAGATCCAACCTAAATTGAAAATCTCTGATTTTTTTTTTTTTATGGGGTGGGAGTGAGGAGGAAAAGAAATCTGAAATAAATTAGAGCCCATGTCAGACTCAATATTGCCTTTTCTTTCAATCAGAAACCTTTCAGAGCAACAATACATTACTAGACAATAATGCCATTTCAATTTCAGGAATGAATTTGACCTCAAGGTAATCTATTTGTACTCTGTGGCAATGTTCTGCCATCTAAAACAAGGCTTGTAATCAGAACTTCAAGTGAACCAATCACCTGAAAATGCCTTCACCATTTATGTCATCTTAAAACTTTTAATGTCTATCCCTCTCAGCAAGCACATCAAGGAGCCTTCTTGATTTTAAACTCCGGGGACTATTCTTGTCAACAACCTTCTTTTCAATAAAAAAAAGAATATTTCCCTCAGAACTGGGTAAATCAGTTTGAAAACATTTTTTTTTAAGTGACCAAAATTGCCCGCTTCAGATCATCGTGTGGTTTTTCTGGAAAGCAGTGAGAAGAAAACGCAAAGAGCAGGGGGTGGTAAGTGGTGGAATAAAGCACATATTCATTTTCTAGACTGAAACTCCTTGAGGGTAGAAATCATATGTACTAATTCTATTGTGCTCTCCCAAGCAGTTGACACAGTACTCTGCACACAGCAATCAATCGTGCTGGGGGAGCAGAGTGGCCTAATGAAAGGAATATGGGCCCGGGAATCAGAGGACCTGAGTTCTAATCCCAGCCGCTTGTCTGCTGTGTGGCCTTGGACAAGTCACTCAACTTTTTGGGGTCTCAGTTTCTTCATCTGTCAGATGGTGTTTAAATTCTACTCCTTCCTACTTAAACTGAGTTCCATGTGCGACATCATGGTTATCATGTGCCTATCCCAGCATTTAGTACAGTGCTGGGCACAGAGTAAGTGCTTAATAAAACCATTTAAAAAATAGACATAATCACTACCATCAAGGCACCCAATAGATATAGTTAATGTACTGCTTGGATAATAATGATGATGATGACAATAATAATATATTAATAAATAATAAATAGACAAATAAATAAATAATAGTATTTGTTAAACACTTCCTGAGGGCCAAGCACCATATTAAGCACTGGGGTGGATACAAACTATTTTGGACACACTCCCTGTCCCACATGGGGCTCACATTCTTAATCCCCATTTTACTGATGAGGTAACCGAGGCACAGAGAAGTGAAGTGAGTTGCCCAAGGTCACACAGCAGACAACTGGCAGAGCTGGAACTAGGACCCAGGTCCTTCTGACTCCCAGGTCTGTGCTCTATTCACTAGGTCATATTAATTCTATGAAGCGCCCACATATTTTGAATAATCTGATCCATAAATTTTTTGTCAGAATCATCCCCTCAAACCCAAGCAGGGAGAACCCAGAAAAGGAAGACATGAGATAATAACTGCAAAAGGGATCTTTAATTGAGGGCCAGGACCAAGTCATTTGTTTCAGATATACTATTGGACTCTCCCAAGTACTTAGTACAGGGCTCTCCTCCTAGTAAGTGTTTATAAACATTAACTGATTGATTAACTGACTGATATGCTCTCCTTAAAGCTTAATTCAGTACTCCACATACAAAAGGCTCAAAAATACCATCATTTGATCAATGGGGAAAAAAAAATATTCTTCCTGCAAAGGAAATCCAAAATTTAAAACCATAAGCTAGAAGTCATAGATTTATCATTAATTGCAATGTGAAAAGCAAAATTGCTTAGAATCACCTAAAGGACACTAGTAATTTGAAAATAAAAGTAGGGGGCAGGAAAGCATTAAATCATGATGACAATGTTGAGTGGACTATAGAGTTCCCACCCACCAAAAAGTTTAATACTCTCTTGAGATTGAAATATTTGAATATGAACAATGTTCATTTTTTAAAACTGGTAGTTCACATGACTTACATGCTGTTATCATAATTAAGGAAAAATGTTGACCTTTAAAATTGCCTCTTTAGATCTCAAAGTCTTTTCAAACATTGTCCTATTTTTTTTTTCAAATAACCGTCACTGTTCTACCATACATTTAGAATAAAGATTGAATTTGTACAATTCTTGGTACATTTTAAGCACTTAAATACTACAATTATGGACAATGGAAAACAGGGAGGATTTGCAATTATGCATTGTGTTGCTCCGGTTTAATAATAAGTTCTTGGAAATGCTGAGTGCACACTACAAGGATTGGGTTTCTGATTCCTGGGCTACATGATACCAAACAGATATTCAAGAAAGGAACAACTGGGTCTGATAATATTGGAGGCCCAAAGACTATGTTAGAAATTTGGGTTTAAACCAATGGTTTACTATAGCTTTCTGATGAAAAATCCAGCTGGTGCCTACCTGAATAGACCTGGTTTCCATACAGGTCTCCAAGTGACTCTCCTTGAACAACATGCAAATGATTAATATAATACCAGTGGGAACCAAAAGTCTTAGGAGAGGAGTTCACAATTTGACCAGATTGAACCATGAATTCTCTTTATCAATCTCTCATTCTTACCACTGATTCCTAAAATCCCACCTGGTAAATGAATAAAAATGGGAAGAATGTGTGGGAAGAAGGTATGGGGTGGAACTGTGTCTGAAAGGTATGAAACCATATTTCCTGCCTCAGGGAATGTTTGAAAGTCCCCCTGGGCTGAAACAATATCGCAACAGGGGTTCAGCACCTTATGAATGCTGTCATGGAACACAGAACTTTAGGGGGTGCTTTGGGCAGTCATGAGAATGAAATTATCATATTACAGTAAGGAATTTCTTTATTATCCTAGTATTCTGTTCCCTCTCGTGACACCAAAAGATGCTTGTAGGTATAACGTTATGTTTTCTTCCTTAGCCAGATTTTTAGCAATGATGTCTTCTAACATTTCTACCTTTCCATAGACACCTCATGCATGAATTGATCCAACCCCTTTCTGAACCCCCATGAGATAATGAGTTCCTCTTGGGTAGGAAAAGTGAGTTTTGTTTCAGTTGTACTTTCCCGAAAGTGTAAGTAGTAATAATAATACTTATTATGAGCCTGTGTGGAACAAAAAAAACCCACCACGTTTGTGAATTAGACACCATTCCAGGTGTCCAAAGTTTTCACAATCTAAGGATAAAAGGGGATGGGGTCTGAAGAGGGGATTGGCAGCAGTTACATAAGTTGAGATAATACAGAGAGACAATTTTAAATCCTAGGCTAGTGATGCATTTTAAAAACAAGCAAAAAAGAACTATAGGGTACTGTGGCTAGAGGAGCAGAGTTTCAGGTTCCCCAGGCTTAGAGTTTAACAGGAACAGGGGCCACAGGAATAGTTCCAGCCTTCCCAATGACCTCAGAGGTGAAAAGATCTGATGCTGTGGCTACTGCTTCTTTCTGCCATGGAGAAGCAGAGCAGGGACTGATGAGAAATCAGTTAATGGGACTAAGCACTGATTTCTGATCTTGGCAGGTTCATAATTAATACTACTGATTGACTAAAGCAAATTTCATGGGTATACTACCTGCTGTCTTCTGGAATGGGTGGAGTTTGGGAACAATTATGTGTCTTCTGACCATGCTTTTACTTGTTCTAAATTTTCCCAAAGTAAAGCTATTTATAAACATCCACCTGATTTTTTTGTCTCTCTCATTTTGTACTTTGGAAATGGGAGTAGATAGTAGATATGTTGGAAACATAATTCTGCTGAAAGCTTGAATTGAGTCGGCCGGTTTTTAGATCACATTGAGATAAACTTTCACTGAAATGGTTGTCAAAAGCAACAGATCATTTTATTTCAGAAGGCATTTTATTTTTGACCTCCAAGAAGATTTGAGGGTTGATCCACATTTTCCACTTCAGAACTTAAATATTTGGTGTGACAACAGCTATTCACAAAATTATACAGTTGTAAGGTCATTGGCTTTACATGTGTCTCCACAGGTAGTGAAAAGAAAGGAGAGAAAATTTTACCAAGCTCCTACTGATTAACATTCTCCAAACCTTAAATGGAAGGACTCACAATAAACTCTCACACCTGCAGTTTGAAAGCCACAAGGAGAAACAAAGAACCATCAGCACTTTTATACTCTTGCCATATTTCAGAAGGGAACTGCCATTATTTTCCTGATTCGTAAAACAATATTCATACCTGCAATCTCTTAGCAGTAATTAAGGGAAGTCTATAGATTTATGGGAAAATTTTTTTTCTCCAGCAACCTGAATCTGTGATGATATTAAGAGGACATGATGGAAACAATGAAGAAGACTTGTGCATCGCTTGGGAAATAATGGATGGAGAGTTTCCAGCTGCTAATTAGAAACAAGTTGCAGGGAAAGGTACAAAAAACGTCCATTCATAATCAGCTCAATTTAAGAGGCTTTGTTGGAGACAAGAGCTATATTGAGATTTTTTTAAAGGTAGATTCATTCATTCATTCAATCGTATTTATTGAGCACTTACTGTGTGCAGAGCACTGTACTAAGCGATTGGGAAGTACAAGTTGGCAACATATAGAGACGGTCCCTACCCAACAGTGGGCTCACAGTCTAAATTTCATGAAAAGTGTTAAAACAATGCAATTTCAAAGAATAGTCAGTTTTTGGTAAAGGAGTAGGTAAACTGCAGAGACTAGAAAATGTTTCAAATAGCAACAATAATAATAATAATAATAATTCTGACACTTGTTAAATGATGTTTACTATGTGCCCAGCACTGCTGTAAGCCTGGGGTAGATACAAGGTTATCAGCTTGAATGATTTCTGTCCTACATGGGGCTCACAGTCCAGGTAGACACGAATACGATTTAATCCCTATCTTTGCAGATGAGAAAACCGAGAAACAGAGAGTTAAGTGACTAGCCCAAGGTCATACAGCAGACAAGTGGCAGAGTCGGGGTTAGAACCATGCCTGTGCTCTTTCCACTAGGCCGGAAGCAGCCTGGCGTAGTGGATAAAGCATGGGCCTGAGAGTCATAAGGTCTTGGGTTCTTATCTCAGCTCCGCCACTTGTTTGCTGTATGACCTTGGGCAAATTATTTCACTTCTCTGTGCCTCAGTTACGTCATCTGTAAAATGAGGATTGAAACTGTGAGCCCCATGTAGAACGGAGACTGCGTCTAATCCTATTTGCTGGTATCAACCCCAGCATTTAGTAGAGTGCCATGAACATAGTAAGTGCTGAACAAATGCCATAATTGTTATATTATTTACCTATTGCTTTGGCTCCTTAGCCTGAGCTAATGACACCAGTTTATAGCCCATCACCATTTGCTTCATGTTCCCTGATAGTACGGATTATATACACTGAACTAAGTATAATAATAATAATAATAATAATAATAATAATAATGGTATTTGTTAAGTACTTACCATGTGCCAGGCACTGTTCTAAGCACTAGGGTGGATACCAGCAAATCAAGTTGGTCACAGTGCCTGTCCCATGTGGGGTTCACAGTTTCAATCCCCATTTTACAGATGAGGTAACTGAGGCCCAGAGAAGTGAAGTGACTTGCCCAAGGTCACAAAGCAGACAAGTGTAAGAGTCAGGATTAGAACCCATGAGCTTTTGACTTCCAGGCCTGTGCTCTATTCACTATACTATGCTGCTTCTCTGCTGCAGAGCTTATTGGGCCCAATCCTCTCCTCTGGCACCCCAAAGGATACACATAGCCTTGGGAGCTGAAGAGAAATGGCCTTCATTATTCCCCTTAGAAGCAAAGAGAAGCATTACTAAACAGAGCAACGCTCATGAGAAAGTGGTTGATGCCATTACCCATCTTTACCTTCCTTAATGCACCTTTTTGCAGGTTTGTGAAGAGGGGTCAGAATAAGAGTAGAGCAGCAAGGGGCATGTTATTAACAGAATTATTGGATCAGATGCCTCTGCCTCTCCCAAGACACTACAGACCTACTCTAGGTCCTACAAAATGTACTGGTCCTATGAAGCAAATTGTCCTTGTCCTCTAAGCCCATGAAGGGGTCCCATGGAGAAGGCAGGGAAAACAACTCCCCTCCATTATGCACAGAAATGGTCATTTACTTTCAGATGACAATTATTTCTTTAGAATTCAGCAAAAACAGTCCCTTGCAAAAGCATTAAATATTATCAATGTGTTAGCCACTATGATATCCCTCAATCAGAAGCAGGTTCTTATGAGGCCTGAAATGACTGAAGTGGCAAGTGGGAGATGAAAAAAATAATCAGGGAAGGCCTCGTGGAGGAGATGTGATTTCAGAGAGGCTTTAAGACTGAAGAGAACTGTGGACTGATGGATGTGAATGAGGTGGGAGTGCTAGGCAGGGGTCTGGGAAGAGATGAGAATGGAGCACAATAAGTACGTTATCTTGAGAAAAGAAAATGTGAGCTGGGGTGTAATGGACTGAAAAGAGTGGATAAGTATAAGGGACAGAGCTGATTGAGCACCTTAAAACTAATGATCAAGAGTTTCTGTTTAAAGCAGAGAGATTTGGTTTCCCCACATGACATTTCTGAGAAATAATAAATGGGCATTGTATGAAGTTTTAGCAAAATGAACATGCAGTAGAGTGAAGTATGGCTCGTTCAGGGGAGAGACTGGAGGGATATCAGCGAGGAGGCTGATACAGTAATCAAGCCAGGATATAAGTTCTTAGCCAGTGTGCTGGCAGTTTAGATAAAGAAGGGACATTCTGGAAATGTTGTAGATTAAGCACTGTCAGGATTTGGCAGCAAATAGATATAGGGGGTTCAAATAGAGGGAGGAGTCAAGGATAAGGCCAAGGTTGTGTGTTTGAGAAAGTATAGACTATAATTAGAATGCAGTTACAAACTTTTTGACTAAACATAATAGATCTATTATCAGTAACTGCCACTCCATAGGAAATTCCTCCTTAGAGTTTATAGCAGGTAGGATTCCACATCATTTTGAGCTAATGGCTTTTTTCAGAAGCCACTATCTAAAGCAAATGCATATTGCAATCTAAAGCCCATTTCAGCCTGATTGAGAGAGCTGCAATCATCTAGCTCTTTATGGGATTATTTTAATTTTTCAATCACACATAAGTCTCACAGTTACTTTGTTTATGGGAGTTAACTGCTCTTGTTGTTTAGTCTTTTCAGACACACAGTTAACTTGCTCAACTTCCACATTGTTAAAATTGTTCATCTCAGGCTCTGAACAAACCACAGTTAGGTTAATGGAAAGAGACTGGAATACAATTTCCTAGTTTGTAGCTTATTTTTTCCTTTGTCTTGTAATCTTTAATGTATTTCCCACTGAGTCTCTATTTTACTTGTATCATAAATCAGTATGTAGGGAAGAGGTCAACCAAAAAAATCTCATGGACCAATTCTAAATGGATTAGAAATGGGATTTATGTTGTTGCATATTCTACAGATGGGATTTAGTCTCAATGCCTTAACAAGTTAGTTGCGTGACATGAATGCTCTTCCTCACGCTATAGATCTAGGGGTGACATGATTGATTCTTGTGGTTCCTACAAGGTAAACTCTGTTCTGAATTACCCCCAAAAGCTGAGGCTGCTTAGTCACTGTTAGTTCCCGAGAATCATCCTCCACTGGGCTGAAATGGTTCCAGGTTCCATTATACTTGAAGCCCTATGATTACAGTAGATGATAGAAGGTGGAGTTTGTGACTGTGCTCAGCCCCACTAAACCCTGGGACAACCCCAGAACTACCTCAGGTATGGTGATTCCTGCACTCTGCCATCCTGGTGCAGTCTGGTCTCCTCCTGCCACCAGCTGTCCAGAACAGCTCTCCTAAATCTGAAGCTTCGTAGAATTTTTTGGATTGGAAGCAACATGGCCTAGTTTACAGAGCTCAGAACTGGGAGTCAGAGGGACCTGGGTTACAATCCCGGCTCTGACACTTGTCTGCTGTGTGGCCTTGGGCAAGTCACAACCTCTCTGTGCCTCAAATTTCCTCCTCTGTAAAGTGGAGATTAAGACTAAGAGCCTCATGTGGAACAGAGACTGTGTCCAAGCTGATTAATTTACATCTACCCCAGGGTTTCATACAGTGTTGGGTACATAATAAGTGCTTAAGAAATACCAAAAAAAAAATCCCAGGAATATTGTCAAGTGACAGTAATTACAGACTGCATTGCACACTTTTCTAGCCCTTTCTCTCTACCACCCAGAATGTCCACAGAGGCATGGTTATATTGGCATGACAGGACCTCAGAATCTTCAGTACCTAAGGGCACACACCTACACCCCTCTTCGAGGAGCTAGTTGGTTAACCAATGGAGATGGCATGATTTCAAGTCTTCTGCCTCTCATTTCTCAGCCCTGCCAAGCTGAACCATGGCAAAGACTACTACAGAGAAACAAATTTGTTTGTTACTAATTATGCTAAGATCCCCTCTCAGAATCACACCTGGAGGGTTTCCAGTATTTTAACAGTTTCAGCTATGGGAGAGAGAGTAAAGCAGAGGCATAACCATTCCATTTCTAGCTTGATCAGTGGCTGGCTAGTGGTAGGCAATCTGCTACAAGTCAAAACTCACCTGTTCTGGGCAGGAGCAGCACGTGAGAGAGTCAAAGGCAGAGACTCAAGCTTAGTGCATGGAAGAATGTAATATGTAACTCCCATATTTTTACTAAGAAAACTGTATGGATCCACTACCAGAACAATTGCGGATGGAGGTAGAGTGTTCTGGGAGAGATGTGTCCATGGAGTTGCTATGGGTCGGAAATGACTCGACGGAATAAGACAAGACAATGATGCTAAGCCGGTACTGAACACTTTTTCCCCCAATCAGCCATTTAATTGGCTGTAAGAAAATGTACCATTTAATTCAGGTATGTAAAGGATCATGAAAACAATGAGTTTTATAATACTAATAATTACAGTATTTTTAAGCATTTACTATGTGCCAAGCACTGTTCTAAGAGTTACTTAGATACAGATTATGAATTTAGAAAATTGTTACAGATGGTCCTGTTGGCTGTATAGAAGCAATCTCTCAAATTCTGCACGATTTTGCTGTACTGAGCTTTCTAGGGCTCTAAAAGGCAAAACAACACTTTGCCTGTCCTTATAAGCACAGGACAGTACTGTATCTTTCTATGCCCCAGACTCTTTTCAAACTGAGGTATTAAAACCCCGTGGTTCAAATGACAGCATTCTCTTTCACTGAATAAAAAAAATGGATTTAGGGGCAGCTTGCTCTACTTCTGAAATTACTCCCTTCCAGAGGCCCTATCTAAGCTGCTCAAGATAATGTCTGGTGATTTTGAAAGTCCTTATTTGAGGAGAGAATTCTAAAATACAGTCTCTTCGAGAGCAGTTCTAAAGACAAGTGGATTTTTCGGACTCTAGATCACATTTTGTACCCAGATGCAAACTTGGCTTTTGACCTTCCTTACAATCTGCCCAACTTGCCCACTGGAAAGAAACTAGCCCACTCTGCCTTTACAAACAATGCAATTCCGGACCATGGATTTGGGTCTCTGACTAAAGTCTCAACTACATTTACTGAGCAAATATTCCTTATTTGTAAATAGAGGGCTTTCTCCCCGCAAGACCTCTATTTCTAAGTACCCATTTGAACAATGCCACTTGTGTTTGCCAGATGCTATATACAGGGGAACATTTTTGATATGGGGTTGCTTTGGGGATCAAGGGTGGATTAACATACATTCTACCTCTGGCCTGGAACAGCTTCCCTCCTCAAATCTGATAGACAACACTCCCCCCCCCACAGTTCAAAACCTTATTGAAAGCACATCTCCTCCAAGGAGTCTTCTCTGACTGAGCTCCCCTTTCCTCTTCTCCCACTCCCTTCTGTGTTGTCCTAATTTGCTCCTTTTGTTCATCCCCCCTTCTCAGCTCCACAGCACTTATGTACATATCTGTAATTTATTTATTTTAATGTCTGTCTTCCCACCTCTAGAGTGTAAGTTCATTGTGGGTGGGGAATGTGTCTATTTATTGTTGTACTGTACTCTCCCAAGCACTTAGTACAGTGCTCTGTACACGTAAGCACTCAGTATATCCAATTGAATAATACTTTTTAGGTTGGGCCAAGAATATTGTCCTGTTCCACTCAATAACTGAATCTCATCTTCCCATGATGTACAATTCTGAGAAGCTTTTTTTTACCAAAAAGACACGTGACAAAAAATCCATTACTGTGAAATTTGTGGGATTTGATGAATGTTTTCTCTAGGTAAAACACAGCTAGTCATAAAACAGACGGAGTATTTTATGCCATGTCCCCCAGCAGTGCACAACTAGTGGTTTTGGAGTTAGTGAAGAATAAAATTGTTGTTGCATTAAAACTTAATTTATTAATCCCATTAATTCATGGTGGTTAGAGATAAAACAAAGTAAGGAGAGCCACATGCTATGGAAGGCTGCTGCTCAAAAAGTTATGACAATTATGGAAAATGACAAATTATCCCATCGGACAAATAGAGCTGGAGAGCTGACAGCTAGCAATTTCCACAGTCAGCATGAACATTCATCTTCATCTTGAGTCCTTAGACAATTCTTCCTAGTCAGATGGGAGGCAATTTTTGAAAACTATTAAGACAAAAATATTTTAAGACTCAAAAAAATCCAATAATGTGAATAGAGAATTTTACTGTACTTGCTATCTAGGGTGCCCTTGGGTTCAGTGTTTGTCCCAGTAATAAGATATTTTGCCAGTTTGAAGTAATAGAATCTTACCATATCTCACTCACAATTTTCCTTCCTCCAATCCCTTGATCACACTGTTGCCACTAACTGGAACTCCCAACCCTTTAAAAACCATCAGACATCTCCACATCATCTAAGCCCCTCTCCTACGGGAGACCTTCTCAAATTAATTACCCCCAACACATGTCAGCTAACATACCAGCATCCTTAACATGTATGTAAGTTACGCATCATTAGTAGAGTGCCCTGAAATTAGTAAGCACTTAATAAATCCATACTTCATGCTGCTGCCCGGATTATCTTTGTCCAGAAACGCTCTGGGCATATTACTCCCCTCCTCAAAAATCTCCAGTGGCTACCAATCAATCTGCGCATCAGGCAGAAACTCCTCACCCTGGGCTTCAAGGCTCTCCATCACCTCGCCCCCCTCCTACCTCACCTCCCTTCTCTCCTTCTACTGCCCAGCCCGCAACCTCCGCTCCTCCACCGCTAATCTCCTCACTGTACCTCGTTCTCGCCTGTCCCGCCGTCGACCCCCGGCCCACGTCATCCCCCCGGGGCCTGGAATACCCTCCCTCTGCCCCTCCGCCAAGCTAGCTCTCTTCCTCCCTTCAAGGCCCTGCTGAGAGCTCACCTCCTCCAGGAGGCCTTCCCAGACTGAGCCCCTTCCTTCCTCTCCCCCTCGTCCCCCTCTCCATCCCCCCATCTTACCTCCTTCCCTTCCCCACAGCACCTGTATATATGTATATATGGTTGTACATATTTATTACTCTATTTATTTATTTATTTATTTTACTTGTACATTTCTATCCTATTTAATTTATTTTGTTGGTATGTTTGGTTCTGTTCTCTGTCTCCCCCTTTTAGACTGTGAGCCCACTGTTGGGTAGGGACTGTCTCTATGTGTTGCCAATTTGTACTTCCCAAGCGCTTAGTACAGTGCTCTGCACATAGTAAGTGCTCAATAAATACGATTGATTGATTGATTGATAAATACCATTGATGACAATCTCAGCACTTAGAAATACACAGAGTAGTAATATAATGATTTATGTGTTTAAATCATGCATTCACTCTTCTATCCATCTTTTTTTAAATCTTCTATTACTTTGCTATTGCTATTTTCTTGCTTGGTCTTTGCTCCCACCAGTTTTTTAATGGTATTTATTAAGTCAATCAATCAATCAATCGTATTTATTGAGTGCTTCCTGTGTGCTGAGCATTGCTGAGTGCTTGGGAGAGTACACTATAACAATATAACTATATAGCAGACATTCCCTGTGCACAATGAGCTTACAGTCTACAGGACAGAGCTTGCAGTCTAGAGGGGCTTATTAAGTAAGCACTTAAGTTCTTACAATGTGCCAAGCACTGTTCTAAAAACAAGGGTAGATGCACGATAAGTGGTTCGAACCATAGTCCCTGTTCCAAAGAGAGCTCACAGTCTACGGAAGGAGGATGATTTTAACCCTTTTTATAGATAAGCAAACTAAAGCACAGAGACATTAAGGAAGTTGCCCAAGGTCACACAGGAGGACAGTGGAAAAGCTGCAATTAGAACCCAGGTCCTCTGACTCCCAGGCCCATGCTCATTAGTGAGTCAATCATATGCATTGCGTGTTTACTGTGTAGAGCACCATATTAAGCTCTTGGGAGAGTACAATACAACAATAAATAGACACATTCATTTTAAATGATTTCTATGGATTCCCCCCATTAAAGCTAAAGCTCCTTTAGGGCAGGGATTCTATCTTTTGCTTTTGATGTACCCTCCCAAGAATATAGTACAGAGGTCTGCACACAACGAAGTTCAAAAATGCTACCGATAAAGGAGAAACACCACAATCGTTTGCCTGCTTTCATCAATACAGACAGCTAAATGGACACCTTTAGTCTCAAATGGTACTTCAGTTCTCTGTTCCTCAGCTACCTTATCTGTAAAATAGGGAGTAAAACTGTAAACCCCATGTGGGACAGGTACTATGTCCAGCCTGATTTGCTTATATCTAACCCAGTGCTTAGTACAGTGCCTGGCACATAGTAAATGCTTGACAAATACCACGTATTATTATTATTACTGTTATGGTAGAAACACTCTTTCAAAGATGTTCTGACAAATCTGACAGCTGCCAGTTTAATGCTTCACATTTGATGTGACTAGTGCCTTATGGTGCTGATTCCAGTGAGACTTAGTCAAAGAGGAGCTTTGATTTACACCAACTACACTTACACCCTTTTGCAGATGAGAAAATTGAAACACAGAAGTGACTTGCCCACAGACACACAGCAGGCTAGTGGCAGATCTGGGATCAGAGTCTAGGTTGTAGTAGTAACCACATTTATTAAGTGCTTACTGTTTGCAAAGCACTATACTAAGCTCTGGGAAATAATACATGAGTGAGTGTTGGCAAGACACTAGCCCTTAAGGGACTCACTATCTGATTCCAAAGCTTGTGCTCTTTCCACCTGGCCATGCTGTTTCTTCTGTTCTGTTACCTACTTTATAATTTCATTCTGAAGGACATTTTAGTATTAATAAAAATAAAAGAAAATTAGGATATGTTAGCTCTATACTTTTGCCAACAGAGATGGAAAACTAAAAAACTGAGGTCACAAATTTGACTTCAGAACTTTTCCCCCATTTTTTTAAGATAGAAATACTCATCATCATTGTGAGCCCAATGTGAGGAAGAGTTATGTAACTCTTATAGAGTTGAAAAAATATTTTTAAACATTTTCAAAACTTTCCAAGGATTCAAAGGTATTTGCCATATTATCAGGCGAAATTTTGGGGTATATCATAAAACTTTCTAAAGAAAAAAATATAAAATAAACATATGTCCATAGCTTTGTAATTTATGAGGAAATTAAATGTTCAGAAGCCTAAATTACAAATAAAATTATATATATATATATATATATATACATATATATGTATATATATTACATGACGTACCTCAGAAGACAGAAAAATTGAGTTAAAGTCAAATTCCACAGATCCAGAGACAGAATATTTCAAATTCAACAACCCTCTCTGCTACTCTCCCATCCTTTCCAGCAGTATCCTCAGAGGAGATCTCCTCCCTCCTATCAAGTGCTACTCCAGCCACCTGTGCTTCTGACCCCATTCTCTCTAGTCTTATGAAATCTCTTGCTCCCTCCCTTCTCCCCTCCTTAACTTCCATCTTCAACCACTCACTCTCCACTGGTTCCTTCCCCTCTGCCTTCAAACATGGCCACGTCTCTCCCATCCTAAAAAAAACCCCTCTCTTGACCCCACCTCACCTTCTAGTTTTCTCCCTATCTCCCTCCTACCATTCCTTTCCAAACTCCTTGAATGAGTCGTCTACATGTGCTGCCTCGAATTCCTCAACACCAACTCTCTCCTCGACCCCCTCCAATCTGGCTTCCGTCCCCTACGTTCCACGAAAACTGCCCTCTCAAAGGTCACCAATGACCTCCTGCTTGCCAAATCCAACGGCTCATACTCTATCCTAATCCTCCTCGACCTCTCAGCTGCCTTCAACACTGTGGCCCACTCCCTTCTCCTCAACACGCTACCCAACCTTGGCTTCACAGACTCTGTCTTCTCCTGGTTTTCCTCTTATCTCTCCGGTCGTTCATTCTCAGTCTCTTTTGTGGGCTCCTTCTCCCCCTCCCATCCCCTTACTGTAGGGGTTCCTCAAGGGTCCGTTCTTGGTCCCCTTCTGTTCTCTATCTACACTCACTCCCATGGTGAACTCATTCACTCCCACGGCTTCAACTATCATCTCTATGCTGATGACACCCAAATCTATATCTCTGCCCCTGCTCTTTCTCCCTCCCTCCAGGCTCGCATCTCCTCCTGCCTTCAGGACATCTCCATCTGGATGTCTGCCCGCCATCTAAAACTCAACATGTCCAAGACTGAACTCATCTTCCCCCCCAAACCCTGCCCTCTCCCTGACTTTCCCATCACTGTTGATGGCACTACCATACTTCCCATCTCACAAGACCGCAATCTTGGTGTCATCCTCGACTCCGCTATTTCGTTCACCCCTCACATCCAAGCCGTCACCAAAACCTGCCGGTCTCACCTCCGCAACATTGCCAAGATCCGCCCTTTCCTCTCCATCCAAACCGCTACACTGCTCGTTCAATCTCTCATCCTATCCCGACTGGATTACTGCATCAGCCTCCTCTCCAATCTCCCATCCTCCTGTCTCTCCCCACTTCAATCCATACTTCATACCGCTGCCCAGATTGTCTTTGTGCAGTAACGCTCTGGACATGTTACTCCCCTCCTCAAAAAATCTCCGGTGGCTACCAATCAACCTACGCATCAGGCAAAAACTCCTCACCCTCGGCTTCAAGGCCATCTCCATCACCTCGCCCCCTCCAACCTCACCTCCCTTCTCTTCTTCTACAGCCCAGCCTGCACCCTCCGCTCCTCTGCCGCTAGTCTCCTCACTGTGCCTTGTTCTCGCCTGTCCCGCCGTTGACCCCCGGCCCATGTCATCCCCCTGGCTTGGAATGCCCTCCCTCCGCACATCTGCCAAGCTAGCTCTCTTCCTCCCTTCAAAGCCCTACTGAGAGCTCACCTCCTCCAGGAGGCCTTCCCAGATTGAGCCCCCTCCTTCCTCTCCCCCTCCTCCCCCTCCCCATCCCCCTGCCTTACCTCCTTCCCCTCCCCACACCACCTGTATATATGTATGTTTGTCTGTACTTATTACTCTATTTTTTTTTATTTGTACATATTTATTCTATTTATTTTATTTCATTAATATGTTTCTTTTTGTTGTCTTTCTCCCCCTTCTAGACTGTGAGCCCACTGTTGGGTAGGGACCATCTCTATATGTTGCGAACTTGTACTTCCCAAGCGCTTAGTACAGTGCTCTGCACACAGTAAGTGCTCACTAAATACGATTGAATGAATGAAAAATTCTTGAATCTTCATTCTGAAGAACATACTTTAGAGCTCTGAAATAGAAAGACAATATTTCCTGTTCAGCAAGCAAACTGTGAGGAAATTATGACCATCTGTGCCTCAGTTTCCACATTCGTATTTGATTATTGCATTCAGCTAACTGGGTCTCTCCAAGGCATAATGTAATCAAGAAAGAATGAATATCCTGTTTACTTGGAATATTTTTTATCTTGATCTGAAAAGAGTGAATTTTGCTTTCATATTCTTGAAAATGGTAAAAGGAAAGCCAACACCAATCAGCACACATTGTTAAGATAAACAACGGCTTGGAATTGAGAAGACCTAAGTTTAAAACAAAAAAAAAAAAAAGCAGACAATATTCCATTTGGCTTTCCTCATCTGGTAAATGGGTGTAATAAATGTGATTGATTAATTGATTTAAGTACTTACTGTGTGCAGAGCACTGCACTAAGCACTCGGGACAATACAATATAAGAGTCAATATCCACAGGAAGGGACATGTAATCACCGTGGTATTTAGCCTTTACTATGTTCCAGTCACTGTATTAAGTGCTGAGGTAGATGCAAGATAAGCAGGTCAGACACAGTATAGGTAAGGGAGAACAGTATCTTATCCTCATTTTTACAAGTGAGGAAACTGAGGTACCGGGAAGTTAAGTGACATGCCTAAGGTCATAGAGCAAGTAAATAATGGATCTAGGATTTGAACTTCAGGACTTGAACACAGGTTTTCTGGCTCCTACCCCTGTGTTCTTTCCACTGGAGGCTCTGCTGCTTCACGTGTGCACACTCCAAGTAATAAAGATAGCATTTAATAATGATAGCATTTATTAAACGCTTACTATGTGCCAAGCACTGTTCTAAGCGCTGGGGGGATGCAAGGTAATCAGTTTGTCCCACGTGGGGCTCACAGTCTTAATCCCCATTTTGCAGATGAGGGAACTGAGGCCCAGAGAAGTGAAGTGACTTGCACTAAGTCACACAGCTGACAATTGGCAGAGCCGGGATTTGAACCCATGACCTCTGACTCCAAAGCCTGGGCTCTTTCCATTGAGCCACGCTGCTTCTCTAGTAGAATGGTATAAGTACCATTTCTTATACCTGATTTGCAACAATCTCTCAGTCTAGTCCTGCTTGCACTACTTCCAGGTCACACTGGTAATGGATGCTTTAAAAAAATAATAAAATAAAGATCTTATAAGGTTCTAAAGGCACTCTAAACCCTAACACAATAATAAATGAAAATATAATGAAATTGCCCAGGATCACATTAAGCCAACTGTCGAAGCAAGAATCACAAAAAAAATTACAATTTTCAGTGCCCTGGTCTACTTTTCAACTTTTACACAGCACCTGGTCAATTTAAATTGGTTTTTATGAATTGGCACTAAGAAGGATCGGTTTCAGATTTCTCAAAATATTATTTAAAAACCTTCTCTTTCCTAGTTTATGCATTTAAGTACTTGCCATATTTTGCTTACCCTTGCTTTTTTCATGATTGGATAAAACGTTTTTTTTTCCTCCCTGTGATAGTGGCTGTTTTCTGGAACACATCTTTTTATGGGGTATTATTTTTTTCTTTCTTACTCCATTTCTCTAATTTTTCTCTTTTGCCCTTTAAAATACCCATGCCGATTCCATTACCTTATGTAAATTTTTTTCCGCTTTCTTGGAGCTTGCCCTATTTTATCACATCTCTATCACTTTGCCTCTCCTCATGTTCAGCTTTTCCGTAGCACCTTAGATGCTGAATTGGCAGTTCTGGCTACCCTAATGCTATTCAGGGTAATGGACACTCTCGTTCACACTATAAAATACAAGGATATCAGCTGAGCAGGCAGCTGTCTCCTCATTACAAATCTTTCTACCCCACTGTTTATCATTTAAGACCTCAATCGGAGGGATCCAGAAACATCACCACTGGGAAACTGAAGATAAACCCCAAAGCAGTTCTCTTATACTGTTATACTATACTCTCGCAAGCACTTTGTACAGTACTCTGCCCACAGTAAGTTCTCAATAAATGTGATTGATTAATTGAAAGGACACAGAGATGATAAATCATCAGTTAGGATGGTAATTCTTCTGGCCTCAATGTACTATCGCAAGGTGTACCTCAATATTGAAAACCTGTTTCTACAAGGCACAGGAGCATGCCTATCCTTCAAAATTCAGCAATGACTTAATCTACCTTCCAGGGGAAAATACCAGTTTTTCAAAATTCATTTTAAGAAGAAAAAGCATGAAATAAGACCGTTAAACTGAAAGCAAAGCAAATAATTTAATCTAATCAGAAAAGGTCATCAATATGTTTATGTAATAGTCACATAACTATTGAGGTAGGGAGAAGATGTTCTTACCCCTCTCTACTCAGCAACACCCAAGGCGGCAAAGACCTTTTGCACAACTATTGCTCATTGACTAGAAAGCCGTCACCCAAACTGACCGTTTTGTGTGAGGAGTAATGAAGCCAGATACTGAAGTGATATGTGGGACTAAAGAGCGGTGCCTGGGAGTCAGAGAACTTGGGTTCAAATCCCAGTTCTGCAATTTGCCTGCTGTTTGAACTTGAGCAAGTTGCTTAACATCCTGTTGCCTCAGTTTCTTCATCTGTAAAAAGGGGATTCATTATCAGTTCTCCCTTAGACTGTGAGGCCCCAGAACATAGAACAGTGCTTGACACACAGTAAGTGCTTAACAAATACCATCATTATTATTACTATTATTACTTCAAAGCTGATGGTAAGCACTAAAGAATTGGCTTTCAGCTTTCTCCTGGATGGCACACCTTCTAGCAGTAGGCTTTATCTGAAAGTTTAAGTCTCTTTTTTTTTTTTTAATGTTTAACCTTTTTGCCTCCATGCAAACCTGGACTCCCTCCATCCCAATTTTAGCTTCATACGGTCTATTTGGTGAAGGAAGGTTAAATGAGTATAGCTTATGCCAGGGGCACCAGGAAAACTCAAACTTCATTGCAGAAATCTGAAAGCCAAGTCTGTGTTTGGTGTATGAAGAAGAAACTGACTCTGTAAAATGGGTTTACTGAAAATTCCACACCATGGGCAACAGATACCTGTTACAGTTGTACATGCCGAAATGTGCCTGGATGAAACACTGTCTTAAACACTTGCAGCAAAGAGAGCTGAGAGCTAAACAGCTACTCTGTGCCATTTCCCCTGTTTCAGGTAAGTCTGAGCAACTACTAGCTTAAGTTATGTCCATGGTAGGTTTCAGAAGCAAAACAACCAGGATCATAGCTTACTATAGAACCGCCACAAACCTGAGTGGGATGTCAGGTATATCCATAATGACCACTGCTCAGAATGCTGTACTGTATCAACACAAGTAATGTCTATTCCCTTTGGCATTTTCCCCATAGGATGCAACACGGCCTAATGGATCGAGCACGTGACTGGGAAGCAGAAAGACCTGGGTTCTTATCGCTGCTCTGCCCCTTGTCAGCTGTGTGACCTTGGGCTAGTCATTTCACTTCTCTGTGCCTCAATTACCTCATCTGTAAAATGGGAATTAATATTGTGAGCCCCATATGGGACATGGACTGTGTACAACCTGATTATCTTGTATCTACCCCAGCAATTAATACTGTGCCTGCCACATAGGAAGCACTTCATTCCATTAAAAAAAAAAATTCCAGCCAACTAGAAATTCTAATCCCAATCCCAAAGAAAAATCATCCAGCACTGTCAGAGTTCCAAAATGTAGAATGAAGAGGTGGGGAGAAAAAAAGTAACATTTCAATATGTTAACATTTTTTGTTTTGTTCTATTTCACATGTAGAAAATCCACACTCAGGCCTTAAGCCCCACAAAACTCATATGTATATCTGTAATTTAACATCTGTTTCTACCTCTAAATTGTAAATTCCTTTGGGGAAGGGAATGTGTTTAACCTTTGGAATTGGACTTTCTCAAACCCTTAGCACAGTGCTCTGCACATAGTCAGCACTGCATAAATACCATTGATTGACTGAAAAACCAGAGTAGAAAAAAAAAATATTTCAAGAAATTCAGATAAACCCAACATTTTCTACCAAAGTCAAATGAGCTCTTTCCTAATCACCACCTAAAGAAAAAAAAGTCTCAGATGCCAGTTTACCACAATCATGCAAAAACTACACATAAGCAAATGAGTTTTCCCACTTAACTTGTTTCTATATCTTCAGAGCAGTGCTTCTTAGAAATAAGCTAGTCTTGACTAACATGCTGCATTAGCATATCTGTCAAATCCAAGGTGTGTTTGATATTTTAACAAATTTAGGGAACCTAGTGAAATCATGTCACCCACAAAGTGGTTTCATTTTCTAGTCGAGTAGTGATGAGAATACCAAGTATATTATTGATCTTTTGGGGGCATCCAAACCCTGCAGATTTCAATAGAGCAATCTAAAAATGCAGTGAATGTTAATCTATTTGACACTGTTTAGTCGACGGATTCCATAAGCCACTTTCTTTTCTTTAATCCTTAATCATTGATTTCTCAATACAGCCTAGAGGCAAAGAGAGCTATAGGAAAGCAAGAAGTTAAAATGGCAGTCCTGACATTGTTTTACTCAAAAGTCACGCCACATTTCCTCGCGATAAGTAGAGAAAAGCACCCAACCCTCTGTACATCATTCTGAAATGGATTTCTAAGAGATAGACCAGTCAAGAATAAAGAAAGGAGGAGAAATCAATGCAAAGCAAGAGTCAACATTATATATTACTTCTTTCCAGATAAACAAACCATTACAGCAGTCAAATGGATCTGTACTTTATTCAGTCTGTAGCAGTTGCTTGGCTGCATTAAACCTAATACATCAATATCGACAAAGGCCTGTTTTCCAAAACCATCTTAAGTCATACTTTTGCCAGATTATTTTCTTCCCTGAGGATATTTTATTAGTAACCCAGCACAAAACGCAATTATCACAGTCCATTATGTGGTGCAGTGTTAATATGTTCTGACATCAGATTACTCCAAAGGCTTAGAAGATCACTGATTTAGCATTTTCTACTGAAGACTCTGAGCTAGGAAATCCATGTACTATCTCCACAGGGCACAAAAATCCATTTGTTTCTGAAGGCTGAGAAAGGATGACCACTAAATATAGGATAAGAAGATTTGGGCTTCGGGGAGAAGGAAAATTTTTCATTGTTGCACCATGTCTTAAATATGGACAAGTGCTTAGTACAGTGTTCTGCACACAGTATTACTCCAAAAATACCATGGATTGATTGATTCAAGGGCTGAAAATTTCCACTGTTCTTTTTAAAGGTAGTACAATAGGGAAAGGTATGATCTTTCTGTTAGAGTCTACCCCAGGTTTTTCCACTGCAGTATTCAAAATAAGAAAACAAGCAAAATAGTTCTTCTTGTCAGTGTGCAATGGGATTGGACACAAGAAATATGTCAATCACTCAATGGTATTTACTGACCATTTACCATGTACAGAGCACTGTACTAATACCTCGGGAGAGTATAATACAACAGAATTAGTGGACATGTTCCCAGTCCACAAATAGCTTGCAGTTTAGATGGGGAGACAGGTAGGCATATAAATAACTTATGACGTACAATTTAAAAATATATACTTAAGTGTGTGGGGGAATATCATACGTCCAAAGGTCACAGATTCAAGTGCAAAAAAGATGCAGAAGGAAGAGTGAGCTGGACAACAGTAAAACTACATTCCAACTGGACTCTTGCTTCACTTAAATTTTCTGTCCTGAAACTCAATAAAACAGAAAATTTAAGTGAGGGAAGACAATTGCCAAGTAACTAAAGGATATTGCCAAGAGAATGATAAACAGTTGTTCTGTATCTAAGAAAAACAGACTTACTTTTCAGAAAGAACTTTTTTCTATCACTGAGATTCTAAAGCAAAGCACAGTCTACTCAGAACCGGATATGAGACATTGATTGAGGATTGATGAAACATTTTGCATTGTTATTTATCTGACATTTTCAATTACTGAAGTCAACTAATATCCATGCTGAGAAGCAGAGATTTAGTCTGTTCTTCAATGATAGATTCAAATCTATCTTAAAACAAATTCTCTTACCTTTAGTCCCTTTAAAATATGTTACTTCACTCCTTCCTGATGGAAATGTAATTAATCTAATGGGGAAAACCTACAAAATAATTGGCAGATAGGAGTGGGAAGGGGAATGGAATGATGGGTAGATCAGTAAATAAGGGCTTTATAATAATTTTGTAATAAGATTTGTTAAGTGCTTACTGTGTGCCTACAATTGTACTAAACACTGGGGTGGATACAAGATAATCAGGTTGGACACAGTAATCAAGTTGGACACAGTTCCTGTCCCACTTGGGGATCAGAGTCAGAGTAGGAGGGAGAACAAGCTTTGAATCTCAATTTTGCACGTGCGAAATTGAGGCATAGACAAGTGAAATAACTTGCCCAAGGTAACACACCAGGCAAGTGGAAGAGCCAGGATTAGATCCCAGTTCCTCCTACTCCCAGGTCCATTCTGTTACTACTAGGCAACTCTCATTCCATACTAGATATCTATCTAGTGATCTTTTCTTTGTATGCTATTTGTTAAGCACTTACTATATGCTATGCACTGTTTTAAGTGTTTGGGTAGACACAAGATAATTACGTTGAACACAGTTCCTGTCCCACATTGTGCTCACAGTCTTAATCCCCATTTTCCAAATGAGATAACGGAGGCACAGATAAATGAAGTGACTTGCCAAAAGTCACAGAGCAGACAAGTGGCAAAGCTGCAATTAGAACCCAGGTCCTCTGAACTCCAGGCCCATGCTCTATTCACTAGGCAACACTGCTTGTCTATCTATATCTACTTAAATTGATAGAGAAACAGGCACAAAAATGCACTGACGATGAGAAAACATAAATGCTGAGGTGGTAGTTGGAAGGATATAAGCAGGGAGGAGAAAAATTAATTGGTGAAAGCATCTTGTCAGAGGCTGGTTTTCAGAAAGACTTTAAAGAGTGGCAGATTTGAAGTTGAGCAAGGTGTGAGGGGCAGAAGAATCAAGGAGGTTAGCTTGAGAGGAACAAAGCATATGAGCTGAATTGTGGAGTGAAAGAAGAATTGGCAAGAGTGGGGGAGCTGAAGGAATGCCTTAATGCCAGTGGTCAAGGAGGAAGGATGTTGGATATACCAGGGAGAAAAAAATGGCAGCATTTAATAACAGATTGACAATGAGAAATAAAATAGAGAAAGGAGTCCATGAAAATACCAAGGTTTCTGGCTTGGAGAGGATGGTAGTGTTTTCTACTATAATGAAAAAGTTAAGAAAGGAGGAGACTGAGGAGGGAAAATGAGGAGTTATATTGTACTCCTCCAAGGGCTTAATACAGAGCTCTACACACAGTAAGCACTAACAGAATGAATTCAGTTTTAGACATAGGGAAGCAGCATGGTCTAGTGGAAAGGGCACGGGCCTAGGAGTCAGAAGACCTGTAATCTAACTCTGGCTGTGTGACCTTGGACAAGTCATTTCACTTCTCTGTGCCCAATTCCCTCATCTATAAAATGTTTTCCCTGCTACTTAGATTGTCAGCTCCATGTGGGACCTCATTATCTTGCATCTACTCCAGCATATACAGTGCTGAACACATAAAAGGACTTAATAATGCATTACTGTTCTTAAATCTTACTCCCTCCAACTTATCCTGTAAATCCTTTGTTGGACAAAGACTTTGTCAAATCTGTTCAACGTTTAGCTACCTCAGTGCTTAGTACAAAGCTTGGCACACAGTAAGTGCTTAAATATAACAATACTGATAGTATTAATGGTAACAATAATAATAAAAATATTGAGTTTAAGGTGCTAAGAGGCATCCCCTTAAGTTGTCTCAGAGTTTAGTAATATTCATGCATTTAAAACATTCGTAACATAATGGCCAGGAAGACATATGAACCACATTTCAGGTGTCATTCATTTTTATGAGTGTATTTTGAACACCTGATGTGTGGAGGTGTCCCCCCTGCTGTCCCCCTTCTAGACTGTGAGCCCACTGTTGGGTAGGGACCATCTCTATATGTTGCCAACTTATACTTCCCAAGTGCTTAGTACAGTGTTCTGCACACAGTAAGCGCTCAATAAATATGATTGATTGATTGATTGATTGATTGATTGGAGAATACCAGGTAGCAAGAAGCCTACAAAATAAGTAGACCACATAGTTGTCCCTGAATCAGGAAGATACAATCTAATACTTAGCCTATAATTATTCATTAAACACCCAAATAATTTACACCAAGACAAACCTAATAGAATATTTATTTTTAAGCACTTCCAGCCCAAGGGTTCCAGTCTTAATCCTCATTTACAGATGAGGGAATTGAGATACAGAGATATTAAGTGACTTATTCAAGGTCACACTGAAGACAAGTGGAG
The DNA here is from genome assembly GCF_015852505.1 of Tachyglossus aculeatus. Lineage (NCBI taxonomy): Eukaryota > Metazoa > Chordata > Mammalia > Monotremata > Tachyglossidae > Tachyglossus > Tachyglossus aculeatus. The sequence continues at coordinate 7,762,813 of NW_024044828.1, forward strand.
GAACCAGGATTAGAACCCAGGTCCTCTGACTCCCAGGCACATCTGGAGTCACTAGGCTATGCTATACAGACTGTTCTCCAATACTACAGGGGTTTAAGTTCCAGATGAACCCAATTTTAAGGAAGAAGTGCTCTAAAGATGCTCAGACCTTGGTCAATGTCACATTCACGTGTAAGAACATTTCTTAAGGTGTCAGACTGCATTCTATCCAAACAAATGGGCACTGTTGTCAGAACATTCCCTAACTCCCCAACAGTGTTTAATTCCAAACATATCATTAAACACTTGCTCTGTAAAAACTAACTGTAACAGCATCCATTAGGAGCCCTAATCATTCACTGTAAAATCTAAAATTATTTTTTTTGTCTTCCCCAATGTGATATATTCAGACACATAATTCTGCAATGCTTCAGGAATCACATACAGACACAGATGATTATCAGTGGCCCTTGAGCACTGAGTTCTTCTTTCTGCAAAGCACTTAAGAATAGCTGTATAAAATTCCCTTTAAAAGGCAACAGTGAATTGTTCTTTGACTAGGTTAAAAATGCCATTTAATCAAGACATTTGACTTTTGTAGGACCAGCCATATGCTTTACTGCCAAATAAAACACCATTATCACTATGTCTTTGAAAAAAAAAACAAACAGCTGAACTGGGGCGTTTATGGCTGTTTCCCTTGGAAATTCTACAAAACTACAAATATCACACTGATGCTCAATGTACCTTAAAACCTAAATGTAAGATGAAAATCTTTGTCCCTCGACAAAACTCAGTGACCGAGGTGATTAGGAGGCCAATATGAAAAGGAATGAAGTATCCAGAAATGCAGAACAACATACCATCTGTATGTGAGTTGAATCAGCAATTTCTAGCTTTAAAGCAATCATAAAATCCACCATGCTACCCTTGTTATTACAGGGCAGATGGTCAAGGGCTAAATTATTTTCTAATCCTCCATATGCTCCTTACATTTTCTTTGAATTAAAATCCAGGCTATGTCTGTGTAGTTTGCATTACAAATCTAAAAAAATCTCAAACATACTCCTCGGATCAGTGGCATTGAACAAGAAAAATTTCTTCAATAAATGAAACCCATAGATCATTACCAAGCAACAATAGATGCCACTAGTGCCCTTGTCTCCCCATTGAGTTTTTAGAATTGTTCACATGCAGCAAAACTGACTGACTTGAGGTTCACTTCCCTCTCCTCCACCTGCTCTCTCTGTAGCCAACATGCTAGAAAGCAGTGAAACGACAGACGCCAGCAGCAGAAGCAGGAGGGATGGAATTTCCGAAGGCACAGGTTTTTGACAAAGATGAATGCGGAACAGAGTGCTCAAAAATGATATAGGAATGAAAGGGCACCTTTTTGGTAAAACCAATTTTAAAGTCTGTCAAAAAAAAAAACCCAACTGAAACAATTGAAAAGGAGAGAAAATAGAAGCCAGATCAATCTCCGCATCCTCATTCCTCTGAGGAAGGTGTCTCAGAGCCACCAAACAGAGAGAAGCCCCCCTACTCCTGACCATTCACCCTAATCACCCAACCACCTCTGACCTTTCGCTGCCACAGTGGAATTGTAGAAGGGGAGTAGGGAAGGAGGCGAGATGGGGTGAAAGTATGGTGAAGGGGAAGACTTCACCGAGATCTTGTACCCTGGGTACCCGACTGACTTTTCTTTCCCCGCATCTCCTCTGGCTTCTCCTGGGATCCAAGGACTGGGGACAGAGCTGGTAAGGATAAGTATAAGGGGAAGTCAGCAGCGTGATGGCAGGGGCGTGGGATAGGGTGAAGCCAAGGGAATCCAACTCTGCCCTGAAGTCCTGAAAGGGACTCATATGTTGCTCCCTTGTCCATGTGTCTTCCCCTTATACTCTGCCTCTTTCCCTTGAAGCAAAGGGGCACAAAGCAGGACCCCGCCTCTAATGGATAGAGCACAGGCTTGGGAGTCAGAATGTCCTGGGTTTTAATCCCAACTCTGCCACTCATCTGCTGTGAGACCTTGAACAATTCACTTCACTTTTCTGTGCCTCAGTTACTTCAGCTGTAAAATGGGGATTGAGACTGTGAGCCCACGTGGGACAGGGACTGTATCCAAACTGATTTGCTTGTATCCACCCCAGCTCTTAGTACCCTGTCTGGCACACAGTAAGCACTTAACAAATGCCATTATTATAGAGAAGCAGCATGGCTCAGTGGAAAGGGCATGGGCTTGGGAGTCAGAAGGACATGGGTTCTAATCCCGGCTCTGCTACTTGTCTGCTGTGTGACCTTGGGCAAGCCATTTAACTTCTCTGTGCCTCAGTTACCTCATCAGTAAAATGGGGATTTGATTAGACTGTGAGCCCCAGTGCTTAGAACAGTGTGGCACATAATAAGCGCTTAACAAATACCATAATAAATATTATTATCAATGAGATGTCTGATGTCCATCCACCATCCATTTCCCACCCTGTGTCTGCTATAATACAGCAGATAGCTAATTCCCAAGGTGATTGTGGTCTGTCTCTCTCTGGGATGGGGTAAGAGAGGGCTACACATTTCCAAGGAGAGAAAGGAGCCTGTTTGAGGGGGGAGTGGAGAGAGGCTTGAGAAGAGGTGTGTGTGTGTGTGTGTGTGTATGCGGTGGGGGTGGAAGAGTTCCAGGGGAAAGAGGAGAGGATGAGATGGGGTGTAAAAGGGCAGGGAGAGGGAGAGATCCATTATGTATCTCCTCTGCCAACATTTCCTGGCTCCTCTCTCCACAGAGGAATGGCTAGCTGCCATAAGGACCAATCAAAGAAGGAGGTGTAGCCGACATGCAGCAAAGTGACTGGTCCACCAATCAAAGGAGGGGTCCATGGTGTGGAAGCAAGCTTAGAGGGATGAAGGGGAAGCATCCCAACCATTGTTTGGTTTAGTTGGAATCTGAATAGCAGAAAATGACCAAAAGCTTTTACTTTTCCAATGTAAATGTAAAGCTCTGTGTAGCTAGGTAGCAAAGTATGTAGAGTCATGCTTTAAGAATCTACATGTAGTCTATGCTTGCTAAGTAGTTTAACAATTTGTCAATAGTTAAATAATCACCCTCCTTTAGTCTTAACTATGTTTTGTTTGTGTCACACCTATAATTATCAAGTGCAATAAATACAACCAGTATATTTTTCTTATTTATTGTTGACTATTTCAGCCACACTGTCTTAAAACTAACCTTGGTCTGAAATTGGATAACACTATGACTTGTAATTTATTATACGTGCTTTACCTGAAATGAAAACAAGTATTCTTGCTTTCAAGTCTTGTTTATGTTTGGGATTCCCTTCAGAAATTAGTATGTGTAGTTTGTGAAGCTTGACTCTACAATCCAGAGATTAATTTCAAACATGGAGTTTAAAATAAACTCTAGAGATTTCTTACTCTAATCCTTCAGTCTTTGTGAGACAAGAACAATAAAGATGCAGTGGGTTCTTTTTACAAACAATCCCAAAAAGTACAGAAAAATAAATGGTAGATATACTTACCCAGGAACTAAAAGTAAAAATGTTCAGGAAATACACCGCCTAGAATACCTAATGGCTCCTTTCAATCCTTTGTTTTGAATGTTAAGACAAAACTTTTTATCAATCAATGGTATTTACTGAATGTTTACTGTGTGCAGACCTCTGTATTAAGCACTTGGAAAAGTACTCTATGACTTAGTAGACACATTCCCTGCCCACAAGGAGCTTACAGTTCATAGTTTACAGCCCAAAAACTTAATAGCTTTGTATTTTAACCAGTTTCCCAGCTAAGTCCACTTTGTATAATTCAATTAAAGAAGAAACCATCTTGCAGAAGCTCTTTGAACAGATGGGCTGGTCATGGCTGACTACCCTTTCAAGTGAAAACGGTGTGCTTATTTGTGTTTGGGTCAAGCTAATTTAGCTTCCTTATCCCAGATCCCATTCTCCTAATTTCCCAGTGAGCATTTAATTCACATTTCAAGGAATGAGAAGAGAATGAGGCATCAAACATACAGTCCATCACTATCTCCCGTTCCAATGGAACAGGGAAGGAATGAAATGAACAATGAGGGCATACGGTGGTGAAGGAGAAACTGATCGATCAACGCACAGCATGATTTAATTGCATTTCAGAACCTAATAATATGATGCAAAAAATGCCAGGTTAAATTATAGGTGTTAAGCGAGATGACGTTCACTGATATTGTGCTTTCGTGATGTCTTTCAGTAAAAACAAATCCCTCTGGAAAACTCTGCCAATGCATCATTGGGAATGGGAGGATTCTGCTCGAGTTTAGCATCAGTGCACAAGTTTCTCATCTTCCCTGTGATACCAGGAGAGCTAGTAATGGCTCCCAGGGGCCTGGATACAGTATCTGGGTCAGCTTGGAGTGGTGCAAAGGAGATTGCAAACAAAGTAAGAACCCGGCCCTGGATGTTTTGCTAAGGATAGACTGGAGGCATCATGACCTAGTAGAAAGAGCACAGGCCTGGGAGCCAGAAGACTTGAGTTTGAATCCAGTTCTGCCAGCTTCTCACTGTGTGACATGGGGCAAGTCACTTAACTCCTCTGTGCCTCCAATTCCTTATCGGTAGAATGGGGATTAAATTCCGGTTCTCCCTCCCACCCCCATGGACTGTGGGCCAATGCAGGATGGGAATGGTGTCAGATCTGATTATCACAGACCTATCTCAGAGTGGTTGACACAAGTGCTTAACAAATACCACTATTATCAATATAAATAATAATAATAATGGTATTTGTTAAGCGCTTACTATGTGCAAAGAAAAGTGAAAATGTTTGAATCTCAAAATCATCAGGAGATATTTCACAAAATTATTGATTTGGCAATCACCCCAACACCTGGCATGGCAGCTTTCCTGCCCCTGGACCTGCAGAAAAATCACCATGCATGCTGTGGGGACTTGGGTAAGGCCTGAAGGTGCCTTGGAGTAACCTTGGCCCAAATTGGGAAATCACTTGAGATCAACCAAAGGTATTTATTGAATTCTGTGTGCAGAACACTATACTAAGCACATGGGAGAGTACACCACCACAAAGTCGGTAGACACAATCCCCGCCTGCCGGGAGCAAACTCTCCAGATCATGCCACCCCCAGCTCAAGCAAGTCCTAGAGGTATGGTTCTACCCAGAATACCTCCTCCACCCTGACTTCAATCAATCCCCCTCAATCCTTTGGATTTTTCCATCTTTGGAGAGTGAATTGTCTCTAAACTGCTTGCCTTGCTTCCTAGAGAGAGACTTGTAGTCTTGAGTGCAGTTCTCGGGCTGCTGGGGAGAATCCAGTGAAACCACTTTGGGGGAAGTATTGCCAGTGGTATCAGTAATGCTGCTAAGCAATCTTCCAGGCACTAATTCCAGGCAGGAAAAATGGTGCCTCCCCAGAAGCTGATAAAGGCAGGGAATCAATCAATCAATAGTATTTATTTAGTGCTTAAAATGAACAGAGCACTATACTAAGCACTTAGAAGAATGCAATACAACAGAATTAGGAGCTAAGGCATTCCCCCTACCCCCGCCCCCCCCCCCCCCCCCCCCCCCACACACACACACATTCAGCAAATTTGAGTTCTAATTCCAGTCCTGCCATTTTGGCTTCTTGGGTTACCAGACTAATCCTTTAGCCACTGCTTGCTTTAGTCTCTTTCTGGACAAACTATTTACTTTACCAGGATTATAGTTCTGGGAATATGCATGGTAAGGCCATATCCCCTGACATCCTTCTCTTGGTTCTTTAATTTTCCTTTAGTAACAGGTACATAAAGATGGTATTTTACTAATGTTCCTTTTGAGGCCCTATTTTCAGCATCTTAATCTGAAAATACAAGTGTAAAGTCAATTAGACTGGGAGTACTCTTGCATTTTCACTTCTGATGCCGCTCCCCAAGCCATTCCCGCCCTCTCACTTCTAAATTATATAAACAGGAAAACCTGGGTCAAACACCAGATTATTGGGAGAAGCAAATCACTCCTCCTGAATGTCCTAAGAATAGCAAACAGACCAGGTTCAAAATATTAGTAATTAGTATTCGAATAGGGGTCAAAGAGACTTCTATTCTTCACTAACCAGTAACAAGAGTTTAGCAGGTGAAATCATAGACATGAATTGAACAAAAATACTATTGTTGCAAATGAAAGCACAGGGACAAAAAGCAGGCAATGTAAATAAACTAATATACAGTGAAACATACAAGTGCTAAGACAAGGAACCTGGACACCAATCAGGAAATGGCTCCTGGAAATGTCTTTTTAGAGAAGCTTTGAAGTGGAGGGGTGGTTTGTCAAAACTGAAGGAAAGATTGCCAGCGAGGATGAAAAGCAAGAGCAAAGGGCTGGAGGAGATAGGACAATCTAGCGAAGGGGCTAGCTAAGAGAGAAGAACTCAAGTGAAAATGTCATTGTTTTGCACCTTTTTTTTGAAAATCACAATCCAGTTAATCATTGGATAACATTTTCCATACATACATGGCTGAAATTAGAGTCAGCTTTAAACCATAATGAAAAATAACAATTGTGTTCTCTGCAACAAAGGAAAGATGCAGGGAACCGTAGATATTTTCCCAATCGGCTTATCTGAAAAATCATTCAATACTAACAGTGGACTTTGACGGCTATTCACAAAGCACATTATCTAAAGCCTATTACATGAGGACCCAGCTGGTTATTTGAGAGTGAGCTGCTGGGATACATCACCCAAAATAATCTCCTTGTGGGCAGGGAACATGTCTGTCAACTCTGTTTTACTGTACTCTCTTAAGTGCTTACAACAGGGTTCTGCACATAGTGAGAGCTCAATAAATACACTGGTGATGATGAGGAAGAGGAGTGACTCATCATCATGATCAGCATCTACTGAATGTCCCCATGTGCACAGTACTGCACTAAGTGCTTGGGAACAGATTATAAAAGTAGAAGATTTTAGTCCCTGTCTTCAAAGACAGACAGCTGCTTTGTAGACTCAGAATTTGTTGATTTTAGACATTTTGATTTAATAATCCAACAAAAAAAACCTGCAAGTAGGTATTGGAATCCTCTTCTACCCACTATGCTACTCCTCCAAGTAAGCAGAGGAGAGTACTGAAAACCCTTAAGACAATTTTCCAGAAACTGAATATCAATATCAATTATTTTTCTGAATTCTAAATTTGCCAGTCCACAGCTTTCCTCAATGCTAAGTCTCCTAAAAAATCTCAACCCCAGTCCCAGGAAACCTTTGCAAATAAAGTCACAATGATCTAAGCCATGTGAAACCAATAGCTCACCGCAGAATGTATTTGCTTTTTTTCCCATTTTTCATGCTTTAATCAATGATCTTTTTGTCTTTTCTGTTGATTTGGGGTGATTTATGAACTGGTTACATTTCTTCTATAAAAAAGGTGTTAAAATCACATTTTAGCCTTCCAGATAATCATACCTAATTCATTCTATCTTTTCTTGTAGCACCTGTTTTCAATTCTTTCAATTACTGTTGTTACACCCCTGAAAGCCTCTCAGGTTTCTTCATATCCTTTTTAAAGTCTGGTAATCTAAATGGGATGTAAGACTATAATAAAGCAAAAGAGCGTAGAGCATGTAGTTTCAATTATTATGTTGTTTTTTCCCCATACATTGCTTTTTTTTAAACCAACTTATGGGTCATTTGGATTCTCTTTTCTCTTTGAAAATAATCCTAGATTTCCTTAAATATTAGGTTGGTGAGAGGCGTGACTTTCCTTATTATTCATTCATTTGTATTTGTTGTGTGCCCTCTGCATGACATGCACTGTACTGAACGCTTAAGAGTACAAAACATTTCCCGTCCACAAGGAGCCTACCCGGTAATGAGAGCCAGGCATAAAAATAATTTATAAATAAGGCAATCAAAACACATCCTTAAAGATAACATTTAATAAACCTATTTCCAAAGAACTGAATTTGAGTAAAAATAAATATATAACAGCTAGAGATGCCTGAAGGTTTGTACAAATTAGGATGTTCAAAATTAATTTGGGGAAGGCTTGCTTTGGAAGAGGTGCGATTTCAGAATGCTTTAACTTTGAGGCTTGGTCTACTGGATTTGGGAATGGACAGCATTCCAGGCCAAAGTAAAATATTAGATTATAATTCTGGATTTATTTTCCAATATATTTGCATCAGTGAGGCAATCATATTTATTGAACATTTACTGGGTGCAGAGAACTGTGTTAAGCACTTGGGAGAGTACAATATAAATCCTCCTCAAAAATCTCCAGTGGCTACAAGTCAACCTATGCATCAGGCAAAATCTCCTCACTCTCGGCTTCAAGGCTCTCCATCACCTCACCCCCTCCTACCTCACCTCCCTTCTTTCCTTCTACAGCCCAGCCCGCACCCTCCACTCCTCTGCCACTAACCTCCTCACTGTGCCTCATTCTCACCTGTCCCGCCGTCGACCCCCGGCCCACGTCCTCCCCCTGGCCTGGAATGCCCTCCCTCCGCACATCTGCCAAGCTAGCTCTCTTCCTCCTTTCAAAGCCCTACTGAGAGCTCACCTCCTCCAGGAGGGCTTCCCATCCTGAGCCCCCTCCTTCCTCTCCCCCCCATCCCCCCGCCCTGCCTCCTTCCCCTCCCCACAGCACCTGTGTGTATGTTTGTACATATTTATTACTCTATTTTACTTGTACATATTTACTCTTCTATTTATTTTATTTTGTTAATATGTTTTGTTGTCTGTCTCCCCCTTCTAGACTGTGAGCCCGTTGTTGGGTAGGGACCATCTCAATATGTTGCCAACTTGTACTTCCCAAGCCCCTAGTACAGTGCTCTGCACACAATAAGCACTCAATAAATACGATTGAATGAATGAATGAATAATAACAGACACATTCCCCACCCACAAAGAGCTTACAGTCGAGAGCTGCCATCTGAGCCCTGGGGAAAGTTAAATGATTTTTATCACTCTTAGGCTAACGTTCAAAAATGTGTCCTCAACTCGGTAATAAAACTGCCTTCCATCTAAAGTGGCGACTAATGGACTCAAGGACACCCACAGAGGCACACATGATGCCACGTGTATTTCTCCAGTTACATAGCATAATACAGTGATGCCATATGCACCCTGCTGCAGATGTCTGCCCAATTCCATCTGGACTAGAGCATTTCTACTAACTGATCTCCCCCATGATTCCTGCCACATGTGCTGCAGACCCTTAGTATTCCCCTCCCAGCATCAACCTGGATGCCACTGTTGAGCTGTCAAACTCAATGGAAAGATCCAAAGCTGAGACAGGCTGGGAACTGAAGATTAAAACACCAGACATTAAGTCACCCGGTGCCATTTCCACACTGGATAGAGAACATTCCATCTGAAAACTGGCAGATGGCTACCCTACTCTCCACAACAACTCTCCCTTTGGCAAGTTAACTTTTTGAGAAGCTTTTTCTCCCTCTGATCAAAGTCTGGATGGGCCCACAAAGGAATTCCCCTATGCAGCCATTTCTATTAGTTTTTTTGTAATCACCCGCCCGTAAGTGTTTCCCTCAGAGTCTGGCACAAGACCACTGAAATCAATAATTAATCAAGCAACATCATTTGTTGAACACCTACCCCTATGCAAAGCACTGCATTAAGCACTTGGAAGAGTAGCAGAAGTAGTAGACTATAAGCCCATTGTGGGCAGGAAATGTGACTTTATTATTGTTATATTCTGCTCTCCCAAGCACTTAGTACAGTGCTCTGCACACAGTAAGTGCTCAAAAAATATGATTACTGACTAGTAGTAGTAATCATAGTAGGTATTTATTGTCATATTGTACTCTCCCAAGCACTTAGTACAGCAATGAACATGACTGACAGACAGACTGACTGGTTGTAGTAATAGCATTAGCCGTAGAAATAATACTAGGTATTTATTTTATTTACTGTTATATTATTCTGTTACTCTCCCAAGTGCTTAGTACAGTGCTCTGCATACACTAAAACACTCAATAAATATGACTGATGGACTGACTGAGTGGGAAGTACAAAACAAAGAAGTGACAGGTTCCCTGACCACAAGGAATGTACATTCTCATAACAACGATAATGAAAATAATTCTGGTACTTGTCTTGGAACTTGGTACTTGGAATGTGTCTACTAGTCAGCAAATATCATTGAGTGAGCACTTAGTATGTGCCAAGAACTTGGGAAGTATGAAACAAAGAAGTGACAGGTTCCTTGGCCCCAAGGAATGAACGTTATAATAATAATAATAATAATAATGATAATTCTGGTAGTTGTGTAGGCTTGGGATGTGTCTACAGCTCAAATACAATTGATGTTTTGAGCACTTATGTGCCAAGCACAGAGGAAAATATGAGCAAATCAGAGTCTGTGTCCCATATGAGGCTCAGTATAAGAGTGAAGCAAAACAGGTATTTAGTCCCTGTTTTACAAATGAGGAAACTGAGGCACGGAGAAGTTAAGTGACATGCCTAAGGAATCACAGCAGTCACAGAGCCAGGGACAGAGCCCACATTTCCTGACTGCAAGGCCTGGGATAAGAGGAGAGACAGACACCAAAATATTTACCAACAGAGTAGTCAAAATAAACAATTAAACAAATAAACAGAATCAACATTGATACAAAAATACTGAGCCCTGTCCTCTGATCTTGCTGCTTTTTCCTCAAAACCTCTGACAATACATAAGTCTTTAAAATGGATAATGCAATATGATAAACACAGCTTTTCAAAGACTGCTTGACAACTGCTAACACAGCAGGTGAATGTCCATAGACAGGGATGGCAGAAGAAATTGTCCCCACGCACAAAAATAAAGCTGCTTCTCCATCAGCCAAAGCAAACCAAGCAGCATGGCCAGGTGAAAAGATCACGGAGTCAGAGTAACTGGGATCTAATTCTTGGAAGATTACCCAACCTTGGCTTTGCACAGTGCTCTGCACATAGAAAGCGCTCAATAAATGCCACTGATTGATAAAAGTACCACTGATTGATTTGCTTCACTGACACTGTCCTCTCCTGGTTTTCGTACCACTGACTGCTCCTTCTCAGGCTCTTTAGCAGGCTCCTCCTCTAACTCTCATCATCTAACCATGACAGTCCCTCAAGGCTCAGTTTTGGGATCCTATCTATTCCCCATCCACACCCCCACGTTTGGGATCCTCATTCACTCCCATGGTTTCAATGACCATCTCTATGCTGATGATTCTAAAATCTACCTCTCCAATTTTGACCTCTTTTCTCCTCTGCAGGTTCACATTGCCTCCTACCTTCAGGACATTTCTCCCTGAATGCCCCACTGACAACTCAAGCCAAACTTGTCCAAAACAGGACTCCTGATCTTCTCACCCAAAAATGACTAGGGCAAGTCATTTGACTTATCTGTGCCTCAGTTTCCTAAAATGTAAAATGGGGATTCAATTTCAGTTCTCCCTTTCTCAGAGACGGGGATCATGTCTGACCCTACTGTATTGTATTTACCCCAGTGATTGATAGATAGGTATAAGGTACATACTTAAATATTAAAAGTGTTTTAAATTTAAAAGAAATAAATTTTAGCCCATCAATGAAAATTATGCCAAAAACCTACAGTGGCTGCAAACATCCTTTTGGTTGCTTGAAGTAAGGCTCATTCCCTCATCTTATTAGAAAAAGATGTGGAATTGAGTTTTAAACAAGGACTAGTTTTACCCCAAGCAGATACTACCAAAGGTTTAATCCAATATTTTTTTGCTACTTTCCAATTATTAAAGGTTTCTCTAGATTCACCCACTATATGAAATTCTAATCCCTATAACCCCTGAAAAATCTGTACCATAAATTGGACTTCCAAAGACCATGTAATAATTAGATTTGAGAGGGGTCTCATTAGTTTAATCTGAAAATTTACAGATCTTCTCCTAAAGAAGTGCAGTTCATGACGTGGTCCCTAACAGCAAACCCAGTCTGTCCATTTTTGCAGTTCTGTCCTGGAAGGGCAATTACTCCAGAAACAAGCTTGCCAGGACTTAGCACTGGTCTGAAATTGGCTCAAATGCTAAGAATTCTGCCCTGGGCTATTACCATCTGTGCAAATTCTCACCATCTGCAGCCTTTACATTGTATGAGAAATTTCAAACTGGACCATGTACCCAAAAGGCCTATACTATTTGAAAGATTTACAAAGCATATCTCCAGTTCATTGCTTAAAAAAAAATTAACCTAGGACACAGCTAGACATCTATATCTCAACTATGCAGTTCTGTGTGAAATTAACAGTAAGGCAGCTGGAATAAGCCTTTTAAGTGACAAAAAGAGGTACAATGATCAATATAATGGGCCCAAACTGTCCGATAAAGTTGTTAATTTTCTGGTCTAAGAAAGTTAATCAAATTGTAAGAGACCTATGTAAACCATATTTTCCCAGTTGTGCCTGGGAGAAAGAGAAAGCATGAAACAAATGCATCTTCTCAAAAAAAGCATCACCTGAAGAATTTTCTCAAAGAAAGCATTTTAGATTTCCAGTTCATACCATAAATGATAAACTGGACTAGATATTTTTTTTTGTTTTGTACCTTCTTTCCATCACTGACATGAACAGTCTATTCTGACAGTAATAAAAATATTATTATTATTATTATTGGTGATATTAACAACAAATCTGTAATTTGTGTGACTCATTTTTCCAAACTGTTTTCATATCAGCAACCTTATTTTATCCTTTATATTCTAAGCTCCTCGGAGCTTTAAAAATAAACTTGTATTTTTTGGAAGAAGATTCTAGATTCAAGGCTTAAGGCCAATTACCTTTATCATCGATTACCTTTTGATGACATTTGGACTGGGACTCCCCCTTGGATTGGGAAGCCCATGAGGCACAGAAAGTGTGTCCCATCTGATTATCCTGTATAATAATAATAATAATGGCATTTGTTATGCACTTACTAAGTGCAAAGCACTGTTCTAAGCACTGGGGAAGATACAAGGTGATCAGATTGTCCCATGTGGGGCTTACAGTCTTCATCCCCATTTTACAGATGAAGTAACTGAGGCCCAGAGAACATAAGTAACTTGCCCAAAGTCACACAGCTGGCAAATTGGTGGAGGCAGGATTTGAACCTATGACATCTGAGTCCCAAGCCCGTGCTCTTTCCATTGAGCCGTGCTGCTTCTCTTCTAGATAGTATCTACCCCACTATCTAGTACAGTGTCTGGTACCATAGTAAGTGCTTAACAAATAACATTCTTATTACTATCAATACCCTCCCCCTTTTATATCTGACAGACAGTTTACACTCCCTCAACTTCAAAGCCAAGAGGCCTTCCCCGATTAGTCCCTCATTTCCTTTTCTCCCATTCCCTTCTGCATCACCCTGATTTGCTCCCTTTATTCACTCCACAAGCCTCACAGTACTTACACACATATCCATTATTAATTTAATCACACTAATATATGTCTCCCCCCCTAAGACTGTAAGCTCGTTGTGGGCAGGGAATATGTCTACCAACTCTGTTATATTGTATCTTCCCAAGTGCTTAGTTCAGTGCTCTTCACACAGTAATTGCTCAATAAATACAACTGATGGACTGATTGTTTTATCTTTGGCAAACAAGAGGGGTTTGCAAAGCTGGAAGGTTTAATGCTTTGCCTTTTCTACTTCTGTGATGATTTCAGTCTCCTAGGAGTGAAAATTAATCTTAAATTTCAGAGTTGCTATTCCCAGGTAAAACACTGTGTTTAAATGATTACCTACAAAACAAAGCATTTTGCATGAAACATCTTCATGTAATAAAGTTAGCATAAGTCATTTTCAGAGAGAAAAGGGCAACTATAACAGGCTTGGGATTCGGAGGATGGGCGTTCTAATCCCGGCACTGTGACTTGTCAGCTGTGTGACCTTGGGCAAGCCTCTTAACGCCTCTGTGCCCAGGTTACCTCATCTGTAAAATGGGGATTAAGACTGTGAGCCCCATATGGGACAGTTGATTACCTTTTATCTACCCCAGCACTTAGACCAGTCCTTCGCACATGGTAAGCACTTAAATACCATAATTATTATTATTAATATGTGGCCTTTTTTGAAAAATATTTCATTGATTTTAAAATAAGGTATTTGGTTTCTCATTCTCAAATTTTCATATTTCTTATAATTTCCCAGTTTTTCTATTGTAAACAGGGATGGCGGGGGCGGAGAGTTCTTCAGGGAAAAAAAATTAAAAAATTTCCCTCTTTTCACTCCCAATTTTCCTGGGACTTGGGAGGAGGCTTCATATTCCTGCTTCGGTGACCAAGTTCACTGCTTCAGAGAGGTAAAGAATGAAAGAAAACAGAATACAGTCCCTGCAGAGGGAAAACCTTGGGCAATGGGAGCAAAATAACTGATGTAAGGCTACCAAGAAGTCTGGAACCAATATAGGACTGGATAAAACTAACATAGTGCACATTGGTTGAAGTCAGGGAATGTGTGAACTCTCCCGAGTGCTTAATACCATACTCTACACAGGGTAAGTGCTCAATAAATTCCACTGATTGATTGATTCCATTTTAGTGAAAGGCATGACAAAGAGTCCTCAACAGCTCAACCCAGAAAACAGTAGCCACAACCAGAGAAATAACTCTATTTACTCAGCTGTGAAAAGGACTAAGTCACACATCAATCATTTCAATCACTTCTCCACACAGTAGCAATTTATTTCAAATTTCTCCCCCTGTCTTTTATCCTAAAATCTCCAAATAGTATGCCACTACATACATTTTTTTTATTTCTCTAACAGCAGTACTGATCTACTCAGAAGAAAATTGCATCTAAAGTAATCATTTCAGAAAAATCATTTTCAGGCATCATTATCTTTAAAAATAAGGCATTTCATTTTTTCCTAAGGAATTATCAAGACATGCCAAAGGTAGAAGGTAGATTCTTTAAACAAGAAATAATACTTGACCTAAAAAATTAATTTCCTCCCTGTAATTAGTGTGGGTAGACCATTTTGTACTAATCTTCTTTGCAAAAAGCTTTGACCCAAAGTTTTGGAGAGAAAGGAAACTAAGCACAAAAAAATGCTTCCAAATTTGGGGCCTTAGCAGAAAATTAGCTGATTTCAAAACAACTAGACCTTAATCTCTGTGTATCTTATAGCTGCAATCCTATTTTCTTTTCTGTAGGTCTCTTTTGAAGCTCATGCTGTATTTAAAAAACTGGTACAGTTATTTGTTTGACATGATTTTCTGTAAATAAGGACCACTATCTTTGCTCCTGTTCTCTTCCTCTAAGGCAGTACCACTTAAGTGGCCTTCACAGGTCACTGGATTAAGAGTTATGCATTGCCTTGTAAACAAGAAAAGGTTGCAGCTGCCAGAATGAAATATTTATAAAGACCTGCCTAGTGTGCATTTCACATACATAATATGCTTTCTTGAAAGACCATCTGTTTTTTCCCTAAGATTATTTGCAATTACTCTTTCATGATACCTGGCTAAGAGTTTATCTTGCAGCAGTGGCAATTCCAATCCAAGAGAAATTATTCAGTAAAATTGTCTTAGCCTACAAACTATTAAAGACTTTTCTATTTTTTGGGTTTTCTGGGTTTCATTTGCAGTTGGTCTTAACATATTCTATCCCAATTACATATTTTTTTGTAGAATATTAGGTCATTAAACCCACATGAGGTCAAGTTAAACAGGGCAGCCTTGGGAGTCAGAGGACCTGGGTTCTAATCCAGGTAATCTTGGGAAAATGGTTTAACTGCTGGATGCCTCAGTTTCCTCATCAGTAGAAAGGAAATTCAATTCCTATTCTACATCCAACGTGGACTGTGAGCTTCCTGTATGACAAGAAGTGTGTCCACTGACTGTCTTCTGTCATCTACGCTGCTGTTTACGATAGTCCCTGGCACATAAATGCTTAACAAATAGCACAGTGATCATCATCATCATTATTTTTTTTTTTCAAGAATATGGGGATTTAAGTAGTTAACTTTCAAACCAGTATCGGTCCACTGAATTCACTGCAGCATACAGCTCATTCAGGAATATTGTAATGTGTTTTTACAGAATTTTGGCTATAACATTGTTTGGAATTAAAAAAAAAAATCATCCCACATTTCAAGTCTCTTTGGATACCTCATGCAATGATATTAAAGCAATTTGTGCCCATGCACACAGAATTGGACATGGTGAGTACAACACATTCTTAAGCAAGAAAAGACCCCCACATTATGGATTATTAGGTATAGATACAATGTAGACTCAAAAACAGTCTTTTCATAATCTGAAAGAGTTACTGTGCCTCCAAACCCCTGCCACTCGGGAGAAGCAGAGTTGCCCTGTGGAAAGAGAAAGGGCCTAGCTACTTAACTTGGCTCTGCCATCTCTGTGCCTCAGTTTCCTCACCTGAATACCGGGGAGTCTATTCCTGTTCTCCAGCCCCCTTAAAATTGTGAGCCTCAGATGGGACAGGGATTGTGCCTTACCCAATTAACTCTTATCTATCCCAGGATTTAGTACAGGGCTTTGCACATAGTAAGTGCTTAACACTATTATCATCATTACAATTACCAATGAGCAATTTAGGTACTAGAATAATTGAGCTCAGTAGAGGATCAGTCTTCTCATAAAAAGCAATCTTTTTTCACATTGGAACCAGGTATAAAAATGACCAGCCTGATCTCAGCATCGCTATCAAATAGTTTGGCCCTTTAATGCTTCCTGGCTTTCCATTTGAGTCCTGTAGTTTAACAAGAAATGCTCTTCAAATCTTTATATTTACTCAGATTTTTCCAATTAACTGAAAGGAAATCATTTCTACCAAGCAAATAATAAACTGCACTATTCTGTTTTATGCTAATAAATTTGTAAGAACTCAGTAAGACTAATTCTAAACACTTAAACAACTACTTAATCCTGTAAACAAATGCAGATGTTTTCCTACTGTCTGGAATTTGTGTAGAAGCTGAGCCTGTAGTTAAAAATAGAAGGGACATATTTTTAGAGTTCATTCTAATCTTAGAAAAGGATTCACACCCAATCCTGTTTTTTCTACGTTACAGGTAAACTGGGTCATCATAGATACCATCAATCCAAAAACCTGATTTCATCCATGACTTTGTAAATGGCAAACTAAATTAACTAATTTCATCCTCCCAGCTTGCTTGCTTTATTTTGGATGGCAATCAATCAATCAATCAGGGTAATCTAATTAGGCCTTACCATGGGTCTGCTAATTCTGCTGCATTGTAGTCCCCAAGCATTTAGTACACTGCTCAGCACAAAGTAAGCACACAGTAAATACCACTGATTGACTGATTGTAGAGGACTTCATTTAGTGCTTGGAAGAGTACTACAGAGATGGCAGACATATTTCCTGCCCACAAAGGACATGCTAATTGAGACTGAAAAGGCCAAGACTCAACTAGAAAGAGGGAATAGTATTCATTCAACCGTATTTATTGAGGGCTTACTGTGTGCAGAGCACTCTACTAAGCACTTCGGAGAGTACAATATACCAATAAAAGGACACATTCTTTGCTTATAAGAAGCTAGAGTTTAGAATTAGACTGGATAATCGACAAACTGGATAATCAACCCCCAGTCATGATGATTATTTGTAAAGGATTTCACCATTGTAACAAAAAAGGACAAAGCAAAAAGACCAAAACCCTTCTGAAAAACACAGGTGAATGTTTCCATTAACAGACAAAATACAGAAATCACCTGAAACAACGGAAAATTTTAAAGATCTACCCAACTTCCCTGAAAACATTCGGATATCACCAATGAAAATCAATTCCTAGAGATTTTTCTGGTTCTAATGCTTAAATTTGCATTTTAAGATAATTACAGTACTAAAGACTAAGAAGCCATCGACTTTGTTATTCTTGAAGTTTACAATAGTGTCATTGTTTCTAACACCTTGTCCCTGATCAGCCCAATGATAACGAGGCAATTTGAAGAGGCTGTTGGGTAATTTTAAGAGAAAACATACAAAGGTTCCAGAATTGAGTGCCTGGCTAAACAGTTAAGCCAAACCTTCCACCAGCTCCCAGAAAAAGTTACCTACTTTGTGGCTGAACATCCATCCTGAGGTTCAGCGGCATTCTGAGATTGTAGTGATAACATTCTAGAATGCTATGAAACTCCACCCCTAATTCCTTCCTGATATAATTGTTCATGTCGACCAAAATACAGGAGAGGACTGGGGGGAGAGGTTCCCCCATTGTTCCACATTACAACAAAAATATGTGATTTTTCATTTCAACTCAAATATATCATCAGATAATTATTCTACATATGCATTCTAGACTTCTACTGTCTATAGTCTTATTTTTATAAGTGTCTGTAAATGGGTGTTGTTAAATGGATGCCTATAGGAAATCTATCAGCTGAGAAAAGAAGAAACTAAAGTAATACTGATAATGACAATTATGGATTTGTTAAGTGCTTTGTGCAAGGCACTGTTCTAAGCACTGGGGTAGATATAAGCTAATCGGGTTGGACACAGGCCCTGTCCCACCTAGGGCTCAGAGTCTTAATCCTCATTTTTATAGATCAGGGAACTGAGGTTGAGAGAAGTTAAGTGACTTGCCCAAGGTCACATAGCAGACAAGTGGCAGAGCTAGGATTAGAACCCAAGTGAGACTAAAGCAACTTCGATAGTAATGAACTGAGGATCATACCTAATGACCTAGGGGAAAACGAAGGTTCAGAAAATGTGGATGGCTCCAGAATCTGTCTTGTCAAACAATATAGTGTCTGCTTTTCAGAGCAACTCTGGCAATTACAGTGAGCCCGTTGTTGGGTAGGGACCGTCTCTATATGCTGCTGATTTGTACTTCCCAAGTGCTTAGTACAGTGCTCTGTACACAGTAAGCGCTCAATAAATACAATTGAATGAATGAATGAATTACAGTATTTTAAATGAGCTTTTTGCTTTAAAATCTGTGACATCGGGCGGGTCAAAAATATGTCACGTCTCTCTCTTGAAGTTAGTACTTAACCCTGTGAATCACGTGAAACCAGATGGCTTTTCTGTGCAACTGAAAATCCAAACTGAGCTCTTGAAAAATACTGCTTGAAACACAAAGAACAAATTGTCTGTCCTGAAAAAAGGGTTCTAATAAAAGCCCTCACGCATGTGTCTGAAATATCTTCTGCACCTTTACCGGTTTAGAAATAACAGGTAAGCTAAACCGATACCTTTGATTGTACAGAAAGAGACATAAGAACAGAACGGATGTCATTCCTGGTTCTTATCAATTATCCCTCTGGCCTGATGTTCTGTTTGGAATAGCAGCTACTGGATGCTTGGAAGAACAGCCTGATGGTAAGCTCTCTAGTAACCATCGTTGTAATAAGGAGTAATGAGGAATAAAGGATATTCTTTCCAACAAGCCACAATATCCTTATTATTCATGAACTTTCCAATTGTTCTTTAGTTTTCCAAAATCATCAACCACTTCTTCTAGTAACCCATTATGAACCTCTCTTCTGTGAATGTATTCAAAGGTCTCTTGAACCTTCCTATATTTTTCCCCTGAACATTTTCCCATGAAAAAATAGTCCCAGATGCCTATCCATAGTTGGGTAAATTTGATAAATTGGCTTCAAATATTATTTGCCTCAGTTACTCAATACAGTGGGACAGGGTAATTTATATTCAGAATTTATATTTTCCCAGTATCCTGCTGCGTTTTTAGACTTCCATGACACTTGCACTGATGGTAATAAACTGACTTGTATTGAAAGAAAAACATATTTTCTGTAATTTGCACTGCTATTTTTGCAGCTTTCAAATTTGGAGGCAGGGAAGAAAGTGGCAGTAGGAGGACAACGTAAAGGGAATTAACAGGGTTAGAACTGGAAAATGGAAATCAAAACTTAGAGACATGCTGCTTATGAGAAGCAGCATGGGGCCTAGTGGATAGAGCATGGGCCAGCCCCTACGTACATATCTTTAAATTATACGTTATAAGCTATTCATTTATATTAATGTCTGTCTCCCCTTCTAGATTGTAAGCGCACTGTGGGCAGGGAACATGTTGGCTAATTCTGTAGCATTGTACTTGCAATTTCCCTCTGATCTTTATTTGATAGACCCACCCAACATCTAAGTGATGTTGCTGCCTGCTACTAAGGGAGCCCAGATGACTACAGTAAGCTCACAGGTACATACAATGGATTAAAACAGCTACCATAACCTTAGGCAAATGTCAAAAAATAGGATAATCATGAAATTACATTAGCTGGCATTATCTTAGATTCATCTGACCTGCAAAGCATATGAAATATTGCCAAGGGTTATAGCCCAGGATCCTCTGGGCTCTATGAGGATTATTTAATCCTTAAATTCTACATATCAAAGTAACAGGTAATGAAAATACTCTGGGAAGTGCCAAGATAAAATTTGGCATTGCAAAGGAAAATATTGGGAAATTTGTCCTAATAGGATAGCATAAGAGGCTTGTTCAAAGAGTCAGTCACAGCTTGACTGAATCTAAATGAACCATAGTAATTAGCATATGCCACATGCTCAGGGTCTGAAAGGAATTATTCTGCCCTAGAACAAACTGGGTGGTAAGCCTAAAAGTCATTTATTGCTTGACTCATTTGATTTTCATGGGGACCTCTGGGCTTGGGAGGAGGATGTGGGGAGTGGAAGGGATGAGAGTCTGAAGATGTTTTCAAATGCCTTTGATTAAGCTTGATAATTGTGGTTTTTGTTAAACACTTTCTCTGTGCCAAGCACTGTAATAACTACTGGGTTAGGTACAAGATAATCTGGTAGGATACAATCTCTGTCCCACATGATTCTCACAGCCTAGTACTGAACTCCTCATCTCTCTCCAAAATCATTTTCCCCACCTAACTTTCCCATCTCCATCTCTCCCTGCTTCGGCCAATTGTTCACTCTGCTGTCCAGATCATTTTTTGAAAATGTTATTCTGCAAACATTTTTTTACCTTCTCAAAGCCTTCAATGGCTTATGTGTTCCTTAATGAATCAAATAGAAATTATGGTCCATTGATTTTCAGTCAGTTGAATTTAAGGTGGAGATGCAGTGTTGTCTAATGGAAAGAGCAGAGACCTGGTAATCAGAAAGACCTGGGTTCTAATCCCTGTTCTGCCACTTGCTTGATATGTAAACTTGGGCAAGTCACTTGACTTTTCTATGGCTCAGTTTCCTGATCTGCAAAATGGGGATTCAAAACTTATTCTCCCTTCTACTTAAGAGTGTGAGCCTCATGAGGGACAGGGCCTGTGTCCAACCTAATTGACCTGTACCTACTCCAGCACTTGGAACAGTGTTTTACACATAGTAAGTGCTAAACAAATATCATAAAAAAATCAGTTCAGAATAAGTACGGAATTTAATCAGGGTTTCCCCTAAGTTAAATACACAATAAGGGAGTTGTCATCACAGACCAGGATTCCAGTCTGAGAGGAAGGAAGACTGGGTACTTTAACCTCATTTAACAGCTGAGAAAACTGAGGCCCAGGGACATGAAGGGTCTTGTTCAAGATCACACATTAGTGGAAAAGCTGGGACTAGAATCCAGGTGTCTTGATTCAAAGCCCCATGTTATTTCTGATAAGCCAAACTGCTACTTATTTATCCACACCTCTCCCACTTCCCCCAGCTCACCCTCTTCATTCTTCCATAAGATCACCTTTTAACTGTGACTCATTCTCAACTCTCCCTCCTAGGGAGAGATCTAGGAGGGATCTGCTGGACAGAAGGCATACTTAAGGTCCACCTTCCTAAGTCATATCCATCCAACAGCCACCCATAGGCACCTCTGCCTAAACATCTTAGCCCCTAAACTCATTCTCTATTTCAATTAACTTACCCTTATTTATCTTTATCTATCCATCCTTTCGCTCGCAATACCATTTAGGAATGGCTTGTGCCTGTCAGTCCCATGGCACTGGACTCTAATTTCCTTTAGGACAGGGTTTGTGATTACGTTCTACTCTATCCCAGCACTTAAGTTCTTTGTACATAACTTCCTTGGGGAGGGAACATGTTGACCATGTCTACTGTACTCTTCCAAGTGTTCTGTACACAGTAAGTGCTCAATAAATTCCACTGATTGATACCCAGCACTTAAATACCTTTAATCAATCAATCAGTTAATTGAGCACTCACTATAATAATAACAATAATAATAATGATGGCACGTGTTAAGTGCAGGGGGGGATACAAGGCTACTCCGTATGGGGATCACAGTCTTAATCCCATTTTACAGATGAGGTAACTGAGGCTCAGAGAAGTTAAGTAACTTGCCCAAGGTCTCACAGCAGACATGTGGCGGAGCCAAGATTAGAACCCATGACCTCTGACTCCCAAGCCCGCACTCTTTCCACTGAGCCATGGTGCTTCTCTATGTGCAAAGCACTGTACTAAGCACTTGGAAGAGTACAATGCAATAGAATTAGCAGACATGTTCCCTACCCATAATGAGTTTACAGTCTAGAGGCGATTACTGTTATTATTATCATTATTATTATTATTGTTAGGACCCTTTATTCACCTCACCTTCAGGCCCCCAAACACTTACATACATACCTGTAATTTATTTTAATGTCTAAAAAATGCTTACATTGGAAATGGCTAAAACATGTTTGAAGAAAAAGCATCTCCCTACCACCATACCATTGACAAATTATCCCAAATTAGAGAGAAACACCTACGGTGGCCAGAAAGTTCCTCTCTTTCCCAATGAAAGGTTAATGTGCATAGACTTCCAGTGGTGCTCTGTCCTCCTTGTAAAGGTGCCAGAGAAGTTGCTTGATGATCAGTTTGTCCATGGGAACTATATTAGCATTAATTTTATTCAGCTCCTGTTGCTAAATACAAAGTCTTAAATGCTGAATGACAAGCTGAGAAAGTTCAAAATGTATCCCACTCCTAAAATGGTATGAAACTGTAGGATATGTTTTTAGATCTAGCTCATAAGATCATTATAAAACAATAAAAACCAGGGACTAGTTTTTTTAAATCCCCAAAATGAGAGAGAGAGAGAGAGAGAGAGAGAGAGAGAGAGAGAGAGAGAGAGAGAGAGAGAGAGAGAGAGAGACCCCTAAAGTCTTAATATCTTGCCATATACCCACCTGAACTGGGGCTAACATATAGGGTGAGAAAACTAATTTGAAAAAAACCAAACACTAAAGGGGAAATAAGCAGCAAATAAGGAAGTAGTTCAAACATTAAACAATAAAAGGATATGACAAAAAAAGTCTAAGAAACCCATGGCTTTGAAAAAAAATAAGATAAAATCCTTAAAGTGGTAAACTTTGTTAAAGTGTTCCTAAAATATATTTTATTGATCTGCTCTTCTTCGAAGCATATAAGGGGAAATTTTCACATTCAGTCTTCTCCTCCTACGTCCCTCAAATTTTCCTGGAACCTTTTAAAAACCTGTCTTTTTTTCCTCTTGATAATGTGAGGTAACCTCCCTATGATTACTGGCACTTTCCTACTATGTCTGACACTTCCCAATCGAGGGAGTGTAGTTTCAGAGGCACTTTTGCTTACTTCGAGCTGACAAGAAAAATTACTGCTGAGAGACTAGATGTATTCCCCCTCACCCTTTTTTTTCCTTCAGTTCTAATTCTCAGTCCAAGGTGAGAAGCAGCATGGCCTAGTAGAAAAAGCACAGGCCTGGGAGTCAGAGGACCTGGGTTCTAATTCTCCCTTTGCCACTTACCTGCTGTGTAATTTTGGGCAAGTCACTTCACTGCTCTGTGCTACAGTTACCTCATCTGTAAAATGGGGATTAAGACTGTGAGTCCCATGTGGGACATGACCTATGTTCAAACTGATTAACTCATATCTACATAGTAAGCACTTAACTACCAGGTTATTATGTGTTAATCATAATTTTTGAATATTGATGGGCTCTTTCTTCTGAAACGCCTGTCCATAGATTTCACTATGACATAGACATGGAATGACAATGACTGTATCCAATCTGATTACCACATATCTACCCTATTGCTTGGAATAGTGCCTGGCACAAAGTAAGTGCTTAACAAATACTTTAAAAGAAACAAAACAAAAAAATATTATAGTTTGGCGCAGTAGGAATAACCCAAGCACTTGAATACTCACCTTCCATTCTCCCCATCACTTGGGACTCAGGTATAAAGCTGCATAATCTATAGTTGCCTCCTTTCTGTAATTTATTTTCATATCATCTTTCCTGACTATATTATAGGCTCCTTGAGGGCAGGGATCGTGTCCATTGATTCTACTGTACTCTGCCAAGTGTTCGGTGTAATGCTGTATTTACCACAGGAATCCAATAGATACTACTTAGTAACTGGCTTAGTAGGCCATGCAGATTGTGCAGAATGAAGTTATCTTGGATAATTTCCACTATATTTTGCTCCTGAAGACATCTGTTTTAGGATGGAAAGCATGTTTCAGATAAATCAACTAAGGGAATGGACTAAATCAAACCAAAAGGCATGAGACCTCACCTCAAGAGGACAAAAGAGAATAAGGGTATGCTCATGGAAGTTAAAAAAGCAATTACAGCCCATGATGGATGGAATGAGAAATTCTACAGCAGGAGAAGCAGACTAAGAAATGGAAGACAGTGAGTTTGTAAGGAGAGAGACATGACACCATAGGAGGAGCTTGGAAGTCTAATCAGGAATTTAATCATGTCACTTTGGCTCGTTGTGGGCAGGGAAAGTGTAGTTATAGTGTACTCTCATGAGCACTTAGTGAAGTGCTTTGGACAAAGTAAGAGCTCAATAAATACAACCGAATGACAATAAATATGATTGGCTTTAATGACTAACTTGGGGAGAGTGGAAAGTAGGAATAGAGGCTGTTTTAGATGGGCTTGATCAGTGTGGTCCTCAGGTCTGTGGGCATGGGAAATGGAATGGAAGATGTATTCCAGGGGAGAATATATCCTAGAGAGTGTTCTGTGACTTCCAATAGTATCCAATGATTAGCTTCAACTAACAGAAGGACAAGGAAGAATAGGAAAGCAGGTAAGAACACACAGCCATCAGTTGCTGAAATGAGGCCTCACAGAAAAGGAACTAGGAGCTACACATTGTTTAAAAGGGAAATAGCGACACGGAGCATTCAAGCTTTACATTTAAATCAAATGACACTTTTAGAGGTCTTAAATGAAACTACAGAATAATAGTTCTTGGTGCTTTATTGCTTCGTGTACATGCCGCATAAGTGCACTGCCTTTCCACATTTAGTTGTCAAAAACAAAAGTGCATTCACAAAAAATAATCATAATTTGAAACTTATGGAAATGGGCCTTTTCCACGGATTTGGAGAGTGTTTTCAACACATTATGCAATTCAAGTATACTTTAAATGTCACTGACATTAATCACTGGTGCAATTCCATCCTGCAGTATAAAGCAATTATACGATGGTCCTGCTTTGAAAAATAAAAACCACAAGAGGCTGGCTATTAATGTAAAGGTTGATGCTCCAATCATACTTCTAAAATCCCCTGTAGGCTAAGCGAAAGGAAACTGTACTAATTAGAGTTTTCTAATCAAGAGAGCAAAACTGATTTCATGGTAAAATAACTAGAGAACTATGCATCATTTGTTTGTACTAATGGTTGATATTCTTCTGCTCTCTTTGAGAGAGGAAGAAATTTGCCACATCATGCAAGACAAAATGGCCAACCATGTATTTACTGTGGAATTATACATGAAAAAAAATTCATTTTTAGGAGGCAGATTAAGCATTTTATCTACCCACCATCTCAAATCCAGTTTGAGAAGTACTAGGGAACCCATCTGGATTGCAGTAGCTTTGGTCCTCTAACTAGATTTGATATTTTTAGCAATGGCCACCAAGTGATATTTCTTAAAGATTTGATTGAATGCAACTCAAGTCACCAGAGAGATGTGCAGTGATATGGGAGTTATGTTTTTGAGATACACTGTGTTCGGAAAAATTTGTACAGTCCTGTTGACTGAGGCCCATTCCTTTGTACATTTCATTTTATGTGGACGGATGAACTTTGACTGAAATAATTTCCCCTAATTTGGCATCAATATTCTGTGAAAATGTGTAGTTTAAGATACACATTAAGGGAGGAACTGACTCCATCTAAAATCATTATTAGTAAAAATGAAAAACATTTTCAGTTGTTTCAGAGAAAACGTTAGCAGCAATGAACATGTTAACAGGAATTATTTTCTCCCAAGTAGTCCGTTTTCTCCAACTGAAGCACATTGTTTTACAAAAGGATATGAGAAATTAAATCTAAAGCTCTCTCTCAAAATTATTTCAAATTATTATTCCAAATTTAAATGAGTCTAGAAAATGACCGGTGGTCCATTTACTCTGAAGAAACTTAATGAGAATCAGGCAATTAACTGAATTTTAAAATATAGATTTCCTCTGGGAGAGGGAAAAGGGAATAAAAGAGAATGAGAAAGAGGGGCATGAAATGAATAAGGGAAATGTTGAACATATTTGCTAGGGCAGAGATTACTGTTCTCGTGGCCTAATGCTTAGGGGAATAGTAGTAGAAGGAAGTGAGATCATGTGAAGGGAAGGAGACAGCAATGGTAAATATAATACTTAAATTGTAGGCTCCCTGAGGGTAGTGTTCTCATCTTTTACTGTTATTGAAAAGTGGGTAGATGGAGTCTCCTATCAATGTTGACCTAGTAGCCTCAGTTCTGAGACTTCAGTCCGGAGAACCTTTGCAGTGGTAAGATCACCTAAACACTTAGTGCATCTCCCTACACAAGATCTGTGTTTAATAAGTATGTTTACTGATGATGATGCCAGGAGCAACAAGAGAAGCACTGTGGCCTAGTAGAAAGAGTACAAGCCTCAGAGTTAGGGGGCTATTATCCTGGCTCCACCAGTTGTCTTCTCTGTGACCTTAAGCAAGTCACTTTACTTTTCTGTGCCTCACTTACCTCATTTGTAAAATGAGGATTAAATCTTCCTCCGTCCATTTTAGACTGTGAGCCCCAGGCGAAACAAGGACTGTGCCCAACCTTATTATCTAGTATCTATCCCAGCATCTAGTACACTGCCTGGCACAATCCATGTTCAACAACTACCATAAAAAATTGGCAATTTGAGGACTGAAGTATAATAGCACTTGTGGTATTTGTTAATAATAATAATGATAATTGTGGTATTTATTAAGCATTTACTATGTGCCAAGCACTGTTCTAAGCCCTGGGGTAGAGACAAGGTAATCAGGTTGTCCCACATGGGACTCACAATCTTAATCCCCATTCTACAGATGAGGGAACTGAGGAACAGAGAAGTTAAGTGGCTTACCCAAGATCACACAGCAGACAAGTGGTGGAGGCAGGATTCAAACTCACATCCTCTGACTCCCAAGTCCGTGCTCTTGCCACTAAGCCATGCTGTCCTTGTTAAGCACTTACTATGAGGCAAGCACTGGGATAGATACAAAATAATTAAGTCAGACTCAATCTCTGTCGCACATGGGGCTCATAGCCTAAGTAGGAGGAAGATTAAGTATTGAATCCTCATTTTACAGATGATGAAACTGATGCCCAGAGAAGGTAAGTGACTTGCTCATGGTCACACAGCAGTCTAATGGCAGATCTGGTATTAGAATGCAAGTTAATAAGACCTATGCTCTTTCCAGTAGATCACTCTGCTCTCAAGGCATAATGATAGGTCATAAATAAATGCATAGATATCTCATTCAAAAATCATCAAGTAATATTAAAGAAACATTTTCTGAAAGTTTAAGAAGTTCCTAAACCGTCTAACTGAATAAAATATGTGCAAAAAAGAAAAATATGTATGTGAAGAGAGCATATCCTAAATAATTCCATGAGCAATCTGCAGCCCACTGTTGGGTAGGGACTGTCTCTATGTGATGCCAATTTGTACTTCCCAAGCGCTTAGTACAGTGCTCTGCACATAGTAAGCGCTCAATAAATACGATTGATTGATTGATTGATTGATTTAATTCGAAGGTTCTCTAGGCCTTTCTGGCACTGTAACTTCTAGTGTGCCTATGATTATGCTCAAGGCAATAAATATCTTTATGTACCTCTGCTGATAAATTGTATTTATCTTTGAAACAGCCAGATACTACAATTGAAACAGGTGGAGAATAAGTCCATCTGTTCACTATTAGTAACTGTTAGTAAAAATCAGCAAGAACAATTATAGGTCCTAAGTCTTAGTAACTTTTGATAGGTATATAAGTAGAATACCAGACAATCCTCTAATGAGGGAAATTAACATGGAGAAGGAATTCTGAATTTTGCACTGCTCCTGTAGGTATTTATGAGTTTATGGTATGACAAATCTAGTGAGATTTAGCTCTGACATTCTCACATAGTCAGAAATCAAGACTAGGCAGGAAGTGTGAAAGATGTGAAAAATGTTGAGGAAAAGATTGGAATGACAGTAAAAGAACTCACTCAAGGAAAAAGACATGGATATTGATATCTGTAAGACCTTTAAATATTCCTACCTATAGGAATAGGAAAAAAACAAAATATAATACTGGCCTAAATTGAAGCCTTTGAGACTGGCCAAATTCATAATTTTTAAAAATAATGATTTTAAATTTGCTTTCTACTTTCATTCATCTAGATTGCAAACACCATGTTGCACTCTGAATTATAATAATTGGAAGATTTTATAGTCAAAGACCTGTATTCCTTGAGCACTTACTGAAGGCAGTGAGAGCATTGAGCACTAAACACATTCCCTGCCCACAAGGGGTTTACAGTCTAGAGATTAACAGGAAGCAGCTTGGCCTAGTAGAAAGAGCACAAACCTGAGAGTCCTAAGCACCTGGATTCTTATCCTGGCTATGCTACTTGCCAGCTGAGTGACTTAGGGCAAGTCATTTAACTTGAGAAGCAGCGTGGCTCAGTGGCAAGAGCACGGGCTTTGGAGTCAGAGGTCATGGGTTCGAATCCCAACTCCGCCACATGTCTGCTGTGTGACCTTGGGCAAGTCACTTAACTTCTCAGAGTCTCAGTTCCCTCATCTGTAAAATGGGGATGAACACTGGAGCCCCACGTGGGACAACTTGATCAACTTGTATCCCCCCCAGCGCTTAGAACAGTGCTTTGCACATAGTAAGCGCTTAACAAATACCATCATTATTATTTAACTTCTCTGTGCCTCAATTTCCTCAACTATAAAATGAGGATTCTTTATCTGTTCTCTCTCCTAATTAAGGCTGTAAGCCCCATGTGGAACAAGGGCTATGTCCAGTCCGATTAATTTGTATCTACACCAACACTTGGGATAGTGCTTAAAATACTGTATGTATATAACAAATACCATAAAAAAAATCACAAACATTTAGGGTTCTAACAACAGCATATTCTGTAAACCTTGTAAAATTTCTCTGTGGCACTATACCAAACTACATTATGTTCTACTTTCACTGTAATTTCTGCCGCAGATATAAGTATCACATAAATGGGAGAATAGGTTAGAAAATCTTATACTGATTTTCCTGTGAGCAAAGCTGCACTGACTCAGCCCGGAAACTTGTACATTTTAAATTAGCGACAGTTGCAATATCTTGGCTAATTTTAAACCTCAGAGTATAATTTCACTTTTGTTAGCAACTCACAAGAGTAAATCATCAAATCTGCCCTAGCAGCACCAAAGCATAGTAAGAGACATGAGACTACAACAGAACATCTTCTTTATGATTCACTTATCTCTTCACATTGTACCTGAATAAAAAATTGTTTCTAAAAACTTTACAGAGAAGCCTCCATAAGGAATTTATATTCCTCTTATAAGTGATATGCTTTGGCATCAGGTTTTCCCACTAAATTATAAACTACTTGACAGCAGGATCATATCTAATTCCATTCTACTCTCTCAAGCAACTAGTACAGTATTCTGCACACAAAGGAACACAGATTGATTTTTTTGTTGGGGAAGGTGCTACAAAGTTTGCCACTATTTACTCCTTCTATGTCAAAGTGCCCCCAAACACTGAGAGACCTGACCTCCAGAAATTGTTAATAATAATAATGATGGTATTTGTTAAGCGCTATGTGCAAAGCACTGTTCTAAGCGCTGGCGAAGTTACAAGGTGATCAGGTTGTCCCATGGGGGGCTCACACTTTTAATCCCCATGTTACAGATGAGGTAACAGGCACAGAGAAGTTGAGACTTGCCCAAAGTAACACAGCTGACAGTTGGTGGAGCAGGGATTTGAACCCATGACCTCTGACTCCAAAGCCCATGCTCTTTCCACTTAGCCATGCTGCTTCTCCGAATGATACTGATACTAAAATACAAACTGTCCATTTTCTTGGTCTTCTACCATATGAAATGTTTTCTTTATGACCACAAGTCACTAGATTATCCTCATTGGAGGATGGGTCCAGAGAATGGACTCAGTGATAGATCAGCAGAATCATTTCTATGTTTTAACAATGACTACCTCACTGCAAGAATCTTTTTTTCAAATGCTTACCACTACCTTAAGAAAAGCAGTACAATCCTTACTCCACCTCTTTGCTGCGTGACCTTTGGCAAGTCACTCAACCTCTCTGTGCCTCAGTTACCTCACCTGTAAAATGGAGATTAAGACTGAGCCCTATTCTGGACAAGCACTGTGTCCATTCTGATTGCCTTGTACCTTCCTTCCTCAGTGCTTAGTACAGTGCCTGGCATATAGTAAGCACTTAAATACAACCAAAAAACAAAGTCCATTTTGAAATCTGGATAATTTTCAGATGTCAGCTGCACTGTGAAATGCCAAATGGGAGTTGACCATGCTACTCTCCCATCACCACTTTTGGGTCCCGCCTCTCTTCCTGAGAGGGTGAGAGGACTGGAAGGGGGAGAGAGGTCAGAGATGTGAGGGAAAACCATGTGCCTTGTGCAGCTGCTAGGACAGTGGCAAAATAATGGCGGGTCACTATATGGGAAACAAAATTAATCTGACAATTTGGGAGTTAAGTAAATCATCTGGCCCCACCACTCCCATTAAGCGTCCCCCACTTCCACCCAGCAGATTGGCTTGGCCAAAATACATGATCTAGAATCTGATTCAGTGAACAATTTGCAGGAGAGCTGACTAATCACTCAGTTCTCCCAGAATACTGGTTTTCACTACACATTTTACCTAGGGGTGACACTTAGGAAACATTCTTCCTAAATCCTACTTAAATAGAGTAAAGCCCATTTGGGAAAGAAATGCATTTTATTTTAAAATAAAATGGGGTTTTGGCTGTTGGTTTGATTGGGAGACTTCTGGGGTCATCTCTGCCATTACCCTAGTTGGATCAGGTATCACCGAATGGTATATAGTTGATTATGTAGTTCAAATACTAGGAACCACAGCTCAAGATTTTTTAAGGAACCCGGAGATGACCACACATGAACAGAGCCAGAGACAAGAGCTTCCCTCCTTCCAATAACTACTGCTCTTCATCTGGAAGCCTAACAGAGGGTAGAAGAACATAGCAGGAAGAACTTAGCAGGAGAGACACCTATCTACCTATCCATGCTTTATTTCTGGCTGCTCATTCTCAATCTCTTTCACAGCTTCCTCCTCTGTCTCCTACCCCCTAACTGTGGTAGTCCCTCAAGATTCAGTGTTTCTAATCACCAGCTACACCCACTCCCTTGGAGAACACATACACTCCCATGGCTTCAATTACCATTTCGATGTGGATGATTTCAAAATCTACATCCACAAGCCCTGATCTCTCTCCCTCTCTGCAGTTTTACAGTCCCTCTTCCTTCAAGACATCTCTACTTGGATGACCTCCCATCACCTCAACCTTAACATGTCAAACAGAACTCCTCATCTTCCTACCCAAACACTGTCCTCCCCCTTTCCCATCACTATACACAGCACCACCATCCTTCCTATCCCATAAGCCCATAACCTTGGAGTTATCCTTGACTCATCTTTCTCATTCAACCCACATATTCAATTTATCCCTACAACCTGTGTGTTCAACCTTCACAACATCACTAAAATGTGTTATTTCTTCTCCATCTAAACTGCTACCTTGTTAATCCAAGCACTTATCCTGTCCTGCCATGATTACTCTGTCACCAACCTTCCTCTGTTCTCTCTTCATACTTCACTCTGCTGCCTTTTTGGGAAGGATTTGAATGGGGATAGCTGTGGTCAGTCTGTGGTGGGAAGGGAGGGGTTTCTAAGCGGGCAGAGACAGGAGAATTGGGAGCAAGAAACAGGTAGAAAGCTAGCTTGGAGGAATGAAGAGAGCAAGTTGGAGAGGAGCAGTGCAATAGAGAAGGCTGGTAAGCTATGGGCAGACAGTGGAAAGTCTTGAAGCAAATTGTGAGGTGTTTTTGCTTGATGCAGAGAGACATGGGAAGCCACCATGTTTTTCTAAAATTTAATTTAATAAAAGTATATTTCCCATTATTTATTGGGGAAAATAACAGATAATAAAAACCAAGGGCTGCCACTATTGAACTGTATCTCTAAGTGGGACTGATAAAATGTGAAATGTTATCAGGTAATATTAGTACTCTAATGAGGTCTGTCACAAAAAGGGATGAAATATCTGTGGAAAAAATAATTCTGTCTGAAAAGCAAGTCCTTTACATGGTCACCAAAATGATCTCAGATAAACAATAGCACCATTTTATGTCAAGATGCACTATATCTGACAATTCATAATCATAACAGCCTAAAAATACCTTTTTTATTGACTATGGCAGATACAAGGGTGGCAGTAAGTTCTGTACAGAAAAGCGAGACACCACCACATAGTTTCGATAGGAAAGTACATCAGAAGTGAATGTTGAATGTTTTTGGCCTTTTCTTGGTAAGCTCCAGGGAACAGAAATATTTTCTCTTAGCTTCCTGAAGGAAAAAACTACCCTATGCACAGTGCTGCAAATGAAGGGTAGAAAATATATTATAAATGCTTTGAGACAAGTAAGCTGGTCACAAAACACCAAAGATATGAGAGCAGGGTAGAGACATGCTTCAAATGATTGATAAATAGCTTATGGATATTAATGCCTTACTCTTAACCAAGCTGCGCTAAGATAAAACTTTGAAAACTTAGGTGTAGAGATTTACTTGAGGTCCACAGGGCTTTGTTAACAGAATTTTAAGAATTTTCTGGTGAACTATAATAAACTGAAAAATGTATTTCACATTTTATTTTATGGGTCAGCTCTGGGCACTTTACTAAGTAAAAACTAGAAAAATCTGTGGAATCATTTCAGGAAAGATGAGACATGAAATTTCATGAGCTAATGTTATCTCTTTTTCAATGGACCAAATCAGGATCTTCAACTCATCATTTTGGCACCTAACTGAATATTTCCATCACTTTCATACTGAAGAATGAAACAGTACTTCCAGAATGACTCAAAGCCAACACTTATGAAATGCGCTTACAGGGCATTTGATAGCTACTGCTCAGTGATGTAGAATATGGTATCTACAAAATGAGATGTGATATTAAGGTAGAAAAAAACCCAAACATGTGAAAATGTCAACTAAA
Organism: Tachyglossus aculeatus; assembly: GCF_015852505.1. Classification (NCBI taxonomy): domain Eukaryota; kingdom Metazoa; phylum Chordata; class Mammalia; order Monotremata; family Tachyglossidae; genus Tachyglossus; species Tachyglossus aculeatus. The sequence continues at coordinate 7,796,243 of NW_024044828.1, forward strand.
AATAAGAAACACAATGTTATGAGACATTTTCTTGTTCCTGAGAATCAAAGACTCTAATACCTCAGGACAGGGCTTTTGGGCATACATTTTGCTCCAATTTCAGAAGTTTTAGATAGAGATTATTCCCTTGGCAAATTACCCAGTGTAAAATGATACATTTGTTCAGAATATTCTGGGAGGATCCAAAATCCCAAATCTATTTGTTCAATATTTTTTATCCTATTATCCATTTAATCTGAAACAGAAACTGTTTAATTAATCCTAAACTGTATCTAGATATAAAAATGTTCCTTCTAGCTCTAGAAAATCTCAGAAATATTGGGTTTTACATAATAGTATAAGGGAGATATGTCCTTTCTTCAGTGTTCTGATAAGTCCATCATGCAATAGTGCTTATATGCATACCCATATATTTAGTTGCTTCCCCTACTCTTAATTTATTATAGTGTCTGACTCCCCTGCTGGACTATAATCTCCTTCAGGGCTGAAATAGTGTCTATTTTCTCTACTGCACTGTCTGAAGCTCTTAGTTCTGAGCTCTGCACTGCACAAGTACTGAGAAGCAGCATGGCTTAGTGGAAAGAGCATGGGCTTGGGAGTCAAAGGACATGGGTTCTAATTCTGCTTCTGCCACTTGTCTGTTGTGTGACCTTGGGCAAGTCACTTAACTTCTCTGTGCCTCCATTACCTCATCTGTAAAATGGGGATTAAATGTGTGATCCCCACATGGGACAACCTGATTACCCTGTATCTACCCCCAGTGCTTAGAACAGTGCTTGGCATACAATAAGTGCTTAACAAATACCATAATTATTATTAAAGCTCATCTAATGAGACTATTTAATGCCTATCGACCAATCAATGGCATTTATTGAATGTTTCCTGTGTGCAAAGAACTGTACTAAGCACTTGGGAGAGTGCAATACAATAGATTTGGCAGGTGATATTCCTGCCCACAAGAAGCTACATGGTCTACAATAGAGACAGACACTGAAGGGGATAAAGGATGGGGAAAATAGTAGAGTATACCCATATTTCCATTAGTATTGTGGTGCTGGGTTGATTATCAAAGTGCACAAGGGGTACACATCCAATTCTATAGTTGACACAAAAGGGAGGGTGGATGGGAAAATAAAGGACTTAGTCTGGAAAGGCCTCTTGGAGAAGATGTGATTTTAGGAGGGTTTTCAAAGTGGGGAGAGGTGGACTGTTGGCTATAAAGGAGGAGGGAGTTCCAGGCATGAGAAGTGCCTACATCTACAAAACAATTTACTAAGGGCTTGGAAGAATACAATAAAGGTAAAAGACCCAGGCGCTGCCCTCAAGAACATTATAATCTAATGAGCACCTTGGAGCTACCTTCAAACATATGTATGTAAAATAGTACTTCTTACTGGTGGTAGTGGTTCATTCATTCAATCATATTTGAGTGCTTACTGTGTGCAGAGCACTGTACTAAGCGCTTGGGAAGTACAAGTTGGTAACATATAGAGACGGTCCCTACCCAATAGCAGGCTCACAGTCTAGAAGGGGGAGACAGACAACAAAACAACACATATTAACAAAATAAATTAATAGAGTAGTAAATAGGTACAAGTAAAATAGAGTAATAAATCTGTACAAACATATACAGGTGCTGTGGGGAGGGGAAGGAGGTGGGGCGGGGGGGATGGGGAGGGGGAAGGGGGAGAGGAAGGAGGGGGCTCAGTCTTGGAAGACGGGCTCAGTCTGGGAAGGCCTCCTGGAGGTGGTGAGCTCTCAGCAGGGCTTTGAAGGGAGGAAGAGAGCTAGCTTGGCGGATGTGCAGAGGGAGGGCATTCCAGGCCGGGGGTCGAAGGAAGGACAGGTGAGAATGAGGCACAGTGAGGAGGTTAGCAGCGGAGGGTTCATGCTGGGCTGTAGAAGGAGAGAAGGGAGGTGAGGTAGGAGGGGGCGAGGTGATGGAGAGCCTTGAAGCCGAGAGTGAGGAGTTTTTGCCTGATGCATAGGTTGCCACTGGAGATTTTTGAGGAGGGGAGTAACATGCCCAGAGCATTTCTGCACAAAGATAATCCGGGCAGCAGCGTGAAGTATAGATTGAAGTGGGGAGAGACAGGAGGATGGGAGATCAGAGAGGGGGCTGAGGCAGTAATCCAGTCAGGATACGATGAGAGATTGAACCAGCAGGGTAGCAGTTTGGATGGAGAGAAAAGGGCGGATCTTGGCGATGTTGCGGAGGTGAGACCGGCAGGTTTTCGTGACGGATTGGATGTGAGGGGTGAACGAGAGAGCGGAGTTGAAGATGACACCAAGGTTCCAGTTTGTGGTTGGTTGCCCATCCACCTCCACATTAAACAGAAACTCCTTACTATCAACTTTAAAGCATTCAATCACCTTGCCGCCTCCTACCTTACACCTCCCTGATTTCCTACTACAATCCAGCCCACACACTTTGCTCCTCTAATGCCAACCTACTCATTGTACCTTAACCTCATCTATCTCACCACTGACCTCTCATCTACATCCTGTCTCTGGCCTGGAGTACCTTCCCTCTTCATATCCAACAGATGTTCCCTCTCCCTAACTGTAAACTTTGTTCATTCATTCATTCATTCTATTGTATTTATTGAGCGCTTACTGTGTGCAGAGCACTGTACTAAGCACTTGGGAAGTTCAAGTTGGCAACATATAGAGAGAGGCCCTACCCAACAGCGGGCTCACAGTCTAGAAAGGGGAGACAGACAACAAAACAAAACATATTAACAAAATAAAATAGAATAAATATGTACAAGTAAAATAGAGTAATAAATATGTACAAACATATATACACATATACAGGTGCTGTGGGGAGGGGAAGGAGGTAAAGTAGGGGGATGAGGAGGGGGAGGAAGGGGAGAGGAAGGAGGGGGCTCAGTCTGGGAAGGCCTCCTGGAGGAGGTGAGCCCTCAGTAGGGCTTTGAAGGGAGGACGAGAGCTAGCTTGGCGGATGTGCAGAGGGAGGGCATTCCAGGCCAGGGGGAGGACGTGGGCCAGGGGCCGATGGCAGGACAGGAGAGAACGAGGCACAGTTACTTGTTAAAGTAACATCATCTACAAGAAGCTTCCCCTGCCTGAACCCTCTTTTCCTGTTTTTCCACTTCCTTCTGCATCATGCCTGCACTTGGATTTGTACCCTCTATTCCCCCCCCCCCCCCCCCCCCCCCCCCCCGGCCCGACCTCTTTCTCACAGTTATTTCTCTTCTAGAGTGAATGCCCCATGCAAGTCCCGATGATCTCATATCAATCCGAGCGCTTAGTACAGTGCTTGACACATAGTAAGGGCTTAACAAAATCATTATTACTATTATCATTATTATTTACATAGCCTTAATTTATTTATATTACTGTCGGTCTCCCCCTCTAGACTGTAAGCTCATTGTCAACAAGGAATGTGTCTACCAAATGTGAAGTGATCAGTACATTGTTATGCACATAGTAAGCATTCAATAAGTATATTGATTGATTAGTCATTAAAACGGTGTGAGCCTAATGATAATTTCTTCTCTGAGGTCAGGTTTGATTAGAACAGAATGCTCAGAGGCATACATTTTTTTGTTGTTTCTATCAAAACACTCATCCTGAAGCCATTAATGTTTATGAAGCATCCTGTTTTTCCCCCCTTGCTGAATCAAGTTCAAACCTGTACACAGAGTACATTTTTCCTTTATTCTTGGTAGACAGCTTTTCACGTTAGCAGTTAAAGCTTTCATCTGCTTGAAATCCCAAACCACTAAGAGAAAATGCCTTGTTCACTGACTATCAATATGGTCACCATTCACTCGTATCAAACTAAATAAAAGAACATATGAAGCAAAAATATTAATGATGGAAAACAAAAACATTCTCTGGGAAAAAGAGGCATTTTTCATCACCAGTACTTTTGACCTCTATATAATGACTTAGCAGACAAAGATAAAAAACAAGTCTGGCTTCAGACTTGAATAAAATAGCACTCACAATGATGGAAGTGATTACCAGGGCTCAAACCATTAATTGGTCATAGATTTATATGTATTTTACTAAGCACATTGCATGTTTTACCTCTGAGGATGTGGAGTTTCCTGACTTCATCTTTTCTTTGCAAAAATGATTTTGCTCATTGGGATTGCAGGTAATAAATATTCAATAGATTTTGCATTAAAAAATAGCATGGCTTGAAGCAGAATTTTGAATTGTGATAGTTTCAGAACTAATCTTTTGTCTGTGCTAGCAGGATATTCATTTGCGTTATCACGTCCTTTACAACCTTCGGCTGTGAGCATTTTATTTAATTTGTTATATTGAAATGAATGCCCATCATTTGGTAGAAAAGGGAAAAACAAGCTGCAAGGTCACCTCTGAAGCCTTCAGGTGGCTAAAGTGGCTTTAATTTACAAAGGAATCAAAGATGCATCATATTTGCACAATCAACTGCCAATAAATTGAAAATTGACATAACACCAGATACTGTAGACTACAGATGTCAGGTAACCTTGAAAGAACATTCATTCAGAAGACTTTCCCTCAAAGGACCACCAACTTTACATAGTAAAATATAGAATGGACCAAAGCCTAGATAGGTCCTTTTAGCTCCATCCATTGACTGTCTGTCAGTAGGGTCATCTTCATATATGAAGATAACAACAGAATGTGATAAAGGTAGGCAACTTATTGCAGGAGAAACAAAGAACCTAAATAATCAGGCTGCTTTTTCAGGCCATGTTTCTTCCACCTATATACTGTGGTATTTTAGAAACTCAGTTTATAATGATAATCCACCAAAATATTTCTTTTGAGATTGCTTCTTCAATATTTCTTCATACACGTGTGTGTGTGTGTGTGTGTGTGTGTGTGTGTGTGTGTGTGTGTACAAGAAAAGTATCTTTCAACCCAACTATGAGTCAACAAATTCCATTATTTGAAATAAGGACAGCACAAAGTTCAGTCATTCTCAGCTGGCCACTGAACTTCCTCATACAGGACACTGGGGTAACTCAAATTCAACACAACAGTCATCATCCAAAATCTGGAAAACCCTACAATTGCACCTGATACAAGTTCTCTTCAAAGCAATTCAGTTTACTTACTCCTGACTGTTACCTCTGCAACTAAGCAAAGGGTAAGAGGTTTTCTAATGAATGCCTTTACTTATTAGGAAAGTGCAACAACAAATGGCATCTTGCCAGCAGAACACAAGGTAAATTACATTAACAGGCAAATGCTAATTCAGTTATCAAAACAATATTAAGCCATCAATCAGAAAGATCTTCTGGATCCAGAAATACTTTCCCAATCTCGTACACAATAATATCACAATTTTTTTTATTTTAAATTCAAACTAATTTGCCCATGTAGTCTCTTCTGTTCAAAATTTATCACAAGATGTAATATTACATTTAATTTGTTTTTATGAAGGTGAGTGCTTTTAGCTTGACTGCAAACTTGACATTAAATCAGAAATAATGTAAGAGCCCCAATGTACACTTCATATTTCAATCATATCAAAGACACAATCTCCGCCCATTATTACCTAAGCCTCAATCCCGATTTTAGGATGTAGTTTGTGGGACCCCTGTGAAAACACAAAAAGGACCCTATCTAATTGTATGCTGACTCTAGGAAAGATATTATAATATTGGCATCCCGGAGGCCTGAACATGGAAATGCTAGGAAACTATCTCTTGCAAATATTTTTCAAGTCAGCATGCACAACAGTAAGCAATGGACAGTTTTTAGGATCTTTGTTCAGACTGCTGTACTAATCAATACGTATTTATTGAACCTTTACTGTATGCAAAAGACTGAATGGAGAATTTGGGAGAGTACTGTAATTAGAAGATATTATACATGCCTTCAAAGGAACTGACATTCTTGAAGAGGGGCTAGGCACAAAATTAATTACAAATATGAAGAAAAAGAAAATGGGAAGATGGACATGTAGCTGATTAAGTGCTTACAGAATATAGCATTTACTTCAAAAGGACAGAAGTGCTATAGGTGTTATGAAGAGGGCTAGATTAAGCAAGGGTTTCAGGGTCTGCAAGCTTCAGTTGTCCCTCTAAGAGATGTGCAGCTTGCCCCGCTACTGTTTTAAAAGGACACATGCCCTCTGAACCTATCAACAGGGCCTCTGCTTTGAAAACCATGGCAATGCTTCTGAGTGCCATATTAACAATATTAAAGCCTATTCCCTCTATCTTCAATGTTTTTATAATTCAGTCATTGCCCCTTACTTTCTCAAGACTGTCCCCAGAAAGACACACTCCAAGATCCCCCACAAGCAAGGTTGACCTTCAGAACTTTTTTTTTTAATGGTATCTGTTAAGTACTATGTTACTATGTGTCCGGAAAAGTTCTAAGCACTGGGGTAGATATAAGATAATCAGATTGGAAACCCTCCATATCTCACATGGGGGTCAGTCAATCTCCATTTTACAGGTGAAGTAACAGACTCGGAGAAATTGAGTGATTTGCCCAAGATCACACAGCGCACAAAGGCTAAGCCGGGATTAGAACCCAAGTCCTCTGACAAGCAGGCCTGTGTTCCTTCCACTAGGGCATGCTGCTTCTCTAATACCATGGGAACTTGTCCCATGATGAATTTAGAATCACTCAGACACTAATCAAAGAAGCCAAATTGCTTTCTGCAGCAGGATGAGAAAGTTCAGGACTGTTATCTTCTATAGGTCATTTGCCAAATTGGAAACAAGGTTCATTCTAGATATCAAGGTTCCTGACAGAATATCATTTCCATGTCATATTTTTTTCCCCAAAAAATCCTTTTAAGGATGCCTCCCCACCAGATTAAATGAAAACACAAAGCTTTGATCCCTAGATTTACTCTTCCTTCTCACATACAAACACAAAATGTGACACAAACCTCACAGACCACATGGGCCAGTCTGTGCCCAGGGCCTGGAAATTATCTTTAACAGTGAACAGCATACGCATCTAATGTAATCTTATGCTATATCTCACATTGCTTCTGTTTAAAAATATGCTAAGTTAAATTAGAAATTAGAAGTGAAAAGTCTGGCCTTTATACTTTCTGTCATGTGAAGAACGTCTCTCAAATAAAATTCTTACTCTGGTGGTTTTTCATTATAATGTTTTACAAATGGAGGCCTAGTACACAAGTTATTAAACTCAACCAAGTGGAAAAAAAATGAATTTCACTTTCCTATTCTCCAGCACCATCCAATGTGCTCTTAAATACTTTGAAATGAGTAATTTATCCTTCTGAAAGAAAAAAGTTTTGAACCTCTAAGAGTCAAAAGAACAAGAGTCTCTTAGAAAAAAATAATTCTGGGTAATTAAGAAGATTTGAAGATTTTCCATTCTTTAAACTTCAGGAAGTGGAACGAACACTAAGACGTTTGGCTTTACAAATCAATATTAACAGCTACAAGGTATTGGAGTATAAAAGGCATTTGAAACACCGTCTTCTTCATGCATGCACATATAATGACTTATGAGGAAATGGCACTTAGACTCACACTATTCACCGGCAGAAACTTGCCTCATGAGTCAAAATTAATTTAAAGAATAAAATACTATTTGAAAGCATTGACTTTTTAAGCTTTAGGGAACGTGTCTACCACCTCTGCTATATTGTCATATTGTACTCTTCCAAGCACTTAGTACAGTGCTCTGCACAGTAAACAATAAATAAGATTGCTTGGATTGATTGGTGGTATCTTTATCAGGTAAAGGACAATCGTTTTCACAACTGGAAAGCACACCCATTGTGAAGTACCACTTCCTCCCTGTAGAACTCACTTCCTCAGGAAATGATAGATTGACACTCAAATTTCCTCTTTTATGAATTGTCCCTCCTAGCTCCCATCCCGCAACTTCCTCAACCTCAACAGATCCCAGCCCACAGATGCTCTGGTCTCTCATTCCTTCTCCTTGAACTCACTGCCCTTCAATCCCAGTCCCTTACAGTTTCCTGCTTAATTTTATGTCTATTGTTTTAACTTGGAAAGAAAAAAAATAGCTTATGTAAAACTCTACCTTCTGTGATTTCTCTGCCTAGCTTTCTCTTCAAAGTTCACTCTTCACTAAACTAATTACAGACTGTGCAAAACCTAATGTCATACATTTCTCATCCCTGGCCTGAAAGTCATTCTTGTTTTCTTAAAAAGTGATATTCATTTTTCAGCGAGGTTCAGTTTGACAGTGAGAATTGATCAGCTGGGAGCTTTCATGAAAACATAGGGGTAGAATCATCTATTTCTCTATCTCAACTCATCACCACCATAAAAATATCTACTGAGCACTTTTTTTCTGATGTACGGCATTGCACTAGGCATTGGGGAGAACAGGAAAAGAAGCATAATACATAGATTCTTCTCTCTGGATATCTAAAATATATAGCGGAGGCAGCATGCATTCTAAAAAATAAATGCTAAACTGAAATTGGATCAATAAGCCCTCCAGCTGAGTACAAACAGAAATGTATATACAATTTATAGACACTTGAGTGAATTATATGACTTCGAACTGGGGATGTAATCTACACAGATTTCTTGCTTAAAATGGGATTTTAAAGGGGGTTTTGGAGGAGAGAAAGGCTATAGATGATTATCATTTATTTATTGAGTAATAATGAACAGTACAAGTGTTTACTGCACACCCATTAGATACAGCGCAGTGCAGAAAGTGATTGGAAAAGTACTACAGAAAGAAGTGCACTGCCTGGCTTCCCTTCTCTAGGTTCTCAAGAGAAGCAGTCTGGCTTAGTGGCCTTATAGCATGGGACTGGGTGTCAGGAGACCTGAGTTCTAATCCCAACTCTGCCACTGGTCTATTGTGTGACCTTGGGCAAGACTTCTTGGTGCTTCAGTTTCCTCAGATGTAAATACAGATTAAATATCTGTCCTTCCTCCATTTGCATCAGGAACTGTGGCCAGCTTGATGATCTTGACTCTATTCCAGTGTTTAGTGCTTGGCACAACGTCCTCAACAAAAACCACAATTATGATTAACTTGACCCGATCCCCAGAAAAGCTTTCCCACTATAGATAGATGGATCCCAATCCTACCCACAGGGAATTTACATGTTAATGAGGGGGAAGACATAGGTCTATATATTCACAACTGGAGAAATCAAAATAACAAAATGTTTGGTTGAAGAAACACCAGAAGGGAGGAAAGGGTTATTTGATGGAACAGAAGCATGATTAGAACTGGAGAGAAAAAGTAGCTGTCTATATTAGGGTCAGTTAGTGGCCTGTTCTCTCTCTAATGAACATTTTGAAACAGACAAATAAAACAAAATGACAGCTCCACGAGGCTATCACTGAGGTCCATTTTCTCTAAAAATCAATCCCATCAAAAAACACTCTCTGCCATTCGCAAAGTCTTCCTGCATCACGCATCAGACACTTTAACTTTATTTGGAGATCATTCTGCCCTGCAGATATTTCAAGAACCAGACTTCCACGCACTGAAGCTCTATACTCAGAGACCAACAATTCTTCCACATCATTTCTTGTGTCTAGAGCACTATGTATAATTCTCATTAACTGAAGTAGAATAAATCCATAATTAACATTTCAATTGCTGTTTTTACTTATGAATGTGGAAGAAAAATGGTTTTCCCAGTTATAGAAAAGAATTATACATTACTTACTGATTCTGGCTCAGACCACTTTGAGTTATTCTTTTAACTGCTTTGCCCATAATGATTATGTATGACAAGTGTAGCATTCATTATAGCTCACCTATAGGACACATTAACCTAACTAATGACTTAGATCTTTTTTCAACCCCCAAAAGGTGATGCCTTCTTGTTAGTAACTTACTGGGTTACTTCACAAAAAAAGGAAACAATCCTAAAATTATCAAGCATCTAGCCTTGTAAACTTCTTGTAGATCCTGTTGGTAAATGATAATTAAGTCAATCACTCAGAAAATAGTATTTATTGAGTAACTGTGTACAAAGCACTATACTAAGTGCTTGGGAGAATATGCTAGGGTAGAATAAATTATCCTGCCTTCAAGGGCCTTAGAGTCTAAAAAGCAATTTAGAATTTATCAGTAAATCTTCTTAATATTTTCTTATAGGGTGCTCCTAAAGTATATGAATGTGACAATGATCTATAAATTATATTTTAGGGAGCAATTACTAATTATATGTTTTGAAGACAAATCACATTTCCTAACAAGTGTTGGAGGTGGGGAAAATACTAATATAATATTTACAGCTGACATGTCACTGTGCTTACCTTGAACATTACTGCTGAATGATCTCTGAAGAGAAAATGATAAAAGGTGAAGTGGATGACAACAATTTAGGGCCAGTGAACTGCAAATAATCATGATGATAATCAGTATCAGTATCAGATAATCAGTATCTGATGTGTGATGCAGGATGACTGCGAATGGCAGAGAGTGTTTTTCGATGGGATTGATTTTTAGAGAAAATGGACTTCAGTGATAGCCTCGTGGAGCTGTCATTTTGTTTTATTTGTCTGTCTCAAAATGTTCATTAGAGAGAGAACAGGCCACTAACTGACCCTAATATAGACAGCTACTTTTTCGTGATGATAATCAGTGTGCTAAGTGTTAAGGTAGATACAATACCACCAGGTCAGACACAGTCCCTATTCCAAATGAGGCTCCCAGCTTACTTGGGAAGGAGTAATTGTATCTCCATGTTAGACATAAAAGAAACCAAAGCACAGAGAATTCAAATGACTTGTCCAAAGTCACGGAGCAGTCAAGCGTAAAACTAGGATTCAAACCAGGGAGTCCTGACTCCCAATATGGTGCTTTTGGTTTTTTAATGGTATACAGAAGATAACAAGGTTGTACCAAATCCCTGTCCCACATGGAGCTCACAGTCTGTTAGAGGGAAGAGGATTTAATCCTCATTTTACAGATGAGGTACTTGAGAAGTTAAGTGATTTACCAAGGTCACACAGCAGCCAAGTAGCAGAGTCAGAATTAGAATCCAGGACCTCTGATTCCCAGGCCAGTGCTCTTTCCAATAGGCCACACCACTTCCATGTTCTTCTACTCAATGAATCAATCAATGGTATCCTTGAACACTTAAATGTTTGGAGAGCACTGTACAAAGCTCTTGGGAGAATGCAATAGACAGGCACAATCTTTGCCCTCAAACCACTGTGGAGAAGCTTACAATCTAGTGGGGAACTAACTCAAAACAGTGCTTGGCTCTCCTGGTTCAGTGCCAAAAAAAACTTCCGGAAAATCTAACCCATGAGCAGGCTCTTAGTTTAATATTAAGTCTCCAGAAACAAAAGGTCAATTTTTTTTCTAAACTTCTGAAATATCAACGTCTCAGAAACATAAATATCTTCTAAACAACAGAAAAACAAAACATCCTATACTTTTTAAAGGAAATCAAAAAGGCTTGCTTACAAATGTTTACATTTTCATTTTTTTTAATGAGGATTTGGGTGATAAGGAAATCAATACACAATACATTTAAGATGAGGAAAACTTAGGTAACTATTGTTACTAATGAGACTGACTCTCTCAATCAAGATGCAGCCAGGCCCCCTCAGGAAAGGAAACTTTATTAAGGGGGATACATTAATCTTTTTAGTCTGCTAAGTCCATTTAATGAATTATCCCTTCCAAAATACTAGATTAATATTTTTGAAGGCCTCTGTTAATCTGGTAGAAAGGGTAGGGGGGAAGAAGGAGATAATTTCAGGTCCAGAAGATCGTGCTAGAGAAACTTCTTGACTGTCCCAAAATCCTCTCCTTCAATTTAACCCAAAATCACCTCCCCAATCTTTGTACCTCTTCTGAAAACTAAACCAATACAGGAAACTTTCCCCAGTACATTCTTCTGCTCCCCATATCACAACAACCCTACTATCAATTGAGAACTTTTGCCCCACAACAGTACTTCTGCATTCTCTACTTCCTGATGCATTTTCTAGATAATGCTTTCCATACTCTATTCGAGCACTTACGTGTGACTAATATATTTCTCTTCCACTAGGTTCTAGGCAGCAATTATGTCTTCTGCTAGGGAGCAAGGGCACAGGCCTGGTAGAAGGACAAATCCTCAAGACAAATTCATTAACAAATTCAATCATATTTATGGAGTACTTTGTGCAAAGCACTGTACTAAGCGCTCGGGATAGTACAATATAACAACTGGCACATTCCCTGCCCAAAACCAGCTCAAATCTCTCTTTACCTTTCCAAATCCATTTGGGACATTCCCAGAGAAGGCTGCTGGCTCCTCTTCCAATAATGGGAAAGCTCACTTGGGGTGGCCCAAATTCTCCCGAGGACAGACCAAAGTCAAATTAGGTAGGTGGGATTTCATTGTGGTTAATGATGGCATTTATTAAGCATGTACTATGTGGAAAGCACTGTTCTACGCCCTGGGGAGGTTACAAGGTGATCAGGTTGTCCCACGGGGGGCTCACAGTCTTAATCCCCATTTTACAGATGAGGTAACTGAGGCACAGAGATGTGTACTTACTGTTCCTGAGACCCACATCATCCTGTGACAATTTATCTCTATTAATCAATCAATAATACTTATTGAGTGCTTACAGTGTAGTCAGCACTGTCATAAGTGCCTGGGAAAGTACAACAGAGCTGGTGGATACACTCCCTGCCCACAAGTAGCCCACAGTCTATTGGGGGAGATTAAAATCAATGTAAATAAATTAATCACAGGTATATGCATAAGGTATATGCATAGGGGGCTGAGAGTGGGGTGGCAGACAGTAGACAATTGGCAGAGTTGGGATAAAGAACTTAGGTCCTCCTAGGCGAGGCTCTTACCTATAGACCACACTGCTCCTCATATATGATATGAATTATATGACTCTGAGTACTAGGAAATTAATCAGGGAGAGCTTGTTGGAGGAGATGGGTTTAAGGCGGGATTTGAAGGTGGGGAGACCTGCAGATGCTTAAACAGAATAATAATAATAATAATGATTGTGGCATTTGTTAAGCGCTTACTATGTGCCAAGCACTGTTCTAAGTGCTGGGGTAGATACAAGGTCATCAGGTTGTCCCATGGGGGGCTCACAGTCTTAATCCCCATTTTACAGATGGGGTAGCCGAGGCACAGAGCAGTGAAACAACTTGCCCAAGGTCACCCAGCAGACAAGTGGCAGAGCCGGGATTAGAACCCACGACCTCTGACTCCCAAGCCTGGGCTTTTTCTACTAAGTTATGCTTCGTCTCTTAGAAGGAAGGCTGTATTCAAGGGAAAAGAAAATGTATTGATGCTAATCAAAATGGGAGTTCTCAAATCAATTCTTATGTCTCAAGAAACTGAATCTTAATGACTTGAAATAAATTCATGAATTTCCCAAGAGCGAGCAATCTACTTCTGCTTCCCTTCTTATTCCTCTATCCCACCACTGTGGTCCAGTGGAAAAAACACTGTTCTGGGAATCAAGAGACCTGGGTTGTAGTTTCAGCTTTGCCTATAGCTGGTTAATGCATGATTCCATTACTAGTCTGCTGTGTGACCTTGGGCAAGTCACTTAACTTCCCTGTGCCTCAGTTACCTCATCCGTAAAATGGGGATTAAGATTGTGATCCTTTTGTTGAACAGGGACTGTGTCAAACCTATCTTGCATCGTCCCCAGCATTTAAAACAGTGCCTGGCACAAAGGAAGTGCTTAAAAAAATACCATACAAAAAAATACCATCTCTGCCCACTATTTACTATTTCCCCTCCAAACATCAGTGAGAACATAACTGGCAGGGACAAGAGGGTGCAAATAGCACTGCTCAAGCCACCATCACCATTCCCAGTTTCCCTTTGCACGTTCTTGATCCTGAGGTTCATTCATTATTTCTGATGGGAGACTCCATTTTCTTTTCTAATCGGTCCACATTTTAATGATCAGATTCCTAATATAAGGAAGAGACCTCAAAAGGTTAACTCTTCGATCCCTCTGACTACCAGAAATATTACACTCACCTCTTCCACAAAGCAGGGAATGTGTCTGTTTATGCTGTGTGGTATTCTCCCAAGCGCTTAGTACAGTGCTCTGTGTACAGTAAGTGCTCAATAAATATGATTGAATGAATGAATGAAAAGCTCTCCAGTTACTTTCCAGACCAGGACATTGCACATTATCCTTTAATCATGCCTTCTTCCAATGTCTAAATACACCTTTTGTCAATCAAAGGTACTTATTGAGCACTTACACTGTGCAGAGCAATGTACTAAGCACTTGAGAAAGAACAAGTTAATTAAGAGGTAGAAGGGGGTGCAATTTAAACCTGCTTGTTCAGTCTGATGGAAATGGGAAAGACGACCATTTTAGCAGTACCTGATTTGACTGCTACAGTGCCTAAATTGGTACCTATAATGAACTGACTTGAATGGCCTTAGTAGTTTCATTCTCACAATGATTTACTTAGTTGAAAATGGGGGCAAGAACTGCCATAGATAGGTTCTGACACCTACTAACATTTCTAACTGAAAGGTACAAGGAGTCACTAAGACAAGATTCAGAGGCAAGAAATGTACTGAGCAAGTAGGTTTGGCCATTTGCCAAAGAATCATGTTAATTTATCAATTGTATTACTACTAAAGTCATTCTTTTTGGTGTTTCTTGCTGGGGGTGGCGGGGAGGGGAGCAGATGCTGCCCCTCCTGACTGACTGCCCTTTTGGCATCGACCCCTGACCACTATCTTTTCCCTCTCGGGCCCAGGCGGGCTCCCTCCCGCCAGCAGGCTGCAACGGGCCGGCACAGCCTACCTGCAATCCCTATTACAGCCCTAATAGAAATCAACTGGTTTTCCATGACTTCACATTTCTATTCCCTTGTCTGGAGAATGACACTTACCACCCTTACAGTTGTGAACTGTGAAAGACAAAATGTCATACTCCCCCATCACTACCAAGAAACTAAGTCCCAAAGGCTTATTTTCTGTCTATTTCCAATAACTGCCCCATGTACAGCTGGGGGCATTTAACTCAATTTTGCATTAAATAAATATTACTTCACTGATGGTGAAGCTATTTAAAATGTTTAAAAAAATGTTGAGTGCTGAGTAATATTCAATTGTACCTGTTTCAAAGTGGTTCTCCATCCTAAATGGGTACTTTGGGGTAAAGAAGTGATTCACATATTTCCTCCCTCAGCAAGGAAGGAAGGAAAGGCAGAGGGGAGAGGGGGAGATGGATATATTGCAAGCTCCAGTTTATCCAACGTGACCAACACCTACCCTCAGAAAAGATATGCTATAAACCTAGTAAATAGATCATTTTGGCAGGTTCAAGGGAGGATACAAGTGGAGGTTTAGGTGGGCAGTTTGGGTGCAAAATTTAAAGTTCATTTAATTGACTTACAATGTGACAATGCTAGGATAGATGAAAGGAAGAAAGAACGGGCATTTATTCCCATTTCCAGTTGAGGAAAGCGAGGCATAGAGAAGTTGAGTGAGGGAAGCAATGTGGCCTAGAGGAAGGAGTCCAGGCCTGAGAGTCAGAGGACCTGGATTCAATTCCCAGCTCCACCACTTTCCTGCTGTGTGACCTTGGGCAAATCATTTCACTTCTCTTAACCTCAGTTTCCTCATCTGTAAAATGGGGATTCCAAACCTGTTCTACCTCCTACTTAGACTGCAAGCCCCAGGTAGGCCAGGAACTGTATCTGACCTAATTAACTTGTGTCTACCCCAGCACTTAAAACAGTGCTTGACAATAGTAAGCGCCTAAGAAATGCAATATAGTAATGCTAATGATAACAATAATAGTAATAGCCCACAGTCACACAGCAGGCAAATGGCTGAGCTGGGATTAGAACCCAGGTTTCCTGTGTCCTAGGCCTAGGCTCTTTCCACCAGGACAGGCTGCTTCACACTAATGCCCATGAAGAGCCAAGGTCTAGAGCTGCTTTTGAGCAGACACCTCCCTCCAAACTCACTGGAAACACTGAATGGGTGAGGAGGCTCTAAGTCAGCTAGGTCACTCCAATTATGGTGAGACCATTCAGCAAGGTTGACAACATTATTTTTTAAAGAAAAGGAGTAAAATAAAATGGACAACCCCTAACATTGTGGGTTGATGTGTCCCATAGTACCCAAAGTAGAAGTCTTCTACGAAAAAAAGACAGATATCTATAGATATTTCAATACATATATGTTACAAATATGTATATGATTTAGAGCTTATTTGGCATATTAATGTTTACATATAACACTATAGGAGTGATTTTCACTTTGCACTTTTGGGTTCATAATATTGGAGACAAAAAAAATTTGATGAATCAGTGGATAAAATAAGAATTTTGCCAATACTAAACCACTCTAATAAATGACCATTTATAAAAAGGTCATAAATTCCATTTTGATTATAATTAACTTAATTTTCCAAAGACAGTGAAGATATCTTGCATTTCAAAAACTGCTATAGCCAATATTTTTTTTTACTGAGAATGGAATGCCTTATGTCAATAGGGACTTTTACTATTTTCCTGATGCTGATGATATACTATTATAGTCAGCAAAAGCACTTCAAAGAACTCTGGTTAATCCCTAAGTGTAACAATTCAGCTCAGAAGCCCTATCTGGCTTAAAGTAATTATAATTATTGCTTTTCAAGAAGAGCATTTGAATAGAATTTTGAAATGTCAAAGAAAGTATCCCTCTAGACTGCACCTGCTATAAAGGGATGAACCATTTAGTTATATGGGTCAGAAATCATTTTTCTTTATGATATGATCCAGGGAGATTTGCAAGGTTTTCAATGGTGTCTATCCAAATGAAAACTTCTCATTCTTAAATAGGAAGTTCTTCCTTAAAAGGACCTTTTACTTGAAAAGCAGTATGGCCTTGTAGATAGAGCATGGACCTAGGAGCAAGAAGGACCTGGGTTCAGATCCCAGCCCCACCAATTGTCTGCTGTATGACCTAGGGTAAGTCATTTAACCTATCTGTAGGTGAGGTATCTCCTCTGCAATATGGGGATTAAGACTGAGATAATAATAATAATTATAATGTTGGTATTTGTTAAGCGCTTACTGTGTGCCAAGCACTGTTCTAAGCGCTGGGGTAGATACAAGGTCATCAGGTTGTCCCACGTAGGGCTCACAGTCTTCATCCCCATTTTTCAGATGAAGTAACTGAGGCACAGAGAAGTTAAGTGACTTGCCGAAGGTCACACAGCTGACAAGTGGCGTAGATGGGATCAGAACCCATGACCTCTGACTCTCAAGCCCCTGCTCTTTCCACTAAGCCACTCTAGGACATGGACTGTGTCCAAGGTGATTATCTTGTATCTACCCAGTGCTTAGTACTGTGCCTGCCACACAGTAAGTACTTAAATACCATTAAAAAAAAATCTTAAGTACAATCAGCTCTCCCATAACAGGAGGCTTTCTTTTTAAAGAACCTCAATTAAGGAAAACTAGCATTCTAGTACTTATGTCTGACACTGTGAATATTTGTAAACTGCATATTCACGCATACAACAACCTATTTCTTCCAACACTGTAGGACACTTTATCTCAATGGGCTTTTATTATTGGAAGAAATTTCCATAATTCCCAAAGTTCTAGCCAATAACACATTGTGAAAATACTGAAAGTTTGAAGATAAAAAGACTAAATAATAATAATGATAATGATGGTATTTGTTAAGTGCTTACTATGTGCCAAGCACTGTTCTAAGCTCTGGGGGAGATACAAGGTAGTCAGGTTGTCCCACGTGGGGCTCACAGTCTTCATCCCCATTTTACAGATGAGGGAACTGAGGCACAGAGAAGTTAAGTGACTTTCCCAAAGTCACACAGCTGACAAGTGGCAGAGCCAGGATTAGAACCCATGACCTCTGGCTCCCAAGCCCATGCTCTTTCCGTTGAGCCACACTGGGAAACATGATGCGTCCATGTATGGTTGGCTGAAAAGATAGCTGCATGTTCAAGATCTATCCCCCCCAATATGTGCTGTGTGGAAAGATAATTCCCAGTGGATTCACTAGTTTTCTATTTGTTATACTGCTATAGAAGAAAAGCTCAACAGGATTGATCCTCCTGTAAATCTGCTTTCAGCTTAGTGAGAAACATGCATTTGGAAAGAGCAGGGTGTTCCCAAATAGAATTACAGAGCTTTTTATGAATAAATCAATCAGTGGTATTTACTGAGCCCTTTCCTATGTGCAGAGCACTGTTTTAAGTGCTTGGGAGAGTAAAATGCAATACAGCTGGTAGACATGTTCCCTGCCCAAAACTAGCTTACAGTCTACCAGTTGTTAGGTCATCATCAAGTAAAAAACAGTACTTTGGGGTTCATCCTTTCAGAGGACTTATGTTTAGGGTAGGGTAAGGATATTCCCCAAACAGTATTTAATTCCCAGTAAGGACGATGAGTAGAACAGAGTATTCACTCTGTTATCTTTTTAAATCCAAATCTCCCTTAATGCTTTCCCACTGTCTGCCTTTCCTGATCATGATTTTGGGATTCTACCCATTTAACTATTCATATTTACATAAAATTTATTATTCTAAAAATCCAAGAGGAACTGCATTTAACCGCACTGAATATAGAACCTAGCATGTTGGTAAACTTCTAGAGAGCATTAATAATTATTATATTTTGCTCACCAGTTTAAATTAGTTATTCTATCCTCCACTGTCTTTTTTCCCTACTGTACCACATATGTCCTGTCATTCTCATCATTTCAGAACCTCTGCTCTGATAATTTCTGGTAATCTGATGCCCAAAATAGCTCTTTCCTACCTGAGCTTCATTGCCACAGGAAAGCTAATTAGAGAGCCAGTAAACAACATGCCACCTCATTGAGTAAATCACTGGTGAGAAGGCTCATTAATTTCTTCCGGGATTCACTATGGTTCAGGAGGCCCTGTGGGCCTTTGGAATCTATTAAATACATTTATTTATTCATCCACTGATGTTTGCTTTATCGATATACTATCCTTTCAATGAATATATGGGGAACTGGTGGAGATGATAAATCTACAGAGAACATTTGAACACAAAGACAGTAATCTCTGTAAACAAAGCCAACAATGGCTATTGAATAGGTGTGAAAGGGGATCAGCAGTGGAATTCAGGACAGAGGAAGAACTAAATGATGTGTCTTTCCCAGAAAGAATCACTCACCTATCAAAAATATAATTCCCATTCCAGGATGGCCAAAATAAATTGTGCGTGAGCAAACAAACTCCAATTATCATCAAGTGGTTCTCTCTTGGCACTCCCTGCACTTTCCAGCACTAATTCCAACTGCCTGGGAAATAGTATCCAAAAAAAAAATCCTTAGGCTTGCAAAATTTGGATTGACCTTCCCCACCATTTATCAATGCCTCCGTAGATAACTCCATTGTCTTCTATTCCTCCTTGTTATTAGCGGATTAAGAATATTTCTTCCAAGAGGCAATAAACTCCAACAGGTTTAGTCGACTATGTTCTTTGATTTTAGTCCAGGTACATGGGAACAGAAACATTCTGTATTACACATGTTTAGTAAAAAATAAGGAACTTCAACTACCAAAACAGTTATTTTTTTTTAAAGCCCACATTTCTCAGTTTCCCTCCAGCAGACTGCTTGTGAGAGAAAGGGGGAGGGGTGGACGAGGAGTTTGAGCATCCAGACCCGGCCAAACCCACACCAGGTGGGTTTGGTTGAGCTGGAACTCCTAAACCTCAAACTTTGGCCATTAATAGTTACAGGTGTTGAATTTGCTGGTCTTCAGAATGGCATCATATCTAATGCACATTGTGATGACATCAGTAAGACACTTTATAGTTTTCTTAATAGAAGGCAGTATGCTTAGGGACTTGTAGTCTCTTCAGTGTTATCTTTCAACTGCTGGGTTCAGTTGGAGCAGAAAAGGAAGACTTTTTTGCTTATTCACTGCATTACCGCTCCATCCTAGACCTCTGGGAAGAGAACCTGAGCCCTTTAAGTGTTTTAAGAGCCCCATGTTGCCCAGCATCAGTAGGGCCTAGTTGTGACAATGTTCAGCTCCTTTTGGAAATGGTGCCGATGTTAAAGGACTGAAGAGGAAGTAGGAAACATTCTTACATCATCTCCTGCCTGGGAATATATTTCCCAGAGTCATTTGAAAACAAATGCCTATAAACTTGAGCAGAGCAAATTCTCTACACTCTTACCAGAATTACATATTGTTCCTCTGTTTCTTGCCCTTAAGCACTTTTATTTCTTGGACATCAGGAGGTCATGACTTTCACTTACTTGTACATCATACCTATGTTAACCCCTGATTCCCAAACTTCAACTACGAGCTTTATAGAGCTGGTCCATGCTTTGATTTCTCCTTTTATAATTTCCCATAGCACCAGGTAC
The DNA here is from genome assembly GCF_015852505.1 of Tachyglossus aculeatus. Lineage (NCBI taxonomy): Eukaryota > Metazoa > Chordata > Mammalia > Monotremata > Tachyglossidae > Tachyglossus > Tachyglossus aculeatus. The sequence goes on from NW_024044828.1 coordinate 7,816,542, forward strand.
TCTCCTTTTCTCATAATAGGTGCTTACTAAAGCCTGCTGAATATGCCCTATTAACTGATTTATATTTCACCATGATCCAGGGGCCAATTTTCATTAAGCCTATCCTGATTTCACTTAGGATGTCCACAGGCTTGGACATATGATTCATGATTAAAGAAATAAGATGGTTATCACCTTAAATTTTTCTTCCCATTCCACCTGTTTCTTAAAAAAAAAAAAAACCAAAGAAATGACTCAGAAAATACATATCGATGTGCATCTCTCTGTACCTGAATAATGGAACTAAAATTGTGTTGCATTTCCATTTCTATTTTCTCTCTCATAATTGGTCATATTTTTGGAATCCCCCCCGCCATTAAAATTTTCAGCTATTTCAACATGAACAAATAATGAAGCACATCACTAACTTACTCAGTTACTTGCCTTATCTCCTCAGGTACTTATTATTTTGCTCGGTAGTGTAATTAATTGTTTTACCGATAGGATGGCCAATCTGATGATCAGTGTTATCGAAAAGTAGGGTGCAAAATAAGTTAATTGGTGTAAATCAGCCACAGGGTTCAAGTACCCAAGGTGGTGACGTAGATAGGAAAAATGACTCGGAGACATGAATTCAGATAGAGCAGTAAAGAAGGAAAGTGGCTACCTGCCCGTTCACCTCCCGAGAGAGGTACGAGTAGCAAGCAGCCCCGATCCCAGCCGCTTCTTCCTCTCTTATTGGGTTTCAAATCCGAGCTATACAAAGGATTCCCGAGAGTAGTGCCGCACTGAGGCCTTGGCATTCCTAGATCCTAAGTTAAACCGTTTGTTTGTCATGGTTTGGTTAGTGTTAAAATCCCTGTTTACAAGATGATATCAGGTGATAACGGTCAACATAGGATGGGGACATTCCAAACAGAGAGGAGCCACTTTGGTTAATGTTACTTTACACACACTGGAGTGCTTTCGGTCTGCACAAAATTGAGGGTTACTGTTGGTATGCACAAGATGGAGTCAGTCATGCCAAGTTCGCTGGTGGACAACAATCAGTAAGAAACCAATCTGATGATCACTAAGTAGGGCACACTGTCACCCACAAAGGTAGAACAACTACCCTGGTAATCAAAAGCAAATGAACTCTATCAGGGAAGAAATAATCTTTTGGTCCCTATGGAATTTTGCACATCTGTATGATATTCTTCCTTTAAGCATACAGTTACCCAATCACTTCTCATGATATTTAAAAAAAAATGCTTGCCCCGCTTAAAAATATGTCTTTTGAAATATAATTTGATTTTGAATTATGAATATTCTATTAGGTTTTCTGAGTTCTCACAAAGAAGAAAGTCATTCCACTTTTTGAGAGAATGTGGCAAGGAGCCAGCACAACAAAAACAACCTCTCTGTTCAAGCACCAGCTTTCCAAGCAGCTGGAATCCATGGCAGAAGCCAGGCCGGAGGAGGAAAATGAGGTGATGAAGGGTTTACTTTGTCAGTCTCTTCAAAACTCCTCCAACCCACAATTTCTATGTGTGACCACTGCTTATGTCCAAATTGGGTTTACCCCTTACAAATAGGAGGATGAGTCCACATCCAAATGTACAAAAGACATTTATAGGCCCTTGAATTTTTTTAATGGTATTTGTTAAGTGCTTACTGGGTTCCAGGCACTATATTCATTCAATCGTATTTATTGAGCACTTACTGTGTGCAGAGCACTGTACTAAGTTCTTGGGAAGTACAAGTTGGCAACATATAGAGACAGTCCCTACCCAACAACAGGCTCACAGTATAGGGGGAGGAGATGGACAACAAAACAAAACATGTGGATAGGTGTCATCAGAATAAATAGAAATAAAGCTAGATGCACATCATTAACAAAATAAATAGAATAGTAAATATGTATAAATAAAATAAATAGAGTAATAAATCTGTACAAACATATACAGGTGCTGTGGGGAGGGGATGGCAGTAGGGCGGGGGGGGATGGGGAGGAGGAGAGGAAAATGGGGGCTCAGTTTGGGGGTCCCTCCTTGAGGAGGTGAGCTCTCAGTAGGGCTTTGAAGGGAGGAAGAGAGCTAGCTTGGCAGATGTATGGAGGGAGGGCATTCCAGGCCAGGTGGAGGACGTGGGCCAGGGGTTGACGGCAGGACAGGCGAGAACGAGGCACAGCGAGGAGGTTAGCGGCAGAGGAGCGGAGGGTGTATGAAGCACTACGGTAAATACAAGCTATTCAGTTTGGAGACAGCTCATATCCCAAATGGATTTAGACTGTGACCCCCCTTTGGGACACCCAATTGACTTGTATTCATCCCATTGCTTAGAACAGCACTTGACACACAGTAAGGGTTTAACACCATTATTACAATGTGGCTTAATCCCCATTTTACAGATGAGGTAACTGAGGCCCAGAGAAGTTAAGTGCCTTGCCCAAGGTCTCACAGCAGAAAAATAATGAAAGTGTGATTGGAACCCAGGTCCTCTGACTCCCAGCCCTGTGCTCTCTACACTAGGCCACACTGATTGGAATGTCATTGAAAACTCAATCTCACCGCAGTGGGAGGAGAAATAGCAATAAAAAGGGGAATGTCCGCTGTAGTTCTACATCAGTGAGGAAGGGAGTCTTGGATGGTGGGCAGACTCACCAGGAACATTGAAATTAGCTGGCAAGTGCCAACGGTGAAGACCACAGTGGCTACCAAGGTAATTACTTGGGGAACTGCCTGCTAATCTATAGTTCTACAGCTCTGGCACCCTACTTTAGTTACTTTGGCGGTAAATGGGTTTTGGAGGTATAATTCCTGTGTGCATTTTGCAGTACACTGCATCTTTGCCTGCCTCACTATTTGCATGCTATACCAATCCCTGCTGAAACGCAGCTGGAGAAGAGGCAGTGCAAGTGGAGCTGCACAAACTACTAAATGTGATCATTAATTTCTTTGTGCGGGTTTTTTTATCCCAAGTTCCTTGTGATTGGATCAAAACTCATCAACTGTTCATGATTGGAGAATTCATTACCACCAACAAAACAGGGTAAACAGTTGGGTTCTCTTTAAAAAAAAAAAAATGTTCAGCCCACAGAACTCCTCCAGTGGTTTCCCATCAACATCTCCCCTGACCACCTACTTGAATGAACTCAGCTTGCCCCCTCCTACCTCACCTCAGTGATCTTCTACTATACCTCCTCTAGTGCCAGGTTGCTTACTGTGCCCCAAATCTCATCTATCTTGCTGACAACCTCTTTTCCATGTCCTTCTTCTTGTCTGGAACTCCTTCCCCCTCCGTAAAACAGAGACCACCACTCCCCCCACCTTCAAAGCCTTATTAAGGTCACATATCCTCCAAGATGCTTCTCCCGGTTAAGCCCTGTTTCCCTGACTTTCGTCGACATCATCTATGCACTTGGATCTATACCTTCTGGACACTGAGTGTTCACCACACTTTCAGTCACAGAGAACTTATGTACATAACCTTAATGTATTTACATTAATGTCTATCTTACCCTATAGACTCTAGAATCTACCTCTACCAACTCTACTACTGTCTCAAGTGCTTAATATAGTGTTCTGCACAAAGTAAACCCTCAGTAAAAACCATTGAGTGATTGATTCACTCATTTAATTTCTTCTGAAAGGCCAAAGTGAAAGGGTGAAGTTATGATGGGGGAAGTCTTAGCTCCTTTATACAAGTCAATCAATGGTATTTATTGAGGGTTTACTATGTGCAGAGCACTGTATTAAGAACTTGGGGAGTACAATATAACAGAGTTGGTAGACACTTCCCCTGCACACAGTGAGCTTACAATCTAGAGGGGGAGACAGATATTAATATAAATAATTTAAAATATATAATTTGAAGTTATGTACATAAGTACTATGTGGTTGAGGGTGGGGGAAATGCACACAATAAGCATTCAATAAATACAATTGAATGGTTCACTGACCCAAGTGCATAGATAACACAGAAGGGTTAAAAAAAGGCAATTGCTAACTTTGTTCATGGGGTTAATAGCATTGGTGATTCCCTAAGTTCTACCATTGTTCCTGGGGTACCAGATATTAGCTATTTTTGCTTGCCTTGTTGAAAAACTGAGGCCTTTCCTAAATCTAACTGTTTGTTTACCTGGTGATCTGCTCTAACCCGGTGAGCCAATAGATTTCCCTTCTGTTGATATCTGCAACAACTGACTTTGGACACTGACTCAAAGGGTATTAAGGTAGTAGCAAAGTTCTCTGGGATATTTAGCCCTGCAGATTCAAGTCACATGATGAACAGTGGGAAATGTAGGTCAGACGACTCATTTATCTCCCTCCTTCACATAGAGCTACACCTAAACTATTTCAAACAAAAGAGTGCCTATTCTCATTTTAAAGATTCCCTGAGAAAATTCCAATACTTCTTCCACTGATCTAGTCAAATACTCTCTGTTTCTGTACTTGTAAAAAGGAGGCCTATTTGTTTTTTTACCATAAAAAGGCCTTCACAAATGAAAAATGAACCAATTCTTTAAGATGGCAATATTGTGTCACCCTAAGACTTTTGAAGATGGAACAGTGAGGTCCACACCTTTAGAAATGCAACCTGCTCAGGATGTGACAGAATTCCATGTGGGCTGCTTTAAGGACTGCAAATCAATTCTTTAAGATAGTGAACTGTGTCTCCTAGTTTAATACCTCTTTTATCTTACTTTTAAGGCTATATGTTTTCTAATCATTGGAATTAATTGCATTGTGCCTGTGTCCTGAGGCTTAAGAAATGGTTCAATCATTTACATCCAAAAAAACAATTTTTCTGATTACTGAAGAATAAGAATATACGTTCATTGTTAAATACAGGAACAAAACAGTGAAAATAGCAATCCATTTCTCTTGGAGTTTGGGGGTTCTTTTGTATCTCAAAATCTCATATTCAGGGCAATTCAAACAGAAATTAAGCCACATCTCTACCTCCCTCATCAACAGATGCAGTGTGTTAGTAATGCTCAGCAAAAAGAAGATGAGGCATCATATTGCAGTTTCTTTATAGTGGGACCCATTTTAAATACTGACATTTCAGTGGCCTCCACAGCACCAAGTAAAGTGAAAAGGTGTCAGCTGCTTGGTTGATCTGATCAACTCATCAAACTGAACAGGGTAATTCAAACCCTTAAATTCACTTTTGGACACTTACAGTATTGATACAAAAAAAATGTTCTCTTTCAAGTCACCTTTTTACTAATGTTTGGTCATCAAAGGTGATCCCATTACCTGGATAATTGCCAATTCTTCCCTATTACATTTTGTAGCGTTGAAGTAGCTGTAATTTTTAGTATTAAATCCAATCACCATTTTTAACACAGATATTTGATCAATTCAGTTATGAAAGATTTTAAATTAAACATCTGAATAAATCTCAGAAACTTGCCTCCTTTATTTTGCAGTTCCTAAAATTCACTTTCCAATAATCAAAACATTTGTTGACAGTGGCCAAATTCAAACCATCAATAAATTTGGAAAGTCTCAAGATGCACAAATAAGCACAATGCATTCAACTGTCAAACTTCTGAAAATACATGAAAATTCAATAATTTGATTCACACCTTAGTATACTAAACTCTCAGAAGGTAAAGATCAATGGAATATTCTTTTGTTTCTTAAAAAGTCAGATTCTGTATGACTTCTGATAAATAATCTATTGGTTCAAAATTTTTAAGACTCTGGACCTAAAATGACCAACAATTTCATGAATCTCAGCAAGACTAATTCACTATAATAATAATAATGATGGCTTTTGTTAAGTGCTTACTATGTGCAAAGCACTGTTCTAAGCACTGGGGGGTACAAGGTGATCTGGTTGTCCCATGTGGGACTCACACTTTTAATCCCCATTTTACGAAAGTTTCAGATTTGGGACAAAAAAGAAAACACAGTCGATTTCCACTTATTGATAGACCCACAAATAAGCAGCAACAGGGCCCACAGATCTTGAAATACACAAGTTCTTCAATCTGTAATGACTTGACTTAAAAATAAGGAACACACCAGTGCCCGGAATTAGAACATCAATTCTCTGGGCCAGAAACCTGAATTTTCCACCTAATTTAGGTGACCAATTAACTTTGTCTTCTCCATTTCCTAATATATTAACTTGGTAAAGCTGATTCGTAATGGGATATCAAAGAACTCACAAGTAATTAAGCGCCTATTAATGAGGCAACATTAATCACCATTCCCCACCAGCAATGGGCTGCTTTATAAGCTTAGGCTATCATCAAGATTTCAGTACCAAAAAAGAAATGAAATGCCACCACCTACCTCAGTGATGTGAGGCGTTGGGTTAAATCCACAGAGATTACACACAACCTTCTTGCATTCTGTACAGGTGCTGAAGTTCGGGGAATCTTTTGAACCTACGTTTAGTCCAGTTTTACACACAGGGCAGGTGGGTTGAGGCTGGGTGGGTTTTTCTGCTGTGGGAGGCTCGAAGCTCTGTCTGGACTCAGCAGTTTGAGGCCTACTGTCCTGGGTGGGAGGTGACCTCCTCTCAGGCTCCATTCCTTTCACTTTGGAAACTTGTTCAACCTTGGGCAGAGTGACTCTATCGGCCCCTAGAAGGGCTTTTGTTTCCTTCTTCACAGGGGTGGCTTTTGGTGGCCCACGGGATGCAGGAGTCTGTGAGGAGGGGAAAGGCTGTTTTGCTTCTGGGGCCCCTGGTCCACTTAGCCCTTGAGGTCCCGTCTGGCCTGCAGTGGAGATTAAACTAGAAGCCTGGCTAAAAATCGATGCTCCAAAACCAAAGAGTTTCCCGGTGACTGTCTCTTGAGGAGTCGTGGGCTGCGATTTCGGGGTATCGGTAATGCTTCCAAGGTTGAGGCTGAAACGCCTCATCTGCTCTTGTGCCTTGGGAGGCTGCTGGGGTCCAGGCCCGGGGAGTGCAGGACAAGGCTTAGGAGCTGTGGGCACTGGGGGTCCTTTTGGCACCTGCTTGGCATCTGGCTTCGGACTCATTTTTGTTTGTGCTTTCTTCAGGTCTTCCTTCTTTAGGACTGGATCAACTGGTTTTTGACCTTTGGTCCCAGAGCCAGGCCCGGGTTGGGAGACAGGTTTGGAATCCAATGTCACTGGAGGCCGGGATTTGGAATCTTTCGGCGTCTCCTTGTCTGAAAGGGGAGGAATGCTTTGTGGTGCTTTGCCAGGATCAGGTTTTGCTCTCTGGGCTGTTTTCTCCTGAGCCTGTGGTTGAACTTTGGAGCCGGGCAAGACTGACTTTATCACAGCCGTGGAGGGAGCCACCATGTCGGCAGGGGACTTTTGTGGCTTGGACGGCTTTAGTTTGACATCAGCCATTGGGGCCCTGACTTGCTCCGCTTTGGAAGAGGTTCCAGTGGGCGGGGTGGGTGGCATCACAGAGTCTGGGGGGCGCGGTTTGGCTTTCGTTGGGGGAGAGCCAGAGATGGAAGGCTGTTTCGTGAGGAGTGAGGGCTTCTTAGTGTCGGGAGGCTTTGGATGATCAGGTATGGGGGCCCCGTCTTTCTTCTGGGAAGGCAGCTGGGGAGCTGGCTTGGTTGCTGAAGTCAGGGGAGCTGTGGGGGCAGTCTTCGGTTTCGGCTGAGGTGGTGGTGGGGCAGCAGCTAAACTCCCTCCTAATGCTCTTTGCATCTGGCAGTTTAAACAGAGCCATTCTTTGATCTGCGGGAAGATGAAAGTGAGAGCACCATTAATATAATAATGATGATAATGATGGTATTTGTTAAGTGCTTACTATGTGCAAAGCACTGTTCTAAGCAATGGGGAGGTTACAAGGTCATCAGGTTGTTCCAAGGGGGGGCTCACAGTTTTAATCCCCATTTTACAGATGAGGGAACTGAGTCCAGGAAAAGTGAAGTGACTTGACTTGCCCAAAGTCACACAGCTGACAGTTGGAGGAGCCGGGATTTGAACCCATGACCTCTGACTCCAAAGCCCATGCTCTTTCCATTGAGCCATGCTGCTTCTCTAGCAATATCATTCAGGATATAAAAATGCCAACAACGAAAAAGCCAATGATCAGGAATTCAGTAGTGATTTTGAATATGTTCAGAAATAACTTGAGGTGTAATTTTCAGGGAGAACTCAATCATAGTGAATGTGTCTCCATATGGTTCAATTGATGCATCTATGGCAAACTAAAAACTGAGAAAAGTTTAGAAAGTGGAAGCTCCTAGGGTGTTTTTCTTAAATACATATATATGCATACATATATAGTACATAAGTATGTATATATAGAATTTGTTAAGCGCTTACCATGTGCCAGGCACTGTACTAAGCCCTGGGGTAGATAAAGATGATAATGATGGCCACAGTCCATGCCCCACATGGAGCTAACAGCTTTAATTCCCATTTTAATCCCCATGAGAAGCCGCATGGCTCAGTGTAAAGAGCATGGGATTTGGAGTCAGAGTTCATGGGTTCAAATCCTGGCTCCACCAACTGTCAGCTGTGTGACTTTGGGCAGGTCACAACTTCTCTGTGCCTCAGTTACCTCCAGTAAAATGGGGATTTAAACTGTGAGCCTCCCATGGGACAACCTGATCACCTTGTAACCACCTCAGCACTTAGAACAGCTCTTTGCACATAGTAAGCACCTAACAAAAACCACTATTATTATTATTATTATTTTACAGAGCCAGAATTTGAACCCAGGCTTCTCAAGTGGCATAGACAATTGAAACACACTCATTCCTAAGTAGACCCTGAAATGGCAGTCCTTCCTCAAATAATTTTTTTTCACCTTCTCCAGCATCACATTTTATCTTTTAATTTCATTAGCATTCTATTATAGGAAACATTAACTAGAAGCCCCTAATTGCCACACACAAAGAAATGTAAATGAAATACATAGACCATTAAAACAAACTTACAGATCAGTAATGACAGAAATGATTGCCTTTCTATCCCATACTGTGATTTTTAGGACCAAGTCACAAAAGCACCCCCTAACTTCCCGTATTTAAGTAATATTTGTCCCTTCATATGACTGGGACACCACCCTGAGTTTAAGGATTGAAATCTTCTCTGTAAGCATGTATTCTTCTTGAGGGTAAGAACTGTGTCTTCTATGTTCATTGTATATTTTGAAGCATCTAGTATCAGGTATCTGCATGCTGTGAATGATCAGAAGATATTGATGATGTTCATAATGATGATGGTGACAGTGATGAAGTCTGCCCCAACAAATAGAGGGAAATACCAGAAGTATTGCTCTTCCTCGTATTATTGCAGGAGCAGTTTATATGCAAAACACCCAAGTTATCACCCATCCACCCTGTGCTACGTATCTTTCTCCATTAGTTTATTTATGTAAAAGGTAAAGTTGTCATTTTACTAACAGAAAACTTTGCATGAAAAGAATCACTATGTAGCATATTTCAAAAGTGAATTTTTTTAATTACCCATCTAATATGTGGAATGTTACTTGGGGACAGAAGCATCCACTTGCCAAAGGAAGCCAGGAGAAGCCCCAACACTTTAAAATGGGGAAACATTGTTTTGCTATTATTTCCTTCCTTCCTTATAGATTACTGTAAGCTTCTTGAAAGCAGTGTGCATATCAACTTATTGTACTGTACTCTCTCAAGTACTTAGTCCAGTGTTAGTGCTTAGTACAATGCTTTGCACATATTAAGTGTTCGATAAATGCAATCAAATGAATGAAGTGCTTAAAACAGTGCTCTGCACTTGGTAAGCAAGCAGCATGACAGAGGATAGACCACAGGCCTAGGAGCCAAAAGGACCTGGGTTCTAATCCCAGCATGCTACTTGTCTGCTTTGGGACCTTGGGCAAGTCACAACTTCTCTGTGCCTCAGTTACATCATCTGTAAAATGGGGATTAAGACTGTGAGCTCCATGTGGGATACATACTGTGTCCAACCTGATTACTTTGTATCTACCCCAGCAATGAGGACAGTGTTGGCACAGAGTAAGCACTTAAATACCATAAAAAATATGGTTGATTGATTATGGGTTCTAGTCCCCTCCTGCTCACTCCCAAGTCAATGCATTTTTCCTGGAGGTCAAATATTCCACTCCTCCAGTACTTATCAATGGACCTGGTACTCAGTATATATTTCTCACTACAATCCTGAGTTTTCTCTACATGTCACACTACCTACTTGAGGAACTCTATGTTGTCTATTAAAATGAGACTCATTGCACATTCTGCTTGAAAACAGGGACCATGTCTTTGATTAATTCTTTTGTCCCTTTCCCTAGTAATTTGTTAATAGTTCTTTTAATTCCTACCAGGAATACTCTTCCTCTCAAGCTTCAAGGATCACTTTATGACCTTAGTAAACTGTGTGAGCCTCCTTTTCATATCCACTTTTCCCCTTAGTTTAGAATGCCACAGCCAATGTTCTGTGGGGGGTGAGAGGGAGGGGGTTACTTCAAAACATCTTCATTCCTCCACTTCATTTCAATTTTACACACACACACACACACACACACACAAATAGTTTCTTCTCCTTCACTCCACTGCATTCTTCCCTGCTTTCCTCTTCTCAAACTACTCAATCTCTTAATATTTTACCTTTAGCCACTCAATCTCTTACTGCCAGTAGCATTTTCTGTCATTCTTCTTGCCACCAACACTTTATTCTATCCCCCGGGAACTCAGCACTTGATTGTGGTAAATGCTTTCAATCAAATTCAAGTTATCTTTCTACCTCTGTGACATTATGAAAAGTCTATTATCCTTTTAGAATTTTGGAAGGGAACCTCTCTTTTTTGCCATTTAACTCCTATGACCAATTGATGGCAATAAGTATTTTTAAATTCAGAAGTTGACAGTTTAATTACTGAATACACTTGTAGTCCCATTTCCTTCTGACTTGCTGAGTAGAAAATTTTCACTTCAAAACACTTTACTTGTCCATACAAGGTGAGGAATGAGAATTTCTAAAACATCCTTTAATGATAGCCTAGTGACTCAGATATCAGTAAAAGTGAATGTTTGCTATTTTTCTGGCAATGCACCTATACACACCAGTGTGATTAATCCAAGAACCTCCAAGTCAGCTTTTATTTACTCTTCTCCAATATTGTCACTGACCTGAGGATAAATTCAAAGTTTCAGCACAAAGTCTGCTCTGTAATGTGTAACACAATGATATAATTTGCTACACCACAGTTGTACACTTACATCTGATGACACAATTTCACCCTTGACATACATATCTTTGCCAGGAGAACTCAAGGTATTCATAAATGTTAATTAATTCCAGGCAAGAATTTCATTTGAAGCAATTTCTCTGAGGGAGTGGACAGCAAAAGAAAACATATGGAACAAATCAAAGAAGCACATCACGAATGGAAAGGATAAAACAAAAAAAGTTGGTCTTAGAAAGGACAAACATCCCTTCTACAACATTTGGGTTCCAGGGAAATCGTCCCCTAAAGGAAGAAGATGTATACCAACATAGGCACACATCTCCTTGCTTCTCTAACCCCACCCATTCACTAAGATGGATATGTTAAAAAACAAACTGATTGGTTGAGTATGTCTTTCAGGTCAACCACCTGTATCAAAGAACTGAAGCTAGGTTAAATTTTAATTTTCAGGATGGGCCTAAATTGGGATTTCTGCTCACTTCAGAACTGAAGACTGTGAATTCACCTCTTACAGTAAGATTTCTCTTTGTACTTCATATTTTGAATTCTTCATCCCAGATTTTCAAAACAAGGTAAGCATTGGAGAGTTCTGGAATGCTTTGTCGAGAAGGACTGGACTGCTTTTCAGCCTCTAGAATCAGAGGGTGATTTTCCAAAAGCATTTAATAGGTCTTGTAACTTCTGAGCTATATATACACACACACACACACACACTATAAATCTGTCCATAGTATCTATACTCTTACTCTCTACTGTCCAATTATAGCAAGTATCCACACAAACTGCAAAGCTCCTGCTTCATAGGAAATGCTTCAGTAAGGTTCTGCCTAAGGAATCAGCAGCCTAAGGACAGCTTATGTCTAGTTTTTAACATAAAGAAATCATACATTTATCTGCAAAGCCATAGAGTCAACTGCAGGGAGCCATCTGCAACCCAATTATGTTGCTGAGCAACAGCCACAACTACACAAAGTCAGGTGACCTGTTTTATGGGTAATCACCGAGCGAGAAGTGCACCTGATTTCTCCTGAGCAGAAAGGATAATCTGTTATGAAATCCTAGTGATGTTCCCTTAGTTGTCTGCTTTTCTGTAAAATTAATATAACTGTGATTAAAGCCTTTGCTTTTGTTCTCATTTTGCTTCAAAATATTGTTGTCCCTCTCCATCCCCCCCACCCATCATTGTTCATATGTTCACAGAAATTACAGTCTGGGAATACAAGGAACAGAAATGCAATTTATGTATTTGCAGTTTTGATCATTTTGTAACAGAAATAAAACACAGGCAGAGGACTCTCAACCTTCTACTTTCTTAGAACCAGTTACGAGTACAAAGTAAAAGAGCTCCAAAAAAATAGCTTCCCTTAGGAAATACTGTAAAAGGAATTAAGACAATCCCAAGAACCAACTCAATTGACCAAAACAATATAAATATATGCAAAAACAGTGATGAACACAATAGTTACGTAGCAAGCACTTAGTACAGAGCTCTGCACGTAGGAAGTTCTCCAAAAATACTATTGACTGATTGATAGCAATATGTGTGTCGATAATTAGTCAATCAATTGTATTTATTAAGTGCTTACTGTATTCATAGCAATGAACTAAGGGTTTGGGGGAGTACAATACAACAGAGTTGCTAGACATGTTCCCTGCCCACAAGGAGCTTACAATCTAAGATTGTAAATTAAAATATTTTCAATTGAATTTTTGGTTGTACTTGGGTACATACTTAATTTTCAAAGTGTTCTCTTTCACCCTCTATGAAACAAAAAGGCATTTTTGGCTAACACAATAGAGATTTGTCATTATATATGCTATATAGGTATAACATTAATTATTATATTGAAATGGGCTTTAATTATGAAGTTAGTCAAAATACTTAAAATGTGAAGAGAAAGGATAAGGGAGAAGGTTGTTTGGCAGTATTCAGTCCATGTGTGAAAGCAATATAAAAAATGTTGGCTTTAAAATTCAATAGTCCAATGGACAAAAAACATCCAAAGGAGAGTGTGGCAATGTGAAGTGGCTATTTAAGGGAAAATAGGGAATTGACTGGTGTATAAAGCACCTTCCTTTTCTGAGTTGGGCAAACCAAGAGTGATCTACAGTAAACCAAACAAGTGCTCAATACAGTGCTTTTCACATGGTAAGTGCTCTCTAAATACAATTGAATGAATCTCTCTCAGTACAGTGCTTTGCACCTAGCACTTAACAAATGCCACGATTCCTATTATCATTATTGACCAGATGGTATCAGGATTGTGGGTTGGCAAATATGGTCTTCACCACCAGGCTCCACCAAATCCTGAAATTCTCACTGAATCTGAAAGAAAAAAACATTTCCTCTCAACTGGGGTCAAATGGTAACATTGGTTTGGGGTTTTTAGCTGAACCAATTTTCAAAGTCCATCTTGGATCCAAGATGCAAAGTCCATAGAGTGCCATATCCCCTGATTTTTTTGACTGATGCATTGGCCTGAACCCTTGATATTCCTCATAGTATCTTTAACCTTCAAGCATAAATCTTATGAGTATCCTTTCAAGTATTTTTCTTGCTAATGCAATAGCTGGGCAGGTAGTGCTTCTGATTATATTGGAGAAAAATACAGATGGTGGTGGTTTCTGTGCCTGTCCCTTTCATAAAAAAATTGTAACTGAAAGACCGTAGATAAAGTCATAAAATGGCAGTCCATCTTCTACCAGACTATGCAGGGTCTCATAAGTAGTTTTCATCCCACCACCCTAAAGTGGTTTAGTCCTTCATAGACCAAGGGGAAAATGATACACTGAGTTGGTTTGGTAATTCCCAGTGTTTATCTTTCAATTTAACTGTACTGGGTATTGAAAGTACTTTAGGGATTGAAGTTGATACAATTTAAGATAGTTAAGCACGGTGTGGGCAGGGCGCTATATTGTTATATTGTAGTCTCCCAAGAGTGTTCTGCATACAGTAAGCCTGCAATAAATATGATAGATTGATTACCATTTGATACCTAGGCATCTCAAATCAAGGAAACCTTTTACAGTATCACCTTTTAGAGAAGTGGCCTACATGTTTGGGTAAAGCCCAGGAACAAATTATTCTCAAATGTAATGGGGAAAGGGAACATGTACCATATTCTCTGGATTAGGGATTTCATTTTTTCAAATATTTCTGACTTCTTCCCCCCCCCCCCCCCCACTCAATGAGGTTGGGGTTCTTTCAATTTCCTTCCATATTCTTGGTGCTGCATAAGTTCTGAGAACCTAGGAACCAACTAACCCTCACCTCGCTTCTTCTTCATCTCCCTGCTGCCCCTCAAGGGAACAAAGGCAAGAAAGCAGGCTGGAGGGATACCCTGGTCAGCAGTACTACTCTCCCCCTCTTCAAAGCCTTATTGAATGCACATCTCCTCCAAGAAGTCTTCCCAGACTAAATCCCACTTTTCCTCGTCCCCCACTCCCTTCAGAATCACCCTGACTTGCTCCTTTTGCTCTCCCCACCCCTGCCTCCCAGCTCCACAGCACTTATATTTCTGTAATTGTATTTATTTGTATTGATGGCAGTCTTCCCCTCACAACCCCTGCCCCAGACTGTGAGCTCAATGTGGGCAGGGAATGTCACTGTTTGTTGTTGTACTGTACTTTCCCAAGAGCTTAGTAAAGTGCTCTGCACACAGTAAGCACTAAATATGATAGAATAAATATGGTTGAATAACCTCTGGGCCTCACCTTGGTTGAGCCATAGCATGGGGAAACACTGTCCTCTGAGCCCTGGCAACTGTCCCTTTAAACTGTAAGCTCCTTGTGGGCACAGAACACGCCTACCAACTCTATTATACTGTATTCTCTCCCAAGCACAGTGCAGTCCTCTAGACTGAAAGCTCATTATGAGAAGGGAATGTTTCTGCTAATTCTGTTGGAATATACTCTCCCAAGTGCTTAGTACAGTCCTCTAAACTGTAGGCACATAATGGGCAGGGAATGTGTCTGCGAATTCTGTTGTACTGTACTCTCCCAAATGCTTAATACAGTGTTCATCACATAGTAAGCACTTGATAAATATCATTGATTGACTGCTCTGTACCCAGTAAGCCCTCAGTAAATATGACTGATTGACCATTCAACCCAATGCATCAGGGAAAAGCTTTTAGCTTTTTAGCTGAAGAATAATTGCAAAAATTCTACCTGGAACTGCAAAGCACAGAGCAAAGGGAGCAGGGCAGGCAAAGTTATTTGCCATCTAACTTCCACTCTGAATCCTGTCTTGCTAGAGAGTGAGAAGATCTCAGTGCCATGATTCCGGAAAGACTAACCAGCCAGTAGTCGGTGCAGCTGCCTGTGTGAGTCAGTAGGTTGAGAAGAAGATGCTGCCAATGAAACAGTTAATTTATCACTGCAGCTAAGGGCTGATCCGCAAATGAAGTCTGTCCCTGCTTTCGCAACAGAACAACATCTGTTTTTATTACAGTTAGCCCAGTGTGCCATTTGCTGTAATTTAGAGTAAAATAGCAGATCTCCAGAGTGTTCCAGAAGCTGATATGATACTGATAGCCAAGCAGAAAGAACAGTCAGGGCATTCTCTAAAACAGTTGTGCCATTTTGGAAGTTATGGAATGGAAGATGTGGGAGGTCTTTATTTTGGCTTATGGAATACTAACTCCTCTTGGTAAGTGCCTATGGACTAGGGGCAGAAGGGGAGAGGGGGAGTTAGACTGTTTCAGTGAAGGCATTTCCATCCTCAGCAGCTCCTCCAACTTGGAACCCTCTGTGGATATAGTAACTACAATACTTAATAATAAGTATGGTATTTATTAAGCACTTATTATGTGACAGGCACTGTTCCAAGTGCTGGGGTAGATACAAACTAATCAGAATGGACACAGTCCCTGTCCCACTCACAGTCTCACAGTCTTAATCCCCATTTTACAGATGAGGTAACAGACACAGAGAAGTGACTTGCCCAAGGCCACACAGCAAACAAGTTACAGAGCTGGGATTGGAACCTATGACCTTCTGACTCCCAGGTCTGTGTTCTAACCACTAAGCCATGCTTCTCTGGCTGTTGATCATGGCTGTTTTCAAAGACCTAATTTTGGCCTCCCCTGCCATGCTTCCTCTGACATAGAATAATCACTTTGGTATTTGTTAAGCACTTAATATGTGCCAAGCACTGTACTAGGTGCTGGGGTAGAGCAAAGATAATCAGTCTCCACACTGGGCTCACATTTTAAGGTGGAAGAAGAACAAGTATTGAATCTCCATTTTTGCAGGTAGAATCAATCAATCAATCAATTGTATTTATTGAGCGCTTACTATGTGCAGAGCACTGTACTAAGCGCTTGGGAAGTACAAATTGGCAACATATAGAGACAGTCCCTACCCAACAGTGGGCTCACAGTCTAAAAGGGGGAGACAGAGAACAAAACCAAACATACTAACAAAATAAAATAAATAGAATAGATAAGTACAAGTAAAATAAATAAATAAATAGAGTAATAAATATGTACAAACATATATACATTATATACAGGTACATATACATATATACAGGCACAGAAGTGCCTGTAGAAGTGAGGCACAGAAAAGTTAAGTGACTTGCCTGAGCTCACACAGTAGACAACTGGTGAAGTCAAGATTAGAATCCCGGTCCTCTGACTCCCAGGTCCATGCTGCTTTTCCTACTCTCTCCATTCACTCATTCAATCATATTTATTGAGCACTTACCGTGTTTTGAGCACTGTACTAAATGCTTGGAAAGTACAATTCGACAACAGATAGAGACAATCCCTACCCAACAGTGGGCTCACTCAGTCATTTTTAAAACTGTTTCTCCCATACCTCTCTGGATTTCTCTCCATCCAAATTGTCATCATGGTGATCCAGGTTCTTTTCAGGTCCAGGCTTGCCTACTTCATCAGCCTCCTCATGAGACCTCCTGCACCCAGCCTCTCCAGTCTCCATTTCATACGTCACTCTGCTGCCCTGAACATTTTTCTAGAACATCATTTCTTATACACACACACACACACACACACACTCACACACACACTTCCCCACTCCTCAAAAATCTCCAAGGAAAAATTTCCTCATTGGCATCGTCACTCACCCTTGTACTACTCCCACTAAAACCATGTTACGTGCTTCACTCCTCTCAAGCAAACTTCTCATTCTGTGTGTCATTCTCCTCTCTGTCGACTTCTTGCTCACGCCCTCCCCTCCTACGTGGAACTCCTTCCTACTTAAATTCCAGGAGATGACTGTTCTGCCCATCTTTAAACCTCTTCTAAAATTACATCTTCTACAGGAGGCCTTACCTGATTATTCACATCTCACCACTCCATTTCCCCACACTCCTCCACACCCCTACTTTTCCAGGACTTCTGAGTCATCTAAGCTCTTGGGAACTCCTCTGACCCCAGTAGCTCTTATATACACATCCTCAGACTTGGGTTCTTCCCCCTAACTGAAGTTTGAGTATCTTTGTCCACCACTGAGCTGTAAGCTCCTTGAGGATGGGGATGGTATCTACTCATTCTTTCAAATGCTCCAACTGTTCCAAATAGACCAAACATTCAATAAATGTCATTGATTGATATCTACTGCCCCCTGAATAAGACAGTTGATGACAGAGGGGGACACAACAAAGGTAGAAAAGCAGGGTGACCTAATGGAAAGAGCACGGTCCTGGGAGTCAGAGGACCTGAGTTCTAATTCTGGGTGCACCACATGTCTGCTATGTGAGCTTTGGCCAGCCACTTAAGTTCTCTGTGATTCAGGTACCTCATTTATAAAATGGGGACTAAGACTGTGAGCTTCACATGGGACCTGGATTGTGTCCAAACTGCTTATCTCATTCATTCAATTATATCTATTGAATGCTTACTGTGTGCAGAGCACTGTACTAAACACTTGTATCTACCCCACTGCTTAGTACAGTGCCTGGCACACAGTAAGCACTTAAAACAAGTTACTAGTTAGTCAATATTTTGCTTGCCATTTTCCTTCAGTATTTTTTCTTAAAGCAGCATTAGTAGTAATAGTATTTATTAAGTGCTATTACGTGTAGAGTGCTCTATTAAGCTCTGGGAAGTTGGGAGGGAATGTGTCTGCCAAAACTATTGTATTGTACTCTCCCAAGTGCTTAGTACAGCGCTCTGCACATAGTTAGCACTCAATGAATATTATTGATGATGGTGATGGAAGGGGGTATGGGAAGAATTTAGACAGCTCTACTCCCTCAAGCAGCTCACAGTATATGAATAGAGGCCTCTCCTGGTAGCCCAAGAGGTCTAGTAACCCACAAACGAATTTCTGTTGCTTCACTGGCCCTGAACTGATTTCAGCTCACCAC
Organism: Tachyglossus aculeatus; assembly: GCF_015852505.1. Taxonomy (NCBI): domain Eukaryota; kingdom Metazoa; phylum Chordata; class Mammalia; order Monotremata; family Tachyglossidae; genus Tachyglossus; species Tachyglossus aculeatus. Next base: position 7,834,984 of record NW_024044828.1, read on the forward strand.
AGAATGAGAATCGCCAAATATTGATCTGTCATATTGCTTTTAACATAATCCTAAAGCATTGTTTATCCAACAGAACCCCTTCAAAAAGTATAAGGTGGAAAGTCTAACGGTATTGCCACTATCTGTTGTTTTACCCAGCCAATGATTCTTTTCAGAAGCTTGGGAGAGTATAAATAAGGTGCCAACTTATTTATAAAGCTATTTAGGTGTCAGAAAAAATTCATTTTCATTAAGTCTATAATAACAGAACTGTTCATATGATAAAAGAAAAGTCAACTGGAACCTGAACAAAGATATGAATGCTCCTGCGTAAACAGACTGTAACCTTACCCTCTAGACTGTAAACTCATTATGGATAAGGAATGTGTCTGCCGACCCTGTTGTATTCTCCCAAGCAAATAGAACAGTCCTCTTTACAAAGTGCTCAGTTAATACCAATGATTGAAATAGCTGACACTCTTACACAGGATGATACCTCAGTTGTTGGTTCATTCCACTGCATTTTAAGTCATAACTCTCAAAGACTCTCACTTTTATACAAAAGACCAACTCTTTCAATTTTGCAAATCCTTGAAGAATCCACCCTTTCAGTAATCCAATAGTTATCCTTCTCTAAGGTATTGCCCTTATGTTTTAGGCTTGCTTACCTTCTGACCTTTCTTTGCTTGAGTTTTTATACAGGACCTTTTATTCCTCCTTTTCAGGTTTACAACATCTTAAGTATGTTCTAGGAATACTATTCCCTCTAGGGATGCGAACATAAATCAATCAATCAATCAATCGTATTTATTGAGCGCTTACTATGTGCAGAGCACTGTATTAAGTGCTTGGGAAGTACAAATTGGCAACATATAGAGACAGTCCCTACCCAACAGTGGGCTCACAGTCTAAAAGGGGGAGACAGAGAACAAAACCAAACATACTAACAAAATAAAATAAATAGGATAGATATGTACAAGTAAAATAGAGTAATAAATATGTACAAATATATATACATATATACGGGTGCTGTGGGGAAGGGAAGGAGGTAAGATGTGGGGGATGGAGAGGGAGACGAGGGGGAGAGGAAGGAAGGGGCTCAGTCTGGGAAGGCCTCCTGGAGGAGGTGAGCTCTCAGCAGGGCCTTGAAGGGAGGAAGAGAGCTAGCTTGGCGGATGGGCAGAGGGAGGGCATTCCAGGCCCATATCTTTCCTCCACCCCCAGCCATTAAACACACACACACACACACACACACACACACACACACACACAGAATTTGGCTGAGTGACTACTAACTAGTCTGTTGAAAGTGAGACTAATCGCAGGTCTAATTCTCCAAATCCTGAGCCCCTCTTCTGCATTTTGAAATCATTTCCTCATCCAAGTTCCTCCACTCTACAGGAAGAGGAGGGTAACTGAGGCCCCAACACAGTAGAAATATATTGTGGAGAAACAGTGATGCAATTTTTTTTCCAGAATTGTCCCAGCTCCTTGTACTTAATATCTTCCCCCACTGATTTTAAGGGTCCAATATTCACACTGGATCAGCAAGCAAGGTTTTGGTTTATGGTCACTGTTGAGGATGCTGCAAATATTGATTTGGTTCAAACAGATAATGATTTGGTCTGACAATATCCAGGAGTTCAAGGCTAAGGAGTGTGACGCCCCCCACACACCTCTTTTTTCTGCCTGTATATGAAATAGTGTGCTTGTCAAAGCTCATAAGCACTAAAGCAACAGGACCAAGAAAAAATAAACCAAACAATCCAGTCGATTTAGCCCTTGGCTAAAATTCACATACTGCAAATAAGTCTTGTGGTTTAGAATGAACACTCTACTTGATATCATACAAATCTGAATATCTGGACAAGAGATTCTAAAAGTACATGTTGATTTAGATTTGTGGATATACATGAGTTAAATAGTAGGCAGCTATTCACATATCCTTCCATTTAAGCATCAGCTCATATACATATCCATTCATTCAATAGTATTTAGAGTGCTTACTGTGTGCAGAGCACTGTATTAAGTGCTTGAGTATAATACAACAATAGACACATTCTCTGCCCAAAATGAGTTTACAGTCTAGAGGAACCCAGAGACAGACATTAATATAAAAAAATAAATTAGAAATATGTACATAAGTGCTGTGGGGCTGGGAGAGGGAATGAACCAAGGGAGCAAGTCAGGGCAAAGCAAAAGGGAGTTGAAGAAAAGGAAAAGAGGGCTTAGGGAAGCCCTCTTGGAGGGGATGTACCTTTAAAAAGGCTTTGAAGGAGGGGAGAGGAATTGTCTGTCAGATTTGAGGAGAGAGGGCACTCTAGGCCAGAGTTAGGACATGGACAAGGGGTTATGGGAAGATTGAGACACAATGAGAAGGTTAGTAGAGGAGCAAAATGTGTGGGCTGGGTTGTAATAGGACAACAGCAAAGTGAGGTAAGAGGGGGAGAGCTGATTGTATGCTTTGAGGCCAGTGGTGAGGAATTTTTATTTGATGTGGAGGTGGATGGGCAACCACTGAAGTTTTTTTGAGAAGAATGGAAACATGTCCTGAATGTTTTTTTTCAAAAAATGATCCGGGAAGCAGAGTGATGTATGAACTGGAGTGGGGAAAGACAGGAGGTTGGAGGTCAGCAAGGAGGTTGATGTAGTAATCCATGGAGGATAGGATGAGTGATTGTACTAATGTGGTAGCAGTTTGGATAGAGCGGAAAGGTGGATTTTAGCTATATTGTGAAGGTGGAACTGACAGTTTTTAGTAGTGGATGAGAATGTGTAGATTTGGGAATCATCTGCATAGAGATGGTAATTGTACCCATGGGAGCAAATGAATTCCCCTTTGGGGCAGAGATTGTTTCTATCAATTCTACAGCACAGTACTCTCCCAAGCATTAAGCACAGTGCTCTGCACACAGTAAGAGCTCAATATATATCTTTGACTTATTGATAGATCTTCATTACACTGTCAGAGTGAAAAATGTGTCCATAGCACTGCTTGTTGACTTCATTATTTTCTCCTACTTAGGCAGTGAGCACTGTCTGGGTCAGGGACTGTGCACAACCTGATTACCTTGTATCTACCCCAGCATTAAGTACAGTGGTTGGCACATAATAAGCACTTCACAAGTACAATGACAATATTATTATTATTATTCTGCTCTACACATTAATAATTATAGTATTTTCCTCATCTTCCACTCCTGTCTTCATCGTCCTGACTTGTTCCCTTTGCTCTTCCCCCACTCCCAAACCCCACAGCACTTACTTATATATGTATCTGTAATTTTATTTATTTGTATTGATATCTGTCTCTCCTTGTCCCCCCTGCCCGAGCTCCCCAGACTGTGAGCTCATTTTGGGGAGGCAATGTCATTGATTATTGTTGTACTGTACTCTCCCAAGTGCTTAGTACAGTGCTCTGCACACAGAAAGCACTTAATGCAGTTTTATGAATGAATGGTATTAGTTAAGCACTTACTATGTGCCAAGCACTGCTTTAAGCACTGAGGTAGATATAAGGTAATCAGGTTGGACACAGTCTCTGCCCCATATGGGGATCACAATCTTAATCCCCATTTTACAGATGAGGTAACTGAGGCACAGAGAAGTAAAGTGACTTTTCCAAGGTCACACAGCAGACAAGTGGCAGAACTGGAATTAGAACCCATGTCCTCTGACTCCCAAGCTGGTACTCTTGCTACTAAGCCATGCTGCTACATATTACACTGACTCTCTCTGGTCTGTGGCAATGCAAAACACCATCTACTTTCCCATATCATAAAGCATATGTTTCTTCTGCTTCCAACCCTCTCTTCTTTTCTCTTGAGACATCAAAGCCATGCCTTAGAAATACAGCTCAAATCAAGCTAGGTTAAAATAGCTTAGCACATTTACAAATTTTGGGCCAGCAGGCCAGAGACACCAGGAGGGGGGTGGGGTATGTGAAGTCAAGTGAAATACTGCGCACAAAATGGAAACATAGTTGACGGTATAATGTGGGTTCTAAATCATTTCCTTCTGAGGCACCATCTCTATAAGAAAAGGCTGGTAAACTTTTACTTTTTAGTGGGTTGAGAAGGAAGTAGTAAAAAGACTTGTAAAACTGGGAGGTGTGTTTTGAACTCCCCACAATACTGTTCCAGAAAACACACCCATATTCATTCATTCATTCAATCGTATTTATTGAGCACTTACTGTGTGCAGAGCACTGTACTAAGCACTTGGAAAGTGCAATTCAGCAACAGGTAGAGATAACCAATACCCAACAGCGGGCTCACAGTCTACATCTGCTCAGTCATCCACTCTGACATCCTAGGTCCAGCCTACTCCCACAACAAACTGCTTAAATAACATTCAGGCAGATTCAATATCTCTCAGGAAAATTTGCAGTCAGTCCTGACAGAGAAAACTTCAATTTGCATTCTAATGCTAAGTTTCCTCGGGGTTTGGGGTGGTTTTTTTTTTTTTTAAAGGTGAATCAGCAAACATAAATTTGAAAAGGAGCAAGAAAATGCATCTGTTTATTCCTGCCTTTATCTGTCCTAAGAACTAGCTGCAAGGCCTAATTGTCTTCAAGCCACAAATGCAAGCAGACAGGCAGAGAAACTCCAAGAGTTGTGAGGCTTTCTGAGCATTAGTAAAGGCAGATTAGAGGGATAAATCCAGGGCAAACCAGCTTTGAGAGACCTTTGGGTCCATAAGAAGGACTTGCTCCGTTTCCTGAAGCAAAGGGATAAGTGATTCTCATACATCTTTGTTAGTCCCCAAGACTTATGTAGCCTCACTTTTGTTCAATCAATTGATCAATCATATTTATTGAGTATTTAACTACATGCAGAGAACTGTACTAAGCACTTGGAAGAGTACAATGTAACAGTTGGTGTCTACATGTTTTGTTTTGTTGTCCATCTCCCACTTCTAGACCTTGAGCCCGTTGTTGGGTAGGGACCGTCTCTATATGTTGTCAACTTGTATTTCCCAAGTGCTTAGTACAGTGCTCTGCACACAGTAAGCACTCAATAAATACAATTGAATGAATGAATATTCCCTGCACATAATGAGCTTATTTATATATTAAAAACAAGGTCACAGAAGAAAGTATCTAGTCTAGTCATACAGCAGATGGAAAATGAAATTTCAGTGAGAACATTACCAATTATTTTTATAATTGCTTTCACATTCTCTGGTGGGCACATGTGTGTTAGGACTTAGGTGACCAAGGAAAGAGAAAATGAGATAGATGATTTGTCTCAACTCACAGGAACTTTGGCTTGTTCTTTTCATAAGGCAATAAGAGTCTGTCACTCCTGACTGCCAGAAGGAAGACAGGAAAAGGCCACTGGCTGTGGAATTTGTTCCTTTGGGGCTTGAAGCAGAAATCTGCTGCAAAAAGATTTCACTAACTCCCTTCTATTCCAAATACCGCATACACAATCTGGTTTTAAAAGCTTGCCCAGGAGCAGCATTGCAACCAGGAATGCTTTTGATTGCTCTTAAAGATCTGAAGTCAATGAATGGTATTTAGTCAATGTTAACACGGTGCAGAGCCCTGTACTAAGCGTTTGAGAGAATACACTACAGAGTTAGTGGACATGTTTCCTTCCCAAAGGAAGCTTTCAGTCTAGAGGAAGAAGGAATAGTGCAAGAGAAATAATAATGCTGGTATGTATTAAGTTCTTATGTGTTAAGCAGTGTGCTAAATGCTGGGCCACACACAAGTTCATCTGATTTGACACAATCCTTGTTCCACTTGGGGCTCACAGTCTAAGAACCAGTATCTTAACCCTATTTTACAGATTAAGAAACTAAGGCACAGAGAAGTTAAGTCACACAGTAAGTGGCAGTGCCACATCTTAGAACCTGGGTCTCTTGACCCTTAACTCCAGGCTTTTTCCACTAGGCAATGCTGCCTACTTAGAACAGTGCTTGACACATAGTAAGCGCTATACAAATACCATAATTATTAGAAAAATTCACGTATGATCTATTCCAGGAGCTTCAAACAGGACATTCGGGATACAAAACCACATTTCATTATTTTTCTTTCCCCAGTCAACTTTGATTCACCCTTGTTAGGAAGTCAGAAGTGAGGAAATGGAACTTAGGACAGACTTAACAGAAAGTGGTTCCAAGCAAAGTTTGGGGATCCAGCTTTCTCTTCTCCAACCTCTAATAATAACAACTGTGGTATTTGCTAAGCACTGACTCTGTGCCAGGCACTGTACTAAGCACTGGGTGAATACAAACAAGTCTGGTTGGACACAATTCCTGTCCCAAGCAGGGCTCAAAGTCTCAGCCCCCATTTTACAGATGAGGGAACTGAGGCTCAGAGAGACTTGCCCAAGGTCAAACAGCAGACAACCAGTGGAGCTGGGATTAAAACCCATGACCTTCTGACTCCCAGGCCTGTGCTCTATCCACTATGCTATGATAATTCTTTTCCACCCAGAAAAGAGAGATAAGCAGCACATCCACTATCAACCCAGCCACTCCAAACCAGACCCAGAACTGGTTTCTCTCAGGGGGCAGCAAAGCTAGAATTACACCTGAAGCAGCAAGAGGAAGGCGGCACAGGACAAAGAGGGCCCAGAGAGACATCATGGTTATTTTCCTTTCCATTGGTAGTGAAAGATAAAGGGCATTAAGCTTGGCTCTAAAATGCTTCAAAGCCTAAAAATTAAAAATGATTTCGCTCACTTGGCAGCTATTTTATTGCGTTAAATGTCTGCCTTAAGATCGTCCCAGCTAGACTTCAATCTGAATTCCATACTTGGCACTGTAAATTAGTCATCTGCCCAAATGTTCTTTTAGACTGTATTCTTCTAATTAAATAAATGTATCCCTAAAAGGATAGAAACCCTAAATACCATATTCCATACCCATCAGTTTGACATTCATGACTCCATCACTATCTGCCAGAAGCTCAGAGCTGAGTTAGCCTACATTTCCACCTACATCCCTAATACACAGGCTGACTCTACTTCCTTGTTTATCCAGAACAGCCCTATATTTTTGTAGGTTGTCTTAAGCAAGTGTTGAAAACATACAAATGTCCCAAGTGGTGACTATCCCAATTAAACTTCTTTGCCCACTCATACCCAAATGCTCGTTTCCTCTAAATGTTTGGCTAGCCACCCTCTCCAAACCAGCATGTTCAGCTTTGGTCCCATGCTATTCAAAGACTTGCAATACAGATTTTCCAGCTCCCAAAACATTCATGGTTTAAATAAAACACCACATAGCAAAAAAGTGAAAATTATGGGCACTATGGCCTAGTGGAAAAGCCTTGCAGTCAGAGGGCATGGGTTCTAATCACTGTTCTGCCACTTGAATGTTTTATGACCCAAGGCAAGTCACTTCAATTCTTTGAGCCTCAGTTACCTCATTGTTCATTGAGGATTAAATTCTCTTCCCTCTAATTTAGACTGTGAGTTTAATGTGGGACAGGGACTGTGCCCAATCCGATTATCTTGACTCTATCCTAGGGACTTAGTACAGTGTCTGGTACATAGTAACAAGTATCTTAGAAAATGGATTTCAGTCAAGGGATTTATCGAGCACATACTGTGTCAAAGGACTGCATTAAGTGCATAGGAGAATACAATACAGTTGGAAGCATGAGCTTGATTTGAGGGTGCTATGACTATCATTTTCCCCAACATATAGGAAGGACCTTTCCCTATAAAATTTATGATTGGCTTCAAAGCCATGAAAGCTCTCCTTCAAAATGTCTAGTGAAAAATTCACCGTGGCTCCATCCTGCATTAGTTGCCTGAACATGACTTCCCCCAGTCTGATCCCAACAGACTGGAACCACCAACTCTGACCAAACTCATCCCATCCTTGGTTTTTCAAAAGTGGTTCTGAGCCAGAAAATCACTGAGAAATAACAGTAAAATCTGAGGTGGCCCCTGAAAACTACCTCTAAAGGACTTATTGATGCTGTGATCAATCTAAGGACCAGAGATATTTCTGAGTCTATATCCATTTCCTTTTTTAAGACAAGCATTGTTGTCATCAGAGAATAAGTGTGCTGTCATATTGTACTCTCCCGAGGGCTTAGTACAGTGCTCTGCAAAGTACTCAAATACAGTTGATTGATAAACGTCTTAAGAGATCATGTCAATTAATATGGTATGGACTGTGATGTCCATAAAAGCCCGGCACTTACTGTCTGATGGCAGTGGCAATAAACCAAGTAATTAAGTTGTAACAAAACTCCTCACCTCTGTAATATGTGGACTGGGGTTAAATCCACAGAGGCTGCAGACTGTGGTTTGACACTGAGTGCAAGTATTGTAGTTGGCCTTTTCAGGAGTGTGCAGCAGCAGCTCGGTAGTAGTGCAAAGGGGACAGAAGGTCTTTGAGGGACCCAGTTCTGCAACTGGTCCCAGAGCCGGGGATGACGTAGTCGTTGGTGGCAGAGGTTTTCCAGATCCCACTTGTTGGCTTGAGGGTTTTGTAAGCAGTTCAGGACGGGGCTTTGGGAGGCCCACCGACAGCTGAGAAGGGGGCTTTGCTGGGACCGGCGATGGTTGAGGGGGGGGCTTTGTGGGATCTCCAGGCCGCTGAGTCGGGGGTTTCGCTGGGCCCAGCGATGGCTGAGGGGTGGGCTTGGTGGGGTCCTCTATCTGCTGAGGGGTGGGCTTCACAGGGCCCACTGATGGCTGAGGGGAGGGCTTCATGGGGCCTGGTGAGGGCTGAAGGGAGGGTTTTGCAGGGCCTAGTGACAGTTGAGGGGTCGGCTTCGCAGGGCCCGTCGATGGCTGAGGTGGGGGCTTGGTGGGGGCCGATGATGGCTGATGGAGGGACTTCGTGGGACCCAGTGACGGCTGAATTGGGGGCTTGGTGGGGCCCGGTGACGGATGAGGGGGAGGTTTTGCAGGACCTGGAGATGGCTGGGGTGGGAGCTTCACAGGGCCTGGAGATGGATGAAGCGACAGTTTGGTTGGGCCTGGTGGCTGTGAAGAGGGTTTAGCAGGACCTGGTTTTGTGAGGTCTGGATGCTGGGGCTGAGATCTTGGTGGTCCCCGCTGCGGAAGGGGTTGTTTGGCCTGTTCCATCTGAGGAGCTGCTCCCTGCCCATGTACTTGAGCTTCCTTCCCTGGCACCGGAGTGTGAGGCCGACTCTTTCCTGCTGGCTGAGCTGCTGATTTAGTCGAGTCAACCAGCTGAGGTCCGGTTTTACTAGGGCCCTGCATTTTAGGTGATGGTTTGGGAGATTGTTGCTGAGGTTGCTGGGACGTGGGCTTTGAAGTTCCTTCTGGTTTTCCCTGCTCTTTCTGAGCTACCTTTTGCCTTCTTGTGACATCTTCCTGTGATGCTTCAGAGTCTGATATTAAATCAAAAGGATTAAACTTATTTACAACTGAGGAGACAGCACTTAAGGGGTTACCCTCAGTGAGAAAACTGGGCATCATGCTTGTCTTCTGATCTTCCTTCAAATCAGTTCTCGATTTAGATTCCCTCAGGCTGATGGTTGAGGGGCTCCTGCCGGGTGATTTCTGTTCTGTTTTAAAAGTGTCTGTGGTTCTGCTTTTGCTGAGGCTGGGCTGTCTCGGGGAGCCAGGATCTGGAGGTTTCCCCGGTTGTTTAGGATGGTGGCTGGGATCCAACTCTGGTCTCCTGAGGTGGCAGGGGAAAATGGAGACAGAAGAAAGAAAATTAAAACTGTGGAATTCATTCTGGAGATATATTTCCATACCGAAAAGCCCCAACACAAAATAGGGTATAAAGGCATTGATCATTATTGAAAAAACAAATACAGTAATTTGTTCACATTTTTTTTTAGTAGAAAAAGAAAAGGGGGGTGGGGAGCGGCGGCATTCAGATTATAAATTTAAATCTACTTAGTACCTGCCTTTCAGTTTCTATTTCTAGACCCTGAGTATTTTGCGGCTTATTTCTTGCAAGTGCATTATGAAGATTAATGGGTTAAAGACTACATACAGCACCCTGATGTTGTGGTGAAAGGCATTACACAAATAGGGATTGCTATGCTTATGATACTATTATAGTGTGAAATAGTTCAGAGCCAATTTTTTTCCTCGGGGAATAATCTGGACTGTCATACAATGAGCCTTTCCATTTTACGTGAGTCCAAATCTCCTTTCAAATATGGACACAAAGCAAAAGAATTGGTTCCTAAATGACCTTTTGGCAAGTCACTCTGTCTCCTGTCATTCTTTTCAGATTGTGAGCCCCTGATAGCCAGGGATGGTGGCTGAATCAATATCCCTGCATTCTCTCCAGTGCCAATGTAAGAGCTTCATAAATGCTAATAATGTGACTGATCAAATCACCCTTATTCTGCCCATTCATTCATTCAATTGTATTTATTGAGCACTTACTGTGTGCAATGCACCGTACTAAGTACTTGGGAGAGCACAATATAACAACAGACACATTCCCTGCCCGCAAGAACCTCACAGTCCAGAGGAGGAGGAGGAGACAGACAGTCTACATTTGAACGATAGTATACCAGTTATCTCTGCAAAACTAATTCAAAATGTACTTGACAGATGAGAGGTGGTGATTAGATTCTTTTCACTAGTTCTGCTAAACAGAAGATTAATTGTTATTAATTGTTATCCATGGAGCAATAGAAATGCTAGAAACTTGGAAAACACTACTAATGGCTGTTTGGGCAGTCGCTTATCAAAATATTAATGCAATGAGTCATGACTTCTTTAAATGAGGAGTGTTTGGTAATGTGTTTGGAACATTTGAGACTAGGTTTTCTTGTTAAAAAAAAAACAAATTACACATTACACACAAGGAAGCACCTCTAACATTAGATAAGGGATCTCTTAAAATCCAGAGCTTCTAATTCCCTGCTTCAAGTATCTAATAGAGTATACCACACACCACAGTTTTGTCTACATGAAGCAAATCAACCAGAGAATTGTCCAGTCTTTTGCTTCACTTCATCAGTGACCAACATGTGCCTTTTGCACATCAGAAACACAATTACTAAAAGATTTCAAAAAATATAGCCAGGATTAGAAGTACAGAATTATATGACCAACTGGGACCTTAAACTCAGCATTGCAAAAAAACAAGCTCCTCATGCTTTCTCCCAACCTACTTCCCCTAACTTTCTAATCAAAGTTGCCAAAATTATCATCCTCCCTATCCCAGAAGCACACACTTTTTGGGTCATCTTAGGTTCTGCTCTGCCTTTCACCCTACCACCTTCAGTCTGTTTCTGGATCCTCCTGGTTTCCACTCATATTTCTGAAAACTTATACTTCTTTTCCAACTCTATGGCCAGCAGCCTCCTGGCTCCAAATCCTTGAGCCTCTTTTTTCATCTCCCAGACTCCAGAGTCTCTTCCTTTCAATTCAGTTTATCCTCTGTGATATAGATCATCTTCCCTCCCTCATCATTCCCTTGCTGAATAGCCTCGAAAGACACCCCCATTTTTCTCCACATAAAAAAGAAACTCCTAATTAGGTAATGATAATGATACTTAAGTGCTTATTATATGCCAATGTTCTAAGCACTAGGGAAGATATAAAGTAATCAGTTTAGACACAGTCCCTGTCCTACATGAGTGAGAGCCTTTACAAATGTAGTAACTGAAGCACAGAGAAGTGAAGAGACTTGTCCAAGGTCACAGCAGACATGTGGCAAAGTCGTGATTAGAACCCAGGTACTTTCAACTTGCAGGTCTGTGCTCTATCCCCTAAAACACATGTCATTCACCACCTGTCTCCTTAGGTTTCTACACACTCCTTTCCTTCAACCCTTGCTCTCATATGACACTCCCCCATGTTAACCTCATTTTTGACTCTCCTCTCTTCAACTAATTGACCATGTCCTGTCCTACTGATGAAACTCCTTTCCCACTCAAATATTCTGAACCACATCCCTTTCTCCCTTCAGAGTTCTCTAAAAAGCTATCTCCTCCAGGAAGCATTCCCTGAGTAATCCCTTTAATAGTAATAATTATGGTACTTGTTAAGTGCTATGTGTCAAGCACTGTTCTAAGTGCTGCGGTGAGTACATGTTAAGCAGGTTGGACACAGTCCCTGTCAAGGGTCTCAGACTCTTAATCCCCATTTTACAGATGAGGTAACTGAGGCCCAGAGAAGTTGAGCTACATGCCTAAAGTCACACAGCAGATATGGCAGAGTTGGGATTAGAACCCAGGTCCTTCTGACTCTCAAGCTTGTGCTCTATCCACTAAGCCATGCTAGTTCCCTTTCTGTTCATGTCATCACATCAACCACCCTCAGCTCATCTACGTGCATTGGTCTACTGATTCCATTTCTTTACCTAGTAATTACTCATTATTATTTTAATCCATTGTATCTGTGTTTCTCCTCATCCCCACTGCATGTATTCTGGGCAGGGTTCACTCTCCCATTAGATTGCAAACTACTTTAAGGCGGGAACTATACCTTTTAGATGGCAGCATGGTGTAGAGTTGGAAGCGTAATCTGGTGGAAAGACCTAAGGTAAGAGTCTGGACATGTGAGTTCTATTCCTAGTTGTGTCACTGAAATACAAGGTGCATTCAGTTCTGCTAAAATGCCTAGTTTCACTATTCATTTTGGCTAGAGCTGTTAGGAAATTAGGGAACAAGCCTGATCACTGGAGCCAGTTTGAATACAGCATGACCGTCAGAAGGAAAGATTTTGGCATGGGCGCATGGGGTTGGAACACTGAGTACTACAGTGCAACATTTCCCGAATGTTGGCTTTTGTGAGAATTCTACACCTGCAGCATAAGCAAACTGGGAGTATTATTGTTTTATTTTATTTCGTGCTCCCAAGCACCTAGTATAGTACTCCGCTCATAGTACTATACTTAGCTATTCTGCCTTCACCTCAAACGTAACATGTCCAAAACAGGGCTCATCTTCATACCCATACCCTCCCCTCGACTTTCCCATCACTGTGGACAGCACCATCCTTTCTGTTCCCATAACCCATACCTTGGTGTTATCCTTGACTTCTCTCTCATTCAACCCACATATTCAATCTATCACTAAATCCTGTCAACTGAAGTTTCACATGGCTAAAATCCACCCTTTCCTCTCCATCCAAAGTATCACCACAGTAACCCAGGCAATTATCCTATCCTGCCTTGATTACTGTTTTAGCCTCCTTGATGACCTCCCTTCTTCCTGTCTCTCCCCACTCAAGTCCATACTTCACTCTGCTGCCCAGATCATTGCTCTACAAAAACTTTCAGGCCAGGTTTCCTGACTCCTCAAGATCCTCAGGTGGTTGCCCATCCACCTCTGCATCAAGCAAGAAATTCTTCATCATCAGGTTTAAAGCACTCAATCACATTTTTGCCTTCCTACAATCCAGCCTGCACACTTCACTCCTCTGTAACCTACTCAATGTATCTCAGTCTCATCAATCTCACCAAGGACCTCTGGATCACTTCCTGACTATGGCCTGGAACACTCTTCCTCTTCAAGTCTGACAGACAATTACCCTCCAGATCTTTAAAGCCTAATTTAAGGCACATCTCCTTCAACAGGCCTTCCCCTACTAATCCCTCATTTCCTTTTCTCCCACTCCCTTCTGTTTTGCCCTGATTTGCTCCTTTTATTCAACCCCCACCTCAGCCCCTCTGCACTCATGTACATATGCATAATTCATTTATTTATATGAAAGTTAATCTCCCCCTCTAGTCCTTAAGCTCACTATGGGCCGGAAATGTGTCTGTTATATTGTTGTATCCTCCCAAGTGCTTAAGGCAGTGCTCTGAACATAGTAAGGCTCAATGAATATGATTGATAAATATGATTGATTAATTACTCATAGTAGATTCTACAATCCTGATATCATGATGATATCTTGCCCTTGGAGTCAAGTTTTAGGTTGAGAATGTAATAAAATATCTTCTTTGGTGATATGTAATATTTTAGCCAGAGAGTGAGAGGATACTCCATTCACCCTGGTTTACCGAGCATTCTTTATTAAAATATACCTGTGTTTTGAATAAGTGTACTCTGCTTTCAAAAACCTATCATTAAATACCCCAAACAACTATATTACAAACACTTTTCAGTTAAAAAAAAAATCAGTGTGTCGCATCACATTAACTTTTTAAAAAGCCATACTTACAAGGTTTAAATAACCCTCTGCTCTGGAATCCTTGTGCCAAAAATTACTAAACAACTAATCAGATTCTAATCAGATTCTAAATATATATATATATATATATATATATATATATATATATATATATATATATTTAAAATGCAATCCTTTCCAATTTTGGTGTAGGTCTATACACTTTCACTGGAGGTCTAATGAGAAAGTACAGCAAATTAAATAAAGCTAACCATGGAAAAATGAAAATCATGTTGATTGTATTCTAAATTTTACTATTTGGTAGACTGGCTTGTGAACCTCATGTTTTGTATATATAGTGGAATAGTGTAGACTCATAGTATAGTTTCAAAAAGTTTTGAAACAGCCCTAATTAAGAACTTTTCAAAGTTAAACTGCATTTCAGCATTTTGAGGATTCATAACAAAAATGGATAGATAAAATATTCTAAATAGAACAAAAAAAAAGGAGTGTGCAACTACTAAATGGGGCCAAAAAACATTTTCTAATAATACACTTATGGCTCTTTTCCCACAAAATTAAAGTATTTTCACATCAATTATCCCATGTTATTTTGGCAACATTCCCAGGAAAGTAGATGAGAGCAGATATTATGCCCATTTGTCATTTAGGAAAATTGAGACAGTAGTCCGTTAAGTGATCTGCAGTTGGTCAGACATGGAGTCCATGGTCTTGAGTACCAGAAAAGTGTTCTATCTACTAGGCCGCAAGAAACTACATTCTGGGCAATTACAACCACAGATGGAAAAAAATCTCTTCAGAAACACGATAACTAAATATGCTATTTTAAAAAGTAAAATCCCAATTAAGGGTTTTGGAGGATACGGGGTCTTATATTTCTGTTAGCAAGTACTTTAAAGGCAGTCATTCAACCACAATTTTCACATACCCAACTGTATATTTCTTCAATACCTATGCAAAAAAATGAGTTTCTACCAAAATGAAAAGTCATAAAGGAGCCAGAAATTGAATTACCATGTTCTACCTTTTTCTGTCAATCATCTAATCATCCAAACCAATCATCAGGACTCGATTCCAACTCATGCCCCATCTCAACCCCAGCCACTCTGAACCTTACCCTGGCTCTAAATCCAAATTTAGCTCTAACTGGGTCTTTCAACAATTCAGGTTTTCAACAGGTTGATTGTTTTTGGATTCATCTCTAATTGGAATTTGTAAATGAGTGGACTTTGGATTCCCATCATTCCATCAACCCTGTAGCAGCCCCTAAGAGTAAAATATGGATCTTAAATTTTTGATCCTGGTCTAACTGCCTTAGGCAGGATGGAGCCAAAACATGAGAAAAGATAGGGGAGGAGAACAAAGCAAGCTTCTTGTGGTCAGGGATTGTGTCTATCAACTTTATTGTCATATTCCCCCAAGTGCTCAGAATTGTGTTGAGGACAGTAAGCACTCAAATACTACTGACTGACTGACCAGGAGTCAGGGAGCAGGAAAGAGGAGAAAAGGAATGGAGGCAGAAAGCAAAGAGGAAGAGAGGAGATGGGAGAAGGGGAAATAAAAGTAGGAAAGAAGAAGGAAGAAGGCATTCACCAGCTGCCTTAGTAGTTATAGCACTTATTGAGTGTCCACTGAGTGCAATGCACTGTGCCATGCGTTCAAGAAATGCAAAACAAGCATATTATCTGCCTACAAGGAGAGTAAGCTCTCTAAGGTGGAAAACAGAAGAGTAACAAAAATAAATTACTGAATGTACAATTGAGTGAATGTATATACTTAAGTCCTCAGGATCAGTATTAAGTACAAAAGTTCTAGAGATGATTGATGGGGCTTGGGAAGTTGAGAATTAATTGGGGCATTTGGGAAGAGGGGCATATGGAGGAATTTGAATGTGGCAAGCGTTGATCTGTTAGATCGGGGAGGGAGAAGGTAGCACACTGATGGGATAATAATAATAACAATGATAATTGTGGTATTTGTTAAGTGCTTTCTATGTGCCAGGCACTATATAGTAAGTGCTGGGAGTAGATACAAGTAAATCTGACTGGACCCAGTCCCTGTCCCATGTGGGGCTCACAGTCTCAATCCCTATTTTACAGATGAGGTAACCAAGGCACAGAGAAGTGAAATGACTTGCCCAAGGCCACACAGCAGACAAGTGGCAGAACAGGGATTAGAACCCACTACCTTCTGACTCCCAGGCCCATGCTCTATCCAATATGCCATGCTGCTTCCAACAGCATTAGCACAGGGACAAGGCAGGAGAGTTGCGAACAAGGTTCAGTTAGAAAGTTACTTTGGGAGGAACCAAGAGAGTGGGTTGGGGAGTAACAGATGGAAAGAGCAGATACCAAAGATGGGGTGAGTTGGTGAAATATTTGAAGCCAACTGCAAGAAGTTCTTGCTTGATGTGGACCGATGTGGAGAGCCAGAGGAGCATTTACGTGCAAAGAGATTTGTGCTGAGCAATGATTCAGGAAACTGATCTTTGAAGCAGTGTTCAGTATAAACTGAACAAGGGAAAAGGCTGGAGACAGGGAGACCTGTGAGGAGGTTGATACAATAATCAAGCCATGATCTCACAAGAGCTCATTCCAAAGTGGTAGCAGTTTGGGAAAGAAGAAATGTAGATCTGGGCGATGTAATGTAGGAAGAATTGGCAGGATTTGGCAGTAGGTTGAATGTGAGGGT
Organism: Tachyglossus aculeatus; assembly: GCF_015852505.1. Classification (NCBI taxonomy): domain Eukaryota; kingdom Metazoa; phylum Chordata; class Mammalia; order Monotremata; family Tachyglossidae; genus Tachyglossus; species Tachyglossus aculeatus. Next base: position 7,851,711 of record NW_024044828.1, read on the forward strand.
TGAAGGAGAGAGAGCAAAGTGCCAAGGATGATGCAAAGCTGCATGCTTCTGGGATGGCGAGAATGGCAGGAGCTACTGACAGACAGGAAAGTTAGGAGGAGTACAAGGAGAGTTAAGTTGCAAGATGAATATTTCAGGGTTAGATATATTAACCTTGAGGTGCTGGAGGGACATCAAATGGAGAGGTTCTGGAGGAAAGAGAAGATGTGGGATTGAGAGTTAGATGAAAGGTCAGAACTAGGAGGAGTGAATTTGGGAAACATCCACAAAAGGTGATAGCTGAAACTATGTGAAGAAATAAGTACCCCCAGAGAGTGACTGTAGAGGGAGAAGCGTAAGGGGCCCAGAACACCTTTTTGGGATACTCTCAATTATGGGATGAGAGGGAGAAGAGGAGCCAATGAGAAGGAGTGATCAGAAATGCCGGAGAATCAGGTTAGTACTGTGTCAGCAAAATCAAGGTCACAAAGCGGCCCACAGGGTCAAAGGCAGCCAAGAGGTCAATCAATCAATTGTGATTGAGTGCTTACTATTTGCAGAACACTGAAGTTCTTGGGAGAGTACAATCTAAGGGTTGGCAGACATACTCCCTGCCCACAGGAAGCTTACAATCAAGAGGAGGATTAAGGTCAAGATCAAGAAAGTCAGGGAGGATTAAGGTCACAATGACCTCTTTATAGCCAAATCCAATGGAGATTACTGTCTTAGTCCTACTTGATCTTAGAGAGTGCAGTTCCAGTGTTGTGAATGGGACAAAAGTCTGATTGGAGTGGGTCAAGAAGAGAGTGGGTGAACAGGAATTTAAAATAGTAGTGTGTATATTTATTATAGGCAGGGAATGTGATTGCTAATTCTACTGTATTTTACTTTCCCAGGTGCTTAGTTCAATGATCTGCACATAGGGCTCAATAAATATGATTGATTGATAGTGGGTGCCAACAACTCATTACAGGAATTTAGGTGGGAGCAGAAAAATGGGGCAGAGCTGGATAGGGTTGTGCACAGGGAAGACATGCAGGTTTGAAGGTAGAAGAGAAAGATTTGACAGAGTGAGGGGTAAGGGATGTGAAAGATTGGTAGTAAGCACTTTTAGTAGCCCAGAAGGGCTGGGATTAGTGGCACAGATGTCAAGGGTGGATTTAGAGTCCCCTGGAGAACTCCTTTGAGAAAAAAACTCCTTTCCAGATCAGACCAAGTGAGCACACTGCTGTTGAGCATAGCAGGGGGGGAAAGAAGTCAAGCCAACATGAACATTGAATGGTGAAACCAAGAAGAGAGATTACGATGAGGTTTATGTCCAAGCAGAGGGTGGGACAATAAGAAAATAAATTCCTCTCTCTTCCTGTCACCCTGCTGTTTCAGAAGAGTTTTACAGACTGTGGTGATGGGCAGGCTTTTCTTATGTGGGTGAGCTGTAATCAAGTAACACTGTTGACATTCACTAAAATGAAATGCATTTATATTAATGATATCATGTGCCATTTGAGCTCAAAACTAATATCTCAATACCTGGAATAATTTTAAATCATTTCAAAATAATTCACAATCATAAAAAAGCCCAGGGACTTTCTGCTCAGGTAGGAGAGTGATAATACAGATAGATAGATAGATAGTGGGGGGGGGGGGGGAATGATGGGCTGTTGGGAATCATGGGCCAATAGGTAGTTAAAAATAAACCTTTCCCCTCTAAACATACATATTACTATTTTATCTGTGAGAATATTACGTAGTAGGTGGAGATAATTAAATATTATTCTTCTAGTTTTCTACCTTATAAAATCCATTCTACCATGAAGCCAACCACTAGAATGCATTAAAATAAAATAACTGCCCAAAGATTTAACTGGTCTGTAACAGCAGGCACCATCCATACTGAAGATTAATTACTTGCACCATCAACTAAAACTCTGAGATACTTTTAACATGTTTATGTCATAAGTTAAGCTCTTCACCATTGAAGGTTTGGGGAAGAAGATAGCAAGTTAGTCAGGGCTGGCTTTGATAATGAGAATGACAAACTATCAACAAATTCAGTGGGAGGAACATTCAAAATCTGAAAAGTGATGTGCACTGGTGGGAAGGGAAGGGAAGGGAAGGGAAGGGGAGGGGGAGAGGAGAGAGGGGAGAGGGGAGAGGAGAGAAGAGAAGAGAGAAGATAAAAACACATGGAGGGAGAGAGCAGGAGCCTGAGGAGAAAGTGAGGAAGATGAATGGAGTCAGAAAACCTGAAGCTAAAAGAGGAGTGTAGAGTGAAGCCTGCTGCTGAGGGAGAGGGTCAAAGACTGTTGCTGGGAGACAGGAGAGGAACAAGGGTAGAGGAAGTCATAGACAGAGACACCTGGATGCCAGACAGATATTTCTGCTAGGTTAAGAGATAAAAGGGACAATGACTGAATTGGAAATATTTACTTTTTCTCCTGGTCCTTCTTGGATTTAGTCCCCTTGCACTAGATTTCACGGTTGATCATAATTTGAGATACCTGAGCTGTTCTAAAAGCTTTCTTCAAGTAGCCCCCAATCCAAGCTAAAAGATAAGTAGAAGGATGAAATGGTGAAAATGATCAGAGATAGGACTACTGATCAGAATAGATAACCAACACTTCTTTTGGACCAAGCAGAGATGCAGGAGATGGGGAGGGAACAGGATTATGCGAGTTATCATGGTTCAGATACAGTTAATCGGTAACCGGCAGCTCCCCCTTCCCCACAAAGCTTCCACCTGCTATACCCTTCCTTTCCATGTTTTTTCCACCCTTTCTCTGCCATTGGTAAGGAAAAATAAAGCAATTCTAGTGGTTATAGTGAATCTATGGTCTATTGAAAAAGTATATCAAACTGAGGAGAAAATTGTGGTGTCTCTTTGTGGAAGTGCCTCAGGACTCAGTAAGAGTCATACTAATATCCAAAGCCTTGGGTCTCACCTTACCTAGTGCTTAGCCAAAGACAAAACTGTGTGGATAATTCAATGAACCCATCACCCCTGTATGTTAAATGTACAGCCTGCTGATGGTTTTATGGCCAACGCAAGAAGCAAATGATCATTACTTCTGCAAGAAAATCATTACAATGAAAATTTACTGGGTGCAAACTAGCTGTAAGATATTACATTACCTGATCAGACAAATTCTTAGAGTTTGACTATTATTTGCCTAAAACACGTTTTACAAAACTTGTTAAGCCGCATTGTTAATCACATATTACCCAGGTGGATGGAGTTTTTTATGTTGTCTTTTTTCTAGATATCTGGGGAAAGTTGAGAAAAACTGTTTCTGTTACTGTTAAACCAAAATAATGCTTTCAATTGCCTGACGAAACCAGAGGAAAGCTCAAAGTTAAGAAGCTACAGCTGGTGCTTTCTTAAGTTATGTTGATCGTAATTCTATACCAATAATGGAGAAAAAAAGGTCACCATACCCAATGCGCAAACGCCTTGTTAGCCCAAGAAATAACTGTCATGATATATATTTTCTTAAGCTCTGGTTACTGAGCCATAAAGGGGATTCTCATGTGTGTGGATGGATGGACAAAAAAACAACAAACCACTACGCAATTTCTAAGACCCCCAAAACCTCAGCGTTTGATTCATGAAGCTGTCACCTTCTTCAAAAACCAAATGCAGGGATACTAGCCCTCTTGACGGTTACAATTCCCCAAGACCCTTTGCGTATTTTCCTGTCCTTTCCTAGATTTGCCATTGAATAGAAGGATGGCGAACAGGCCACGCAACCCCCCAAACCTCACCCCTTTCTTTTTCGCCAAACTGACTCGCAGTCGCCTATTACAGTCCTTTACCGAGCTGCGTTATGGACTAACGGGTGAAACATTAGCTGGGTTTGTAATTCCCAAGCGCTTAGTACAGTGCTCTGCACATAGTAAGCACTCAATAAATACGATTGATGATGATGGGGTCTTGTCGACTCATTCGGTTGTAGCGGATTTTCCCAAGCGCTTAAGTGCCATGCTCGGTACATAGTAAGGGCCAAATGAATGCCGTCGATTCATCGATTGAAACCCCCCAGAGAGGGTGGGTGTGTGTGTGTGTGTGTGTGTGTGTGTGTGTGGGTGTGTGTGGGTGTGTGTGGGTGTGTGTGGGTGTGTGTGAGAGAGAGAGAGAGAGGGAGAGGGAGAGGGAGAGAGGAGGGAGAGAGGAGGGAGAGGGAGAGGGAGAGAGAGAGAAAGAGAGAGAGAAGAGAGAGAAGAGAGAGCGAGCAAGCAAACACCCAGGACTATTCATCCACGACCCGTCAGCCGCTCTATTAATGGAAAGGCTCCAGGGAGCAGCAATATCGTAGACAACTCCCTCCGCCCTGAAACATTCATAAGGACCATATAAATCCGAGCACTCCGAAAATGCCAGCCACCCAGCCCGAGTCTGATCCACTGGATAGAAGGTACTGGATCCTCCCTGGGATGGGAAGACGGATGATCCCACCACCCATCAGTCCTCCCCACCCTGCCTCGCCCTCCCAGCGAGGATGCCAATGTGGCTGGCTGCAGGCCCACGCGTGTCCGCGGAGCTGAGAGTCCCAGCCCCCTTGTGCCCCCCGCGCGTGCCTTGGCAGAGGAGGGGGCTCCGTCGGGGCGGCGCCGGGCAGCCCCTGTGCCCTGGACATGACGGCGGCGATCTGCCTCCTCTCGTCCTCGCTCAGCTGCCCGAGGTCCGCCTCCAGCCCGGCCGGGAGGGAGGGCAGCTCGCCCGGCCCTTCGCCCTCCAGGCTCGCCTCGTTCCCCATGGCTCGGTGCCCCTCCTGCCCCACCACTGCCCAGGCTACCGGGGGTGGGGGGCTCTGCTCTCCTCCCTAGAGCATGGAGGTCACATGCAGATGACCATTGCCACCACCATGTCAGGCGGCATCAAGCGAGCCTCCCCACTCCCAAGCTGCTGCTGCCAACCTCTAAGCTAGGCGAGCCGGTCCTGCCCCCTCCCTCCTCCTCCTCCTCGCGCAGTGAGCATGCTCCTTGCAGAACAGGTGATTTCCTCTCCCATTCCCACCCCGGTTTGTGCATCCCACCCCCCTCCTCCCAATTCGTGCCACTGTCATTGGCCCAACCCTGCCTCCCTTAAAGGGGCAGGGGCTGCCCCAGTGGGCCGGCGCAGGGCCCGGATGGGAGAGGATGGACGGACCCAAGGCCTCTCCGAACTGGGGGATTGGAGCTTTTCCTCTTTTTCTTTTCCCCCATTTTTCCAATAAGGCTGGGCAGAGGTCGAGCCCATCCCGGTATAAAGGCCTCCGGCCTCTGTGGACCGCTGTAGCAAGGGCTGCCTGCGGTGTTGTCTTGGGGAGAATAATAATGATGATGGGATTTGTTATGCGCTTACTATGTGCGAGGCACTGTTCTAAGCGCTGGGATGATGGAGGGGCCCCGTTTCACCCGGGCGCTCCGGACTTAACGGACCAATTGGGGCAACCGACCGAGGTGGCCCGATGCTTTGCCAACGCTGCGAATTCCCACGCCTATGGACTCTCCCTTTCCGAGAGGATGGGGATTCTGGGGACTGTGGTTCCCGGTGTAATCCCGTCTACTTGCTTTGTTTTATTGTCTGCCTCCCCCCTTCTAGACCGGGAGTCCGTTGTTGGGTAAGGGCCGTCTCTGTTGCCGATTTGTACTACCCAAGCGCTTAGCACAGTGCTCTGCACACAGTAATCGCTCAATAAATACGATGGAATGAATGAATAATTCTACCCCCAAAGCGCCTTTCCTCCAGGGGCGGGGAGAACCTCCGGGATGGAGGAGAGGGCTGAGGATCCAATTTGGAGTCCAATCAATCGTATTTATTGAGCGCTTACTGTGTGCAGAGCACTGTACTAAGCGCTTGGGAAGTACAAGTTGGCAACGTATAGAGACGGTCCCTACCCAACAGTGGGCTCACAGTCTAGAAGGGGGACAGTCCCTGCATCAACTAAACGCCCCAGAATGGAAGAAGAAGAAGAAGAAGAAGGGGGAAAAAATGAAAAAGAGACACGTAGGCAAGCTACCTGACTATTCAGATCACATAACCGGTGGGACCCTGACTGTAAGGGAGCCGTCCATCACCCCAGCCACCCACGGGACTTCTCCACCAGGACCATCCGAAAATGCCAGCCGTTCAACCCGCTCCCGAGCCACTGGCTAGACCCTGCTCCCCACCCCATCCCCCGGGATGGGAAGACAATAATAACGGTAATAATAATAATAGTAATAATAATAACGGCATTTGTTAAGCGCGTACTATGTGCGAAGCACTGTTCTAAGCGCTGGATGATCGCCCTCCCCACCCTGCCTCGCCCTCCCAGCGAGGATGCCAATGTGTCTGGTTGCAGGCCCACGCGTGTCCGCGGAGCTGAGAGTTCCGGCCCCCTTGTGCCCCCTCCCCGTGCCCCCCGCGCGTGCCTTGGCAGAGGAGGGGGCTCCGTCGGGGCGGCGCCGGGCAGCCCCTGTGCCCTGGACATGACGGCGGCGATCTGCCTCCTCTCGTCCTCGCTCAGCTGCCCGAGGTCCGCCTCCAGCCCGGCCGGGAGGGTGGGCAGCTCGCCCGGCCCTTCGCCCTCCAGGCTCGCCTCGTTCCCCATAGCTCGGTGCCCCCCGGGCCCAGGAGCGGGCAGGGGGGCGACGGTGCCCCTCCTGCTCCCCCGCTGCCCAGGCTACCAGGGGGCGAGGCTCTGCTCTCCTCCTTAGGGCATGCTGCAGGCTCGCTCGCCGCCACCCTTGCTGCTTTCCCAGGTCGGGCAGAAGCCGGTCCGAAGGATGCCCAGCCCAGTCCTGCCCCCTTCCTCCTCCTGCAGTGAGCATGCTCCTCGCAGAACAGGTGATTTCCTCTCCTAGCCCGCCCCCTCCGCCTCTCTCCCCCTTCTCCATCCGCCCCACCCGCTAGGCCTTTAAAGGAACAGGGCCCGGGTCCGGATTTCCCTTCCAAAGACCACCCCGAGAACAGGGAGCAGCCTGGACTGGGGGGTAGGAACCGCCTCCATATGTTGCCGATTTGTAATAATAATAATAATAATAATAATAATAGTATTTGTTAAGCGCTTAAAATGTGCCGATCACTGTTCTAAGGCTGGGAAAGAAGAAGAAGGAAGAAGAAGGAAGAAGGAAGAAGATGAAGAACAACAACAATAATAATGTAATTTGTTAAGCACTATGTGCCAAGCACTGTTCTAAATGCTGGGGGAGATTCAAGGTAATCAGGTTGTTCCACATGGGGTTCACAGTCAATCCCCATTTTACAGATGAGGGAACTGAGGCACAGAGAACTGAAGTGACTTTCCCAAAGTCATATAGGTGACAAGTGGTGGAGCTGGGATTAGAACCCATGGCCTCTGACTTCCAGGCCCGGGCTATTTCCACTAAGCCCTATGATACAAGGTCATCAGGTTGTCCCACATGGGGCTCACAGTCTTAATCCCAATTTACAGATGAGGTAACTGAGGCACAGAGAAGTCAAGTGACTTGCCCAAAATCACACAGCTGATCAGTGGCAGAGTCGGGATTAGAACCCATGACCTCTGACTACCAAGCCTGTGCTCTTTCCCCTGAGCCATGCTGCTTTTTTGCTGGTATATGTATTTGTACTTCCCAAGCACTTAGTACAGTGCTCTGCACACAGTAAGCTCTCAATAAATACGATACAGAAAGCGCTCAATAAATACAATTGAATGAATGAATGGAGAGCAGCCCCGACTGCTTCCCAGCCAACAGATTTGCGTTCAAGAGTAGTCCTGACTAGAAGCCGCGCTTACTAAGGGCTGGAGTAAGCGCTTGGGAAGTACATCTGTGGCACAAGACATTTCCTCACTGCGATGAGCTTACTAAATATTCACAAGGAGTGGAAGCAATAGAATTGAACATACAATTCAAAACACATATACACACAAGTCCTTAGAGTGGGCATACCTATTAATAATTATAATAATCATAATTGTGGTATTTGTTAAGGGCTTACTACAAGCCGGGCATGGTACTAAGTGCTGGGATAGATCCAAGCTAATCAGGTGGGGCACAGGCCCTGTTCCACATGGAGCTCACAGGCAATCCCCATGATGTAGATGAGGTTACTGAGGCATAGAGAAGTGACGATTTAAAAAAAATGGTATTTGTTAAGCACTTACTATGTACCAAACACTGTTCTAAGCACTGACTTACCCATGGTCACACAGCAAATGGCACAGCCAGGATTAGAACCCAGATCCTTCTGACTCCTAGGCCAATGACCATTAGACCATGTTGCAAGTGCAAGAGGAGGCTTAATAGTTATATGGGATTCTGATCATTAGTTCAAGAAGAAAAATAAGATGAGGAGCAGGAAGGACAATAAGCATCCCTAGAATTGGACTTCTTCAGATAGAGGGCCACTCTATCTGAAGCTCACACTGGCAAGGGGGAGTGGGTCTTTTGGTGCATGGGGTTTCTTGGAAGCCAGAACAGAGGTTTAAGAGGACCAGAGATAGACAGAGAGACATAGAAATGCCAAAAGGTCAGACTAATGTTGGTACAGTGTTTGTCTTGTAAGCGTATTTAAACACTATATGCCAGGCACTGGGTTATTATTGTTATTGTATTTGTTAAGTGCTCACTATGTATCAAACACTGTTCTAAACTCTGGGCTAGATACAGAGTAGTTGGATACAGTCCCTGTCCCACATGGGCCTCTCAGTCATTCCCATTTTACAGATGAGGTCACAGACCCAGAGAAGTTAAGCGACTTGCCCAAAGTCATATACCAGGCAAGTGGCAGAGCCGGGATTAGAACCCAGGCCCTCTGACTTCCAGGCCCGTGCTCTTTCCACTAGGCCAAGCTGCTTTCTGTGGGGTGGCAAATGCTTCATCCTCTGTATCTCAAAGGGCTCAGGATCCGGAAAGTCCTGGTAGACCTGTGTTGGCCATGTCCAAAATAGGTTCCTCTAAGTGCCCTCTTGATGCCCTCCTGTTCCAACTGAACCCTAGCCCCTCTTTCCCACTTCACTCCCAAGGCTGGCGTGGCCGTCTCCAACTACTTGATACCCTTAAGCAATTCCAGACAGAGACAGAGATCATGGCCAAGTGGAAAGCGTATACGCCTGGGAGTCAGAGGACTGGGGTTCTAATCCTGACTCTTCCACCTCCTTGGTATATGAACCTGGGCAAGTCACTTAGCTTCTCTGTGCAGGTTTTCTCACCTGCAAAATGGGAATTAAACAACTGTTCTCCCTCCCCCTTAGAATGTGAGCCCCTTGTGGGACGGGAGAGTAGTTGAAGGCCTGAGGGGACAGTATATTGGAGGTGTGAGAATGCACTTCCGAGGTCTTGGTAGCCCTGATGTTTGAAAACAGGGATAAAACTGCTTCCCTGGGCCTAGAGCAAAAGTGAAAGTTCAGCGGTTAGCTTGTGGGTCTTTCTTATTGGCCCCCACCATTCAGCTCAAATGCCATAGAAAAAAAAAGTCTGGGCCACCCAGAATAACTGTGAGGAGAAGGGTGTGGAACTAACTGCTAATTGCAATTGGAACTGATTGCTTTTGATTAAGAGGGAGGACTGCGCTCAAGGTCCCTCTGAAATTGGCTCAGTGTGCACGATCTATAATTGCAGGACAGGGCTCTCCTTCCATTTCTAGTAATCCAGCCAGGCTGCAAGGCTCCTAGGGGTGTTAGGCTGCACCTCGTGAATCTCTCTCTTGGTTGGATCCAGACACATTAAAGGTTGAACATTTTTCGGATGTTTGCTATTAACGGTATTTTTCCCTCATGATGATAGTGCAGCTCAGTGGAAAGAGCCCGGGCTTGGGAGTCAGAGGTCATGGGTTCTTATACCAGCTCTGCCACTTCTCATCTGTGTGACTTTAGGCAAGTCATTTCACTTCTCTGGGACTCAGTTCCCTCTTCTGTCAAATGGGGATGAAAACTGTGATCCCCACACGGGACAACCTGATCACCTTGTATCCCCCCCCAGTGCTTACAATGGTGCTTGGCACACAGTAAGCACTTAAATACCAACATTATTATTATTATTATTATTATTATTAACTGCTCACTATGTACTGAGCACTGTACTAAGTGCTGGGGGGATACAAGCTAATAAGGTTGACATAGTGCTAGTCCCACATGGGGCTAACAGTCTAAGAGGGAGAACAGGAATTGAACCCCCATTTTTCAGATGAGGAAACTGAGGCACAGAGAAGTGACTTGCTCAAGGTCACACAGAAGGCAGGTGGTGAAGCCAGCATTAGAACCCTGGTCCTCTGACTTCCAGGCCCATGCTCTTTCTATTAGGCCACACAGCATGTGTATTAATAAAGTAATAATTATGGTATTTGTTAAGTGCTTACAATGTGCCAAGCACTGTACTAACCCCTAGGATAGATACAAGATAATCACACTGGACATAGTCCCTGTCCCACAAGTAGTTTACAATCTAAACTGGAGGAAATAGGAGTTAATCCGCATTTTACAGATGAGAAAACAGGTACAGAGAAGTTAAGTGACTTAGGATCACACAGAAAACGAATGGCAGAGTAGGGATTAGAACCCATGCCTCCTGATTCCCAAGCCTGTACTCTTTTTAGTAGTTCAGGCTTCTCCTGAGGTAGAGAAGATAGTCTAACAAATAGATTCAACTGAGAATTGGAGCAACATATTCTATTGGTTTTGGTCACCAATTAGGTATACAAAATTTAGTTCCTAATAAAATATTGGGCTTTCTCAGCCAAACAGGATCTCCTCAGAGGAAAAGCTTTGGGTTCCATTTTTAGTTTTCTTATAGCTGATAAAGACTCTCACCGCTGCCACTTCCATGAGCTCCTTAGCAGATTCGAATAGAATTCACAGTTAGAGTGGAGAATATTCAAGTGAGAGCCGGATAATTGTGAACAGGCCCTTCAGCTCACACATCAGATGAAAAGGTGTAAGAGAAAATGTTAATTATTCTAAAAAGAAGAAATGCTGCTTTGGACCCTTCCCCCTGAAATGTCAGGTGACATTTTCCCTCTGTATCCCAAGATAAATCTATTGTTTAAAAACAGAATGCAGAAAAAAATTCTCTACAAAGCACACTTGGGACACGAAGTGAGGTTGTAAAACATTTTCCTACCCTTTCCCAACAAAGCATTTTTATGAATACACTGTCAGAAAATATGCAGCCCAAGAACATTTACTAATAATTCTTAGGAAAGAGTCACAAAGCAAGAAAGCAGTAGAAAGAATAAGTTTCTAAGGGCTCAGTACTCAGCTAAATACACTGCTGATCTTAGGTTGGAAGGTGATGAATCCATGGAAGGTGACCATGAAAGAGTGAGAAATTTGGAATGGCACACTGCAAACTATCACCTCGAAATAGTGGGGAGGTAATATCTGGTGACTCATGAAAGCTGAAGATTTGAAAAAACAGTTCTTGCTTACAAGGTAAGCATGCTACAAATGCCCTGTAGACACCTAAACTCTAGAGAAGCAGCATGCTGTAGTGGACAGAGTGTGGGCCTAGGAGTCGGAAGGTCATGGGTTCTAATCCCAGCTCTGCCACTTGTCTGCTGTGTGACCTTGGACAAGTCACTTCACTTCTTTGTGCCTCAGATACCTCATCTGTAAAATGGGGATTGAGACTCTGAGCCCCATTTGGGACAGGGACCATGTCCATCCCGATTTGCTTGTCTCCACCCTAGCACTTAAAGTGCTTGGCACATAGTAAGCACTTGGATACCATAATTATTGTTATTATTGAAGCTCTTCTGGGCAGGGATCACACCTTATTGTACTATACTTTCCTGAGCGCTTAGTACAGCGCTCTGCACATTTTAATGGCATGAGAAGTAGCATGATGTAGTGGATAGAGCATGGGGCTGGGAGTCAGAAGGTTATGAGTTCTAATCCTGGCTCTGCCACCTGTTTGCTGTGTGACTTTGGGCATGTCACTTTACTTCTCTGGGCCTCAGTACTCTCATATGTAAAATGGGCATTGAGATTGTGAGCCCCATATGGGACAGGAACTGTGTTCAACCTGATTTGCTTGTATCTACCCCAGCACTTAGTACAGTACCCAGAACATAGTAAGCACTTAACAAATGACCAATTATTATCATCATAGTTCGCACTCAGTAAGTACCATTGATTGGTTAAAAGGTAAAACGGGAACAAATACAGCTGGAGATAATCAAGTGAATGGGTACACCTGGTACCAGAGAAGGTTTTGCAGTCCACCATTACAAGCAAATGACATGAGTGGATTCAGCCTGTGGGGGACAGAATCCAGTCCTGCAGTCATGGTTTCTCCTCAGAAATACCAAGTGCAATTCTGCGATGGAAGTTAGAGAACAATCCAGAGAGCGCCCACTCTGGCTTGAATTATGGCAAAGTGGACTTTTTGTTGTTGTTGCCTGGACCAGGGACTCCATGGTGTTGAGGGCCTGGGCCATAGCTCACTGGTCTTTGTGCCAAGGATAAGAAATTCTTTTGCCCATCAGAATGTGACCACCAGCTTGGCCAGGGGATGTGAGGTGATCTCATCATCCTTGGCCCCACCTGTCCCCAATCTGATGAGCCCACCACTACTTTCAACTTTGTGAATGTCCCTCTGAATTAATTCACATACAGGAGGGAAAATATCTGAGTGGATAGCCAAGGATTTCAAGAGGAATGAACAGAGATATTTGCTCTGCACAGACATTTCCTCAAATGAAGAAAGAATGCCCTTTGAGAGATTTCACCTCTGCTTTTTCTGCTTGTATCCCAGAATACTTCTGTGCCCATCTATTAGCACAGGACTCTCATTTTGCACTGTTGTGGGAGCTATTTTGGAGACTCAGAATTGCTTCCCCACAAGCCCCAAATTGCCCAATTCATTATTGATGGGAAATCTGAGGATGGTCATTCTGGCTGCAGCTTCTCAAGGCTTCTCACCCAGTGGATTCGCTGCTCATAAAACACACGGTGATCCACTGCTGGTGTATGGCAAATAATCTGCTGGCTAGAATAACAGGCTCAGCCTTGGCTCCAGCCTGCTTGCCAGTGTCCAGAACAGGCTGCCAAACAAGCAACCTTGTTTGCTTTAAAAATGGCTAAATGTCAGGTTAACTGGAATCAGGAGCTCTACCTTCATGGCCTAAAAGTAATAATGATTTGAAAGGAAAAAAGAAAAATAAAAAGACAAACACATTCTTCACTGCATGATTCCCCAAAACACAGATGGAAACCACCTTGTTACCAATGAGCCAATGTGGGAATGTCAACTAGTTTTACTGGTAATTTTGAAGGATTGGCTAAAGCCTAGTGTTTGCGGGGTGACAGTCTTTCCCCCCAATATGGAACTTCCTTTCCACTTAAATCTGAGCAAACCACACCCTTCCCTGCCTTCAAAGAATGTCTAAAAGTTCAAGAGGCTAAAGTTGCACATAATTTTAGAAACAAAGCAATGCTTCCTCCTGGACGTACTGTGGTCTAGTGAAGAGCGCATGAGCCTGGGAGTTAGGAAGTCTGGGTTCTAGTCCCAGCTCTGCCACAGATGCACTAGATGACCTTGGGTAAAGTCACTTAACCTCTCTGGGAGTCAATTTCTGCACCTGTAAAATTAAGGTAAGCTATCTAATCTCCTGCAGGCAGAGGGAATCTGTCCGCTAATTCTATTATATTGTACTCTCCCAAGCGATTAGTACAGTGCTTTGCACATAGTAAGGGCTCACTAAGATTGATTAACCCTCCCTTTCCTTATCAAGCAGAAAACTCCTCAAAATTGGCTTTAACACACTCAAGGTGCACTGTCCCCCTACTATTGACTTTTTCCACTAAATCGCAGTTTGTAATCTTTGTCCTCTTATTAACCTACTCTCTGTTCCCTGGTCTCATGTCCCCCACTGCCAACCTCTTGCTGACACCCTTCCCCTTGCCTAGAACTCCCTGCTCCATCATGTCCAACTCAGCTTTCCTCATCCTTAAAGCCCTTCAGAGCCTTCATCTCCTCTAGGAAGCCTTTCCTAGATAATTTCTAATTTCCTCATTTTATTTTCCCCCAGTTGCCATTTCAGCACATCTACACTCCCTTAACACTGGTATGTTCACCATCACCCATTGCACCTCTGCATATATCACACAATCAATCGCTAGTATTTATTTAAACAATTACTGTGTGCAGAGTGCTGTACTAGGTGCTTACATATACAATTATTTAAACACTATTTATTTTGGATATACTTCTTTCCTTCTTCTTCCCATCAGTTATTTTCCCTCCCACTAAATTGTAAAGCTCTTGAGAGGAGGTATATCTATTTACTCTATTGCACTATTGTACAGTGCTGTGCATACTACAGGTGCTCACTATATACTGTTGATTAGGTTGAGAATCCTGCTGGTACAACGATGGTGCTCAATCTATGTTGTACCCTAGTATTTAGTGCAGTAGATTCTTCACATGGTTATGACAACGGCATCTTCCTTTAAAAATGATGAATCAGCCCTGGACCTGAGACTCCACAAGAATTATGTATAATAACAATAACAACTGTGGTATTTTTAAGTACTTACTATGTACCAAGCACTGTAGTAAGCACTGGGTGGATACAAGCAAATCAGATTGGACAGTCCCTGTCCCACATTGGGCTCACAGTCTCAATCCCCATTTTACAGATGAGGTAACATTCACAGAGAAGTTAAGTGGCTTACCCAAGGTCACTCAGAAGATGCATGACAGAGTCGGAAATAGAACCTATGACCTTCTGACTCCCAAGGCCATGCTCTAACCACAAAGCCATGATGCTTCTCATGAACGGTTTAGTGGTTTATACAGCACCACTCTCAGTCCCTTGCCCTCCCATTCATGTTCCCACTGGGGCATGATACGAAACAGACACATACATGGGCAGGGTTGTAGTACAGCCATAAGATTATTTCTTATGAAATGCCAACCTGATTAAGGCTCAAGTGGCTGAGGTTTAGTGGTGATGCTATGCTGTAGTGTCATAGCTCGAGAAGCAGTTGGCCACTATACTATAAGCTTATATTGGGCAGGGCATAATAATAATAATAATGATAATGGCATTTGTTAAGTGCTTACTATGTGCAAAGCACTGTTCTAAGTGCTGGGGAGGTTACAAGGTGATCAGGTTGTCCCACGGTGGGCTCACCATCTTAATCCCCATTTTACAGATGAAGTAACTGAGGCACAGAGAAGTGAAGTGACTTGCCCAGAGTCACACAGATGATAATTGGCGGACGTGGGGTTTGAACCCATGACCTCTGACTCCAAAGCCCGGCCTCTTTCCACTGAGCCTGCAGGGCATCATGTCTACTAACTCAGTTGCATTGTATTTTCCCAAATGTACTTTTCCAAATTAGCTCTGCACCAAATCAGTGCTCAATAAATACCACTGATTTATTGTTCACCTTGGTAGCTGCCATAATTTTGCCCCACAGTGTTAATCAGCTTGTCTGCCTACCTTATGGGATACCCTGGAGGAATAATATGTTGTATGTGTTTAACAGAATTTTATTATATTCTGTCCAAGATATCAGTTGGAATTCTCACTTTTGAGGCCCTGTTGGAAATGCTTTAAAACTAGATTTGTTTTATTCCTTCATCATCATCACCCCCTCCCCCAACACCTTCCCCACACTCCGTCCCACGTTTCTCAGTTAATCCATGGCAGACACAAGACTGTAGGATGCCACTTTGCCTCTGGGCATCAACCTCACCCACTGAATTGTGTGCCCAGCCTATCTACACAAATTCCACGCATGTACTAAGGTACTGTAACAGCATGAATTGAGCTGTATTTCTGAGACATGGCCTAGATTCTGGCAAAAGAGTTGGCCACCTCCAAAAGGCATGTTGAGCTCACACAACATGATATTGGAGTGAGTAGCATACTTTCTCCAGCTCAGCATCAATTACGCATAAGCAATGTACAGTATAACGCAAAATGAGATTTCATTGCATAATATTGCCACAATTTAAGATTTCTGCCTCACCTGCACTGACTGCAACCATTCATGCCCAAGTATTTAACCATACATTTCCTTATCACACACAATGAAAACTAATGAAAGACAGGTAGTATTTGTCTTAAGCCCTTCTACACTGTTTCTTAGAGACTGTGCATTTAAAACATTCTTTATTTCCTTAGAGTGATTCAATGTACTATTCTTTTGACAATTTAAACATCAAGGATTCTCCTAACTTGTATCATTTACAAAAATAGAAAAAAAACTCAAAACAAGAAGAGCATATTCTAGTCATTTAAGATAGCTTAAAATATTTCTTCCTACAGTAGGGAGAATACATTGTTAAATATATCTGTATATATGATTATATTTGCTGATTTGCTCTCTTTATTCACCCCACCCGCACCCACAGCACTTATGTAAATATCTCTACTCTACATTAATGGCTTGCCCAAG
Source organism: Tachyglossus aculeatus (assembly GCF_015852505.1). Classification (NCBI taxonomy): domain Eukaryota; kingdom Metazoa; phylum Chordata; class Mammalia; order Monotremata; family Tachyglossidae; genus Tachyglossus; species Tachyglossus aculeatus. The sequence goes on from NW_024044828.1 coordinate 7,868,042, forward strand.
ATGATACAGCAGACAAGTGGCAGATCTGGGTTTAGCACCCAGGACTTTTGAATCCCAGACTAATGCTCTTTTCACCAGGCTTCTTTGCTTCCCACGTAAAGATAATTAGAGGGCAGATCCAATGAGCATTACAGAGAGATCCAGCAAAGCATTGAGGGAGTTGCTAGAGTCACCAGAGGGATCTTGGTCACAAGACTGGGAAAGCTTCCAGGGAAGGGATGTCTGGACAGAAATTCTCAGTGCCGTAACCCCTCACCCACCCCAACCTCCCCCTCAACCCTCTCCCCCGCCCCCACTCCCCCAGTGAAGCCCTGATTTTCTGCAGGGATCGGGTCTAGGAATATCCTTCCTTTAATGGCGATAGTGTTCTCCCAAGATCTCATTGCTGGTGAAACAAGATCTCCACTTGGGTTTCCATTTCAAAGAGGGCTGGCAGATAGTTCATTCATTCAATCGTATTTATTGAGCGCTTACTGTGTGCAGAGCACAGTACTAAGCGCTTGGGAAGTACAAGTTGACAACATGTAGAGATGGTCCCTACCCAACAGCAGGCTCACAGTCTAGAAGCAGTGTGGTCTGAGAAGATTTGAGGATCGTATTCCCCATGGGGCTCAATATTTTAAAAGGCCAGGAGAATAAGGATACTACTGCCATTTTACATAAGAGGAAAGTGAGGCACAAAGACATTAATTGACTTTGGTCAGATAGCAAGCCAGTGGTGGAGCTGTAGTTAGAACCCGGGTCTCCTGACTCTCAGTCTCTACTTGTTTATCTAGGCCAAGGAGTATTCTTAGGAGAAGGATGCTCTAACAGAGAGAGTACAGGCCTGGGCTTCAGAGGATCTGAGTTCAAAATCCCAGGGCTACCACTTGCCTGCTTTTCGACCTTGGGGGAAAAAAAAAAAAATCACAACTTCTCTGTCTCAGTTTCATCATCAGTAAAATTGAGATTCAATACCTGTTTTCCTTCCTAACTGGAATGTAAGCAAGTCTGATGATCCCCTATTTACCCCAGCACCTAGTACAATACTTGGCACAAAGCAAGCAACACAACAAAATTGCAGTATTATACTTTTGTTAATATCCCAGAGTCATGCTGAATTGTACTTTCCAAGCACTTAGTACAATGATCTGCACACAGTATGCACTCAATAAATACAATTGAATGAATGAATGAATGAATGGTGGTTTAAAAATAACAATACTGCATTCCTGATTCATGCTCAGAGGGCAGTCAACTATGAACCTCAGGTCTTTTTTTGCAGTTATTTGTGTCTGGGTAGTCTTTACCCAATTTTGTTTTGTTTTCAAGATGTATTTCCTTGTGCTTGCCTTTTCTGACTTCCAACCTACTCTTGAGGGTTTGTTTTCCTGTTTATCACTTTGAATTGTATTTCTGTCTTCCATTTTAGTGCCATTGCCCTCAAAAAGCTGGGTCCCAAAAGATATCACAGTGAAGCAGATAAAATTGTGAAAATACCAGATTTCAGTTGATGTTATACAATTTTTAAGCTTCAATTAATGGGAATCAAATGAAAATTAGGAGCCCCAATCTACAACTGTCCCACAGAACTGTGGCAGACTCAAGGGACCTCATGTCTATTGTGATAACCCTTGTGGCAGCTGGTTCAATGTGATCCTCTCCCTAGGATTCTCACATGTTTTGTAGTTAATTTCCCATTTTCAGCTCCAATACGTATATTGGCAAATCTGACACTTTTTGACCCTTAAAATATTCTCTTTTATGATATGCTTTAAAATATCCCATGTTTGTGAGTTAGAGATGAAATTTCTGGTCCTCAGGTCATATGTAGAGTTCCAGTAACACCCATGTTAGAGTTAGAAACAAAAATCTGATAAAATACAGACCACAATTCTTTATGGTTTAGGGTACAAAGTTCAGGGTGCACACGTTATTCAGGGGTTCTTTGTACCACAAACATATTGTAATAAAAGTATTTATTACATGCTTACTCTCTGCAGAGCTCTGAACTAAGTGCTGGGAGAGAATACACAGGTGTGAATTAGATATGATTCTGCCCCTCAGGGTGATCCCATGTAAAGGCTCACAAGGAATCACAAATACATAATTATTTTCATGAATATGCCATTCACTAAACACTTTATAAAGTTTTCAGACCAGACACAGTAGAACCAGAAGGGGGGAACAATGTCTCATTCTCATTCTAGGGATAAAGGCACTGATGCCCAGAGAGGTAAAGTGATTTACCCAAGGTCACACAGCAGGCCAATGGAGGAATTGGGACATGAATACACATCTCCTGAGAATATACATTTCCTGACTCCATGACCTATGCTTTTCCCATTAGGGAATGGTGCCTTGTGTTATCAGATTTTTTTTGGTACTGAAAAGCTTAGCTCAAATCACATCTTTAATTTTGAAATTGTGGTAATTTGATAATTATAAAATGTCAACATTGTGGTGGCCAATGGAGAAAGAAATTACAGTACCTTGGATTACTTCTCATTTCAAATATGTTTTAAATCAGTAACAGTTTAGTCTCCAGAGTTCCCAACCACATCTAATCTGGTCTCATCCTCATAATGTAACCTGATCTTTCTCTAATGACTATCCAGAGACTTGCCATGGTGCAATAACACTTCACAGATGATGCCCTATTTTTAAGCTTTGGTACTGTGTTATAAAAGGAAAAAAATGCTTTATACATCTGTCTTTGCAAAGGAAAAAAAAACAAAAAGTAACAGGCTTAACTTTCCAACTCCAGAAATGTATAGAAATGAAAAACTAATATTTTAATTAAGGTTTATGATAGCTTGAAACACTTATAACTCTTGGCTACTACATTTCCTTGCACAAAACAGTTAAGTTTAGGAATTTGGTTAATTTGATTTTATGCAGTGTCCCACAGGACTATTTTAGAATACTTTCCTCAGTATTTAAAAAAAAAAAATTTTCCATAAGCTTCTGGAAGGTTACCTTTCATTTCCCCTAACTAAATTAATTTGGGGGAGGGAACATTTCTACCAACTCTGTTACAATATATTTTCTCACAGAGTTTAGTATAATATTCTGCTCAACAAATATGATTATGTATTATAATTAATAATAATAATAATAATGTTGGTATTTGTTAAGCGCTTACTATGTGCAACGCACTTTTCTAAGCGCTGGGGTAGATACAAGTTGATCAGGTTGTCCCACGTGAGGCTCACAGTCTTAATCCCCATTTTACAGATAGGGTAACTGAGGCACAGAGAAGTGAAGTGACTTGCCCAAAGTCACACAGCTGACAATTGGCAGGGCCGGGGTTTGAACCCATGACCTCTGACTCCAAAGCCCGCGCTCTTTCCACTGAGCCATGCTGCTTCTCTTATGTTTTAGGGTGTTCTCATTTGTTTTCCAAACAAAATAACACTCAGCTAACTCATTTCTTACTGTTCTGGTTCTGTTGGAGGACTTGTTATACTTCTGAAGAAAATCCAGTTTACAAGGCTTCACCAGCAAAAATGAAAATTAAACATCCTTGAAAATAAATGCCACTGACCACTCCCACAAAGATCTGATCTAAAGATTGGATCCTTAAATAGCCATAATATTTACATTTAAGCCAATTTAAAAGTATTTATTGAGTGCTTACTGTGTACAGAGCACAGAGCCCTTAGGAGGTACAATACAGTGGAGTTAGTTGGCATTATTCCTGCCTCGAGGAGTTTACAATCTAGTTAGGGAGGCAGGCATTAACATTGAAGTTAGGTCAAGTGTCAGAGTACAGAGATATGTACATAAGTACTGAGAGGTTGGGTGAGTCCCAAGTTCTTAAGGGATGGATCCAAGTGCATAAACGACTTAAAAGGGAGGACAAATGGGGTGAGGAAATAAGAGGTTACTTAGGGAAGACTTCTTGGAGCAATACAATTTTAGTGGGGTTTTGAAGAGGAGGAGCTTTTGAATAATAAAGGTGGACAGAATTCCAGGCAGGAGGGTGGATGTGGGCAAGGGGTTGGCAGCAGGACAGAAAAGATTTGGTTACTTTTTTCCTTAATGGTATTTGTTAAGCACTTATGTGTCAGGCACTGTATTAAGCACTGGGTTAGGTGCAAGATCATCAGGTTGGAGACTGTCCATGCCCCACATGGAGAATGAGGCACAGTGAGTAGGTTGGTTACAGAAGAGCAATGTGTGTGGGTTGGGTTGTAATGGGAGATAAGTGAGGTAAGGTAGGGGGGAAAGGGCTGATTAAGAAAGCCACAAAGACTCAGATACAATTGGCAGTATTAATTCATGCACCTGAATTGGAGTATCTGCAGTGTGTAGAGCACTGGAAAACAAGGGAGGTCAACTCAGACCTCAATTTGGCTCACAGCGTAAGTATGGTTGGGTGCTAGCATCTGACACATAGGGAAACATTAAAATGAAGATAAACATGAAAAGGACTACAATAAACCAAATAAGAGTACTGTGGCCAGTGATGGCACTTACAGATCCCGGATATGCAGATGCATGTGATATTACCTGCTTTACACCTGTACTGTAATTTGCAGGAATTCTCCTAAATCCAAACCTAACCTAGCCACTTTCTCCACAGCCTTTGGGTTTCCCACCCAATGCCCTATGAATATGGGTGCCGCTTTCTAGCCCCAGAACTTGGCATTGAGACCAGAGGTCTGGGGATTCTGGATATTTAAAAAATTACTGACTCTAAAAGTAATCTGGTTACAATATTTGTCAATGCCCAAAACACTGTTCTCTGCCAAACAGCTCTCTTGCTGTTCTTGGCTTCCATCAACCTCAGACACCAACTTTAAGCCATGGACCACTTCCATAGTGTGCTTCTCACACTCCTTTGCTTGTGCCACAAAACAGTGTCAGCAGAAACCCAAACAACAGGTTGACTTCAGCCATTTCAAATTCATTCTTACTTGCCCGAACTCTGCTGTCTATTTGGCAACATTACGTCCTTGCCCTGTTAACTCCCACACCCACAGTCTTCTCCGCAATTCCAGACCTCTAACTCCAAGACCCCTCCAACCCCTATCTCTCGCCTCCCTCACCCCTGAGGAATTTGCTATTGTGTTGCCAAAATAAAAACAATCAAGTGTGACTGCTCCAAAAATCTCCTTCCCAATTCCACATTCACACTCATCCTTCTCTATGTCATGAGTCTACTGTTAGTCTTTGAGTCTTACTGTTTTCAAAAAAAAATCTAGCCCCTCCACTTGTGCCTCAAATCCCTTGTCACCTTAGAAAAAAGGAGACACTTAAGCCCTCTTCTCTCCTTAACTGCTACTTCTGACTCATTCTCCACTTTCAAATGGGGTCTCTCCTAAAAACAAACAAAAAACAAAAACCCTTCTCTGGATCCCACTGTGCCATCCAGGAGTCTTATATCCTGCCACTGACTCCTTGTTCATGCCCTCCTACCTCCCTCCTTCTTCATATGCTGCAGAGCACTGCTCTCTTCATATTCAAAGCCCTTTGAAAAGTACATCTCCTCCAGGAAGCCTTACTTGAGGAAGTGTACTCTCCCTCGTTCAACTGCCACTTCAGCATTTCTGTTCCCCTAATCACCAATGTATTTTATAGTTATTACCTTCTCCCATCAATAATTTGCTTATGGCCCCAGCTATATTTTAAATTCTTTGAGTACAGGGATTTCAATTTCAATCATTGTATCGCATTTACATTGAATGTGTATTATACTCAGAATGCTGTACTAACACGCTTGGGAGAGCATAATATAACAGTTAGCAGACACATCCCTGCCCACAGAGATTCTACCATACTCTCATAACTGCTTCTGCAGTACTCTACAACTAGTAGGTGCTCAATAAATATCACTCACTAAAGACTGGAAACAGAGCAGATCAAAATTTGGCTGTACATTCTAAAACAAGATGAAAAGCCTCTATAAATAATAGTTACAGCACTTTATGGTTAAATGAACATGCAGACTGGTCAGAGTCACAATTTTCTCAGTGCTCTAGAAGCATGCAAGGTGTGTTGCCTCTCCTCCTGCCTGCCTCTCTCCAGCAGGGAAGAATGGGATTCTCCAGATGGCATGGAAGTTCTTTCCCTGGGAGTGAATTTCAGAGGAGTTAAGACAGCTTCTGTAAAAGAAGGAAGTGCTCACTGACCCTTCCCATTTTCCCTTTCTCTGCCCTAATGGTGAGGGACTGATGTGATTGGAGACTGTGAAAGTGAGAAAGCAATTCTCCACCACCTCCCTCTCCCAGTTAGGTCTGCCCAAGTCTTGAATAAAATAATTTATCTTCCCACATGGTGTGCCCTGCAATTACTTTACTCCTCTTTGGATTGTGCATCTCCCAGTATTGTGCTAATTGCCTGGATGGAAGTAGTGTCTACACATAGTAGGTAGTTATGTGTAGACACTGGAAACTAAATACTGTTGTCACAACTGATAAATCAGTAATATTTACTGAGTGCTTACTGTGTGCAGCACATTGTATTAAGCATTTGGGAAGAGTAAGACTGCAGAGCTGGTAGACACGTTCTCTGCCCAAAGAAGCTTACAATCTAGAGGGGGAGGCTGACAAATTACAGATATGTACCTAAGTACTGTGGGATTGAGGGTGGAGTGAATATCAAGTGCTTAAAGGCCACAGACGCAAGTACATAGGTGACGCAGGAGGAAGGAGGGGAAGTGAGAACTTAGCAGGGTGACCTCTTGGAGGTGTGATTTTATGTGATAGTGGTAGTCTGTCATATATGAAAAAGGAGGGACTTCCAGACCAGAGAAAGGATGGGGACAGACTGAAAAGGGGGCAGTTCAAATGACTACCTTCTGATCTATGCTCTTAGTACAGTGCTCTGCACATAGTAAGCACTTAATACATGCCATTGATTGATTGACTGATCAGGGTTCCTCTAAGGACTGGCAAAACCAGGTGTGGAGATCATACAGGCCTTATTTATTTTGTCATAGGTAACCCTCACATCAATGAAGTCCTACCCTTCGGTCACTTGATCCAGGACTTAATTATGGTTGGCCCTTCCTTATGGGTATTAAAAGAAGCAGAATGGTTGATTATAAGAAATACAATGTCAGGTGGTGTCCTGGACTGGATTATTCCCATTTCAGTCCTAAGAACACTGAATGAAAGTGGTACAAAGGCACAGTCATCATATTTGAGCACTGTGTGCAAAGTAGTGTATTAAGGGCTTGGGAGAGTACACTACAACAGATTTGGTAGACAAATTTCTGCCCACAGAAAGCTTACAGTCAAGAAAAGAGTTTACAGTCTACGTACAGAACCTTCTGTGAGGATTACTGAACCTTATTTTTTATTATTATTTGATCATACTTACATGGGTATATGCACTCATCAGTCTTACTGGGTCTAAGTGGGAATTTATATTTCATGTAGTAATATCTAGGAATGTACTCACTCTAGAAACCATATGAATTGGAATGAAAAAGTCCCTGACTTATCTGTACCTCCCATCTCCCCCTCAACCACCATGGATCTTGCTTCTCTATATTCTTCTATCATATTCCTAGGAATAATAAAATGCTTCACCCTCTGGGGATTTTTTTAGATTAAATATATTTTCCTGGTTCCCATCAGCTGTGTGGACCTGTCAAACTTTGAAAGAAAGATTTCATGATTCCTTTTTCCCCCAGAAGTAAAATTAAAATCATCCCATTGTTCTAAAATCGGCATTTCAACCTCCATAGTCTTCTTGGCTATCAAGATTTTTCATCGCCTTTGCTTGAGAACTCTCTCTACCATAAATCCTCTTACAACACATTTGCCTTTTACATAAAGTTGAAGTCTCCTTAACAACCAGGAACTATTTTGCTCAAAAGGTCTTCATTTACAGATTTCTACCAAAGGACACTGTCATTCAGGCAGCCTGTAACAATCTTAGAGCAAAACAGATTACATAGCAATGGAGATGAGACTACTTGGCTTAATGGAGGCAAAGCTAATGATTTCACCTTCATTATGAGATTTAAGTTCCATTTCAGTTCAACTGCTGTTATGTTGACTAGGATAATGCCATTTAAGCTTATCTACAATTCTCATTTCCTTGCTATAAGCTCAGTAATTACAATCAACATTTCCATGAGAAAATGCATTTCTGTAAATGGGGGAAAAGATTCAGATGTACAGAGGTGTCACAGGACATAGACTAGGAAACAATCACCTCATTATGTTTCAGACAATTGAGTGAAACCCTTGAATGGGAAAGTCCACCATATATTCTAGAGTGCCACAGAGGCTTAAAAGAACACGTCTGATTCACTTTCCCACTGCCACTTCACATCTGAACATTTTAGCATCAGAGTTATTGCTCCTTTATGAAGAATCCTGTTCAGCTCTCCTGAGAGAATGAGCAAGCTGATGATGAAATGTTGAAGGATAATTTTCTACTGCTCTAATTATTATTATGGTATTTGTTAAATGCTTCCTATGTGCCAACCATTGTATAATGCCCTCCCAATTTTGATACAGTATAAGCAGATGAGACACAGTCCCTCTCCCAAGAAACAATAATCACTGGTCTCTAGGACCACCCAACCCACCAGACTGACATGGCTGGGTAATGAAGAATCATTCAGGATAGAGAGGGAAAATAGGAATTTTATCCCCATTTTACAGACGAGGTAAGTGAGGCACAGAAGTTAAGCGACTTAACCCAAGTCACACAGCAGGCAAGTGGCAGATTTGGCATTAGAACCCAGGTCCTCTGAATCCCAAGAGTTTGCACCTTCCACTAGTCCCTGCTGTCTCACACTGCTGCTCTCAAGAGCTGGAAAACCAGCTGGGAAAAAGGGGAGTTCTGGGAGATTGTCAGACTTGAGTTGGGGTGAGGGTGGGGGGGTGAGCCCTGAACAAATGTCCACTGAGTATTGTCACTGGGTGTTCGGCCCAGGGAATGAGTATATCTTATTCACACTATCACCCGAACCCTCCTGGAGACTCGACACCTGTGAGAAGGCCCTGAAACTGTCCTGTGAGATCAGGTCCCTGCTCCTTCCCTGTCCTCCATGACCTCATTCCCACAACCTGACCTCCCAGAGCAAGAAGGGCATCACCCTCCCACCCTAACCCAAACACATTTAAAGAGCACCCCCAGAGCAACTGTTCATTTCTCCCCAGGAAACCTATTTGAGGTCACTAATATAAGGCTGCACTTTATCCTGGAGAATTCTCCTTTCCTCAGGCACATCAAACTGGCAGGAGGGTCTCCCTAGAGGCTGTCGACTGTTGTGGTTTCTTTCTTTTAATTCCTGGTACCCCCTTGGTGGTTTAAATTTTCCCTTTAGAGGATGGCACCCCCGTGGATCCCTTGCCACTGCCAAATCAGGACGATGTCTTTGTTGCTGAGGAGTCCAAGAATGTCCTGGGCTAAGCTAGGGATCAGGATGGATTTAGGATGCCTGGCTAGAGCAACCACTGATCCTGTCCTGTTTTCTCTACAAGGCCCGAAGCCCCCTCCCCTTGGTGCATTACACCTTGGGTACCAGGGGCATGGAGAGACATAGATACTCCTTGGTAGGGGTAGATGGGAAAGGTAAAAGACTACCATGGAGACCCTCTGTTAGTTCAGCCCCTCCTGGCCCGTGTGATGCTGTCAGACCTACAGCAAACCAGGAAGCAGTCTCACATCCTAGTAGACATACGAGGAGGAGGGTGGATAGCCTCATAAATTAAAACAAAAAGTCAGGACAAATTGCAAAACGGAGGCCCCCAGTGTCACTGGGGCCAGGAGACAGGGCAGCAACACACGGCACAGCAGCTCCCTTTGCACATAAAAAATTTAGTAAATATCAAGCAGCATTTGACATAAAGAAATCACGACAAAGTTCCTGCTTCACGCTGAGTTTCCCATTCAATGGGGGACTGAGAATGGGTCTATAATCTCCATTTTAAACATGAAGAAATATCCACAGAGCAGTTAAGTGACTTGACCAAGGACATACAAGCAGGCAAGTGGCAGAGTTGGGATTAGACCCAGGTCCTCAGATTCCCAGGATGGTGCTCTTTTTGATAGGCCACACTGGATCTTGTTATGGCTCAGGCGAGAACCGCCCTTAAGAGACATGTCCAACCTGACACCAATCCACCCCACCCATCTAGGACCAGCGCAGGAAGGGGACTCTGCACCTGGATCTGGCAGATCCACTGCTTCCCTAAACTCCACAGCCCAACTTGGGAGAGATACCTACAGCACCATCCACTTCAACCCGCTCAGGGTGTCCCACTCTTCCCTACTGGAACAGGACAGGAAGCACCAGCATGCCACCCTGGTGACTCTGCATCACCTCATCTGGGCAATGGATCGAGACATTGTGCCACTCTCCCAAACACTGTATTCCATTTGTGCCCTGCTGGAAAGGCACAAGAAGCAGCAGAGGCAGCAGGCAGCTGTGTGGATTATTAGATTTCCTCTTCTGAGACGACGTTTACATATGAGTACCCTCAGAGTGCTGAAAGATTGCCCATTCCCAGTGCCAATTTCTCCAAAAAGAATCCCAACCCTCAAGAACAATCATTTGATCATGACACTTCATTTGCCACTCTGCTCCTTTATCCAGAGACCTGATAGTCCAATCCTAGCTCCGCAAACCAGTTCTGATGATGCTCAGTTCCACTTCCTCAAATCACTTTGTAGTCTTAGGAAAAGACTGATTAATATATTTACCCATAAATGCTTGTGATTTTTAGCTGGCAAAAGCCTCTCCCCTCTAACTGCCAGACTTGGGAAGCTGCCATCAACTTCACTTGGTAGGCTAAATATTTTGGATTAGCCCTTATAATAGAAACAACTCTTCACCCACAAAAAGAAGGCAGAGAGGTTTTGGTCATCTCTTCTTTCCTTAAATACTTGATTCAAAATTCAGGATTTCAACTCAATCCTTCTGCACTGCCCCCCCACCTCACCCTGGCCACGTTGATGCCCAAGACATAAGACTCCAACTTGGAAAGCTAATTCCCCCACCACTCTAGATCTTAATGCTGCTTTCCTAGATCAGGACAGGAAGCAGAGGTAGAGTGGGTACCATACAATCCACCTGTTTCCTTGGTCCTCAGCTAACCTCCTGAAAGATACTCTACACCATCTCTTCCCTACCTCTATTCAGGGGCTCCCTAAAGACTGACCAATTGCAGGACAATTTTAAATTTTCTTAAAGTTGCCTGTGACCTCATCTAAACACAAAGATCCACCCCCAGATCATGGAGACATATCGGCAGCCAAACTAAAAAAAATTCAATCAGGGACAAGAGTCAGTGACATCAGCATGCAGGAAGCAATGATGTCCAAAACTCCAGTATCTACTCCAGCATTCCTGGTCTAGCCCAGACTTCCAGCTTGCCTGCTCCTCTGAAACCTAAGCTTGTGGACAGCAATAGATGCAAGTTCAGCACCCAGGAGAGGCGGGGTGGGAGGACTTAGCAAGAGGAAACAGCTGTAGCAGAAGCCAGGACCCTACCCAGCAGCCATGACTATGGGATAGGCAATGGACATGGGGTAAACTTGCCCAACAAAAGAAGAACAGGGACAGAGAGGTTGACAAGAGTCACGGTGAAAATGGCGTATTGACCCCACTGTTAAAATACTTTGTTTATGGTGGGAAGAGTACAGGGATGTATATGGTCTCTCCCAAACATTCTTATAATAGCTTTAGCAAAGGTTTGAAGAAGTCATATTGGTATAACTGGATACTCCTCGCTTCCCGTATTAAGTACTTGGCTTTTCGAAAGGTCTCCATTGTTCTTTGGCTTCAGCTCCTTTGACTTCAGTTCATCCCCCAACTCTGAGTGAACCATCCCATCACTGGGCACTTCAAGCACTTCATTTAATTGTATTTATTGAGTGCTGTGTGCAGAGCACTGTACTAAATGCTTGAGTACAACAATAAACAGACACAGTCCCTTCCCACAGTGAATTACAGTTTAGAGATGAGCTTACAGTCCAGACTGCACACGTGTGTACCTACAGCAATTTGTTAGCTGTCCTAAGACTGAGATTTGGACCGTAACATCAAATTTCTGAGCATGTTCATGACAGTCCAGGGCAATTCTGACCAATAAGTACACTAGTTGGTCACCCGGTTTTAAGTTGGACAATCTGGATTTCAGCTAGCACATTCTCTGCCTGGTATTAACATGGGATCACAAAATTTTCTTTCTGGTTTCATATTTTCGGTGCTGTTTCCCTTCCACCATGGTTACTGCAGCTGAAAGAAAAGTGACGCTGACCTAGGAGGAGAAGCACAAATGTTCTGGAGCAATGGGAACTTGAAGGTTAAGGGTTTTGGTCAGTGGCAGACATGTGAACCATGAACAGATTTCCTGACACCTGAACTTTGAGACTAAGCTGTGAGGGAAGGAAACCACCCAGCTCCTTGACACCAGAGCCCAACAACCCCTCATTCAATCAGCAGAAGGACTTGGAGACAGACATTTACTGCTTCCCTAACTCCCAACCCCCAGTTGTTCAAGAGGGATACTGCTGCTCCTCCATAATCCTGAGGCTCCCATCAATCTTTGCTCCATCCTTGGAGGGACTTGACCAATGGCAGAGTGAGGGCTCAACTGAAAGAATGTTGAGCAGGTGACCACTATAACTGTAGCTTTGACTCTTGTAACCGTTGGTCTGAGTTGTGGGGAGCCTGGAAACTTAACGCTCCTTTCACGTTTGTCATTTTTGACTTTAACATCTGTTGCCAACTCTGCTCCCTCTCCACCTCATTCTTGGATTGTAAGCCCCCTGGGGGCTAGGGCTACATGTCAAATACATATTTCTTTCCTAGCGCCTAGTCCAGTGCTTTCCATTTATTAAGCACTTAATAAATACTGCTTATGTTACTATGGGTACCCCTGGAGCAGTGCTCTAAGATCATACAAAGTCCACCTTCTTCTGGGAAATGTCCATGACATCAACATGTTTTACTGCCAGGATCCTTGCATAACATGCATGATATTGTGTGTACCTCCATGCTCAGTATTGGTGAGAATGAGCAGAAGCCATCCCTCCCTTCCCCCCCCACACACAAAACAGTGATCAATGAAGCCATACTGAGTCTGTCTGGAAACTTCTTTCCTGAAAATATTTTACTTTCATCCACTTCTCAAACTAGAACTTAATTTTTCCTTTTACAAGACCAAATAATAATAATAATAATAATAATAATAATAATGGTACTTGTTAAGCACTTACTTTGTCCCAGGCACTGCACTGAACACTGGGGTAGATTCAAGGTTATTGGGTTGGACACAGTACCTGTCCCTTTTGGGGCTCAAACTCTTAATCCCCATTTTATAGATGAGGTAACTGAGGCCCAGCAAAGTTAAGTGACTTGCCCAAGGTCACACAGCAGACAACGGCAGAGCTGAAATTAGAACCCACATCCTTTTGACTTCCAGGCCCGTGCTCTACCCACTAGGCAATGCTACCTCCCCCTGTGGCCAGGTCTCCTTTCCCTCTCCAGTTTCCCCTTTTACTTTTTTCTTATTTTGTCTCTGGGGTGAATTTCCTGCCTTTGGCTACTTCTATGGTGACCAGTGGTCTGTTACACTTTTGCTACAGGGAGAAAGCCACTTTTCTCTCCAAGGCTTTCAGATAGTAATTTTAGGTGATAGTACTCTTATCAATAACTTGAGGGACTGAATTTCAGACTAGGAATGGAAGAAAAACAATTTCACACTGCTTGTAACTAGGGTAGGCAAAGGCATGATGGACCCATTCCCCCAAACATTTAGATGATTTTATTTCAAGGTTTAGAAAAGAATGTCAAAGAAAAACACTGGCATATCCAAGAAGACGTATTTTCTCCTTTAAGGGGTAGCTTCTCTTTTAGGGTGAGCCTTTCTGCCTTCCTCCCTCCAAAATGTGGGAAAGAGAGGTGAGCTTGGAGCTACCTCCTGGTTCGAAACACCTATGTTCTAAGTACCAGAAACCTTTCTATAATGAGCATCAAAGAACCACCAAACCTAGAAATGGTTCAAATTCAGGACAAGTGAAGCAGCATGACCAAGTGGATAAAGTACCATCCTGGGAAGCGGAGTTTCAATCCTGACTCCACCTTTTTCCTTTTCTGAGACCCTGGGCAATTCACTTAACTTCTTGATGTCTGTTTCCTCAGCTGCAAAATGGGGAGTCGATACCTGTTCTCCCTCCTGCTTGGACTTCAAGCCACAAGGACTGTGTCCAATCTGGTCATTTATATCCACCCCAGTGCTTAGAACAGTTCTCAACACATGAAGTTAGCACTTGAATTCCATACGATAAATTTTAAAAAGTGAGCCAGTGAGCAATACTGGTGCTGCCAATCGAATGGGCTCTGTGAACCATCACTTCTTGCTGAGCCAGCTTCTACGGCTCAGAATCATTCCCTCTGCAGGACCCTTGTTGGAGGAAAAGGACAAAGTTTGGGGCGATTGAAGTTAGTCAAATGACTTATTTGGGGATGAAAAAGTGTAGTGAGGAAATTCAGTAATTTTTCCAGTTTGGTGGCACATTAGCAGCAGTCCAGAGTACTCTCCAGTTATGTGTGTGCTTGACTGTCTTGGTTCCATTTCACCTCTAAGTTCCTTCAGCATTTGTACAGCACTTGAATCCAAGGCAAACGAGCTTGATAGTCATTTTATAGGTATCAAATTTAAGAGAAGAAACTAATGTCCTAAGGAGACCATGTCTCCGAAAATTAGATCACCCCAGCCATTTTTATTTTATATTTTTTTTTTACCTCAGATAAAGTTGCATGTCAGAACCACAAGTCTCATTTGGGACAGGAGCCAAGGAATAAAGTACAATCAGCTTTACTTTTTAAGGATGGTAGCCTTTAGATTAGATGAATATGAATTAGAGAAGCAACGTGGGTCAGTGGAAAGAGTGCAGACTTGGGAGTCAGAGGTCATGGGTTCTAATCCTAGCTCCGACACATCACTTATGTGACTTTGGGCAAGTCACAACTTCTCTGGGCCTCAGTTACCTCATCTGGAAAATGGGGATTAAGACTGTGAGCACCATGTGGGACAACCTGATTACCCTGTATCTCCCCCAGTGCTTAAAACAGTGCTTGGCACATAGTAAGCACTTAACAAGTACCAAAATTATTATTATGAATTATAACCCCATTGTTATACAACTGATTAAACTCATGAAAGAATTCTTCCAATGTCTTATTGGCTTAAAATATAGTCAAATGTCATAAGTTGACAGTGTAGCCATTTGTGGAAAAATAGGGGAATAAGTTTATTAATGTGACTGCTCTGGTATGGAAAAACTTGAAACCAAATTAATGGCCCAGGACTGAGACATCCTCTATTGACAACTTGTTATGCAATTGTAACTTGAAAGAAATGTTTAGTAGACAGAAATTTTACTCCAGAACACAAGCTGGGAACACCTTTTGTGGCTAATGACTAGCTTAATGCAATATAAAAAAAATGAATTAGGCTAATTCACCATGATTACTGAACTAAAGTAACCCAGAAAATATTGAACTAAAGCAGCTTGCTGATATGCTTTGATTAAAAGGAGCTTGCATTTTGGAAAGTGCTGGGGGATTTGGATAAATATTCTGATTGCCCCCTTCACAGGTCACAGCACCCACCACCAAGCATAAAGAAGGATTCTGAAAGAGGTGCTGACAGCATGGATTTCCTTTTTTATAGATGCATATATCCCAGTTCCATAGATATAAGCAGCCAAGATCAATATAGAAAGCAATACATAAAGCTACCAAAGTCCCTGCATAGTCTTCATATTGCTGACATCTTCATATCTGTGTGAAATTCTGAATTATTTCTGGGGAAATTCTGCTTCAGACATCTCCTACTTTGGACTGAAGATTTTGTTTTCCAAAAGCTATATCTTGTGCCTCTAAGTGGGAGCTCCCAAATTATCTTCATGGCATGTGGATTCAAAAGAGGTAATTACCATTCACAAAAAACAAGGCTGATGTTGCACTTAACCATCAAATCTTGATTGAATATGATCCCATTTACTTTTTAAATCTACTATCAGGGCTATATCAGTGAGCATGGCAGGGCATGTCATCTGAGCAGGCTTTCTATATAAATATTACTCAATTTGTTTTTAGACCTCTATTCTAGTAGAAATATATACTTAGATTTATAGAAATCTCAACAGCTTTTTCATATGTGCCCATATCCTTCAAAATAATTTACAAACATTTTAATACATTTAAAATGCTCAATTGCCAATTAAGTGATCTGATATTTTTTGATTGTATTCAGCCAGTGCTTGGGAGAGTATGATTCAGGGTTGGTAAACACATTCCCTGTGTTGTAATGGAGGAAAGAGAAAAAGGGATGGAAAAGCAAAAATGATGTTCAGGTAACTGGTGATGCGGTTTTCTATTTCATCCTCTGCTGAAGGCAAGAGTAACAAAGAACAGTCAGCAGGGAGAAAGGACAATATAACCAGCCTCTGAAGGGAGGAGAGAAAATTAGGGGTCAAAGATAACAATGTCATAGTGACATGTGGGCAAATAGCACTGTACTTTTTGATTTAAAAGATGATCATTATGGCTTAAAAGACCAGTGCACAGCTGACAACCTGCTCCTTGCTGTACACATGAAAAGTGTCCTTCCTTTACCAGAAATCCCAAACACAACTACCTACACAGGTTAAGGGGAGAGGAAGGGAACACTAATTAAGGGTGGTTTTGCCAGAGATGGCATTTCCAGTAACTCAAATCCCAAGAATTAAAGAATAAAATGAGCTTCTAGAAGTGGAACATTGCATGTGTTATTTTCAGTGAGTACCCTTGAGAGAACATGACCTATTGAGCAAGACCCCCAAACTAAGAGTTTAGATTTTGGAATTCAATTAGAAGTCATTGTGATCTTGCTAAATAGACTAATGTAAGTAAATATTAAGGTAAATGGTCACTTTAGGCTGGAGAACTCTTTCTCTGAAACAGAGCATTGGAGCAAGTCTTGCACCTGATTCAAATGAGACTCAGAACCCTCCCTCTGCTCCCATGACTAAAGCATCTCAGGTGTGTGGAATAAGGTAGTAACAACTCTGGGAATGACTAGGTTGCTTGGGAAGGTCCACAAATTTAGTCCAAAAAAGACCTTAACAAGTGGGCAGAAGGAAAAGCAGCAAATGAGGAAAATGAAACCCAAGCACTGTGAAATGCAAGAGCAATCGGGCAACAGAATGAAAGGAGGAGAGGACAGACAAGTGCTCCTCTTACATGGTCAAATGCAAACTGAGTAGAGGGACAAAGAGGGAAAATGCCTGTGAAGTTAAGAAAGAGAAAGAACAGATATAGGAGACCCCTACTCTCACAACCTTGATTCAATAATGAACTGTGCTGAAATTCATCTATTTCCCCCCATGCCTCTCAAGAAAGATGAGGCCCCAGAATACCACAAACTTTCTTCTGCCCAACCCACAGACCAGGGGTCATACCTGCTGCCTCATTGTGCAGGACTCTAGGCTCCAAATGGTGCTGCCAACCTGAAAGAAATCAATCAACACTCATTTGAGTGCTTACTGTGTGCAAAGCACTGTACTAAGTGCTGGGGGGAGTACAGTGCATGGGAGTTGATAGATACATTCCCTGAGCACAGGGAGTTTACAGACTACAGGCAGAAAATTCATTAAAATAAATTACTTATGTACATAAGGAAATTGGATGCTCAGTGGGGGATGGCACACCCCTTCATCCAAACTCCTGATAGGAGCCTGCTAAACAGAAGTAAGCTGAGGAGAATGGTACAGCTTCCCTTCATTCTATTGTTTCACCAGGATTGTCTTATAAACCAGCACAGTGAAGTGGTTATAATAGGACTGTGCTTCCAAAAGTCTATTGATAATCCAAACATTCTGCAGTTGAGGGGAAATAGGAGCAATGCAAATTGGACCAAGAGCTACTGAATAGTTCACCATCCTCTAGGAAATGACAGAACTGGATAAGCCAGCCCCAGAGGAAAAAAACATCTGCAATTGATTAAACAAAGGTGGATGCAGGGAAAACAATCAAAGGAATGCTTCCCCAAAACAGTAGGGCCAAAAATGGGAAGAGGAAGTGGCATGACATGAAAAAAGCTTTAAAACAAAGTCCCAGAAAAAAACGGGGTGGGAGATTCAATTAGCAAAATGCTTAGTACATTTGGGAAAATACTAATCAAACCAAATAAAATACCTGCTGTGGTCAATAGTAAAGTCCATTCTTTAAGCCACATACTGTCTACCACCTTGGGCTTGGGACTTTTAATTCTAAACACCACCCTATGAGCTCACAAATTTCATTCCTTTAAAAAATTGGATCCTCTTTTTCAGGATGGATAGGCCCATGCATATAAAGATGCTTACCTTCCACTGAACCAGCCTGAACTTTGCAATTTAATTTTCCAATCCCAGGGAACAAATAAAGTCAGTCTGAATAGAGGTAAGGGAAAGACAGGGAGCAGAAACTGGGGCAGGAGGGGTAGAGAAAACGCTGCCTGGAAGCTGAGAAGTAAGTGGGGAAAGGGGAGGGAGGGGGCGGGATTGCTTGGGCACCATCAGCTGTTACAGGAGCCTCCCAGGAAGTAGAGCTGGAGATGAGACATGCAGGTGGGTGTTACCACAGTGTGACAGGAATCTTCCTACATACCCCGCCCGTTTGTTATATTTCAGGTTCCACTTACAAAAGGGAAAGGACCTGATAGGGAAAGAAACACTCACAGAAATAGTATGAGGTGCCAGAAAACACATGTTTTGTTCCTGACTCTTGGCTGTAATCTTCCTGCCAGAAAAGGGTTCGGAGGGAGAGAGGGAGAGGGAGGGAGGGAGAGAGAGAGAGAGAGAGAGAGAGAGAAAGCGAGAGCCTACGAACCTGATTTCTATTCGACACATACACACCCGGAAAGTTTACATTCATTTAGGGAAAGGCAAGATCTTTTACAAGATAGAAGGGGCTTTCATTCAGAATTTTTGAATAGCAATATGAAAATGGGGACCAGAGTACTTTTTTAACTCAAGAGTCCATGTAGTCATTTTTTGTTAGTTTGTTTAGTATTTTTCTCAATTAAAAAAAATTAAGTTTAAATTTCTAGTTTCCTGTTTTCCAGAAATCTTAAGTTATTTCTACTAGGCTTCTTGTTTCCATTAACATTAGAAATGTGTGAAAACTCTTATATATAATTTTAAAAATAAATTATCATAATTTTTTGTGTTTTCTGGAAAAAAGTACAATATGAAGACTCTGTAAGGGTTAATAGGATTTTTTGAAGTATGATGTCTGGGGAGACTGTTATTGACTCTCCACAGATATTGAGCACCTAAAGTCTGAATCTCCCTTTGGCCAATATAATGGCAGGTTAGGATTTGATGTATGCACTTATGATTCTAATTCAACTTATTAGGACTTAAAAACCACAAATTTGATGTAATTTAATGCTTGGAAGGAATCATATCTTCTAACTCTATTGTACTCTCCCAGGTGCAGTATTCTGTACAGAGTAAGCACTCCATAATACTACTGATTGATAAGAAAATTGATTT
Organism: Tachyglossus aculeatus; assembly: GCF_015852505.1. Taxonomy (NCBI): domain Eukaryota; kingdom Metazoa; phylum Chordata; class Mammalia; order Monotremata; family Tachyglossidae; genus Tachyglossus; species Tachyglossus aculeatus. The sequence goes on from NW_024044828.1 coordinate 7,887,524, forward strand.
CTTTTTTCTTCTGTTTGTGCATCTTGGGGTGTTTCTCCTTATTTGCCTGGGAGACTTCTCAGTTGAGAATGCCAAGAACACTGGTGTCTTGCTACCTCCTTTGGTCATCTGGGCTCAGGAAAGTTTCCTGGGGTGCCCTGCCCCTCCTCTTCTATTTCCTTTCCCTATTCCATTAATCCCCCTTCTCCCATCCCTGCAGCACATAAGATTGGCCATAATTGTAGATGAATCAGCATGAACAATCAGTCAGGGGAACAAATGTCATCAGAATTCTGAGAAAGGGTATGGGAAGCCAGCTGAGTGGGGTGTAGTTCGTGGTTGATACCTAACATTAGACTGACCCCCAGATTTGGGCCAAGAGCAGAGATATCTACATTTAAAACAATTTAGTTGGCTTGTTCCTTGCCCTTCAAGATCACTTTAAAAACCTCACCTCCCTTCCATCCCTCACCTCTTTTAAATCCATCTCTACTGCCTACTACAATTATTAATTGAGGTCATCTACCACTTCCTTTTATTTTGATGCGCCTCTGTCCTTCTTCCCTTCTTGCTCCGCCCCTAGACCCTTATCACAGGCATGGTTCACCTCCAGAAAATACTCCCTCTGTCTCTCCACTTCTACCACAGATTGCCGAAGGAGGTGGAGATCCAAGTTGCAGGCCAACTTTGGTCACTTCACATCCATCCTGGTTTGCTCTGCTTCTGCCCTCTCTTCCAGCCCGCAACATTATGCCTCTTCCCTCATCAACTCCCATGACCACTGCCCACATCAACAACCACCAATAGTTGGCAAAGTCATCAGGGGTAAGAGATGGAGGAGAGGAGGGAAGGGTTTTGGGATGCAAAAAAAGGCTGATTTTATATACTTTAGGGTTCTGGGAATTAATTGAGGAAGTCTCGTTGGATGAGAGAGTAAAATTGATGGAAAATGAAATGTTTTAAATAGACTTTTGCTTTTTAAGTTTATTCCGGAGTTGGAATTTTAACAGCAACTGTTGAAGTAAATTACTTTGGGAAAGGTGCCTACTTATTGTAATGGAAAATTTTCTAAGCAAAAATACAAGACTGATGCTATTTCATACAGCCAATGTTCTGGTAGTTGTAATTAACAGTAACAGAGACAAGGACCACCAACAGTGACACAGAGCTGAATGCTGCTACTGAATTCCAATGACAAAAGAATAAACAGATAGAAAAACCAAACTAAGATGACAGGCATGTGCTTCAGAATACTGATAGAGCACACACCACTGAAGCAGCAGACTTCAAGGCCAAAGGAAAAACATGTTGCATGCCAGAACATCCAGTCTTCTTGATGCCAGTGGGAGTGGTACTTACAGCAGATGCCACTTCTGACTACCAGAACCATTCCACCTCAAATGAAAAGGCAGAATCACGAAGAGTGTGAGGTTCTTAGAAGGCATTTGGCCCAAAATATCCAAGCAAAGTTCATAATGCCCCACTTCCCTAGGTAGGACATGCAAGGAAAATGTATGATATCAGGATTCCCATAGAACTGCTGTACAGTGAGTTGAAGTGGGAGAATAGTGATCAAGAACAGAGGGAACACTATCAATATACAGTGACATTACAGAGAGTAACAGAATTATAGACTGATTATCTGCCCTCAGATAATCAGAGATTAGCAATGATCTGACTTTTGGAATAAGGTTTTGTGAAGATAACACCCACATAGGGAAACAAAAACAGTACTAGAAAATGCTCACAGGAAATTCAATAGTGCAAAAGGGGACAATCTTTAAGTACACATAATGTGAAAAAGATTGTCAGCGACCTATTGGTTTTACCAAGGGGCAGCATGGCTAACGATTTAGGAAACTGGGCATCTAATCACATGTGCATCATTTGCCTGCTGTGTGACCTTGGGCAATTCATTTAGCCTTTCTGTGCCCATTTCCTCATATGTAAAATGGGGATTGAATACCATTCTCCCTCTCTTTTAGACTTTTCCTCCTGCTGCTGTTACCTCTTAATTTTCATTGCTTCCTCTCTCACTCCTCCTGAGATTTAGCTCCACCATTCTCTGTAGCAGTGCCAGAAGAATGAAAGACTCCCAAAGGCATCGTGGCCAAGAAATGATAGTTATGGGAATGAAAACAGAGTTCTGCCCAGTGCTTCTCTGGTCCTTTTCTGCCTTTAAACAAACTCTGGAAGATGTGGGAACTACAAGACTCTGAGTGACAAAGTGGACAAACAAATCCACTTCAATCCTAGACCGAACCAGATCTAATGGTCATTCATTTCCCCCAACTGTTAGCTCGACTCTGAAAATGCATTTGGCATGAGGAGATTGTTCCAGCACTGTGACTACGTCTATATTTTTTATTCTGCTTTCCAGTATTTGTAAGTTATTCATGTCTGCTTCTCTCCCTCATTAGATTGTAATTTTTCTACTGTATTTTTCCAAGGACTTAATGTTCTGCACATGGTAGATGCTCAATAAATACTATGATTATTGATTGCTTGGCTCCTCTCTGGGTCCAATGTCTTCAAGACAGCTAAATCCCTGAAATGTCATCTGTAATGGCATGTGGGCTGCTGGAACTCTCCAGACACTCTCTATACAATCCTAGCTCAAGATGATCTGTGCTATCAAAGTGCTATCTGAGAGGATAATCAATCAATCATGTTTATGTATTATATTAAAATATTATTTGGCAGCTTTTTTGTTTTTTATGGTATTTGTTAAGCGCTTACTATGTGCTTAGTACAGCACATAGTACTAAGCACATAGTACTGTACTAAGCACATTGTACTAGGCACTTGAGTAGATACAAGTCAATCAGGTGGGAAACAGTCCATGTCCCAAATGGGGCTCACAGTCTTAATTCCCATTTTACAGATGAGGGAACTGAGGCACAGAGAAGTGAAGTGCCTTGTCCAAGATCACACAACACACAAGTGGAGGGGTCCAAGTGTTAAGTGCTTACCATGTTCCAGGCACTGTACTAAGCACTGGGATTGGTACAAGATAATCAGGTTGAATACAATTCCTATTCTGGCTCTTACAGTGTACATGTACAGGGACGTATCTACCAACTCTGTTATTTCATACTCTCCTAAGCACCTAATACAGAGGTCTGCACACAGTAAGCACTCAATAAACAGCATTCATTGATTGATTGGGAGAGTACAATAAAATAGAATTGGTACCCAAATTTCGAAATTAGTATCCTTCCTCAGGCATCAGAAATTACTTTGTATCTAGGTTTCACATTAACCTTGTATCCACCCCAGTGCTTAGTACAGGGCTTGGCACATGGTGAACACTTCCAAATACCACAGTTATTATTTTTATTTGCAATTGCAGACTCTTCCCCATGCTCTGCTTCCTTTTTGTGCCTTTTGCACCTCCTTCTTTAATAACAATGCGGTCTAATTGGAAAGAGTGTAGGCCTCGGAGTCAGAGGAACTGGGTTCTAATCCCACTCTGCCATGTTCCTACTGTGTGACCTTGAGCAAGTCACTTAATGTCTCTGGATCTCATTGTCCTTATTTGTAAAATGGAGATTTAATACCTGTACTCCCTCTTCCTTAGACATGAGCTCAATGCCAGGAAATTTGCTTCTGACCTGATTACCTGATTACCTTAGCACTTAGTAAAATGTTTGGCACATTGTAAGCACTTAATAAATATTATTATTATTACTATTCCTCAATCAAATTGCTTCTTACAAAAAAAATTATAGCAGGATACAAAGCCACCAAGCAAATAACTCTCCATCCCTCACCTCCCCCAGCCCTGTTCCAGGTTCTTAAGTCATTTGTTTTGGGAAAATATCAGATCTGAAATTACAGTTATAAATCCAATCTGTTTCTGATCATTTTTAAAATTTGGAGCTCCGTTCTGGAGCCTTTCATCCCAGGGGAGAAAGGCAGAGGTAAGCCTAAAGCACTGTCAATAAAGCTACTCCAGCTTTCCTCTAGCTTTATTTTTCTTCTCCAGGGAATCCAACAGTTATCTTGACCTGCACCTCTTGATTAATGAATCTCCTGCTATAAATCCTCAGTGACAAAAGTTCAACTGGGCTGCTCTATTTGCTACCAATATGATTCAAAAAAGGATTGAGAAAACACTTCAATAAATCAAACGTTGGCTACAGCTTCTGCGTACTTTCCTAAATGATGCTTCACCAAGCAACTGTGGTGCACCAAAGGCCTCTGGGGATGCTCTTTTAGAAGCATCTTGGCTCAGTGGAAAGAACCCGGGCTTTGGAGTCAGTGGTCATGGCTTCAAACCCCAGCTCCGCCACTTGTCAGCTGTGTCACTTTGGGCAAGTCACTTAACTTCTCTGTGCCTCAGTTCCCTCACCTGTAAAATGGGGATTAAGACTGTGAGCCCGCCGTGGGACAACCTGATCACCTTGTAACCTCCCCAGTGCTTAGAACAGTTCTTTGCACATAGTAAGCACTTAATAAATACCATCGTTATTATTATTATTAATATTATTATTATTATTTTATGAGGCACGTGGGACCCAAGGACAATTCATCTCCTACAGAATCTTGGCCAATGCAATCAGGTGATCTAGAGGAAACTCCTTTGATCATTAATATTTATCAAACCCTTCTCATTTAGGGGGACAAAAACACCCATTCCAAGCTTTACGATATAATTCTCTCCAAAAAGCTTCAAGGAAGGTAAGTGAGATGGACTGTGAATCATGGAAAATACCACCATCATTTTAGAGATGTACACAGAGGCAGAAGACAAATTGTGTGGATAGATTTTTTACCTTAAAGATCTGGTATTTCAGATGCTAAGCTCACTATGAGCTGAACTAGCTGGATACCTGAATCAAACGAAAAGGCTATAGCAAAATTGGCTATTAACCATTCACTTGCTGATATGGTGGCTGAGACACAGGATATCTGAGGAGGCTGAAGCAATGGAGAGGGGTAAAGTCTCTATAACGATCAAGATGTCAAAGGGCAGACCAGAAAACAGAAAGAAGACTTGCACAGGCCAAATCAATTAATGCTGTATGGATTTATCCCTAAGTGTAAACAATGCACCAATCAATCAATGGTAGTTATTGAGGGCTTACTGCTGCAGAGTGAAAGAACAATACAAAAGAACTGGTAGACACAATCCCTGCCCTCAAGGAGCTTACAAATCTAGTAGGAAAGTGGGGATAGTAAAATAAATTATAGGACACTGTGTTGGTCAGATGCTGGTCTTTTCAGTCACACTCAAAAAACATGGGATACGCTCTTACCATCTTCAAAAGCAAAGGACAACTATTTCTAAACTTCTGCCTCAGCTTATATGAAGGCAAATGGCATTGTTTAGATCAAAGATTAATTCTCCACTATTTTGGGTCAATTAATTCAGCACCATTATGAGATACCTCTAGCAGTCAGATCTGGGAGATGAGTGGTTGATCCCTCTGTGATTACTCCTGAAGCCCCTAGGCCATGGGGCACCTGCCTCACTCGTGTCCTAAGGATGAGGCAAGGATAGTGTGCCATTTTGCGTGGCGTGATGAAAAGAGCATGGGCTGGGGAGTCAGAGGTCATGGGTTCTAATTCCGGCTCTGCCACTTATCAGCTGTGTGACTTTGGACAAGACAGTTAACTTCTCTGTGCCCCAGTTACCTCATCTGGAAAAGGGGATTAAGACTGTGAGCCCCACGTGGGACAACCTGATTACCTTGTATCTACCCCAGCACTTAGAACGGTGGTTGGCACATAGTAAATGCTTAACAATTACCATCATTATTATTATTATTATTTTGCACATCACAAGGCCATCCTAAGCTGTGAGAGTGTGAGGACCATTTCCAAGATTACACACAAATATTCCATAAGGCAAATATTTCCATTAAATATTTCATCAGGTAGATCTAGAGTGCATGGGCTTATACCTCCCCTAAATGTTAAAGGCACAAAAACCCTGCTAAGATCTACAATTCAAATTAGCTCCCTGATCAATCTAAGCCAATCACCAAACTGATCTGAGATCATGTCCATAGAGTAGAGGTGTCAGGTAATCTGGTAGAAGTCAGAGGTACACAAAGGCTCTCTCTGGGAGGTTACCTCTTCACTGCGAAAAATTAGGATTAGTGAAATATCTTTAATTCTGGCAGACTGATAAACCTTCTCCTGAAGCCCTCCAATTAAACACATTAGTTCTCCATATTCAAAGCCAAAAAAGTATCTATTTTCTAAATCCACTTATTCCTCAAAGAGTTATTCATTCCGTGTTTGAACACAAAATACAAGTCATTATTCTATGGTAATTTGAATTATAAAGGGAAGATCTTATCATAGTAAAAAGCATCTCTCAGTAGGTTATCAACTGCTGTTATAGGTGATAATATTATTCTCATAAAGCTGTAGTAGTGTCCAACTTTCCATTTGGCTGTGAAACCTGGCACTCTCGCCCAAGATAACCTCTGACTGTTTCAGCAGTTTCACCAGTGTTGTTTTACAAGCCACACTTAATCAGCACATGTCAGGACAAAATTCCCCAAATTGAGGTCCTGTAATTCAGTCAGGTCACTGGCACTGAAGCCAAGCTCATAGCTGCATAGCTTCACTGGGAAGATAGATGAGGAGGATTGACGACAGCAAGATTCCCCAGCATCTGCCGTATGCAAGCATTAAGCAAAGCACTGTACCAAGTCCTGTGGAGAGGCGCAAGAACATTTATTCCATCATGCTCCCTGCATCACAAGGGATTCATTCACAAACATTAGATAAGGAAGGAGGACTTTGCCAAAAAAAAGACATATTACAGGGGATATCATAACACTAGTCCAACAAAGACAACAAGGGTTGGTGATTTAGAAGGGGGCACATGCCACTGGAGAGACCAGATCATCAACTGAGACACATGAGGCAGACTGTCAAAGTGGTATACCTGTGAATCACTGGATGGCAGAGGTGCTTCAGGAAGAGCAAGATCTCAAAGTGCTCAAGGTTGAGAAGCAGTGGATAGAGCACAGGCATGCCACTCAGAAGGACCTGGGTTCTAATCCACGATATCACTTGTCTACTGGGTGACCCTGGGCAAGTCATTTAACTTCTATGCGCTTCATTTACTTCATCTGTAAAATGAGAATTAGGACTCTGAGCCTATGAGACTGTGGAACATGGACTGTGTCCAACTTGATTAGCTGGTATCTACCCTAGTGCTTATACAGTGCCTGGAACACAGTAAGAACTTAATAAATACCATTAAAAAATAAACAAACAAAAAACAAATACCATATGAAATGGTCAGTCTTAAAAACAGTAACAGGCAATGCAAGTAGAGAAGGAAACTTGCAGAACTGAATTTTCATATACAAATAGTGCAATAATTGTCAGTTGTGCACCATTCTTTTCATCTAGAGAGAGAAAATGTAAAGTTCTTTTCTAGTTTCCAGAGTTTGGAATACAGTAATATAGAAAGACCCAATCCAGAGAAAACATAAGACATTTATGATTGCATCTTCATTCAAAAAAGCACCCGGATAAATTTCAATTTCACAAATCGTTGAAGTAAAGCATCCTTTCTTCATGTATGTCCAGGTGTTTGGCAGTATACTTTTATTTAATAGTAATTGTTAGGCACTTACTTTGTGCCAAGCACTGTATTAAGTGCTGGGGTAGATACAAAGTAATCAGGATGGACACAGTCTATGTCCCACATGGGGCTCACAGTCTTAATCCCCATTTTGAGAAGCAGCATGGGCTCAGTGGAAAGAGTATGGGCTTTGGAATCAGAGGTCATGGGTTCAAATCCCAGTTATGCCAATTGTCAGCTGTGTGACTTTGAGCAAGTCACTTAACTTCTCTGTGCCTCAGTTACCTCATCTGTAAAATGGGGATTAAAACTTTGAACCCCCCGAGAGACAACCTGGTCACCCTGTAACCTCCCCAGCGCTTGGAACAGTGCTTTGCACATAGTAAGCACTTAACAAATACCATTATTATTATTTTTATTATTGTTTTACAGATAAGGTAACTGAGGCCCTGAGAATTGAAGTGACTTGCCCAAGGTCCCATAACAGAAAAGTGACAAAGATGAGATTAGAAGCCAGGTTCTTCTAACTCCCAGGCCTGTGCTCCATCCACTAGGCCATCTTGTTTCCTTGTGTTTAGAATGTACAGTACAGTAAACAGAAAAGGTGTTTATCCTCATCAGAGCTAAATGATTTTCAAAACTAATTCAAGTATGGAATGCTTTCTTTTTTAATTAATACAAGGCTTGAAGTCAATTTGTATTGATATTTAGAAGGTATAGTTAATTTTCCAAGCCTGTTTATATTCATGATGCTATATTTTTTACCTATAACCCATGATGTTCATCATCATCAATCATATTTATTGAGCGCTTACTATGTGCAGAGCACTTTACTAAGCGCTTGGGAAGTACAAATTGGATGTTGGTTTTATTTGATTCCTTTACTGATCAGCTAGAATCAAGGACATGCTTAGACTCTAACTTTGCCTCAATTTCTTCATTTGCCAGGTTTAGTTCTTCTACATGAGCTCTTAATGCTTGTTATCTCTGATCCTTTTTCTTCATTCTTGTTGAATAATCCTCAGTTTCTTCAGTCCCTTGTATTAGCCTTAGAAAAACTCCACCTGTTTTTCCAATCACTTGAAAACTTCAGAGGGGTTTATTCATGGAGGTCAGAGTCACTAATGTTCAGTTCAGTTTTTCTTCCAAAATCTTCTGGATTTCTTCCTCTGCATACTCCTTTAGCTTCTGATCATCTGCCATCCATTGACACGTTTCAAATAATGCACCGGTGGCCTCCATATCCCCACACCGTATGTGAGGATTTTCTTATTTGTTTTTCATTCTAGTATTTTCATTTACTTCTTAACTTTCCTAGCTCTTAAAACATGGATTCAATTTAGACTCCACGACTAAAAAGTGACTCTGAAAATCCTATCAAAATCATCCCCTTGTTGTTTTCACTCACCTTGAACTGGTGTGAATTATGTCTGCCCCAACCCTATTGCAGTATTTGGTAATAATGATTAACGATAAAGTCACTGTCCCACATGGGGCTCACAGTCTAAGTTGGGGGGAGGACAAATACTGAATCCCCATTTTACTGAGGAAGAAAATGAAGCACAGAAAAATTAAAAGACTTGCCCAAGGTCAACAGAAGGCAAGTGGTAAGCAGCATGGCCTAGAGGGGCAAGCAGTGAAGCCCCATGGAGAAAGTATGAGCCTCAGAGTCAGAGGACCTGAGTTCTAATCTTATCTCTGCACTCGTCAACTGGATGATCTTGGGCAAGTAACTTAATTTCTCTGTGCTTCAGTTACCTCATGAGTAAAATGGGGATTAAGACTGAGCCCATGTAGGATATGGACTGTCACCAATCTGATTAGCTTGAATCTATTTCAGCACTTAGCACAGAGTCATCATGGCATAGTGAGTGGATAGAGCACAGGCCTGGAAGTCAGAAATTCATGGTTTCTAATCCCAGCTTTGCTACTTGTCTGCTGTGTGACCTTGGGCAAGTCACTTCACTTCTCTGGCCCTCAGTGACCTTATCTATAAAATGGAAATTGAGACTGTGAGCCCCACGTGGGACAGGGACTGTGTCCAACCTGATCTGCTTGCATCCACCCCAGCACTTAGTACACTGCCTGTCACACAGTTAAGCTCTTAAAAAATACCATAATTATTATTAGTAGCATTACCTGCCACATAGAAAGTGTTTAACAAATGCCATTAAAAAAAGCAATTGGAAAAAGTTGTACTAATTAGGGTAACTGCTCCCTAATTCCCTAATCACCCAAAACATGTATTGAAAACACAAGTAATGGCAGAACTGGGCAATATATAATTCACACTGATTGTTATAAAGATGTCATCACTTTAGAGGCAAAAGCTCTGTTGGTCTCTAACTTTCAAAGCCAGAGAGAACAGCATCCTCTGCCTTGGGAGAATCCGGAACAGAGCAGGGATTTTTCTGAAATCGAGTACCTAAGAAACAACTAGAGAGAGTGAGAAATGCCCTTCCTGTGCCCTCCATGTGCCTTTCCTTCCATGTCAGCATAAACTGCATTGCTTCTAGCATGAGTTGAAACCCTGCCAACCTGCTCTCAACCATGCCTGCAGCTTGGCCAGAATGATTGTACCATCTGGATTAGATGAAAAGAGGTACAACTGAGTAATGCAGCAGAATGATAGCAAAGAGCTCATGATTTCACTAGGTACACCCACCCATGTGCAAAACGAGTCAGCAGAGGGGTGAGTTAGAGTCCACTGTATTCCACAAGATAGACACCTCTAAATGGGATAATTATTTGATTTTTCAGTGGCTTTTTACAGGAACTTAAGAAACAAGTGAAATTCCTTTTCCAACAGGTAGGATTCACTGTTTTGACGTCTGGAGTGTTACCCTAGATGAGATTTCAACCAAGTGGACCATTAATAAATCAGCTGCAGATAAATCAAAGCACGGAGATCCAGTCTTACCTGAGTCTTGTGGAAACTTTACTGCGGGGTTACATCTCTGAGTACAACTGGCAAATCCTTTTTCATCTATTAGATTTTAGTGTTCAACAGATTATATTGTCTTTGTCCAGATTGTCTTTGTCCAGAAACGCTCTGGGCATGTTACTCCCCTCCTCAAATATCTCCAGTGGCTACCAATCAACCTACGCCTCAGGCAGAAACTCCTCACCCTCGGTTTCAAGGCTCTCCATCACCTCGCCCCCTCCTACCTCACCTCCCTTCTCTCCTTCTACAGCCCAGCCCGCACCTTCCACTCCTCTGGCGCTAATCTCCTCACCGTGCCTCGTTCTCGCCTGTCCTGCCATCGACCCCAGCCCACATCATCCCCCTGGCCTGGAATGCCCTCCCACCCACATCCACCAAGCTAGCTCTCTTCCTCCCTTCAAGGCCCTACTGAGAGCTCACCTTCTCCAGAAGGCCTTCCCATACTGAGCCCTCTCCTCTCTCTCCCCCTCCTCCCCCTCTCCATCCCCCCACCTTACCTCCTTCCCCTCCCCACAGCACCTGTATATATGTATATATGTTTGTACGTAATTATTACCCTATTTATTTATTTATTTTACTTGTACATATTTATTCTACTTATTTTATTTTGTTAATATGTTTTGTTTTGTTCTCTGTCTCCCCCTTCTAGACTGTGAGCCCGCTGTTGGGTAGGGACCGTCTCTACATATTGCCAACTTGTACTTCCCAAGCGCTTAGTACAGTGCTCTGCACACAGTAAGCGCTCAATAAATATGATTGAATGAATGAATGAATGAATGAACTGGCAGAGCTGGGATTAGAACCCATGACCTCGTGACTCTCTAGCTTGTGCTCTATCCACTAGGCTGTATTGATTCTCCCATGTCTATATTTCTTGGACGGAATTGAAAATGAAAACCAGTGGCCAAGGACAGCAACATAGAATGGAAGCAACACAAAGATTCACTGACAACACTTAGATTGCAATGTTTATCAGCAATTCTGATTATAGTGGCTCTGCTGGGCAGTGCACCTATAATATTAACATACTGTTATATGTCAACATAAGAGTTGGGACACTGAAATTCTCAGTAATAGTATTAATTTAGTGCTCACTCTATACAAACTATTGAATTAAGCACTGAGAAAAAAATTACAAGTTTGAGAATTAGGCACTGTCCCCAGTTCTCAGGGAACTCTCAGACTACAAACATCTTGGGGGTCCTTCCCCAATTAAGCAGTCTTTTCCTTGGTTCCCTCTCCCTTCTGCATCATCTACACACTTGGATCGTACAACTGCCTTCTGGTTTCACTAGGCATACCATAGTGAGGAGTGAAGTGGCAGTGTCCCACATTATCATAGAGGAAAACTGATGACTTTATTATTACGATGAGCAAGGTGTACTATTGTACCTTGTCATGCAGCTGATCCACTTCTTTTTATAGTAGCCTAGTATTTTCATAATGACACCTGAAAAGCCATATCCTGAAGAATTTATAATCCTGGGCTCTAATCCCAGCTTTGCTTCTTGACTGCACTGTCACCTTGGTCAAGTCATTCAAGTTCTCTGTGCCTTAGTGTCCTCATTTGTAAAATAATAATAATAATATTGATGGCATTTGTTAAGTGCTTACTATGTGCAGAGCACTGTTCTAAGCACTGGGGGGGGGGGGAGATACAAGGTGATCAAGTTGTCCCACGTGGGGCTCACAGTCTTAATCCCCATTTTACGGATGAGGTAACTGAGGCTCAGAGAAGTTAAGTGACTTGCCCAAGGTCACACAGCAGACATGTGGCAAAGTCAGTACTTGAACCCCTGACCTCTGACTCTGCCACGCTGCTTTTCTTGAAATAGAGATTCAATACCTGATTTCCCTCTTAGACTGTGAACCCCATGTCGGGCAGGGATTGTGTTTGACTGCTTATTTGTATCTACATCACCATGTACTATCATGCTTGGCACACAGTAAGTGCTTAACAGTTATTATTATCATTATTATTATTATTATCATGATTATTGTTTTTTTAGTTTCATGGTCAGAATCACTAAAGAAGCAACATGGCCTAATGGATAGAGAGCATGGTCCTGGGAGTCAGAAGGTCATGGGTTCTAATCCTGGCTCCACCACTTTGCTGTGTGACCTTGGGCAAATCTCTTAACTTTCTGTGACTCAGCTCCCTCATCTGTAAAATAGGCATTAAGACTGTGAGCCCTATTTAGGACAGGGACTGTGTCCAACCCAATTATCTTGCATCTACCCCAGTGCTTAGAACAGTGCCTGGCACATAGTAAGCACTTAGCAAATACCTAAATTATTATTATTATTATTATTATTATTTATGATTCATAAGGCAGTGAGGCCCAGTTAATTAAAATAGTCACTGACCCGATGAACCTATTGGTAAAGATCATTGTATAGCACCATCTAGTGAAAAATGCAGGAACTGATGTAGATGGTGGTGAAATATTTACCTCAAAGTTAAGAAAAGCCCTTTTTTGCACAATCAACCCCCGAAAGACTTTGAAAAAAGGGTTGAGAAGTGTGTCGTCCCTCCCTCTATACTGTAAGCGCCTTGTGAAAATGAAACGTGTCTACCAATTCTGCCTACTAAGTCTGTTGTACCGTGCTTCAAGTGCTTAGTAAGCCCTCGAAAATACAATTGATTGATTTTTTGATTGCTCCCCTGGGATTCATTTCAAGTGGTCATGGTATTTACTGCTTTCTTCCTGAAGTGTAAGTTTCTCTTGGAAATGCTGTGCTTAGTCTATAATTACAATTAGGGATACAATTACGTTTTCTTGTGTGGAGTCAAGCTTTGCAGTTGTACTGATGATTTCCAAATTTAGTTTCCTCAATAATGCACAAGGTAGGACTGCCTTGTTGTTATCCCCACTACCTGTAAAGCCTTGAAGAGCACACATACCCAGATTTTGATGACTCATGTAACTTGCTTAATTTCAGTGATGTACTCTCCTTTATGACGCCGGACTGTATCTGTGGGCTATGTGAGAGGGAGGTCAACTTTGAAACTGGAGTAGGGATGGGATCAGGCTTGCTAGGGTCAGGGCTTAGCAAGCATTACCTAGGTTTTGGGATGGGGACCATATCTAATTCCCTCTCACATTCTTTCCCAGTAATTAGTAGAGTGTTCTCAGATTAAGTGCCAAAAAAAATCATTACCATTATTACTACTATCGCTGCTGCTACTACTACTACTACTACGTGTTTCAGCTAGAATATAAAGATAGCTTCAGTGCTCGGGATTTGGTTGAAGTCCGGAACCTCAGTGTTGATAATCGTGTCCTGCAATTTGAGAATAAAAGCAGTTCTGACATCCAAGTATTCCATCATAGATATAACCCTTATACACTATCGGCCTCAAAGCTTCCATATTTCCACCTAGTACTGTATCTTTTTTTTCTTAATGCTGCTAGACCAAAAAACTTACTCTTCCTCAGATATGTTAACGTCCCATTCCCCAATTTGGAAAATAAATTCCCCTAATAAGCCAAACTGTAGTCAGTTCCTTGGAGAGAAAACCAGTTTTAATTATGTTTATTTAAATTATAGGGATCTAAAGAGTCAGGTTTTGGTAATCTTTCTAGAATAATTACGTTGCCCCTTTCTGTCAAAAGTGGCTAGAGCAGATTATTCCTTTATAAATTGAAAGGAGAATCAAGAAGAAATGAGTATGAGTTTCAGAAGACCTAGCTTCTAGTTCCACCAGTCACCTGCTCTGTGACTTTGGGCAATCACTTATCTTTTCTGTGCCTTAGGTTCCTCATCTAAAAATGCAGATAAGATTCTTATTCTCAGTAGAAGACTGTGAACCCCAGGTGGTGGGTTCATTTATCATCATCAACAACATCATCATCATTATCATCTTCATCATCATTATTATTATTATTTCCAAAGCATGACATGTATCATGCTGGATATTTAATCATGAGTCACTTTCAGAGGCATTTACAATATATATTGCATATATATTGCATTTCCTTTGGAGAGAATAATTTAAAAGGGCAAATTTCCAGTGGCCCTTGACTATTATGGTGTAGAAGTCATCACATTTATCACTGATGGCCATTCTTTTTGCATGAGAGAGCTGAATTTATTTCCATCACCCAATCAAAATTTCTTGATGATTTTGTCAAACACTGAATGTTTTACAGTTACTGGTCTGGAAGCCAGGTTTTACAAGATCTCTCTTCAGAGAGAAAAGTTTGCCTGACTCTGAAGTGACACTCGATCAAATGATATTTCTTTATGGAACTTGCCAAAAACAATTAGAGCTCCTGCTAGCCTGATGCTTTTAGTTACATTTATATTTCAATTAAGAATTGACTTTCTTGTAGCAGAATCTCCTTTCATTGGCTAGCCGACATTGCTCATTATACTTACCTACCAGTTCCTTCTAGCAAATGGTGCAAAGATGTAGGCTTGAAATGCAGCCACAAACGCATATAATGTGTTTGTTTCTTGTACTGTCTTAAAATCTACCCCTTTCCAATAGGCAAAAAATGTTTAGACCCCAAATTCACTAAATACGAGAAAAAGTGTCTATCCTGGTTTTCCAGATGGACAATAAACCCCTATTTAGAGGATATGAGAGCAATGTGAAATAAATATACATGCATCCAAGCAACAGTTACCAATTCTTTTTAAAGTCCCTCCTTTCTAGTAAGGGGCTTGGATTCTCTCGATGGCATTGCAGCAGTCTTTGGCTGATTTTCTCTGATTCACTTAAGACCAGTCAGGTGGCACTCAACCCTAAGAGAATTCATTTTTCAGGTAAAGGAAAGACATTCATTTTCAAGCAGTAGCTGAGTTCCATTTTTTTCCTCACCACAGATTTATTTTTCTATAAAATGTAGTGGCAAACCTCATCTTGAAATCTAATACGAAATAATTCAAAAGACTTCCTGGGCCATTGCCCAGTTGTGGAAACTGATGCTGCAAAATCAGTCTGGATTAGGACCCACAGATAAGAGTTTATTAGACTCTCACTAATAATAAAATTGGATCTTCCATCTTTATTGGGAAAGCTGTCATTTGGGATATAAATCTAAAGCTTACTTGAAATCTAGAAAGACTGCATATATTTTTCTCACTTGTCTACTATCTACGCTGACCATATGTCTTGCTTTAACTGAGACAGTCCTGAGTTTTTGAAAAGGTGCCAGGAAGTTTGTGAAAAAAATACAGATTTCCTGAAATTGGGAATGACTTGGGAATGCCTTGGGAAAACTGGTCAGCCTGTCTTGCTCTGATGTTCAGTTCCTGGAATGTTCATGACTAGTTAGGGATGTGCTCAGAGTGCAGATTAGATCCCACAGAATTCCTAAACTCCTAGTTGAACAGATATTCTAGAATGGTAGTGACTTTTAGATCCATATTTCAACTTTCATCTGCAGTAATGAGAAGGATTGGAGATATTAATTCATTCAACCATATTTATTGAGCACTTACTGTGTGCAGAGCACTACTTAGGAGAGTACAATACAACAATGAACAGGGAGATATCCAAGGTAAACATGAGGTCCCTTACTTTAGTGTCAACAATAATAATATGACTAGTCTACTACATCTTGGGAGGATTAAATTGTTTGAAAGCAAGTAATTCTTCATTAACATAATGCTTGTTAAATATTGCTGGATATCTTTCATAATTGTTTAAGGATTTTTACTCTTCCAAATATATAACTTTAAGGTTTTTCCTTATCTTCTGCATCTGAATCCTACATCAAAGTCATGGTCAGTCAATCAGTGGTATTAATTGAGCACCTTCTGGGTGAAAGAGCACTGTACTAGAGCGATTATTCATTTATTCATTCCATCATATTCATTGAGCACTTACTGCATGCAGAGAACTGTACTAAGCGCTTGGGAAGTACAAGTTGGAAACATATAGAGAAGGTCCCTACCCAACAGCGGGCTCACAGTCTAGAAGGGGGAGACAGACAACAAAACAAAACAAATTAACAAAATAAAATAAATAGAATAAATATGTACAAGTAAAATAAATAGAGTAATAAGTATGTACAAACATATATACATATATACAGGTGCTGTGGGGAGGGGAAGGAGGTAAGGCGGGGGGATGGGGAGGGGGAGGAGGGGGAGAGGAAGGAGGGGACTCAGTCTAGGAAAGCCTCCAATAATAATGATGGCATTTATTAAGCGCTTACTATGTGCAAAGCACTGTTCTAAGCGCTGGGGAGGTAACAAGGTCATCAGGTTGTCCCAAGGGGGGCTTACAGTCTTCATCCACATTTTGCAGATGAAGTAACTGAGGCACAGAGAAGTTAAGTGACTTGCCCAAAGTCACACAGCTGACAATTGGCGGAGCCAGAATTTGAACCCATGACCTCTGACTCCAAAGCCTGTGCTCTTTCCACTGAGCCACAACAACAATACAATTTCAAAGACAGTGCACAGCCCAATTGCTTTTTCACCAATTTTAAAATAGAAGGAACTGCTAACATCAGTGGCATGAAAAGCAGTTGTATCATTTCTCTGGATGTCAAAGTTGTCTTCGGCCATCTGCCTTCTGCCATAGCAATACAATAATTCAATTTCAAACTGCCCTTTCTGAACTCCTTTCCTTTTCTGCTTTTTCACCTGGCTGGAGATAGCTGATATAGCTTGTTTGCCCCGAAGGGTTTTAAAAACCTAATTTTACAGACTCTCAGGACATTTTTTGCCACTGCTTTCACTGTTGGATAGCAACTCACTATATCCATGTCACAAATACTAGGGAAACAGAGTTATTTCCAGGTCAAGGAGTAACTGCAGAGTATATACCTAAACTTTGGTATATTTTGTATCTGGAATTTCAGTTTAGGATTCTTATTTATTTATTTTAACATCCCTCTCCCCTGTAGATTGTAAGTTCACTGTGGGCATACAAAACTATTGTAGTTTACTTTCCCAAGCTCTTAGTATAGTTCTCTGCCCACACTAAGCATTTGATAAATACCACTAATTAACTGACTTGTTTTACTCACAGATCTCTTAATCCTGATTCACCTCTTCTCAAGTACCTGTTTTTTTATGGTATTTGTTCAGTACTTACTATGTGCCAGACACTGTTCTAAGCTTTGGGGTAGATACAAGGTATCAGGTTGGACACAGTCCATGTCCCACATGGGGCTCACAGTCTTAATCCCCATTTTACAGATGAGGGACTGAGGCACTGAGAAGTTAAGTGACTTGCCCAAGGTCACAAAGCAGACAAGAGGCAGAGCTGGGACTAGAACCCAGGTCCTTCTGACGCCCAGGGCTGTGCTCTATCCACAAGGTCACATTACTTTCCCCCCCTCTCTCATTTTAAAGCAGTTACCTGTCTCCACCAGATGGACATTATAGGAACCTCTCAAGGCTAATTTACAATTTTAAAGACATTTACATTACTACTGTAACAGACAATAGCTTTCCACTACTTGGATGATACAGTAGGTCATAGATTGATATAGCTGCAGAAATGTGTATTTCCTGACAATGAAACAAGGTTTACAAAGCTGGTTTCTGTCTTCCAAAGCTTTGAATTATACCCAGCATGATAGAAGCCATACTCTATTTCAATTGTATTCAAATCATCTGCTTTCTAACCCCCTTATTTCCCACTGAAGCAACTGCTGACTAACACAATTTTCAGATAATGCAGGTCTTTGTAAGAACAGAATTACTGTGCTATGTAGGAGAAATGACTACTGAGCCTAATATCAGGACACAATAGTTAATGTTGAGGGACAGGAAAATACACACTCAACAGACAAGGGGACAAAAATCAGAATTTTACATTTTAAGTTCTACTTCCAGCTTTGCCAGATCTCATCCTTCCCCCAACCCCAAACACACCTAATAAAATTATTATCATCATTATTATGGCATTAATTAAGTTCTTACTATGTGCTAAACACTGGGGTAGATACAAGGTTCTCAGATCAGATGTGTTCCCTGTCACACAAGAAGCTCACAATCTATCATCCCCAATCTAAAGATGGAGAAACTGAGGCCCATAGAGGTTGTAACTTGCCTGATACCACATTCCAGTAAGCATTCTTGACTGACCTTCAACTTTCAAGTAATGTTCCTCTCAGTCACCTGAACATTTATGTTAATCTGTTTATTTCCTTTTTATTGATTTATGTATAAATCTATTTAATATTTATGTCTAATCTTGCACTCTTTTAATTATATGTTTGTAATATACATCAGATTGAAATCTTCTTGAGGATACAAGTCATATTTTATATCCTCTCTATGTCCCTTGACATTCCATTATACAATTCTCTTCCCACAGTATTTTTCGATCAATACTGTTGATGATTATGATGATGAAAGCCAAATTCATAAAGATTAGGATGGCTTGGCTTTTTTTTTTTTTGTTAACTGGCAAAGCTCAAGTTACAGATGCCAGATGCAATTCAGGAGCAGCCCAAGGGGAGATTAATTACTACCACCACCACTGTCAGGATGAATTCATCTCTACTGGGGTACTTCAATTTATAATTGTCTCTTTTCTAGCCAGGCCCAACCAGTATTTTTCAAAGATACGGAAAGATGAAGGTCTAGAAAGGAGGAAGGAGAAATCTGGTGAGGCTGTGGAAAAACTTGCAGAGTGAGGCAGCTCGTCAGATTTATCCAACGGGACTAAATATAATTTTTCAATGTGGTCAAATATATGCTGCTCAGTCTGCATTCTCTGAACTTTTTTAATCCTTTTGAAATGCATCAGAAAGAACACGATGGAGAAATCACCCCTAAGGCAGGGATATTGCCAGTGTGAGGCACAAAGTGGTACAAAAAATATTCCTTGACCTTAATTATTTGGCCAAAGAATGGTTTTCACTGAGAGCTTACTCACAGTACTGTACTAAACATTTAGTAAGGTACAAAGAATAAGAAAGCACGAATCCCTGTCAACAAGGATGTTACATTCTAACTCTTGTTGTGGAATCCTGATAACCATTTGGCATTCTCAAAGATGTTTGAAGAGTAAATACTTAGAAGAGGGATTTCCTTAAAATACTTCAGTACAAAAGTATCCCTATTCTAATACTTTTAGACATTTAATGCTAACTTTCAGTTTACGGTCATATTAAACATACAATGAAACACTCAAAAGTGTAATTGTGCTTTGTTTATGGATTTCTTTTTTCAAATTTTTTTGTTCAATTTTTTCTCTCCCTTAGAAAGAGACAGATTTTTCTTCCAGAAGATTGGTCTAGAAATTTGTACTACTTGAAACATTTTGCACTTCTTGCTGTATCTACAAAAAGCTATCAAAGGGTCAAGAGAGTGTTCCAAAAAAAAGTGATAATTTTGGTGTTAATTTGGGAGTATGCAACTTTTTGCTTTTACATATTTGAAAGAGTAATCTTTCCATGAAATCCACCCTTTCCTCCAATGGCTTTATAATTTATAATACGGTATTGGTTAACTGCTTTACTATGTATCCAGCACTGTATCAAGCATGAGGTAGACAGTCATATTGGCACAGTTCCTGTCCCACACTCAAGTCTAGAGGATGGGGAGAAGAAGTACTAAGTCCTTGTTTTACAGATGAGGAAACTGAGGCACAGAGAATTTAAGTGACTTACCCAAGATCACACAGCAGGCAAGAGGCAGAACCAGGTTTAGAGCCCAGGTCCTCTGACTCAAAGGCCTGTGACCTTTCCACCTGGCCATGCTGCTTCTTGCTTAGCACTGTAAACATTTTACTTGGATCCTGAAGAATACAGGATCCTCTCCAACAGCAATTCATCACTTAAGGTTTAAGAGTTTAATGATGTTGCTTTGACTGTTTCTGATTGGAAGAAACAGTTGTGCTTGTGTGAGTATTTTTGGCTAAGGTGAGTGTAAAATACCACAAGTTTTCCTAAAGTAGGGTTTGTCAAGGACATACCCACACTTAATTGGGTAATTGAATGTACTTAAGAAAAATCTGTGATTGCAGCTGGAGCTAGGGCATTCTGGGAGAGATGTGTCCATGGCATCGCAATGGGTCAGAGACAACTCGACAACATAAAAACAAGACAAAACTAATCTGAAAATAAAATTTATCACATTTGTGAATCTTTGGAATTTCAACTTTTGAATGATTTCTGGGTATTCTGAGAATAAAGCAGAAGAAATCAGGTCCTTTTTTTCTCTTTTATCTTAGTTTTAGGGTTCAGCTTCTAGGTAGCTGATGAATCTGTCAAGAATACAGTTCACATACTATAAGACTTAAATGAAGGACTTCAGTTTTAACTTCAATACTGACATTTCAACAATATATGACCACCATTCAATTTCAGCCTACCAGCTATAAGTTTTTTTCTCAGTTCTATGACCTTAATAATTAGCAATCTGAACCTACTTACTGATTAAATAATAATTTTGAAAAAACCTTAGCTATAGAGTAGCAATTAGTCATTGACATTTACTGAGCAGTTATGCATGAATAGCACTGTACTATTGGAGACAAGATCCTCACACTTAATCAAATTGGTTGTAAAGTGATTAATAAAGAATCCTAGCCTGACCATTATTTAACAAAGAAAATATTGGGTCCATTTAACTTTTGCTGGATCAGAATATTCAGTCATTGCATCCTGTGTTGCCAAAGCCTACAGTTTAAATAAGGATGATGGCACCAGTTTGATGAAGCCTGAATAATTTAGAAGAAAACATGGAAGTTAAAGATGCAGATGAGGAATTGACCATTCCTCAGAATCTGCTATCAATTTTGGTTCAAGTGAAATTTTCCTAAATTTATTCAGCCTCAAGTGACTCGCATTTGTTTCCTGGGGATTGGATGAAGAACGCTCCATTAAGTTCTTGAAAATGAAAGCACTGAAAAGATGTTTACTGGAAAAAAAAGGGACAAATTTTGTTTTCATCCCACACTCTGGTATGCTGTTTAATTCATGCTTCATTGCCTGCAGGGTAATTGGCAATTTTTCATTCTACTGAAATTTTGCTTACTAATAGCCTACCACTGGTACCCAGCAGGAAACCCAAACAAGGACAAAACTGTGTACTTTACAATGGAAACATCTCCATTTAGGCAGATGAGACTAAGGTCTATTGCTCTTAGATGCAATAGAAATGTTTTGATAAGTACAAACCACTGGTGACAGAAACTTGTCCCCATAATTCTAAAGTCTCTGGGAAATGGAAGAAGGACGGACCTTCATGAAACAACGGAGGAAGGTCTCAGGCATATCTGGAGGCAATACCCCTTCTCCCCACATCAACACAATTCAATAAAAAGAGAGAGAGATAGAGTGTGTAGCAGGGGATAGAGGGAAGAAGTTATGTAGCCAGTGTGTGGTGGCTGGAGTACTGACTGGGAACCCCAGGGTGCTTATACCACTGAAAGCATCTAAATATACATATTTAAGCCTTCTACCTTTACCCTCTGGAGCAGGAAGGGTGAGAATCACAACTTTTCATGTTCCTTCAAAATCTAGCTGTCTCCCAACCAGAATCCTGGATAGTGCTAGTTATTCACAAAGATATCCCTCTTTCAAGTGTGAGTTAAATAATGATTCAGTCTTAGGGGAAAATTTAGGGTTAATACCCCAATTCCTCAAAATAATATAGCTACAAGTTAACTCTCTAAATCCCAGTTCCCTTATAAGTTGTAGTACTCCTACTGCTAGTGAGAGAAGCAGCTTATCAGTTATGTTTGCTGTTGTCTACCAGACCTACCCCTCTTCTGTGTTGTTTTTTTTTTTGTTTTTAATGCCCATACTGCTTCTGATTCATTGCCCCCAAAGCTGTAGCCCACATGTTCTCTGAGTCACAAGATCGTAGCAGGAGACAGTATTGGCAAGCAAAAGGTACACAAGGGTTGGCGGAAGAGATGAATAAATGCAGACAAGTTTCTTCGCCATCTGCCAGGATGCTCTCTGGGAAAGGGTAAATAGCTTACCTGCCAGCTCCACTGGGGATTCAATGTGAATGAAGATGCCTAAAGAAAAGAAAATGAAAATGCATCAGAAGGAATGTTAGTAACGCACTTATTGATTGGAAGAAAAATGTGAAGCAATGCTCTATGCCTCTAAAAGGGTCAAAATAGTGCAGGGAGCAATTTCTCTAGGCTCTGAGTTAACAATATAATGGACAGTACGATTTCCACCCACTGAATATTGGGTGGAATACTAGGAATACTAGGCCACTCCGCTTCCCATATTAGGGCTTGAACCACTAGTAGAAGACCACACCCTGGGAGCCAGAAGACCTGTGTTCTAATCCTGGCTATGTGTCTTTACTTCTCTTAACTTCTCTGTGCTTCAGTTTCCTCAACTGTAAAATGGAATTTACATAAACTGTAAAATTTCCCTCCCACTTAGACTATGAGTTCCATGTGGGACAGAGGCTCTGTCTGATCTGATTATCACATATATATCCCACCTCATAGAAAAGTGCCTGATACATTGTAAGCACTTAATAAATACCATAATTATTAATTATTATTTTTCCCCCTCTAGACTGAAAACTGATTGAGGGCAGGCAATGTATGTACCAAGTCTGTTATACTGTGCTCTCCCAAATGCTTAGTACAGTGCTTTGCACATAAGTGCTCAATAGATACGATTGATTGACTTACTGATTTCTGCTGCACCCAGGCTAAACAAAATGGCAGCTGTCACAGATCCTTGGCTTGACTGAACAGAGCTTGGAAAGCTGCTGGAGGTGAGCCTGGGGCAAACTTGAAGTGACTTACATCTTACAAGTGACTTACATCTTATTTCCAGGGGCCATAGGTGTATAAGTGTGGTTGCCTGCAAAGGCTGCCGGGAATTCTAATCCTAACATCCTGGAGACAAGTGAGCATCTATGAAAATAAAGCCTGAGCAGGACAGGACTCCCAAATAGGGTCCTTGTGAGGACCATCAAAGCCTCAGGTGCCTTGTCAGCCCCTCTGTTTTGTGCCAGATGAAAATGAGGAAATGTTCGAGACCAGAGTTTTGTTTGGTGGTGACCCAATATGGCCCCATAAAATTGGGAGCCTTGGGTCCTGAAATCTTGGCTAAGTCCACACAGAGATCTAAAATACATTTGCTGATAAGCAACTCCACACATCCTTCATTCATTGCTAAATTCCTGGTGACGAAGTCATTTCTTATTTTTTAGAGATATGACATTAAGATATTAAGTTTGTCAGGTAGGAGGGACAGAGTGACTTAAATTATTTAGCAAGAGAGAGTAGGGGGTGTGAGGAGTGTGCTGTTTTGCTGTGTGACCTTGTGAAAGTCGCCTAACCTTCCTGAAGTTCTTTAACCCTACATAGAATAAGGAAAATAATGGGAGAAATTTTACCATCTGGAAGACTTTATCTCTGAAGAGCTTCAAGTTCAGTAATTATTTATTGATCATTTGCTTTCTTTAACTTTTTTTGGTTTACTTCAAACTTTTTAGCTTTCATTCCTTTATCTCACTGCAGAAGGCATGAAATTTTCTCCCCAAATACAGCAGTTGTGTCTTGATCTCTGATAAGCACTTTTTATTATTTGTCTGATCTATTCAGTGGCTCAAATGGATTCTCTACAAGATGGCTCAAAATGTTTAGAATCAAATCTTCAACTTTAGTCTGTGAAAATTGTTTCTTGGTTAGGCTTCCCAAGGTCATTCTTGGATTTCTTGAATTTACATCCTTTATGGATGGATTAGGGATTGGAGCTCTCCTGAGTGCTTAGTTCAGTGCCCTACACACAGTAAGTTCTCGATTACTATTGATATTAATGAATAAATAATTGATTGACTTGCTTAATTAGAGCATTAGAGCAATGGTCTTGCTATTTGAACCCAGGGGACACCAGGCTAACAATCTACCTTCTACGCATTGTACAAATCAGGAAATTGAGGCAGAGAGGTTGAGTGATTTTCCCAAGGCTTCACAGTAGGCCAGTGTCACAGCTGGGATTCATCCTTGGGTCTCCTGAGCCCCAATCCCATCTTCTTTCGAGGCTACAGTGTCACTTATTTCCCTTCAGATCCAGAGGTGCAGGTGTTCCCTTTGGTGGCAAACACTTGCACCTAACACAGTCCCCTGGGTGAACAGTGTTCTGAGCTCCCCTGTGATCCCTAAAAATGGTCCCTTGATCAGACCTAAGCATCTCACAAGTTATTTTGGAACATGGCATGTGGCTCTCTAGGTTGTCACCAAAGGCATTGTTTAGTAATTTAAATGTAAGGGGAGTTGGCAGCAGCCCCAGTATCAGTGTCCAGGAAGGAACTGGGGGATTCTAGGAGGCCAAGCCTGGGACAGGGCAGAAGGGTCAAAAACTCCATTCCGAGGGGACAGGTGACCTTGAGCTCTAGCCGTACTTATGAAGAAGTTCCATGCTTTTCAGATCAGGGGTCATTAAAGCCACCTGTTGGGCTGCCTACCCTCCTTTTAAGTTTACTAAACTTCAGCCCGTTGCCCCTCCTGGCCCCAAATGTATTTGGCAAACGACTAGAACATATGCAAAGCATGAAGGAATCCTCTGAAGCGAGTTGCTCATTGCACTTCTGCAAGTTTTGCCAAGAGATTTAGAAGTACCCAGCTGCTCTTTTCAGCTGTTTGAGGTAAAAATAAGATTTTGACTAAACATGCATGCCCACTCAACTCTACATTCCCCAAATCCTAGGCAAGGTGAAAGTCATATTATAGTTAAATACAAATAATTAGGACAAAATCTGTAAGGTATCAAGATGATGGATGCAATTTTTCATGTGCTTTACTATTATTTTCTTATGTTTAGTGTAATGCAAATGTACTCCCAGCTAATTGCTTAATCTCCCTTTGAGAAATAACGACAGGGAAAAAAGCATACACATTAGCTTTGAAACCTTCCCACAAGAAGTTATTTTTATAATCTGTAGTCAATAGCCACTGAAAATGTATCAGTCCATAGTATTTTCTGAGTGCTTACTGTGTGAAGAACACTGCACTAAGCGTTTGGGAAAGAACAATGCAAATGTCCTGAAAATCCTGGCCTTCACACCCAAAGCAACTGAGTTTCATGTTTCAGCAGCCTTCCTCCCCACTTAACTCTCTGCTCCTCTAACATAAAACTGTCTGCAAAAGTTTGTACATTTTTTTCACCATAGCAGCTGGGCTGGGTGGTGGGAAGGATTAAATGAGGCAGAGCAGGTTGAATGGGGCTGAGAAGGCAGAAGCAAGTGGATGGGAGGGAGACTGAGGGCTCTGGGGTGATGGTGAGGCAAGTAGAGAGAAGGGGCAGCAGCAAAGAGCAAGCAGACATGGAGCCGGATACCCTAGAGCCTGGATCCAGCCCCAGGAGGTGGGCATAGAGTGGGATATGGAGCCAGAGGATCTCCAGCCTCATCTATAAAATCTTGTCCCACCCATGATTCCTGATGACCCAGGGCTGCAGCTCCAGAGCTTGTGGTAGCCCTCCTTGGTCTTCCTGTCCATCCTGGCCCTGCAGCCTGGAGCCTGGAGCTTGGGCCCTGGAGTCTCAAGCCTGGGGCTTGCAATCTGCAGCCTGAAGCCTGGAGCCTGGAGCCTGGAGCCTGCAGGCTGGCGATGCGTTGGGGATAAAATGACCACAGAAGGGGCTCTGCTCTGGGTCCTGCAGGCCTGGTGGCCAGGACAGCCCCACTCCCCCTGTGTCAGGGCCAGAGCACAGCGCTATGTCCCTACCACTGTGTGGCTACCATAGCCATGGTGGCCAGATGTGGGCATGGATCCTTTCCGCTGAAGGGAAAGGAGTTACCGCGCTGGTTTGTGGCTCAGGAGAGCTTTCATCCTTCCCTCCGACCCTCCCCACTCCCATCTCCCTGCACAATCATGGTGTGACAGCCTGGGGCCTGTCCAAACCCGCTCTCTGCCCTGCCCTGACTAACCTCCCAGGGAACACTGGGCCCAAGTTGCAGCAGCATCATCAGCAGCACCAGTAACCAGAGCCAGCAGGACTAGAACCCAGGTGTCCTGCCCCTGGGCCATGCTGCTTCCCACTGTGCTTTTAAGCAGGGATAGAGCCTATTTGCTATGTTGTACTCTCCCAATCACTTAGTACAGGACTCTGCACACTGTAAATGCTCAATAAATGCGATTGACTGACTGATCGACTAACTAGTTTATTAGGGAGGAGGAGGCAGGGTGGGGTGAGAAGGTGCTCCCTGCTGTGCGGCACAATGCACTCATGTCACTCAGAATGCTGCATGTTGTCACCAGGTCATGTGAAAGGGGCAGCCCCAGGGCTCTTGCCTTATGGCTTATGCCAGCCTGAGGTCACCGTTGTTATTAGCACAGCAATTAAGCTTTGGCTGTTTTCTACTTTTATCATTCTTTTCTATTTTATCTGTTGCTGATTAATTTATATATGGTTGGCCGGGAACCAGCCACTAAACTGAAGCGCCACTAGGCAGCTGTATCAATTGGTAACCAGGAATTACAATGAGATCTGATAATGAAACTCAATAGTTAGTCTGGAAAAGTCCGGACTTTGTTACTAAACAAAATATAGTCATGGTGGAAAGGCAGTTTCTGTAACAATAATTCCACTTAAAGTGTGTTATAAACATATATTCAGGAATCTTTGCTCTACCCACCCAAGCTTTTTTAAAAAAACTTAAGGAAATAAATGCATAGACTCATCAGGAATTCCCACAATACACTTGTTTAACTCAGTCTGGGGAACTTAACTAAATGAAAGCTAGCAAGGTTAGAAAAATTGACTGTTCAGCATGATAACTTCACACTTTATCCACTGGGGACTAAGAGCTGCCTGATGAGAGCTTCCCATTCCCTCCTCCAAGCTTCCTGCCTGGAGTCCAGGGCAAAGAATATTTACCTCAGCAAGCTGAAGCTCATGACTCTCTCTCTCTCTCTCTCTCTCTCTCTCTCTCTCTCTCTCTGTTATTTTTTTTAATGGTATTTGCTAAGTGCTTACTGTGTGCCAGGCATCCTACTAAGTGCTGGGGTAGATACAAGTTCATCAAGTTGGACACAATCTCAGTCTCACATGGGACTCACAGTCTTAATCCCCATTTTACAGATCAATTAATGGTATTGAATGAGCACTTCCCATGTGCACAGCACTGTATAATAATAATAATATTGGCATTCATTAAGCGCTTACTATGTGAAAAGCACTGTTCTAAGCGCTGGTACTAAGAAAATGGGAGAGTCTAATAGAATAGAGTTGGTAGTCACAATCCCTGCTTATGAGGAGCTTACAGTCTAGAAGAGAGAGGAAATGGTGGAGTATAAAGATATGTACATAAGTGTTGTGGGGCTGGGGTGGGGTGAAGTTTCAAATTGCTTTAGGCGTATACACCCAAGGGTACAGACAACACAAAGGGGAGGGCAAATAGAGTGGGAAAATGAGAGGTTAGTCAGGGAAGACATCTTGGAGGAGATATGATTTTTATAGGGCTTTGAAGGTGTGGGGAGAGTGGTGATCTGTCAGATGTCAAGGGGAAGGGACTTTCCGGCCAGAGTGAGGAGGTGAGCAAAGGGTGGACTGAGAGACAGGTGAACTTGAAGTTCAGTGAGTAGATTGGCATTGGAGGAGTGAAGTATGTGGGCTGGGTTGTAGTAAGTAATCAGCTAGGTAAGGTAGGAGAGACCAATAGTGAGGAGTTACTGTTTGATGTGGAGGTGGATGAGCAACCACTGGAAGATTTGAGGAGTGTGGAGACATGGCTGAATGTTTTTTAGAAAAATGATCCAGGAAGCTGGGACTGTACAGTGTTGTTCCCAGAGTAAGCACAAATCCCATCATTATTTGTCACTGTTATCACTATTGTGGACATTTACAGTTCTAGACTGTGAGCCCACTGTTGGGTAGGGACCGTCTCTATATGTTGCCAACTTGTACTTCCCAAGCGCTTAGTACAGTGCTCTGCACACAGTAAGCGCTCAATAAATACGATTGATTGATTGATTTAAAAGCATTAAGCTACTTCGCCAAGCACCACACGAATCCAGTGGATGCAAGGAAAGTCAGCATACTTGGTTGTGGGAGAGTTTGTTTTCCAATTTTAATTTAAAGGCCTATCACAAGGTTGGTTTAGGTGAAATACATTCCTCTAGCCTCCAAGTATCCAGGAAAAGAAACAAGTCAATATATAGCAACAAATCTTTCCCACAGGGAACCCATTAGCGATGACAAAATTCAACTTTACAATTTTTAAGTGATTTTCTCACATCAGCCTTTTTGGCATTTTCTGTATCTCCCACAGAGAAGGTTATGCAGTCTGAAATTCTTTACACTTTCAAGTGAACACAAAGAGAGCTCCAATGCTATAAAAATAGAGCTGCAAGGCCATTCAGATGGACAGTGGAGGTGATCAAAAGGCACTGTAGAAGCAGTTTAGCCTAGTGGCTAGAGCATGAGCCTGGGTATCAGAAGGACTTGGATTCTAATCCCAGCGCTGCCACTTATCAGCTTTGTGACCTTGGGCAATTCAATTAACCTCTCTGTCACCTCATCTGTAAAATGGGGATTAAGACTGTAAGCCCTATGTGGGACAGGGACTGTGTCCAACCTGATTAACTTGTATCTACCCCAGTGCTTAGTACAGTGCCTGGCACATAGTAAGCACTTAATAGATGCCATAAAAACACAATAAAACAAACAGAAAAGCAGTAGTTAATTAGCATTTTAAGGCATGATAATGCCTGGTTGTCTTTATTCACAAGTATATCGGACAAAAAAACTTCCTTTTAGATGATAAACCTTTACCAATTAGAATTCACGGAAACACCCCTTTCTACATTTTATTGTCTCACCCGACAAATTGAAAAATGAAATCAACATTCCCTGAAGAGATGGACTCAGTTTGTCAGAGACTAGAAATTTGACTCAGGATTTTCAAAAGACAAAGGCATGACCCACATAGGAAAAAGCAGAGTCATGGAGTCAACCCCAAGCCTTCAAGGAGTGGGTAGCAGGTAGCAGGTAGAACATTAGGTGTTTACTTCTATCTGAACCTTAACTTCCCAGCTCCATTTTAGAGCACTTTCCCTTGCCGAAAAGCATCACCTTGATTCTCTCTTGGTCACCCGCCAGTTTTCCTCTTTCTGAGACTAAGTCAGCACTCTCTGAGTTGCAAGATTGCTGCATTATGATGAAATGAAAATGAGACCTGAAGGGGCATTGGTTCAAGTAATGTCTGCAGCTCCAAACTTCATCCACTCTACCCAAGCGACATGATTCAAGTGTTGATATTTATCAAGTGCTTACTGTATGTAGAGCACTTCACTAAAAGCATTTGGGAAAGTACAATGTAATAGAGTTGATAAACGTGATCACTACCCTGGAGAAGCTTACAATCTAGAGAACAAATCACATTTCCTCCAGAAAACCATCTCTGACTAATCTCATCTCGCTATTCTATTTCTTTCCCAAAAGTCATCTATACCTGTCCTGCCTGTCCTATGGGAGCTCACAATAGAGCAGGGGAGACAGACGCTAAAAAAGATTGTTTCATCTTTCCCCGCTCCTTTCTGTGTCGTCCTGACTTGCTCCCTTTATTTACCCCCACCAGCCACATAGCACTTAAGTGCACTTACATAATTTATTTATATTAATGTCTGTTTCCCCCTCTAAACTATAAGCTCATTTGGGGCAGGGAACATGTCTTTTATATTGTGTTGTACTCTCTCAAGCACTTAGTACAGTGCTCTACACACAGTAAGTGCTCAATAAATATCATTGATTGATTAATTAATTGGAAGGAGAGGGAATGGAGATGAGCCATTGACCTGATTCATTCTCCTGAGCTCCTGGAAGGGGACCCGGGCATATGACTCAATTTCTTCCAACTCTGGACTCCAAATTCTGAAGAGGATAAATAGCACCGCAAGCTGCCGACAGTCTAAGAGCCTCCACCCAGCAGGCGAACTTTCCACCATGCTCCGAAATAGTCTCATCTCCAGACCTATGCGAGCGGGGTGCCAAGTGCAAGCCTGAAGAAGAGATGAAAAGTGATACTCAATTTAGAAATCTAGGTGGAGTGTGAATTTTTCTGTCTCCAACCTTTCTTAAACGGAAGGTCAAAAGAGAAAGAATCTGCATGGGGAATATCTGTCAGGTCGATAAAAAGACAGAATTTCAATGCTCCTTTAGGATCTGGGAAATCTGCCTTGTTAGTCATCTAGAACAGAGGGATTTGTGACAAGACCTTTGGCATACAATTCAGCTTGAGGAGGTTGAGGTCAGCAGGGTGTTGGAATCTTTATGTCCTCTTGTGGATTGTGAAATTTGCCTGGGAGGTCACAGTAGGGCACTGCGTTGCTCCCTTCACTGTACCACCAGGACCCTGGAAACTCCCCTGAAGCCCCTCAGGGACAGGGGAAAGCGACTAGTAGACTAGAAGGTTAATGAACACAGAGATCAGTCACCATGCTGGAGGTGGCTTCTGCTAGTTACTCTCTCTGGTTACTAAACATAATTGACTCAGGAATTGGCATGGCCTAAAGGAAAGACCATGATTCTGGGAATCAGGAGGCCTGGGTTCTAGCCTTAGCACTGCAATTGGTCTGCTGTGTGACCTGGAGAAAGTCACTCAACCTCTTTGTGCTTCAGTTTCCTCATTAAATGTAGATAAGATCCCTCCCTTTAGGCTGCAAGCCTCATGCTGGATAGGAACAGTAGCTGATCTGATTACCCAGTGCTTAGCCCAGTGCTGTGTGCACACTAGGCACTTAACGAATGCTATAATTAATTTAGACTACCAAACTTTGTGGGGGGGTTTTATGTGATTGACTGTATGGCTGTTTTTGTTAAATATCAGATACACCCTTCATCCCCTACCCAGGACAAAATGAAAGAAGGCTTGAGCATTTGGGAAAGAGTTGGCTTGTTTCAAATTCTGAGAGAGAGATGAAACAAAGCTGATGAGCTAGGAGAGAATAATAGCTTCAGAGCTATCTGTGTTTTGCTGAAATATAGGAAGAATATCTGATTTTTTTCTGAACTTCACCTGAAACTTCTCATGAGGACTCAAAGTACTATTAATAAAATAAAATAATAATGGTATTTGTAAAGCACTTACTATGTGTTAAGCACTTTTCTAAGTGCTGAACACTGCCTGTGTCACCAATTATTCCAGTAAAGCCTTTTCCCCTGGATTTTGGGTGTCCGGTCAGATCTTCACAACATAAGCCCATTGTTGGGTAGGGACCATCTCTAAATGTTGCTGACTTGTACTTCCCAAGGGCTTAGTACAGTGTTCTGTAAACAGTAAGCGCTCAATACATATGATTGAATGAATAAGCATACAGTAAGGGCTCAATAAACACGATTGAATGAATGAATGAGTGAATAATAATGTCCGATGCTGATGCTTTGAGATCTCAAAAGAACATTCCCTTTGTTGGGCACATCCTAAATAAATTAAGGACTCTAGAAAGGTAAATCAGTGATGCCTGACTGCAAATAAAGTGCCAGAAGCAATTCACACACTTTTTTCCTGAATAATTTTAACATAGGATCATGCTATGGTACAGGATTTTCTTAGGTGCTGTATTAAAGCTCCAATGCCTGTATTTTCTGAAATCACTGTCTTTCCCCATATGACTTCTGATTCTAATGTAACAGAAAATTGTAACACCTTGCCACTTCAACTTCATTAGGGAGTCAGGCTCTGTCATTTGCCGGCTATGTGACTTTGGGTAAATCACTTAACTTCTCTGTGCCTCAGTTGCCTTATGAATGAAATGGGGAACCAATACCTGTTCTCCCTTCCCCTTAGACCATGAGCCCCATGTGGGACAGGGACCGTGGCTGATATTATTAACCTGTATCTACCGCAGCACTTTGCCCAAAGCTTGGTGATGGCGATTATTATTATTGTCTTTTTAGACTGTAATTGATTTTGAAGACACAAGTCCTGCCCTTAAGGAGTTTACAGTCAAGTGGGACAGACAGACTTGATATAATCTCTCCTGCAAAAAAAGAGAAAGGTAATTTTTCTAGAATGAAACCCAGGGTTAAAGATCAGCAGTCGAGTTGTTTTCAGAATAACAAAGGTCCTAAATTCAATTCAGCCTGATTTTGATTTTCATGGTGAAACTCACATAGTGTTTTTTATGTTATAGTTGGAATGATAGGGGAATGACTAGGATGGTCATACTTGTACCCGGCCTTTCTCTTAGATATAACAGACCCCATTGTGATACCTATTTTTCTGCCACCATACATAACTTCCCCTAATAAAATCAGAAAATCAACATAGACTGATAGCTTCAGTTAAAGCACATCAAAGCTATACCATTTGGAAATAAATGATGCAGAAAAGGGAGACAGATCTATTGACATAGATAGAGTTCTGTGGCAGGATCCATTTTACTTAAGATAGCAAATAAACTCAGGAAGGCCAGCATTTGTGTGTCATAGAGTTGATACTATATCAAATTAATAATTATTCCCAAAATAGTGCTTTCTGAAAATATCCTCATTTTTCCTGTTCTGTGAACATCATAGGGCAACTTTCCACTGCACTGGAAATGATCTGCACCACATATTCTCAGAATCAGAGAAAAAGAAGGATTTTAATCTTTCTATATTAAATGTTTGACTACTTATTCTGAGTCTCTCAGATATGCCCCAAGTTCCCCACCCGCAACCAAACAATGTCTCAAAAAGAACAGGCATGTCCCATCTAAAAGCTCTTAATTGGGAAGAAATAAGACTTTCAATTATCTAAATATAAACTTCCGACTAATTTTCGACTCCTGCTCAGAATATCACAGCAGCCTGATTATTTTCCAGGAAAAATGGATAGTTTAGTTGCCACAAGGAAATGAACATTGCTCGCTCTGACACAGACTAAGCTCATTAGTGTAGGATGCTAATTGAATAATTAACAAAAATACTGATGGAACTCCTGATCAATCAATCAATCAATCACATTTTCTGAGCATACAACAGGGTGTAGAGACTATATTAAGCATGCGTAAAAGTAAAATTAAAGTAGAGGACAAGGTTCCTACCCTTGGAAAGATTTCCAGCCCCTCAAATTGTGTTTTTAGCCAGAATTATTATTTTTTAAAAATACTATCCAGCATATTATCTCTTTTGTTAGACTGCAAGATTCTTGAATACAACGATCATGCCTTTTAACTCAATTGCATAATACCAAGTGCACAGTGCCCTGCACAGAGTAAGGACTCAAATAATGCCATAGAGAAGTAGCGTGGCTCAGTGGAAAGAACCCGAGCTTTGGAGTCAGAGGTCATGGGTTCGAATTCCAACTCCACCACATGTCTGCTGCGTGACCTTGGGTAAGTCCCTTAAATTCTCTGAGCCTCAGTTACCTCATCTGTAAAATGGGGATTGACTGTGAGCCCCCACGTGGGACAACCTGATCACCTTGTATCCCCCCAGCGCTTAGAACAGTGCTTTGCACATAGTAAGTGCTTAACAAGTGCCATTATTATTATTATTATTATTATAGATGGATCCATATGGTATTCTTTTGATTTCTACTTATCATTCCATTTGATTATGTTGCATGGATGAATTTTTATTTTGTTAATGATCTTTTCCCTGGAGAGCTTATATGAAGGCAAGATATTGATCTATTCAGAAGCGAAGTGACGTGTCACCCAGCAGACGCGTGGCGGAGCCGGTATTGGAACCCAGGTCCTTCTGACTCCCGGGCCTGGGTTCTGTCTACTAGAAGAAAAGAGAAGCAGCATGGCTCAGTGGAAGGAGCCCGGGCTTTGGAGTCAGGTCATGGGTTCATATCCCGACTCCGCCAATTATCAGCTGTGTAACTTTGGGCAAATCACTTCGCTTCTCTGGGCCTCAGTGACCTCATCTGTAAAATGGGGATTAAGACTGTGAGCCCCAAGTGGGACAACCTGATCACTTTGTAACCTCCCCAGCGCTTAGAACAGTGCTCTGCACATAGTAAGCGCTTAATAAATGCCATTATTATTATTATTATTATTATTACAAGGATGATACATAAGATTTAAAAGGCCATGACTAATCAACCACTTGTTTCACATCCATGCCAAGCAACAATAGCTAAGGGAAGTGACCCAATCTGGTAATTTGCAGCCGGAACAGTTTGTGCTGGCTGTTCTCTTTGGCTTGATCATGTGGTGGGCATCAGTGTCGACACCAGATGGGACTTAACATTCTGACAGCAAATTGGGGTCCACATTTTGGGGACACTTTTGAAAGTCACAAACACGGGAAGGGTGTTACGGAGCGTCTTTACTGCCATCTCCTGGTCTTATGTAGAATTGCTCCACTGTTAACATGCATTCATGCAATCGTATTTATTGAGCGCTTACTGTGCGCGGAGACCTGGAGCAGACGTAGTAGTAGATACAATAATTTTTGGTGTTTGTTAAATACTTACTAGGTAACCAGAACTGTACTAACCGCTGGGGTATGAAAAAGAAAATCATATCGGACACAGGCTCTGTGCCACATGGGACTCACACAGTATAAGGGAGCAGATTTAGTGTAAGTCCTGTGATGATAATGATAATAATGGTAATAATACTAATAATAATACTAACAACAATGATAGTACTATTAATAATTGTTAAGCACTTACCAGAGTAGTGATAATAATAATAATACTAATATTAACAAGAAAAATAGCAATTATAATAATCACTGTTAAGCACTTACTAGGGGCCGAGCACCGTACTAAAATGGTGGTATAGATGATAGAGAGAGAGACAGACAGACAGACAGATAGATAGATAACCAAGTCAAATTCAGACCATGTCCCACATGGGGCTCACAATCTAAGTAGGAGGGAGAAAACCCATTTCACAGATAAGAAAACTGAGCCACAGAGCACTTAAGAGATTTGTATAAGGTCATTGCAATGGAGAGGAGGAGCAGACAAGCAGCTTCCTGAAGGCCAGCCAGATCTCAAGCCCACTGTTCCTTCCAACAACCTGACTGAGCCCCCTCCTTCCTCTCCCCATCCCCCCGGCCCTACCTCCTTCCCCTCCCCACAGCACCTGTATATATGTTTGTACAGATTTGCTACTCTATTTATTTTACTTGTACATATTTACTATTCTATTTATTTTATTTTGTTAATGATGTGCATCTAGCTTTACTTCTATTTATTCTGATGACTTGACACCTGTTCACATGTTTTGTTTTGTTGTCTGTCTCCCCCTTCTAGACTGTGAGCCCGTTGTTGGGTAGGGACCGTCTCTATATGTTGCCAACTTGTACTTCCCAAGCGCTGAGTACAGTGCTCTGAACACAATAAGTGCTCAATAAATACGATTGAATGAATGAATGAATGAATGAATTAATGAATGAATGAAGAGTAAGCAGTAGGCAGCTGGAGATGTTACAAAAACGTTACCAGGGAGAATAACAGACACACTCCTGACACAGAGAGATGGTGGTCACAGCTCAATTAAGAAGCAACATGGTCTAATGGAGAGAGAACTAGGACTCGATTCTAAGCCCAACTTTGCCACCTGCCAGGTGTGTCATCTTGAACAATTCACTTAATCGCTCTGTGCCTCAGTTTCCTCATCCCTGAAATGGGGATAAAATACCAGCTCTCCTCACCTCTTAGATCGTGAGCCCCATGAGGTATGGGGACTGTGTCCAGTCTGATCATCTTGTATCTACCCTGACATTTACCACATAGCTTAGGCATATAGGAAGAATTTCATAACTGCTAGGATTAAGAACCAGAGGTGGGTGCTACCAGCTCATGACTGAAGGAAACATTATCTTCAGCAGAGAGTTCAGGGAATGGAAGTTTCAGGAAATCAATAGTGAGGAATGACTCCACTGGAAGAAAATTAAAATGACGGTATTTGTTAAGCGCTTACTAAGCACTGTGGTGGATACCAGCAAATCGAGTTGGACAATGTCCCTGTCCTATGTGGAGCCCACAGTCCTAAACCCCATTTTACAGATGAGGTAACTGAGGCACAGAAAAGTGAAGTGACTTGCCCAAGGTTACAAAGCAGACAAGTGGAGGAGTCAGGATTAGAACCCAAGAACGTTGGACTACTAGGCCCGCGCTCGCCCCACTATGGTATACTCCATGGCGAAACACAGGCAAAGACAATTTATTTTCAAATAGTTGAAAAAAGAGGACTAGCAACTGGTAATAGCAGGACTATGGTAAAGTGAAATAGGTTAATTTTTTTTACTATTCATAACCTACTCCCTTCTGCGCCAGTCTTACCCTGCTCCTTCATTCTTTTTCCCTCCCAACCCCACAGCACATACGTATACATCTGAAATTTATTTATATCTGTCTCCCCTTCCATACTGTGAGCTCATTGTGGATGAGGACAGCCCATGTCCTCCCCCGTCCTGGAATGCCCTCCCTCCGAACATCCGCCAAGCTAGCTCTCTTCCTCCCTTCAAAGCCCTACTGAGAGCTCACCTCCTCCAGGAGGCCTTCCCAGATTGAGCCCCCTTTTTTCTCTCCCCCTCCCCATCCCCCCTGGCCTACCTCCTTCCCCTCCCCACAGCAGCTGTATATATGTTTGTACAGATTTATTACTCTATTCTACTTGTACATATTTACTATTCTATTTTGTCAATGATGTGCATCTAGCTTTACTTCTATTTATTCTGATGATTTGACACCTGACCACATGTTTTGTTTTGCTGTCTGTCTCCCCCTTCTAGACTGTTAATCCGTTGTTGGGTAGGGACCGTCTCCATATGTTGCCAACTGTACTTCCCAAGCGCTTAGTACAGTGCTCTGCACACAGTAAGCGCTCAATAAATACTATTGAATGAATGAATGAATTGTGGGCAGGAATGTGTCTGTTTGTTGTTATATTTCTCCCAAGCTTAGTACACTGCTTTGCACATAGTAAGTGCTCAATAAATACAAGTGAAAAAAAAAGGCTCCTGACATATAAAAAAAGTTTGTCCATAAAAAGCTTTTGTGTTGGCATATGTCTGTCACTGTAGAAAAAATCCCAAGTGTCTATTAGGGACATGTGGCAATGTAATGAAGAAGATTTAAATTTAGCAGAAAGTCTTGTTTGGTACTATCCCTAATTGGGGTGGCTTTTTTATGGCATTTGTTAAGCGCTTACTATAGGCCAAGCACTGTACTAAGCACTGTGGTAGCTGGAAATCAGGTTGGACAAAGTCCATGTCCCACATGGAGCTCACAGGCTTAAACTCTGTTTTATAGATGAGGCAACTTAGGCACAGAGAAGTGAAGTGGCTTGCCCAAGGTCACACAGCAGACAAGTGACAGAGCCAGTTTTAGGATCCAGTCCTCCTGACTGCCAGGCCGTTGCTCAATCTACTAAATTATGCTGTTTGTAGTAGTAGTAGTAGTAATAATAATGATAATAATTTAATAATCATGGTATTCGATAAATGCTTACTATGTGCCAATCACTGTTCTAAGTGCTGGGATAGATACAAGGTAACTAGGTTGTCCCACGTGGGGCTCACAGGCTTAATCTCCATTTTATAGATAAGGTAATTTAGGCACAAAGAAGTTACGTGACTTGCCCAAGGTCACACAGCAAAAAAGTGGCAGAGCCTTGAAGAGGACCTGAGTTCTAACATGACTCCCAAGCTCATCCGTTTGCCTCCAGGCTATGGTGCTTCTTGCTGCTTAATGCTAGTTTTTGGGACAGGTCTGAGAACTAGGGAAAATAGGGGTGGAGACATATTTTTTTTTCCATTCAGGAACATACATTTTGAGGGATTATTTGAAATCTGGGGTCGTTTTGATTTCAGAGCAATGTGATCTATGTCTTTGCTCCTTCAAGTACTTAGTTTAATGAGACGTGGGTAGGCACTTTGCTGCAGAAGCAGTATTTCAAGCCCACACTCATTCCAATCCTTTTTCTCAAATGGTAATTGAAGGTAACTGATTTTCTAGGCTATTTAACACTTTCTTCTTTCATAATTGAGTGATGGCTGAAAGTAGGAACATTTATCTAAATAGCACTCTGGATTAGCTCACCAAACGGTACTGAATTTCTAAGGCACTGCAAGTTGAAACATTGATGAACTCCTTGTTCTAAACAGCCCCAGCTAATGGCAATGACACATCAAAATCACCTCACTGTACTCCTCCAGAATGCTGCAGCTCAATTATTTTGTTTCAAAAAAACATCATGACTAATTCTGAGACAATAAAATATAATTTTCTTGCAAACAAGATTCTCCTGGATGAAAGGTGTAAACCCTAAATCTTAAATTGATTCAACACATTCTGCACACAATCCTATAAGGTCTTTAGAGGAAAATAGCCATTCGTTGTCCACTGAAGCTGATTTCCAGAGCTGAGTAGATGACAAAAGACCTACTTAGTGCTAAATAGCTCATTTCCAGAACTTCTTTTTTGGATTGCAGAGTTTCCTAACTGCACTGGTAAATGCTCGATCCGGGGATATGATCAGGCATAAACAAACCCAGCTAAATTGCTCTGAGAGAGAATGGAGAAATTAATGGATATTTTTCAAGACAGTTGCCGTGTAATTTTTTCCAGGAACGAGAACATACTTATTTCAGTCAATCAATCAAATGGCATTTTCCTAATGTTTAAGTGAAAATCTACTCAATTCCTGTATCATATGTAGTATTAAATCTGGACCTTGTTTCAAAATAGAATATAATTGGCAGAATTAATTAAACCTTTTTAAACAATGACATGCATTCAAATACCAATAAAGGGCTCAGAAGATATTTATTTTTTTTTCAAACTTTAACCAAATAAAGAATGGCATTTGAACATTACAGACAAATTATGCAGAGCCTATGGGAGACCTATGTCATAATACCCAGAATACATTGCAGTCTGTCAGTAAATAGTCACAAGCCTCTAGGCTTTCCTAATCAGAGAAAATAAATACTACTGCACACACTGTTATAATCCCAGCCAAGCAAATAAAAAGATGCCATACAGAAGAAAAACACCCAAATAGTGAACTGTTATATTATTAGGCCATTTCAAGCACAAACAAGATACATTCAATTCAAAATGGAAACCAAACTTTAAAAAAAAAAATCCCCTACCCCATGGAGAAAAGGGCAGCACTTTAAATAACTGATATAATA
Organism: Tachyglossus aculeatus; assembly: GCF_015852505.1. Classification (NCBI taxonomy): domain Eukaryota; kingdom Metazoa; phylum Chordata; class Mammalia; order Monotremata; family Tachyglossidae; genus Tachyglossus; species Tachyglossus aculeatus. The sequence continues at coordinate 7,926,996 of NW_024044828.1, forward strand.
CAAAGTGGCTTGTGTAGAGAGCTTATAAATTGAATCTGACGAAAATTCAATAGTCGTGTAGGTAACTAAAGAAGTATTGAGGTCTCCCTATCACAGCACTCCACCACTGAAATAGTAACATATCTTAACTTTGAATCCACCCTAATCTATTTCCGTCTGGGAGCCCGAATACTTTGAACTATCTGTATATTTTTCTTGTTGAATCAATGTGATAAGTACTGGGTTAAGGTAGTTACTTCATTACTTAGAATAATAGCAGTTGTGGTGGTTGCTTGGATGCTCAAAACAATAATTGTATTTTTATACGTTTTATAAATGTTCATAGTCACTATTAATATTTTACTAAACATTTTAAATACTAAGCAAGAACACCCTGGCCCTTCAGCTAATTTTGTACTGGAAAAGATTCATGGATGGCACTTTACTGGCAATGGCATTTTCTTCATGTAATTTCCATTTTTTTCTAGAGGTCTTGTTTCATGCCATCTTTGCAAAAATTTCCTTGATTAGGGTAATTCCTCACAGTCCTCACAAAGGCCTCTTGCCTTCCAAATAGAACCACTAAATTAAGAAATATATAATTAGCCGATTTTCCCCAGATGAGTCTGTATATCTCCAAACACCTCTCTGTGAGAAAAGAAAATCACATCACCTACTTCACGACAGTAAAGTTCCTCTTTCTCCTCATCACTAATAGACAGATACAGCTATTTATTCTTTGACTTGGCCAGTGTAGGCAAACACTTTCATCAATGAGGTCCCTAGAATGACTATCTAGAATATCTGAGTTATGTATCTTGGAGACGTTTGCTACTGAAGAGAAATTCTCTATACTTTCATGAGGAGTCAAACTTTCAAATATTTTCTCTCAAATGTACACCAAGAACTTTTGGGCACGGTAGGGTTAAGTGGAAGGGTTAAGAGTGAGTAGTATAAGGTGCAGAATGTCTCTTAGTAGTTATAGATCTCTTCCTTCCCTCTAGTAATATTCTTTGTCACAAATTTGTATTAGAAGATCTCACTTCCTCTCATTCCTAACCCTAAGGCTCTCATCTCTAGGGTAAAATCAAGGATAGGATTTTTTTTTAGCACAAAAGTGAAATTCTTAAAGTCAAGAGGAATAATTTTAAATATTGATATTTGTTTCTGGGACTTGAGTGGCCAGAGGCTTTTTATGTATTTTACTCACTTATTTGACTATGAAGATAAGATAAAATCTTGTTTTTCCATTTTTAAAAGATAGACTTTTAAACTCCAGTATGTGATTTACAGAATTCTGAGCATTAGTGATATTGGACAAAAGCACATGATTTTCAGTATCTGGGATTGAATCTGCTGCTCCCAGCTGAACAGACCTTTCTGGGCCATAAAGCATTAATGACTCCAATATTCAGTGAGGTTTTAGCAGCATCCCTGTGGTTGGGAATGACCTCCAGTGGAATTTTAGGAAAATAACTAATCTGTTTTTCAAAGAAGTATCATTTTTACCAATGGCAAGACTCCCTGACAACTTGAAGGTAGAAATTTCATGTGCGCTATTGAAATTTATAGAGGACTAATTATGTAAACCATTATCAGATTTGATATTATTTTTGAAGTATAACGTAGGAACCATCTCTGATTTCGACTAAATCATTTCAACCCTTCAACTACTTTGAAGACAAGACTAAAATCAATTATAACTTCGAGTCCTACCTTTTTTATTTTCCAAAAATGAGTTCCTGAAACTCCTAAAACCCTTTTTCTTCCTCATTTCAGTTCAAAATTTCACTTTGTCAATAGAGGATCTTCCATTCAAGAATTAGCCCAGTACAAGAGAAGGAACATAGACAGGAAATAAATTAATTGGGCGTTGTTGAAAAGTCCATTGTTTTACAGCAATTTAAAAGTGATCTAAAAATCCTAGATATCAACTCATAACTGGAGTACAAAATACAAAATGAGTCCTGTTGTATCCATGGAACTCCAACGTAAGGATTTTCTTCCCAATAGGAAATACTTTTCCCTTCATAAAATACACTGAATTCAAGGTTGTGTCTACATAAAATTTTTAGAAAACATTGAGTGGAAGTTGAATGAATCCCTACTGTGTTACTTTTTACTGGATGAGGTGATGGATTTGATGTTCTAAAATGAATCTTCCTAAAGACAAACCATAAATAGAACATTTTAAAAGATCTGATATTCTATTTGATTGCCTCGAAAATTAAGTTATGATGTCAAATTTTATGGATTCATGGACTGAACTCAAGGATATTTGAAGAATCGTTTTACCACAAGAGGGCAGGCAGAAAATCATACCCTTCTAAACCAGAACTGTGTTCCAACTCTGACTTGAATTTGGTCTACCAATTTAGTTTCAGCTTCTCTGGAAGTTTTACCAGCCCCATTCATTCCACTCATGACTGTGACTTCAAGGCTTAATTGTTTGCTTTGATAACAGAAACACGAATCTGATCTTTATAAATGATTACTAAAGGGGAGCACTCATGAGAATGAATACATTTTTCCTCTCATCATTTACAAAAATAACACTATACCTGGCATAAAACATAATTTAAAAACCCCAATATTCTACTGAAGTGAATGAAGGGATCATGTGTCACATTTTGGAAGCAATAAGAAGTTTTGAAATCTAGATGTATATTTCAGAATGTTTTTTTTTCCTCTCCAATTTTTAAGGGAGTTTTCAGAACAGTGCTTTGCACATAGTAAGCGCTTAATAAATGCCATTATTATTATTATTATTATTTTTCAATACTGAAATGCACTTAGAAGAGAAAAGATAATTGGCATAAAAAATTGCCAAAATACTATGATCATTGTAGTTTTTTCAACAATTTGTGTGGAACTTTACATAAGGAATACAGTGAATGACAACCAGATACGATCTTTACACAATTGCATTACGTACACAGTATAATTTATTGTGAGACCTTTCCAGTCACTCTGTTACCATAGAAACTAGTTACCACAAAAGAAGAAAGGATGGTTTCCTTCAATTCTCTCAAGTCCAAATGCAAATCTTCCAAAGATCAGCAGATCATTCCATCAGGAGTCCAATGCATGCCTGGGTGGGCGATAATGCTCTGATTTAGCTCGGGTCGCCTTCTCCTGTGGGTTGATATACTTCCACTTGGATGGGGACATTTTCAGCCTTTTCCTCTTCTTATCTGTGCACCAGACCTTTTCACAATACTCTTCGACTCTCTGGAAGTTGCTGAAGCCAATCAGCTGCAAGAACTCCTTGTACCATGGTCTCGGGGGTTGGGAGACAGCTCTCTGCACGGGACAGGGCATTTTGTGAGACGTGTCGTCCTCCAAGTCTTTATGGAACATCTCTTCAACCCGCTCTTCCTCCAAAACCTCCAGGGTGATTTTGCGGATGGTATGGACAAAACTGTGTTCCACTGTCTGACAGAAATAGGTTCCAGCATCCATTCTGTGCAGCCTCAAGAACAAAAGGCCAAGGTCCATTTTGATTATTCTGTCATTCGTCCTCACCTGGAATGTTAAATGTTAAATGTCTTCATCAAGTACAGTGACCCAAAAAACCTACTGTCTTCACAGTTTAACTCACATCCTTGAGGATTCCTCTTTTTATCTATTGCATGGAATTTTCAGATAGAGGCACTTAATGATTGACCCAGCATTCACTTACCTTTATCATGGGCTAGACAGTATATACTATGAAGACCCCTCATGATACCCAGAGGCTTTTATAAAGATGCTATATTTGTGCTTACGAGACAAATAAGGGAAGAGATGACCATCTGTACTGGTGGAACTTAAAAACATTTCATACAATCCTTATTAGAGCTCTGACACAATTCCATTTCGGCTCTAATGTCCAGGGCTGAAACTCTAAAAGCTCCCCAAAGTAGAACCCCAAGGACCCATGTCCCTCCACCCACCAAGCTCCAGAAGTTACAGATTATTTTAGTCCCTGATTAACTTGTTAATATACCATGATCTGTGGCTGCTATTGCAGATGCTACCATTCCATCTTAGCCCTAATGATCTCCCTTCTGAAGAAAAACTAGTTTATATTAACGACTGCACCATCCTCAATGCAACTCTTCCACTGACAGATGAATAATGACACACTGTTACAAAACAACACATTTTAGTCAATGGGACTAATTACAGATGAACTTCCCTTACATGTAATTTATCTAAAAGTATGTCTCCCTGCCAAGACTGTAAGGTCTTTGAGGGCAGGGATCGTATCTACCAACTAGATTGTCCTCTCCTGTCTATCACAGTACTCTACACAAAGTAAGTACTGATTGATTAATTGATCAATGAACAGACCCTGTTTGTGTATCCAATAAACTGTGTTCTCCACATGGTTGAGAGTTCTATCTCTGATACCGCCATGTGGCAAAAATTTCCTTTTATGTATACATGCACCTAACATTGACATGAATTTACCCTACTCTTTTCGCATACTCCACACAGCTGCGGATTTCCAAAATCTGCATGCCAGATGGGGTTCAGTTGGAAAGATAACACATCACTTCCATAGAGTGATAGTATCAAGGAGAAATCTTCATAAATACAAACTTCCCTATGAGGAAATGTTTCCTGCTTTCCACACACTGAGAAATGAATTCTACATGTTTCATAGTGACACAGAAAAAACAAGCTAAACAATTATAGAAACCTACACATCTGGTTGTTATATGGGAGAAAGAGTACTTGGTATTGCTATCAGCAATCTGATAGTGAAGGGATCAGCTGCTATCTTGTACTCTCCCACACCCTTAATATAGTGCTCTGAACACAGTACGTGCTCAATAAGTATGATTGATTGACTGATAGGTATGGCCTTAAAAATAGATGAAGACCACCAGTTACTGTATTCATTCAGTCGTATTTATTGAGTGCTTACTGTGTGCAGAGCACTGTACTAAGCACTTGGTATTGATCACCTACTAAATACAATGCACTGTACTAAGAATTTAGGAAGAATGACAGAAGCACCCAGACACATTTTCTGTCTCACTGAGTTTACCCTGTAATGGTAGAGATTCGCAGAGAACTAGTCACCATTCTCAGTCAAAGAATAACTACCATGTCTGTGTGGCATAAGGAGGTCAAGTGCTCTCTTCAGCAGTGGGCAGAAGCTAATTTTCATGTGATCAAGAATTGTTTGAAGTATTTTCAATGCTGAATGAGCAGATGGGTTTGTGCCATGTTCTATAATCACAACATATAAGGTTAGATTTAACTGGCAAGGAGCTGCAGGTGCTCTGTTTGGAATTCTCACTGTGAGAACCAGGGTTCTAATAATAATAATAATAATTTTAAATATATTTTACTATATGCCAAGCACTGCACTAAGCACTAGGGAAGATGCACGATAATCAGATCAGATAAAGTCCCTCCCCTACAATGGGGCTGACAGTCTAAGGGGGAGGTATTTCATTCCCATTTTACAGGTGAGGATAAATTAAGTGACTTACCCAAGGTCACACAGCAGGCAAGTGGCAGAGCTTGGATTAAAACCCAGGCACCCTGACTCCCAAGCCCACCCTTTTTCCATTAAACCACACTACTTCTCTACTACATATTTTATTCAATCAATCAATCATGTTTATTGAGCACTTACTGTTTGTGGGGCACTGTACTAAGTGCTTGAGAAGCACCATGATGCAGAGAAGCAGCATGGTGTAGAGAATAGAGCAAAGGCTTGTACATATTGTACATATTTACTACTCTATTTTATTAATGATGTGCATATAGCTATAATTCTATTTATTCTGACAGTTTTGACATCTGTCTACATGTTTTGTTTTGTTGTCTGTCTCCACCTTCTAGACTGTGAGACCATTGTTGGGTAGGGATCGTCTCTATATGTTGCCGACTTGTACTTCCCAAGCGCTTAGTACAGTTCTCTGCACACAGTAAGTGCTCAATAAATACGACTGACTGAATGAAAGACCTGGGAGTCAGAGGGTCATGTGTTCTAATTCCAGCTCCGCCACTTGTCTGCTTTATAACCCTGAGTAAATCACAACTTCTCTGGGCCTCAGTTAACTCATCAGCAAAATGGGGATTGAACTGTGAGCCCCACAAGGGACAGGGACTGTATTTAACTTGATTTGCTTGTATTCACCCCAGCACTTAGTACAGTAAGTACGTAGAAGGCTCTTAACAATACCATCATTATTCTAACAACAATATAGCAGATACATCCTTTACCCAAACAAGCTTACAGTCTAGAGGGGGGGACAGACATTAACTGCTCACTCAGCACGATTTTGGCAAGATCTTCCCTGTCTTCAATTTCTCCATCTTCCAAATACGGATAATGTTTCCAATTGCAGAGGAACAGACAGAGAACAAATACTTTGGTGTAGTAGACAATTTTGAATTAAAGAGGCTAGATTATTTCATTTAAATTATTTGAGAAATATGAGGGAGTCTGAAGCTGTTTAAAGAAAGGCAACCTCTTGACATCTAGAACCCCTGGAGGTTCCTCATTGTAATTAGGTAGTTTTTGGAATAGAACAGGGTCAAGATTATATTTTGGAAGAAGCTTCGGTTTAAAGTTCAAAAGTGCTAAGCATATGTTTCAAATGAAACATAGGGCACTACATGGGGGTCCCATATTATGACAACACAATAACGAAAGCACATGTGAAAAGAACAAAAGCTTCTAATTCCAACCACAAATATAAAGTGATGGAAAGTTATGATTGTCACGTGATCTTTCATATCCCCTGCTGTACATGAAAATAGGTGGTGGTCTCAGAACAAAGAGTCACAGGGGAAATTCAAGGAAGAGGTCAGGATGGAATTTCTCTTTATTTAATGTCACCAGCTAAGGTGCATATTTAGTCATCAGAAGTATGTATTAAGTTCCTTCTGGGTCAGAGCCCTGTACTTGGTGTTTAAGAACTTATAATAAGCGCTTTGTACAGTGCTCTGCACACAGTAAGCGCTCAATAAATACGATTGATTGATTGATAATAAAAGTAGAAGACATAGTCCCTGGCTTCAAAGGGCTTAATGTGATTTGAATATCATTTCATGGTTTTTTTTTTGTTTCTTCTGCTATGATTATTTTCGACAGGTAAAGTTGTTTCTCTAATACAGAATTGTTTCTGGGCCCTACTGAGCCTTTATTAAAGATATCAGTGCTTGCTCTTGGCAGTGCAAATTATGCCTGAGTATAATACATGCAATAGAGTTCTGTGGGAGAACTGATTTTTAGCAGATTAATCATGAATAATCACCTCCTCTCATTGCTTAGTACAGTGCTCTGCACACAGTAAGCACTCAATAAATACAATTGAATGAATGAATGAATTGCAGCTCTGACTTTGAATGGGCAAAATATTAATCATTACCTTTGGTCATTTCTCAGCTGAGAGCATCAGTAGGCATAAAGTGGGTAGCTAGCCTTATAGAAAAGAACATCAAAATTAGGGGTGTGGAGTGAGGGTAGGGCTGGAGAGGAAGGAGACTAAAGTTTGAGGTTATCTGGGTTTGTATCTTAACCTGATCTCTTTCTGCCTCATTTACACTACATGATATAAACCTAAAAATGTAGAGTTGTACACTACCCATATTGTATGTATTCATTATTCTGAAATGGTATAGTGTATTTGTCTAAAGACATGCAATTTGAAAAAGTTATATATTGCTCCCCAGGGAGCTGCATATGCCCATATATAAATGCATAATTTCAATAAATGGCAGAGAACATGTCTGCCAAATCATTTTACTCTCCCATGTGCTTAATACAGTGCTCTGCACTCTGTAAGTGTTTGATCAGAATTTCATGATGAATTACTACAGAAATATCAATTCAAAATGTTTCTACTTCCTAACAGAAGCACTCTAAGGTAGTGCAGCAATAGGGTTTAAGCTTTTCCAACATCGAAGATTAAAATAAAATTATGATTCAAATGTTGATGGAATGGCTTGAAATGGCAATACTGTTCTTTGATTTTCATTTTAAACTATACATCAAAATGACCTAGGATTATGATGTAAACAAGTTCCACATTCCCACAAATGGATTATAATCAATCCAGCAATACTATCTGTTGACTCCTTACTGAACACATTGCATTCTTCCAACGGCACTTGGCCATTGCAAGAGTGCAATAGACAAAAAGGACATGTTTCTACCCTCATGAAGCATGCAGTCTAGTAGGGAGGTAAACAAACAAAATCAGTTACAGTGAGAGCAGGGTTAAGAAAAAGAAATATAGCTAGTAGTTAAAGTGGGGAGATTAAAAATTAATTGGGAAGTCCCAGTGGTTATTTTCCTCTACTCTTCTGCTCTCATGTGCCTTGTCCTCCCCACTAAACTGTAGGTCCTTGAGGACAAGGATTGTGACCTTTTACTTCTGTGTAGTTTACAAGGACCTCTGATGATGATGACAGACAGCAGGCTATTTCTTTCCCAGTATCAGAAGTGTGTAGTAGTTTGAGATTGACATTGTTCAAGCCCAAATTCTCACACAAAGTACAGTTTTTCTGTATTTGATACATTCCAGATCTATGATTTCCTGTACCAGGGAATGGTTATCATACTTTCATGAGGATGAAAAGACACAATCACTATTTTTACATTTTCTGAAACAAGCCATCATCTGAACCCAGATCTCTAGAGATAAAAGGCTACCATGACACAATGCCCACTACACAGAACTGGAATCTGCAGTTTTCTTTCGATGAAAACCAGGGATGAGTGCTCAAGTCTCAAGAGAGTGAAGACTAACAACCCTCAAGAGATAGAATGCAATCCTATTATCCTTGGCAGCAGTGGAGAGACAACACAGAAGAGATGAAGAGCAGCAAATGAGAGGGCAGAAATGTTAACCAAGAAATATGGGTGAAGAGCAGCAGCAGGGAAAATACGGGTGGTGAGAATGAAGGGGACTGTTGAGTCCCTGGAGGCCAATACACTATTTCTACAACGTTTCAACTGGGAGGCTACACATGGAAACAGAAAAGCCAAAGTGCAAACAGCCAATGATGAAAGAAGACACCAATGCAAGCACGATTTAGCTCAAGGGACTGTTTAGCATGCTTTCATGCCTGCCTCTGCCAAGCTAGTCATGCTGACTGAACAGGACCGATTCGCTCCAGATGAAATAAGGCTGGAAAAGACTTTTAGAGCTTAAGTGATAGTGCATGTTAACTTAAATCACTACAAACTGCCATATGTTTGCAGTCTTTTGGGTCATTTTCACGTTATGATTAAAGCCCAGCACTTGCAGGAGATTTTTCTTTCTTGATTACAGCTGCATGGTTTATTGGTTCTACTTAATAAAATTCCCTGAGGGAAAGGCTAGAAATCTGCTTGGTAGCCTAGCAGGAAACATTTTTAAATGTCCACTGATTGACTTGGAACTGGAGGCAGGGTTTTTTTTTAATCTACCTACTCTCCTGTACTGTACTCTCCCAAGCACATAGAACAGTGGTCTCCACACAGTAAGTGCTCAATAGATACCATTATTGCTTGATTAATCAAATTTGTTTCTTCAGGAGGAAAGCAAGGCATAATGTAGGCAAATGTTCCTGTAACTTAGAGCACAAGGGATTTCTCCTTGACTGAGGGGACCATTCCAATCTCTAGACTGTAAGTTTATTGTGGGCAGGGAACAAATCTGACAATTCTATTGTATTGTACTCTCTTAGTTCAGTGATCTGCACATAGTAGGCTCTCAGTAAATACCATTAATGATTCCATTCAGGGACCTCCACTGTCAAACAGACTCAAGTCAAAGACTCAGATCCTCAGATATAACTCCAGCTTTGCCCAAGAACACCAGGTGACTTTGAGGCTGCAGTGACTGACTACCAGTTTCTTCCCTGGAAATCTCTGACACCGTTCCTGTCCCCTCCCTAATCCTGTGATTCCCAAAGGCAGGCTTCCCTCCTGCTGACCTGGGAGAATAGAGACCAGCCAACTTCCTTTGACAATTTGCAACCTTCCTGGAATGCACTGAAATAATAAAACTCCCCCAAAATCAGTCAATAGCTTCAAATGAATCCAGGTTTACATGAGGACCAAAAAGAACAACCATTCCCTGTTTAATGCACTTATAACACCCTAGCAATGGCCCTACTGAATTTTAATCCCTCAGGTAGAACATTCCCTCAACTTGCCAAATTCAACCAGTCTTACTCCTCTTGCATTATGTTGCCTACATTTAATAGAATGTTTAGAACCCATATCAATGTTGCATAGATAGTAGCAGATCTACTTCGCAGAGATAATGGAAAATATGTTTGCTAATTAGGAGCTGAAGAATGGACTTTAAAAAGTATTCTATTTACAAATGTACATCTTTGCATTGCCTTTCCTTTAGGAAAGGAAAATGATGCTTCATTTAGAACTTTTTCACTGAACACTATTTCCTGTAGCCAATTAAGACGGTTAACTGGGATAAGCACAGCAGAATTCTTTCTGGGCACCAGATCTGCCTCATAAAGAGTAACACAACTTGCAAAGTAGTTGTACCTCAAAAGATTATGTTATCATTGTTCATCCCTCATTCCCATGAGGGAATGAGGCTTAGAGAAAATGTCCCATGAAAAAAATACATTCTTTCAGAAGAACTTTGTTATTCCCTTAGCAACTCATTCTATTTAGGAGTAACTGTTGAGGCATTTGAATGAAAGAATCACAGGATTGGAAAAGGTCATGAAATCTAGCATCCTAATTCACTACCAGCGGTTTCCTCAATAGACTCCTTATATCAACCACATCTAGCAAGACATTTTTCATTTTAAAGGACACATCTGAAATGAAATGAGAACATACCTCATCCTTTATTGCTTCTGGTGTTTTCTGTATCAACCAGTTGACTTTGGCTTGCAATGATCGTGGAGTACATTCCAGAAGCGTGCTGTTGTACTCGATACCATAAACCAATCTTTTTTCAGTCTTATCCAGAGCTTCTTCTGGAGGGAAAATTTCATTATTAGTCTTTTAATCTGATGTATTTTGAACTACATTTATATCTTTGGGTAATTTTCACATTACAATTAAAGCACAACACTTTGAGGAGATTTTTCTTTCTTGATTGCAGCAGCACAATTTTCTAGTGCTATTGAATGAAATTCCCTGAGGTCAAGACTTCAAAATCTTGAGTTTTGGAGACTTCTGACCTGTGCCTCATTTAGGCCCAAGAAAGAGGACAGTGGAAGAAGCTGAAGATGGGTTACTAAAGGCTTGCCAATAGGTATTTTGTGATAATGAGGAAGTTCACTGTGGCCTCAGGTCTCAGAGACCTGCCACATACAAGCAGAACCCCATGGTCTTGTCCATTAAAGCCAGAGTGTGGCTGAGAAATAGAAGCCATCCAGTTACTTAATGAATCAAATTAGGATGTCCACAGCCTACAAAGGAATCAGGATCTTAAAAGAACCAAGTAGCCAGCTTAAAGAGTTAGGCAGCAAGCATAGTATTGTGCCACACAGTAAGTGCTTAATGAATTAAAGAACAATACTAATAACTACCATTATTATTGTTATTGCAATTATTATCATATTTATATTGTTCTATCCCAAGAGTTCAATACCATGTTATGCATACAGTGTAAGCCCAGCAAATCTATTGCCTGATTTAAATTAAGAGTAGCAGTATTTTTTAAGCACCTAGAAAGTACACTGCACTGAACTCTTGAGAAAGCATAATGCAAAACCCATTCCCTGCTCACAAGGAGTTTGCAACCTAGTTCCAGACTACCACATTCAGGTATTAAAAGCTGAGATAACTAGAACCTGGGGAGTCAGAAAGAACTGGGTTTTAATCCCAGCTCCACTACGCGTTGACTGCGTGACCTTGGGCAAGTCAGTTAACTTTTCCGTGCCTCTGTTACCTCATCTGTAAAATGGGGATTAAGATGGTGGGCCCCATGTGGGACAGGGACTGTTTCCCACCTGATTAGCTTGTCTCTACCCCAGAAGTAAGTGCCTGGAATATAGTAAGTGCTTAGCAAATAACATAAAACAAAGCAAAAACAAACATTTCTCTTAGTTGTTGTCTCATAAACAATTGGCATTAAAGTTATACAACGTTATAAGTCTAATGCTGTAACTGGTCATTTCTTTTTTCCTAGGCTCAACATTAAAACAAATGACAGTTTCAGCAATTGCTTATTTAGTAAATGCAAATCACAAAGGAAACCATAATTCTTTGTTCTAGAAGTTTTTTTTTTAATAATTCCAGATACTTTTGAAGTTTGTACTCTAGGTATGGTAGGAGTTCCTTAGAAATGGATTACCAATGCGCTGTTGTCCAGAGCATTGCTGAGCTGCATTTCCATGTCGAACATCTTGTCTGCGGAAGCGTCTGAAAAACAAATGCACTTTCAATTGTCCAGACTTTAGAAAATAGCTACGCAATATATGTTCACAAGAAATTCTGCTTCTGAAACACTGATTAACGCTTAAAGCCATCTTTTTTGTAATCTATATTTCTTCTGTTACTTTTTTCTCTGTGCCTTAGTTTCCGCACCTTTAAAATAAAGATTTAATATCTTTTCTCTCCCCTTGAGTCTGTAAGTCCCATCTGGAACCAGAACTGTCTCTGATCTGATTATTCTGAATCTACTCTAACACTTAGTATAGTGCTTAGCCCATTGCTTAGGATATTTGTGGGAAAGATTTGCTTCTCAATGTTCAAAGGTTAAACGTAAAATAGAAGATGAACTCTGAGTAGACTTTTTATTTCTCAGTGAAGAGAACTCTAGATCAAATGGAAATCTTGTAATTAAAAAACAGCTCTATGCAGTTTAGCAAATTCCCAAAGTAGTGCTCAGTCTGATGCCAGACTTTTGACCCTCTTCTGAACTTTCTAGTTGGCTAATGAGCCAATTAATCAGTCAATCAACCGATGATATTTACTGAGTCATTACTGTGTGCCGAGTTCTGAACTAAGAGGTTAAAAAAGTACAATACAAGTTGGTGAGTCAGATATCATTCAACATTGTTGAAAGGATAAACTGGGAAATCATCTCAATTGGCCTTTAGCAGGTTACCACAAGCAACAGTTCGTTGACTAAAGGAAGTTTGATGGGAGGGCAAGTGATAGATAGGACAGAAACAGGAAAACTCCACATAATAGGTCCCTTTCCAATCTTTGCCCTTTGCTGTGCTACTGCTGCTACTGCTGTTAAATCAACTTTGCTTTCAATAGACAAGGTAATCCAAACCACTCTTACAGGGTTAGGGCTTGGTCACAAGGCATTTTTTCCCCTAACTCCAACCATGCCGTTAACTGACTAGGAATTCTCAGCCCAGTGGCTGGTGGGAGGCCCAGGTTCGGTCTGTCAGACATGTGCAGTCTCCATGTCAGTATGTGACTCTAAAAGTGTTTATTCTGCTATAGGACACTTTCCCATTAATGTTTCATTTTTCTCATGCAGATTTAGCCAAATGGAAATTTCTACCAAAGTTTCCAGTCCTCTCAAAAATGTGCAGTCCAGTCAGTCCAGCCAGAATTATATATATTTTTAGTATTTGGAAAGCAACATAGGCTTATGGAAAGAAAAGTAGCGTAGCCTAGTGAAGAGAGGATGGGTCTGCCTCTGGACTAATTTCAGGCCTTTCTTAAATGTCATTTTGATAAATAGTCAACATGAAACCTTTTGGTTTGAAATTACTTTGGTAAGTAGTAACAGTACAATTCTGGGGGGCGGGTACAGTGGGAGTGAAAGAAGAATAATCATTTCAAATAACAATGTTTATTAGATTTATTAAGTATAGGAGAGGTAATATAAAATATTCTAGAAAATGGTATTTTTAATCTGAACATTTTTTATTTTACCACCAAGACCAATTTGCATGAAGGTAGAAAAATTTAACTAGTTTAATTATTTGTCAGATAGTGGATCTCAACTTTTGTGAAAAATACAGTGAGAACCAGAGTTATTTTCTCATAACCCAATCATCTTCAAAAACCAAAAGCTGAAAAATTGCACGAGAATGATTCCACAACTACAAAATCTATATTTCATAAGCATGCTACCTGCAAGCATTACCAATAGAAAAATGCCACTTATTTCATATCCTGAATATGTTCTATGTATGGACAGATAAAAGGTTTTTCTACCCTAAGTTTTATAATTCAGTTGGAATCAATCACTGGTATTCACTGAGTGCATTCTGTTCAGAACACTGTAACTGTACTGAACACTGCTTAGTAAATTCAAAGAAGCAGAGAGAAAAGTACAGGACGGGGTTAGGTAGACAATACAAGCACAAGTCAGGAACTGTTAATCAATGGCATTTATTGAGCGCTTACTGTGTGCAGAACACTGTACAAGAATTCAGGATAACAGACTTGGTAGTCATCTTCCCTTACTCCAAGGACCTTACAGTATAGAGGGGGAAGCACACATTAAAATGAATTATGGATCTGTACATAAGTGCTGCGGGGCTGAAGGTGAGGTGAGTAGTGGGTGCTTAGTTGGCAAAAGACTTCTTGGGAGGAGATGGGATTTGAATAAGATTTTGAAAGTGAAGTGAGTAGTGGTCTCTAGTATAGGAAGGAGGAGGGAGTTACAGTCCAGAGGGAGGATATGGGTAAGGGGTTGGCAATAAGGTAGATGAGTTTTTGTTACAGTAAGTTGACATTTAAGGAGCAAGCTTGTGATGACGCTTGAGGAGAAAAGTGTGCAGATTGGGTTATAATAGGAAATCTATGGGGTAAGATAGGAAGGAACAAACTGCAGTTTGGAAATCTCCAACTTAAAAAAAAAGATTAGTTTGTTAGGCTGTTGGGGAAACTCATGACAGAGAGCGGTGGATAGCAGTATTTCTGAAGCAGCTGAAGAGCTGGGATTTGGGGAAAGATGGGGAAGAAAGGAAATGGAGGATTCCTGCTTATATTTCAACCTCAAATGTTTTCTTGTAAAAGATCTTAACTAGAGATGAAGGATCTGGGAGAGGGTACTTGTATCTACCCCAGCACTTACTATGGTAAGTGCTTAACAAAATGCCATAACTATTATTATTAACAGAATGGAGGGTATTAATTCATTCATTCCATCATATTTACTGAGTGCTTACTGTAAGCAGAGCACTGGACTAAAGGCTTGGAAGAGTATAGTATAACAATGAACATCACCTGTGTTAGAAAAAAGGGCCCTTAGGAGCACTGGGATGGGGTCAGACCAAACGTTCTGGTATTGGTGTTTGGATGCTTCATGCATTTTAAATTTACCTACATATTAATTTTAATTTGATCATCATGATTTAGTGCCTTCATTTAATATTCCCTTACACTGTGATTTTTTTAAGGTTATCATAATTTTGGAAACTCTAGGTGAAGACTTGAAGACGAAGAATATAAAAGAGGAAGCAGGGGGAGGAGACTAAAAGAGAACAAAGTGGACAGTGGGCTTTGACGGAGGAATCTACTACCCTTCGGAAGAACGTTTTGAACAAGTGTGTTTTTATTTTCTTTTCCTGTTGGGCTGCTTTCGCTCAGAGAAGGGAGAACTGTTTATTTGGCTAACCAGCTTTCAGTTTCTGCTTCTAGCCAGACCATAAGTAAAAATGATCCACTCTGAAAGGAAAATGATTTCCCCTTCATGTGCTAAAACATATCCAAGGGACCACCTGTAAGGGGTCAGAATGCTTCAGAAAATATGAAGTACAGAAGATCCATCATTTCCTCCTACTTCTCATCCTAACCCACTTAATTCCTCCCAAGAGATTTTATCACTGCAGTTGTCTTTATTCCACTCCATATATCTGTACCTCTCCCCTCCTTATCGGACAAAAAGACCATTGTCCCTTATCAATATGCTGAGTACATGGCTCTTCTGCAGCTATCTTCATTAACTGCTATCAGATCAACAATACTGGAATGCTGTACTTTCACCCTTTTTACGTGGCAATTCCCTACCCCTTCAAAATACTGAGCTTTCCTTTCAATCAGTGGAATTTATCCTACCCTAGTGCTTAGTAGAGTGCTCGGCACATAGTATGTGCTTAGTAAATACCACAATTACTATTATTATTATACAGAGCCAAAGCTTTAACAACAGTTTATAAAAAGGCTAAGGTAGTTCATGATCTCTGCCCATCACTCCAGAGCTTTTGACCTGTGTCTGACTCTCTCATATTATCCTGTGGCCTCATTCCAATCCTGCCATGCGCCATTATGGTACATAAAAACACAGAACACTGGGAAGGCCAGGGTGGCTGCTATGGCTGTGGCAGTTATTGTGATTGTTAGTGTTAGTCTCTGAACCACAAGAAACCAGAAACTCTGCTCCTCTAGCCAAAATTACCTACCATTTTTGTTTCATTTCTCTTTTATGTTTCTGTAGCCAGTCCTCTGTCCTAGGTTTTATTCCAAGGTTATGAGCTCTTTGAGGGCTAGTGAGCATGTCTAATTCCCAACATTCTTTGCTGCACTTTTTACAGTCCTTTGTACATAGTAGGTGTGCCAAGAAATACTAATAGTGTGGTCAATCAATCAATAGTATTTATTGAGCCCTTATAGTGTGCAGAGCACTGAACTAAGTGCTTGGGAGAGTATAATAAAATGGAACTGATAGACACATTTCCTGTCCACAGAGCACTTATGGTCTAGAGGAAGATCCAAGAAAGAACTGTAAAGAAGTGATTAATAAGATTTTGGCCCTTATAAGTGACTTTGAGAACCAGGCTGGATTGTGGATGATTGAAGTTAGAATGAACTTTGCTTTGGATTAAGTCACACACTTCATTAATTACACAGGTCATGAGTTTGCCTGGGAGTTAAAACATTCACTTTCAAAATAAAATAAATTAGTCTCAGCTGCTCAAGAGGACTTGGGGGTGAAGGCATGATGCAGTTCAGAATCTTATCTTCTTTTGAATCTCAACTCCCTCATGTGCAGTAGCATACAGTTCCCTCATGTCATATTTATCTAAACACTTTCTGGCTCCCCTGGGTGCCTTCCCTCCACAGACCTCTGCTTGGCTGGGAGATGGTGGCTGATTTAAAGCAGGTTGGAAAACTGGCTGTATCAGGTTAAGGGAGAGAGGTACAAACACAGACCAATAAGAGGGTTGTCTTTGACAATTCTTACAAAATATTACCTATTTAAATAATTTGTAACATCATTCACGAAAAGCTTTCTGCAAAAGTTTGAATAATATGATTTTACTGCTTTACTCACTGTGCATTAAAAAATGGTCACTCTTTGTAAAGGAAACACTCTTTCTAATCCAATACACTAACCTCCATACTTCCTTCACACACATTTAAATGCCCACTTTTCTTTGAGTGACTTGCTGATGATCTTGAACACTCTCTCTGAGTTGAACGGAAGTGGCATAATAACTAGTTTAGCTATATTGCAAAGAGTGGCTGCACTTTTCTACAGACACCTCGGAATAGCTCCTTTGAGGATCAGCAGAAAGATTGGAGTTGATAACTAATATAGTTGAATGCAATTAACCTGCTAGATAAGAACATATCTGCAGCTGCCAACAGGATGATAGTTTTCCTGGGTTCAGGTTATATAAATCTCCAATTTATATGGTTGTTGATTTTTCAGAGCTGGAACAGAGAGTGCATTTTCAGAAGTGTCAATTTAGTTTGGCTTAGCTCTTTCAAATATAAAATGTCCTCCTGGGCCTTTAAAAAAAAATCCTTGAGGTGAAATGCTTGGAATCCCACTTGTGTGTGACTTCCACCGCATGACTTATCTTAAGGGTTCTTAATTTACTCATTTCTCTGGCTGTTCACTCTCATCTCATAAATTACAGAATTAATTTCTTCTGGATGCAATTAGCACTGGCTCACTTTGAGACTAAACAGCATTCAGTGTCATGGGAAAATAAAGATGAAGTATCATGGGACAAGGGGGAAAAAAGAGAGATGATATTTTTGAGCCCTCTGAAAGGTACTGAGAGTTCATGAACTGATACTTAATTAATGGATAGGAACTGCCTTCCCACAGTTGCCAGAGACCGAAAAGTCCATCTCTCCAATAATCCAAAAATGGTAGGAAAAAAAACAAAAAACAGAGGATGATTTTAATGACTGTGTATATATCTCATCAGTAGTAGCAATTAAGAGTAGGGCTGGCTCACAAAAAACTTGAACATCTGCTTATGTAAATCTTTAGTCTTCTTCTTCTGCCATATGATTACACTATATTTGATTGTTTTTTTGCCCGATAGTGGCTGACAAAACACTTGCATATATTAAAAAAGGAGTTTCTGCTTTCTCAAAAGGGTTTATAGGAACACATTTAATGTTCCCTATGTACTTATCAAAATCTGCATATGTTTTTAAACAGGTTTCTTTAGACTTCCAAATGCTAGTCAAGGCAATAGCTGTATTAGTTTATTGCATTTTGAAAAATGCAACATTATTTTTTATGGACTCGATTGGAGCAGAAGGAAAGATCCCTGTACAGTTATATAGGCAATATGGTGGTACACTACTTTTACCTTTTTGCAGGTGATCCTGTGGGATAATAGCGGGAACAAGATATTCCATCCCAAGCACAGTATGGATCTCTCGCGAGGCAGCAGTCAGCACAAGCTGAACCATACACGTTGCATTGATGGAATTTAACTTGGGCCACAGCAGATCCTGACCCAACATAGAGCTGTTGCTATAGAAACAGAAGCAAAAAACATTAATAGACAACCTCTACTATTACCACATAATGATCCTGCATATTCTCTCACATCCTCTAACCACTGATTATCTGGCATCAATGACACACTGATTTTACAGTGTCTAAAGACAAATGATGACACCTAATGTTGATGAGATCATCTTTTAGGGTCCATGTGGATCTGATGAAAAGAAATCTTGAAATTAATAAGAGTATCTCAAGAATCTTCTCCTCAGTTCAGCAAAATATGGACTGCATTGTTTTGGAAGTTCCTTTTACTACACAACGATATAGACTGCAGCATTATAGAGAAGCAGCATGGAGTACTGGCGTGAAGATAATGGGTTCTAATCCTGACTCCGCCACTTGTCTGCTGTGTGACCTTGGGCAAGTAATTCAATTTTTCTGTGACTCAGTTATCTCAACTGCAAAATGGGGATTGAAACTGTGAGCCTCTCGTGGGACAGGGACTGTGTCCAACCTGAATTGCTTGTACCCACCTCAGTGCTTAGTACAGTGCCTGGCACATCATAAGCCCTTAACAAATGCCATAATCATTATTATAATTATTAAACTGAACAACTGCATGTACCGAATGACAGGGTTTAAGGGATCTGAGAGGTCATCTGGTCCATACCTCTGTGTGCAGAGAGGTCTGTAATGTAGAATGGCAGAAAACTTTCTACCCTGTTTTGGAAGGTCTCCAGGCAACAATGTTGAATCATGATTAAGAACCAAAAAGTGACATACAGTCTTGCTTCCAAAGAACTGGCCTCTGAACAACAGGTCTCATTTTCAAATAAAGTGCATATGATGATGATTTAACTTATAATACTTTGATGCTGGATCCTCTTCCCACTTTACCAGTCCCTTAGTTCAGCAACCACCAATCAGTCAGTCAATGGTATTTCCTGAACATTTACTTTGTGCAAAGCACTGTCCATAAAAAAGTCTCAAACATTCAAGCATTGACAAACAAGTATAAAGCTTTAAAAATTAACCATATATATAAAAAAACTCAGAGACACTTTTTTTATGAGAATTTCCAAAGATTCAGCATACTACACACTTTCTATGTATGACTCAGATTGATTCACCAAAACAGCACCAGTAACTGTTTTCATGCTAGACTAGCTCACCAAGTTTAGGAAGCAAAAATATTATGTCCTATCACATGTGAAATTATGAAATTGGAATTTAGATGATTTTCAGATTAATACACTCCTACATATTTGCTATATCAGATGTTATTTCCCAGTAATTTAAATACATAAAAGATGCCTTACTCTTTTTGAAGAAATTTCCATAAAAAGAATGGGATCAGGAACCTGGAAAAAAAATTTAGTGTTTAACCAAGGAAATAGAAGAACCAGTCTTTTCTATCAAGACACCAAGGATTTTGTCTGCATCACTCAAGCATCACCAACCAGACCAATCTTCTAGATCTTCCCAGGCAAACTAAATGTGTCATAGAGGAAATTCATGTTTTCCTTACCTTTTAGGGCCAAATTTTTATTCCTCTATATTTTACCATTATGCCTCCTATTTGAAAGAAGGAAGATAAATGTCTTAATGGCGTTTACCTAGCAAGCAAGTTGTTTGGGACGTTGCTAGCTGATGCACCTCAGTTTATCCTTATCCTGCCCCACAACTATCGTAATTGCAGTTGCAACAGCCTGTGCTTGTTGTTTACTTCAGAAACATCTGAAAATACTTGGCTCCCAAATCAGGCTTTCCAAACAAAATATTTTTGCAAAAAGACATTTCTGGCTCATGGAAATGTTTCAGCTGAAATGTGCATGTTTATCTTGTTGGGATGCTTCCAGGTCAAAGATTCAAAATACAAATAAAATAGTTTATTAAATATTTGTCAGTATAGACAGCATATCTAAACCCTTATGCTGAAGTCAAAACAGCACTGGATCTTTGTCTCACCAACTGTGTGACTTTGGCCATAGTTATTTACCTTCTTAGTGCCTCATTTCCTCAACAGTGAAATGGGGCTAATAATAACTGTTCCTCCTCACCCCAACAGGATGGGGTGAGACAGTGATACGTGACGTGAAAGTTCTTTGTCTTCTTAGGTATAAAGGCTCTGCAAAAATCCAAGATAGGCTCAGATCTGCCAAAATTCATTATTCAATCATATTTATTGAACACTAACAGTGTGCATGCATCTTTTCACCAACCATTTTAATTAAGATGTTGTTAAGGAGTTAGAAAATGCTTTTCTGGTAGAGGGTGCAAGTTTAGATACTAGCTGCTGCTGTGTGGGAAGAGTGTTTTGTGTGCATGCTTGCGGTGAACACTACTATCTGAGTTTTTCTTAACTCAGGGTTTAGCAAGAATGTAAACTTCATATTACATAAGAACTGGGAATATTATTGTTGCACCTGAGTCTCACATTCAAGACTGCAGAGGCAAAACGATATCTCCTTGGGAGCTGTAGAGAGGTAAATGATCTGCTTCCTTCTTTCCCTCACCCTGACGGTGTGTGTGTGCCTGCTTTAAGTGGAGAGTCTCAATCTGGGGAGAATTCCACTGACCATTTCACTCCCTTACAACTGGGCTCCCCAAATCCCATGGAGATGTCACAGGGCAAAAGGATTGCCTAGAGGATGGAGCAGGGGCCCGGGAGTCAGAGGGACCTGGGTTCTAATTCTGACTCCACAACTTGTCTGCTGAGTGACTTTAGGCAAGTCACTTCACTGGGTCTCAGTGCCCTCATCTGCAAAATGGGGATTAAAACTGTGAGATTAAAACTGTGACAGGGACAGGGACTTCGTCCAATAGGATTAGCTTATATCTCCCCAGTACTTAATACAGTGCCTGATACACAATAAGCATTTAACAAATATCATAACAAAAAAAGAACAGAATAGAAATAATCACATTGTTGTAGAATCAATGGATCTCTGGGCCATTTTCAAATGACATCTGCACTTCCTTAATCAATCATTAAGGAAGTATTTATTTAAGTATTTATTGAGGGCTTACCTTATGCAGAGTAGTCTGTTTACTAAGTGCTTAGGAGAGTACAACAGTGTTAGTAGAGAAGATCCCTGTCCTCAAGGAGCTAACAATGTAACATTCTTGCTCTCTGCATGGGAATGATGGGGCTGCCTTCCTCCATCCCCTTTACCTGCTCTCCCACTTAAAGTCCATGTTGCATTCCGAAGCATATTCTGCTCCCCTTTTGCTGGAAAGAACAGAGCTATCCTTTTTTAAAAATTTCAATGTGGACATGACTCCCCACACCTTAAAAGTCATCAATGACTGCCTGCTCCTTTATATACCAAGTAGAAATTTCTGTTCATCAACCTTTAGGCCCCTAATCAGCTCTCTCTCTTCTGCTTCTCCCTCTACACCCCAGCTGGTATCCTTTGCTCCTCTCAAGCCAACCTGCTCACTGTGCCTCATTCTTATCTCTCCAGCTGCTAACCTCTAATAATGATAATGATAATAATGATGACAGATTTTGGTATTTGTTAAGTTCGATTGTGTGCCAAGCACTGTACTAAGTGCTGGGGTAAGTAGAAGATACTCACTACTCACCCTCCCTCAACTCCTAGAAATTCTCTTCCCCCTTCACACCTAACAAAACAGTTTCCCCATCTTCAAAATCCTGTGAAATTACATCTCGTTCAGGAGGCCTTTCTTTGATTGCTTTTCTAATAGGATCACTTTAAATCCTCCACTCAGCCTTCCACATCACATAGGCACTTTGTTACTTACCACCCAATCCCGCAAAGCATTTATGGATATACATTTATTGTCTATTGCTTTCTCCAAGCTGTAATTTATTTTTAATTATCAATGATTTAATTAATTAGTTCTGTATTTTATCATGTCTCCCTCATTGGAGTGTAAGATTTTTAAGAGCAGGGATCATGTAAAGTAATTCTACTGTACTATCCCAAGTGATTAATTAGTACAGTAGGTACTCAGTAAATGCTATTAGTTGACTGGTTGGAAGAAGAATGGGGAAAATATGAAATCCTTAGAAATATACATATGATGAATTAAAAAACACATTGGGACTTCTTTCAGAAGTATCCCAGCTCCCCAGCACTTTGTTTTGGAAACATTTTAATCAACTGCTAATTTGTAATAGCCCAGGGCATTTATCACTGATAGTACCTTGAATACTTGCAGTTCTTCTAGAATCACTTCTTCCATTGATTCTGTTTCCTGGTTGTAAATGGTGATGACTTTCAGTACAATCCCATTATCTGTAAGAAAATAGGAATTAAGTTAGAATAACCTTAATACGTCCAACTGATGATGAACAAAGTGCATATTAATCATTAACCAATAAGAATTATAAATACAAAGCAACATAAAGAGGACCTGACAAATTCATTTCAACATGCAGTCCACATTAAAGCTTTGAAGCATCACTCCTTCCACCACATGAACTCATGGTCATTTGATACTGTGTCACAGTACCTTACTGAAGAGAAAGTATTTGCTAATCTCTGCACTGAAATGATTTTTGGAAGAAAATTGAGTTCTTATCTGTAAATCTGTTAAAGACAGTTCTCAAATCCAGATGTAAAAGGGACACTTTTCTTTCCATTGCAATCAAAATTTCTAGCCCAAGCCCTAGAGATAATCAACTAGAAACATCTTGGTGCTGGCAATAGTACTCTCAAAGGGTACACTGAAAAGATTTGCAAGAAATTATGGATTTCACGAAGAATTAGCATAAGTCTATATGAAATGGCAATTATCCTAAAGAAGACAGAAACACATCACAGAGAAGCTGAGATTTGTGATCAGCTGAAAGATGTCACTGAAGCGCGCTATTATGGGAGTAAGCTATTTTAAAAGTCTGCTGATGCAAGCAGAGAAGGCACAAAAGGGTACATGATCTGAGATGTTGGCCAAAAATGTACCAGCTTTGTAAATGTACCATTTTGGTGATATTAAGCTCCAAACCTGTCTTAGAATCTGCAGATGCTTAGAGGAAGGCCCAACCGCTTATATGGCTATAAAAGTTATCTCTTCCAGAGACATTACAGTAAGAGTCCAAAAAATAAAAAGAGCAAAATGGGATCAGCAAATACACAATCAGGGAATGCTGCTATCCCAACCACTTTGAAATTTACAGTCACAGAGCTCCTCTGGCCCTTAAGGCTTACTGATCATGAAATGAATGGATTTAGTAGTCTTGTTACTTTCCCTAGTGAATCACTGCTCTCCCAAGGTGAATGAAGAAGTAACTGCTTCCTAGGCCTGAATTCCAGAGTTTCCTCTTACAGACTGCTTGAGAGTGGAATCAAATGCCTCAGCTGTTCCCTGCCACTTCAGCACTCTCAGTCCTCAGATCAGTATCCAAATCCTTTATTTCCAATTCTTTCTACCTAATGTGAGTGTGACATATGAAGGATTGTCTAGAAAGCAGCTCGAGGAAGGGCAACCCTTGAAAAGATCAAAAGCAGGGGTAACGTCCCATCCTGAATCCAAAGGGGAAACTGAAAAATTGGCACAATCTTCATTTTCAAAGAACTGCAATTTAATGAGTATTTCTTAAAGTGGTTAACTCAAAGCCCTAGATGTCACAATAAAGTTTCCTTATCGAGTGAGATTTTTTTGGGTGGGTCTCCTGAAATTCTAACCATCAATTTTGGCCTTTCTAATAATCCTTTAAAGTCATGTTAATTGTTCTTACTAATAATCCTTTAAAACTATTTTGAGAACCCAAGCCTTCACGCGACAATTCTACTCTTGCAAGCCGAAGTGTTTCTATTGATAGAGTGAAAATTGGACTTTTCTCTAATACTGCTGTAAACTACTTGGTGTAAGATGTTTACATTTCACATTTTTTTTTGATTGAGGGAGATTGCATAAGGATCATAACGTGCAGTACTTATTTCTGCTTTCTCTAGTGCCAAAACCCAATGCACAAATGTTGAGACATATAAGTGCAAAATAAAATCTTCTTGCAAATACCATAAATCACAGCAACAAAGGACACATCAGAATAAATGAATCCTATGATAAAATTTCCTGACACAACATCCAAAGCTTAAAAGTTAAAGGTAAACAAACAAGAGTAACTGAAAACATTTTGATAGTACCCTAGTGCCTTTCTTTTATGTTATATAAAACATGTAATATGTTTTTCATTTAATATGCACTAGGTGCAAATCTACCTTACATTAAACTTTTTTTGACAGAATCATTATTAACACCTTGTCAAAAAGTCCCTAATGTGCCGAAAACATTTAGATGTACAATTGGAATCTCTTTAATCATTTCTGGGCATTTAATCAAAGCAGTTAAATGATTCAACTCTTTATCTTTGTGTGCTTACATTTTCTTTAATTCCCAAGGGTACTCGGTTGTGTATCCAACAAGATGAGAAATACAGGAACACTGACATAATAACCAATTCACCTAACAGTTTATGGAAGTCTGTTTTAGACTTAACATGTCAGAAATAAAACTCCAAATCCTCCCCCCAAACCCTGCCCTGATCTTTCTCAGTACTGTAGACAACACCACTATCCTCCCATCTCACAACCTGCTTTCTTGGCATTATCCTCAACTCAACTCTCTTATTCAATCCACATATTCAATCTGTCACCAAATCCCTGTCAGTTCTACCTTAACAACATTGCTAAAATCTGCCATTTCTCGCTATCTAAATTGCTATTATGCTGATCCAAGAACCTATCCTATCCAGTCTTGACTACTGCATCAACCTCCTAGTTGTTCTCCCTGCCTCCTATCTTTCCCAACTTTCACTCTGCTGCCTGGATATTTTTTTCTAAAATAAAAACATTCAGTTCATGTCCCCCCACTCCTCAAAAATCTCTAATAGTTATTTGCCCATCCACCTCATTAGCAAAGATAAACTCCTTTCATGGGCATTAAAGCATTCCATCAGCTTGTCCCTTCCTACCTTACCTAACTGATTTCCTACTACAGCACAGCCCACATGCTTGGCTCCTCTAATGTCTTCATACTTTCATGGCACCTTGATCTTGTCTTTCTCACCACCAATTCCTCACCCACTTCCTCCCACTGGCCTGGAACTCCCCTCCCCTTCAGCATGGTGCAGTAGATAGAGCACAGGCCTGAGAGTCAGAAGGTCATGGGTTCTAATCCTGAATCCACCATTTGTCTGTTGTGTGACCTTGGGCAAATCACTTAACTTCCCTGTGCCTCAGTTACTTCATCTGGAAAATGGGTATTGAGACTGTGAGCCCCGCATGGGCCACGGACTGTGTCCAACCTGATTTGCTTGTATGCACCAGTGTTTAGTACAGTGCCTGGCACCTAGTAAGTGCTTAACAAATACCATAATTATTATTGTTATTATTATTATTATTTCCAACATACCACAGGTCTCCCCTCTTTAAAATTATATCTCCTCCAAATGTCCTTCCTGGACTAAGCACTCATTCCCCTCACACTTCCTCTCATCTGGTCATCTTGGTACTTAGATCTGTACCCTCTAAGCACTTGATAGTCAACCCATCATCAGCCTCACAGCACTATGTATATATCTGCACATATGTACAGAACAGCAGCATGGCTCAGTGGAAAGAACACGGGCTTGGGAGTCAGAGGTCATGGGTACAAATTCCGGCTCCACCTATTGTTAGCTGTGTGACTTTGGGAAAGTCATTTAACTTCTCAGTGCCTCAGTTACCTCATATATAAAATGGGGATTAAGACTGTGAGCCCCACGTGGGACAACCTGATCACCTTGTATCCTCTCCAGCACTTAGAACAGTGCTTTGCATATAGTAAGCGTTTAATAAATGCCATCATTATTATTATTTTTATCTGTAATTTATTGTAATGTCTGTCTCCTCCTCTAGGCCATAAGCTCCTAGTGGGCAGAGAACACATCTACCAACTCCACTGCTTTGTTCTCTCTGAAGTGCTAAGTAGAGTGCTGTCCACATTGCACACTATTAATAATTACCATTGATTGATTAATTGTATTCAGGGATGAAGAATGAGGAGAAGCCCCATTCCAAGCAGGTGAAGTTCCTCCTCAGGCACTTCCTAGTTTGGCAAAGGTGATCCTAGTGGCCTTGATGCCTTTATTCTCCCCTCTGACAGCAGAAAATGCCCACCAAATTACCCCACCCCAGAGGGAGGGTAGAAGCTGCCATACAACAGTTAGAATGCTGCAATGCCATTGGATTTTATCATTGAGGAATCTGGCCCACAGAGAGCTGAAGCAAGTGCATGGCCTATGACAAATATCATTGCAATTGGAGCCAGGAAAACTGGCCTCTAATCCTGACTCTGTCACTTGTCTGCTGTATGACCTTAGACAAGTCACTTAACTTTCTGTGTCTCAGCACCTTCATCTGTAAAATGGAGAATAAATAATGTTCTTCCTCTCATTTAGACTAAGTCCACTAGCGACAGGGACAATGAGTGATATGACTGCATAATATCTAACCCAGCACCTAGTATAGTGCTTGGCCCAGAGTCAGCATTTAGCAAGTACCTCAATCAATCATATTTATTGAACACTTACTGTATGCAGAGCACTCTACTCAGTGCTGAGGAGAGTATAATATGACAGAGTTAGCAGACACATTCCCTGCAGGCAAGGAGCTGAAGGTCTAGAGTAAGTGAGGAAGCCTCCACTTCCCACTCCAACAATAACAGAGAAGGTTTTTGTTAACGACAATAGCAGTAATGATGGTATTTATTAAGCCCTTTTATATGCCAAGCACTGTGTTTCTTAACTGTAAAGAGAGTTAGAGAAGCAGCGTGGCTCAGTAGAAAGAGCATGGGCTTTGGAGTCAGAGGTCATGGGTTCAAATCCTAACTCCGCCAATTGCCAGCTGTGTGACTTTGGGCAAGTCACTTCACTTCTCTGGGCCTCAGCTGCCTCATCTGTAAAATGGGGATTAAGACTGTGAGCCCCGCCGTGGGACAACCTGATCACCTTGTAACCTCCCCAGCGCTTAGAACAGTGCTTTGCACATAGTAAGTGCTTAATAAATGCTATAATTATCATTATTATTATTAAAGATAGATACAAGGTAATCTGTTCAGATAGTTTCCTGTCTCATAAGAATAGGTGTTTTTTTTCTCCCCCATTTACAGATGAGGAAACTGGGCCACAGAGAAGCTAAGTGGGCAAATGAAAGAGTTGGGGCTGGAACGCGGGTGACTCTCAATCCTACGCTCTTTCCCCTACGCAGTACTTTCTCTCTCATGCGCCACGTCATCATCGAACAGGTCCCAGACTAAATCAGATTCCGGGTAGGAGAAAGAGCAACTGAAACCTGGGAGATACAGAACAGACTAGTTTCCCAACAGTGCAACTGGGCCTGGTTGAATTCTCCAATAGCCAGATGACAAGGGCAAACAACCAGCAGAGTTCTGAGCCATACCACTTTGATCTTTAGGGGAAAAAAACATTTATATGAACTGTATGCTTGGCTCACCATTTCCACCAGCACCTCCCCAAATTTTCTCCGGTAACAGATTGGCTATATTCAGCCTGGGACTGTCTAGGCTTATTATCTTCAATTTACAGAGAGAAATGTGAAACTAGAAGGTTTCTTCACTATTTGAAGGCATACTGCCATTGCAATTTTCACTCTCCCATCTAATTCTTATTCACACATTTCACTTTCCTCCAGAAGACAATTTAACATTCTTACTGAACCCTGATATGATTGTGGTCATGGGCAAATTATTCTCAAATTTGTTACAGAAATTGGATCCACTGGCAGCAGTGTAAACTTTCAAAACCTATACTTGGGATCTCCTTCCCACAATAGAGGAAATGGAGCAATGAAACCACTGCCAGATGTCAATGGAAAAGTGGTAACAGGTCATTTTCCCATTGATTCTTTGGATTTAAGGGGTTCTGTGTCCTGGCCTTCCCTCTGTACATATTCACAACCAGGCTCTTCTCCAGCACCTCACTTCATCTTACATAGTGGCTTGCTTCACCTGCTACTCCAGCTTGCTCTTTTTGTATTTCCCAAAGTCATTTTCTAATTGTATCTCACTCTATTCTCCCACCTCCAGTCCCTCAATTCATATTGTTCTCTATGTCTGGAACTCCCTCTCCCCAAGAAATCCAACAGATCACAGCTCTCCCTGTGTTCAAAGCCCTCCTAAAATTCCAACTCCCCACAACAAATCTTCCACAATAAATTCCAAACACCTTAAGCCATATCAACAACATTACATATTGCATGTGTCCCCAGCTGCAGCCTAAGCTCATGGTGGGGAGGAAATGTGACTCATTCATTCATTCAATCATATTTATTGAGCACTTACTGTGTGCAGAGCACTTTACCAAGCGCTTGGGAAGTACAAGTCGGCAACATATAGAGACAGTCCCTACCCAGCAATGGGCTCACAGTCTAGGAACGGGCTCACAGACTCGTATTTCTGTTTCCCAAGTGCTTAGTACAGTGCACTGCACCTCTTGGTGAGTCAAAAATATCATTACAACTACTTGAAAGACTCAACTTCCTTTGACATAACTGAAGTAGGGGAAGTCTAGGTTCACTGACAAACTAAGATTTGATTCTTAAAGATTTTCTGCAACAAGAAAGTACATGCCAATGATTTGTTTTTCTATTATTCATATGTGATGAGAGTTATTTCAATATTTGAGTTCACAATCTGTTTTCCCAATCTATTACCATAAATTAAGCAACCATTTTGCTAATCAATCAATCATTGCATTTACTGGTCACTTACTGTGTGCAAAGCACAGAACTAACTGCTTGGGAAAGTACAACAGAGTGAAGACACGATCTCTGCCCACAAGGAGCTTAAAACCTACAGTGGGAAACAGACATTAAAATAGATATGGGTTAGGGGAAATAACAGAGTATAAGAATATTTACATAAGTACTGTGGAGATGAGGTGAATATCAAGATGCTTAAGGTACTCCTTAAGGTGCACAGCCAAAGTCATAGATGACACAGAGGGAAAGGGAGATCGGGGAAATAGGCTTAGGTCAGGAAGGCATCTTGGAGGAGATGTGATTTTAATAAGTCTTTGAAGGTGGGGCTAGAGGTAGTATTTTGTATATGAAGGGGGTGGGAGTTGCAGGCCAGGAAGAGGACATGGGTAACAGGTTGGAGGAGAGATATAGAAGATCAAGGTACAGCAAGTATGTTGGCATTCAAGGACCGAAGTGTACCATTCGGGTTGTAATAGGAAATCATCAAAGCTAAACAGGAGTACGAGGGGGTGATGATTGAGTGCGTTAAAGCCAGTGGTATGGAGTTTCTGTTTGATGAGAAGGTGGATGGGCAACTGGAGGTTCTTGTGGAGTGGAGAAGGTATAGACTGACTTTTTTCAGAAACAAAAATGATCTGACAGCAGAGTGGAGGATAGACTGCAGAGGCGAGAATTAAGATTCAAGGAAGTCAGCAAAGAGGTTGATATAGAAATTAAGATGGGTAATGATAAGTGTTTGGATGAGTGTGGCAGCAGTTTGGATGGAGAGAAAAGTGCAGGTTCTAAAGATGTGGAGGTAGAACCAACAGGATTTTGTGACAGACTGAATGTGTGGGTTGAAAGACAGAAATGGCTTGAGGATAATGCCAAGGTTATGGGCTTGTGAGACAGGAAGGATGGAGGTGCTGTCTGCAGTCATAGGAAAGTCAGGGTTTGAGAGGGAATATGAGAAATTGTGTTTTGGACATGTTAGGTTTGAGGTGTTAAAGAGATGCCCTGAGAGCAGGAAGAAACACAAACTGCAGAGAAGCAGAGAGGTCAGGGCTGGAGATGAAGATTTGGGAATCATCTGTGTAGAAATTGTAGTTGAAACCATGGGAGCAAAAGATTTCTCCAAGGGAGTGGGAGTAGATGGAGAATAGAAGGGGACCTAGAACTTGACCCTGAGGGATTCCCAGTTAGGGGCAGGAGACCGAGAGTTGTCAGTGAAAGAGATTGAAAAGGAGCAGCCAGAGAGATATGAGGAGATTAAGGAGAAAACAACTTTGGTGAAGTCAGGGTTAGATGATGTCTCTAATATTCATTCAACAGTACTTTTACTAAGCACTTGGGTGAGAACAATAAAAGTAGACACAGACCATACTCTCCAGGAGCTTACAACCTAATTGTAATGAAAACTTTAAATATTCCCACGTGGGCTTCTAATATTTTTATTTATAAATTGCAATGCAAATTTTGAACTCTTCATAACCTCTTCATTACCTGTGCCAATAAACAGGACATCATATTTCCCATCTTCAGCTTCCACTCGATCCACTGCAATTTGTTTGAGATTATACTTCCCCTCAGTTTTTACCAAGATTGGTCGCTTATGGACTGGTAGAATAGGTTGATACATTAGTGGGTGATTTCTTGCAAACCGGATAGCCTCATCTGGATAATCTTTGGTGGAACTATGCTTTCCTCCATTCACCTTACTGGCACACTGTTGGAACAATATAATTAATTATCCATGTTTCTGACTTAATCCCGGATATTTTCTGGATAAATCATTTGAGTGGAATCTGTGCTAGGAGGTATGCTATGACATTGCAAATCACAGGAAAGTGGGGCATCCATTGAACCTTGAAGCTAGTAAGCCAAAGGTAAATAAACAAAAATAGTTCACACACAGATGGTAACCATACAAAATTCATCATCACATGAAGCTGTGCAGAAAGAAAATAGCTACTACATTTATGGCCTACAGTGCATAAGGCACTCTACATTACTGTGCCTGGCACACAGTAAGCATTTAACCAATACCATTATTATTATTATTACTATTATCATCATTATTATCACTAGGTGCTTGGTGAATGTGCATGAGAGGTTAAAAAATATATTTTCCTGTACTTGCTCAGGAAAGAGTTGGTTAATTCATTGATTCTTAAAAGACAAGTACAGGATTCTAGAAGGTATATTCCTAACCATGAGAATGCAAATAACTGAGAACAATCACTGCATAGTCTTCTAAGCATCCTGTTGCTCCTCTCAGAGACAGAATTTTGGGATAGATGGGCCACTAGCATGACATTAGTATGACATTTCTTAAGTTCTTATATTGATAAATGAAAAAATGAATATAATGAAAATGCATTTTTCTCTAATTTCTGAAACCTTTCCCCCCTTTCCTAAGTTAAAAAAAATCACTAAACCTTCCAAAAGCAAAGATGTTATAGGTCTGATACAGTAGCCTTCTAATTTGAATATATGCATCCAGAAGTTGCAGTTTTAAATAATAATTTAAATCATGTAATGAAGTTTGAAAGTGAAGGCGTTTTCCTTCAGAAAGGTTTTTCATAATGTAATTCAGGGATCAGAGTAACAATCGCAGTTGTTTGAGCAATTAACCAAACTTCACCCTGGCAAAATGGGTGAATGGCAAAACTTAAAGGATTCTACTCAAGCCCTGGAACTGCACTTATATTTTCCAAAGAAGAGTTTATCAGTCAGTCAGTCAATCATATTCACTGAGCTCTTACTATGTGCAGAAAACTGTACTAAGCACTTGGGAGTGTACAATATAACAATAAACAGATACATTCTTTATCCTTGAGTTTGCTAAATGGAATGGGAAAACCATGTGGTACAAATTTTATAGAGCCCAAACATTTGGTTTAAGTAAATGTCTCAATTTACTAGCTCAAACATTCAGTGGCAAAATTAAGGCCATTTCAGATAAAATGCACAAAAGTAACAATGAATTATTACCTTCAAAACTTAACAGCATCCTATTTAGTTCTAATATCCACATTGTAACTAAGTACTTCTGTGTTTTGCATATCTCCTTCCACTACCAATAACAATTACAACATTTTCTATGATCAGTTTTGCTATTCTGTAAAGTGCAAAGACAGGATACTGCTAATTAAATCAAGTTTACTAATAGAATTAAAGAGCCAAATTTTGAAAACAGGGATTTTTAAAATGGTTTGTTAAAAAAAACCACCAGGTAGCATTCATTAATTTAGCATGAATTTTCCTTTAACATGCTTTCATATTTTCTAATTGAAACCATTTATGAGAATACTAGAAGCATTTCAAGAACCATTCACTTCCTCCAAATCTCCGTTAAGACGATGTGGTTTTAAGAAGCATTTCTAGAAAAGTCTCAGGAGAAACCTTGCCCTGTTTCAACTCAAGTTTCCTTCAATAATGTGAAATAAAATACAATTTAGGTCTTCCTGGAAATAGTACTTTTAAGCGTATGGAGATAATGATTGACAACAATAACTCTTCCACTTGTGGAAAGTGGCAACATTTGGATCCAATTTTGCCTATAGCTTGGCAAAAAGTGCTTTCTACTTGACTTGGAAGCAATTGTCTAATCAGCCTAGCACTGGGATATTCCTGGCTGCTGGGAGCGAGGGTATGGTTTGAATTTTGTCACGTGGCACAGACTATCTTGGGCTTCTCCAACCAAGTTGCCCATAGAACGCACGGTGTGAAAATAACTGTTCATAGGTCTTTATTCTAATTTAAAATAATATCATCTAAAGAGAGAGCCACAGAAGCACTTAAAAAAATCCACTAGTTGAAAAGAAAATAGTGAACATAACACTTAGTATTATTCCCAAATTTCTCTATCAGCATTCCAGATGGAGCTAGGAGAGTATGACATACAGTGACCTAATACTGACTCTGAATAACTCAGTGAATGATTGTACTTACAGAACCAGGTCTTGGATAAGGTATTTTCCCTTCGTAGAGTGACCAGTGATATTCTGGCCCTTCCTTATGAGCATATGGTCCATTGAAAGCAGCCCGGATATTAGCCATATGATAGATACACACAGCATAGCCTCTAAATATGTTACTGAGAGAAGAAAAAAGATGTTATCAAACACACATTAGAGAATCGTAACTACAGACAGCAACTTAGACAATCACTTTGTCTCTGACTTAGCTTGCCATTTTTAACCATTCTTTCTACCCCAGAATTTTTTTCTTATATCTAACCTCTTACCCATGCTCTTCGCAATCCATTCTTGACCTCAATAGGAAACAAGTCATGATCTTCAATTATTTCTAATCTACTGATTAGATTTCAAAAGAATGGGACCTGCATTTCCCCATAAATATTTATTAATTAATAGCCCTAATGGTATTTAATACATACTAGGTTTTATCCTGTAATTTTTATTTATTTATTTTGCTTGTTTGTTCTCCTTGCTGCACTAAGAAAACAGCTTGGGAAAATAATCACCAATTGCATGGTATTATAAAAAGTAAAAAAAAAAACCCCAAACTCTCTGTCCACTAAATGACATTAAAAGAACCCCAACAACCATACTTTCTATTAATTGCTATCATTTTATATTCCAATTTTATCATCTTATATGCTGGTCATACTTGCCACTCTCTGTATCAGCTTGGGAATTTAGTAAATGGGCAGGAAACGTCTGCAAACTGTGTTGTG
Organism: Tachyglossus aculeatus; assembly: GCF_015852505.1. NCBI lineage: Eukaryota > Metazoa > Chordata > Mammalia > Monotremata > Tachyglossidae > Tachyglossus > Tachyglossus aculeatus. The sequence goes on from NW_024044828.1 coordinate 7,960,979, forward strand.
TTGTTCTCTCCCAAGCGCTTAGTACAGTGCTCTGCCCTGGCTAAACACTCAATAGGTATCATTCATTGATTGTCCTTTCTGTCCTGTCATACAGGATATTAATGAAAACAGTATACAACTCTTAGGCTATCACTACCCTTCTGGCATTCCACTTCTTACAATGCCCACCCCAAAATGTTCATTGCCAGTTAACTTTCGATAACTCTTACTCTCTGACCTTCAAACCAAACTAACCTGCAGTGTAGTACAGACCATATTCTTCGGATTAATTGATAGCAAAACAGGAATATAAATGAAGAAGCAGTGACAAACTCTCTCTACTGTTTTCCATTCAGCTGGAAAAGGCATTTTAAATGTGTGACCTGAATGATTACCACATTATTAAATTAACTATTGTTAAAAAAAGACAAGTTTTAGGGAAACAAGGTCAAAGCAAAAGCTGAGGAAAAAACTTCATAAGGGACATGTGTTAATGCCAGCATTAAATTATGCATGCATGTTTTTAAAGTGTCACTTGAAGATAATTCTTGAAACCCTTTGCCTCAAGTAATTTTATTAATTGTTTTACCTTGTTGTGTTGAAGAGACCAAATATCACTGGATTTTTGTTGTCTCTTGTTTGCAGCAAAAACACATCCTCTGTAGATTAAAATAAACTATTATTGTTCTTTATTTAATGACAATGATTCTGCAGTTAGCATCATTAGGCTACCACAGGGGTATCATGTAATTAAAAAATAGTTAATATTAAATATATATATATATGTATATGCATATATATTTATATGTATTGGAAAAGCAGCATGGCCTCATGGAAAGACCATAGGCCTGGGAGTCAGAGGACCTGGATTTCTAAACCCAACTATGTCAATGCTTGCTGTGTAATCTTGGGCAAGTCATTTAACCTCTCTCTGCCTCAGTTACCTCAAATGTAAAACAGGGATTAAAACTGTGAACCCCACGTGGACTGTGTCCAACCTGATGATCTCATATCTACCCCAGCAATTAGTACAGTGCCTGGCATACAGTATGTGCTTAACAAATACTATTGAAAAGAAAAAGAACTATTAAAAGTATTAATGAAAGAGAACATTTCTGGGTTTGAAGACTAGATACTCCTGAGTTTGCCCACATCCCGGAGTACAGTCAACAACTTGTTCTTACGTATGCTAGGCAGTTAAGAGAGTGAAATCCAGTAACTTTTCCCACGGTAAATCTCTTTTAAACCTCTTCATTTATTTACCCAGTTCATCAAAATGCGTATCGATTCCATTCAGTCCCGGAACTGAACAAACCAATCGGGTTTTGAGGAAGGTGCTCCATTTATTTACTAGAATCCTTTGTCCTCCCATGTCATTCTGAGGAAAAGAAATGGAATGTTAAAGGCTTCCCAAATGCTCTGATTAAAAAGAAGCATTTTTCTGATGATATTCATTCACACTATTTCTACTCACAGCCTCATTCATTCATCTTCAAGGGTGTATGATAATGGAGATACCCAGGTATTTCATCTATTGTTCACACACACTAAATATAATTAACTCATGCCTATGGATTGATCCAGTTCTCCACAGTGTGGGTTTGTTGGGCTTTTGTCCTTATTTTATTTTTTTTCTAATACTGATGATCTGCCCTGGAATATCTACCTGTGTTGGAGCCATACATGTCTGCACACCCCTTTAGAAAAAATTCTGCCTGAGCAGCCAGGCATCTGGAGAAGCAGTGTTGCCTAGTGGAAAGTGCAAGGAACTGGGAGACATGGGTTCTAATTCCAGCTCTGCCATTTGCAGCTGTGTCAACCTGGGCCAATTACTTGGCTGCTCTGTGCCTCCATTTTCTCCTCTGTAAAATGAAGATAAAATGCCTCTTCTCCCTTCACTTAGACTGATAGCCCCATTTGAGATAGGGACTGTGTCTGATCTGCCTATATTCTATCTACCCCAGCTCGTACCACTGTGTAAGTTCTTAACAAATATCATTATTATTATTTTTACCCTAACTGATAATAATAATAATAATAATAATAATAATAATAATAATAATAATAATAATAATAATAATGAATGCAGTGCTTGCTCAGTGTTCAAGTGCTGCAGGAGTGCATAGTATTGACCACCACTCAGTGTAAAGAGCACGGGCTTGGGAGTCAGAGGTCATGGGTTCGAATCCCTGCTCTGCCATATGTCTGCTGTGTGACCTTGGGAAAGCCACTTAACTTCTCTGTGCCTCAGCTATCTCTTCTGTAAAATGGGGATGAAGACTGTGAGCCCCACGTGGGACAACCTGATCATCTTGTATCCCCCAAGCACATAGAACAGTGTTTTGCACATAGTAAGCGCTTAACAAATACAATCATTATTATTAAGGGAAGTTCCTGTTCTCCAAACTCTTTCCTCTACCCTGGGACACCCCTACTCTGGGAGTATAACAGATGCTGTAGTTTCCAGACCCAATATCTCTCTCAGGACAAATTAAGTCCTAGGAGAATATTTTAATTTTCAGAATCTGGTTCAGAACTATATACAAAAGCAATTTGGGTTCATTTTGATGTTTCACCTTAGTAGTATTCAATCAATCACATTTATTGAGCGCTTACTGTGTGCAGAGCACTGTACTATGCACTTGGGAAGTACAAGTCGGCAACATATAGAGACGGTCCCTACGCAACAATGGGCTCACAGTCTAGAATGTACTAGATCATCTATTTAGTGCAGAGAACTCTACTAGGCATTTTGGGAAGTACAGACTAATAACATGACACGTTTCCTAACCACAAGTTTATCCTTGCCTAATAGTCTCATATGTACATAATGATAAAATAATTTTAAATGAAAAATCACTATTATCATCATAATTTATTGAATGCAGGTGGTGTGCAGAGCACTGTCCTAAGAACTTGAGAGAATACAATGAAAGTAGTCCCTGCCACTTCTTTCAATCAAATATCTGTAAACATCCTACACTGTTATACTATTTTAGAAGATGGGAGAAAGATTGATAGCTAATTCTGACAACTGGTTTCAATTTCAGGAGAAAGGACGCTCTTACCGCACACACTCTTCCAACTCTACTATAAACTGCATGGGCACTGTTTTCTGATTCTAGTGCCTTTTCAGTGAAGAAGAAATATACTTTGTTATCATCTCGGTCTTCATTGTCCGGAATCATATGTGAGGCCACAAATTTAGGCTCTTTAGAAAAGTAAAGAAATAAAGCTTTCATTAAATTATTGGAAACAAGAAACAACAGCTGTTGGGGACAAAGCACAGTAGTGATCTCCCCTCATCCCCTAGAATCCAGAGACAAGATCTTCCCACTCCCCTTCCTTCACCCACCTGACTTTTTACTTCTTTGGCCAGGTTTATGTACAAGTAGAGGTGGGTGGGAGAGGGGGAGAGAAGGGAATGAGAAGAGACTTCCTGCCTAAGGCCTTATTCCAATAATTGAGACAATTTTTATCTAGTGGCATCTGGAGAAGGAATAGGGAATAGAATTGGGTCAGGGAATAGAATAAGAATAGGGAATAGGGAGAAGGAATAGGGAAGCATCACAGCATAGTGGAAAGAGCACAGGCCTAAGAGACAGAGGACCTGGGTTCTAATCCTATACCTGCCACTTGTCTTCTATGTGACCATGCACAAGTCACTTAATCTAAGTCACTGCATGTCTAAAATACATGATCTCCATGTCTCTTATAATGTGAATCCCATGTAGGGAAAGGACTGAGACCTATATGCTTATACTGTACATACCCCAGCATCTAGTACAGTGCTGGGCCTACAATAAACCCTTAACGGGTTGAGCTGGGATGTAGAGGGAGAAGAGAGAGGACAAAAAGTTTGACATTTGAAGCTATGGAATGAGCCCGTGGAAGACTACTGAAATTCACTCCTACATGCACAGTTTAATAGAAATATTAATTACTTACAAAGAGAAAAATGTCATTGAGTTTAGTGGGGATTTTATAGTCTGAAAAACATGTATTCCGTTCTAATTTAAATTCTAAAAATAATGAAATGTAATGATGATGATAATAATAATAATTACTATGTGTTTAGTGCTAAAGTAGGTACAAGTTAATATAATAATAATGATGGTAGTTTTTAAGTGCTTCCTATGTGGCAAGCATTGTTCTAAGTATTGGGTGGACACAGTCCCTGTCCCACATGGGGCTTACAGTCTAGAGGAGAGGGATAATATTTAATCCCCATTTTACAAATGAGGAACCTGAGGTGGAGAAAAGTTAAGTAACTTAACTAAGGTCACACAGCACAAGCACAAACAGGTTAGAACTGGGTCCTCTGATTCCCCAGGACCAGGCTCTTTCCACTAGGCCATGCAGTTTCTCATTCTTGGAATCATTTCTTACTACTGTAACTGTTCCTTTATAGCAGATCTCTGTTATTTAACAATGAGAGAGGTTCACTTCCCTTCAACAGCTGTACCTTTCAGCTGACGCTCATTATCAGGCTCTGTCCGGATATGGGTTAAACGGCCCATGTTTCGAAAGATAGCGGCATCTCTTCCCCAGTAGTCACTGTAGAGTCCAGTATACACCTCGCTACCTGCAGTGTTACAAATGAGAAAATAGAACCTACTTAGTTCCAAAATGGTGACATATACACCTGCAGAACAGCTTGACCTTAAGGGAGATATTTTATCCAATGTCTGGACATTGTAAATTTGCGTGTAATGCATTAAAATTATGGGATGATCACCTGTTCAGCACTTTTCCAAGTGCTTAGTATGGTGTTCTACACACAATAAGCACTCAATAAATACCACTGTTTGATTCAGCTTCAAAATCAGACAGCTGCAAAAATTCAACTTTCCAAAAATGCATTATGATGTGAGGGAGATTGCAATTATAACTCTAGGTGACATTTCTTTAACTTTTGGTTGAAACATTAAGACAGAGTGTCAGCCTAAAATGTAAATGAAATAGCAAAAGCTATACAAATGCATAACTAATTTTCCAGTTGAAGTAATTCCAGACTTTAGCTGCTCAGGTTTTTCTGTCATGCTTCCTCTTATTGACTTATTTTCATGGATAATTGGCATATTTATAGTGGTTTTTCTTTCAAAATACGAATAGACTATGAAAACAATGGAAGATATCCCACATTTTACAATTTCCTGATTTATATATAAATTGACATTTTTTTTTTTTCATGTAAGGAAAGTGTTCTGGGAAGTTTTGACCCCAAAGTTTTGGAAATATGGTTTTGGAGTTCCAAAGTATTTGCATCTTGAAACATATATACATTTCATAATGCAATCAGTGTAAGTTTTTTGTGATGTTGCTTTTTAACTGATGTATACTGTCAATGTAATTATTATACTGAATGAAACGGATTTAAGAAATACTATTAGAGGTTGTGCAGCTAAAGTAGCCATTGCTCCCCACTAGATGGCAGAGCGAGGTTACCTAATAAATACGGTCTTCAAATCATTTACCTGTTCAAAAGAAAATATATAAATACGTTTTACTCTTTGTTTTATAATTATGGAACTTTGAAAAGTGAATAATTCATCTGGGGCTTGTGGACTTCCATATAAACAAGCATACTGGTAAACCAAGTAGGTATGGCTTAGGTTTTAGGAAAAAGTGTTTGTGAAATTCAATAAATTAATGTTGAATCAAAACAATGTTACAAAAAGCTGACATTTTAGAAACTATATAATACTGAAAAAGTTTTTCAGGTTTAAAAATGAAAATTCATTTTCTTGGCATTATTTAATAGGCACATTCAGGATTACCACAAACATGAAAGTGCAAAAATTGATGAAAATAGATGAAATTAAATTAAGCCTAAACATCTAAAATAGACAACCTTATGAAAGTTTGAGTTAATTAATGGTTTTAAGGTATAAGGATCATAATATGATTAATGAAATGGGTCTGTTCCTAATAAATCAATTTACTCCTTGTTGCAAAGCTTTGGCAGTGTTTATGATTCAATACGTGACATTTCTCTGGAAAAAATGTTTTAGTGGGATAGCCAAAGAAAGCTGATCTTTGGAATTTTTATGAATTAATGTTTATACCAAAGTGTTTACTACAAAAGCTCTGTATAAGCTGAGAACCTACAGCTGGGCATGGCAAAGGTTCAAGAGACACATAAAGCATGCTCAAATGCAGGTCACGTGAAAAGAAAATGCCTCTTCATGGGAAGGACAGCCAAAAGTCCTACTGCTAATACTGACAATTAGCAGGCCAAGAAAACGTAGAGCTCAGTTTTTCCTTTCAAGCCCAAAAGGTCTTAGCAGCAGCTTGTGTCATAAACAGCCAAGTGTTGTCTCTCTAACTAGGGAAAAATAGAAGACAGGTCTGTTGTCCCACAGGCTCAGAGAAGCAGTTTAGGGGCAGTTCCACTGCCAGAGGATCCTTCATCCCAAGAGAGAGGGTTCCCTAAATCCCGGGTTTTGACCTCCTCCCTGATGCTCTCAATTTCATTTGGGTTTCTGATGGTGTAAGAGGCCAGGCTATCTCAAAAGGAAGGGGCTTTGGTAAGGTGACCAGAATTCCCAGTCCCTAAAGTGGGATGGAGGCAGCACCAGGAAAACAAAGGGGAAGGGAGGGGAGGAGGAAAGGAAAAAAGAAGGGAGGAAGGAGTGACAGAAGGCGAGAGAGAGGGAGGAATAGAGAAAGAGGGCAGAGAGGGAAGGAGAAAATTTGGCTCTTTGGTCTCTCCATAACCTATTAGATATGATCTAATACAGCAGATTCTCTATGAAATGAGATTATTTTGTTTTTTCTGATTGATGTTGATATTGCTTTTATAAAGCCATTGTGAGGTCTCCAGGCTGATCTTGTAGTCTGTGGCCTCAGACAATGCTGAGTTTATCTGTAAGAAACTAGCATAAATTCGGGGAGGTTTCCAATACTGATTTTAGCCTGTGTTCAGAATACACGTTCACCAATGTGCACATATGTGTACCATTCGGGAAAAATTGCTGGAGATGTCCTCTTAGTACCTGACTTTCCATGGACCTGCATGAGATTTTCTAGGGTGAGCTGAAGGAAGTTAGTATGAATTTATTAAAATTACATGATTCTAATCACATGAGTCATCAGAACCAAGTTAAATTCCAAAAGAAGTAATAATAATAACTTTGGTATTGATTAAATACTTTGTGTTAAGCACTATATTAAGTGCTGGGGTAGATACAAAGTAATTATGTTGGAGACAGTACCTGTCCTACCTGGGGCTCAAAATCTAGGAAGGAGGGAAAACAGATACTGAATCTCCATTATGCAGATGGGAAAACTGAGGCCCAGAGAAATTAACTGACTTGTCCAAGGTCACCTAGAGATGTGATGTTCTATCTCCAGTTATAAAACTTAACAACACTCTTAATTGATAGAACATGAATCAATGGACTACACTAGCTCTAATTCAAACAGAAAAATACAAAATACATCTACAAGTCATCCCCACTGCCTTCAATAGTCATACAATAATACAAAAGGGAGATTTTATTTATGGAAAATGAAGAGAATTATCATTCTTCTTCCAGATCGTGGGTGGAATAGCAAATTTCAGGTCAAATTGCAATATTTTCCTCAGTGTGAAAGATTTTGAGTGTTATGATAAGTAAAAGTACAATCAAAACATTATTTCAAAGTTCTAAGATTTATCAAAACATTGAAGCTAATGAGATGTAAGGTACATAGCATTTACAGAAAACCTTTCTGAAGTGGTAGTAAAAAAAGATACGCACACTAATGTCTTTTTAGTAAGCACATTAAATGCCTTGATGTTTTAACATACTTTTCAAAACATTCTGGTAATGGAATGTGTAACCCTATTTAAGCTGTATCTTTTTTCTTATCCAGAGTGAGTCTATAGGATCAATTTTAATTGTTTAGGGAGTAACATGTGCAGTAGTTTTTCATGGTTGTCGTATCATCTTGAGTTCCACCCAAACATTTTTTCCACCAATTACTTAATGGTGTAAATGTATCTTCAGTAAATTAAGACCAACCATGTAAATTTGAAACCTCACGTGAATAGTTTCACATCCAAAATATGCAGGCTAAGGACTGAGTTTCAAATCCAAGGATATGCAGGCTAAGACTGGGTTCCAAATCCAGAATATGTTAAGGACTGATTTTTAGATCCAGAATGTGCAGGTTAAGGACTGAATTTGAAATCCAGAATATTCAGGTTAATGACTAAGTTCAGGTTCAGAACCATAAACCAGGGAGATTTAGCTAACTTTCAACTTTTCCACATAGAAATTACTATTTTTCTTGATTTGAACCATTTGTAAAAGGTATTGTTGTGCAAAGTAGAGGAAAAATATATTGAGGTTTGAAGGGTGCAGGTGAAGAGTTAGAAAATCATTTTAGTTGAATTCACTAGTTCAAAATTACACTGTTCAGGTTATTTTCAAAATTTTCTGTTACAAGAAGCAAATCTTCAATACCTCAAGATTTATACCAGTTTAAACTTCACAACAAATCAATCAATCAATCAACAGAATTATTGAGCTATTACTATATGCAGAGCACTGTACTCAGAGCTTAGGACGTTACAGTAGTGTTGGTAGAAATGATCTCTGCTCTCGAGGAATCAATCAATCGTATTCAGTGAGCACTTACCATGCACAGAGCACTGTACTATGCACTTGGGAGAGCACAATATAACAGAATTGGTAGACATGTTCCCTACTCACAACAACCTTATAGTCTAGAGACACTAATATAAATACAGTACAGATTTGTACATAAGTTCTATGGGGCAGAGGGAGGTGTGAATAAAAGGTGCAAATCCAAATGCGAGGTGACACAGAAGGGAGTGGGAGAAGTGGAAATGAGGGTTTAGTTGGAGAAGGCTCCAGGAGATGTATTTTTAGTAAGGCTCTGAAGCTGGGCAGAGTGATCATCTGTCAGAGGTGAAGATGGAGGGCATTACAGGCCAGAGGTGGGATGTGGGTGAGAGGTTGTCAGTGAGATAGATGAGACTAAAGTACAGTGAGAATGTTGGCAACAGAGGACCAAAATATGTGGGCTGGGTTGTAGTAAGAAGGCAGTGAGGTGAGGTAGAAGGGGGCAAGGTGATTGAGTGCTTTAAACTCTATGGTAGGGTGTTTCATTTTGATGCAGAGGTGGGTGGACATTGGATGTTCTTGAGGAGTGGGAAACAGGGACTGAATGGTTTTGTAGAAAAATGAGCCAGGGAGCAGAGTGAAGTATAGACTGGAGTGTGGAGAGACAGTAGTCGACGAGGAATAGGATAAGTGCTTGGGTTAACGGGACAGTGATTAGGAAGAAGAGGAAAAGAAGGATTTTAGCAATGCTGTGAAGGTTGAAGTGACAGGATTTGGTGACAGATTAACTATATGGATTTAATGAGAAGATGAGTTGAGGATAACACCTAGGTTTTGGGCTTGGGAGACAGGAAGGATGGTAGTGCTGTCTACAGTGATGGGAAAGTCATGGAGGGGCCAGGATTTGGGTGGAAAGATAAGGAGTTCTGTTTTGGACATGTTATATTTGTGTCAGCAGGACAATGACATAGAGCTGTCCTGAAGGCAGGAGGTAATGTGAAACTTCAGAAAAGGAGAGAGATCAGGGCTAGACACGTAGATTTGGAATCATACTCTTGGTAACGGTAGTTGAAGGCTCCAAGGGAATGGGCATAGATGAAAAATAGGAGGGGACTCAGAATTGAGCCTCAATTAATAGATGGGAAGCAGTGGAGGAGCCTGCAAAAGAGACTGAGAATGAGTGGCAGAGAAATATGAGAGAAACCAGGAGAGGAGGGTGTCAATGGAGCCAGAGTTGGATAAGGTTTCCACGAGAAGGAGCTGGTCAATAGTGTTGAAGGCAGCTGACAGATTGAGAAATATTAGGACAGAGTAGAAGCTGTTGGATTTGGCATGAAGGAGATCATTGGTGACCATTGAGAGGGCAGTTTCTATAGAGTGAAGGGAGTGGAAGCTAGATTGCAGGAGATCACAAAGAAATTTGGAGGAGAGGAAGTGGAGATTGGGTGGAGACAGTTCATTGAAGGAATTTGGAGAGGAATAGTAAGAGGTAGAGGGAAAAAATAATTAGAGAGTGAACAGTTGAAAAAGGCGGTCAGAGAGGGAAGAAGGGAGGGGGTTGGAAGTGCAGATGGATGGGTAGATTTTGAGAGAAGGCAGTAGTTCTCCTCCTGAGATATTACTGCGGAAGATGGGAGGGTAAAGAAGTAGTACATTGAAGGAGGGACTGGAGAGGAGCAGGGGAAATTTTAGGGAGATCACACCCAAGTCATTAAGGGGCAAGAGATGGGGAAGCTTTGAGGGAGGAATTTAAAATCTAGTATGGGAGAATGACATTAGCATAAATTACAGCTAATGTCCGGGCTTGAACATTGGCCTCCTTTTGTGTGTATGATTTTAATGACAATATCAGACAAATGTTAATGCTTACTAAAAAACACCATGTTCACAAAATATGAAGGATTTTTGCCATGAAACATCCATGAGCTCTTCCACGTCTCTAAAGATGTCCTTCATTTCTTTTAGTAATTTCCAAAATTAAATGCTATTCAGGGTAGATAAAATAATAATTAAAAAAAACCCTGCCATGGATGGGTTTTGGCATTTATCCAAAAAACAAAAAGGATCAGTACCTCAAAATTGAGTGTCAGCTCATTTTCCTTGCAGAGTGACATGCCAGTGTAACATCTGTTCACTCTTAGGGACCCAGCTGTTCCAAAGAACTCTGGCTGTAATTTAATATTAATGCAGGAGCACCATTAGAAAAACCTGACAGGTCGAAGGTGGTTAAGATTTGCTGACAACACCTTGCAAAACTAAAGAAACAGGCTCTGAGGGCAGGCAGATAACACCCAGAAGATTGAGAGAAAGATAATTACCAATTAAAGTAGAACTGAAGGAGGAACTGGGGTCAAATGGACATCTGCCTCTTCCTTTCTCATATCTATTTGATTCCAGCTGAAATATATGATTCTGGAAAAGAAAGAGACACAAAATCCAATGTAAATATATACATACCATATCATACATGATTCATTTGGGAAAAATGTTTCTTTTACTGGTCAATATATGCAATACCAACAGGATACATATTTGTGCGATTGTGACTTCTGATTCACCTAAAATTCTCTGAAATATTTATGTTGAAAAACAAACTAGCTAATTTCTACCCACACTTCTGACACCAGTCTGTCCCAGAGGGTTCACAGGGAGAACCCCAAATTATTGATTTTCCATTCAGGTGAACTATGCTGTTACTTTTCCTGAAAACAGCAATGTGCGAGGGCATAAAATGTGTAGAGTTCAACTGATTAATAAAGTAACTCAAAATTTATTGCCAATTATTTAAAAAATGTATATAAAATTGAATGAGGAGTCCTTCTATATCATGGAATATTTTCTTGAAGAACATGTATGGAAAAATCACATTACAGAAACCATTGATTCAGTGGGCATTTTTGTTGAATTGTATTCTTCCAAGCGCTTAGTACAGTGCTCTGCATACAGCAAGCACTCAATAAATATGATTGACTGTCTGACTAGGAGGTATATGGTTCCAATACATCACCATGGCTGATGCTTTGGTACAAGTTCCTAATTACCATTTTGCCAACTGCTAAAAGAATGTTTGTGTACCCTTGGATATCACTGTAGCACTCATGAACATAAATACAAAGAAACATGAACTATTTTATGGTATCATTAAAGCCAGGCTGAGGCAGAGGTTGGAAAACAAAGTAGCATCACATCTGGATCAAAGCCATTTGCATGCACACACCTGTTTGTTCCTACCCCAAAGTTGCCTGCACCAACTTGTGGATCATGTTAGAACAGACTTGGACTGCAGAAAGAATGTTCTCTAATTCTTCCACTGTGTTATATCCAAATTTCATAGTTAAAGTACAAGTTTCAACATAACCGGGTGTACTGTGCTAAAGGGAATAACTATCTTGTAACAGTTCAGCTCAGATTGTATGTGTGACCTTGAGCTCATACCCTAACTTCTTGGTTACCCTCTTTGTAAAACAAGTGTGAGGTGTTAGTGTCACCCAGGTGCTGCCAGATTTAATAAAACCACTTTATGAATGGAACCTAGAACTCTTGGAGTGAAATTCATAATGGTAATCAAAGTAGTTCAGTAAACAAAAAAATGAACACTGTACTTTTATCTGGTTAATCAATTTACAGTGCCTGTTTTTTTACCTCTTCCATTGCAAACTTTATTTTCACGACCTTCCCCATGTCCCGTACCTACCTCCCCTTTAAACACAACTTAACACAATTCTCCATCTTCAATAAAGTCACATCTTCTCCAGGAAGTCTTCTCCACTGAATTTCTAAACTAACCTGCACCTGCACCTGCCTTTTCTACACATCTGGCTACCTAACCCCTAGGGAACTCAAAGCTTCCCAGAGCACTAAGACACTTATTTGAGAAACCCTGTTGCTTAAGTACTAATTCATAGACATATGCCCTTTTCCTTCTTTGTATTTGTAAATGATTTTTATGTCTGTATCCTTCACTAGATTGTAAACTCCTTGAAGACAGGGACTATACTACTGATTCTATTGTGCTCTTCCAAGCATTTAACACAGTGCTCTGCCCACAGTCAGGGCTCAATAAAACACTATGGATAGTCAGATTGGTAAATGAAATCAGGCTTCAATTTAAGTCAAAAACATACTTTTCAACAAAATAATTTCCTTCCTCCAGCTACCCCTTCAAAAATGTCTGCCTCAAGCAGAAATGTACTTGAAGTTATATGGTGTCTCAGCACTGGACTTTAGGATGAGATTTTTTTTTTTTCCAATATGACACACCTATAATCACTGAGAAGTTACTGACAGATTCATATTATTTAAAATGTCCTAATGAACACATCTCATTGACAGAACAAAAGAGGATACACCAGACACTCACAACTATACAAAATACCAAGTAAGTAAACACGTCACCAGGGTAGATACTTCACTTTTAGGGCTTAACAGGAAAGCTAACGCACTATTAAAAATAAAAACATGAATTAAAAATACCCATTCCTCAGACTCCTAATTCAAGCATTAGTCAGAAAAAAAATTCATAAACCGGCTCACACAAGGGCTATACAAATCCCCAGTGAATTCACAGGCTGAAAGGTCTCCTTAAGGTCTGAATTTTCCAGTGAAACCTCATTAAGTCTGCCATCCATTTTGTAGGTTAGAGTAGACCATTCGGAAAAATTGTGCTTCTACATTCTCCATTAGTCAGTAAACTTTGTTTTTCTAGCAACTTCTAACAGCTGGAAGTAGACTTTCTATCAGTGCCTTCATAGCACCGAAAATAATGTATTGCAAATTATTTATTTACTACAAATCCTCAGTTGATGACATACATGTATGTGCTAATTGCCAGCGTGCTCTCCCTTTCTCTAGAGGGATTATACTCTGTGAATGCCTTATTCTATGTGCATTGTCTACTCTAATGGCCTAACTCCGCTTTTCCCCTGCACTGCATCTTGGGAAAACTGAGTGATGGGCAGTATTACCAAAATAGTACGAAGTCAAGGAACACTGTTGGAATAAAAAAGAATGGGGCAGTTGTGTACAAGTGGCTAAGGCTCTATCACAACTTTTCCATCCTCTTTCAAGTTTATTGAGAGGATGGAATGCTTTTCTCTTAAGGATCTTAACTTCCTTCACTAGTCACTAGTGGATGTACTAGTGGATAGTGGATGTAGAGGAAACTATAGTCATCACTACTTAACTTGCAGAATGGCCTTTAAGCTTAATCGATCTGCCGTTGAGTGGAAGGGGAACTGAGTCTGAAGCAGGGAGGGATGTTTATAAGGACACGTATGTGGAAGCAGGGAAGCAGATATGAAAGAGGAGAACTAGAGCAGCAGCCAGGGAGGGAGTGGGAATTGGAGCCAGTGGGGGAGTAAGCAGGTAGTTGGTTACTGGTCCAAGCTTGGAGCACAGAGTACCATCTAGTATGTTTATATCCAGGACTGTTCCAGATGTGAGGATTTTTCACTTGTTAAGTTAGTGATTTTCTTATCTCATCTATATCATTTTCATACAGTTGTAAATGGGCCCTCATTATTGAGTATTTCTTTGAAACATGAATCTGGAATTATGAGTTTGACACTAATCACTATAAACATCTTGGTAGGTAACACTGCACAAGTCTCCTACTCGGCTTGCCTATTGCCCATTGGTAAAATGAAATTGGCAAAGGAACCTCTGATTTTACCATGGCCGCTTAGAGTATAGACAAAACTTAAATTCCTTAATCATTAGGTTAGTGTCTGATAACAGAGATGGCATTGATAATACTAACCCTACTACTGGATGAGTAAAACTGGATTGGAAAATGAATAAAAACTTTAAAATAATGTTGGGAACGCCTGCATTCTATGCTTTGATGATTCATAGAAATACACCTTAATTCATTCCTGAACTTTTCATGTAGTTTCAAATCATTTTCATGCGTGTCTCAAACTTTCAAAATAAATTCATGGTAAACTCTTATAAAAGACAGAACTGATTTTAAGTGGTCACAGAAATTGGTAATTCAAATTTTTGGTCTTGGCATGGCTCAGTGGAAAAAGCACAGGTTTTGGAGTCAGAGGTCATGGGTTCAAATCCCAGCTATGCCAACTGTCAGCTGTGTGACTTTGGGCAAGTCACTTAACTTCTCTGTGCCTCAGTTATCTCATCTGTAAAATGGGGATTAAGACTGTGAGCCCCTGTGGGACAACCTGATCACCTTGTAATAATTTCACCAGCGCTTAGAACAGTGCTTTGCATAGTCAGCACTTAATAAATGCCATTATTATTATTATTATTATTATTCAAATCCAGAAAGTTATCAGCCGGACCGACCATTTCAAAGTAAATCTTCCTCCAGAATTTATTGTAAATTTCAAATACTGGGCTAACTCCTGTGCATTTAATCCAATCTATAATCCAATAAAAAAAAACTTTAATAGGCAATAACATGATATTCTTTCACTAAATAAAATTAAACAACAAAACAAACCAGCAAACCTGAATCATAATGACTCTCTCAGTGACCCACAATTAATCGCTTTTATGGTTCATGCAACGTGAGGTGTTGTGCTTAGCTGTACTGAGAATGCTGGGCACTATTTATTCTGGCTTTGCATTATCTGTGTTTTAACAGCTGCAATTTCTGCTTAAGCAATGTGGTTTAAATTTACAAGGCATCACACTAGCAGTCAAGGTAGACTATGACTTGGATTTCAGTCTAACATACAGAAGACGTCCAGTGGGCCTCACCAAGTTTGAGAGAAAGCAGGGCATGTAGCTCATAAATGCTAGCAGATGCATGTGTTCATCAGAAAAGGGTTTGCAGTTCTGCAAACTGTAAATAGTCACTCTGTCCAAGGGAGCGTTACCACCTGGCCTTTGAGTTCCCTCCAACAGAGTCTTACTACTACTCCAAGCTATTTCTGACAGAGGGTAGTGAGTCCCTGCATATCTGATCTTAAATAAGTGAAAACCCACAGGACACCAATTTAAATTGTATAATGGTTCCATATTCATAAATAAGCTAAACGCTATAAACCTGACCCTCCATACTAACAGTGACATCAAAATTTTCTGAAAAACTATCTGGAGAAAGCCAAATTATTACAGGAGAACAAAGGGACATTTAAAAGACCATTTATTTTTTTACCAACACTCTCCAGTGGCTAGAGTAAGAATCATGCAGCAATATACACTGGGAAATCCTTACTATAGGTCCAACCAGCTGAAAAACAGACGAGTGCTCTGCACACAGTAAGCGCTAAATAAATATGATTGATTGATTGATTTTTGCTTATAACCCATGTGAATAGAGAGGCATACTTTGACAATTACCATATAACACCAGAGTGAATTCACCTCCTTGGCTCTCCTCTTCCCACTCACCACACAGGAAAACCAGGTTGCTATCATAGCTCTTCACTCTGCCCAGGTGAGGTGAACAGTGGGCTACAGTTCCTATTTGTCTCCCTGCTGTTTGGGGAAACAGCTTCAAAAAATCATTAAGCTGGGGTAGGCCAGGGAGGGTAGAAGAGGAGTGATGCAGGGTGGCAATCCCCCTCTTATTGCCTTTGGCACACTTGCTGTCTCTATTGAGCTTTCCAGAAATGAGTTAGCTGAAAGCTACCTACTCCTCCAGTGTGTAAGGTGATTTCCATTTCCTAATTCCTAGTTTCCTAGTTTAGAGGAGTGATGGGACAGTTGTCAGGGTTCAGGGGGAGGGATTAAACTGGTGCCAGGTGCCATGACTAATGAATGCAACAAGGCAGAAAGAAACATTGCTTAGAGGCACCAAGGCAGAAGTGATTATTAGTATCTCATTAGCCACGTGTCTCAAACTCACACACACTTATACAAGTGTCAAGACTTTTGAACCCAAAGAAGTCACATAACTGTATACAGTACATATGCACACATGAATGTGCACACACACACACATGCACTCACATATATATTTATAATAATAATAATGACATTTATTAAGCACTTACTATATGCAAAGCACTGTTCTAAGTGCTGGGGAGGTTACAAGGTGATCAGGTTGTCCCACGGGGGCCTCACAGTCTTAATCCCCATTTTATAGATGAGGTAACTGAGGCCCAGAGAAGTTAAGTGACTTGCCCAAAGTCACAGAGCTGACAATTGGCGGAGCCAGAATTTGAACCCATGACCTCTGACTCCAAAGCCCATGCTGTTGTAAGCACTGGGTGTAGATACAAGGTAATCAGGTTGTCCCATGTGGGACTCACAGTCTTAATTCCCATTTGACAGATGAGGGAACTGAGGCCCAGAAAAGTGAAGTGACTTGCCCCAAGTCACACAGTTGACAAGTGGCGGAGCTGGGATTAGAACCCACTGACTCCACTGTATGTTCATTTTGGGCAGGGAACATGTCTACTAATTATGTTGCATTGTACTATCCCAAGTGCACATAATAAGTGATTATTATTATGGATTGATTGAGTTATACATACATACATATATATATATATATATAAACACACATGTATACATACATACACATGAATGGAGGGTGAGGTAGAGAGAGGAGAGAGAGAGAGAGAGAGAGAGAGAGAGAGAGAGAGAGAGAGAGAGAGAGAGAGAGAGAGATGCAGGCAGACAGACAGATTGAGCTATTACAGGTCATATCCCTAGGCATCAGGAATGGGAGGAGGGAAAAACATATTTTCCCTCTGTAGCTTAACTACCCCCTTCCCACATTAAAAAAAGGTCAAATTCAAATCAAATAACATAAAAACATGAGACTCCACCTCCTCCAGGAGGCCTTCCCAGACTGAGCCCCTTCCTTCCTCTCCCCCTTGTCCCCCTCTCCATCCCCCATCTTACCTCCTTCCCTTCCCCACAGCACCGGTATATATTTATATATGTTTGTACATATTTATTACTCTATTTATTTATTTATTTTACTTGTACATATCTATTCTATTTATTTTATTTTGTTAGTATGTTTGGTTTTGTTCTCTGTCTCCCCCTTTTAGACTGTGAGCCCACTATTGGGTAGGGACTGTCTCTATATGTTGCCAACTTGTACTTCCCAAGCGTTTAGTACAGTGCTCTGCACACAGTAAGTGCTCAATAAATACGATTGATGATGATGATGATGCAACATGCAACTTTACAATACCAGTTTATATCTATATAGATATATAGATATCTAATATATATAAAAAAGTTCAGAAGAATGAAAATATGTTAAAGTCAAGCCAATAATTGTGAACCATGGAGGCTTTGTATCATCTACCTTATTTTCAGAGTACATCAGACGTACTCTAAAATGTGCATCTACCCTCCAGTTTATACAGTACTTGTTTCATGACTGCACTCAGTTACTGCTCCAATGTATAAATGATCTCAATCACAATGTTATAAATGCATAATTAATGAAGTCTCTCAATTGCATATAAATTACCTTTCTTCTGCCTTGATTAAGAAAAAGGAATCCTGGATTACATTATCACAAGCTCTTCCTAAGGTGATTCCCTCCATCCCCACCCATCATTTCAGGGGGAAGGACCTTCCACTCTTCTGAGGAGTGGAGAAGAAGCCACTCCTGATCATTGGGAATGTCATACAGTTGAAACCATCATGCCTGGAGTACTGAGAAGCCTGGAGCCTGAAAGAATTCTCTCCTAGCAGTAATGTACTGCTATTCTTACTGTTGATAACTGATGTTGCCTTTATTGAATTTACTCTATTATTTTTCCCTGGGTATCTGTGCCTGAGAACCTTACTTTTAGGTTGTGCTTCTTTTATGGGTCACAGACTGTTCCAAATCAATAGTCCTTGTACATTAAAAAAGGCAGCATGACCTAGTGGTAAGAACATGGAACTGGGGGGAGTCAGGAGCTCTGAGTTCAAATTCCATCTCTACCACCATATAAACTTGGGAAAGTCAGGATATGACTTTAACTCCCATATCTGCAATATGAGAGTAAGACACTTGATCTCCCTACTTCTTAGAAGTGAGATCAGGGACTGTATGGGATCTGATTATCTAGTACCTGCCAAAATGTTCATAGCATATGGGGCCTGTTACACTGAAAGTACTTAGTAAATAGAGTAGCTTATTTACTACCTCTCCCCATCACTTAGTACAGTGGTCTACACATTGTAAGTGCTTAATTAATGTCATTATTCTGTACATGCATTAAAATAAAAAATATAACCTTGTTTTGTTACATAATATTGAAGGTTTCACTTAGATTTTTTATTCAAAACATTTCTAGAGACAAAACAACCTGATCACTGTTGCTTTAAGCCTGTTTAGTTTTTAATTCTGCTCCTTTGCCAAGCAATAACAAACAAGCTACCTTGTTCCCTGTCACTATCAAAAATGAACAAATGCCTGAAAATGAATACCAAACTTGGAGACCATGAAATTTCATGAACAGAAATCTCTTGGAGTATCTTAATTCTTCAGCTACCGTATCTGACATCCCTCCTCCTCCTCCTCCTATTTGTAAAAATAATTATGATAATAATAATAATAATAATAATGACGGCATTTGTTAAGCGCTTACTATGTGCAAAGCACTGTTCTAAGTGCTGGGGTGATACCAGGTGATCAGGTTGTCCCACGTGGGGCTCACAGTCTTAATCCCTCTTTTACAGATGAGGAAACTGAGGCCCAGAGAAGTTAAGTGACTTGCCCAAAGTCACGCAGCTGATAAGTGGTGGAGTGGGGATTTGAACCTATGACCTCTGACTCCAAAGCCCGGGCTCTTTCCACTGAGCCACACTGCTTCTCTGATGATGATAGTGATACCTGTTAAACACTAACATTGTGTCCAACATTGGGCAAATCACTAAAATAGTTACAACTGGATTAGACTGTAAACTCATTGTGGTAAGGGATTGTGTCTATCGACTGTCATACTGTACCTTCCAAGAGCTTAGTACAGTGTTCTGCACACAGTAAGTGCTCAATAAGTATGAATGACTGAATAACTGATCAGACACAGTTCCTATCCGACATGGGACTCACAATTCTGAAGGTGTTCAAGAACACATATTTAATCTCCATTGACTGGATGAGGGATCAAGGCTCAGAGAAGTTAATGACTTTACCTAAGATCACACAGCAGGCAAAGTCAGAGCCAGGATTTAGAACCCAGATCTCCCAACTTCCAATCCTGTTTTCTTTCCACTATGCTACGCTGCTTCTCAACATATTGAATTGTATCAGATGTTAGATAAATGAAATGAAATCATTGACAGGAATTATACAAGATGAATCTGAGCCTCTCCTTAGATAGTCAAAAAGTTTTCAGATACCTGGGTTTTAAAGTTCACCTAAAGTCTGATTATGATGCAAACACTAGGAAATTCATTATGACTCAATAAAAGGTAATTCAGCAATCATTTATTTTTTAAACTGAAGGCTATGGATGCTATTATGACACTCTTACAGTTTTTATAGTATATCTTTTCCATTTTAGTCCCTTATGGCTAATATTTCAACCTCTTGCTTTCACACATTTGAAAAATCTAGCATTTTGGGTGGGAGGAAAATTGCCTGGAAGGCAGCACCGTACATCAAAGCAAAAAAGGGCACGCAAAATAATGCCCTCTAGGGAGGGGTTAAAAAATTCATTTTCCACTAACACTCAGGTCTGTAGTTGTGAATTTTAGGTTGGTTACACATGAGAGGGAATATTATAAAACTTTAAACTGATCATTCCATTCACTTCTGTAGAGTAATTAAAAATAAAAAAATTAAGCCTTGCACTTCACCTAGATGATTTCTCACCACGTTTTTCCTATAAGTTAAGAATAGGTGGTTCCATAAAATATTTATACTATCTTGAAGTTATTTACTACCAAAGGTGCTTTGGCAAAACAATATTTCCACAATTAACCGATCAAACTGACATCAGTCTTTCTGTATTCCCATACTCTAACTGCCACTGGATATTGGCACTGATGAATATTGAAAGGAAATTGAAGCTGGAATTAAAGATTTGCACCATCCCCACAAATTCACTTGTTTCCTCAGTTTCAAACAAGGGGTAATATGTTAAATGCCAACTGTTGAGAACATGGTAGGCATTATATTTTCCACCTTTAAGGACCCTTACAGAATCACTTGCACACTTTCTTCACAAATATTCATAGAGGGGCAAAACTTGAGCTTACAGTATATAAATTTATTTAATAAATTCAATCATATTTATTGAGTGCAGAACACTGTACTAAGCGCTTGGGAGAGTAAAATACAACATAAGCAGACACATTCCCTGCCCACAATGAGCTTAAACTCTAGATTGGAAGAGACAGACATTAATATAAATACATAAAGTACAATATATACATAAGTGCTGTGGGACTGGGAGGGGGGATGAACAAAGAGAGCAGGTCAGGGTGACACAGAAGGGAGTGGGAGAAGAGGAAAGGGGGGCTGAGTCTGGGAAGGCCTCCTGAAGGAGATGTGCCTTCACTAAACTTTGAAGTGGGGGAGAGTAATTGTCTATTGGATTTGATGAAGGATGGCATTTCAGGGCAGAAACAGGATGTGGACGAGAGATTGACAGCGAGATCGATGAGGTCAAGTGAGAAGTGAGAAGGTTAGCATTAGTGGAGCAAACTGTGTGGGCTGGGTTGCATTAGGAGACAAACGAGGTGAGATTGAAAGGGCAAGGTGATTGAGTGCTTTAAAGCCAATGGGGAGGAGTTTTTGGTTGAAGAGGAAGTGGATGGGCAACCACTGGAGTTTCTTGAAAAGTGCCCCCTCCTCCCTTTCTGACTTTTCTAAACTGACTTCCATGTGGGAGTGTGAGCCCCGTGTGGGACAACCTGATTACCTTGCATCCCCCCCAGGGCTTAAAACAGTGCTTTGCACATAGTAAGTGCTTAACAAATGCCATTATTATTATTATTATTATTATTATTATTATTATTATTATCATCGCTACTAACATTATCAAGTTTTGGAAAAGCTAAAAGAGCCAAGCCATGAGGTTCAAAAGAACAGGAGAAAATGATTGGTCGTAAAGACATTAGAAAAGAACCTGAGGAAAGAAACTAATATAGTCAATGAGATGTGTTGACTGAAGCCCAATATTGCAGGCAGGGTGTGCAGATAGAAAAAATGTATACACACAATTGTACACATGCCGCTCATGCACATTCACTAAATTTGAGGCTAGGCTTTGGTTCCACAGTTATAACACATGAACTAAAGATGTTAAACATATGATGTATGTTTTCACAAGTGGCACACTCTGTGCTAGTTAGCATATGCACCTGGTGAAACTAAATTCCCACTGTTGAGCTAATTCTATATAAATTTTTTGGTGGTTCAGTCCATGTTCCCTTCAGGGTATCTTCTTTATCACCGTATAGCTTAATGGAGATTGGTGGAACCCATCTTTTCTGGATACCAGGAGACTAAAGGCCACATTAATCTATCAATCAATAAAATGTATTGAGCCTTTTTTCTGTGCATAACACATGAAATGCACTTGGAAAAAGAACAATAAAGTTAGCAGACATAATTCCTGCCATCAAGAAGCTTAAAATCTATCAAATATGAGAATGAGAAAATGGTGCCTCTTGTCTGGAAATCTCAGATTCTGTTTTTTCAGGGGATGAGGGGCTGGCGAGGCAGTCATTCCTCTCTTCCTTTTATCTTTATTTTTTCTGCTCCTTCTCTCTAAATGGTGTCTCTCTGCTTTTTCTCAACTCACACTCTCTTTTCAACTCACTGGCTTCCTCTCAATTCCCAAGGCTACTTTACTACTGTACCTTGGCTGGCACAAGTTCACAGCATCTGCGGCCTCCTCTTTGGCAGTGAAGCAAATCAAAGCTACATCTACTGCTGCTACTTCAGTTTTATTGCAGTTGAGAGCCACAGGGACATGTGGATGGGATTGGGGTCACTGTTGAAAAAATATTTTCTAGTGTGGACTCTGAGTAGCCGCCAGGGGAGAGGAATAACTAAATTCACTATAATTATTGCCCTCTAAGGAATCTTTATCATCTGCCATGTAGCAGGAGTAGAATCAAACAATGCTTCTGAATTTTTTTTTAATGGTATTTGTTTAGCGCTTAGTAATTGTCAGGCACTGTACTAAGAACTGGGTAGATAGAAGCTGATCAAACTGGACACAGTCCATGTCTCACATGGGACTCATAGTCTTAATCCCCATTTTACAAATGAGGTAACTGAGGAACAGAGAAGTTAAGTGACTTGTCCAAGGTCACCCAGCAGACAAGTGACAGGGCTAAAATTAGAATTCAGGTCCTTCAGAATCCTAGGTCCAGGCTATTGCCTAAAGAAATCTGGGGCCCAAATACCTGGTGTCAATCCTTGATAATGCCTCTGTAAAACTGCAGGAGCCCCACAACAACATTTTTAATATTACTAAATATCCTTTTAAAGTAAAGGGAAATGTACTGCTGTAGTCAGGCCAGTTTTGCCTGCAGCAATTGCAAGATGGGTTTATCCCCTTGAAAAACAGCTTCCTGAAACTAGGATAACAAGAGGGAAGCTTGTAAATGGAGACACTGCCTGTATGTGATAAAACCTTTACCACATTAATAGCTCGTGCTTTTGTGCTAATAATGTAGTAGGGGTTTAAAAAAAAACTACACTCAGACCATGTGGTAGGATCTTATTACGTGGAAAAAATCTTAGCAAGTGACAGAATTTTCAAAGAAATGTCATCTTTAAATATGAAATACAAATAAACACAGAGTGGAAAGTAGTATGGCCTAGTGAAAGAACATAGGATGGAAGCCAGGAGATCAGAGTTCTAGTTCCTAGTCCACCCTCTGCCTGCTGTGTGATTGTGGGCAAGTGACCTGTAACTCTGTTCACCCATCTCTTCATTTGCAAACTAGGAATAAAATACCTGTTCTCTCCCCTCTCAGATTGGGAACCCTGTGAGGGTCAGGGTCAGGGTCTGATCTACTCCATAAAGTAAGAGCTTAAAAAAAATATAATCAAGATAGAGGTTTCAATCTTGAAAGAAATCACTAATAAATTCGTGAAACCTGAGTAACTTGCAAAAACCTTTGAGGGTTACCAGAAAGAATACAGAATGCACATGGATGCTGCATATATGAGGCATTTATTGAGTGTAGAGCACTGTACTAGGTGTTTGGAAAGTACAATAGACTAAGTGGAAGCTGTGGTGAGCCCACAACAAGCTGCCTGATTAGTGACTGTTTGTAATCCCTTGAACAAGAAGAGACTGGCAAAGACACTGATGGCCTCTACCTGAGACAGGTGATTTGCTGGCCTGTGGGGACAGAGCATGGAGGGAGGAATGGCCTTCTCTCCATATTCTACCAGGTAATGGGCCTGGTCCAATCAATGACTGCTACTTAGAGCCATGCTGTGATGCCCAAGGCAGATTAAAGGCGGTCCCTTTGAATTGTGAGAAGATTCCACACAGCAGAAGCAGAACAGAGAAGCAGCAGAAAAAAGCATTGGCAGAATGGGCTCCCCTGACAAACAGAATGGTATTGCATCCTTGGTGGAGTGGAGGGGGTGAGTAGTGTGTATGTGTCACTCCCTTGCACATTGGTAAAACTAGAAAAAGAAACTTTCCACAGCAACCTTGATGATCAGTTGTGTGGTTTGACTTTACTGTGTTTCATCGAGGCTTCCCTGGTCCAGGATGGTCCTGGTTGGTATGACCAGGGGCCCGTGACAGATGCAAAGAGTTTACAATCTAGGAAGGCAGACCAGAGTTCATTTCCAAAGAAGCTGGCTCAGACTGAGTTCTGGGTTAGGGAAACCCAGATGCCTACTTTTGGGACTGTGCAGTGATCTGCACAAAATCATACTCAAATACCACTGATTGACTAATTGCATTGTAGACAACACAGGAATGTCAATCATTAGGAGCATCTCTGTCTTTTAGTATGGGAGTGAAACTGAATCCATACATAAAGTTGCTATCCCTGAAAGCACAGGTTACATCTTCCCCTTTCTATCTACAGGAGATCATCAGACAGACTACCGATTAAAAATATGTGAATTGGATCAATGTACCTATGAACATTACCTTCACTGCACATTTCTGAGACAAATTACATTTGATGAGAAGGTAATGAAGCCACAGAAATATATTTTACTTTAATTCTTGCTAACATGAAGTGTTTTTGAAACAGGCTGTATACATCTTAAGGAGAGAAAAAGGCTCTGAAGAAAGAGATGGAATGATGGAATGAAAGGTGTTTTCCAAGGTAGGATTGAATAGCTGTTGTGGGGCACAAATGTGTTTGAATAGTAATAATAAGAAAAAGAATAACTATAGTATTTAAGTGCCTACTATGTGCAAAGCACTGTACTAGGCACTGGAGTGGATACAAGCAAATTGGGTTGGACACAGTCCCTGTCGCACACAGGGATCACAGTCTCAATCCCCATTATAAAGATGAGGCAACTAAGGCCGATAGAAGGGAAGTGACTTGTCCAAGATCACACAGCAGATACGTGGTGGAGCTGGGATTAGAGCCCATGACCTTCTGACTCCCAGGCCTGAGCTCTATCCATTATAGCATGCATATACCTCTGCAGTATATCAAAACAGAAGTACCTGTGGATTCCCATTTATAAAATGACAGAGAGAAGAAATCTAATTTGTGGTGACTTCTGAGAGCTTTAAAAACAAAAAGCAGCATTTTATATAGTTCAAAATTCACCACAGGTGGACTTTTTAATGATGGCATTATGATCCTAGATTAAAAGGAGGAATTATGAGAATTACATCTAGTATTTCTATTGATAAATAATGGCCTCACTGTTCAACCAGGATTCATCTTTAAAAAAACAATAATAATTGTGTTTATAAACTGATTAAAAAGGAAGTGTTTATATTTGAAAATGAACATTACAGTCCCAGATAATGGCCTCACTGTTCAACCAGGATTCATCTTTAGAAAAACAATAATAATTGTGTTTATAAACTGATTAAAAGGGAAGTGTTTATATTTGAAAATGAACATTACAGTCCCAGTTAAATCAGAAAAAAAATGAAATCATAAAATCACGAATATCATCAAATGGAATATACTTTGATTTTGAAATAGTATCACCTGGTCCGAACTCTCGTCATCAGCATGAAATTATAAATCTGTTTCAATTAAATCAATCATATGATTAGATCACTATGATTTAAAGTGTCAAATCTGTTCCATCCCTGAATTGAGAGTACTCCATGTCATTGAATTTATAACTAATTTGATTAACAAATGAACACATTTACTTTAACCACATTTGTAGAATTTAAATTAGGCAAGTAGCCAAAGTATATAGCTCATTACCTACTGTTATCTGATATTCAGGGCACAAAATTATCATGTGGAAATTGGATGGAATTCAGGTAATGATGAGAAAGTGATAATAAAGTTGAGTGTCTTAATTCCTATTCACTAAGTATGATTCATGGTGACAACTATTGAATTGAAATGACAGTCAGCTTCCTCTAGAGGTAGCTAAAAGATGTATAAAATAAAGCTGAACTAGTTGGAATTTTTGGCTCTTATCATAAACAAATACATTTAGAATGATAAAATTTTAAGTTTATAATAAAGGTT
This sequence comes from Tachyglossus aculeatus, assembly GCF_015852505.1. NCBI lineage: Eukaryota > Metazoa > Chordata > Mammalia > Monotremata > Tachyglossidae > Tachyglossus > Tachyglossus aculeatus. The sequence continues at coordinate 7,987,072 of NW_024044828.1, forward strand.
ATAATAAATTCATTCATTCAATCATATTTATTGAGCACTGTACTAAGCGCTTGGGAAGTACTGCTGCCCAGGGTTAGTGAACTTTTTAACATAAAATATACCCAACCTTCATCTTCTTTTATAAAATTATCTCATTTTATTTGTTTTTCTTAATGTGACGTGGAGCTGTAAATGGACTGGTACTATACACCCCTGCTTTCCTTTGAGTTCTCCAAGCTATGTCCAAAACGGCAAAATTAGTAAAACATAATTGAGTAGTGTTACCTTGGTAGGAAATAATCCTAGTATATAAGACTTGGAAGGTCTGGTGTTTGCCAGGGAAAGCAGCATAGCCTAGTGGAAAGATCTTGGGCCTGGGTTCTGATCCCAGCTCTGCCACATACATTCTGTATGACCAATCACTTAACCTCTCTGGGTCTTAGTTCCCTCATCTGCAAAATGGGGATTCAATAGCTGTTCTTCTTCCTACTTAGGCCGTAAGCCTCATGTGGGACCTGATTATCTTGTGTCTACCCCAGCACTTAGCTAATAAGCACATAAATACCACAATTTTAACTATCATTTACAGCATCTTTTTGGTCACTTCAAGCTACTAGTTATAGGTGGCTTTTCTATTTTTGCTCATACTGTCCACTACACTAATGACCAGCATTCATGCAATCATCCAATCGTATTTATTGAGCGCTGTGTGCAGAGCACTGTACTAAGTGCTTATCCGCATAGTTCTATTCTCCAGAATCATTCCTCCTGCCTCGCCTCGCTTCTCTCCCATGTCGACCCAGCCCACACATTTCACTCCTCTAATGCCAACCTGTCAATACCTCACTGTACCTTGATCTTCTCTTATCTCACCGCTGACCTCTCGCCTACTTCCTGCTTCTGGCCTGGAACACCCTTCCTTTTCATATTCAACAGACAATTACTCTTCTAACCTTCAGAGCCTTACTGAAGGCATATCTTCTCCAAGACACCTTCCCTGACTAAGGCTTTATTTCCTCTTTTCCAACTCCCTTCTGCACTACCCTGACTTGGTTCCTTTATTCACCACTCTCACTCTCCAGACCCAAAACACTTTTGTACATATCCATTATTTATTAATATTAATGTCTGCCTCCCCCTTTAGACTGTAAGCTCATTATGGGCAAGAAATGTGTCTGTTGTTATTGTTGTGTTGTATTTTCCCAAGTGCTTAGTACAGTGCCCTGCACACAATAAGCACTCAATAAATATGATCAATTGATTGAATCAATGATAAGAATCCAAACGATCCAATATGCTGATTTTAAACTCCTCTGCAGTTGACAGATTTAGCCTCTCCCGGTGTTGACAGAAAAGGGATATTGTTAACTGCTAGGAGAAAGCATTTTCCTTATACTGGGGGTTTTGTATAATCAGAACTGCTGACCATGAGTGGCTGTTAGTCTGGTGAACACCAGGCCTTCTGAAGCTAACAGACTAGGATTCTACTCTAGCAGGGTAACACTACTCAATCACTCAATAAGAAGTTCTTATCAAGAATTTACTGTGAAAACAGCTGTACTAAGCACATATTATTAATAATAACAGTAGTAGTATTTGTTGTTAAGCACTTATTATATGCCAAGAACTGTACTAAGCACATGATAATCAGGTTAGATACAGTCTCTGTTCCACATGGTGCTCACAGTTTAAGGGGAAGGGAGAACTGGCATTTAAACTCCATTTTACAGATGATAAAATGGAAGCACGGATAACTTAACCTGTCTTGTCCAAGATCACAATCTGGGTGCCCTGACTCTCAGGACCATGCTGCCCTCACTTGGTAAAGTACAGCAGAGTTAGTAAACATGATCTCTGTCATCAAAGAATGTACAGTCTAGCAGAAGAGATAGTTCCTAAAATAAATGACTGTAACAATAATAATAATGATGGCATTTGTTAAGCACTTACTATGTGCGAAGCACTGTTCTAAGCACTGGGGAGGCTACAAGGTGATCAGGTTGTCCCATGGGGGGGGCTCACAGTCTTAATCCCCATTTTACAGATGAGGTAACTGAGGCACAGAGAAGTTAAGTGACTTGCCCAAAGTCACACAGCTGACAAGTGGCAGAGCTGGGATTAGAACCCATGATCTCTGACTCCCAAACCCGGGCTCTTTCCACTGAGCCACGCTCTTTCCCTGAGCTTACTGTAGAGGAAGTAACAGAGTTTTAAAATACGTACTAAGTATTGTCGGGGAATGGAGGGAGGTGGATATTTAAGTGAATCAGAGAAGCAATATGGTACAGTGGAAAGAGCATGGGCCTGGGAGCCACAGAGGACCTGTGTTCTAATCCCAGCTCGCCACTTAATAATAATAATGGCATTTATTAAGCACTTACTATGTGCAAAGCACTGTTCTAAGCACTGGGGAGGTTACAAGGTGATCAGGTTGTCCCATGGGAGGCTCACAGTCTTAATCCCAATTTTACAGATGAGGTAACTGAGGCCCAGAGAAGTGAAGTGACTTACCCAAAGTCACACAGCTGACAATTGGCAGAGCCGGGATTTGAACTCATAACCTCTGACTCCAAAGTCCGTGCCACTGCTTCCTTACAAGCAGCCTTCCTTACACGCTTGTCTGCTGTGTGACCTTGGGCAATTCACTTCACTTCTCTGGGCCTCAGTTACCTCATCAGTAAATGGGGATTAGAATTGTGAGCCCCATGTGGGCAGGGACTGGATCCAACCTGATTAGCTTGTATCTATCCCAGCACTTAGTACAGTGCATGGAACAAAGTAAGAGCTTAGACCATAAAAAAGGGCTTAAGAGTGAGGACACCTGCTGACTGTACGCTCACTGTGGGCTGGGAATGTGTCCGTTTATTGTTATATTGTACTCTCCCACAGTAAGCGCTCAATAAATATGACTGACTGACTCAAGTGCGCAGCTGACATATTAGGGGTCACGTAGGGTGCAGAGTTGAGAGATTACTCATACTTAATGGCTGAAGCCAACCTTTTCTATTTCATACTCCAGCTCTGGTTATCTAAGTCAAATCTTGTGCCAGTGAAAGAATCCAGCTGATTCTTCTATTTTGGGAACTGGTTCTCAGGCATATGTCTCAGAAAAAGCCTTGAGGATGTTTGTGTATGCAAATTAAACAGTAAATTAACACAATTTACACTAATCTCCACAAGAGAACAAAGTTCAGGAAATGCTGCAAAAGTCTAACCTTTTGACTTTATCATGGGTTTCACTGAGCACAGACCTCGGAAATAATGACTAACATTCTCCATAATTACTGAGTAGAAAAGGGAGCCGAAAAGAATGAGTCAACCTTTAGAGTCAGATGACAGGACTCGCTAAGTTACAGGCTTCCCTAAGAGCCAAGGCAGACTCCCTAGGACAATCGTTTGTGTTTCCACCTGTCATTGATAGAAGGAGGTAAAATAACTAAGTGGTCACAGGAAGTCTTTTTCAAATCTGAGTTTTCATAGATCCACCAAATATAAAAAATTAGCAGACTAAAAACCAGATCTATTCACTAGATAATACATATCTGTTAGTCCTTCAAACTTATAACTACTTCATCTCCAAATAGCAATTTTTCCATAGGTTTCATCTTGAGGATTCCATGTTGTTATGAATGCGGAGCCTTGTTCATGCATGAATCTGAGAGACAGGAAGGACAAAGTTTTATGAAAAAATTGCCATTTGACTGGTGACTTGTTAATCTGATACCAAATGGGTTGAATGAAAACAGATAAAGAATCATGTGATATAGGTGACTAGTTTTTGACAGTGGATGCAGTTTGCAAACTAAATGTGTTTTAGTAAAATCTATGTGATGGGCTAAACCTCAAAGGAATTTGACTTCGGAGACTGAATTTCAATTTCCTTGGAAACAGAAGTTTTCTGTCAATTCATAACCTGTATTTGAATTCTACCCAGGAAATCATTAATGTTTAAGATTCTGACTTCAGAGTACGTGTGTGTGTGTGTGTGTGTGTGTGTGTGTGTGTGACAGACACACAGATTAAAGAAAATCCCTCAACTTTTGGGAAGACACTTCCACACAAGATTTAGAAGGGGGAAAGAAGACATGTCTTGTAAGTTCATTCACTGCATTTTATACATGAAAAACTTAGTGCATTTTAAATTACATATATACACGATCCATATTTGCATCTTAATATAAATTAGTTTTTCCTAAGATTTTGGGCTTTACAAAAAACATTTTCCCATATGTTAATGGGAGATATAATCATTAGTTACTGAGAAATCTTACACAAGTTCTGTTTGCAATGTCAGCCTGTACGTCATTTTTTCTAACCAGGAATTCTCAGTTATTCCCTGTAGGTCCTTCTGGACAGATAAATGTCTTTTAGAGAGGTGCCAAACTTCATGATCCTTTGAAACACCATGTAAACAGCAGCAAGTGATCCTTACATACAGCTGGATTTTAAGGTGTTGGACTTTTAATAGAATAAAGATGCACTGACTTTAATACCTTCCAGGTTTGCAGAATTAGGCTTGTATCATGTGGGTCTCTGGAGGCTATATTTGATGTAATAAAATTTGATGTATTTTTGCAAAGGGGGTATAACATATTACTGACTTAAAGCTATGCCCTATGCAATCTGTTGACCAATAAAAGGTAGTTGTGCACAGAACAACCATATTTGGTTCTTAACTTTCACCTCAACTTTCCTGTTCTTTCAGCTGTTATGTTAGTACAAAGCTTTTTGTTTTGTTTTGCTTTGTTTTTTTTTTAACATTCAAATTACAAAGGGTAAAACTATTTTATAAAAAAAAATCAGGAGAAAGGACCTCTGGTAGGTAAAATTATGTGTTCATTGCCCTCAATTCACACTCTCCTACCTGATGGAAAAATATACACAAGATCTGGGAATTGTAAAGCGGAAAGACCCAGATCCAAAGAATATATAAACTTGTCAATCTCTGTAACATAGGACAAAACAATCATGTGTTAGGGAAAAATATTACATTGGTTTTATTAACAATGCTTTTAAGAGGTTAACTTATTTTAAAACTGAATATAAAGTTATTGATTAGCATTATGGAATTTAGATTTTCGTGTCTCCAACATACACCTTGATAATGGGTCACATTCAAGAGCTTCCTGAAACAACATATTCAAATTTTTGCAGTCAACTCATTTTTACCAAAGGATAAATTCAGTGGTCAGGAGTATATAACATGTGGAGTAATACTTTGCATATCTGCATTATTAATAACAATAATAATAAAAGTTTTTGTGAAACACATTGTGCCTAGTACAGTACTAAGTGCTTGGGTATACACAAAATCTTCAGGTTGGACATAGTCCTTGTCCCACATATGGCTCAGGGGAGGGAATGTGTCTGCTACTTCCCTTAAATTGCACTTTCCAAAGTGCTTAGAACAGTGCTTTGCATACAGTAAGTACTCAATAGATATGATTGCTTGATTAACTCCCATTTTACATCTGAGGTACCTGAGGCCCAAAGAAGTAAAGTGACTTGCCCAAGGTCATACTTGCCCCAAATCATCCAGCAGACAAGTGGCAGAGGCAGGATTAGAACCCATGTCCTTCTGACTCCTGGCCCAGGCTGTATCCACAAGGCCATGCTATTTCTCATTCTATGACTGCTTTATAATAGAAAGAAAGTTACCAATTAAGAGTAATCAACATTTCACGTACTTGGCTACCATGGAAAACTTAGTTTCTAGATTACCCCCAGCCCTCAGAAAACCTATAACAATTGTTCATTTGTACAGTGTACATCATCAAGGGGGTGTTCAGTAAATGGTACAACTGCTTCCCCTGAGGTTCCAAGAAACAGTTAAGTTGCAAACATCATTTTCAGTCAACCCCTTACCTTACACAAGCACCAGGAAATTTTAGAGACAGACCTAAGCCTTGTAGTATTAAATTATCATCATTACTGCTGGAAAAGATGCAAGAGTCAAGGAACTGGGTGACTTTCTTAAGGTCCCTGATGAGTAAATGTTGTCATTATGAACAAAATGTCAATCTCCACACCCTTTATTGTTCTATTAGAAGCTTCCTCCCAAAGGAATATGAAATGTTCGTTTTAAAATTTTCTCCACACATATTTCAGCATTTGTTCACTCAGCCATCACGTAAAAGAACCACTCTGGAGTAAAAAAAAAAAATTATAACTTCCCTAAAATTGTTGACTATTCTTGAAAATCATGCAACAATCTGGTTTTCATTTTGCTCCTCTACAAACTCCTAAACCAGCTGGAACCTCTTGGAGCAAGAGATACTAAATAATACACAAAGCTTTTTAAAATGCTTTCAGCACAGAAAATGGAGCTATGTGAAAATTGCTTTGTAATGAGTTCAACCCGCATCCAGTTTGGAATGGTTCACTCTTTATAATGTTGGTATTGCTATACTTACTATTTATTATTATTAAGCACATGAGTGATGATGGATCTGGTTCATAATGGGACAGTTATAAATACTAGGAAGAGCTAGTGAGAGTCACACTGGCCTTTTAGTCAACTTGAGAGAAAACAAAGGTATTTACACTTTTGGGTTGAACTCACAAAACTACCCTGCAGACAAATATGCAACATGTCCCAGTGGATAGTGCACAGGCCTGGGGAGTCAGAAGGACCTGGGTTCTAATCCTAACGCCACCACCTGTCTGATGTGTGACCCTGGGCAAGTTGCTTAACTTCTCTGTGCCTCATTACCTCATCTGAAAAATGAGGATTAAGACTGTGGGTCCCATGTGGGACAGGGACTGCGCCCAACCTAATTAACTTGTATTTTCCCCAGCACTTAGTACAGTGCCTGCTGGTACATAGTAACACTTAACAAACACCATAAAAAATAGTTTCAGGGCTAAAACTATTGTATACTAAAATCTACCTCCTTTTCCATCCCTACTCATCTAACTGCTGACTCTTCCTTTCAGACCCTTCCCTTGACAATCCTTTCTCTTATGCCTGTTATCTACACTATCTCAGATTTGAGACATACACTGAGGAACCAATACTCCAACAGAGCAATCTCTGAACAGGCCAGCTTTGCTGATAAGAGACTGTTCACACTCATAGAATGAGATGAGAAGAAAAATCTACCTGGTCCCAGAAGCCTCTTCAGAATGGCTTGGACTTGTGTTGACATGAGAGATAACAGTTTAACACTACACATGTTAAACAGTTTACCTATGTTTAGGATTCATTATTCCCCAAAACATAAGATTACAGAGTATCACTGCAGAGCTTCTCAGATTTCTAGAAATTGAGTAAGTTTGGAGAAGTGGAGATAGGAGACTAACAAGTCAATATGCCCCTGATTGGTCTAGGGATTTTAACTTGTGTTTTGATTTCAAATGACCTGTTTATGGTGATTCCATTTGAATTAAGATGAAACGTGTAATTTGCTCAAACGCCCACTAATTTAAAACAACAGACTTCTGATGGTTTTACACGGAAAAACCAAAACAAATAGAAGAATCAGTAAATCTTATGGGCTTTGTGCCAGATAGTTAAAGGTCTTGAACTGTTCTTGGGAGGAGCAAATGTATACATTTTTAAGTACCCAAAGGCATTTATAGTCTTGGCTAAGATATATGCTGAAAAACATACTTTGGAAAAGCAGGGGGAGCTCCTCAAAGCTGTAAAAGTTAAAGTGCACAAACTATGATACTGTCCTGAGACTTTATGTCCCCAAGTTTCCAGACTAAATTTAAGCCAAAAGTATATAGCAGCCAAATTAGAAATCCTTAAAATAAACTCTTTTTTTTATATCAGAAACACCCTTCTCTTGAGGAATTTCTTTTTTATTAAGTTAATGCCTAGCAAAGTGATAGTAACTTTTCATGCCTGTGAAGCCTGACTAATTTTTCAGACCATGATTTCAAGCGTGTCTCTTACTGGCATGTTCGTTTAATGCTAGAGTGTGTGCAATCTGTTTACCACTTATTCATAACATCAAGTCAATTCTCTGTCAAATGGACAGGGAATATGGTTGTGGGAGCATTTGGAGTCAACTAATGGATTATGTCCTAGATTTCATTTTTTAATTACCAAACTGCCTTGAAATGAACATTTCAAAACCTCATTTTTTTAGAACAGAGAGCCTACTGGAGCAGACCGGAACACCATAAATCTGCAGGAGTCAGCTAGAGATAATGATATTAGTAATAATGATAACAATAATAATTATTATTATTATGGTATTTGTTAAGGGCTTACTATTTGCCAAGCAGTGTACTAAGCACTGATTTGATATAAGATTATAAGGTTGGACACAATCCTTCTTTCACATGGCACTCACAGACTAAGTAGGAGGGAGTAGGATATAATCCCCATTTTCCAGATGAAGAGCCAGAATTCGAACCCAGATCTTCTGAATACCAGGCACTTGCTCTTTCAATCAGGCCACACTACTTCTCCAGAAGTTCTGCCACGAGATAAGGGTCATCATTGGCATGTTCCACCAAGTGCCTGGGCTTACTGGTGATTCCAATAGCCTGGGCTTGGCTTATGTTGTAGAGTCATTTCCTACCCATAGCTTGCCATGGACACATCTCTCCCAGAACAGCCCACTCTCCATCTGCAATCGTTCTGGTATTGTAACCACAGAGTTGGTAAAAATATAGAAGTGGTTTACCACTGCCTTCTTCCACGCATCAAACCTGAGTCTCTGCCCTCAACTTTCTCCCATGCTCCTGCTGCCCAGCACAGGTGAGTTTTGACTTGCAGTGGATTGCTTTCCACTCACTAGCCAATGCTCAAGCAAGGAGGAATGGGTATGCCTCTGCTTGACCCTCCCTCCTATAGCCGAGACTGGTAGAGTACTGGAAACTCTCCAGGAGTGATCCTGAAAAGGGGACCAATAGCCTTAGACCTTAATAATTGGAAGGAGGCATAGGATGTAGGTGAAATTTTAAATGTCATGGGTAATTATGGATTCAAAATTCATGAAAGAGAAAGCATGTATTATGACAGAGTTAAGTATACTTGTTTAATGCCAGCAGTGACCCTCATTTCAGCAGAGGGGCTGATGTAAATTCATCATCTTGGATTCCTGCACAAGCAGGATTACCAAAATTGGCTATTGTGAGTCTCTGGGAAATCGCTCCTTGGCAAAGTGGTGAGAACTGCAATGTGTACAGTGCTCTGCAGTGCTCTTCTGTAAGTGCTAAACAGAGGCCATTGACTGATTCGACCAAATACGTAGAGGGAGAGCCTCAACAAGGGGCTTTCATTCCATTGCACTTTGTTGCCCAAATATGTCATAATTTTTTATGGCATTTGTTAAGAGTGGATAATTCATTCATTCATTCATTCAATCGTATGTTCCAGGCACTGTTCTAAGCACTGGGTAAAACCGAGGTCATTCATTCGTTCAATTGTATTTATTAAGCGCTTACTGTGTGCAGAGCACTGTACTAAGCACTTGGGAAGTACAAATCAGGAACATATAGAAAAAGTCCCTACCCAACAACGGGCTCACAGTCTAGATCAGGTTGAACATAGTTCCTGTCCTACATGAATCTCACAATCTTAATCCCCATGGCATAACCGAGGCACAGAGAAGTGAAGTGACTTGCCCAAGATCACTTTGCAGACAAGTGGCAGAGCTGGGATTAGAGCCCAGGTCCTTCTGAGTCCCAGGCCCATGTTCTATCCACTAGGCCACGCTGCTTCTCATGTTTATTTATATGCATTCTCAGCACCTGCGTACTCAGTTGGATATAATCACTTATTTGATTCATTGATGGTATTTATTGAGCTCCTACTGCATGCAAAGCACTGTACTGTATGCTTGGGAGAATTCAATACAGATGGTAGACATGGTCCCATATTCTTGGTATGCAGGTAAGTATCTTACCTCTGCTTGGTGTCCAACTCTAACAAAGGCACAGAGGGGGTCAAATGCTCCGGTACCACAGATCAGAAGATGTGTTCTATTGTAGTGGTGCAAAACCCGAACAAAATTTGCACATTCACTCTGTGGTAGAAAAAAAGTACAAAACGTATTAGTGAGATCAAAAGGAAATCTTCCATTCCTTTTCAACTCAACCTCAATTTTCTTTATCTCAATAGTCATATTTTTCTCCCTGTAGGGACTGTAAGGCCATTGTGATCAGGGAACGTATCTACCGACTCTGTTGTACTCTACCACGTGCTTAGCAGTGCTCTACACACAGTAAGGGCTAAATAAATGTGATTGATGGCTTTCTGATTTATTACCTTAGTAAATCTATAAATATTTCGGAAAATCATATCTTCCTGAAGTTCCAATCAATTAATTATGGAATTTGTTAAGCACTTAATATGTATCAGGCACTATTTGAAGTTCTGGGGTAGATATGAGCTAATCGGTTTGCATACAGGCCATGTTCCACATGGGGCTCAAAGTCTTAATCCCCATTTTACAGGTGAGGTAACTGAGGCACAGAGAAGTTAAATGACCTGCCCAAAGTCACAGCAGATGAGTGGCAAAGCAGAGACTACAACCCAGAACCTTCTGACTCCCAGACCACTAGGCCATCCTGCTTCCCCTTTGATTCCAATTCACTACCCCTGTGAATGAGATTTTTTTAATATGTCTCCTTGCTAACTGAGAGGGAGGTCAAGATGGACAATTACTTTTCATTCATCATCACCACCTTCAGTTGGTAAAATCGTAACTGCCCATTTGCTCCAGGAACTGTGCTGGGCCCCAGTGTAATGTAAGTAAAACAAACTCAATTCATATATGAATTTGCTCAAATACATATCTGCATATGACAGTCTAAATAATGGAACTACTCCCAATGTTTTCTGTGAGTTTACTCTTGGGTTTTTCTGAACAATTACAAACAATGAATCACCATGAAGTCAGAAAAGAACAACCTGAATAAATTTATATGGCTCAGGGGAAGCACTAGGTACACAGACTAATAGGAAATAGAAGGTCATTACTGTTTAGGAAAATCTTGCAATCTGCAATTTGCAGATCCACGTAAACCACTCTAAAGTAAACTTCCTGCGCCACAGTTATTGAGTAGACACAAGTTACACATCTGTCACAGAATTTTTGACGTCGGGGCATCTGGCTTGATCAGAGACTACGTAATGCTACACACTGAAGGTACATGGTAGATTTACAAGTCTGGGCATCTGTCCGAAATCAGCCTGGCAATGCTAGGAGGGGGCTCACAAAAGTTATTGTATGTTTGCTCATTAGATTGAAGTATTCCACTTTTCAAAAAAGTCTCTGAAAATTGTGTTAAGCTTTAAGAAATAAAGGTAATGAATGTTTCTAAAAGGATGAAGTTCAGAACAGGTAAATATTTTATTTTCTTCTAAAACATTACACCCGATGAATCACTTAAAGCCATTAAGGCTCCAATGGCTCCAACTATGGTAAGTAAAAGGAATTTTTTTTGCTTAGTCCTCAACACTTATTAGATAAATCAGAGTCTACTTAAAGTATAGCCAGAAAAATGATAATAGCACTGTAATTATTTTTCATAATCATCATCATCATCTTCAATCGTATTTATTGAGCGCTTACTGTGTGCAGAGCACTGTACTAAGCGCTTGGGAAGTACAAGTTGGCAACATAATCCTACAACCGTTAGTTTTTCTGGGTTGTAAATGTCTCCAGAGTCTGTTCCTGTGTGACGTTATGCTTGTGGGGCAATGCGGGAGAATTAGGCTCACTCTTAGTTCGCATCTTAAGCTCTTCGAAAAATACCTATGTCTTTTGAAGAATAAAATCATATAGACTAATGGATCCTTTTTAATAAAAAGCAATTTATTTGCTTTGACCTTAAATATATCCTATGATAAGTTTTTGGCATTTCTTCAGAATGGATTTATTTCTTTGTTAGTTCATTAACTTCCAGTTTGTATTGAAATAGTATCCAATCACAATGAAATTATTTTTCAAATTATGGATTTTTTATTCCCTAGGAATGAAGATTACATACCTGTTTCCATTTCATCCAGATTCTTCAATTCCTTCTGGAATGAGATGACCATGGAGGACAAAAGCCCATAAGGGACAAAATTTGGAAGGATTTGAGGATTTTCTAAAGTCTTTGTGAATTTGCATTCAGATAAAAGCCCCACCTGAATTTCCTTCATTTCATTCATTTAAAATTTTATACTTTTCTTTTTAGCAGAACTATGTACATTATTACACAACAAAGCAAAATATTTACAGTTCTTCTCTATGGGTCTTGCAATACTTTGAAAACAAACTTTTATTGATTAACAATAAATAGTGCTTACGGTATCTTTTCCTTTCATTGTACATTCCGTTGTTTGCTGGGTTGTGCTAGGCCACCGTATCTATAATGAGATTAAAGACAATAGATTGGGTTTTGGAAAAACATATACAGATAAACCATATATGAAATACATTTTTCTTATCTATTTCCTATGAAATTATTTCAAATGTATTGCATTGTCAGTGAGTTACTGTGTTTTCTGACTGCCAATATTAACTGGAATATAGTCCACACATCTCTATGCTGGTTTCAGGATCTACTCCCTTTTCGAGCACCTCATCTTTAAAATCAGTGTCACCCTCTTCACTAGAAGAGAAACATATTCTACCCACATTTTCATCTGCTTTCCTGTTATCTCACATCTGAAATGAAACTGAATTACTACTACCAAAATGATTTTCTTCTCTCATTCATTCATTCAGTCGTATTTATTGAGCGCTTACTGTGTGCTGAGCACTGTACAAAGCGCTTGGGAAGTACAAGTTGGCAACATATAGAGACAGTCCCTACAACAGGCTCACAGTCTAGAAGGGGGAGACAGACAACAAAACAAAACATGTGGACAGGTGTCAAGTCATCAGAATAAATAGAAATAAAGTTAGATGTACATCATTAAGAAAATAAATAGAATAGTAAATATGTACAAGTAAAATAAATAGAGTAATAAATCTGTACAAACATATATACAGGTGCTGTGGGAAGGGGAAGGAGGTAAGGCGGGGGGGATGGGGACGGGGAGAGGAAAAAGGGGGCACAGTCTGGGAAGGCCTCCTGGAGGAGGTGAGCTGTCAGTAGGGCTTTGAAGGGAGGAAGAAAGCTAGCTTGGCGGATGTGTGGAGGGAGGGCATTCCAGGCCAGGGAGAAGACATAGGCCAGGGGGAAGACATGGGCCAGGGGTCGACAGCGGGACACGCGAGGATGAGGTACAGTGAGGAGGTTAGCAGCGGAGGGTGCGGGCTGGGCTGTAGAAGGAGAGAAGGGAGGTGAGGTAGGAGGGGGCGAGGTGATGGAGAGCCTTGAAGCCGAGAGTGAAGAGTTTTTGCTTGATGTGTAGGTTGACTGGTAGCCACTGGAGATTTTTGAGGAGTGGACTAACATGCCCAGAGCGTTTCTGCACAAAGATGATCTGGGCAGCAGCGTGAAGTATAGACTGAAGTGGGGAGAGTCAGGAGAATGGGAGATCAGAGAGGAGGCTGATCTCACCTTATCTATGTCTTATTTCTTTTAATTTTTCCCCTTTCTCTTCCATTACCTGGCCCTCAGATTTTCATTTTACCCAAATATTTCCCATTCCCCACTTCTCATTCTTCAGCTTATCAATGCAATCCTTCCTCTAGGGGGCTAGTGACTAAGCAATCATTTACTTTATCAAATCTACACCTCCAGACCTTATCTCTCTCCTTCTCTGCTGTCTTGCATTTCCCTCTTGACTTCAGGACACCTCTACTTGGATGTCCTGCCAACACATGGCCAGAACAGAACTCCTCATCTTCCCACCTAAACCTTGTCCTCTCCATGACTTTCCCATCACTGTAGATAGCACCACCTTCCTCCTTGCCTCACAAGCCTGTAACACTGGCGTTGTCCTCGATCTATCTCTTTCATTCAACTCACATATTCAACCTCTCATCAAATCCTGTCATCAAAACCTTCACAACGTTGTTAAAATCTGCCCTTTCCTCTCCATCCAAACTGATATGCTAATCCAAGCATTTAGCCTATCCTGCCTGGATTGCTGCATAGGCCTCCTTGCTGACCTCCCTTCATCCTGTTGCTCCCAACACCAGTCCATACTTCACTCTGCTGACCAGATCATTTTTCTACAAAACTGTTCAGCCCACACCTCTCTATGCCAACCCTCCCGTCCACCTCTGTATCAAACAGAAACTCTTTACCATAGACTTTAAAGCACTCAATCACCTTGCCTCCTTCTACCTTACCTCCCTGATTTCCTACAGCAATCCAGCCCACCCACTTTGCTCCTCTAATGCCAATCTACTCACTGTACCTCGATCTAGTCTATCTAGCCTCCATCCTGCCTCTGGCCTGGAATGCCTCACTTTTTCATATCTGACAATCACACTGTTTAAGTTCAAATCCTATTGAAATCACATCTCCTTCAAGAGGCCTTCTCCAACTAAGCACTCATTTCCTCGTGAGTGCTTCTGTGACACCCTTACACCTGGATTTTCATGCTTATTCACCTCTCCCTTACCCCACAGAATTAATCCATTAATTAACTGTACTTGCAAAGCATTTACTATGTTCCAAGCAATGTCCTAAAGTCAGCACTTCTGTACCTATCCATAATTTGTATATTTATATTAATATCTGCCTCCCCTTCTAGACTGTGAGTTCATCATGGGCAGAGAATGTGTCTACCAACTCTGATATCTCCCAAGCATGCAGTACAGTGCTTTGCATATAGTAGGCACTCAATGAATGTTTGATTGATTGATCGAGACAAGATGACTGAAACAATCCCAGGCATCAATGAATCAATGCCATTTATTCCTCACTTGCTATATACCAACTATTGAATAAGTATAACTTCAGAAGAAGACAGGATCCTTGCCCTCAGGGAGCTTACAGTCTTTTAGAGAAGCAGCATGGTGCAGTGGCTAGAACCTCAGGCCTAGGAATCAGAGAGTCATGGGTTCTAATTCCAGCTCTGCCACTTGTCTGCTGTGTGACCTTGGGCAAGTCACTTTGCTTCTCTGGGCTCAGTTACCTCATCAGTAAAATGAGGTTTGAGACTGTGAGCCCCATGTGGGACCCGGCCTGTGTCCAACCTGATTTGCTTGGATCCACCCCAGCATTTAGTATAGTGCCTGGCAAATAGTATGCACTTAAATACCATAACTACCATAACTATTTTGGGAGACAGGCAGACATTATTTATGAATACATTGATAAGAAGGAAAAATGAGACTACAACTGATAGTGGCAAGGTTATGGAAAGGTGAAATAGATTGATTCATTCATTGAATCATGTATTTTAAGTGCTTACTGGGTGCAGACCATTGTACTAAGCACTTGGGAAAGTACAGTATAACAGTAAAGTGACATTCCCTGCTCACAGCGAGCTCACAGTTTGCGGGGGGGGGGGGGGGATAGATGGATTAATGAATGAATACATTCAGAGAATCATAGCTCATCAAGCTAGACATCCATTGATATATAAATGTTCAGGATGGATATGTATAAATGCAAGTATTAAGGATGGCTGTCTTGCTGTTGTGATTTAGGATGGTGGTAATAAATTGGTTAAAGTTTTCTGGATGAAGTGGGATTTCAAGAAGTATCTAGAGCGCCTGAAGGGATGGGGAATTTGAGGCAGGAAGACTGTGTAAGCTAGGAGTTGGAGATGAGAGAGCTGAGTTAGAAATACAGTTAGAGCACAGCTGATTTGTAAAAAGAGAAAGATAGTGGACAGTCTTGCAAGGAATTTATGATTAATGTAGAAAGAAACAAATAGCTGTTGGAGGTTTTTGAGAAATGCAGAGATGCTTGCCAAACAATATTTTAGGAAGAAGATCTAAAGAGAGAAGAGGCTGGATGCTGGAAGATCACTGAACTTCAAATGAGATGCTAACCATTTGGATGTACTGGAGAGGCAGATCTAGGAAATGTGGCAAAAGAACTAGATGAATTGAGTGATAGATTGAATGTGAAGACTAAATGACTACTAGTAATCAAAGATGACATACAGGTGGCAGGCTACTGAGACAGGGACAAATATGGTATGCTGGTGTCATACTCTCAGGAATGTCCCAAGGAATTTCAAAAAAAAAATTCAATGGTATTTTTTATGGAAATGCTTACTGTGTGCCAGACAATGTACTAAGTGCTGGGGCAAATACAAGCTAATCAGATTGGACACAGTTCATGTCCCACATGTGGCTCACGGTCTTAATCTTCATTTTACAGATGAGGAAGCTGAGCCCCAGAGAAATTAAGTGACTTTCCCAAGGTCAGACAGCAGACAATTTGCAGAGCTGGGACTAGAACCCAGGTGTTCTGACTCCAGGCCCACTAGACCATATTGCTTCTCATTTGACTGTCTGACATTCATTTGTTAATGCCTTTTTCCCCATTCATTCATTCATTCATTCATTTGTATTTACTGAGAGCTTACTGTGTGCAGAGCACTGTACTAAGCGCTTGGGAAGTACAAGTTAACATACAGAGACGGTCCCTATATAACAACGGGCTCACAGTCTAGAAGGGGGGAGACAGACAACAAAACATGTGGACAGGTGTCAAGTCATCAGAATACATAGAAATAAAGCTAGATGCACATCATTAAGGAAATAAATAGAATAGTAAATATGTACAAGTAAAATACAGTAATATATCTGTACAAACATATATACAGGTGCTGTAGGTGGGGGAAGGAGGTAGGGCAGGGCGATGGGGAGGAGGAGAGGAAAAAGGAGGCTCAGTCCTTATACAATTAAACTCATCAATAAATAATGTGGGTTCTCTTTCTATTGATAATAATGACGATAGCATTTATTAAGCGCTTACTATGTGAAAAGTACTGTTCTAAGTTGATGAGAGGGCTATACTGAATAAGGAAATCATGTTTGTTTAAAAAGAAAACTGTCAACAGGAGTTGCCTCTAAATATTAAATATTGAGTTATGCAACCACAATGTGGGTTTTGAAAGGTTAAGTTCTGATATTTTGAGACTCACAGTGTTAAATGTTGAACTAATTTGAGGTAAAATGTTTCACTCATATAGTTTAAAGAAAAGTATTTTTTCTGAATAAATGTATGGATTGGCTTCTCATGGAATGAGTAAAAAGAGATAATTATGCCTAAAGATATTAACTGCAATAAGAATTTTGCTATTTACCATGTGAAGTCTTAGACATAGCTCTTCTCTATGTAAGTGCTTACAACTCAAATCTTAACCTTGGCTTGTATTCCATTATTATTCATTCATTAATTTTCATCTTACATCCTGTGATGGCATGTTTATTAGTACAGCTTAGGAAATGTCAATCTAGTTGATCAGATTTGATAATGGTCATTTTCAAGATACAGGCTGATAGCTGTTATTACAGTGGGAATGTCATCAACTGACTATTCTTCACTGCATTTGGAGTTGAAAAAAATATACACACTGTGATTTTTTTTATTTTAAAAATTAAAGAAAAATGGGAGAAGTATCCATCTCTTGCTCTCACATTCAAAGCCCTCTAAAAATCATACCTTCTGCAACAAGTCTTCCCTGGCTTATTTCCCAGCTCCTCTGGCTTGACAGGCCTATTACCCGGTCCTAGAACCTATGAACTTATTTATACTCTCCTTTGCACTTTTGTATATATGACTACTCAACTGCACTTTCAATTATTTATTTTGTCTGGATTAACTATTTTTATGCTTGTCTTATCCATCAGAGTGTATATGTTCCTTGTGGATAAGGAATGTGTCACTTCTTCATTCTGTACTTCTCAAGCACCTAATACATTGCACTGAACCAAGTGGGTACCCAATGAAAATTAGGACTATGGCTCAGTGAAACCAATAACAATGATATGAATGATGACAATAATAAATGTAATTGACTCTTCTGAGGCAACACACACTTGAGAAGTGCAGACGAGGTAGGACCTCATCTGACAGAGTTAGAGAAAAGAAAACATCATAAAGAGACTTTTTGCCTGGTGTGAACATAGCAGCTTCAGTTTTCATTTCATTTTGTCATTGTGGCTGGAGTGTAAACTCTTAAAGTGAAGACTAGTAAAATAGACACTGAATAATGTAAATAAGGAAATCATTCAATAGGAACAAGAACTATGTGAAATACCTCAAACTGCATTCAATGGTTCTGATGCTTAAGTGATGCCATTGAGTATAATATATGAAGATATGCTGAGGTCAGAGTTTACTGGTTAGATTGAATGAGAGCATTTTTGGTTGAATTCCCATTATTACATAACTCTTCCCTATAAAACAATTGGAGAAACATAAAGCCAACTTGACTCAATCTAGGTCACATCAGGTTCCAATCATTCTCTGGAATATCTCAAGGTGAAAATAGGTGGTTTAGCCCCAGAGGGATAATCCACTAAAATGTATTTGTTTGTCAGAGCTGATGATTTCAACTGAATCTTCAGGTAGATGTTACCTGGCCTTGCCTTGCCTTTCTTATGCCACTCCTAACAGAACATTTGCCCAAGGCTCAGCAAAAGTTAAGTCCTTGGTACGTAGCAACTTATAAAATCCTTGAGGGCAGGCATTGCATCTACCAAATCTATTGTACTATCCCAAGCACTAAAAACAGTGCTCTGCACACAGTGAGCACTCAGTAAATACTACTGTGAGATAGATTGAAAAATTGTGTTTGCTGACAGACTTTTCTATAGGTAGGAACTCCATCTAGAAAGAAGGGTCACAAGCAATCAACCTTGTAATTGTTGAATCTTTATGAATCTCAAAAAAATGTCCCATTGAATGGAATATTCAACAGATAAAGACTCCAAGACCAAGAACCTCCAAAGCTTAGGAGTTGATTTTTGTACTAGCAGCCTAAACAATGCCACTCGCACTCTCTCATCCCTGTCAGTTATGTTTCCACAGGGGCACAGAACCTTCACCCATGTGGTTAATTTCAGACAGAACTGAAACTAGAACCCAGATCTGCTGATTCCCAAATCCATATTTTTTTCATTAGACCAAAAGCAGGACTCAAAAGAACTGAGTGTTAAGTATTAAGGTTTACAAATTGGCCAAATTATAATCTTAAAAATAATATTAGAAACCTAAAGTACCAATAGAGAAACAGCACGACAAAGAGAATACAGCGTGGACCTAGGAGTCAGAAGGATGTGGATTCTAATACCAGCTCTGCCACTTGTCTGCTGTTTGACCTTAGACAAGTCACTTAACTTCTCCATGCCTTAGTTCCCTCATCTGTAAAATGGGAATTAGGACAGGGATCATGTCTGACATGATTTGCTTGTATTCACCCCAGCACATAGTACAGAGACTGGCACAAAGTAAGCACTTAACATGTACCACAACTATTATTGTTAATAATATAATATATTGATAATGATAATAAATGCCATACAAATTATGACAACTCACACCAAAATAAGATAAATGATTGTCCCTAGTTCTAGATGGGTATTCATAGATAATTTTCCACCTTTAGGATGGTTTATGGTACTGAATGAAATTCTTGGGCTGTTCAATCTTTTCTATAAATCTTTACTTTTTCAGGAAGACCTGGAAAAGCACACACAAAGAGAGGGACCATAGAAATTTCTGAATGCCCCAGTGTTTGTCACAAAAAGTACAATAAGGTAGAGCTTGTAATGATCAAGCCAACTCACCTCCCCATCACTTCAAGTGAGGACAACACCAGCTAGACTGCCATGGATCTAATTGCAACAAAGCTAGTTTTAAACCCATCATCTCTTCGGGCTGACACTACTGATATAGAAGCTGAGGATTTTTACCCACTTTGCTACTGAAATTTCCCAGCAACTAGAATAATGAGCATTCCTGACCCTCTTTCTCCCAAAAAGTGACTTAAATCCTCTGCCTTCAGGTACAAAACTTTAGTATTTAACTTTCCTAACAAGCTTACAAGATACGAAAGCCAACAACAGTGTTTAACTTTTTTTAAAGATTGCAGGATAAGGCCTTAAATGTACACAACATAATAAATGTTCCCAATAAAGCTCATCATGACTGTTTGAAAATGACCGTGATTGAGTAGTTTATATTTCTTTCAGCATTCACTAATTCTTTTAAGCCTCAATGTACTTTACAGTCATCCAATATTTTGTTTCCTTAAGAATACTCCTAATCTGCTCATCCTAGTTACATTATCCATGGATTATTTGATCAACTTTAGAGATACTTATGATTAATTTATGCATATGCATGTTCTAAAACTGATGTTTAGTGATTTTCCTAACAGTTCACTAATCTCATTATAATCCATGAATGTGCAAGAGAATGTCACGGTAAAGTTGATGTTGCAATTCACCAATACTATTTTCTATTGAAAAGAAACAAGATGAGAAAGAATTATCACTTTTCTGACAGATACGGCCCTCAGAAAGACTGGGGAATTTAGAGGCAATCCTGAAAATCCAACCTCGTGGAGAAATAATTTTTTTTTGAGTCATTCAGTAAATAATTATGGAATGCTTATTCAGTGTAGAACTCCATACAAAGTGCTTGGGAGAATATGATAAACATAATCCCTACTCTCAGGGATTTTGCAGTCTGGAGGAGGAGATGCTCAACTAGGCATTAGACTTAACGGTGCATTCTCTCCTTGCTAAGTTCAGTGCTCTGTAAACAGAAACTGCTTAATAAATATTGTTACTACTATGAATTTTCACCTGATCCATTTGCATTGCAACAAGAAAACTAGTTTTAAACCCATATTCTGTTTGATAGAAAATGGAACTGATTAAGACAGGGAACATGTCTACCAACTCTGATAGAGCATACTCTCCCAAGCGCTTAGTACAATGCTCCACACAAAGTAAACACTCAATGAATAAAATTGATTGCTTCTGTTTTACAGTTAAGACAATGTGGGTCTGAGTTAGATTCCACTGAGACTTTTTCCTCAAGAGACTGAAATTGGGGCTGCTTTGCTGTATTCTGCTGAGCAAAGACTGAGATGACTGACAGCCCTATAGTGATATCATCCAAAGCAGATTTGAGGCTGTAAACTCTCAATAGGATGCAATTGTGAGGTCTGCGAGGGCCCCAGTGACCACAGCCAAAGCAACCAAGATTTAATTAGCAACATAAACAGGAAAAGATCACAACCAAAAATTATAAAATTGAGGTTCACACGGGAGTAATAAAAACAGGAAAAAGATCACAACAGAAAATGATAAAATCAAGGTTCACAAGGTAACATTTACAACCACAGGTTTAGGGCTGGCAGGTCCACAGTGAGGGTTTGATTAACAAAAGTCACACAGACAAGGCATGAGGCTTGTGTGAAAATTCAGCCTGAGGAAAAGGCTGAGAAATGGGGTCTAACCTAAATAATTCACAAATTAAGGTAATGACCTAAAGAACCTACTTTAACTTCCTTTTCACCTAAGATGTAGCTTGGCTAGAGAGAAATACATTTGCCGCATGAAGGTCTCTTCTGGTTGGGTCTCAGAGAAGTGAGCAGAAAACACTTCACAGTTAACAGGAGTATGAGAAACAGCATGGCCAGGTGGACAGAGCACTGGCCTGGAAATCAGAAGGGAGGTCAGAGGTTTGGCCCTCTTCCCTGTTTGTGACCTGATTGAGGTGTTCAGGATATTTTTTATGTCAGATTTAAGCTGATTTTTCCCTGGACCAAGCATCACACTGAAACAATACTAAAAAATAACATTAGAGTTGATCTTGCAATCCTTTTAAATAACACATCATGTCTCTCAGAATGTTTTATCAATGAGTCTGAAACCAACTGTAAGATCCTTCAAAACAGAGTAACCTCCTTGAGGAAGGACAAGGTTCATGTCTATCATTCTATTATATTATGTTCTCCCAAGCACGCATAATAATAATGATGGCATTTGTTAAGCACTTACTATGTGGTAAGCACTGTTCTAAGCACTGGGGGGGAATACAAGATAATCAGGTTTTGCCATGTGGGGCTCACAGTCTTAATCTCCATTTTACAGATGAGGTAACCGAGGTACAGAGAATTTAAGTGACTTGCCCAAAGTCACACAGCTGACAAGTGGTGGAGCCAGGATTAGAACCCATGACCTCTGACTCCCAAGTCTGAGCTCTTTCCACTGAGCCACGCTGCTTCCCTATAGAGTAAGTACTCATAAAATACCATTGATTGGTTGGTTGTCCAATTAAATCTATTCTCTTGTGAACTTTTAAAGCATTTTTTCTTTAATCCAACAACTACTAATCCTTAAAGCAACTGCCCCTCCCAGGTATCTGATATTATTTATCTTTGATCTTGAGAGCATTATCAGTCCTCCCTAGAGCAATTTTGACTGCTTGCCAGATATTTGATTTTAGTCAACAGGAAGAAAGAAAAGTATGTCATTGATTCATTCATTCAATCATATTTATTGAGCACTTACTGTGTGCAGAGCACTGCACTAAGCATCTGGGAGAGTACAATATAACAATAAACAGACACAATGCCTGACCAAAAAGAGCTTACAGTCTAGAAGGGAACTGCTCTGCAAGCATGGCAAAAGCCCTGATGGGGGGATCAGGTTTTGACAATGAGGTACAAGATAGACACTCCATTTGGGAAATAAACAATGGGTAATGACCATTTGGGGAAACCTAGAGCAGGATTTCATGGAGTTGCGACTGAGTGGAGGGAAGGAGGGGGGAGTGGACATGCAACCACGTAACCAGCCAGTTCTCCTGAGTCCCATTCATCAAGAGGGACAGTTATCAGAAGTGTGCCAGAGATGCTAGTGAAGGGTCTTGGTGGCCAGGATGGGGAAAGGGCAATGATGTCTGGATTGAGAGTATGATTCTATATTGAAATATAATACCATCTTAATCAATGGTACTTAACAAGAGCTTATTATGTGGAAAGCACTATACTAAGCACTTGAGAGAGTACAATACAACACAGTTGGCAATGCGGCAACTGACTAAAGTGGTCTCACAAACAGAATAACGACTGATCTCTTCAGACACTCCTACACATACCCTCAATTTTATAGTGTATTGGCTGATTCATTGATTGATATGTACATAACTAGTTATATTCTCACATGAAAGCAATATTCCTAGAAAAGCAGCATGAGCTCTTTGTGGACAGGAATGTGTCTGTTTGTTCTTATGTTGTACTCTCCCAAGCGCTCAGTACAGTGCTTTGCACAGAATAAGTGCTCAGAGAATATGATTGCATGAGTGAATAAATGAATACAGCAGGGGCCTGGGAGTCAGAAGCATCTGGGCTCCAATTATGGCTCTGCCACATGTCTGCTGTGTGACCTTGAGCAGGTCACATAACTTCTCTGCGCCTCAGTTATCTGGTCTGCAAAATGGGTATTAAGAGTGCGAGTCCCATGTGGTTCAGGGACTGTGTCCAATCTGATTAGCTTGTATCTATCTCAGTGCTTAGAATACTGCTTAGCACATTGTAAGCACTGAAGTGTGCTTTGCACATAGTAAGTGCTTAACAAATGCCACCATTATTATTACCGTAATTATTATCATTATTATTCCTGACCTTATATTCAGCTGGTGACTGATATTCCCAATCTGTTAACAAACCCCAAAGTGTGCAGCTAATTTGGGGATTTTAAGTTTACCCTCCTTTTGGTGGAGAGTAGAGCCAACTGAGCAAAGCATTTCAGGTACTTATCTAAATTCAAAGTCATGGAGCTATATGAGGCAGACTCTGTTCATTCAGCAATCATTGCCAGTTCAGACACCATAAAACTCAACTGGGCTAGAAAAACATCCACTGTAATCAAGAGGCAAGTCTCAGGACAGGAGTGTGTGGCAACAAGAAACTTCTTGTTGCTTTTCTGAATGAAGAGTAATGTTTCACCTACCAACCAGGAGTCTGGTGAGCATCCACAGATGGGACAAGATGGAGAGAAAATTGACTACAAAATGTTCTATGTGGTCATAAACATGTATAATGGCTAATTAAAAATTGGATCATTTTAGCCGAATATTACTTTGCAAATAGGGTAAGGAAGACTGAAACCTAACAAAAATCATACTTTGTGTAAGAGCACGATTTGGGGGAACATTTTACCTCTTTATAGCCTTCACTGACTCGATCCAAATTGAGGGAATACACAGTGTCTTTCCCTCCCACAAATAGCCGCTCTTGATATTCATCCAGGAGAATTACACGGAGGTCAAGATATCCAAAAGGGCCATAAAAGGTTGACGTCCTGTTAAAATCCCAGAGCTCTGAAACACAAACGAGCACATGCATAATAAATTATAAAGAAAAGCAAAATGATTTGATTGATCATTTATTTCTACGGTTGAGTTTTCATATCCTGAAGGACTAAGAGTTTCTTTGGAGGAGCATAACATAATTCAAGTTCATTCATTCATTCAATCATATTTATTGAGCACTTACTGTATGCAAAGCACTCTACTAAGCACTTAGCACTGTACTAAGTTTATCTTGAGAGGAAAGACACAGAGCACATTGGAATCAATTTGAAAATTGTTTAACCAAACAATATCCTTTTTTAGGTCAGGGATCTGAAATTTTTCATTATAACTTTAAGACAAGTTTATAAAAAGTTCCTGCTTCTAAACTGAAGGAAAGAAAAATGGGCCTGTAAAGGGAAAAAGGAGCATGGTTCTGTGGGAAAGACTTTCTACCATTATCTAGGAGTTAGCCAAGAATTCTGACTCAATGGATAAGGTCTTGAAACACATGCCCCAAAAGCCCATGATGAGAATCAAATGTAAAAAGAGTTGGCTGTAAATTGTGGAGAAATGGAAACTCTATTGAATCTGTAAACCATCAGCACTACTATGTGATGAACAGCTCAATACACTGATCATCAATGGGAAAGAGATCAAATTTATTTCCGGTTAATGTAGGTGCCTAATTCAGCATCTAAAAAACAAAACAAAAAAACCAAAACCACTTCCAAAAGGCATTATACAAAAGAGAAGACAGGGAACCTATGGCATACTTCTACCCTATGATACATATAACATGGAAGTACACCAGCAGCGTCTGATATCTGCCCCCAGTTTGCCCTTTCCTAGTAATTTCAAACTGCTACCATGTTAATCCAAGCATTTATCCTATCCCGCCTTGATTTCAGCATCATCCTCCATGCTGACCTCCTGCTTTCTGTCTCTTCCATGTCAGTCCATATTTCACTCTGTTGCCTGGATCATTTTTCTATACAACCATTCAATGTCTCCCCACTTCTCAAGAAACTCCTGGCTCCATCACATGCCTGCTATGTGACCTTGGGTGAGTGACTTAATTTCTCCGTGCCTCAGTTAGCTCAGCTGTAAAACAGGGATTAAGACTGAGCCTCACATTGGGTAGGGACTGTATTCAATTTATTTACCTTGTATCCACCCCAGTGTTTAGAACAGAGCCTGGCAGGTAGTCAGTACTTAAAAAATGTCATTAAAAAAAGAATAATAACCCCTCATCTCCTCACTGTAATCTCCTTACCTTCTGGGTCACCTATCCACTTAGGCTCAAATTCTCTAAGCACTTTGATACCCACCCCTTCCCTTTCACAGCACGTTTGTACAGATCCTACAACACTGTTACTTCCCCTACCTGTATTATATTTTAATGCCTATCTCTCTTACTATACTGTAAAATATTTGTGGACAGGAATCATGTTTACCAACTCTACTGTCCTCACCCAAGTCTACTCTGCACACAGTAATTGCTCAATAAACAACACTGATTGAGTTGTAAAAGGTGAATTGTAGTCCCAATCATTTTGTCCCTCAAATACCAAAAATACTACACATCAATCATCAAATTATCCCTCCATAGCCATAAACTCTGTTCTGGAGCATCTCATTTAACTTATCAAGAAAAACACACAGATTTCAAATAATTTGGCAGTTACTTGAAAGAAAGGCAGAGCTCTCTCCCTGAAGTTAATAGGAAAGCTCATCATTCTATTTACAGATCAGTGATGACAATTGTGCCCCACCAGCCTGGAGCTTTGAGGCTTATTTTAGAGAGAAAGATGCAATTAGAGCCATTGTTCCATTACAATCTTGTGATCTCTGAGACCTCAAAAAGGCCTCAAAAATAAATGCAGATTATAAAATTTGCTGTTGACTCTTTCCCACTCTGGGAGACCAAATGCTTCTATGACCCCTCAAACTTAACCAATGTTATTGTACACTTGAAAGAGGTAGACTAAGAGATCAATGATTTTAATTTTAAAATTTATTTTTAAATTCCCCTGAAACTCTTCTACTACTTGTTTCTCCAAAAAATGAAATACTTACCAATGAAATATTGCAAATTGAGGCAAATTTGTTTTTCATTTCAATGGAGCAGAGATGCTAAATAATTTGTTCACCAAGGGAAAGCAATTCTACAGTAGAAGCAAGAATCCATTTTTCTCTTTCCATTAGTCTATCTCTTTGTCACATATAATGTCTCAATACAAAGCATAAACTACAAGATATGAAGGAATCTAAATTGATTTGTAATGTTCAGGAGATGGGGAGAATGAAAAATAAGGCTAAATTTTTAACAAAATGACCCAACAAAAAATTCTGGATTCTATTAAGTTTCTTGATAGTCTGTAGGGACATCACTGCATCTCTGTTAAGTGTTCTCATCATCCTATGTGTACATAACATGGTATTGTTTATATTCTTTTTGCAATGAGGTGGGAATTTTCATTTCATGCATGATTCACTACTTCTAAAACAATTCCTTACACTTATTGTACAGTCACATTAACCAAATAATATACTGTGGTGTTTGTTTTGAAAATTTTATTGTATGAATGACAGCTATGTGCTCCCACTGCCTTTTCTAACCATGGTCTAAACCACTACAACACAACAGTCCATGGGCTATTATTATTCAAATACTTTTCTTTAGACATGGCAGACATAAATGTTACTTCATAACCTTAAAATCCAGCAGCACAAGCTCATCATTACCGTTTTCAGGCTTTTAAAATAATAATAATGGTAATGATGATAATAATAACCATGTTACTTGTTCAGAGTTAATTACGTCTCAAGAATTGTACTAAGCCCTAGGGTTGACAGAGTATCATCTAAACAGATGGTATTCTGCCTTCATGAACCTCACAATCTAAGGGGGGGAAAGAGAACCGTATTTAATACCCATTTTACAGATGACAAAACTGAGGCACAGATAAGTCAACTGACTTGCTCAAGTTCTCACAGTTGGGGCTCAGAATCAGATTTCCACTAGGTAACATTGCTCAGCTATATTTTTTTCTTACATGAAGTGAATTGTTGTTAACAGTGAAAAGACTCATTAACAAAACTTAGCTTCATCATGCCTCAGTTTTTTCATCTGTTAAATGGGGAGTCAATACCTCCCACTAAGACTGTCGGACAGGGTGTGTATCCAACAGGATCCAACTGAATCCTGTAACTACTCTAGTGCTTAGTACAGTGCTTGGCACTTAAGAAGTGCTAAACAAATGAGATTATTATAATTATTATTATTATTGAGTCTTGCTTAAGCCAGCAATACTATAATCAATGCCTTTGCACAAGTTATCAGCCTTGTAGTCCTAAAACTGAGGCTCATCTGTCATTCCTAACTCCATCAATACATGTGCATGGGTCTATATGTATATGAATGGATTGAATAGACTGGCACTGCAAAAATTTCCTATTATAATGCTGTTAATTAATGATGGTATTTGTTAAGCACTTACTATGTGCAAAGCACAGTTCTAAGCACTGGGGAGGTTACAAACTGATGAGGTTGTCCCACAGGTGGGCTCACAGTCTTAATCCCCATTTTACAGATGAGCCAACTGAGGCACAGAGAAGTTAAGTGACTTGCCCGAAGTCACACAGCTGACGGTTGGCGGAGCCGGCATTTGAACCCCTGACCTCTGACTCCAAAGCCCGGGCTCTTGACGCTGAGCCACGCTGCTTCTCCGCTGTTCTTTTGAGGTTCCTTCCCTATAGAGCTATACTGAATTTTAATGCTCATTTTTCTTACAGTATTTTCTCATTCAAAGATATCTTTGCCTAGTTCACTTGATTCCAATACCTCCTCCTTCTTCTCCTCAATCTTTGATGTATTTTGATTCACTTGAATTGAGTGATTAACACCCTTATTAATAAATCCTATAATGTGGTCACAATGTGTCCTTTTTCCAAGTAGGATGTGAAAGTTTACCCTTTGAAAACTGTTTAAACGTGCAGAAAAACATCAAATCCAAATCTTTTATTTCTTTTTTTATATTTACTAATTGATTTGCACAACAGTTTCATCTTGCAGCTTTAGATATTATGATTTATCACTTTTCCATATATTTACATTGTTTTCTTCCTTTTCTCTGGAACTTGGAAAAGCATGAGGTGCTTTACATTATATCCGATGAAAAACTGTCCTTTCTTTAGCATGTTTCACTTACTCTATTTTCATAAAACCACTAAAAAATACTATCCAGCACACAGCAGTGTAATTCTTACATAGAACCACTAATATAAATCATTGTGACATTATTAGCCCCAAGTCAAGGACCTTCTGGGTGGTCTATGGATCCATTTGGACCCGAGCTACTTCAGTCATTGCGCTCAATGTACTTAAGGTCTATCTCCCAGTGAGAAACTCACATGGAGGGTTTAGGACACATAAATGAAAAGAAAGCAGTGGGAAAATAATACTGAAATCCCTGAAACCTCCTGAATATCCACTAAACATAATGGGACAGCATTGTCACAGTTTAAAACAATCAGACTTTCCAAATCCTAAAAATAAACATGAATTATATACAAAAAATAGCACTACACTGATTTGTACTAAAGCAGATAAAGTTCATCCTGTATTTTTCTAAGGAAGGAGCTAATTGTTACTGCTGAGTTGCATGCTAATTATTAGCTGTCAACAGAAACATACTCCGAAGACGTAGGTATTTCCTCTCCTGGTCATTCTTTTCACCCTAGAGGGTAAATAGTTTGCAAGCAAACCACTCAACTCTAGTCCATATATTTCAGACCCAATACATACCCTCGATTCATGATTCTCACTTCCTGCATCAATTATTCAAATTTTCCATACATAATTTAAGAAGAATGCCTGGTAATAAACCTTTGGATTACACTTCCAAAGTTTACATGAGTGATTTATAGAAGAGTAAATGTCCTTTTGTACCCCTGAACAGGCTGCTGTTCTTTTCATCTTCTTTTCCCTTACTCTCCTTCTCACATCCACAACATAGTGAGAGGGAGTAAAAGTGTTCAGAACACTAAACTAAGTCCCACATGGGACAGGGACTGTGCCTGATTTGATCATATTTACCCTGACATTTAATTCAGGGTTTGGCACATACTAAGTACATAACAAATATATCATTATTATCATTTGAATAGAGAGACATGGAGACTGTGGTAGTTTAGTATAAGGGAGTTAACATGCTATAGATGTGAATGACCTAAACACCTGGGTTTGCAGACTCGCCTCATGATAACCTAGAGAGACAGTGTGGCCTAGTAGAAAGAGCAGAGGCCTTTCTACTCTAGCCACGTCAGAGGACGTGGCTCTGTCATTTCTCAGCTGTATGAATTTTGCGCAAGTCACAACTTTTCTGTGCTTCTGTTACTTTATCTGTAAAATGGGGATTGACTATGATCCTTATGTGGGACAGGGACTGTGTCCAACCTGCCAACTGAGCCTAGTGCTTAGTACAGTGCCTGTCACAAAGTAAGCTCTTAACAATTACCATAAAAAAGCCACATGTCTATTTCTTTATACTCTATAACTTCTTCCTCTCTGTAATGCATTTTACTGTCTTATTCAGTGTCTTCAGTGTCGCCTAATTCTATTGTCATTCTCAAATGCTTAGTACAGTGCTCTGCACACAGTGGATGCACAAAAAATACTATTGATTGAGCAACTTGCTTGCCTTGTTTCCCCACTGCCTGCTAGGGAATAGACTGAACTTGGCAATAAGAGCGACATGGAATAAATTCCTGCAATCTTCCAGCATGAGGAAAACTGGAACTAAAAGAAAAACTGCTACAGTCGGTTGCAGCCTCTATGTATGCTCTACTTCCTGTTTCTTTGGCTGATATTACTTCTGTTGATGCAGCTGCCAGAGTAAATATAGGACACTGATGTAAGTGTTGTCCTTTTAAAGGGCTAACAGCTGGATTGGGTATTCTGCATTTTTAGGCTGCGCTCCTCTAATTGATCCGTTCTCCCAGACTTACTTTTGTTTTCCTTCTATTTTCTTTAAATATTGTCTAGAATACATTTCTTCTTCTGTTTCTTGTCTACCCTCCCAGAAAATAATGTTTGAAAATGTCATCCACAGGGGATGAAATGTTACTGAGAATTCAGAGTTTATAATTTGTGGATGGGAGCTCAAACGCGGTGGAGATACCACTGTAAGCACGGAGAACCATTAGAGCAATCCTGGTTTTCAGGACACCTTCCTCCCCATAAAAAATTTATGGGGTAGGGTAAGAGAGAAATTGAAAGGAACCTTTCTGGAATAATCTCTGTTATGGTTTTAAGAGCTGAAGTTTTTCCAAATTACTTTGTGTCCTGGTCACCATGCAGACAAGCATGTACTTCAGACAAGCACAGTCAGTAAAAGTAGAAAACACTGTCCCTAATCACAAGGAGTTCACATACCTGATCCAGCATAAGTTCAGGAGCCATACGGGCAGGGAACGTTTCTGTTTGTTGCCGCATTGTACTCTCCCAAGCACTAATTACAGTGGTCTGCACACAGTAAGCACTTAAATGCGATTGAATGAATGAATACATGGTATCCTTGGCTGCAACTTTTTTACAGGGGAGGTTGGATGGCTAAGGAGTAAGAATTCAAGTGTTCCACAATTCCTTGAAGTCTTGTTGATAGAATAATTTATTTTATATTTTCAAAATTCAATTATTCCATGTCTGAAGAATATTCAATACAAGACATTGTCAAAATAAAATACTCCATGTAGTAAAGTATCATATTTTTTCTACCTCTCAATAACTGTCCTGGGCTGGATCTCTCTCCTCTGCAGCCTCACCTTCCTCCTGCTTTCAAGACCTCTCTACTTGGATGTTCCAATAACCTATCAAACTTATGGTATAATGGATAGAGCATGGGCCTGGAAATCAGAACATCATGGGTTCTAATTCTGGCTCTGCCACTTGCCTGCTGTGTGACCTTGGGCAAGTCACTTCACTTCTCTGGGCCTCTGGTACCTTGTCTGTAAATGGGGATTGAGACTGTGAGGGGACAGGGACTGTGTCGACCTCGATTTGCTTGTATCCACCCTGGTGCTTAGTGCAGTGCCTTGCACATAGTAAGCACTTAACAAATACCACAATTATTATATCCTCTAGACTGTTAGCTCATTTTGGGTAGGGACTGTGTTTGTTTATTGCTGTACTGTACTCTCCCAAACACTTAGATCAGTGCTCTGCTCAATAAATATGATTGAATGAATGAAAGAAAACAGAACCTTCATCTTTCCTCCCATGATGTTCACACTATATATAACACTTCCATCCTCCTAGCACTATCCTTGACATACCTCTCACATTAATTAGTTAATTAATTATGGTACTTGTTAATCAGTTTCTATGTGTCAAGCACTGTTCAAAGTGCTGGGGTAGATATGAGCTAATCAGCGGGGATTAGAACCCAGATACAATGGCACCCATGCCCATTCTCTTCTCTTCACTAGGGCATGCTGATACCACTCGTTTATTTAGTCTGTCACCAAATCCTGGCAGTTCTACCTTCACACAATCTTTAGAGTCTGCTCTTTCTCCTCCATCCAAACTGCTGTTACACTGATAACCTTGACTACTGTCAGCCCTTCTCAGATCTCCTTACCTCCTGTCTTTCCTCACTCCAGTCCATACTTCAATGATGCCCAGATTATTTTTCTAAAATAAGTTCAGTTCACATCTCCCCACTCCTTATAAACTTCCAATGATTGCCATCCACCTCTGCATCAAACAAAAACTACTTTCAATAAGCTTCAAGACACTCAATCACTCTTCCCCTTCTACCTAACTTCATTAACTTCTATCTAACCCAGCCTCTAAAACAATGTTTGATACATAGTAAATGCTTACACATAGATACCATAGTCATTAAACTACTCTTCTCATCTCCTTCTACCACCCAAGTCACACATTTTGCTCCTCTAATGCCAACCTACTTACTGGACCTTGACCTCTGTCTTGCTGCTGACCTTTTCATGCCCTTCCTCTGGCCTGGAACTCTCTCCCCCTTCAAATCTGGTTGACCACCACTCTCCCCATCTTCAAGGACCTACTAAAAATCATAACCTCTCCATGAAGCCTTCCCTGACTAAACTTTCATTTCCCCACCCTATAATTGTCCTCCCATCTGCCCCACCAATGCCTTGCGTCTGTACCACCCCACTCTCAATCCCAAAGAACCTTTGTACATATCTTCATCCATACTTTTGTCATTTCCCTTATCTGTAATTTACTTTAATGTCTATTTTGCCTCTAGACTGTAAACTCCTTGTGGGCAGGGATTGAGTCTGCCAATTCTATTGTACTGTACTCTCCCAAGCACTCGGTAAGCACTCAGTAAATATCATCAATTGATTGATTGATACTCTCATACTCACGGATTTAGTTTTTCCAATTGTGAAAATTTCACTAACAAAATATGTAATTGTTAGTCCACCTTCAAATAATAATCTTTCATTTTATTAACTGAATAAACTAAAACTGCATCATTCAAAATGTTCATCCTTTTATGTGTCCCAGTTTGGCTAAAATTAATATTATGAAATAATAATGATATTTCATTGAATAATGAAATACAGATTCCAGCAAATCTTGGAATTAATTCTAGAGTTTTTCTGACTGTTCACCACCATGGGTGAGCTCACCCATGCAGACTCAAAGCACCCTAGTTACCATTTAGTATTTTCTTTCCACACCCAATATATCTTTCACTCATTCTTTCATTGCTTCACTCTGAAAAGTCTGAAACACTATAGCACAGACTTTCCTAATATGAAGTGTACGACCATGTTACTCAAACATTCCAATACATTAAGTTGAAACAACGAAAGTACTGTAGCCCTTTACAGCTGACTTCCCTCCTTTTGGGCAGGGGATATGTCCACCAAGTCTGTTGTACTCTACAAAGTGCTTACTAAAGTGTTCTGCAATCAATCAATCAATCAATTGTATTTATTGAGTACTTACTGTGTGCAGAGTACTGTACTAAGTGCTTGGGAAGTACAAGTTGGCCCTCAATACATACGATAGATTGAATGATAGATTCAGATACCACATGAAAAGCTTAATTTGGTTTTCATTCCTTTTCAGCTTTTTTTTTTTTCATTAAGGAGTACAGCAAAAATGATTCAGTAATTGATAGTCATGAAGATTCCTTCCCTTCCAAGCTCGGACTTTATATTCCTCAGATAATACCCCATAAATAGGTAGACAACAATCTTTAATTCCCATTTATTCTAAGCATCAAGCAGACCAGGAGTACAGCAAAAATGATTCAGTAATTGATAGTCATGAAGATTCCTTCCCTTCCAAGCTCGGACTTTATATTCCTCAGATAATACCCCATAAATAGGTAGACAACAATCTTTAATTCCCATTCATTCTAAGCATCAAGCAGACCAGGATTATTTAAGATGCATGAAATGTTTTAACAGGTGCATTTGAGGCAGTTTGTCAGTAATAGTACTCTGAAATAGTGGAATTCTACAGGTGTCAAACTTTCTCTTCATTCCTACATGGGAATTTTTCATCCAGATAAACTCATCTGGATTAATCAATCAATCAATGATATTGATAGAGCACCTACTGTGTGGAGAGTTCTGAGTAAGCACTTTGGAGTGTGCGGTCCAGCTAACAGACGTGATATTTGCCATCAAGGAGTTTATACAATCTAGCATAGCAAACACTGCAATAATTTGCAGATAGGAAAAAAAAGAAAGAGATTTGCATGTGAATTTGGGCTTAAGAGTAGGGTTAATAGTAGGGAAGTTATATGGGTGGTTGTTTCTATGTGCCGAAGTTGGAGTCTGGAGGATATAGCCTTGGGTGCAGTGGGGAGGAGGAGAAGGAAGAGTAAAACTGATCAGGAAAGACTTAATGGAAGAGATGAGAGAAGAAGTCATCCCTTCCCTCACCTTGTGTCCCTTACTCTACAGTCCTGTGTGGGTAGGGAAAGAGTGCCTGGAACAACTAACTCACTACCTTCCCTTCTTTAATCCACTGTGTCTAAATCGTGGATTGTTAATCAAAGGCAAGGCCCATATCTTTCATATTTTACACAATATTTGAAGCACTTGAGAAGCTACCCCCCTCAATGTGGGAAGTTACTACATGGGTGAGGAAGAAAATAAGGGAGTGATATAGCCATTCCCACAAAGTTCCACAATCTTAAGCACTTGCTCTTTCTTGGGAATAGATCTTCAATGACTTTAAAATTATCAAGGAATTCATTTTTTCATCAACTTCCCCCAAATTGCTTCCCCATTATTTCTTCCTTTTCACACCACAAGGTATACTGAAAAAGCGTCTTGTGGGTAGGGCATATGTCTCAGTGCGGAGCACGCAGGAAAACGTTAACACATATGATTGACGAATGTGATTCCTTCTAATTTAAGGCTTGTTTTGAGTAATATCTCTGTACTATTACCATCAGCATTTTCCAAGCAGTTGACTTTTCAGGTGCATTTTTACCCTACTTCTTTGAACAAATGATATTAGTTGAGTTAAATTCTTGATTTGGGTCAAGGAAAACATGGATAATTTACTTGATTTAGGGATGACTGCTACTGTGAAATTGTTTCAGTACTTAATCCATTTTTAATTTGAACCTTTTAATGATTCCACCAAGAATTTGGCCACTACAGCATCAATTCCTACTTACATCTGCATAAAAGAAATATTTGAATTAGGAAACTGGGCCAGGACTCACTACAAATTTGTTTATCCACTTGAATTATTGAACTCTGTCATATTTTTCTGAAACCAGGTTTCACAAAAATGCAAAATTGTTCTTTTTTGACTGCTGAATTTTCTCATATATTAACTTTGATAAATTGGATTAGATGATACTCCAGGACTGATCATGATAGACAATGCTATATATATGACCTCATGACTTTCCTGTGAATCCCTGTAAGGTTTTTTTCCTTAGACAAATTTCTGACCTCATCAAGACTAATTTCTACTGGTAGTCTATGCAGCTGAATTTTTCTAGAGTTTCAACTCCCTTGTACATGTACTTCAGGAGACACTTCAAAGTATCATGGGTGTCCAGGTGTTCTGCTGGTTAAAGTTGCTTTGGAATTCCATTGTCAAGCAGCTTCTTGTTGAGCTTCTCTGAAGATAGAGTACTCTGGGTACCACCATGAGAAGGAGAACAGCTGAGAAAGGAAACTGCTCTTGCTTATTACCACTTAAATTGCTTTGCCACTCTTGTTTCCACCAGAATCCCAGTAAGAAGTGGCTCTGATGCCTGGAAAAGTGCAAACTCTGGGGAGAAGATGGGAACTGCAGCAACAGAAGAAACAGCTGCCTGGCTGCTGTTGCTACTGCTCGTTCCCACTGCCCCAATTTACTGAGAGTTAAGAGGCAGACTGACAGTAAAGAAGCAACTTGATGTGATCCACTGAAAGGAGCATGGGGTTGGGAGTCAAGATGCAAGTCTTAGCTCCGCTACTGGTAACATGGGGAGAGTCTCAACCTCTCTGAGCTTTGGTTTTCTCACTGTTAATGACTACAACTTGAGAGAGGAACTATATCTGCTCTCATAATCTTGTGTCTACCCTAGCAGAATAAAACACTTAAGAAATGTTACTATTATGTGACACCATGAGATAAGTTTCTAAAAGAAAAAATACTTTAAATTGAAAACCCCAGAAACCTTTGCCTGAAAAAATATTATACCTGGCTTTGCCCTTCCCGAGGAAGGGTAACCCCTGGATGGTCAGGGGAAATTGGGCTGGTCAAGCACAACTGCAACCTTCCCCTTGGAAAATATATGGACCATATTTTAAGGCCAGACAAAATAATTTAGTCTATAGGAATTTGTCTTTTTGACAATGGCAGGAGTTGGATTTTAATGTAAATCAAGTAGTAAAACTAGAATAATGCCACATTTCAAAATGTGCAGCCTAAATTGTGATTTTTCCTGAAAAGAGAATGCCAGATTTTAAGATGATGGCTACTGCTGCTGGTGTCTGATTCCACTCCTACTGAATCTTACATGATGTCCACTCAGTTCCCCTGTCCTACAGCAAAGCGTTCCACGATACCATGAGGCTGTAGGATGCCAGTCTCCCCTGACCCTAGGCATCAATCTAAAACCCCTTTCTTCCCCGCCTGCAAATCAACTCTTGTCTCTGAGCTGCCTCCAAAATTTCTGTATATACATTGTTATTGTAACACAGCAACCCTGATAAACCTTAAAGAAGTCATGCCAAAAAAATAGTGTTGCAAGTATAGAAAAGATATACTGAGCTCACACAGCATCACATAAAATTAGCCAGTTTACTTGTCTTAAAATAAAGTGTTCAGCAATTATCTTGAAAATCTCATCAATTATAGATAATTCAGCAAATTAAAAAGTATTAATTTCCTATATTTGGATAATGGCCTCACTTTCTATTTCATTTTGTCTTTAAAGATGCAACCTGAGAATCAGACTTCTAGGCAAAAATCCATTGAATGTCTGTCACTGTTAATCTTAAAGTTTATCTTTTAATTCAGCATCTTCCCTTTGTTATTGTTTTTTGTTTTTAATTTCTTGGAGAGAACCTAAGCTTTGAATTTAAAGACAGGTTCCTGGCTTTATGTAGCACTATTTCATTATTTCATTAGAGAAGCAGAGTGGCTTAGTGGAAAAAGCACAGGCTTGGGAGCTAGAGGTCATGGGTTCTAATCCTGGCTCCCCAACTTGTCAGCTGTTTGGGCAATTCACTGAACTTCCTGGGCCTCAGTTACCTCATTTGTAAAATGGGGATTAAAACTGTGAGCCCCACGTGGGACAACCTGATCACCTTGTATCCCCCCACCACCCCACCAGCTCTTAGAATGGTCTCTGGCACATAGTAAGCGCTTTAACAAATGCCATCGTTATTATTACTATTATGGCTAAACAGTCTTCTGCAATCCCCTCTCTTGACCTCATAAATTCTGTAAAAACACAGTCTCTTCTCAACCCACACAATGTAGTCTTGTAAAACAAAGAAATGGTTTCCAGACACGTTTTTTAAAATTTGTAGCTTCAACCCTGGCACACTAAATGTGTTACAAACTCATGAGAGACCTCAAAGGAATGCTTCAAAGATGTTACTTGGCATTATTTTCATCATCATTTTTCCAAACAATATCATGAATGTAGTGTTGGATACAATTATAAATGTAGGCAAGGATTTTTCTGCTTGTTCTCTCATTCATATGTATATTAACAGTGCTGCTCATCATCCTTGGACACAAAGGGCAGCCAAAGTGCTAAACAACTATAGTAAAAATTACTCATGAATTGTTCACCCCAACAAATATCACTACTAAAAAAAGAAATACCCAACTACAAAATCACCACTGCCACCACACTAATGCCTAAAGAATAAGAAGTGTGTTCTGCAGGTTGGTAGGTTTGCTAGGAGCCATTTTAGGATTAAATCAAGTCAAAATACCAAATATATTGGAAATGCATTAAAAGAAAACACAACAGCACTTTGAAGGTGCCAAAATCATTCTTTTGACTATGCCGATTTTAAATTAGTTCGTCATAGAGTAACAGGTTAAAACCAGCATGGATTTGTGAGAAACAAATCCTGTTGGATTAATATAATTTCCCTCTATAAGTGGAAAGACTAGTAAATTAGATGACGGTGACTGACAGACTATATCCTGACTTTTAGTAAGTCTTTAATTGGGTTCCCTATGGCATATTCATTAACAAATCTGGAAATTGTGGCTTAGATTATAGCACTGCTAAGTGGGCAGACAGGCTTGACAGGAATGTTGAAAATCTCCAAACAATTGAGCTAATCCAAAATTTTCACTTCTGGAGGGATAAATAAGATACTAAATGTCACATCTCTCTTTCAGATTTAGAACAAGAGAGACACACACAAAAATAATCAAAACAAAGCAAACAAAAAAATGTATTTTGGAAACACCAAAAAGCCTTCAATGTTTCAGCCAATTCTAGATAAGCACTACATTAATGAAGCTTAAATAATAAAACTTAAGTTTGCTTGAAATTTAAGTTTTCCTTAATAAATCTATAGTTTCCTCAATAAATTGCCAGCCAACAGGCTGAGTTCATGCCAAGATGGAGAGCAAGAATAAAATGGACAAACATCCCTCACCCCGAACCCAACACTTTTGGGTCCCAGCCCCCAGCTAACTTTTTTCAGAGCAAATGATTGCTTTCAGCCATCCATCATCAAGTCAAAATCTGATCTTAAAAATCCTTGGATCTCTCTGACAAGGTTAGTGCCCTTAACTGGAAAAATTCCATATAAAATTGGGAACAGGAGGAACATTTTCTTCTCCTGCCATGAGTAGTCACAAGGAATCTTGTCCCTAAAAATGAGCGAATGCATTAGCAATTTTATTCACCCCCTCCCTGACCTGCACCCAGCCCTCAAAGTGATGATATATTAAAGAATCACAGCGGGAAACGTATATTTCTGTATACTCCTTACATTTAGTCATCAGAAAGAGAATTTGAGACTTTACCAGAGTTTTCTCAACGTTTTCCTTGTACTATGAAAGCAAAAGAGGATAGTAGCACAAACTGTGCACGAGACAGTCCTATACAGATAGAACAGGTGCAGCCAGAATAACTCCAGTAGCGGCTTCACTGAGCTTCACCCCTGCACTTGACTCCATACTCCTTTATAAGTACTCACCCTATCCCAGCTGCAGTTACGTCCACATAAAATATACTCAGTTGTTTTCCTTCCCTATAATTTATTGTGAAGTCGGTCTCTTTCATTACTACATTTTAAGTTTCTTGAGGTCAGGGATAACAACTATTTTATTTTTTGTGGTATTTGGTAAGTGCATATTGTGTGCCAGGCACTATATTAAGTGCTGGGGTGAATACAAGATAAGCGTGTTGGATGCACACCATGTTCTACATGGAGATCACAGTCTTAATCCCCATTTTACCGATGAGGCACAGATAAGTTAAATGACTTGCCTAAGGTCACCCAACAAATAAATGGCAGAGTTGGGATTAGAACTAAGGTCCTTGAACTCCCAGCTCGTGCTCTTTCTACTAGGCCTCACTTCTTACTCCAGTCTATACGCCCAAACTCTTATTATAATGCTCCACACACAGTAATCACTCAGCAAATACTATTAATTGATTAATGTGCTAGTCCTTCTCTTGTGTTTATTAGGCATGCTGCATGCCTTCTTCCATATTTAAAATGTATTCCTGTACGTTTATTCCTGTAATTGAAGCACTTTGGAAGGAGTTCTCATCCTATCAGAAAATGAGTGTATTGCAGCCAAACAGCATGCACTAAATGGTCCCTTAGTAGTTTACAACAGTTAATTCTCCTTCCTGTAATCATAATTGTGGCATTTGTTAAGCACTTACTATGTGCCAAACACAGGACTAAACACTATGGTAGCTATGAGTTAATCAGGTCAGATGCTATCCCTGTTCCACATGAGTTCACAGTCTAGAGGAGAAGGAGAACAGTTAACTGAATTCCCATTTTATAATTCACGAAATGGAAGCAGGTCACGCAGCATGCAAGTGGCAGAGCCAGGATTAGAAGCCAGATACTCTTAGTCAGGCCCATGCTTTTTCCATTGGGCCATGCGGCTTCTCTCAAAGTTCCCAGTTTTGAACTCTAGCATGACAGTAGGCTACAGGCGATTTAAGATCACTTAACCTCTCTGTGCCTCAGTTAACTCATCTATAAAATGAGGATTAAGACTGTGAGCCCCATGTAGGACGTGGACTGTGTCTAACCTGATTATCTATCTCAGCACTTAGAACATGCGTGGCACACAGTGAACATGTAACAAATATCATAAAAAAATGGAAACTCTGTGACACTGTAATCCTTTCCCATTCCATAAATGCTAGTGGACAGATCATGGAACTGGGAGTGAGAAGGAACTGAGTTCTAATTCTGACTCTTCAACTTGTCTGCTGTGTGACCTTGGACATCACAGCTTCTCTGTGCCTCAATTTCCTCATCTGTAAAATGGGATTAAGATTGTGAGTCCCATGTGGGACGTAGACTATGTCCAATCTAATTAGCTTGTGTTTACCTCAGTGCTTAGAATAGTGCCTGGCACATAGTAAAAATGATAAGAAAAAAAATGACTCCAAGACTTGACATCCATTGGAGATTTACCTCTTGCTTATTGTTTTTTATTGAGAGAGAGAGGAAGAGAGAAAAAGAAGAAGGAAGAAATGGAGAGACAGTGGAGAGGGAAGAGAGAGGAAGAGAAACATCAGTATGTGTATTGGCATTCCACATTGTCAAATTTATTACCGCTTTATGAGGTTTGAATCTGTGACCATACAGGTACTAGCAATCTTACACAATATTTTGACTGTGGTCTCAAATGCACATATATGTGTATAGAAAACCTAAATTGTTCAGTCAAATTTCCAAAAAAAAGTGTGGTTTCTCTACAACTCTGGGCCAATCCATTACATAGGAAGTTTAAGATAGCACATCTATGGGCAAATGTATCCATCCATTGCAACTTTTACGAATATAGATTTGTTTTCACAATTGCTGTGTTGACAGTTGCATTTTATCATCAAAGATGCCCCCAATGAAGGCAGGGATGCCTCCTGGAACTAGTACTTGAGAAGATAAACAGGAAAAATCCAAGAAGGATGTATGGTGTGTGATTTTATTTTTGAAAATTGTAGGATTTCATTTCACCTCTTTATTTTAGTGAGGTAATACAAGTAAGACCAGAAAACCATGGTAAAATCTAAAGGCTCAGCACAGGGCATATTCCCATGCAACAAAAGCAAGGCACTAGTTATCTGAAGTCAGGACCATCCTTAGGGTTAGGCTGGATTGCACAATTGCACCTGGCCACAACTTCTAGCTAGAGTTCCATAAAAAATAGCAGGAATCATCGGCTTGAAGGATTCAACATTCCCATGAAGTTGGGATGGGTGGTTCAAGAATGCAACTACTGCTTTGACAAGCAAGTAATTTCATTCTTTGAACTCCCCAGACTAGAATGCTGACATGGTGACTTGCCCTGATATGACACCAAGGGTACCCTTGCCTGATAACGTTAAAAAATCAAGGAATACACTTTAGAAGTATGATAGACAATCTTTGATTCCAAATCTATAAGACCATACAAGTCACTTCACTATGTTCTATTGATGATTTAGATATAAGCATTTAAATAAATACTTATATTGTACAGAATGCAAAAATTATCAGATGTCACAGGAGAATTATACGCAATCTATCACCTAGCATAATATATTTATGTTATGACTTGGAAATATTTAAAGACAGAGGATGTCCTATTAGTTGTAAGGGCCCAGAAACTTCTCATTTAGGTTGCCAGCTGTGCAACTTTATTGCTGAAAACTAGTAATCCCCTGGAAAGGGTTAGATGATCCCTGGGGTCTTTAGATATCTCTGACCTACTCCTACGGATCTCATTTCTAAAACTTAATTCCTTAAGGGATTCAGAAAATATAAAGAGATCTTCTATCCATTGCAGGTAAAACCTCTTCTACCTTTATATTCCGATAATACTTTATGATCTGTGGAGAAGGAGTCAAATAACCAGTAAACATACTATGTATATACTTGTGTATATATCTGTAATTTTATTTATTTATATTGATATCTGTTTACTTGTATTGATGTCTGTCTCCCACCCCACCCTAGAAGATCAGCTCACTATGGGCAGGGATTGTCTCTCTTTATTGCTGTACTGTAATTTCCCAAGTGCTTGGTACAGTGCTCTGCACATAGTAAGTGCTCAATAAATACAACTGAATTAATGAATATGTAAATGATTCTGTCCTAATTTGTTCATTTGTCCTTAATTTGTGAAAAAGATATGAAATACAATAGAAATAATATTTCTGCTTGTATGAATAACAAAATATTGCAAATATTTCAGTGAAAACATAAACCATATTTATGTTTCTAAACCAATGAACCAAGTCCTGTTTTAATCCCTTGGCTAGGTAAATGGTGTCTGATGGAAAACTTTCTTTCCCCATGGAACCAAGAAAAAAGATAAAACGAACAGATGGTCACTATTGCTTATTGCTGTACACTTCAATACCTTTCTTTAAAAAAAAGGTTTTAGGCAAAATTCCTCTCTGTATTTATATGAATCTCTTCTAATTTCTACATGAAAAAACAAAATAAAAATGTTCAGTGTTTTCTTTTTACTTGATTACCCTGGACCTGGGGGAATAGTAGAGGTTTTATTTCCAGAAATGTGAAGAGGAAGGAACCTCATCAATTATGATGCTTACATTACGGTAGAGTGAACCATTTCTTTATACCTGAGAACATATTTTAATGAATTGGCATTCATGTCTGACTGGCCAGCCAGTTTTACCTCCCTCTTTGTTTATGAAGGTTTTAATAAAGTTTCATGCTGTGATTTCTCAATTCAATTAGTCAGATATTTCCTGCCTTGTGATGGGTGGCTAACCCCTTCACAGCTTTCTCATTTTTGAACTCTATTCAAGAACTGATAGCAAATCTTGGTAAGAATCAAATCTGCAACCTCCATTATACAACATATATCTTAGAACCCAGGTCCTTCTGACTCTCAGGTCCATGGTCTGTCCACTAAGTCACACTGCTTCCCTACCTTTAACTTCCCACAAAACCTTAAATGCAAAACCCAGTAACATAACACTCCAGTGAATGTTGTTGTTGTGAATACTGAAACAATGATTGGATGGTAATAGATACAGATTAGCTCAAATACAAAGGTTCCTCCTCCATATTCATATCCAAGAATAAATACAAATAAATTAAATAACCAGAAAACACTGATTATTATTGAGGTCACTGTACCACAATAAATCTGGCTGTCTCTGAAGATATACCTCAAGTCCTCTTTATTGTTTAAAAGGAGAAAGAGTAAGAGCTAAAGTGAATTAGGGTGCACCTTTAGAAAATTGTTTAAAAAACACAGGTTTGTAAAGATTCTCTCAGATAAAGTACAGAAGGGCTGAATAAATGCTACATGCTTTTTTTTTTTTTTTTACCGAACAGAGAAATGAGTGGTCTTTTGAAGGCTTGTGTTAAAGTACATCAGTTGTTTTCTACCTATTAGAATTAGAATACTGCATGAAGACACACTCTTTCCTACAAAACAGCCTTTCCGATTTTTTAGGAGAACTTTTACTCAAGCTGAGGAATGTAAAAATGTTAGTTTTTCTGACTTTTACAATGTGACTGTAAATCTCCCTTACAGACTTAAAGAATAGCTAGTGTGTTCCCATATGAATCTTATTGGCATATGCTCTAAAATGGAAAGTTACACTTAAAAACATCATGTTCAACTTCAAAGATATCCTCAAAATTAAGAAGGCTAGATTTCCCCAACTAAAATTGGGTAATTCACAGAGAAATGTGAATGATATAAGGAAAACGACTACATTTGGGCAAATTAGCAGTCTTTTTCACTTTGGCTTTGCATAGCTGGTATAAAGGGGTTCGAGTCCCTTTTTTAAAAGTCTGTATTTGAATTTCACTTCTCAAAAATTTCTTAATCTAGGTTAAATAACTTGGAGGCCAGTTAAAAGCAGATGCTATTTGAACAATTAGAATACATATTTGTAAGCTTTATGACTTCATAAAAATTAGCACTGAGACCACCAAAATGTTAAAATCATTTTACTCATTTGATTTGACACTGCTGATCTTGACAGAAGTAATGTAAGTTCAGGTTAGAGAGAAGGAAAATCTATATTAGAGAATTTGCAGTGGTCATTTGGTAATTATAAATCGCACAAAGCTTAAAACAAAGTGCATTAGTGTTCTTCCGTTCTCTTCTCAATCTCCCATTCCTTTCCCCCTTTTACTCCCTTTCCTCCTATCTC
The DNA here is from genome assembly GCF_015852505.1 of Tachyglossus aculeatus. NCBI lineage: Eukaryota > Metazoa > Chordata > Mammalia > Monotremata > Tachyglossidae > Tachyglossus > Tachyglossus aculeatus. The sequence continues at coordinate 8,031,054 of NW_024044828.1, forward strand.
CTTAACTTTTTGATCCTCTAGCCCCAATAAACCTCACCCCAAATGTCTTGCCTCGACAAAGCTCCATCCCCAAATTTGTTTTTTGTACTCAAAATGAGAATTTGGCACCATTCTCATCATTTGAAAAATTGGCATCCTCTTTAACTACACAAATTCTGTCTACAAATAAATAAATCCTGAGAAGTAAAAGAAGCAATTCATGACTCTTAATTTTCACAGGCCAACCAGATACAAACTCGTATTCTGTATCACATTAGTAAGTTACTAAGTGAGATCTCTTTCACCAGAAACAACAAATGTGTTTACTAAAAGTACCAGGGAATCATTCATGAATAGGGGAAATCTGGAAGCATCCAGTCATGTCTGCCCAAGGCAAAACTAACAGCAGATTGCAAAAAGTCACATATTCTGCCTGCATTTGACAGCAGTAACAACCACTTATTAGCTTTAAGAGAATTTGCTACTAACATGTATTTTGGGGCTATAATTCAGCATGCACCTGGGTCTGCCTAAGGCAGAGCAAATGTCTTAGAAAAGAATTATCTGTTCTGCAGCTCCAACATTCACCACCTCATTTTCATCTCATCCAATCAGATATACCTGTACAATAGTGTCTTTTTTTAAAACACTTTAGCATGAAGTTACTGAAATCCATTTGGTTGAAATCCTACTGATTCACTTTTTCAAAGTGTGTCCTGATGTGTGATTATATTTGACTGTCAGGGGCTGCCTGGTAGAACAGATTCTTTAACTCTCATCTCTAAGGTTTACAATTTAAACTTTGGATCTCCCATAGTAACATCCAAGTAGGAACTTCAGAAAGAAAAGCTAGAGCCCTGCTGTTGGCTCCCAGCAAGCTTAGTCTCCAGGCATTGTTCTGCAAAGACTCACAATAGGACACAGGGACAGAGAGTGGTGCTTGAACTCAGGAACTCCTTGTGGACAGGAAACATTTCTATCAACTTGTACTTTTCCAAATGTTTAGTACAGTGCTCTGCACCACTGGTTGATTTATCAAAACAGTCATCACAATATTCTGACTTTTTATAGCCTGTCACTTTCTCCCTTCTGCCCCATAAGTTCTCTTTTTTTTTCTTTCTTTTTTTCTTTTATGGTATTTGTTATATGCTTTCTATGTGCCAGGCACTGTCCTAAACACTGGAGTAGATACAGGCTAATCAGGTCTGACACAATCCCTGTCCCACACAGGGCTCACAGTCTTAATCCCCATTTTACAGATGAGGTAACTGAAGTATAGAGATGTTAAATAATTTGCCCTGAAGTCACCCACCAGGCATGTTGTGGAGCCAGGATTTTAATGCAGGTCCTTCTGATGTCCAGGTCCATGCTCTATCCACTAGGCCATGTTGCTTCTCATATCTTTCCCCATTTTTTTAGCTTGATTCTCTTCATTTCAATTTTTTCTCTTCGTATTCCCTGCATCTGCTAATCATATTGCCTTGTACCTGATTTCATATTACTATGTCACAGATTTTCTAGAATTTGAAGTAAAAGATTGAAAAAAAATCACCCCTCAAATGTAGTTTGTTTCTATGTGTAAATATGGGTGACACCTGCAAAGACCTTCAGCACTCTAATTTGGAAAAATCCACTGATGAGGTCTTTACTGTTGTTTTATATTCTAGATCATAGGCTCCAGGTCATTTTACTTTAATTATGCAAACACTGCTTGCTTTGTTAATGCTTTTCTGTCCTAGACAAAGGGACTTACTTGCTGCCTCATTGCTCAAAACCCTAAACAATGGAGTACAAAAACAATAGATGACCCAGAAATACTCTGGAATTGAATTTATCCACCCTTGAAATTGAAAGTGGAGTCCTGGGAGCATTGGAATTTAGGAATATTGCTGTAATTTTAAATCCACAGTGAATGGACGGGCATTCTTTCGCACAATAGTTTGGGATAAAGATACCTGAAATATTGATGTGTCTATTGTTGGGCTTTACTTCTAATCCGTATCACCATGAATATTTATTTTCCTATTTAAAATTTGTTATAGAATTTACATCACCACTCCCTTTTCTGACAATCATTCACAATAATTATAATAAACTATTTACTCAGAACTTTAAACAATCAAAATTAGGCTCCAAATACCCGTACTGATTATTTTGCTTCATAGCAAAAATAAAGAGCCCACGTTTTGTAAAGCATACCCAAACAGTAACAATTCTGAATTCTTGGCAAATATAAAAAATAGATCACTTTTAAAATGCCAGTGCATTAGCATTATTTGTTGTAAGCTATATGTGCTTACACTTTTTTTGGTATTATTAGGAAGAGTTTTGGTTTTAAATCAGGGCTCCTTCCAGTTGGGACATGCCCACGTACTCTGAACGTACAACATACGAATACTGTAGAGTGGATAATTTACATAAAATATATTCATATAATCCACTCAGGAACTGACACTGACTTTTAGAAGTGGATCTGATCTTCTGAAAATCATAAAAATATTTCTGGTGGAGAAAAAATGAAGAAAGTAATGTGTAAAATGTAAGAATCAATAAGTGGTACTTCCTGAGCACTTCACTTGAAACATTAGTTCTTAATCTCTGGAGCAACATAAAACTGGCACTGATCTATACTAACTCGCTTCAGTGATGGGATAGCTTGACAAAGAACTTATTTTTGAGGAAACAAATGAACAACAGCAACAAAAAACAAACCCTTATTCTAATTCATCTAGGTAATCCAAATTACAGAAGTTCCACTTCATTTCTTCTGGGTGAACACAGTCCGAATGTACTATTTCTCTATTTCCATTTGAAGTAGGTTAATGTGTGTAAAATGAGCTGGAGATTTGACAATTACATTGTTAATTTGATCTCATCAACATCCATATCCTCAATAACATTTATTGTGTCATTGTGCAAAGCACTCTGAAAAGCAATTGAAAACACACAATGGAAACAAAAGATATGATTCCAGACCTCCAGAAGCTAGTGGGAAAGCAAAGTGGGCCCATGGCCAAACATACAATAAGAAAAGTAGATTCACTGACAAATACAGTGGATAGTCATGTAAAAAAATCATTTTTTATGAATTAACAATGTGGTTATCTTCCAAGAACAATTCAATTTGTTACTTATTACAGTACAGGACAACTATGTGAAACGTGTAAAACCCCCAAAAGGATATAATTCATAATATAGATATTCTGTATCCTAGTAAGCATTAATTGTTTTATCCTAAGAAATCTGGGGATATGAATGACCAAGTTTAAATTTTTTTATGCACCTTGAAACAGTGTTTAAAAATATGTCATAAGGATGTTTGAAGGGAAGGTAAATGTTTTTAAAAATGAGATTCCTTGCGTGTCTTTACTAGACCCTCCTGGTGGAGAAGGATTGAGATTAGATGAGAGGTATTCAAGATGCATACTATAACCTGATTTAAGGGCTTTTAGTAGTTGGGCAGTATTTGAAGTCAGAAAAACGGCCTTCCTTGGAACGTAAAGTAGAGGAGGGAGGGAAAGGAGACTTTCAAATGGCAATGAAAAGACTTATTATTAAAGAGGTAACTATTTAAACCACAGGAAGGTGTTTAAACCCTGAGGAAAGGGACCAGGTTGCTCTCCTGATTGAAAGAGGGCATTGCCAAGGTGGGAATGGTTATATTCCTTAATCTTCTCTTCCCCAAAATGGGGAAGATAGCTGAATCATCATAATTGCTAAATTTGTTTAGATCATAATTGTTAAATTTGGTTAGCATTATGTGCCAAACACTGAGCAAAGCCTTGAGTACATAGATTGGATCCTGGCAATGAATATTTCCAAATGCAAACCACTTCTATCTCTGCAGTTCATTATGAACTATGAGAAAAAAATGAGGTCACTGAGAGCCACTCTGATAAAACCTAGGAATAAAAAAATCCCAAGATGACCACGTTTTATAGTCTGTGAAGACTAATATATTCCTCATATAATTTGTAAACTTGGAATAGATTAATTTAATTCATTTCCATTTCCTAAGGTTCAGTGGGAATAATTTCAAGGTGTATTTTCACCTCAAATTAGAAGTCATTTTCCATATCTGACCTTTAATCTTCTGAGCAAGCTTCCCTCCATCCTTTTTTACCCTTCTCTGCACTCTTTTCCAATCAGCTCAAAGATGTTGAGCTCCCGGCATCTAGTAAGTGCTAGCTCCGTGAGATAATCTGGAAGAGCGTTGGAGAGATGTTTTTCTGCCAACGGGACCCAGGAAGGCTTTTGACAGGTGTTTTTCCAGAGCAGAAGGAAGAATCAGACTTTCCATTTCACGTGCCCAACAACATAGTAAAGAACTGGATAGCTTTGCTGCTTTGAGTGCTTTCCTTTGGCATTTTCCAGATTGGTCAAGTAGAAAGGAAATTGAATAAACTGTCCAGTGGATTTGATCATATGTACCGTACAGCTAATCAGGCAATTCTGGGTATTTGAGTCAATTGTTCAAAAATTACACATATATAATAAACCTGCTCATGAATCACACTCTCAAAACAAAATTCCGATACCACTTTTTTATTTGCTAACACTGTTAGTAAATATTTATTTTCTATAATAAAAACACATTTATTCAACAAAAAGCAATATATTCACAACTGAAATTATGTGACCTACAGCATAATTTAACAATTTTCTGCCTCTGCATTTATTTTCTAGCAATGTTAAATTTATAAATTTCACCAACGCTTTTATTTTTATGAGCACAACCTTTCATATTGTAGTAAATGCAAAAATTAAAAGTGGTATGTTTCCAAAATATAGAACACCGACACACACTGCATAAAATTTAATCATACAAATTGACTATCAGTTTGTTGTCTAGCTGTTTGTTCTTTAACTGATACATAAGGAAGAGTTTCTGTGTCTACCTTTGATGAATTTGGAGCATCACATGGAGTAGAGCTTGCTCTTAGGGAGCCCTTTCAGATGTAAATACTTGCATTCCTTTGCAAATCCTGAAGAGATAGGACTCAGTCTTTGGCCTTCACTCCCCCCATATCTCAAATGAACACACTTGTGCATTGCTGAGCAACTACACATCCTGCTGAATATTACTCCTTAATACTCAGTCAAAACCTGAGTTTCACAAAGAACAATGACAGGGGCATGATTCCAGTGCAGAAACATGAGATGAAACTACCTGAAGTGAAGAGTGGTATCAGAATCTTGGGGCAGAGGAAGAAGTTGGACAAGTAGGAGAATTAGATTGTAATGCCAGTAGCTACCTGTTATTGGATTCCAGATCCTAAAAGATGGATTTTATATTAGGGCACTTCAATTTGTTCTGACGACTTTGACACCTGTCTATATCTTTTGTATTGTTGTCTATCTCCCCCTTCTAGACTGTGAGCCCGTGGTTGGGTAGGGACCGTCTCTATATGTTGCTAACTTGTACTTCCTAAACGCTCAGTACAGTGCTCTGCACACAGTAAGTGCTCAATAAATACGATTGAATTAATGAATGAATGAAAAGATTTCAAGTTTATTAAGCATTTATTAGTTACAGCATTCATTTGAACACTTATGTGCTAAGCAGTGGGAAAAATATAAGATAATCAGACTGATTATTAAGGATGCCCAGAATATGGAGTATTGAGCAGGCTGATACCAATCCATCACTACCTTTATGACACGTGTATCAAAACTAAAAAGACTAATGGATATGTTAAGTCACATGAAAGAACTACAAAAAGAAGAAAACAAGGACATTTCAGGACTGTATTTGTTCATAGCCTAAGCAGAGCAAAAATACCCTTTGGATCAAATGAGAGCTCCTGAAAGTTCTTTCTGTGCTGTTCCCCAAATGGGCGCATGGACAGAGGGTTAGTTCTTGAAAGGGAGAAGAACAACAACTCACAGAGCTAGTCCCTTCCCCTAGGAATTTCTTTAAAGTGAACAATGTGCATAAGTACTAATGAATTAATTCATACTGCCACCCGTCAGGACAGTTTGTCCAGTATGAGGAACTGTCCACGTAATGGAGAACTCTAACTTTTATATCTTAATTAATTTGGCAGTTGTTTTGACTGGAAATCAAAGCAGAACTGTAGTGCAGACGAAAGAAGGGTGAGAAAGGGAATTAAATTAGATGTAATTACCGTAAAAATCACTTAGTATCAGGTTAGCAGAAACACTTTCTAGTTAATTCCTTTAGAACTGGCAAGAAAAACTTCATTGAAATATGGTCCCTAGTAGTTATACAGTAGTAGGAAGTAATGAATATAACTTAGTGTATTATAAATGCAATACAGATGCAGCTGGACACACACCCCACCTTCCCGTCACCCAATTAGTTATGCCTCCTGAGATTACTTTAGTCTAATCATTATTTAACCTGCAATAGATTAGGTATAAATTGTTTTTTTTTTCCCTTTAGAGTTCATCCTTGGCCTCTGCTTTGCTGGAATATAAACTTCCACAGGCAACGGCAAGTAACCATCGTAGCATTTTCCAACAGAATCTCCTCAGTCAGTAGATACAGGGCCAGTTGTCCAGCAGGCAAAATTTAATCCCACTGATTCAGCAGGATGAGTTTCAAGAGCTGGGACGGGTGCCTTCCCCTGCGGTATTAATGATGATGGTATTTGTTGAGCATTTATTATGTGCCAAGCACTGTTCTAAGTATTAGGAAGGGCAAAAGTTAAGGGCAGGAATAAACAGACCCTAACAACTCACCACCTCCGCTACCCATTATTATAGAAGTCCAAGACATCAAATCAACTATAATATCGCACAACGTCAGACCCAAATGGGATACACCTACTGAAAGATACTTGTTTTCTGCTACCTGCTACCAAAATTAAAAGACATTTCTAAAAGAATTCCAGCTTCAATGTAATTCTCCCTTTCCCAATCCATGGTGCTATCATGGTATCAAATTTGACTGTGTTCCAAGACCATTTCCTGATTAATTCTTGGCTCTCCCTGTTGGCTGCCCCCTGAAATACCACTAGATTTATGTGCATCTCATTAGATTATAAATTCCTTAAAGGCATGGACTATTACTTCTGTTGCATGCTCTTAAGTCTTTAGTGCAGTGCTCCATTCCCAGGAAGTACCAAATAAATACTGCTGATATTGATTCAGATTTCCTACTGATTTCCTACTACAACCCAGCCTTCATTCTTCCATCTTCTAGCACCAACCTAATCACCATACCTCATCCTTGTCTATCTCACCACCAGCCCCTTGCCCACATCTTCCCTCTGGCCTGGAATTCTTTCCCCCTTCATATACAACAGACCACCAATCACCCCACCTTCAAAACCTTATTAAAATCACATCTCCCCCAACCAGCCTTCCCAGACTAAGCCCTTATTACTCCTACTCCCTCTTCCTTCTGGTTGTATATGCACTTGGATTTGTACCCTTTAAGCACTTGAATTCACCCCACCTATCAGACTCACAGCACTAATATACATATCCATAATGTATTTTAATGTCTGTCTTCCCCTCTGGACTGTAAGCTTATTGTGGGAAGGGAACATGTTTACCAACTCTATTGTACTGTGTCCTCCCAAGCTCTGAACATAGTAATTACAACTGATCGATTGATTAATTGACTGACTGATAGGAACAAAGTAGATTAGGTGCCCTAGTGTCTAAATTCCAGTCACTATGGGGCTAAGAAGCAGAGCATCATTACACCTGCCCAACTTGAAATGGAACGAGAATAATTTGATGATGCCTTCCGCAACATCCAGACATTTTTTTGAAATACTCAGGATTAAAAGATGGGACATGTAAAAAAATTCAGCCAATACTGAACCATAACATCTTAAGCTAGCCTTGCAGACTAAGTTCTAGCAATACACAGCAAACAAGGCTAACATTATTTTCCCCTGATCCTAACTGGTATTTCATTATCTTTTAAATTACTGAAATTGAAAATTACACCACAGCAGTCTTATTTTGGGTACAATCATCACAGAAACTTAAGGGTTTAAAAATGTATGGCTCTCAAAAAACATGTATTTGTCAATTTGACAAGTAATTTTTGGGTACCTGGCTAAGTGTGTCTTTCTTCCTAGAAATACTATTATGAATGGCACATTCAATAAATTCTTTATTGAATTCCCAGAAAATGATTATGGATGGAAAAAACACACCACATCATTAGTATAAATAATTATGAAATCTGAAATTGCAATCTTTACCTCAGTCCCCAAATTTAAAAGTATATAAAAAATGAATAGGATGGCCAATATTGAACAGAACAGTAAATCAGAGCACATCTTCCACCTGCTCAGAGACATTTCCAATATGCTGCAGCAAGGCCTTAATGATTTGTTTTAAGTATCTTATGGAGGTCTGAAAAAATGTTTTTGAATGAAAGCTTAAAAAAAAAGCCAAAGCCTGATTCAATGGGTAATAGAGTAAATGGGTGCTGGTTAAAGGGAATTATGTTTTGGAATAAAAAGGACCATGGTAGGTTTGTAAACAAAAATGTTGGTGCTGAATCTGATTAAGACCCATTGTACATTACTGAAAAAAAGGAATGTTCATAAAAGAACCAGTTAACAAGTGTCAAGAATAAGATATGAAGAATATAAGAAAACTAATAAAGCAAAGCTGCATCTCATTAATCAAATATCTTAAAGTGGCATGAATAATTGGGTTCAAATTCACCTTTGCATATGCTATTGATGGAATCTATATGATTTTGTGAAGAAGCCAATCTGTCAGCTTGATAAATGGGGTTTGGGGTTCAAAAGCACCGTGTTGTTTCTTTTGTCTGTTGATGAATGTACAAAGTAAAAAAAATCTGATAATAGAACTAAAATCCAAATAAGCTTTGATTGTTGGGAACAAAGAACTTGTGATTTTTAATAAAAATAAATTGACTAGATAACAACTTCTGAGCTAATCTCTACTTAACAGATTTCACATTGCAGAGAACTAGCCATTTTATTGACTAAAGCCAGCTCGGCTGGAGGATATCACAATGCCAATTAAAATTCCTTCACTAAATCTACCGTGCACTGGGGGTTTCTGTACAATGGAGCAAATTTGCTAGGGGGATATGTTATTTGTTCTACAGTTCAAGTCTGAAAGTGCTTAGACTCTTTATATTATTTTACACTTGTACATTATCCTTCATTCCAAACCACATCAAAACACTTGTACAGTTAATGGTCACAACAGCACTGGGCAGTTTGGGGAGGTAAACCCTTGTTGTAAATCTAGCTACAGTGGAAGAGAAGAAAGGAAGGAAAGGGAGGACGGTTTCCAGTGATTCTAATCCAGTACTAAATCATTACAGCAGTCCCCATTATTTACATTTGATCATAGTGTAGGCAGTGACATCCACTTTTGCAATTTAGAGGGCTAAGGTGGAAGGATTCTGAATCTGCTGTTCTGAAGAGAACTGCCTGTGTTATAAAGATGGCCTCAGTATTACTGTGTAGATTTGAGTCCAACAAGATTTGAGTCTTGTTTTAGCTGAGCTGTCAGTGGAGTTACAGAATCAAGGCAAGATTGTTCACCTTTGAAAATTCAGCTGACTTCATTGAAGGTGAAAACCAACTGGTTTTCAAGTTGATAGGAAAATTAAAATTGAACCTTGAACTGAATTGTGAATGAAGAGAAAAGTAAATCCACGGATTCTTCAAAAAACATACCTGGAATCCATAATGGAAAATGATACACCCCCACCCTTCTCATGACTGTAACCCACTTTGGGTGGTCTGTCAGCTGCAAACCTTGCCAAACAACATACTGTTACACCAAGACTGTGTTTGATTAGGATTTAAATAATTTCTTTTGCTCTTTCAGCTTGTATGTGCCCACTTTCAATTTTGCATAAAGCATCTGCTTTGGTATAGAGTTGTTGTCCCTTCTTCTCACCTGTCCCACCCAGTGGACTTGGGTTGCTGCAACCTTGGCTTAGTGCTGGACAGCTGATGGAAACAACTTCATTTTTGGTGATCCTGCCCTACCACATAATGTTGAGTATTGTTCACTAATAATGCCAAAAGAACTACTCCCGAAGCTAGTTATTTCCTCTGTAGCAGGTACAGGTCTATCACACCCATATATATCAAAATCTGGATAAATATGGATGTCAGGGCTGTTGGGATGCCATGATAGTTAGTCTGTAGAAAATTTACCCAGGAGGGCTTTAAAGGTATGAAGAGCCATGGTCTGGAGGATCTGAAGAGAGAAGGAGCAGGAAAGCAGCATGCTTAAGGAAGCACCATGACCTAGTGAAAACAGCACAGGCCTGTGAGGCAGAGGACATGGGTTCTAATCACAGGTTCACCATTTGTCTGCTACATAACCTTGAGAAAGTTTCCGAACTTCTCCATGCCTCAGTTTCCTTATCTGTAAAATGGAGATTAAATCCCACTCTCTTCTACTTAGACTGAGAACCACTTTTGTCAGGGATTGTATATAACTTGATTATTTTATATCTACTCCAACAGTTAGTACAGAGCTTAGCAAATGGTAAGCCCTTAAGAAGTACTATTAAAAAAAAAGATGGAATTCCAGGCGGAGCAAAGAATTGGAAGTGGGAGAGCTGAGAGTGCAGTAAAGAAAGAAGAATAGATTGGGTAGAGTGAATAGTGTATGGTGGAGAGTAGCAGATAAGAACTGTGAGTTGGGGAATGTTGTTGGAAAGCCTTGAAGTCAATGTTCAAGAATTTGTATTTGATAGGGAGGGAAACGGATAGGCATTGGAGTTTTCTGAGGAGTAGAGAGAGCTGTACAATAGTACTTTAGAAAGATGATCCAAGCAGCAAGAATATAGTACAGACTGAAGAAGGGAGATGTATGAAGCAGGAAGCATGGAAAAATTATTTATTCAGTAGTCAAACTTCTTTGCACATTTCCTATTAATAGTGAACCTTGTTTTCCCATCTGAAGATCCTGATCTTACTACATTATGAGCCACATGTGGGACAGGGACCTAATTTAATTTATTAATGTTATATCCACGTCAGCTATCCATTAGACCCTGCTGCTTCTCAAAACCCTGCAAACACATTTCTCTTCAGTTTTCCCTCCCTGTTAGACTGTGAGCCTCACGTGGGACAGGGACTGTGTCTCATCTGATTCTCTTGTTTCTACCCCTGTGCTTAGCACATAGTAGGAAGCACTAAATATTATTTCTTCTTCTTCTTCTCCTTCTTTTTCTTCTTCTTCTTATCATCATCTTTATTATCAGAAGGAAATATTTCTTAGGCAGTCTGACATGGACACAGATATGGTGGACAGACTTGGGATCAACAGCATTTCAGCAGACAATCTTGTTTAACTAAGGCTATAACTTGGGACTTCCTTGTGAAATAATAATTTTATCCCCTAGGGTATGCAGGCTTGGGATTTCACCATTTTACATATTGCTCAAATATTCCTTTTTCCTGGTGGCCTTCCAAAGAGACCCCACAAAACTGTTCAGAACTTGCCATTTCCTATTAAAAACCTTCAAAGTGCAGTCTGGCTATGAGCCCAAGGCTCTCTTGAAAGGAATCTTTGTTCTCATGAAAAGGCTCTTTACTGTCCATTTGGCCTGCCCTGGATTTTGAGGCACCTGAAAGGACAGTTAGGGATTTGCTTAGGTTATGCAGCGTGGCCCATTTAAAACAGGCTTAATTTTAATTTGGAAACAAAAAGCAATTAAGTGCCCTCTGAGATCATGCATTTTGTGGCAGGGACTTTGCCAATGCTTTAATAAAATTGTGATACTTCACGATGTAATCATATTTAAATCGTCTTTAGGATAGTAGTCTGACCCAAACTTGTGTAAGAAATATACAGAATTTACCAGGAGAGTTGATATTCAAAGTCAAGGAAGAGGTAACTGAGGAAACTCAGAGCCCTTTAACTAATACTGCTGAAGGAAACTCTGAGGGGAAGGAGTTGATAAAAGTCAGGGTGGAGTGGGAGAGACATTCAGGTAAAAATAGATGCCTGAAGAGCAACAGTCTGCAAAACTACATCCTTATGGAGGAGCAGAAATTGTGAGGACCACCTGGGCTTTCTGAAATCTGGAAAGGACAGGGAGGAAGCGTGGAGCTGGTGAAGAAGGAGGGTGCTTAGGGAAACCAGCGTGAATCACATGAGAACAGTTCATCTCACTCTCTCTGAAAAACCTCAGGAAGCTGGAGTACTGCTACTCCTCACTGATCACTGATCATCACCCAAGGTGAGGTTCATGGGACATAGGGGATATGGAATCCATGGGAAATCTCTTCTCTTTATCTCTCATCCATCTGGAATTACACTGCTCCATTAACAAATGTGGTATTTTCAAGCAAGTATGTTCTCCAAACATATTTAATCATATTGGAATCCCCTTCTAAACTTGTTTAGGACAGAATTGAAATAAAAAAAGGCAATCAGAGCAACTTACTTCTTTCACTGGAAAGTCTCGCTGACATAAAGAAATAGGCTGAATCAGGAAATGTTTTTCAGAAATTGACAGAGGGAGGGGTGCTACTTGACATTTTCCTTAGTGACTTAGATAATGGCCTAAAATTTGTAGATGTCACCCAATTGGCTGAGATGGCCCACACCATGGAAGACTAGATTAGCATTAAATATGACCTCAACTGTTGGAGAACGGCCCAGAAAGCATCGAGTTTAAAGTTGATAGAGGAAATGTGACAGCCCCTTTCCTGTAGCTCTGTGAGCTGCTTACAGGATGGCTTAGGTGGAGTGACTCCTGAGAGTCGGAGGGCTGGATTAATAGACCTCCAAGGGGTGTATTCCTGTCTTGGGTCTTCATTATTGTCATTAAAATAGCTGAGGTGCAGGATCTTTCTGCAACTTTCACTAATGACAAAGTACTGATCCCTGTGGAGACATAGCTTCCTAACAAGAAGACCATGAATCTTCCAACAATCAGGGAGAGTGAGAACACTAGATTTAATATGCTATTTTGGAAAATTACACCTGATGGAGAATGCCATTAGGAAGTGCCTTTACCTGGCCAGTAAAATGTTACATTGGGCCATGTTAGATGTCTCTTTCTGGGGTCAAGAAGGGATAGCTCGGATAGCTTTTTGTTACTTATTATTTGCCAGGTAAAGTCACTTCCTAATGTTCAGTCTACCTCTTTAGATGTACCTAATCTTTCTATGGTCTAGTCCATCCACTATCTTGGCAGTCAGAGCTTACTTTCCATGTGTCCCAGATTGAGAATAGATCCTGTTTTGAGGGAAGGAATAGTGACACAACTCCTCGATAATCCTTTCAAACGTTCAACAAATGTCAGTTAGGAAATTCTTCAAATGGATCTAGACTCCTACAGGCCAATATGTTTGCAGTTTCAGCCCTTTTTTTTCAAATGGTATTTGTTAAGCACTTACAATGTAAGAAGTATTGTACTAAGCACTAGGGTAGATACAAAATAGGATCGACACAGTCCATGTCCCACATGGGGCCACAGTCTTAATTCCCATTTTACAGATGAGGTAACTGAGGAACAGAGAAGTTAAGTAACTTGCCCAAAGTCAAACAGCAGACAAGTGCCAGAGTCAGGATTAGAACCCAGGTCTTTGTGACTCTCAGGTCCATACTCTATCCACTAGGCCATTTCTTCTCATTCTGCCATCACTGATGATAGATAGCAAATGTTCACTTAATCAATCAATGGTATTTATAGAATATTTACTGTGTGCAGAGACATGTACTAAGCACTTGTGAGAGTACACTACAACACAGTTGGTAGATCCATCCCCTGCCCATAACAAGCTAGAGTGTAGAGGTTCACCTTTCTCTTTATACTCAAAGGCATTTATTAGCGACTTCTTAGCTTTTCTTTTTTTTGAAACCTCTCTAAATTCTACTTGTGCTTATGAAATTATCTATGATCAGATAATACATAAATCATGAATGCACATGATCAGAATCAGCTCTCAGAATGCAAATATGTCATCATCACCATGGTTGTTACATCACAGTTGAAGACCCTCTTTCTGATCAATACTAGCCCAAAATGCCTGTTTATTTTTTATCCAATTTCAATCCTGTATTTCTTATCTGTATTTTAAGCTCCTCCCCATTAGATTTAAATCTCCTGAGGGCATGAACCACATCTTTTACTGAACACTTTCTTCTCAGCACCTAAAAGAGAAACTTGTACACAGTAGAGTTAAGAAATTTACTGAATGAAAGTGTCTCCCATTCTTTTAACCTATGTCACACTTCTCAGTTTGTATCTGGCTGGCTCTTCCATTGCTTTAAACTCCTTGAGGGCAGGGATCTCACATTTTTTTTCTGTTGTATGTTCCCAAAGCAGCTCATATATTACTTAGCAGAGTACAGTCTTCAATCAATGCTGCTGCTGCCACAATTGGTGAGCGTGACAACAAAAATTGTTTTCAATAGATCTTATAATTTTATAAAGATCAACCCAAAATGGGGCAAAATGTTGATATACTTCTGACTTCATTTGTTTCTGTTACCTCAGGACCTCTTCCATCTTCCATACAATTTAATGTACCTTTGGCACTTTGATAATTCAAATTTGAGTCAAAGAAGGTGTTTTCCAGTTTAAAATCAAAATAGCTTGATAGACACATTATTCACCTTTATATATTGGCACACCCTTTCCTTAGCCTGCTGTAGGCTTACTCTGCCCTAGACCACCATTGCAAAATAATGACCACAGCCTTATTTACACTACATGAGGTTACACTATGTAAACCACAGAAAATATGTTAAAGTAATACTGAAGCTCTGACTGCAGAGCCAAGAAAATCAGAGTTAGCATTTACACTGCCTTCTTCACTCATTTTCCATGTATATTTCAGCATACATTTTATTTAATTAGAGGGGTCACTCATCACTTGGTTTCTAATATCTATGATCCCAACTCATAAGCCAAACGATGCAGTTTCAGTCATTCCAAAAATACCAGCTTTGAAGAGCTGGTCAAATTGCTTGTATCTTAACATCTTTCTCTGTGTAAATTCCTTTAGGCTACATTCTGTCTTCACATTCATGTGTGTGGCTCCCATAGATGTCAATGGTTGACATATACACATGTTTAAAGACAAAGTCAGGTCAGATGAGTATCTTTTAGAAAATCACTTTTCTATAGTCAATATAGGAGGAGTTGGGGTTACTTTGCTTCTTTATTGACAATGTTATTGATACTTAATTTTTAATGATACAAATTCACTTACACAACATCTTTTCAAATATAATATTAATGGCAAATGCTCATGAAAATATAAAAGCAATTTTAAGTGAAGCAAAGAACTTCCATAAGCATTTCTGTAAATAGAATCATTACATAACAGTGTATTTGGGATTTTCACATATAATTCTAGGAAATACATAACCCAGCACTTGGCTTAACTGAAGAGCACAGGCCTGGGGATCAGGAGACCTGAGTTCTAATCTCAGCTCTGCCACTTGCCCATTGTGTGACCTTGGTCAAACCACTTTACTACTCTGTGCCATATTTCCTTATCAATTAAATGGGGGTTCAATAGCTGTTCTCCATCCTCCTTAGACAATGAGCCCTATGTAAGAAAAGGACTGTGTCCGATCTGCATATTTTAAATCTATCTAAGCACTAAGTACTGTTCTTGGCACTCTGTTACATTGTATTGTTCCAAGTACTTAGTGTTCCGCACAGTAAACACTCAATATATATATGATTGATTGGTAGTAAGTGCTTATTAAAAAGTCACATTTATTATCATTATTATTATAACCAGTTTTTTTACTATTTCGGTTATTAGGTTTCCAGTGACATCTTCCTAGTCAAGGATAATGGGCTTACTCTTTCCTAATTCTTTTTACCCACTCATCTGCCTTGGACAAGGTTCCTTCCTCCTGGGAATACTATCTGACCTTGGTTCCATCCACAGAGTGTTCACCTACTTTTCTTCCTATTTCTCTGATTATTCTGTTTAAAACTCTGGGATGGAATCTTTCAACAAGATTATAGCTCTTTTAAGTACTTAATATGATACACTACACACAGTAGTAGCTCAATAAATACTATTGTCTTGATGATAATGGTAATATTTAAGCTTCTAGCCTCTCTTTGCTCCAATCAATATATTTCTGATATTTTAGAACCTGAAAAGTAGGTTATTTTTCTGCAATAACAACCAACTACTCATTCTCACTAAGTTTGCATAAAGGTTTACAATTACTACAGCTATTTTGGAGGTGATGAATAGAAGTAGTTGAGAGTTACCTAGCATGCAAGCCCAAAGGACCTGAAGGTTTAGGAAGGATCTCTGGTCACCCTGTACTGCAAGAAACTTAATTTATGTGGTTGTCAATTCACTCTTCCCTTTGTTCAGGCATAAGGCCAGATGTGAAGCAAGGGAAAGATAGAAGACTTAGTTTCCTAATCAAAAAGAGAAGAATTAAATCAATCAATGCTCTAAGTAAGCTTCCCAAATGTTAACATTTTTTTCTTATATTATTAAATAGTCATGCATAGACATATAATAATCCCGAATCACACTACCCAGGCTCTATGTTAATGTTTTATCTACTTAGACTTATTTGTTCAGCTGGAACCTCAGTTCACAACTTTGCTACTGTCAATTGCTAGGAATAATAAAATGGAATCAATGTCCGTGCTTGCCCAATTTCACTATAAAGAATGACCACATAAATGCTGCAAATATTTGGCAGTAATTTCATTTTGATACTCTTCCTATACAATATAGGAAAACCTTTTCCACTGTCAATTGCTTTCCCGCTACCCCACTGAACTCTGTTGTTTCTCCCTACCAGTAATTTTAGTGTCTGTCTTCCCTGCTAAATTGTAAACTTCTTAAGGGCAAGACCACATCTATTAAGTCTGTACATTCCCAAGTGCTGAATACAGAGTTCTGCCCAGAGTAACTTCTCAATGAATACTATTGATTAGTTTTCTGCCATCACGAGTTAAATTCTGTGTTCCTCCTTGAACTGGGAATAAACTTCTTCAGAAGCTGTATTTCTAAATGTAAGGACGTTATGTTCTTTTTCATTTTGCCAGTGAGAGATTACCTTTGAATCCATTTCACCACCTCCTATTATGTTTATCAGTAACAATCCAACTCTTTGGGGTAGCCTTCTTAACATTGTCAGTACCTTCAGAGCTTCCTCCTCCTTATCTTTAACTGTCAAATGGTTCCAACGCTGAATCCCACTAGAGCTAGGAATGGAATATGGCCCTTTTCTTTTACATACAGAGAGAATACCAAATCAAGTGAAGGTCAAACAGCGGAGAAGTGGCAGAGCTGGGATTAGAACTCATGACTTCTGACTCCCAGACTCATGCTCTACCTGCTAGGCTAGGCTGCTTATTCTAAAAATATCTGACAACCTCCCATCACTTTATTTTTTTTTTAAATACAACCAACATTTCTGTCTCATTTTGCTTTAGATGCAAGGTAAAATAAATGCATCTTTTTCAAGTTACTTTTTAGCACAGTGGTGCTAGACATAAAGAAGAATTTCCAGGCTGAAGATGCTTCAAAATTAAAATTTAAAAAGTTTGAAATGGAGAGACTATATGGCTGAATGGTTTCCCTAAAAATACTTTGAGTATGTACAGTGCTTTTGTTTTTCCAAAGAAATTACTATCCTCCTCATTCATTCATTCATTCAATCGTATTTATTGAGCACTTACTGTGTGCATAGCACTGTACTAAGCACTTGGGAAGTACAAGTTGGTAACATATAGAGATGGTCCCTACCCAACAGTGGGCTCACAGTCTAGAAGGGGGAGACAGACAACAAAACAAAACATATAAACCAAATAAAATAAATAGAATAAACATGTACAAGTAAAACAAATGAATAGAGTAATAAACATGTACAAATATATATATATATATATATATATATATATATATATATATATATATATATATATATATATATATATATATATATATATATATACAGGTGCTGTGGGGAGGGGAAGGAGGTAAGGCGGGGGGGATGGGGAGGGGGAGTAGGGGGAGAGGAAGGAGAGGGCTCAGTCTGGGAAGGCTTCCTGGAGGAGGTGAGCTCTCAGTAGGGCTTTGAAGGGAGGAAGAGAGCTAGCTTGGCAGGTGTGCTGAGGGAGGGCATGCCAGGTCACGGGGAGTACATGGGCCTGGGGTCGACAGCGGGACAGGCAAGAACGAGGCACAGTGAGGAGATTAGCTTCAGAGGAGAGGAGGGTGTGGGCTGGGCTGTAGAAGGAGAGAAGGGAGGTGAGGTAGGAGGGGGAGAGGTGACGGAGAGCCTTGAAGCCGAGGACGAGGAGTTTTTGCCTGATGCGTAGGTTGATTGGTAGCCACTGCAGATTTTTGAGGAGGGGAGTAACGTGCCCAGAGTGTCTCTGCACAAAGACGACCCGGGCAGCAGTGTGAAGTATGGATGAATGAAATTATCCTCAATGAAGCTGAGGATAATACTATCATCCTCTTTATAGAAAAGGAAATTAAGGCCACCCAATCAGTACCACAAACTGATATGATTCACTAAATCTCATTTGATGGAAAGCAAACCTCTTCCCATGTTGTAGCATGTGTAATGTTTTCCCTTCTGTTTCAGCCCTAGCTATGTGCCATGGCAGGGAGATGGATTACTCCATCAATAGTATTTACTGAGCACCTACTATGTGCAGAACACTAAGTGCTTGGGAGAGTACAATAAAATTAGAAGACACAATTCTTTCCCTCCGGGAGCTTACAGTCTAGCAGGGCAAACAGAAGAAAAACAATTTACAGTAAGGAGAAATGGAAACATACTGAAAAAGTGCTTGGATGGTAAGTTATGTAAAGTGGATATTCTTCCAAGTTCATAATTCTCCGGGCACTGTTTTCAATAGCAAGTCTAGGCTCACACTCCCCCAAGTCTCCTTCTGAAAGGGCAGGGTGTGGCGACTTCCAGGAGGAAAAAGCCAAATGTGCATTTGGCTGAGAACAGAGGGGAAACCTCACCCTGTTCTGAGGATGAAAGGTGGGAGGCAGTGGAGAGAGAATGGGTGTGGCCTCTTTAACCTATAGTGCATCATCCTAGGCTAACAGGATCAGAATCCTGTCCCGACCCTTGGGATTCTATGATTGGCTGTAAACACTCCCTTGGCCTTGTAGGAAATATATTTAACAGATGTTTGGAGATACAACACCATTAGCTGCTTTCATAAACCTAAAAACTCAGAGACAGTGGGTTTTGCAAATTCACGTAATTTCCTCTGTATTTCATTTGATGGGTACAATAAAGTCTAGGGAGAGTAGGAAACCTAACTACAAAAGATATGATAGATTTAATTTTCCATACTAATCCTGGTGGGCAGATAATTATTGCTCCATAAATCAGAGGAAAAATTTCATGATCACAAATTTATGAAACCCTCCTTTAATGTTTTTTAAGAAGTAGTTCAGGTTCTAAATCATACCAAACATTATTCAACAGAGAGAACAATTAAGACAAATGAGGGAAGGTCATTTTTTGTTTCCTCAAAGTGTGTCTTGCCAAAGACATAAAGGGTTTTTCCATCATTTTTTAGCTATTCCCATTGATAGGCCTGAAAATCCAAGGAGTTGAAATGGACACGGATAACTTCCTTCTGGTCATACCAGAAGAGCAGTCAAACTGGAAAGGCAAATTTATTTGGAAAATGGAAAATAAGCTACAAAGGCCAGGAGAGCATCCAATGCTTGTCTAGGCATGTGGGGCACCCAAAGAGGCTTCCAAGACACACTCATATTGTGGTGCCAGGATTCCAGGCACCTGCACAAATACATTGAAAAGGGCAATACTGTCTGTTTTTAGAGCAAGTGAGAACGTCAGAAAAGGTTTATTGCTCTTCAAGTACAAGACACAATATTTATGCATTCTTAAAGGGAGGAAGGGAGAGTTTATTTGGCTAATTAACAGTCACTTTCATGCAAGTTTAAGTAGGCTTTTAGAATTCTATTTCTCACTGAAAAGTAGAAAAAAACCTGAGGGGAGACTGGAGAAGTTAGAAGTGCTCAAAGTGTATGTGGCTGGGTAACAAGAGTATGTATGCAGGTGCATACCTGTTTAAATTGCCTTTACTGTTGATTTTGCAAGGGCATATGCATCCCTTGGCTATCTACCCCCTTAATCAATCAATCAATTAATCATACTTATTCAGCATTTTCTTTATGCAGAGTACAGTACTAGACTATATGCTCCCTCTAGACTGTAAGCTCATTGTGGGCAGGGAATGTGTGTGTTTATTGTTATATTGTACTCTCCCAAGCTCTTAGTACAGTGTTCTGCACACAATAAGCACTCAATGTATAGGTTTGAATGAATGAATGAATGACAGCAGAGTTGGTAGACAGGTTCCCTGCTCTTGTTGATACTCACCCCAGCCCCACAAAAATTATAGAAATATTCTTATACTTTATCTTCTCTATCCCTATTTTAATACCTGTTTCCCCAGTAAGACTGTAAGCTCCTTGTGGGTAGGGATTGCATCTACAGGCTGTGCTGTGTTGAATTTTCTCAAGTGCTTTTTATAGTGGTCTGCGCATTGCTCAGTAAATAACCACTGTGAAGAAGGTAACTTGCCTGAACTGGTTGTCTTGATCCTGAACACCACTGGGTTTAATACTTAACAAAGATCTTAATGTTTTATGCAGAAAAACAGAGGAGAGATAAAGATTCCCTTCCAGGTAAATGTACTTGGAGTGATCATATATGTTCAATATTTCTAAGATGATTCTTCTGGGACAATCAATACATTCATAAGAAATGATGCAGAGACAGAGAACAAAGTTGTATATTTCTATATAATAGGAAGCATAAAATTAAGTTTAGGCCTGCTCAGCAAATACGTTGACCTTCTGTTTATGATCACTAGCACAATGTGCCACTTACAAGGAAGTTCAAGATCTTCATTTGCTCAGGATCTGGCAGTCGGCACATTATTGTTGTCAATATCACTGCCAGTTAGCAAGCTCTGAAGAGTATTCATCTTAAGGCTGCTATGAATGGTACTGATTGCTCTAAGAGATCATCGTTCCCTAATAATGAACAAATATACCATACTTTGTATCTACCCCAGCACTTGGGCAGTGCCTGGCTAGTAGTAAGTGCTTAACAAATACCATAAAAAATACATAGTACTGCAAAATGTCAATAGAAACCATTTATTCAGCTGACATCAGTATAGTTTAGTGGAAGGAGCATGGACTTGGGAGTCAGAAGTCCTGGGCTGTCAACTGCCTCCTGTCTGACCTTGGGCAAGTCACTTAACAGGTCAGTGACTCACCTGTACCTGACTCACTTACTTCAAAATAAAGACTAAATCCTACTCCCTCCAATTCAGATTATAAGCGCTATGTGGGACAGGGACTGTGTCCAACCTGATTAACTTGTATCTACCCCAGTGCTTAGTTTGATGCCTGGCATACCGTAAGCCCTTAACAATAAAAAAACTCCAGAAAGGATCTTTCCGATATCATCAAAACAGTTCTCTCCAAAACATGAAAGCTAAATGGGACTGATTAGGTCAGGATTCCCAAGCCCTCAGTTCTCTCCAAAACATGAAAGATAAATGGACTGATTAGGTCAGGATTCCCAAGCCCTGGAAGGAGGTGTCACTCAGAATGTCACTCAAACAGAGGGAGGACACTCCATGTAGTCTGGGAGAAGGAGTTTGAACCTGGGAAAGAAAGCAGATGCAACAACAGAGTCTAAGTAACAGTAGCAGCAGTGCAGCTGACAGTGTGCCAGCAGAACGTGAGGTGTGGGTAGCCCATACCTAGTCTAGTAGATAGCTGTCCACCTGTACTATAAAACACTTCCCTCCTGTTAATTCTGAGGTACAGTTCCAAAAAGGACAGTATAGAGATAAATATTACAAAACTCAATAGAGGAAACACACATCTCCAGAGTTCTCATATAACTTAATAAATGGCATTTATTAAGTGTTTACTGTGTGCTCATTGCTCACAAAGATAGGAGGATATGAGATTGGACCCAGACCTTGTCCCATTTGGAGCTCTCAAAAGGCCAGTGGCAGAATCCAGAACTCAAAACCTGTGTCCTAACTCCCAATCCCATACTAGTTCTACTAGGCCATGCTGCTTCACTCTTTGACGATTGTACGTAATTTAAAAATAACCAATGCCAACAGGAAATTACAAGTGCACCATTAATTTTGACAAGTAAATATAAGAAACCACAATCCAAATTGATACTTTTAATAGTATTCATCTACTGAGCCTACACTGTTCTAAGATTTATGACTCTGGGGCAAGACTGCCATTGTGGTTTGATGATTGTACTACTTGGCAGTAATCCTGTTTAAAAAATGCAGCAGAATTTGGGTCTCATGGCATAATGAAAATATTGTATTAAAAAGGCATAGTTTTTCTTTTCAGTCTACCTCTCCTTTCAGAACAGGAAAACTGAGCAACAATGATAGTTATATTCAATCGATGGTCTTCATTGAGCACTTTCTGTGTGCAGAGCAAGTGCTAAGTGATTGGAAAAATACAACACAGTTGGCGGACAAATTTCCTGACCATAAGGAGCTAATACTCTAGAGGTGGAGACAGACATTAATATAAATAAACACATTACAAATATGTATATAAGTGCTGTGGGGCTGAGAGTTGGGTGAATATCAGTAGCTTAAATACTAATCACTGAATTAATTTCCAATACTGACTTTGTCAATAGAGCTATATCTATGATATATCTATGAGAAAAAGTATACTTTTAGCAAAACAAATAAAGTTTAACTTAATCATTCAAAAATATCAAGATATAGAATGGGGTAAGGAGAAGCATTTTATACTTGTGTCAAATTATCCACAAAATTCAGTACTACCGTATTTCTATTTGAAGTCTAAGTTGATAAGTCCTGTCGAAAGGGAATTACTTTTAATTTTCTGGTCCATTTGTAATCCTAGTGAAAGACTTAAGTGCCATATTTTGAGTCAAACTAACACATTAGCTGAATTTCCTTCAAGAGTTTGACTAAAGTGTTGTTTGCTTTCAGTTTACATATGAACTGTTTTATTCTTTTCTATAAAATCCTCAGGTACTCATACCTGTAAATCCCTCTCTTCCATTTTCAGTTCAGACTATGAATCAATCACCAGACTCCTGTAACTGGGAACTAACTACAAACACTTTCAAGAACTCATAAGAGAAACAGATGTAACTATTTCCTAAAGTTGCCCTTTTATCAAAAACAGGTGGCATTGTAGCTAACTGCTCAATTTATTACAGGTCTAGACATAGCCAAGTAGCAGTTGTCAATCTTCTTAGACTCATACAGAGCTGATACCGAGACTGAAATTTACTAATATAATTAAATCACTGTCAATCAGTATGACACTTTCCATGTTGTCTCAAACCTCCAGTCTTGCAAAGGTCTTCACATATTTAGCTGTGTAAGGTAAAGTGAATTGGCACTTAATGAAAAAGCAACTTTGAACCAAGCCATAAGAGTAATGTATTACATATCAAGCAAACTTCTATAAATTGTATTCACAGAAATTAAATGTCCAAGATCTTAGAATTTAAAAAAAACCTCCCACACTCCCACACAAAACCATCCTCCCTAAGACCGTAGTCTCTAAACTGAGCCCTAGCAATGAGAGTGTAACAACCCTTCCTCATGTGTTACCTGTTTTTTCCTCTCCCATAAAACTGTGGTTCAACTTGGGTCCAGCTGTTGTAAGGTTCTAGGAGAGGAGAGTAGGCAGAATAAGAAATTGGCCAGCTGGGTTGCAGGATGGAGAATTTAGAAATGTCAGACTGGAAGAGAAAGAAGAAGCCACAGCCTTATGTGTGATGTGTATATCCCTTATGCATGCATATGACTCCTCTGCAGCTGTTCCCTGCTAAGATTCCTTCCCCTGTTTTCATTCCTGCTCTTCTCCTTGGTTCCCCTTCAGTTGTTTCAATTTCCAATTATTTTCCCCTATTGTTATTCCCTGTTCTTCTCTTGGGTCCCCTTTGTCGTTCCCTTCTTAAACACAAAAAGACCTTTCTCTTTCTTCTTCTCCCCAGCAACATGAAAGAGGCTATAAGAAGATACAAGTTAATGACTTGCCCATGGTCTCCCCCTCTAGACTGTAAGCTGGTTCTGAGCGGGGAATGGTTAGACCAACTTGTACTGTACTCTCCCAAGAGCTAGTACAGTTCTCTGCACACAGTGAATGCTCAATAAATACCATTTATGATGATGCTTCCCTCCCTCACTGCTCCTTCTAGTTCTGGAGGGACGAGAACGAGGGATCGACAACAGCAAGAGCATTTATTGAGCACCTACTGTGGTCACAACCTTGAATTAAGATGTTTGGGAAAATACAACAATAAGACATTGTCCTTGCCATTGAGGAGCTTCCAATTTAATGAGAGACACAATGGACCTATATTTACAAATATACAGTAAGTGAGAGTAAAAGCATAGATATAAATCATAAAAAACTGATGTCAGCAATTCACTACATAAGTAAATAATGAGCAAATACGCATAAACGTTAAGGTGGCTAAAAGAGTGGCAGGATTGGAAAAATGGGGGAACAGTACTTGAAGACTTTTTAGAGGAGGTGACTTTTTCTCCAAGAAAGTTGGAGAAGTGGGAGCCACTTGAACGGAAAGCATGATTAGGCCACAATGTCCAGCTAAGGGCACAGTTTGGGACTTTCCCTTACCTTGTTTATTATTCACTTCACTAATGCCAACCTACTCACTGCACCTCAATCTTATCTACCTTGCCATCAACCTCCTGCCCACGAACTGCCTTTGGCTTGGAATCCCATCCCTCTTCATAACAGACACACAATTACTACCTCCACCTTCAAAGCTATATTGAAGGCACATCTCCTCCCAAAAAGCCTTCACTAACTAAGCTCTCATTTCCTTTTCTCCCATTCCCTTCTGCTTTGTCCTGATTTGCTCCCTTTATTCAACGCGACCCTCTGCCTCACAGCAGTTATATACATATCCATAATTTATTTATTTAGATTAATATCTTCCCCCACCCAGCCCCCTGGCCCCAGACTGTAAGCTCATTGCAGGCAGGGAATGTGTCTGTACATCATTACATTGAACTCCCCTAAGTGCTTAGTACAGTGCTTTACACATAATAAGCACTCAATAAATATGGTTAACTGATTGATTAGCTGATAGTGGGTCCTATCAGTCAATCAGTAGTTTTTATCGAAGTGTTTACTTTATGAACAATACTGTATTAAGCATTTGGGAAAGTACAATAAAGTTAGTGAACATGATCCCTACCTTCAAAAAATTCACAATCTAGCCAGGGAGAAAGACACTAACAACAGGGTTTATAAGTGGGAAGTCAGATGGAGGAGAGAGTATTGAGTCCCAAGTTTTGAGTCCCAGCTCTGCCACTTGTCTGTTGTACGACCTTGGGCAGGTCTATTAATTTATCTGTGTCTCAGGTACCTCATCTTTTGGACTGTGAGCCCACTGTTGGGTAGGGACTGTCTCTATATGTTGCCAATTTGTACTTCCCAAGTGCTTAGTACAGTGCTCTGCACACAGTAAGTGCTCAATAAATACGATTGATGATGATGATGATCTACAAAATGGGGATTGAGCCTGTGAGCCCCATGACGAACATGGACTGTGTCCAACCTGATTATCTTATACCTACCCGAGCACTTAGTACAGTACTGAGCACATAGTAAGCACTTAATATGATTTTTTTTTAAAAAAAAGTACTCAAATGCTTAGGGGATGAGAACTCAAATGCACAGGTGATTTGTAAATACTGAATCTCTTGGAGGAGATATCAATCAAGCAATTATATTAACTGAGAGCTTACTTTGCCCAGATATTCATTCATTCATTCAATCGTATTTACTGAGCGCTTACTGTGTGCAGAGCACTGTACTAAGCGCTTGGGAAGTACAAGTTGGCAACATATAGAGACGGTCCCTACCCAACAGCAGGCTCACAGTCTAGAAGGGGGAGTTATGATTTTTGAAGGACTCTGAAGATGTGTAGAGTAATGTTTGGCCAGATGCGAAAGGGGAAGGAGTTCACCACGGAGATGGTCGGGGTGGGGAGGAGCAGGACAGCTAGAAAGTGAGAGAGTAAGAAGGAAGCACAAGAAGTGGGTTGGCATTAGAGGAGCTAAACGTGAAGTATGGGTTGTAGTGGGGGAAGAGCCAGGATAACTAAGGGTGGGAGAAAGCTAACTGAATGTCTTAAAATGCTCTGCATACAGCAAGAGCGCAAAAAAAAAAATTATTACTGCTACTACTTACAGCTTACGGTCAGGAGTTTTTGCTTGATGGGGAGAGGAATGGGCAGCCACTGGAGGATGTTGAAAAGTGGAGAGACTTGGGTAAAATGATATCTTCTGAAATTAACCTTGATTTCCCTGCTTAACATCCCAACAATAGACAGTATTTTCTTGGAAGAGTCCTTTCTTGACCTCTAATTTTATGACACAGACTTTATCCAAAAAGTATTAATTCATTTCCCTGCCATCATCTCCACCATTTTCATGAGAAGTTTCAGTAGCAACAGCATTTACTGTGCAGAAAAATGTAACCTTGGGAACATATAATAGAAACCCTAGTAGAGCTTCAATCAGAATTCCCAGTATATTTAACTGTTCCAACATTTAATTTGATTACACTAAAGGCATTTGTTTTCCCTTCATTATACTTATAACGAAAAGTAATTAAATAGCAAAGCTATGTTGTTTCTTATAGTTTTTTTGTTTGTTTGTTTTGTTTTTCAGTACTTACATTCCTGTTTCTGAAACAGCTGAAATTCAGTCTGGTCTCACACACACTTAGTAAACCATAGGATATGTTTTACTGAGATTTAGTCTTCCTCTCTTTTTCATTCTTCTGCTTACTGAATGATAGCGGGGGGGTTTTAACAAACTCCTCATATTTTTAGGTTGAAAAGCACTCATGCACTTCCAGCAACTTCGTGGGGAGATAGAATTATCAACCATGTTGCTTGGATGATGAAATCCCTAATTCCATAAGTTACAAGTTAAATCAGTCCTTTCGCTATGGAATTATTTTCCTTTTAATACTTAAATTCATGCCATTAAAATATCTATTGTAACCAACCCACACACATTTTCCTCCATAGAAAGTGAGTTGCCTGCCAAATTTCTATAGTATTAGAATCAAAGAAAAATTATCTTGGTGGAATGGCAATGTATTATGATTACCACTGAAGTCTAAGCTTGAAGATTTAAATTCAATTTATTAAGATTTAATCTATTTATCTAGATTTTATCCTATTGAAAAGTTTGATTCCATACTGGGGAGGTATACTTTCATTTTCTGCAACAGGATATTCCATTTCTGGCATTCATTCTAAATCACAACCCTGGTTCTAGCTGCAAATACATACGATGGGCCACTTTGATTAATATCATGTTTTCCATCAGATTCTTATCACAATGGTCTCAAGATGGCTAATTCCATATTCACCCCTCTATACTGCTTTGAATTTTTTGAGCTGTTTCAAAAGCTCTGTAGTAATCATAATGGTCCATCTCAGGATAGTGGAAATGACTTGGGTGAAATATTTTAATCACTTCACAAAATCTTTCTGGGAAATCTTAAAGGTACTATTTCAACAGCCATTTATTATTTCCTTAGTATCTCAAGAGAACTTTACTGACAAATTTTGTAATTTAATGGCCTTTGCATCACACATCATGTTTGTCTTTCCTTGCAAAAGCCCATAAAGCAATGGGAAATTTGGTGATTTAAATTAAAGAAACAGTCAAAAGAAACAGCCTTCATGAATACAGATTTGAAAATGATTTTTCCTCTGGGATTAAGGAATTATTTTCAAGTATATTAACTGTACTTTTTGTACCTTCTTGAAGTTCAGTAATAATGCACTTTCAGTTTTACTGGTTATAAGTTTTGAAACTCTAAGTCTATATATGAGCAAGTTCTGTAGAAAGAGCAGAATGGACAGAATGAAAAGCATTTCAGCATTTTGTCATGAACATAAGCTAGACAGTATAATCATTTGGCAACTGTAAACAACATCATCTAGAAGGCCAACGTGACATTCAGCCATCAGAGTGGGAAACTCTCTTTGAACAAAGATGGACAACACAAAGATTCTTTGTATTATGAGATCCCAAGTAATGGTAGATTTTCAGAGCAACAGCCTCAGCCATTACCTAAAGAATGCTATCAATTGATTTATCAATTGATATGAACCTGTGACCAATACTTGGAAAATAAGATTGATGGCATTTATTATGCAATTTCTCCTTGCTAAGCAATGATGTATATACAAGGCTATCAAATCAGACATGGTCCCTGTCTCACATGGGTATCACAATCTATGTTATGCCTGTTTGACAGATGAGGAAGTGAAGGCAATTGTTCAATCAGATTTACTGAGCACCTACTGTGTGCAGAGCACTGTATTAAGTGCTTGGGAGAGTACAATAAAACAGAGTAGACAGTTACAACTCCTTCCTGCAATGAGTATACAATTTAGAGGACAAGTTTATAGTCTAGGGGCACTACAGAGTTTAAATGATTTGTCCCACCTCACACAGCAGACCAGTGGCAAGACTGAGATTAGATCCTCAGTTTTCTAACTCCCAGTCCCATGTCCACTAGGCCAAGCTGCCGCCCTCTTATCTTTGGCTTCTCATTCCACCTATAGACCCGGAGGGCCTGGGGAGGGGAGGAGAAGGTGTTAAGAGAGGAAAGATTACAGTTCCTGCATTCACTGTGTCAAAGGAGAGGAGAGCTGCACTGGAACAGATGAACACAAGCCTAGGAGTCAAAGAACCAGAGTTTTAATTCTAGCTCCATCACTTACTGGCCAGTTTGGTAACTTAACTTGTTGATATATTCGTCTCCTCATTCTAAAACAGAAATTAAATACCTGTTTTCCACCCCTGTAAACCCCATCTAGGATAGGGATTGTCATTAATCTAATTATCTTGTATCTGTTCCAGAACTTAATACACTGTTTGGTACATAATAAGCCCTTAAAACTCACAATTATTATTAGTAGTTGTATTGTTCTTTCTGTTGTACTGTACTCTTCCAAGCACTTAGTACAGTCCTCTACACACAGTAAACAGAGGGCAGGGAAAGTGTGTTACAGAGGAATCCATGCTATGCCAAATACATTTTGCTTCTGGGATGCACCCGGGTTTCTTGTCCTACATCCTGCCCTAAATATCCAGTATATATATATATATATATATATAAACCTTCAAATCTCACTCATTTATTTTTAGTCAAACTAGAACACATAGTAGCATCAATAGTAGCATCTTCAAAATCAAAGGAAAGAAATGTTTTCACAAAGATTCAGTCAACTCTTGATTCAAGGTAATAGAAAATAGCCCTGGTACTGATTACACCAATTCACTGATAATTAGCAAGATATGCAAATTGGTACC
Source organism: Tachyglossus aculeatus (assembly GCF_015852505.1). Classification (NCBI taxonomy): domain Eukaryota; kingdom Metazoa; phylum Chordata; class Mammalia; order Monotremata; family Tachyglossidae; genus Tachyglossus; species Tachyglossus aculeatus. The sequence goes on from NW_024044828.1 coordinate 8,060,407, forward strand.
AATTTAGTTACTTTAATCTTGCATTAAAATACTAAATACATAAATAAATGTAGAGAAAAACAAATGCAACAGAGTAATATTACCTAAGATTATCAGAAAATATAGTGCAGTTTATCAAAATGTATTTTGTTTTGTTTTTTAATGGTATTTGTTAAGTGCTTACTATATTCCAAGCATTGTATTAAGCACTGGCGTAGATACAACTAATCAGGTTGGAAACAGTACATGTCCCAAATGGTACTCAGTCTTAATTCCCTTTTACAGATGAGGTAACTGAGGCATAGAGAAATAAAGTCTCTTGCCAAAGGTCACACAGAAGACAAATGGCAGAGCTGAGATTAGAACCCAACTCCTTCTGACCCCCCAGACCCATGCTCTACCCACTGGACCATGCTGCATCTTTACGCATCCAAGCCTTTTAACAAGGAAATTTGACTGATCTAAGATTCAGGTCACCATCCTCTTATAATCAATCTCCCTTTGGCTTGAAAATTATTACCAGATAATTGCATAGCCTACACTTCCCAAAGCAAAAATTGATCATAATTCCTGGAATCATCCTTCACAATTCCTGTTTTCTACATAGTGGACTGTTAATGATTATGTTTTGTATCCTCCTCAGTTCTCCACATTTCTGTAAAGCTATTCATCCCAAACAAGACAAGTTATCAACCTGAGTTCTTGGGACTCATGATGCTAAATTCCGCAGACATGTCTAAATCAAAATGTGGAAACATCAGGGTAATATAAACAAAACACTTTTTAAATCACACAGAAAAATGTTACATGACCTTTAGCAGCATTAATAATAATAATTGTGGTATTTGTTAAGTGCTTACTATATGCCAGACACTGTACTAAGTGCTGAAGTGAATACAAGCAAATCGGGGTGGACACAGTTCCTGTCCCACATGGAGCACAAAGTCTCAATCCCCATTTTATACATGAGATAATTGAGGCACAGAGGAGTGCAGTGACTTCCCCAAGCTCAAACAGCAGATAAGTAAAAAACATGGCCTTTGACCATGAAGAGTTATTGTCTTTGGAGTCAAAGTTTTATAAGTTCCTTTCAACACAATCAATCAGTAATAAGCACATTATGTGGCATTCACTGTACACTGTACTGGAATTTGGGAAATACACACACACATGTCTTACAGGACCAATTATCAGTGACAACATGGAATCCTGCGTAATGAAAAAGATCATTTTAAGAAATTTTTGAAAAACATTCCTCCTTCTCTGAATGGCAAATAGCATTCTTACTTCAATGTTTGGAATTTTAGGAAATCATGAATTTCCTAAGAATAGCCCCGATTGAGACCCAAGGTTCCATTAATCATATATATTAGCATAAGAGCCTGACAAGATGAGGAAGTTAAAGAGCAAATGTATCCTTTTCAAACCACTACACATAAAGGGAATGTGATCACCCACTGGGTAACTGATGGCTATTAACTGGAACCATAGGGGGAGAGGCACACACAAGGGCAACACTAGGACCCCAACCTGCAGGTTGAAGAGGAATGAGGCTGTGACATTGGAGAAAGTTATATGAGCAAGAATTTCAATGTAGCAGGAAAACTCCCGGAAAGGGTGATCTTTTGCATATGCAATTGAAGTTCACTAGAAGAGAAGAAAGGAGGCAGCATTCGTGGTTTGTTTCCCATTAAAACCCAGAACTTCAAGCATTTCCCTGCCTATCCAGCCCTCTAAGTGCACAAAAATAGAACGTTTTCAGTCAAGTGTCTAATGAAGCAAATTCCTTGCCAGGGAGCTGCTTTCTCTTCTCTTGACTAGCCCAAATCTTCACTATCACACTACTGGGAAACAGGATTCTCTGATAGCCAAAACTTTTTTTTTTTACCCTGTAATTTTGGCATAGAATAAATGCAACACATTTTCTTAATGAGATATGTTTTCCCATTTCCATTATTTGAATATCAGGTTTAACGGACACATTTTACATTTTTTTCCTATAGTACTCTCATTTAGAATTCTTACATAAAAAATTTCAAAACTCATCCATTTATGGAAAGTGTACTATTTGTCTATGGTTGACGGTATGGAAGCCTATATTCAAAGACTAGAAACTATTATCTATCTTCAATTTATCCCTATATCTCTATATGCAGAGTGGAAAACTTTCATTTTCCTATGGTTGAAGATACAGATACTACGTCTTTCAGATTCAGGGACAGAGCAAAACACTCCTGAAGACATGAAGTCATGCTGGGCCCCCTTTTTAATCTTGGAAATATTGAAGTCTGGCCTCGGCTCATTTCTGCCTGAATCTGAACTCCCTGAGGGCAGAGATCACATCTACTAACCATTTTGCATTCTCCCAAATGCTTAATACAGCACTCTAAACAGAGTAAATGCTCAGTAAATGTTACTGATTGATTGACTGCGAAGCACTGTGGCCTTAAGAAAAGAACACAGGCATGGGGAGGACCGAGGTTCTAATTCAGGCCCTGCCACTTGCTTGCTGTGTGATCTTGGACAAGTCACTAATTTCTCCATTTCTCATTTGCCTCTCTGAAAAATGGGGATTAAATATGTGTTTGGCCTCCCTCTTTGAATGTTGTTGTTTTGTTGTTATGTGGCACTGTTCTAAGCACTGGGGTAGGTACAAGTCAATTAGGTCAGACACAGTCTCTGTCCCACATGGGGCTCACAGTCTTAAAGGAGGGAGAACAGGTAGTTAATCCCCATTCTACAGTTGAGGAAACTGAGGCACAGAGAAATTAAGTGATTTGCCCAAGGTGACACAGCAGGCAGGTGGCAGAGCCAGAATTAGAACCTCGGTCTTCCGTGTCTTCTTTCCATAAGGCAAAACTGCTTCACAGTCAATCAGTAGTATTTACTGGGCATTTACTTCATTTAGAGAACTATGCAACACCTGGGAGAGAGAGACAGATATACATGTAACCGGAAAATAAGAGATTAGGTAGTATTCATTATTCCTTGAAAAATGTTAATTACATTTCATCTGCACACGGTAAGCCCTCATTAAATACTGCTGATTGATCATAAAAGGGCAAGTTATGCCTACCAAAATTAAAATACCAATCACTGCCCTCAATAATTCATTCACACTTGAATTATGACTATGACTTCATTTTCCTCTCTTTCAATTTGGAATAGTACCTGACAAGAAACCCCTCTACCCTTTTTATATTCCCATGAAAGAAGTGCTTTTCTGGGGTGACCAGTAGAGGCAAACTCCATGGCATGTTCAATTATTGTGATGCCAAGAACTGGGGGAAGCCCAGGAGACCTGATGTGAAGCCTAGTATGTTCACTTATGGTGGGAATGGGCCACAGCGTAAGGTACATCAGCTCTGAGAGGCAGCAAAGTATATAGGTTATTGCAGCCAATCTGTCAAATAATAATAATAGTACTAATAATAATGGTATTTGTCAAGCACTGTTCTAAGCACTGGGGTAGATACAAGTTCATTAGGTTGGACACAGTCCCTATTCCACATGGGGTTATCAGTCTTACTCCCCGTTTTACAGATGAGGAAACAGGCACAAGGAAGTTAAGTGACTTGCCTAAGGTTACACAGCAGACAGATGGCAGAGTCAGGATTAGAACCCATATCCTTCTGACTCCTAGTCCCATGCTCTCATCCACTGGGCGAAGCAGCTTCCCTGCCAAAGAAGCCAGGCTTCCAGTGTTCCTGCAAGTTTTGTGTCAGGTTAACGGAAGTATCCAATTATGTCCTCCAGTCATCCTTTTAAAGAAAATGCAGTGAAGTATTTTAATGTTCAGTTTCCTCAAGGAGTTTTCTTCTATTTCAGACATGCAACACTAACAAAATGAATTCTTTGTAGTAACGTTCCATGTCATTTAATCACCTTGTTCTTCCTGGTTAAAAATCATTAAAAGATGGAATCAACATCTTTGGTGAATTATGTAACAATCCAGGAAAGAAAGGTGCACTGAACCCAGAAAGCCAAATTCCAGAATATAAAATTCCTCACTTGAAAATGATAAAGTCAATTCTTTAATTTTACAAAGCACAGAGTGATATAATCTCTTTCCACTGCTCAGCAATGAACAGTGCAACCACACTGAAAAAGCCCCAAAAGACCTAATGAAGATAATGCCATAATAAAAAGCAGATGATGATTAGAGGAATTTATCATGCTTGAGTTAGACATAATAAATGAGGATTTAGAAAAGCATTTGCCTTTTAACTTCTAGGTCCTGAAAGGACAAAAAAAGTCACATTGTGCCTGTGGTGACTTTGGTGCCTGTGGTAAGTTGAAGCCCTTAATTTAATTTGGGAGTCAAAATATCTCAGTCTAGGTCAAATCTCAGTATAATATAATACTTACCTATGGAGCATATCTGGACAAGCCCCACATGCTTTTACAATTACAATAAAACTCTAAGAGACAGCCCATCATGTCCACAATGTTAAAAACTAATTTTATCTGCCTTAAATAAATGCACACTAGAAAAGTGCACCAAAAATAGAGGAGATACATTCTGGTTTGGTAGTTTAAAATACAAGTAAGGAATGGAGAACTGCTATGCCTTGAAATTAAAGAAACCCAAAGAAACAGTATGGTTTTAATCAGTTTAAAGGTAACACTCTCAGGAAGACTCCTGTCGACCTCCTTTTCAGAGGACTGAGGAACAGTGCTGGGAGTAAGGTCAGAACCGGCCTGAACTCCATCTTGATGGCAGGAACTATGGGAGCAGTGGGGAGCTGGGTTTGGGGTTAAAGGAGAAAAGGATGGAAGGAAGGGGAAGGGGAGGAAATGGTGATGGTGGAAATTAATGTTGCCCACTTCGCTGGGTTGGGAGAGATTGTGGCTCTACCATTTGCTAGCTCAGTCATTTGTTCTTTCAATCATATTTATTGAGTGTTTACTATGTTCAGAACAATGTACTACATGCTTGGGAGAGAATAATACAACAATAAACAGACACATTCCCTGCCCACCACAATCTTACACTCTGGAGGAGGAGACAGACATCAGAGATGAATTACAGATATGGACATAACTGCTGTGGGGCTGGGTTGGGGGGATGAATGTAGGGAGCAAGTCAGGGTGATGCAAGAGGGAGAGGGAGAAAAGGAAAAGAGCTTAGTCAGGGAGGGCCTCCATTTACTCATCTATAAAATGGGGCTAAGATGCCTGGTTCTTTGTCTCCCTTTGACTGTGAGCCTCGGGAGGTAGAGTGACTGTGCCTAACCTTATTATCCTGTGGGTACCATAATGCTTGGCACGCGGTAAGTGCTTAACAGATACTACAGTAATTATAACTTGGGAATTTTTTCAAATGAATTTGAAATGATCCTCATTTCTATAAATATTTGGTAAAATGGTTTCCAATACAGTATTTTTCTAGTTGAAAGCTTAGTAGAAAGCTGTGTGGCCTCATGGAAAAAGCATAGGGTTGGGAGACAGAAGGACCTGGGTTCTAATCCTAGTGCCACCACTTGGCTGCTGGGGTAGATACAAGATAATCAGGTTTAAAGGAGACCCTGTCCCACATGGGGCTCACAGTCTTAATCCCCATTTTACAAATGAGGTGACTGAGGCACAGAGAAGTTAAGTGACTTTCCCAAAGTCACACAGCAGACAAGTGGTGGAGCTGGGATTAGAACCCATGACCTCTGACTCCAAAGCCCGTGCTCTTTCCACTGAGCCATGCTGCTTCTCTGTATTATTATTGACAAATAATAAAACAAATGGGAATAGATAGAAAAGTTAGGTACTTGCCTTAGGTCACACAGCAGACAGGTGGTAAACCTGGGATTAGAACCCTGATACTCTGACTCTGAAGACCATGCTCTTTCCACTGGCCATTGCTATTTCAAAGTATGGTTACTGTTCAATCAATCAATCATATTTATTGAGCACTTACTGTGTACAGAACACTGTACTATGCATTTGGGAGAGTAAAATATAATAGAGTTGGTAGACATATTCCCTGCTGACAAGGACCATTCCCTGAAATAAACAAACAATTGAGTGTACTTTTAAATGAATTAAAAAATATTTAAACATCAGACAGTAATAATAAATTTTGGTCATTATATTTTGCCTGATGTTAAATATATACTATTTCAGAACAAATGTGGGCATGGTATTTATGGTGTGTTTCCCTGCTCCCAAGTGCTGGAGTTGATCCAAAATAATCAGATCAGTCCATTTCACATGGGTCTCAAAACTGAAGAGGTATGGACAACAGGTACATAATCCAAATTTTAAAATCAACCAATGGCATAATTGAACACTTGGAGCACTGCACTAAGCACTGGGGAGAGTACAATACTACTGGTACTGGCAGTACTGGGTTGGTAGACATGTTCCCACCCACAAGGTGCTTACAGTCTAGGGGTGTAGACAAATGTCAAAATATATTACAGATATGTACATAAGGGCTGAAGGTGGGCTGAATTTTAGATAAGAATGAAGAGGCACAGAGACATCAAGTGACCTACCTAAAGTCATAGCAGTTGAGTGGCACTTGAAATTAGAACCCCAATTATCCTGACCTGAGACTCATAGTCTTTCCACTAGCCCATGGTACAATTTAAAACTTTTTTGGTGAAATTTCTAATGTTAATAATGGCACCAGATAATTATGTCACTCCTTTGATAAAACTGTTATCTAACAAATTGGCTATTCATTATAATAATATTCAATGTATTGGAATATGGTTAAACTACCATGGAAAGTTGACCAGAAACATGTCAAGAAAAAAATATGCAATATCTTCATTTCAGTTTTGCATATAAGAAGCAGCGTGGCTCAGTGGAAAGAGCATGGGCTTTGGAGTCAGAGGTTATGGGTTCAAATCCCAGCTCCGCCAACTGTCAGCTACGTGACTTTGGGCAAGTCACTTAACTTCTCTGAGCCTCAGTTACCTCACCTGTAAAATGGGGATGAAAACTGTGAGCCCCCTGTGGGACAACCTGATCACCTTGTAACCTCCCCAGTGCTTAGAACAGTGCTTTGCACATAGTAAGTGCTTAACAAATACCATTATTATTATTATTATTGTTATTATCATAGTTATTATTATTATGTCTGGACAGTCAATCATTCCAGGAGATATTTCTTCACAGTAGGGAAATTCTGTAACAATCTCATAAGTGGAAAGCAATTGAATTAACTGCAAAATGTTAACATTATACTGTTTAATGTGCACTGAAAAAGGAATAGAATACCAAATCCAATAACAATGAAGTATACAATGGAATGAATCTAAGGTCATAATTCTACATTAACCTTTTGGTTTTGAATTACACTGTGTTCTTATAAGAGAGAAACAGAAATCAACTTTTAAATCAGAAGCAATAGTGATTTGTAGACTTTGCTAATAATTTGCAGTGAAGAATTAAACAAAAAAACTTGAATGATCTCTTCCCTATAATAGATTCGTTAAATTTAATAGCCCTGAGGGGTTGTAGATACCTTGGGACATATTTTCAGTTGAAAATTACAAGTTTGGACTATGTTACAGAATCTTGTCTTCATACTACACACTGAGTACCTTGGAAAACAAGCCTCCTCCTTTCGCTATACATAAAATATTTTTGGCTACTCTGAAAAAGTAACTAACATCATAGTAGATTCAGATAAATAAGAGATGGAAAATTATCCCAGAAGAATCATGTCTTTGGCACACAAGAAATGTAATTAAATCTGCTCACCTGTCCCTATGAGGGCTGTCTGTCTCAGATTGTAAACTTTTTAAAGGGCAGGGCAGGAATCAGGCTTGTTTGGTTTGCTTTTTAAAGCATCTGGCAAATAGCAGTAAATGAATATTTTTAATGATGACAGTGTATAGAAAAATACCCTTCACTCAAACAAATCAGAGTTGAATGCACTTTGGTTCGTGATGGAATACTCAGGACCCAAAGATGGGAGTCCAGAGATCAGAGATGGATTTAGATACAAATATTAAGAAGTTTCACATGGGGAAGAGAAAAGACCCATGACAGGCAAAGCCGAAGTGGGAAGCAGTGAGAAAAGTGAGGGGATGAACAGGGGACTGAAGATGAGACAATGTAATTAAACTGTAAAGAACCAACACAAAATGAAGATATCAAATACAATTCTTTCTACTATAACAGAGATGTTGCATTCTTGTAAAATCAAACATTTAGGAAAGCTTGTGCCATAGTATTCCCTATTATAGTACTAGTAACACCATATTGCAGACAGGTAGAAGCTGTTGGAAGAACATACTATAATTCTTCCATCTTATTGTTCCAGAATGAATAATGAAAACATGTGATTAAGTAGAACAAGCTGCATATCCAAGGCAAGAAAAGTCAACAGGTACATTTTGTCTATTTCAGAGATTACTACCTGAATTATTACAGGAGACAGAATTTGCATGTTTAATCCCCAGGGCAATAAGAAATCTTTCATGGACATTTACAGCATGTATGACAGTATCATAATGTTTTCCAAAATGTTTTAAAAGTCCTGAAGATGCATCTTTGACAAATAATGACATGACATGAAAAAATTTAAAAGAATGATGAGATTCTACTACTTTACGCTGCCAATAGTTTAAAATAGGTTTACCATGCTCAGTTGCAGCATAGGACTCTTTTTCTTTTCAAGAAGCCAAAGAGATTTTTAATTAGAAATGGGATATTTATAACCCTAAGACCCATCTTTTCTTTCAGATGTCTGAGAGCAAGTGAAAAGAGGAGGATATGATGCAAGCTGTTTGTAATCTTTAGTATTTTCTGCCACAAACGCTATAATAAAATCTCAAGGTTTTTTCTTGGGAGCCCAGGACCTATCATTTCAATTCTCTGTGGTCATCTTAAAAGGCCAAGGATATACAAGCAAAAGAAACCCTATCTACTATTTAGTTTATTATTATTTACTATTTAGTAAAGCCACAGCTTGGGATTTAAGACTATAGAAAAGCAACTTTATTACTGGATACCGGGCAAACCATAAGTAGTAAAGAAGGTCCCTTCCCACCCACGTTAGTTGCCACAGAATGCCAAAGCCTCTAATAGTCAAACTCAGGCTTCATTCTCCACATTCTGAGGTACATGAATTCCAAACCTCTGCACACTAATCTGAGATTCCTATGCAACAGGGGCTTCCACACCAGAAACACAAAAAACCAATGTGGAGACTCCGGCAATTACTGAGGCTACTGCCACAGGTATTTAGTTTGCAAATCTTCAGTCATTTCTAAATCCCTCTCTTCAGCCATTATTAAAAGTCTAAATTTTGGGATATATTCTTGATACAGGTCTTAGGTTGCCTGCATCTGGAGGAATCACCCACCCACCCATCTTTCTCCTATCAGTGTTGTTCCCATTTTATGGTAGGCAATCTAATTAACTTGGCCACAGCAATGGAAGATTGATGTGTTCGCACATCAATTTAGTTTCTTCCTGTACTCAAAATATTTCTATTGCTAAATGTTTATTATGATACATTTATAGTAACTAGAAAGCACTCCTCCAGAGTTTTTGGTCCAAATCAGCCAATATAAAACAGTAACAGACCAGCAATCATTAATCCATCTTTTCTAAACAAATGAGACAAACAATCATTGTCAGGTGTAAATCGACCTTGCTCCACTTTAGTTTAGCCACCATGAGTATTGTCACTGTGATTTTTACATTTTGCACATCTAAAGAACAATTGGGTAAAAACATTAAATAATGATCTTAACTATTACTTGTATGCACAGACTCTACATTCAGGTATCAGGTTTTACAGAAAAGATGGGGTTTTTTTTGGTATCAACTCTAAATTTGATTTAAAAAGACCATATGTTGGTATCTGGAAATATAATTAATAAAAACATCTGGTTAAAAAATAAATACTTTTAAGCCCCAATATAGAAGACAACATTACTTTCCTTTCAACTCACAGGCATTGGGCCAATGGCCTATGGCCAGGTAGTTTTATTTACCACTTTTTGAAGTAACTTTTAACCTGACAGATTTTCATATTCTATATTCTGGGATTTCTACGAGGGAGCTGCTCAACATTTCTAAGGAGTCACTGCCAGGATATAAATACTGATACCCAATCCTGAAAATTTCCCTTTCATGCAGAAAGAATATATTTTCTTTTCTGAATTCACACATTTTAGAGAATAAAACTGAGATAATGAAAGAGCAGCAAATTTCTAAACACTCTGTACTATGGCAAAGGCAGTAGGCTGAAGTCATTCCCCATGATCCAGTATATCAAAAGCTTTGTTTATACATTTTTTCCCTTGAAGCACTGTATAAAGAACACTGGCTAAGCTCCTTAAGCTTCATGCAAGCTTCAGTGATTTAAGAAGAAGAAAGTTTCCACATTATATAAATAAACCCATTTAACTAGCTACTGGCAGCAGGTCCCATGACATTCTATAACTCACTGGATAGACAGATAAGATAAAAATATAAAAATTAATATGTCTGATAGTGTTTGCAATTAGCTTAACTAGACTCTGACAATTTTTCTCCAAGTAAACATTTCGTTGTCATCTCTACCTTTGAACTGACTAGTTTTGCAAATACCATTACTGATTAAGTCATTCATCACTGTAAATCAATTAGCAGACTCATAAATAACTCCCTCAGTATGCACAGTAGCTTGATTTCACAAATTCTCTAGACTCTTAAGCTCATTGTGGGCAGGAATGTGTCTGTTGTTATATTTTACTCTTCCAAATGCTTATTATAGTGATCTGCACACAGTAAGGGCTCAATAAATATGATTGAATGAATGAATATCCTTACTTGGAAATAGTTCCATTTTGAAGACAAGGAAGTCTTGCTTTTTTACTGGATTATCCTATACAATCATAAAAATATTTTTGATTAGTGAGTGGTATTCTGGGCCATATTTCACCAGGGTAAGGCTTTCATATAATCAGGATAAAAATGATGGTACTTGCTAAGCACTTACTATGGTGTTGGGCACAGTACTACATTAGTTCCAGTGGCCACCTTTGATTTTTAACAATAAATGGGGGTACTTTCTTGTTTGGATATGATAAAAACCAATGACATTATTTTGAAACATATTTGGTCAATGCTGTTAGTTATTTTTATTTTTTGTATTTGAATTCCACAACATTGAAAAAAAGGGCCCGGACTTTTTATCTCTAACATGACGATGGAGTGTCCTATTTCAACAACTACTGAGTCTGAGTCCTGAATCAGAAGCCAAAAAATGAGTAAAGCTCACTGAACACTTCCAAGTGCTTGGCAATATACTCTTCAACCAGTGGTGCTCAGTAAGTACTACTAGTTGTCCGGCTGATTAACGTAAAACACTCCCAGCTGTGCGGTAGATGCAAGCAGAGGTGGCCTGGAGAAAGAAGTTAAATCTTTGGAAATCAATCAATTGAGCACTTACAGTATGCAGTGCCCTATACTAAGCACTTAGAAGAAAATTATAAAATTGAGTGGGTAGACACTTTCCCTGACCTATAAAAGAAAATGAAATAAGAGGGTGGGGAAATGGTGCTAGGTGTTTAATAAACTATCTTCAAAAAATAAGAAGAGAAATAAAACCACCTAAGGTTAAACTGGAAACTTGAAAATATGCTGTCAATTTTTTTCTAATGGTAGAGACTACAACATTTCAGTAGTGTAATAGACCATTTACTGTATTGACCGCCTTTGATTCCATATTAGTAAAGTGCATTATAATCAAATATTGCTAATTTTTTTGAGAAACTGAAATATTGTGTGTTCATTGTGGGTACTAATGTGTCTGTTGATAATAATAATATTCATAATAATAATTATGGCATTAGTTAAGCCCTTACTATGTTTTTTAGAGAAGCAGCATAGCCAAGTGGAAAGGGCCTGGGCTTGGGAGCCATAGGTCATGGGTTCTAAACCCGGCTCCGCCACTTGTCAGCTTTGTGACTTTGGGCAAGTCACTTAACTTCTCTGTGCCTCAGTTCCCTCATCTGTAAAATGGGGATTAAGACTGTGAGCCCCATGTGGGACAACCTGATCACCTTGTAACTCCCCAGCACTTAGAAGAGTGCTTTGCACATAGTAAGCGCTAAACAAATGCTATCATTATTATTATTAGTATGTGCCAAGCACTGTTCTAAGCACTGGGGTACATACAAGGTTGTCCCATATGGGGCTCACAGTCTTAATTCTCATTTTACAGATGAGGTAACTGAGGCATAGAGACGATCAGTGCCTTGCCCAAGGTCACACAGCAGACAAATGGCAGAGCCAGGATTAGAACTCATGTCCTCTGGCTCCCAAGCCCGTGCTCTTGCCACTAGGCCATGCTGTTATACTTCTACCAAGTGTTTAGTACAGTGTTTTGCACACATTAAGTGCTCAATAAATATGATTGAATGAATGGTGAATTATTTGAATATTGTATGCAGAACTGAAGCTAAGAAACTGAACCACTAAACAAAGTTATTCAACTAGAACTGTTTTAGTTAGCAGAGAAAATGCTAACTATTAAAGGCTTGTAGAGAAACTCTTGGAGCCAAGATTTCACAGAACTCTCACCAGGGCCTTGGCTTTTTTATGCATTTACTTTTTCATCCCTAACTCCAGACCAATTTCAATAAAAGTTCATAAGTTAACCATACAATAAAACCATAGAATAAAAAAGAGAAGCAGCATGACTTAAGTGGCAAGAACACGTGCTTGGGAGTCAGAGGATGCGGGTTCCAATCCCAGCTCCGCCACTTGTCTGCTGTGTGACCCTGGGCAAGCCACTTAACTTTTCTGTGTCTCAGTTACCTCATCTTTAAAATGGAGATTGAGACTGTGAGCCCCACATGGGACAACCTGATTACCTTGTATCTACCCCAGTGCTTAGAACAGTGCTTGGCACATAGTACACACTTAATAAACACTATTATTATTATTATTATTAAAATAAAGCTTCTTCAAACTCCAAATATTGCAAAAAAATCTCTGCACAAAAATCAACAAGGTGATCTAATGATTTTCATGTAAATTGTTTGAAATTTGAGTTACCTTCCCTCCACTGCTGTGTGCGATGGATGAATCATTCAATTAATTGTACTACTGAGAGTAAAATACCATAGCAAACACTTGTGGAAGTTCAACAGAACTAAAACCCACATTCTCCACAATCAAATGAGAGGTTGGATGTGTTAAAATTAAAGAGCCTGGTCCAGCCCAAATTGAATGGGTATAAAATCCAGTTTATGAGATCACTGAGACTGGACTGAACACCAGGCAGAGGAATGGAAGGCTGAAAAGTTCAAGCACTGAATAAAATGGTGATGTACTAATCAGAGAGAATGCTCTGTCTGCACAAGTGAATGAGAAGCAGTGGGGCCGAATGAATAGAGCATGAGCCTGGGAGTCAGAAGGACCTGGATTCTGCCACTTGTTTTCTGTGCAACCTTGGGTAAGTCACTAAACTTCTTTAGGCCTAAATTACCTCATCTGTAAAATGGAAATTAATAGAGTGAGCTCTACATGTGACAGGAATTATGTCCAACCTATCAGTTTGTATCTTCCTCAGTGCTTAGTATAGTATGGTAATAAAAACCATGAAACACCAAAAAATAAATTACAAAATTACAAAATGTTACCAACCAGAAGGATGTCTATGGATCAGCAAAACAGTAAGAAATTGAAGTCTCAGTAGGCGACCAAGGGAACCTGACAAGAGAAAGCCTGTGGGCAAATCCACTTGGGCCTGAAAATGTGCAGCTTGTGGAGCTGGCTGCTGCACAATATATAGTCCCTCTGGCCCAAAAAATATCCTTCATGCCCAGGATTGTGGTGGTTGTGTAAGTGTCCTCCTTTTCAGGGTTCTTCTTCAGAGCCCTGAGCTGAAGAATATACACTGCTCTGTCCCTTGAGGATGCAGATTTATTTCCTAGCACATTTATGCATTTGGATCTACTTGTTTCCATAAATTTCTTAAAATCCTCAGAAAAGCCAGACTTTTCTGTCGAAGTGTTTTCCTTATTTCACCAACTTCAAACTACAGGAAATAGTTCTAGACATATTGGGCACTGATTATTCTCTCTGTCAATTTGTTGTCTAAGTCAGAAGGCCTGGTTTATTTCCATTTCCTGAAATAACATCAGAATACTTCAAATCCAACAGCTAAAAAGCATATATGAATGAAAAATGTAGGCACTATTGTTTTTTAAGAGCTATAAAATTGTAAATAAGTGAAATTAGTTTAATAATAATAATAATAATGGCATTTATTAAGCACTTACTATGTGCTGGGGAGGTTATAAAGTGATCTGGTTCTCCCAAGCGGGGCTCACAGTCTTAATCCCCATTTTACAGATGAGGGAACTGAAGCCCAGAGAAGTTAAGTGACTTGCCCAAAGTCACACAGCTGACAGTTGGCGGAGCTGGGATTTGAACCCATGACCTCTGACTCCAAAGCCTGCGCTCTTTCCACTGAACCACACTGCTTCTCATGAAGCAGTTTGTTTTCAGAAAGAGCCCGAGCTTCATACATGAGTTCTTTCTGTTTGGTAGACTGTGCCAATATTCAGAACTCAGTCAGTACACTGCAATTAAAGCCTCCTTCTCCCTCAGTAGCATAAAATAGTTTCACTTTCTTTTCCTTCTAAAGAAATTTCCTTGTTTTATTTCTGGGATAATAAGAAATGTGAAGCCTATATGAATACAACTTAAACACATTCAGTTAGAAACCCTCTTTCATAGTCTTTTGTTTCTTAATGACTGCTTCTGACTTTTCAAATCAAATTACCAGTTTTTCCAGCTGCAAGTGATCAAGTTAGTGGCAGAAAATGTGCCAACCTATGTAAACAAGAATTGTTCCGCAGGTCAGAATTAAAAGAAGAGGAGAGTAATAGCAAGCCATGACTGAATTAGGCAAGAACAATAAGTTAACCTATTGCAACCTACTGGAATATTGACACACTGCAAAACAATGCAATTTTTTTTCATTTTGAAAGGGTGCTAAAAAAAATCAACTGACACTACAGAGTTGATGGAGACTATAAATGCAGGTTTTAATGACATGAGCTTCCTTTCAAGCCTAACACATTAATATTACACTTGATTTTTTTTATCATTATTATTACACACAATTGGTCTCTCACCTATTGCAATTTATCCAAGGGTGTTGCCTGGAGTGAAGGAACATAAAATATATTTTGTGGAGTAATTGGAAGGAAAATCTACAGAGAAAATGACAATTGAGGAAGCTTAACAGAGGACCATATGCAAAAAAAAAAAAAAAAGAAAAAGAGAAATAAAAGGAATGATGGAAAAACATAAAAGTCAACTGATAATAATAATAATAATTTGGGCAAGAAATGTGTCCACTAATTCTGTTGTAGTGTACTCTCCCAAGCACTTTACAATATTAGGCACATAGTAAGTGCTCAATAAATACCACTGATTGAATAATAATAATAGCAATGATATTTGTTAAGCACTTATTATGTGTCAAGCATTATTCTAAGCACTGGTGTAAATACAAACTTATTAGTTAGGACACTGTCCCTGTCCCATGTGGGGCTCACAGTCTAGGTAGTGGAGTGTAGGGTTTTATCCCCACTTTACAGATGAGGAAACTGAAGCACAGAGAAAAGTTAAGTGATTTGCCCAAGGTCCTGGACAGACAAGTGGTGGAGCCATGATTAGAACCCAGGTCCTCTAACTCCTAAGGCAGTCCCCTTTCAACTTGGCCATGCTGCTTCTCTAATAATAGTAATAATAATAATAATTGTTAAGCACTCACTATGTCCCAGGGACTGGGGTAAGCAGATACAAGGTAGGCAGATACGGATACAGTCCCTGCCGCACATGAGACTCATAATTTATAGAGGAGAGAGAAGAGATATTTACTCCTCATTTTACAAATCAGGAAGCTGAGGCACAGAGAAGTTAAAGCAATTTGCCTAAGGCAAGTGGCAAGCAGGCAAGTGGCAGAGCTGGGATTACAAACCAGGTATCCTGACTCCTAGGCCTGCCTTCTTCACTCTAGACCGTGCTGCTCCTTAGCTGGATCTGATTGGTAAATATGAACTGCTATAGGAGTGGAACAGATGGGTAGGATCCAAAACGAGGTACAATATGACAAAGGAGGCCAAGAAGTGCCTTAAATTTGACAACATATAAATGGGTTGAAAATATGGATGGCATTCAAGTTGGCCACTCCTTTCTTTGGTCAGGAAACTGGTAAGATAGAGAAATACCAAGAGTAACACATCAGAAGGATGAGTGATATGAAGACCTTTAGGTAAAAAAAGCTGAGTGAAACTACATCTAGTACAAAAGACATATTGTCCAATCCCTGTAAATACTTCTTCAAAATGGGAAAATACCCTTCATTCATTTTTTTTAGACTGTGAGCCCACTGTTGGGTAGGGACTGTCTCTATGTGATGCCAATTTGTACTTCCCAAGCGCTTAGTACAGTGCTCTGCACATAGTAAGCGCTCAATAAATACGATTGATTGATTGATTTTCAAATATAGATCTTAATTCTGGTAAAATAAATGTTGCATTCTATATTCCAAGCAGGTAATGTCAACTTTATAACTAGCTCAATAATTCAGACTACTTTCAGTCAAAAAATGTACACTTTGTGCATTCTGGTTTACCTCTTGAATTCTGTCATTTTTCGGTGTGCTTTAGATATCATTATCAGGTTTTTACTTCAAAAATTTGCCACAATATTGATTTTCTCATTACTTTCCCCAATGTCTTTCCATTTATTTTTTCTTGAGAGACCATACTGCCAAGTTCATTGTCCATTAAAAATCTTGGGTTTACAATTTTGAATTTGGTATTGAAGCTATTAAAACTGAAGCCTGCTTATGTTTGGGCTGCCCATTTAATTGTTTTCTTGAGAGATGCTTATGCAAAGACTTCAATATCATCTTGAACACTAACTATATCTTACAAAACACATTTTGATCATTGAAAGCTACATGAATCATACATATATCCAGGATAAATTTATTTTTAAAATCTAATCATTTGAAATGAGTGCTTGGCAAAGACTTTAGGACCAGACAAACTCAAACAACAGAAAATTACTCTGAGTTTGCCAATCAATCGAAAACATAATTAATGTCACCCTCTAATTTCCATGAATGCAACTATTTCTTGGATGTTCATTTTAGAATCCAGCTTTACTCCCAAAATGCATTCATCTTTCATTTCAGTGTTTCTTAAGTACCTTCAGTTAAAACTTATCAAGTTTAATTGTGCTGACAAGTAGGGTGCAAAGTTTACCCACTAGCGGAATCTATCAGCTCCAATCTCTTGGTGCTTTAGTTTCCCTGTCTTTTCAATGAAAATGTAAAGCTCTTATCTGTGTTGTCTTGGAAAGATGCACCACAGACAAACAACTAAATTAATCAATAGCCTCCAAAGTAAAAAAAATAAAAAAATAAAAAAAAGTTTAAGATAACAATATACATTTATCTAATGGGAAATTATGCCACACCAGGCACTGACTATTTAATGAGGGTAAAGTGCATTTAAAAGGTCCAAGTCACTGTAGTAACTAATTAGGCAATAAAAACAATTCGCCATAAAGGCAACTTGCTTCTTAGTAGACACAGCTGGAAGGCTTGATATCATCTTCAATGATCCATCCTAAATCTCTGCGAGTGATTAGATCCATACTTATTCAACATAACTATTACTTGAGCTCCATGAATCTATAATTTAAAATAATGGTCTTCATTAAAACTGGGGGAAAAAGCCATCCTGAACTGTGAAATCTGAAGTTCTATTTTCCACCACTGATGGAAGAGCATTTAATAAAATACAAAGTGTACAATATTTTCCACTTCTAGACATTTTTAAAAATAGTAAAGCTCACTCCAGTCAGAGGAAACATTAAGTTATACATAACACAGTATTCCATTCATTGAAAGGCTACAGAATTACTTTTTCCCCTCCTGGAGGGAAAAAATGTGCTGCGGTTAAGCAAAAATATAAAACTTCCTTTGTGAATTTGAGACACAAGGGAAATGCAATTTTTAATTGATATGCCAAACTTAAACAAACCAAACTTTACTTTTTCAAATGAATTGGTGTACGACCATGAAAGACTTTCCCCTCAGACTCACGACAGTGAAATGAAACTGATGCAAGTTTGCCCAATTGCAAAAAAAAAAACAAAACAAAAAAATACAAAAAGGTGGTTTCTCATTCTGATGGAATTGAACAGACTGAAAAGACTGACTGGATCATCTGAAAAGGTGAAGATGGGCAATGGATGACTCCGAAACTGGAGGCTTCAGAACCAAGAATATCCCAATGGAATTGATTGTAGTGTTCATATCAATCAATTGTATTCATTGAGTGTTTACTGTGTGCAGAGCACTGTACTAGTCACTTGTGAGAGAGTACAATATAACAGAGTAGGTAGATACATTCCCTACCCACAAGGAGCTTACAGTCTACAGGAACTACAGTTTATAGTTTGGACATTACCACTCACATTCTCTCGACCCTGCCAGTTATGTTCCCACTGGGGCAGATAGTGATTGTGAGTCAGTGACCAGAGATGCAGCAATGTGCATGCAAAGGTTCCTGTTTGAACTTTTCATATGTGCAGGGCCTACTTAAGACTGAAAAGGCTGCAGATTAGTGTTGATGCTATGCTGTAGCAAAGCAGGAGAAGATTGCCATGGTATCCTCTGGCTTTCATCACCCTCATTAGCCAGCTAATTTTAAGAATTCCTGCTGGAACTGCTATACCTCTCAAAAAGCTACATAAGTCTTTGGTCTGTTGTGTGACCTTGGTCAATTCACTTAACTTCTCTGTGCCTCAGTTATCTCATCTGTAAAATGGGACTGAAGATGGTAAGCCCCACGTGAGACAGGGACTGTGTCCAACCGGATTAGCCTGGACCTACCTCAGTGCTAAGTATAGTGCCTGGCTCATCGAAGTATTTAACAAGTACTATAAAAAAAAAACAACAAAAATCCCAGATCTCCTGATGCCCAGAGTAATGCCCTTCGCACTACAACATCAGGCAAGACCATTTAAAATAAGAATGTCATTAAATGTAATTAAAGGTGAATGGATAGGTAGACTTTCATAAGTGGTTTATCATTAATATCCAGTTAAGTGATTATTGAATGATATTTTACCTTATTTTGTGGTTTTGCAAAAGAAATATTTGTAAAATTTAAATGTTATAATGCTTATTTCATAACTTTGTACATGTGTAACTGTCTTACGTGTACACTTAGGTGGACACAATTTTCTTATGTGTACACTTAATTTTCTTGCCTAAGCTTGATTATAAACTCTTCAGGGACAGAAACCAATTCGCACTCAATAAATAGGATTGAATGAATTAATTCATTCATCCATTCAATCACATTTATTGAGCACTTATTGTGTGCAGAGCACTTTACTAACACTTGGAAAGTTCAATTCAGCAGTAAAGAGAGACAATCCCTGCCCGCAAGGCCTGCAGTCCAAAAGGGGGGAGACAGACAACAAAAGAAGTTAACAGGCATCAATAGCATCAATATAAGTAGAATTATAGATATTTATGCATCTAAACAAGTAAACAGGTATTAATATAAATAGAATTATAGATTGGTACATATTTTCTCTGCTTTGATAACTCACATCCAGCTCCTGCTACAGCTTCATCCTTCTAGTCCTGAGAGTAAATTATGCCCTTTGAAAAACTGCATTAACTCTTTCAACATAGCTGATACCATTTAATTCATGGAAGTAGTAATTTACTACATGGTTCCATAAAAATCTGGAAGCTTTCAAAATACCTGAGGATCCTAGGGAGTAGTGTATACAGAAGGAACATCCAGCTTAATAAGTAGTGGAAGTCACCATGGTGCCATCTCAAAACGTGATTTATGGATTATCAGATTCCTCCCCAGCTCCATCACTTATCATTGTTCTATATAGTAAATGTTTTAACTATGTAATTATCAATTTATTGAAATCTTCAAATTTAGCGATCTACTTCTTTTTCAAGCTATAACCACATTAGGGTTAAGGCCCTATTGAGAGCTCACCTCCTCCAGGAGGCCTTCCCAGACTGAGCCCCTTCCTTCCTCTCCCCCTCGTCCCCCTCTCCATCCCCCCATCTTACCTCCTTCCCTTCCTCACAGCACCTGTATATATGTATATATGTTTGTACATATTTATTACTCTATTGATTGATTTATTTATTTTACTTGTACATATCTGTTCTATTTATTTTATTTTGTTAGTATGTTTGGTTTTGTTCTCTGTCTCCCCCCTTTAGACTGTGAGCCCACTATTGGGTAGGGACTGTCTCTATATGTTGCCAACTTGTACTTCCCAAGCACTTAGTACAGTGCTCCGCACACAGTAAGCGCTCAATAAATATGATTGATGATGATGATTAGGGAAAGAAAAACAAATCTTCACTTCTTTCACAGATGGTTAAATATTTAAGTAAAAGAAGTTCTTAATCTTCTTGGCAGTGACGAGTGTGGAGATGTTTTCTTTGATATTTATATGTATTTTAACTCCTGTTTAGGCTCAAAAGGAACCCTGGGGCATTAGCAGAGAAGAAGGAAGCTCTATGATTTCTGTGACATTTGTGTTAACTCTTTTCAAACAAGCTCACACAATGTTATGTTGTATCGTAACCACGAAGAAATTAGACATTTTTCTAGACAAAAGAAGGCTGCTGTGGTATTTGAGTATTTGCCCTGCTAACTGCCGAAAACGTACTCCGCTCATCAGGTTGGTTCAAGCTGAGCTA
Source organism: Tachyglossus aculeatus (assembly GCF_015852505.1). Lineage (NCBI taxonomy): Eukaryota > Metazoa > Chordata > Mammalia > Monotremata > Tachyglossidae > Tachyglossus > Tachyglossus aculeatus. Next base: position 8,081,120 of record NW_024044828.1, read on the forward strand.
CTCGGCAAATTTACTAAAATGTCAGCCCTAAATTGGGCACATTTATATTGGAAGATAAAAGGAAGAAATGCTAATTAAGACTATTAAGAAAGTCATATGATGATTAATTTTTCAACTGTCATGTTTTTGCATTGCTATAGACTTTGCATTCTCTCAAAATATTAATTAATACTCTACTCTTCTTTCATCTTATTTAGATGTAAGATTACTTGCGAGTGATCACTGAAGGTACAATGATTGAGAGCCTAAATTGTTTACCCTTAGGTAAAATTTGGCACAATTTTAGAGGAGATAAAATGCTCTGATTATTTTATTTAATGGTTTTTGTAAAGCACTTATCAGGCACAGTTCTAAACACTGGGGTAGTTACAAACTTATTAGGTTGGACACAGTTCCTAAAATAATGACGGCATTTACAAGCACTTATCCCACATGGGGCTCACAAACTTAAACCCCATTTAAAAGGATGAAGTAACTGAGGCCCAGAAGAAATGAAATGACTTGCCCAAGGTCACACAGACAACAAGTGGAAGAGCTGGGATTAGAACCCAGGTCCTTAAGACCTATAATACAAATTCACATTTAGGTAATTACCCAGAAAACCACTCTGTACTTTTCACTGATAAACTGAAACACAATGTTGAAATGCTCAAGTTCCCCAGGGTGACCAGCAATTGGTACATAAAGTGCTGGACTTCAGTATCCTCCTGCAGGCAACTGATACTTGAACTCTTGATGGCAAAATTGAAAACATTCAGCCTGTAGTCTGGGCTGCAGTGATGTTTGCAGGCCTTTGAAAATCTGGACTTACAGAAGGAAGGGGACAATGTGGTTAATGGCTCTCCTGTCAGGGCGAACTACAAAGGCTTTTCAAATGAAGATTTGTTAGCCTTAATATAACAGCAGCTCATCCATTACCCAGCAAGTTTAATGCGGTTTCACAAAATATCTTTGGAAACACCAACTTTTGTTAGGATAATAAATTCAATCTTTCTTGTTTCTTCATTTTCTGATTGGCCTGTTGATTTAATAGTAGAGCAATAGTATTTATTGGGCATCAACTGGTTGCAACAAAGTGATTTAAACTCTTGGGAAGTACAAAAGAAAGCAGTGACATATTCCCTGTCCACAAGGAGCTTGCACTCTATTGGGAATACAAAAGCAAACATCTACCTTACGATTTGAGACTCTCTATCAGCTGTCTATTAATCTTCTATTCCCTTTTCAGCACTTGGAACAGTGCTTGACATAGTAAGAGCTTAACAAATTCCATCATCATTATTATTTCTTGTTACAATCCAACTCATACTCTTCATTTCCCCCAAGATGACCAACTAGCTCGAACTTTAACTTTACACTTTTGTTTGTGACTCATTGAGCATGTCTTTCTCTCTGTGTGAAGTTTCTTCCCCCTTCAAATCTTCCAAACTACATCTTCACTGACTTCTTAAAAAAAAACACAAAAAAAACCCAAAAATAAAAAAACCTCTTCCACCAGGAGGCATTCCCAGACTATTCCCCATCTTCTTGATCAGGTTATCTCAGTATCCATCCTTACCATTTGCTGTATGACCTTGAGCAAGTCATTTAACTTTCCTGTGCTTCAATTTCCTAATCTGTAAATCTGTTCTCCTCCCTTTTACACTGTAAGCCCCACATGAGACAGGGGGCTGTGCCTGCTTTGATTTAACTGTGCTTACCCCAGTGCTTAGCCCAGTGCTTGTCATGTAGTAAGTGCTTAAATACTACACTTTACATTTGTTTACTTATTTTGGGGAGTCACTCATTGATTTATTCATTTTTGTTCGCTTTTGTTGTTACCAGTTGTACCTATTTTCCTTTTTGTGCCTATTATAAGTATAATATATATTTGCCTGCCTATCTCTCCAGTTACAGTGTAAGCACCTCAAGGGCAGAGTGTTCTACTAAGATCCCCATTTACCATGAGACGAAGCATGGTCTTGTGAAAGCAGCTACACCCTGGGAGTCAGAGGACCTTGGTTCTAATCCTGGCTCTGACACTTGTCTGTTGTGTGACTTTGGGCAAGTCAACTTCTCTGTGCCTCAGTTACCTCATGTGTTAAGAGGGGATAAAGACTGTGAGCATCCATGTGGGACAAGGACTGTGTCCAACCTGACTATCTTTTATCTACCCCAGCACTTAGTACAGTGCCTGAAAAATATTGAACACTTCACGAATACAAATAAAAATACCCAAAACCAGATGAAACATTAATAGAAGCAAGCTCCCAAGGTAGTTACCCACACATGACACTGAAAAACACAAAAGCCCCAACTATCATCAATCTAGACTGCAAGCTTGCTGTGGGCAAAGAATGTGTCTGTCATATTGTTATATTGTAATAACAATAATAATGATGGTATTTATTAAGAGCTTACTATGTGCCAAGCTTACTCTCCCAAGCACTTAGAACTGTGCTCTGCCCACAGTAAGCACTCAATAAATATGACTGACTGACCTGTTAATCTATGCAACATATCTATGTGTTTCTACAGATGAAATCAAAATGTATGTGGTCTCAGGGACTAAACTGCCAACAGAAGACCTTTAATTAATTAGAATACATTCAAAATATGGAACACACCCCCTGCCTTTATTGAACTCTCTCCCTTATAGGTTTATTAATAATCCTAATTTGAAATTTGTTTGGCAGACTTCCCAGATGCTCAAGAGAATTACAGAATATGGTTCTCATTTTTCTAAATTGCATGCTAAAACACTCGCTAATTCAACCAAACAATGGTATCTGTACTAGTTATAAAAAGCAATTTCTAGATTGTTGCAAAATTACTGGATCTGATTATGTACATTTGGAGTATTGTACGTTGCTCTTCACAAACGTGAATGAATGAATACAATACTACAGAATACAAAAATGAATACAATAATAACAATAACCGTGATATTTGTTAAGAGCTTAGTAAGTTCTAACCACTGGGATAGATACATGATAATCAGGTTGAACACAGTCCTTGTAGCACTTGGGGCACCCAGTCTAAGTAGGAGGGCAAATAGGTCTTTAATCTCCAATATACAGATTTGGAAACTGAGGCACAGAGGAACTAAGCATCTTGACAGAGGCCATACAATAATCAAATAATAATAATAATAATGGCATTTGTTAAGCACTTACTATGTGCAAAGCACTGTTCTAAGCGCTGGGGGGATACAAGGTGATCAGGTTGTCCCATGTGGGGCTCACAGTCTTCATCCCCATTTTGCAGATGAGGGAACTGAGGCACAGAGAAGTTAAGTGACTTGCCCAAAGTCACACAGCTGACAATTGACGGAGCCAGAATCTGAAGCCATGACCTCTGACTCCAAAGCCCGTACTCTCTCCACTGAGCTACACGGCTTCTCTAATGGCACAGCTGAATCCTCTGATTCCTAGCCCATGCTATTTTCACAGGCCACACTGCTTCCCCAAACATACTTTCCTCCCCTTCCCATTTTCACTGTCTAGGGAAAAAAAAAATGCATACAATTGCTCACATTTAGTTTAAGATTTATATCAATTTTTATGAAGCAGACTGCAAACATTCTTCATAATGTGATTCGGTTAAGGATTTAGAAATAACCCTTTTTACAATGGGATGCAGTTTAAAAAAATATTCAGGATCCTATTCCTAAGATGTAAGGCACTATAATTGGAAGCATCATTTGGAAACAAAGCTTTTGGTAATGTTTTCTATTGAAAGTGGTATTTCAGGGTATATTTTTTTATCATACACACATGTAATCTTTTTATCTATTTACAGTTTCATAGGCATCAATCTTGTTTTATCATAAATCATGAGCATCTACTGGCAAGAGGCCATATCTGCCCGACTGAATTCATTTGGCACCCAACAAGGCTCCATGCATTTGTAGTTGGTTAAAACTAATTTTTCATGATGAAGATGATTCTGACTCTGACAATGATAAAGAATCCTGCAAAATCCAATGGGGGGGGGGAGGAGGGAAAAAATTGGCTGAAGGATACTATTCAGAAACTACCATTGTAATCTAAAATCATGTGGTGCAGGATTAGACTATAGGAAAAAATGAAAGACATATGGTCCCTGACTTTCAGAAGTTTGAAATGTAAAATGTACTGCGATGAAATATGAAATTATATAGAAACAATATATTGGGAAAGCAGGAGATTGCTGCAGTCAATAACCTTGCCCATTCAGCTATGTCACAACTGACCTTTCCAGGCCACAATAGGCTGGACAACTTGTTTATGGCTGATCTGGAAACTACTATGCCTAACCCAGGATGTCCAGTCCATCATTCATTCATTCAATCGTATTTATTGAGCGCTTACTGTGTGCTGAGCACTGTACTAAGCACTTGGGAAGTACAAGTCAGCAACATACAGAGACGGTCCCTACCCAACAACGGGCTCACAGTCTAGAAGGGGGAGACAGACAACAAAACAAAACATGTGGACACGTGTCAAAATCGTCAGAACAAATAAAATTATAGTTATATACACATCATTAACAAAATGAATAGAATAGTCAATATGTGCAAGTAAAATAGAGTAATAAATCTGTACAACTATATCCAAGTGTTATGGGGAGGGGAAGGAGGTAGGGCGGGGGGGATGGGGAGGAGGAGAGACAGGATGACAGTACCATCCCCAGCAACTGCTATTTCTATCAATGAACAAGCTTATTAAAAGCTAACACTGACAAGTAGTAGTAATAGTACATATTAAACACTTACTGTGTGAAGAACACTGTACTAAGCGCTAGGAGAGAATACATAAGTTTCCATTAGTCCTGGTCCCTGTCCCTTGGGTTCTGCCCTAGTTCTTCAGACCTCAACGATTGAGAATGGGACAGAAACACAATAAGCATGATTGTCCAACATAAAATGGGACTTTGGGTCACCCAACACTTAGTTGTACTGACTGTGACTTGTACGCCTTAGATTCACCCCAGGTAAGTCCTCAGATGGAGGTCCTAGAGTACATTAATTAGACCCAATAGGAATCAAACAAGTTAGGGAAGGCGCATTCTACCCTGCAAAGGGGACAAGACTAAGGAAGAGCAAACAGTGAATGTACTTCAATCTGGAACGTACGTTTTCACACCAGTTGGAATGCATGCTTTGAGAGACATGGTTATTCCTCAACAGAAGTCCTGTTATAGCTACCCTCCTTAGTATTGTGGAGACGGTTTGTGTTACCGAGACCATGTGTTTAGTTTCCAGGAAGAGGGAATGCCATCAAGCCAAACACCAAGTCCCAGAGAATGAGTGGAAAGTTGTACTATGTTCAGACATCAGAGAACTGCAAAGGATATGCCCTGTACTAAGACTGGAGAAAGAGAGTGGCTTGATTTTTTTTTTCCCCCACTGATTTATTTTGCCCCTTAAAATTACAGGGTATAAATCGAAGGAACAAACATTGAGGGGAGAGTAAAATGTTATAAAACTCACAAGGTTGTTTCATAAACGAACTGGATGCTTCACTTAAAATAGGCCCCATTTAAAGAAAAGGAGGCCTGTTTTAATTGGAATACTACATAATACATTATAACAAAGTGAAAGGACTGTACAGCTTTCAGAAAAATATATGAAGAGAGGTCCTGACCACCCTTGTGCTGAAAGCATTTAAAAAGAAAATGCAGAGTTCTTGGCAATCGCATGTGAGAATAAACCATTTCAGTTAAATGCATTTTTCAAACTAATGCCTTTTATTAAATTATATTCAAATAAAAGGCATAATAAATAAAAGGCACAGCCTTGAAAAATAGTTTAGCATATGCTGGAGGCAAGAAAACCAAGATAATCTCTTAATTGCAATACCTATATTTAAGATTTTGACCATAAAGTAGATTAGCAGCCAGTACAGCTCAAAATACTATCATTAGCTACAGATTGGTACTTTCAAATTCAGGCAAACTTCTACACCGTGCCAATTAAAACACCCCAGCCCCCTGTTCCCCAGAGCACTGTAGCTTCAAATTGAACCTATTTTTAACATTTTTAAATATTTATCATATTCTTACTGTAAAGGCATATAATTTGAGTATTTGTTAGAGCCATGTTGCTAATAAACTTCGTAAAGAAGAAAAAAGCATTCCTTTTTGTTGTAGTGTGCTTCCATTTAAAAATGACAGATGGTAAATATACATTTGGAAACCTAGCCAAAGCTACTGTACTCTTTGGTGCTACTATTTTTGGAAGACTGGGAGCCTGGAATTGTGATCAACTTTGGCTTTCGCTATTGGTTCCAGATTTTAGAGCAGCCCATCCAGTTTCTCTTGACAGATTAAAAATGAAAAAAACGAACATCGAGGATGAAAAATACATACTTTACAAAAAGCCACTCGATGCCTAAACAGCAAAATAAGATTTAAGTTGTTTATATAATCTTCCCACGTTTCAAATAATGATCAGCAGGGCATTCCACACCACGTATAAGAGGTGTAATCTCCATATCCTTCAGTCATCATTGTCAGATAATACAGTCAGTAAGGTGCCTCTCCTAGATCTTGGGCATGTTCAGGATATCTTTTCTTATTCAGAAAGAGAAATATTTGGCTTGTAGTTAAAAACAAATATGTAGTATCAAACAAGTGCATAATACTGGGATGACTAAGACGGAGGACTTAGTGAGTAACTGAGGTTCATGGTAATGGTGATGAGAGTGTGTCTTGTTGAAAGCAATGAATGTAACTCTATCCCATCACTACTTGGTGCATTATGAAATTAACGTAGACACTGAGGTACAGGGCACAGGTGGTTGATTTGTAGCATTTAAAGTTTTCTTTGACCTAGCATGTTTTCCCTTTGCTATAGCAATATGTTTGTCCTCAAAGGACTGAATAACTCATTGGCAGATCTGACTCCAAGAGGACAAGTCTCAGGTGGCAAATTCCCAAACACCAGTGTCAGTGAAGCACATTTTGAGGTTGGTCACAATTTTATATTTACATAGCAGATTCTATTACAGTACCATATCCAAATCTGGGCCCCACAATGAAATAGAGAAATAAAAAGTCTTGGAGAGAGTCCAAGGGATAGTCACAAATAATTCTAAGATATATGATGCAAGTTTGAAAGAACTGGGACTGTTCACCATGGCTAAGGGGGTGATTTGATAATGGTTAAGCATATGAAAGGCTCTTATTCAAGGGATGGAGGACAGCTGCCTCCATTTCCAATGAGAACCATCAAGAGAAAATGAGCATCAGAAGGAATTCAAATATTAGGAAGAATTTTCTGATAGCAAAATTGTTCCAGCATAAGAATGGATCAGTGGCTTCTGTCTACTGCTCCCCTGGAACAGTTGGGAATCTAATTCTCAAATCTCTCTACTTAAGTTATACCTGGTAAAAGGAAGCAGCATAGCCTAATGGAAAGAGCACTGGCCTGGGAGTCAGAGGATCTGGGTTCTAATCCTGACTCTGCCAAATACTTGCTGTGTGACCTTGAGCAAGTCACTTTACTGCTCTGTGCCTCAGTTCTCCTGTTTTCCCTCCTACTTGGACTGTAAGCCCCATGCAGGACTGTGTACAAACTAATTAACTTGTATCTACCCCAGGCTTAGAACTGTTTGACAAACAGTAATAACAATAATTATTATTATAGTATTTGTTAAGTGCTTACTATGTGCCAAGCACTATTCTAAGTGCTGGGGTAGATACAAGGTAATCAGATTGTCCCACGTGGGGCTCACATTCTCAATCCCCATTTTACAGATGAGACAACTGAGACACAGAGAAGTTAAGTGACTTGCCCAAGGTCACACAGCAGACAAGTGGCAGAGCCAGGATTAGAACCCACATCCTCTGACTCCCAAGCTTGTGCTCTTGCCACTAGGCCATGCTGCTGTCCAGTAAATGCTTAACAGATACCATTTTTTAAAAAAAGGATGAGATAAATTGTTGTCTGCTTAAACCATTTTCTCCATTTCCCCCCACAAAAAACCTAAGGCTATTCTGGCAATCAAACATACGGTGCGAAGCAGCATGCCCTAGTGGAGAGAGTATGGGCCTTGGAGTCAGGGAACCTGGGTTCTAATACCAGCTCTTACAATTGCTTGTGGTGCATGACCTCGGGCAAGTCATTTAACTTATGTCTCAGTTTCCTCAAAAGTAAAATGGGGATTAAATGCCTGTTTTCCTTCCTACTCAGAAGTGCCTAATGTGGGACAGGGACTGTGTCTGACCTAATAAACATGTACCTACCCTAGAACTTCTACACATAATAAGCCCTTTTTACCATAAAAAGTGCTTTTAGCATCAGGCAATCTGGATTTATATCTGCACCTTTAAACCTCAGGAGTTCTAAATATCATCATGTAAAAGTTAGTCTTTGTAGGTTCAGTTGGTATAGGTTCTACTTCGTAATAGTGATTAAATCTTGATTTGGGCCATTCTGTTTAAGAAACTGATTACACCATGATTACTAAAGACTTCACAGGGCTAACAAGAGTCTGGTGGGAGTTTCTAACCCCACATTTCCCTTGGATTGCTCTCAATATTATGAGTACCAACTTAGTCCAAATCAATCGATCAATCGATGATGCTTACTGAGCACTTACTATGTGCAGGGCACTGTACTAAATGCTTGGGAGGGTACAATACCATAGAATTAGTGGACACATTCCTTGCCTAAAATGAGTTTACAGTCTAGAGGGGAAGACATACATTAATGTAAATAAATAATTTAATATACAATTTAATATAATTTGCTTACAGCTAAAGAGCCCTAATTCATCATTTCAATACCATGAACCAAACATTTGAGTCCTTTAACTTCCTGCCTTCAGTACCATACAATCTAATGCAAGAGTCTGATAAATATTTTTATGAAAATTGGGAATCCAAGATTCAGAGTCAGTTAGACCCAGAAAATTCCCGATCCAATCCTCTCCCACTTTCCCCTAATATTTTCCTCATTTTTGTTCCTCCTGACTTGTGAAATCAGGACAGATACAGTACCATTCTGTTTTAAATTGTAACCATGCTAGGATAACTCTAGGCAGCTAATTCAGCTATCTTTATGCATAGCTTTAGCCAGAATATTGCACTTAACTCATGGTCCTAAGCTTCAGTATCACTGTCAATCTACTGTAGTTGATGCTATCCTCTGGTGAAGATTCCCTGAAAATGGAATTCTAGACTAAAATATATGGGGATCCTTTTTGCAAAGAACACAAATTTGCTTACTGTCAGACTGAAAGCATTTGTTGGGCAAGTTCCTTGTGTGCAGGGATCACATTCACCAACTCTGTGGTACTGTACTCTCCCAAGCTCTTAGTACAATGCTCTGCACCTAGTAAACACTCAATAAATATCACTGCTTGATTGTTGATTTCACTGTTTCAATTCAATATGTTTGGAGAAGTCAGGTAAAAAGCCTAAACTGAGACATTCTTTTTTTTTTTTACTGTATTTGTTAAGCGCTTATTATGTGGCAGGCATTGTACTAAGCACTGTGACAGATACAAGTTATACAGGTTGGACACAGTCTATGTCCCACATGGGACTCACAGTCTTAATCCCATTTTACAAATGAGGTAACTAAGGCACAGAAAAGCTAAGTAACTTGCCCAAGGTCACAAAGCAGAAAAATGGTGGAGCTGGAATGAGAACCCAGGTCCTTCTGACTCCCAGGCTCATGCTCTATCCAGTAGGCCACCATTAACTCTGCTCTTCTAAAGTATTCCAATTAGTACTCTTTAACATTTATTTTTATTATCTCTATAAATAGGCAATTGAAGCAAAATAATTGATTAGCAATATAAAGCTGTCAACCAAGATACTGCAGTGTTCTAAAAGTTAATTAAAGGTATTAATTTAAAAAGAAGTGAGAGGAAAAAAAGTGTTCTGTGAAAACTACCAGAACAAAATTGATGCAGCATAAAATTTTTCCATCAGCTTTGGAAAAATTAAACTCTCAGTTGATTCTTTTGATGATTCTGATAAATTATAGAAATTTTCTTAATTAGAAGTTGATAAGTTTAGCTTCAAAGTAACCAAGAGCTAGGACAACAATAAATTTTAAAGAAAGGATTACCATAACCCAGATAAAGCTTGCTAAATATGCTACTTAGTTTGCCATTCTGGACACAGAATGTGTACCAATTCTGTTATAGTGGGCTCTCCCAAGTGTTTACTACAGTGCTCTGCATACAGTAAGTGCTCATAAATATGATTGATTGATTTACAGTTGCAAAGTGTTTTTCTTAACATTTAACCATTTGACTTTTAATAGCAAAAAATGCAAGAGGTTCTACTCATAGAATATTAACAATTCTAGGGAAAGAAAAGCTTCCATTAAGAACTATGTCTATGTAATATAATCAGGTGTGACCATCTCCAGCTAAAGAATCAGGATGTGAACTTCACTCAGGCAACTAAATAGCAAACATCCCCTATTGTATGAGATACACTTAATGATGACTTGGGAGACAAATGAAGTCTCAAAAAGCCTGACTGCCAAAGATAGGTCACAGAATAAATCTTCTTTTCTGAATTACAGCTTACAATAATAATAATTATAATAATCATGGTACTTGTTAAGTTCTTACCATGTGACACGGATTGTTCTAAGCACTGGGCTAGGTAAAAGTCAAGCAGATTTGACACAGTCCCTGTCCCACAAGAGGCTCACAGTTTATGTAGAACGGAGTAGGATTGAACCTTGATTTTACAGATAACTGAAGCAGTGAAGTGACTTGTTCAAGGTCTCACAGTAGACAAATGACAGAGCTGGGATTAGAATCCAGGTCCTCTGACTCCCAGGCCCATGTTCTTTCCTCTAGGCCACTCTGCTTCCCTTCCCTTTTACACGCTTGATATTTAACCCGACCCTCAGTCCCACACCACTTTATATATATTACTGTATTCTTTTTATTTCAAATGTCTGTTTCCTCCACTAGACTCTAAGCTCCTTGTGGACAGGGAACATCTCTACCAACTCTAATGTATTCTCCCAAGAGGTTAGTGAGTGCTCTGTACACAGTAAACACTCAATAAATACCATTGATTGATTGATTGATTGGCTGACTGTGAACAAGCTTTATTCCTAATTTGGATCAACTACTTTTCCAATGATTGCCATTCGGGGCCCTGGGTGAGAGATCAAAAAAAAATAAAAAGCAGTTCAATCTATCCCTATTACCAGAAAACTGAATCAATCCTATACCTTGATGAGAATGGGACACACATTGTCTCCTTCGAAAAAGACTTAAACAAGAAAGCAACCCAGAAATACTAGGGTGCACTATTCACCTGTGACTTCTGTATTTGAGCAGCCCTATTCAGAATGCACTGCTACTGCTGGGTTGGGAATGACCTAAACTGTCACCTCGTTGGGGGCAGGGAACATGTCTACCAACTCTGTCATACTGTATTTTCCCAGGTGCTCAGAACATTCTCTGCACACAGGTAAGTGTTCAATAAATACGACTGACTGATTGACAGAAAGATGCTCTAAAATTTGCCTCCCTGGCCTGTCACAGTAGAAAGAGCACAATGCTGGGACTCAGGGAACCCAGGTTCTAATTCAAATTCCACCAATCGACTGCTCTGTGACCTTGAGAAATCACTTAAAATCTTGGAGATTCAGTTTGTAATTCATAAAATGGGAATAAAATACCTGTTTTCCCTCTTCCTTAGATTGACTGGAAGTGCCCAACTTTGAAATTTAAGGCATCTCATTAATTATATCATTCCTTGGCAGTGAAATCAGTCAATGAATCAATGGTTTAATGGAGTGCTTACTTTATGCAGGGCACTAGACTAAGTGCTTGGGAGAGTATTACAATGTTGTTAGGCACAATCGCTGCCCTCTAGAACCTTGTAAGTGGAGGTAGATCTTCTGTTTCTCTTAAAATTTGGAAATCCTTTGGAAAACAAGCCAAATAACTAGGTATGATACTATGTTGTTACCATTATATTATTATTATTATCTTGTCAATATCGTGGTTTTTAATTTGAGGTTTATGTCCCCAGTCTTAAGTCAAGTGATAGGCACATGAATAGGCCCTTTAAACTGCAGTTGTACTTAATAGGATGAGTTTCTAGCTTATTATTGTTCACCATTAGAGTCCTCAGACTCCAATGAAATCAACCAGAAATGTAAACAACATACCCTGGAGAATTCTCACAGTCACCAAGTTTTATTAGGAGTGAGAACTGAAAAATAGAAGTCTATAACATCAGTTTATGAACTTAGAAAACAGGCATTTCAAAGCTTCGGAGCCTGGTATTATAAACTAGCTGAGTTAAGACATTTCAATATACAAACAGACAAGTTTATATGCCACACACCCACACTATCGGGAATTCATTCAGCCTACTTATAAATAAGAGCTGAACAAGCTATTTTCATAGGGCAAAAAACACCAACTTATTTATGTGCAACTATGCTAAGTCATAGACAAAGCCAGATGATGTCATGGACTTAAGCATTGGTTTTATTACAGAAATTGTAATTATCAGTAAAATGTTAGTATAAAGAAGTAATTAGGTGACGGGACTCCAAATTCCATTTTTAAAATACACATGATTGTTGATCAATTTGAAACCAAAAACCTACCTCTAGATAGATTCATTTCATTGAATCTAAAATGTAACCTTCCTTAAAAAAAAAACAGTAATTTTGATTACAAATACAATGTCAGATAGTGACTAAATGGATTAAAGTAAAATGTCATCATTTCAATTTTATCATTACTCTGTGCCAGGCACCGTACTAAATGTTCTGGTAGATATTTTAGGAAGAAGATCTAAAGATAAAAGAAAGAAGAGGCTGAAGGCTGGGAGATCACTGAGTTTCAGACAAAACGGCAACCATTTAGTTGTTTAGTTTAGGAGAAGCAGCGTGGCTCAGTGGAAAGAGCCCGGGCTTTGGAGTCAGAGGTCACGGGTTCAAATCCCAGCTCTGCCAGTTGCCAGCTGTGTGACTTTGGGCAAGTCACTTCACTTCTCTGGGCCTCAGTTCCCTCATCTGTAAAATGGGGATGAAGCCTGTGAGCACGCCCGTGGGACAACCTGATTACCTTGTATCCCCCCCAGCACTTAGAACATTGCTTTGTACATAGTAAGCGCTTAATAAATGCCATCATTATTATTAGTATTATTACTGGACAAGCAGACCTAAGAAATGTTGTGACTGAAGAACTGACAGAATTTAGTGATCGACTGAATGTGAAAACTAAAACATCAAGTAATCAAAGATGAAATGGTGGCAGGCTTCTGGAACAGCGATAAATGTGATGATTGTGCTATCTTGCTCCGGAATGTCATCTTTGAACAGTATTATATATATAATATGTATATATATATATATATATATATATATATATATATATATATTCCAGGGAAATGGCCTGGCTTAGTGGAAAGAGCACGGGCTTGGGAGTCAGAGGTCGTGAGTTCTAATCATGCCTCCTCCAATTCATTCATTCATTCAATCGTATTTATTGAGCACTTACTGTGTGCAGAGCACTGTACTAAGCCACTCATCAGCTGTGTGACTCTGGGCAAGTCACTTAACTTCTCTGTGCCTCAGTTACCTCATCTGTAAAATGGGGATTAAGACTGTGAGCCCCACATGGGACATCCTGAATACCCTGCATCTACCCCAGTGCTTGGCACATAGCAAACATGTAACAAATGCCATCAGCATTACTATTATTATAAAGTTTAATGGTATTTGTTAATCAAGCAACAGTACTTACTGAGAGCTTACTATGTGCACAGCACTGTACTACGTTCTTGGGACAGTACAACAGAAATACAAGTGATCAGATCTTGGAATGCATTTAGCTCTTTGTTATCAGAGCTATATCAGTTATTTTCCAATGGCCAGAGGTGGGGGGGGCGGGGGGGGGAGGTGGATCCCAAGGAGAGGAGAAAGCACAAGTATAAAACAGCTACTCTATTGCCTGCTGAAATGGACAGGGAAGTAAGTTGGGAAGGAGAAGAAATCTTTTACAACACAATGAAGCAAAACCTCAGACTGTTGCTGAGCTGGAGGAAGGAGGGAAACTAAAGAAGCGGACAGGTTGGACTAGTGCGCAGTGATCAGGAATGGGGTGATTAACTTTGGATAGAAGCTCTAAAATAATCTCAATGTCTAAAAATGGAATTGACAAAAGCACCAAATACTGAAAGTTGAAAATGTAACAGCATAGCCAAGGGCAACCTCTACATAAAAACAGTACAAGAAGGGCTATCCATCACACTGACACTCAGAATTTAAAATCCCACAATTAATAACATTAAGGGGAGTTCACTCTTTTTTCCCCCCTCTTTCTAGATGCATATGTGTGTGTGTGTTTATGAGCCCCCAAATTCCTAAATATGCTAGTGGATATTTAGCCAGAGCTGTAAGTGTGGACCAAAGGAGGAGAGCCATGAGATTCATACTGTGGAATAATCTTCTGTTTACTGAGATACCTTTGTGTTGTGGGAATCAAAACATTAGTTTCACCAAATACCATAGGTACTTCTTTTCTCCACAGTTGATGGTAGAATAGAGAAGCATTGTGGCCTAGTGGATAGATCACGGGAACTGGGAGACATAAGGACCTGGCTCCACCACTTGTCTACTGTGTGACCTAGGCCATGTAACTTCACTTCTCAGTTGCTTCAGTTACCTCATCTGAAAAATGAGGATTAAGTCTGTGAGCCCATGTGGGAGAGGGACTATGTCCAATTTGATTAGTTTGTATCTATCCCAGCCCTTAGTACAGTGCCTGGCACACAGTGCACAGTTAACAAATACCATTAAAAATAAGGAATAGGAGAGGTTCATTTAAGAAAGGGAACCAAGGTTTTGTTACTTGGAATGTTACCAAGTAAATGATACCTTGTGATTTGGGGAAGGAGAAAACAAAAGGAGAGTGAGTTTGCTTTCTTAAGAGAAGGTTCTTGAGGGAGGGAGGAAGTTAGCATCACAATAGCTTATTATCACAACCTTATTACACACCAGAAGCTCTAATAGGTGCATAAGAGGCAGAAAGTGTGCCCTATCTGATCGACCTCCACCTGCTTGAAGGAGTTGATTTATGGCCCACTAACGCCACTTTTCATTCATTCATTCAATCGTATTTATTGAGCGCTTACTGTGTGCACAGCACTGTACTAAGCACTTGGGAAGTACAAGCTGGCAACATATAGAGATGGTCCCTACCCAACAGCGAGCTCACAGTCTAGAAGGGGGGCTCACAGTCTAGAAGGGTTCTGACTGGTTCCTGCATACTTGATCTTATTTGTTGACACAATCTGACAGGGGCAATTTCCAATTTTAGCTCATGCATGTCTGCTCCAGTTTAGCAGATGAGGGATGGGGGGAGAGGGAGCCCCTGTCTGGTAGCTATGAAGAGGGCAAAGCCTACAGAGGATGATAACCCATTGTTTTTGAAACTGCCCCCTCCCATTTTTTACCAAGCTCCTAGGCAAGCCTAACAGAATGCCCACTGTATGACTGCTATTGAAACAAGTTTGGGATTTTACTGTAGATTTTTTTAGGGTTAAACAAAAGTATGAGATAAGCATGACTTACAGTAGTGCTCATGAACAAGATCAACTGATAGCAATCAATTAATAGTATTATTTTAGTGGTATTTGTTAAGAGCTTACTGTGTATCAAGCATGGTTCTAAGTCTTGGAGTAAATAATTTAGATAGAAGATAAGTTAATTTGGTTGGACACAGTCCCTGTCCTATGTGAGGCTCACAGTCTTATTAGGGTGGAGAATCCCCACTTTCAGGTGAAGAAACTGAGGCACAGAGAAGTTAGTTTACTTGACCAAAGTCACACAGCAGGCAATTGACTGAGGGGATTAGAAGCCAAGTCTTCTGATTCTCAGGCTCTTGTTTTTCCCACTAGGCCATGCTGCTTCTTATTGGGTGTACTTGGTGCAAAGCATTGTACTAATTGCTTAGGAGACCACAGTGCAACAGAATTGGTGGACACAATCTCTGCCCACATGGAGTTTACAGCTGAGAGGAAGAGACAGTAATTAAAATAAATTGCTGTTATGTACATAAGTGCTTTGGTGGGGAGGGGAAGGTGAATAACCAGTGCTTTAAGGGTACAGATCTAAGTGTATAGGTCACTCAAATCAGTCAGTCATATTTACTGAGCACTTCCTGTGTGCAAAGCACTTTACTAAGTGCTCAAGAGAGTACAACATAACAACATAGATGACAATGTAGGTGACAAAGAAGGGATAGGGAGTAGGGGAGGTGCCTCAAAAAATCTTCCTTTTTATCTAAGGCCCAGAGTGGGCCAATGCAGGACACTTCCCAGATGACAATCACTGTCATTCATTCATCACTGGAAAATAATCAACTGACTTTACTGAGGGATCATGTAGGTAGCCAGGATTCTCCCTGTATCTCTAGGATGAGAAATGAAGAAACTGATCTTTCCTCCTTCTTAATGAATACAATTCACTAAAGAATGCCCTTCATTATCCTGTTCCAGTTATCAGTGACTTTATCTTCTTAGCCAAGTGGCACAGAAAGGTCACTATTTCTCCCAGTTATTTTCATGGTTGGCAGAGTACACTGCATTAAGTGGTCAGGTTCATTTAGGTAAAGAGAAACATTAATGTCAAACTAAAACATGAAAAAATTAGTTTTAAATTAGAAATAATAATAATAATTGAGGTATTTGTTAAGTGCTTACTCTGTGCCAGGCACTGTATTAAGCACTAGGATGGATACAAGCAAATAGGGTTGCTCACAGTCTCAATCCCCATTTTGCAGATGAGGTAACTGAGGCACAGAGAAGTGAAAAGACTTGCCCAACGCCACATAGCAGACAAGTGGAAGAGCCAGAATTAGAACCGACAGCCTTCTGACTCCTAGGCCAGTGCTCTATCCACTACGCCATGCTGCTTCCGCATTTCATTCATTCATTCAATCATATTTATTGAGCACTTACTGTATGCAAAGCACTATACTAAGCGCTTGGGAAGTACAAGTTGGCAACATATGGAGACGGTCCCTACCCGACAGTGGGCTCACAGTCTAGAAGGGGGAGACAGAGAACAAAACAAAACATATTAACAAAATAAAATAAATAGAATAAATATGTACAAATAAATAGAGTAATAAATACATACAAACATATATACGGGTGCTGTGGGGAGGGGAAGGAGGTAAGGCCGGGGGGATGGGGGGGGAGAGGAAGGAGGGGGCTCAGTCTGGGAAGGCCTCCTACGGCATTTGAATGTGATATACTCACACCTAGTGATTGATTTTGCTAAACTGAAAATAATCTGTCAGAGACCACCGAGGTGTTTACTTAGAAGGGATTTTTTTCTATTTCCTTGGGTCTTCACTCACTCTCTCTCTCACACACACACACACCTTTTTTTGGCAGAATAGAATACATGGAACTTTTGTTAAAACAATTTATCCTCCTCATCTAAAGAACAACGGTGAAAAGATTTATATTCAAGTATACAGCTCTCCGGCCGATAATATCAGGAGCTATTTACATGACTCTTTGAAAAGAGCCCCCCGCCCCCCCCAACAAAAAAAAAAGATCCAGGATGGGAAAGTGGGTGAATTCCTGCTCTTCTCAAAGAACTTAAGCGTACTGCCTTTATTCTATGTAACATCAGAGATAGCAACTTTGTAACAGGTGCTTTTGTTTGAAGACAGCTGCAAAAATATTTTAAAGGAACTCTGAAAGATAAACATGATTTCTTAGTGATAGAGTATGTCTCTCTTGAGGCACTAGAGGAATCCTCAAAAAGAAAAATGTGATATTTTGACGTTTTGCCAGTCTGTCTTCTAGAGGGAAAGGATAAACTATACATCTAAAGTCATCTGGAATACTCATAATAAAATTAATGCCTTCAAGGTCAAATTCTTATATCTTTTATCCTCCATGGTGAAAATTTCATACATATCTCAAATTGGCACTTTTCTACATATCCATCATTTATATGCTTATATTGAATGTTTCTTCCCCTCTAGATTGTAAACTTAAACTCAGTGCGGGCAGGGAATGTCTGCTCTATTGTTATAGTGTACTCTCCCAAGTGCTTAGTACAGTGCTTTGCACACAGTGAGTGCTTTAAAATATGAAGATTTAATGGATTCTCACTCTATAATGAAATTGAGTTCTGTGAAATGTACTTTGTAAGAAAAGCTCTTGGAGACTTCAAAGAGGTGACATTTTATTTTGTTAATTTAGCTGATTTTTTTTAAACTGGGAACTGATTTCTCTGAGGATAATTTTTCTTATCTTTCAATTACAGTCAACAGTAGACAGATACACTAATCAATAAGATCGTCAACATAACTGTTTCAACTGATTGTCCCCTACAGTTTCTACTATCAATTTGAGAATTTTTTTTCTTATTTTAATGATTGATTTTCTTTAGATACAGCAACTTCTTTAAAATGGCTTCATTTGGAATAGGAACTGTATAACCATTAGATATATTTCACATTTGTCTTTATCTCCAAAGAGGCACATGGCCCAAAGCTGACCTTAAAGGAGTGAACACATTTTTCACATTTCCCTATTCTCCCGAGTGAAGACATTTTTCACATTTCCCTATTCTCCCGTTTCATCTTTCTTTCTCTCTTCCTCAGCTACCCCCTTCCCACTCTAAAGTTCTGGATTGCTGTTATGTCACTCAAATGGAACAAACAATGAAAAAAAATACTGGAAAAGAGAGCAAGGGAAAGACAGAGAGAGAAAGAATGAGAGAAGAGAAATGTGAGTTGGGGCTCAGAGTGCCATGCTATCAGAAAAAAAAAAACCTACTTGTGTGCATAACTGTGGAGTTGGAATGAGTAAATTTTGTTTAACGAGCAGTTTTGCAAGCCAGTAACCCTCATTTTATAGAGGCATTGGGTTGTTTTATGAATGGAGAAGGGAAGAAAAGATCAAGATAAAATGTCATCAGTCCATCCAATCGTGTGTGTGTGTACACGTACAGCTGTTCTTACTTTTTGAAGATGAGTCTACTCAGAGTAAGATCCCATCCATGCATGCATCTGTGACTTAAACTTAGATCATTTCTGCATTAATGGATTTGTCCAACACAAATCTGTTTCTGCTTTCGAGACTGCCTCCTGTCATCCCAATCTTTGAGGATGCTTGCTCAAGGAGAGCAACCTCTCTTGCCCATTGCTTCTAGCTGGGCTGGTACATCTGCTACAATAGTCTCCCAACTGTCCGATGCTACTTCACATTATTTGAGGATGTGCTTCACTATGTCTCGTGGCTTAGTGGAAAGAGAACAGGCTTTGGAGTCAGAGGTTGTGGGTTCTAATCCCGGCTCTGTTCACTTGTCTGCTGTGTGACCTTGGGAAAGTCACTTAACTTCTCTGTGCCTCAGTTACTTCATCTGGAAAATGGGGATGAACACTGTGAGCCCTACGAGGGACACCCTGATTACCTTGTATCTACCTCAGCGCTTAGAACAGTGCTTGGTACATAGTAAGTGCTTAAAAAATGCCATCATTATTATTAAATTTAATATGTCTCTATTTTTTTCTGTCTGGCTTGTACGTACCCTCTTTCAGTTATCCATCACAACAGCTGCTTGTATATCTTGCTATCACCTACTCAACTCCTATGTCTTGCCCAATGGTATAAGGCTTCAATGCATTTTAGGATCTCATCATTCATAACCTTATCCTTCCATGTTATGTTTGTATGGTTCGTGGATGGTGTTGAGGAAACAGTCTAGGGAGCTGAATGTATCTTCTGCACTAGGTCCAGGTCTTCATGAGTCAATCAGTAGTATTTATTGACTGCTGATTCAATGCATAGTACTATACTGAGCACTTGGGAAACTATAATAAACCTAGCAGACATGATCCCTGATATCAGAGCACAGGCTTAGGAAAATAGAAATGTGGGGCCTCATCCCGGCTCCTCCACTTGTCTGCAGTGCGACCTTGGGCTAGTCTTCTAACTTTTCCATGCCTCAGTTTTTTCTTCTGCAAAATATGAGAAAAAAAAAAAGTGTTCCCCCTACCTCTCAATCCGTGAGCCCTGGCAGGATGAGGTCCATGTTAAACATTTAGTAAAAACTACTCTATTATTATTACTAGTCAAAAATAAGTGAAAAAATGCCTCCAACATTTTTTCTTGATGAGATAGGCCTTAATATGAATTGTGGAAATCACTTAAGTACAATTCAGACAGGAAAGGAAAGACTGTAAATTAAATGACATGATAGAAAAAGTCAGTACCAGGCCCGCCTAGAATTTCTTCTTCTGCCAAAATAAGACAATCTCAGCTGTTATGCATAATTGCGGCTGCCATCTTCAACATGAAGAGCATGAGGGAGAGCAGGCAGCAGTCTGGGATGGCAGCTGGGACTATTTGTTCAAGGAAAATAGGCACAGAAGGCAGAAGAAAATGGCAGCAGCTATCAGTAAGTATGGAAAAGTCAGTCAAGCTTGGCTACAGAAATGGCACCGGCAACGAAGTACAGCAGAGTTTTTGGCCACATCATTCCAGTAACAAACAGGTCTATCCACAAGTCTCCTTTTAGTGGCACACTGCTGAGAAATTGTCTCCACATTGTACTCTTCTCTTTAGGTGGTTTTCCCTAAACTATGGCCCTGGTGGCCACCAGGATCACCTGTCTAGTGTTCATATCTTTACTACTACTACTTCTATAACTACTACTATTGATAATAATGCTACTAATAATAATGGTATTTGTTAAACCCTCACTATGTGTCAGGCACTGTATTAAGCACTGCTGCAGAGATAAGACTGGTACAGCTTTTGTCCCCCACAGTGTTCACAGTCTAAATCTAAGAGAGAAGAGGAATTGAATCCCCATTTAACAGATGAGAAACCTGAAGCAAGCCCAGAGAAGTTAAGAGACCTGACCAAGACCACACAGCAGAAAAGTGTCAGTGCTGGTATTAGAAACCTTGTCCTCTGACTCCCAGGTCTGTGTTCTTTCCACTAGGTAGGCCACTCTATTTCCTTTCAATGGGATAATTCATTCATTCATTCAATCGTATTTATTGAGCACTTATTGTGTGCACAGCACTGTACTATGTGCTTGGGAAGTACAAGTGACTCAGAGGAAACAGCTGCCCTAAGCCAAATCATTTTAATTTGTGACTGCATCTGTTTATTGTTATATTGTACTCTCCCAAGTGCTTAGTACAGTGCTCCGCACACAATAAGCTCTCAATAGACTGAATGATGTGTAAAAATATGGAGCAGTTTTAATATTAAGTGCTCTCAATGAATGACTCGATCACGTTCATTGAGCACTTACTGGGTAGAGAGCACTGTACTAAGCACTGGGGGAATACAATATAAAAGAGTTGGTAGACACATTTCCTGCCCACAAAGAGCTTAGAGTCTATAACGGGAGACAGACATTAAAATAAATTGCAGATATGTACATAAGTGCTGTGGGGCCGAGGGTGGGGTAAGTAAAGGATGCACATAGAAGCAGTGTGGCCTAGTGGGCAAAGCATGGGCCTGGAAGTCAGAGAACCTGAAGTCTAATCCTTGCTATGCCACTTACTTGCTGTATGCCCTTGGGCAAGTCACTTAATTTCTCTGTGCCTCAGTTTGCTCAACTGTAAAATGGGGTTTCAATAACTGTTCTCCCTCTGAGATTGGGAACCCAATGTAGGAATAGGGACTGTGTTCAACCTGACAAATTTGTATCTGCCCCTGTG
Source organism: Tachyglossus aculeatus (assembly GCF_015852505.1). Taxonomy (NCBI): domain Eukaryota; kingdom Metazoa; phylum Chordata; class Mammalia; order Monotremata; family Tachyglossidae; genus Tachyglossus; species Tachyglossus aculeatus. Next base: position 8,102,794 of record NW_024044828.1, read on the forward strand.
CTTAGAACACTGCTTGACACACAGTAAGCACTTAAATACCATTAAAAAAGCGCAAGGGTGAAGAGGAAGAACAGGAGGAAGAGACAGTAGGGGAAATGAGGACTTTGTCAGGGAAGGCCTCTTAGAGGAGATGTGATTTAGGAAAGACAAGAAAAAGAGAAAAAGGGAAATAGAAAAAAAAATAAAGGAAAACAAAAATGTAAAGATGCAGTCAGATTTGTGTGCTCTAAAAAATGTCTGTCACATAATCCTGTATATTGATAAAATATTCAAAATTTGTGGAATCCTTAAAACTGAATTGAAGGAATATGACCTAATTGTCCATATAATTGAGAATTTAACATACCTTCAGTTTGAATCATCCAATTATTTCATATTGATTTGGGGGAGGATTTATGTACCGGAGTATCTATACAGTCTACCAATGGTATTTATTGAGTGCTCACTGTGTGCTGAGCACTGTACTATATAATTCAGGACACCCAGCATATTTTTGTTCAATTTATTATTATTGTGCAATGTTATTTATTGAGCACTTTTGTGTGCAGAACACTGAACTCAAATGCTCTGAAGAGTACACAACCGAGTTGATGGTCGCAATCTCTTCTCTTGAGGAGTTTATAATCTAACGGATATCAGCAATTACCATATCTAGGCTCATGTGTTATTAAGAGATTTGTGCCATATCAACAAATCTTCACAGTCTAAAAATGCATTCAGTTTCTATTAGTATACTTTACTATGGATATAAATTATTTTTGTATTTTTTTAGTTATTAAGCAGAAAGCACTAGAGCCCTAAATGAATGAAAAGCGTGGCTTAATGGAAAGAGCCCAGGCTTGGGAGTCAGAGGTCATGAGTTCTAATTCCGGCTCCGCCATTTGTCAGCTGTGTGACTTTGGGCAAGTCACTTCACTTCTCTGGGCCTCAGTTCCCTCATATGTAAAATGAGGATTAAAACTGTGAGCAGCATGTGGGACAACCTGATTACCGTGTATCTACCCCAACACATAGAACAGTGCTTGGCACATAGTAAGCCTTTAACAAATACTGACATTATCATTATTATTACTATTATTATCATTATTATTATTATTATTATTATTAATGAAAGTACTTCCCCTCCCCTACCCCAAAATTGTATTTCTGCTCTCATTTTAGATCTTTTTAAAATTATTCCTATTTTATTCAGATTTTAACTGTAGCACAAATTTTGAATTCATCTGTCTAACATTATACATAGTTCTTCTGGCAATCATTATTTGCTTATGTAACAGACATTTCAGTCATGACTTTTTTAAGTCCTCATTTAATTACTCAGATTACTTGGGAATCATCTTTTTTAAAATATATATTATCTTAGAAGATTTCCTCCTAAGGTTTATACTGAGTAAATGGGCTACTTAATATGACACCTAAAAGCACTTTTAATTCTTATGTTTTGGATTATTAGTCATCTTTAAGCACTACTTATTGCAAAGCGCTGTAATAAGCACTTTAGGGAATACATTAGGTATGAATCCAGATATTATCGATCAATCATCAATGGTATTTACTGAGGTCTTACTGTGTGTAGACCACTTTGCTAAGGGCTTGGGAAAGTACAATATAAAAAAGTTGTAGGCACATTCCTGCCCATAAGAAACTTACAGTTTAGAAGGGGAGAAAGACATTAATATTAATAAATGTCCTCACCCTCAAGGAATTTACAACCTAGTGGTAGAGACAGATACCTAAATATGTTCTGTACTTTGAACAGTACCTGGCATATACCAAGTATTATTTTAAAAAGTTACTGATAGGAGGGAGTATATACGATGTGTACATAAGTGTTATAAGTGTCTATGACCACCCTTCCAATCGACCTCTGTGTTCCTTAAACCTTTACTTCCTCCACAATGCCATTTAGGTTTTTATGGTGTTTTTTTTCCATGTTTCCCATTTGGTGCGCTCCTTTTGTCCTTCTCCATAGTCTCCTCCCAAACCCCCAGAAAATTTTTTTTTTTTTTACTTATTTCAAAACTGAAACTATTTTCCCCAACTTCCAGACCTAAACACCAGAATCACAAAAACTGCCTGGGCCTGACCAGGCTGGGATGGAATGGGGGGAGGCCAAGTGCCCTCCCGCCAATGCCCTCTAAGTCTCTTCTTATACACCTTTGATAGCAGGTGGCAGGGGGATTCATTCATTCATTCAATCGTATTTATTGAGTGCTTACTGTGTGCAGAGCACTGTACTAAGCACTTGGGATGTACAAGTTGGAAACATATAGAGACAGTCCCTACCCAATAGCGGGCTCACTCTGCAATCTAGGGAAAAGGCCAGCTGGGTCAGTGACACAAGTGAAAAAGGCAGTGTCAGGGATGAGTAGGAAGAAAAAAGGAGGACCATGGAGGTGGGGGAGATCAGATTTGTGGTGCAGCAATTGCATATGAAAGCCACAGGGAAATGGGGGAGAATATTTTTTTAAAATATATGGGGTTTGTGGAGGGAGAGAGGAAGGAAGTTTTATAATACTAATTATGGTATTTGCTATGCTCTATGTGACAAGCACTTTACTAAGCACTGGCGTACATACAAGTGAGTCAGGTTGGACACAATCCCTGGCCCATGTGGGGCTCACAGTCTCAATCCCCATTTTACAGATGAGGTAACTGAGGTACAGAGAAGTGAAGTGACTTACCAAAGGTCACACAGCAGACAAGGAGGATTAAGGGGGGCAGAACAGAACTGGAGTGGAAGGGTGGGGGTGGCCTTACTTGATGACCAGCCAGGGACACCAGTACATAACATGGCAATTTTACCACATCTAAAAGTATCCCGGACTTTAGGAAACCACTGTCTTTCTCTGAACTCAATTCAACTGATCCTGGCTTCTCTGGTTACATTCATGGACAATAGTATCACCGAAAGACTCAATGGGTTTTATTAATTCACATAGCAGCAAATGATACCCACAAGAGTAGAGCTACAAAACGTTGCCATTCATTTTGTTAGTTTAGGTATGTTCTGTGTGGTAGTACTTCACACTACATTTTGTAGACTGAATGAAGTTTGAGAAATATGAGCACTCACTAGAGCTCCCAACTATAAAATATGAGCTGAAAAGGGAGGTGAGAACTGGGTGATAACAGCAAGCTCTTTGCACAAATGAAGGGAAAGTGAACATCATCATTTTAAATAACATTATTAAATTTCATAAGTGAATTTCAAAATGATGTTTAGTAGCCAAGCATAGAAAAAGCTGCAGATGTTATTAATTAGGATTATTTCTTTATTCTGGACCTATATCCAGATGGCACTAGTGCTGCCCCAAGACATAGTTGGCCTTGTACAGGTGAACATTTTCACTGTGGGGTTTGGTCATATTATCTCACAATTTCCTATAGCAACTGTAAATCAGGGTCCAAAGCAGTAGGAAAACCCATTTGTGAAGGAACTGTCACTTTCTATTTTAGTTGCCTCACTGGGCACTAAAACCAGTTGAAGCCTCAGAATAATAAGAAATTTTTTTAGGTGCTTACTGTATAGCAAACCCTGTGCTGAGCTCTAGAACAGATACGATAATAATAATAATGATGGCATTTGTTAAGCACTTACCATGTGCCAAGCTATGTTCTAAGCGCTGAGGTAGATACAAGGTAATTAGGCTGTCCCATGTGGGGCTCACAGTCAATCTCCATTTTGCTGATGAGGTAACTGAGGCACAGAGAAGTTAAGTGACTTGCCCAAAGTCACACAGCTGATAAGTGATGGAGTCGGGATTAGAACCCACGACCTCTGACATCCAAGCTCATGCTCTTTCCCCTAAGCCATGCTGCTTGTGAAGAATCAGATCAGATCCAGTCTGTCCCACATAAGGGCCACAGATATTCTAGGCCCATATTACAGATGAGGAATCTGAGGTGCTGAGAAGTAATTTGCCCAAATTCACATAGCAAAAATGGCAGAGATACTAGACTCTAAACACTAAACTAGTGGCACAGACACTTGAACCCAGGTTTCCTGACATCCACTCCCTTGTTCTTTCCACTAAATCACAGCACTTCTCCATACAGGCAGCATCCTCAAACTCTATGTATTCTAACCTTCTTAATAGGATAAACTAATTAGCAGGAAGACTTAAAAAAATTATTTGGTTGTGTCATTTTTGGCACTTCTTGCTTGACAGACTGGTGCTTGATTAATTTCACAGTCCTCTTTTTTCCTACCACTTTGTCAACTGTTGAGTGTAGTACTGTTTTTTTCTCTCATCATAGTCTCTCACATATCCACTCAGCATCACTACTTCACTTCAGGTTTAAGACGGGGGATGGCTGAGGTGAGCCACACAAAGTACCAGTTTATCTGCTCACACAGGGGAAAACCTGAATCTCTGTCTAGACCTCAACTACTTTTTTTAATGTTGAAAATATATCATTTTAAAAAAAAAATATGCAGGCTCTTTGATCTACCAACACAACTCACCTTCTGGGAGAGACGGGGGAGAGACAGAAAGATGGGAAGAAAAAGTTATTCTCTAGGTGCACTCAAAGGACTCTTAGAGAAGCACTGAGGTCTAGTGGAAAGAGCACAGGCCTGGATGTCAATAGACCTGGATTGTAATCCTGGTTCTACCGCTTGCCTGCTGTGTGACCTTAGGTGAGGCACTTGACTTCTCTGTACTTCAGTTCCCACATCTGTAAAATGGGAATTAAATGCCTGTTTTCTCTCCTATTAGACTGTGAGTCCTATGTGGAACAGGGCCTGTGTCTGACCTGATTAAACTTGCATATCTACCCTAGTGCTAGGACAGTGCTTAGTAAATAACAAAATTATTATTTTTTATTGGGAAAGGGGGAAATCTGCAATATCTATGCCAACAGAAACACTGACTTTAATGTGGCTGTCATTGATCAATTAATCAATCATTGCCTTGGAAATACTGGGCCTGTGTAAGTAACTCTGAAAAGACAGAGTAGGGGTGGAGATTCCAAGAAAAATATCTCAATACAAAAGTCAATACTGACAACATCCTGAGTACAGTATACAGAACAATATATTAAACATTTTGGGAGAGTACAATAGCTACAGGAGACAAGATCTCTGTTTATAAGGAATTCACAGCCTAGCAGGTAGAATGGACACAAAATAATTTAGAGATAAGAGGAAGGTAGCAGAGTATGTAAAAATGACAGAAAAATGCTATAAGAAACAGTGATTTCTAAATACTGAGGGTCTGCATAGATGCTGAGATGATCGCTGGGACTGGGCAACAAGGGAAGAAGAAAAATGAATCTGGGAAAGCTTCCTGGAAGATATGGGACACATACTATTGGGAGTGGCAGGCGCAGGCACCAGCTAAGAATTAGCTACTTAATTGCACTGCCGTGTCCTTAAAGGGAGAGAGAATAACTACAGGGGAAAGCTCGAGTGGTGGAAAAATTGGCTGTCTTGCCCCACCCTAAACCCAGAATTCATCTTGCAGGCTCCATGACGACCATCAAACAAGATATTCAAGGCTCTGCAGCTTGTTCACAGTGTAAATAACTCTGGTGTATAACTGCTTCACTAATTGCTCCAAATAAGGCTCCGATTTTAAACTAGGAAAAAAAGATCCACTCACACTTCCCTTTTGACATCTTTCAAGCAATATTTTCCCACATAATTCACATTTTCAAAGACCTCTGTGGAAGCCTGTTAACTCGTTGCTGAGCTTCCCAGCTAACATTCTGACTAGCGTTGGTGGTTTTTATGGTGTTTGTCTCTCTCCACTGATCAGGAACCTACACCACCGAGTGATTTTACATAAGATGAACAAGGAACAGGAACTTTATTCCTGTTACAAGATCTGGGTCAGAGAGGAAACTAACATTTTTGGAACTTTTTGAAAGGCTTGCTGCTAAAATGCCACAATTCTGCAAATTAGAGAATGGCATCATTCCAAATTACCATTTGAAAACCTTGCAGTTGCTTTCCAAAGCTAACAGACCTGCAGAAATCTTATTTGATCCACAGAATCATAATTTATTCCATGCACATTTATTGATCCCCTCCCTTCTCCTCACGATCCTTAACCTCGTTCTACTGCTAACTAGTCTTTCTACATAGCTAGTCTAAGGGATCCAAGATATTATGTGTAGGTAACACAAAATTGTCTGACAAAAACAGGTTCCAATTCTAAGAAAAATGGAAAAGGAAGACCACACATATGCATTTCTCCTGGGAAGGAGAGGGCAGGTAACATGATGTAGTAGAATGATCACAGACCTGGGAGTGAGGAGACCTGAGTTCTAGTCTCAGGTCCACCTGCTATGTGACTTTAGATGATTCACTTAACCATCCTGTGCCTCTGTTTTTCATCTGTAAAATGGAGGCAAAATACATCTTCTTTCTTAGACTGTGATTCCCTGGTGGAAAAATGACTGCATCTGATCTGATTATCTTGTATAAATCCTAACAATTGGCATATACTCAATTCTTAATAGATACCATCACTGTTACTGGTGTTTGGTCAGCGTGGCTCAGTCAAAAGAGCCCGGCGTTTAGAGTCAGAGATCATTGGTTCTAATCCCAGCTCCACCAATTGTCAGCTGTGTGACTTTGGGCAGGTCACTTTACTTCTCTGTGCCTCAGTTACCTCATCTGTGAAATGGGGATAAAGACTGTAAACCCCCCGCAGGACAACCTGATCACCTTGTTAACCTCCCCAGCACTTAGAACAGTGCTTTGCACATAGTAAGTGCTTAATAAATGCCATCATTATCATCACTGTTAATGAAATAAACTGTGAAATGTTTGCAAGTCCAGAAAGTGGAGGACATGCGAGAAGCATTCTCGTCTCCTAAACCACGGACCCCATCTAAATCTATCAGAGTCAAGATCTAGCTGGAAGGTGTGGGGAGACCAGAGAGAATCTGTGTAAATCACAAGGACAGTTCAAAAAGGTCCCTGGTCAGCAGTCCAGGAAAATCCAGAAGAAAATGACCCATCTTGTTTAGTCATCATCATGAAGTATTTATTAGATATATCCACTTGGTGTACAGCACTCTAAGAGGCACTTGGAGAGTTACAAAGCAATCTAGCAGATGCAGTTGTTGTAGTTAGTAGGGAAAATAGGACTGGGAACTACTTAAGTGTTGATAATTCCATTTTACAGCTGAAGGACAGGAGGTATGGTGAGGCTAATTGACTTTCAAAAGGCTCACTCAGTGAATCAGTGGCAGAGCACTTTTGAACCCAAGTAATAGACCATATTGTTTTGAAGTACTGATAACCCAGTAAAATAAAAAATACATGAGGGCTTCCAGAGCCTTCCAATGTCTCTTCCTTGGCATTTACTATGTGAGGAGGACTGTACTAAATACTCAGATAGATATAAATAAGGTAATCAGGTTGGCATATTCCAGTCCCACACAGGGCTCACATATTAAAGGGAGAGGAAGAATAGGCATTTAATCCCTGCTTCAAGTGTGGCTCAGTGGAAAGAGCATGGGCTTTGGAGTCTGAGGTCATGGGTTCAAATCCCAGCTCCACCAACTGTCAACTGTGTGACTTTGGGCAAGTCACTTAACTTATCTGTGCCTCAGTTCCCTCATCTGTTAAATGGGGATTAAGACTGTGAGCCCCACGAGGGACAACCTGATCACCTTGTATCCGCCCCCAGCGTTTAGAACAGTGCTTTGCACATAATAAGCACTTAACAAATACCATCATGATTATTATTATTACAGAAGTGAGGCACAGAGAAGTTAAGTGACTTCCCCCAAATCACACAACAGGCAAGTGGTGGAACCAGAATTATAGCCCAGGTCTTGTGACTCCCAGGCCCATACTCTTTCCACTAGAGCACACTGCTTCTAATTAATAATAAATAACCCTAATCAATAAATGATGCTACTACTTCTACAATTAGGTGGTATCACAAAGAAAACTGCTAAACCTGTTTTTGCCTTAATCTTTTTTCTTTTTTTTAACCACAGCACCTGGCACTGACTATATTCCCATTTCTGACTTTGGCTGAGCATTCAAAACTGGCCCTAAATTATTCCTGCTCTCTTGTTATGGTATCCATAAAGTACTTACCCTTAGTCAAACACCATTCTGATCCCCATTTTACAGTTGAGGAGCCGAGGCACAGAGAAGTTAAGTAACTTGCCCAAGGTCACACAGCAAGTAATTGACAAAACTGGGATTAGAAATACAGGTCCTCTGATTCCCAGGCCCTAGCTCTTTCCACTTTCCACTTGCTGCTTCTCCCTTCTCCTCTCTGCCACTCAGGTATCTTGCCTGGCAAGTCAAACACCCTTCATAGTTTTAAAACATTCTACAGGATAATGATGGTGTTCCCTGTTGAGATCGGAGGAAGAACCTCTGTGTTGGGAATTCAGAATCTGCACTTAAGAGTTAATATTACCCTTAGTGTTCATGCAGCACTGCTTAGACTCTCCAATTCCTGCCATTCATTTTTTTTTTTGGTGAAGGCAGAGGACAATGAGTTTAATGTGGAATTGAAGAGGCAGACAGTTGCCCCTAATTTTATTGTTCCTACTGCCCTTTCACACACCTGTTTTTGATATAGCATGGGGAGGAGTAATCACACTTTGCTAGGAAGACAGACATTTTCAGAGAAGAGGTAAGTTCACTGGTGAAGCCACAAAACTAAGAGCTGTAATTTCCGGCCTCAACGGATGTTGTGTCCACTCGACTGTAAGCGCCTTCTGGGCAGTATATTGAGCTCTCCCAGCGTTCTGCAAACAGAAGGCATTCAATAAACGCTATAGACTGATTATACTCAGGTCAAAGTAGCACATTTCTAAATTTTACCTCTAGAAGGCATGAGTTTACACGACATTTCAGATACCATAAAATGCATGGGTAGTTCTAGAAAGTAGGGCAATAATTGAATTGTAAAAGGAATCAAACATCTCTCACTTCCAGTCAGACTTGTAGTTCATTAGTGAAGCACTGAAAAAAGTATCCCCTTTATTTTATTTTTTTCTGGACATAAACACATTTGAACTTCCTTTCCCCACCTCTTTAAGCACCCTGATCATCAGGCTATGAATAGAGCAGTTTCTAACAATTTCTTTTTTCAGGCAATTGTGGAAATTGTGAATGTTTGAGAATCATCAAGAACATGACAAAATATTAAACATGGTATTTATTAAGCATTTACTTGCACCTAGAGTAGATGTAAAACCATCAGGTTGGACACCATCCCTGACCCACAGGTGTAGAGGAAGGAAGAACTGGTATTTAATCCTCATTTTACAGATGGGGAAACTGAGGCATGGAAAAGTTGGGTGATTCTCCTTTGGTTGCACAGCATACAAACTGTAGCACTGGAGCTAGAATGTAGGGTTTTCCATAATCTTTACACTAAGGCAGGCTATTACTATTTTGGCAAATGAACTCATGGTTCCTGTCAGATCTATAGCCACATACATCATGCTACACGTCTCCTAAATCAACTTCAGAGACATCTCCTTAATCAACTACAGAGATTTCCCCTGATTCAAAAAAGAGATATGGTGCCTTGCATAACTGATATAACATTAAGCCTTCCCTGAAAAACTGGACTTTTTTTCCATTTCAGTTGCATCATAGAATTATGATGTGTTATGACTGCATTATGGAACTCCCTATTGAAAAATTAAAGTGCTGTTCAGTGAGATGAATACTAACTGCAACCTGTGGAAAAATAATTTCCTCCAACAATAGAGTGTGCAAGGTTAATACCAAAAGCATCAGAATGGGAGCTGGCCAAAACTGACAGCTAATCCACCTGTCTGCTTAAGAATAACAGTCAGTCCATTTAACTCATTCATTCTGCCTTTCTCGCTACCTCTATCTTTAATATGAACACTATCTCTAATTAACTAGACAGCTGCATTACAATGTACTGATTCTTGAAGCTTTTTACAGTACCAATACTTTTCAACATACTGGATTTTAAACATTCCCATCTCTAAATAAAACTTTCCTAAAATTAAGAGCTGTGTTGTTCAACAGTGTAAGTAGTTTTTCTTTTCCGAAATATGATTTAATTGGAACTAAAACCCACCTTGATTAATCCACTAACAAGATATTCATAAAGAATATATATTCTTTATCTTAATCATTCTTTCCTTTTTGTTCCTATTTTGGTCAATGAAGTCAGATACATTCATGCATGCATGCATACATACACACACAGACACACCCCAACACCAACACCACCACCCCAAAAAAACCTGTTTCTCCTCATGCTTCTTTTTCCCTACACTGGGTGGCCTTAGTTAAAATTTTGCATAAATTTTTTAAATGGCTGTTATGTAATCTCCATCACTGCATCTATTAGCTGCCTTGGAGGTCAGCATCTATTAGCTGCCTTGGAGGTCAGAAGGATCCTTTCTGAACTTTTATTCCCACTTTCACATGAATCATCGGGCACTTTTAAATGATTCTACAATGTATAATACCAAAATTATTCAATGACAATTAAAACCCTTCAGCCTCACAATGTTAACTGGTCCTGATAAAAGAAATTGGCTTTAGCCACACAATGCTTACGACTGCGGGGCTGCCTGGAGGGGCGAATTTGCTGTTTTTCTAAACAGGTATTCTTGAGTAGAAGGAACTCCAGTGAAATCCCCAATAACTCCTTTGTAATCCAGAGTATTGGTGAAAACGAGGCAAACAATGTGACGTCATTTGAAGTCTCACTGCCCCCCTCCCAACCAAACCTGTTTTCCCTTAAGCCCCCTGGGCTCCCCAGAAGTCAATTCCAATCAACTTCCCCTGGCAGGTGGCAACAGAAATAGCCGCCCGGTGGTCTCTTTTGCTCGTGAGGATGCTGATTCCCTTTCATTCATTCATTCATTCAATCGTATTTATTGAGGGCTTACTGCGTGCTGAGCATTGTACTAGGCGCTCAGGAAAGTACAATAAGCAATAAAGAGTGACAATCCCTTTCCACAACGAGCTCACGCCGGAAGAGGATTTTCCATCTCCCATCGCCCCATAATGATAATAATAATAATTGTGGTATTTGTTAAGCGCTTACTATGTGCCAGGCACTGTACTAAGCAGTGGGGTGGATACAAGCAAATCGAGGTGGACACAGTCTCTGTCCCTCGTGGGGCTCACAGTTTCAATCCCAATTTTCCAGATGAGGTCACTGAGGCCGAGAGAAGTGAAGTGACTTGCCCACGGTCACACAGGAGACAAATGGCGGAGCCGGAATTAGAACCCACGACCTCTTACTCTCAGGCTCGTGCTCTATCCACTGTATTAAGAAGCGTGGCTCAGTGGAAAGCGCACGGGCTTTGGAGTCAGAGGTCATGGGTTCAAATCCCGGCTCTGCCAACTGTCAGCTGTGTGACTTTGGGCAAGTCACTTAACTTCTCTGTGCTTCAGTTACCTCATCTGTAAAATGGGGATTAAGACTGTGAGCTCCCCGTAGGACAACTTGATCACCCTGTAACCTCCCCAGCGCTTAGAACAGTGCTTTGTACACAGTAATCGCTTAATAAATGCCAACATTATTATTATAAGTACCATAATCATCAATCATCATTGTGGCTTAGTGGAAAGCTTTGTGGCTTTGTGGTTGGGAGTCAGAGGTCGTGAGTTCTAATCCCGGCTCCACCACCTGTCTGCTGGGTGACTCTGGGCAAGTCACTTCACTTCTCTGGGCCTCAATTCCCTCATCTGGAAAAGGGGGATGACGGCCGTGAGACCCACGTGGGATGATCTGATGACCTTGCATCTCCCCCAGAGCTTAGATTAGTGCCTGGCACATTGTAGGAGCTTAACAAATATCATCAACGTTATTATGATTGTTACCTGAAGGGGATTTTCCATCTCCATCGCCAACCCCTTCCCTCTTCCGTGCCCTCCCCAGCCTGCCCTTCCACCCTGCCCGCGTTGCCCACTTGTATTTCCCAAGCGCTTAGTACAGTGCTGTACACACAGTCAGCGCTCAATAAATACGAATGAATGAAAGAATGCCCAAATGCCCAAACTGGCAGGCAGGATTGAGCCCAGTCCGGTCCCACCCGAATTGTAGTTTGCAAGCGTTTAGCACAGTGCTGTGCACACAGTAGCAATCAATAAATACGAATGAATGAATGAATGTCCAAATGCCCACACTGGCAGGCAGGATTGAGCCCTCTCCGGTGCCATCCTAATTGTAGTTTCCAAGCGTTTAGTACAGTGCCGTGCACACGGTCAGCTCTCAATAAATACGAATGAATGAATGACTGAATGCCCAAACTGGCAGGCAGGATTGAGCCCGCTCCGATCCCACCCGACCTGTCCTTTCCAAGCGCTTAGTACAGTACTGCGCACACAGTCATTGCTCAAGAAATGCGAATAAATGAATGAATGCCCAAACTGGCAGGCAAGATAGAGCCCGCTCCGTGCCACCCGAATAGTAGTTTCCAAGCGTTTAGTATAGTGCCGTGCACACAGTCAGCGCTCAATGAATATGAATGAATGAATGAGTGCATGAGTGCATGAATGCCCAAACTGGCAGGCGGGATTGAGCCCGCTCCGGTGCCACCTGAATTGTAGTTTCCAAGCGTTTAGTACAATGCTGGGCACACAGTCAGCGCTCAATAATACGAATGAATGAATGAATGAATGCCCAAACTGGTAAAGAGGACTGATCCCGCTCCGGTGCCATCCGAATTGTAGTTTGCAAGCGCTTAGTACAGTGCTGTGCACACAGTCAGCGCTCAATACATACGAATGAATGAATGAATGCCCAAATGCCCAAACCGGCAGGCAAGAATAAGCTCGCTCCGGTTCCCCCCGAATTGTAGTTTCCAAGCGTTTATCATCAGTCGTATTTATTGAGCGCTTACTATGTGCAGAGCACTGTACTAAGCGTTTGGGAAGTACAAGTTGGCAACATATAGAGACAGTCCCTACCCAACAGTGGGCTCACAGTCTAAAAGGGGGAGACAGAGAACAAAACCAAACATACCAACAAAATAAAATAAATAGAATAGATATGTACAAGTAAAATAAATAATTAGAGTAATAAACATGTATAAACATATATACATATATACAGGTGCTGTGGGGAAGGGAAGGAGGCAAGATGGGGGGGTGGAGGGGGGACGAGGGGGAGAGGAAGGAAGGGGCTCAGTCTGGGAAGGCCTCCTGGAGGAGGTGTGCTCTCAGTACGGCCTTGAAGGGAAGTACAGTTTAGTACAGTGCCGTGCAGAGAAGCAGCGTGGCTCAGTGGAAAGAGCACGGGCTTTGGAGTCAGAGGTCATGGGTTCAAATCCCGGCTCCGCCAATTGCCAGCTGTGTGACTTTGGGCAAGTCACTTCACTGGGCCTCGGTGACCTCATCTGTAAAATGGGGATTAAGACTGTGAGCCCCACGTGGGGCAACCTGATCACCCTGTAACCTCCCCAGGGCTTAGAACACTGCTTTGCATGTAGTAAGTGCTTAATAAATGCCATTATCACCATCACACAGTCAGCGCTCAATAATTACGAATGAGTGAGTGAGTGAGTGAGTCTGAGTGAGACTGTGAGCCCCCCGTGGGACAACCTGATCACCCTGTAACCTCCCCGGCGCTTAGAACAGTGCTTTGCACATAGTAAGTGCTTAATAAATGCCATTATCATCATCACACAGTCAGCGCTCAATAAATACGAATGAATGAATGAATGAGTGAGAGAGACTGTGAGCCCCCCGTGGGACAACCTGATCACCCTGTAACCTCCCCAGCGCTTAGAACAGTGCTGTTCTGAGTTAATAAATCCTGTTCTAAGTGCTTAATAAATGCCATTATCATCATCACACAGTCAGCGCTCAATAAATACGAATGAATGAATTAATGAGTGAGTGAGACTGTGAGCCCCCCGTGGGACAACCTGATCACCCAGCGCTTAGAACAGTGGTTTGCACGTAGTAAGTGCTTAACAAATGCCATTATCATCATCATCACAGTCAGCGCTCAATAAATACGAATGAAGGAATGAATGAGTGAGTGAGTGAGACTGTGAGCCCCCCGTGGGGACAACCTGCACATCCAGTGCTTAGAACAGTGCTTTGCACGTAGTAAGTGCTTAAATGCAATTATCATCATCACACAGTCAGCGCTCAATAAATACGAATGCATGAATGAGTGAGTGAGTGAGACTGTGAGCCCCCCGTGGGGACAACCTGTTCATCCAGTGCTTAGAACAGTGCTTTGCACGTAGTAAGTGCTTAAATGCAATTATCATCATCACACAGTCAGCGCTCAATAAATACGAATGCATGAATGAGTGAGTGAGTGAGACTGTGAGCCCCCCGTGGGACATCCTGATCACCCAGCGCTTTAGAGCACTGCTTTGCACGTAGTAAGTGCTTAACAAATGCCATTATCATCATCACACAGTCAGCGCTCAATAAATACGAATGAATGAGTGACACTGTGAGCCCCCCGTGGGACAACCTGATCACCCAGCGCTTAGAGCACTGCTTTGCATGTAGTTAGTGCTTAACAAATGCCATTATCATCATCACACAGTCAGCGCTCAATAAATACGAATGAATGAATGAGTGAGACTGTGAGCCCCCGGTGGGACACCCTGATCATCCAGCGCTTAGAACAGTGCTTTGCACGTAGTAAGTGCTTAACAAATGCCATTATCATCATCACACAGTCAGCGCTCAATAAATACGAATGAATGAGTGACACTGTGAGCCCCCCGTGGGACAACCTGATCACCCAGCGCTTAGAGCACTGCTTTGCACGTAGTTAGTGCTTAACAAATGCCATTATCATCATCACACAGTCAGCGCTCAATAAATACGAATGAATTAGTGAGTGAGTAAGACTGTGGGCCCGCGGTGGGACAACCTGATCATCCAGCGCTTAGAACAGTGCTTTGCACGTAAGTGCTTAACAAATATCATCATCACACAGTCAGCGCTCAATAAATACGAATGAATGAATGAGTGAGACTGTGAGCACCCCGTGGGACAACCTGATCGTCCAGCGCTTAGAACAGTGCTTTGCACGTAGTAAGTGCTTAACAAATGCCATTATCATCACCACACAGTCAGCGCTCAATAAATACGAATGCATGAATGAGTGAGTGAGACTGTGAGCCCCCCGTGGGACAACCTGGTTGATCACCAAGCGCTTAGAGCAGTGCTTTGCACGTAGTAAGTGCTTAACAAATGCCATTACCGTCATCACACAGTCAGCGCTCAATAAATACGAATGAATGAATGAGTGGCACTGTTAGCCCCCCGTGGGACAACCTGATCACCCAGCGCTTAGAACAGTGCTTTGCACGTAGTAAGTGCTTAACAAATGCCATTATCATCATCACACAGTCAGCGCTCAATCAATCGTATTTATTGAGCGCTTACTGTGTGCAGAGCACTGTACTAAGCGCTTGGGAAGTACAAGTTGGCAACATATAGAGACCGTCCCTACCCAACAGTGGGTTCAATAAATGGGAATGCATGAATGAGTGATTGAGTGAGACTGTGAGCCCCCAGTGGAACAACCTGATCACCCAGCGCATAGAACAGTGCTTTGCACGCAAGTGCTTAACAAATGTCATTATCACCATCACACAGTCAGCGCTCAATAAATACGAATGAATGAATGAGTGAGTGAGTGAGTGAGTGAATGAAGCCCCTCCAAGCCCGGTGCCCCTGGTCATTTGCCCGGGAATAAAGGCCGGGTGTATGCGGAGCAGGGTGTTCCCGGGGGGGCTTCCAGGAGGAGGAGGGCTGGCGCCGGGGTCCGGGGACTGGGCAGGATCCCCTCTCCTCTCCTCTGCGCCCACCCCGAGGGGACCCCGTTGCCCCTTCCCCCCCGGTGCGGGCCCGGACTTACCGCGGTGGGACAGGCGCAGGCGGGGCTGTCCGGGGCCGGCGCTCAGCGCGGCGGGCCACAGCGCCAGCAGAAGGTAGCGCACCAGGGTCCGGCCGGGCAGGGCGGGCGCCCCCCGCCCCGGGGGGCACGGCAAGGCGGGCATGCCCGGCGGGAGGGAGCCGGGGGGTTCCCGCCTGCCCGCCGCCTTAGGCAGACCGGCTCATTCGGGGAGAGGGAGAGAAATGCAACATTCAAGAGGGGCGACCCCCGAGCCCTCCCCCTGCACCTGGACGGGCTGCCCCTTGGCACCGCCCCTTGGCACCGCCCGCCAGGGCTAAGTCCCCCGGAGAAGGAGGGCCGTCGGCAGCCGGCTCAATCTGCGCCCGGGGCCCGGGGGCGACGAGCTGCCACCATCCTCGAACACGTGCCACTCTCGGGCCCGCCCCCTGTGACTCAACGGGCCCTCGACGGGGGGCCTCCGCAAGCACCCAATCCAGGGGTCCAATCCGTCCCCCACCCCCGCCCCCTCCATCCCGACGTCTTGCTGCAGGAGAAAAAGCCACCCACATCACCTCCTGAGATGCCCCTGCCACCCTGCCCCTCTCCCCGGAAGCCAAAAGTCACCCAGCCGCTGCCCCAAACCGGTCCCTGCGCCCCCTCCCTCACCTAAAGATCCCCTCTTTAACCTGAAACAGGAGCACGGGTAAAAGTCCCCTTTTAGACTGTGAGCCCACCGTTGGGTAGGGACTGTCCCTATATGTTGCCAACTTGTCCTTCCCAAGCGCTTAGTACAGTGCTCTGCACACAGTAAGCGCTAAATAAATACGATTGATTGATAAAGGAAGCACCCTACCCCCCACCGGGGAAACCTCCGGGGGCACAGCGTGATCATCGAGGGAATCCTCGTTTCAGGTTCAAAGGTGGAAAGGGGAAAACAGGGTTGAAAATGAAAAGCCCGTGCCCGGCGGGGAGATGCGTTTCAAAATCCGCGTTTCAGTTGCGAAGGTGGGAAGAGGGTCACCAAATAGAAAATGAAAAGCCTGTCCCTGGCAGGAAGATGCGTCTGAAAAGCCACGTTTTAGTTGCGAAGGAACTAAGAGGAAAGCAACGTAGAAAATGAAAAGCCTGGCCCTGGCATGAAGATAAGTCTGAAAGGCCACGTTTCAGTTACGAAGGCGGAAAGACTAAAACAAAGTAGAAAATGAAAAGCCTGTGCCTGGCAGGGAGATGCACTTGAAAATCCACGTTTCAGCTGCGAAGGTGGAAAGAGGAAAACAAAGTAGAAAATGAAAAGCCTGTGCCTGGGGGGAAGATGCATTTGAAGACATTCCAAGCACTGTATTATTTGCCTGAAGTGTTCATTATAAAATGCTTTTTCACCATTTTAAGTACAAACATCCACATTTATGAATAATAGCACTTTATGAGTTTTTGAAATTTTCAGGTCGTGGTTTTTTTTTTTTTTAATTATTCTCCTGTAGATAACTGTATTGCTCTGCATTGCTTTGAGACACTTGATAGATTCACCCTCCACATAGCTGACACGTGTTCTGGAAGTTTTTAGAAGCCTCAGGAAGTTGAAGATCTTTTATTTCAGTGGCTGGGCACTTCCATGGTTTATTTTTCAAGACACTCTGATTGTGTAAATAAGCTTAACACAATAGGTCAACTTTGCCATCGACTTACAATCAATCTCAAAAACCAAACCAAACAGTGTGTTGCTGTTGGCATGGAAATGAATGATGTTAAACCTTGAGAAGGTATTTGAGACCTCAGCACCAAAGGAGTTGCTCAATGAACACATTTATCCTAAAATACGATGATCGTCTTTCCTTTCTTAAAGCATTATTAGTAAAAAAGTAGGGCCTAAAATATTTCTTTTTGAAAATTAAATTTCAATAATTTCTATAACTCCAAGTAAAACAGTGCATTTCCTGTGTAGAGACAGTATTTTCAGATTTTACATTCTATGGTGTGTGAAGATGGAGTTGAAGCATCTTTTCTCTCTTGTCACTTAAAACAAGAGACATACACATTCCCTCCTTTTTTCTCTCTAAACCTTTATGTGTAGGTGGGCTGCTGTGAGTAGGGACTGTCCAGTAAGATGTTGATGCCACCATGTGCTATAAATAATTAGATTGTCAAGGTTTACGGAAGATAACACGTTCTAAACACATTGAACTGTAAAACAGCTTGAGGAATTGAGAGACTTTCCAGCCGGGAGTGATCTACATAGGGCCTTGGATATTTTAAAAGCCTGCCTGCTGACTAAGAGTCGTGGAATTGGTTTCCCAAGTGAAGTACCATACCTTGGGACTCTTCTGTCCCTGTTGTTTCTCATTGCAGCATCTAGGACAGCAGTTGTTAGAGGTACAACATGCCTGGCGGGAATTTGGGAAGCAGTAACTCTAGTGCCTGCCTTCATTCACCAAAAACAACATCAGGCCACCACTGAACAAATTTTGTGCTAAACTGCCATAGTACTGAATTAATAGAACTTTGTTGCAATTTCCATTCATCAAGACAGCAATATGAAGTCATTTGAATAAATTGACAGGTACCGTGTTTGATTGTAATGGTAATGTAGATTGTAGTCCACGTTTTAGCTACCTGTATCATATTGTCAAAGTAAGGACCCAGTCCCACTGGCCTATATAAGTAGCCCATTTCCTGTATCATAGATGCTTCAGGTAGATCATTTAAGCAGCCCATAAATTGATTTAAAGAATTATAGGGTGTCCTGGCTCCATTAACCGGTGTTACTTCCTTCCTCTGCTGTCCATCCACATTTTCCTCAAGTGTCCCCAAGGCCACTAAAGGCAGATTTATAGCAAACATAAGCAGAATTATCATGAAAATGAAGCAAAATTGAAACAGAAAAGCAGAGAAAATTCTATCCAATTTCTTGTAAGATCACCGACCAATTTCCAGTAAGCGCTATGTGGTTTTCAATCTGAAAGTCACATAGAGGGACAACTGGCTAGTGATTATTTTCAGAATCATTAAATAGATGGTAATTTTGTTCTGGATTCCGCCATGCTAATCCCTGAATGCATTCAAATTCCATGATGCCGCCCCCAAAAATGCATAAATCCTGCCTTGGGTGTTCCTGAACATTACTAAGGAAGGTGGAGTGGTGACACTGGCAAAGCTCAAAACCATCATGAAGAAATGCACTTTCAATTCATCGTGATGTTTTGCTCTTACGTTCACTGGTTCAGATGATTACTGTGTGAATTGAGAGATTGACTAAAATCGTTTAAAAAAAAGAGAGAAAAGATCAAAACAGAGATTTTCTCTGTGACCTAGTGGTGACCCTTGATTCATTTAAACAGATCCTATCCTAAAACAGAGATGGCCAAGAGTACTGAGAATGCAGTTATATAGGCTTATGCTCTTTACAGGGTGTCGGGGTCTGAATCCACTACTCAGTTACTGTGTTAGTTAAATGCTGGCACTGACCGGATGTTAGGACTGCCCAGCATCTCCTGAATTGAATAACCAGGGACTTAATAATCACGGTAAAGTTTGTGGTAAACAGAAATCCTCTAGGATGTACTCCTAAGGGATGCATGAAACTGAAGAACGAATTATTCTTATGGATATTATGGTATTTTGCTTTTCTAATTTCAGAAATACAACTTCAAGTATTGTGTACCCATCCTATCCTTTTTATGGTTAGGAGGAAAGATAGGATATACTTACAAGAAAAGACTTAGGGGTAATAAATATCTCATAAATAATTTCAGGATGTTTATAGTGTATTTACCCAAAAGATTCCAAAGTTTTCAAACAGCTTCATATACTAATATACATGAAACTTGGACCAGATTTTATGGTTAGTTTTGCTAAAGATTAGAGTTAGCGTTTGTTGTATTGTACTCTCCCAAGTGCTTAGTTTAGTGCTTTGTGTATGCTAAGAGTTCAAAGAATATCATTATTGATAATGTGTTCAGAACAGAAATACAGCAATTTATAGTGTGGAAGGGTCTAATAATAATGATGGCATTTGTTAAGCACTTACTATGTGCAAGGCACTGTTCTAAGCGCTGGGCAGGATACAAGGTGATTAGGTTGTCCCACTTGGGGCTCACAGTCTTAATCCCCATTTTACGGATGAGGTAACTGAGGCACAGAGGTGACTTGCCCAAAATCACACAGCTGACAAGCGGCAGATGCGGTATTAGAACCCATGACCTCGGATTCCCAAGCCCATGCTCTTTCCACTGAGGCACACTGCCCTCTCCAAACACCTGAAAAGATTTAGGACTACCCATTTTACAATTTCTTCTTGTGGACAAAAAGTGCCTCCTCGTTTCAGATTAGAACATTACAGTGCTCATTCTTTTTCATTCTCTTTTTCCATTGTCCTTCTCCAAATTGTTCCTGGCTTCCTCTCCCTCTACCTTTTCTCTCCCTCCCCTATTCTATTCCCACTTTCTCCAATTCAGCTTTATTATTATTCTTATCATCATCATTGATAAAAACAACAATAATAGTAATAGCAATGGCCATATTTGTTAAGTGCTTATGATCTGCCAAGCACTGGTACAGATAAAAGATAATCAGGGTAGTTCCAGTCCCAGTCCCTCATTGGGCTTTCAGTCTAAGTAGGATGGAGAACAGGTTACATCTTACAGATGAGGAAACTGAGGAAATAGGAAGTTAAGTTACTTGTCCAAGGTTATACAACAGACAGGTAACAGAACCTGACTCCCAGGCCCATGTTCTTTCCAATAAGCCCCACTGTTTACTGTATCTCTCACTGCTTTAGTCCCTCTATCTTTATCCACCATATGCGCCAGCAGAACCCAAGTTTCACCAGTGGGATATTGACTTTTTGATATGTCTACTGTCAATCAATCAATCAATCTCTGTATAGAGCATTATACTAAGTGCTTGAGAGTACAGTAAAACAGAGTTGGTATTCACGTTCAATAATAGTGGCTTTTTCCCTTAGTTGGTGGAGCCCTGGATAGTTAATGATCACTATGTGTTTGACAGAAGATGCAAAACACATTAAGCTTCAGTTTAGCACAGAAAGTGAAGAAACAATTGTACCCCAGTTGAAAAAGTCAGCATACAGAGGAGAGAGAGGGTTAGATAAAGAAAATGAAATTATGCGATTGGAATTTCACCAGCCTAAACCCTGCCAAGTCTTTGGAAATGCTTTATAGGTTCTTGAATCAAAGTGGTTGTAGCCTTGGATGATAAACGGAAAAATTTTTACATGTCATGAAAAGCAGCATCAACTCAATGTATGTACCTGTTTCATATTAGAATAAATTAAAATGAATTCCAAAAGGGGAAAATGTCTTGGATGATGAAAAATATTAGCAACTAAAATCAAAGCTGCATTTGGCTTTGTGCATTGAAATTGGAGCTCAAAATTTCTGAAGCCAGAAAATTCAAGGAAGGGTCTGGCAGAAACCCAGTGAAGTTCCCATTGACCAAAAGATTCCTGTTATTTATATCTACTCTTACAATAAAGTTTAGGAGTGAAGAAACAAAGAGTAAGATAATAGGTATAAGCTAAATGAAATAAAATGAAGGGACAGTGATGCTTCAGCTGAAGGCCACATTGGGTAGAAGTGGATCATCAAATATTTATTTCTCGTTGCCATCTTGACTTTTCCTCTCCCAGCTATCTATTGCACTTGGGTTTAATCAGATACCCTCCTCCCCACCCCACAGCACTTGTGTATATCAATATATACCTATAATTCTATTTATTTACATTAATGCCCATTTACTTGTTTTTATGTGCCTATATCTATAATGTTGTTTATATTGATGCTATGGATGCGTGTTTACTTGTTTTTATGTCTGTCTCCCCTCCCTTCTAGACCGTAAGCTTTTGTGGGCAGCGATTGTCTCTCTTTGTTGCTGAATTGTACTTTCCGAGTATTTAAAGCAGTGCTTTGCACACAGTAAGTGCCCAACAAATGTGACTGACTGACTGAATGAATGAATGAATGAATACCAAAAAGCACCACTGGCCTAATTGAGGTGCCATAGACTACTGAGACATAGAGCCAGGGTTTACAACAGGCAGGGCCTCATTGTGAGGAATCTTTTGATTGGTTCTCATAACTTTTTTCAACATTGCGAATGGGCTAGAAGCAATTGTGTATACCCTTTAGCTTCCAACAAAGCCCTGTGCAGAGTAGTAGCACCATGCAGAGGAGGGGGTTTGGTACTGCATTTGTTACATTTCAATTTATAAATGTCTGTAAATATTTATAAAGCCCAATTTACCTATACATTATCTGATACTGCTTGTAAACTTTGTAAGAGTTCAAACTTTCAGGATTTCAATACTATGTCCCTACAGGGCCTAAGAACCACAAAGCTAGGCTCAATCAATCAGTAGTATTTATTAGTACATTCAGTGCAAAGGGCATTGAACTAGGCATTTGAGAGAGTTCATCAGAACTACTAGACATTGATCCCACTTGTCTGCTGCATAACCTCAGGGAAGTCACTTAACTTCTCTGTGCCTCAGTTACCTCATCTGTAAAATGGGGATTATGACTGGGAGCCCCAAATGGGACACGGACTGCATCTACCCTGATTAGTTTCTATCTATCCCAGCTCTTAGGAAAGAGTCTGGCACATAGTAAACACAACAGATACCACTGAAAAATGAAATCCCACCTCAAGGACTTTATTGGGTTAGGAAAGGGAGCCATCAAGACAAGCACATAAGTGATGAATTGTGGGTGAGTGGCTCAAGTGCTTAGACGGCACACAAGTGCCGAATTGGAATTCGGGGAAGATATAGGTTGAGGGAATGAGACATTAATTGGGATAGCTTCCTGGAGGATGTTTGCTTTCAGGAAACATGATCTTGACCTAGTCGCAAGTGAGGAATTGCTCTTGGGTGTATTAAACACTGGGATACATAGAAGGTTATAATAATAATGGTATTTGTTAAGTGCTTACTGTGTGCCAAGCATTGTGCTAAACTCTGGAGTAGGTACAAGATAATCAGATTGAAAACAGTCCCTGTCCCACAAGGGCTCACAGCCTAATGGGCAGGGATAATGGTATTGAATCCCCATTTTGCGGATACAAAAACTGACAGAGAGATTAATCAGTCAGTCAATCAGTTGTATTTATTGAGTGGTTACCATATGCAGAACACTGTTCTTAGTGCTTGGGAGAGCACAATACAACAGAATTAGCAGATACATTCTTGCCCAAGATCACACAGCAGGCAAATTGGCAGAGCTGGGATTAGAACCAGGTCCTCTGACTTCCTGGGCCCATGTTCTTTCCCTCAGTCCTCAATCCTTTTCACAATCCTTGTCTCACGTGGGGTTCACAATATAGCCTATCCCCATTTTACAGATGAGGAAATGGAGACCCAGAAAGGTTAAATGACTTGCCCGAGGTCATGTAGCAAACTAATACAGAGCTGGGAGTAGAACACAGATTTTCTGCCTCCTAGTGCTGGGCTCTTTCCAGTAGAGTACACCTAACATGTGAGAACTCAGTGATTTGGGATCATACAAATGGTCTCCTCGTGCATGTCCCATAATGAGTTCAGTATGCAGGCTACAAATCTCAGCAGTCTCTGCACACCAGACAGGGGCTAGCCTTGAGAATGTTTGAATCCTAAAACCCCAAAGTCCTTATATTTCTGCAGAAGTCATATCAGGCCCAATCAGGCCTGAACAAAGGAAAAATGGCTGTCTGATAGGGGCTGTATCCAGTAATCATTAAGTCAAATAAGGCTCTGCCCCGTAATTTTGTATCATATTGTACCCTGGTGATAGAGTTTCCATTTCTGGTGGATTAAGGAGGCCTTCTGGTAAAGTAGCAAGGTTTAAAATTTCCCAGGGAAAAAAAAATGGCAGGGCTTCCTATTCATCAAATAATTCTGAAAAAAATGATGAGTTGACTGGAAATGAGCCACAAACAGGACAATTAAATTTCCCCTTGATATTTTGGAAATACATGTGGTTTTAAAAATAGAAGGGAACGCACTTAATGAAAATGTGTATTGAGTTATAAAATAATCCAAAATAGTTCACTGAGGTCCGAATTCTGAATTCACCCTACCCTAATTAGTGAATGCCATTCTTTCATTTTTAAAGCATCTGAAGCATCACTTCTTCTAGCTATAGGTTGCATGTTCCCTCTTTGATCTAGGATCAAATTTAGACAATAGGCAGGAACAAAATGAGTTGTGTGAATGGGAAGCAGGACTTCTAACTCCTAAGTAATTTTATTGAAATTCTCAAGTGATCGATCTAAAGGCACATACAAGTCTCAAACTGGTATTCTATAAAAATGAGTGGTTTCATCGGGGTGGGGGGGTTAAGATGCAAAGATGGAGAAGGATATTGCATGAAGGCAGTGCTGAGCACACTAGAATTATATCTGCCATATATCACAGATACATTTTTTTATAAATTGGGCAATGTGCCAGAAGTGTAGCTATTTAAAGGAAAGGTACACTAAATTAATGTGAATTAAATGCTTCCACTTGGATGATATTTCAATAGTCCGCCAACAACAAAAAGCTAATTAGTAAGTCTTATTCCTGTCATCAGCCAAGTGCTCTTTAAAGATGACTAGTCTTTTAGACTGTGAGCCCACTGTTGGGTAGGGACTGTCTCTATGTGTTGCCAACTTGTACTTCCCAAGCGCTTAGTACAGTGCTCTGCACACAGTAAGCGCTCAATAAATACGATTGATGATGACTAAAACGTCATAATAATCAGAATGACAGGTGAAAATCAAATCACAGATTTCCCTGGATGGTTGCAAGGGTTTTGTTTTGTTCTTTTACATTTTACTCTTCCCAAATATTTTTCTGTTTAATCAAAAATAAAAACCCTATGCAATGCTTTCTTAAGAAGCAAAAAAGAAATGGCATTCCTGCTATTTCCCCTTGGCCTCAAGGCAGGAAATTAGGACCAATTCAGCATTTCCTATTAGTGCAGTATGAGGAGGGGCAGCATTCAAAAAGTCTATTCAAAGATAATGATGTGAGAATTGTTTCCTTATAAGCTGTGAAGTTAAAAATATGATGGCCTTTTAAATTTTTCCAATGGTTCCACACCCAGTTTAGAAAGTTCCCTTTCATTAGTTCCTCAGTGGGGTTGTATTTACAAAAATCAGACTTTCTTCCCAGAGGAAAAATGAACTAAGTGCTGGTGGCCTCAATATTGACACGTTTAGTTCAAAGTTAGGTTAGTCAGTCAGCTAATAGAGCAAACAGAATTGATATTTCTTTAAAGAATGTCTGCAGCCCGGGGCCTTTCAAGGGATTATTATGTTAATGGTGAAGTGAAAGGCTTTTCAAAATAAATTATACCAAACTATTTGTAACCACAAATCCCTTAGAGCCCAAAAGTTTATCTCTTCTAAACATAAAGCATTTGGTGATTGGATATTTCAAGGCCCAAGGTCACTGTTTTAAGGTTACCTGAAGAATTCATACAATGATGGTGTCAAAATGTACTGATTCCACTGTGTTTTCTGCTTTATTCATTCATTCATTCATTCATTCAATTGTCTTTATTGAGCGCTTACTGTATGCAGAGCACTGTACTAAGCGCTTGGGAAGTTCAAGTTGGCAACATATAGAGAGGGTCCCTACCCAACAGCAGTCTCACAGTCTAGGAGGGGGAGACAGACAACAAAATAAAACATATTAACAAAATAAAATAAATAGAATAGTAAATATGTACAAGTAAAATAGAGTAATAAATATGTGCAAACATATATACAGATGCTGTGGGGAGGGGAAGGAGGTAGGGTGGGGAGGATGGGGAGGGGGAGGAGGGGCAGAGGAAGGAGGGGGCTTAGTCTGGGAAGGCCTCCTGGAGGAGGTGAGCTCTCAGTAGGGCTTTGAAGGGAGGAAGAGAGCTAGCTTGGCGGATGTGCGGAGGGAGGGCATTCCAGGCCAGGTGGAGGACGTGGGCTGGGGGTCAGTGGCGGGACAGGTGAGAACGAGGCACAGTGAGGAGATTAGTGGCAGAGGAGCGGAGGGTGTGGGCAGGGCATCCATGGTCTCCCTCATGGCGTTGAGGTTCAGCACGGCTGAGCCGCCGCTACTGCTCGCCATGGCGGGCGGACATCATTGCAATTTTTAAAAACATTGGTATGTGACAAGACAAAGCATTAGGTAATCCCTTAAATTATAACCTTGTGAGGCTGTATTAGAAGAGTCACTCTTATTTGGGCTGCAAGACATTTGATCACTTTTATCCAGAGAAGATAGATTGCCTCCCTGCTGAGAGCTCTCATTCCATTAGTGGGAACAGATAGTGTATCATTTCCTACCTGCTTCTCCAATATCTCAGTAGGTAATCTGCATAACTTCCGTGCTAATTATTCTGAAAATATGTAACAAGGAGAATGACGTTAACACTAAAAACTGCAATAGTCTAGCATTAAGGAATTAGGTATGCCTCTGTAGTAATGGTGTTGTCAGAAGCATTGTTTCTGATTATAGGGGAAGATTAATAAAATTGTACCTCACTGGATGAAAAAGAAAAACTGCAGACAGTACATCAAGTGCTTTGAAAAGCAAATGATCATGTCCATACTGCTACAAGAGTACCAGAAGAATTAACACCTACATGTTGATTCAGCCTAAAAATAATGATGAAAAGGAGTAATGTGGCCTAGTGGAAAAAAGCACAGGCTTTGGAGCTAGAAGACCTGGGTTCTAATGTAGTCTTTGCCACATGACGTCTTTGTCACCTTGGGCAAGTCACTTGACTTCTTTGTGCTTCAGTTGTCTCATCTGTAAAATATGAATTCCATACCGGTTCTCCTTCACCGTCAGACTGTGACTCCCATATAGGACAGGGATTGGTTCCAACCTGATTATAATAATAATAATAATAATAATGACATTTATTAAGCACTTACTATGTGCAAAGCACTGTTCTAAGCACTGGGGAGGTTACAAGGTGATCAGGTTGTCATATGGGGGACTCACAATCTTAATCCCCATTTTTACAGATGAGGGAACTGAGGCCCAGAGAATAATAATAATAATAATGATGATGGCATATATTAAGCACTTACTATGTGCAAAGCACTGTTCTAAGTGCTGGGGAGGTTACAAGGTGATCTGGTTGTCCCACGGGGGCTCACAGTCTTAATACCCATTTTACAGATGAGGGAACTGAGGCCCAGAGAAATGAAGTGACTTGCCCAAAGTCACACAGCTGACAATTGGCAGAGCCGGGATTTGAACCCATGACTTCTGACTCCAAAGCCCGGGCTCTTTCCACTGAGCCTCACTGCTTCTCTAAGTTAAGTGACTTGCCCAAAGTCACACAGCTGACAAGCAGCAGAGCCGGGATTTGAACCCATGACCTCTGACTCCAAAGTCCGGCCTCTTTCCACTGAACCACGTTTCATCTACCCTAGGATTTAGTACAGTGCTTGCTTGGCAAATAAAACAAATAACTATTGTAAATTATTATTATGATTATTAGTGTTATTATTATCAGAGCATTAGTAAAGCTCTTAAAGAACTCCGGTACTGTCCCCTTGGGCGGAAATGTGTGGCAAGTGAATATGACTATAGGATGAGCAGTATCAGGATGTGGAACTACTCCTAATTCTTAATCTCTGTCCATTGCTACTGGCCAAATCCTTGGTCCTTTGGGACAACCAGGACCCCGTTGGCAAACAGCCATACCTCAAAATTCCCTCAACTCCCTCCCAACAGTGGAAATCCTAACTCCCTTCTTGTTTGTATGGTGCTATCCTCAACCTTGCTGGGGCTCTAAGGGTGACAACCCATTTGCCAGAAACAGCATGCTGCACTGGGACCCTCCTTATGGTTCATGCGGAGAGAAGACTCTTGCATTTCCACCTGAGCACTGTTGTCTCAGATAACCATTCTCTTCATTGACTCTTTCCTAAGAACTCACAGAGTGCTTATTGTAAAATGTGAATCTGCTGCACCCTTAGTTGGTATTCTAAACTGGTTTCATCTCATCTTAGACTCTTTTTTAAGAAAGACCTCACTAAATTTTTTATTTGTGATGTGCAAAACACTTACCTATTGACTACCTGCTTTGTGTCATGAGGTTAATTTCAAAGTTACAGCCACATTTCTTGCCAATTTGAATTGAAATTGAATTAATTCGGTTTCACACTTATACTCCTCCAGGAGTTTCACCATTAATTGATTTGCAGCAGAATGAGTGTTTAACCAAGACCTTGAGTTTCCATATTCATAAAAGTCCCAAGTAAAACTGGGAACAATAGTTTGAGCTCAGAAGATCAGCACAGCCAGATAGGGATTATACTGGATTGTGTTAGTAAAGATTATATTTTGTTTTAATAATGAATTGCCTCACCTTTTTCCTTTCAGCTTTCTAATGACCTTTCTTCTTTTTTTTTGAAGAACAAGTTCTTTTGTGGCTTCTCAGTTTAATTTCCACATTTATTGCCCTTAACCTGCCATTTTTGGGATGAAAACCCTGAAGGACTAATTTAAAGATGTAACAGTAGTATCCTTTTTGCACCATCCTGAATAGTGAAGCCCATATCAACAATCACTTTTTGGGTAATAAAACATACAGGGATTTTCCAATGTACATTTTACTTGCATGAAAGAGTGCCTTTAAAAACTAAGATAGGACAGGAACCAAAACATAGTTTTAGTCAGTAACAGTCTACAGTTTCATCTTTTTTAAACTGCCCCACTCTAATATGAAGCATGGATGTGCTCCCTTAAACAGAAATGTTAACCAGACAAAATGAAGATAACTGACAATTCTCCCAACATTTCCATAATAACCGGTGTCAGTGCTGCATAAATCTTCTCTTCAATACTAGAGGCATGGTATTCACTGCTACAGGCAAAGACTACTAGTATTTACTACTACAGTTGTGATATACTAATGTATCCTAAAATGTCTGAAAAAATACGCTGACATAAGACTTCACTAGATCAAAGAAAAGTCACATGTTTTCTAAAGCTACACAATATAAAATTCAAGCATCCTCATATTTCCAGCATTCTGTGGCCTACAAAGGGCA
The DNA here is from genome assembly GCF_015852505.1 of Tachyglossus aculeatus. Classification (NCBI taxonomy): domain Eukaryota; kingdom Metazoa; phylum Chordata; class Mammalia; order Monotremata; family Tachyglossidae; genus Tachyglossus; species Tachyglossus aculeatus. The sequence continues at coordinate 8,131,623 of NW_024044828.1, forward strand.
TTTCATCTGCCTGATTAATTGCTCTCCTTATCATCTCATTTTATGGAGAAGCAACATTGTGTAGGGGAAAAAACACAGGTCCGGAAGTCAGAGGATTCTAATCCAGGCTCTTCCACTTATCTGCTGTGTGACCTTCAGCAAGTCACTTAACTTCTCAGTGACTCAGTTTCCTCATCTGCAAAATGGGGTTCAAGGCCTGTTCTCCCTACTACTTAGTGAACCTATTGAGGGGCTTGATGGTCTTGCATCTACCCCAGGACTTGGCACATAGTACGTACTTAACAAATACCATCATTATTATTATTATCACCCTGTATCTCTCTAACTGCCACTTTCACACTTTCAGCATTTCCTTGCCACTTAAACATTTAGGTACTCATAAACCTTTCATAACACATATGTATATATCTGTATGTTTTGTTACCTCCTCCTATCTGTAGTTGATTTTAGTGTCCATCACCCTTACTGGATTGTAAACTCCTTTTTTTTTTTAAAAAAAAAAGTATTTCTTAAGTGCTTACTATGTGCCAGGCACTGCATTAAGCAATGGGATAGATACAAGCTGTTCAGGTTAAAAACAGTCCCTATGCCACATGGGGCTCACAGTCTTAATTCCCTTTTACAGATGAGGTAACTGAAGCACAGAAAAGTTAAGTGACTTGCCCAAGGTCAGACCAGTCTGCTGCAGACCAGTAGCAGAATCAGGATTAGAACCCAGGTCCATCTGACTCCCATGCCTGTGCTCCATCTACTAGGCTATGATGCTTCTTGAGGCAGAATCATGGCTACCAATTGCACTGTACTATTTCAAGTACTCTGCATACAGTCGATGCTAAATGACTGATTGATTTAAAATCATTAGGCATTCAAACCTTGATTGATGAGTATTACAGTGAAATTTTGAATATAGAACACTGGACAGTAATAGAAGTTACCTGGGAGTTAAGCATTTGTCAGATGTAAGCCTAGAAAATGAATTCTTCATCAGGACTTTTAACTTGAAGTATTATCATATTGATTATACTGATATTTGTTAAGAGTTTATTACTGCCAGCCGCTGTAGAGAAGCAGCATGGCTCAGTGGAAAGAGCATGGGCTTTGGAGTCAGAGGTCATGGGTTCAAATCCCGGCTCTGCTAATTGTCAGCTGTGTGACTTTGGGCAAGTCACTTAACTTCTCTGTGCCTCAGTTACCTTGTCTGTAAAATGGTGATTAAGACTGTGAGCCCCCGTGGGACAACCTGATCACCTTGTAAGCTCCCCAGTGTTTAGAACAGTGCTTTGCACATAGTAAGTGCTTAATAAATGCCATCATTATTATTAGTATATACAAGGTAATCAGGTCAGACATAGTCCCTGCCTTACACGGGGCTCACAGTCTAAGGGGAAGGGAAACCAGCTATTGAATCCCCATTTTGCAGATGACATAGCTGAGGCACTGAGAAGTTAAGGGACTTGCTCAAGGTCACACAGCAGGCAAGTGACAGTCAGGGATTAGAACCCAGGTCCTTTGACTTCCAAGCCCCAATTCTTTCCCTTAGGCCACACTTCTCATAATTTTAAGTCATACAGACCTGGGCAGATCTTTTTTTTGTTAATAGCTCCCTTGAAAGACAATGAGTCACATTTGAAAAAAAGACTGACATTTTTGAAAGAATCAACTGAAAATTGTAAAAAAAGAGTGATGGAAAGTTAGCCACATGAGTAATAGCTTAGCAAGTTTTTCATGTTGAACCTTGAAAAAGGATGGCTGTGAGAGTGTCTAATTTCAATGTCTAATTACAGAATAGTGGAAATGAATAAGGAACAAGAGTGAACGTCATTCTCAGGGTGGGAGGATGCTTGGTTATGTTTTCTCATCTAAGGGTAATGTACATTTGCAGCAACCTACCAACTCAAATTATGGGAATTACTAGCATAAACGGATTTTTAGAACCAAGTAAATAGTGTTGGGAAAAGCTAAACGTTTGGGGGTTATAGCCTAGAGAGACAAAGTGGTTTCCTGATTCAAAGCTGGTCTTTCTTCAAGAGATGTTCCAGGCACCATTCTGGGCCACTTATCCTCTACTGCAGCCTTTCAGCACTTATGTCTCTATCCTTGTATTCTGACATTATCTCTATCTGTAATATATTTTACCATGTTTCCTCCACTAGATTGTAAGCTCTTTGAGAACAGGGATGCGTAAAACTCTATGCTCATGTTCTCTCCTAAATGCTTAGGTCAGTATGAATACAGAAAGCACTCAATAAATGCCACTGGTTGATGTATTAATTTTGGATATTTTGTGTTTTCTCACACATTGAGTAGTGGCGCCATTCAACTACACTAGTAAAGACACAGCTAAAGTGGAAAGTTGAGATAATTATCTGGATCAAACAGGAGGAAAACTCTTCTACTACTTAGAAAGAAGCAATTTTTGTTTTCTCCCCAGTTCAGTTATCCAGAAATTACTGGCAGGCTAAGCCTAAAATGAGATGATGATCAAAATAATTATAAAAGTAACAATAATAATCATAACAGAATAAAATTATAATTAAGATCAAATTACTTTTTCATTGTCAGGAAAATGTATAACACCCTGACCAGAAAGATAAATTATTGGAAAGTTTTACTTGAAAATAGCAAGCCAAAATGAAGCAAAACAAAAGATTTCCACTGGATTTCCCTCAGTCTCTGGGTCTGTGTCTTTGTCTTTCTTGTAATATCTGAGGAGTTATCTGCTTTTACATTCTGAGGATATTTTGCTAGTCCAGATGGTGTAAAAATTTTGTGCCTTAGGAATATGTTATAGTCAATATTGTATTGGCACTCAAGAACCTCTAACACTTTAGGAATTTAAAAGAGAGGAAACAGGGATGATTAGACATTTGTGGTTAGAATCAGAATATCAGCCTACAGTATGCTTTCCTTTCATCAGTGAAGTTAGACTTGATGAAAATGAGCATATTTAGTGTAAACCTATTAATATCATCTTAAAGTTTTAGAATTTTATATGAACAACTCTTCACACATGAACTTTTCTTCTTATTTAATTGCCTAACCGCTACTTAAAATTTGATGTTTTTACTGCATTTATTGCATCGAAGATCTAAATAACTGCATTTATGTTATTCTAAGTAATGGATACACCTGATTGTTAATATATATGTAAAATGAAAACTGTAAATCCATAAAAATATAAAATACAGTAAAACATTGTCATTATTGCTATTTACAGGCAATACATTTGATGAAAGGTTTTCAGTTTATTCATTGAATGCATAAAGAATAGAGAGAAAAAGAGAGATAGAAAAAAGAGTCAGAGAGAATGAACTGTCCTTTGGATTCAAGGATGACACTCTGGGTAATAATAATCTGTGTATGTGTCCATGTCCGGTTAGATTACTGCATGCCTGAAAATTGCTTCCATTTCAGGTGTGCATGAAGAATGTTCCAAACAGCCTGGTGGTATTTTGGGTTCTGCCTCTGCCAAAAACATTCAGAAGAGATACACCATCTCTGATTTCATCCAGTTTTCTGTGATTAAAGGCAGAGGTTCAACTATAAAATGCCATTGGTGATCTCTGGTAAAGGGACACATGAAAACTTATTATAGACCAAAGTTACCATATAAGTTAATTTGATGTCAATATTTCAACCCCAAAAAACTATGGTCTGAGCTTCGTAACTCCTTACCATTAGCTTTAAAGCACTTAATCATCTTGTCCCCTTCCTACCTCACCTCACTATTCTCCTACTACAACCCAGACTGCAAACTTCACTCCTCTAATGCCAGCCTATTCACTGTACCTTAATCCTATTTCTCCAATGACCTCTTGCCTGCCCCTGGCCTGGAACGCCCTCCCTCTTTATATCTGGCAGACAATTATTCTCTCCCACTTCAACGTCTTACAGAAGGTGCATCTCCTCCAAGGCCTTCTCTGACTAAGCCCTCTTTTCCTTTACTTCAACTCCCTTCTACGTCACCCTGACTTGCTCCCTTTATTCATCTTATTTTTGTTATTTATATTAATGTGTGTCACCAGCTCTAGACTGTAAGCTTATTGGTAGCAGGGAGTGTGTCTGTTAACTGTATTGTATTCTCCCAAGAGCTTAGTATAGTGCTCTGCACACAGTAAGCATTCAATAAATACAACTGATTGATTGGTTAATAGCTATCACAAAAAAGAGATGCAAGTTACAGCACTCCCAGCCAATAGATCCTCTGCCCAAGCACTGCCTACTCTTTATTCCTTCCAGGGGTCACTTCTAGACAGTCTAAATTTCTGGGGTGAATTTTCCTTCCCTACTACTACTAAATCCCCTTCTCCAAAGTCACCATCTTCTGGTGTCATCTTGTCTTACTTACATTCACTCCCCACAGGAAGTTCATTAGTCCATTCATAGGCTTTAGCAAGAGGAAGAATGAAAAACAAAGGATGTGTTTGAACTCAGTTCAGCTACTAGGTGAAAGGAAAGATTCCTTTGCAATCCCTGAATAAATATCAATCAATAGTAGTTACTGAATGTCTACTGTATATAATAATAATAATAATAATGGCATTTATTAAATGCTTACTATGGGCAAAGCACTGTTCTAAGCACTGGGGAAGTTACAAAGTGATCAGGTTGTCCCACAGGGGGCTCTCAGTCTTAATCCTCATTTTGCAGATGAGGGAACTGAGGCACAGAGAAGTTAAGTGACTTGCCCAATGTCACACAGCTGACAATTGGCAGAACTGGGATTTGAATCCATGGCAAAACTGGGATTTGAACCCATGACCTCTGACTCCAAAGCCCATGCTCTTTCCACTGAGTCACACTGCTCCTCTCATATAAAGCACTGAATTAAGAGCTTGGGAAAGCTCATCAGAGGGAGGAAACATGATCTTTCCCCAGAAGTGTTTGGGGTTTTTTTGTATGTTTTATAATTTAATTACTTTTCTGGACATTAAGGTTTATAAATGTCATCATTTACATAGTTTGACAGATTAGAATCCAATATTACTAATATGTTCACTGGTGATTATGCCATTCATTCAATCATATTTATTGAGTGCTTACTGTGTGCAGAGCACTGTACTAAGCACTTGAATAATAATGATGGTATTTGTTAAGCGCTTTCTATGTGCAAAGCACTATTCTAAGCACTGGGGGGATACAAGGTGATCAGGTTGTCCCATGTGGAGCTCACAGTCTTAATCCCCATTTTACAGACGAGGTAATTGAGGCACAGAGAAGTGAAGCAACTTGCCCAAAGTCACACCGCTGACAATTGGTGGAGCCAGAATTTGAACCCACGACTTCTGACTCCAAAACCCAGGCTCTTTCCATTAAGCCACGCTCAGCTTTTTACACATTCAGATATTTAAAACTGAGGATGTATTTTTCTTTGTCCTTTCATTATCAGCTCCCACATTTGGATTATATTTCAAAACATACAGTTTCTTTTACGTAGACTTATTTTTCTTCTTTGTTTCCATTGTAGGTTGAAGCTGCTAAATAAAAACAGCCACAGAGCGAGGGTGGTGTCTAAAAAAAGAAGAGGTAAACTGTTTTGCTTTTTTTTTCCACTTACATTCAAAGTTTCTAAAATTAAGTAGGAAAATCCAGGGAGAGGTGTGGGTGAAACAAAAGATTCATAATTCCTTAAACTTTAGTCTTATTTTATAAATCTGTTGGAAATTTGAATTTTAAAATACTAAAAGAAATAAAACATATATAAATCTAGAATACCATCATCAGCTTAATGAGCTAAGAGGTTAAATACCCATCAAAAAATTGGCAGAATTTATTGACCAACTATGCCTTGCAAAGCGCTGACAATATGGTGTAGTGTAAAGAGCTCAGGTCTGGGTGTCAGGGACCAAACAATAATAATAATTATGGCATTTGCTAAGTTCTTACTATGTACGAAGCACTGTTATAAACACTGGGGTAGATACAAGGTAATCAGGTTGTCCCATTTGGGGCTTACAGTCTTAATCCCCATTTTACAGATGAGGTAAAATGAGATGGGAAAGCCACTTAACTTCTCTGTGCCTCAGTTACCTCATTGCTTGTCATCTGGGCTGAAGTGGCTGCTGTTCCTCTTCAGAGCAGTGGGGTGCTGGAGTCTGCTTGGAATGCAGTCCCCTGAACTGGAAATTTGAGGAGTGCCAAAGTGACAGTATGAGCATAAATTCCGCCAGCCTACTTAAGGAGTTGGGTTGCTCAGATAAAGCAAAGGATGGTCAGTCTCCAATGCAGTCTCCCTTAACACCACTCAACCCATCAAACTAACCTTTGTCGGATCTGTTCTTCTTCACTAGAAGAAATGGTAAATGAAAAAGCAGAACTATTAATTAAAAGCTACTCTAAATATATCACTTTTTCTCAATTAATGAGAAAAGTAGAACTTTTCTAAAGGGAATTTTGCTTGCCATTTATGGAGCATGTGCTATGCATTAAGAAAATGGAGAGGAAAATTTGCCACAGAAATGCAAAAAGAAGTAGAAAAGTATCATTTAGAATGAACCATGAACTTATAATATAGTTTATGTTATTTTTATTTGATCTTGTAAGAGTAGGAGAAGTATTCTATAATGAAAAAGCTTTCCTTTGCCTCTAAAATAGGTGTTAGGGAAAAAGTTTTATTTATACAACACCTTTGGTTATACCCACCTGCACCTTTTATTCTGCTCTGGAAAGAGTACTATCTACCAGGCAACCTTCAAAAATGCGGTTATGAATTGGAAACATTACTAAAATTATTTCTCCAAAAATGACTAAGAAATGAGACTTTCAGTAAAGCACCTACATGGTCTGGGAATCATAACAAAAGGAAGACAAACAGAAATCTGGGGTGTGATAAGCAGCTCAAGCCAAGGAACGCAGGTGACAAGTGGAGGGATACCAAAGCTGAAAAAATCCTCAGCTTTGCCATGCCAGGGTTTTACTCATAACTGAAGAAACTAATTATTCCCAGGTGCATGCATATCTCTCTTCCCTGCCTCCTGCCAAACCACATACTCACACAAACAGAACTCATCCCCACAGTTATTGGTAAAAGTAGATACAGCATAGAAGGAGTTAATATCAAAGCATCAACCATTGTAAGCTTTTGGCTTGATCAGTTTTTGATGTAGCACCAAACATATACTTTTAAAATTGGAGACCTTCATTCCATGGCCAACTGCAATTATTCTTACATTCAGGAAATTATGTCACTGTGTGTTTTAAATTTTTCTTTCTGCTTCTCCCATCGTATTATTGTTGTTCTGAGGAATTTTACATGCAAACCTTTCCTCAAGCTTCAGGATGGTAACCAAAGGGAATGTGACAAATGAATAATAACAAAATGGGAATTTCATGACCAGGGAGTTTAAGCTTCATGCAGAAATTAAATTTAAGTGGCAGAAGTGATATGGACTATTTCCCATCAATTTGGTGGAGAATGTCTTTATCCTTAAGCCTAATTACCATTTAATGGGTATCATGTGTAAAAATATTTTCTACATCACTAATTTCATAAGTATTAGTTTTACTTTTATAATTCATAAATATCTCAGACTTTATGATTATATTTAATGGAAGTGAGTTTAAATTCCATTTCACTGAAAAGTAACAAACTTGATAAATGTGTATATTTATGCAAAATGGCCACATTTGATCATGCTTCTCAGTAATTACCAAGTTTGTTATTTGGGGAGACTCCTAGAATTTAGAACGGTAGTATTATTATCAGTCAATGATATTTGAGGGTTTACTGTGTGCAAAGACTATACTAAGCTCTTGGGAAATGCAACAGAGTTGTATTATAGTAACGTGTTTATAATAATAATAGTGATGACATTTATTAAGCACTTACTATGTGCAAAGCACTGTATCGCTGGGGAAGTTACAAGGTGATCAGATTGTCCCACGGGGGGCTCACAGTCTTAATCCCCATTTTACAGATGAGGTAACTGAGCCCAGAGAAGTGAAGTGACTTGCCCAAAGTCACACAGCTAACAATTAGCGGAGCCAGGATTTGAACCCATGACCTCTGACTCCAAAGCCCGTGCTCTTTTCCACTGAGCTATGCTGCTTCTCTTGAACGCAGGTCTTTATAGACATGTTTATAGACGTATTCTCTGTCCACAAGGAGCTTGCAGTCTTGAACGGTAAACAGACATTAAAATAAATTTTGTTTATGCATGCGAGTGCTTTGGGGCAGAGGGGAGAGTGAATATCAAGTGTTTAAAGGGGTATAGATCCCAGATCATAGGTGATGCAAGAGGGAGAAAGACAGGGGAAGTGAGGCTTTAGTGAGGGAAGGCCTCTTAATGTGATTTTAACAATGCTTTGAAGGTGGAGAGAAGGGAGGCACGTTGTAGTTGAGCGAGGATGTGGGCAAGAGGTCAATGGTGAGATAGATGAGAATGAGGCACAGTGAGTAGGTTGGAATTAGGGAGTGAACTGTGCAGGCTGGGCATCATTTTACTGAAAAATATGATATGATAAGTATATGCATTTTGCCACATGTAATAGGCTATGACTGGGGTATATACAAAATAATCAGTCAAAATCATGGTCCATATGTAACAGGTTAAGACAATGAGACAGAGTTCCAGCAACTTGTACCAGGTCTCACAGTGGCAGAGCTGGGCCTAAGCCCTGGGTCTCCTGGCACCTAGTGCTATGGGCTTTCTACTAGGCCATGTTGCTCTCTCAAAATAATTTGGCACAGATGGGAACTAGAGGTAATATTAAAACCTTTTCAAATTTTTACTTTGACACTTGGACATTTGGGCTAACAGGAAGCTGAGGAGATCAGTGGGTTAGCCTATTAATTCAAATAGTTCTACTGGTCATAGGGAAAAGGAAATCACTGTTACTCATTTAAAAAATGTGGAGTGATCAGTGTAGTGATTGTTATAGTTCATTGGGCCTTGGGTTGTTTATGGAGGGAGGCTTTCTTGGGCTGGGAAGATCATTATATGGGGTCAAAGACCCTCTCAATAGAACAGTACTTATTGCCACACGTTTGTTTGTCCTTCAAATTCTACTCTGAGTTTTGGAAGTTTTACATCATTAATTGGGCATGACATTGAAATGACTAAGTTGGTAATGGAGAACAGAACTGGGAGTCAGGAAACCCAGTTCTAATCCTACCTTGGCCCTTTGCTTCCTGGGTGACCTTGGGCCATGTTCTTTACTTTTCTTTGTCAGTTTCTCCATCTTTCAAGTGGGGATTCAATACGTGTTTTCCCTCCCCCTCAAACTGTGAGCGCTACAAGTAGAAGGAACTTTTTCTCAACTAATCATACTGTACCTATCCCAGAACTTGACACATAGTAAACGCTTAACAAATACCATTATTATTATTATTATTACTGTTACCATTATTAATAAATTGGATTTAGGGATGAGTAGTTCCCAAGGCAAGCTCAAATAACCGAGGCCTGGAGCAGTATCCAGTGTTTGCTTTCTGATTGTGGAAAGGAATCTATGGGGAATGGCTTGGGCAAAACTCCAGATCTCAGCTCTTACAGCACAGAATTCCTGGGGCCCTTGAGGGTTGAGGAGGTGTAAAGGTCTTTGCCAAGGGTTCTTTGCATTTTTTATGGCATTTGGTAAGTGCTTACTATGTGTCAAACACTGTTCTAAAGGTTGGGGAAGGTACAGGTCAATTAGATCGGACTCAGTCTCTGTCCCTCATGGGGTTCACAGTCTATGTGAGAGGGAGAACAGGTTTTGAATCCCCATGTTACAGTTGAGGAAATTGAGGCACAGAGAAGCAAAGTGACTTTCCCATGGTCACACAGGAAGCAGTCATCAGAGTTAGGGTTAGAACCCTGGTCTTCTGACTCCAAGACCTCTGCTCTTTCCACTTAGCCACATTGATTCTCCCCAGTTAAAGTCAAAATTCTGCAACATGACTCAGGTCATCAGGTGGAAGATCTATGGACAGCTCCCTCTTCCCAAGTCTGGGGGTAGCCCCACGAGGAGCAAAATTCCTTCCCAAGTAGAGGGAGCTCCAACTAGAACAGGGAGATTTAGCCACAAAGCACCCCTGACTGTGTTACCTAGTTTCTTAGTGACCGTAAAGTTTTAAAAAAAGGGTTTCTGGAAAGGAAGTCAGAGTAACCTATCTTTAGACAGACACTTTTACAGTTGTGACTATCTGCACAGCCTGTTTGTTCAGGTTATAACATTGCAAAATAGTGTGGTGCAATTGGGCTTGCTGCAAGATTGATAACCATGTGCCTGGTGCTAAATCTTCAGTGTCAGGAAGGAAGTCCAATCACAATGATCAAATTTTAAATATTTTATTAATAAATACAATTTATTAATAAAACAAATAATAATTTGGGTATATGTTAAATTCTTTTGTACCAGATACCATACTAAGAGCTGTGGTAAACACATTATAAGCAGATTGGACCCAGTTCCTGTCCCTCACGGGCTAAGAAGGAGGAAGACCAGTGATTTTAATTACAATTTACAGAAAAGGAAACTGAGGCACAGAGAAGTTGTGTGATTTGTCCCAATGTCGCACTGCAAGCAAGTGCCAGAGATGGGATTAGAACCGAGTTTTCCATTTATGGATCATCTACTGTGCATAGAGCATTGTACTAAGCCCATGAGATAGTGTCATAAAATTAGTCAATGTGGTCCCAGCCATCAAGGAACTTACAATCTAGCAGAGGAAGGCAGACACAGAGTATTTTTTTTTCAATTAAGTGTAGACCTGATCATCATCATCATCATCATCAATCGTATTTATTGAGCGCTTACTGTGTGCAGAGCACTGTACTAAGTGCTTGGGAAATACAAATTGGCAACAGTGGGCTCACAGTCTAAAAGGGGGATCTAAGTGGATGTTAAACTTTTTGATGTGGAATAATTTCTAAACAACACTAACCAACTTGAATTCTTTTCAACATCACTTTGACATTCATTCCATATTAACTATCCTTTCTACTGTCAAGATTGGACATTGCTAGCCTGTTGGTTTTTGCAAAGCACCTTTAAAACATTTTCAAACTGGATTGCTTAGCATTTTTTTCTAAATTTCCTCAGAAAATGCCTCAGTTCCCAATAAATTGAGTTCTCTTTTCTCTAACAGATGGAGATAATGGAGGCTCAGAAGTATTAAGTGATGTCCAAAGCTAATTCAGCAAATCAATAGTACTGTTGGAAAATAAAACCTTCAGAGAGATGTTAAAGTTGGAGCATATTTTTCCAGGAAGGGAAGACTGCTCTTAAATAGCCAGAGGTGAAGAGTTAAGGCACTTAAATGATATCTGTGGGACAACTGAGGATCTTCTTTTATTTTTAGTAGAAATACTTGTTTTGGAAACAAATTACTGAATCTGGTTAATCCTTCCTCCCCCTGCACCCCCGGATTTTAATAGCACCCCGGAGCAAAAGGAAAACATGAATGGCTGCTATTTAGTTTCACCTGAGGTCAGCAACTCTACTAGATAGAGATAGAACTATCTTGGCTCTTTTGCCCTTTAGGAATCACGTTTTTTCAGGTCTATGACCACTACCATCCAGAACCTTGCTCATTTTCTTGGATTTGACTTAAAAAAATAATAATAGAATTTTGTAGTCTAACTCTGTGGTTGTTGTAAAGACAATTCTCTATCTATAATGCATTCATTCCAGAGGGTACTGTGTATAATATTTGTTTGAATGGGAAGTCCCAGAACTATTTAAGAACTTTTCATTTCTTAAAATAAACACTGTAAGGAACAGTGAAAGATTGGAAGAGATGATGAGTGGTGTGTTTTGTGTTAAGCATAACTATGTCTAAAAGAAGGAAGCCTTTGCTACATTGTAAAAATAGACACGATCCCTCTTCATTAAAACAAATAATTTTGTTGCCTGAAAGTCTGAGATGCTTGGGTCCCCAGAGTGCCAGGTACCAAGATATGTGTGGTATTCATTATTCATATTGTTATCATTTCTTAGGACATGGTTTGCATCTAAAATATCAGCAAGTACTGTGGTAATTCTGGCTACGTGAAGTCTGAAAAAAGTGCACATCTTAAAAGAAAAATGTTTATATCCTGACAATGATACCTGCAAATCTTCCACTGAAATGCTGTTTTACTCAGTCCCTTATAGACAAGAGGGAAAGAAGTATCAGGGTTTTTTTTAAGTGTTCACCTAATGTATTTACCAGGGTTTAATCACATCAGTTGTATTATTCATCACATCAGTTGCATTATTGTTGACTCCTTTCAGGTCACATTTAATTTGTTTGATAACCTCAGAGATAGAAAGTAAACCCAAGTCAAAGTACCATAGAGGATAAAATAATCTCATGTGTAAAACTTAGATGAAAGGCTGAAATTTATTTTTTTGTGTGAAAAATTAACACAGAGTTTTTTGTGGTTCACATTTTTAATGCAATGAACATGTCATAAATGTGTAGAGCAAGTTTCCCTAAAAGCCAAGCTCTATGGGTGTCTGTCTGAACTGTACCTGTGAAAGATCAAGGCACAGATGAGTTCATTACTTAACTGGTAATGAAACAGGTGTCAGGCTCAAGAGATTATGTAATTTTACAGTTTAAATCTATAAGAAATCTGAATGTGCAGCAATAATGTCTTTATTACTAGTGATCATAACATTGCCCTATTTTCATTCTTACCATATTTATTTGAAAGAGCCACCTACTAAACTATTACTGTATGAGCACCAGATCTAAGCTTCTAAGATGTCTGTAAATCTAAAATGTGGATTCAATTTTTACTCATAACTGAAATGCCAAGCCCAGAGGTGCCAAGGGTGAGCCTTGGCAAGCTGTTGCACAAATTATACTCTGGCCCAGGCTATCATCCCCTCTGGTATCTTAGGATCAATTTGAGCTCTGAGTGTGTACAGCAGCTGCATTCCAAACAACCATCTGAAAATGTCCTCCCTTGTGGTCATCCTTGTTTTTGAAAAATGGTATTTGTTTAGCGCTTACTATGTGCTACTTACTAAGCACTGGGGTAGATCAGATTGGACAGAATCCCTGTCCCCCGTGAGGCTCACAGTCTTAATTCCCATTTTACAAATGAGGAATCTGAAGTCCAGAGAATAATAATAATAATAATCATAATGATAGTATTTGTTAAGCAAATACTATGTGCCATTCATTCAATCATATTTATTGAGCGCTTATTGTGTGCAGAGCACTGTACTAAGCACTTGGGAAGTATAAGTTGGCAACATATAGAGATGGTTCCTAACCAGTAACAGGCTCACAGTCTAGAAGACTATGCCAAACACTGTTCTAAGTGCTGGGGTAGATACACGGTAATCAGGTTGTCCCACTTGGGGCTCACAGTCTTAATTTTACAGATGAGGTAACTGAGGCCCAGAGAAGTTGAGTGACTTGCCCAAGGTCACACAACAGACAAGTGGCAGAAATGGGAGTAGAACCCAGGACTCCCAGGCCCGTGCTCTATCCACTAGTCCATGCTGCTTCTGAAACTTAGTAAACTCCCGGACACTTGAATTCTAATCCTGGGCCTGCCACTTGCCTGCCATTTGACCTTGAGCAAGTCATTGAAATTATCTATGCCTCAGTGAGTCTCAACTGTAAAATGGAGACATTGAAAAGAGTAACCTTGCTTCTGTCACTGTCAAAAGCTGTAAGTGATGAGCCTCCCAAACTATAGTCAGACTCAAATATGGAAGTGAATAATTCCAGATCTTTTTTCTGGTAGAAAATATGTGCTGATGGGGACAGTGTGATATTTTCAATAGAACCTTCAAGTCAGGAATTTTTTGTGTTTCCATACTCCAGTAGTAGTAGTAATAACATTTATTTTTGAATGCCTACTTTATACAAAATACAGTACTAGCCATATGGGAAGCAGACTAATAAAGTGACACATATCCTCCCCACAAGGAGCACACACTCTAACTAGTGGGGCATTACTGAAGCAACAGATGATCTTTCATGTGTCACTGTTTCACTGGACTTTTCCATACCTACTGCCTGGAAATCAGTATTGTATTCAGTATTTATTCTAAATAGGAGTCTCTGAATAATTTTCAGATGTCACAGCTCTAAATGCTGGTTGAATATAACAGAAACATAAAATTGGGCTCAGGTGCCCTTTTTCCTCTCCTTCTCCCCATCACCCCAGCCCTACCTCCTTCCCTGCCCCACAGCATTTGTATATATATTTGTACAGATTTATTACTCTATTTTACTTGTACATATTTACTTTTCTATTTATTTTGTTAATGATTTGCATATAGCTTTAATTCTATTTGTTCTGATGACCTTGACACTTGTCTACATGTTTTGTTTTGTTGTCTGTCTCCCCCTTCTAGACTGTGAGCCCATAGGGACTGTCTCTATATGTTGCCAACTTGTACTTCCTAAGCGCTTACTACAGTGCTCTGCACACAGTAACCACTCAATAAATATGATTGAATGAATGAATGAATGGTCTAGGATTCCCTATTGGAAAGTAAATTCAATCTGAATCTCTCCTTATCTACTTAAGCATTTATAGAGTTAAGGGAAGTGTTTCCTGTCCAGCTTTCTGCTCTTTATCTTTCTCTCCTTACCATTAGAGGCTTTTTTATATTTTATAATGTATCAAACTTTATTTCCACATCAAGAATGGATGCTGTCAGCCCCTAGAGGACAGGGATGTTGCTTCCCAATTGTATTGTACTTTCCCGAGTATTTAGTACAGAGCATTGAACAAAGTAAGCAGTCAATATCTACCACTGATTGATTGATAATGCAAAAAAAATAAAATGTGTATACCAATAGTGAAGTATTTTCGTTATTTCCTTCCCTAAAGAGTGGCTTTACTACTGAACATAATTCTGGGTATGAGCATTTTAAGCATGGTGCTATTTCTTATCCTAGGGCATCATTAATTTGATCTGAAAATGACTGCTGTCTAAAACTCAGTGCCAGTCTTTTTTGGTAAGCAAATTTTTCAGTGCCTTGGCCAGAGAGACCTGTAAAAAGTTTCTGGACCTATCTAGGAATCTATGGTCAATAATCAATATTGGGAACTCCAAGTTTACTCACAGTATTGGCATTTGTAGCAAAATAATCTCTTGACCTTGGATCTTAAAGTCATTCCCTCATCTTTTTAATGTTGGATCAGAGTCATCTGGAGTCTCATCTGGAGTCCTCTGGATTGCTCTTCTGTTTTGTCAAAAAGATCAAGTTCTGTGTACTCTAATGTCTGCTCTCCAGAGCACTTAATAAAGTGCCCTGCAAGCAGTGGACTCTCAAAACTAAGATCAGTTTAATTATGGACAGCATGGATATTTTCAAGTACAACCACTCAAAGAAGAAAAGGGGCCTTTCTTTCTGTTATGTACACTTGAAATTTAATTTTTCAATTTACTACTGCTGTCCCTAAGAGAACATTCAGTGTGCCTCAGAGGAATGAGTAAGTTTTCCAAAGTACATGTATGCACTATTATATTTGCTACAGATAGTAAATGGTATTAAATATATCCATGCAGTAAATGTAGGATATTGTTATTAAAAAGATGAAGAGCTCATTTTAACTCTAAGAATTTCATTTTGGGGATCCTGGAAATTCATTTTGACAGAACACTCTGATCAGTCATGTTG
This sequence comes from Tachyglossus aculeatus, assembly GCF_015852505.1. Lineage (NCBI taxonomy): Eukaryota > Metazoa > Chordata > Mammalia > Monotremata > Tachyglossidae > Tachyglossus > Tachyglossus aculeatus. The sequence continues at coordinate 8,147,185 of NW_024044828.1, forward strand.
CTCCTTTCACAAAATTGTGTACAAAACTCCTTAAAAACAAGGAAGATGTTTTCTCAAAGGAGCTAGAGTGAAAGCAGAGATGTTTCTGAAATGAGCGAGAACTCCACCCTACAAGAGCACTCCAGGGCACAAATCATGACAAGTTTCTGGACTGGTATTTGTAATAAATCTGCAAGAGAAAGTTGTTGAGTCATCCAGTTAATATTTCAAACAAATGTTTTTAATTGAAATGACCGTAATTGTTATGGAATAATACTGTCCCGATAATTAGTAAGAGCATTGGAATGGTGTCATTGGATTTTATATTCTATTTCTTTAAATGTTCCATTGCTCAAGTGCTTAATTATGCTTTAATACTATTTAAGATTAAAAATGGTATTCATTTTCGAGGATTTCAAAGTGACTAAATCCCCATAAATTATACAATCATGAGCCAATAACTGACTGCAAGAGGTTAGGCAAACATGGTATTAAGAATAATGTTAAAATATTAATAATTTTGCTAATTGATAATGATTTACTATATGCCAAGTCCTGTGTGTAGCATTGGGATAGATACTAGATAATCAGATTGAACACAATCTCTGTCCCACATGGGGGTCCCACTCTAAAGGAGAAGAACAAATATATTTTATCCCCGTTTTATAGGTAAAGAAACTGGAATATTGAGAAATTAAGGGACTTGCCCAAGGTCACACAGCAGGTTTAGAGCACAGATGCTGTGCTTTTTCTGCCTGACCATGTTGCTTTTTGATAGCAGGTGTTGGTATTCAAAGGAGCCCAAATATGATTGACATTTTGTACAACATTAACCATAAAATTCAAAACTACAATATAAATCAAATCTTTTTTTATTTCAAAAGTATGTGATGTTTCATAGCTTATCCTTTGACTCGATAGGCTCAATAATTGATACTGTACTTCAAAATTGATTTTTTAAGTAGACAGAGTAAAACTGACTTAAAAGGTTAAAATAGCAGTAGGGCGTTTTCTCATGTGGCCAGTGTTAAGAAGCTCCTTCTTAATTGCATGAGGCAACACAATCAGGTCACTGGTGATTTTACATATTTTCCAGGAGCGAGATGAAAATGCCAGTTTCCACACAACTATAAATTTCCACTCCGACTCACTCTGCATGTTTTTCCACTGAGTGTTAGCAACAGGACTTTTTCCCACTTAAACACAGGGTCTCACAATACATTAAAAATGGAAGGGTTCACTTACAGCCCAGATGTTTCCATGAAGTGGAATTATTTAAAATTGAATTAGCCTTTAATATGTATGTCAAAATAATCAAAACAATACATTTATCTCTGTGACATTTATATAATTATGGTAATGAGACTAATCAGATTGCAAAAGTGTCAGCCTTTATAAAGTTTCCCCTTTCTTTGCACTCATTTTTTTTCTTTAATAGTGCTGCAACCTGATATGCACCACAAAATGACATTCATCTGGACAGTTTAGAATATAACTGCTGAAGGATGAAACCACCTACAAAGGGTTGGATAACAGAATTGTAAAAACTGTTTCCAATTTGTCCCAGCAAGTAGCTCATTTTCTATAAGCAAGTTATAGAATTACCACCTCTGGTTTAAGTGCTATGAACTTTAATCACCAGGGCTGATAGATAGAAAGGACCCTAGAATCAAATCTGCTTCACTCTTTGAAAGTAGGAGGTGAAGGTATTGAATCTCCAGTTTACAGATGAGGAAATTGAATCCTCAGTTTCAGAGAAGTTAAGTGACTTGCCCAAGGTCATACAGCAAGCAACTGGCAGAGCTGAATTAGAACCCAGGTCCTTGGACTCTAGTGTCAGTGTTCTTTCCCCAGGACATGCTGCATTTTATCACCAAATGTTATTTTTCTATGAATCAGTAGATAAATGACATACATTTTGCATTAGCCTATTGGGGAGATATTTTTTCAAATCAGGTTTTTAAAGAATTAACTTTGTAGCCTCATGATTCATGACATGACAGAAACAGAATAAAATTAGAACCCTGTAATTCAATGCAGGGTGCACTTTATTCACCATATAATAAACACTGTACCCGTATCTCAGGCTTTAGAGCTACTCTCTGGAGTAATAAATGTTTAAAGAAAACTTTCGTTAAATGCCTAAAATACAGAGCTTCTTCAAAATCTTATGTGCCATAAAATGAATTGTGAAACTAATCCAGTGTGTTTTGCTGCATACTCACTGTTACAAATAATTATGCTTAATGCTGGTAGAAAGCTAAGTATTTGCTACCTTGAAAAGCCCATTGCTTGAACAGCCAATAAAGTTCAAAGAACATTTTTTTTTACAGTTGAACACTGCAGGGTGGGCTGAGCTAAGTGCACTATTGCAGATTTCCTACTCCCATGCCAGTTGGCACCTGCCTGTGAACAAAGAGACAGATGACTTCAAAAATGAATGTTTTTTGTTGAGATTTCCTTGGGGTTATGTAAATCAAGCCTTGTATTTTTTATCAAAAGTGACTCAAAGACATCTAGTTTAAGCAATAGTAATTTGGGAAACGTAGAATTCTCCTAAAATGGAATGGGGTTCTTTACTGTTTTCATTCATTTAATGGTATTTATTGAATGCTTAAAATATACAGGGCATTGTACTAAGAGCTTGCGAAAAGTGCAGTACAACAATATTGGTAGACATATTCCCATATTTCTAATATGTACGTGTATATTAAAAAGAAGTGGAATAATTTAGAAAAGTTTAAGCTTTCGGAAAATAAATTTCCTTAAGTCCTGTTTTTCACTGATTCCCTTCATTTAGTCCTTGCAAAATGTCTGTGGATATTAATGAAAACTAGGCAGCCATATGACAAATTCTCCTTTCCCCTAAAAAAGGTTTGGATATGGCTATTTCATGTCTTAGTTTCCAAACTTAGGCCAACAGGCCATTTTATTAGAAAGAAACCCTTTTACTTCAGCTAGGTTTAATATCAATTGTCTAAGTATCTTTGAAGAGAAAAACACTTGTTAATTTTTGTTCATACTTATTACTAAAGTATATTATGTTAATTTATTGGATATTCTTTGGCCTTTTATTGAAGCATTCTGGCATTTAAGTGAAGTGTATATATAGCCAATATTGTTTGAGCTTTACAAATCTTCCAGATTACAGATATCGCCTCATAAAAGCATGACAGTTCTAGGAGTCACAGCATGTTGCTATGAATTTGAACCAATGAAGAAGGAGCATAAGAGAAGGCATATTCAGGAGACCAACAATCATCCAGTTCCTTCAAGCTTCATATTTGAGGCATTCAGAACTATTAGTCTGATCTTATTTTGGTGATTCTTATATAGTCTTACATTTTAAAAAGAGTTCTAGAACAGAACTATTGATCAATTTTGGAAAATCATTATTTAATTCCTAATGTTAAAATTAAGGTGTTAAAGTACAATTCCTTCATAATTTATCATAATTTCCATTATTTGCTTTTCTTTCTTTCTTACTAAAGAGAGTTCTGAGCCTGACATGGAGAATTTCCTTTTGAAAATCCTATTTCCTCTTCAGTTTTTTTCCTAATCTTTTGTTGTATGGCCAAGCTCCATACCTTTGCTGACTACAAATGAAATCCCTGATTATACACTGCTCTTTAGTCGAAGAATTCTGGGGTATATATTCCTTTTGCTTATGTGCCTTATCAATATATTTCTCAGAGTTATCATTAAATATTTAAAATTTCTGTTTATAAAGAAAAAAAGAGGAGTTGATTGATTAAAGACTCTCTAGTTCATTTCAACTTGGCCCAGTGGGTTATGACAGTCAAAAAGGAAAACTAAATGCTGGACATAATCAGAAAAGACATAGAAAACAAGAACTGAAATCATAATCTTGTCATTCTGTAAATTCGTAGTCTAACTGCAGCTGGAATCCTGCAAGGTGTTCTTGTTAAAATACCTCAAAAACAATTGACTACCTTTGTAAAGGAATAAACATGGGCTACCAAGATATGCTCAGTTCTTTCACTAGCATGAGTTTTTACTACAGCTTTGGATAGGAAGCTGTTAGGAAATGTGGGAATATTCTTTCAACAACATTGTCCATCTGGTTAGAACACAAAGTAGTGTCACAAGAATATGTGGTGTATATGCTCAATTAACATGTACCAGCATTCAAGTTTTCCTTAATGAAGATCATCAAGAATATAAATCTCTCATCCTGGTCTAGTGGGTAGAGCACAGAACTGAGAGCCAAGAAAACCAGGGTTCTAATCTATTTGTCTGGGCAGAGTACTTAACTATTGGGCATGTCACAACTTTTCTGTGCCTCAGGTATCTAATCTGTAAAAGGGGATTAAATCATATAAATCATACTGCCTCCTACTTAGACTATGAGCCAAATGTGGGACAGGGACTATGTCCAACCTAATTAGGGAATATGTCTACCAACTCTGTTATATGGTGCTCTCAAGTGTTAGTACAAGTGCTCTGCACACAGTAAGTGTTTAATAAAGATGACTGATTACCTCAAATCTACTCCAGCACATAGTACAGACATTGGAGCATAGCTCTTTACAAGTATCATAAAAATTTGTAAGAGGTCTGAGTGTTTTTGGAGACAGTATAGCTCCTATATGATGATAGGTTGAAAGGGATAGGATTCTTCTGTCAGAAACACAGAAATTAAATTTTAAATAATCATGAAAGATAAGGGCAGTTTAAATATGGAATTGTTGTTCACCAAATGTCAGAACACTAGGAATAGGGATGACCTATTGAAATTTGAAGGTGACAGGTTCAAGACAAATACAAAGAAACACTTCACACAATTAATGAATTATAAGAGGGAAATACCGGAATGTTGGAAAGTGCATCCCTTAACCATTCAATTAGATGTCACACACATTTCCTTCAGACATGCTGTTGCTACTATTGAATGAAGAAGCAGTATGTCCGTGAAAAGTGCACAGACTTGGGTGTCGGAGGACCTCAGTTCTAATCCCATCTCTGCCACTTGCCTTCTGTGTGACCTTGAGTAACTCAATTTCTCTGTGCCCTCATCTGTAAAATAGGGATTAAATGTCACCTATGGTGTTAGACCTGATTATCTGTTAACACCCATTCCTAGTACAGTACTTGGAACATAGCAAGCATTTAAATTCTATTATTACTGGACCATTAATCTCACCCAATATTTTATTGCTTAGAGTCTTACATTTTCATAAGACTTGATTAGAAAGCATTATGAATGAATATCAGAGTCACAAATCTTTTATGTTAGTAATTTCTTTAATTCAGAAGAAATATTTGATAATCAGGAATGAAATTTTACGCATCCATTAAACTATTGCAAGTTTGACTATATAAAATCCTGTGCTTGTATTTTGTCATTAAAAAATTACAAATGAAGTGTAAATTTTGTGTTGATGTCAACTAAAAGTGTCAAAATGTAAACACTTTAAAATACAATCTAAAAATTTCAACCTTTTCACGATTGCAGTACTAAGTATCCACTTTTAATAAAACACATTGTAAGTCTCAAAGCCTGATTATTTAGTGAATAAATATTATGAGGTTATGCAAAATTACACAATATTCATTTCAAACTGCAGGGCAGTCCCTACTGAACTAACATTATTGGATAATGCATCAAATATGTTCATATCTCAAAGAATGTTTTTATAATCATGTTGACAACTCTCTAGATTAATTTTTAATGCCTTTCATTCATTTAGTCCTTGGCAGTCCCAAACATAGGCTTCTACTGCCTTGTAATTTTACCAATATAGAGTTTTTAAATAATTCATTGAGTGTACAGTCACTTAGACTAGATGACTAAATTTCAATTTTTCTATATTGCAAAGCTGTGTTTTACAATGATTCAGCCCAGCTCTATCCCCATTATCTTATACAAATTGAGAAAATGAGGGTGAAAGGACATATATCACATTTTGGTGAACTTTTGATTTTTGAGCAAAGACAAATTGCATGTAGTCAAATTAAAATTGGCATCTAGGAAATACTTGAATCCAGAAAATGGTTAGCTTCTGAATTAAAGTACTTGAGATTTGGAAATTTGAATGAAGTTCTCCGTTTAAAGAGCTGTATATTAAATTTTTAGAAACTAGGATAAAAATAGAAAAGGATTGTTTTTGGGGTGATATAGTTCACAGAGTCATGTGTATTTAAAACCTGGTGAGATGAGCAAAGAAAGGCTTTAAATATACCTAGAAGGGAAACATCTGAAGGTGTGTAAACAGGAAACACAAGAATCCCTGAAAGTGCCTAGCAGTGGAATGTAGAATTTGTCAGGGATAAGAAAATAGAATTGACAATAGTGTGTCCAGAATGGGTGCAGAAATCAGTGAAATCTAGACACTGATACAAGAACTTTCAAGTCCTCATGTTTTTATGTGGTGAAGAGTGGGGAGGATTAGAGTACTTCGGACATCAACCTTGGAAGGAACTCCAAGGTTTCTTCTGAGTCTCTGATGATTGAAGTAGCACCTGGAATTAAGGCTTCAAGATTTGTTATAATTATATTTTAGAATTGGAAAAAATATGCATAACTTACCTTGTTTCAAAGATGTTGCTATTAGCAATGAGTGTGATTGAAAAGACTCTGTGTGAACAACTAATCAAACATTCATACTTGCTGAGTGCTTACAATATGCAGAGCATTGTACTGTTTTGGAGAGTACAACAGAGCTCATAGACCTGTTCCCAGCCCACAAGAAGCTTTCAGTGTAGATCAACACACCATTCTAAATTGAGGATTAGTAAAGATAGATTTTTGTTCGTTACTGGGTTTAGTCCATACCTTTTTTTTGAGCTTGCATCTAGGCAACATGATCTCTGCAAAGTCTCCACTCGAGAAAGTCACTAGACTGTTTCTCATCAGGATGATTTTTGTGCTTCATTGATCTCCCAACAGTTCCATTACATCACACTGCTTGAGTCTTTAAGTGGTTCATTCATTCAATCATATTTATTGAGCACTTATTGTGTGCAGAGCACTGTACTAAGTGCTTGGGAAGTACAAGTTGGCAACATATAGAGACAGTCCCTACCCAACAGTGAGCTCACAGTCTAGAAGGGGGAGACAGAGAACAAAACAAAACATATTAACAAAATAAAATAAATAGAATAAATATGTACAAATAAAATAGAGTAATAAATACGTACAAACATATATACATATATACAGGTGCTGTGGGGAGGGAAGGAGGTAAGGCAGGGGGGATAGGGAGGGGGAGGCGGGGGAGAGGAAGGAGGTGGCTCAGTCTGGGAAGGCCTCCTGAAGGAGGTGAGCTCTCAGTAGGGCCTTGAAGGGAGGAAGCGAGCTAACTTGGCGGATGTATGGAGGGAGGGCATTCCAGGCCATGGGGTTAGTTGTGCCTTCTTTCAGTTCACCATATAACAGCTGCAAGGGTACCCTACTGTAATCCATTCTCTTCACATGTTCCGCCCAGTATAACTATGGGGTTATTAACATTGCTTAAAAGCTGATTGCATTCCAGGACTTTGTTGATAGTACCCTTACCTTTTATCACTGAGTTGACTTTGTAGCCTACATTGATGAAATTGCTTAAGAACCTGGATATGTCTTCTGTAAAAGTTAAGCAAGGGTTTTTCCCCACACTCATTGTTGAAAGCCAGACTGATCTTTAAAATTTTGCTTTATACTTCCTTGTCTTTCTTTGCACCCATATGTTTACCACACATTGTTAGAGATACTTTTGAAATAAAACCCTATCAGTCTCTTTTAATGGGTTACCTGGACACTTGTTAACTCAGTGGAAAGAAGGCTGGTTCAGGAAATCAGGAGTGTAGTGTTAACAAGTCACATCTGGACACCAGCTTGATACAATCAAGCTACAGGTGGCCAGCCAGATTGGTATGTTTCTTCCCTGCCCCACCCTTTCAGGGAGCTTGGAATCACCTGGGACCACATGACTTTTGGACCAATAGATGAATACCCCCCTGGAGTGGTGTGGAGTTTGTTCTGTTAGGAGGAAAAGAGGGTCAAAGATAGCAGGTTTTGATTCCTGTCCTGATAAAGCCCCAGGCCTAGTTCACTACATATGGTAAGCTATTTCTTTTTTGCCAAGCTGCATTTGGGATAAGATGGATGTAAATGATTTTAGTTTATTCTCAGGCTCTTAGAACTTTGTCAAGCAACTTGATCTTCAGTCCAAATGACTCGTGATTCAAGATTGATCCTCCCATAGGGTATGGTGCTTAATTGAACCTATAGTTCTACTCTATTCAGGAGCTTTATTAGGGAACCTCTCCTTTTATAGTCTCTGTTTGTTTCTCTTTATGTTCAGAATTAAGGTCTGTTGGTAGTAATGGCCATTGGAGATGATATTGATTTCTTTAGGAGTAGTTGGTAATAAGTTGTAAAGCCACAGTTGTCTGGAGTGATCAATCATTTTAACCCTAGTTTATTCATCTCAGTAAAGCAGTTTTGAATTCTGTTCAGAAGGAATGTAATTTCTCCTTTTGGTTCTAATTCTGCTTGTATCTCAATTTCATCTATCTCACCTCCAACATCACACTTATATTGTCTCCCTGGCTTGGAGCTCGCTTCATGACAAACCCCAGTCCTTCCCACTTCAAGGCATTATTAAAATTACATCTTCTCTAAGAGATCTTTCCTGACTAAGCCTTCATTTTCCCTACTCTCTCTCTTTTCTGCCATGTCTAGACACTGGGATCTTGATCCTTCAAGCACTTGATATTTACCCCACCCTCAGTTCCACAGCACTTAAGTATATATCTGTAATGTATTTTACTGTGTCTCCCCTTTACACACTAAGCTTATTATGGCCATGAGTCTACCAGTTGTATTCTAATAATTATTGTATTCTTCATTGAGCAATTTACTAAGCACTGGGGTGGATACAAGTAAATCGGGTTGGACACAGTCCATGTTCCTCACAGTTTTAATCTCCATTTTATAGATGAGGTAACTGAGGCACCAAGAAGTGAAATGACTTGATGAAGGTCACATAGCAGACAAGTGGTGGAACTAGGATTAGAACTCATGACTTTCTGTCTCCCAGGCCCTTGCTCTATTCACTATACCATGCTGCTTCTCATACTGACTCAAGCATATAGTACAGTGCTAAGTGGGCAAAAAACTCTCAATAAATACCATTGATTATTAGTAAACATGTATGAAGATCATGCAGACGCTTCCCAGTGTGCAGTACTCCTGCCCCCATCCTGCTGATTTGCCCCAGTGGAAACATGAGTAGCAGGGAGGGAATAGTGTCACTGCTGCTGTTCAAAACACTAATCACCGTGCAGTTTCCCTGATCTGAAGTCTCAGGATTTGACTCACTGACAGGGTGGACTTCCTGACAGATTCCATCCAATGGGATAGCTGGAAAAAATAAGCCAACATAAAATCTTTCATGGAATGTTCTTCTTTAGTTATATATGACACTTGGGTAAATATTAGTGTGAAATTAGTACCCACAGACTCTTGGCATGGATTTATTATTCTCTAAAGAAAGCCTATAGTGTTGTTGATGAAACATGAAAAAATGAACATTTTTCCTAGACTACAGTTTATAATGATAGTGCATGGGAATAGAGGCACACACTTAACTGCAGACCAATCAACCAATGGTATTTATTGAGCATTTACTGTGGGCAGAGCATTGTACTAAGATAACTTCATTTCTGGGCATTCAAAAAAGCAATATAGTCTATCAGTGGACTGTGGATAACCACACAGATGATGCTTATTAGCAGTGCAGACCTCCTTAACAATTTGAGGGGGTAATAGAAGCACATATTCCATAACCAATATGGTATAATGTAATGGCCATTTCAGCTGAAAGCCATAAGTCTGTTAAATGTTTTTGTTTTATTTTGGCCTTCCAGAAGAAAAAAAAAATAACAAATTGAGTTCTGTTAATGGTATATTATTTAAGAGGGTAGATTGTAATATAACAATTCATATTTTTGACAAGTAGTTTACTTAGTAGAGAATATAACTGATTATTAAAATGAGGGCTTTTTCCACTGTTTTAAGTGTTGCATGCATTTTTAAAATTCCATAATATAAAAGTGAATTTACACTTAATGATGTGGCACTGCCAAGTAAATTTCATATTCATGGAAGCTTAGAGGCTTTTTTGAAGTGAAAATATACCATTTAACTGGTTTTGGAAGATGCTTATTTCAGTGAAAGGCCATTTAATTAGTTTCATGCTAATGTTCAATTGCAAAGGATTGAGGATTTTATTTTCTTCAGTGACACTGAGATATGTCTCCAACTTAAATGAAAATTTGTTACTACAGTTTGGGTTTTTTTCCCCCCAGTATCCATTAAGTAGGCTGTCCTAAAGAAGTCATCTTATCTGATGCCATTAAATTTGGTTTGAGGATTATTCTCAAACTGCACAACTAAGGATTCAATTTTTCAGAAGAGGTGATTTATGTAGGCTTTATTCTTTCACTTTAGCTAAGTTCACTCTTTGAAATTATTCTCACAGTCTCATGCCAAAGGAAATTAAATGGGGGCTCTACTCTATTGATTCATTTATAATTAATGGTAGTTTTAATGGGGATTTCTCAGTGACATGTAGTGACCAATCTAAGGCCACAGACTTGAGGGTCATTTTTTTTTTCTAGGACAATTTTTATGCCTGCCATAAAACAAGGATGGAAGCTTTGTTCTAAAGTAAACTAGCTTATCCAATAGGTCTAACTGTAGCTTTGTTCGCACATTTATCATAACACTATGATCAATAGTCAGGAGGACCTGTAAGGGAGGGGCTTATTTTCACTGCTTATCTCTGAAAAGCAGTGTGTCTTGGAGGCTAAAGCATGGGCCTGGGAGTTAGGACAAGGGTTCTAATTCCAGTTCTGCCACATGTCTGCTGTGTGATCTTGGGCAAGTCACTTAACTTCTCTGGGCCTCAGATACTTCAACTGTAAGATGGGGTTAAGAGTGTGAGCCCATTGTGGGACAGGGACTGTGTCCAATCTGATGAACTTGTATCAACCCCAGTGCTTAGGACAAGCACTGTTATTATTATTGTTATTTGTTGTGCCTGTCAAATGGCTGGTTAAGGAATCCTTCTACTCTGTCCCATATCATAGCTGTGACCTGCATGCTTCCCCCATTGTCTCTATTGCCATGGGGCTTCTCTAAGGCTTTCCCTTCCAATGAACACCTTCAGAGAGATAGTAATTGAGAGCCCAGGGCAAATAAAAATTCATGTTTTTTCACATCTCATATGAAATTCCAGTATGATAGAATCATACATTTATCAAGTTATTGAGCACCTATATTCACAGTACTATATTAAACTTTTGAGAGAGTAAAATATATCATCCCTGAAAGGCAAATAACCAAATACATACACTGGAAATTGGAAGAAAAAATAACTAGAAACCCCCTCTGGACTGTGAGCCCTTTGTGGGCACATATTGTCTCCCTTTAATTCTGTAAGGTACTTTCCAAGTCCTTAATACAGTGCTCTGCACAGAGGAAGGGCTCAATAAATGATTGAATAGAAACAGGAAAGGCCAAAAATAATAAAAATGGAATAGTGTTATCATCCATTAGATTGTAAACTGTTGAAGGTGAGGATCAATTCTTCCACTCTATTGTATCATTTTCTCCGAGTAGTGCTCTGCACACTATAAGTGCTCAATAAATAAGATCAACTGGTATCACACACAGTCCCTGACTCATATGGGGCTTACAGTCTAAGGACAGGGGGAGAACAGATATTGGATACCCATTTTACAGATGAGGAAACTTGGGACAGAAGACTGTAAACTCATCTCTAGAATGTAAGCTTGTTTTGGGCAGGGAATCTGTCCATTGTTAAATTGTACCTTCCTATGTGCTTAGTACAGTGCTTTGTACACAGTAAAGCGCTTAATAGGTAAAATTGAATGAAAGAAATAATTCGCCCATATTCACACAGCAAGTGACAGAACTGGACTTACAACCCATGTTTCCAAACTTCCAGTCCTTAGTGGTAGTTATTGAGCACTTACTCTTTGCCAAAATGTCCTATGCTCTTTCCAAAAGTCATGTTATTTGGGGGTTTACCTTGTTTCTTCTTGTCATCAGTCTTCTCTTCCCACATTTTTCTCAGATAATTTTGGAACCATTTTTAGAGCTGTGGATAGGTCACTGCTTTTCAACATGCTAGTATCTCCTTAAGATCATGTGAAGCCATTCGATTGTGATTATTGCCTTGAGTCTCAGTATGTGCCTCCTTTCTGGAGAGCCTCTGATCACTTCTCTTCCACTGTTGGTAGAAAATGCAGCTACTGGTGTTGAGGGTATGTATCAGGACTTCCTCATCTTGAGAAGATAGGAAGGTGGAAAAAAAGCACGGGGTAAAGGAAATAAAGAAAAAATTATAGAAAAAGGAATGTCACTCTCCTGAGAATTCAGATTCTAAGGCTAACTGGGTTAATGACATAGTTAAAATTCATTAAAATTGTATTTTCTGTCCTTCAGTGAGATTACATATCTCAAGTCTGTTAATTTTCCATCCATTTTCTCTTCCTGGCTGACCTAGTTTAATATGGTAGTTTGAAGTTATGATGTTTCTGCCATTATAAATGCTTTCAAATAAGCTTACACCTCTGTAATTGTGTAGCTACTTTGAAATGGGTGAGTCTCAAGAGATTGTGATTTGGAAACACAAAAAAAATCTAAAAAATAAGTGTTGCTTCAATTACCACATTTAAAGAGAAATATCCTGAGGGAACTGTGAGTGGTTTATTCTTAAAGTGTCTGTTGATCAAAACTTCATGTGGGAAAAGTTCTTTTTAGTACTTTTAAAATGATTTATTTGCTATGCATTCATCTAGGGAAAAATCAGAATACTGAAGCTTCAGTTTTGTAAAAACACTCTTGCCTAGCTGTGCCTACTGAGTCTTACTGCTAATAAATCAATTGTGTTCACTGAACACTGCATACAGAGCACTGTACTAAGCACTTGGGAGAGTATATTATAGTAGAGTTGGTAGACACATTCTCTGCCCACAGTGAGTTTACAATCTTGATGGGGAGTCTTATTTTAATATAAATGAATACATTACAGATATGTACATAAGTGCTGTGGCACTAAAGGAAGGGAGAAAAAAGGGAGCAAATTTAAGTGCAAGGGCTAATGAATCCAAATACCCAAGTTATGCATCACACCCATACTAGGGTGGAGATTCCTATAAACCATATTCAGTATTAATTGGCATTAATCCTGACCAGCAATGTCCTCTTGGATCCCAAACCTGAAGAAATGCTCATTGCCACCCAGTTATGCTAGGTCTGGCAGGTATGAAGAATGGTTGCCAACTGAATAACCAAGTAGCTTTCATGGGGCTATTGCAATTGATCATTCATTGGAATTTGCTGAGCACTTACCATGTGCAGAGCACTGTAATGAGCACCTCAGAAAATACAGTAGAGCTGATAGATGCATTCCTTGCCATGAGTAAGAGGAATACTAAATGTTGATTGTCCAGTGAAGGGGAGATTCTAAAATTTGAGTGTCAGCTGAACTGTGAGACACTCAGATAACAGCTGCAAAATAAATTGACTTTGGAGAAGCTCTAAGCAGGATGGTTTTAAGGAGTATTATAAAGTTACAAGGAGGCAAAATTTCATGAGCCATGGCTTAGTCTCATGCAGTTAGGAGATAGCAGAGGAGAGACCTGCCTGGATAATGGGAAATAAGATGACAGTGGCAAAATCATGGGTTTTGGAATCAGGAGATCTGGGATCGCATTTTAGCTTTATCACTTGTTGAGACACCTCAGGAAAGCCACTTAACTTCTTTGAGCCACAGTAGTTTCTCATCCCTCTTACACTGTGAGCTGGTGAGGGACAGTGTTCCTATCTGATTATGTTGCATTTACCCAGCACATTGTAGAAGTATAATAAATATCATTATTAATATTCATGCCTATATAATGATTTCTGGTGGATGACACCTTGAAACACCAAGTGAATCATCAGGGAATTTTCTTCTATTTTCTTTGAGTGCAGACAGTATGTCTAATAACTTTATTGTGCTCCCAAGTATTTAATACAGGGTTCTGCACATGCTGGACACTAAATACCTTTGTTTCAGAGCTTGAGGATACTATGTAGGAGGATTTATACTATGAAAACCACAACCTCAAAATACACTTAGGAACTGTCTTGGAGGAAAAAAAAATATGCAGCAACCTAAAGTTAAAGCAGTTCTAAGAAACTTTTCTGGAGACACAATACAGTACTTTAATAGAATGTGGACAAGCTGGAAGTGGGGAGGGAATGGGGCAGTTTTTCATAATTGTTTTCCAAGCTTTCTTTGTTTTGTAGAGAGTTAAATGTCTAGGATGGAAAATCTTCCAACTCCCAGTATATTCATGGCTTTTTATATGTTTTCCTTTACTCTCAGAATGTGAACCATCTATGATGTATTGAGGAAAAATCAGGATTTAAGGCCAGTGGGATTTTGAAAGATTTCTGATAAGCAAATTTGTTGGTAAACACTTGACACTTCCATGAGGAGTGGGGAATCTGAGTAAGTTAAGTGTGTTCTGTGAAAAATCATGGGTCCTTTCCTCTGAAGGGGTATACTCCATGAACACCCTCTTTTTTTCTTCTCTGTGTCATATGTCCAATATTGACGCAAACTATTCTCTCCTCTTGTAGGTGGAGAGTGGGCTGTTTGTCTACAGGGGGACACTGTCATATCTTCAGTGAGAGGGTAAAGAGGAGCAGGAGAATGTGTTTTGTGGTTTTATGGAACATTCAGAATGCCTGAAGAGGAGAAAACCAACACTTGAGTGTGAGGTTTTGACCACTTTTAGTAAAGAATGAGTCATGTACATTAAAGAGAAGGAATGTCTGTCTCTTTTTTAGGGAATGACACATTGCCCTTCCTGTTGGTACCTCCCTGCCCCTCAATTTATATTCTAGACATAGTTTGAGATTGGTGGAGGTTGGTTTGTAGGTAGGTAATAATAGGTTGATAGGTACATACACAGGCCACTGAGTGTTGTGAAATATTTTTTTCAAGCTATTACTCATTTTGTCACCTGGAGATGGGAAATGTTCAGAATGTTCACAGGTTACCTGACTTAAAGGCATTTACTGAGCACTTATCTTGTGTCAAGAACTACACTAAATGCTGAGATAAATATAAGGTAAACATTAAGACCTACAGAGCTTCACATGGAGCTGTCAGTCAAAATTGGGAGGAAAGACACATAGGAAAATAAATGAAAAGCCATATGGTAAAAGCAATTTAAGGCTAAAGCGATTCAAAATAAGAAGATTAAAATGAGGCTCTAAATATTTGGAGGGGGCAATCTTTGGCATGTCAGTGTTTAGAAAATAGGCTCTGCTTAAAAATGGGCATAGCTTTCTTAATCATCTACAGGTTGTAAAGACAGGTTTCCTTTCTGTGGTTCTCTCTTGCTCTCACAGTCTAAGGGAGAACAAGAAAAGGTATTTAATCCCATTTGACAGGTGAGGAAACTGAGGGACAGAAGTTAAGTGACTTGCCCAGGGTCACACTACAGGCATGTGGCAGAGACAGGATTAGAATGTGAGTCTCTAGATTCCTAGCTTTGTGTCCTTTCCATTATGCTATATTGCCTCGTCAAGCCATCACCCTTTATGACAATGATCCTGTATGCCGGTACTTCTTCCATTGCTTATCCTTGCTACTGCAGGCCATCTGTGAAATGGGAAAGGCATGCACAGATAGAGGCAGACAAACAGCAGGACAAAGAAACTGGGTTTTTTGTTGTTGTTGCTTTTAAGGTGTTCCCCCTACATTTAAGTGCAGTTGTATTTAGTAACTGCAAAAACTTTTATATGTTTGAGTGTCTCATCTATTCCAATTCTGAATGTTTCAATTTGCATAGTTCAAAAACAAACCACAGTCTCTCAAAATAACAACACTACTTTTCTGCCTTATGTGTGCTTTAAAAACTCTTGTTTTTCTGTTTTGTCAGAGTTTCCATTAACTAGCAGGGCTAGCCCAACTGAGTCTGAATTTCCAACTGAGTAATTTTGCCCTATCTAATTTATATTTATGAGGTGTTGAGTTTCTCCCCAAAGATAGTTGCATAATCAAAGGTTAGTAGAGGACTGAGAGTCTGGTTTCCCTTGGAAGGAAAACATAACCAATATATGCCATGATTCCAATTCAGCATCCCAGCATTGCAGATGTCACTGGAGAAGGATAGAATTCTGGCCAACATTAAGTTGTCATATGCAGAATACAAAACCAGGAGATGTGATTTTTTTCAGAGCTGCATGACTGTTTCTTTATTGGTTACTCATAATGCATCCATAACCTATTTAACCTGCTTGCATTTGGCTCAGTAGATCACTGAATCTCATTTTTAACTATAACATTAAAGCTAAACCAGAGTTACAGCACTTCTTCTTCATAGTCCACTGACTCATTTGGAAACTTCATTTTATTCACTGAGCTTTCACTGTGTACAGAGCACTGTACTATGTGCCTGGGAGAATATGGCACAGTAGAGTTGGTAGATACACCCCTTCCCTACAAGGAGCTTACAATCTGGATGGGGAGACAGACATTAAAATAAACTAAGTATATGTACCTAAATTTTGTAGGGCTGAGGGTAGGGTGATTATCAAGTGTTGTTTTTTAAAGGCTACCATCCAATTGCATTGGTGATGGTTAAGGGAGAGGGAGTGTGAGTAAAGAGAGCTTAATGATAGAAGGCCTCTTGGAGGAGATGTGATTTTAATAAGGTTTTGGAATAAGACTCCAGGAGTTTGTGACAGATTTGATGCATCCCACACAATTTGGGTCTTTATTATTCAGTTACTGATTAAGGTGCTTTCCTATATGTTCTAGCTCTAGGCCTACAACAGGCTTGCTAGGTGATATTGGTCAAGTCACTTAACTGGTCCATGCCTCAGTTTTCTGATCTGTAAAATGGCTATAAAATACTTGTTCTTCCCTCTACTTAGACCGTGAGCTCTGGGTGGGAAGGGGATCTGAATATCTTGTGTATTCTCCAGTGTTTAGCACATAGAGATTAATAAAGAATAGCAAAGATGGCTACTGATTTTTTTTTCTCTCTACAGAGCAAGCCTGCTTTTGATTTTAAGTTGTTCTTAGAGTTCTCTGCTACTTCATTTTAGCAAAGAGCAGCTCTGAGCAATTTCTGCTGACTGTGTAAATTTGCCCTGTGATTGTGCCTCTGAGATAGAGGCACTTGGAGGAAAACTGAAATCACAGTTAGAATTGTCTTCTATGTGAGTCACTCTGGTTCAACAGATAGTGACACCTTAGTGTCACATCCACAACCAATTCACTGAATGACCTAGTATTCTTACATTAACATTTTGGCCCTTAGAATGTCAAAATTAATTATTTTCCCCCACAACTATAATCCCTCTTTTTCCTGTCATTATTCTTGCCCTACTCTCTCCCTTAACCCACTCCAAATCTTTTCCCATCTTCTCAAGTATAATTATTTTGTTGTGATTTAAGGCACAGAACAGACCCTATGATATAGTCAATGCTGTGATGATTTAGCATACAAAGTGTTTTGTTAAAAGTTAAATATTGAAGACAACATATATTTGGGCCTTATCCTTCATGTATAGAAAGACCAAAGCTCCTCAAAAATTCAGTTGTGGTTTTTTGGTTCTTAGAATAAGAGCTATGTACAAATTGTATGTGTACTATGAGACTTGTGTTTTGCCTTTGAAACCTTCCTGGATTGGAGTTAATCCTGGGGTATTTTTCAATGTCAGGAACCTATAGGGGGAAATAAGCTTCAATTCCTCTGTCTCCAAATACTGTTTAAAAAAGCTATTAGAAAAACATGCTAAAAATCACAATTCCATTTGCTTCTCCCTTTATCTCCTTTTCTCCTCTCCCTCCTCTCTGTCCCCTTTCTCCCCTCAACCTCCAACTTTGGCTTCCTGTCTCTTCTCATCATTGCCCACCCCATCTCCCTCTGCCTTCTTTCATCTGGCTCTCTTTGTCCTGCCCTTGACTAGAATGTCATGTTTATTATTTTTTTTCCTTTAATGTTCATATATAACCTGTACCCCTAGTTATATATTTTAATACAAAATAATGCTCACATTTTTTTTTTTAATCTGTGCTGTTTGTGCCAGAACAGGATGTCCTTTAGAAGGTAGATTCCTTTTAGCTACAAGCCAGGGTAGGTTTCTTAAACAGTAATTGTCCTAGCACTGATTTTTTGAGTAAAATTTCAAGTTGCTGGATGTTGATCAGGAATATCTCGTAACTTCAGGGTACCTAAGATGAGAGAACTCCAAAATTGAAGTGGATGACTGAGGATCCTGTATCAATAGCATTTATTGAGCACTTACTCTCTGAAGAGCACTGTACTAGGTGATAGGTGTGCATGACCTTTGCTTATAGTCTCGCAGGAAAGGAGCTTACAGAGATGTTCAATGTTACGGGTCGGCAAAGACAATTCTGATTTGTCAAAACACTAACATGTTCAGACTAGAAAAGGTGTGAGGAGATTCAAGATTCCCTGAAAATAGAGATAGAAACAAAGCAAATTCCCTAGGGACCAGTCAAACTATCATAGGCCTCAAGATAGTTACAGTGCAATCTTGCTACCACGGGAAGCCTTTTAGCTGATACCACAGAAAAAACTAAAAGGGATATTAAGCGCGTTTAATTATGCCACTCTGTAGTGAATGTTGATGTTGAGGTGAATTCTTCCAGTGCTACTTTCACTGTTCATTCCCTACAATCCTTGAGATTTTGGGATGTTGCTTTTTGACTTTTTGAGGATTATAGAACATAGCAGACCCAAACTTTATGGCCATGAACCACTCCAGGACCTTCTAACCCTTAAAATATGCTATTTAGTTCAAAGCCTGGTTTTTCTCTTGGAAGTGTGCATCATTTATACTTTTCTATATGAACGAGATTGGCAGAATTTAGAAAATGACACAAATGCAGGTTACGTGGACTATTTTTAATATGCTTTTGTTCGGTGTGGTTTTCTCAGAAAACACTTCTTGCTCTCATGTTATATTTAGGGATTCTGGATAACCTAGTGAGCTGCAGCTGTTTGGGGCACCATTTCATTTCTATTAGAAGTAGCTACTGTAGTTAAAGCTGAATGTGTGTGCCTGTAATTCAAAGTGTATGTTTCTGGACAGTCACTGTGGAAATTATTTTATATCGGGCAGACTACCCTTAGACTCCAAGTCCAATTGGATTCAACTACAATGTCACACAGAGAACTCAAGCTGCTAGCTAGCTGGTCAGACTTGGAGGACGACTTGAATTTCTACATGGTTGGATTTTATTTATTTATTTATTTTACTTAAAGCTTGTTCTTCTGGACTTCAATTATAAAATCCTTGTGGGTATGATTGTTTACTTCTATTGAACGCTCCCTTGTATAGTATTCTGAACACAGAAGGCACTCAGGAACTATTGACCAAATGGACATATCTCTATGGAAAAAATTAAGAGAAGCAGTTTGGCCCACTGGAAAAACTCCAATGAAGATGATTAAAATTCTAAAGATCTTGTAGTGTTCCAGGAGCTTCCCTTAAGCCTCCCTTTCTTTCTCTCCTAACATCTGTTTTTGCTCCTGATTCTGCCTAGTAGGAATTGATCATTTTTTTTGAATTTGGACATCATGATACCAGTGTAAATTAGTGTTTAAGTAATCAGTTTTGCACTCAGCAGATAGACTACAGTAATCCTTTCGCCCGATCAAGAATGCTTCTTAAATCACTGTCATGGGTGATTCAAAGGACACTTCTTATAATAGTGGTCCCAAGAAATAGATGCCCTTGAACAGGCAGAGTTGGGGTTGTGCTGCTCATTGTCAGGGCCTGGAGAACTTGCCCTGCTTACCCTTATATCCCTTCCTCCACCACTGACCCTGCTTACATGTTCATCTCAAGGGACCCGTTGCCCTCCTTCATCCTTTTGTAGCCACATCTTCAACAGGATTTGGGGGGAGGTAAAAAATAAATGTATCAATCAATGGTATTATGCACTTACTATGCCCAGAGCACTGTACTAAGCTCTAGAGAGGCAGAATGATCTAGTGGATAGAGCACAGGTCTGGGATTCAGGAGGACCTGAGTTCTAATCCTGCTCTGCCACTTGTCCAAAAATCAGACCACAGACACGTCGCTTAACTTTTTCTGGGCCTCAGTTACCCCCATCTGGAAAATGGGGATTAACACTGTAAGCCCAGTGTGGGACAGGGACCGAGTCCAACCCGATCTGCTTGTATCCACTCCAGTGCTTAATACAGTGCCTGGCATATAGTAAGTCCTTAACAAATACCACCATTATTAGTAGTAGTATTCTTCGGAGAGTACAATACAATAGAGTTGGTAGCAACATTCCCTCCCCAGAAAGAGTTTACAGTCTATGGTCTAAATGATTGTTGTATGTCTTGATTCAAACCCCTTCAAGCTTCACTGACCCACGCCCCCACATTACTCTTGAGATTCATTTAATGGTACTGAAGGTGCACTTGGTTCATACTCTTGGTTCATACTCAACCAACTCTTATATTTTCCTCTCCCAAGCACTTAGTATGGTGGTCTGCACACAGTGAGTGTGCAATAAATATGGTTGATAGATTGTCCAGTCTCAGCCTCTAACTAGCTCAATGAAAATTTGTCTGAAAGAAGCCTCTCCTTCTACCTAATGACATTTTTCACCCTACCCTATGCCTCCAGCTCTATTATCTCCATCCTAAGATGTATGAAGCAGTACTGCACCCAGTTCTCCAGATGTGGGCAATCCCTGGTTTTATATAGTGGTCAAACTGTGTTTTGTGTTCCTTGGGGCAGGAGTAGTGGAAACAGGCCTCAATCTAGGATGTGCTGGATATATGACTTGAAAATTTACAGGAGGTTCTTGAGAGCTCGCAAGTCCATGGGACAGCAGAGGAAGGGAAATGGTGGCATTTTGATAGCTCCTGGGTTAAGCCAATTAGAAAGCATAACCATGCTACTACCACATAATGGGAAGAGGGGGAAATATTCAACTGGAAATGCTGAACAAAAATAATTTCCATCTTTGTCACCTCGCAAAGTCCTGGTTACATGCCCGAGTTCCGTAAAAGGGGGAAAACAAATGAAAATCAAGATTAGAGCTCAGCCTACTTGTCAGTAGCTTTTATGAATGATGAGTCAGGTAAATTTGGAATTTATTATGCTGAACATTATTAAAAACCTCTTACCCTATCAAATAGTTGTTTGAAAAGCTTACTGAGTATAATGTACCAACCACTTGTTTTAAAAGTGTACATGAATTTGTTTAAGCTTGGCCAACACATTTTAGATGAGCTAAAATCACTTTCAGAAATAATCCCACCTCTTTTTTTTCATTTCCTGAAAAAAATCCATCGAATGTCTACTGCCCTTGACATTTTTGAAAACCTCTTTGGTTTAGAGACTCGAGGGATTCAGGTATTTTTTTTTTCCTCCTTGTAGTTAGTATTCTTTGTCAATAACAAAGTGATGAGATGATTAATATGCTTTAACGGTGATTCAGAGACTTTAATGACCTTCATTTTTAGTTTTCCACAAGCAGAGTTTGTGATGAAGGTCAATGAGGTTTGTAAAGGAAAGACTGACAGATGGTAAATTAGCTTGTTTGTTGAAATGTCTAGTTTTTAAGGCCATCAATTGTCATACAACTATATTTTGATATGCATGAATTTTCATGGTTCAGTTGGTGTAAGGAAATAGTCTAGAAGCCTAACTGCAAAATCCCTAAACTTTACTCTTATCTGCACACAGTAGATGACCAATGAATATTTTTGATTGGGAAGGATTAAAGATACTTGTGCATGCTAATGAGCTCTGAGAGATACAACTTCTAATGTAGAAAAGGAAATGTGTGAAATATTAGTTAACCCTAGGCCATGGACTTAAAGCATATCAGCTTCCCATTATGAATGGAAAAGGTTGACAAATGTGACATGCAAATGCCTAATAAATTACCACAGAAGCTCTGATAAACAGAAAGTGTTGGGAAACAGGTTACACGAACAAGAGGTATGAGGGGTTTTTTTAAAATATTTTTTTCATGGTATTTAAGTGCTTACCATTTGCCAGGCACTTGCTAAGAACTGGAGTAGCTACCATTCATGTTCCACATAGGGCTTACAGTTTTAATCCCCATTTTTACAGAGGAGTTAACTGATGTAAAGATAAGTGCATTGACTTCCCCAAGATCACACAGCAGACACGTGGCCGAGCAAGAATTAGAACCCAGCTCTTTCTGACTCCCAGGCCCATGCTCTATCCACAAGGCTATGCTGCTTTTCATCTAGACTTGGAGATACTTTCAGGGGTGGGGTGTAGTGTGTGGGGGTGTTGGTTTGGGGAAGGGAGAGAGGAAAAGAGGGTTATTGCTGGTCAGGAAAGAAAAAAATGTCAGTCATAACTCCCAACCTGCAGATAGAGTGCCTGGAAGGAGGAGAACATTCTTGAAACTGGAAAAGCAAAGGAAACTTCAGACAGATGGAAGCTTTCTGAAAAATTGTGTGACACAAAAGTAAATGTGAAAATGTGCTACAAACAGCAAGCATAAGTGTGCAAAGGGTGGTTGAGATTGTGGTTTTGCATAGGCATTTTCAGTGATACATCCAATCAAAGATGAATATCAGTTCACCATTGTCTTTTCTGAGTACTAATATGAAAGTTTTTTTTAGAAAACCCACCATTGTTGCCGATGAAGAGGGAGGCTGGAACAAAGATTAGTCCACAAACATATTTTACACAAGTATTCTGGTTGGCTAAGACTGGACTTGATGACAGTCAATCAACTTTAGTTGTGCTATGCTAGAAATGATTTTTGCACTCTTGAGAGCACTTGCATGTAATACAGGGTTATGGAAATTTTAAGCTGTTGGGAGAAGTTCCCTTGTACAAGACAGGACTCATTGGTCAAGAAAATATTTGGGTTGGAGGCATTTTTAATTGCTGATGATTATTCCACAATTATTTTCCTCTATCAGTATTTTGCAGAGTAGATTAGAATAATGTTGAAAAACTCCAAAATATACCTTGATATTTTTTCAAAAGCATACTGATGGCTTCCACCTACAGGACTTAAATTTTCCAGGACAGAATACTATGTGGGATTCATCAATAATTGAATCGACCAATTGTTCTTACTATCTGTTTTGCCTTTAGGTTCTTCCATTGCAACTCTGTCCATTCTTACTTGTTTTGTCCAATCCTTGTCTCCCACTTGGGTTTCCAGAGGCCCCTAGCCTCACTGCCTGTACATAGGTGTAGTGTGGGAATGTACTTTTCAAGCAAGAACAGCAGCAACACCTCAGTATATGGCTGGCTTTCTGTCTAATCTCACTGCTTCAGCAGGTGAGGCTGCTTAGGTTGTGGTATGTGAAGAATGGCCTTTTGACATTTTTCTCTGAATGTTCAAAGAGGGTTTTGTGTTTCCATCCAAAGGAGCCAAAAACAGACTCCTCCCCCAAGGGTACCTCCCTACCCCCCTAAAAAAAAAAAAAGTAATCTCAGTACAGGCAGGCAATATTACTGCTCCTATCTTGACAGACCATTATTTTGTTAGTAAATACCTTGCTGGTAAAACTGTTTATTTCAGAATGTGTGACACACTTGCCTACTGAGAAGTTTACATGCATAGACATCTGGGAAACAGAACTTTAAAATAGATACTCTATCTGGGCATTTCTGGCCAAAAAGGTGAGTTTACATTTGCTGGTGGAAAACCATGACATGCCAACTAGATAACTGTTCAGTCAGTGAATTTAAGAGTTCTGAAACAGTAGCTTTTGTTTTAATCCTCCGAGTTAGGAATTCTGCTGTTCTAGCTGTTTTCTTTCCAACACATTTTTTTCGCATTTCTCTTTATGTCTCCACACCTTTATTTACCTAGCTTTTCAGCATTCTTCATGCTGACTAGCCTTTTCTACTCTGGCACTTCACCCTGACTTTCAATGTTTCCCTTAGTCTTCTCTCCCAGGTCCTTTGTGCTTTGTATTTTCTCTAAATATGTTGTTTTTGTACTTCGCCACTAGATTGTTTTACAACAAGAATGCCAATATTATTGAAATATAACAATAACCAACATTGTGGAATTGAAGTGAACATCCAAAATGTGATCAATTCTGATCATACTGTTGACATGTCATTTGAATAGAATCAGCCTATATTTCGATTTTCAGCATGTTTTATTTAAAAAAGTAATCAGCATGAACAAGCATTATTTCTTCTCCTTATTACCCTCTTAATTCTTCCCCTTTCTTCCTCTGCATTTTGTCCACCTCTATACACCCCACTTCTTCCCCCATCCTTTGCCACTTCTTCCCTCTCTTTCTGTACATTTTTTTTTTTTCCTTCCACTCCTTTCTCCTTCTTCCATTTCTCTTGTGGTCTCCTTGATGGCCAGGACCGTGTCCAATTCCCACTCTGAATAGTTTCCCAGCCCTAGTATAGTGTTGTCTACATAGTAAGTATTTAAGAAGTACTATTACAACTACAAATGATTGATGAATAAAAGTCCCATTGCTTCAGACTCAATAAAGCTTCTGGATTTCTGGTCAAGATATGTTATTTCCTCTAATCTGTTTTGGATTTTTATTCCTCAAGGTTTCTATTCTTCACTTCAGTCAAGCCTCATCCAGCCACAGGGTTTCATGCCTGGCAAATTTTAAGTTCAGCAAAATTTGCATTTGAGAAGTCAGTGCTATACAAATGATATATTGGTAGTTCTTGTATGTAATCATGATTGTAATCATTTCTTGTGTACCTGTTGCCAGTCCACTCATGCCTCTTTTTCCTCAGTGAGCCTCAGATGAACCAGTGGCTTGTCATTCTTTGCATAGAAGTAGTAGAGTAGCCTAGTGGAAAGAGCACAGGCCTGGGAGTCCAGGGACCTGGGTTCTAATCCTGACTTGGCCCCTTTGCTGCTATGTGACCTTGGGCCAGTCACTTAACTTCTCTATGTCAGTTTCCTTATCTGTAAAATGGGGATTCAGTGCCTGTCCTCCCTCCCACTAGAATGTGAGCCCCATATGGGACAGGAATTGTGTCCACCTGCTTATCTTGTTTCTATCCCAGTGCTTGGCATGTAGCAAGCATTAAATTAATATCACCATTATTATTTCACAGTAGGCACTAAATATAGAAGTGAATGGAGCTAGTATTTTCGGAAAAAGCATCTGGGTCATATAACATCTTGGGTTAAATTTATGATGTGCTATTGGGAATATATTTCATGCTGTGGCACACAGAATAATATATAGTTTAATGAAACACATTGATTAAATACTGCATAAATTGTACATTGTACGGTACAAATACAGCAACCCCATATCACCACAACTTTCTAGGTTATTAAAATTCAAATATTCATGGATATATTTTTATGAAATTATTAATTTTCTAATAAATCTCATTGTAATGTTAACATCCTATAATATGCAACTGGAGAACATTTTGAAACAAATGTATAATCCTGCAGCACATGAGCCATGCTGAAAAATGATATATCCTCTGAGCTAGTGTAACCTGAAAATGAACACGTTTACTTAGAGTGGGTGTTAGAGCTTAAGCACTGTGATTTGGGTCTTCTAAAAGACAGAATTTATGTTATGTATTTTTAAGCCCATAATTAAATCAGCACTATTGTCCAGTGCTATATATTAGAGATGCTTTAATAAAATTTGGGATGAATGGCAGTGTTGCCTCATGGAGAGGGGGACTGTGAGTTAGGAGGTCTGTGCCTAGGCCCAGCCTTCTCATACAAACTCACGCTCATTTTGATTAAACAGAAAGTGCAAGTTCAAATAGACAATGTCATTGTTTTCTATCTGTAAATATCCAGAATTAATGGGTACTGGAGCCATAAGGCCACCGGGCTTGTGGTTTTCTTTGTTAGGGAAACATTCCTCCAGTTTGGCTCTTCTGTAAGTTTTCACCTGAAACTTATGATATAGTGGCAAATTTTTAAATAATTTTACATGATATATTTCATAGCTTATTTCCTCCCCCACATAGTTTCCTATGGGTAGGGAATATCTGTTTATTGTTGTATTATACTCTCCCAAGTGCATAGTACAAGGCTCTATACACAGTAAGCACTCAAATAAAACTGAATGAATGAATTAACAAATACACTGAGGCTGATTAGGAATGGCCATGCTTGGCGAGATCATAGCATAAAGGAAAAGCATGGGAGTTAGAGTCAGTAGACCCATCTCTTAATCTCAGCTCGACCCCTGACATGCATTATTGACCTTCAGTAAGTCTGTAAACAAATTGATTCTCAGTTTCCTCACCTGCCAAGTGCGGATAAGATTTCTGCTCTCCCAACTGTTACATTGTGAGCTCCTTGTGGGACAAGCACTGTGTCTGATATAATCTTTGTATCTCAATATTTAAAAAGTGGCTTGGCATATAGGAAGCACAAAGTATTATTAAACTCCCATAACAGGAAAAGAGGAAAGGAACATGTTGAAATTTAGAGTTCATTCAGGCAATAAATACTGTTGAATTAATATTTCCTGAACATCCACTGAACACAAAAGATGGAAAAGATGGCTAGTTGCTGAAGGATATTATCAAGGAATGAGAAGACCATTCCACCTCTTGAGGAGTTTCCAGTTTGATGGGTAAAGCACTTAATGAGAACCTACTGTGGAGAATACTGCCCTAAGCAATAAGGACATTACAGAACACTACAAATGTAGTGTCTGTTAAGGCCTTACAACCTAATGTCAGAACACAAAGAAAATTGACATAGGTTACATAAAACCACTTTCAACTGACTTCTCGATCAGACACTTACCAGAGTAATCAAAGGGGGTTAATATGGGATGGCCATTCATCTAACTTTGTATCAGACAATCTGGTTTTTAGCTGATCTATCCTGTCTGATACTGGCACAGAACTGAATGACTTGAGTATTGCATATTCGTAAATTTCTATTCTCTCTCCACTTCAGCTTTGTCGCTGAATCCCAAGATGAGAGAAGTTGTTAGTGGCTTGGAAGCCAAGCCCTTGTTAGCAGGACCTGGGATGGGAAATAAACAGTTCAAGAGCAATGGAAAGCATTCAATCCACTCAGTAATAATTCAGAAGCTAAAGTTCTGTGAATTCTTCCAAGAATCTTTCATGTGGAACATTACCGTACTTACTTTTGTAACACAATATGTCTTGTTATAGGATCCGAATAGGTATGTGCATATTTAACACTGTCAGTAACTACCCTTGCTAAAATATAATCGTTTCTTGGAAATTGTGCTTTGAATAGGATTTTGAAGTAGATGAGTTCTGTAGTCTGGTAGAAAGGACCAGGTAAGTGGGGGAAATAGCAAATAGTAGGCTAGTCAGTTGTTGGACAAGGGTGAAAGTTGATGTGCTTAGTTAAAGGTAGGCCTAAATCTAGCACTCACTATAGAAGGCTGAGAAGTGATGAAGAGGGAAGAAAAGAGGTGACAATGGAAAATGTGAAAACCCAAATTGTTCCATAGTCTTAACATATAAGTGAAAACAGTTGTGCCTTAGTGGAGAAAAGTTGCAGTGGTAGCAGTTGAGATGCAGGCCCTGTCTTCTGTAGCTTCTCACTTCCTCCCCCATATTCCTGCTCTTCCCAGTCTAGGAACTGTGGCAATACCAGAACTGTAAGGCCTAGAAATATTTGGGTCATTTAAGTGAACTTGACTTTTGAAAATACTCTCCATGCAAGCAACTCTGCTTATTCCTTCCCCTCACCTCTTGCACCAGATCCTGCAACTCCTCTTCAGAGGGCTTCAGGGAAGCAATGGCACAATCAAACATGCTTATGGTAGGACAGAGAAGGCAGAGTCTAGAGATCAGTTAGGTGAACAGGTGGTTATGGCTTGGGCTGGGTGAGGCCTGGTGTCATAATACACTTGAGAAAATTATATTTGCCAGAATAGCATTCCCAAAGTTTACAAGGTGAGAGGTCTGTAATTTCTACCCCATAAAGCATGGCATCACATTATAAACTAGAAATTTATGTTAGCTCATTTTTGAGCCATTTGCATGGTCTTGCTGAGTGACATCATTATTATACACACTTCATTTGTTAATCTTGATTCAATTTCCATTTATAATTCACAAGTAAAAGAATAACATTTTTAATCAGGGAAGAAACAATCATCCAATTGTTAAATGACTATTAAAGAGGAATGGAAATTGGTTTTTAATTTTTAATCCCCAGATAGCCTGTACTGCAGTAGTGTGATCTTTCACTTTATATCAAGCAAAGAGCTGTGAATTAATCTTACTTGTGACACACATTCTGAATCTAAAATTTCCCATAGGGTTAAGAGGTTTCTCCTTTTTTTTTTTCAGAAGGGACTAAAGCCTAACTCCATTCCTTATATATATATTTATGATGAATAAGTTGCTATTTGTTTATGTAAAATATATCCTTGTGGGGAAAAATGCAGCTTTTGTACGTTGGTCCTTTTTAATCAAAAGTTTTAATACATAAAAGCATGAATCCTCAAGTAACCAAAATGATATAATAGAAGAATGAATGTTTAGCACTGAGATACTGATGGAACAGTATCTGCATAACATAACAGATACGCTTAGAACAGTGCTCTGCACATAGTAAGTGCTTAACAAATGCCATTATTATTATTATTACTAAGTGTGTGGGATAGCACAGTATAACAGTATTGGAAGACATGTTGCCTGTCTACAATGAGCTTACAGTTTAGAGGGGGAGACAAACATTGATATAAATGAATTATATGTACATAAGCTGTGTGCCTGAGGGAAGGGGTCAATAAAGGGTGTAAATCCAAGTACAAGGGTGAAGTGGAAGAAGAGGAAATGGCCTAATTGGGAAAAGCTTCTTGGAGATGTGCCTTCAGTAGGGATTTGAAAGTGGGAAGAGTAACTTTATGTTGGATGTGAAGAGGATGAGCATTCCGGACCAGAAGCAGGGTGTAGGTAATTCAGTGAGTAGGCATTACAGTGAGTAGTTTGGCATTAGAGGAGTGAAGAGTGCAGGCTGGGTTGTAGTAGGAAATGCCTACTACAGGAAATGCATACGTTTCCTTCCCTCATGGAACTTCAAATCAAATTCAATGCAGCTGAATTTCTCTTTCCCAGAATCAGAATGATAGCAGGAATGATAGCAGGAATGATAGCAGAATGATAACAGAATGATAGCAGGAATGATAAGTACCCCCAGTAATCCTGACGGTGGATTTTCATTGGCCATAACAAAATTTAACGGGAAAATGATGGAAAATAAATGTATAAAACACCACATTATAAAATATTTGTAATGTAATTCTCTTGTTACATAAGGACATTCATTCATTCATATTGAGTGCTTACTGTGTGCAGAGCACTGTACTGAGCGCTTGGGAAGTACAAGTTGGCAACATATAGAGACAGTCCCTACCCAAAAACTGGCTCACAGTCTAGCACTTAGAACAGTGCTTTGCACATAGTAAGTGCTTAATAAATGCCATTATTATAGAAGACTGTGACATGACATAGGGTTGGTAACTAATGAACAAATGGCTTTAAGTCACTTAAAACTTCTTATTGGAATCCAGGGTGTATGAAAAATAGTACATGCTCTATTAATGTCACTTTAGATTATAAAATGAAGAGGTGCTATAAAGACAGTCCCTTCCTGTCAGCTGCTCAGAGCTTTCTGCATGCTTGCTTCTGTGATCCCCATCATAGGGGTATCTTACCACCTATTAAGCTTCATCTTAGTCTGAGTCAGACACCTGCCTGGAAGTCAATGTTTCTGGGCCTGCTTTTGGGAGAAAGAAATTGTAGGAATCTGACCATGATCTGATTTGTCGTGGTGGGATTGGGCAACTGCTCAGTTCCACAAAAAATGACATCATGTGGAACATGTATTCAATTCACTGCTGATTGTTTCCATTAAATATATTTTGAGAATCTGGTTCAATAATCCTCCTTCCTGGTTTCTTTCTTCTGGCTAAGGTAGGGCAGTCTGGTTGTGTTGGATTCTCCAAAGGTAAACTCTTTGAAGTTGAATCCAAGTATGGTCAATAGGGTGCTTAGAGGCAAAAGAAAGAATTTAGAAAATGTGATTACTGTTCTTTTTGGCAGAGTTTATCTTTCCAAACTCCATGAGGGAGTTTATTCGCACCATGAGTCTGAGGTTTATGATCTACAGCCATGTCTCTCCAGCCAAATCAGAGTAGCATACACCACAAAAGCTTGGACCCAAGCCATCCATTTTTTTTCTTTCCCCACAGCCAAGAATTGAAACATGTCTAGACAGCTTCAGGTGGCTGGGCTGTCTATTGCAAACAAGGATATTTCCCTAAGGATTCTGGGAATTATCATCACAGAACCATACATTAGAGACCTTGAAAGTTAACCCAGTCCAACTCACTTTTTCTACACAGGTGAATGACTAAATATCTAGGCAGATGGTTGTCTAATATTTTTCATATATAGAACATCATCCTTCTTCGAGGGGCTATCTGGTGTTTTTTTCATTCTTGTAGATGTTCTTCCTTATGTCCAACCAAATTCCCTTTGACTAAATCCATTCTCCCACAGAGAACATTCATTCAAATTTGATATTATAATGGTAACATGTCAACATGGGTTGGGAGGGAAAAAATCATGCCCAATTGAATTTATCCACACTTTGTTCAGATACTAAACAGGCCATACAGACCCCCAGGAAGTTCTAGAAGGCACATTTATATATTCTCCCATTTAATATAATCAAACGCACCTAACTTCTGCATCTTCTCTGGTGGATTATAGGAGGCAAATATTTTTTTTAAATTTTCCATATATGTGAGCCTGCCTTCTTTCAAACCTTAGAGCCATTCTATCTTTCACAACCCAAGCATGCATCTCACTGTTGTGGTATTAGGATGGAAAAAACAAGAAACATGATCCTTTTTTTTTTTTATCTGGTATACACATTTTGACTTATACGTCTAAAACCATGGGAGCCATTTTAGACTTTTGTCATCTCTACAGGTGACTTATCGATTCAGAAACTTTTAACCTTTACATTAAAGGAATTTCAAATTGCAGAAATGCAATCTTGATCAGCAGCCAAAACTTGCATTAGAGAGTGAAAATGATTTTTATAAATGTTTACTAAGCTGTGAAGAACTGAATTGACTTGTTTTGGTTCAATGATCAAGATCTTTAAGCTGACTGGGCAAAAACTAAACTATTTTTAGATTCACTTAGGGCAAAGGCTTTATTATCCATTAGGCTCAAGGATGAGAAGAGCCAGTTGGTAAAAAAAAAAATTACATTTTCTAAGCTTTTGAGTGTTATGGAAAGTTGGGGGATGGTGTTCCAGGTTGTCTAAAGATTGAAGGTAAACTGAGCCATTGGTTAGCCCCAGTAGGTTCTTGGGCTGAGAGGGAGAAGAACAGAATGGTCTATCCACTTTACCCAAAGAGGAGTGGGCACAAAGCCATTACCTTCACCTTCCCAAGTTCTTGATCTGGGGCTCCATGACCTAAAGGGCCATGGATACTTACCTCGATTGTTCCCCTCCTCCTGCCCCAGCCCCCTTTAATCCCTACTGCCCAAAGCAGAGCATCTTTGACTTATGCCTAGGGATGACTTTACCAGGGCCTTTCCTACTGTGGGGAAGGAAACAGTGAACGTCTCCAGTTGGGAGACCATTCCTCATAAGTGTTTTATTAGTCCTGATTATAAATTCTGCTGTGAGATATCACTGTGCACTGTCTGATAATCCATCTCATTGTACTTGTAGGCTGCAAAGGAATTTATCTCGCTACTCAAAAACCTCCAAAGACTGCCTATCTCTGTTCAACCAGCCAAAACAGGCTTCAAGCCACTAAATTATTTCTCTCCCTTTGATGTTCCTTTGATCTTCTCCTACAGCAACCCAGTTCACACCCCTTTCTCACTATGCTTTTGCCTTATGAGTCTGGCCAGCAATCTCTTGTATGTGATCTCCCTCCTGCTTGGAACTCCTCCCCACTTCACTTCTAACATACCACTGCTCTCCCCATCTGCAAAACCCTAGTAAAATCACATCTCCTCCAGGAAACTTTCCCTCAAATGTTCCCACTGTATTCCCTCCTTCACTGCATCACCTAAGCACTTAGGTATTAACCATCCTCTTTTTCTCCCCCATCAGCATGTTATGCTTTTTAAACTTTGCTGCTTCCCTCTCTCTGTAATATATTTTATTCTCTATATGCTCAATTAGATTGCAAGCTCCTTAACGGCAAGCAGCATGTCTACTCATGCTGTTGCTTTCTCTCAAGCACTCTGAGGCTCTGCACACAGTAAGTTCTCAAATCTATTTTGATTAATACATCTCAAACCCCCAGGATGAAAAATGAATGAGTCTATTCATTTTTTGTATGTGTGTGGGAGGAGGTAAGGAATAAACAGGATATTTCATTTCTCATATCTTAAGTAAATAATTGATAGAATATTGCATTTTCTTCCCTAGCAGTTAATGTTGCATTATTCCTTATGCAAACTGAAAATAAGTGCTTAGACTCCCATCGTATGCTGTACCCTGAGATTTATAACTGTGTAAAAACGAAACCAGACACAGTGTACCATGTATGAGTACATTCCTGAGAAACCATTCCCTTCATTGTTCAGAACCAATTTTGTAAACCAAGTGAATTAAGTATGGTTCCTCAACTCTGGACATATGTACTCTGGCAGAGTAGTGCCCTAGATATTGATTATTTTTTCTTAATTATCATTGTTTATTGGAAAATATTTTACATCATACATTTATTGGGTCCAGATTTCAGAAAGAGGCAACATGATGTGCCCGTGGGAAATATTTGCCGTTAAAGACGTGATTGATATGAATGGGTAGGAAAGGCTTGGGTCTTATTTGATCTGGGAACACAAATGTTGGGAAGGAAATCTTGAAATTCCCAATCCAATGTCTCAGATATGCTGAAGATACTGGTAAAGAGCGCTGACAAGAAATCACCTTTATAGGGCAGAATTTCTATGTCGTCATTCCCTTGGCAATGGTGAATTGAAATTATGCAGTTGTATTGGACCATCAACCATATTCTGAGAGCCAGATTTAAAAAAAAAAACAAACAAAAAAACCTAAGCCCTCACAATGGAACTCTTATCTATGCCTGTTCAGGTTCTTTCACGAGAAAATGGGAGAGTTTGGCCCATTTTGAAATCTTCCATTCTTCATGATTAGATTTTTGTTTTTAGGCAATACTCAGAGAGTCTTGTTTTTATTGCTTATCTGATCATTTCATAATAGTTTTTATTCAATTTTGCTGGAACACCCAGAAGCTATGAGAAATTCAGGAATGAGAAATCTTTCCCCATAAGAGTCCCCGTGGAAAAATAACCGACATACAATTCATGTTGATGGTTGTGGTTGAAAATGGGAGCAGTAATTCCAGTGGTTCTTTGCTACTGAAAAAGGATATGGACCTTTTTTGGTTTGTTTTTTTTCCTCTATCTCTGGCTATTGAATGGAGGAAAAGCAGGTAAAAGTCCTCAATGATATTAGATTGGGAGTTTGGGCTTAGGAAAGGCATGGAAAAAAAGAACAAGAGTAGTTACAAACAGATGTTTGAAAGGGGCAAGGGTAGTTTTCCCAGAGCATATAAGCTCCTTTTAGCTTACATGTTTACTCTTATCTGTTTGAACACTTACTGAACATAGCGCTTAATGCCTTCCTTCATATTTATGGTCAAATGTCTCTAAATATGGGTTCTGAGATTTTAAAGGGAAAACAGTGTCACTGTAAACACAAAGAATAATATTGTGTAGGTTGTCCAGGAAATAGTCAAGCACTTTGAAATGAAATAATATACCTATAAATGAGTTTTGATGTTCTGAATTAGCAATAATTATATTCACAAGTCTAGTTGATTAAGAATAGAAAAAGGCATAAAGACCCTGAAGACAGTCAAATTTCAAGATGGGTTTTAGGGTTTCAAAAAAAAAGAAAATTAAAAAATCAAGGTCCTGGAGTCAGTAGGAGTGGAGCCTCATTATCTAAAGTACGTACAGATTCTCCTTCTTGGGTTTAGAACACTGAACAATGTGCTTATAATATGATGAAGACACAATCTCTGTCTTTAAGGAAGTTAAAAGTAACAGGGGAAAATCAGAAGCAGTGGAAAGAGCGCAAGCCTGGGAGTCAGAGGACCAGGATTTCAGTCCCAGTTCCACCAGTCGCCTAGTGTGTTACCTTGGACAACTCACTTTACTTCTCTGCCTCAGTGTCATGAATCATGCTTATTGACCATTTGTTTTGTGCTGAACACTGTACTAAGCACTTGGGAGACAATATGTTATAGTTGGTAGGCACATTACCTGCCCAAAAGGAGCTCTCAAGACACAGGTATGTAGAACTGAGGTTCAGTAGTTGTTCTCCCTCCCACTTAGACTGTGAGCCCCATGTGGGACAGGGACTGAGTTGATCTAGTTATCTTGTATCTCCCGTATTGTTTACTTGACTTATAGTAAACACTTAACAAATACCATAATTATTATCATTAGTATGTGGACATAACTTGCCAAGTGTACAATATGACAGAAGTAAAGCATACATACCAATGATAAAAATATAACCAGCTGTACTCATAACTGCAAATGTTGTGTTCCATTTCTAGGAAGGAGAAGACTAGGGAATATTAATTATTACTAATATCTATAATATTTGCTAAGCCCTTATTCTGTGCCAAGCATTATACTAAGCCCTGAAGTAGATATATGAGAATGAGACATGCTACTTGTCTCAGGGTTCATACTCTAAAGGGGAGCAAAACAAGTATTTGAATCCATATTTTGAAATGTGAGGAAACTGAGGAAGGTATGCACTAGTTGATTTACCCCAAGGTCACACCAGTCAAGTGGTGAAGCCATGACCAAAATCCAGGTTTTGTGACTCCCAGTCTGGGCTCTTTCAACTAGGCATCACTAGAGTTGGCTTTTAGGAACTAGGCTTTGAAGTGGCCAAGCTGGAATTGGATGGGGAGGGGGAGATGTGACTTGGTAGATATTTTTACTTTTCAGTAGTTATCAAATGGGAGAAATAGGGTGAAAGATGAAAGCTAGTTGATAGGAACACAGAGGAAAAGTGTAAGAGCAACTGTGCTTCCTATTAGCAACTAAGGTAAAATACCTAATCTTTAGCCTAAACAACAGTGCACACTTGTCTGTCTCCAACACAGTATGAGGGGATGGCTATTTATTGGTGCTCTTCCAGGGTGAGGCCTTAGTGAGGGATATGCCCCAAAAGCTCCAATTTAAGAATTCTAATGGATTTACATCCCATATTCCCACCCTAGAGAAGTTAAGGTCCCAGTAGTATTGATAGGGAAGTGAGGTATTTGAGAAGCAGTGTGACTCAGTGGAAAAAGCATGGGCTTTGGAGTCATACGTCATGGGTTCAAATCCCGGCTTTGCCAATTGTCAGCTGTGTGACTTTGCGCAAGTCACTTCACTTCTCTGGGCCTCAGTTACCTCATCTGTAAAATGGGGATTAAGACTGTGAGTGCCCTGTGGGACAACCTGATCACTTTGTAACCTCCCCAGCACTCAGAACAGTGCTTTGCACATAGTAAGCACTTAATAAATGTCATTATTATCATTATTATTCTTATTCTTATTCTTAGGTATTTTCTCTCTTTAGATCTGCATAACCCCTTAGTGGCAAGGACACATATATATTTTGTGACTTTTTCATGGTCAACTACTCTAATCTGTATAGAGATGCAAGCTGTAACGCTTTCCCCTAAGAGTGATTCCTTTTAAAACAGCCTGATATAAACATTTCAGCAAAAGTGACTTTGCCTTATCATTTTGTTACATTCTAGTCAGGGGTTTTTGCCTAGGAAATAAAGTTGGCAAACTTTCACACAGACTGTGGCCCTTATAGACTGTGAACCCGGTGTTGGGTAGGGACCGTCCCTATATGTTGCCAACTTGTACTTCCCAAGTGCTTAGTACAGTGCTCTGCACACAGTAAGCACTCAATAAATACGATTGAATGAATGATTATGAGAAGTACAACTCAAATTTTCATTATCGGCAAAATATTGAGATATTCCATCCTAAAAATTGTGGATAAAATCTTAAGGTTTTTTTGGCTATTAAACAGATTGGATGAATTTTAAACTTTTACTTTCAAGCATAGTTTCCCCTCTAGAGAGAACCAGTTTTGTGTACTTTATATATCCAGGCCATGAAATTTCATCCTTTAATATCTGAAATTTTTTACCTGGAAATCTCACAAACTGTAACTGTTTCTGAAATCCCTCCAAATCATGTATAGAGCAAAACAGAAAGAACTGGGGATAAAAACCCAGCAATTGTAGCAGATAGCTCATACTCAGCAGCTTCCCTTGCAACGGCCACAAGTACAGTCATGCATTCCTTTTGAATTCATCATTTATAACTTAAAAGGTAATAGTACTATCAAAAGTCCATATACTCATGATAAGGTAAGATACAGACTCAGTATGTTGGATTCTCAGTTTTCCACATAAGTAACTTTAAAGCAAGACATTTCTTTTAAAGCTCTTCTATATAAATGAGTGCATTTTAGCTGAAATATGATTCATCTCATCCTGACTTTGACAATTTGCATGCTTTTTGCTTATTCAGTTTTCTGACAAAAGACAATGCCAGATTATTTTGTCGTTCGAAAGCAATCGGGACAATCAGACTCCTTTAGAAGCTGGAAAGGATTTTCCAGTATTGATCACTGCTGAAATCTATCAAAAGGTTACTGGGCTTCTTGGGACTGGGAAAAAAAAAATTATGTAACAGACGAATAAGTAGATAATTCCCAGTGATTGTGTACATCAGTATTATTTTGAGGTTGTATTCTTCCTTCTCTGTTCATTCCAAATCATGCCACTTTGTAACCAAAAGTTCAATGTGAACATTGCTGCACTGAATATTTAAGACTTTCACTGTTTCACTCTGGTATGCCCTGGTGCAAGTCATTAAGGAACAGGCATGTAAGGCTCAGACCCATGTTGTCCTGATGTACCTATGGCTTTACTCATTTTGTCTGGCACATTTTCCTGTTCTCCCTTCATTATTAAATAAGCATGCACTGATTACTCTATAAACATATTAGAAACTAATTACATTTTAGACTGATTAATTGCTACAGTGTTTATAACCTGTGGTTTTAATACATTTTACCTCCCTGATGGACAGATAATGCTAAGAGGTTATTTTCTATTTAAACAAAAGCCTAAAGGATTCACAGGATTTGGTCAGCAAACACATGCTCAAGTATATAACTTCATACATACCCTGGAGGTAATAAATAAGGTCAGCTAAACTTAACTTCCTGTGACCACTTTTTTCATGAATGCTTTTTCATCAGAACTTCAAAGCTCTACTATGGACCCATATTCTGGAAGAATGTTTCTTTAGACATGTAACAGCATACAGCAGGAGCTTATAACTATGGTATGCCCATATTTAACATGTTTCATTTTAAGGCTTTAGCAATCAATTCTAAGACTTCCTCTTTTGAAACCACCTGATTAAACAGCCTGAATGTCACCAACTTATACTGAAGGAGTTCCCCATGTCTGTGGGGAAGATCTCTGGATCTGTTAAAGAACATCTGAGAACTGAATAGATTTTATATAATCTGGGCAGATGTTTAAAGAATCATGTTTGATAGTAAACCAATTGCCCAAATATTAGCAGAGTTCTTTGACAATCAAAAAATTGGTAAAAGTGCTGAAAAGTCTCCTTTGGATTGCCTCATTTTAAGAACAGACCTTATTTTCATTTTTTTTTCTTGAGAATGTACATCACTTTCCTCCTGTTATGTAGTCCTTTCTATTTTCCTGCAAAACTCCAGTTGTCCATACCGCTGGTCCACTCCCCTCACCCTCCTTTTAGGAATTTGAGCCTCACAGGCCCTCCAGATACATTCCTTAGTATTTTCAGATGCCAGGGGGGAAACTGCTGTAGAGCTACATGATGTCCTCCCACCCCTCCACCCACATTCTTCTTCCTTCCCTTTGCCATTCTAGATCAGGATCTTTACTCCCTAGAGTCCTAACCTCTGGACCATAATTTGGAAAACCTTTCTTCTGTATCCTACCCCAAAGATTGTTCAGTCCCATCTCCAATTTAGCTGATCCAAGAGCTTTTTTTCTACTGAATTACCCAACCTCTCCTATTCCAAACCTCCCCTGATGCTGGCTGTGCCCCCGCTAAGTATGTAATACCTGAGGAAATTAGCTTTTCCTCAGAAAGGGGTTCCTCAGGACCTGTTCTTGCAACTTAATTGGGTTTTTCTCCCCTACATTTTTGTATGGAGATTGCTTTGACTATTCCCTAAGGCACAGGAATAAAATAGCAGGACCTTTCAGAATGAGAGCAGATTATATTTGCCAAGATCAAAATTCTCCTGCATCAGAAATGTCAAAATGCAAGCAGTAGCAGTTTTTGTGGTTGACAGAGTATTGAATTTTTATTGATGATGGTCAGTGACCCAAACTGCTTGAAAACTAGGCAGAATATACCCAGAGGATTTGGACTCTATATTTAAAAAGTCTAGACCAGGCAGGCAAGATATTTCTAGGCTGACCTCCTTTGAGACCAAGCAGAAATGTTCTACAAAATAATTGTAATCAAGAAAGATCTGCAATTAGAAAGTAGAAATTGTGTTTTTTCCACAATAAAGAGGAAATATTTGCCAAAAAAACCTCTTAATTCACATTGCACACAATTAATATATTTAGCTTATATTAATAAAAAATATTCCATACTGTAATGCCAATGATTATCATATAATTATGACCATATTTATTATAGCTCCCATTAAAGCAGTGTGGCTTAATGTTAAACCTGGGAGTCAGAGAACCTGGGTTCTAATCCCAACTCTGGAAGTTGCCTGTTGTGTGACCTAATTACTCAACTTCTTGGTGCCTCAGTTTCCACAACTGTAAAATGGGAATTCAATTCCTGTTTTCCCTCCTACTTAGACTGTGAGCCCCATGTGGAACTGAACTGTATCCAGCCTGATTATTCTAAGTGCTTAGGTAGAAAAGTTAGTGTTTGACACAGTAAGCACTTAACAAATACTATTTAAAAAAGTACATACTCAAGTATTGTTATTGCAACTACTAAAATCCTAAAATCTGTGCTTTTCTTTCCACCCAAACTGCTACCATGTTAATCCAAGCACATATAATAATAATAATAATAATAATAATGACATTTATTAAGCATTTACTATGTGCAAAGCACATTGTATGTTCTAAGCACTGGATAATAACAATGATGGCACTTGTTAAGCACTTACTATGTGCAAAGCACTGTTCTAAGCACTGGGGGGATACAAGGTGATCAGGTTGTCCCACGTGGGGCTCACAGTCTTCATCCCCATTTTACAGATGAGGTAACTGAGGCCCAGAGAAGTTAAGTGGCTTGCCCAAGGTCATACAGCAGACAAATGGCAGAGTGGGGAATCGAACCCTTGACGTTTGACTCCCAAGCCCGGGCTTTTTCCACTGAGCCATGCTGCTTCTCTAACATGCCTTGACTACACTCTGTCTCCTTGCTGACCTCCCTGCCTTCTGTCTCTCCCGACTCCTGTCCATACTTCACGTTGCTTCCCAGATCATTTTTCTACAAAAAAGCTCAATCCATATTTCCCCACTCCAGAAGAGCCTCTAGTGGTCACCCATTCACCTCCAGTGTGATTATGTAGCATCTGATGTCTAATATTCTCCAATAAAGCATGATCCAGTGGAATAGCTGGATAAGTGACTTACCATTTTCAAACATGTTTAAATTCTTTTGGACTCCGAACATATGTAATGTATGTAGCTAGCCTTTTTATTCCTTTGTAACAGATGGTAGGCTTGGTAAAGAGGGGCAATCGCTTAAGAATGAATATCTAGTCTTGCAATGGAAACTTGCAGGGAATTCTTGTTCAGGCAAATTAATGTACCTGGGTGGTCTCTTTCCCAATAAAATCTGCCAAGTTCCATTCAAGATGTGATCAACCATTGCTTCTTGTTCTGGGTAACGGGTTGGCATTAAGCTGTGATTTCCTACCTGAATTGAATGTAGTGAATTTCAATTTCTTGCCTAATAATCAATTTAGACTGCTGATAGTAATACAACTCTCCTGCTATGTTGCTTAAGATTGTTTGTGTGCACAGGAGCACAGGACATGGAT
Source organism: Tachyglossus aculeatus (assembly GCF_015852505.1). Lineage (NCBI taxonomy): Eukaryota > Metazoa > Chordata > Mammalia > Monotremata > Tachyglossidae > Tachyglossus > Tachyglossus aculeatus. Next base: position 8,187,357 of record NW_024044828.1, read on the forward strand.
TGTATTAGTTCTGCTGGTGATAAATCACTTTCAGATATTTAGAGGCCCTGAGAGAATCTGTTCAAGTACCACAAAACCAATTACAGATGTGGTAATATGTGAGATCAGTGTTCCAAATGCCTTCAGGGAATTACTTCAGGATCATGTAGAGCACATCATCATCATCAATCGTATTTATTGAGCCCATTGCTGGGACCTTAAGCTTCACAAGTTCTATTTGTTTTTCTACTTTTTCCCCTCTTCAGATTATTTTGTGTTGAAATGTGAATAGCTATTGTCCAGGTGCTTGCATAGCTACCCTTACACTTGTCCCCACAAAACCTTCTTGGATTCTGAGGACTATAGTCAATCAATTAATGTCATACTTATTGGTCATCTACTGTGCTCAGAGCACAGTCCTTACCACTTGAGAGAGTACAATATGGATAAAAGACAAGGCCTCTCTCTTGAAGGAACTTTCTCTGTAATGGCCTGCAGTGGCAGGGCTCAGTCCCAGGGCTTCTGAGCTTCCATCATAGGTTAGGTTCAGTCATCTTTATTGGCTAACTGCCGTTTTCTCCATTTGGGTGCTTAGATTGGGACAATGGAGGGTAGTGTCAGGAAAGCCAGAATCAGAAGGGGAAAGGCTCTTGTCTTCTTGAAGATGCTGCCATTGCTTGGAATAAATGGGTCTGGGAGTCTCTAAGATGTTTTCTGTTTGATCATATTTTTAAAAGCCTCAACAACTTGAATGTGACAAAAGCTATTTTCTTAGTTAACTACTCAATACTACACTTTGAATACTGTGCTTTAGAAGTGAAAGTGGGAATAAATAGCTCTTCAAAAACTAAGTGTCTATAGTCCAGTTGTTTGAATTATCCAGATAATTTCTTGAATTTTTGCTACTTGTGGTCACAGAAATTGCAGGAAAAATAGTCCCTTGACTAATGCAGATGGTGATAGAGATTAATCTGCTTATGAACAATGGCTTTGTGGACACAGGCTTAAGCAGTGTTTTCAAACATAAATTAACAGAGGTCCCATTGCTGCAGGATTAAGAAACAAAATAGAACTCTCCTGGTGATTTACGAAAAACATGGATCAAATATCCAAAGTTCTTTTTCTTTAAAATATAAACTTTCATATTAGATAATGACTTAAGATTCATTATAGAAGCTTTTGTTACCTGAAATACCTTGAAACATCATGGATGTCAATTGATGTGTAGTTGGAGTAAGGTTAGCACAGACACTTTGATGTAATTTAATGATTTAAAATACAGTGATTGTTTTGGTAACAACTTCAATATGATCTTGAATAATAACTCATTTAGCCCTTGACATTTTAACTTCCATTACATTATTCCCAGATAGCCTTGTCACATGTATCTGAAAATAGGACTACTCAGATGATTTTGAAATGCTCAACTATGCCATGAGATTTAGCTTGATTTTTGGATTAACTTTGAATAACAAAATGTAATCTCATTCAGGAGGTGGCTTTTTAGGAAGTCTTTGAATATGGGGTATGATATGGATTTTGAGGGAGGAAGTTCCGTGCGAGGGAAAGGTATGAGTAATGGGTTGAATTTGGCTGAGCCATGAGCACACTTGTTAGATCAGATTAGAAGGAGCAAAGAGCATAAACAGGGGTGTAGGTGGAGAAAAGTGCAACTCACTAAAATGAGGGTGGTTGGAGTGCAAAATCTGCTAGACTTTTTTTAAATGTGTAGAGATTTAATGCAAAACAAAGTTCGGAAGAGGTGATGGATCCTTTCTAAATGATATTTAGATGATGTGCTCACCTCCACATCTGATAAAGCCAAGAAAGATTTGTCATCTGCTGTTACAATATATGACTTGAATTGGAACCTCTCAGATTCCTGAAACCTTCTTTAAATTGGGATGTGTTGGCCAGTCCCACTTGCACACATGTTTAGGAGGGATTGGAAGAAGCCAGGAGAGTAACTCCTTGGTGCTGTTCCCTGAGGAAAATGTGAATACCTAGCCAAGTTGACCTAAGTTTCTCCCTCTAGACTGTTGATTGTGGGAAACGAATGTATCAGTTATATTATTGTGCTGTACTCCCGCAATTGCTTAGGGCAGTGCTCTATCCACAATAAGCACTCAGTGAATACTACTGATTTTTTTAATTTTAAGAAAGGAAGAAGTGAAAGGCTTTAGGACCCAGCAGAGGCAAAGTGGGGCTTATTTTGTCTAGGATTTAGTCCTGCTGGCAACATCACTTAAGGATCCCTGAAATCTGCTCACAGGATTTGGAAGGAGAAGGAAGTGGAGCTGGGTGCTTGAAGCTGTTAATATTATGATGCCTACCTGGGGCTTTAATCAATCAATCAATCAATCGTATTTATTGAGCGCTTACTATGTGCAGAGCACTGTACTAAGCGCTTGGGAAGTACAAATTGGCATCACATAGAGACAGTCCCTACCCAACAGTGGGCTCACAGTCTAAAAGGGGGAGAACAACAACAAGTCCAACAACAATCAGCACAAATCTACACTTGAGAAGATATAGGTCAAATTCATTATCAACCCACGCCTCAGGATTCTTTTGATTGACTAATTAACTTTCATGTATAATAAAATGAATATGATCCAGAGAACACAAAAGACACTTTTTAAGCATTCACTATTCTCCCAGTAATCTTTTAAACTAGACAGCAAATGCTATCACCATTATGTCTGAGGAATGGCATGGGATTGTTCAGTGATTTGCCTGAACCAGTAAACCCAGAGCAGAAAGAAAATTAGATGTAGAAGTAGATAAAAAGATGAAATGTTATTCAATTGCACACATACCAATATGTTGCCAGAAACACTTGCCTATACCAGAAATCCGGGCCATTAGAGATTTCTCAAGTAATACAGCAAGCTGCATTCTTAACTATTATCTTCACTTCCAAACCACTGTCTGTTGGTTCCAGGCTGATCATTGGGTCATCATTACATTTCCCCAACTATCAGCTATGGGAGTACTTAGTTAAATTCCTCTCTAGATCTCTGGAAGCCCTCTCTATGTAAGGCAAAGGGCCTATTACAACCTGTGACCTTTTGATATTTGATATTCACCCCAACCCCACAGCATTTATGTACATATCTTCAAAATATATAATAAATTATGCATTGATATGAATATCCCCCCTGCCCTCCCCTACAATGCAAGCTTGTTATGGGCAGAGAATGCATCTGCTAATTGTGTTGTATTGTACTCTTCCAAGTGCTTAGCACAGTACTCTTCACATAATAAATGCTCAATAAATACCATTACTTCTCAGCTAAGGAGAGAATGTAGTCTGGTTCATGGAAGCAGTGGAAGCTAACTGTGGGAGAAAGGTAAACATCCAAATCTCTGTATTTTATTTATTTATATTGTCTGTCTCCCCCTCTAGACTGTAAGCTTGTTGTGGTCAGAAAATGTCTGTTACATTATATTGTACTCTCCTGAGCTCTTAAGTATAGTGTTCTACACGCAGTAAGTGCTCCATAAATATGATTGAAAGTTAGGGAGGAAGGATGACCTCTGCCAAGCTAGCTCTCTTCCTCCCTTCAAAGCCCTACTGAGAGCTCACCTCCTCCAGGAGGCCTTCCCAGACTGAGCCCCCTTTTCCCTCTCCCCCTCCCCAACCTCCCTGCCCTACTTCCTTCCCCTCCCCACAGCACCTGTATATATGTTTGTACAGATTTATTACTCTAATTTACTTGTACATATTTACTACTCTATTTTGTCAGTGATGTGCATCTAGCTTTACTTCTATTTATTCTGATGACTTGACACCTGACCACATGTTTTGTTTTGTTGTCTGTCTCCCCCTTCTAGATTGTGAGCCCATTGTTGGGTAGGGACTATCTCTGTTGCCAACTTGTACTTCCCAAGTGCTTAGTACAGTGCTCTGCACATAGTAAGTGCTCAATAAATATGATTGAATGAATGAATAATGAGGTAGGGGAGAAGTTATTAGAGGGTGTTCTCTCCTTTCCCCTCCCAGTTTGATTAATGCTGCAACTTACTAGTTAACTAATTAACTGTCCTCACCTTTTCCACAGCAACAATAGCACCAACAGCATTAGTGTGATTTGTTCTCTCCACAGCAGCAGCTCTGGGACTCTGCTGAACTTTCCCTCCTACAGTGTAAATAGGCCCCAGTCCTTTTGTCATTCTTCTCTCAAGTAGTCCTGTGCCCTGACCTGGAGAGAGTCATCAGGCTTTATCTTTTAAATTAGCCTCCCCACATCTCCTTCCAGTGAAGGTAGATCCCCTGGAGGGAAGGCAAATGCCCTGGGCTCGGAAAAGGAGGAGGAAGGGCAGGATGAGCAGAGAAATGTGACTGAAAAATAGGGTGTGAGGGTGAGATCAGAAGGTGGGAGCAAAAGGAGAGTATTTGGTATCAAAGGGAGAAGAAAAGGGGTCGCAGGGCTAAATTTTAGTTCCAGTTCTGCCACTGGCCCTCAACCAAACACCCATAATTATTGAGCACTAACCATGCGCAGAGCACTGTACTAAGCGATTGGGAGACTGCAATGTAACAGAGTTGGTATACATGCTCCCTGCCCACAAGAGGCTTACATACAGTCTAGAGGGGGAGGTATACATTACTATAAACTATGGATATGTATGTAAGGACTGTGGGCTGAGGTACTTGCCTCTCTGTCTTAAACTGTGATCCCTGAATGGGTCAGGGCTTGTGACTAATACAGTTATTTTAAATGTATCCCAGAGCTTACAAGTGCTTAATAAATGTTAGTTATTATTAGGCAGAATTAATACCATATCTGCCAGTGTCTGTAGCTGTCTTTATTGCCTCTAGACTGTAAGCTCACTGTGACCAGAGAAGTGCCTAATGACTGTTGTGCTCTAAGTGCTTAGTACAGTGCCCTGCAAACAATTAGAGCTCAATGAATACCATGGTTAGTCTTATTTAATTTTATTTGTTTCTCTCTCTCTGTCTCTGTCTCTCATGTCTGCTTTTATCTCTGAGTCTGCATGCACTGTCCTTCCCTCTGTCTCTCCCCATCACACCCCCTGTATCCAGAGATACTGGTTTTATTTTTCTGCCTGTTCTTCCTCTCCCCTATCAGTTTTGCCTACATATATTAGGACCACTGATTTTGCTCTTATTCTTGTTACCCCTTCAGCACCCTTTGAAATTCTATATTTGTATCCATCTTCATCACATACATATTTGTGTGTCTCCCTGATAGAGTGTAGGGTCCTTGTGGGCTAGGAGCATGTCTTGAGCTTAATTCAGTGCATTGCATTCAATAAGTGCTCAATAATAATGATAGTATTTGTTAATACTTACTGTTCTAAGTGCTGGGGAGGTTACAAGGTGATCAGTTGTCCCACAGGGGGCTCACAGTTTTAATCCCCATTTTACAGATGAGAGAACTGAGGCACAGAGAAGTTAAGTGACTTGCCCAAAGTCACACCTGACTGTTGGCAGAGCTGGGATTTGAACCCATGACCTCTGACTTCAAAGCCCATGCTCTTTCCACTGAGCCACGCTTCTTCTCTTATATACCAGTAAATACCATTAGTACCAATACCCTCATTACTATTACTAATCCTCCTATTCCATATTTTGAAATGAAAATTTAGTATTGTATGCCCATAGCTCACCTCTGAATGTATATAACTAGTAAGCTATAGCTTCAGGTAATAATCATTTCAGCTAACAATACCCATTGATCTCCGGTGAAACTCATCCAGTTTTGGAGATGGGGAGTTGATACTATTTCCAGGTGTAATTTTTTTTTAATTAGGCCTGTTATGAAAATAAGGCAATTAAATACCACCCAGAGGAATTTGTTTTGGTCTGACTCCAGCTTCTGAGGCGCCACTGGAACGTGGGTAGAAATTTATTGGATTGTTTTAAAACTGTGTTAGGTTTCAGGCACCATGACCTTTCAGGCCCTCTTCAGCTTTGTGATTATAAAGTCTTTAGAACGATTTCCTGTCAGGGAAAATTGGTTAAAAATTGGATGGAAGTTGTGTAATCTTTGAAAGTGCAATAGTTTCACCTATCTTGGATGGCTTAGGTGCAGTTCAGCTTTTTGGCAAAAGCAATGACCCCTTCCAAGTCTATTCACGTTGATTCTGTGGAATTGTGCAATTAAATCATGATATTTCCAGGTGTGGAACTGTGACTCGCTCTTAACTTGTTCTGTGTCCGTGAGAAGCGAGAGATTGTATGCTCTGTGGCTGGTTTGGACCTTGGTGGCAGGCTGCAGTGCATGTGTCTGCTCCTCCATCCTTTCTGTCTGGCAATGGCTGCCCCCCACCCACATGGGCCAGTATTTAGGTGGGAAATGGTTGCATGCCCTCTCCCACAACCACCACCACTGCTGGTTGCCAGCAAACTCCAGCTGAATTAGAAAAAGCAGAAAACAGAGACATATTTGAAATATTTAATTCGTTATTTCAAAAAATAAGAGCCTAGCCTGTGGGCATGCTGCTCAGGGTGTGTGCATCATATCCCTTTACCTGACATCAAAAGCACCAAATGGTTTTTGGAGCTTAAAATTGATCTGCATTATTCATAATCCATGTGGTATTCTGCCACTCTACCTGAAAGCACCTCCAGTCATGTAGACCTGGATCAAACAAAGAACCTTGTTAGGAGATCAAAGTTTGAAATCGAGAAGATGTTGTGAAACTAAATTTTAGAACTTTTATCAGGGATAAGGAGAGGACAGAGCCGTGTTTCTTTTAGTTTGGCAGAGAAGTAGGCTGGGAGTACAATACAGTTAGTAGACTTCTGTACTGCAAGTGCTCTGAACAGAATAAGTGTGTGACAAACTTTTGATCTGAAGTAATAACTATTTGAACAAGTCATCAGTGGCAAAAGTTAACATGTAGTGAAGTTCATGAGCAGGTGAAAGACACACTGATGTAAATTCCTGAAGGGTAAAATTCATGTGCAGAAGTGAATATGTATTCACTCTTACTAGACTGTAAGCTTCTTGTGAGCAAAGACAGTCTTCCAACTTCATTGTACTGCTCTCTTCATTCAATTGTATTTATTGAGCACCTACTGTTTGCAGAGTACTGTACTAAGCGCTTACTCCAAATGCTTAGTACAGTGCTCTGCACATAGTGATCAATAAATACCATTGATTAATATGCATAATACTTGGGGCATTGGTGTGTGTGTGTGTGTGTGTGCTGTGTGTATGTGTACATATAAAGTAAATGGCAGCAATTTTGCCCTAACCTCATCCCAACTAGCACTGACACTATTGAGAATAATAATAATAATGGTATTTATTAAGCACTTACTATGTGCCAAGCACTGTTCTAAGTGCTGAGGTAATAATAATAATAATAATGATGGCATTTATTAAGCGCTTACTATGTGCAAAGCACTGTTCTAAGCGCTGGTAGATATAAGGTAAGCAGGTTGTTGCATGTGGGGCTCATAGTCTTAATTCCCATTTTACAGATGAGGTAATTGAAGGCTAGAGAAGATGTGATTTTTCCCAAGATCACTTAGAAGCACACAGAAGACAAGTGGCAGAGCTGGGATTACAACCCACAACCTCTGACTCCGAAGCCCAGGCTCTTTCCACGAAGACATGCTGCTTCTCTGCTTCACTAGAGAAGCAGTGGAAAGATCATAAGCCTGGGAGTTGGAGGACCTGGGTTCTATTCTTGGCTCTGCCACTTAACTGATGTATGACCTTGGACAAGTCACTTCTATGCCTCAGTTTTCTCATCTGCAAAATGGGGATTTAATACTTGTTCTCCCTTTTACTTAGACTATGAGCCCCATATGGGATCTGTTGATCTTCTACCCCAGAGTTTAGGACAGTGCTTGGCACATATGTAATAAGAGTTTAATAAAGACCATTATGATGATGGTAATGGGATATCTCAAGTACAGACTTAATGGAAAGAACACAAGACTTGGGAGTCAGGACACTGGGGTTTGAATCCCAGTTTCAGCACTTACTTTGCTGTATGATCCTAGACAAGTCACTTAACTTTTCTGTGCCTTGGTGTCCTCATCTGTAAAATGGGGTTCAGTGCCTGTTATCCCTCCTAACTAGACTGTGAGACTCATATGGGGCAGGGATTATGTCTGACATGATTATCTTGTAACTATCCCAGTGCTTAGAACAGTGTGTGGCACATAGTAAGCACTTAAACATTATTACTATTAATGGAGAGAATATTCATCCAGATTTCAGAGTTGTTGATTCTGACCCTGGATAGGATCCAACCTAAGCAAGTGTGAGCATCAATGTCCATTTAACAGTTTAATGAAAGTTTTCAAGCACTTAGTGCAGGGTAGTGTACCAAACACTTGGGAGAACAATGATACCACAGTTGTAGACACATTCCCTTTCCACAATATTTTGTGAAAGACTATGTCTTTCTCTAAAGGCATTAATAAACTAAATGATATACCATTTCCTGGTCACTAGTTTCAAATTAGTTCATTAGTTCTTAGCCAGTGCATTAATCAAATCTAATGTTAGGCCTTATCACAGTTGTGGGAGTGATCAAGGTTTTTTGGTCATTTCAAAGATGGGTTAAGATTACATTGAAGGAAAGGGTGCCTTAGGCCTGGACTACCTTACTTGGCAACTTCACCTCACAGACAAATCGAAAATAGGATTTGAAAAAACAAAAGGTGTCAATAAAGCATTAATCCATTGATGTAACCTTTGCACCTGTTTATTTTAACTTAAAGCATTAAAGCCGGAAAGGGCATGGGAGGATTCAGCATAAAAGGCACAACCCAGTGAAGTATTAACAGCACAATACTCTCTTCCTAGGAAGCAGTGACTGGGTTGTTACCAAAATAATCTCACCATTAGTTGATCCCTTCTAATCCCCGTGTTTCCCAGATTTTGTCACATTTTCAAGTGAGTTGTTAGCTCTAAAAGGTTTAACAAAGTGAGGCCATGCTAATGCCTTTGTCTTGCTAGGTCTCCTCTGAGCTTTTAATTTCTCCTCTAAAAGTGGCTTTAAGACCTTCTATTAAATAATGTAAAACAAGCATAACTTCTGAAAAAAAAATTATGGGTTTACCATCTTTAAAAAATGCATTTTTCTCCTTTAACTGCACATTGTGGAGGGGAATTAACTAGCGTTTAGAAGTTTCAGTAGCAGTGTTGCCTAATAGAGCACAGACCTGAGCCCGTTGTTGGGTAGGGACTATATATGTTATCGATTTGTACTTCCCAAGCACTTAGTACAGTGCTCTGCACACAGTAAGCACTCAAATACAATTGAATGAATGGAGCAAAGAGAAGAAGGGGTTGAGGCTAAGGGATTGAAATGAGTAAAGGAAAAGAGGGAGAGGTGATAGAATAAAGGGAAAAGCAGTATGGCCTAAGTGGGTAGAACATGAGCCTGGAAGTCAGACCTGGGTTCTAATCCTAGATCTGCCACTTGTCTGCTGTGTGACCTTGGGCAAGTTGTGTAATTTTTCTGTGCCTTACTTACTTCATCTGAAAAATGGGGATTAAGTCTGTGAGCCCTACATGGGACATGGACTGTGTCCAGCCAAATCAACCTGGGTCTACCCCAGTGCTTAGTGCAGTTTCTGACACACAAGTATTTAATGAGTATCATTAAATTAAAAAAAGGCAGGAGTAGAAGAGAAATGGTAGGGGGAGCCAGATATGATTCATATCTTCCGTTGTTGGGTCCTGCCATTCAGCATTCTGATTCTAGGGCAGAAGCTGCCCTATTCCAGAAGTACATAAAGAACTTCCTCCTCCCTTCTTCCTCCCTCCTTTTCCTTTCACTTCCTCTTCCATAGCCAGTGATGCATGCAAATCGTTTGCATTTAATCACTGATTGGAGCAACTACAGAACATCTATCAAAGTTCCTTGTCAGTCTGTATTCTCATGGAGAGATAAATGTTGATTCATTCATTCATTCAATTGTATTTATTGAGCATTTACTGTGTGCAGAGCACTGTACTAAGTGCTTGGGAAGTACAAGTTGACAACATATAGAGACGGTCCCTACCCAACAGTGGTCTCACAGTCTAGAAGGGGGAAACAGAGAACAAAACAAAATACATTAACAAAATAAAATAATTAGAATAAACATGTACAAATAAAATAGAGTAATAAATGCATACAAACATATATACATATATACAGGTGCTGTGGGGAGGGGAAGGAGGTAAGGTAAGGAAGGAGGGAAGGCTATCAAATTTATTGATAGCAATAAATTTGGAACATATGCCCTCTCTCTCTAAAAGAGTAGTTGAAGTGAACTCCAGAAATTGTAATTTTTGTTGTTTTTCCAAATGTCTACCCTGACATCAGCAGAAATAAGCATGCCCAAATTACTAAATTCTGAGGTTAATTTTTTAAACTGCACCTCTGGCTAGAGGCAATGGATTAGTAGATCACTGAGGTAAGTTATACGTATTGAGTGTTGTCCATATGCCAAGCACTTTATAAACACTAAGGTGAATATAAAATAAACAAATCAGACATATTCAGAATGTATAGAGTGAGTAAACTGGGAATAACCCTTGCTTCTATACAACTAATTTTCACCTCTCTGATATGAGGCCAGAATGTAAAATTGGTAATTTAGCTGGCCTAGTGGAAAGACCATGGGCCTGGGAGTCAGAGACCTTGATTCTAATCCTGGCTTTGCCATGTGTCTGTTGTGTGAACTTGGGCAAATCATTTAGATCATCCATACTTCACGTCGCTGCCTGGATTGTCTTTGTCCAGAAATGCTCTGGGCATGTTACTCCCCTCCTCAAAAATCTCCAGTGGCTACCATTCAACCTACGCATCAGGCAGAAACTTCTCACTCAGCTTCAAGGCTCTCCATCACCTCGCCCCCTCCTACCTCACCTCACCTCCCTTCTCTCCTTCTACAGCCCAGCCCACACCCTCCCCTCTTCTGCCAGCTCATCTCCTCACTGTGCCTCATTCTCGCCTGTCCCGCCGCCAACCCCCAGCCCATGTCCTTCCCCTGGCCTGGAATGCCTGCCCTCCCTCCCCACATCCGCCAAGCTAGCTCTCTTCCTCCCTTCAAGGGCCTTCAGGGCCCTACTGAGAGGTCACCTCCTCCAGGAGGCCTTCCCAGACTGAGCCCCCTCCTTCCTCTCCCCCTCCTTCCCCTCTCCATCCCCCCGCCTTACCTCCTTCCCTTCCCCACAGCACCTGTATATATGTATATATGTTTGTATGCATTTATTACTCTATTTTACTTGTACATATATATTCCATTTATTTTATTTTGTTAATATGTTTTGTTTTGTTCTCTGTCTCCCCCTTCTAGACTGTGAGCCCACTGTTGGGTAGGGACCATCTCTATCTGTTGCCAACTTGTACTTTCCAAGAGCTTAGTACAGTGCTCTGCACACAGTAAGTGCTCAATAAATACGATTGATTGATTAGATAAGCAGCATGGCTCAGTGGAAAGAGGATGGGCTTTGGAGTCAGAGGTCATGGGTTCAAATCCCAGCTCCGCGAATTGTCAGCTGTGTGACTTTAGGCAAGTCACCTCACTTCTCTGTGCCTCAGTTCCCTCATCTGTAAAATGGGGATTAAGACTGTGAGCCCCCCCATGGGACAACCTGATCACCTTGTAACCTCCCCAATGCTTAGAACACTGCTTTGCACATAGGTGCTTAATAAATGCCATTATTATTATTATTATTTTTCAACTTATCCATGCCTCCATTACCTCATCTGTAAAATGGAAATAAAGACTGTCTAATCCGATTGTCTCGTATTTGCCCCAGCACTTAGTGCAGTGCTCAGCATGTAGTAAGCACTTAACAAATACCATAAAAAATTTAAAATCATGTCATCAGAATTTAAAAGGTCTTTTAAGTATTTGATTTGTGTCTTTTGTCCTGGGTTTTAGACCCAAGGCACAGAATTGTTTGTAGTGCTTGGGTTGGATAATATTTTGTGCTTCTCAAATGACACAGATCACCTCTGTGTTTTTTAGGACCAAGTCTTACTTTTTGATGTTAGTCATTAGACAGCTGTTACGTGGTCAATGGGGATTCTAAAAATTATGTAAGTTTGGCTCAGATCTGTCACTGGAAAAAAAAGGAGTAGAATTTCCATTTTCTGCTTGTGTTTGGGGAAAAAATAAGATATATTTTCTCTTAAGCTAACTTACATGTGACTTTGCCTGGAAGCAGGGAGGCTGAGGATCAAGAACCTTTTCAGGATCCCTAAGAGCAGTAGTGAGCATGGCAGTTCATAAGTGACTTTTTCGTATCGTTTACTGACCCTCTTTTGGATTAGTTATTTATCTCATATATAATAATCGTTTTCGTGACAATTTCTTTGGAGATAGCAGACTGAATCTGATTAGAATGAATTTCACCCCTGCAGGTTCAGTGGAAGGAAAAATATTTGCCAATGTCTACTTGCAACAGAGCAGGACTACTGAATTATCATTGTTCTCAATTTTAATGAATTGTAAAAATACCTCCCCAAAGAAGAAAAATAATTTGTGAGATTTCTAAAAATGATTATAATTATTCCACATATAAAATATACTTTTATCCTCTCATGCCAATTCTGTGGCTTTAATTTCTTTGTATATTTTTGTCATTAACCCCCTTACCCTCTTTTCATTCTTAGATTTTGAAAACTGTTCGGTTCAAGAATCCTGTTAATTTTCACTTCTGCATTGGTATTCCATCAAATTTATTGAGTACTTACTGTGTTCAGAGTTCAAGGGCTTGGGAGAGTATGGTATAACACTAAACATATACATTCCCTTCCCATAATCTTTCCCAGTGCTTTGCACACGGTACATGCTTAACAAATATCACTACTACTATTATCACCTGCTTGCTTTACAGAGCACAGCTAATCAGGGATCTGATATATTTGGGTCTGATAATCATATTCCAAATTTTAGTGTCTTCAACTGTTTATAAATGGGAAGCAGCATGGTCTAGTTAGAGCAGGGGCCCGGACGTCGGAAGGTCATGAATTCTAATCCTGGCTCTGCCACTTGTCTGCTGTGTGGCCTTGGACAAGTTATTTCACTTCTCTGTGCCTCATTTACCTCATCTGTAAAATGGTGATTAAGAAGACACTGAGCCTATGCAGAACAGGGACTATGTCCAACTTGATTTGCTTGTATCCAACCCAGAGCTTAGTACGATGCCTGGCATGTAATAAGCGCTTAACAAATACCACAATAACAATAATTATAATTATTGTTCCATTTCTGGATAAGAATCTTTCAAATCATGATCACGGTGGGCATGAGTCCAGTCAGAACTTCTGACAGGCCTGAATCCACAGGAATTTGAAATGGTCAGTTTGAATTTTGACTAGTGCCTCAAGGTGACCTGTTAGTCCTTGCTTTGGAAAGTATCCCTGCAGGTAGCATTAGAAAGCAAAAGATTGGAGCTCTTTCCTTTATCTCAAATCCTTTTCACTGAAGCTTTGAGAAAGGCATTCCATTACAGTACATAGCCAGAAGGCTGGAACACTCTTTGGTTTTAATACCTAGGAAATTCCCTTAACCTTTTATTGATCAAAGCTGTTGAGGCCTTATCCGAAGTGTGCTTCATGAGGTCTAAAATTCTTGAGCAAAGGGCAGATTTGTAAAGGAATTTTTCTGAACTGCATGTAAATATTGGCATAAAATCCTATGTAAACAGCAATTCTGAAAATCATCTTGTCTGGACAGGTTTAAATTTTTCCCTGATTTTTGTGTAGAAAGAATATATAATACAGAGTTTATCGCTGTTGTTCTGGCTTGTCAAAGAGCCGGGAGGGAAAGATATTAAACTTACTAGTCCCTGGAAAATGGGGCTCAAAATATGTGTTTTCAGTCAATGCAGAACAAATGAGCTATAAAGACACTTGTTCACCCCGTGAAGATGATTGTTAGAGGAAACCAGGCATAAAGGAGAGAGAATTGTTATCCTGAATGTGTGTGGTAAAAAAAAAAAAAAAATCACCTGGGCAATGGTCTAGACTTTGCACATCTTTGTACAAAAAAGAATAAAATTATTTTAAAAATAAGTAAAGAAACTCCCAGAAGAAATTATATGAGGCATTTCAGGTAAACTAAGCTCTCAGGTCTGAATTGCTAGATTGTAAGCTCTTTATGGGCAGAAATTATATTTTCTATTATCACAGATACTTAAGTGCTTGCTAATAGGAGGCACTCACTACTGAATGAACAAAGTGGTGCAAGTGAGAAGTAATGAGACCTAGTGGAAGGAGCACAGAACAAGGAAAGGAAACTACTCTTTGTTTCATTATACATCTCACAACTGAAACTTGGCAAATTCACTTAATTCCAAAGTAAAGGAAGGGAGGAAAATGTTCTACTCTGTAATGAACAATGCTGTGTCCATGTTTTCTCAGGTTGTGGAAAATCCTTTCAACCTACCTAGGGATCTGGGGAAATTTACCAGATTGATTTTGAATGCCTCTTGCTCTGGACTGCTGTGAATTTTGCCAAACATCAAGCATTTGTGACTTTTGTTTGTTTGTTTCCCAAGAGCCACTATTAATATTTCTTCTTAGTCATAACCCCACAGCTGAACCGTCCTCTTCTCTTCTTATACAAGCACTGGTTTGTTTCTTGTTTTGTTTTGTTTTGTTTTGTTTTTTTCAATTCTGGACAGCAAACTTTGCAAAGTTGAGGATTGCAGGCACTCCCTTTAAATCTACTGGATTGCTTTAACTGCTGTTCTGTGGGGGATGAAGGGGGAAGAGAGGAAAAGGGAGGTGTGCAAGTGCTCGCCTTTACGTGTGTACAATGAAATTTAGGAAGAATGTTGGGAAAAGGTCCTGACCCCTTACTATAATTACTGTGCTTTCTCTCAAGCTATCTGCTTTACTACTTTGAGGCAAAAGCAATTTTTGTGTTAAAATTATATAATGTCTGTCAAACAGCTCAAGCTTCAGGATGATCTTGAACTTGCTAATGGCCTTGTCTTTATCTAGGGTGTTCCAAGTGGCTCCACCCTCATAAATGTCAGGGCAGAATTCTAAAGCCAGCTCCAGCTTTTTCCGTGACTGCTCCTCAGTGCACCTGTAATGAGGGGCTGGAGGGTTTATGGTACTTGGGATTGCTGGGGAACCACCAGAATAATGGTTTAAAGCCCCTGTTGCAAAGAGGGCTTGCATGTGAAGTCAGAGGGCCTGAAGGTGAGGCCCGGTTTTTTGGCCAGAACAGAGTTTGTGCAGGAAATAATAAAGAGGTGAGACGGTGATTTGGACTAGTAAGAGGAAGTGTTGGGGGAAGTACATGGATGTGAATAAGGATTTTTCACAAGGCATGACCCACCTTTTACTGTTTCTCTGAAATTGTATCTATGATGGATCTACTTCCTGCCACTGTGTCAACGGATTCATTGGCCAAGGGATTAACTCCTTTAAGAAAGTGTAGCTCAGTTTGTTCGTTCATTATTTTCGTTATTTCACTGAGTATTTGAGTGCCTTCTGTGTGCAGAGCACTGCATTAGGCACTTGGGAGAACACAATCAAAGTAAAAGGAATGGTCTTCACAATGACCTTTCTAGTAACAACTGGTTATTTAAACAAGACTACAGTGGAACACCTCTACCAAATTTCAGGGTTGATCATATAGGAAAACTCTGGGGAGTTTCATCTTATTTGAGCTAAAAACACATTTTTAGGTTTCTGGCTATTGTCACACCTATTAAGTAAGCACTTCTAAATTATTTGAGGTTAATATTGATATTTATAAAAGGTGACTTGAGGTACCTATGTGAAGTTAATTTGGGCTAAACTTCTGTGTCTGGTCTGAAGATGGTTCTATAAATACTCAGAAGGAAAATTTTGAAGTAATTCTTTGCAATTATCCTCAAGTCTTTCATACCAAAAAATATATAGAACCAAACTTTCTAAAGCAGGTGATTATTATACATGCAAAAACCTCAGGAGTTAAGGTAAAATATGTGCAGCATGATCCAAGATTTCTATTTCGCTTATTGTATATAAAAGAATGAAAGGTCCATTTATATATTTTTAAATTTCTATTTTCCTATGAAACAAAAACATACAAAACATGTCAGGGGTTTGCCAAAATAGCCTATAAAACTGTGGGGCAAAAGGCATGTTCTACATACAAATCACTGATATGCTTAGTGTACATACACCAGAGAAGTAGTTCAAGGGATGTTTAAGAATAAATTAAATTATTCAATTCTCAAATTTAAGGAAATTTTGGAGAGTGTTTCAACTTGAGTAAACTTTATTCTTTAACTCCTGTCTTCATAACTGAAACATAGAATTCTGAAATTGCACTTTTTCTGGATAGCTATTTTCCTTATTCTGAATTCTAATGATTCTAATTGGTTAACCATTTCCCCCAAAAGGTTTCCTGGGTATTCCATCTTCCTGTTTTATTAATTTCATAGCTATTATTAAAGATAATGATTCTTTTGTCTCAATTTTTCAATGAACTGAAAGTTATCCCCAGAAGGGAGAATGTTTCCTACAATCTTCTATATCCATAGATGACCAGTATTGGCTACGGTTTCTAGAGACAGATTGTTCCCTAAACATATGGCAAGGGGATTCAATTTCACTTTTTTTTATTTAGCATAAAGAAAGGGCCTCTCCCTGTTTATCATAATGATTAATTAAAGTTTACAGATACCAGGTTACTTTTAACATCCATTATAATCTATTAGAGATATTGTCATCAAAAAATGAATCATAAGGTTTACTCAACTTTGTCTTTTCTGTAACTCTTTAACAGGGTAAATTATCTGCCTTCTAAAATCTAGCTAGCTGAGACCTTTTATCTCTTATTTTCTGAGATTTGGGGTTTCTCCATTGGGATAATTCTATTTGTTTTATAGTGTTACTGAAATTCCAATGGAGTTACAGAATTACAGAAAAGTTACAGAATTTGTGGTTTATATGGAAACAATCAATTGTATTTGAGCACTTCTGTGCAGAGCAGTGTACTAAGCACTTGGGACATTAGGTAGACATCCCTTCCCTTATGAATTACTAATTTGGGGAGACATTAAGGTAAGGCAAGGTATGGACAATGGGAAAACTATTGAATAATTAATCTTCAAATTTTGAGAGACATAGAAAGCAAAAGGAAGAGATAATTAGGAGTAATCTAATTGGTGAATGTTGTCCATTTTTCTTGGAGTATCTTTATAATTTCTATTGTATCCAAATGTCTGTGGAAAAGTTGGTGGCTGGCAGGCTTTCTCCTAAACTTTACAGGTACTTAGGCTAAGCTTTAAGAATTTCTTTTTATTTTTAAATGGATAAAATACTTACATTTGTTACTCACTTATGTTCCAAGTATTGTACTGGGTTAGCTACAAGACAGGTTGGACACAGTCCCTGCATGGGCTCACAGTCTTTGTACTGCTTGGAATCACTGCTCTTCCAAAACTTAAAAGCAATTCCAGTTTATACTTCTCAATGTGTACTCTCATATCCTTTTTTGATCATGCAGTTTGCCACCTTTCTAGAATTCTCTGCCCCTTTAGAAAGCACACATTACCTATGGCTCTTGTACAACTTCCCTTTTCAACTACTGGATTAAGCTTTAATTGGAAAAGCAGCAGAGACTTAGTAGGAAGAGCACTGGAGTCAGGAGTCCTCATCAATGGTATTTGAGCAGTTACTATGTACAGAGCTCTCCACTAAGCACTTGGAAGCATACAAAACAATAACGTTGCCAATGCCATAATGGTAATACTAATATTTGAAACGCTATTTGGGAGTTCTAAATAAATGTGTCTCCATACATTCTTATCTGAGACTTAGCTCCTGCTGAGTTAAAAGGGGGAAAAATGTGTATGCAGTAATAAGCTGAGGAAATTAAGGGAACTCCCAATGGAGCCCAAGTAATAGATCACTGTATGTCCTTGCCCATATCTTGCATTTAAATGAGGCTTATGCTGTCAGGCATCGGTAGTCTCTGTGACTATCAGAATGCATATACAATGCTTTTGACAGTAATATGAATCTTAAAACTTGGACATCAATCAGCTGACATGGCCTAGTGGATAGAGCAAGGGGCTGGGAGTGTGAAATAATGGAGTCTAATCCCAACTCTGCCACTTGTCTGCTGCGTGGCCCTGGGTAAGCAACTTCCCTTCTCTATGCCTGTTACCTCATCTATAAAATAGAGATTGAGTTTGTGAGCCCTACATGGAATAAGGACTGTGTCCAACGTGATTCACTTGCATCCACCCAAGCACTTAGTATAGTGCCCAGTGCATAGTAAGTGCTTAACAAATGATTATCATCATTATTATTAATAAACCATTCTGAATTTTGAGCTGTCTAAACCTCAATTAAGGAAGGTCTATGCCACTCAGAACAGACTCCATTCCCATCTCCCTCTGCTAGACTAGCGAAGGCTCTTCCCTTAGAACTGCAATACTTCATTGACTATACACAGTTGACACAGAGGAATGATTAGTGGTCTTAAAAGGGAAATGATTACTATTTACTCTAAAAAGATGCCAGAGATATCTAGAAACCAGGATATATTGAGGCTCTTGAATAAATAGCCAGAATTCCTCAACCTTATGTTCTTTGAGGGCCATTCTTGACTTTCCTGTCAGGAATATTAATATGAATTGCTCACATCAAATAGCAAGGATGTATGATATGGAAATGATACACATATACATACATCCATGCATTGTTCGCCTTGAGGCTTTCCAGAGTCTTGATCTGTTTATGAAATGCAAGGGTGATGTCAAAAATTGTAGGAACATCTCTTAATCTTTAGAGGAGTTTCAGTAAAATTGTTTTTAATGACTATGAAATATGAATGCTTTTCTTCAGTTGTGATGACTATCATGGACAGGTATTAGAACAATGCGTGGCTTCTGGGTCTTCTGACTGAGAAAGGCTTTGTCAATAGGCAGTCATCAATTCAGTCTCTGATGACGGTGTCCATCCTGTACAAACCCAAAGTGGCTTTGAGGTTACCTGAATCACCTTGGGGCCTGGATTTGGCCTGGTTTCAGCTCTAGAAAGGATTCTTTTCTGAGCTAGGAAGTGTTCCAAGTCACTGGATACCAGTGTGATCCTGGAAATCAATCTATCAATGATATTTGAGTCCTTACTTTGTGCAGACACTGTACTAACCTCTAGGGAGAGATCAATACAAACAAATTAGCGGACACACCCTCTGCCCATAATAAACTTACAGTCAAGAAGGGGAGACAGACATTAATATAAGTAATGCATCATACAAAATTTAAAGATATGTACATAAGTGCTGTGGGGTTGAGGGTGGGGCAAATAGCAAATGTCTAAAGGTCACAGATCTGAGATCCAAATCCTGAGGTTTCTAATAAGCTTCAGGAAGTCTAAGGTGACTTGTAAGTCTGTTTCCACCATGTAATTTGTAATAGTATTTAATTACAATAGTAACTATCTACTGAGTGTAAAGCCCTGTATTAAGCTTGGAGAAAAATATACACATGGGAGAATTATCCATGGTTCCTGACCCCCAAGGAATTCTTCATGTAAGAATAAGGGGTATAGGAATGCTTTGGTGCCAGACACAAAAGGAGAGGTGAAATAATGGAAACAGTAACAATATAAAAGACAATGGTAAATCCAGTAAGTGCAGTAGTTTACTGTGCTTAGAGGAACAGTTTCAGGCTTCACACAGCTAAGAGTCCAGCATTCATCAGAGCTGTAGCTTCAGCAGAAAGTGAGGTGGGGGAGATCCATTGTGAAATCCTGCAGGACTGCAGTGACACCTTTGTTCTAAAATATGATTGACTAAAGTTTGATGTGGTCTCATGTTGCTGCAGATCGTGGTAGTCCAGAGGAGTAGAAATCCTGGTAGTGTTTTCTTCACCCTTCCCTGCCTGGGCAGGGGTTCATGCAAACTTCCAATGGCACTGGGACAGGACAGACTTTGTCCTGGGCTGCAGCTTCTGGCAATATGGTAGTAAAGGGGACAACCTCACCCTGCTGCCATCCAGAATGTCTAGAATCTGTCAGTCACAGCCTTCCCAGTGTTGTAAAATGTATGGAACCACACACTGCTACTTCTGCTGTTCCTGCTGTTTAAGCTCCTCTTCCACCGGGGCATAGTGTGGCGGGAATGAAGTCCTAGGATGACATGGTAGAAGAATGGTAGGGGTTCTAGGATGGTCTTTACTTGGAGGTCCAGTCAAATGAAAAGCCAAACTATGCTCTGCTGTTGTTGGCTTGTAAAATAGGAAAAACTGTTTCCAAGACCCAAGTCAAATCTTAATATATGGTATAAAAGTAGTAATTGTACCATTTAAGAGCTTATTATTTGCCAAAGACTGTATTGAACATGGGAACAGATACATGATAATCAGGTTGGCCAGAGACCCTATACCATGTGGGGGTTTACAGTTTTGGTTGGAAGGAGAACAGGTATTAAACCTGCTTTTTTCAGGTGAGGAAAATGAGGCACAGAGAAGTTAACTGACTTCCCTAAGGTCACACAGCAGGCTAGTGGGGCAGAGTTGGGATTAGAGGCCAGGTCCTCTAATTCCCAGGCCTATGGTCTTTCCACTAGGCATCATAACAGAAAAACCCAGGAAAATCCTGAGCATTCATCTTCAGGTAACTGACTTTGACTTAACCTGTTGGGAGCTTCTTAGCCTCATTTTGAGTCCTCTCCTCTTGCTGTTTGTTATATAGCAAATACTGTTTAACTAAGTGTACAATAATAATAATGATGGTATTTGTGTTTCCTATGTGCCATGCACTGTTCTAAGCACTGGGGTAGAGACAAGGTTATCAGGTTGTCCCATGTGGGGCTCACAGTCATAGTCCCAATTTTACAGATGAAGTAACTGAGGAACAGAGAAGTGAAGTGACTTGCCCCAAGTCACACAGCTGACAAGTGGCAGAGCTGGGAATCAAACCCATGATATCTGACTGCCAAGCCTGCATTCTTTCCACTAAGCCATGCTGCAGCTTGGAAAACCTTTGGATGTTTCAGTACTTAAGTCTTTGGCAGTAAACTCTCAGTACCCTTTTAATTTCACCTATATGCCAATTTAGTGGTAATTAGTGAAAATGAAATTTAGTGAAAAGTTAATGTCAGTCATTGAATAAAGGATCACCTTGGATTTGTAGAAACTCTTGAAGTATTCATAAGAGTTCAACTTGATTCTCTGAAGATGCAAGCACTACGTTTTGCTCCTCGACTTTCTTCTATTCATTCATTCAATCATTTACTGAGCGCTTACTGTGTGCAGAGCACTGTACTAAGTGCTTGGAAAGTCCAACTCAGCAATACAGACAATCGCTGCCCACAATGGGCTTAGTCTACAAAGGGGGAGACAGGCATAAAAACAAGTAAACAGGCAGCTACTCCTGTTCCTAGAAGAATTCCAAAGTTTCTTATGAATATTGTGGTACTGGTCCTTGTTGTATCATTTATAATCTGAGTCCTGAAATGGTGGTCACTTTTCCACAGCCATCACAGAGGTTGTAAATACAACAGTAGCATCTTTGTGATGGCAGCCTGTCACAGAGGTTGTAAATACAACAGCAGCATCTTTGTGATGGCAGCCTGTCACAGAGGTTGTAAATACAACAGCAGCATCTTTGTGATGGCAGCCTGTCACAGAGGTTGTAAATACAACAGCAGCATCTTTGTGATGGCAGCCTGTCACAGAGGTTGTAAATACAACAGCAACATCTTCGTGATGGCAGCCTGTCCCAATACTGGAACCAGGAGTTCCAGGGCAGGGATTGTGTCCTCTGCTTTTATATTTATTCCCAAGCATCTCATACAGTACTCTGCACACAGTAGGCCCACACTAAATGCTAATTATGAGGATGATATAGACTTAGCTGTGCCAGAAGGGGAAAAAAAAAAACAACAACCAAAAAACTGTTCCTTCCAGGTCAGCCTGCACTCTAGCTACAGCTTCCCATGACTTTTCCTTCTGGAAAATCATGGCTATCTTTTGTTCCAGCAAGGTACACTGGATACTTTTGTAACTTACCTCATAGACATATTGAATAAATTGAAATTCAAGTCTCGAAATATGAGGATTGAAGGTTACAGTGGAAAAAATAACAACCAAAGGTATAAACTTCTTCAGGCAAATTGATTCCACCCCGTATTGAGCAGAAAGTCTGGGTACCTGGGTTCTTGAAAGTTGGTTATTAAATTAAAAGGTAAAACTGGGGCCTCCAGAGGGCTTGCTGAATAATCCTGTCTCCTGCTTTACCACTCTAATTTGAGGGCCCAGGAATGTCCATCAAATGATTCTTAACTCTGTTAGCAAAGAACACCGTCTGCTTTGTTAAGGTTTCTAAGTCCATTCTAAGACACTGTTTCAAGTGTTTCAAGAGCAGGAAGGCTGTAGGATCTGTGATTTTAGTCAGCATATATTGAATACTCTGGAAAACTGGGTTTCAGTGGTTTGTATTGGTTGTCATTCACTGAACCCTTGGAGGAGGGGGACCAAGTATTGTGTTGCAGGGAAGAGTTGAAGCTAATTCAATCATTTATTGAGCACTTACTGTGTGCAGAGCACTGTACTAAGCTCTTGGGAAGTACAAGTAGGCCACATATAGAGACGGTCCTGGCAACATATAGAGACGGCCCCTACCAAACAACAGGCTCACAGTCTAGAAGATGACTTAAGCAAGTTATGACAGCACTTCATAAAGTTCATTTGTTCACTTGTTTGAAAGTGACTGCTTGAGTGATGGTGGGAGGCTCTGAGCGGCTACGTCTGAGGACAGATGTTTGTAGGGGAAGCAGATGGGCCTGTGTCTTGGAAGATTCCAATGAAATTAACAATGATGGTTCGCCCCTTTGATGAAAATACCTGAATTGCAGCAAACCTAGCTCAACGTCTGTGACCTTTCAAGATGTTCATGCTAAAAGGACAGGTATTATCTCTTGGCAGCAGAGATGCCAGAGGAGCGGGAAGCATCATCACAAAGGAGCTGAGGATCTTCAGGAAGCTGATGCTCCAGTATCTCTGAGAGAAGCTGCTAGTTCCTGTCAGAAATCCAGTTCTAAAATGAATATTCAGCATGGGAAACCCCTGCATGAGTGCTTGCTAGGTACACCCGCAGGCAAAATGCCCAGGACTGTTTACACTAGATGATCTACTGTACCTCCATCTCAACTATCTTGCCACTTACCTCTCACCCACTTTTTGCGCCTCATTTGCAACACCCTAACTTATCTGATAGACAATCACTGTTCCCACCTTCAAAGCCTTATTGAGGTTCCATCTCCAAGTCACACTTGGCAGAATATATGATAGAGTTGGCAGATGCAATTCCTGCCCGCAGTCAGCTCACAGTCTTGAGGGGGAGGCAGACATTAATATAACTGTTATGATAATGTATTTAAGTGCTGTGGGGCTGAGGGAGTGGTGAATAAACAGAGCAAATCCAAGTGTAAGGGCAACCCAGAAGGGAGTAGAATAGGAAATGAGGGCTTAGGGAAGACCTCTTGGAGATGTAATTTCAGTAAGACTTTGGAGGAGGGGAGAGTAATTGTTTGTCAGTTTTGGAGAAGGGAGGACATTCCAGGCTAGAGGCAGGATGTGGATGAGGGGTCAGTGGTGAGATAGGCGAGATAGAGGCACAGTGAGAAGGTTAGCATTAGAGGAGCGAAGTGTGTGGGCTGAGTTGCAGTAGGAGACTAGCTATGATGCCAAGCAGGCAAAGATAAGATCTGCCTCAATTTCCTGTGACTCATTGAACACACTAAAAAGTCCTATTTGAATTGTCCTCTGGGAAGTAACGAGTAATCCATCCAATTTCTATTATGAATATATAAGGTTTTTGAGGTCTTAAGTAATTTGTATAGGGTAATTTCAGCCAATGTATTTTTATTTTTTGTTCTAACCACTAATGTTGTCACTTTGCCTTATTCTCAGTTCTCTAACTTCAACTCTTGGCTCATGCCCTTCATCCTTCCTGGAACTTTCTTCCTCTTTAAATATGCCAAACCTATGGTATCAATCAGTCAATGGTATTTATTGAATGTTTACTGTGTTCAGAGTCCTATACTAAGCACTTGAGAGTAGAATATAATGGAGTTGGTAGGCACAGTCCCTGCCCACAAGCAGCTTAGTTGAGAGGCAGTGTGACTTAATGGAAAGCATGGGTTTGGGAGTCAGAGGACATGGGTTCTAATCCCAGTTCTGCCACTTTTATGCTCTGTGACCTGGGGCAAGCTGCTTAACTTCTCTGTGCCTCAGGTTACCTCATCTGTAAAATGGGAATTGAGTGTGAGCTCCACTTGGGACAATCTGATTACCTTGTATCTATCCCAGTGTTTAGAACAGTGCTTGGCACCTAGTAAGTGTTTTAACAAATACATTATTATTATAATTATTAATGGAGAAAGACATGTCAGGGACTGACCCTCAGTGACATCCTTCTCCTCTCCCCTTGATCCCTGTAGTGAGGCCTAGAGAATCAGAGCAGCTAGCAGCAGAAGGGATGGGTGATTTCTCTTTTCTCAGAACATTTAGATATTTTCTACTGACTCTAGACTCTAAGCTCCTTGTGGGCAGGGAAGTGATTCTGTTGTACTCTCCCAATTGCTTAGTACAGTGCTCTGCCCACAGTAAGGACTCAATAAATGATAGAGCAGGAGATGGTCATTAAAATATAGTATGGGGCTTATCACCATCTTTGATGGCCTCCTGAAATTCCACCTCCTCCAAGAGGCGTTCCTCAATTAGTTACCTTTTTTGGCTATGTCCTCCCAGCTACCTCTTAAGCACTTATGCACTCAGCCATATGACATACTTTTGTCCATATCAATGTATGTATTTTCCTATTTAAACACTTATCTACCCAGCTATGCTTTCTCTTTTTCCTCCTCTCCATAAATTATTTTTGTGTCTCCCCTGTTAGTAAGTGCTTGGAGAGCAGAGACTGTGTTGCCAATTTCCGTAGTACTCTGCCAAAATCCAATCTGTTTCAACAAGCTTTCCCCAATTAATTTCTGAGGATTCTGAGCCATTACATCCCTTCAGTAGTCAATCCTAGCATTTATGCACTTATTCACACTTTCCTTAGGATTCACATGTATACATATACCCAATTTTAACCACCCTAGTAAAAATATTCTAATGCATGTATCCCTTGCTAGAGTGTAAACTCTGTGAGCAGTGATTATGTAGCTTTATGTTGTACTTCCCAAACACTTAGTAAAGTGAATGGTAGCAAATGATCCTCAAATACTGCAATTCTACTGGGGGTGTATGTGAAATAGGTGCTTAATCAATAAACGCTTAGTACAGTGCTCTGCACACAGTAAGCGCTCAATGAATACAATTGAATATTGTTTGCATGATTGTGGTGTTTCAAGATTCACCCTGTATTTCTCCAGCTGGCTCTGCTCTTCCAGAACTTTTCATGGATTATTTCTGTACTTAATGGGTATTTAAGAGATTGAGCTTCTCCAACTCTGATACAGGCTGTGTGAATTAGGCAAAGCACTTAAATTTTATGTTCAGTTTCCTCATGTAAAGTGGAATTAATAACAACATAATACAAAATTTGTGGAAACTAAGGTATTGAGTCTCCCTGAACATGACAGGGATGTACTTATCTGAACGTGCTTGGATAAAGGAAATGTGTCCTGACTGGAAGGGAGGAAAAACTAGCTTCTAAGAAATGGCATTTACCCAGCAGCCAGGTAGATAATGTTCTTTCCAAATTGTGATGATGATGATGCCTCTTCTGAATGCAAGAATATGTACCAGACACTTTCTGCAAAGGTGGGATAATGAGCCTTGGAAACTGCTACTCCTTTAATACCAATTGTGTTTTTGTGTTTGTTGTTGTTGTAGTTTAATTACCACTGAAATTAGCATAATGAGTAAAATGTCATTCATCTTTTGGGCAAAAATCACTTTTGAAAACAAACAAACAAAAAAAAAAATTGCTAAAAAAAAATTACGAGACTCCTGGACTCAATATGTCACCATTGTTCTCTTTTAGTAGATGTGGAATTTGGGGCATGGAATTGAAGTAAATTTATAGTTTTGAAGTTATAAAATAATACTGTGTGGCTTAGTGGAAAGACCCCGGGCTTGGGAGTCAGAGGTCATGGGTTCATCAGCTGTGTGACTTTGGGCAAGTCACTTAACTTCTCTGTGTCTGTTACCTCATCTGTCAAAGGGGGATTAAGATTGTGAGCCTCACATGGGACAACCAGATTACCTTTCTTCTAGACTGAGTCCGTTGTTGGGTAGGGACCGTCTCTATATGTTGCAGATTCGTACTTCCCAAGTGCTTAGTACAGTGCTCTGCACACAGTAAGTGCTCAATAAATACAATTGAATGAATGAAAATAACACAGTCCTAACCCCAAATATTTAACTACTTGACTGTGTTTTAAACAGCTGTGTGATTCCTAATTTCCTTATCTAGATTGGTTTTCTTTTGGAAGGGTTAACATTTTGATGGATGCGAATGGTACTGTTTTCCTCAAAGTTTTTAGACACACAGTTTTGGACAGGGAATATACTCGTTTGACATTTATGACTGAGATTCAGTTGGCTCTTTTAGATACTGCAGAAACACATGGTGAAACCACATATTCATTTTTCCCAGTGTTTGTTAGCCACCTAGTGGGCTTAACTGAAAACTCAGAGAATGAATAAAAGCAATTCAGAATGATTTTTCATTGTTATCAAGGAACATTTTTCATTGCTTAGCTGCTGAAGGGAAGTTCTGATGTGGGACAGGGAGTGCTTTTGATGTCATTGTAGTGTCTCTATCCCAGTGCTTGACATATAGTAAGCGCTCAAATACAATTAATAAATACAGTTTCCTGGGGAATATTGCATTTTTTAACTGTGGAAGTCAGTGTGACTGCATAGAAAGGTCACAAGAACTAGCTACAAGGACAAGTAACAAGAACACTCTAGCATTCCAATCATTTTACCTGTATATATGACAAACACCTATTTTCCAAGTAAGCCTCCCTGAATCTTAAAAGCACTAGAACATCCCCACCATCTGCTGCCCAGAAGCTACTTCCTTCTAGGGGGTGAGCAAAGAATGAAGATGTAGAGTCCTAAATACATCCTAGACCTCGCTTGAACCTTCAGGTGTTCTGTTTTTAATGTTTCATCATTCCTGCTGTCCTTCTCCAATTACTCTTTTCCATTTAAACTTTTTAGAGCCCCATGAAGGACAGAGACTGTGTTTAATTCCCAACTGTGTTTTCTCTTCCAGTGTTTAGTACATTATTCTGCATACAGTACTACATAAGCATTAATACATTTTTAATTCTATGATAACATTATAATTAATACAGTAATACATTAAGCAGACAGTAAACGCTTAATAAATGCTATTACTGATACTGTGGTGGTTTAGGTCCTTTGTCCTGCTGCCTGATGAAGAATAGCATGGAATAATAATAATGTTGGTATTTGTTAAGCATTTACTATGTGTCAAGCACTGTTCTAAGCACTGGGTTCGATACAAGGTAATCAGGTTGTCCCATGTGGGGCCTACAATCTTCTTTCCCATTTTATAGATGAGGTAACTGAGGCACAGAGAAGTTAAGTGACTTGTCCAATGTCACACAGCTGCCAAGCAGTGGAGCTGGGATTAGAACCCATGACCTCTGACTCCCAAGCCTGTGCTTTTTCCACTGTCATGCTGCTTCTCGTGCATGCAGAAGCAAAACATGGTTGATAAAGTAGTACATTTCCTGGATAATAGAAAATTGAAATAACTGAAATTTAGAGCATCCACTTCAGATTTTAACTTGATATTTATCTTATGTAATTTAATTCATTAACATTTGCTCTTCAAATTACTAAATCCAACTCATATTATTTTTGCTGTTTGAAGAGGAGCAAGAGCCAATTTTCTCAATTGGCAAAGGGCAATGGGGTAGAGAGATTGGAAGGAAAGGGGGCTATTTTTTTTTCCTGGTCTTAGTAATCACCAAGGTTTAAGTACGCTATTAAATTTTGAAAATATGGAAAAATATTCATCCCATTCTGAATAGGTTCCTAACACTAAAAACCTGCCAGTAATGAAAGTAATAGAGGAAGTGTTCAACTATTCCATATTACTAATGAAAACACTTTTGATCATGAGACACCTTAAAATGGAGTGTTTTTGCTAACTGCTTGAACAGCTAATCCAGGCGACTGCTAAATTTTTTCATTTTATATTTTTAATTTCCTAAAAACATAATCAATGTCATTACTGGTTCAGGCTGTGCTCAATATTTTGATGCTGGTAATGGCCTTAGATAATAGGTTTAGAGAAGCAGGAATTGGGGTGTTGTTTTTTCCCCCCCTCTCTTTCCTGCCCTACCTCTTAATACAGTCCCCAAACTGTAGTTACCAGTAGGTGCTTAATAAAACTGTTTTGGAAGCATGTTGTTTGAAACAGTGTAATGTTTGTTCTCCCTGACTCCCCGGAGTGTATATGTAATCACCAACTTAGCAGATGACACTAAACACTTTTGGGTGGTTAAATGTTGTGTTGATAGGGATATCAATCAATCATTTATTGAGCACTTATTGTGCAGAGCACTGTACTAAGTGCTTAGAGTACAATTTAAGAGTTGGTAGACCCACTCTCTGTCCAAATTGTGCTTACAGCCTGGGGGGGAATGGACATTAATATAAATAAATTATGGGTATGTACATAAGTGCTATGGGGCTGAGAGAGGAGTGAATTTAAGGGAGCAAGTTTAAGTGTAAGAAGTGGGAGAAGAGGAAATGAGGGCTTAATTGGAGAAGACTTCTTGGAGGAGGCATGCTTTTAATAAGGCTTTGGAAGTGGAGAGAATGATCATCTCTCGTATTAAGAGGGAGGCTGCTCCAGGTTGAAGGCAACATGTGGGCAAAGGATCGGCGGTGAGATAGATGAGATTGAGGTTGACGTTTGAGGAGCAAAGCGTGCACGCTGGGTTGTAGTAGGAATTTGGGTAGGTAAGATAGGAGGGGGAAGGTGATTTAAAAATGCTTAAAGCCTCTGGTATGGAGTTTGCAGAGATAGTTGGGCAACCATGAGGACATGGTTTGGTTCTGGTTTGGGCTCAAGAAGGAACTCTTGGTATTATTGTTAACTGTAACCAGAAATCATCAGCCTAATAGTGTGAAAGTCACCACAAAGGTCCACAGCGTGCTTTGTGTGACCATAAAAGCTCAGAAAAATGAAACAAAAGGAGCATATTCTACAGCAATTACCTAGAATATTCAAGGTGGTTAATCTCATGTTTAGAAAACTACAAAATGATCAAAGGAATGTAGCAGCTTCCAGTCAAGGATGATTCAAAAAAGATTTGGATGGTGGTGGGATTCATTCATAGTTGTGGCAAGTTCAGAGATTTCTAGTCTCATGTTTCTGATCAGTTATTCCATATAAGACTTCATTTATGTCAAATTTTCAGAACACAATATTGTATCTCTCACTTCTGAATGGTGGCTCCTCTCAAAGTCCGAAGATAATTCTTTAGTTTTCAATTTCAAGAAACCTCTCCTTAACACTACATGAAATTCATTTCTGAATGTTCTGGGACTTTTCTACAAATTGTATTATCTATACTAGTTGAAAAACAGGGATTTCACTGTGGGATACAAAAACGTGTCTTTTAGCAGTAATGGAAAAATCAAGGAGCTCTAATCTTTGTGTATAGAGCTCTTAAAAAAATAGTGGAAGTTATTATATATTAACCCCTTCTTAAACATCTCAAAAACATGTAGAGCTGTAATTAAAAAGGTGGCATAGTTTGATTATTCTATCCTAAGCATTTGCTAATAAATTACTTAATTTGTAGATACACAGAAATTCCTTGTCATATTTTGAAAAAATACCACCTCTCAGTTAATTACATGAACTTGGTTTTTATGCACATAAATTGTCTTGTACTTCGATATTTTGATAGAATATGTGTGAGGGCTTAGAAAAGGGCATGTGTGGGGGGGGGGGAAGGAAAGTAAAAATATAAAGACTTCATTCATGTGAGACAGTCCCCACCGGGAAGAATGGTACATAGAGATGGACGAGGCTTGAGGAAATTTGAGATGTGTAACTCGGATCAATGAGGTGAAATCCACATGCAATAAGCGGGTTGAAAACTTTTTTACTGGAGAAAAAAGAATTATGTTTACAATTTATAGCTCAGGTAAAGTCACAAAAATAAATTTTAAAAGGCTTTTTCAGGCATCTTTTACTGTAGTTTTAAGGTTTTTGACAAGTGGAAGGAAAGTGGCATTTACCTCCTTGCAATGCAATAACAAGCTGGAAAAATATTTTACTGAATGACCCTCACCAATTAACATTGCTAGGTACTGAACGATCTCACAGCACACAACTGGATGTGTCCTGAGAGCTTACAATGCCATGTGCTATTCCAGAGTAAATGAACCTCCAAAAATTCAACTGTTTCCTTGGTGTAGTCTTTCCTCACCAGTTGCTTTATGACAGCAGTGACTATTTTCACATCCAGGCCACAAGTAAACATCTAGAGAAAGTGAGGTTTGTACAATCACCTAGTGAATTTGGGCAGAGTAAGTGAAACCTTTGTAACACATTTTCCACATGCTTGCCTATTCAATATTCTAGTGTTCTAACAAGTCTCAGAAACCATAGTTGGTGTTGAATTGACATTTGGTTAAAAAAAAAAAACCCCAAATCCTGCAGTGCTGTCCTTTGGGCATCAAAATAAGGCATTGAGTAATCAACTCCAATTAGTTCCCTTTCCCTCTTTTTGGAAATTTGGAGTGTCAAGCAAGAGTGTGATGAACCATTTCTACCATCTGTTTTGTTCCTTTTTGTGTTGTGCTGCTGAAATTGCTCAGAAGTGCAGTACGATTAGAAATGTATTTATAATTTGTATGTCATATTAAAGTTTGATTTCTTGTTGCCAAAGCCCATGATATATGGTGACAGGTATGGCACTAGCAATAGTGCATACCAACAAGTAGCATGTACCATTGACAGAATAACATGATAGGGTGATAATTTAAAAGATTTGAGGTCACTCTGATATTAAGGTCTTATTTTCAATAGTATTTCAGTAACTCATATCTTCTTAGGATTGTGCAGCCTTGTAAATGTAAACTATTGCATCCTTTTTCAGCTCTGGTTGCATCAGTAGCATATCATCAGTATTAAACACAATCCAGGCTCTTAAGGATTTTGGAAGCTAATTGGGAAGACAAGAAAATATTCATAGATGCGTGTTAATTGATGAGGTGTAGATTGAGGTGGAAGCTAAATGGCAAAGGCAGAAATGGTACTTATTCATTCTTTAGTGTAAATTTGACCCCTCCCTTGGTCCCCAAATGTCTGACCAACAGCTGTGTTGTTAGTAATGAAGGGTTCTCAAAGAAAGAACCACTTGAGAACCATTTGTCTCACCTTGACTGCTGCAACCAGCTCAGCAAGAATCCTGAAAAAGAGGAGACTAATAAGGACAGTGAGGACTGCAGAGGCTACCTAAGCAGCAACTGTGACAACTGCCTATCAGCGTAATAATAATAATGTAGTTATGTGCCAGGCACTGTAGTAGGTTCTGGTGTAGATACAAGATAATCATGTTGGACACAGTCCCTGTCCCACTTAGGGCTCCCAGTCTCAATCCATTGTCCTCTGACTCCCAAGTTCGTGCTTATTGGTTTGGACACAGTCCCTGTCCTATACTGGGCTCAGTTTTCATCCCCATTTACAGATGAGGTAACTGATACACAGAGAAGTGGAGTGACTTTGCCGAAGATCACACAGCAGACAAGTGTGTTGTGATTAGAACCCAGGTCCTTCTGATGCCCAGGCCCATGCTCTATTCATTAGGCCACGCTGTTTCTTGGGATTTTAGGAGCAATATATTTTAAGTGAATTTGATGTTAAGTAACTAACAAATAGTAAATGATAGAGATAAATAGAAGGGAGAGGCAAAAACAATGGAGTAAAAGCCAAAATCAACAGACAAAAAAGGATATGCATTTAGAGAGAAGAGGTAAAGTGATAAAACAAAAGTTAGGAGGAGAAATAATGAAAAGAAGGAAGATGGACAATGGAAACAAAATAAATAGTTAAATAGTAGCGTGCGTAAATTGATGTGTATATAAGTGGTTCTGGTGGCTGGGAATATTTAAATGCTGTAATAATAATAGCATTTGTTAAAAGCTTATTTACGAAGGACTGAGCTGAGTTACTGGGTAGTTAGTCAGACACATTCAGACTGACGGTGAGCCCCACGTTGGTCTCAAAGTCTAGGAGGGAAAACTGAGCTCTCTTCCTCCCTTCAAAGCCCTACTGAGAGCTCACCTCCTCCAGAAGGCCTTCCCAGACTGAGCCCCCTCCTTCCTCTCCCCCTCCCCTCAGCACCTGTATATATGTTTGTACAGATTTATTACTCTATTTTACTTGTACATATTTACTATTCTATTTATTTTATTTTTTTAATATGTTTTGTTTTGTTGTCTATCTCCCCCTTCTAGACTGTGAGCCCGTTTTTGGGTAGGGACTGTCTCTATATGTTGCCAACGTGTGCTTCCCAAGTGCTTAGTACAGTGCTCTGCACACAGTAAGCACTCAATAAATATGATTGAATGAATCCCCATTTTTCAAATAAGGAAACTGAGGCACAGTAAAGTGAAGTGAATTGCCCAAGTTCATCCAGTTGGGTAGGATCTGTCTCTCTATGTTGCCAATTTGTACTTCCCAAGTGCTTAGTACAGTGCTCTGCACACAGTAAGTGCTCAATGAATGCAGCTGAATGAATGAATGAAAGTGGTAGAGCTGGGATTAGAACGCAGGTCCATCTGCCTCCCAGACCTATACTCTGGTGCTATGACATGGCCTAGGAACTAAATGAGTTTTGTAGGTAAAAATTATTTCAGTTTCTCCATAATGCCAATTTCTTTTCTCATTGGCCTCTGTGTCCCAGTGGGAACATGGCTGGCGGGGATGAGAAACCGAGAGTGGCGCTGCACAAACCACTAGCTTGATAAATCAGTTTCTTCACCTAAAATTCTCAGTTCTGGAGTCTTCAGGACTGGACTGAGGCTCACCTGTGGTTTTGTGATGGGAGTGTCTTTATGAATTCAGTGGTGTTGTGGAGAAATAGTTAACAGCTAGAATCAATCTTATGCCTCCAATGTCCATTTATGTTGGTAAGGTGCCTTTGCAATAGCTAATCAAAGGGTACCATTCCTGGGTTTTTCACTTAATGAATTCCAAACAGAATGCTACTGGTGCCTGGCCACTTGCTTTGCTTTTTGTTGTCTGTCTTCCCCCCTTCTAGACTGCGAGCCTGTTGTTGGGTAGGGATTGTCTCTGTTGCTAAATTGTACTTTCCAAGGCTTAGGCTCTGCACACAGTAAGTGCTCGATAAATACAATTGAATGAACACTTTCAGAAAATGCTGACATTGCTGCTGCTGCCAGACATACATTTGCAGCAACCTCTAATTAGAATAGGAAGTTGCAAATTTCTCACCCTGTTTCTTTGAAATGAGTCTCTATTGGTATGATATATATATATATATATATATATCTCATCACAGTCCTGCAAGGACTACCTACAGGTTACCAGAAGCACCTGCAGTTTTTATATTAGATCTAGAGTTGTTAGGGTTATTGTTAGTGCTGAGATAGGGTGACGGTTATGACTATGACCACACCTTAGGATTTAATTCCAAAGCATGACTTAACTTCCATTTTATTCCACACTTCCCCATTATTGTGCCTTAAGTCACTTGAGCACTAGAAAGTTTTGTTTTTCCAGGAGTGTGTTTCTGAAGTTGTTCCTGCTCAGTTGTGAGAAAGCTAGACAAAGGCACTGAAGAATAGAAATGCAGATACCTTTTTCCTTTTGGGGGCATTTTTTTTTTCCAGTCTCCTTTCTTTCTGATTTCACTTCTGGCTCTGGCTCAGTACCACATGCCAGCCTGGAAATTCAATGTGGGAGGTAGGCTCTGCCACTTCCCCTCCTACCATCTGGAGCGAACCCTAGGATCGCATATGAAGAGAGAGAGAGTAGTTCAGAAAGAGAGGATCTCATTCAACATGGTGTAAATCCCTTGGGAGTACCAGTCCTATCAATCAATCATACTTGAGTGCTTGCTTTGTGCAGAGCACTGGACTAAGCTCTTGGAAGAGTATGATTTAACAGAGTGGTAAACAAATTCCCTGCTTACAAGGAGTTTACAGTCTAGGTGGGAGTTTATAGTCTTGAGGGAGTGTAAGCAATCTATTTGTTTTACATTGGTGCAGTACGTGGTATGATTCCCCAAAAGGGGCTTTTTTATGGAGAAATATGAAAAAAACCCAAAAAACTAATATCTTGTGTTCATGAGTGGAAATAAACATTTATGCTGGTCCTCTGGACATAGGAAAAGTGTAACTTTTAGAATTTTTGTGTTGTAGGAAATGTCTGTGTCTGATTATAATCTGCAGAGGGCAAATTCAACCCTTGACATCCCTACTAATCTCTCACACATCCACCTACAGATACAGTGTGTGCTAAAAGTGTTTGGGTTGAAAGAAAGGTCAAGGCAGATATCATCTGTGTGGGCAGGGTTCATGTTTACTTCTCAGTACTCTCCATAGCATGTAGTACAGTCCCCTGCCCACAACAAACATGCTTTGACTAATTTCTGAAAAGCCCTCCTAGGAATGTGAAGTTGATCCATCCACCTAACTGACAGAGTACTTCAGTTTCCTTCCACATCTGGACTCTGTGTCTCCCTCTTGAGAAGTCCTGCACAGCTCCAGATCCAGGCATACTCCCTGAAAGGTACAAGAGGAGCCCACAGTCCTTTAGAGCAATACCTAACTCATAGATGAGCTCTAGTCAACCCGAAAGCAGGACAAAGAAATTATATCATGACCCCAAGCACAAAGCTCAACCAGTAGGTACTTGAAGAATGGAAGGAATCCCAGAAGGTGAGAAGACACGTAGACCCCTCACCCACATCTGGCTTCTGGCCTGGAATGCCCACACTGTTTCTCCTCAGCATCTCAAATCCGACAGACAATTACTCTTCTCCTTCCACCCACAACCCTGTCCCCTCAAAGCCTTCTTGAAGGCACATCTCTTCCAAGAGGCCTTCCCTGACTAAAGCCTTGCTTTCTTCTTCTCCCACTTCCTTCTGCATTGTCCTGACTTGTTCCCTTTATTCACCCCCCACACACACACACCCAAGGCCCACAGCACTTAGGAATATATAATTTATTTATATTTATGTCTTTGCCCCCACCCCCACCCCTTCTAGATTGTAAACTCGTTGTGGACAAGGAATGTGTCACTTTATTGTTCTCTACACTGTCACCCCTCCTCTAGACTATAAGCACATTTTGGATAGGGAATGTGACTGTTTCATTGTACTCTCCCAAGTGCTTAGTACAGTGTTCTGCACACAAACACTCAATAAATATGATTGAATAAATGAATTCACTGAAAGAAGAAGTTTGGTAACTGGTCACCCTGTCCCTAGCAATCACATGGTCAAATACCCTGCCTCCAGGACAAGCCTTAGTGGCTTGGTGAAAAATTGGCAACCTCTACCTATCCCTAAATCAGCCTCAGGATCACAGGTACACTCGAGCCTGGAAATTGGTGTTTCTAAGGGGAAAAAAAAATATTGATTTGATAAACTTACTCAAAAAAAGGACTCAGAAGTCTTGTCACATTTTTAATGATACTTAGGTGCTTACCGTGCACCAGGGACTGTACTAAGCACTGCAGTAGATACAAGCTAATCAGGTTACAGTCCCACATGAGGCTCACAGAAATAATCGCCATTTTACAGATGAGATAATTGAGGCACAGGGAAGTGAAATAACTTGCTCAAGGTTACACAACAGGCAAGTGGCAGAGCTGGGATTAGAACCCAGGTCCTCCTGACTCCCAGGCCTGAGCTCTATCTACTCACTTCTCACTTCTCATCACCTGTAGAGCTCCTTCCCCACTCAGTAAGGGACAGAGGGTGTCTTCTCACAGTAGGTGGGTTGATACAGGAAGGGCCACCATAGATATTTGGCTGGAAAAATTGGGGAATGCTAACCAGTCGAAAGAAACCCTGGCCTTGTAGCAATTGTGAAGATTATTCTGATAGCAATTTCTAATAATAATAATAAAAATTATAATATTTGTTAAGCACTTACCACATGCCAGGCACTGCTCTAAGCTCTGAGGTGAATAAAATCAAATTAGCGTGGACACAAATCCATCTCAAGTTGGGCTCAGTCTCAATCTCCATTTTACAGATGAGGTAACTGAGGCCCAGAGAAGTGAAGTGACTTGCTCTAGATCAAAGAGCAGAGGCAGAGGTGGGATTACAAATCATGACCTTCTGACTTCCAGGCCCATGTTCTATCCACTATGCCATGCTGCTGCTTTAGTGATAGTGGTGGTAATGATAAATTACTGGAAATACTTGATTAATAATAATAGTGTGGTAAATTCTGATTTGATTGAGAAAAATATACTATTAATATATTTCGGTTACAGAACACTTTCTCAAAATATTTCTAACCACTATTTAAAACATGAAATACATGTTCGCACTTCAAGGATGCCTAAATAACATGTCACAGAGAGTGTACAGTTAGAAAGAAGCATATCGAACAGGATTAATAACTTAAGATCACAATATTGTAGATAATGATAGCATTTGTTAAACGATTACTATGAGCCTGTACCTGTCTCTTGTGGGGCTCAGTCTCAAGCCCCACTTTACGGATAAAGTAATTGAGGCACAGAGAAGAGAAGTGACCTGCCCAAGGTCACACAGCAAGTCGTGGAATTAGAATTCGAACCCATGACTCTCTGACTCCCAGGCCCGTGCTCTTTCCACTCGGCCACACTGCTTCTCCAGTGTTAGGTGTAGCACAAAAGATTCGGCTCCAGTTTTTTCTGCATGTCGGAAGGTAAGAACCTTCTTGTGGTGTATTTCTCCAGCTACTCCAACTTTGTTTTCCAGTGAGTTTCCTATGCCTTTCCGAGATTCCGGCAAAGATGTTCATCTTCACTGGGGTTTATCACTAGAAATTGTCTCTTTGACAAACACGAGGTGTCAGGTACTTATTCAGAATGAGTCATTTTTATTTTGTTTCTCATATTCTACAGTTAACATATGACAAGGCTTCATTTCTAATAGCAAGGCAATCTCCTCAAAGTTGTGCACCAGAGATTCAATCCAGCCCTGGAGAGATCAACTGTGAAAAGGAAAGCCTAGTCAATGTTTCCATGATTATCTTGAGCATCATTCTGGAAACTGCCAAAGGTGCTAATTAGTGGTAATTGTTTGTGTGATTTGAATAGTGGGTGGGCCCTCCCCTGGATAAGTGAGGATGAGGTTGCCACTAAATTTCACTGACTTAGTGAACAGCTGCAGAACCATACCTGGAAAGTCTTCTCACATGGCACATTTCATGTTTGAGTATTATTGTCTAAATGATATCAGAGTTCCTTAGGGTAGGGACTAATGCTTTGAGAGTATGGTAGCATGTTAACACAGCATCCACTCCTCAGATTCCAACATTTCACTAGCAGATGCAGCTTTAACACATTGATCTAAATGTGAATTAGAAATTCAAAATGTCTCCTCTTGTTTACTAATTGGGCATGCTATTTAATATTTCTGCAGACCCCCTTCGTTACTGAAATCCAAAGAAAGTCAATGTAGCAAGATTCCATGCAGTGTTCTTTTCCCTTGGCGTTCAGGAGCATTTCCAGATGCAGAGTTGTTCAAAAATCACACACCAAGTACAATGCCGGAAAAGTGACTTGTGGCCCCTTGAATAATGTTTCCCTTCTGTTTAAAAAATAGTACATCACTATCTAGTCTCTTGAGGACTATAGGCATTTGGAAGCATTTGGTCCAAGAGTGTGTATATACAATCCGGTAGGAATGAGTCTAACTTTCTTTGTTTTATTTAGATCATTTTAAAACTCTGGATATGATTATGAACAAATTCTATTTGCTCCAGTGTAAATATTGTTGTTACTGTATCCTTCTATACTTTTGCCAATATTCGTATTTTCTCAGAAGGAAATACTCTTTCTGAACTATACATGGGTTGAACATGAAGCTTCATCTCAATTTAAAGAAACCGTGCCAAAATAAAAAGTATGTGTGTACATATATTCACACCCTGTACTACCTACAAAACCTTTGATTATCAAGCCTTAAGCACACCCGAAAAAATTGGAGTAGTCCCGAGATGACTATAATTTAAATCAATTATATTCACAGGTATAAATCTGGGAAACACTTTTGCCCACAAAGGTAGTTTCAAAATGTATTTTGCTGGTAATACATTATTTGGGATAATTAGGGCAATCATCTTAATGTGATGCTGTTGTCTTTATAGTCTCCATGAATCTCAAACAGAAAAGTGCTTTGCATTCATCTTGTAAACATCATCTCTTGGAAATTACAGTTTTTCATGTCCTGTGATCCTTGATTGTCCATTCTTCAAAGGAAAGTGATGGTGGGATCCCTCTCTTAGTCTGTTTCAGTAGAAAAGAGGTGCAATAGTAGCATTTACTGAGCACCCACTTGTCATGGTACACTGAACTAGCCATTTAGGAAGCATGGAATAGTGAAGTGACATGCTCTCTACCTATCAAGACCTTATGTTCTGAGACTATATAATATATTGTCAGAGCCAATACTTAAATCTAATTGGTCAAGCACTGTTCTAAGTACATGGGAAAGTAATTATCCCATATCTATCCCAGTGCTTGACATAGTAAGGGCTTAAATGGCATTATTACTGTTGGTATTGTTACTACAACTGCTACTCTTACACTGTGAATCCCACGTGAATCAGGGACTGTCTAATCTGTAGTTTATTTACTTCAGTGCTTAGCATATGGTAATTAATAAGGTTGACCATTATTACTATTACTACTATGGAGGTGTGGACTCTGGTTATCAACTTTCATCCCCACTAAATCCTTTTTTCATTTCATCCTCCTTCTTGGCTTTCCCTTTTGAGGTTCTTATTCCTCTTTTTAAGTGTCTGGTCCCCTTTTTTTAAGATTCCTGTCTGTTTTTCCCTCCCATTTCTTCCCTCTTTCAACCATGAAATGAAGGTCAAATCACCCAAGTTCTCTGAAGAATGTTGACTGAGCACCTCCTCTCCTACCCCTAGCCTAGCCTGAATCCTTTATCCCCCACATTTGCTTATTTTGTTATAAAATAGAAACGTCTATCACTCTCATCTTCCTTTTTTTCCCCCCTTCTGAATTTTCGTTCTCTGCAAGGACAGCTAAAACCCACAGGAAATTGAACCGCATCGTGTTGTTTTCTGTCTCCACCTGCTTGCCTAATCCTCGAGGAAACCGCCCCCCCCCCCCCCAAACAGTGTAGCCTAAGGCATTACATTCCAAATACATGATGAAGTGTAGTGTATACAGTATGTGCACTAAAAACAATCACTTAAAACTGAGGCATATAGAGGGAATTGTGTTGTGAAGTTGACATAATATTTATACAATAAAACAAACAGAAGATGAGCCATATTTCCCTCAGAAGCTCCAAATTGACACATTCATACACACTCTCACACTCAGGAAAGATGTGTTTCTTTTGTTTTTGTTTGTACATAGATATTTCATCAAGTGGTAAAATCTATTGCATTCAACCTCATTATAAAGGTGGATAATATATTTAAGGAGAATGGGTATTTAATAGCTTGAATTGGAGAAGCAGCATGGCTCAATACAGCACGGGATTAGGAGTCAGAGGTCATGTATTCTAATCCCAGCCCCGCCACCTGTCAGCTGTGTGACTTTGGGCAAGTTACCTAACTTCTCTGTGCCTGTTACCTCATCTGTAAAATGGGAATAAAGACTCTGAGCCCCACAAGGGACAACCTGGTTACCTTGTATCTCCCCCAGTGCTTAGAACAGTGCTTGGCACATAGTAAGTGCTTAACAAATACCAACATTATTATTATAGTGATTTGATTTTTGTCAATGACTCTTATGTTGCTTTCACAACATTGTTGTACTTGTACTTCCCAAGACCTTAGTACAGTGCTCTGCACACAGAAAGTGCTCAATCAATACAATTGAATGAATGAATTATTGTGAGGAAATGCCTTCCTCACAATAATGTTCTGAAAGCAAGAGAGAAGTCATTGACAAAATGACTGGAGTAGTATCATTGCTATTTTATAGAGGATTAAATGGGCATGGAGATTTTCAGTGACCTTCCCAAAGTCACACAGGAGGACAGAGATGAGACTAAGATCCTATTTCTGATTTCCAGACCAGTGCTTTTAACACTAGGCCATATTGCCTATGATATAATATATTTATTTTATTTGTACATATTTACTCTATTTTATTTTGTTAATATGCTTTTTGTTCTCTGTCTCCCCCTTCTAGACTGTGAGCCCACTGTTGGATAGGGACCATCTCTATATGTTGCCAACTTGTACTTCCCAAGCACTTAGTACAGTGCTCTGCACACAGTAAGTGCTCAATAAATATGATTGAATGAATGAATATGAAGTTCAGTTACACTGTCAAGAAGGAACAGCTCTATTCTGGCAAAGAAAAAGATGTCAGAACTGTGAGACTACAAGAAAGAAAAGAAAACAGAATCAGGAGCTGCCAGCAGTAAGCACTTCACTGGAACAAGGGAAGATATCTAGATATGCAAATGGTAGGGCCTAGTGGAAATGAAATAGACCCTGGGTGTCAGGGGAGCTGGGTTCTAAGCCTGACTCTACCACTGCTGTGTGATCCTGGACAAGCCAGTTACTTCTCTTTACGTCTGCTTTCTCATCTATAAAATGGGGATTCAATATCTGTTCTTCCTCCCCATTAGACTGGGAACCCAAGAAGGACAAGGCCTATGCCCTACCTGATTATGATGTATCCACCCCATGGCTTAGTTATTGGCACAAGGTAATAGTTTAATGAATGTAATAATGATATAATAGTAACGTTGTTACTATTGTTACTAAGGAGAACTGATAGGGTAGCTGAAGGCATGTAATGTGAAGGAAAATGAAAATAATTAGGGAAGGCTTCCTGAAGGAGTTGTGATTCAGAACGGCTTCCAAAATGGGGTGAACTGTGATCTATCAGATTTGACGGGAGTCTAGCGGAAGGGCAATGAGAGGTGGGAGAGACAAGAAACCCCCACAACACTTATGTTCATATCCTTATTACCTGTTATTTCTCCATATGTAATTTACTTTAGCATCTGATTCCCCAAGTAGATTTTAAGTTCTTCGAGCCTTCTCCTAAGGGCTTCTAAGGGCTTCTAGCAGTGTTCTGCACACAGTAAGCGCTCAGTCAAAACCACTGATAGATTGTGCACCTAAGTACCATTAGAAAGTACAACAAAATGCCCTGCCCACACTGTACTTACACTCTAATGTAATCAATGATATTCATTGAGTGTTTACTGTGTGCAGAGCATCATTCCCAAGTGCTTAGAGAGTACAATGCAACAGAGTTGGCAGACATGTTCCCTGCCCACAAGGAGCTTAAAGTGTAGAGGGAGACCCTGACATTTAAATAAACTCTAGATAAGCACATAAGTGCTGTAGAGCTGAGAATGGAGTGAATGTCAAGTGCTTAAAGGGTACAATTCCAAGTGCATAGGTCCATTCTTGGGAACACTACTTAATATTTGCTTTGCTATTATTATAGACTTGAGAATTCCATATGCTCAAACTGTTCTAATAATGACTGTGGCATTTATGAAGCATGTACTATGTGCCAAACGTTGTGCTATACACAAGTGTATCAGCTTGGGTACAGTCCCTGTCCCATATGGGGTTCACACTCTAAGAGGTAAGGAGATCAGCTATCCATGTTCAGATCAAAGGACAGAAAGGTAAGGCCTAAGGTCACACAGCAGGTCAGTGACAGAATTGGGACTGGAACCCAAGTCTTTTAAAATCCCAATTCCTCGCTATTTCCACTAGTCCGCACTGCAGTCCTAGTGTCTTTTTTTTTTTTTCCTAAATTTAGGTGAATTTAATCTTTTTGCTTAATTTCCTAAATTAAGCATTTGATATACACAAAAAAATCTTGTAGTGTTGGAAATGTAATCGTTCAAGTAAGGCTATGCTGTAAAGCTCACTGTTAGTACCATATTTAGAGGCTATTCAATTTTTAGCTACCAAAAGTTTAGCATTCTGGTTTTATCAGTAATGGATATAGATTGAACTTTTGGCAGAAATATTTGTTCCATGTAGAGGTATGCAGAGTAAGATTACGGTCCTATAAATTTCATAAATCAGTGTATTTCACAGTTTATTTTCCTACCTAAAATCAAGCTTAGATCATTTTGATTGGCCACAAAATGCAAAATCTGCTTTAGTAAGAATATAGAGCCAACTCAAATTTGAAACATAGTCCATTGCTTTGGAAATTCAAATCGGAAATTCATGAAAGAGATCACTTAAAATAAGAACCTGCCTGAACAAAACTAATACATAAAATCCTTTGGGAAATTCTCATCTAAGGAAATTTCTGGCCCAACACTTTCTGGAATAAATACACTAACATCAAAAGTCCTTGGCTTTTGTTATGAACTTAAATCTGTTTCAACTCACCAAGCACCTCAACTTGTTGACCTTCAATTATGTCTGTGATAAAAGTTCCTTACAGAGTTTGCTGAAATTAATTTCACCTGGAAAATATCAAGTAAATGCAATACTCAATTTAGTTTTCCTATTCTTTTGTATATGTCTCCCAGTGGGTAGTTGAAAATAGATTTGCAGCTCCCTTGAATTATTTCAAAGACCT
Organism: Tachyglossus aculeatus; assembly: GCF_015852505.1. NCBI lineage: Eukaryota > Metazoa > Chordata > Mammalia > Monotremata > Tachyglossidae > Tachyglossus > Tachyglossus aculeatus. The sequence continues at coordinate 8,230,053 of NW_024044828.1, forward strand.
ATGATTCTTTATATTTCTCTGATACTCTTTTTATAGAGTGTCTCTAAGATTTTGAAATACTTGATTTCTGGGCTGGACAGGCTGGGTGAGAATGGCCATGGAAGTTATTTTCTTAACCAAAGTGCTTTGTCAGGTGATCAAGAAAAACAACTATTTCCAACGCTCAACTTAACTGTATGGAGAAAACGCTTTTCCTGATTGATTGGTGAGTAAATTAAACAAAGCCAACACTTCCAGTTAGCAATCACAAGACTATTTTTTTTTCTTGTGGGCACACTCAGTGCTCACAGCTAGCTCCTCTAAAAGTGCTAAGAAAGGTGAGAGAGTGTAGGATCTGAGCAAGGACTGCACCTAAACAAAGACAGGAAGAGAGGAATGAGAAAATAGAAAAAGAGGAGAGAATGTGAGAAAGAGAAAGGCAGCAGATTGTAAACTCCTCTAGATAAGGGATCCTGATTACCAGTTCTGTGGTCATCCCCAAGATCTTAGTACAGTGATCTGTACAGAATTTCACTGATTGATTGGAGAGAGGAGAAGAGTTAAAAGAAGCTGAGAGGGAGAAAGCAAGGAAAAGAGACACAAGTGGACTATTAGTCAGGCCTCTCATCTCTAGTCCTTTTCTGATTCAATTGCTGCGGTACCCAGTCAATCATATTTAATCAATTGCACTGTACTAAGTGCTTGGGAGAGTACAACATAACAGAATTGGCAAGCATGCTTCCTACCCACAACGAGTTTACAGTCTGTGCACTTTCATATAACCCCACTTTATTCCTCTTCCACGTATCTGAGTAAAGCCTTTCATTGCTACTGCACTCATAACATTTTTCAACTGGGTATATTCTTGACTTAATGTTATTTACACTTGGACAGTTCTGGTATGATTTGGAATCTATTAGAGCCTCCTACATACAGAAATTGGTAAGTCACAGAAGCCCCCTAGTACTAATGAAACTTAAGTGCTAAAAGATGGGCACAGCCCCGAGAACAATAGATTAAGGCTTGGGCTTAATGAAAACTGATCATGAACAATTTTGAATCAAAAATTTAAGTCAAGGATATTCAGTGAAGCAGCATGGCTAGTGGAAATAATAATTTTGGTATTTGTTAAGCAAATACCATGCACTATGTGCCATGCACTGTTCTATGCGCTGGGGTGGATACAAGGTAATCAGGTTGCCCCACATGGGGCTCACAGTCTTGAATCCCCATTTTACAGATGAAGTAACTGAAGCACCAAGAAGTTAAGTGATTTGCCCAAAGTCACACAGCTGATGTGGCGGAGTGGGGATTAGAACACATGACCTCCAACTCCCAAGCCCCTGCTCTTTCCACTGAGCCACGCTGTTTCTCTATGGAAAGAACATGGATCGGGTTCTAATGCTGTCTCCACCACTTGTCTGCTGTGTACTCTCCCAAGTGCTTAGTGCTGTACACAGAAAGCACTCAATATGATTTGATTGACCTTGGGTAAACAACTTCTTTGTGCCTGTTACCTCATTTGCAAAATGGAGATTAAAACCCCTCATGGGACAAGGACTGAGTCAAACCTGATTAGTTTATATCTACTACAGCGCTTAGTACATTGCCTAGCACATAGTAAGCACTTAACAGATTCAGTTTTTTTTTTTTTTTAAATGAAGTGTATATAATAGAAATTCCATTTAACGGCTATGGCAGCAGCCAGATATGCTAAGCAATATGTTCAGGAGTAATCCAACTGTTATCATAATGATACTTCCTGAAACAGACCTTTTGTTATCAAACAATTAAAACATCTATTGACTCTTTAAAATCTTCTACATTCTGTTAAAAATGGTACTCTAAAAACACCTACATTCTTTTAACAATTGGTGAGTAGGGATTTATGAAAAATAGGAACATAAAATGCATCCTGCTTTGTGATTTGTCATTGGACCATTTCTGACTAATATCCCAATCCCATATTATTTCTCTTTATTTCAGCATTAATTCTCAGACTTACATTAAGTTTTGTCATGAGGATAAGCTTGTTCGATAGTGCCGTGATGAGTCCGTATAGATCCTTATAGATTTTGCACTTTTCCTTAATGGTGGTTTGGTGGTTGTGTTGTAGAGGTGAGTGTGGGATTGTTCAACAGTGATCTCAGCTGTTTTATGACATATGTCTGCCTTATCGTAAAGCCTAAACCTGCATGCTTTCATTTAGAACAAGCAGTGACATTACTCATTGGGCCTTGATGATCATGACTGAATGATTAATTTGAGTCCTCAAATTTAGGAGAAAGTACCCATTTAAGCATTAGGTAAAGTAATATGTAGATTAGCTGTATCTGCTTCTTTAATTTATTTTATTTATTAATCATTTATTTATTATTTATTTTATTTTGTTGGTATGTTTGGTTTCGTTCTCTGTCTCCCCCTTTTAGACTGTGAGCCCACTGTTGGGTAGGGACTGTCTCTATGTGTTGCCAATTTGTACTTCCCAAGCGCTTAGTACAGTGCTCTGCACATAGTAAGCGCTCAATAAATACGATTGATTGATTGATTAATTCACCCATTGATGAAGATTAAGCTTGGTGTGGACAGGGAATATTTCCATTATATTGTTGTGTTGTACTCTCCCAAGTGTTTAATATAGCGCTCTGCACACATTAATCACTCAATAAATATGTTTGATTTAGGTCTATCATGGGCCTGCCTCCAGGGCGAGATTGTTAGACAACAAGAGCACACCAATCAATCCATAGGAGGTACTTATCAAATGCTTACTGTACAGCGCACTAAAGTAAGTGCTTGAAAGGGTTCATTATAAAACCTTTGGAAGTCTGTCTTTTGGAGGAGTGTACAATCTAGTAGACGTTTACAATCTGTTATAAGAGCTTAAAATAGAAAGCGAGGCATTTGAACACAACCTCCAGCCCATGCAGTTTTGGGGGCCCATCAGGGTCTTGAGATGCCTTAGGATTGCCATAAATTTTGACTAGTGTTAGAAGATCTTGTCCATGGAGCAGACACCCCCCAGATAATGGGGTTGCTGGTTGCTGCCCCTTCTCAAGAAATTCTAATCCTGCCAGCCCCATGGAATGATATAATCACGTGCAACCAGCTCATTATCTTGCACTGGAGAACATGGCTTGTTATTTTCTAGAATTGCCTTAATTATAAATCAAAAACACTCTATAGCTAGTTTCGAGGTTTCAGAAAGCCTTCATATTTTTTAGAATAATCACATTTCTTAAAAACCATACTACAAGGCTAATGATGAGATTTTAGAACTCAATATCCAGGCACCACACAATCTGGAATGATTCTGATAGCTTCCAAATGATTTTCCTCACCATTTCAGTTTGTGCACCACAATGATGCTAACCATCACACCAACATTGCATTGGACATTTACATTCATGAACATGTACAATCTGAATAATTTTAGAACACAATGGTTTGCGCTTCATTAAAACATATCTTAGCCAAGAGTTAAATCATCTGGCTAGTTTAGCTATGGCTAACAGGATTGGTTCAGTTGAATTCCACTCCATACCCCTAACTCTCTCCGGCCCCCCAAATCAGGCTAATATCACAATGGCTCTAATCAGTCTTGCGGCTTTTTTGGATAAGAATACAATTGTCAGGGCTAAGCCAAATCCCATTGCATTTTAAAAAGCAGGAGTTGTGGGTCTTGTAAAACAATGTTGCAGAAGACCATGGAACTATTCAGCTATGTACAGGCCAATCACTGGGTCACTGAGTAGCTCGGAAAGACCAGGATCAAATGCTGATCCACCTTGATTTTAGTTTTGAAGGCTAACCCAATATTAAAGCTACCACATGGAAGATTGTTTGACAGAGGTGTTGACATTTGAAACAGATAAGATCAGGGAACAAGCCATAGAGAATAATCTAGTGTTCATGGACAAGTTAGTTTTGTTGAATTCCACATTCAGTTGGTAAATTATATCAGGATTTGATGTGCAAAAAATTACATTTCATGCAGTGATTAAGTCCATATGGACTTTGGTCTGCCATACATGAAATATGCAGAGTTACTGAGGCAAAGTCTCCAGGTAAAATGGAAGACTCCTGTATCTGTAGTTCACAAGAAACTTACCACTTAACCTTGACTACTTAATGATAATGCCTTTGAGAAGTTCTACTCAACCATTTCATTTGATCCACTAGGGAGGTCTGTGCTGCCCACATCAGGAGCTAGAGGGGCAAAGAAACCTTTTCTAGTTGTGTGTCCATATGCTTTCTTGAAGAACAGTGGGAGAGGCCTCCCCATGGCAAGCTAAGGAGCAGATGATACATACACTGCTGGCATACCACCCTGAGAGCTTGTGGTTCATGGAGAATTTGTACACCACATGAGGCAAACCATTGGTCTGGATGAGCCTGATTATGTGACAGTTATTTCTAAGGCATTCAGCAGCATGATGAACTGTTTTACGCTAACTTATTCAGTGGAATGACTCTTGTTTTCAATTGCCTTTTCATTTCCCTCGCTTCTGTTGAAAAAATCCAGTCTACCGATATCCTATTTCATTAAGAAATGCTCTAAAAGTAGGTGTAAGGCCATACGGATGATTTGAACCTAAAGGATGAAAGGCCTAGAAAGCTGCCTTCAGGAGCATAATACTGTTGCCTGCTGCTAAATACTCTCAGATGTTTAGTTCTCAGCATGCAGGTACACAATCAGTGTTGCTGCTGTTGCTGTTACAGCTGATGATAACGATGGATGTTTGGAAATGCAGAAACTAATATATGGGAGATAATCTGTGATTTCTTGTCATATTCTAAAATCTTCTGTGTCCCTGGGGAAATCATTTCTCCATGTCTGTTTCCTCATCTGTTAAATGGAATTTCATACCTGTTCTTCCCCTTCTTTCAACTGTGAGCCCCATTTGGAATAGTGACTACGTCTGATCTGATTATCTTGTATCTGCTGAGTACAGTGCTTGGGACATAGGAGATGCTCAACAAATTTTACAATTATCCTAATATTACGTCACATTTCTCCTGTGAAGCATCTTAAAATGACTGCAAAAAAATAAGAATGAAGGGGCAACTTATGGTTAACTCAAAATCATTCCTCTGGACCTGATCTAAGGCTCTTTGGTCTTCTGGATGATCCCATCATCCACACTAGGCAGCACCTTAGGAAGCATTTGCTAAGCTACTAGATGCATATCAACAAATCCACCAAACAGTCTCACTTCAAAGCCCTATTGAAGGCTCACCTCCTCCAAGAGGCCTTCCTAGACTAAGCCCCCTTTTCCTACGCTTCCTCTCCCTCCCCAGTTGCGACTGGCCCTCTTTGCTCTACCCACAGCACTTGTGTGTATATGTACATATCTATACTTTATATTAATGCCTGTTTACTTGTTCTGATGTCTACATATATCTATAATTCTATTTATATTGATGCTGTTGATGCCTGTCGTCCCGCTTCTAGACTGTGAGCCCGGTGTGGGCAGGGATTATCTCTCGTTGTTGCTGAATTGTACTTTCCAAACGCTCAGTACAGTGCTCTGCACAAAGTGCACAAAGTGCTTAATTAAGGCGATTGAATGGATGAATGAAATCCACCTTTTATGATGTTTTGTCAGCTGTGACCTTGAACAAGTCAGTTAACTTCCCTGTGCCTCAGTTACGTCATTGGTAAAATCGGGATTAAATTATTTTTGCTCAGATTTAGACTGTGAGTTCTGTGTGGGACAGGGACTATGTTCAAACTTTATCTTATGTCTATCCCAGTGCTTAGAGCAGTGTTTGACACTTGGTAAGTGCTTAACAAATGCCATTAAAAAAATCAGGTAACTGCTTTACTCTCCATGCCAGATATGGTTTCCTAACTTTAAACAAAAGATGGAGAAATCTGGCATTTTCAATCAAACGGCTGTGCCAATTTGGAACCTGAACTTGAAATATGCTTTTTCCGTACTCAGTTCTCCTTAATTTTAAACGCCTGCATAATCTAAAGGAAATATAACCCACATGGTTTCTTTTAATTTGTATTTAAATTGAGAAAATTTCCAAGTTTTAGAGGACTTTGAAGTTTGCAGGGCCAATTGAGGTTTTTAATAAGCCTTTTAAAGCTTTTTATCTCTAAACCGCAGTTGTATTTTACCAATAATAAACAAAGTAAAACACCTAAAGGTTAGGGTTCAGCTAGGAATCACCAAATCATGTGCCCAAAACTGGGAGCATTAAAAAGAAAATTTCCCTTTTCTATTCTAGACATGATTCACATAAACAAGGGATTCAAGTCATCATTATTGTCAGGTGTTATACATGGTAACTTTTTTAGCTGAAGTCATTTGGCTTTGCCGCCTTGGTTAAACAAAAAAATGTCTTTATGAAGTAAACTTTGAAGATAATAGTGAAGCAGCATATCTTATTGGAAAGAAGATGGACCTGGAAATAAGAATCAATCAATCAATGGTATTTACTGAATGCTTACTACATGAAGAGCTAAGTGCTTTTGAGAGTACAATACACCAATTGAGACGTTCCCATCCCATAATTAGTTTATAGTCTAGAAGTTCTAATCCCAGATCTGCCACTTGCCTGCTTTGTGAACTTCAGCAAGTCACTTAACTCTTCCGTGCCTCAATTTCCTCACCTGTAAAATGGGGACTAAATATTTATCCTCTCTCCTACTTATATTGTGAGATCCATGTGGAACAGGGACTGTGTCCAAACTGATTATCTTGCATCTATCCTAGCATTTGGTACGGTGCTCAGCACAGAGTGAGCACTTAACAGTATCATTATTATCATTATTTTTTCTGTTTTATTAGACCTGCTATCTATAACACTTCTCAGTTTACACAACTGTCCAAACTACATGTGTGTGAAGTAAGGTTTTGCCTGGCTAGTTCATTTGCCACAAATAAAACCCATCCTGAATTTTCCAAATATACTGCTGCCTTTAGAAACAATTTTCTCAAGTGCTGTAGGTTAGCTGGCCTAAATGCTGCAATGTTTTTCCAACAATACAAAGCTACTCTAAATTTTATAAGGTTAGGTTCTGTGTGTTGTTAAAAGTATTTATAAACTATGTTTCCTTGCTTGTTTTTGACTCATTTTGTTTCACCCTAAAACATTTGCCCATTCTGCTAGCATGTTGTGACTACAGCTTTGAGGAACATTACTACCAAGCTGATGAACTAACTGTGATCCAGGATTTCACTGTAAATTATCTTGTCTTGGACTTAATCTTAATCCTGGATCTGCCACTTGTCTGCTGGGTGACTGTGCAAATCACTTAACTTCTCTGGGCCTCAATTACCTCATTTACCTTCTCTGGAGATTAATAGATGAGTTCCATGTGGGACTTGGCCTGTGTCCAAACGGATTAGCTTGTATCTACTCCAGCACTTAATAAGCACTTAACAAATACCATAAATAACAAAACTGGATGTACCTTCTGTAACTAAATCAGGTCTCAGTCATAGTGAAAGGAGGGTACCACCATCTTTATAAGATTTCCCATTTATACTGAAGTGTACTATTCGTATATAGCATAGATAAAATTATATTTCCTTAATAATCACAAATGACTTTCAGCTTGGACATTTGATGATAAAATGCTCTCTGCAGGAAAATTAAAGGAGAGAGTGTAATAAAAGTTCCCTTTCTGGGGCATTTGTTTGCATCTCCTTAAGCGAGGTTTCGTGGAATGTGTAGTAATTATTATTCAAGAAATAGAGGATTGGGCCCTCCCCTAGAGAGGAGATGATTGATTAATATCTTTGTTTCCAGGGATTCAATATTATTGGCTGAGGAACTGCCATTTTTTCCTGTTGCCTGGCAACCATATAACTAGTGGCAACCAAAAAACTAGCTACCATCAATTCTCCTCTGTAACTTGTCCCTTTTAGCACAGAAGATTGCTATTAGACAAAAGAAAGGAGGAAATGTTTAGGACAGATTCTTTTCTCTACCAATCTACCCTCCTATGCAAATATAGAATACCTACAGGAACTGTGCCCTAATGGGTAGCTTAGATGAAAGGATCAAGGAGAGGCACAGGTAATGAAATTGAGTGAAATACAGGAATGAGAAGCACAAGAAAGCAATATGATTACTAACAGAATTCTCTGAAGCTCAGATAGCAGGTCTTCCTAGCTCATTTTCCCTACCTGAAAAATAATTCCCTGCCCTGGAAGGGAGAACCGAGCTGAATAAAAATTGATTGTGCATGCTGATTATTATAGATTCCTTGACACTGTCCTCCTCAACCAGAGGAGTAGTTGAATGGTACACAGATATCAAGAATGGAAAATTTGGAAAAGGAATCCTGTTGATTTTCTTTCCATACAGAACATCCAACTTTTAACAATTACTTTCTTGTGTTTTTTTAGGATTTTTTAAAAAATGATGTCAACTGAGGACATGGAAAATTTTCAAAGTTTAGGCATCAGGAAAACTCAACACATGCAAATTTTTTTTTCTCATTTAGTCTTTGACTTCCATTCCATTTTTCAAAGCTAAGTTGACTCCATTACATTCTATTCATTTATACTGTTCAATTACACCTTCAAAGAATTTCCAGTCTGAGGTCACTTCTCTGGTAATTTTCTCCATTTTCCCTCCCAACATTTGACATTCTTATTAATTTTTTGATCATGCTAATGTCTTTTCCCAGAATTAATTTCCATCCAAAGAGTTTTTTGTTCTGATAAACCCAAACAAATTCTTCCAAATAGGCCCTCAAGCTATGTATTGAACAGACTGGGCTCTCTTTTTCTGTGGTGTTTTCTGTGTGCCAAAATAATTCAAATTTTTTTTCTTGCCAAAATCAGGCCTCCAGCTTATGCCCAGTTTGGAGAATTCAACTGTTCTTACGTTTGTGTTGGCAATGATATTTGTAACATTTCTTCCATTCAGTGAATAACAGTTTCAAATTATACCTTCTAAGTACATTACTTGTTCAGGAGTGGAATAAGAATTTATTCACTAATATAAAGATGAAAACATCCTTTTATCCATTTCTGACCTTTTGTTTTCCAACTTCTCATATTGCTGACACCCAATAAATCCTTAACTAATCTACCTATCATCCACATTTGTGTTTCCTTAACTGCCTTAAAGTGTATCTGCCTTGGGTTTTTATTGACTTCAGACTTAATTTCTACTGTTATTCTAATTTTCTATTTTCTCATTGAGTTTTTGACCAGGGACTGGATTTCACCATCAGAAGTGTCATCCATGAAACTAAGACCAGCTCTATATATATATACACACCCCCTCACACACATTTGGTGATGAAATCTTCTTTTATTTCATTTTAGCATGAAAATTAGGTATACTAATTGAAGATGACTGTCATATTATTTCTAGTATTCCTCCTATTGAAATTTCAAAAATACTTACAAGTTTTGATAGTTTGGGTTTTGAGATGAGATGGCATCACTACTAACCATCTCATCTATTATGTATTTGTTATATATTTAATCTTAAGGTAGAACTACAGGATTCTCCAGCTCTGGGTTGTCTGTAGAACCAGTTGGTTGAGCTTTAGGTCTCCCTTACTATGTTAACCGTCGCAGGTCCTTGATAATATGGCTGTGAATGGATTTCTCCAGTGTGTTTTCCTGTGTATGGTTTACTCCCTAAAGCAGGAGCTAAAGTAGATTTAGCCCTTCATATTTTAAAGCTTGGTTCCACTGATGTGCCCAATCTGATTAACTTTTATCTACCCCAGAGCTTATAAAAGTGTTTGACACAATGTAAGATTTTAACAAGTATCATATTGTTTAAAAAAATGGAGCTTTGTTGAGCCCATAGCAAATATATCATTTAAAAAAAAACGGAGCTTCTCTGATCCTCCTCACAGCCATGCCTCTGTGCTAGCCTCACCACCAGACAACTTATGCTTAGCCCTTACCACCAGTCACTTATTTTTCAGGTCTTTCATTTCAGAGGAAATGATCCTCATGCATTACTTCAGGGGAATTACTACAAATTATTTCTTCTCTTCAATAACATCATCAGGTGTCTTTAATAAACTGCTAAAATAGCTAGTTTTTGCAATTTATTTCTATGTATGTACAGTTGATTCAGCCTGTATTTTTGTCTTCCTAGGCAGCCAGGACTGTCAGAAATTATATTTATGCATTTGTCCCATTGGAAGCACTTGATTATACATGCTTAATGAGTGTTACAACAGATCTATATCCATAAAGTGGACCTAATGTTAGGCTTTAAAATTTTCATGTACTTGAGTGGGGTCTTAATGGTGCTAATGATTTCTGACTTGCTAATTAGTTATTGAGAGTGGGATTTACAACTAGATTTTCTTTATACAAATTCAGCACAGGATGGTTTTTTTAAAAAATACCCTTTCAAAGTGCTAGATGTTATCCACACAAATTAGTGTTTAGGCAATACCTACCCTGATTATATTGTATCTACCTAAGCACTTGGTACAGTGCTTGGTTCTTAGTTAGCACTTAAAAAGTACCATTAAAAAAATGGTTACCACTGGAGAGGGGCAGCTTGAAAATTAGATTTTGATTTGAACAGCTCACTGCTGGATTGGCCCCAAGCTAAAGCACAGAGGAGGAACAGATGGAGGCCCTGGGGATGGAGGCCCTGGGGAAGTCACTGAAAGAACCAGTCTATCAGTCACTGCCTATTTGAGGAGGAAGATGGACTAACTAATTCCAAACCATTTGCTTGTCAAATATTAAGTGAAGAGTGATAATTTTATATCTCTGGAGGAATGATGCACAGGCTCTCACTTTCCTCTTTTCCCCAGTACTTTGCAGGAGTGGAAATTTTTTAATCCGACTGCATCTCAGAGAGGGGTGCCTTGCAAAATTATCTGCATTTTCTTAAGTATCTTCTTGCTTCATAAAGCATCCAAGACAGGTTCTGCAGACCAGTAAAATATTAATTACTGAGCCAAATCCACATTTCCTTATATTCCAGGTAATTGGGTTTTCTTTATCAATATGGCAAGCTCTTTGAAATACTCTTAAACCAAGGATGTGAGCAGAGTAGGAAGTTGTATGCGCCTAGTTGAAACAGCATGGGTCTGGAAAGCGGAGGACCAGGGTCCTAATCCTGGCTCCACCACTTGTCTGCTGTGTTACCTTGGGCAATTCACTTCAATTCTCTGTGACTCAGTTACCTCATCTGTAAAATTAGGATTGTCTGTGAGCTCTATCAAGGACAGGGACTGTACCCAACCTGATTATCTCATAGTGCTTAGTATAGTGCCTGGCATATAGTAAGGGCTTAATAAATACTACTGGGAGAAAAAAACCCAAAAACTTCTTTCAGGGATCAGCAAAGTCTCTGAGGTATCCATAATGATCTTACTCTTACAGACCAGCAACTTAATGATGCTGTCATCCTCGTTCGGCAAAGCAGAATAATAATGACAATAATGGTATTTGTTAAGCGCTTACTATGTGCAAAGCACTGTTCTAAGTGCTGGGGAGGTTACAAGGTGATCAGGTTGGCCCTGGGGGCTCACAGTTTTAATCCCCATTTTACAGATGAGGTAACTGAGGCCCAGAGAAGTGAAGTTACTTGCCCAAAGTCACACAGCTGACAATTAGCAGAGCTGGGATTTGAACCCACAACCTCTGACTCCAAAACCTGTGCTCTTTCCACTGAGCCATGCTAGAATAGCTAAGTCTGTGGAGGCTTGGTAGAGAATATTTCCTGAATTCAGGAGTTCCTTAGATTGCTCACTCTAGAGAACTGAAGGATTCCCAGTGATGTTTGGAGGCTTTTGATTGTAAGAGTTTACACCCTTCAACTAGACTTTGGGAAAACACCATTGAGACAGTAATAACTTTTAAGATGTAATGTCACCCTCTACTCCTCCTGCTTCTCTAAGGGATACTAAAACACTAGCTTCCTTTCTGTTTGTGAGACATGCCACCTAGTAGGTCACCTCTGATCACAAAAGCCATTGGTTAGAAGCTCTTGTTATTTTTCTCCCGTCTCCCAAGTGTGGTCTTTGTATCAGTTTGTTAGGTTTTTTTTTTAACAGGTAAGTAATTGTGCTTTCAAATGTATTTTATGTTTTAAACTAATTTTCATCAATCATACTGAATGCTTATTGTGTGCAGAGGACTGAACTAAGCGCTTGGAAGAGTACCATATAACAGATACATTTCCTGCCCACAATGAGCTAACATTCTACAGTCTAGAGCTTGCAGTCTGCAGTCTAATATTGAATTACATATTTTATAATGTCTGCTCTTTGGTTCAATTCTTATTTTCCTCCAATGATAGGGGGACCTCTCTTTCATATTTGTATGTCCACAGTGTGAATAACTTGGAAAACACTTTCCAGGAATCTGCATTACAGAATTATGTGAAAAAGGCTAGTAAAATACAACATGGATTCCAACTTCTACCCTCTTTCTTTGTGCAGGCTTTACATTTCTTCAATATATAATTGTATCACCTAAGTTTTTGTTTGAAAGACAGGTGTTTACAAACATGGGATGTTTTGTGTTGTACAACCATTAATTACTATCTGTTTATGGGTTTTTTCCCCCTCAAGAACTGTTGTGTGGAAAAATTGTCCTCCCCTTAAAAAAAAAAAAAAACATTGATCACAACTTCTTTATGAAGGCAGGTGTGTGGAACTGTACAGTAAATTAGGGGGAGGACTTAATCCCAATTTTACATAAGATAATTGAGGCACAAAGAATTCAAGTTACTTTTCCAAGGTAACACAGCAGACAAGTGGCAGAACTAGGATTAGTACCCATGCTCTTTCCAGTAGGCCCTGCTGCTTCCTTTTCTTTTTTTTCCTCCTGATTCCTCACCACCATTGCCCTTCGAAGCATATGATGCAGTTTGTTCCAGCAGTTTCCAAGAACCACAGGGAGTCAGCACTGACCTAACCACAGCAGTGTGAGTTCCTCCAGACAGGAAACGATCATTTCAGTGAAGACAGATTAAAGGTCATGTTTCAACCAGAACGGTGTGCCTCTGAAAGTGGAAGATTATTATGTCAAATTGACATTCTCAAAGTGTGTTTATTTTGAATTATCCTCTCATTAAAATTCAAGCTGTTTGGTGCCAAAATCAAATAAAGAGAACCTTTGACAATTAGAGTTTCTGAAAGCCATCCAAAAATGATTTGATTAGGGCATTATTGTAAAATTTAGAGGCAGAAAGATGCTGCCAACACTGGCAAAGATGATATCTCTTCAGAACCAATAGGGCATTTAGTTATGAATTAGTTCAGGCAGTGCCAGAAGTAATGTGGTTTGAAAATGATGTATTGGCATTCTGAAGACAGATTTCCTTTTGCCATTTGCTTTGCCTTATAGGGCAGGAGGAATAAATATGTGAAAGCACATGACACCAATTGTATTTGTAAAATTAAATGAATTGGAATTCTTTGTAGAAAACTGCATTTCACTGAAGGTGCACCCCTGAATGTATATGCAGTATGTTCCTTGAAAAATATAAGTATATAGTGAACAATCATATTGTGGAATAAGTTTTCCATACACTTAAATGTAATTTGTTGGCTTCCTGTTTAAAAACTAACCCTGACATGATGACCATGTCCTGACAAGTAATTAAAAAGTACAGTACATTGGGGATCACTCTGCCCTGCCCTTGACTCCTCATCCCTTCATCCCTCCAATATTTCTAGGAACTCTCTTATCCCAGATATGTTCCCTCTTACCCATCTCACAGTAACCCTCCACCCTATCCATCTACCTGTCTGAGATCTCACACAGTTCCTGCATAAGCTGTATGCTGCCATCACTGCTTCCAGCAGAAGAGGGGCAGGAATATGATACTTTGGTCCCAGGGACGCCTGATAGCCAGATAACTGACTCCTGGACCAAACATCAGCAAATGGATTTGGCTTGACCGAGCCATGTTCCCTATTGCTATTTGTTTTCATCTAAATTCTGCTCCTTCCTATAAGCATCCATCTCCAACTGTTAGCTGCCTGTCCATTTTCATCATTACAGTTTTCCCAAGGGCATTTCCAGCTGTGAGAAGAAACAGCAGTTCTTCAGCAAGCCTTGTGTGCTTACAGCTAATGAATGGAAAGTAGGTGTGGGAGAGAAAGGGAGGCAGTGGGGAGTGGCTGAACAGGTCTCTCTTGCTTCGACCAAAGACAGCTCAGACTCAAGGTGGATGATAAGAGATCCCCATTACCTCCATTTCCAACCCTTCTGCCCTGAGTCTGCCAAAGCTGAAACCGAGCCTACAAATCACTGATTTGAAAGTGGCAGAGGGAGAAGAGAAAGGGATGAAGAAGGAATCCTGTTCCCTATAGCAGTTGGCTCTAACTTTGGGTGGGGATTATGGACTCTGAGCTACATCTTTCATTTGTAAAAGACATGTCTCCGGATTGCATATATTGTAGTCATTCTGAAGTGGGAGTAGGCCCATTTTCTGTTGTCAGTCAAATGGTATTTTTTAAAATAACATTTAAGCACTTACTATATGACAGGCACTGTACTGAACTCTGTGGTAAATACAAGATAATCGGTTGGACATAGACCCTGTCCCAAATTGGGCTGACAGTTTTAATCCCCATTTTGCAGATGAGGGAATTGAGGTACAGATAAATCGACTGGCCCAAAGTTACACAGCAAACAAGTGGCAGAGCTGGGATTAGAATCCAGGTCCTTGGACTTCCAGGCCCATGATCTTTCCACTAGGCCAGGACTCAGTGGATCGTGAACAAAACCTAATGTGAATAATGATTTTGAGTCTGAAATTGCATTTGGATAGAGACAGGTTGTCTCTAAGATTGTGAACTATGGGGAAGAAACACATAAGGTTTGTGTGTTGTGATCCTCATATATCCTTCATGCATTGTAACCTTATATGTTCTGGGGTTAAAAGGCTATTTTGTAGAATTGGCATGTTTTGAGAGAAAGACAGAGGGTAGGAAGTGAAGGTGATAGAGATGAGAATAGGGAAAGGGGATTTGTAAGGGACATTGAAGAATCCCCACTAACCCAGCAACACAATCAAAATGGAGTGCTCTCTGGTGAGAGAGTTATAGGAAGTCCTTAAATAGGGTATTGTGTGCTCTGATTACCGCAGAGTTAGGGTTTGAAGGAACCTGAAGTACTGAGCGAAGGTTTTGAGTGAAAGAAGTTTTGGGATGGTATTGATGATAAGAAGTTGCTTCCAGGCACAGGAATCATTCAGTGATATTTATTGAGCACATAGACACAATCCCTTACCTCAAGGACCTAAACAAATTGCTAAACAAATGTTCTGCCTCAAAATGATATTGCAAAGTACCAACTAGGGGCATGAGGCTATTAAGAAGCAAGTGTTTCTCATTAATTGGCTCTATAATGGGCTAACTTTTGTTCTTTTTCATTATGCTATACCACTGGAGCCCTCTGGCAATTGTGTAAGCGAGAAAGGTAATCAAAACTGAGTATTCCTTTTTTTTTCCTGAAATGATTTCTGTGCCATTGCCAGATTTAGGTTCCTCCTTCTTCAATTTCTTTCTCATTGTATCAAAATGAGTGGCAATTATGGATCTGAGAACCTGGGGTTGAATATCTGTGGTTTCTTTACAAACGGTTCTAAGACTAGCCCAAAAAATTGCAGTCTGGGAACAATCTATGTGACCTGTCTGAAAAGCAATTGCCAACCAAGTCGAAGTAATGAAATATTTGACAAAGAGAGGACAGGCAGAATCTTATTCCGTTGGAATATATATCATCATCCATTGTGTCCAAAGACACTGCTGACAGCATGGCCACCCGTGTGGAGGAGTGACTGAAATGCCTGGTAGGTGACCTATAGTCGTTTTTACACCAAGTACACATATAGTCTCGCTTCTGGTATTTGGCATAATGGCTATGGAATAGTTGATTAAACAGGCAAGCCAAATAAATCCAACAAGACTTGAACCATGGGTAAACATATCCTAGTTACTACTCTGAAAGTGATATGTCTAGTAAAAACCTTGAAAGAAAGGAAAATAAGAGGCACAAATCCTCTGCTCTTGATTATATGACAGTGACTCTATGCTTCTTTTGAGATTCTGGTTACGAGTAATCACCACCCTAGGGTCTGTCTTATTGCTTGATTCCATATTAGTGAATCTTTCCAAAACCAAAAACAATATGTGTTCCCCAGGAAATCCACAGGAAGGTATTTGCTAAAGTTTTTTCCCCTTTCCTTAAGAGCAATGCTGAGTCTAAATTAAACAGATACTAATGTGTGGTTGGCTTTTTTTTTCCTCTGCAACTGGGGCTTGAAGGGTAACCTGGGTTTTATTACAAGCTTTTGCTTAGTGCCACAAACCTATGTATGGGGGGCAGGGGAGACTCTTTTTCCTGACCTGTTCAAATATCAAAATAGTCTTTTTGAGAGGCAAACAGAAGGGAGAGAGTTTGGATTTCTTTGATTAGCCTAAACATCAAAGCAACATCTCTAGAGGGGGGAGAAACAAGAAAGGAAGTGCTTTAAAAAAATAAAAGCATCTGATAATTAGATTTAATGGGGTCACCTAATTGCTAGTATAACAACTGATCTAATCTAAGAGTTGATGTTCTCACACACCAGGTGCAACTGAGGAAGAAGAGACCTTTTTAGGGCAGCAGATTAAAAATTTCTTTAAGAAATTAGTGGGAGGTGAAAGTTTGATTTTGACAGAAAAGCCTAGATTTGCAAAGTTAAATGAATGTATGTTAGTGTGCTTGCAGCTGAGAAGTCAATTGGGTGTAGATAAATTGAAACATAATGTAAGCATGAGAGTGAATAAGGTGATAATTGTGGTATTGTTTAAGCGCTTAGTACAGTGCTCTGCACATAGTAAGTGCTCAATAAATACGATTGATTAAGTGACCGATATATATACATATATATTATATATTACAAAGCACTGGGGCAAATTGAAATTAACTAGATGCTGACATGTCAGTACTCAATAGGAGGGAGAATGGGTCTTAATCCCTATTTTACAAATGAGGAAACTGAGGCACAGAGATATTAAGTGACTTGTCCAAGGTCACACACAGGTAAGTGGCAGAGACGTAATTAGAGTTCAGGTCCTCGGACTTCTAGGCTCATGATGATTGATTGATTAGTCCATACTGCTGTCCGGGGAGTTAAATATCAAGCAGTTTGAGCATATATATTCCGGACGTTTAGAACTATCCAGGCCAATCATCATCTTTCCAGATCTGCCAACCAGGCCCAAGAGTAAATGAGAATAGTAAAGAAGAGCCTTTTAAATATAGATTGTTTAATGTGTGAGCCTGATGATTTCTGAAATCTTTTGAAACAGCTTTTCTCAGTACTGCCTTTTGCTTTTGGACTTTGCTAGTGTAAGCTTCTAGGGAGCTGAGTGTGAAGCATTCTGTAATTCTGGTTCCAGAGACATAGGAACTCATACTAAAAAGAGAAAATTTCACGTGACAACCATCTAAAGGATCCAGTGACATTTTGCTAAAGTCTTCTTTGCTCTAAATAATCATTCCCATTATAGTAAATTACTCTTTAGTCTTATCAAGTGCCAGTTTGTAAAATGTGTAGATTATTGGCATTGCATTCTGGTTCATTATTGTGCAGCAAATGCATTTAGAACAGAAACACACTGGACTGGCTAACTTCTCAAAGCAGATTTTATACTGTGATTCTCTCGAAAAATATATGCATTCTCCAGATCCCCATAATGATACTGAAAAAACTACCCAAACTATGGAAAGTCAAAGCATAGGATTGTAAATTTCTTTGAGATTGTTCCTTGAAAGCAGGAATTGTCTTCCTTTCCATTCATATGGCCACTCAGCTAGTCCAGGCACTTGTCATATCCCAGATTAACTACTGTTCCTGCATTCTTGCTGATTTCCATGGCTACAGCCTTTCCCAGATCACTGTACTATGTGTCTAAAACTACAGTTTTAGACATCATCCTTTCCCACAAGGAGTTTACAATTAGTGAAGGTAGTCAATCACCTCTCAGCCTCTTATCCTTCCCTACCTCAAATCCTAACATCCACCCCAAAACTCCAGATCACATTTTTCGTTCCTCTCAGGCTATTTACTGTGCCTTGTTCTAATATCTCTTCTGCTACCAACCTCTTGGTCATAGATTCATTCACCCCCTGCCTGGAACTGCATCACATTTCATACTGGACAGTCCTGAACTTTCCCCATCTTTTGCAGCCCTTCTGAGATTGCCCCTTCCCCCGGAGGCCTCCTATGAGTATATTTAGTCTGCCAATATTTTATCCTTCCAACTTCCTGTTTAGCGCATCTGCACTACCTAGCCACTGGTGTAATCACAATCTCTGATAGCATTGATATTTAAGCACTCAATCATATGCTTTTGCACCCTCTGTTTGAAAATTACTTTAGTCTGTCTCGTCAGATTATTAGGTCCTTGAAGTTAGGGATCATGTCCACTAATTCTATTGTCTTTCTCAGTGCTTAGTACAGGGCTGTGCACTAGAAGGTACTCAATAAATGCTCTCGATGGATTCTTTTAAAACCATTTAAAATTTGTCATTGACCAAGGTTCCATTATTGAAAGACTGAAAATTGGGAAGATGGCAACAAAATTTGGTAATCTCCTTAGTATTTATATTGGCTGAAAGCATTCTGTGAAACATGACATACTAGGGGCTGGGATTGGAAGTATTCACCTGTAATGATGATAATGTTACACACACAAAATAAAATGAACATTTGGATTACAATTTTCTTTGTGATAAAGGACCTGGTCCAAGTTCAGATCCTCTTTGAAATTAGGAAGCACATTTGATAATCTTCAATAACTTCTGAACTAGACTCCAATTTCAGGAAGATTAGATAAATGAACCTCTGTTGTCAACTGTATTTTGATCTTTAGAGTGAAACTTTACAGATAAATTACCCCAATTCCCCCTTTGAAATAAAATAGGACATGACTTCGAATTGTCCAAATTATAATACTTTTAGGGGAAAACGGGAAGATAGAAACTGTTTGAAACAAATTATTCAAAAGATACATTTTCATACCTTTAGAGAGATAGTGGGGAAGAGTATCAATAGTTAAACAGTTTAGATATGTTCCTAGATGTAATAACATGAATTCATTCAATGTCTTTTACATTTCCAGAAACTTCTATCTTGGCATAGCCCCAGTGAAGGAGAATTTGAACAGAATCATTTCAGTGTCCTTGAAGTGGCTGCAAATTTTCATCATAGGAGACTTTTCCCTCATGTATATCATTTTCTCTCCAACTCTTTTATATTATGAGGGGGATTAAACACAGGGAATATGATCAGTCACTTTATCTATGACTGGTAATACATTATAGTGATCTGTGGGCTGAGAGTGGTACTGAAATCTTGACTGTAAAATGAGAACTAGTGCAGAGATTTTGATCTATTTTTGCAATTTGAAGAAACAGAGATTCTTGGAATAGAAAAGCCCAAGAACTTTGACTTTTAGGCCATGTGCCCTCTTTTGGGGTATACAAATATGTATTCATTATTTACTGGCATCTCTCATGGAATACACAGAAGAAGAATCAAGAAAACAGCTTTTCCATTGATATGAGATCTAAACTGCCCATTTGGGAAATGGAGGAGAAGGAAGAATGTCGTGGGATTTCCAAGTCTAAGCAGAAGTAAAATTTTTAATTCTCTGTCCAAAAACTGGAAATTGTGTGTTTAGGGTTCCTTGAAGGAAGGATTAGAGAAGAAATTTAGCCCAGATTCAACATAAAAGTTGAGGTCAAGCCTACCTCTATCAGGGATGGTCATACTTTCCTGACTTCAGGAGCACTAATAGTAATAATAATTGCAGTATTAAGCACTTACCAAATGCCATGCACAGCACTAAGTGCTGGAATGGATACAAGCAAATAGGGTTGGACACAGTCCCTGTCCCACTTGGGGTTCACAGTCTCCATCCCCATTTTACAGATGAGTCTCCATCCCCATTTTACAGATGAGGTAACTGAGGTCCATAAAAGTGAAATGACTTGACCAAAGTGTCACTGCAGACAAGTGGCAGAGCCAGAATTAGAACCCCTGACCTTCTGACTTGCAGGACCATGCTCTAGCCACTACACCATGCCATTCTGGGTTTCTTTGAAGGACTAATGATGGCTGTGCTGAGCAAGAGAATTGAATTACAATAATAGCAATTAATATTTTTATTCTTATTACTATTATTATTGTGGTATTTGGTAAGTTCTTTCTATGTGCCAAACACTATACTGAACATTGTGGCAGAAACAAGATAAACAGTTCAGACACATGGGATTTACAACTGAAGTAGGAGAGATAAGGTATTTAAACCTTATTTTACAGAAAAGGAAATTGAGGCACTATAGAAATGAATGAAGCTTATGAACTAGAATGTGACCCCCATTTTACTGGCTGTATTATCTCACTATGTTAGCCATCCTTATGCACTGTGATTCTGATCAGTGGAAACATTTCATGCCAGTTGTGTTAAGGTCCAGATTTAAGTTGTATGATATACAAATGTGCTAATCAGGATCCTTGGCTGAAAATGTTGTTTTATTTGTCACTGATAAATTGTCTCATGCTGACCAAATGACTTGGTATTGGGCATAGGTGGTGGAACAATTGGAGGAAGGTGGGGACCTTAGCTATTGAGGTTTGTACCATCAAAAGAAGGTCCTGGAAATTGGAGACAGAGATAAGACTAGCAGAACCACTGTGAAAAAAAGTAAATCATATTGGATCAAAGGAAACATTGGGAAATTGTAGTAGCATTATTAGTGGCATTTGAGGATCTATTGACTACTATATTCTGTACTGCATAATGGAGAGAATGAAACAGAAACACAGCTCATTTTGTGCCCACAAGGAGTTTACATACTGATGAGGATAGGTATATTTACACCCAGTGGAAACAGAATGAATGAAGCCAGGATCTGCTTCAACTTCCCTTGATTCAACTGGTGATATTCTGAGTGGTTAGTGAGAGGCCACAATTGGTCATCAGAGTCCAACCTCTTTCATCTTTGGTATTATTAATAGGTGCTTGAATTAATGTTGGAAGGAGGTATCCAATAAATATTCTGATAGATGAAGATGCTGATTAAGGGGAGTAGTGTTCATTCAATCATATTTATTGAGGGTTTACTCTGTGCAAAGCACTGTACTATGTGCTTATAGTATGTTCAAAAATTGGAAACAAATTTGATCACAGCAAAGGGGTGGAATCCACTGAATTGGATATTCTAAAAAGTCCAAAGGCCTTGCTGTGAATCAAATATATTTAAATATTTATGATTCTTAAAGTGAGAGGGGGAAAATCAGGTTGAGATTTTGTTTTTCATGTTTTGTAATTAAGAAACCTTCCCCAGTGTGTAAGCCATACTAAATCACTTTCTATTTATCAAAACTACAAAATAAAACTAGGTTTGAAACATGAGTGAATATGACAGCTTTCAGTATCACCAATGTGAATGAACAGTCTCCTTGGGAAATGTATGTTCATACATTTGAAAAGCTTAGCAAGAATACAAGCAGATGCATTTATTTGAAGACCTGGTAGTAACTCAAATGTACATAACTAATCGTCAGTTATTGTATCAAACACACTTCCTGCAATTTACTGTTCTCGCTATAATCTGTAGTTTAAGGGTTCACCTGAGCTCATCTTCATAAGCTATAAAGACTGAATTGATTTCCTAGAAGAATAAAGATTATTTAAACTACATGAAGGTAGTATCTACCTCAGTGCTCAGTACAGTGCCTGGCACATAGGAAGCACTTATAAAATACCATATGTATGTTGTTATAATTATTGAGGACTGTAAATATGAGGAAACTTTACAGTGAAGTGACTTGCCCAAGATCAACAGCTGACAAATAGAGTAGCCAGGATTAGGAACCTGGTCATGGCTCTTTCCACTGGGCCATAGCTCTTTATATTTTGATCTAGAGATATTTAAGCACAAACAATTAGCACTCTATGAAGGGATAGATTCAGATAGCATATGTAAAACTTTTCTTAAAAGCAAAGTGTTTGTCAATAGTACTATTAACTTTACAGCACATTTGTTGTAAAGGGAATTTGAGAGCTGTTTGGTGCACAAACTTTTTTGAGTATTTTACCTGATCTTTAATTTCAAAAACTGGTAATGTCATTTCAGATGAGTACAATAATTTAAATTGGCCAAGTGTTAAAATCACCTTAAGATTTAAACCTAATGGAGGTTGAGACACTTCTAAATTTTGACCCTTCCTTATCCTACCCATTCCAAATGCAACTATAAGCAGATACAAGTGAAACTGTTCCTTAGGGAAACAACCCACACATTATATGTAATGTCTCAATAAAGGGAATGTTTTTTCTGAACTTTGCCATGACTTTCTCTACATGTCATCCCACCTTCAAATTATCCAGATACAATTTTGATACCCTTATCTCATCTTTCAAACCTCTTCTGCTTTCTACAGGCATAATAAATTCTCTACTTATCACTTTGTACATGTCTCTTGCCTTGAAGGCTTAGAGGAAATGGAATTATTACAGGTGTAGATGTGACATCTCCAATTATTTTAATGTAATTATATTGAATGAGTCATAATAAACGGTTTAAGGTCAATAGTGACTGAACTCAATCTTTTATTTGTGAAAATGTTAAATTGACACACTTTTAAAAAGCACAAATGTCATAAGTAGTTTAAATTATGTGCTTAAAAAATTCCCTTTAGTGACAGAGAAAAAATTGGCATAAACATTTTTTCCTCAAGTGCTTAACTTGATGTTAGTTTTGTCATAATTTTTCATGTATTTAAGTGTTAATTGTGTGCTAGGTACTGTACTAAGTGCTGTGGTAAATATAAGCTAATCAGGTTGAACACAGTCCCTGTCCCACATGGAGCTCATAGTCTTATTTAGCAGATGAGGTAACTAAGGTACAGAGAAGCTAAGGGACTTGCCCCAGGTCATACAGCAGACAAGGGACAAAGTGGGATTAGAACTCAGGTGCTTTTGACTTCCTATCCACTAGGCCACTCTGGTGATCAAAACATGTAATCAAAACATAGACTCACACCAATCTCCTGAATTTACTGTCCCAACTGACATAAATGAGAACAATACAACCTCTGTTAGTGAATATTTAAAAGAAAAATTCTGGAGGCCAGGATCACTTAGTGATGCTGTGACTTGTGCCATTTAATTACTAGGTATGATGGCCATTCATCCAAACAGTGGAAAGTACAATTTCAGCTGATCTGTTTCCTGTTATGGTTTTATATAGTCTCAACATTTTCACCCTGGCAACTCCTATCACCAGGCTCCATAGCTCAGTTAAGGAACCAGCTTTCCTATGAACCTTGTGGGCAAATGAATTAGCTTTGAAGAAATTGGTGGAGTCAGTATCCTTCTGAGAAATGCATTTTTGGGAGCTTGCTTCTGATCGAATGGAGAGCACATTTCTACAAAATGATGGCCAAATCACCTTATCCTGTGTGCTTGTGAAATGAGTATGATGCCACATGCCTCTTGGGGTCTGGCTTGCATGAGAGTTATTAGTTATTCCATGTTATTTGGTTACATCAATATTTACCTTAAAACTGACATTCTAAATAAGGAAAAACCTGATTCCATTTTTGTTGTCTTGAACTATTTCTCTCAAGATTATTTTCTTTCAAGCCCTTGAAATGTCCTTTGAGAGAGGAATACTGTACTTTTTCAGGGATTTTTATACCATTAGTTTGAGTTCTTCTCTTACTCATTTATTGACCTCTTGCTGTGTGCAAGGCACTGTACTAAGTGCTATGCTCTTGTGTCAAAATCAATAATCTTACTAACCGGCAACTGGGAAGGGTTCAGAGAAACTAGCACTGTGGTCATATGTAGGTAGATGCCTGCTTGAGGCTTCCTGACAATTCTTCTGGCTTTACTTTTGTGTTTCTAAAATTTCTCTTTCCGGTAGGTTTAGTTGGAATTATGTAGTAGTAGAAGTGGTGATAGTAATGTTATTTATCTGATGCCTCATGCCTCATGAGTGCAGTGTTACTTTGGGGAAGAACAAAAGGAGCACAGAATCAATTCTTCATCCACAGGGGTTTACACAGTAATGGATAAGACAACCTTTTAAACCTGAAACCCCTGACTGTTTTCATACTAGATGTTCTTCAAATATTATGTTCATCTAAAATGAGATTTTTTGATAGTTGTTTCATAAAGAAAATCTTTCCAACTGCACTTTATTCTTTCAAAAATTAACTTAGGCTTAAGGTATCTAACAGGATTGATTATTTTGTGCTATAAATAAGCTAGTCCACATTAGGGTACCTCATGCAATCATTAAGCAGATTTGTTTTTAATTTAGATTTCATTAGGAACTGGTGTTACATATCCTCCATGGAATTAGAAATGCATTCATTATCTAAGTTTCCAGCTGCCTAGAACATTTCAAAATAGAAAATAAAAATTGAAGTTTAATTGGGGTAACAAAATACCAAAAGCAATTTATTAAAAAAAATGGGGGCAATTTTTACCGCTATCATTTGTAATCACTAAAATAAAAACCAAACACTTGAACTCTACTTTAACATAAGTGAACATTTTGGTAATCCTGACAATTTCAGCATGTAGGAGAGCAATCTAGCATGGCCCAGTGGAAAGATCACAGGATGGGGATCCAGGAGAACTAAGAAAGCCACTTAATTTCACTTTACTTCAGTTTTCTCATCTATAACAGGGAAGGATTAATTAACTGTTCTCCTTGTGAGCTCCATGGAGTGGGTCAGATTGTATTTTAACTACCCTAAAGTGTAGAACAGTGCTTGGCACAAAAGCACATCAATACAATTATTATTGCTATTATTATTGTTGATTATTAGTATCCATGGGGAATCCCATGGCACTGACACCCTGGGAAAAAATTTGAGGAAAATCTTCAAGGAACAACTTTATTTTCCAAAAAAAAAAAAAGCAAATTCTTATCCTCAGTCTGTCTCCATAAGTCTTTAATGTCTGTCTCCCCCTCTAAACCCTAAGCTCATTGTGGGCAGGGAATATGTCTGTTATATAGTTGTATTGTCCTCTCTGAAGCCTTCACTTCAGTGTTCTGCACACAGTAAGCACTCAATAAATTAGTGACTTTCCTCCTATTACACCAACTCTTCCACTGTTGCCCAAGTTTGTAAATTGCCTTTATTTGGCTGAAGAGATTTAAGCAATTCATTTGGGGATGTTGGGAGGCCTAGTAAGAATGTGTCAGAAATAGGCACTGTTAGATGAAACAGTTTCCTAGACATGAAGTTTGAATTTCCGGAGCTATTGCTCTGTTTGCCTATGGCCCGTGCAATGTGCAGAAAATGTGAGTGACAGTGGTAGTAGCAGTAATTAGTATTAAGTGCTTACTGTGTGCGGAGCACTCTACTAAGTTCTGGGAAAGAATACAAGTGAAGGAATTAGAGATGGTCTCTGTCCATGGGAGGCTATCTAAAAATAACATTGCAGAAATGGGCAACCAGGGTTCCAAAAGTTATAGCCAAATAATAGGTTCAAGCAGGAGGCTTAAAGGAGGTCACCATTAAAAATAAGAGGGAAGGGAATGAGTTTAGAGTTTGGAGTTCTATTAAACTATTATTTAACTTTCTTGAAACTATAGGCTAAAAGTTTAGCTTCACATCGTTGAATAGGCATATCATGAATTCAAGAAAGCTAATGAAATGAAAGGAGGTCATTGAAAATAACACTCCCCTACTTCCCTCAAACCTGCCAAACCACATCCCTCTCCACCTTCAATATTCTCCTAAAAGAGTCAGATACCTTGGCAACTAACTGCTGGTCAATGGCTGTATGGCACAGTATCAGCACTGAGCTGTAGGCACTATGGCCATAAATGAGTTTGATGTAACATTTTTGTGGGCATTTTGGAATGTCATATCCCCACCCACCTCCTTCCCAGTTGCACCTACTGCCCTAAAAGGAACTTAACTAGAGGGAGAAAAGAGTGTGAGTGGTGCTGAGCTACAGTCACTTCCTTTGTGCAGATTCTTGGCCCCAAAGTCTCTGTGACTAAAATGAGGTTCACATCTCATTTTTGATGATAGACTCCACCAAAAAGCCACCTCCTCCTCCAAGAGACTTTCCTTGATTAATTCCCCCCATCTAGACTGTAAGCTGACTGTGGGCAGGGAATTCATTCAATCATATTTATTGAGCGCTTACTGTGTGCAGAGCACTGTACTAAGCGCTTGATGTCTGTTGTACTCAAGCACACAACAGTGCTCTGCATTAAGTGCTCAATAAATATGATTGATTAATCCCCAACTGCCTGGTCATGCCACCCTGTTGGCCTCTTAGACACAGTGTATCTACCTGTTTATTATTTACATAATTCCTTACTTCTGTTTCTTTTCCACTTCTATTTATTGACATATATTAAATGCCTGACACTTTAAGCCTTTCTATTTCCTCTAATAGATTGCAAACTCCTTGAAGGCAAGGACCATGCACCATATTTTTACTTTTGTATCTTCCCAAACACCTTGCACAATGCTATGCATACAGTAAGCTCTCAATAAACTGCTGCTGATGACTATGATGACAAAAGAGTTCGGTAAGCAATGACCCTTTCAAAATGTGCTTTTGCATATTTATTGGAATAGCATCCCATTTTCACAAATAGCACCAATTAAAGATGCCAGAAGAAGGTCTAATTTCTTATTCAAAGCCTTTCAATGATTTCTCAGTTTTTCTTTGGGTTTGCTCAACCCCTAATTTCTCCATCAGACCCCTAGATGTGTTCAGTGTGGGCATAGCGTTGACCAAGTTCAGTATTCTTTGTTGTCTTTTCCTTTTCAAAGCACTCCTAGGTAGCAGGCAAGATTGCTGGAGAGCAGAGGAATTCTGTAAACAATCTCCAGCTGACCTAATGGCCTTAAATGACATTTATTGCTCCCTGGAGAGTGGAGACAACTGGTTGTTTCTGCAAACATCCGGCATATCAGTTGAGGATAAAGACAGCAATTAATTTTCGGTGGGGGGGGAAATCTGCCCAAGGTGAACATTGCCTTTGTGAATTAAGCATAGTGAACACTTGGCAGCCTTTTAGCATGAGTCCTGTATAATATTCAATCAATCAATATTCAATCAATATTCTTTGGAGTGGTCCTGAATTTGCTCATTGATGAAAGAACACAGTCATGGTACCTTCTTCAGCCAAGTTTTTCCAGTGCTGGAGAGATCTTATACACTTGGTGAAGTCCAGAGCCTTATACCTTTAACATTTAGTGGTGAAGTTCAGAAGAATCACACTGAAGTCGTGAGGGGTAGGGGCAGTAGGGATAGGACTAACTACTCCTATCTCATTTCCATCTAAAGAAAGCATAAAAATACAGTCCTCATCTACAATGTGGCTAAGTCCTACTTGGCCCCTGTAGGTGATGAAAAGGAATGAGTAAAAAGTTAATTCATTTATTCATTGTTGTATTGAATGCTTACTGTGTGCAGAGCACTGTTCTAATTGCTTGGGAGAGTAAAATATAACATTTTTACAATATATCCACATTTCCTGGGCTCAGAAAATTCTGAGCAGTCTCAAGGCAATCGTGACCTCAAAAAGTTCTGGTTATAGGATTGTCCTCTCCAAACTGCCTCTCTTTCCTGAATAAGCGTCCCTTTGTAGGCAAAGAACACTCAAATCTATTTGGATTATGTTTATCAGTATCCATCAGCATTTCTCTCTCGTTCTGTCTTCAAATCTAGATGTGTGCAATTAGGATGGCCACTTAGAGAAGGGAGGAAAGAATAAATATGAAGGATGAGATGAGGAATGATTAGGTGATGTTAGAGGAAACTAGAGGCAGAATGAAGAAAGGAGATGATGTTTAATGAGCACTTATTGCATGGAGATTATTGTATTTAGCCCTTGGTTTTGTATTTGTTTTGAGTGGGAACACAAGGAAACTTCAATAGGGAATTTTAATAAATTCTCAGGAACTGGACTGCATTGTTATATCTCCAAA
Source organism: Tachyglossus aculeatus (assembly GCF_015852505.1). Classification (NCBI taxonomy): domain Eukaryota; kingdom Metazoa; phylum Chordata; class Mammalia; order Monotremata; family Tachyglossidae; genus Tachyglossus; species Tachyglossus aculeatus. Next base: position 8,257,983 of record NW_024044828.1, read on the forward strand.
CAGATATAAAATAGGTGGGGGTGAGATTGAAAAGGCTGATTTATCACTGGCAACACACTGGGCTCAGTGAGGACAGAAAAAAAAGGGTTCTTTGTACACTTCTGGTTTTGCACTTAGCAGGATCTGTCCCTCTCTTCAAGTTTCTATTAGTATCCTGCTTCTCCCCAAATCTCCATTCAAGGAGGCAGCCCCTCTCCTGGTTGGTCTTCTGTGGAGAGACTGCTCACTGTTATAGTCCACCAAGCGATTGTTCCTATATTATGGTATTGTTTGAACTTGTTCACTCTATCTGTAAATTATTTGTTCTCTCCCTGCTCGCGAGTTTTCCGCCCTCATTTCATCCTACGTCAGCTGTCTAAGAATTCTTTATTCATTCATTCATCATTCAGTCGTATTTATTGAGTGCTTACAGTGTGCGGAACACCGTACTAAGTATTTGGAAAGTACAATCCAGCAGCAAAGAGAGATAATCCCTGCCCACAACATGCTCACAATCTATCCTTCTCAGAAAAGCTACTTTGGCAAGCAGTATGGCCTAGTGGATAAAGCATGGGTCTCGTAGCCAGAGGACCTGGGTTCTAATCCCGGCCACACTGCTTAACTACTGTGTGACCTTGGTTGTCACTTAACTTCTCTGTGCCTCAGTTTCCTCAGTGGCAAAATGGGGATTTAATACCTGTTCTCCCTCCTACTTGACTGAGAACCCCATTTAGAACAGGGAATGTATCTGGTTTGACTAACTTGTGACTGTTCATCATCATCAATCATATTTATTGAGCGCTTACTATGTGCAGAGCACTGTACTAATTGCTTGGGAAGTACAAATTGGCAACATATAGAGACAGTCCCTACCCAACAGTGGGCTCACAGTCTGTTGTGATATCCCTCACTCCTTGTAACTTCCTGGAGGTGCAGATACCGTCAAGAAAATGAAAGCTACTTAGAAAAAACTAAATATATGGAACCACCCATTTGGTAGCCACCAGCTTCCCAGTGCAATTCAAATGGTTAACTTTAGAGCATGAAGTTTCATATGCTTTAGGACCTGCTCACTTGAGTGTTCACTTCACCTTTGCCTTTTAGATCAACAAGAGACAGACAGGGAGTTCTATCAAGGAGTTCTCTAGTTTTAGAGGAAAAACTAAAAATCTGATGTTTTAGAAATGCCCTTTCCCCAATGGACCAAAAAACTGTTGACTGCAGCCCCAACTTCCTGTACCATGATCTTCTTTTGAAATGGAAAAACAATGCGGCTTCTGTTTTCATGGTTTTGAAATGAATTCAAACAATTCAGTTTCAGTTTTCACAGTTAAAATAGGCCAGTGCTTTTGGAGACATAGCGTACTGATGGAACAGATCAAAGAAATAAATATTTAGTCACAATTTTGAAATAAGCTGGTGGTAACTATAGTCCCTTTCAGTGTTAGGGTCCTAGCATATGTTGTTTGCACTAAAGGTTGCATTGTCCATAAGTGTTGGCAGAAATATGAGATACAGCATATTTTCCTTACTGCCCCTCTCAACCTTTGATTGGAAAGTTCTCTGCATTATTTGGACATTTTCCATTATATTTCTATAGCATCCATATGTTGGGTTTTTATGCCTATTAATGTTTTCTTTACCCTGGGCTGTCTTCCAGACTTACTACTTTGAAATATGGAACTCTTTATTTAGTTATATAGCCAATATCTAAAACCTCAACTAAGAAAAGATTTCCACCACAATTTTTAGAAGGTGCTGTTTAGATCAATCAATGTACTCACTCAGCGAGGGCAGAAAAGAGTCTTATATCATCTCAGGAAATCCACCACAAGAAGCCTACCCAAAAGAGAACGTACAAGACGACAAACCGCCAGAAGGAAAACTTTAGCCAAACTCAGCAGCCACAGATGTGGTATAAATGCACTTATTGACTAACTTCCTTACAAGTTTGCATTTATGTTTTTATTTATAGGGTGCAGATTATATTTCCCTGCCCATAGAAAACACTGCTGATTTAATACATATGACAGACATGGCACTAAGTTGGTAACCACTGAAATAATTGGAAATGGGGAAAAAAATACATGTTCTTTTTGAAGATGAACTAAGAAACACCTATAATACAGACTCAGCAAAGAAATGTGGTTGTCTGAAAGAAACAGGTATAACGGCTTCTTAGAAAACATCTAAAATATCTGTCTTGAATAGGTGGAAATGATACTACTTTTCTCTCAGATTAGCATCTAATTTACTTGTCCAAATTAACCAAGTCTTGACTCATAATTTCCAAGTAATATTTAGCAACTCTGTGAATAATTGACACCTAATTATTTCAATCATTCAAACTGCTGTATTGAACAATTTCTGGCATTGTACTAAGCACTGAAAAGTGCAAAACCTCAATTAGTAGATATGATCCTTGCCCTCAAGAAGTTAGTAATCATGCTGGGGAGACAAAAGCTAAAAAGATGCCTGGGAGTCAGGAGACAAGGGTTTTAATATTGCCTCTGCCCTTGCCTGTTATTTGACCTTGAACATAACAGTTGTAAAATCAGGACTAAATATATTTTCTTCCCTGGGCATTAGAGCCCAATGTAGACTAGGAACCAATATGATTGTTTTATATCTGCCCCAGTGTTTAGCACAGTGCTTTGCAAATATTAATCCCTTAACAAATACCATTATTATCATTGTTATTGCTGTTATTAAATTACAGATAGGAGGAAATAATAGAGTATGAAGATTTTGTTATTCATAACAAACCAGATGCTGCACCATCATGATGAGCATTTAATTCTGGACAAAGTGGGATAATAATAATAATAATAGTATTTGTTAAGCACTTACTATGTTCCAAGCACTGTTCTAAGCACTGGGGTAGATACAAGCTAATCAGGTTGTCCCATGTGGGGCTCACAGTCTTTATCCCCATTTTACAGATGAGGTAACTGAGGAACAGAGAAGTTAAGTGACTTGCCCAGAGTCACACAGCTGACAAGTGGCAGAATCAGGATTAGAACCCACAAACTCTGACTCCCAAGTCCGTGCTCTTTCCATTAAGGCACACTGCTTTCCCAAAACAGTAAAGAGTAATGGTAAAGTTTTGAGGAAAGCTTGAAGTTGCTCTCATGCTGTTTCTTACTTTGTCACAGGTGATGGAACGTAATCTCAGATAGCTTATGTAGTAGATTCGTAGAATTTAACCCCATCTGCTCAAGAGAAGAGTTATATTTTATAATCAGATGAGTATCTAATTGTACACCTTATTTGATCAGGTGGCAATTCCTATTTTATTTTGTTACACTGATAGAGTGCTATTTCCTAAGAAATGACAGGTGACAGGAGATAGAAAATGATAAAAAGACTGGAATCAATCAAGAGTTTCATTTTTCATACTTACAGCTTGTGAATCATTTTTAAAAATCATAAAAATAAGTTTCTTGCTATTACTGGATGTTGAAACCAATAATACACATTTGCTAATGGATTAAAATATCTTATGGATCACAAATATTTTTTTACTGGCCCTCAAGTTTTTTAACAGTCCTTCCCATATATAACTAATGACATAGTCAATCAATCATATTTACTGAGCACAATGCAGAGTGCTGCACTAAGCACCTGGAAAAGTATAATGAAAATAAAAGACCTGTTCCCTGCCCCTGTGAATTTTATAGTCTGATGGGGACGACAGGTTAATATAAACTGTTTACAAATAATGGGGCATTATTAAAAAAAATGGATTGAACTGGTAATAGAGAAAATATGGAAAAACAAATACATGAATAAATAAATCGGGCTTGTAAAGCAATATATGTGTAAATGCTAGGGAGACCATTGAGATGATAAAACCTGGGGTGGTAGAAATGAAGCAAGATTATGCTTCCTGACATATCTTCTCTGCCCCCACCCCCACTTTTCTTTCTCTCTCTCTCCCTCTTCCTCTGTAGAAAGGATGACTATATGTAGTATATACTATGTGCATCACATATATACATGTTATATTGTATGTACATATTATATATACATATTTTAGTTGTTCCTTCTATTTGAAGTACACCCCATAGATGATGAAGTTCACCTATGAATGCATCTGTGGTTGAAATGGGCAATGTGGGATCCACATTCTGAGTCTCACTGGGCACACTAAAAGGTTGACTTCTCGCATACCTTGTTGTAGAGATGATGGATATGAGATAATGCAGAGATAGTGAAGGTGAAGTGAGTATGTGTAGCCTAAGGAAATACTGCAACGACATTCATGCTAGTATTCTCTAATCATCAAAATAATTTCTTTGGTCAGGGTACATTTACATTGTTGCTTTGGCAGGTAAATCATCCCTTACAATCAGAAATTATTTGGCAAGTAGTTATTTGATGTACCATTTGAGCTACCCAGTCTTCTTCAAGAGCAAGAAATCGGTGGAATAAAGATGAAAGCAATTACTATCACTACACTCAGAGATCTAAGTCCTAATGGAAACATATTTCTTTTATCATTTACCAGAGGTTAAATTGTAGAAATGATGCTTTGGACCCTACCCATAAAATGCAGTAGTGATCCAATTAGACAGGCTACTCAGAAATAGGTCATAGTAAAATTTTTCAGGTGGCTAGAGAAGATTGTGCCAACTCATAGCTAGTATCTTTCCCAGACCAAAAAAAAAAACCACCCTTGTGAATCTCACATGCCACAAAGTAACTAGCTTATTTATTCAGTCCTATCACACACATCATAAACAGGTCATGGAAAGGAAGAGAGCATGACCTTTTTTCAGCCTAGTCTGGGTCCTCTGTGAGCTAAATCAAAAGTCTTCTAAACCAGAAACAAATGACTTTAAATCATAAATTAAGCATCCATGCACTTACAAATCTCAAAAGCAACAGGAATACAAGTAAAACGGGTGTAAAAACTGTTCTTAAATCTCTAATTACTTCTCTTGATGCCATTTTTGTTACTTTTTGACTGGAGATTTACACCCTTTTTTCTGACCCCCTAAATCAATTAGTCTTATCCATTAAGTTAGTTTAATTGTAGCCACCTCCCCAAGGTCATGCCACATTACAAATTTAGTCAACTCCCAGACACAAATTAGTCATTCAACATTGTGGAAAACGTAAACTTCATAAATTCATTCCAGATTTGGAATATTTGGCCATCCCCTATGAGTCTCAATGCTCTTCTTCATTCTCGTTATACAGGCTTCTTGTCATCTTATACTCATTTTTTGATGTCTGAGTTCTTATTCAACAATCTTATTCATTGGCTATAATGGAAAAGAGAATTGGGGGTTAAGCATGCATGTATTTGCTACAAAGTACACAAAAATAATTAAATAATTTTGTCAAGTCTTGGGCTGATGAACATTTTCCCAGGCTTTAAAGACTTGGAGGTTTTGTTTTTTTATAGTCTCCATTCCTATAGAATTACAACTAATCTATCAGGATTAAATTCATTATGACAGAAGGTGGGGTTTCACTACTTGTTAAAGACATATTTTGGAGAAGTATATGAATATCCCATTTTTCACCTATGATCAAATGAAAACTATTAAGCTATTAAAATGAGCTATTGAGTGTAACTCTTATGGTAACTCCATTTGCTCTTTGCTCCTTCAAGCCTTCAGAACTCTGATTTAGGTGGAAAAGTTGAATATTTGATGCATTGAAGAGAATTACCTAAAACAGAAATAAATAAATGATACGCATTGATCACTTCACCTTATAAATGGTAAGCTCACTGTGGGCAGGGAATGTCTACCAACTGTGTGCTATTGTACTCCCCCAAGCTCTTAATACAGTGTTCTGCACTCAGTAAATGTTCAATAAATAGGACTAATTGATCAACTTAGTAATAATAATAATGTTACTTAAGTGCTTAGTATCTACCAGGCATTGTACTAAGCTCTTTGTAAGATCCACCTCCCAAAGTGCTTATCTCTGGGTTCTCCCCTTCCCCGTGAAAGAGAATGTGCCAGCTTTCTGCAGCCTGGCATAGTGGAAAGAACATGAGTTTGAGAGTCGGGAAACCATTTGTCTGCTGTGTGACTTTGGGCAAGTCACTTAACTTCTCTTTGCCTCAGTTTCCTCATCTGTAAAATGGCTATTCAATCCCTGTTTTCTCTGCTGCTTAGATTGTGACCTTCATGTGGAAAAGAGACTGTCTCATCTGATTATCCTATATCTTTCTCAGCACTTAGCATTTGGTATGTAGGTAGTGCCTAGGAAATATCACAATTATTACTGTGGTTATTGTAACTGCCACTTCTCTCATTTACCTTTTAAAGGATTCCAGGAGACAGAATATGGAAAGAAAACAGAGTTTCTGGTCACTAGAGGCAGGGTTCCTGTGAGCCCCACGAGAGACTGTCTGACTGTTTCCAATTCCCAACTGTGTATTTTCTCCCAGCGCTTATTACAGTGGTGTGCACACAGTAAGTGCTTAATAAATGCTGTTACTGTACAAGCTAATTAGGTTGGACACAGTCCATAGCTCACACGGGGTTCACAGTCTTAATCCTCAATTTACAGATGAGATAACTGAGGCTAAGATAAATTAAGTGACTTGTCCAAGGCCACATGGAAGACAAGCAGCAGATCTGGGATTAGCATCCAGTTCCTTCTGATGCCCAGGCTCTCTCCCATAGTACATGCTGCTTCCTGTGCAGAGCATTATACTAAGTGCTGGAGAAAGACTCTGAGCCCGTTGTTGGCAGGAATTGTCTCTATTTGTTGCTGAATTGTACTTTACAAATGCTTAATTCAGTGCTCTGCACACAGTAAGCACTCAGTAAATACGATTGAATGAATGAATGAAAGCACAAGATAACAGAGTAGACACAATCTCTGACCACAGTGAAGTCAGCAACCTTTTTTTTTATTTTTGAAAAGAACCAAACAAAACGAAACCTTGGAGAAGGTGGTGTTCAAAGAGTTAAACAATTTATGGGCCCAATGTGCCTGTTTGGTTTTTTTTTGTATTGTGCTCTCCCTAGCACTTAATACAGTGCTATGCACACAGTAAGCCCATAAATACAATTGATTGATATCCTAATTATCCATCCAGAGCAATATGTCTAAGAAGATGTATTGTCAACTGACAAACCATTCTATATTATGGGTTTACAAAGGTAGTGCTAATGTGCTTGCCACTCTCACTTTCAGTGATTCTTTTTTATTGGTTTCTGGTTATCCCATCCCAGTCTTCTCTAAGCTTCTCTTCAAGGAAGGCACCTCTCTAAATACCTTGCACCAACCTTGAGTAAATGTTTGAGATGAGTGTTCTCTATGTCTTCAAAATACTTGTCCTGCCCTCTACATGCTCTTTTTCGACTGGACATTCAGAATACTACTGTCACCCATTCTCCTCACAAAGTGGTAGGTGACAAGGTGCCATGGTCTTTTGTTGAAATTTGGCAAGGGAATTGTTTCCTAGGAAATGTTGTTTCTCTTCTTTTATGCAGAGGGGTTGACTCACTTATCTTTCAAAACAGTAGGGACCCACCTTTGGCCGAACAAAGCACCCAGGATTCTATTGGATGGGGGCAGAGACAAAATTTAGCCTTTTTCTTCCCTAGCTCAGTTACAGTGACCTTGTGTAAGTGCTTAATAAGTACTACAATTACTATTACCTTTACCTTTCCATGTCGAAATCTGTTTGACCAAGGTCTAGGAAAGTATAATTTCTCAAAATGATGGTCTTGGGAAAAGGAGCTGAACAGGTAACAAGGGCGGCTTAATAAAAAGTTTCCTTTTTCTCCCCCCTTAGGGGTTTCCCCTCCCATCCTGGTCTTAATGATTGGTACATATATTATGTCATTATATTCAGCCTCCACTTTTCACATTTTCTATCAACTCTCATATCTACAATCAGAAATGAATGTCTTTGAGTAGTAATAGTATCAAGAGTATTTATGAAATACTGTGTGCAGAGCACTGTATTAAATGCTGGGAAAGAATACATGGGTTGAAATTAAACACTGTCCCCATCCCTTGGAATGCTGGGGGTACAAAAGAGTTCTCTCAATTTAGAGCTTAGGATTTGAACCTGGCCTTTATAGAAAATGTCACACTGCATAAGAAATCATCTGCAGTTCCCTTGCAATAGACAGAAGGCGATATTTTCAGACAAGGGAGGAGTTGGAGATTCTGAATAGAGAGGAAGACAGGTACCGTACTGATGAAACATTCGTAAGCTGAGCACTAGAGGGCGGTTTCCCACCGTATTCAACTTTCAAGCAGGCTGAGAACAATCAGTGATTGTTTGCTTTCACAGCTTTTTAATCTTCTGACCAGAAACAAAAATCTATTCACCCCATAAGAAAATTGAACCCGTTAAGAAAATAGCTCTAGTAAGGTAAATTTAACATTCCAACAGATTTTATCTAACATAAATACTAATATTTATTCTAGGAAGTTTCAAGCTAAATTATTCACTTTAATTTTAAATTAAAATATAAATGTAAGCCTATAATGAAAAGAAATGTTATTTTTATGTTCATTAGGAAGCGTAGACTTAGCTGAGATTTCACAGCCCCAATGATAACTCGCTTTCAACAGAAGGACTTTAGATTCTAAGATTTTACTATTGGAGACTAGATTTTATGGTATAATGAAGCATGAGACATGGGGCATAACAACCATAGTGATCTGTGCTTTATCATTTGTTTTCCAATGAACAACCTAGGTCTGTAGTTAACATCAGTGAAGATAAATAAAAATAATAACCAATAAAAATGGTTTACATTGCTATTGGTATGGCATGTTTTAAGTACTATGTTCTAAGCATTGTGGTTGATAACAAAGCTAGCAGATCAGATAGAATCTCTTATGCTGAAATAGATGAGCTCAAAAATTAAGATTTAACATATACTCATGAAAATAGATGAATCTAATATCCCACAAAGCCTGTGATAGTCTTAAACTTTTATGGGCTAAATCAATTTATCCTAGGTTCATAGGCACCCTATTTCACAGTTCAGGATAAATAATTGATAATGTCCTCATTCCCAGAATAATAAAATAAACATATATTGATGAAACTACAGAGTTTGGGTGATTTTTGTTTTCATCCTCTATAGAATGGTGGATTTTTTTCCACTTGCAAATGTCCATTTTATTCTCAGATTAATGATAAATGGAAAATATTAGACAGAGCAGGGATTTTTAACTGTTAAGAATTCTGTTTTTGTTTGAAGTCATATGTGTTGCTGGAGAATCTATAAAATTAGGAAATGAAGGTATTTTCCTTTAATAGAAAGGTCAATGAAGTTTTAATTTCTTCTCTTTTTCACAACTTAATAAACCCCTCTTGGTGAGAATCTGTTGATCTTACTATGACATAACCTCAGAACAGGGTGAAGTTTTTAAAAGGTTTCTGGAGCCTCTGAAATGATGACTGAAGAAAACCAAAGTTTTCCGTGTAATAATTTTCAGTTGCTTAGGAAATGTTGGATTGGTTGTAGAAAGTAGTATTCCATCGAAGTAACCAGGAGATGGCAATCTTACACCTCAAATATCTCCATGATGCACTGGATGCTTGTTAAAAAAAAAAACCTCACAAAACAGTATGGTTCAAACATGTCCTTTTGAAAAGAGTACAATAAAGAGAAGTGCCTTTGCCTGTTTATCTAGACTGAGGAGTATTCTTCACATGCAGGTGCTCCTAAGCCTTTCAAGATGTAATAAAGCCCCATAAATCCACTCTGCATTTTGTAAAATGTAATATATCCACTGGTCTTCAATGTTTATTTTGTTCTTTGTGAGACAGAAAGAGCAGCTTGCTTACAAACATGAGGCCTGTATGGTTAAGCAATAAGGGGATTTCTCCATTGTCTAGTGTAAAACTGGACAGGATGCAATTTCCTTTTTCCTGTTCTCAAAATTAGCTGATGAGAGCAAGTTCCCCAGGTGAGCAAACGTTCTCCAGATTTTTCTGAAGGAGTTGGCTAAATGGGTACTCTCCTTCCAAGCTTTTTTTCTTGCTCTTATTTACTCATACAGATTGTATCCTCCAGCTCCATCTTTAGGATTAATTCTTGCTAGCGGAACAAGTCCATTTAAGTTTTTAACACCGGTGAATGAGTTCTTGCCATTCTGCTCTGATTTGGAACTATCCATCTGGTAATCTTTGGAGCAATTACAGTAGTAGCTAGGGCCAAGCCCAGAGTGAAAAGTACGATTTTTATGTTCCTGAAAGCAGAGCTACCAGGTAGCGGATGCTACTCACAGAGTCAAATGATAGCATCTTTCCTCCCACCTCTGCTACTGCCTTTCTGTGTGGCTTAGTCTATCTGAGCCTGTTTGCCAGATATAGAACAGACTGGGAGGGATTGTGTGAAGGAGAGAGAGGCTAGTTATTTTAGGATTGACATGGAATGAGAATGTAGGAGGACTGAAAGGATCCAAAGTCAAAAAAAAAACCTCCCAAAACCCCAAACAAACAAAACTGGCTGCTATGTAGGCCGTGTTCCTGGCCTTAGTAATCTGGTCTCCAGTCCAGAATCATGTCTACCGCAGTTATGTATTGCATTTTCTCAAGCACTTACTACAGTGTTCTGCATGCAATAAACTCTACCTCTGTTGTTTTGTACTTGTACTGTGCACAGTAATATCATTATTAGTTGCAACAATCCTAACTCAGAACTTTTTTGTTTAACCTTATGAAGTCATTCCAGATCACCGCACAGAAGCCCACTGACACATTATTCCAATCAATCCGCTAGTCATATTCATTAAGCTATTACTGTGTTTGCCCTAAAGTATTTGAGTGAAAAGCTTTAGACAGTGTTCTTTTGCCATTTATAGGCCTATGCCTCCATCATTTGTGTCATATCTACTGAAATTTGCATACCTATTATTTTCTCCTATTAGCTGTTGTTATGCTTGCTCCAATAGACTTGAAAGCAGGGACTCTGTTGTAGCCCTTATTCATTCATTCATTCATATTTATTGATCACTTACTGTGTGCAGAGCACTGTACTAAGCACTTGGGAAGTACAAGTCCATGACACATAGAGACGGTGTGTAAGTAACTCCTTCAAGCTTGGAACAGCCTAGTTGGTGCTTAATAAATATTGATTATAATTGACACTTTGATTGTAATTGACTTAGTTAAAATTTAATTTTACAAAATTATTCATTTCAAAACCGTTTAAAAGACCACAACATTATTTCTTTAGCTTTCCAGTCTTCCTTTCAACCTTTCTATTGCTTTCTTCTTTTCATCATATCCATCTCCGGGCATGTCTTTTAAAGCTTCCTCCTTCTGGATTTTCCATAAAAGATTGATCCCTAATCCAATCTTCACTTGTAAATTCTGCCTCATGTTTGGAGGCTTTGAAACATCAATCAATCAGTTGTATTTATTGAGTGATTATTACTTGCAGAACACTGTGTTAAGGACTTAGGAAAGTACAAAATAGTAGAGTTAGTAGTTATGATCCCTGCCCACAAGGAGCTTATCACATACATCCCACAGCACAGAGGTGTCTGTCATTCTTAGGGGCCTTGGGATGCAGGATCCCTTCTAAGGGAGAGTCTACCAGCCTAGTGACACTGTCTTCTCACTTAGGGGAGAGTCTATCATATTAAAACATTAAATGGATCTTCAAATGAATTGCATATAGGGAAAATGATTATTAGGATATTCACATAACTTATGGAGCTAGGATGACTTTTCTAAGAGCTTAAGGGCCGCACAACCAAATGCATAATCTATTTTGAGAAGGCCAGATAAGGGAAACAAAGGCTTATTTGGGAAGGCCAGTTTTTCCTAGGAAATCAGAGGACTGGGTTGTAACCCCAGCTCTATCACCTGCCTGCTGTGTGACCTTGGGCAAATTACTTAACTTCTCAGTTTCCTGCTCTGAAAAATGGGGATTAAATCCTTCTCCATCTGATTTAGTCTGCCAGTCCTTTATGGGACAGGGACTGTGTCCAAGCTGCTTATCTTTTGTCTACCCCAACTCTTAGTAATAATAATAATAATGATGATGGCTCTGACTCCAAAGCCTGTGCTCTTTCCACTGAGCCATGCTGCTTCTCTAGTACAGAGGTTGGTACATAGTAAGCACTTAATATCATTAATAAAAGGTTTGTGATCAATGCTTCCCGCTATCTTTGATTGTACTCTTAACTGAACTATCTGCCTTAAGAGAAGCCTGAATTACCCAGATACTTGCAGGTGTGAAGACCTACCTACTATTAACTCAGAGCAAATCTGGGTGTTGAATGAAGAATATCCTTCATATTAAATATGAGTTAAAAGGTATTAGCTTGAAAGAAATTCTTATCTAACTGCCACTCAAGGTTAATGTACCTCTTTCACTTAGCTCTTAGTTAAGTGGGAAAAGGAGAATTTTAGATTATCCAGATTACTAGACTTTATTTTTCAAGTTTAAAGGATTAAAGTTCTTATTACAAATATACTTCTCATGACAGAAATGCTTCAGTAATTCATACATTATTATTGTACTCTTTGTTCATTAATGAATTGGGCATCAAGCTCCAATTAAATAAAATATGCTCTTTATTTAACAGGAAAGAAATGGTAGTCTAATAGGAATGTTATTAAAATGATATTCTCAAATGCAACTACTAAATAGGTGTTCCCAGTTATCCTGTATATTCCATTTCAATAACCCCTGTCATGGATTTTTATTGTTTTTGATCAATTTATAAACATAAATGAATACTCTTTAAACTAGGTTTGCTTTTCCCAGTTTTTGAAAGCTAGCTAACAATCCAAGTTTTTCAGTTGGGAGGAAATGGGTGTTGGGTGTAAGTTTGCTAGCAATGCTTCAAACATTAACTCACATCTGTATTGCTCACTTGTTCACTTTAGTTCTGTAAGTATGAGCATTTATAGTTTAGTGATTGATGATTTTTGCTTACCTCTTAATTAAAACAGGTGAGTCCACCAGATGAGCTACCTCTTATATAGACTCTACATATGTCAAACACATTGACACAATCTGCAATTCCACCCTTCCAAAATTATAGATCCCAGCACCTTTGATGGAAAGTCCCATAGCATAGATTCACAGTACACCATTCCTAGGGAGGGGATTATGCATTTAAGATAGATGTAGGACGTCGATTTGAATGTGATCAGTTAAAGATAAAGTTTCTATGTGATTATAGAGGCACGCTATACAATGCACTGGGAATTAAAATTGGTCTCAATTTAGGTAACAGAATTCAAATGAAATTGCAAGGTTTTCAGGGAAGGTTGCTCAGAGACTGGAAGTGGAATTGCTTAATTGGTCAATCATATTTATCGAGTGCTTACTATGTGCAGAGCAATAAGCACAACACAACAATATAGCAGACACATTCCCTGCCAACAATAAGCTTACAGTCTAGAAGGAGAGACAGACCTTAATATAAATAAATTACAGATATGTACGTTGTGCTGTGGGGCTGCAGAACAGGGTAAATAAAGGGAGCAAGTCAGGGAGATGCAGAAGGGAGGGGTAGAAAAGGAAATAAAAGCTTAGGGAAGGTCTCTTGGAGGAGATGTGCTTTCAGTAAGGCTTTGAATGTGGCAAGAGTAATTTTCTGTCAGATATGAAGAGGGAGGGCATTCCAGGCCTGTGGCAGAACATAGGTGAGAGGTCGGTGGAGATGTAGATAAAATCGAGATACAGTGAGTAGGGTGGCATTAGAGGAGCAAAGTGTATGGGGTGGATTATAGTAGGAGAGGGAAAGGTGATTAAGTTATTTAGAGCCAATGGTAAGGAGTTCATTTGATGCAATGGTGGATGGGCAACCACTGGAGGTTCTGGAGGAGTGGAGAAACATGGACTGAATGATTTTGTAGAAAAATGATCTGGGCAACAGAGTGAAGTTTGGATTAGAGTGGGGAGAGACAGGAGGCAGAGAGGTCAGCAAGGTGGTTGATGTAGTAATCAAGGTGGGGTAGGATTAAGGGTGTAGCAGCTTGGATGGAGAGGAAAGGGCAGATTTTAATAGTGATATGAAGATTTAACTGACAGGATTTAGTGATAGATTGAATATGTGGGTTGAATGATAGAGATGAGTCAAGGATAACGCCAAGAATACAGGTTTGTGAGACAGTAAGGATTGTGGTGTTGTCTAACAGTGATTGGAAAGTCAGGAAGGGAGGGTTTGGGTGGAAAGAAAAGAAGTTCTGTTTTGGGCATGTTAAATTTAAGGTGATGGCAGGGCAACCAAGTAGAGATGTCTTGAAGGCAGGAAGAAATGTGAAGACTGCAGAGATGAAGAAAGATCTGGGTTAGAGATGTAGATTTGGGAATCATCTGCTTAGAGATGGTAGTTGAAGTCATGTGAGTGAATGAGTTCTCCAAGGGACTTGGTGTAGATGGAGATAGAGAGGGACCCAGAACTGATCCTTGAGAGGCACCCGCAGTTAGGGGGTGGGAGGCAGAGGAAGAGCCTGTGAAAGAAACTGAGAATGAGCAGCCAGAGACATAGGAGGAGAACCAGGAGAGGGCAAGCGTCAGTGAATCTGAGGTTGGATAGTGTTTCCAGGAGAAGGGGTGGTTGGCAGTGTTGAAGGCAGATGATGGGTCAAGAAGGAGTTGGATGGAGTAGAGGCTGTTGGATATGGCAAGAAGGAGAACCGTTCTTTGAGAGGACAGTTTCTGTGGAATGAAGTGGGGGGTCAAGGAGAGAATTGGAGGAGCAGAACATGAGGTAGTGGCTGTAGACAGCCTGCTCAAGGAATTTGGAAAGGAATGGTAGAAGGGCAATGAGGCAATAACTGGAGGGAGCCATGGGGTCAAGGGACATTTTTTTTTTAGGATAGGGGAGATACGAGACTGTTTGAAAGCAGTGGGGAGGATGTCACTGGAGAGCAAACAGTTGAAAATTGTGGCCAGAGAGGGAAGAAGGAAGGGGGCAAGTGTTTTGATAAAGTGCAAAGGGATGAGGTCAGATGCACACGTGGAGGGGGGTGGATTTTGAAAGACTTTTGCCTAAGAAAATCAGCACGGCCAAATGGATAGTGCCTAATGGATCATTTAACCTGGGAATTAAAAGGATCTGGGTTCTAATCCCAGATCTGCCACTTGTCTGATGTGACATTGGGCAAGTCGTTTAACTTCTCTGGGACTCAGTTCCCTCATCTGTAAAATGGGGATTAAGACTGTGAACCCCATGTGGAACAGGGACTGTGTCCAACCTGATTATCTTGCAACTACCCCAGTGCTTAGTGCAGTGACTGGCACATAGTAAGTGTATAACAAATGCAAAAAAAAGCCAATGTCCGTGTTTAAACCCATTTCCCTTTCAGGAGTTTGTGAAGCATAGTAGAGTACCAACTCAGCTATTACAGCAGTGAATAGTAGATGGAAGCATGACTTAAATTTTGGCTTGCCTTCCAGTCTGACGGCAGGCTAGAAGTTCAAATGGAAAATGAAGGAGGAAAATCCAACCGTCCAATGAATATTCACTGGTAAAATGGTTATTCCCACTTCCAAGTAGCCACTGGTTCAAATTCCAACAGTGGCTTGTCATTGCTGATGGAGACAAATGAACTACCTCCTACACTTATCTGATCATTCAGGGTTATGTTTTTGTAGTCTCCACTGCCTTCCTAATCTCATAAGGGAACATCTTATAGCCTACTCCAAAATGTCTTATTCTTTGATATTTCTCAGCAGGAAGAACAACTGATGTTGTTAATGGTTGTAAAAGTACTCAATCCATCTTAAATACAATTCTATTAGTTGCACTTTCTTCCCATTATCTTAGACTCCCTGGCATAAGACAAAGCAAAATAGTTTTTCTTTTCATTAGTCTTACATTTTTATAATCACTTGATTTTTGAGCACTTTAAATCATTTAAAGGAAGGGTGCTATCGAAGTTGTGTTATTTTAAACATTAGATATTGTGAGGTGACTCCCTACCTAGAGAGCAGAGATTACTCATCTGAAAAATACCTTACTAATGGCTATTCCAGAATCTTGAAACATGTCAGATACATCTTAAACATGTGTAGTGCTGTGTCTGGCAGTTGAGAGATTACTTCATGGTATTGATTTGGACATACAAAACTATGAGAGTTCATGTCTATGAGGGAAATATAAGTTGAAAATAATACAGTAAAGGACTGTTCTCCGTAGCCTTTCTTTACCACCACATTTAATAATTCTTTTTGATAAAATGTGGCAGATTTCTTCAGAGAAAATTGCTGACACTTGAAAACTCCTAAAAATGGGACCACAGCCATATTGGATGAGACCAATGACCCATCCAGTCCAGTAATCTGTACTGACAGTGCAACCCAGATGCTTGGAAAAACCATATTGTGGTTTCCTTGTTAGCTTATTGTCTCTCTCTGGTAATGTAACTCTATGAACAAATTCAACAATTCACCTGGCATAGAGTGGTCTTCTCATCATTATTTTCATGAGATTATATGATCCTTGAGGTCAGGGCCTATGTTCTGAGTTTGTATTGCAGTCTCCCAAATACAGTGTTCTGTACACCATAAGCACTCACTATGCTGAAAACCCCTGATTAGTTGAATCTGGCAAGTGTGGATTTTTGTTCATGGGATTACCTCTTCAGGCATTTGCAGGGTTCAACCTATTTGGGAGCTCCAAGTGAGAAAGGAGCTGTGACTGATCTGATTACACCATATCTATCCGGAAGCTTAGTACAGTACATGGGCACAAAGAGCTCAACAAGTACCACAGTTTATCATTATTATTATTATCATCATCATTATGATTATCAATAAAACTATGATTGATACTGTTGACTGGGGATCTTGGGGTTTTGTACTCTCCCTCTTCAACTCCCTTTTTATGAGATGCCCAAGGGCTGCAGCAGAATAGATGGTAGGTCTACCAGAATGGAAAAGTCCTAAATGGTTCCAAAGATTCAGTGGTACAATAGATCTCTACTGTCCCTGCATGACATGTGCATTCTCTTTCTCTGCAAATATTAATTTGGAGAAACTTAGATTGTTTGGGCACATCCTCCTTAAGAATGGTATTTCAAGTGAAAAATCTCAAAAACATACTTGCCTTGGGTATAACTGACCATTGTAAAAAGAAAACCTTTGCCTCCTTCAAAGGCAGTGTGGCCTATTGGAAATAGCACAGGCCTAGGAGACAGAGGACCTGAGTTTTAATTGTGGCTCTGCCAATTGCTTGCTGTGTGACCTTAGGCAAGTCACTTCTCTGTGCCTCACTTTCCTTAACTGTAAAATGGGGATTCAATCCTATTCCCTCCTTACTTATGGAGTGTGAACTCCATGGGGGACAGGGACTATGTCCAACCTGATAGAACTTGTATCTGCCCCTGTGCTTAAAACAGTGCTTGATGCATATTAAGCTCTAAACAAATATCATGAAAAAAAGCCATCTTCACCAAACTTGCACTTGAAAACAAAGTTCAAAATAAATGTTTCCTTGTCACATCTTATCAATATTTGTTCTGTCAATATTGTTTATGGCAGTTGGTAAATGAGGGGAGACATGAGCTGGCAGCTTGTAGTGCAGATAGATATTTTGCTGAGATTCAAAGGGAGTTGAGCAGACTTACACCACTCAGGGACTCCTGCTAAAAATAACAGCTTTACCCAGAGCAGTTTGCACTCAAAATTCTGTATCCTTCATGCTGCATGCAGATAGAGAACTCTTTGGAAAACTTGAATTAGAAAATCAAATGTCAAGAAGTGAGTTTGCCAAGGAAAATTTCTAACGGGGTCATTTTTATGATGCGTAAAGTCCTTTTCATAACTCTGTTCATACATATCCTGAGAGCTGCTTGTGTGAACAGCAGTTTGACAGAGCAGCTAACTGTTTCCTTTGCATACCCATTTTCAGGACTGAAACCTTCCAGAAGAATTATAGCACAGTGAATCACTCAAATGAATACATGGTTGAAACATTCAAGTAATTATGCAAAAAATAATGAATCCAGGCAGATTGAAATGAATCATTAAGCACAACTTAAGGCCTAGAAAGATACTTGTTTCTCTCTTCGGTGACTTGTATTTCGTAATTAAAGTTATTTTCACTTTAAACCATTTCCTTTTGCTGAAATAATGAAGTACAGAAAGGCCACAGATAAGGTTCCTAAAGCCAGAGTGTTAATAGGTCAGATTTCCTGTGTAGCTTAGTGGAAAGAGCAAGGGCTTGGAGTCAGAGGACGTGGGTTCTAGTTCTAGCTCCGCCTCTTGTCTGCTGTGTGACCTTGGACAAGCCACTTAGCATCTCTGTGCCTCAGTTACCTCATCTGTAAAATAGGGATTGACTGTGAGCCCCATGTGGGACAATCTGATTTCCTTGTATCTAACTCAGAGCTTAGAACAGTGTTTGGCACAGTAAATGCTTAAGTATCATAATTATTATTATCATCAATTATTATTTCCAGTAGTAGGCTTAGGAGTGCTTGGATTGATGCTGTCTCTCCTGCTGCTCTGGTGGTTAGGTCTGTTGAAATTGAGGATCAATCCAAAGGGGGCAAATTGAGATATTGCATTAAAAGGACTGAAGGGCTAAATTCCATATTTAAATTCATTCAATTGTATTTATTGAGCTCTTACTGTGTGCAGAGCACTATGCTAAGTGCTTATCTCTATATTTTCCCCCACACAGCAATTAGCAAAGTAGACTTTGCCCTTCAGAAACCTTACCTAGAAGTTACAGGGAGTTATTAATAAGGCTCTTCTTTAGTTTCTTCCCACACTGGGAAGCTTTCTGCCCAAAGCTGAGCAGGCTCCGTTGGGCCTGTAATGTGGACTACTCTACTGATTGTTGGGTGATGTTTTGGTATGGGGAAGGAGCAGACAGGACAACTATCTGGAACTTTATCTATGTGGGAATGGCCACTTGTCTTGAACTACCAATTCTTAGGGCAACCAGAATGGGGAGAAACGGGCAGTCTAAGCAAGTAAAGGTTCTGCAGGAATGGTTTAAGGAATGCAATGACTTCATGGCAAGTAGTTCCATTCTTTAAACCCCAAACCACCTCTCCATCACCTGCTCCTTTCTCCACTGCGGCCCTGACAGAAATAATCAGCCCAATTGCCTAATGCCAGCTCTAACTATGGTAAAGTGAAGTAAAACAACGAGACCTCAGTGAGGCAGGCCAAGAAAGCACCTAAACCAACTAATGGGGTCTGGTGCGATAGAATTTCAGTTTTATTAAGCTGTTTGCCCAGGGTATATGAAGATTCTCTCTATTGTTGAATTTTACTTTCCATATGCTTAGTATTGTGCTCTGCACACAGTAAGCACTTAACAAATGCAATTGAATAAATGAATGAATGAATGAATGAAGACCTTGGAAGACCAGAGCAGTACAGTTTCCTGACTCTAAGCTTTCAGAAATATGTGCATTTCAGCCGGATGCACCCTGATATGCATCTGGGAGAATGCTTATTGATTCCTAATGCACACTTAGAGGTCCACAAGCACTCCCGATTGTACATGGTATAAGAATAAAAGAATAAAAAACCTTGATATACCTGTGTTAGACCAGTGGCACACCCAGTCTCTAGCAATATCCATACTTGATAGTTTTCCTCCTTGACAACCATCCTACTATTTAGGGATGTACCCTAACTTTGTCCCCTACATCCCTAGTTTTCCCTCTAAAATTACGAACCCCTTACCCATGTTTGTCCCAACACAAACAGGCTCTCAGCATCCTCCCAAATCCCAAGTCAGGACGCTATTGTGATCAAAATGCCAAACATTGGGAATTTGCTCAGGGACCTGCTGAGTATATATCCTCTGGTGACAAGCTCAGGAGTTTTGATCAATCAACCATAACTACTGAGTGTTTATTTTGTGCAGAGCATTGTACTAGCCACTTGGGAGAGCACAGTCCAATAGAGTTGGTAGAAAATATTTCTGCCTTCAAGGAACTTACAATCTAGTGATTAAGTAGAATGTTGCCCAGATCCATTATAACACTCACCAGTATGATTTCAGGACAGTCCCTGATTCAGACTGAGTGATATTCCCACCAGCTTGGTGCCAGGATAATTTTAGGAGAGCTTCGTTCTTGTACTGTTCCTGTAAGAATCTGAGATAAGTCTTTCCACCAATACACTTTTCCAGTACAATACAGTACAGCCAATGCAAAGAGGTACGAGAGAGATCAATCAATCATATTTATTAGGTGCTTACTGGTGCAGAACAGTGTACTATGCACTTGGGAGAGTACAATACAACAGAATAGCTAGAAACATTCCCTGAACACAGTGAGCTCACAGTCTAGGAGGGTCAGACAGACATTAATATAAATAAATAGGGAAGCAGAGCAGAGCATAAAAATGACAGCTTGTCCTCTGAATCTCCTGTCAGACCCCTCTGTATCTCCACTGATGGTGGTATCTCTAAGACTACATACAAGCATGTCATTTGTGAGCTACTGAGTGTGTGCAGGCCTCTCATTTATATATGCATCAGTTAAGTCATTTTGTGGGAAATGGCAGGAATACCTAGACCATGTTGGAAAGAACGATGAAACAGTTGTAATTCAATGTTGTTCCATTTCTGAGGCTCCAATCATGCATGGTAAGACTCTGAGGAGGATAGTACCTTCTGATCTAAGAGAGAGTGTTTATGACATTCACTCCAGCTAATGATTGCAAGGTCTGGGGCTGATGCTGACTGACTCTTTAATTCCACAATCAGCTTCCATACCACAAAACTGGGAAGAGACACTCTATTACCCCATCCCATATGGAGTGTCTGGCATCGTAAAAACAGGATGTTTTAAGGAACCTGGAATGGCAATCAAGTACAGGATGGGGGATATAAAGAAAACAATAGATAAATGGGGCTCTTGAATGTGGAACTTCCAAAGTCTCCTAGTTTTTCTGTGTTCTCCTTTGTTCCAGGGTAATCGCTTTTCTTACATGTTTCATATTTCAAGCTTCAGAGACAATGAGGAAGCATTGACTTTTGCATTGTGCAGTTACCCCATTAGCATAGGCTAACCACTGCTGAAGACATTCAGGCACTCTGGTCTTCTCAAAATGAGCAGCTGAACATACGGTCTCGCTGCTACCCTATTTAGCGTGTCCCTCTCCAGCCTTGCTCCCGGCACCATTTTGTGAGTCTGTGTTGCTCATTCACAATTCAGCAGGATGGTTGAGGTTGATTTACAGTCTGGTTATTAGAAAATTCCACTTTTAAATCTCCGCAGCTCCAAAACTCCCTTGAGTTTCAATTTAAAGTTCCAACTTCCTGACATGCAATTGACATAAAATATCCAAAGGAACACTAAAACTCTCTATATTTTTAGAAAGTTTTTTAAATAGGAAACGATTAGTGCTGTGGGCTAATCAATATTATATTTTAGAAACAAACACCAAAGAGAAAAATGTTGAGAAAAGGCAAGTTCGTTGTTGACAGTGGGATCATGCATGACAACTGATACCCAAAGTATCTACAGGCTGCTATAGACAGACACTATCTGTCGTTTTGACATGGAACAGGGAATGTAACAATAAGTTAATTCTTTTGCAGCCAGCCAAAGATTGCAGGGTTGAATTCAACAATGGGAAAATATTTGTCATGTTACCAACTCCTGTTCAACCTAGTTGCTTTTCACGGGCAGTGAACTGAGGAGGTTGTTGAAGCCTTTATAAATACCGTCTTGCATTTCAGCAAGTCACATATGGGTTTTATTTATGATACTCTTCAATAACCCTGAACTTTAGGATTGGTTGTTAGCCATACACAAAACAGTAGGGGGACCACCCAGCATGATTTGAACAAGATTCTCAACATCATTATATGTATTTTATTGTTGGTATTAGTTAGTTCCGCTATGTTTATAGATGTTAGCTGTGCATTTCATTGGATTAAGTGGTATGAAGGCACACTAAGGAAGTGGCCAGCCTAGTTACGACATATTTTTTCTGTAAGATGTTTATGATTTTTTTATTTAAAAAACTCCTTTGAAGTGCTAAAGGGGAGCCATGGCGTGGCTCCAGAGCTGGAATGGGGAAAAAAACTCTCTCTCCACATCCTTTCCTTTGCCGTGTCCTTCCTTCAAATCAGTCTTTGGCTGGGTTTTCATAAAGGATTGTTGCTTGGGAGTTGAAGGGCTGTTGACATTATAGATCCCATGCAGGTCTCAAGATGATGCCATTTGGAGTTTAGCTAATTCAGGACAGTCCTTCATCACTATGTTCAAAACAAAGTCAACTTATGTCCTGCTGATAATAAGTTGCTCCTCTCCCCACCCTAAATTTTAAGTAAAGTCCTATTTAAGTGGGTAGCTCTATATTGCTGACAAGTCACCAGGACCTTTTTACAGGACCATGGTCCCTAAATTGCCCTGGTTGTAGGCATATCTTGTTCACCAGAATGGGTAGCAGATTTCAAGGGTTCTAGAGTCACTGATAAAGTGCAAAGAGACAAGTGTCTTTTACTAAAATATAGATGTGTGTGTGGAAAAGCAGTGTGACCTAGTAGAAAGAGCACAGACTTGGGAATCAGAGGACCCAGGTTCTAATCCCTGCTCCATCACTTGTCTGCTCTGTGACCTTAGGCAAGTCACTTCACTTCTCTGTGCCTCAGTTCTCTTATCTTCAAAGTGGGAATTCACTACCTGCTCTCCCTCCTACTTAGACTGAGAGCCCCATGTGGGACTTCTACCTCAGTGCTTAGTATGTGCTTGCCACATAGTAAATACTTGACCAGTACAATTATCATTTTTATTATTATTATTGTGGCTATTTATATAATATGGAAAAAGTTGGGTGGGAGGGAGAGAGAGAAAAAAGATAGAGAAATGTTAGATGGCAAGGTCACAACCCAAAACCCTTTTGAATAGGAAGGTCTAGCCAAAAGAGAATTTCAGAAAATGAGACAGGAAAAACTACAAAATTCAAAGTGCCAACACCTCCTAGAAGCCACAGGGGCCAATAGTGTAAGAGTGCCATCTCTTTCAGAACAGAGGTGAGTTTTCCTCAGAGAGAAAATAGCCCAGTTTTGTGTATTGTTTTTTGCCCATAATGGCTGCTTCTGATCTGATCCTGCTTGGGATCAGTTAGGAAAGGTCTGTTTTCTCTCCACGTAAGCTATATCTGGGGTAAAGGAAGACCCAGGTAAGCTGATTTTCACCACTATCCTCCCTGTGTCACAAGCCCGTAACATTGGCATTAACCTCAACTCATCTGTCTCATTCAATCCACATGTTCAATTGGCCACCAAATCTTCTCAAAAGTGGAAGGCAGACAAAGAGCCTGAGAGAGACCAGGCAGACAAAGAGGTAGTAATGATATTACAATATGCAAGTAATGATACAAATAATGATAGATCATTGTTGTACAATGGGTGTGTCCCAACCATGACATGTCTCAGCTTTCGATCAGCAGGAAAATAGTACATATTGTTATGGCTCTTGGATAGGTTTTTTTCTTTTAACAATGTAAATACATATACTTATGTATACGTGTGTATATATATATATGTATATATAAAATAAACTCACATACAATAATAATAACAATTGTGGTATTTGTTAGGAGCTTACTGTCTGCCAGGCACTGTTCTACTTATTGGGGTAGATACAAACAAACCAGATTAGACACAGACCCTGTCCCACATAGGGCTCACAGTCTCCATCCCCATTTTACAGATGAGGTAACTAAGGCACAGAAAAATTAAGTGACTTGCCCAAGGTCACAAAGCCTACAGGTGGCAGAGCTGGGATTAGAACCCAGATCCTTCTGACTCTCAGGCTTCTGCTCTATCCACTAGACCATAGAGGGATGGCAACCACATTGATAAAAGCATATAGACAAACTGGATTGGGTCCAGAGAAGGGGAACAAAAAGGACTGAAGGTTTCTATGGGAAACAAATTAACCAATTGTTTTCCACATCCACCGAAAATTGAATAGGTGGAAATGGGCTTCAATTAAAGCAGGAAAGATTTTGATGGGTCATGAGGAAGAATGTCTTGACTAGCATGACTATGCCTAGAGAGACCAGGAAGTGTGTACTCTTCAAATTATTTATAGTAAAAATGTACACGTCTGTCTTGGACAGTATAAAAGTACAATAGAGAAGCAGCATGGCCTAGTGGATAGAGCACAGGCTTGGGAGTCAGATGGACCTGGGTTTTAATCCCTCCTCTGCCACTTGTCTGCTGTGTGACTTTGGGCCAGGCAGTTCTCTTCTCTGTGCCTCAGTTACCTCATCTGTTAAGTGGGAATGAAAATTGTACGCCCTAGGTTGATCACTTTGTAACTACCTCAGTGCTTACTACAGTGCCTGGCACATAGTAAGCACTTAACAAATACCATTAAAAACCCTCTTTGCCAGCATACTGTCAGGGACTTGGATCGAATTATGATGATGATAGTAGCATTTGTTAAGCACTAACTATGTATTGATCGTTGTACTAAACTCTGGGCTAGATTCAAGAGATTCACAGACTAAGTAGGAGGGCAACCAGGTATCTAGTCCTCATTTTTCAAAGGGAAATTGAGGCAAAGTCAAATTAAGCAACTTACCTAGTATTTAGTGCCCATTTTCCAGTTGAAGAAACTGGAAAAAGAGAAGTAGCTTGCCCAAGGATAAACAACAGGCAAGTGGCAGAGATGGGATAGAACCCAGGTCCTCTGACTTCTTGTCTTATGCTGTCAAGTCATCTCCGACCCATAGCGACTCCATGGACACATCTCTCCCAGAACACCCCACCTCCAACTGCATTAATTCTGGTAGTGTATCCGCAGAGTTTTCTTAGTAAAATACGGAAGTGGTTCACCATTGCCTTCTTCCACACAGTAAACCTGAGTCTCCACACCTGACTCTCTCCCATACCACTGCTGCCCAGCACAGGAAGGTTTTGACCTGTAGAAGATTGCCTCCCACTTGCTAGCCACTGCCTAAGCTAGGAATGGAATGGTTGTGCCTCTTCTTGACTCTCCCTCCCGTAGTCATTCAATTTATTCAATTGTTTTTATTGAGCACTTACTGTGTGCAGAGCACTGTACTAGTAGTCAAGACTGGTAGAGTACTGGAAACTCTCCAGATGCGATCTTGTGAGGAGTCCTAGACTCCCAAAGTCCTAGGAGTCCCTTTCAAAAGGCTATAGGACTGTGATTCAGGTAAAAGCCCCATTTACAAAAAGTGCTAGCTCTGAATTATTGTGATACCTTTCAGTGTAATTTCTCTAAAGTATATCAGAGTTTAGCTCTCTGCTTTAATTCTTCAACATGTTAAATATATGGAAAGACATAAAAAACTAATATTTGTCGATAGACATGGACTGTATAGTTCCAACATTGCTCAACTTCCTAATTGTTTGATTCCTGTAGCTAGAGAATAGGGCAGAATAGGAACCTGTCAGGATTGATTTACTCTGCTGAAGGCTGCTAGAAGGCCTAATCCAGAACACCTGGAAGGTGAAGAAATAGAGGATGAAAAGCCCAAAATGTTCTCTGTCTGATGGGCCATCATGCTCAAAGCAAGGTCGCGGTTCAGTCTCAGTCTCTGAGGTTGAGACCAATAAATCAATAGTATTAATTGAGCACTTCCTTTGCAAAGTGCACTGTACTAAGTGCTTGGGAGACTACAATAGAGGTAGAAGGAATGCCCCCTGCCCACAAGAATCTCGTGGTGCTACTTGGCTTCAGAACAGCTCAATGGCAAATAGTTTCCTCTGTACTTTTTTATGGCATTTATTAAGTGCTTACTATGTGCAAAGCACTGTTCTAAGCACTGGTGAGGTTACAAGGTGATCAGGTTGTCCCACGGGGGGGCTCACAGTCTTAATCCCCATTTTACAGATGTGGTGACTGAGGCACAGAGAAGTTAAGTGACTTGTCAGGTGTGTGACTTTGGGAAATTGGCGGAACAGGGATTTGAATCCATGACCTCTGACTCCAAAGAGCACACTCTTTCCACTGAGCCACACTGCTTCTCTACTTGCAATCCATTCAGTTTTATTGATGTAGAGCTGGAGCATAGGGGCCCTTGCTAATTGGGGATTGTATAGGTTAGAGAAGAGGCTAGAAATGGAAGAGACGAAGGAGACGGGAAAAGAGAAAGCCACCACTTTGTCCACTGCACTCATACAACATAATAGGAAGCTGAAACCACTGCCTCCACCCCACCCTTTTTCAGGGGTCAGTTGGAGTCAGTTTGATGATCCGTGGCTATCTGAGGCTCTGAAAATATTAGACTTTACTTCATGGCTAAATCTCGCTAAAGTCAGTTTCATTCCCACAGAGTTTTGCCAAGTTTAAAAAGAGGGAATTTTTCACTTAAAACCTCCTTTCAAAAAGATAGACCTGACCTCTTTCAAACTCAACCACTGAGAGCCAATCATAAGCTGTTTGCCTGCAACCATGTCTGGGATTGACTCCCGTTTAGCCAATCATAAGGCTATTCTATTGGACTCTACCATTAATAAGACAGAAATGAAGTGAGGCTTTTGATGAAACATACTGTTGGGGATAGGTAATTTAAAACTTCAAGAAGCTAACATCCTCTCCCCTTTAAACCCAGGCTAATTCCCTTCAGAATTTGTTTGCACTTCTGAATTCTTGGCTTGCATGTGTGACCTGACTTTGATCAGACCCACCGTATGGTGCTGTATCAAAGAACTAGTGAATCAGACAGTGAGATTGGGCTGGCAATCTGAAATATATAATATTTTCTCTTATCTAAATTGAATCAGGTCAGAATCTTAACAATGACCAAAGTGCTGAATTCTAGAATTTTTGATCTCTAACAAGTAAGAGATTTGATCAAAGGCATGTAAAAGTTCTTGGATCTTATGTATTCTTTCTGATACTTTAACAGGAGCAAAATGAAGTATTTCCTTGAAAAAAATTGTCTTTAGCAAAGCATTTTTTTCCTACCTCAAAGATTTTTCTGCTTAATCCTTAGGTATGTGGTTGAATGTATTTCACAAAAAAGGTACTCAAAATTAGGTATTCCCTAATCCATTTGAATACCAGATTTTAAGAGCATCTTCATTAACAAATATAACCTATATAAACGAATAATCTCTGGTAGTAGCAAATTAATCTTTTAAAGGGCAAGTTTTCTAAGATTTCCTATAGGGATAAGAGATAGACCACTAAGAAATAGCTACATTAAAACAAATATATTAATCAGACTCTAAAGAAGCACTGCATGAACTCCATCAGGGAAATGTGGAATTTTGTTACAATTTTAAGTCATTGAAAAATACTACAGGAATGAAAGATACATGGAAAACTAAAGAAATGTGAATTGTTTTTGAAGTCTAAGAACCCAAAACCCTTCAAATGTGGGGTGTATTAAAACGTAAAGTCATAAAGCTATTAAAACTATTTGTATTTAGCCCAAACCCTTGTCTGTAAATTTTAAGCCTGTCAGGAATGACTTGTAGGCAGAGTTCTAAAAATCCTAAGTATAGGGCTTCATGAAAGAAATTGGGACACAATCTTGGCTACATCTGAGTTCCGATTCTTTGGCAGGGATAATGAAGTAATGAAGAGAGGATGAAACATAAAACTGCTTGGAGTCACACAAAATCTGGTTACTTAAAGGCATTTATGAAGCTACTTGCTACAGTGCTGAGTAAATATATAATTTATAAGTTTTTCTAGTATTAGAAAAATACAACATGCACAGTTGTCAAACAGTAAGAAACTTGACAGTTTAATATGAAGTTGGTAAGGAACTGATAGATTCAAGATGGAGCTAAACTGCCAATATTTTCTTTAGCCCCAGTTTTTTCAGCTTTGTAAAAGTTTAGAAGCCCCTGCCTGTCAATATTTGGCTTCTACATAGTTTCCATCTGTAGCTACATTTACTTGATGAAATTTTCCCCTTTCCAACAGTGTGCTGCTTAAGCAATTTGAGTGTAAAGGTGGCTGTATGGAATCTAGGTCCTCCAAACGCTGAGAGGGTCACTTGGAAACACTTTCATTCCAGATCTATCTTTCTAATTTTAATTCCCCCTGTTATCTGGGGCTCTGACTGAAAGTGAACTCTCTCTCCCAGAAAGGTCAGAGATGGCATGACTACCAGCTCAAGCTATTGGCTTTTGAAGAAGCATTCAAGGGAATGAAGTATATATTCTGTCACTGGCATGAGACAGCCACAGGTCTATATGCGCTATTTCTTTGTGGTGAGGATGATTTTCTGTCACTCCACTTCTCTCTCTACTCAGACCAGGAGAATTTTGGTTGGAAATCTGTTTCAGCTCCCAGGTGCTCAGTATTTCTGGCCCCCAAACCCTTCCAATCACCCAATCAATGGTATTTATTGAGCACCTACTTTGTGCATGGAACTGTATTAAGAGCTTGGGAGAATGCAATACAGCAGAATTAGCAGACACTTTCCCTGCCCATAATGATCTTACAGCCTTTCCATGATAATTGACACCAAAATGTATTTTTTTGGTAGTAGAAGTCTAACCACAGGCCATTCTCACAGTCCCAAGCCTTAGCTCATGAAAACAATCCAAATTTACATGTTTCTTAATACAAACAGAAGCTGCCTCATTTTCGTTCCAATGAAAGGGATATTTGTTCCTCCTTTCCTTTCTGGAATAATTGGTATGACTGGTTGTAAGCCTCTTGTTGTAGACATTATAGATAGGGTCCTTTTCCTGTGAGATTGCATCTTAAGAATAGCTTTGGATTCTGCCAGATTGACAACCGCTATCAGTTTCCTCTCTAGAAAACTCAAACCATGTTTTGTTTGTCTCTTTTTAGTCAGAAGTGCCTACTTAGTTGCCCTGAAACTCCAACTCTGAGATCACTTAAAAGAGGTGCTTAACTAGATATTAATTACTTAATATTACATTCAAGTTAAGAAACAAAGATGGAGGAAGGGAATGAGGAAGAAGGAGAATTATCTAATGGAATGGGAAAAGAGGGTCATAGGAGGAATCATTTTCCTGTTCCATCCTGCCCTGTGTCAGAGGATTTTGTTTGATTAACTCTGCTGCCTGGGATGCTGTTCTACTGTAATTATAGCTATTAAAGATTTAAAACAATTTGCAATTTAGTTCACTTAACATGTAAATTGTGTGGGTTATGGTCCAACTGAGCTTAGATTGAACCACTGGTGGCAGAGGGAGGAGCTATTTTCTAGTTAGACAAAAATGGTTTTCTCTTTGGATGAGCACATAAAGGGAAAGTCAAATGTCCTTTTTTTTCTGGAATGAATCTTACAGTGGCAGAAATGTGTTTGCCTTCCTTTTCAGGGGCATGAAGAGAGAATATGAAGTGGGTGGCTGTTTCATTTTGTAAGACTGAGTTGTTAATGTAAAAAGGTAAATAGAAGCTTACAGCCTCACATGTGCTATTTTGTTGGCCATCCCACTGATAATGGTTTACTTAAAGCCTTCATTTGCTCCTTTCCTTCAGCTGTTGGCAACCTTCATTCTAAAGATTTCTGTAAAGCTGCGTGTGTGTGTGTGTGTGTGTGTGTGTGGTGGGAGGTGGTGGGGAGAGACAGAGGTAGGACATAAAATATCCTGAACCATTTTCTGTCTGTCAGGCAGATTGACAGATGTCAATCTACCTAGGGGCATCTTAGGGCCAGGAGTCCTATTTTGTGCTGTATCTGCAAACCATTATCACAGCAGAGTTTAGTTGGGGTGGGAAATTTATTTTGCCCCCAACAGGTTCAAGCTAAAATCTGATATTTTCAGTGAAAACATCTGTTCAAAAGTAAACTTGCCCCATGCCGACTTGGCTGCTCTAGCCTTCTGTCTCCTCACCAGGGTTTTAGGCCCATACAGCAACTCACTTTGGCCTTCTACCCTGCCTAATCTCTCCCATTCCAGTCGTCCATTCTTCCCACTTTTCCTCTACTCTCCTCATTTCCCTCCTTGCTCTGTCTAGACTCCAAAAGAGGCCTGGAGGATCCCTACCAGGGTACTAGTGACAGGACTAAGGAAAGGGAGGTTGGATAGTTTTGAACTGCTATTAGTGAGCCATGCAAGCATGCTGATATTAGGATTGAGAAATGAGCTCCGTAGGAAGACTAAGGTTACAGGGATTGAAAAACATTATTAATGTCTGTCCACAGCACGCTGGGATAACCAACTATAGCACAACACACAGTATTAAGTTGGCCCTGTGCAGAACTTGATACAATCCAGATTTTTTTTCCAAAAATATAGTAGTGTGGTCTAGTGGAAAGAGCATGAGCCTTGGAGTCAGAGGATCTTGATTCTAATCTTGTTTTAACTTTTGCCTGCTTTGTGATCTTGAGCAAGTTGTTTAACATCTCTGGGCCTCAATTTCCTCATCTGTACCATGAGGATTCAATGCCTGTTCTCACAACTATTTAAGTTGTGATCCTCATGTTGGACAGGGTCTGGGTCTGACTTAATCAGCTATATCCTAGCATTTCAGAATAGTGCTTGACACATAGTAACTGCTTAATAAATACCAGTTTTTATTAGACTAAACCAAAATCTCTCTCTCCTCTTTCTTTCCTTCATTCTCTCTTTCCCTTTCTATTGTGCTTGTAATTGGCAAAACTTTAGAATAAGCTTATTAAATCAACTGGTCTGATAAATAATTTTTTGCGTCCAAATAAATTTGCGAATACTGTGGTTGTTCAAAAGTACATTAGAGCCCTTCTAGAGAATAATAATCAAACAAAATGATAATTCAACAAGTGTCCAAATTATAACTTTTTTATTGCATTCTCCCAAGCACTTGGTACAGGGCTCTGCAAATAGTGCTTAAAAAATATCATGACTGATAGTAGTCGGGATAAAGGAGGACACGTTTATGCCAACTAATTTGTCTTTTACCTAGATCCCCCTAGTAAATTGTTTCTCAAGTCTCACATGCTATTGGTAGCCTGGTTGCATTTGCCCAAAGGGAAACAGAGCTTTTATTCCAGTTCATTGACTGATTTTTGTATGGGGTAAACACATACTTCATTCAAATATTTCCAAAGCCAGGCCCTCAGGACCTTCTATTCCATAAGGAGAATCTGTTCTGCTCTGAATCTGCACTGAACCGATCTAATGTTCTATGACAATCCAACACTGTGTGTATGAAGACACAAACACAGGCTTGATATTTTTGGACATATGAGTAGTTCTGCCTGACATCCGGTAGCATTCTGGGCTTCTCCAGTCTCCAGCCTTGCCCTTCACCCCACTGATGTCTCTGATGAGCTGAAGTCCAGAGACTTCCAGCAAGATGAGAGGTTGGGCAGCCTCAGGCTCTTAAGAACCCCAGACAAAGAGTTTTAATCAGCCTCTCAGCAAGCCAGGACATAAGCACGTTCTCACCCTGTGTGTCATTTTGACGAATAACTATAAATTGCCCATTACCCTACCATAGCATCCCAAGAGTTTAGGACAGTGCTCTGCACACAGTAGGTGCTCAGACCAAAGGAGTTGGAAATGAAATGTTTGTTTGTGCAACTAAGGAACATGTGATTTCTTTTTGCGGAGGAACTAACATTAATTTTGTTCTATACGGTGCAGTTTTTGTTCTGCTTAAAGAATGATTAAATTCATTAATAACAAATTTTAAACCTCATGATGATTACTTTTCACCCAATTTGAAGGTAAACTACTTAGGGCTGGGAATGTTTCACATTGTTTTATACTTCCTTAGTACTTAATACAATGGGAGATCAATAGTGTTATTCTACTACTACAACTACTACTTTTGTTACCACTTACAAATTAGTTTTCTGTGTTACCCAAAAATAGAGCGTTACAGTAGAAATTGTGTGCCCTTTGAGGCAAGTCAACAATTATTATTATTATTGCTAATGATGATAGAATTTTTACATCACCAGTTTTAAACCACATTCTGTACTATGGATATGGAAATTTTCAGTTGTAATGTTACACCTGCTAATTATTTCATTCTGAAAACTCACAAAAGTCAATGTCACTGTAGATAAATCTAATTTTTTAGTTTTCAGATGATTAACTTGGGTTTTAAAAAGGGGGCTGAATTCCTTAGCAACTGTAACTGGCCCTCAATTCCTCTTTAGCCCATATCATTTCACATTGACTCCTGGAGGGAACAGTAAAGACATCAAATTCAAATATTTTGAAGAAATGTGTATTTAACAACTGAATACATGCTAAAAGAAATAATTTACAGCAGCAGTTTCATTACATATCTCTCCAGTTTTCTAGTTCCCATCTGAAATGCAGTGATAAATACAGATATGGAACATATTTACTATCTGGCAAAGAACATGCTTAGTGACAAACACAGTCCTTCAGCCCTTGTGTAGCAAATAAACCACCTTATCCCCCTGTGTGCTAATATCTTGCATTTTAGAATGACTTTCAATACACTGAAATGGAGTACCTCTAGAGAGCAGTACTTTATATTGTACTTTCTTATCTATTCACAAGTATTTACATCTCTTTTGCCTAATGGGTAGGTAGCAAAAATTGAAATATTAAACACATACCATTGATAATCGCTAAATAATACATTAAAAAAAAGATCAGTAACTGCGCATTCACATGCATTTTTCTTTTTACAATGTGACTTCAACTGGGCCATGGAGAGTTTGACTCTGCCCTGCAAAAATACACATTTCCTAACTTGATACTGTTGCTATATTCCTCTTTAACCTCCATTTCTATGAACTATTGAACAAAATCTCATCTTCAATTGTTTGTACAACTGTGACAGTTGTGATAGAATTCAAGTAAACCTGAATTCTGATAATTTTTCTTTTTATTTTGTCAATGGATTCCTTTCATCATTCTTTGACAGAGTTTTGATTGTAAAGATGTGTGACTTACGTACATGCTGTATGGATTCCTCTCTCTAAAACTTAATAATAGGAACATGCTGTTATATGAATGTGGAAATATAGCTTTCCCCCATAATAATAATAATAATAATGATGGCATTTGTTAAGTGCTTACTATGTGCTGTTCTAAGCACTGGGGGAGATATAAGGTAATCAGGTTGTCCCACATGGGGCTCACATTCTTAATCCCTATTTTACAGATGACGCAACTGAGACACAGAGAAGTTAAGTGACTTGCCCAAAGTCACACAGCTGACAAGTGCCAGAGCTGGTATTAGAATCCACAACCTCTGACTCCCAAGCCCATGCTCTTCCCACTGAGCCATGCTACTTCTCTAATTTGTAACATTGAAATAGAATGATACAGACCAAGTGATAAACTGAAATAGGAGGTAATCCCTGGATTTCACACAATTATAATGCTGTAAAATCATTTTATTTTGAAGAATAATAGAGACCAAATGCAGCTCTTGTGTGAATCAGTTCACTTGCACTGCGGATTCATCTGCACTGTGGATATCCAAAGTTAAGAGTGAAATCCCGCCCATGTTTTTGGGAAAATATCATTGAATCAATACTGGAGCAATCTGTTTCTGGAGGAATCTTTCTTCTTCATTTTATATGTTGTTTATCATTTTCTGTAAAGGAATATAACTTTATATCAGGTTATCAATTCTGACTTTATTTAGAGGAGAATCCGCTGAGAAAGAACACACAATAACATCACCAGTCCACCAGATGATCATTTGATGACATTCCTTCTCAGGTGCTTATTCAAAGGAAGGCTTGAGGAAGAAACTCAGGCTTCAATCTATTAAATAGTTCCATTTTTAGGAAATTTTGAAATTCACCACATTTGGAAGTGACTTGGCCACTAGAATGGTTTGACTACCACACTTAGAAAAATCTATGGATACTTTTTTTTAGTTTGTATTACTACTTCTTTTCTTTTGAATGGTAAAAAAACCTGGAGAAATCCTCCTGAAAAGGTAAGATTGAACGGAACAGATGTGGTAGACGACGACGCTGAATGTGATAATTATCAACGATAACCGTAAAAACTCTAGTAGCCAGGTCCTTAATAATACAGTCCATCCTTTCACAAAGCTGTTCTAGGAAACCACTGATTTCACTCTGTAGAAATGTGAGCAGTGTCTTTTTCTTTGCTCTGGTAGCAAGTAACTCATAAAGAGCAATTAAATGTGTCCAGGATATTAACCAAGACAAAATGAGTTATGGGTTATCTCATAATAGCTTTGAACAATTAGGGGCCATCATTTTATAATCTGTTGGGAGAACAGGTGATCTTATCTCAGGTGGTACTACCTTCCATAACCATGCTGACAACATAGATGCCTCACTTCTGGAACCAGAAGGTTGTTTTCATGTACATAAATGTTCTTTATGGAGTGATATTAATACAAATAATCAACAGACTCATGGTATCTTACCAGTTTCAGGGAATGTGATCTTTCAGCTAATTCACTGACCCATCAAAAGGAATGAAAAATGCATTTACTACATCTTTTTTTTCCCTTTCCCTGGTTGTTTGCTTCTTTTTCCAAATGGAAATTAAACATAAAATTTATTATACTTGACTAAAAGAAAAAAGGGAAGAGAAATGTTTCCACTATTTGCTCTGTAGGGAAACCTAATTTATATTTTCAGTTCGTATGAGCTGCATTTTCAAATATGAACTATTTAACAGATATGTACCATATATGAAATATATGAGTTGTCCCTGTGAGCTGAAAGGATATCCACAAGAGAATAAAGCAGCACACACTTGGAATTTTTAAAACAATGATTAGAAAGTACAATATTCGTAAGACAAAAAGCCTATTCTAGTTTTGAAGAGAGCTAACTTTTACTGCATATTTGTCATGGTACATTTAAATTATAGTTTTAATAAAATACATCTTTAGATCAAAGCTGAAAGAAGACATCAGTAGTAGATAAGTGTGCTCCACTTTCTGGATGATGGATGGTTTATGCTCTTCATATTTCCACAGACCATTTCATTCAGTATCATTTTACTCTTCCAGTACATACATAAACAAAGAGTGTCGGTAGACAAAAAAAATCCTTATGTCCGACCACATTTTTGAATATTCATCAGCTTAGTAAATCCATGCAGTGTTTCTGTTTTGATTTTTTTTATATTTAGTTCAGTAAAAGTGACACTGCTTAAGTAGGTTTTCCTCCTTTTAAATGACAGCATGAGAAGTGATATTTTTCGACTTCAGGCAGAGAAAAAAGCAAAACCTGTACAATAAAATCTTTGCAGGAAACATGAAAAAGTCAACTAAAATAAGCACTTTTTTTCATCCTTGAATGCCCATTGTGTGTTGGTAATGGGCAGGGAGTCAGTTAGGAAAGTTAGTAATGGACTTTATATATACTTGGTGAGAATCTTTTGAGCTTCCCACCCTTGTAAACATCCACATAATGCCATGAAAAAGTTCATGTATATTGCATTTTTTTCCAGTTATCTGTCTAGACAAGTTTCTACTTGGATGAGGTTTCTAGAGGTAATACAGTTCAGACACTCCTTGGTGCTCTTTCAAATTCGTGGGTCCTCCTGTTTCTACCTTTCTTATTTTCTTGTAGATGCTTCCATTTGTTACCATTCATCTGGCCATTGCCAGGTCTCTGTCGGCGTTGTTTCCGGTCCCTTTTCCAAACCTGTTCACAGAACTCATCCATCGTATTGAGGTTGGGATGGTTGATAAGCTGCATAAAGTCCCTATACCAGACCTTTTGATTGGGTGTCATGCTGTTGGAAATATCCTTGGTCTTGGCATTCTCAGGACCATCATCATCTTTGTGAAGGAGCTCTTCCAAGTGTTCTGTGTCAATGACTTCCAGGGTCACTTTCAGGAGAGTTTGCATGAAGCCGTGCTCCACAGCACGACAAAGGTAAACGCCAGAGTCTTTCTTCTGAAGGATACGAAGCAGGAGACCTTGTTCGGTTCTGATTATGCGGTCGTCCATCCTGATCTGGATGCCAGAAGAAGAAACATTCTGAAGTTAGAGCTCAGGTTACCTGTTAAGTCAGGCTTTGGGGACTTTCTCTTTCCTCCTCATTTCACAGCACTGAGGTAGGCACTTAGAAACCTTCATGTGAAGCAAAGGCCAAGTTCCTGATGCCTCCTTGCTCTTGGGAAGTGTATAATTGCAGGGATTAGTGGGTGACAGAATTTTGTACATATTGAATATTTACAAAATTGCTGTATCAATAGTCACTGTGTAGATACGATAAGGTTGGGTTTTACTCCATTGAAAAGGAAATAAAGAACATAATAGTGATCTCAAATATCAACAGATTTTGATTCAGGAAGCAGACTGGAGTGCTCCTACTTCAGTATATAGACAAGAAAATTAGGAGAAGATTTGGTAACATAAGAAACAATGAAAAACTATTTGTAAAACAAAAATTGAAAGAGGAGAGAGAAAGAATTAGCATATGAAATGGGGCTGAGTGAAAAGTCAAAATTACACTGGCACCAATTTAAGGGACAAGACAATTTTGCCAAGAGTAGCAGAAAAAAAACCCATTATAGCAATGCTATGTAAGGAACCTCAATTTTTATCAAATAATTTGAGATATCACTGATCTCTTTTCCACAAGTACTTTTTAAAAATAATGTTCCCACCTCACTAATGCACTTACTATCCATTTTTGCAAGCTTATGTCGGCCAGGTATATACATATATATATATATATATATATATATATATATACATTTCTATGAGAGGGCAGTGAGGTAACTACAAAGTGGGTCAACCTTCTGGAATGTTTTCATCACCCTAACCTCATAAACAAAGCAGCCTGGATTCTATTTTGGAGGTACTGTACCAAAGTTTTCAAAGTAACAGTGAATTCACTAATCTTTTTTGTGAAAGATATCTACTTGGAAAGACAGCAGTATAGGTCATTGTTCATGGTTTGGAAATAAGTCTTCAACAAGGAACTTACTGTTTATCATTGTTCTGAATTGATGGCTTAGGTTGCCTAATATTTAACAGATGCTCTCTGAACTCTCTTGTTTTTGGAATTAGAGACTCAACAGAACTACATGAAAACATGCCATGTCTTGCAATGATAACGTGATGAAAATATTCTGAATTTACAAAATGCAATCAATCAATCAGTCATCTTTATTGAGCGCTTACTGTGTGCAGAGCACTGTACTAAGCGCTTGGGAAGTACAAGTCGGCAACAATGCACCTGGAGGCCTTAGTTAAAGCTTTCTTTTTTTTACCCCAATATGAAAAAAATGTACAGAAAGTTCATGCTGTGTATAAAGCTTATTGCATGCTAATTATGGAGAAAGAAGTTATAAAGCTTATTGCATTCTAATTATGGAGAAAAACGTTTCAGATAGGTTGGGCAAGGAGGTGCATTGAAGATTGTATGGAGAAAATCGATTTAAGAGTATATAACTGTGGAAGTAATCAGGAAACTTGGATTTTTTGATGAGAATGGTATTTAAGTGCTTATTATGTGCCAAGCACTGTTCTAAGTGCTGGGGTAGATACAAGGTAATCAGGTTGTCCCACGTGGGGGCTCACTGTCAATCCCCATTTTACAGATGAGGTAACGGAGGCACAGAGAAGTTAAGTGGCTTGCCCAAGGTCACAGAGCAGACAGGTTGCAGAGCCAGGATTGGAAGCCACGCCCTCTGACTCCAAAGCCCAGGCTCTTTCCACTACACCATGCTGCTTCTCTAATTTTTGCTGGATGCCAAAGTACAATGTGGGGATTTAACTAATTTGGAGGACTCTGTGCAAGTGAATAGTCTGGCTTAGTTACCCTATTGGATCACCCCAAGGTTTAGGCCAGTAGGAAAAGTACTTGTGAACATTTGATAAAAAAGTGTTTGAGGAGAGATTCCAGTACACATAGTTCCCATACCTCATCTTTTCGTTCCTCATTTTGCCTCTGGAATTGCCAATGGATTAGAGCGCGCTGGGACTTTGGACTGCATTCCAAGAAGGTGCTGCTATTCTCTACTCCATAGATGATCTTTTCTTCAAGACTGTGGCTGAGGTGGCTATCTATCAGGAAATAATAAAATGAAACATGGGGCAAATCAGAAAAGTAATCCTGACTTCCAAATGCATTTTTCTTCCTGTTGGAAGGGTTTTTAGTTTCCAACTTGGGAAGTTTCTCAAAACCAACTACTGTGGACAATGATGAATGTAAAGAATGTAATGCCAAATTCTAGTGAAAAATAATCTGCCAACCTAAGGAGATGGAAGTAGTTGTGTTTGGGTTATTCAAAGTTTCTGCAGAATGCAGCCCACATAATTTTTAATACAATCAGTCATGGGCAGAACAAAGCTATATAACTTGATATGCTATGAGACTTCTTCAAATGAAGTATTTGCTTTATTTGTTAAATTTCATAGTGGTCTCCACTGGAGAAAAATCATTGCTTAGTAGTATGAGCAGTAGCTACTGGAAACTTCATCATTGTTTTGCCTTTGGTCAGTTATATTGTTTGGTAAATCACTGAAATCTCTTTCATGTCTTGATCTGACTATCTAATCACTGCCTGAGTGACTAGCACAGCATAACAGGATTCACTGACACAAAACAGTATTTCTTAAATGCTCTTGACAGAACATAGATGCAGCCTCTGACCTCTATAAGTTTGTAATCTAAGCACATCGTCCCTACACATGTCCTTGGAATGGTACGTGTATCATTCATTCAATCATATTTATTGTTTACTTTGTGCGGAGCACTGTACTAAGTACTTGGGAGAGTACAATGCAACAATAAACAGACACATTCCCTGCCCACAATGAGTTTACAGTCTAGAGGAACAATTCTGTAAAGTTCTTGGAGTAAAGAGGAAATATCCAAGATGTTTGAATGTTACCAGGCCATAAATCTTAAATTGTACTAGTTTTAAGTGGCCTACTTTTTATTTTAGTCAAGAATCAGAGAAAGGGTCAAAATATAGTTACAGTAAAATGTGCCTTCTGATTAAAGACCTATGACCTTAGCACCACAAGCTGTCCTTTAATTTAGTCATCTCAACACGAATAAATCATAGGAAACATGATGGTCCTAATTAAAGCATATTGAGATGAAAAATGCTACTTTGATATTGCTAATTATCCATATTTTCACTGTGATAGCCAGATATAATCTGGATCTGATTAATGCCACTTTCAACAGGCACAAAACATTTCTTATAAAGAAAACAAACTGATGATGTAGGTAGATGCTAACCTCTTGCCCCTGAAACAATCTAGACTTACACTGCTAAAACGATCTTCCTTTCTTTTGTCATTTAGATCATGTCTTCCTCTCTTCAGAATTATCCCTTGAATACCCAATTCAATCTTGACATACTGGATTTAAAAATCCTCCTCATCATCACATCATCATCACTAGATGTATTACTGAGTTCCTGCCTTATGCAAGGAGCTATACTAGGTACTTGGGAACTTAAAAGAAGTAAAAAACAAAAATGTGATCACTGTCCTTATGGAGTTTACAGTCTAATGAGGGTAGACAAATTGAGTCAAACTGCCAAACACCCGAGATAAAATACTAAGAACACTGGTGTAGCTAATACACATAATATGCTAATAAAAAAATGAATAACTAAATATTTAGAAAAATAACAGACACATAAAAGGCATGGGTGCTAAGATGACTAATGGAAGGAGGGAGTTTAGTTAGGGAAGGCCTTTGTAGGGATGGCCAATTAAGAGGGTGTTGAAAGTGGCAGAAGGGATAGGTTCATAAATTGGTGGGGAAAAGGTGTACCAGGCAAAGAAAAACAAATGAGCAAAAGGCCAGAGTTGGAAAAGACACAAGCAAGTTACAGTTATGAAAGTACCTTTTGTCTTTGGTCAACAAAATCTGTTTATCATCTCCAGGAATTACATTATTCTACCCTTTATGTCTCTTACTATCTATTTACAAAGCCACCACCTTGCTTCACTCAAACACCTCTTTAAAGTACTCCTTGGATATATAGGTAGGAATGAAGCTACCTAATTTTGCAAATATTGTGTTCAACAACTGTCCTTTCTCACCAGGACTGTCATTAGAAAACTGTGAGTGTGGAAAGGAATGCAAGTGGAGAGGGAAGGAAACTCATATTCCTTTAGTGTGTTGGTTCATGTAGCTCTGTTGTACATATTTGTCTTATGTTGTTGAGTCATCTACTATAATAATAATAATAATGGCATTTATTAAGCACTTACTATGTGCAAAGCACTGTTCTAAGCACTGGGGAGGTTACAAGGTGATCGGGTTGTCCCACGGGGGGCTCACAGTCTTCATCCCCATTTTACAGATGAGGGAACTGAGGCACAGAGAAGTTAAGTGGCTTGCCCAAAGTCATGCAGCTGACAATTGGCAGAGCCGGAATTTGAACCCATAACCTCTGACTCCCATGCTCTTTCCACTGAGCAATGCTGCTTCTCTACTACCCATAGCGATGCCATGGACACATCTTTCCCAGAATTCCCCTCCTCCACCTGCAGTCATTCTGGTAGTGTATCCATAGAGTTTTCTTGATAAAAATATGGGAACAGTTTACCATTGCCTCCTTCCACAGAGTAAAGCTGAGTCTCTGCCCTTGATACTCTCCCATTCTCTGCCCAGCATAGGTGAATTTTGACTTATAGCAGATTGTCTTCTACCCACTAGCCACTGCTCAAGCTAGGAATGGAATGGATATGCCCCTCTTCCTCTCCACTTCTACCCTAGTCTGATCAGCACAAAATGCCAACTTATAATATGCAGTTAGTGAGGGTAAAGGGTAAGGAGTCTCAGGCTCACCTGAGTCATTGGAACAAAATATCTGTGAAAGAGCATGACAGGGAGGAAAATGGGAAATGTTCACCAGTGAGGGGAGGCACTGATGCTTTGTCCACCCAGAAGAAATTCAAGGCCACTGGGGTTGCCAGCTGGCATTAGCAGTTAGCAGTATTTGCAGTTAGCAGTTGTGTCTGTCTCCTCCTACAGACGGTAAGCTCACTATGGGCCGAGTCTACCAACTCTGTTGTATAGAACACTCATTCATTCAATTATATTTACTGAGCACCTACCTAAGTGCTTAGTGCTCTGCATACAGTAAGCATGCAATAAATCTAAGGATTTATTGATTGATTGGATCTTATCACTGCATGAAGGATGGAGAGTGGGGCAGTAAATATTGGTCTCCCTCAGTTATTTTTGTCACTTTTCAAGTTGGAGAGTACAAAAATGGAGTTGGTAGACATGATACCGGCCGGCCCACGGAAAGCTTACAATCTAGTAGAGTAACAGGATGTGGATATATGTACTGAGGGTGCAAGTGCTTAGAGGGTATAGACTTACGTGCAGAGGTGACTGTGAAAGATAAAAGCCAAAATGTCGAACAAAGGTATGCTTAATTGTTGGAAGCAAATACTGACAAAAATCCCGTAAATCTTTGAAATATATGGCACAGAACCAAACAATTGCTGTGGTAGATGAGGTCTTGAGAGGTCACCTAAGCCTATTACTCTGCCTCTGGGCAGGACTGATGTTACACCATCTTAGACAGATGGGCATCAATCCAGTGTTAAAGACTTCCAGGTAAGGTGAAACCACTGCCTCCACCAGTAACCTAGTTTTGAAGAGATTTCATACTTTGAAGCAAATCATATTGGTTGCAGAGTTTTATGGTGAAAATTATACCATGAGACAACATGGGGTGTAGTTTTGGAACAGATATAATGATGCCCTAGGGGTTTGACAATCAAAATAGTTCGAGAAAAAGGCTTGAGAGAAATAAAACATGAGGTTTCTGTGAACAAGCACAGAGTGTGCTTGGGTAGCAGAGTAGTGCAGTTTGTTGCAGGTGTTAATGAAAAGAAATAACATTCCTGAGGAAACAATCTTCAATTAATCGTTTCCTCTACTAGTGGGGTAATTTATGGAAATGAAATGAGGATAATAAACTAGAAATAATAGGAGGAAAAGAAGGAAAGTTAAATCGCTTCCTTTTGTAACAACCAAGACTCATAATATCCATCATTTTTTTTCTGGAAATACCACATTGCTAAAGAACTTTTAAAGCATTTGATTCTCCTCCAATACCACAGAAACAGGAGGCATCTGATTTCAACTTTCCATTCATTAGCTCTCCAAGTTAACCCTATTCATATCGTTATGGCCTGAATGAGGGGTAGTACAACAGACTTGGAGAGACGTTCCATTGGTGCAGCTGAGGGGGTGCCTTGAGCCTACTCAACACTCCATTCGACTCTTGGAATTACCCATCTGTCTTTCCATGATGTGAAGCCCTTTCTAATGTGCCCTCTTGATCCTCTCAACTGAAATTCTAAGAAAATTTATTTTCATAGATGGAAATTGTAAAATTAAAGTCTCTTCTTGAGCTGGAATGTTTTGTCAAGTGTGATCTATGTTTTTCTTTCACAATAACAACTTAACTGGGTTGATAGGCAATATGCCCAAAGAAAGGCAGAAATCCCATCTTAGGGATTTCTGTTTACACAGTAACTCGATGATTTTTCATAATGACATTCAGTCCAGAAAGACTTAAGTGTGCCTAACTAGCTCTCATTCAGGAATGAAACTTCAAATGGCCTATAGACAGTGAAGAAATAAGTGCTTGATTGCTTGGCTATTTGCTGCTGGAACTTTATTTTTAAGCTGTAGAAATTCTGATGATGTAGCACCAATCAATTGTACTTAGTGCTTACTGGGTGCAGAATACTGTACTAGTGCTTTGGAGAGTACAATAAAACAGAGTTGGTAAATATTTCCTGCCCATATGCTTACATTCTAGGGGGAAGACAGACATTAATATAAATGAATAAATTATGGATATTTAGATGACTCGACAGCATAAGACAAGAATAATAATATGGGGCTGGAGGGGTGAATAAAGGGAGCATATCAAGATGCCTATGGCATTTACTTAGCCATTATCCCCATGCCACAAAAGAATGTCTACTTGAAAAAATCAAGTCATCAGAAATCAGGAAACACCACCTCCAATACTGAGTTTCTGTTTCTACAGGCAATGATGGGAGAGGGAAAACAACTATTAGCTGAAACCGTAACTTTATCACAATTAAAGGTAAGACTTTGAACTGTCAGAATGCACTGTTTTCACTAATCCTTTTAGGATTATTAATGTTCTTTGAAAATTGGGTCCTCTGACACATAGATGCTAGGGTTTTAGAAGGGATGTGAATAGGAAGGGAACAGAGTTCAAGGAACTGACAGGTGAAAGAGCTCCCATTTTAGATCTCTGCAGCCCTGACTGTACACTCTTAGCTGTTGTTAGACACCTGAGGTGAGTTAATCCATCAATCAATCAATGGTATTTACTGAGCACTTACTGTTTGCACAGCATTATGCTAAGTGCTGGGGTGAGCAGATGTAGATATGGTAAATATGTTCCTTGCTCAAGAGGGACGACTCCCATGGAGTTGAGACCTACGCTCTGCCATATGGCATTAGAACTAAGGAGTTTCCATCACCATTGTGAGGGACCTGGATTTGGAAGGGCCTTAAGAGCATTAGTGAACCAAGGGATCAATTCCTGCATTATCTGCAAGGACTCTATTTCTTTCTGCTCTCAACCTGTCAAGTACTTGACAATTCACTTTTTAGTTTAGGTGAACTGAAGAAGTGATGAGAACGTTAAAGATGTAAGATGTCTTTAGCAAAGGTCTGAGACTATTCCAAAATGAGAAAGGAAGCATAGAAATATAAAGTAGGGTGGAGTGAACCAGAATAAGTAAGTAAAATGATACCCAGAGTAATCTGGGAACTGGCTTTGGAGTTGAAGCACACAACACTACCTTTCATTCATTCACTCATTCAATCGTATTTATTGAGCTCTTACTGTGTGCAGAGCACTGTACTAAGCACTTGGGAAGTACAAGTTGGCAACATATAGAGACGGTCCCTACCCAACAATGGGCTCACAGTCTAGAAGGGGGAGACGGACAGCAGAACAAAACCTTGAAGACTTTTGGTTGAAATTAAAACTTCTGCAAGAATCCAGCACATTTTACACCCAGATCTTGAACCATTTACACAGTCATGCTAGCATTACTTTATTATTCTGCAGAAAAGCAGCATTGCCTTGTCAAAGACCACAGACTTGGGAGTCAGGTTATCTGGGTTCCAATTCCCGCTTTGCCACTTTCCTGCTGGGTGACCTTGGGCAAATCACTTAACTTCTCTATGCCTCATTTGTAAAATGGAGATTAAATATCTGTTCTACCTCAAGGACTTTTTCTGACGATTATCTTATACCTACTTCAGTGCTTAATATATTGCTTGGCACACAGTAAGCCCTTAACAAATAACCACATTAACAGGCTCCATTTATTTCATTTGAGGATCAGCCCCAGCTCTGAAATTGTCCTGCTATGTCATTTCAAGTAGGTTACTTAATGTTTTGGGACCTTATATTCCTTATCTGTAAAATGGGAATAATAATGCCTGCCTTTCCCTACTTCCCAATGGTGTTGGGAGGATAAAATGAGATAATTGGCATGAAATGCCTTAGTAAGGCATACAAAGTAAAAGTTTTATTATTATTATTGATTCAAATGACTATAGCTTGAGAGATACTATTAAAAGTATCTGCAGTGAGGGCTAATGCTTAAGATGGGAAAAACTGGCCTTTGGTGGAGTGTAAACAGCAACCAAATGGGCCACTTAAACAGCAGATTCATATGCTACCTTTATATTCTTCCCAAGTGTTTCTCCTGTGCACAGACTTCAGAAAGATATATTTTTTAAAACCAAGCAAGAA
This sequence comes from Tachyglossus aculeatus, assembly GCF_015852505.1. NCBI lineage: Eukaryota > Metazoa > Chordata > Mammalia > Monotremata > Tachyglossidae > Tachyglossus > Tachyglossus aculeatus. The sequence goes on from NW_024044828.1 coordinate 8,302,501, forward strand.
GAATGTTCCAGTATGCTCAGAAATAGACATTTGTTCCATTAAAATGGGTAAAGTATATATTCAGAAAAGAACAGGGTTAAGAATCACAGCCCAGGCCAGCAAAGTTTAACTATGTATGTTGTGAAGATATCACTTCGCACTTCGAAATAACTCTGTGCAAACAAAGAGACTTCTTATATCTGTAAGAAGTTTCCATAGAAGTCTGCTGAGTAGGATGAAGCCAAGTTATACATAGTATGACATACAGTTCCAACTGTAATGATAAACACATTTAGTAGCACTGCATATTTCAAATCTAAAGAGGCTTTATAGTGTGGTGATCAGCAAGCTGTTAGAATTAAGATGGGAAAAATATTTACCCAATATCAAATAATTTGAATCCCTAGTCAACTTGATTATATTCCCTTTACTAACCTTTACAGAGCAGAAATATGAGCCACTCTATTATCTTGATTCTCCCTTTACACCCATCTTCTTCTCTCCCCACAACTAATACACCTCCCCTGCCTAACTGGACAATTTGCACCCTCATGTGTTTGGGGGTTCAAGGCAAGCTATTGGGACCATGAAAGCCTTTTGCTCCCTTTAAGTAAACCATTCAAATTGCAGCTCATACATAGCAAGAATAGATCAAGCAATCAATCAATCAATGGCACTCAGTGAGTGCTTACTGTGTGCAGCACACTATGCTAAGCACTTGGGACAGTAGACATTATCCCTACCCACAGAAGGTTACAGTCTAGAGGATTGTTGGTCTGTGGGGAGAATTTACACTTAATCTATTTGAGCTGCTTCTGTACACTCTGCTTGGTTCAGAAATGGAATATAGGAGCTGTCTAGCTAACAGGGCTGGGCCACTGGCTACTCAGAGCAGAAAAACTAGCCATAACCGGAGTGAAAAGAGGAGGAGGAGCAGTGGGGCAAAAGAAGGGAGCAGTAAAGGAAGCAGGGATTTTTGTGGGAGCAGGAACTTAGAGACGTACGAGGAGAAAGGAGAGGCAGGAATAATGGACGGGCACCCAGGTACTCTTGGATACTCCATGAAATAAGGTAGGGCAAGAACAGAGGGGATAAAGCCAGTAGTTTGACATTATCTTGAGTGTATCATACTGGGGTGAGCAGCAAACCAGAATAATACAGAATTAGTCCCTAGATTGCTAGATGGATATTAAGGAAGTCTGTTGATTCTACTAGTTCCTTACTGGCATGATCCTCGCTACTCATAGCTCATATCTGAGAGTGGACTGAAGAAATGCCATAAAGGCACATTAATATGTCACAGTAGCAGATAATTGGGGGGCAGTTCAAGAAACGATGAGTCATCCTGACAAGAATGAAAAAAATGAGGGAACTATTGTATAAAATAAATTGGGAAGATCAAGGCACCATAGAGGGAAAAATGAAAATGGAATCTAGCACTATGGGTAACTGAAACATTGGATCAAGGAGCAATCAAGTGTATGCAATGCAGAGAGTTACTGCATTGATTGTATTAGTCACACCTGCACGCACTGATTAAAAATCTGTTAGTACTGTCATCTTTGAAATGGAACACCAACTATATTATGCAAATAAATTTGCCTTGCACTACAAAAATAGGGATGCATGCACCCTCTTCATGTAGTATACACAGTTATGTGTGTGTCACTGACCAGATGCCACTGCTTATGGTATTGGTATTCATGTGCACAATTGTGGTTGAAAATACCAATGTTTGATCTACAGGCCTTTTAAACTGAGTACACAGATGGTAACCAGCTGCTGTCCATTTCTACTGAGGGTGGAACTGGATGATAGGTTTAAACTACAGCCCACTTAAACGCTGGACACTGGGCGCTGTTAAATTTGCAATGGGCTACCAAGGGAGGTAGTGGAATTGGTCTGATTTATGTGAGCTCATGCTAAAGGCAAGAAGGTGGACTAGATGACTATTTCATGTCCCTCCAATCTTGTTGTTTCATTCTGTCTGTATCATTCACTTTCTGGTTAGAGGCTGGAGTCTTTGGTTACATTTTGCTTCATTCAATCCTATCTACATCAATGATGCCATAATATTTAAAACAACCAAAGGAAAGATTTCTTTGTCTACTAAGTCGTAAGCCATTTAAATTTGTTCTCACAAGAATTTATGCAAGCCAAACCTATGGATAGGTTTTTGGATGAGTAACTACAGTAATGGCATTTAAGTGATTACTATTCATGTGCTAAGTGTTGGAATAGAGATATAATAATAATAATAATAATAATGATAAATAATTATGGTGTTAAGTGCTTACTATGTGCCAAGCACTGTTCTAAGCGCTGGTGTAAATACAAGGTAATCGGATTGTCCCAAGTGGGACTCTGTCTTAATCCCTATTTTACAGATGAGGTAACTGAGGCACAGAGAAGTTAAGTGGCTTGCCCAAGGTCACATAGCAGACAAGAAGTGGAGGTGGGATTAGAACCCACATCCTCTGACTCCCAAGCCTGTGCTCTTGCCATTAAGCCATGCTGCTGCTTATACGCTGCTTCCAATATGAGATCAGACACAGTCACTGTTTCACCTGGACCTCACAGTCTATTTTATCCCCATGTTACAGATAAGGATTTAAGAGTCAGGGCTGGTACTCAAATCCTTATAGCTTAACTTTGAGTCCTGTGCCCTATCCACTAGGCAACTCTTTTTCCTTGGTAAAAGGTTGGGGGAGTTAAGAATCCTAGATGGGGCTTCGCTAAGCATGCTGATGAATGTCCCAGGGGTTTGATGTGTAATACTGAGCTGAATAGATCATGGCTCTCACCCTCTTATGGCTCTGATCAATTCTTATGACCTTTCTGCCTTTTTTCCTTACTGGAGGAATCCAATCACTGCACCTAAGCTGTCCCCTTACTGTTGTTAACTTCTGGTTCCCATTGAGGAAACTGCTGTATTTTTAAAATTGGGTTTCAGCAGGTCTTTGCAGCTTTCTTCCATCTCACCTATTGATTTACTACACTTTAACAAACACATAACAACTGTTTAGATATTCAGATTTCACCCATTTTCTAAACAGTAGCATAGCTAATATTTTCATATTATCAATTAACAATAAATGCCTAAAATAATAATGATACTCTTCTTTGCAATGGTATATTTTCTTGCATGGAGGTAGTGAATCCTAGACAATAGAAGGGATCCCAAGAGATCTGGTAACATCTAGGATGGGAAACTAAGTCTTTTTCCATATGGAGAAAGTTAAATTTATCATTTGCTAAAATACTGGCTTCTCCCAAGTAAGTCAACACCTGTGGAAAAAGCATAGTTTGTAAAAATAATAAATGTGCTTCACTTTATTATTGCAAAAATAGGCTACAATTCATTGTGCATGGTTTAAACATAATGGGACCACCAAGAGTTTATTGTGTCTAAGGAGAAGGGATGATTTTAGAGCAGAAAATGAAATCTTTAGGACTCAGATGCTAAATAAAGTTCATAAAGTGAAGAATGTCATTTCTGCTTTTTACTCTTTACCTAATCCTGGAAGCTACATTCCCATTTAAAGGACAAATACTTTGCTTGTGTATTCTACAGCTAGATATGAATTTCTGAAAACAAATAATTCTGCATCCAATTAATATAATTAATCCAAAATGTTCACTACAGAAACCTACTAATTTGCTCTTTCCAGAGGTCAATCAATCAATCAATTGTATTTATTGAGCGCTTACTGTGTGCAGAGCACTGTACTAAGCGCTTGGGAAGTACAAGTTGGCAACATATAGAGACGGTCCCTACCCAACAGTGGGCTCACAGTCTAGAAGGGGGAGACAGAGAACAAAACAAAACATACTAATAAAATAAATAGAACAGATATGTACAAGTAAAATAGTACAAGGTCATAGTATCAAGATGAAGAAAGCATGGGTGATGCTTGTGAGAGAGGGGCAGCTGACTGGCAGGCAAAGAAATAGTGAAACAGAGTGACAATCAGAGAGAGAGAAGAAAACTGAGCCAAAGGACAATTGAATAAGATGGGGAAATCCGGAATAGTACATTGAGCGGGAAAATGAAATAGTTATGAAAGCACAAGAAGAGAAATGGTGAAACCTAAAGAATCAGTAGTAATCAAAATGTAGAGCAATAAGTCAAAGGAAGAGGTATTTTTGACGTACACTTTCATACACACACAAAAACACATTTTAATCCATCCTAAAGCAAGTACAGTGATGTCAGCAACCCCCCAGTAGAGGGAACCAAACACTAACTATTCTCTTCAGGAAGAGGAAAACACTTGAGTCACTCTGCGTAAATAAACATCGGTTGACAGTTCGGGCATCACACAAGCAACTATTGAGACAGGCCCTGACACTTACAGGGAATATATATTAAAATGAGCTTGGTCCAAAATGTGAAATACAATGAAATGTCATTGTATTGAGCCTGGATAAAAATGTCCAACCTAATTATCTTCCGCTGACACAAGGGCTCTCTTAGAATAGCCTAACACAGAGTGTTGGCTTCAGCAGCAAAGATTGCTGGCTTTCATGTGTCACTGACTTACATATTAGGCATTTGAAATGCAGTCAGTTCTGCCAGAGTGTGCGTTTTTATTAGGCATCTTGGATAGAAGGCTGTGGCCAAATTAAGTTTTTTTCTGACAATACACATCTGACTGAATACGATACAATTTGGCACATGGCACGAGTGATCCATCACAGTTTTTTCAAATCGTGGGTTTCTACAAGAATGTAACCCTTGTGTTTTAGAAAAGATGTCTGTGAGTGATTTCTCCATATACAATTTCTTCTTTTTGCTTTACTTACAATTATGGAGTATATTACCAGTTTACTAGTCAAAACCTGTGCTGATCTCTGAGGTCGATAAAGTACTATTAGATTGGACACAAACCCTTGGTGTGATATAGAGAACCAAAGAGTTAATTAGCATTAGTATGTATGTTTTCTTCATCGATAGCAACAGGAGTTCCAAGTTTCAAGTCACCTGAGAGTCTATAATCCATTCCTCTTTTCAGGGACTTGAATTTGTTCTTCATAATCTAGAATTTTTGCCTTGTAAGCCTCTTGCCCCCCACCCATATACATATGCACATTTCAATTTTTGTATGCTACTCTCCCCTGAATAAAAACAACCCATTTAAATACAGTTAGTACCATAAAGGAAAAATGGGGACATTGAATTGGGTGTGTAAAAAGCCACATTTATTGAAAGCCCAGAAATATGTTCATGACTTACCATGGTGTTGAAGATCTGAGCAGTGAGTAAGAGGATCTCCATTTCGGATATCTTGCCTTCTTGTACGTCTGAAAACGTTACATTAGGAATGGATTATTGAATTTCTGTTTAATCATTTTTTATGCTTGTGAAGAATAATGAAAAAGGCATGTTTATGAATCAGGGAAGCAAATTTATACCAAGAGTTCACTAGTTTAAGGGAAGTGGTGTTTCTTGAACCAGCATATAACTTTTTTTTTAATATAGTTTTCTGCCTTTATAGGCACAGGATTAAGAATGATCAATATGTATTACAGTTGCAATGGTTCTCAATGGATATATTGAAGCCTCAAAATATTGATTGCATAGGATTTATAACTTGGTCATTAACTGTCAATCAATAAATGAGTCAGCATTCAAAATCCGAAATCTCGGGTCCTTTTAAAAAAAAAGCTAAATCAAGATATCAAGTAAAATGATTTACAATCCAGGAATCTGATAGGTTCAGAATGGATGATCAGCTGAATATGTCCCTAAAATCTATCTAATTCTAAGTATAGAAACTAACTTTCTCAGATCCTTAATGAGTAACTCATTTTTAAATTAAAATTATCTTAACTACACATTTTCCTTTCACTGGGATCCAGATCCATCCAGTTTTGAAAAAGTGATTCTTAAAAAAACATTTGAGAAACAAACATTTCTCTTTTTAAATAATCTGATTTTCCCTATATTTACTTTGCCTGTTCATTTCTTGTCAGTACCTTTTGTACCTAAGTAACTGTGACACTAAACCAATTTAGCCAAGGAGGTGTTTCATTCAAAATAGAAAAAAAAAAAAATGGATGGATATTTTTCAAGGGCAAGAACCCAGATTTGGTGGGGTGTTTGGGGGAGGGGAAGGAGGAATTGCCAAATTTATTAGATGGCAGATCCACAGCACCTCAGAAACAGAAAGACCAAAATTTACAATAACAGTTACAAAGTTGCTTATTCCAGTTTGCATTAAGCCTGATAATTATCATTATAATTTGGCATTTTCAGCCTGTGCAGTTTTTAATGATTCAGTTTACCCATCAGGAATGCAAAAGCAAAGGAGCATCGGACGATTATGCATTCTGCTGTTTTGTTCTGAAATTGCAGTAATTAAAAATGTATATACTGCTGTGCTCTTCACACATCTCTCAACTTTTGGGGAAAAGAAGGCTTTAGAATAGGATTTACAAGTAAATGTAGACTAAAAAGAAACAAATGTTTGCAGCCTCTCCATGCAGACTTCTGCAGCCATGATAGTAATTTAGAAAGCAGCAAATTTCACAGGCAGAAGTACAGAGCAAAATGACTGAACTCATAGAGGATGATACCTGATAGAAAAATAACTCCCAAAGAAGTTTCAGGTCACATAGGTTGTTTATTTTCTTTCATCCTGAGTGACATGACACCTCCTGGTCTCTTAAATTTCCTACTATCTTGCCATGAGTTTGCTAGTACTGCTGCAACCTCTCAAATAAATTAATGATATCACAACCTTACTAGGAGGCTTAATTAAAGCTCTTTATAACATGGTTATCAGCCCAGCTAAGAACTCTTCAAACCACAGGTTTCTCCAGGAGAAAGCTGGGGGCAGGAAGAAGCTGATGTTTTAAAAACCTCATAGAAACCACGCCGCAATCTAATGGATATTTCTTGTACACCTAATCTACTTATAATAATAATAATGGCTTTTATTAAGCGCTTACTATGTGCAAAGCACTGTTCTAAGCACTGGGGGAGGTTACAAGATGATCAGGTTGTCCCATGGGGGGCTTACAGTCTTCATCCCCATTTTACAGATGAGGTAACTGAGGCACAGAGAAGTTAAGTGACTAGCCCAATGTCACACAAATGACAATTGGCAGAGCCAAGATTTGAACCCATAACCTCTAACTCCAAAGCCCATACTCTTTCCATTGAGGCACGCTGCTTCTCTACTTCCTAATTATTTCAACTTTGCACCCTTATTTCCTAAGCCAATGTCATGCAATCCTTAGGGTTGTGTTTATAATTTCCATGAATTCCAAACTAGACTGTGCCATGCTATGTCGCCTTTACCTGGCGTGTGCGGGACACATGGTTCTACACCTGAGATACGATGTGGGTGTGTTGAACTGCAGTGGCTACCTGCTAGGGAATAACATAGACACCATCTCCCACAATCCCTCTTCATGTTCTGGGACACTACATCATCATAAGAGCAGACCAAGGAGGATTAATTTCATGGGAAGCAGTTGCTAGGTTTCTAACCAAAACGGATGTTAATCCATTTATGCTTATATGGATCTAGGGCAAGAAGGGTTTGTTTATGTTCATATTTAATGATCTATTCACCTACTGCAGCCTTATAGATTTGTTCAACTGCTTTTACTCTCCCAAGCACTGAGAACAGAGCTATGTGCCTAGTAAGTGCCACTGGTTGGTTGATTCTGGCTGTGAATAGGTCACTAGAGTCACTTGCTGGAGTAGGAGCTGCTATTACTTGGACCAACCTCGGGTCTGAGGCTCAAATTTCTGCATTTTCCCTCCATATTTCTTTTCTATTGTATTTAAGTCCTTATTGTATGTCAAACACTGTTCTGAGCTCTGGGGTTAATTTGGTCAAACCTGGGAACTGTCCCACACACAGCTGAGAGTCTAAATTGGAGGGAGTACAGGTATTTAATCCCCATTTCATAGTTGAGGAAACTTAGGCACAGAGATGTTAAATGACTTGCCCAAAGCCACATAGCAAGCAACTGGCAGAACCCAGTTCCTCTGACTCTCAGGCTAGTTCTCTCTCCACTAGATCACACTGTTTCTTGTTCATATGCTCTCTCTTTTATGCCCTTCTAAAGCACCATTCTTTCAGAGCATTGTGGCTACACTGAAGGCAAATGGTCTGCTAAATGTAGGAGAATGGGAAAATGCTACTTTTTTCATCTAATGGAAGTTCTGTTGATGGTGAGAACTTTATTAATGGTATTTTTGAGTACTTTCTATGTGCCAGCACTAAACTAAGTGCTGGGGTAGACACAAGATAATTGGGTAGGACACAGTCCCTGTGTCCAAATTTATTATCTCCCTAATAACCAAAACTAGCTAGAGGAAAAGACAGTCATAAATGTGGCATTCCTTAAATGCTTACTGTGTGCCAAGCATTGTACTAAGTGCTGGAGTAGGTAGAAGATAATCATATCCCATATGGGGCTCACATTCTAAGTACGAAGGTGAAAGTGTGAACAGGTATTGAATCCCCATTTTGCAGATGAGGGACTTGAGGTACAGAGAAGTGAAGTGAGTTGCCCGAAGTCACAGAGCAGGCAGGTAGGGGAGCTGGGATTATAACCCATATCTTCTGACTACCGTATCTGTGTTCTTTCCACAAGGCCACACTGCTTCTCAACAATCTCCCTTTCTCTGTTTCATTTTCTATGGGTCCAGGCTGTGCATAATTCTCCAGGTTATGCACCCTAAGACAATTTCAGAAATTCTGTCATCACCTGCAGAAAGACTCTGCTGGGTGTTGCCACCACAGTCAAAGTGGAGATTCAAAGGCAACAATAACCACAAGATGATGATTGATTCCTGGGTGTGATGGGGCAAGGAGAAGGAGCTTAACTGCAGGCTCCGAGAGGGATAGTGGATTGAGTGTCGGAAGATTTATATTCTGTTTCCAGATCTAGCTGTGACTTTGGGTGTGCCGTTTTAGTGCATTCAAGCATTTTTTAAGCTACAAGTCACTCTCAAATATAAATTTCTTTAGCAAATTTTAATGAGGGTAATTGCCTGTCTGTGTTTTATCTTTATGATAGAAAATACATCCAGCACATCCTCATAGTTTCTTACTTGAAAAAATGTTAAGGATCTTGTTCATTTGGGGTAACGGATTAGGTATTTCTCTCAGAATGTCTCTCTAATTTTGATCACTATTTCCTAGTCAAAAGTATTGTACAGCTCAAAAGAAATTACACCCAGGAAAGTGAGAGTTGCTAATGTGGGTTTTGTAACTGCATTCATAAGTTCCAGTGAGCAATATATTTATAGACTTCTATTTGTAGAATTAGTGAGGATATCAAACAAATGTCACACATTTCAAAATGGAGCCAACATGGAAACTTATGAAATACAACCCTCAAAACATCTGAGAAGGCAGAATAAGTAGTAATCCTGTAAGCACTCTCAAATGGAAGTTAGATTCCTTAAAATTGTAATCAATAGGGGTGAATATTAAAACTGGAGCACATAAAATCTTCTTTTAAAACAACAGTGGGAATCTAAGAATGGAAAAAAAATAGTATGCATATTGCAATGGTATTTAATCATCAATTTGTGATAGGGACATGGGTGGACCTCTTCAGTCACCTCTTCTGAACTTTCTAGAATTAGTCATGTTTAACGATCCAGTTTCATGGGTAAATGGGGAAAGAGGATAACAGGCTTTGTTATATGTTCTTAAGAATATCTTTAAGGACTTGTATGGTGAAAAGCCTCATGTTGTGTTATCAAGAAAGAACACTAGCAGTGACCTTGCAAAAGTTTGGTTGTGGTTTTCATTTAGCACCTCTGTTGGGCATGTGAGAGATTGGAATAGGGACAAAGCTAAGGATACATATGCTCTTTAAAACCCGATGTCAAGCTCCCTGCTACTTCACTCCCGTTCAAATACCTCTTTCACCCTGCTAAGAGAGGCACTTGGAGGGGAGTGGGATGGTAGACACTGCAGGTACATCATGCCCATGGAACAGTTTCCCTTCCTGAAACAGGAGTGGACCTTCCTCAAATGAGGACTAAAATAGGAAAGATGTGACAGAAAACCCTCTGCAGATTACAAGGGTGTCAGTAACAGTTCTCAGAAGTAGTCCCTGGGAAAATAGAGCTCAACTGGGGCATCTCTAAATGACGAGATGGCAACTACCCATTTATATAGGAAATCACTCTCATTCAAAGAATCACAGCACCTGAGATATATATATTTTGAATAAAGAAAAAAGGACCTTGTTACATCCAAATGCAATTTAAAAAGCATGAAGTCCTTGAAATAACTGTTAATTGTATTCACGTAAAACTGATCTATTGCAATTTAAATGGTTCATGATTTCTTTGATTGAGACATCTCCATATCCAACTTTACCTTTTTAAGATTAACCGGCATTAAAAATCAATGGGTAAAGTGAACATAGTGTATATCAGTTACTATCTAATTTCTGAATGACAGGAGGGCAACAGCAATTGCATGCATGTGCCAGGAGGCATAATTTGGCATCAAGCCTACTGCTAGCAACTTCATTAGTACTGTGTTTAAATGGACAAGGGCAATTACTTCTATTTTTGATTACCAGGAAAGGCAAATGCAAAGTGGGTCAGTTTCATTTGAAATATGCTACCAGTATAAATCAACCAATCAAATTTATTGTAGAGCACTGTACTGAATGAGGACTGCGGGATATAGGGTGAAGTACATACAGGGAGAATGGGGTGGAACTTTGGGAGACATAGGGAGTGAGATGACCATTTCTGAATCAGCTATGTTTATTGAGTGCTTACTGTGTGTGCAGAGCACTGTCCTAATTGCTTGGGAAAGAACAATAAAACAGATTTCACCTCCCCACACCTTCCCACAAGGAGCTTATGGTCTACAGGGGGAGACAGACCTCAAAGTAGATAAGGATAAGTGAAGTGGTAGAGTGCAATAATAATAATGATAATAATAATAGTATTTATTAAGCACTTACTATGTGCCAAGCACTGTTCTAAGCGCTGGGGGGATACAAAGTAATCAGGTTGTCCCATATGGGGCTCACAGTCTTAATCCCCATTTTACAGATGAGGGACCTGAGGCACAGAGATGTTAAGTGACTTGTCACACAGTCACACAGCTGACAAATGGCAGTTAGGATTAGAACCCATGACCTCTGACTCCCAAGCCTGTGATCCTTCCACTGAGCCATGCTCCTTGTCTATAAGACAAATGTCTACAAGACATTTACATAAGGGTTGTGAGGCTGAGGTGAGTATGAAAGTGCTGAAGGGGTATACAGCCAAGTTCTTGGTCGACACAGAGGGGAGAGAAGATCAAGGAAATAAAGGGTGTAGTCTGTGAAGGCCTCCTGGAGATGTGATATTGGGAGGGTTTTGAAGAGAGGGAGAGTGGTGGACCCTCAGATATGAAAGGGGAGGTAATTCCATGACTGAGGGAGAATGTGGGAAAGGGGTTGGTGCTGAAATAGAAACAAGGGTACTGTATTTTCCCTCACATCAGTTTGTATCCAATTTTCATGACTGATCTGAAGTTTCACTCTGTACTTACCCAAGCATACAAAGCTAAATAAAGCCATCAAATTCGTTCATTGTATGCCATTGCAGGTATTTGTATCTACAAATTCAGTACCAAATAATTACCAGTTATAAGGTTCATTTTGTTTAATATTATAGAACTGTAACAAGATACATGTGTAGCCTATTGTCTCTTAGCAACTGAATTACGATGCTTGAGAGGCAAAAATAATAATTGTCACTATGTGAATGCATACGGCTTCTGTTTCTAGATCACATGGTGTTAAACAGTATATAATGTACAATTATATATTCCTGTAGGTTCATAGAACCATAGGATTTCCCTTGGATTAACAATCAACATTACCCTATACTAATTCATAAATTTTTAACCCTTTAGCTTCATTCAGGATAACTTTCTGTTTCAAAATAACCATATTCCAATCTTAGGAATTTGGGGGTTTGGCAAGATTGTGGGGGATGTGGTGGGAAACAGAATATAAACAATCCCTTTCTAGGCACTGGCATCTTTCCATTGAATGAAGCGTTGAAGAGATGAGAAAAGGTGATGAGATTACTACTGCTTGTGTGAAACTAATGGTCATTCATTTATTCATATTTACTGAGCACTTACTGCATGCAAAGCACTACACTGTGCTTGGGAGAGTACAACATAACAATAAACAGACACATTCTCTGCCCACAATGAGTTAACAGTCTAGAGGAAGCTTACAGTCGGGACAGGTCAGGACAGGGAAACAAGCTTTAAATGTCACAAATAACACTTTCCTTGGAATATTACAGGTTTCCCTAAACTATTTTAAGAAGGACATATGACAAAAGCAGGCAGGTGGGTTCTGAATGCTCATACCTTTTAGCAGCAGGAAAGTATCGAGAACATGATGCCCCATCCCAAGCACAATAAGGATCTCGTGCAAGGCAACACTCTGCACACGCTTTTCCATATATGTCACAACGGTGTAAAGGCATCTGGGCAACTCCAGTGGCTGATCCTATATAAAGTTGTTGCTGTGGAAAGATGCAATTTTAATCACTTACACATTTTTTGGAAGACATACTTAATTTGTACATCACCACATCTGTTTTCATTTCCAGTTGCACATGCTTCAATAGGAGGATATTCAGTGGTTTTAAAACAGAATTATCCTGAGGGGAAGAAGACAAAGCCAAGAGAATCACCCAGACTGATATATCTTAGAAATCTTACTGCCCTTCTATAGCTTTTGCTATTCCTACTTCCACTGAGCAAACACTCCCGAATTAAAAGATTCTTTATCAACTAGAAGCTATGAGTAAAGAGAAAATGTGTCTTAGGTTGGTGTTCGATTTGGGAATAACTTTTCCATTCAAGCAGTGAAGGCATAATCTAAGTTGAGAAGAGTGCTTGATGACCTCTCTACTGCCAGTTCTCAGACTAAAGGATTTACAATTCTTAAAAGGTCAAACAGAGATACAGTTAGGACCAGTCAGCAAAAATGGGTGTAGTGCTGACCCACAGAGGAAGTGAGGGGAAAGGCGACAGACTCCCATCAGCTCCAGTACAGAGGATTTTGGTTGTTCCCCTTTTTCAAGGATTCCCGGAATTTCTGTTAGTTTATTTGGTCATATTTATTGAATGCTTACTATGTGCAGAACACTGTAACAAGTGCTTGGGAGAGCACACTACAACAATAAGCAGACACATTCTGTTGCATCTACTGTTCTAATTAGACCACTGTTTTGGCATTCTACAGCTTCCCTCTGCCTTTGTGCCTCAAGCAGGCTCAGGCAAAGAGAAGACAATGACAGGGCTTTGGGACTCAGAAGACATAATATGGGTAGTTCAAGATGCCATGTAATGTCTGAATGGCATCCTGCTACACTTGTGCCAGAGACTGACTGGCATACCACCAGTGATAGTGACATGAGTATTGCTGTCTGACACTCTCCCAAGTGCCTAGTACAATGCTCTGCACCCACTAAGTGCTCAATAAATACAGTTGAATGACACATGCACAAGTGAGCCACAGTCTTAAGACTGCAACTGAGTGCAGCAAACATTAAAGTAATGCATTCCCTGGTACAACTGCCATCCAAAATAGCATGTAGTATAAATCATAGCCATGTGAAATTCAAAAAAAAATGTTCAAATTCATTAGCGATAGTCTGCCATGGTGACCTAACTCTATCTCAGTTTTAAATTTTAATGGAACATCATCCAGTCAACAAGGATAGTGAAGGTCAAAGAGAAAGTTCATGGGGACTGGGAGAAATGAAAAGAAAGGACAGGAATAACACAATAATAGTCTGTAGGCGCTGAAATCCAAAGTCTACGGAAAACAACTGACACTGATTAAATAAATCTCAATGTCTAGACTACGATTTATTTTGCCTAAATTATGCAGTCACCAGTTACAGAAACAACAGGCAGGCTTGCAAAGACCATTACATGATATTTCATATACCCAAATGTATTTCTTCAAAGGCACTCACAGTGATTTACCAACAATCCTATTAATCCTCTGTTATAGGTATATACTAACTGGGTAAAATAAGGCATTTAACAGACGTTTCCCAAGTCCACATAAACCAGAAGAAATATGATATACTTTAGCATGGCTGTTTGATATGGATAGATCTATTGTCTGTCTTTAATCATGCTACCATTTATGAAAAGTATTTAGTTTTATCCTGCAGGTAAAATAAAAATAATAGAAAATGTGATAGAAGCTGATTTATCTGATGAAATGACTTCCAGAATACTCTGGTCATGCTTTGCTTTGTTGAGATATGTTGAGATATATGGCAGGAACAACCTTCAAAGGGAATGATGGTACTCTTACTGTTTAAGGTATTTCAGAAAGACCACAAAACCACCCAAAAGATATAATGGAAATATAGGAAAATGTGTTGAAAGAGTGATGGTATATCTTTGCCAAAGTAAATTACAATAGTCATCCAGGTTATAAACATGAAAAGCAATGAGTCATGTCTAAAATAAATCAGGCTGACAACAAATAAGGATTTCAATAAATAACAAAAATAGAACTAGCCTAGGGACCGCCAACAGATCTGTGCTTACTATGAAGGCGAGAAAAGAAGGGTCAATTTTATGCGGGGAGAGCGGTTAAAGGGGACAGATACTTTTATCCTATCGTCAAGATGTCTTTTTTTAAGGAATATTTTGCAGGAACCAATAATTAACAGTGAAATTGATATAAAGCACAGGTATTACACAAAGACTGTGTAACTGTTTCTAAAAATTATTCTGTAAAGAAGGAAATATCAGTCTGGCTTCTGTCCTGGAAATTCCCCATAATTCCTTGCCAATAACTGACAAATGTTAGATTGAGAGCAGGTGAAAGCATGCTGATGGAGGATTAAGATAACAGTATCAGGTCAATAAAATGTCAACTGTGGATTTCACTTGTGCATTTTATCTCTAAATATCTTGGAGATGATCTGTCTTTTGATATGTCTGTGAGGAAAGATATATCTACAGTTACAGCATTTCAGCAGATCAAGATCTCAAAAAAAAACAGAGAAAAATAATCACATAATGCCACAATTACCAAATGAGACTTGACCACTAAGATTACGATCTATAAGATTTGTGGAAAATTAAAAGACTCTGAAGATGGCTCCTTAATAGCATACTTCTCAGTGATTTCAAATCATTTTCTCCATTCAACAGTGCTGATTTTTCCTCTTGTACCATCATCTTTGTTATATGGTTTTAATGATAAATAAACTTAGACTGTAACCTCACTGTGCACAGGGAATGTGTCTACCAGCTCTGGTATATTGCACTCAGTGCTCTGTACACATTAAGTGCTTAATAAATACCATTACTGATTGATTAAACTGGATAGTCTTTGGTCCAATTTAGTGAATTGTCACTTTTAAAACTGAGTTATAGGCATTCACAGTGAGTGTTAGAATTCTTTATCCAAAGTGTATTCAAAATAGCAAGAACACTGCAAAGGGAGTATGAAACAGCTAGGTGTAGGAGAATGCCCTAGGGGCTTGTGCCAACAACAGGCAAAATTCCTGACAGAGCTCCCTAAGGCTTCTGGGGAGCTGTAAAAGCTCAGCAAGACTCCTGAAAACAACTGGTTAATGTAGAGGGTGAAGACTGCAGTGTCCACCAAAACACCTACTGTGGCAAGCGCTTGCCAGTCTATGACATGGAGACACAATATTGGCACTATGATAAAGTCAGTTTGGCTGCAACTGGGTTATAAGTAAAATATTTGAGCATAATTCACAATGTGCCCATTTATTCACTTATTACACCCACTGCTCCAGCTGAAACATGACTGGCAGAGGCAGTACTGTGCAAATCAGTAACACTAAGATTAATTATTTTGTGTAGGTTTTTGATCCCAATATCTTTCTGCCTAGACCAAGGCTCATTCATAATAATAATGATTGTAGTACTTATTATGTTCTTATTGTGTGCCAACCATTGTACTAGTCATTGGGATAAATCTAAGATAATGAGGTAAGACGACATCATCCATCATTTAAAATAGGAGATTCCATCATCATCTAACCCGAAATAACAGAAATATCAAGGGGTGATATTGATCTTTGAAGATTAATCAATATTTGTATCCTGAAGAGTTAGCCCAGAAACAGTTAAAGAGGCCTGAAATACCAATTTGAGTAGTTTTATCTTACCTGCTTTAGGCAATGGTCAAAAAAAGTAAAACATTAATAAGTTGTTCTTAATTTATATTCACGAACTCATGCCCAATTAATTGCATGAATTCATTGACAGTGTTTTAAAAAGAAACACCAAAATGTGTTTGTGATAACTACATCATTAAGAAGTCATATGTTATCCTTAGGTGTCTTGCCAAAACTTTCACTATATATGAATGGAGTCTCTAAACCTTAAAATCTAAGGTTTGGTATTCGCTACCTTAAACTTCATTTCTATTTCATATGCCAAACTAGGATAATTAATATGGTGTTCATTGTAGAGTTAGAGGAACTTGAAGTTATAAATTTGATTTCTATAGTTCCCTGAAAACTACTTCCTCCTGGACTAATAACAAAGGAGCTCTGAAGACAAATAAATACAAGTGAGTGCATGACAATTATATAACATCCACTGGAAATTTAAAAATAAAAATATTTAATAATAATGTCAATAAGAAAAATATATGGTACACATATCTTTGCCTTCACATTTTACAAAAATATTTTAGACTTCAAATATATTTTCTCAAACTCCTTTATGAATTATGGAAACGTCTCTCCAGTCAACTCCACCCCAATTTTTCAAATTCAATTTTACATTTAAACACATAATTGCCTCTACAAAATAACCCCATATTCTTCCCCCCAACACTGTTTTTTAAGGAGGAACAATAGGTTTGGGGTTTTTTAAAGCTGTAATACTATTGCCCACTGGGGTAGGAAGAGGAGTACAGCCAAAACGCCAGGGGATTTTCACACCCCAGGGGATTTCCTGTCTCAAACATGTGCACATATGCTGTGGTAGTAAAAAGAGAAAGGAAGTGAGGTTACCATATTCACTGAGGGTCTATTATATGCCGCACTTGGGAAAGTACTCTCTTACCTTTCTCTTCTCCCCTACCTCTCCTTTGTTTGTTTTTTCCCCTCCTCTTCCTCTTATTGCTAGACTTAATTCCCTGCTTAATCACTCTTCCTCTGCTTTCGAATTGTGAAATTTGTCCAAAAAAGTTGAATAAATTGTGTGAATAAATATGGTATAAAATCTATTACCAATAATTTCTCATTACTTTTGAAATGCTCAAGAAATTCCAGTGGAAAATGTCTGTCACTAAATCAGAAAGGACACATTCAGATAGTGAGATAGGTCAATTTGAAAGAATGACCAAAATTAATGTGGCAAAAATGGTCTATATTTTCAGTAGAGTTTATTCTGAATAGGGGATTTAGGTGGTCTATTACAAAAACAATTAATATGCTTTGCTCCTCTCAAATTAACAATCTGAGATACTATTAATGTCTGTCTCCTCCTCTAGACTGTAAACTCACTATGTTCAGGGAACATGTCTACTAATTCTGTCGTACTCTCCCAACTTCATATTATGGTGTCCCTGCACATACTAAGCACTCAATATCATTGATTGTAAACAATTTTTGTTTCATTTCCCCTTGCCACACATCATAAGATACCATTTCCTTGGGGGAAAAAAACACTGACATATATGTAAAGTCGATGGATACCTTAAAAAAATGAGTACACTACTCCTGAGAAACATGCTGCTCTTATTTAAGTTCAAAGCTTGGTACATATAACACAGTGAGGGGACATTTCTGAACACAGTACCTGCTTGGTGGAAATCTTCATAGCTGAAATGGTGGTGGGTTCCTAGAGAAGTAAAAAAAGGAAAAGTGAATAATAGGACTTACGTGTTCTTAAAAATTAGGATTTCAGATCAGGGGCTTCCTCATTAAAATAGTAAAAGCACACTTCCCAAGAGAGTTGACAATCATGTTCCTAGACACTCATTATCTTTCTTCTTCCTGTCTCATTTCATGTTCCATGTTAGGTATGTGTGTTTGTGTGTACTGTGCTCTATGCCCCATAATGATTTCTTTCCTTCAGTGTGCCCACACACCACGTCAGTAGGCAGAGAATGATTAGTAGGACTAACTTCCACAATCATTATCTTTATTAAGTACTATGCCTTTGAAGTCTTTATGGTATTATCATATGTCTCATGTTTCAGTTATTTGAGGGAAAGTTAGGTACATTCTAAGCATCTCACTTGCCTCTTAGAAGGGAACAAATATGCCATGTTTGTAATTCTGATGAATGCTGTTAATCAATCCATGGTACTTGTTGAGCACTTCCTGTATGAAAAGCATTGTACTAACTATTTTGGGAGAGTATAATGTGAGAGAATTGGTAGACATGATTCATACCCACAGTGAGGTTGTAGCCCATAAGGGCAGACAGACATTCAAATAAATTACAGATAGGGGAAATGTGTCTGAGGCTAAGTATGGGGTGAATAACAAGTGCTTAAGGCATCAGATCTAAGGTTATAGATGACTTGGGAGGGAAAATGGAAGTGAAGAGGGCTTAGTCACTGAAGACCTCTTTTTTTAATGGTATTTGTTAAGCACTTACTGTGTGCTAAATGCTGGGGTAGATGCAAACCAAACAGGTGGGACACATTCCTGTCCCACATGGGGCTCACAAAGTTAATCCCTATTTTATAGATGAGATAACAGAGGCACAGAGAAGTTAAGTGACTTCCCCAAGGTCAATCAATCAATCGTATTTATTGAGCGCTTACTATGTGCAGAGCATGTACTAAGGTCACACAGCAGACAGGTGACAGAGATTTTTGGAGATGTACTCTTAGGAGGGCTTTGCCATTAGGAGCAAAGTGTGTAAATTAGGTTGAGGTAGGAGATGATCAAGGTTAGGTAGGACCAGGAGGGCTGATTGAGTTCCTTAAAGACAATTGTAAGGATTTTATGTTTGATTCAGAGGTCATCAGGAGTGTGGAGATGCTGATTGAACATGTTTTCAGAAATGATCTAGACAGTGGAGTGAAGTTAGGACTGGAGTGGTACCAGACAAGAAGAGGGAAACTCAGTGAGGCGGCTGCAGTAGACAAAGGTGTATATAATAAGTACATGGATCAGCGTAGTAGCAGTTTTGATAGAGACGAAAGAGCTGATTTTAGCAATGGTGTGAAAGTAAAACCAACAGGATCTGGTGGCAGATTGAATATGCAGGTTGAATATGAGAAATGAGTTGAGATAATGCCAATACTTGTGAGTCAGAGAGGATGGTGATGCTGTCTATAGTTATGGGAAAGTTGGGGGAGGTCAGGGTTGGGTGGGAAGATGAGGAGATCTGTTCAGACCATCCAAGGGGAGATGTCCTGAGAGTAGGAGGAAATGTGAAGCTCCAGAGAAGGCGAGTGATCAGGGCAGGAGAGACAGACTTGAGAATCGTGTAGGCGAGATGGTAGTGGATACTGTGAAAGTGAATGAGTTCTCCATGGGAGTAGGTGTAGATGGAGAATATCAGGGATCCTAGAACTGAGTCTTGAGGAATTCCTAAAAAGCAGAGAGTGGGAGGTAGAGGAGGAGCCTGTGAAAGAGACTGATAAAAATGCTCAGATCATTGGATTTTTTATCATCATCATCATCAATCGTATTTATTGAGCGCTTACTATGTGCAGAGCACTGTACTAAGCACTTGGGAAGTACAAATTGGCTGACATTAATCGTTACTAAAATTACCATATTTGAAAAAGTAAAATACTAGATAGCCTTATCAGCTACTTAATCTGACTTCCAATTAAAATATGTACAGGGTTATAAATGTTTAGTTCCTAAAACGGTGTCCACTTGCACCCTGCAAGTGATATTTAAGTCCAAATAAAATATAAGACTCTCATGTATGGGTCGATGTTTTTAATCCAGCTACATCAAGGTAGTCCTTATTAAACATTCACACTTGCATGACTTTCAACCTGCTGATTTCTTGGAAAATTGACATGGCTCACTAGCTACTCTGAACTCTAACAAATGAGTTAATAGACTTCACATTGGAAAACATCAATTATGTTTTAAGTTTGAAAGAAAATTGAACTTAGTCATTTGTTTGCTCAGCTGTTCATGGAATAGTGCATAAATTGGTTTAAAAACACATGTGTTATCAAAGCAAAAGTTTTGGAAACATTTCTGTTCAGTAGAAATATAAATCAAGACCATTGTGCTTAACATACTAAATCTTGAACAGTAAAACACATTCATTTTTTTCAAAGGTAAAACCTTCTTGAATGGTGTTAACAGAATGTGTTACCAATGAGTTAATTTAAAATCAATTTAGCATCTATAAAGCATTCTTAATTTTCTCTGTACTCATTCACCTCCTGCATTTTAATTACTATATGAAAGCACTAAACATGATTTGAAGTAGACTTTTACTTGTAGGAAAAGGTGATCTTGTTCATTCATTCATTCAATCGTACTGCATTTTATTTTGGGACAATTTTTAAATGGCATAGCATTGGCTAGAGGAAATGAGTGAAAGTTACGAACACATATATTATATATCTTTCCATTTATGTAAGTCTGTTTCTCCACTGTCAAACTGGAGCTGGATAGCTCTACTGTCATCTATGCAAGGTTTACTGTCTACACACAAAGCATCTATCAATCTTCTCCGGTCACCATTCTAGAGTGACAGATGGTACTATGATATTTATTTTCCTGCATTTTGATTGGATACTGCTACACTTTACACTCAACAAGACATATTTTATATTTAGTAATTGGCTGCCTTGTGAGTGATCACACTATTCCTCTAATTTGTACCCAGAGAGAGTTCTGGGAACAGCCTGCCTTTGATCCAGGCATTTAACTTTCCCTGCCTCAGTTTCCCTATTTATAATGAGCTCAGTTCTCCCATATAAGAACTACAGGAGACAAAGGGGTTGTGAATTCATGAAAATCAGTATATTTAGTAGAGAAGCAGCATGGCTCAGTGGAAAGAGCATGGGCTTGGAAGTCAGTGGTCATGGGTTCAAATCCCAGCTCCACTGCTTGTCAGCTGTGTGACTTCGGGCAAGTCACTTAACTTCTCTGTGCCTCAGTTACCTCATCTGTAAAATGGGGATTAAGATTGTGAGCCCCACATGGGACAACCTGATCACCTCGCATCCTCCCCAGAGTTTAGAACAGTGCTTTGCACATAGTAAGTGCTTAACAAATCCCAAAATTATTATTATTATTATTCAGTAGTTCCATAGTATGCATTTTCACCACTCCTTTTGGACAGAATGTTGTTAGGGAATTAAGAGAATATTCTTCCAAAAATATGGAGCTATCTGAATAGACTATGCTCCTAGAGGAAAGAGCATGAGGACAACCAGGTTCAGTCTCAGCTCTGCTAATGGCGGGCTGGGTAAATTTTGGGGAAAAAAAAACCAGAACACTTCTTTCTACCTCAGTCCTGTCATCTTGAAAATGGTGATGAGATTCCTCATTTCCCTACTTCCTATATTATGAATCTTAAGAGAGACATCGACTGTGACTGAACTGATTATTTTGTATACTACCCAGACACTTAGCACAGTGCTTGACACCTAATAAACACTTGATAAAAACTACAATTATTAACTTGATGGAATGTCTGGAGGGATAGTTATGCACAGTATGTTAGGTAAGATTTGTGAACTACAATGTCAGTTTCCATAAAGTGAAGGTTCTAATGTAATCTGTCCATTAGAAGAGGACCAGGTAAATCACATTCTAATATTTTGAATAATTGTCCTGCATATTTAACTTTCTATTACTTTACTTTCTTCATGAAAATTATGTCCCTAGAGATAAGGCTAGAGAAATCTAACAATTTGGTCTGGAATGCCCTCCCTGCTCATATCAGACAGATAATTGCTCTCCCCCACTTCAAAGCCTTATCGAAGGCACATCTCCTTCCAGAAGCCTTCCCACTAAGACCTCCTCTCCTCTTCTCCCACTCTTACTTGCTCCTTCATTCATCCTCCCTCCCATCTTCAGGGCACACATGTATATATCTAATTTATTTATCTATTTATTTATAACACTGTCTGTCTCTCCCTCTAGAATGTGAGCTTGTTGTGGGGAGGAATGTGTCTGTTGTTATACTGTACACTCCCAAGCACTTAGTACAATGCTTTGCACACAGTAAGTGCTCAATAAATACAATTGAATGAATGAATGAATGAATAATGTGTAATTAAAACAGTTTCATTAGAAATTAAAGAGCAATATATCACTATTTCCAAATATGCTAGCCTTCCCCATTGTTGGCATAAAATTAAAAAAAAATGTATTGGAGTTACCCAGTTATCATCCTGGTTAGAGAATGCCTTCCTCTTCTCAAAGGACAACACAATACAGACCAGAAACCACAAACTACTTTCATTGTACTGTATATAGCTTGCAGTTTAATGTGTTTTGTGTCATTGTTTTTTTTTAATTGCAAGGTTAAACAAAACTTGACAGTGAAATATTCCAATCTTTACACCACAAAAGGGGTATGAGCTTGGCCATAAGCATAGAATGTTGAAAGTAAATATTTCTCTAAACTCTGCCCAAATTTGTTTTGTCATCTTGAGTGCCAAAGTAATAGTAATAATGATAAGGTAGGGCTGGGAGAGTTGCTGAAAACTGGAATATTTTACTATAAAACCCTAAAATATGTCCTGTGACCTATCAAAAACATTCTTTACTAACGTTAGAACACATATGTCCCTGTTATTTCTAGGTAGAGTCCCACACGGATCCATATTCATTTATTTAACAATAATTGTGGGATAGGTTAAGCACATACTCTCTGCCAGGCACTGTACTAAGCATAAGAGTATATGCAAGACAACGAAGTCTGATGCAGTGTCTGTCCCACATGAGTTTCACAGTCTAAATGGGAGGAAGACCAGGAATTTATTCCTTATTTTACAGAGGAGGATAATGAGGTACATATAATTAATTGAACTTATGATTCAATTTTATCAGTGAAATAGCAAAATGAGTCAGGAATTATATATTTCATTTCATCCTGAGTCTGAACTGGTACTGAGAGTTCCAAGGTTTATTTTGACTAGTGTCTGGCTCTCTAATTGACAAGCTAATTAGAAGGGTATGCTGGGCTGCTCGTCTGCAGCATGTGCAGTTTGCAGCTGTCCAGAGCAGGGGGGAAAAGAGGTACCACTGAACTTGTTGACACTCGAAATTTAGCAGCACTCACCCGAAAAACTGTCATTTCTTCCAGCAAGACTTCCTCTAAATCATGCCAAGTCTCCTTAGGAATGGAAACTACTTTGAGAACAGTCCCCACATCTTTGAGAAAAAAATCAAAAAAAGAAAAACATCTTTTAGATGTCATGAACCTAGGTGATGATAAATTACGTCCACATTTACAGCAACCAAAATTTCAGACTTTTCCTTGCTATGGAATTAATGTTCTGTAAACCCAAGGATATACATTATTCTGGGCCAATCCTTCAACTGCTTCCATTGAATACAGGGGTCTGAAATAAACCAGAAGGGTTTTGGTCTTTGAAAGAGCATCACCTTGAGGTGGTTTAATGTGCAAATTCAACAGAAAAGGAAACATTACACCACTTGGCTGAGATGGATAAACAGGACTAGACATAATTATTATTGGAAGGAGCTTCTTAATTTCCAGTTGCCATAGAATACTCTTTAAAAACAGGCCCTGCTCAATTATCCCGTCAACATTAGGAGATCAATTCTGGAATGGCAGGTTTTCTGGTTATTTTGAAATATAGACATTCCTGGGAAAGCAAAATTCAGACATATAAACTTGAGGAATGCTGTCAAACTGATGAAGTTGTCTGAGCTTTTAAGTACCTGCTGACCAACCTGATGTCATGAGAAAGCATTTTGAACTTATATGTCCCTGAAGACGGCTGTGTGGCCATTAAGTGATGAAAGACAATAGCCTGGTTTGAGGAAAATAAACTTCTCACATAGTTTGAATGATCATTTCTTTGTAGCATGCAGAATCTGAATATTCTATGAACAAGAGAAAACCCACTTCATACTTATAATCAACCAAAAAGAGTTGGTTGGCAGATCCCTAAAACCTGAAAAGTAGACTGTTATTAATTATTTTGCTTCTTAAGGAGATCTTCTACTTCTAAACCTATAGGGTTGTGTCATATTTGTACTTAAAGTGTTGTCAATGAAAATGAATAGCCTCATAAAATTGTTTTAGAACTATCCATTCAATATTCAGAGGAAAGAAAAAGGAGTAGAAGACTGAATGTATTTTGCCATTGCTTTTAAAGGATTTCCACTAACTTTCATGGTTACATTTTGCTGAACTGGAAAAAAATATGTTTGATAGGAAATGTTTTCATGTGAAGATGACACTTCTAAATAAGACTCTAATTTCTAACCCAATATGTGTCACATTTCTTTAATGAAATGTCTTGAATTTTTATGAAGACAAGTAAAACTAGAACTCTAGAATCTGACAGAAGAAGGTTAACAGCATACCTCTGAATAACAATGCTGAAATAAATGGTCCTCTTTTAAGAAGATCCTTCAGTGTTTATAGGACCCCAGGCTGACAGAATTCCAAAGGTTAAGAGTAGAATATGTTAATCTGTATAGTGACTCTGATCAGGCCTCTCATACCAAAATGGGGCTTTATCTAGGTTCTCAATCAGGTTTACAGCATAGTATTTCACACAAATTGAATCAGACTACTCTTTTAGGATCAATAAGCACTGGTGTGCAACTAAGTTAAAAGATAAGATTACAGTTATTAATTTACTTTACTGACAGAGGAACCTAGCCTGTGCTGACTGATCCTCCATGTCAGACATTTAGCAGACTCATGATGATGAGGCTTTATCCCTGGCTTGAGACAGACTTTTAAAATGTGTGATGTTTCTCTGTTGGACAACTCCAGGGAAACCCTATTTACAGTGATAGAAATCAAGGTACTTTTCAGCTGCTTTTTGGAGTTTTTTTAATTCTTGGAGAAATTATTAGGGGATAGCTTTGCCATGATTTTATTCATTCATTCAATCATTTATTGAGCGTTTACTGTGTGCAGAGCACTGTACTAAGCACTTGGGAAGTACAAATCGGCAACATATAGAGACGGTCCCTACCCAACAATGGGCTCACAGTCTAGAAGGAGGGAGGCAGACAAAAAAAACAAAACAAGTAGATAGGTCTCAATACCACAATAATGATTATGGTATTTGTTAAGCGCTTACTATGGTACCAGGCACTATACTAAGCGTTGGGGTGGATACAAGCAAA
This sequence comes from Tachyglossus aculeatus, assembly GCF_015852505.1. NCBI lineage: Eukaryota > Metazoa > Chordata > Mammalia > Monotremata > Tachyglossidae > Tachyglossus > Tachyglossus aculeatus. The sequence goes on from NW_024044828.1 coordinate 8,327,795, forward strand.
TTGGGTTGGACAGTCCCTGTCCCACGTGGAGCTCACAGTCTCAATCCCCATTTGACAGACGAGGTAACTGAGGCCCAGAGAAGTGAATTGCCCAAGGTCACACAGCAGACAAGCAGCGGAGGTGGGATGAGAACCCACGACCTTCTGACTCTCAGGCCCGTGCCCTAGCCATTATGCCATGCTGCCTCTGATTTTAGGTTCAATTAGCATCGATCAGGAGAACAACTAAATCCTGTCTCTGATTTTATTTTTTCTTCATTCTTCTGGAATATCAGGCCAAACCGCTGTTGTACAGGAAATGAATACAGCCTTAGTCCAGAGTAGCATTTGTCAAGGGTATTCATGAGAGTGAAGAATGCCAGCTTCTTATCTATGTTTTCCTTGTTATCTTATGTTGATGCCTATACTTTACTGCTGAGACTCTTCCTCCACTTTTCCTTTTGCTGATGGAGACTGTTTGTCACCCATAAAAATAGACTAATCTAATACTCAGGACCTAACACTGTTACACCTGATTGCACAAGTATTTCACAGCTTAGTTTTAAATCTCCAATGCACTTGTACATTTACATTTCCCTTTGGTAAATGCTGATTTTCACAATGTTTCCCCATTCAGGGAAGTTTCAAAATAGCCCTTGAATCCACCAGTAGTTTCTGTCCAGCACCAATGGGATTGCAATGCCGGGATTTACTGCCTTGGAATCTGACCTGAGATTCCAAGTTACAGAGTTGTAACTGGTACTGTTCAAAATAGGATTGCTATTAATGAGTGCTAGGAACCTGCTTATTGCCATAGTACACATAGTACACATTGCCATTGCAAAGCAGGGACAGGTCAAGAGGATTCCAAAACCTTTTATTGGAGGGATTTAAATTATAATGCTTAGAAAGGAAAAATGGGCTACCCCAGTGGAAAAATCACGCTGCTGTTAAAAGCTGAACGAAGCATGACATCTGCTGTTTCCTGACAAGGGTTTTTGTTATTTTTGTCATGACCGTGCCTTTTTGGCTCAAAGGAAAAGCTAAAATAGTTTCAATCCTCAAGGATATTTTTGCCCTGGAATTTTAATTCCTTAATTTAAAATTCTGAAGACCAAGGAACCTTATGAGACAAGTCCCTGAGAAATATTTGAGATTGAAGTACATGTTTACATGGATTTTTTGCTCAGTATTATCTACTGTAGAATGATTATTCTTTTACATGTACCTGAAGCATGTTATTATGCCCCCTGTGGGTGTATATTCAAGTCAGATTGACTGACTGCTGAAATCTAGGTGACCTCAAAAGATGATAGGAGGAGATGCTACTCTCTTCTGACAACTGGTAATGAAAAGGTAATTAGTCAAAACACAAGTCACAAGTTTCAAGAAATGGTCTTGATGGACTGGTGCCAACTGTATACTATTTGAATTTAAATTTTTTATTTGAAAAACAGATACATTAAAATCAATAGCCATAAAGGAGAGTCATTTTTGGCTTCTAATCACTTCATCTTAATCTGAATAACATCAACTCATTATGAGTCTGGAATGCACGTATGCCCAATATTTTTTTGCCTAAGCACATTCTTTAGGTACTGTAACAACTAACTGAATTTGTCTCAATTCCATGACATTCACAAGGAGGAAATACTTCTACCGCTAATCATAACCGGGTCATTGTAATGCTTAAGTAAAACCTTACCTGTTCCAATAAACATGACATCATATTGGCCATCCTCTGCATCAACTCGATCTACTACAATCTGCGTGAACTGATACTTCACATCGGTTTTAATCATGATCGGCCGGTTGTTAATTGGAAACACAGGGTTATACATGGCTGGGTGGCTTCGGGCAAATGTTATAACATCATCAGGAAGGTCCTTAGTCGAGTCAAAACCTCCAAATGTTTTACTGGGGCACTGAGAGGATAGAAGAAATATTCTTAATTAAAATTAAAGTGTGTAAACAACATTCCTGTCCAACGATTACATCATCCATGAATATATAATGCAGCTTTTACAGACGTAGAACATGTCTTCAAGGCAGAAATTCTATGGAGTTTTTGTCATTTGCTTTGGAACTTACCAATTGAAAATAATTTGGGATAGGAGAGTTGTCTGGGGACCATTTTTATAGTTTAAAATGTTTTTTACTTCTTTTGGTTTGATAGTAGAGGATAAGAAAATAAATTGTAATTAAGAATGGTTCAGGTTTCAGTGGAACTTTATCTGATTAGGTAAACTTCTGGAGTTTACTTCAAGAACCAAACTATTTCAAATGATCCATTGGGACTGTCTTACTATGTATGCTACAACCCAACAGCAAGGATTTAAACTAATAAATCCTATAAAATGAATTAAAGTACAGGGTCATTAAAACTATCTTTTTTCCTATGTATTTTCTAGCTTAAAGAAAACAGTGCTTCGCAGTGCCCTTAAGCAATTAAGATGATTGGGATTCAAGCAGGGACTATACAGTAGACATAATACAGATAAAAGCAAAACCTGATTTACTTTGACAGGAAGATTTCACTGTTTTTCCATCAGTGCATTTGATCCCAAGGAACAAACACTCAGACATTACAAATGTCTTCATCCTCTTACTTTTTGTCTTATACCCAAATACTCTCTGCCACTCAAAGTAAAAGCTTGGAAGCTGAAATGTAATTAAGCAATATTCCTGAATTGGCAGGAGGTTGAGCGGAATAAATCGATTGTCTTTGCTATCACCTTGATCCACATTATTAATAATTCATCAGAACTGTAATAAAAAACTGATGTTCCCAAAAACAAGAATCAGCAGTGCACAGTAGGGAAACTATGGGGAGACAGTTATACTTGAAGGGAGAGCTGACTGGGGAGGTTTAATGTTTCACTTTCTTGTGTATTTCAAGTAAATTCCAACAATAGCTTTTCGATGACAAAATCCTACCCACAGAGAGAATCACAGATTAACAGGATTAGCAGATGAGCAGCAATCAAACTCATAGTATGTTCTTCATTAAGACTGATCCCCATATTATGTCTGCATTCTGAAATATTATTTTCAAAATAAATTTTGGAATGAAACTTTTAGCCACATGGGAACCAATTAGAAACTGGACTAAAAAAAGTCAGTGTCCTGGATAATATTTGATTGCCTCTACTTGTGGCCATATGTTTCCCTCATTGATGTGGCACAGAGGACGAGTACATCACTATCAAGGTCAGTAAAGTACTCATGTATGTAGAAAATGTTCTTCTGGCTTGCTCCTTTTAAAGTAAAATCTGTGTATAAAGTCAACTTTCAGATTGGAAGATAGCATCACTAATGATGAGTTCTGATGATGCTGGTGAATGTGTTGAACATATCTTTTCAATTCCATACTGTGGGGCAGTCAGGAGAGTTCTATATGTGTGGGGGTGCTGCCATTTTCCTCACCTGTCAGTGTTTTAAACATGCCCCCTCATCTCCCGATCTTCCTGGAGTTTCCACTAGGAGTAAACCTTTTCCTGATTTTTACATGTCAAGATGATCTGCTTTCCACAGATATTTCTGGGTAAACCTGGAATGCCTAGAACTGGGTGGCTCTCTGAAAGATATCACTATAAACAAGAGAGGCCTTTCCAAAAGAAAGGCGGGTAGGCTACTCGGAGATTCACTTGTGTGTGTGTATATTTCAAGGAAGCAGATTGACTTTGTTTCAGAGGACATAAATTTCACCTCTGCAAGAAAAAAGGCCCTGAAACTCAACATCATGTATGTGATACAGCAGCATCAATTACGATGGCCAGCATGTAGATTTGGGCAAAAATCCTGGAGTCACGAGAAGAAAGATCCAGGAGGCACTGGGGTCTCTCAGGAAGCTAATGGCCCAGCCATTTCCTGTAAATACAGTCATGTTCAGTAGAAAGGCAAGGAACTTTCTGCATTGGGTGAAGATAATAAGAGCTGAAGGCCAAAGTGCTCAGACTATTCAGATAAAAGGGAGCACAGGCTGAGTCATAGCAAGAGAAGACTAGGGATACTGTGTGTGTATGTGTGTAAAAAAGAGTCAAGTTTGCTGTCCCTTAGGGATTTTGCTGTCAGTGAAGCCTTCAACACCACAAAACATGAGTTCTTACTAACAAATAAACCTTACTGGACCCTGTAATTTACATCATTTGTGTCAGGGAATCCTTCAGCGGTACCCAGTCAGTCAATCATATTTATTGAGAGCTTACTGTGTGCAGAGCACTGTACTAAGCTCATGGGAAAATACAATATAATAAAAGACATTCCCTGCCCATAATGAGTTTACAGTTTAAAGAGAACTATCCTATAGTGATAATTCTTGCAAACAGATGCATTTGAGGTGTCTCCAAGTGCTTGTAATCTTTTTTTTTTCCTGTTACTTAAGTGTTTACTAAGTGGCAGTAACTGTTTAAACACTGGAGTAGGTACAGGCTAATTGGGATGGATGACACAGTCCATGTCCCACATAGGGCTCACACTCTTAATGCCCACTTTACAAATGAGGTAACTGAGGCTTAGAGAAGTTGTGACTTGCCCAAGAATTATGTTACTTGTTAAGTGCTTACATGTGCCAAGCACTGTTCTAAGCGCTGGAGTAGATACAAGTTAATCAGATTGGACATAGTCCGTGTCCCACTCTTATCCCCGTTTTACAGATGAGGTAAAGGTGAAAGCACAGATAAGTGAAGTGACTTGCCCAAAGTCATACAGCAGGCATAGACAGAGCCAGGAGTAGAGCCCAGGGCCTTCTGATTCCCAGGCCCATGCTCTATCCACTAAGCCGCACTGCTTCTCAGGTCACATACCAGACATGTTGTGGACCTGGGATTAGAAGAAGCAGTGTGGTCTACTTGAAAGAGCATAGGTGTGGAGTGAGAAGACCAGGGTTCTAATCCTGGGTCTGTCAATTGCTTGTTATATGACTTTGGGCAACTCACTTAATTTCTTTGTGCCTAAGTTTCCTCATCAGTAAAATGGGAATTCAATATCTGTTCTGCCTCCTACTTAGACTGTGAGCCCCACATGGGACAGGGACTGTGTCCAACCTGACTAACCTGTATCTACCTCTGTGCTTAGAACAGTGCTTGACACAAGGTAAGCACTTAATAAATATAATAATAATAACAACAACCCAGGTCCTCTTACACCTGGGCCTATGCTCCTTCCACTAATCCATGCTGCTTCTCAATTTGAGCTTTGCATCTGCTTATATATTTGCATATATTACTCAGTTTGATGTTAGTAACTGTAATATTTAGGACATGTGAATATGATCCTAGGATTTCTTTTTTTTACCATTTTAGGCAGTTTTAAATCTAACACACTTACAGTTCCTGGCCGGGGATATGGGACTCTTCCTTGATATGGTACCCATTGATAGTTTGGTCCATCTCTATGGGCATAAGGTCCTAGGAATACTCTCCTCACATCAGTCATGCTGTACATACACACAGCTGACCCCTTGAAGATGTTACTGAAAGAGAAAACAAATCCATTTTTTTAATATAATCTATCAATTGAATCATAGAAGAGTGGTGTGGAGAATGACTTTCTGCTCTCTAATTTAGTGGTGGCATTGATTTTCAGAACTCCTCACCCTCGGCTTCAAGGCCCTCCGTCACCTCGCCCCCTCCTACCTCACCTCCCTTTTCTCCTTCTACAGCCCAGCCCGCACCCTCCGCTCCTCTGCCGCTAAACTCCTCACCGTGCCTCGTTCCCGCCTGTCCCGCCATCGACCCCGGGCCTGGAATGCCCTCCCTCCGCACATCCGCCAAGCTAGCTCTCTTCCTCCCTTCAAGGCCCTAATGAGAGCTCACCTCCTCCAGGAGGCCTTCCCAGACTGAGCCCCCTCCTTCCTCTCCCCCTCGCCCCTCCCATCCCCCCATCTTACCTCCTTCCCTTCCCCACAGCACCTGTATATAAGTATAAATGTTTGTATATATTTATTACTCTATTTATTTTACTTGTACATATCTATTCTATTTTTTATTTTGTTAATATGTTTGGTTTTGTTCTCTGTCTCCCCCTTCTAGACTGTGAGCCCACTGTTGGGTAGGGACTGTGTCTATATGTTGCCAACTTGTGCTTCCCAAGCGCTTAGTACAGTGCTCTGCACACAGTAAGAGCTCAATAAATACAATTGATTGATTGATTAAATGCACTCTTAGCAAACCCCAATACTGCCCCTTTGGAATTTGAGTTTTTCAAATACAAGTGTAGTTTCCAGAAAGCATTCTTGGGTTTCTGTCAGCAAAACAGTGTCAGATTTTTAACGAACAGAATGCACATAGAAAGCCCCAACCCCAGTTCAGTAGTTACACAGTTTGTGTTACTCTTGGATTTTAAATTGTAATATTAAAAAAAGGAGCAAAAAGGGTAAATATTTATATAATCTCTATTCTATTCTCTACTCAGGCTTTATTTTAGAATTGAAAGTGTCAATGCCTAAAATGAAGGAGAATGAAATATGCAAAATAAGACCACTAGCTGAAATCAAAGTGATGAATTGTAAAGCCTTCATTATGTGAATAACTGCAGAAAAATAAAAATTATTATGAAACAATTCCTTGCTAATAGAGTTCCAAGTATGGCTTTAAAATATGTACACAAAATGTTTCTAGTGAAGAGGATGTGATATGATTTTTGCTTGAAAATTTACAATAATCCTCTAGAAATTTGGTGAATAGCGTTACATGTGTTTAAGAACACGTCTAAATAAAATTGAGATACAGGTGACTGCATGTTCTAAGGCACTTGCCTAGTCCAGTCTTTGTATCATGATCTAAGACTGCATTCCAGTGTCTAAGACACGGACACATATCAATCAGGAACCAAAGTATGGCCTTCATATTGAATCCATATTTTGAAAAACATTTTAGTTCTAGAGATTGTCCTTATATTCCCAATGGGACCCTATAGTGAAATATGTCAAATCCCTTCATCCAGAAAGCCATTTTGGTGGGCCAAAGCTCCTCAACCAAACAGAACTCTGGATAGGTAGTCTTTAATCCAACCTGAAGAAGATTAGGATATGCAGAATGAAAGAAAGCAACTTGAAGATCAAGATGTTTCCTGAAGTTCTTCAGAGTATACTCAAACAAAAAAACTATTTGAGAGCCTACTATGTGAAAAGCATGCTCTAATGCTTCAGAGAGTACAGAAGAGAGAGACATTTACAATCTAAGGAAGGAGACACAAAAAATACTGAATCAAATTATCATAGTACACCATAATATATTCCATAATACCATAATGTTACATAATACCCACAGTATTATCATTACAATAGCTACCACAGCTGCCTCTCTTGCATAGCTGCCACAAGTCATTCTTTTTGAATCAATGAGGTTTGCTTTCATGCACATTTGAGACAGCTAAACAGCAGTGTGGCTCAGTGGAAAGAGCCCGGGTTTGGGAGTCAGAGGTCATGGGTTCTAATCCCAACTCCGCCACTTGTTAGCTGTGTGATTTTGGGCAAGTCACTTCACTTCTCTGTGCCCCAGTTCCCTCATCTGTAAAATGAGGATGAAGGCTGTGGGCCCCACATGGGACAGCCTGATCACTTTGCATCCCCCCAGTGCTTAGAACAGTGCTTTGCACATAGTAAGCACTTAACAAATGCCATTATTATTATTATTATTATTATAAAGGTTCACAACTTTTGCATCTTTTGTTTTTTCCCTAAGTGGCTGAAATAGTGCTGTGCACATAGCAGATCCTCAATAAATGTTGATGATACAATGCAGTGTTTTTCTCTTGAGGTGAGGTGATCAATATCTTGGCAAATTACTAGATTTAGATTATTGAAAACTCTTGCTAAATGTGTGGTTTTCCAGAGTTACAATTCCTTACACATTTTTCAAGTTTTGAAGCCACAGTTACAGAAGTGAGTGAGCTGTATAAACTGACACATTCTTTCAAACTGTTTGTCCACTTGATTTATAGTGATGATATGTGTTGTTCATATAGAAAAACACATAGGTCACTACCTCTTTGAACCACTGATGTTAAAGTACTCCGGGTTAAGAAAACACTTTCATTTTTCATAAAAAGGCCTTAACAGGACACAAACATTGAATAAAGCCCTTAACCACAAGCAGTTTTCATAAATATTTGGTACCTGGATGTCGTGAACACACCATAGACGACTGGATTTTTGGGATCTTTTGAATTCATTAGAAATACGTCCTCTATGGGAAAAAGAGAGTAAAAAATGTTGGTCTAAATTTCTAGTCCAAAAAAGACCTGAAAACCATCAACTTCTAATGATTTCAACTACTTACGCAATTCATCAAAATGGGTGTCAATGCCATTAGATCCTGGCACTGAGCAAATCAAACGAGCTTTAAGGAAAGTTGTCCACTTATTAACCAGGCTTCTGTGTCCCCCAAAATCATTCTGGGAATGGAAAAAGATACTGAGATGTGATACTGTTCTTTCTTGAAATGTGTTTAGCAGGAGATATTCAGGTCACTATATACAGATGAAAATCTCAGGGTGAGTCAAATAGTTATCTTAATAAAGCTAATTTCAGTGCTTAAGCATGGCTCCTTAAAACATTAAGTACAAAACATTTCTGGGATTGAGGCACTCTGGATGGTGAAGACTGTGATGTGTGCTAAATATTACTCCCCTTTCTATCTTCCCCCTCTTGTCTTTTCCATCTCTTCCTTCACCACTTTGGGAACTATATTTTGGCAGTTCTTGGAAAAACAATTCTGGCTTTTCATCCCCCAAGTGGAGTAAGCTCCTACTCCAGCAGTTAGTTTTGTTTTGAAAATGTTTCTAGCAATACTTAGTAGTCTTTATAGTAAGACAGTCCAAATAAAAAAGGTATATATTTTGTTTTGAAAGGGTTATGTCAATTCACAACAAAAATCTTCCATAATTTCTTTCCTCATTTTTTTTGGTTGGAAAATGCCAAAACAGAAAAGGAATAGAATGTTTTGCTAGGAATTTCTGACCCAGTGGGAAACTTTAAAAAGATTGTGGGAAAATGCACATATTGAAAAACTTCCCATTATGTTTTGAACAAGAGCTTTACCTTTGGGGACTTTAGAAAACCCAGTTTTCCCATTAAGTCATTTGATGTGTTCCTATAATCCCTTGGTCCCACGGACATATTCACTTCAATTTATATGAAGACAAAAATGCACCAAAAGGGAATACAAAAGCACTTTCTGTGATTTATAGTCCCTTACCCCTTTCTCCCAGAGCTTCCTGGGCCTTACCCTGCATATCTGCCCTATTCTGGCGTGGGTAGCTTTTCCAGAATGTTCTCCATCTATTGCATTTTCCCGGAAGAAAAAATATACTTTATCGTCTTCAGGATTGTCGCTCTCTGGGATGAGGTGAGCGCTAATAAACCTGGGGTCTGAAAGGCAAATGAAATATAGCACAGATGTGAATTCACACAGTCATGTTTCGGCCTCTCCATCAAAACCCTTATACAATTATTATTATGCCATTTAAGTGCTTATTATGCGTCAAACACTGTTTTAAGTTCTTGGGCAGATACAAGTTAATCAGACTGTACACAGTATGCAAAAAGATCAGAGGTCTCTTTCACGGAACAGAACATATTTGTGGCAAGCAGGTGTGTGGAAGAGAAGGCAGATAAGGAGTTTGTGGTCAGATAGAGGGATTTCAGAATTGGTAAGGGTGGAGATTGTACAGTGAATAGATTTCCACCTGCAACCAACAATCTCCCTTCATTTCTATCTCTCAAGACTCCTATCTGGTGGAGAGAAGAGATATTTCTACCAGGCCCTCAGCAAATTGTCTTCATGCGAAAAAATGAATGTAAAAAGGGAAGTAGCCAGAAGGTAGAACTGAAGAACAATTTTCACCTATGAATAGAGGCCAAAACAAATATTCACTGGCTTGATTGGGAATTTTAGCTGAGGATTTGCATGTGTGGCTCCTTTTCCTCATAGATTTCCATTCACCCCATCAATAGAGCACTGGGGACACCCCATGGATGTAGCCATTTCTCATGCTCTCTTCCTCATACATTATTCCTAGTCATTACCATAGCTTCTAGGGTAAGGCAGCCTCCAAGAGTAGTGATGTGAATTGGAGTAAAGGAGAGATTGGGATTTAGAACACAAATGAAGAAACTCCAGGCAACTCTACAAGGTCCTGTCTTCACTATCCACAGAGTGTGATTCTATGGTACCAGTACTTTTGACTGACCATTATTCTGGGAAAGCCTATGCCAACCAATACCTTTAGTTGACTGGTCATTAATTCTAGATTGGGCAAGGAAAGGAAATGGAGGCATGGGAAGAGCAAAATGAATGATAAATAGCTCGTCTCAAGGAGACCATTTCATCTTGACTGTGAGCAGGTATTTTGAAACTTAGTTTCCTATTAATCTTGGAATATATGTGGTGTCCAAAATCTTCAGTTGTACTGTGTAAATCCCAGCATACAGTGGTCATTTAATAAATATTAAACAACAAAGCAATCAACTCTTATTCTCATGGTTCATTAGCTGCCTGGGTTCTCAAAGGAACAAGTGAAACATTTTGGATAGCAACTCCCTAATTCCTCAGGAGGAAATCACAACACTGAAAACACCATCATCCAGCCTTAAAATATGCATTTTATTCCTAATCCTCACACCTGTGAATCATCACCATGTGTTTCTATCACATAATTTTAACAGTCTATGTGTTGCTACATTGAGTCTTTGTACTTCGGAATATTTCCCAGTGCTCCACACCCACCTTTGTTTTCAGACCAAGGATCCAAATTTTCATGAATCAGTCAGGTTTCACAAGAAACAAAATGGTACCAAGCCATGTATTTAATGATATGTGCTCTGGTAGGTTTAGCAGAGATTAATTTAAAAGTAGTCCTTTTTACCCCAAAATGTATTGAAAAGTTCTATAAGAAATGAATTTTTCAACTTCATTATATAATAGGCAGCTCAACTTTGCGTTCCTGTGTCTCATGTCTTTATTATCCAGGTTATAGGTAGTACCATATATATATAAGTAGTAGGGAGAGAGTGGAGGAACAAGTGTCCAAAATCCACGATGTGAACTCTTGGTGTCTGTGCAGGATGCGTAGAATTGAACTGATCTGTGCATAGAAACTAGATGTATGAGAGCTATATAATCTGTTCAAGCCTATCCGCTGTGGGCCTTAGAGAAATCAGTGGAAATTGGAGTGCAAATCAAAATGAGATTTTAATATACTCTGCCTTTCCTTTTTACTCTCTTTTAGGTTAATAATCATGGTACTATTAAATGTTTCCTTTTGCCATGCTAAATGCTTGGGTAGATACAGATTACCGGATCATATTAATCCATCCTATTTATTGAGCACTTACTATGTGTGGAACACTGTACTAAACATTTGAGAGAGTAAAATGTAAATACTCAGTCTCTTTCTCTCCATGCCCATAATCTAAGTAATATGGAGAGAAGATACCTTATCCATTTTACATGAGGAGAATGTGGTTCAGAGAGGTTGAGTAACTTGCCCAAAGCCACACTGCTGATAATTAGCAGAGCTGGGCTTAGAACCTAGGTCTCCTAATTCCCAGCACCATTCTCCTTCCATTAGGCCACACACCTGTTGGCATAAGGTCATCTGGGTTTGAGAGGAAAATACAAGCACGTGTTTCTTTGATAGACGTTTGTATTCCGCACACAGTAAGCGCTCAATAAATATGATTGATGATGATGATGTTATCCTTATGCTGATCAAAGCAAATTGAAGGAGGTGCACATGAGCAGCAATGGATGGTGTGGTAATAGGAAAGGACTAGGTAAACTGTCAAGTAAGATTTTTGTGGGCTATATATTTTTATGAAAATCATTTGCAAAGCCAATATATGGTGCATATGCACATAAAAGAGAAATTATATTATTGCAGCAAAATATGTATATTACAATTTATTAATGATGACACGTGTACAGCTGTGGCAGTAGAGACCCAATTGTTAGCTCAGTTGCTGTCAGGTATTTCATTGCTGTTTAGATAGTGGCTGAAATTTCTAACATGATTTCTGGTTGGTTTACCTCCCTTGTTAGGGTAAGCTTTTACGGGGCAGAGAACTTATTTTTTTGTTGTTGCTTTCTGTTTTTTCTGTCCTTCCATATTACATAGTACAATGCACTGCACAGAGTGGGCACTCAAAGCTGTTACAACTATTACTCCTAGGAGACTATGTGTATATAAAATGGTACATACAATTTCTTTTTTTCCAAATCTTTGATGCTAACATTTTCTATAACTACTTCTACTGCCACTAACACTACCTCAACTAGAAGCAGCATGGCTTAGTGGAAAAAGCCCAGGCTTGGGACTCATGGTCATGGGTTCTAATCACGGCTCTGCCACTTATCAGCTGTGTGACTTTAGGCAAGTCACTTCACTTCTTTGTGCCTCAGTTCCATCATCTGTAAAATGGGGATTAAGTCTGTGAGGCCCACATGTGACAACCTGATAACCTTGCAATTACCCCAGAGCTTAGAACAGTGTTTGGCACATAGTAAGCACTTAACAAATACCATCATTATAATTATTAGTATTATCATTATTATCAATACTCACGAGGACTGTTTTCACTATTCTGCAAAAGTGATTTGACAGTGCCATAATTTCAATGACATAAACTAAAATAAATTAACAAATTGAGAAACAGGTATGTTATGGAAAGTATAAGAAGTCTTAAAGAATAAACCTGCTAAACTAGTATAACTATTCATCTTCTGCATCCCTAACATGTACACTGGATTTCACTACGCAAACAGCTTGTTGTCACTGCAGCTTAAAAGGCATTTCATGGGTGGGCTTTAAACATCTCTCTACCCTAGAGAGCTAGGTCATCATAGTCCTCATTTGTTAAAGAGGCCCAGAGGTTTCCTGTAAATTAAAATAAAAACATAAGGCCTACTTCCCTAACTGGGTAATTGTAGAGTACCTGTGATAATCCCAGGTGAACAAAGCAGAAATATGGATGGAGTTTTTTACCATTGTTATTTTAACTGGGACGTAGATTTTCATTACCCTTTCCCTGTTATATCTCTTTGAATAAATTCATTAATCCATTCAATCATATTTATTGAGCACTTACTGTGTTCAGAGCCCTGTACTAAGCACTTGGGTAGTATAGTACAAGTAGGCAACATATAGAGACGGTCCCTAATGAATGTTCTTCCTAGTAAAATGAATCTTATGATTACTATTTAAAAAAGAAAATGAACTCTCTCCTACCAAACTCAATTCAGACAATAGGATTAAGATAATCACAGAAAATAACCTATCCTTTCACAAAGTTGAAAAACAATGCTTATGCCGGAGGTGAAGGATTACCATTATCCCCCCAAACCACAGCCAATTCAAGAGACTGCCTTGTCACCCAAAGCTCCCCAAGGAAAGGCTTGCTAAGAGTTAGCCTGCTTTGTGAGCTCAGCTCAGAGACCTAAGGAAGTCATGATATGCATGGCGGAAATGCTGCAACCTACAGCTACTATCCCTGAATGGGAAGCAGAAACCAAAGTCTAAATAAATGCCGAAGTCTGAAGACTGAACACCAGTGTTCTGTAAACCATTAAAGAAGGTCAGAACTACCCCTATTCTCCAGATAGAAATCACTGGTTTCAATGGGGCCAGCCCAACCCATATGAAATAACTGACTAACATCTTACAATCATGTTCATCATGTTCCTTTCAATAGCACAATATTTCCTTCCACGAAAGGTTCAGAAAATCCCTAGTGACAATGGTGTAACAAAAGTCTTCAGTTTGTACCATTTCTAAAGAGTCCTTGGTCTCCAGTTTGGGAAGTCAAAGCAAAAATGTGCTTGAAAAATACAACTTCAAAAGGATGTGACCAAAATCCATTTAGTCGAGATCAAAGAACACTAATCTCTCCAGCATGAAACCATAGTGTAAACACTATGAAAAGTAAATACAATCGGAAACATTTCTATGATCTAACTGAGAGTAAGCCCTTTAGGGTAGGGACTGTGTCTTTGCATGTAATGCATAACTCCAGTAGGCCCATCGAAGCTGAAAAAATAATTACAAATAGCCACCATGTAACTGGTGCCACCCTATTTCATATGGGACATTTCTTTATAATAATAAGACATTTATTAAGCACTTACTATGTGCAAAGCATTGTTCTAAGTGCTGGGAAGGTTACAAGGTGATCAGGTTGTCCCACGAGGGGCTCACAGTCTTAATCCCCATTTTACAGATGAGGTAACTGAGGCACAGAGAAGTTAAGTGACTTGCCCAAAGTCACACAGCTGACAATTGGTGGAGCCGGGATTTGAACCCATGACCTCTGACTTCAAAGCCCGTGCTCTTTCCACTGAGTCACGCTGCTTCTCAATAGGATCAGATCACTGGCAAGCACTCCTATGTCCTTTAATTCATGCTCTTTTTCATTACGCCACCTTCTACTCCACTGTTCAAATCTCCTGCAACAGCCACTTGTGATTTCCATCAGCAGCTGGCAGTAGTTTAACTTGGTTCCAATATTATCAGCAGCTGCAAATTGAGCTGTCCTTCAGGGGCAAACTCTGTTTCTAAAAGTGACACCTTGGCAGAGGACATGTTGCTTTCATAATTCCTTTGGCAATGCTGGCTCACTTCATTAATACAAGCATTGCTGGGCTCAGCACTTGAATCAATAATCCTTCCACCTTTATTTTGCACCATAAAACAGCAAAAGACCCAACAAAATGAACTTATGATGGTATTGGGATTCCAAGTTTAGTAATAGTGATATATTCAGTGCTTGTTTTTTCTATACAAAGAGGGTACAGATTTAGTCCTCCAGGTAGGAGCTGTTCGTATGATCAGGGATGACATTAGATTTATAAGTAATGTTGGTCCCAGAAAATGCTGGAACGATTTGGTGGGTGGGGGCAAGGAATGAAGCACTCTAAACCATCTTCTGTGTTATCTTTTCCAGCACTAAGCATTTGCTTTCCTGCCTTTCTTGACATTTACAGAGCATCTACTGTTTTTTTTTTCTTCTTTCCCATTTATAAAGGTATTGAAAGTCTTTCTAGTGGGTTTTGACTGTAATGCATTATAATCTTCCTGACAGCAGGGATCTTGTCAAACAACTCTTGGTACAGTTCTATACAAACAGTAAACACAATAAATGTGATCACTGATTACAAAACAAATAAATGAGCACTTAAGAGCTCCACTGAGACTGCCCAAGTCGATTAAATATTTACTGACTGAAGACATTGTTTCTCCCATGTCTCTACATAGGTTAAGGAGGTCCTTCACAAAGACCTACTCTACCACCTTACAACTCAAACCCTACCCTGAGCTGGAGCTAGGCTAGGATTCTTGAAGATGGGCACAATGGTCTTAGAATCAGGAAATGAGACTGCATAGGCCTGGGTGCTGAGAGATAAGCAAAGAACCATAATTCCCAGGAACTAGTTTTTCTTCTAGTTGAGTGTACAGAAGGTTGGCTCAGATGAGAGCTGGCAAAGGACTTGGAAAACTATCAAAGGGTAGCAGCTGCCATTCTCATTCAGGCTAACCACAATGGTGTAGAAGATCCAAAGGGAAGTCTGATTGGCTGGCAGAAATTTCAAAACCATGGGTTTGTCTAATCCTGCTGGGGTCCCAGTTAGGACATCAGGGGGCTTCTGTGGCACAAGATCTGTCTGATAAAGTTATCAGGCCTAAAAGTCCCCCTGTAAGTAACTGGCTGGCCTCCAGGGTCCCACCTAGCATGGGTAGGGTACCAACAGGTGGCACTGAAGAATACCAAATGTCCCTTTATTGAGTCCACAGTATTGGACAGGGAAGAAGCCAGCTAGAAAATAGACGGTCCAGAGTAGAACTAGCTGGGCAAATGTCCACCCTATATGTGGAGCTTTGAGGTTGGCCACCCCAAAATACCTAGGGTCATCTACATAAACCCTGGAAAAGTGTCTGTGAGAAGCAATGTGGCCTATAGGAAACGGCATAGGCCTGGGAGTCAGAGGATCTGGGTTCTAATCCGGACTCGGCCACTTTTCTGCTGTGTGACCTTGGGCAAATCTCTTCGCTTCCCTACGCCTCAGTACCTCATTGGTAAAATAGAGACTAAGACTGTGAGCCCTATGTGGGCAGGGACTGTGTCCAACCTTGTACCTAACATAGCACTTAATGCAAGTACCACTGGAAAAAAAAGTATCCTTCAGTTGAAGGTATAAATGGGCCATAGCTTTCTAGTGACACTTCCCTCACATGGTTAAGACCTTCACTGGCCCGAGTAACCAAACAGATCACATTTTAATTGGGGTTGCACAGCTCATGCCTTATCGATTGGAAGTGCATTTGCAGACTGAAAAAGCTAGATGATGCTTAGTGTTATTTTAAAATTAACAGCATAGCATCATCATTACTCATTTTTAATAACTGCACCATCTTTTGGCTATCCGCTGGTTATCACTTGCAACATAAGCTTGAATTATGTTAACTAATAGAGTGAGACTTTGGGGGTTTGTTGTATGGTTTTGTTATTTAAGCAAGGTTAAAGGGACTTCCTTTCAGGAAGTAATTGTTAAGAAAGATGAATCAGGTGCTCAAATTGCATTACCATGTTTATAATTGTTTCTGGAAAGCAAATCTCTTGGTAATTCTGATGAAATTCAAGGATATCATGGGGGAATATCACTCTTCTCTTAGTAGAGTTGTAGGTTTTTTTCAGTTGCTATACACAGGAAAAGTTTCTGGAGAAATCCTTTCATATCCCTAGAGCTATCAAGACCAGAAAAATCTTAAATTAAAATGCAATGTCAAAAAATACCCCCAGCACTCTGACATTTTAAATGTTTATCTAATACCTGTCTCCAGAGATGAAATTCCTACCCAAGCATTGTAATCATTGACATGAAATCTAATTTTGAAAGCCTACTTAATTCCCAGTTTCAAAGAGGAAGACCAGACACTTACTTCTTAGCAGCATAAGCACAGTGCTAATGTTTTGAGGATAGCTTTGAGAACGTTTATTTGAGTCCACACCATTGCTACAGTATGGTGAGTAGTAAATTCTGTGTTTCTCATTTGCACCCTCACCTTCTCTTCAAAGCAGGGATTTGGAGGGTTTAAACAAAACTGCATTTTCTATTTCAATCTTCCATATTTTAATTTCTAGCACATTTTCCTTCCCTTTGCCAAGAAGTTTGTCAAATGCTCTAGACAATGTGCTTACTTTGCTGTATTTAATGAGACTGGAAATGAGTATATCTGAGTGCATAATTCATTTCTAAGAAAATCAGTACTAAAACAAGGAACTAAAAAGTTCACTTACTAAAGAGGTATGATTTAAATATCCAAAAGAAGAAAGAAAAATAAACCAGCGTTTCCTTTGTGCTGCCTTTCTAAGCCATATACCTTGACTAGTTTGACGGTGAAGAATTAGACATAGCTTAAAGGAACCAGGATTCAGGTTCTTTATCTGAGATTAATGGGATCCTTGTGAATAATTTTTTCTGAAAACTATGGGACTAGCAGTTGTTAGAGACATTTCTCTCCCACAGTCTCACACTCCTCTATGCCATTATTTAAACTCCACTTTAGTTCTTAGTGGTAGTATCAGCTCAACAAATGCAGGTATCATCTCAAAAATCTTTGAGATGAAGATAGAGTCTGAGGAAAAATCTGAAGGAATAGCACATGAATTGTCAGAAAGCACTTGAGGCATAAAGGCGCACTATCACTTTGTTCCAGCTAACCTCAGGTGAGGCTCAATGATGGTGAGAATTCAGCTTGGTCACATTAATCATGGTACCAACTCTCCATTGTAGTTGAGTCTTTCTCTCCTGGCAGACAAAGGAATTCACACTTTCTGGAGGTTCAAACATAAGCATGAATCCAGTAGTATCATAATGTTACAAGCCTTGACATATGTATTAATTATGGAGGCCATATGTTTATACCTTGCAGAATCTTGCAATCCTGCCCTTCAATTTTATTCAGATCTTTGTGTTGCATCTCAAGAATGCTTCTTAATGTTTTATTAAGACATGGTCACACAGCAGACAAGTGGCAGAGAAGGGATTAGAACCCAAGTCCTTCTGACTCCCAGGTCTGTGCTCTATCCACTAGGCCACACTGCTTCACACTCCTTAATTCCTTCTTCGCCTGGGCCGGGAATAGCTTTGTAGTTTTAATGAATCATACCTTTCAAATACCTTTCATACCTTTCCTTTTGACCAAGACAAGTCAAAGAACTGCATTCATATTGAAGTCACATTAGACTTAATTGAGCTCTCTCTCCCCACTTCTAACTTTTGGAAAGGGAACTCTTCTGAAACCTGAAGGGGCTCTCCGGCATCCAAATATATGAGACACTGGATGGTGCCACAACACATTCCCAAGCCTCCATTTGGTATGTTACTCCACGGCTCTGTGCTTGACTAAATCTCCAGCTGCATAACTCATCTGGTGATTGGTGGCCTTTCTGTGCTACTGGAGATTATGCAAGTAACACCGTGGCTGCTGCTAGGATGCTGTTTAAGGTGCCAGGGAGATTTAAAATGTAATGATCAACCAGGTTTGATGGGTTGAAAAAGGTCACTGTGGGGAAGAACTGATTCACGGGTTAATTCTCCTTCTTGAAAGAAAACTATATAGTGTCCCCAAATTCCCTCCTCCCCACCCATATGCCCCATATTCATCTCTTGATTAACACAGTTAATCACATATATCTCTTAACAGTTTCCCAAGCTCCATTTCTCTTCTGCTTTCTTGTAGCCTTCAAGTTTTATCCAAGCTGACCCTTATATAGAGGAGAATCTTTCTCATCCTATTTGTTCCCCTCAAAGTCCACTCCCCTCAGGAAGTCTTCTCTAATTAAGGTTCCCTAGTTTACAAGCTGTCTGAAGGCTTTGTTAAGTTCACTGTTTAATCACTGCACCTGCTGAAAGAAGCAAAGCCTGGTGAAAGAAGCACATGACTGGTAGTCAGGAGATTTGGGTTCTAAATATTAGCTCGGCCACTTGTTTGCTGCACGAATCAGGGTGAGTCATTTTATTTACCAATTTAGAGACGATGAAATTGAGTTTATGGCTGAGCTGGTGAGTGGGTGAGGTGGGGAAGAGCAGGAGGTCAGTGGAGTTGAAAGGAAGCAGGCAATAGAAAGGTCATTAGGAACATCTACGTGGATACTGAAGTCCCCAAGGATTAATGTAGGGGTGGATTAAGCAAGAAGGGATGTGAGAAAGGAATCAGAATGATTTAAAAAGTTGCAGGAGGGGCCTGAGAGGATGGGAAATGACTGTGACTAGTAACTGCAGCGGGCGGTAGGGGTGGATGATATGGGCTTCAAAGGGAGGAAAAGAGAGGGATGGGTGGGGTGAGGTGAAAGAAGCACTGGGGAGCAAAAAGGAACTCGACTCTTCCCCTTTCCCTCTGAGTCTTGGGAAGTGGGAGAAGATAAGACCCCTCTCGAGTGAGTGACAAGGGGAAGAGTGGAGAGAGCCAGGTTTCCATGATGGGAAGGAGGAGATGATTACATGGCTTTGCAGGAATGCCTCTTCCCTCAGCAACATTGTAACTAGTTCATTAGCATTGCACAGGGGCTAGTTGCAGCACTGTGTTATTACTGAAAACTGAGTTTAAAGCTGCTTCAAATTGGTTTCCAGTGCTGGGCTAATTAATTTCAGAGAAGTGTCCTCTTCCCTTCTCCCACTCCCTTCTGTGTCACCCTGACTTGCTCCCTTCATGTACAGTACAGTGCTCTGCACACAGTAAGCGCTCAATAAATACGATTGATGATGATGCATCCTCCCTCCTATCCCCACAGTAAACAATGTATCTATCTGTAATTCATTTATTTATTTAAGTATATTAATGCCTATCTCCCCCTCTAGACCCCGAGCCCATTGTGGGCAGAGAATGTGTCTGTTAATAATAATAATTAATAATAACTGTCCTATTTGTTAAGCACTTACTATATTCCAGGTACTGCACTAAGCACTGGGGTGGATACAAGAAAACTGGCTTGGACACAGTCCCTGTCTCACCTGGGGCTCACAGTCTAAATCTCCGTTTTACAGATGAGGGAACTGAGGTTCAGAGAATTGAAGTGATTTGCCCAAGGTACAGAGCAGACAAGTGGCTGAGCTGGGATTAGAACCCATGACCTTCTGACTCCCAGGTTCATGCTCTATCCACTATGCCATGCTGTTTCTTGTTGTTGAATTGTACTCTCCCAAGCACTTAGTACAGTGCTTTGCACACAGTAAGTGCTCAATAAATATGACTGGATGAATGAATGAAGAGAGAGACAGTGGTAGACAATGCAGATGGCTTAAAATGAACCTTTTCTGTTTTCTACAACCTTCTTTAATTTCACTGATAGGAAGGAACTGGATATTTCTGCAGTTTTATTTGAACCATCTTCCGTCAACCCATATTTACCACTAAAACGGTGGTGGATGCAAAACAATTTTAGATAACACCAAAGTTTTAAATAATGTAGCTTCCATGTGGAATCAGGAATAGATATATACACATGTAGAATTGGAGTCCCAAGAAAGAGACCAATTTTTTCATAATTCTTAAAATAACAGCACAGGGACCTGAAAGAACCAGAAATCAATCAGAGGTGAGTAGGAAAGCTGGCTGATGGGATACATAGGAGAATGGGACGACTGGGAGAAATATCCTATCATAAGAATGGCAGAGTTGGCTCTGTGAGAAGCTGAGAGCAGAGAAGGTCTCAGATTGAGATGTAATATATGTATTGGGGTTTGGATCTAGGGAAAAGTGATCTTCTTTGGGGACCAAGGGTAAAGCAGGTTTAATAAACCATTTCTGTTTATGTTGCAATGCAAACCTGGGCTGTCCCTTAAGGACAATCTGGGGAATATCCAAGATTCCAACCTAGCTCTGACAACGCATCAAGGGAAAGGTCATAACGTCCATCTGTTGACATTACCCCTCAATCTTTTCACTGCAGTAAGGGCTTCAGCTAAACATTCATTAGGTACATCCTAGAAGCTCTCCCCTGTGGCATCACTCCTTCCCTACTGCCTGCATTCTGAGCCCTGAGGCGGCTGGGAATTTGCAGAGCTCCCATGCCTTTCTGTATAGACACAGAAGGCGGGGAAAGACCCAGATCGAACAGGCCTCCTCTGGAGAATGAGTGGGACCCACTGCTAGTTAATACAAGCCACATGGCCACTGACTGTGCTCTGAACAGACCTGGCAACACAGGTAAGGTGAGAGACTTCAAAAGAGCCTGGCTGAGGCAGCTGAATGAATCAGCTTTGATTTGGAAACCTCCTAAGAATTTTCTCTTTTTCATAATGCTCCTATGTAGTGATGATACAGTAGTTGAATTCTAATTATAGGTACTAGAGCCTCAATACTGTTTCAGTGCTGTACTTTGACTAATCCATTTATCTCCTAGTCAGAAAACTTTCACACAATTATTATAAATTCTTCCCTCCAAGGAAGAAAAAAATATTTCACTGTAATATAATTAGCAGTCACAGAGCCTTTGTTCTTAAGGAGACAACAATAGTTTTGAGTCTTGAAAATGTCTAATTATATGGTGGAGAAAATTTAAGACAGAAAAGCAGATAGATTATAGCATAATTTTCAAAGTATATTATTTTTTGCACAAACAATCTTATATAACTACCCATCCTAATTAATCTGTAAAATTTTCTTCTAATGAATGGAAACCCAAATTTGGTGTCACCTAATCTCTCTTTGTGTGCTTTCTGAATCTCAAGGGGCAATACTTTCAGTAAGAAACATATATTTACCTCCCTTTACTGTTTTAAAGCAGAGGTTTGTGCTAGATTTTACTTGAGGTACTCTGCTATGTCTCTGAAATAGTTTTCCTCCAATAATAGTAATAATGATAATAGCATTTGTTAAGCACTTACTAAGTGCCAAGCACTGTGCAAAATGCTGGGATAGAAACATCATAATCACACTGGGGATTCAGTCCCTGTTCCAGGTATTTAACCCCATTTTACAGATGATGGAACTGAGGCACAAAGAAGCTAAATTACTTGCCAAGTTCACACTGCAGGAAAAAAGTGAAGCTGGGGTTCTCATCCCCAGTACTGTGGTCTTTCTACTAGGCTATGCTGCTTCTCAGATGTGTATATTGAGGTGAGTGGATACATTCAAGTATGACACTACTGATGGTGGTACTTCATCAGTGTGAGTGTGGCATACCAGACACAAGTGAAGATAAGCCATCATTTCTAGCCCTTTCTATTATGATAGGTTTCTAAATAAGGCTACTCATATACCAAGGATGTTGCTGAGAACAATTTTTTTTGCTCTTTATGTAGACATGGGGCTAGTATTAAGGAAGGAAGGGGAGAGAAGGACATTCCGCTATCAATGGATAGCCATTTTGTCAGTATTGGGGAGGGACTGCCAGAGTTAACCACATTTTCTTAAAAGAGACCCACCTTTCCAATAAGGAAGGATGACAGGGTTCTGTGGATAGAGAATAGAAAACGTCAGTGAGGCCTGCTGAATCTTCCCAATTCCCAACCTATGATTGGGTTTGGCCCTCCTGTTGACTATATAAACCTAACCTAACCTAAAGGACTAGGCTTTTCCTTCTAGTGGAAATTAATGCCAGGCAAATGAAGCAGGAAAGTTAAACCACAGGAAGTGACCTTTTAGGGTCCTTGACACAAATATCATCTGAAGAACTTGTGAGGAAATAGAGTGCAAAATACATAGTAAGAAGCAAGGCTGGGCAAGGGGAAGAAGTGAGGGACACCAGAAATACTTGAAGAACCTCTAACCCCACCAAATTCTAGCTGAATCCTAGAGCTACATCTTTCAAACTGTACACAACTAGCTCATTGGGAAAAAAAAAAATCACACAAAAATCTGTTAAGAACTCATTTACAAAATATGGCAAATACTGAAATGAGCAAATAATGCATAATGACTTTTTTGCTAATTTAATGAAAGTAATGTAATACCCAAGTACAATTAATAGTCACTTTCTTATATTCAGTGTGCCCTCTCCCTGACTTTCCCATCACTGTTGACGGCACTACCACCCTTCCCGTTTCACAAGCCTGCAACCTTGGTGTCATCCTCGACTCCGCTCTCTCGTTCACCCCTCATATCCAAGCTGTCACCAAAACCTGCCGGTCTCAGCTTTGCAACATTGCCAAGATCTGCCCTTTCCTCTTCATCCAAACCGCTACCCTGCTCATTCAAGCTCTCATCCTATCCCGTCTGGACTACTGTATCAGCCTCCTCTCCGATCTCCCATCCTCTTGTCTCTCCCCACTTCAATCCATACTTCACGCCACTGCCCGGATTGTCTTTGTCCAGAAATGCTCTGGGTATGTTACTCCCCTCCTCAAAAATCTCCAGTGGCTACCAATCAACCTACGCATCAGGCAGAAACTCCTCACCCTCGGCTTCAAGGCTCTCCATCACCTCGCCCCCTCCTACCTCACCTCCCTTCTCTCCTTCTCCAGCCCAGCCCGCACCCTCCGCTCCTCTGCCGCTAATCTCCTCACCGTGCCTCGTTCTTGCCTGTCCCGCCGTCGGGCCCCGGTCCACATCATCCCCCTGGCCTGGAATGCCCTCCCCCCCACCCCTCCATCCGCCAAGCTAGCTCTCTTCCTCCCTTCAAGGCCCTACTGAGAGCTCACCTCCTCCAGGAGGTCTTCCCAGACTGAGCCCTCTCCTTCTTCTACTCTCCTCCCCCCCACCCCCCCACCTTACCTCCTTCCCTTCCCCACAGCACCTGTATATATGTATATATGTTTGTACGTATTTATTACTCTATTTTACTTGTACATATCTAGTCTATTTTACTTTGTTAATATGTTTTGTTTTGTTCTCTGTCTCCCCCTTCTAGACTGTGAGCCCACTGTTGGGTAGGGACCGTCTCTATGTGTTGCCAACTTGTACTTCCCAAGCGCTTAGTACAGTGCTCTGCACACAGTAAGTGCTCAATAAATATGACTGATTGATTGATCACATTAATTATGACAACTTTATTTGTGAATCAGATTCCACTCTAATTTAGCATTAACGTAATGTCCTCTTAATCTGATTACCAAGGGTTATAAATTATAAACACTTCCAGGGTTCTGGAAATTGAAATGCTGAGCATTACAATGAGAGTAAAGAAAAATGATACTTATGTATCTGCTCTCTCCTTTTTTGAAGGGCTTTTCAAGTTAGGCCCAGATCCTCCCCCTGGCCTGGATTGCCCTCCCTCCACCCATCCACCAAGCTAGCTCTCTTCCTCCCTTCAAAGCCCTACTGAGAGCTCACCTCCTCCAGGAGGCCTTCCCAGACTGTGCCCCCTCATTCCTCTCCCCCTCCTCCCCCTCCCTGTCCCCCCTGCCTTACCTCCTTCCCCTCCCCACAGTACCTGTATATATGTTTGTACATATTTATTACTCTATTTTACTTGTACATATTTACTATTCTATTGATTTTATTTTGTTAATATGTTTTGTTTTGTCATCTGTCTCCCCCTTCTAGACTGTGAGCCCGCTGTTGGGTAGGGACTGTATATGCTGCCAACTTGTACTTCCCAAGCGCTTAGTACAGTGCTCTGCATACAGTAAGCACTCAATAAATGTGATTGAATGAATGAATGAATGAATGGTGCAAAAAATGTCACCGCAAACAAATCACAAAATTCTTATGTAGGGAATCTGTGCAACACACAAGCCTAGTTCTCAATTTACGTGCCCTTCGTAATTTAGTCATTCCACTCACGGGGGGAAAATACAAAACAAAAAAAACCTTCATATGTACCATGTATTTGTAGGAATAAGGAATAATGATTTGACCAATACCACTAGATATAATTTGTGAAGTTAGTTCAAAACTGCATGAAATTTGGGCCTTACTATACTGTCCTATAAATTCCCTTAAATATTTTTCAGTGATTATAGGCTGCTCTCAAAGGAGAAGGATGTGTGTGTGTGTGTGTGTGTGTGTGTGTGTACATATGTTTGGGAGAGGGTGTGTCTGGAAGAAATGATATCCCTGTTCCTTGTTTTAGGGATAATATTGGTATTTATTCCTACTAGATGGAAAACAAAGTCTACTGATCCTATCTGTGACAACTCTCTGCTAAATTTGTGAAATAGGGATTTCTTCAATTAGAAAATTGAAAATGCAAATTGTTTAACATTCAATTCTACCATAATTAATTGTTTTTACTGCCACTGTGGCAGTTGTTTCTCTTTTCCAACAATAATGTACAGAGTGTTTTGTAGCGTAGTTATAGGAATTGCTACATCCTGTCCTGAGATCATAGTTATTCATTTTGAATAAAACATTTTTTTGTGATCGATAATGCATCAAATTTACTGCTGTTATGTGAAAACAATGTCTAAGGTTATAGGGACTCTTAAAATGGTGCTTGAAACTACTGTCTCTACTTAAATTTCAAAAAAAACCCAACTATGAATGAAAACAACTTTTTAGAGCAGATTACATACCCTTATTTTTTATAATTGCATTGTCTATCTAAACCCTTTACCAGTACACCAGCATACCATATTTCCTGACTTTAACCATGAATATTGCTTTTTTATGATTTTATATTCTCGACTATTCCTGATTTCTTAAAAGACTTAAAGGATCGACTATTTCCCAATTCCCATCATATTAGCACTATTTAAATGTGCCCAATTCACATAAACACAAATGCTTTTAGAATTTCTAGGCTTGCCTACCCTCCTGCAGTGTGGCCAGAAATTCCTTAAAGACTTCCAATTTTCAAATCCTCAGTTGGACTGTCTACAATTCCAATATCCACATTTAACACACTGAACCAAATGGGTTGAAATTTAAAGGGAACCAAGCCCAAGGGCAGATGTCTTGGAATGTGAGTGCCTCTATTGTCAAAAATTCTGAACATTCTCACCTCCATCCTAACAGGGCCAGTGTTATCTTCAGTGTAATTGAAGATGAGACAAATGTTGTTCTCCCATTACTTACTGGCTTATACATTTAGCATTCGGCTCTGTAATTTAGACACTTTGGAACTGCATTCGAGTTCTCGCATGTCTGGGTGAACCACTTACCCTTTGGAGAAGCAGAGATCTAGGTCTTTGGGGAATGGGTTCAGTGTCATACTTTCTAGAGAATTCCTTCTGAGGAAAGGAAATTGTATAAGACCCTGGATAAGCACCCCAGGCACACAAATTAGCAGCTGAGTAAAGTAGGTCACACAAGGGCAGAGGGATTCTTATCAGAGGCTAACTAGGAAAGAGCAGCTGGATGGGGAGGAAGTGAGGTTACTGTGACTAAATCATGGGAGAGAGACTGATATCTAGGTTGCTCAACATATTAGAAAAGACAGCTTAGAAAAAGGGGACTAGGAGAGAGCAAGGCTTGTGAAAATATTCAAATCCTGCCAGTCCCTCCAAAAAAGAGCTAAGTAGTCAGCGTAGTAGAAATTTAGACAGTTGAATTACTGCCTAAAAGCTATTTGCTACAAATTTCCCATTAATATTTTAGGCATTTATGTACTGTACCTTATCAAATTACTTGGTCCATTAATTGTTTTTACTGACCACCAGATGGCCAGCATATGAAATACTGTTCTGTGAGACCCCTCATACATTACTATAAATTCCAATAATATTTTGCAATGTGTGCACTGAAACTTGGAAAAGACTGTATTTAGTCTTTAGCCCTCCAGTAAAGGGCATGCATTTGAAGGGAGTAATAGTAACGATGGTACTTGTTAAGCACGTAGTTACTATGTGCCAAGCACTGTTCTAAGCACTGATAATAATAATATGGTATTCATTAAGTGCTTACTATGTGCAAAGCACTGTACTAAGCGCTGGGGTAGATACAAAGTAATCAGGTTGCCCCATGTGGGGCTCACAGTCTTAATCCCCATTTTAAAGATGAGGGAACTGAGCCACAGAGAAGCTTAGTGGCTTGCCCAAGGTCACACAGCAGACAAATGGCAGACCTGGGATTAGAACCCACAACCTCTGACTCCCAAGCCCGTGCTTTTGCCATTAGGCTATGCTACTGCTATGTTATTACAGATCGTTAATTTTGAAGTTCTTATTTCCCTATTTCCCCTAAAAATTTAGACTTTTAATGGATTGTAATTCAGTAGGTTAAAATTTTCAAAAAATAAAAAAATTTGTCTTTCTCAAACATTGATTTAAAAGTTTACTATATCAGAGTCACTGCTCTACTTTGGACATTTCACTTTAGAAAAGAAAAACTGAGATTGTGATGTTTGTAAGCACTTTTTAATAGGTTTCTGATTGATAACTCATAACTTAACCCCAGCTAATGACTTAATTTCCAAGGCCTCTAATGCATCATTCCATCATACCCAAACTCCCCAGCAGTCTGAAAATCATCACTGTTGGAACCAATGAAGTATCTTGGCTTGTGGTTATCATCAGGACCATTTCTAATAAAAACCAAAACATCTGTTGAGCACCAAGGGTCTGTCTGAATATGCAGAGGACAGGAGGCAGGTCCAGCCTTGGCTGGTGGTACAGTCTTTCTATACAGGTGAAACAACAACATCAACAGAAGTATCACTGAATATAATGCTTTCTTAAGCACCACGTCAGGGTTTGGAAATCCACCACTGAGCTGCTATTTCCCAGATAACCACAACATGCTAGTGTTGACTGATGAACTTAAAGGTAATGGAAACATAGTGCCAGAAAACTCCGAATACCAAAGTCCAGCAATATGCTTGAAAGTGCTGCTGACTGACCCTACTGCCACTGGAGGCTTTTCTGGAATAGAAAATTCTGGAAATTCATCCTGGCATGTAGAATGTACAGTTACTGAGGATAGGGGTTAGGACTATTCTTTATCCCAAATGCTTGGTATAGCAATGCCACGTGGGAAATTAATTAGTATTTATTGATGGCCATCGCCTAGATTGTGAACCCTATGAGGGACAGGATCTGTGGCTAATTCCTCCCTGAATATTCTTTCCCAGTGCTTAGTACAGTGCTCTGCACACAGTAAGTGGTTAATATTGCTACTGCCATCATATATAGCCTTTTTTTTCAGTATCTACTGTTTGTAGAGCATTATCCTAAGAATACAGAAAAGCTAAGATACAACTCCTGACTTATTAGATTTTGAGCGCCATGATGGGCATGGATTGTGTCTGACTTGATTATCTTGTATCTACCCCAGGGCTTACAGAAGCTGAAGCAGTACAGCATAGTGGAAAGAACACGGGTCTAGGAGCCAGAGGACCTGGGTTCTAATTCTGGCTCTGCCACAATTTCTGTGTGACTTCTGGGCAAGTCACTTAACTTCCCTGTGCCTCAGTTTTCTCACTATACAATGGGGATTCAAAACCTATTCTCTCTCCTACTTAGTTCCATGCGGTACAAGGACTGTGTCTGATCTAATTAACCTGAACCTACCCCAGTGCTTAGAATAGTGTTTGTCACCTAGTAAGCACTTAATAAATATAATAAAAAAGTGTTTAACAAATACAAATATTAGTTTGCAGGACTATCTACTTTTGTATTTGTTGTTAGAAATTGTACCCCTGTTGTCTCAAGGAGTTCCACCCATAGTTCTAAATCTCTCTTTACAACAAATGCCGCCACATCACCAGGGAAGCAACATGGTTCAGTGGATAGCACGGGCTTAGGAGTCAGAAGGTCATGGGTTCTAGTCCTGGCTCTGCCACTTGTCTGCTCTGTGACCTTGGGCAAGTCACGTCACTTCTCTGTGCCTCAGTTACCTCATCTGTAAAATGGGCAATGAGATTGTGAGCCCCATGTGAACAGGGACTGTGTCCCATCTGATTTGCTTGTATCCACCCCAGTGCTTAGTACAGTTCCTGCCACATAGTAAGCGCTCAACAAATACCATAATTATCATTGCCCCCTTTCAATCCCTCTTCCCATTATGCCATCATCCCCTGTCCCTTCTTTCCCAATGCCTGACCCAGAACTGTGACTGTACAGTGCTCTACACACAGTAAGCGCTCAATAAATATGATTGAATGAATGAAAGAATGAATGGCAGAAGCTGGAATGGTTGATTCCACCATCACCATAGCCATTTCTGGGTCTGTGGGACCTCTTCTTACTGTGCTCTGGAGAGCTGGTGGTAGCGGCAGCTGCAGGAACAGTTTCTCTTCACACCTGCTTCAGTTGCCGCTGATCTGCTTCTTGCTGGGCTCCTGGGGATTCATGACTTGTCAAGGAGACCAGAAAGAAGAGGGTCAACAGTGGTAAGAGCTGAGGCTGCTACTGCCATGATGTTCCAAACCTGTTCCACTGTGATCCTTTGAAGAAATCCCAGAGGCGCTTCAATTCCTGGTTGAAAACCTCTTACTAGCAGCGAAGGAATCCCTGTATATATATATTTTTCCTTTATAGTGTGTTTAATTTACTTAAGCCAACAAAATATGTAGGGTTGCAACATACTAGTACTGTAGTTATTTTGCCATAAAATTCACTTTATGCGAAGCTCAACTTCACAAGCTTAAGCCAGGCTCTTACCAACACTTTGATTTTTTTTCCTGTGGTTTAATACTTACATGTTTTTGCTACACATTTTAAAAATAAACATTTAATACCAGAAGTGTTTAAGCAATTGAGGGCCAGCCATCAGTTTGATATCAGCCATGACATTATTTAATTTTCTGAATCAAGGAGGTTAAAGCTCAATGAACTATAAACACTTGAAAACATGAAGTGAAATCCCAAGGCACAGCTTGGTAGAAGCTGTAATTTAAATCATATTGCATGCTAAGCTGGAAAGGCAGGGAGGGTCCCAGAGGGCAAGAATAAATCTGGAGGCACTGATTTGCCACACACAATTCGTGTTGGGATTCCAAACCTGTGCAAATGTGATGTCTTTCTTTAGTACAGGGGTCCTGTCATCTCCTGAGATTTGTAATTAAATAATCAAAGGAACAAAAGCCATTAATTAGCCTAGCAAGCATTCTGATTGAAATGGATGAAAATTCATGGAGAGAGATTTTTCTGTGACTTTATCTCACATCAGGGAAATGGGTACAGTTTTGCGAAAAGGTCACAGTGAAAAGACTAAACACTACACTGTCCTTTGCTTTGTATTGAGTGTTTTGAAGCTAATGGAAAATTGGTAAAAAAAAAATAACCAATTCCTAGGATTACAGTATTTATTTAGGTTTACATGCTGAATTCCAGTGATGTTCAACCATAGCAAGATCACAGATTCATGCCAAGGATAGTTGTAAAATAACTTTAAAGTCCGAGATGCAAGTAGGTTTAATTAGATCTGTTTTTTCCTTAAAAGTGCTGCCTCAAAAACATTGAAAAAAAGCCTCTAACTTTAGTTGGATGCACAAAGACAGATCCTTAATGTCCATTTGGAAGCATTTCAATGTTGCAACCTTTTAATGGTAGTGATATTATGCCAATCTTTCTCATTTGGTGTCATAAGAAGAGTGCTAATTGTGGCACCGCGAATTAATGTCTCTATTCTGGAAGATGTGCCCAGTGTAGGTCTGACCTTTAAAACAGTCTCTGAGGATCTTCTCACCTGTGAATGACCTACTCAAACTCAACAGTTGTTATTCTTAGTGGAAGACTTGTATGGAAGAGAAGAGGAGGCAGAAAGCAATTAAAGCTAAAGAAACAGACTTATCTTCAGGCAGTGGTGCCTGTTATATATAGAGTACTTCCAAGCAAGTGCATCAATCACTCTCACACCACCTTCATCAAGTCTTCCTGTCTTAATCGCTCTACCCCACAGTCCTTTCTTTACACACATGTTGATGCTCAATTGGGTTTAAAAGCTATTTGATTGTTTGCCTTTCCACCTTGTTTTGACTCAGCCTATCTAGATACATATATAGCACCTAGCCCTGTGATTCCTGAACCTTGTGAGTGATGGGTCATTCCAGCACGCTATCTGAGAAAGAAGCCAGAAAGACTGATTTGTCCAGGGTTGCCTGGAAACTCATAGCCTCACCATTTACACTGTGGTTAAGGCGCTTGGCTACTGCGCAAAAGATCTGATCCACAGAGATTGCCTTGAGGGATTTATGCATTTTAATTTTATGGGGTGAGGATGGAGAAGGTCACCCATATCCCCCAGTTTTACCTTATGCAGGGTCTACTCTTTGTCTTTTCCACAACCAATCCTACTTAGAAATTTTCAAAATGATGCACTACCTACATGGATGAGACCTCTAGCCTACATTTTTCTGCAGCAAATGAAACCATGAGGACAAAAAGAAAAACTGAAATAAGCAAGTGACCACTATATTCTAAAATCTTGGAAAAACAATAGGGAATGGGCTTTAGCAAAGACCACCGTTGGGTCTTTTGATGCTGAATTTCTCAAGATTAACAATCAAATTTGGCTCGATAAAATAAATCAAGTGGATTGCAGATCTCTTTTAGTAGTCAGACTCCCTGGATAATTAGAATTGGGCTTAAAGGTATTTGTATGAAAGTAACTGGAAATATCTAAACAGGAAGACAAGTCACCCTGTTGCCTTCCTTTTCATCCTGCTATTAACATATTTATCCTTTAAGACTTTACCACTGCTATAGTGAAAGGCTTCGCCTAGTTCTTGTCAAGCTGAAGTTTAATAATGAAGTAAGCCTTTGACTAATAGAGATTAAAATGTAACAAGTGGCATTTTGTCTCAGTCTGTCTGTGGCATTAAAATTCAATGAAATTACTTGGCAACCTCCAGTGTTGTATGTTCAGAAAGCTTCCATTTCCCCAGTTCCTGCTGCCGATGCTGTCTATACTCATCACACTTAACCTTTGCTTTCGCTTCTCAGAAAAGCGTTTGTTTCACTCCATTCACAGCTTCAATAGTTGGACAAACCACACACAAACGTTGGACTGGCCCTTTATATGGAGCTGACTAATCTGATTGTTTTTCCACTCTACAAACTCTGGGTCAACAATCAAGCTGTGGCCAGAAACTAATTAATTTGCAAACAGGCTTCTGTTTTCACAGAGGGAAAGCTTTTGAGGGCCATGTCAGAAGGGCTAGTCACACCATTGTGACATGCATTGTCATGCCATTCCTTTTTCTGAGTAAATCTCCTCACTCACTTTCCCTGCACACATGAACTCAGATTATCCAGTCAACAGTAAATCCCTATTGAACACCCACCAAACTGGGACTGCAGTGGCCCGTGAAGAGGAAATTAATACAGACAGTGTCCGCGTTCAGCCAAATGGCTGCAGAAGAAAGGAGTCAAAGATCAAAAAGGGAGATGAGGATGTGTTCTTATTTCTTCTCCAAAGGACTACGTCTTTCAAAGAGTGGAGTTCCCTCTGTTTTTAATGAAAGAGGAATTTTCCACTTCAGTAAGATTGATTTCACATCCATCTAACCTTGAGTGGGCAATATAATGTTTGGGAATCTCAACTGCACCTTAAATACTATTTGCATACCTGAACATGTTGAAACTGAGAGACTAGATGGGAATGGTGGTGAGGGGAACAATATAACCAGCTCTTAGCACTGCTATCACTCTCCAGTGACATTGCAGGTTTTGATGCCCAGAGATTTCAAAGGAACTCAAATTTCCAAGTGATAGGCAATTTAATTGCTCATGGGAGTTAATAAATACCTAATCAAAAGGATGGGCATATCCTCTTTGTTTCCTTTAGCAGTTCCTCAGTCTTTTTAATTGGCTTCACTATGATATTACTTCAAAATATCATATCCTGCCTTCTTACCTGTGTTTAACTAGGAATTCCAGAATCTGCAAAAAAAATTACTTTCCACCATTCCAGTGATTTTTCCATGTTATTTATTCTTTGAAAATGTAGTTTACTTTTACACAACCATTACAGTAAAAGCTAAATTCTTGTAAACTTCTAGATAGTTTATTATTTTACAGTGATTTAGAGACACCATGCAACCTCACTAAAAAACTTAATACATGATTGATGTAATTATTCTGTGGTTTCCTTTAGTAAATCACCATTCTGATAAGCAGGTATATCTTGTACTTTCAAGACAGAGCTGGACCATAATTTCTGTAAATCCTATGGTACAATCACTAGTCTCAATTAATGAAAGTGCTTGTTTATTTGGGAGAATTATCTCAGCATATAATTATATTCTGACATCAATAACCTTGTCTCCTTTATCACTTTTGTTATCTCTCCTACTTCATTATCTTCCCTCCCATAATAGTCTTCCAGAAATGAGTTGTGGTTTTTGAGGCAGGATAAGGCATCATTTATTATTATTATTATCATTTTGCAGCTGAAGAAACTGACAGATCAATCAATCTATCACATTTATTGAGTGCTTACTTTGTGCAACAGAGAAGTTGTGACTTTCCCAAGGTCACCCAGCAGCCAAGTGGTGGAGCCACAGTCCCAGACCATGCTCCATTCACTATGCCACACCGCTTGACACTCATACTGGTTGATGTTAGCAACAGTCTAGATGTGTATAAATCATGTAGGTCCTGATTTTTCTGAAGTTCACTGGAGTTTGATAGAATACTTTGGCCCAAGAATAGGATTTGTGTAGCATTGTTTTTATGATTTCCTAACCAGAAAAAGCAGGGAGGTGGGACGTAGGAGTTTGGATCTATACCTGGATTTATCTGTACGCCCACTTGTGATGACTGCATGTAAATAAAATTGAGATTCATTATCAATAAATCATATTTCTTGAGCACTTACTGTGTGCAGAGCACTGTATTGAATGCTTGAGAGAGTACAACACAACAATATAATTGACACATTCTTGCCCACAGCAGGCTCAGAATCTGCAGTTAAGGGCCACTATTTTAAACTATCATAGGTGCAATGCTCTGATCTCCAGTCTCTCTTTTAATATCCCCGTCCATTCCACAAGCATCTATGAAGCAGATTTCTGGTACAGACATTCCTTTCTGTAACTACTCATGTGGAGCAAGGGACAATGGAGGAGAGAAGGAAGAAGGGGAGAATCAATCAATCAGTGGTATTCATTGAGCACTTAATAAGGTAGTGGAGAACATCTTTAACAACGAAGATAATAAAGTAAAGGATGAAATCAACTTAGATCACCCCAGAAAGTGACAGAAATTGATCAAGGTGATCCCACCACACACACCTCAGGCCAAGAACCGTGTGGCCTGAAAGAGAATGATGGTGGAAAAAACAGGATTCTCACAAAGTTCAGACTGTCCAACCCTAGTCTTCCCAGTAGTAATAAACAGAGCACTACTTTGACAGCCGAGAGAGAAGAAAGGCCAAGGATTGAACTGACACAGGCTGTTGTTTAAGCCCTGAGCTCATGTGCATAAACTTAAGTCGACTTGATTCTGTTCAACTTCAATATTCACCCGAGTTCAGCATGGCCTAGTGGAAAGAGCACGAGCTTGGGAGTCAGAGGACATGGGTTCTAAGCCCAGCTCCACCCCATGTCTGCTGTGTGACCTTAGGCAAGTCACTTAACTTCTTTGTCCCTCAGTTCCCTCATCTGTAAAATGGGGATTAAAGATGTGAGCCCCACGTGGGACAACCCGATTACCCTGTGTCTGCCCAGTGCTTAGAACAGTGCTTGGCACATAGTGAATGCTTAACAAATACCATAATTATTATTTTGATAATAAGTGCTTCGTACAGTGCTCTGCACACAGTAAGTGCTCAATAAATACAATTGAATGAATTAATATTTACAGCTTATTTTCCTCCTTCATTGAAAAATACAAAACATATTATGTAGGCCTATTTATTCTTCCAAAAGAGATGCAGTGATTTAGAGGAATTAAAGTACCTTCTATGCCAAAGTGAATTTTAACAGCCTGATCACTAAAAAAGCACCTTCCATGAAAATGAATAGAAGCTGGAAGTCCAAACAATTATACACTGTAGTCTAATTCCATGAAACTCACTCATTTTATGCATCAATGTGTAAACATTATGTCTCAAATTTCATTCTGGAACAGTATTTAATTTCAGAGGGACTGAGAGTTGAAATCCCTTGGTTCAATCTTATACATGACTGCATCCTCAATCTTAAAACAGTTCTGGTTTCTGCACCCTGTCAGATGTAACCTTCGTGCTAATTTGGGAAAAACAGTTCTCACATTTAGTGCTGAGAGACTGATAACTGAATTCACAAAGGAATTACACATTTTCAGAGATGAAGTACAGAGCTGTGGACAATGGCTCTGTTTTCCCACAGTGTAAATCCTTCAGACTTAGCTGTCACCATTCGGATCTCCTGCCCAAAAGAAACTCTAACTTGATAACTGAGACCATACACGTACTTGTGTGCTTTCTTCTTCACATAAATCCATCTTGGAATCAACCTCTGTCTCAAAATGACAGTGAAAACCCTTATTCGTGTCCTTTAAAGCTCTCTGATCATATTCACACACAAAAAAGCTCTTTCTACAGCAAACAAATATCTCCATTATTTGGAGAGCAGAATTATATTTTGTGTTAATATAAACTATTTTTAATCCACCAAAAGCATTCTAAAATATTGCAAAGAAGAGACAAAGCTGGGAAAGTATCCAAATTACTGGGTTTAACTGGAAAATAATAATCAGTGGACTTGTATTGATCACTTCAAAGTCTTTTAAAGTTTCAGGTCAGGAAGAAATAGTAACATCTCACTTTTTTCGTAATATTTGTTACGCGCTTACTTTGGGTCAAGTACTATTCTGTGCACAGAGCACTTTTCTAAGCACTGGATATTTGAATACTTATTCCAAACATGTTCCTGCCTTCTTACCTGTGTTTAAATTTCAAAAATATAATGAAAGTTTAGTCCCAAAACATTACACTTTGGCCTGAAATATCTGGTCTTTTTATAACCTATTTGCTCAGATAGCCTCACATCTTAGGTAGCTATTTATTTTGCGTAGCTGTTTTGGTTTCCACACCTGGAAATTGAAGACAATGTTGTTGCTGTTGTGATGATGCTGATGATGATAACAGTAAATGCCAAGCACTGTACTGAGTGCTTGAGTAAATATATGAATATGAAATAGAATGTTCTAATGATGCATCAGTTGTTGACCCAATTCTCCCTGTATATTAATGGGAAAGGGTAAATTTGGTACGTTCTTGTATGCCCATTACCACCAATGTTTTCATAATAATTATGGCATTTGTTAAGCGATTACTATATGTCAGGTAACTGCACAAAGCGCTGGGGTGGATATAATCAAATCAGGTTGGACAGAGTCCCTGTGCCACATGGGGCTCAAAGTCTCAACAGATGAGGTAACTGAGGCACAGAGAAGTGAAGAGACTTGTACAAGGTCACACAAAAGACAAGTGGCAGAGCAGAGATTAAAACTCATGACCTTCTGACTTCTAGACCCGTGCTGTATCCACTATGCCAGATAATTCTTCCCCTTCCTCTCCTTGCTGTTTCCTCCAGCCATATGTACAGCTAACTGGAGTAGTCCTCCAGAACTCCAAATGCTCCAGTTTACTCATCTGGAAAATTAGGATTTGATTCCCTCATATTTAGAATGTGAACCCTGGTTGGGACAGGGACTGTGTCCAACCTAAATGAACACCTTGTACTATCCCAGCACTTAGTACAGTGCTTGGCACACAGTAAGCACTTAACAAATAAACAAATACCACAGTTATGATTAATTATCATGGAGCTCTGGACCTCTGTGCTGTTCTGAATCATTCTCACTGCTGGGAACAGGTGGAGATATCAAGAAGATATCTGTAATGTGGGATACCTAATGCCTATGGTGTTTGGCTTGTGTTTCATGAGCCACATTAGAGGGAACCAAAGTAAACAACAGATTTTTGAGCTACTTGGGAAAACCATAATACATCGTCAAGGACTAATACAAAAATGCCTCATTCAACTAATTTTTTTTTTATCTGCTTTTATAAAATTGCTTTGGTTTGTACAAGCTGTTTTTACAATCATGGGAGAAACAGTTCCAGTTTGAATTGTCCATGTAGAAGAGTGTGACCTTATCTCTCAGTAGGCTCTCATTAATGCAGAAATGGAACTTTTGAACTTAAAATGTTCAAGCTTAGTATCTGAACAACTCCTTTAATTGTCTTCTCTCTTCCCTTTGCCTGCTTTCTCTGGCTAAGATCCAGATTTTTTTCCCCCATAAAGAAAATCATGATGATGGACGAGAAACTCAATGTTGGCACAACTTCTTGAATTTTCAGTCTTTTTCTCACACCCTCCAGTCATCTGCCCTCCAACATTAACTTTTGACTATGGCTCAAACAAACATTAAGCCAATAGGCATTTGTGATGCTTATCAAATAGACCGTGTATGACTTTCAAATACATATAACCCCAGTTATGACAACTGTCTTTCAACTGTGGAGTTTTAACATTATAGGCCACACCCTCTGATGTATTACTGCATGTACTACATACCATTCAACCACCTGGAGTCATGCTGCTCAGTTCTGATAGGATGGTGGTGTCCAAGAGTTCGGAAAATAGCGAAATCTCTTCCCATAAAGTCTGCTGCAGTTCCGGAATATAATTCTCCATCTGAGGAGTAATGGAAGATGACAATGAGCATGTTCTTAAATTGAATCCTTAAAAGAAATAAACAGGTATTCCAAGGATCACATGAGGTTAAAATGATATCAATTTTTACAACCAATCCTTTTTTACCTCCATTCATTTATTCATTCAATCACATTTACTGAGCGCTTACTGTTTGCAGAGCACTGTACTAATTGCTTGGAAAGTACAATTTCACAACAGAGACAATCCTTATCCAACAATGGGCTCACAGTCTAGAAGGGGGGAATTCAAATTAATAATAACTGTGATATTTGTAAAACACTAAGTGCCACTTTACTTGGCTTCCTCCAACTGGCAGTGCTTGACACTGTTTTGTGACAGTGTTGAAGAGGAGCCAGCTACCAGTGGCAGTATGACTAAATACTCATAGTCGAAGCCACCATCATTCTGGCTGGGCCACACTATCTGGACAGAGCTATGCTCTTCAGAGAGGACACCATTAGCACTTCCAAATTCCACTTCCACAAATGCCCTTAGTAAAAAAAATAACATTTGATTCCTACCACGGAAATCTATCTCTACTCAATTTTTCCCATTCATCTAGTACAGATCCAGTGAAAATGATCAATTGTCTAAGATGTCCTACTTAAAGGATAATTTAAACAACACTTTTTGGAAGCAAATGTGGAACTTTGGTGTGCCCTGAGGAATCTTCCCAAGGAATTCTCCACTATGGAATAATCCAGAAACACACCACCCACAAAAGAGATAAATTAGTTTAATCTTTCTCTGCTAAGGTTTCCTCAGGGGAAAAATTAGAGCAACTCCAATCAATCAATTTATTGAGCACTTACTGTGTGATGAGCACTGTACTAAATGCTTAGCAGAATACAGTATAACAGTTGGTAGACAAGTTCTCTGCACAGAAGAAGTTTACAGTCTAGAGAGGAATCAAATTCTCCAGGTTCTTTGAAAGAATAATTTGTGAAAACGAACATTAAGACACTTCCAAGTTAAAACAATAGTCGGTGGTGCTAGAGTGCTTAGTGCTTACTTTACAAGACCACTGTGCTGAATGCGAGCCCCACAAGGGACCTGATTATCTTGTACATACCCCAGCACTTAGTAAAGTGCTTGACACTAAGTAAACGCTTATAACAAATACCAAACATTAATAGTTATTATTAGTACGGTATAACAGAGTTCGTAGACAATTTTTACCTAACCACAAGAAGTCAATAATCTATCTTTCACAGTGATACGAAAAATAGCAACAGGTAGGTAGGGTATAACAGCAGCTAATTTTTTTCAGGGGATCGTGAAGCACTCCTTGATGATGGGAATTATTGATGTATTGTTGTCCTCTGTAAACATACTTAAAGTGAATCAAATACTCCATGGTGACTGAAGCATATTCATTCTGGGATACTGGTACTAGATGGCTACTTGCATTTCATGGCTGAAAAGGCCAATGAGGAATACACAGTACTAGGTACTCTGTGTGCCACAAGGCCTGTTTGTTGTCTTACCATGATGTTTGCAATGCCTGGCACTGCTACCCTTTTTGTCCCTTTGTGGTCCTCTCTCAATATCTACCACGAAATAATCACTACTTTCTTGATTTATGTGGGCCATGCAGATAGGTTTATCCCAGTTATCTCCTAGTTGTCAGTTGAAATGCAGTATTATCTGAAGCTCTAGTTTACTATGTCATTAAAATGTTTTCTTTGTTCCTTTATTTTAGGTTGCCCAATTTCAGTTCACCCTATAGCAACTTTTTAGGTATCGTATACTATCATCTATTCTCCTCCTGCATCCCATCCAGTGAAACTGGTTGGAGATGAGCAAAACTTTGAATCTAGGAGACTGACTTTGTTTGGAATCCTCTCTTGCCATCTGATATTGATTGTGGTTAGTAAGTTATGCTGATGAAACTGCTCTGAGAATGGGATGTGGTGTCTGGAATGGGATAAGCGGGGGTGGTCGAGGCAAGGGCCAGGACTCACAATCCTAAAGAAGAGTCGAGAACAGTACAGATTTTTTAGAACTTCAGTAGTTTAATTTGAAACCTAGGACCACGCTGCCACCACACTCTTGTTTCACAGTATTACAAAGGATATGCTTGGCTTTTTAACCTGATTTTCTCTTTCTTATCTATCTTATCTATCTTGGCTTTGTTGGCCAGTATGCTGCCTATGTAACATAATTACATGGCGTTGTTTAGCTCCTGGTTGCCAATGTAGATCTCAGAGAGGCTAAAAATTCAAACTCAAATAAAAATGCATGGGAGTCCTAAGGAGATGGACAATACAGGACGTTAATAGGGCCAAAATAAAATGCAATGTCAGTGAAAGAGTTTTCACGGTGAGGGAATCAGAGCCTACATTTTAAAACATGCTTTGGGAAAAAAGCCTATGATTTTCATGCCAATTCTAGCATTTTCATGGTCAATGCCCATGTCAAAAGGGGACTACTGACCTTTTTACCCCTGAAAACTTAAAGCATAAACTTTAACCACAATGACTGCAAGCCCCATGGTAGCCATGAAAGTCAGGAAGGGTAAAACAAGAAAGCAGAAAGACACAGGACAATGAATTCACAGAAGATACTAGACACAAATAAGCCAGCAGGGCCCAGTGGGAGATGTAATCAGAACTGAAACAGTGCAGCATATCATTAATTAACAATTTTTCATTCTTCTGTGCCATTTTCGACTTGGTTTGGGGGTAAGAAAAAATCACTTAATTATAGTCCTGATTATGTAAAGCATATTCAACTGAGAGTTTAAAGAACACAAACAATTTTTACTTGTGAAAAAGGCTCAGATACTTCTCTTAACCTTTCTGTAACCTTACCTTCACTTTGTTGCCATCTTTTCCCAGGTGACTGCAATTCAATCTAAGCACTGGGATAGATACAAGCTAATCAGGTAGGAGGCAATCCCTGGCCCACAAGGGGCTCATAGTCTGAGTGGGAAAGTAAATAGGTATTTACTCCCCATTTCAGAGCTGAGGAAAATAAGACACCCAGCAGAGCTAGATTGGAACACAGGTCTTTTCATTCCCAGATTCTTGCCACTTGGCATCTCCCATTTCTCTTTTTACGTATAAGTCTATCTGCCTTATTCATGCTCTTAAATTAAATTTGAATGCTCATGTTTTCTGTTTGCTTTCCTTCCCCAGATAGATCTTAAGATCCCTGAAAGCAGGTATTTGTTTTACATATCTTTTGTGGTTCCCTTCAGGCCTTGTATAATTTATCATATGAAAAATGAATACAGAAATCGTAACATGCCATCCATTCCCCCACACATTCCCAACATCTATCCTTTGGGTTCTAAGACAGCGCCACTGATGGTGAGATGTTATCAGTGTGTGCCTTTGTGGCTGATTAGAACAATATGTGGCTGGAAATTCCTACTGCAATGTGCATGTGAAGATTTCTCCAGGCTATCGATTATGGAGTCTCCCATTTTAGTTGAAGGACATGCCTCAGTCCAGTGAGGACTGGGAATCTGTGCAAAGGAATTGATTACAGTGCTGTTGCTGCATTGCCAGTCACACTCTCATCCTTTGGCTAATCATGTTACAACTCCAAATAGGGACTACAACAGATAAATAAAAGGGTGCAGCATTCCTAGACTATAAATTCCTTTCTAGACTGAGAACTCCTCGTGGACAGAGAACATGTCTACCAAATATGTTTGCTTTGTACACTCCCTAAAGCTTAGTACGGTGCTCAGCACCCAGTAAATTCTCAATACATACCACTGACTGAATGATTGAGAAGTGCATGCAAGAACCATCTGTAATCCTTAGTACCACCTTATATACTAATTTTCAGACTACGAAGTGATTGAATAAAACCCCACTCTCTTCCATTGTAAGCCTTGTGAATCTCTAAAAGAAGTTTACCCTCAACTGATCTGAACAACAATGGCAGTTCAATGATTTTAAGAGCATTTCCAGCATTTTTGAAATGCCGACAGGGGCACATACTAAATAAAGGTCGTATATCCACTGGCCTTATTGTTCCACCTCAAAATAAAATGAAAATGTGTCTCGGATCAGTTGGAGTACTGGATTACAATTCCTTGGATGGGTGTGGTAAGGAAGAAAACATGTCCTTCTGAGACTGTACTGTGAATGCTAGTAACACTGGTGAATAGGGAGGGCTCTCCATAGGGGCTCATTATAGAATCAAAAGACCATAAAGGACAAACATACTGTCTTGCAACCTGTGGTTGTAACCATCAACCAAAGATGCAGAAGTGGTGTTTAAAAATATAAATATAATAAGTCCATTTCCCAGCGGGAGTGTGGCCTAGTTCCAGGCAAAGAATCAAAAACTAAATTTTAGCACCCCAAAAATAGGTTTCAGCAATCTCCCTCCAATCTGGATTCTACACCTGAATTATTAGTGCTGAAATTTCGGGCAAACACTTCATGGGAAAAACAGAAACGTCTCTCATGTTGCCTGTTCATTTAACATTGTGTAAATGTGAGCTGATGGTTAAGTAGAGGGAAAATGCTCCGTTTTGAATCTTGGAAGGCTTAGCTCTATTGTGTTCACAGCTGGAATTTATTCAGAGCTGAGTAGCAATTGCTACCTTTAATGAACAGGTTTTTAAAGAAAATAATGAAAAATGCTTGCAGGTGGTGAGAATAAAAAACATATTTCCAAAAATCCTGAAACAATTTAATAATGATGAAACACTCCTTTACAACACAGTTGAAATTATTAAAAAAGACTTGGGAAGTGGAAGACACTTTACATGGTTTTGAGACTTATTTTTGTTGACACATAACTAAAGCAGAAACATATTAAAGATGGCGTGGGACTTTGGTGCAAAGTGCAGCTTAATTCCTTTAAAGCACACAAATTTGAGGCATTATATTATGTATGTGTGCCTAAATTTCCTTTCACTACTCATTTACTTAGATTAGTTTGTTCTTGGTTCTCTTCTTAAAGCACTTAGTATGTTGTTGCCAGTATAGCATAAAAGGAGCACTTCATAAGAATAATAATAATTGTGGTATTTGTTAAGCGGTTCTATGTGCCAGGAACTGTGTTAAGTACTGGTTGGACACAGGACTTGTACTTGTTCTGGACTAAGTACAAGGTAACTGGGTTGGACACAATCCCTGTCCCACACTAGGCTCACAGTCTTAATCTCCATTTTACAGATGAGGTAAGTGAGGCACAGAAAAGTTAAGTGACTTGCCTAAGGTCACAGGGCAGAACAGTAGCAGATCCTGGATTAGAACCCAGATCCTTCTGACTCCTATGCCTGTGCTCTGTCCACTAAACCATGGTGCTTCCCTTTAGGAAAAGCTGGTGCCTAGACATATCCTTATGTCTGCCTTCCCTGTTGAAGTGTAAACATCTTGTCAACAGGAACTATATTAGTGTAAGTCCAGACAACCATCGCAACTCTACATCTTTCCTCTTCTATCGTTCTCATTCCCCACCACCTAATTCTAGCCATTCAGTTTCAGCAATACTTCTTGAAGAAAATAAATTAAAACAAAAATCAATGAGCACTTCAAGGCTCGATTCTCTGTTGACTTAGTGTGGTGGCATACTGAGTGTCCTTCATAATACCTACTTGTCATCATCCTCTCTCTTTCTCTTTACTGAATATTAAAGTAAACAATCAAGCAAATTCCCAGTGAGCAATGCACCACAAATTAAAATTGCTCAAGGCACTGTTTTATACACCACTTTTTAAACATTTTCTATTTTTTTTGGTGGGTGCACTTTGAATAAATATAGGATACAAGTTTGAGCAAAATGTAACCCCCTCCTTTGGTTAGGATGACTTCTTTTTTATTTAGTTGTGTGCCCTAGGGCAGTTAATCACGTGGGATCATTAGGGTTCCCATGAATAGGAAAATTATGGGCTTGCTAAAGTTTGCTACATTCCTCCTTGACTAACTTCTGTTTAAAATTCAGCCAGTATAAAAGGGGCAAATGGTTTTTATGGAAAGTTCTAACGTTTTCTTTATTTGGAAAGTAATAAAGTGGATAGTTCATGATAAGGCAGTTTTCTTCCATTTTTCCAGGGAGGAGGGATTCTGTCTTAGGCAATAGTTCAGTGAATCTCATAATTTAGAAACTAGAATCTAGCCCTTTGTTAATCCTCAGCAAGGAATTGCTTATTATAATCAATAATTTTGAGCTTGAAAGATACTGGTTGAGGGCCAAAATCCAGGAGAATCCTGGAACACTTTATTTAAGTTTTCAGCTGAAATGAAAGTTTCTTTTATGTTCCAGATAGAATTCTTGTCCCACAATTTAAGTTGAAAATGTTTTACCATTACTATCTCTTAGCTATTACTTACTGACTGAACTAACCATACTTCACAGAGGAAGAAACAGAAATAACCAGTAATGAAGATTATGTCCACTAGATAAACTCCTTGAGGGCAGGGATCGTATCTACCAACTCTGTTGCATTGAATTCTCTCGTGCATAGTTCAGTGCTCTGCACAAAGTAAACATTCAATGAGTACCATTAACTGACTGACATAAATGAATTGGGTAAGCAACTCTGGCCCAACCAGGAATTAGAACTCAGAAGCAGTTAAGCAGCAATCTATTGTTCTTTTCCTTCCTGGATTATCTGGGCTTTCTCATAATAGAAAAATGAGGTAAGAAAAGTAGACGTTTATGACCAGAATCAAAGATCTAAAGTACACCTAGGTGTGGATAAGTTAGATAGGACTTTTTATAAAGAAAGATCCTGATAAATCACTTCGAAGTCATTCCATAGTCTTTGAGAAAGGAAGTAAGACTTTCATGCTTCATCATCATCTTCAAAACATTTGAACTGACCACACTTGACATCCATCTAGAAAGATTTCAAGATAAAGAATTAAGGACCTTGAAACAGGAAAAAGAACAGACAACTAGGGAGTGATCTATGGGAAATGAGTGCCTCATTTATTGTGGGCTACGCACCTATTAAAAGAGATGCTGTCAGCAGTTTAGGGTCATATGGACTCTTTCCACGGCCATTTTCAAAATGAGAATCCTCCAGCTTAAAAATGTTGTCCTGTAGATGAGAAAATGATTATATTTACTTAAGAATAGGAGAATTTCAAAGGTCAG
The DNA here is from genome assembly GCF_015852505.1 of Tachyglossus aculeatus. Lineage (NCBI taxonomy): Eukaryota > Metazoa > Chordata > Mammalia > Monotremata > Tachyglossidae > Tachyglossus > Tachyglossus aculeatus. The sequence goes on from NW_024044828.1 coordinate 8,372,313, forward strand.
TCAGCAAATATCTTTTCAGAAAGAGGTTAAGCATTTAGGTCTTACAACCAAAGAGTGACATTCATGAGGAGTACTATTCAGATGTTAACCGGTTGGATTAATAATAAATATTTCCACCCAGTGGCTTCAATATTTCCATAAATTGATAAAAAGCTACCCCCATCAGCACATTCACATATAATTTTACTTGTCTCACCAACTCAATTTATTTTATGAATATTGATGAGTGACTTTTATTCGAATCAGTAATTTTGATGAATGTTCCAAATCTAAACTGAAGCTAGAGCTCACTACTGCTGGACATTTTTTCAGTGAATCTTTCTTTTATACAAATGATTCTTTGCTATGTCTGATGTTAAAAGCATTATATTATTTATGTTTTTGAACCATGTAGCACACCTGATCCTAAAGATGAAGAGATGAATTTACAGTATATTTGACTGGGAAAAGTTGATTTACTAAATGGCAGCAGGAAAGACTGTTAAGATCCCGCAAAAAAAATGACTAACGCATTCCATTTTATTTTTATCATCTGGCTTGCATTTTTTTTATATACTAAGGACACCTAGATTGAAATGTGGTATGTTTTTGTGAATTTATCAATAAGTGTGGGTCATAAAATCAATTCTGTATTGTTTTCTGAGTCATTCTCATAGAAACCCTGAGTTGCCATAAAGTAATATGATCTACTGGAAAGAGAATGAGTCTGGGAGTCAGGAGATTTGGATTCTAGTCCCAACTATGACAATGACCTGCTGCATGATTTGAAACAAGTCAATGACATCCCTTTAACTCAGGTTCTTAATGTGTACAGTGGACATAAAACCAAGCTTTTCCTAACTCCCAAACATGTTATGAGGATTTCAAAAAGAGATCATTGATATGGAAGTGATTTGGAAATCTGAGAACACTATACAAGTACAATATATTTCTCACTTAAGTTCTTGGAACACATTTCTCTTTGTGGGAACAGGTAGACATGATGGTGGCTAAGTGTCCCTTCACATGGCATTCTGGTATCACAGGACTGAGAACTACAAAGCAGAGCATACTAAAAAAAAAAGCATAGACCTGGGTGTCAGGAGACCTATGATCTAATCTCCGCTCCACTGCTAGCCAACTGTGAAATCTTGGGCAAATCTCTTGACTTTTCTGTGCCTGTTTCCTCATCTCTAAAATGGGGGGGGGGGGGCGGGGTCAGTACCTGTTCTCCCTCCTAATTAGACTGTGAGCCCCAAGTGGGACAGGGATTGTGTCTGACCTGATTATCTAGTATCTACCCCAGTGCTCAGTACAGTGCTTGGCAAATAGTAAGTGCTTAACAAATCATCATCTTCTTCTTCTTAGTATTATTATGTAGCCACAAAAACATCATGGTTTACATGGTTTATCATGAAGCAAAGCTCCAAGTCAACAGAGTGAGCCCAGTTGCCCAACTGCTGAAGGTCCTGGAGCCTCAGAGGCCAACTGCAAAAGGACCGACACCGAGCCTATTTATTCTCTTCTTTCTCAGAGCAGTACCCGTCTGCCTGCCTGCTGAAGATTCTTCCCTTGAGTCAGACACTGCAAGAAAAGAAAAGGCGAAGAATTTGGCCGACATGAACGATCTTTCCAGTGCCACAGAGAAACCTCCACGGAAGATGACTGTCAAAATAAATCAAAGGCCACCTTAAGTGATGATGCTATCCCCTGCAGGAAATTGCTTTCAACCTCCTCTGGTAAGAAAATTATTTTGGCATGTTTCATCCTTGGGTAGTAATGATAACATCGAAAACTGAACTTTGACTATAGAGTTATATGCCTGTTGGCTTTATTCCAAATGATCCCTCACTGGATTTAGAAAAGTGGAAGAAGACACCAGCCTTAAAAGTTCTCCATACTTAACAAGGAAAACAGGTCGGGCTCTAGACAACTGAACACTTTTTGTCTTCAATTTCATGTTACGCTCTGGGAAATTTCACTTAGCTTTTTCAGTGCTTCAACTCATTCAGCTATTTAAAAAGATTGGCAGTGCAGTACAATATAAAACATTCACAAGCTCATTTGTGGCATAATTAGTTTAGGATCCTTGTTTGGTGTTCTGGTAATGAAACAAATAGTCCTAATATGATAAAGGAATAAGATGCACATGTCCCTGCTTCATATAAAACCTAAAAATAATTAACATGTACAGTAACTGATGGATGCCAGAGCCTCAAATCTTCTGTTTCTTAACAAAAGCAACTGAAAACACAACTTATCACAACACGACCCACTCAAGAAATTCCAAGATCAGACAAGAAAACGTACACTCACTTTAAGACACGTAAATGCATCCTATCGTATCAAAAAGGAATACAGACATATCCTGAGGCAAAAACATTCACCAACCCCTTTTGGGATTCTGTGGTTTATATGAGGTGTGAAATTTAGTGGGAGTGAACAGTTTGCCAAGAGGAAAAGGGAGAAAAATAATTTGGAAGGAGGGAGAGTAGGCTGGAGAATAATGACATTTCACAAAATCCCTAACAAGAGATAACTTTACAGAATTGGACCTCAGGTGTCTATGGTATAGACAGGTCTTGGCAGGGAAGAAGCAGTGTGGTGGAGATATACCACAAATGCAAATTGTCTTTCCCCAAAATGTCTTTTGTCTTTTGCTGAAGTACTGGGCAAAAATTTTGGAAAACTGAAACAGGTAAATTCATTAAAGAAGGAAGTCATAATTCCAGTTTAGAGAACCCATGAAAGAAGTTTACAAACGATAAACTATTCTTGCCAATGTAACATAATTCCAACTGTAGAAAGTAAACATGTGAAATACTGTAAAACCAAAGAATATGTGAATTACTTGTTAGAAAAATAAGCAGGCTTATTTTGGAACTCAGCTAAAAAATAAATTGATGTTCAAGATGTCTGGGTGACTCAATCACTGGAATTTTATTGAGAACTTTGTGCAGAATACTGTTCTAATTGCTTGGAAGAGTACAATATAACAGACTTGGTAGGCATGTTCCATATCTGTAAGAGGCTTAAAGTCTAGAGGGGAGACAGACATTAAAATGAATGTACTGAAAGTATGAATGAAAGTACTGTGGGTTTGAAAGAAGAGTGAATAAAAAGTACAAATCCAAGGTTCTAGAGCAAGGCAGTAGGGAGAGAGAGTAAGGGAAATGATAGCTTAGTCAGGGAAGGCCTCTCAGTAGAGGTGTGATTTTAATAAGGCTTTGAAAATAGGAATAGTGACGGTCCTTCAGATATACAGGGGCAGGGAGTTCCAGGATAGAGGCAGCATGAATCAACTAAACTCACTGCATAAATGGTAGAAGAAGCTGTTTCAGTATATAGTATATTACTTGTTAGGGAAAAAATAGATGAAACTCTACAAAAAGAGGGTAAGAATATTAAAACAATGCAGGAGTTACATTTATAACAAACCCCATATTAAGGAAAATTTACATTACTGTTTGCACACCTTGACTGGTGGTGTTGCATTGTTATGTACAACTGTTTCTTCTATCACTACATCACATACTCTGGAAAGATGGGCTTTTTTGGACTAATGATCCTTAATTCCCTGATGGCATTCTATCCAAACTGCTAAGTGGAATCACCCACTGTGGAAAAACTATATTATTCTAGCTATAAAATGTAGTTTTTTCAAGACTGAAATGAAAAAGACTATTTTCCCCTATAATATCCTCAGATATGCTATCTTTAGGAGGCCTTCAAAAAGACTTTCTGTCCATTCCTCTGTCTTGATGGCAAGGATTTTCTGAGATGGAAATTCTGAAATCATCCTGTTTGAGTTTCAACCTTCAGAGTTTCTTCTAACTGTAATTTAAGGCCTATTTTGTTTTATTTTAGAAAATAAGAAAAACTGGTCAACATCACTGTTGCAAAAAAAAAAGGATTTGATGATATTGTTAAGCCTCCTCTTTTCATTAGCCTCCTCTTCTCAAAATATTCTAAAAGCCTTACTTAACTCCTGTTTGATTACAGGAATCCAAACAGTTTCAACTGAAAGCGGTAGGCCAATATTCAAAAAAGATGATATGCACTCAATAAACAGGATTGATTGCTTGAGCAGGGACATGACTGAAGCTTTGAAATTCTGAAGCTGAGCAGGTTAGAATAACCAAATCACACAACAGCTAGCTGAGTACTCTAGGTCAAAAATGACAGAGGCTTAAAGCTTCAAGGTGCTAGATTCATGTGCAACAAAGGGAATCACCCAGCAGGTGATATGCATATGGTATCTGTTTTCAAGGACAGTTGTGTAGGCAAGAATATTAGGTTCTAAAGTGTTTTGATAAGTTCTTGGAAGAGAATTTTGGAATGTGTGGGGAAAAGTAGAGGGCACTAGAGGTAAAAGCCAGGAATGCTAGGTGGTACATCATATTTATTGAGCACACTACATGCAGAGCTTGGGAGAGGACAATACAACAGAATTGGCAGACATGTATGTTCCCTGCTCATAATGAGCTTACAGAATAGAGCTTACTGTAGACTGTAGCTTTCAGTCTACCATCTAATCAACCATTAAGATGGATGTACGGGAGTACCCAAGCATCATGGCAGGAATTCTTTAAGCATCATTGTGGACAAAGATTTTGCTGCTAAATCAGTGGAATATATCCAGAAATAGAGACATTCTCTCCTTTCTTTTGACCCATTAACCTTATTCTAAAGTTTATGTTAGCTTTGCCTGATTACTCAAGGCACTAATGGTGCTATCCCTCACACCTACCAGACATTAGATCTCTATAGGATATTGCACAATTCTCCAAGGATAGTGTATATTAGAATACCTGTATAATAACATTCAGTGTTGGCATATGGAATATATCACCTAGATCACTGTATGGATCAACTAGGGAATGAACTGCAATTCAATGATTTTCTGTTTCAGTGAAGTCTCCATATGCAAACAATAGGATATAAAATCCTAAAGTCAACGTAGCCCATTATACTTAAGAACATACACATCTTACTTGTGCTGGAATATTTTTCATTTTTAGTAATGTGTTTGACCAGAAAACCCTAGTTTTGGATCCTAATTGCTTTAGCAGCCACTACTAGTGTATTTTATAAATTACTGTACCATACTTTATTACATGATTGCATCATTTTTGATAGGATATTTTTAGAATTCAGGATCACTGTTTTCCTCTTTGTCTTCTGAATTTCCTGCATGTTATTAGGCTGTGGTGAGGTAAGGCATCAGAGGAATTAATAGCTACACTATCATCTAGTTCCAAAGCTACATAAATCACACAACATCAGTGCCATAAGAGTGGCAATACTTTCTCCAATTTCAATCTTTTCCCATTATAAACAAATGCAGGTAACAGGAAAATATTTTATGGAACAAAATTGAAAAGTAACATTGGTAAAAACTGTCTCTACAATTTAGCAAGTTTTTTTTCCCCTTTGGATCTCATAAGAGAGATTAAGGCTATGATCAAAGTAGAAAAGAATGTATCCTTGCAGGAACAATTTGATAGCCTGTAGAGGATTGTTTGTAATTCTGGTTCTCCCAGTGCCTTTAAAGCTTTGGCTTCTTTTTCTTAAAGTTTTCCATAAAATGAAATACAGCACCTTCACATGTGGTTTTATGACTCTGCAAACAATTATTTCCAATATTACAGTACCTTAGTTTTTGTATTGTGCTTTTATCTCCATAGCACCTTCATATTACTTATCTCAATTTTGTCCTCATAACAATTCTCTGAGGTAGGTATAAAGGTAGGTATGATAATCTCCATTTAGTAGGTGAGGAAACTGAGGTACAGAGAGAATTTAAGTGATTTGCTTGAGGTCACACTGGACTGGTAAATGGAGCGCCCACTCAAAACCAGATCCTCCTTTATCCAGACTGGCACACTTCCACCACACCACATTGCCTTCCCAATATTTAAACTCGGCCCCCAACCCATGACATACTCTGTGTGTAAGGGGGCTTCCAATTTGTGAACACTGGGAAGGTTTTGGTTATGTCTTTATCCTTGGTGACTTGAGTGGCTACATTCTAAGGCTCTTACAGGTCCCCTAAACTATTGGATTTTTGGACTATAAACTTTAATTTTTTATGTTGGTTTTGTATTTATTCAATTTCATCTTTCCTTTTCGTGTCTATTACCACATCTTTTGCCACTTGAATTCTTAGTTGTGAATCTTTTGAGGGCCAGGGACTATACCTAATTCCTCACTTGTGTATTTTTCTTTCCAGAGTTTAGAACAGTGCCCTGCACACAGTAGGTAGGCACTTAAGTTCTGTTACTATCGCTAGCAATAGATTCCTGTGAATGGCATCTGATAGATTGTTTTATTTGTTTGCAGGGATATTGTAGAAGTTTAGATCTTCGCCATTGTCTTTGGGAATTTGGAGAGGGAAAAGAAATTAGATCCTAGTGTCAGCAAGGGACAGCCATAATTTTCCCTCATATTCAAAAATTATAATGTTTAGAATTATATTTATGTTAACTCTGTAATAACCAACAAGCATTAGAAGGGAGAAATCCCCCAAGTTCTGGGAACTGTCTGAACTCTCTCTCTTCAAAATAATTCAAGCACATCCATGCTAATGCAATAATGGTACTTAATATACCACATTATCCAACATGAGACAACTTAATTTTTGCCACGAATGGTTGAACTGAATCTCATAGGTTGTGATCATATATGTAGAAAATTAGAAACTTATAAAAAATACATGCTTGGAGACCAGGCAGTGCAAACTTGTGAACTTTTCCCTTCTCCTTGATGACTAAGAAAGCAGAGACAGGGGAGGAAGGTGCAGAAGGAAGTGTGGAATTTAAGTTTCCCAATATTCTTTGATGTCCATTTTCCAGGGCCCAGAATTCTGGGACAGAATGGATTGAACATGGATCCCTGAAGTGGATGTCCAAGCATCTGAAGGGAACATTCATGCAAGACAGGCTGGTCAGTTTAGTCTAGATGTTCCCAATTCCAGAGCAGTTGTATACATTTTTTTAATAACCCAGGTCAGTCTACAAAAATTTATAAATTTTCCTGGTTAAACTGCGACCGAAACTCAGACGACTTCTACCTCCCTTGGTCGAGAATGCAATTCAGTGCATTATACTTGTCATATGGAAATGAGATTTTGCCTATATTCTAACAGCCTTTTAACCCTATTCATTTAATCTTCCTTTTCCTAGAAGTCTGTATAATCAACAGGAGCGTTCTTGGGAAGGATACAGCTTTTTTAATGGACCAAGTGCCATACTTATTGACACTATTGACACTAGAATATGAATGATAATAGGGATCAGACTCTACCTAAAAATGAAGGAGATGAAAAGTACAGTTCTCATTCCTGAACTTTAGAAACCTCTTTATAAAACTCCAAACTTTGCTGACATGCACTACCCTTTATTAACTTGTTTTCAAGAAGTTCTACCTCATCCTTTTTAGATCTTCAAAACTGTCTTCAGGCAATTCTGGGCTAAAAAGGTTTTATCATACATACCTGACACACAGAAAAATTATCAAGGCTTACTGCCCCCATGCTGTTTATTGAAACACTTGATGCTCCTCTATCTTTGCATTTGTTCTGGAGATTCTAATCACTTTGGTGGATTTAAAAGGAATTCTTATTACAGTCACTTTTTTTCTTACATAATGAGTCATATTCTCTCACTGTAGTAAATTTGTCACATTAATGGGAGAGTAGGCAGGGAAAAAAATCATCCTTTTAGACCACTAGTTTATTATTTAACACACTGCAGCAGTGAATTTCCGAAAGGTACCTAAGAGACTTGAAAGAGTCAATCAGTGTACTTTACTAAATGCCCCTTTGGGCCAAAAGAAAAGCCTTAATCAAACTAGACTTTGCATATCTAGGTATTTTCAGGATGCTTTCTCTTGACTTTCACATATATCATTCTGAGATGCTTGTTAAAAGTGAACATGGATGAGTAGATTTTATAAGTAGTAAGGGAAACTACAGTAGAAAGGGAAAAATAAGGCATGGGGTAGGGTGGCATATCCTTTTTCCTCTGGACTGTGAGGGCCTTATGAGCAGGGAACATGTCCACTAACTCTGGGTATTATATTCTCCAAAACACTTAGTACAGTGCTGCGCCAATGCTCAATAAGTACCATTGATTGATTGATTCTCAACTGACAGAGCTCAGCAAAGGGCATGAAATGGACATGGACTGTAGTGTATGCAACTCTTCAATACAATGAAACCTACAAGTATCTAAGTCTTTGCATCTGGTAACCTATTAGCAGTGTGTAACATCATCCTATTTCCAGGTGACATGGCAAAATGATTACATTTTGCTTTTTAAATGTTGAAGAAATGGTGTGATTCAGTATCTCGATTTGGCTTTAGTCACATGGAGAAATGGATCTGGATAATTGAAATTTGAATGACCCAAGAAGAAACTTAAAATGGAAAAATCTGATCTAAGGTGCATTATACTGATAAGGGAAAAGGATTGGAAAAGTTATCGTATCCTGGCTAAACAACATTCATTTAAATCCTAGAAGTGTCCCAAAGCACATGCAATTATACTGCATTCCTCATCCATCCTTTCTTCCTTGCCACTAGTTCACACTACAACTAAGTAAAGCTACTAATTCTACCCCTCCTGACAAAGTTATTCTACCTGGGCAGCGGCACAATTTTCTCCATCCATAAAATGGGTAGAATGATATATTTGGCTTGTGGTGGGCAGGGAATGTCAGTGTGTTGTATTATACTTTCTATAATACAGTAAGCACTCAATAAATCTGATTGAGTGAATGAATGAATGAACCTGTTTGAATGCTCTGATTATAAGCTTACAATTTCTAGACTGCATGTTGGTTGTAGGCTGGGAAGATAGCTATCAGCTCTGTTGTATTCTCCCAAGTGATCTGCACACAGTAAGTGCTCAATAAATATGATTGATTGATTACGATAACTGAGTAATCAAAGCAGAGAAGATTATCAGGATACGTAGGAGCACGTATTATAGGAGAATTCATTTTATGAACCAATCAATGTTTTATTTCACTTTTTGCTGATAATTCAATAGCACTGCTTTGATTTTCTTAAAGTGAGAAAATACGTTTGTGGCAAATGTTTGACTTCCTTCAAAGGGAAACAACTATATTTCTGCATAATAATCACTAAAATTTCTTGGGAAAATAATTATGAAAGGTGATTTCTATTTTGTTCAGGAAAATGAAGATAATGTTAGACCAATAAAGGTAATTAACTAACAACTAAGCTGTTTTCAATGACAACTTAAAATTACAACTAGCAGTTATAGATTTTTGGTTAGGTACATAATTTTCTTCTATTGAAATATAATCCTTTTTTTCTTTACTATAATGAAAGATTGCTTGTGAATCAATAGAAATTTATTATTCTTTACCCAGTGTCAACATTTATTTTGAAAAAACAAATGTCTTTGGTGGATCTGGTGGTTGTTGTCAATGCAAGTAGCTGCCAGACAAAATATATGAATACATTATTAACAAAACTGTATCTTGTTCATTGAAGACAAGAATAGTAACAAGTTATATTTCAATAAAGCAATATGTCTATACATTTAGATATTTCTATCTACAGTTACCCACAGTTAGTTACAGTTAGTTGGCCAAACAACTGAAATAGCTATCTTGGCCAGTCACTTATAAATACATTTAGATATCTTAAGGTCATATCTCCTCCAAGAAGCTTTCTCCAAATAAGCCCTCTTTTTCCCAGCTCCCTCTCCCCTCTGTGTCATTTATGCACTTGGATATGTGACCATTGATAATTTGATATCTGTCCCACCCTCAATCCCACAGCACTTATGTACATATTTTTAAATTACATAGTATATATTACTCATTTATATTGATGTCTGTCTCCCCCTCTAAATTGTAAGCTCACTGTGGTCAGAGAATGTGTCTGCTAACTCTGTTGTATCATACTCTCCCAAGTACTTAGCATAGTGCTCTGCACATTTTAAGTACTCAGTGATTGAACGATTGATCTAATTGTTTAGGTGCAACTGGATATGTATATACCACTTGGAGATATTGATCAGATCTTTATAGATGAGTCATACTGACACTTCTGGTGGGAAATGTCTCTTGTAGCTGCTAACATATATTACTTGACAATGGAGGTCAACAAGTGTAGAACCATACAAATTAACACAACAAATATCCCCAGACTGAAATTTGATTGATCATAGCAGCTGGCCAGCCTAATACGGGGTTGATCCACACAACTAGTTGGTAACAAAGAATATCATCCATACGTTTCAACTGACGGTAAAAGCAAACTGGAACCAGCAAAGCAATAAAGGCTGGCCTGGCCACTGTAGTAGAGAAAAGTGGATATTTCCTCTTTCCCCAGAGTGCATGTCAGGGTTGCCATGGGCCAGTAGCCAGCAGCTCTGTCTGTCCCCTCGTATGACTCTGTTGGGGGCATGGAGGATCTCACAGGATTGGCACTCCCTCCACCTCTTCAGTTACCTCTTTCCTCCCCAACCTGTGTGTCAACAACACCTGCTCACCCAAAGATGGTGAGAAGCCAGGAAGGAGAGGGGGACAGGATATGAGAGGAAGAAAAGGAGAGGAAATGGAAGAGACAGGAGGAACTGTGGCTACAAAGCTTCTGGACCATTGAGTAAATTTTGCTTTGTAGTAGGAAACCTATACTGTGGTAGCCCTGTGCAGAGCTGCGTTTCAGAGTCTAGGTCTGGATTCCAGATCGACTAAGGCAGCAGCCGTTGTTGTGGGGATAGGAAGTGAGACCTTGCCCTGGAACTTTCCAGCAGGTGGAAGAGTAGTAACAGCTGAAAGAAAGGGAGACAGGAAGTGAATGAGGAAAAGGAAACAGAAAGTGGATGAGAAAAAGGGTGATTGAGGAATTGAGGAAAAGGGAAACATGGAGTGAATGAGGTAAGGGAGATGGAGAGTAAAGAAAGAAAGACAGGGAGTAAATTAAGAAAAGGGAGAAAGGACATGAGGAAAGTCCTCATTTCTCCAATTCCTATACTCTCTCTCATACCATTTTTGAGATGATCATTGCTAAAAGCCAGGAAAGAAAATACATGCATATAACAAAAACCAATATAAGAGACTTTGCCAGTGATATTAAATACACTGAAAGCCAGCCATTACTTCTAGTAACAAGTTTGGAGGGTCATTTCAGTATCCCCATATTTATTAGGGAAATACAATAGGAGGTGGTAAGGAAAAAAAAGGAAGCATATGAATATAAGAAATATGTAATGCAATGGTCCATGCTTTCAGTAATCTGATGCTGGTTATAAGAACCTAATGCAGTTCTTTGCCCACAGGTGTATATTGATGCATACTATTGACGATGATGATGACAATGATTTTAGTGGTGTAGGCATGTTGGCCACAAGACATCTGAAGGAATTACATGATAGCTGCCCTCCTAATTATTCTTAATTTTTAGGCCTGTTCTGTAACATTCCAAATTTTTCATTTAATAACCCATCATGGACAAAGCACACACACACACACACACACACACACACACACACACACACACTAACCACTACCAATTGTGTGCAGGCCATTGCACTTGAAAAAGTACATCAAAAGTAAAAGACACAGTCCCAACCCTCAAGAAGCTTTTACTCTAATGGGAGAAGAGTTACAAAAACTCAAAATCTCTAGCATTGGGTCAAGTTATCTCTGACAATAATCTTCATTTTGCACTACTTGCTAAGTATTCACAAACGAGGCTTATGAACTATCTACTAATTTTTATTTGATATCTAAGAATGTGATTTGGTCAGTTTCTCAAGAAACATGAAGAGATGATTTTCCCAGGTTGCATTATGAATTTGTTCTCTCTCCTAAAAGAGTGGAACACTGCAGAAACAAAGACAGCCCTTACATCCGGGTTAAAGTAGTATTTAACATCTCAAACTTAAGGACTCTGAATTTATCCTGGTATATGTTTTCTAAACTCACAACAGTGACATAATTCTTCTGCTTTTTGTCATCATGAAAATTAATGGTATAAACCAAGGGAAACAGAAAGCATGTGTGTTCATATTTCATGCAGATTATGTTTTTAATATGAGCTTAATTTGAGTTTATGCAGATATTACAAAACTGTCAAGGTTGTAATTATTTAGTTCTGTATGCCTGTTAACTCCCAAGGTACGTGATACCGAAAAGAAAGAAAATTGATACCCATTCTAAAATGAAAAGTTCCAGACATGGACAATTAACCCTAAAAGGCCTTTTTTTTTCCTTAGGCAAGTCCCAGAAACTGATTCAATCTGAGAAAATGGACCAGGCTAAAGAAAACAAAATTGCTAAACTTGTATTTTTTAAGTTCTTTTTCTCAGAATTGAACTGTCCTCTCATTTACAGAATTGTCATTTAGTGTTATAAATCTCGGTAATACAAGAATTTTGATCCTAATCTGCGGAAGATGAGATCTGTACTGTCTTCTTTTCCTCCTATTTCTTTTCATTAAAAGTGTTTGTTACATCTGTGATCAGGCACTACTGAAAACTTTATCACCTTGAATGTAAATATGTCAACAGAAAGGACCATATGTACTGTAAGAAGGCCTGCAGACTATTGATGTTATTCTTTCTTTATTTTTAAGGTTTCCTTTTCATGCCATCTGGAAAGTGATGAGACCAATAGGATACACATTTTAGTTACACCAGTTTTCTTCAGGACAGAGCCTGGCCATTACAGACAGGAAGCAACAGAGCAAAAAATACTGCATTGGTCTTCTGAACCCCCAGCTGCTAGGATGTTGCAGTTCACTTGATATTTGATGGGAAAAGGGAATCTCTTGGTCAGCTGCCCTGCTCTTCAGAACTGTGTTAAGCACATTTAATGGCAGTCCATGAATGAAAGACATTTCACCCCTTCCTTGTTTCACTTGCAGGTGTCAAAATGAACACTTACCAGTGAAGTTAGGGAATTGATACTCCAGCTGTCTTCCTGTCTCTAGGGGTGTTTGAATGGCTGGGAAACAAAGCTGTGGAGTTTGGTAGGCATGCCCAAATTATCCCCTAAAAGACTTCTGGACACTCATCCTCATTTCACTGTGGAATGCTGATGAAAGTCAGAACGACAATAACAAAAGAAATCGTCAGAATTCCCACAGTTGAGTTCACTTCCAAATGCTAGTCAATGGTAACAGAAATTTTTCAATGGTTGGATCAAACAGAATGGATCACTTGGCCTATGGATTAGAAATTAATTCTGGATAGGTTTACACTTGTTTAAAGCAATATATGATGAGCAAGGTGCTCAGGTGGAAATCCTACTAGGTGCCCCTCAGATAGGCAGGGGAGAGTGCGGTCTTGATCCAGTCTCTGTCCAGCCTAGACCCAGAACCGGGTATGTACTTCTTCTGGGCCTGTTTCAAGGGTACAGTAATGGATAGTGAAATTATTCACCATTCCAAACTGTATGCCTTCAAAATGCTGCTCTGAACAGTAGGTCTGGAACCCCCTATCCAATATATAAGACATGCCAGGATTTACCTGAGCAGCAGCACAATGCTCCAGCACAGAGTGTAAAATTGTAAAACAAGAGGTGCCAGGGTTATGAACTGCCAATTTCCTAGCCTGGCCTAGGAGATACTATTAACTGTCAATACCAGAGATGCCAGGATTTGGAACTCCCAATTTCATAGGTTCCTGGACTAGGAATTGCTATGAACTGCCAAATCCAGAGATGCCAGGGCAGTGAACTAGCAAGCCGAGCCAGGATTGAGCCTATCATAGATTCCGCACTGGTCCTACATTCTTGTCTGCCCTGGATCCTGGAGGCAGTGGGAGCCTGGAGCTGCTGTGGGAAGCCTGCTCTGTGCTGCAGTTGTCCCTAATGGGATCGAGGGAATCTGGCCTCTCTCCAAAACAGAAGAATTGTTCTCCTGACTGCTGTGGAGGCATGTACATCTAGGGCCAAGTTTCCTGGAAGCCACCCTGAGCAACTAGCTCGTTCAGGTATGCATGCCTGACAGGAAACTATACAATGGTATTTCTAGATCAGACCAGTGGTCCAGCCAGTTCTGTATTCAGCCTTGGTAGGTGTCAACATGACACTTCGAGGAACTGTGTATTGCTTGCTGTACTTGGCATTCACCTGGCTAGAGGTGGACACTCTTTATCCCTAAGTTTTCCCCTCTGTATCTGTAACTTTTCTTCTAGTAACCACTGTGGATCCTTCATCCATGAATTTATCGAAACACATCCTGAACTAGCTGATAATTTCTTGCTGTACAACTCCCTGTGGAAATATGTCAGCTGCTCTCCACTAGCTAGGTCTGCTCACCGAGCCACACACCAAGTGCTTAAAGGTATGGTTGGGAAAGGGCTGTTCTAGTGCCAGAATGAACACAATATGCCTCACCCCTAAATGTGTCTGGGCACAGTTAAGAGGCAAACGTGATCCATCTCAACTTAACTCATGGAGGGAAGCCCTTGAAAATTTAAGAAATCTATACCCAAGGGGAATACAGTTCACAAGAAGAGATAATCCCTTCTGTGTCTAGAGCCCAGTGAAACTCTGTGAAAGTACTTCCTACATCCTCAAAATAGCTCTGTCCCATGTTACTGCCTATTTGAAAATTTCTTTTGGGTGCAGAAGGGAAATATAATCCAACTGATGTTGATATAAGAACCTTTTGATGCATATGGTGTTCTGGGCCTTTGGATTAAGGAGAGTTGGCTCTAGGGCTATTATTTATTCATGAACTTGCTTAATAGCCACTTAATAAGGAATAGATTTAACAGATGTTCTAACAGAGGGTTAGGTTCTGATATCAAGTAAGGTTGCTCTGGCCAAATGCACTTATCCTAGAGTCGTTTTATTCTGCCCATCAAATGGTATCCCGTTTTCCAGATTTCCAAGCACAAATGTGTTTATATTTAAGCTATTTTACAATGACAATCACTTTTAAAAAATGCTTTCATTTGATAATTATGCATTGCTGTCCCTTCATCCCATTGCTCCTTACTAATTTACTTGATTTTTCTTCTTCATTTTCAACTAAAAAAAAAACCCAACTCAATATCCACTTTATTCTTTTAATTGATTATTTTGACACGTATATTCCTTGGCTGTATGATTTATCTTTTCTTGTCTTTCTCACTTTTTTGTTTTCAATTTCACTTTAGTGTTAGATTCATATTTGCTATAAACGTCAGAGAACTATCCGCCGCCCCCCCCACAAGTCTACTGTTCATAGCTTCTGGTGACGAAAGAACACATGCCCAAGGGTTTTTTCATTCATTCATTCATTCATTCATTCAGTCAGTCAGTCAGTCAGTCGTATTTATTGACCGCTTACTGTGTGCAGAGCACTGTACTAAGCGCTTGGGAAGTACAAGTCAGCAACATATAGAGATGGTCCCTAACCAACAATGGGCTCACAGTCTAGAAGGGGGAGACAGACAACAAAACAAAACATGTTTTGGGGATATCACATTTACTTATTTATTTATTTTGATCATCTTGAGAGATTTTGGGGGATGGGATGTATCATGCTGTTCAAACAATCACTAGTTAACATATTAAACAAACTAAATGTTTCCCAACACTTTTTCTCAGATTAGCTAGAAGAACATTCACTGTTTAAAACCAGAAAGTATTGTCTATTATTAATCTCTAAAGTAAGCGTTCAATTAAAGAAACCACTGTGGTTCATTCTGTTTAAATTAATTAGAGGATAACTGAAGAGGAGTTACAGCCTCCAAGTTCATTTAACTCCTACAGTATGACTGCTTTATGGTAAAATGGGGTTTTGCAATAAAAGCCTAGGAATCTGCAATTAAGAACACTTCCTAAATATAAGTGCATCCTAGAGGATTATCTCACTTTTCAGAGAATATAATTCTTTTACATTTAACAAGAGATGCTCAGCTACCTAGTGTGAAAAGATGAAATGGGAAATGTCTATTTGTTTTTCTCAAATGACTTTTGGAATAACGTATAAAGTTAGACAACTGATTGCTGCAAACGACTGACTTGCACTCTATAGAATCTAGTTTGTAGGTGGTGTATCCCACCTATTTCCTACTGGGAAGAGGAATCTGTTCTGATATTGTTTACCAGAAGCAACATAAATTGAAAAAGCTGTAGAAATCCAGTGTTTATTTAGATTAGCTAGCCCACTGGAGAAAGTACAGTGGGGCTGAATTTGGTTATAGGTCTAACTAGAAATTCTGTCCAGTAAAATCAGAGGGTTATTGATTTTAACATGTTCATTAATGACTTCAAAACTCTAATATTTTTTCAAAAGATGGTGGAGCTGTTGTTTTTGGTTTGTTTTTTCAAAATCCAGTTTAGCGATGGAAATTCTTATATTTTCTACAACTATAACTTCAGAAAAAAATGAGACATTTTTCTGGGTATGAAATTTATACAGTAGTTCTGTTGGTGGATTTTTCACAGTGACTGGAACAAGTTCCTGAAACAATGACAGTCTGTTGCCAAATGGACTTTGTTTGTGTTCAAACCCAACTAATCTGGGAGCCATTTTCATTCATTAATCATGAGGTGACTGAAATTGATGTTTTAGAGTCAGTATGTTAAAGATCCAGAGTGAGAAGGAGGTAAGGCTTTTGTCTGATAAAAGGAAGATATAGTCTATGATGATGATCACATCATGATACCTGTATTTAGGTGGAAGACCAGGTCAAACAAGCATCCCCTGGGATGTGTGATTTAGACAACAGGAGCACTTGGGAAATACCATGGAAGCCAAGCAGTAATAGAATTATAAGTTTACTGAAGATTCCTGGACACCTTGATTGATGTAGTTGTGTGCTTTTCAGATGCCTTGTAAATACTGATAACGAGTGAGTGAATCAGGTTATTGAATAAACCTTCAGGATTTACATAATTGCAGAATGGCAGCAAATAGCAATGACTTATGTAGAAAAATCAATGTCATTTTTTTGTTTGTTTTTGAACTTGGTTCAGCATTAGTTTAACTTTCACTGCATTAATACGGAAAATAAAATCCCACAGGGAACTTTACCAAGAAAGGGATTGATAAAAATCTCCGTTCAAAATGATATGGCTGTACTTACTACAACCACCATCAAGCCTTAGAACTTCAGTAATCCAAGGTAATTGTTAGAAGGCAGGAGTTGGCTCAAAAATCTCAGTACTTTGGGAAGGGATATGGATAGAAGTTTCCAAACTCAATGAGAACTTGGTCCCAGAAGGGCTTTTTGATGTAGGAAGCATGATTTTTCACTAAAAACCAAGCCCATAAAGCTGAATTTATTTCCATTCATACCTCTTATGACCACTTCAATTTACTTCTATTAAAATGTATTATGATGTTTGGAGGTCCTTCTACAGGGAAGGACCAATAAATTCTTAATTTTGATATTAAATATCATTACTTATATTACTGTAGAATTAGTTACTAATATTTCACTGTAACCTCAAGTAATCATGATTCTTTTAAGTATAACGAAAAGCCAAATATGCATATAGTTATTGTCCACATAAGTAGAAGTTATTCTCTTTAAGTAACATTTATTACAAATTTACAGTCAGTTGCACAAGTTTATGACTGCAGCCTCAATACAAACCATGTGTCAAGTGTGCTAAATAAGTAAGTATCCTGCATTTTTTTTTCTTGACCTGTTCCAAGTTTAGTTTTCTGCTTGGCTAAGCTTCACTGATCATACAGGTGGTGGATTTAGTGTAGGCATGGAAGCACAAACTATTTCAGGCTAATTATAGCTGGGCTTGGGTGTTTAAAGTCTTATGATCTTTGTGTTTGAAGGGGATTGAGTGTTTCAGAATCATTTACTATAACTGTACAGTACTAGTTTCCTTCATCTTTTATTGTAAGCCTCCATGACCTGGTTTTTATTACTTACCGTTTAAAAAAACAACATAGAAAACCTTTGTAGGCATCATAATGACTACCTCACCATTGTTTCCACGCACAGAGCTTTGAAATTAGTGTGGGATTCAGTTCATCCAGATTGTAAAGGATGTCTGAACTGTGAGACTGTAAGACTGATGTTCCTAAAGCGGGACAATATGCAGTAGACATAAAATAAATCAATTGAAATGCCCAATACTGAGAGAGATGTTTTCATTTTATGTTTCATAAATATCTAAAATGGGAAAAAATATGTTTTGCTTAATTATTGGTTCAAGAAACAGACCAAGATATCAAAATATTGATCAAGAGGCCAGCAATGTGTGCTAGAGCAAAAGAGCATGACCCTGAGAGTCTGAAGACCTAGGTTCTAATCCCAGCTGGGAGACCTTAGGCAAGTCACTTATTTCTCTGTGCCTCAGTTTTCTCATCTTTAAAGTAGAGAAAATGTAAAATCTGATCCTTCTCCTTAGATTGGAAGACCTGTGGGGAACAGGGACTGTATCTGAGCTGATTATTTTCTATCTCATCCTGGACAGGAAATGTATTTCCTCACTCAGTTGCATTGTACTCTCCCAAGTACTTAGTACAGTGCTCTGCACATAATAAGGGCTCAATATTTACCACTGATTGATCAATCTACCCCAGTGCTTAGTACAGTGCTTAGAACAAAATTATTTCTTAGCAAATACCACAGTTATTATTATCGCTTGGTGACTCATGTATTCAGGTGGAATAGAATGAGAATGGAGTGCATTTTTTTCCAGCTTCACTTGAGGTCTAGTGTCTTAAAGCTTAGTAGAATTATTCTGAATGTATTCAACATTGAAAAAAAGCTTAAAGTAGATTTTTAGGTGTGTTAGGGAGGTGGGCAGTACAAAGTGTTTCTGAATTCTTGGCAGAACTGGGATAATAAACATGATGGATCAATCTGCTCTCCTGTTAGCTCAGTGATTCTGGGTTCAGAAACATTCTGAGGGATGGGGGCTTAAGTAAAGACAGAAGGGACATTCTAGATTGTATGCTCATTGTGGGCAGGGATTGGCTCTATTTGTTGCTGAATTGTACTCTCCCAAGCACCTAGTACAGTGCTCTGCACACAGTAAGTTCTCAATAAATATTGATTGACTGACTTACATTCAGACAGAGAGAAGAGGAGAGGAGAAGGGAAGAGGGGAGGAGAGTAAGATTACAATAACATGGAGAGTTGGAGAGAGAACAGCAGAGAGGAATGGCAGAAGGCAGAACAGTCAGAAGCAAGTTGGAAGGCAGAGGAACAGAAAAAAGCTAAAGTCCCATGAATGCTTCATGGGTATCAGCAAGTTAATGTTATTAGCATCATTCAAGGAAAATCCTGCTCTCATGGTGAAAGGATTATCTTTTAGGAAGAAACACAAAGTGAGAAAAGACTATACCTCTATTGAAATGTTCAGCGCTGATAGGATTGCTGGACTTGAGTTACATGCTTTCCTGGATCAGTACAATGTTTTTTCAGGACAATAGAAACATGTTGAAACCTAAAATCACCTTCAGATTTTGATGCTTAATCTTAGAGGTTTCTCAGGGAATATTAAGAGTTAAGCAAGAGGATGTAGCAGTATCCGGAAAGGTTGATGCTACATTTGCAAAGAGATGTCTTTTGGCTGGTAGCAATGATGGATTGTATAAAAGTTTAGGAGAGCAAAGGGAGGAAGAGTGGGAGAGTCTTAGGAAATTAGAGCTGAAATGCAGGAGGGTATCCAATTGCATAGGCCCTAGAAAGGGAGAGTAAATATTTGGAACCTGTTCTGGAAAGAAATAATTAGTTGGAGAGTCGGGTAGGTCAAGGGATATGGGTACGTTGTTAAAATAGGGAAAGTGACCCGAGTATTAGATTGAAGTTGAAAATTCCCATGTACTAATTCATAAATCATGTGCTGATATCACTTTTCAGATACCATGTATTCTCATTTTGAGTTAGGGTAAAGTTTTTGTTTAAAAGGGAGAAATAAGTTTCAGGGCTCAAAGGGAAAAAGCAAGGATAATGTGCTATTTCGCCCTTTTTAACTCCTCATCATCTAAAATCCCTTTCATTTTTCACTTCCTTTCCATAATTTTGCCCTCTCACTATTTATAAACAAGAAGAGAGAAACAGGTGACACAGGGGAGAGGAATGCATGCTGGAGCATGGTAGAGGAAGAGGGGTGAGGTTATGGCAACCTCTGCGAGCATCTAAGTGCAATCAAAATCTTCACAAGGTAGGAGAACAGCAAGATTGGACTGCTTCTCCCTATGCTCTCACCTGTACATCAAAAGTTGATGGAGTCTCCTTTGGACCAAAAGATAGTCACCTGACAACCCCATCAGGGAAGAGGTCAAGGAAGCAAATTAGTCTGTCTTTTCAAGGCTGGTTCTCCTCTTAGTTCAAATTCTGTTGAAAAGCACATCTATGTGGCTATGATCTAAGGGTAGGTTATGTAATCCAGTGGGTTCAGTACGGTGGGAACTAAGTGCTTGGTTCTAATCCCTCCTCTGGCACAGGTTCACTGTGTGACCCTGAGCAAGTTTCTAAACTTCAGTTTCCTCACGTGTCTGTGTCAAACTCAGACAGTCAGCAGGTACAGAATCACAGAAATAAATCAAATGAGGAATTCTGTCCCTTCTTTCCTGTGGCAGTAAGAATCCTTAATACACAGTATTCATGTATTCGCTGTCTCAATTTTATCCTTCACTTTGGTAGACTGGAACATTGCAGAAAATGTTGCAGTAAATCCTACTGAAACTAGTAAATGAAAAATATTGTCACCATTCACTTCCAGATGAGAATTCTGCTTTGTACAAGATATTCTAAAATATATGAGTGAAATCGTACTTGGAAAACATGAGCCTCATTTTTCTGGTGTGAAATTGAGGAACATGTGCTTTAAAGGGCAAAAAGTTTTGTTCATTAAAATAGAGCAGTGATGGGCGTGTACACAGCATCTTTGCCTCACTGCACTGTTCTTCAAATTGGGGAGGAATTGAGGATCATTAGTGGACTTAAGGGAGAGCAGGCAGAGGATAGAGGGAAAGGAGTTTGTACAGCACTCACCAAGTAAAGAAGTGATAAATAAAGCCATCCCCAGCCAATTTTAAAATTAAGGTGAATCACCTATTATTCTAGTTATTTCAGTGTCTTTCTTCGCTAGAGGCAGCTCATGTTATGTTCACATCTTGGGTGTGTGTGGGAAGATGATGTTTATGCTTCAGCTATATTGTTCAACCTTTCAAGGCTTAGGGTAAGTGCAAAGAAAGACACTGAAGTTCTAATCCCTGTAAAGAATCTTCAAGATGAGTCAGCTGTAGCATTTAGGGTAGAAACCCATTCAATAAAAGCATCAAAGCACTAAACTGTGCAATTCACTTCAGTGCCTGAGACTTGACCTTTCCTATGTTTCTACTACTACTTTAGAGCATTTCTAAACCAATTGATTTTTCACTTTTGTGTTCTAAGTTAAAAGGCTATTGGGCTTAAACTGTGGCATTCATGATAATCCATTTCAAGGCCATTTGATCCATTGGTCAAAGCCAGAAATTGCTAGACCATGCTCTTAGTACAGCAAAGAGGGTGTATACCATGACAGTGGAAGGATAATTTCTGATTGTCCTGACCTCACCATCGTCCTGAAGTTCACCGTCACTGGCATCTAGTGTGCAAGGCCACCCATTCTTCTGCTACAGCTGAGGAGGCATGTGGAGGCAAGGACAGATTTATGCTTGAGGAATGGCAAACGTTAAATTGAAGGACTGCCAGTAGCATGGCATAATGGATGGACCATGGGCCTGGGAGACAGAAGCTCATGGGTTCTAACCCTGGCTCTACCACTTGTCTGCTGTGTGACCATGGGCAAATAATTTCACTTGTCTGGGCCTGAGTTATCTTACCTGTAAAGTGGGGATTGAGACTGTGAGCCCTACATGGGACAGAGACTTTGTCCTACCTGATCAACTCATATCTACCTCAGAGTTTAGAACGGTGCTTGGCACATAGTAAACGCTTAACAAATGCCACAATTCAATCCCCCATTACCCACTGATATATCAAACTGTTCATTTTATAAAAAATTCTTTTTGCTCTGATATTTCCTTTTATTTGCAACGGACATTTACTCCTGACTGCTTGGGATGGCATAGCCAATGTCTTACCAAACATTTTTTAATTGCATTCCTTCATTAGATTTTTAAACTCATCTAGGAAAGAAACCTTGCCTAATCACTACACCAAAGTCCATAATTGCATAGTGCCTAGCGGAGTGGAAACTCAAAAAATATTCTTTGGTGATGAAATCTGATGAGCTACTGAGAACACAGTTCTTTAATACTGGACAAAAATTTGGTTTCTTCATGCTCTTTGAACCTCTGTGTTGAATTTCTTCATCTAGCCTTTTCTGAAAAGATTACTTGACTCAGTCTGTTAAAGTTCTGCTATTCAACTTGCTTATTTAGACAGATTATGAAGGCATGATTTAAGTCACCTTATTGAAGAAACCCTACAAGACAACAATTTAACAGGTCTGCAACCTTTAATTACTTGACTCTAATGATACATATCTAAACCTCATAGAGTTATGCTGTAATCTGAGATTATCTAAGCACTTTTAAAGTAGTCATTGTCCTAAGGTAGCTATTAGCAATTTCCATGTAACTTTCATTATAGGGCACTTTACATTAATGGAATACACTTGCCTTGTTTGTAATTATGCAGCTGTAAAGGAGTGATCCAGCATCTCTAACTCGATATGTGTTTCAGGTCACTGAGTATTTATGACTTTAAATACTTATAATTAAGAAAAGAAGATTTGATACCCAGGTAAAAGTTTTGTAATTTTCACATAGGGATCCATAGTTTATATTAAAAAAGAGGACATAAAACTATGAATTCTGAGCTAAAGCATAATGAGCCATATTTTCAATGGACGCAGTATCTCACTGCAATGGGTAGAATTCCCAGTTCAGTCACTTCTCTGCTGTGTGACTTTAAGCAAGTGCTGTAACTCCTCTGTACCTCAGTTTCCTCATCTGTAAAAAGGGGTTTCACTACCCCTTTTAGACTGTGAGTACTCCATGGGACAGGAACTGTATTTAATCTGATTGTCTTGCATTTATTCCAGTGCTTAGCACTTAATAAATGTGATTATTATTATGCTAAAAGTGAATAAACCCAGTCTCGACATCGTATATAATTTTATATCAGAGACCCTCAAATATCACCATCACCCAATGACTGAGTATATGACCAGCGTTGCAAATGTACCCAACATTCAATTCAGTTGCCATCCCCGTTCCTTCTGGCTAGAATCAGGTTTGGGCTAAATCCTAGGATACGTAGGAGAAAGGCAGACCAAGTTAAGAGAAGCAGCGTGGCTTAGTGCCAAGAGCAGGGGCTTGGGAGTCAGAGGATGTGGGTTCTAATTCTGCCTTTGCCACTTGTCTGCTGTGTGACCTCAGGCAAACCATTTAACTTCTCTGTGCCTCAGTTACCTCATCTGTAAAGTGGAGATTAAGAATGTGAGCCCCACATGGGACAACCTGATTACCTCGTATCTACCCCAGCACTTAGAACAGTGCTTGGAACATAGTAAGTGCCTAACAAATATGCTAATTATTTAGTATTAATTATTTATTTATTATTTAAAGGTTACAGTTCTAGTGACTTCATCCCGGATAGTGTGGGTCTAGTGATGGGGCCAAGGGAGGAGAGGAAGGAAGAATTAACTGCTAAAATAGAAACCCTTCCTATACTTCTCTCTTTGGATGGATATCAAATTGCTCCCATATCCTCTGGTGCACAACTCGCATTAAATTTTGGTTCATTTCCACTGCAGTCAAGTGAGTCTTCCTATGATTCCAGTTCTGGGCCATCAGATGCTATTCTTCCCATCCAGTATATCCGCCCAAATTTTTCCAAAAAACCATGACCTGGTCCTCTTTCATTTCATTCCAAACTCATCCTTTCTATGGAACTTCTCACACTTTAGTTGCAGTCATTCCAATATTATCAGCATTTTTACCCTTAACATTTGTAAAATAACTTAGGGAAGCTGCAGCTGATTATGTAATATGATGCATAGTGTGTTTTATGTGGTACTGTGTGTATCTGTCTTTGTCTTATCTTCCCCCCAAAAGATGGTAAGTTTTTTTTAAAAATTTTTTAATGATATTTGTTAAGCGCTTACTATGTTCTAGGCACTGTACTAAGTTCTGGGGTGGATACAGGTCAGTTGATCATATTAATTAAGCGCTTAGGTTGTGCAGAGCACTGGACTAAGTGCTTGGAAGAGTACAATATAACAGATACATTCCTTGCCCACAATGATAATTAGGTAGTCCAGGTCCCACATGGGTTTCAGTTTTAGTCCCCACTTTCCTGAAGACTGTGGCATTTGTCTGAGGCTCAGCAGACAAGTGGCTGAACCTCAATTAGAACCCAGATTTTCTTTCCACCATGCCACACTGCTTCTTGACTTCCTTAAGTCCAGGAGTGGGTCTTATGTTTCTTCTCAAACAATGCTAAGAATAATTACGAGGTTGAGGATGAAGACGGATAACTTATGTTATTAGATTGATTATTCTGAATGCAAGAGAAAACATATCCATCCCTTCTTCGTCTGTAGCAAAGAAGTCTTAGGCTCCAAACTCTGCAAAAAACATTCATACTGGGAAAAGATGAGCAAACAGCTCGAATATGGCTGGATCACTATGGTCATATGTCTCTGGTTCACCCCTGAATTTCTATCTTTATCCTTGTATGGAACTGCATATAGCAATGCATAATGGGGAGGATACATCATTGGTAAGGGTGGGAAACATTCTTTCTTTTGTGCTCTTTTTCCCCTTATCTGCTTTAGCACCAAATGCTCCTGCTACACAATCTAGCTGATTGTTACTGAAATACATCTGATTAAAATAAGGATGATTTTCAAAAAAATCAGCCAGTAGGCAAAGAATTTTTTTTGTTTTAATTGGAAATATTATCTGTGTCTTCCGTACCACCCGTTGTTGATCCTGATGGATATAATAGGCATCATCCCTATGTTACTGTGTTAAAGGACTGTGGAAAATTTAGTGGGTTTGTAATGTTGAAAAACATATCTGCAAAATTGCATTTAGCTATTTTTTCTCTTAAAAAATTGAAACAGTATAAAAAGTCACTGCTACAGTTATTAAAAAGACCAACGTATTTCAATTGTGATCTTGACGAAAAATAATTTTGTCAATAGACAGTGCTCTACATTACAGTTCTACCTTGAAAAATTGACCAAGATGACCTGAGCACTAAAAAAAAAAACCAACAATACAGAGGTAGGAAATTTATAGTATTTTGATGTAGATTTAATTGTGATTTTTATTGGGAGCATGTTTTAAAATATCATTCCACTTCATTATTTATCATCCTAATGAGGCAGTCAGTGTGACAGTAAATCTTATTAATCCAGAATTTGTAATTAATGTTTTGGAAAAAGGTCATTTACTTTTGGAGTGCCGTACTGCAGGCAAGAAAAGAACTTATGAGCCCTCTTACAAAATTTGTCTAAAGCTATGAGTAAATCCAGTCTATAGTCACTCTTGTGGATGCACTTTGTTTCAGTTCCGGAGCAGAACTAAGATGTAGTGAAGAGAACCTCAGCTGATCAAAGATTCTAGAGAAAGGATAGTCAAGGTACACGGAATTTTACTGTACTGGCATCAGGGTGACACTAACAGCTGCATTGAGCATGCTGAAAATTGGACACTATCTTTGTGCAGCCAATGTTAACTTGATAACCTGAATATATAGCCAAAGAAATAAGCCAAGTCAAAATGAGTTTTGTATTCCCAAATCACAAATTTTAGTTAACTCTGTATTTCATGTTTAGAAGTTACCAGCTAACAACAGTCAATAATTAGATCAACTATCACATCCAGTAGTTCCAATAAGAGTAAGCGCTCAATACATATGACTGAGTGAATGAATTATCAAAAGTTTAATATGCATGGTGGGTTTTGTGCTCAAGGAACAATGCAGATGAAAGCTTGGCAAGGGATCCTAATTTTTTGTCGATGGTGTTTGAAATGTTTAATTGTTAATCTGTGTTGGCATCTTCTGCCAGCTGATATCTCGATGGAGAAAGATGAAAGATCTTTATGTGTTGCTATGTAAGCCAAAACAGAATTTTCTTTTACCCCAGGGGAATTTTAATTTAAAAGCCTATATAACAGGATGCAGTCAGTTCTTACAATGCTCCTTTTTATTACTATCTTTTTTTATGTTAGCATGTACTATTTTTACTGCTTATGCCTTCTGCTTGTCTCATTTACCTCCATTCACTTTAAACTCCCACTTCCTTATCCTGTCAAGATGTCTGCTGCTGATCATCACATAACTCCTTAACATTTTACTGTTCTTTGCTCTTCACTTCTTAAGAATGGAGTTACCTTCCAAGGAGAAGAAGGCATTATAGTGTATTAAGTGGAGTTTTGGGACTGAGAAAAATCTCCTGGTTTGGGAATTAAATAACAATGTAATCCAAGTTTCAAAAAGTGATCAAATATAGAATCTCTCAGGTCAAGTCTGCTCCAGGAAAGTGGAGTGGAGACTTGAGGAAGCCCCCTCACTTTTCATGGTTTTAAGAAAACATCTTTGTTGCTTGGGAAGCAGTGTGGTGCAAGGGAAAGAGCAAAGGATTAAGAGCCAGGAGACCCAGGGTCTAAATCTGGCTTCAACACTTGCCTGTTTTGTGACCTTGGGCAAGTTATTTAACCTCTCTGTGCCTCAGTTTCATTGTCTGTAAAATAGAGATAAAATACCTATTCTCTTTCCCTTTTTGTCTGTAAGCACCATGTAGCACAGAGACTATGCCCAATCTGAATATCTTGTTTTTACCTCAGTTTATCAGAGGACCTAGCACATAAATGAATATTACCATTATTATTACTTGGTTATTTCATACAAAATGCTTTCTCAGGTCTGAATTATCTTGATGATTGCTTCAATTTGCCAATGTAGACTTGGCCCACTTTTTAAAAATAAAAGTCAAAAAGTGTGATTTTTTATAACAGGACTATTGACAAGATAACTGGCTATACAGTGGATTTTGGGTGCTGTCTCACTGGTATTTACTGTGGTACTCAGTATACAGTAAGTGATTAATAAATCTTGTTACTAATACTATGTCATGTGGCCAGAACCTTTCTGAACTGAAATATGAAAGTTTATTGCAACTGCACAAATCATATAAAATAAACAACAAACATGAAACTTATTGACAAAACATATTTTCAGATCTCAAATCTGCCCCACCTCCCTTCTTGATTTTGGTGTACACTGACATCACAGTTGATTTTTTTTTTTTTTTTTATAAAACATCACTAAATGGACAGGAAGCTATGCAAACAGATTTCTTCCAGGTACTTTCTGCAGCATCTCTTTCCTTTTGATTTTTAATGCTAGTTGATTATTTCCAGCAACTCCTTATTTCCTGAACTGCCTACATAAACCCCTTTAATGTGTCTTGTCTATCTTCACATCCTAGCAACTGTTCCAGAACATAAAATGGGCTTTACAATCTCTCCCTCACTGAAGTGTGGTGAATCACTTGGGGTTCTGAAGTTAGAATACATTTCCCAAAAAGAAGATCAAAGAGTGAAGTTGTGCTGGTTCCAATGGTTCATTTAATTATTATTCAGAGAGAACTAACCTATAAGGATACCCAATAAGGTAAAGAGAAGTCTGCTCGATTGCTTGGATAATTGTGTGAGAAACAGTGTGACCTCCGGATAGAGCATGGGCCTGGGAGTCAGAAGGACCTGGGTTCTCTAATCCCTGCTCCGCCACTTGCCTGCTATCTGACCTTGGAAAGTCACTTAACGTCTCTCTGCCTCAGTTACCTCAACTGTAAAATGGGGATTGAGACTGTGAGCCCATTGTGGGATAGGGACTATGTCCAACCTGATTAACCTGTATCTTCCCTAGTGCCTGGCACATAGTAAGAGCATAACAAATACCATTAAAAAGCAAAACAAACAAAAACTGATTCATAGGCAGTCATTTGATTCATGGTAGTCACAAAACTATCCAAAAGAGCCGAAGTAACTAATTTCCATACAGGGCAGAAATGCATTCAAATGATATTTTGCTTCATGAGGTCATATTACCTAGGGGATCCATTGGCTGGGATTCTTGAATTAAAAGATCTTTGTTTCTGATCTCTCCTTCTCTGCAGTATATCTTCTTCCTCCCTTCTTATGCTTTGTGTCAACTTTATATTAGCCTTATCCCTGTTCATTAAGCATGTTTGTCAGAAGATGTTGTTTTTTTTCTTTTCCTCTTTTATGTGACTCCCAAGAGATCCACTGTATGCCAGAGGTGTTTGGATGAAGCTATGCATACACCTTCCATTCATATTTGACTAGTGTTTTCAATTTAGTTTCTATGATGACTTGATAAGTGTTGAGCTCTCCAGCTACTATAATCTTCAGAAAACACTGTGAGTTCTGCATTTACAGAGTAATGTATTAGGTGCATGGAAAGTAATCAGTAGAGTAAGCATTGTAGTCCCTGCATTTGAGAAGCTTACAATCAAATGTTAATAAAGTCATCCCCTAAATTTAGACAATTTCCTTGTCTGTAAAATGTAATAACAGTTTTCAAGACCCAGGGTACCCTGGAACTTTCATGTGTTCTGCACTTTTGGTTATATATTTTACTTTGAAGCATGAACTTGAACTAGGAAAGCTGAAGTCTTCTGTATGTGGTAATAGTAGTAGTAGCAGTAGTTGTCAAGATACTTTATAGTACCTACCAGTGGGATGCAGTGTAGTAAGCACTTGGCAAAGCACACATTTATCCTCATACATATCATTTAAAATCCTCTCCATTATCATTATAGTATTTGTTAAGTGCCTACTATGTCCCCAGCACTGTGCTAAGCGCTGGGGTAATTAAATACAGTTTATAGTCATCATCGCCGAAAGCATTTACTGAACAACTGTTATTGGCAAAATACTGTACTGCGTGATTGAGAACACATAAGAAAAGACCCAAGTCCTGCTATTGAGAGATTTCCAGTCTAATAAGAAGCTTGGAATGAAAATATGCCTGATATACCGCACAATAATACATAGGTGGCAATCCATTTGGGATGATTTGGTCTGGGGAAAAGAATTGGAGTCTTAAGTGAAAAAAGCTTTTCCTCTAGGGCTCAAGAGGCTAATGTAAGAGAGAACAATTATTGGATGCTAGCCAAATGCAGTGCCATCAAAATGTTTGTTGTAACATAACTGGTAAGGAATCAGACAACATCCTTCATAAGGCCCTTTAAAGGGCCACAACCATGAAAATGATATTATGACAGATTGGAGGGGCTAGAGCTATAATGGGACTCATATTTTCAGCATCCACGCTAATCAGCTTTAGCTTTTGTGACCTTCCCAAATCAGCATCCTCTGTATCAGTACAGGATTGTCCTGTATTTCACTGACTTCCTGAAGTGGATGCACACCTATCTCAGAAGAGGGCTGGGAAAGCCAGCCTGAATCAACCATTCTCTTGTCCCAGCATTTAACATTATGATGATATAACCCATAGTCCTTTTTACTCAGGAGATACATAGTGCTCAGGGGGTGGTAATTGTTATCATAGAAAAGAAGACTGAGGCACTGAAAGACCACTGGGACCTGTTCAGTGTCCCAGAGTGATCAGTCGACCAAGGGGCAGAGGCATTACTACTCAGTTTAGTTGAAACTGCTTCCAACAAACAGAGGTGCACAGTTAAATCAGAATGACAGACTGAAAAATAAAAATACAATGAAAATGATAGAGCCAGCCTCCATGTTTTGATTTCTGACAATTCCGAATTTGATTTCATTTCCTGCATGTAAATGTACAAATTATGAATTTCAAAGCTGTACTCAGACATAATTACTGACTTTTATTTCTGTCAGACATAAACAGATTCCAAATTACTGAAGTACAATAGTGAAATATGCAAGTATAGAATTAAATGTGCCAAATGACAGTTGAAAGCCTATGATGTTCAATTTTCTAGGCAATCATTAAAGCACGACCCTTGGCATAAATACATTTTTTTCCTCAAATACATTTATCCAGCTGCTATTTTAAAATCACATTTTAATAAAATATAAATTTTTAATTAAGTACATAAAACCTTTACCCATATCTCCATTATATGCTCTCTGAGAAGCCCTAAGTGATGTAGCTATGATTAACATCTTCACCCATTATCATCTAAATACTTCAACACTCTTCTACCTCACAGGTGACAATCTTACCATTCTGCATATCTCCAAAGACCCTGAGCTTGGCATTATCTTCGATTTCTCCCTCTCATTCAATCTCTGTAAGCATTCTGTCATTGAATACTGTCAATTCTTTTTCCTCCATGATACTTCCAGGTTCTGCCCTATCCTTACCATCTAAACTGTCATGACATTTGTCCAGGCACTTGCCATATTCTGGTTTGGCTACTTCATCAACCTCATCAATGATCTCCCTGTTTCCAATCTCCCATTTCCAGCCCATTCTTCGCTCTGCTACCTGGATCATTTTTCTCAAACATTGCTCAACCCACCTCTCTCCACCCATGTCTCAAGTCTCCAATAGCAGCCCATTCCTCTTCACATCAAGTAGAAACTTTATGACGATTGACTTTAAGGCACTCAGTCACTTCTCATTCATTCTCTTTTCAATCATCTCAAGATAGCCTACTCACTAGCCCTCATTTTCATTTCCCTCACTTTTTACCTCTTCCCAACTCCCTTCTCCTTTGATTCCCTCTATCCACAGCTTTCCCCATTTTCAAAGCCTTTCTGAAATTACTTTTTCTCCCGGAAGCATTTCCTGATTAATTTATATTCCCCTCAGATTATATATTTCCCCACTCCACCAAGAATACCATTTTCCTTAATGTTACCCTTTCAACTACTCCTTATTTATTGGAATCTGTATTAAAATAATGGAAGTCATTACTACCTAAATAAAAATCATGTCCAAGTGACCGTTACTCATGGCTCAGTGGAAAGAGACTGGAGTCAGAGGTCATGGGTTAAAATCCCAGCTCTGCCGCTTGTCAGCTGTGTGACCATAGACAAGTCACTTAACTTCTCTGTGCCTCAGTTACCTCATTTTTAAAAGGGGGATTACGACTGTGAGCCCCACGTGGGACAACCTGATCACCTTGTTACCTCCCCAGCGCTTAGAACAGTGCTTTGCACATAGTAAGTGCTTAATAAATGCCATAATTATTATTATTATTATTATACTCAGAAATGCACTGGTTAACTGGATTTATTTTAAGGATGACAAAACTCACAGAAATGATATTTGACAAATATTGATGAGCTGTATCAGTGAATTTCAAACTGCATGGAGACAGGAAAAGTAACTATGTTGCCCATAGTAATATCCTGTAACTCTGAAAGCTTACTGCTGGTGTTCAGAATATACCCAAACTGAGAAGAAGTGTGGCTTAGGAAAAGAGCATGGGCCTGGGAGTCAAGCAGCGTGGCTCAGTGGAAAAAGCCCGGGCTTTGGAGTCAGAGGTCGTGGGTTCGAATTCCGGCTCCACCACAAGTCTGCTGTGTGACCTTGGGCAAGTCACTTAACTTCTCTGAGCCTCAGTTACCTCATCTGTAAAAATGGGGATTAAGACTGTGAGCCCTACGTGGGACAACTTGATCACACTGTATCCCCCCCCCAGCGCTTAGAACAGTGCTTTGCACGTACTAAGCACTTAACAAATGCCAAAAAAAAAAAAAAAACCTGGGTTCTAATCCTGGTTCTGCAAATTGTTTGCTGTGGGACTTTTGGCAAATCACTTATCTGTGCCTCAACTGTAAAATGGGGATTAAATCATACTCCCTTAAATTTACACTGTGAACCCCATGTGAGACAGGGACTATGTCCAATCTGATAAAACTTGTATCTACCCCAGCACTTAGAACAATGCTTGACAAAGAGGAAGCGCTTAACAAATACCAGATAAAAAGACTGTATGTGGCCTTTCTCTATGAGGAGGGCAAATTGAGCTGAACTAATAATAATGCCATACTGTGTAAGTAGTAGAACATTTACCTCTAATTTTGTTCATATTCCTTTGAGAGTTCCCCAGCTTTAGAACCAGTAACCAACATTATTGAAGAGTCTTAGCCACTGCCACCCTTGGCTCTTAGTCCAATAGGGCCAGGAACTTGACAATTATGAGGGATAGATTATTGACCTAAATAAGCCTCGGGTCTAAGTATACTAATTCTGTCATTCATTTGCTGTGAAAATTGCATCTTCCTCTTGGCTTCTCAGTGAAAACTGGGGAGATAATAGCTGAAAGATGTTGATAATATCAATAATATTAGTTGTCTCTTTTCAGGAAACCATTTATAGGCTCCTGGGAAAATGAACTACATTTTTCTCAGAAAATTTTCAGTGGTCATCTAGGATTAAAGCAGTAGAATTTGATCTTTCTTAACCACAGAAAATGGGAGCTGACTTCAGTCCTGACCTCATTTTGAGTGTCCTTGTCTTGACATTTGATGTTCAAATCTCTCATAGGCATTCTGAAGAAACTGATGAATGTGACATCTGTGGGAAATCTAATTGCTTTGTAGACCTTTAGTTCACTCTGCAGCTTAATGACATGGTGAATTCCTAGTTTCCCCAAAGGCCCACAGACTTTTTTTTGGGATGTGATTTTATATTTCCTGATTATTAGTGCATCACTTAAAGACCCACTGGCCCAGGAGCAGAACTTAGCACTGAGTTGGAACTCTGAGAACCCACTGTAAATGTTCCTTGTATTTAAATTTTCCTAAGGGCAAGCTGGTGCATGATATTGATCTTTATTATCTGACTGTGATTCCTTAACATTTCATTGAGCCTGCCAAATTTATAATCTGCTTCAAGGTTTTTTTTTGTGTGTACATTCTACCCAAACATCAACAAATAGTACTTTCTGACTCTGTTTCAGTGTCTGAGAAGATTGAGATCCACCCTCAAGGCAGAGTACCATCTGTTTACACTTGAGCACTTGATGGTCATCACACAGCACTCGTGTTCCTAACCTTCCACTCTGGCATTTTCTCTATCTGTAATTTATTTTAATGTCTGTCTCACCCTCTAGTCTTCAACTCCCGGGGGCAGGGATCCTGTCCACTGACTGCATGGTCGTGTACTCTCCCAAGCATTTAGTACAATGCTCTGCACACAGTAAGTGCTCGATAAATGCTATTGATTGATGACCCTGATCCCCTAGCAAACAGGCCTATCCTCTGCCTCTCTCAGTGCCTCCATCCAGTTACATCGTGGCTGGGGGAGGTGAGGGGGCAGGGCACAGACCGAGCCCTGGGCCTTCTGCCCCGTGGAAACTGTGGTTAGAGAAACAGACCAAATGCAGAGAGACAAACATGGAGAAATTATCCGGGGGTCTCTGGACCCAGACAGAAGGATTTTGGGGGACCCTGGCACTCGGCCCTCCCCCTACCTCTCCGAGTGTCTAGGTGGAGATCCAAGGGGGAGATGGTCCAGGCCGCGGCCACCATCCGTCCCCCCTCCCTGCTCCCCCTTTCTCTCCCAGTGAATCAAAAGTTTTTCCCAATGTTAGCCCTTTGTTGTAGTTTTAGGGGTCTCTGTGTGAATTACACTGAAGAAGACTGGATCTGGTATGCTGCCTTACATTGCCTCTTCCAAAATGGCAACAGATTTGAACAGACACTAGTTCCTTTAAACATAATTGGTTAAGACATTATCAGCTAGGATTAAGACCTTGGAATATGAATCTGCTGATGCAGTCAAAATTGTTGCTATCTCTTTCCCTCACAGGTGTTTTCCATAATAGGTATATAGGTCCCGATGGTGGCAGAAAAGCCCTAAAGCTTCAGAGGTAAAAACAAAGCCAACAGATAATCATTTAAGCATTTGGGGAACATTAGAAGCATTAAGAGAATTAAGAAACTGGATAAGAATTGCCTCACAGAAGGCAGGAGACACTAGGAAGAGTTATAAAAATTAATGACTCAATGGGTTGTTAATTTCCCTGCTTGTTGAGCTTGGAATCTCTTGAATCAATCAATCCATGTTTACTGAGCACTTACTGTGTGCAGAGCCTGTACTAAGCACTTGGACACTACAGTGTACTGTACAGTACAACAGATATGGTAGACATGTTCCCTGCTCACAAGGAGCTTTCTGTCTAGAGGGGGAGACAGACATTAAAATAAATTATGGATGTGTACATAGTGCTGTGGGACAGAGGGTAGGGTGAAAATCAAGTGCTTAAAGGGTACAGATTCAATTGCAAAGATGCATGTAATATGGTCAACATTCCATGTCAATTGAGAAACAACCAGTCCCTTTCTTCTTTATAACTTCCCACATCCAGAATAATTTTCTTCACCCCAGATCATAACATCCCAAGCAAGGCCTCATCCCTTATCAATCCATTAGCATGGCTCAGGGGAAAAAGCCCAGGCTTGGGAATCAGAGGTCATGGGTTCGAATCCCAGCTCCACCACTGATCAGCTGTGTGACTTTGGGTAAGTCACTTCACTTCTCTGGGCCTCAGTTCTCTCACCTTGAAAATGGAGATGAAGACTGTGAGCCCCCCATGGGATAACCTGATCACCTTGTAACCTCCCCAGAACTTAGAACAGTGCTTTACACATAGTAAGCACTTAATAAATGCCATTATTATTATTATTATTATTATTATTTCTTGAACCCATATTGTGTACAAAGCACTGAACTAAGTGCTTGGGAAAATACAGTGCAAAAGAGTTGGTCTACCTGATCCCTGCCCACAAAGTGCTTACACCCTAGAGAGGGAGAAAGACATTGAAATTAATTATAGATAGGGGAAATGGTGGAGCATAAGGATGCATATGTCAGTGCTGTAGGGTTGAGGGTGAAGAGACTACAACTGTTTAAAGGTCACATATCCAAGTTTTTAGGCAATGCAGAAGGGAGAATGAGTAGGAGAAATCTTAGTAGAAGAAGGCATCTTGGAGCAGATGTGATTTCAGGATGGCTTTGTAGTCTGTCAAATATGAAGCGGGAGGGAATTTAAAAGACAGAGGGAGAACAAGGATAAGGGAGTTGGAGGCAAGATCCGCTTAGAGTGAGAAGGTTGACACCTGCATATAAATGATTATATGTACTCTACAAAATATGTACTAATTTCATGTCCCATTTGTGTATTATTTCCCAGTGCTTAGTAAGGTGCTCTACTCAAAATCGATGCTTAATAAATGCTGTTACCATTACCCATTTATCCACCTTTCTGTTCTCTTATTAATTCCTATTTATAAATTAATTTGCATCTCTCCCTCATTAGACTCTAAAATCCTTGAGTGTGGGGCTTGTGTCCTTTCTTTATTTTATTCTCCAAAGCCCTTTGGACAGAGTTCTGCAGGCAGTATATGCTCACTAAGTACGACTGACCAATTGACTGATTGATCAGGAGGAGAAACATAATGGTCAAAACAAAGAACTGTCCTAGTTTTTCTTTAAATCAGAATTGAATGTGAGTTCAGCCTTTTTTAAGCTTTTAATCAAGTTGGGTTTTTTTCCTCAATGTCGAGATTTCTATTTGCACTTGTAATTGAATGCACAGAAGTAACTGGAGCAAGGAGTTGTGAAACACCTGAAGAACAACTTTTCAAAGTTAATGAAGGAATTAACCTTTGGACTGTGATGTTTGGTATTTTCAGGGTAGAGAAGTTTAAAAAAATTATATAATGAATGAAAGTATCTTCAAACTGGATGTGGAGAATATATAAAATCATTTTAATATATTGAGGGTCTTATAGTCTTTAAAGGACATATTCTAGTGCTGGTTTTGCACTGAGTTCATTTTCTTTCTCTTTGTGTGGCACGCAAGATTTTATCAGTTTATTAAACTTTCCTTAAATATGACATTTAGAGTTAAAGAGTTCAGTGCCTATGAAAATGGAAAACATGGATCAAGCATAAGGGCCCTGACAAAATCTTGTTGCATAGCATTTTCTAACTGGTCATAAAGGTGTTGGGGTATTTTATGATGGGATTTATAGGGTTAATTCTTTATTGTTCCTCTATATGCTTTTCTGTCCTTTGAGCATGCAGCCATCCTCTCTTATATGTAAAACATGTCACTTTGGTATCTGTGATCACATCCAGAGATTCCCTTCAAAGTTTTTCTGCTTTCCTTTTCAACAGATGTGAATTTTGGAGGGTATTTCTTTCTATTATAAATCTAAAAGTCTGTTCCGGTTCAAAAGACTGACCAAACATTCCATCAGAATGGTGGTGAAAAGCTTAAACTCAAAACAAAGGTTTGCTGAAGCTTCAGCCTTGAATAATTCTTTCTACAGTGTTTCCTCATTTAATTGAACGTAGATGTTATGATTTTGTATAGATGTGTGTGTATGCAATATGTGTGAGTAAATGACAACATGCCAGTTACCTATCTGCACTACACTGTCAAAGAGATATTCGGCATATATGATGGACTGATTAGCACATATCTTCTAGACTGTGAGCCTGTTGTTGGGAAGGGATTGTCTCAATCTGTTGCTGAACTGTACTTTCCAGGTGCTGAGTACAGTGCTCTGCACACAGTAAGTGCTCAATAAATACGACTGAATGAATAAATGAATACCTTAAGGAATTGGAGTTAATTTGTATGCCTACCAATTTCCAAATGGATCTCGGAAGACTGAAAATCTGCTTAATGGAGCAAACAATGACATACAGTGTATGGTCATGAGACAATCACTAATTACTGAGAATGGATTTTGGAACAAAGTATTAAATGGTGAAAACGCTTCCACTAGACAACAACATGAGACTGTGCCAGCTGATGTCATAACATTAAGATGGGGTTCATTTATTCAATCTTATTTATTGATCACTTACTATGTGCAAAGCACTGTACTAAGTGTTTAGGAGACTACACTAAAATAACCGACAGAAACATTCCCTGCCCACAATGAGCTCACAGTCTAGAGGGGGCAACAGACATTAATACATATAAATAAATAAAGATATCCTGAGGTCACCCAGCTGACAGTTGGCAGAGCCGGGATTTGAACCCATGACCACTGACTCCAAAGCCCAGGCTCTTTTCCACTGAGCCACGCTGCTTCTCGGTGGCATAGTGGCTACAGCCCGGGCCCAGGTGTTGGAAGGTCATGGGTTCTAATCCCGGCTCCGCCGCTTGTCTGGTGCCTGACTTCGGACAAGTCATTTGGCTTCTCCGGGCCTCGGTTCCCTCCCCTGTCAAATGGGGGTTGAGACCGTGAGCCCCACGGGGGCCAGGGCTCGGGGCCGATCCGATCCGCGCGTGTCTACAGCGTGGCTCGGTGGAAAGAGCCCGGGCTGGGGAGGTCGGAGGTCGTGGGTTCGAATCCCGGCTCCCCCACGTGTCTGCTGTGTGACCTTGGTCACTTCACTTCTCCGGGGCCTCAGTTCCCTCATCTGGAAAATGGGGATGAAGACCGGGAGCCCCGCGTGGGACAACCTGATCACCTTGTATCCCTCCAGAGCTTGGAACAGTGCTTTGCACATAGTAGGCGCTTGACAGATGCCATTATTATTATTATTGTTATTGTTATTATTATTATTATTATTATTATTATTATTATCATCTACCCCGGTGCTTAGTACAGTGCCCAGTGCTTAATAAATACCACAATTATTATCAGACTGCCACGAAGACTTTCCATTCAGCGTGGCTCAGTGGAGAGAGCCCAGGCCTGGGAACCAGAAGGTCGTGGGTTCTAATCCCGGCTCCGGCACTCGTCTGCTGGGTGACCTTGGGCGAGTCACTTCCCTTCTCTGGGCCTCAGGTGCCTCGTCCGGAAAATGGGGGTTAAGAGGGGGAGCCTCATGTGGGACAGGGACACCGTGTCCATCCTGACTCACTCGTGTCCACCGCAGCGCTTACACGGAATGTTGCCGACTTGTACTTCCCAAGCACTTAGTACAGTGCTCTGCACATGGTAAGCGCTCAATAAATGTGATCGAATGGGTGAATGGCACATAGTAGACACTTAGCAAGTACCGTTCTTGTCCCTTTCCCTCCCAATTTCCCCAGAGCCTTTGCTCTTCCCTTGCTGGGCCTGGGTGAATTTGGCCACCGGAGGATTTGGCAGCAGTAGCCCCAGGTGAAGGGAACAGGGGACGGGTTAAGCGCTTTGTACAATGCTCTGCACACAGTAAGCACTCCATTTATTACTCTATTTTACTTGTACATATTTAGCCTATTTATTTTATCTTGTTAATATGTTTGGTTCTGTTGTCTGTCTCCCCCTTCTAGACTGTGAGCCCGCTGTTGGGTAGGGACCGTCTCTAGATGTTGCCGACTTGGACTTCCCAGGCGATTAGTACAGTGCTCTGCACACAGTAAGTGCTCAATAAATACGATTGAATGAATGAATGGAGACCGTCTCTATATTTTGCCAACTTGTACTTCCTAAGTACTTCCCAAGCGCTTAGTACAGTGCTCTGCACACAGTAAGCGCTCAATAAATGACTGACTGAATGAATGAATGAATATGAATATAAATATAAATATGTATCTCTATATATATATATATATATGTGTGTGTGCTATGGAGATGGAAGGGAGGATGAAATGAAGGGAGCAGGTCAGGGTGATTCAGAAGGGAATGGGAAAAGAGGAGAGGAAAACTTAATCAGGAAAGGCTTCTTGGAAGAGATGCACCTTTAATAAGGCTTTGAAGTGGGGAAGAGCAATTATTTGATATGAGGAGGGAGGGCATTCCTAGGCAGAGGTAGGATGTGGGTGAGAGGTTGGCAGCAAGATAGACGAGACGGAGGTACAGTGAGAAGGTTAGCACTACAGGAACAAAGTGTGTAGGCTGAGTTGTAATAGGAGAGTAGCGAGGTGAGGTAAGAAGGGGAAAGGTGATTAAGTACTTTAAAGTCAATGGGAGGAAGTTTTGTTTGATGCGGGAGTGGATGGATAACCACTGGAGTTTCTTGAGGAATGAGGTATGACTTTTAAAATGAAAAGACATATTTGTAGGAGGGGAAATCATATCCAGACTACCAAGTCATTACTCAAAGGATCAGTTAATTTTCCCTACAAGATGCAAATCCTACTCTGAAATGATGAAGGGTACCCTTATTCCCTTCAACAATGATGTCTTTATTTTTGTGGCAATCTGCCACCCTAAATGTCAAATTCACAAGGTGATTTTCTAATAATTGTGCTTCTGAGATCATGGCACCAAAAAAGAAAAACAACTAGGGATTATGAAGAAATAGTGCTACATCAAAAAAAAAGTGGTTGAAGGAGGACACCACAGACATCTGCTTTTTATATTTAAACATCCTCAAAAGCCATATTGAGAAGGAAAGGAGATAACTATCTTTGGTTTGTTTATCATTGTAATATATGCATCTCCTACTTGGAAGAAGTAGTATCGAATGTTCATGGAGACACTAATATCACCCCAAAATACTCAATATATTTATAAAATCTCTCGTGAATCCACAAACCGCCTAGAATCAATCAGTAATGCAGGTATATAACATCTCCATCATATATATATATATATATATATATATATATATATATATCTTTTGTAAGTTTTGTAACTTCTAAGTATTAACGTTAAACTCAGGATACTCAGCATGAGTGATTTGTGGTAGAAATGTTATTACCTTCTTAACGTCAACTAGACTGTGAGCACATTGTTGGGTAGGGACCATCTCTATATGTTGCCAACTTGTACTTCTCAAGCGCTTAGTACAGTGATCTGCATGCAGTAAGTGCTCAATAAATACGACTGAATGAATGAATGAACTTGCAATTATCTAACAGTATCCTCCTTTGAAGTTGGAAGTGGTAGGGTTTTTATGTTTGTTTACTTTTTTGTTTTTTTGCAAAATGTTTTATTAGCCGGAGCCTGCACTGTCCTTTTTACCTTTTCCCACACTATGGTACTCTCAACCTTAGACAAAATCTTTTTATAGCCTTCATCAATCTGGGGCTGCTTTTCCTGTCATCCAGTTAGGTTCTTTGGTTGTCTACCCAATGTTTCCCATCTGTGGTTCAAAATAGCCTTCACTATTTTGTATTATCTGTTGAGTTGGCTTATCCCTGCATTTCTCATCACCATTAGGTGGTTAACCCAAATTTGTAGGAATCATATTCCCAAAACAAAGTCCTCCCTTTCTTGCTCATTTTTCTTTGATGCCAGAGAAAAATAACATATACAAAGGTATTACCATCCATTATTATACTCATATTTGAACACTTTCAGAATATCTTTATTGCATTTTAATGTATTATTTCCTATAGCACTCTTAGCATGAAATAGTGCCTTAAAGTTAACTGGGTTTAAGCATCTCCCTTTCTCTGTCCATCAACTTTTTAAGTATTTTGCCCGATTTGAATAGACTTGTTACAATTCATTTTAATTTAGCACTAGATAATGGAAGCTCTAAAGCATTTGTAATGACAGATTTCTAGGTTAATCTTGGCACAAGATGCCTTTAAAGTGACAGATAACACTGAAAATTAACAGATTTACAAATATATCAGAAAATACATCATTCAAATTTTACTTGGTACATATATAAATTGCTATTTAGCAACTATTTTCACAGTATTTTTTCACACATTTTTGATATTTTAATCATTTCTTTGGCATTTGGTGATGCATTCCTATACTTCAAACTATTCCTTGTGGGAAACTATACTTTGTTTAACAGGCTTTCACTTTACACTCTAATTTCGTGAAATCAATTAAGATCATTAATCAGAGTACCGCTCAAAAAAAGAAACTTTACTAAAACGTTACTAAAATACTTTGAATACAATGAAAACTGTTAGTTTAAATTATTGGAGGGTTCCCTTAAGCCAGGTGAATACCACCAAATCAAGGCAGAAATTTAGCAGTTGAAGATGAGAAAGTCTAGACATCCAATTTGAATAACGTCTGCCCCATAATTAGTCATCTAGACTGTCACAAATTCCTCAGGTAATTTCACAATCCTCTGCTTTGTTTCCTCAAAGAGACCACCTCTTAGACAATTCTGAGATGTGCTTTTGTTGATGATGATGACAGGTTTATGTATGAAATATAGCATAACCTCGAGTCTGGAAAATTGAGCTGGAATTCTCCCAGGGACAGGACCTTTTTTTGAGGAAAATTCCTCATTCTACCTGCTTTCTGCTATTGGAAGGAGGCAGTCACTATCATAACAGTCTTTCCCCAGTACCTCTCAGCCCTTACTTTCCGCTTCTGATTTTAGGCCAAGGGAAGAGGGACAGAGACTGGAAGGGTAATGACGAATGCTCACACAACTGAACTTGGTTCAATGTCTGAAACTTTCACGGAAACTTGCTGGAGTTGGAGATTAAATTAAAACCCAAACTGCTCCTCTTGCTGAAATTCCTCCAGAAGGGAACAGAGGAATTAGGAACGGTATAATTTTCTCTTTCTTACCACTAAAGAAATAAACAAAGTGAAAAATTTGGGGCTTTGCCGAGCCAGAAAAAATAATGAGCTCTTAGGTGAAATGTGAGATCTGAGAAGTACTGTATGTATGTGTGGCATCCGGTCTTAATCCTCAGAAGGAAGAAAGTGGCTGAGGTGGCAGACGCTACTGACTGAGCATGGAACTGAAGGGGAGAGCTGGCAAGTCAAAAGAAAATGGAGACAACAGAATGCAGAGAGCTTGCTGGCATCTGCTCTAAACACAAAAGGAACTGACTCCGTAATCCAGGAGAAAAACAAATGTTAGTTTTCTTTCTTCCTCTCTCTTTCCCTCCTGCTCTTGGCTCTTGGTGGCTAAGGATTTCATACTGTTCACATTCACAAATTAGAAAATAATATCAACATCTGAATTAGAAACAGGTTCCATAACACAACAATCCAGCAACTAAATGTGCTGCAGAAATTAGTAATGAGCCATTTGAATAGGAAGGGGTCAGGGCCAAACATCAATTTTTTGTTTGTTTTTTGTTTTTTTCAAATCCATCTTTACCTCAGGATGGCGTCCAATTTCAATGTAGGTGCAAATTGGATGAAAGGCCCCCGTTCCACAGGCATACAAGTGAGTTTGGTTGTAAGCCTTAAGCACCTTGATGAAATTAGCACATTCTCTCTGTAAGAAAAAAAAATGAAACAGTGAATTCTAGCAGTTAGCATGACTAATGTATCTTCCAGTGAGTTTGGTATGCTTTGCTGTCTTAAACAGGTTTTTTTCATCTGTAGACTTTTCACAACATTTGTAAGGCTTGTTTAGTATTCAGCAGACCGTGACTATTTTAACCCGAGGTCTAATTGTTCGGTAGGCAAGGGTACTTAACTTTAAAATACCCATCTCTTGCTTAACAGAAGCACTTCTTTCTTATTTTTGGCAAATACATAACATCACCACCATTTTGGAATTTTTGCAGAAGACATAAAGGCCTACCAAACAGTGCCCTCATTATTCTCAGTCTAAGTGGCCAAAGGGAAAAAGTTATTTATTGGAGCCTTTGACTGTGAGCCCCATGTGGGACAGAGACTGTATCCAACCTGAATATAGTGTATTTTCCCAGCCATTAATACAGTGGTTGGTACATAGCAAGCACTTAACAAGTACCATAATTATTAAGTGTTATGAAATATTATTTTAAATGGGAAAGGCTAGAGGCAGGCTACATAAAACCCCCCAAGAGGCCTGCATCTCTGACCCTTCCATGATAGGCTAAGAGCCTTTCATCTAAATCTTGTTTGTTTCACAAGAATAGAGAAATGTTACCCCAGGTAACCAAAAATGACCACTGCATTTATTATCAATCAATCATATGATTAAATGCTTACTGCGGGCACTGCAGTGTACTAAACTGTTTGGAGAGTTCAATACAGGAGATTTGGTAGACATATTCCCTACCCACTAGGAGCTTACATTCTCTGGCAGAACAGATGAAAAAAGGCCTTGTGAGGATAAGTGATTTGTCACATAGCAGGCCTGGATCAGAGTTGGGTCTAGAACTCATGCCCCCTGACTTTGGGCCATTCATCCACTTTTATACTACAAAGTCTGATTTTATCCCATACAGTCCAGTTTTCAGCTGGCCTGTCACCCATCTGGCATGGATACAGCAATACCAGATGTCATTATTTCTGGTATTTTAATTTTAAGCACCCATCCTCCCTCTGAAAAGCTCCTGCTCCCAAGTTCCAAAGCTAGAAAGTGACGCCCCCTCAATAGAGATCTGGGAAGGCAATGGAAAAGCTATGAAACAAGCGAGATGATGGGGTTACAAGGCTCTCCTCAGGGGCAAGCACTCTGTTTGGGTGGACCTCAATGGACTTACTAGAAATGGTGTATTCAGTATCTTGATATTACCTTGGGT
The DNA here is from genome assembly GCF_015852505.1 of Tachyglossus aculeatus. Classification (NCBI taxonomy): domain Eukaryota; kingdom Metazoa; phylum Chordata; class Mammalia; order Monotremata; family Tachyglossidae; genus Tachyglossus; species Tachyglossus aculeatus. Next base: position 8,415,540 of record NW_024044828.1, read on the forward strand.
ATTCAACCAAACTCAGGAGACACAGTGTGTGTCTGGGCATCCTGTCCCCACAAAAGTAAATGTGTTGTTAGACTGGAAGCTTGTTGTATGCAGGGAATGTGACCGTTTATTTTTTATATTGGACTCTCCCAAGTACTCTGTATACAGTAAAGGCTCAATAAATCTTACTGAATGAATAGAGGCTTATTAGACTTAACTTGTTCTCTATCTAAATGCTTCCTTAAAAAGCCTTCTAAGATTCAGATGGACTCAGAAAAAAGGTTTTGGTGGAGTAATTCAGGTGCATATTTAGATTGGACTCTGTTAATATAGGCTACTAACCTAGTGGAAAAAGCACAGGATTGGATTTAGGAGACCTGGATTCTAATCCTGGATCTCCCAGTTGCCTACTGTGTGGCTTGGACAAGTCGCTTAATTTCTCTGTGCCTCTGTATCTTCATCTGTACAATGGGGATTGAAAATCTTGGTGTTTTTTTTTCATTTTTCATGGTATTTGTTAAGCACTTTTACTCTGTGCCAGGCACTGTCCTAAAATCTGGGGAAGATACAAGCTAGTCAAGTTGGAAACAGTCCATGTCCCAAATGAGGCTCACAGTCTTCAACCCTATTTTACAGAACAGTTAACTGAGGCACAAAGAAGGTAAGAGACTTGCCCAAGATCACACCACAGACAAGTGGCAGAGCCAGGATTAGAACCCAGGTCCCTCTGGCTCCCCGGCCTGCGGTCTATCCATTAGGCCAGGCGACTTCTCTAAAAAACTGTTCTTCCTTCCTCTTAAACTGTAAACCCCATGTGGAACAGCAATTTTGTCTAGTCTGACTGGATTATATCTAACCTAAAGCTTAGTCCAGGGCTTGGCACATAATGAGCATTTAACACTCAGAAGTTGAAGCCTCTGGCTATGTACTTCATCCTCCTCCAACCCCTTCGGTTGGCTCTGATGCCCTTGTCTGCCCAAGTAAATACACAGATGCTATTTATGTACATTTAAAATTTCTGTCACTTGCTCATAGTTTATTTTTTCTAACCTTTATGCTTTGAAAATTGTTTCCAAATACAAGTCATTCTTTTCCTGAACTAGCAGGTAAGAACTTGAGTCAGCTATAAGATGGAATCATTTTTACAAAATGCATTCCTTCCAGCAAGTAGCAATTCTAACTCTTGACACTCTTTCCCCCACCAGTCTCTTACTAAACAAGCCTGAGAAAACCCAAAAAGTTGCACAACATTAAAACCAGGATATTTTTCATAATATCTTAAGCTGGTGTAGGACTAAAACTAATTTATCATAATATTTTAAATAAATGACTCTAGACCAACACTGAAAAAATCTTAAACTACCCTCAAGTTAACCTCAAGTTAGCTGCTATGGTCTATTCAACACATACCTCTAATTTTAAAAATTGGATACATGCAGCTTCCAGTGTGTTCTAGGTTATGAGTTATTGAATGATGAATTTTAAAACAATGCTCTATACACAGAATTGAAGTGGCAAATTCTCATACACTTCCTAGCCAAAACTGCTTTCTTTTTATGGGTATTATGGAACTAGAGAAAAATAGGCAACCCTAAACTTCATCAAAACACCAGTACCGATTGAATTCAGACTGTAATGTGAGCAAATGTCACAAACCCAGGGGCAGAATGGATTTACTCTGATATCTCTAGGTGATGTGCACTAAAAGGGTTAGGCACAAATTCATCCTGAAATTGCATATGGCTTTTCAAGTGAAACCTCAAGATACACTTGAGTCTACAGTGTGAGCAGCAGTTTTAAAACCAAGGACTAGGTCAAACTGGAATGCATATAATTGTATTTGGTATTTGCATTTTAGTGTTTTACCCCTACTGCCTCTATACAATGAGGTGCAAGTGGCCAAACCTGAACCGAACCCCTCGAACTCCAGAGTAAATACATCAAGCTGCTTTTGAGAAAAGGAAAAGAGAAACCTCCCTTCGAAAATCTAGTCTTAAAATCTGAAATGGCATCTTTTTTAAGAATGGAAATCTAGCACTAAAGTCCACTGTTAGTTTTCCCTCTTGAATTCATATAAATTGCCACCCTCAACACCACCCTCTCTACTGACTTCAACTAACTTGCTCCCCTATCCTTTCATTACTCTCATACCACTAACCCACTGCCCTGGATCACCTACAGGGTCTGCTTCCTTCACTCCCGTGCATGAGCTGCAGAGAGCTGCTGGCAGAAATCCAGATATCAGGCTGGCCTCATCCACTTCAAACTTATACTTGCATGCTTTAACTCTAAACTGTCCTCTGCCCGGAAAAATTAGATCTCCATCCTTACTGACACCCATGTCCACCCCCTGCCCCATCCCCCATCTCCCCCATCTCTTGCCCCTAACGACCCGGCTACCTACTTCACGCAGAAAATGGAAACCATCAGGGTTGATCTCCCTAAAATCTCTCTTCCTCCTCTCCAGTCCCTTCCTGCTCCCATCTTCAACTCTCCTATCTTTCTAAGCAGTATTTCAAGAGGTAATAGCCTTCTCTCAAAATCCACCCCTCCACCTGAGCATCTGACCCTATCCCTTCATACCTTATCAAAACAACTTGGACGTTATTCCCTCCCTGACTGCCATCTTCAACTGTTTACTCTTCAATGGCTTCTTCCCTACTGCTTTCAAACAAGCTCCCCTGACATCACAGTTCCCTCCAGTTATTACCCCTTCTCCCCTCTACCATTCCACTCCAACCTCTATGAGCAAGTTGCCTACACCCAGTGCCTCACGTTCCCTTCCTCCAATACTCTTCTTGACTCCCTCCAATCTGACTTCAATCCCCCTCACTCCACAAAAAAATGCCCTATCAAAGTTCACAGATGATCTCCTTCTTGTGGGCTGGGAATGTGTCTACTAGTTTTGTTATATTGTACTTTCCCAGCAGCTTAGTTCAGTGCTCTGCACACAGTAAGTGCTCAATAAATGTGACTGATTGATTGATTGATTGATATGGGAAAAGAGCACAGGACTAGGAAACAGAGTACCTGGGTTTTAATCCGGACACTGCCACTTGTCTGCTGTGTGACCTTGAGCAAGTCACTTAACTTATCTGTGCCTTATATAACTCATCTGAAAATGGAGACTAAGACTGTGTGCCCAATGTCAATCATTGACTATGTCCAATCTAATTAGCTTGTACCTACCTGAGCATTCAGTACAGTACCTGGCACATTGTGTGCTTAACAAATTACATTAAAAAATGAATTTATCCTAAATTTCAAAACTATATTCCAGGGTCATGTATAAATGTGTCAATGCTTCTCCATGCTAAAGAACTTAGCTTTGCCTTCCCTATACTTTTTAAGACAAAACCCTTTCCATTTTACAAATAACAGGCTTTACATATTTCATCATGGCCATGTTTTTTTTTTCTCAACATTCTATCTTATTCGCCCCTGCATCCAAAGCAGGAACCAAGAGATAGACTCTGTTTAATCTAATTTATTTACTCATTTTAGAAAATGTAGTTCTTGTTTTTAGTTGTTTTGGTATTTATTATCTACTATGTACCAGACACTGTTCTAAGCGCTGGGGTAGATACAACTTAATCAGGTTGGACACAGTCCCTGTCCCACATGGGGCTCCCATTCCTAATCTCCATTTTACAGATGAGGTAACTGAGGCTCAGATAAGTGAAGTGTCTTGTCCAAGGTCACGCAGCAGACAAATAGTGGAGCCGGGATTAGAATCCAGGTCCCTCTGACTCCCATGCCCGTACTCTATCCACTAGGCCATGCTACTTCTTAGGGATGGATATATACCTGAAAACAGTACTAGAAATGGATCAAATTATTCTGTTCAATTTGGCAAGGAGAAAGGCTTCTGCCACACTGAATTTTACAAGACTCCATAAAATTGTTACAAAATACAAATAATTCTTCACATTTTCAGTCATAACCATAACCCCAACCTAGACCATAAAAGCTTGCTGGCTTGTAGAGTGTCAGAATCATTTCTCTTTGTATTAGTGGGAATCTTGCCTGGCCTTGTATTTTTTGACCACCCTGCATAGCTTCAGAGAGGATTTTGGAGGTCTTTTACTCCTCCAGTCTGTGGGGTAATCAATCCAATTTTCAGTGCTCTCTCTAAAAGGAGCATACCTATTCAAACAAAAGAATGAAGGGATTGCAAACAATCAGTTTCAGTAAAACCTTGGAGATTCCTCCAAGAAATATGACTGAGGAAAGTCACGTTTATTAATCCTGTGAAGCCTTCATTGATGGGCCACTTTTAGGGGCTCTTACACTGCAGTGGCATTTCCACACTTCTAGCTGTCACACCTAAAATACAATCAATCAATCAATCAATCGTATTTATTGAGCGCTTACTATGTGCAGAGCACTGTACTAAGCGCTTGGGAAGTACAAATTGGCAACACATAGAGACAGTCCCTACCCAACAGTGGGCTCACAGTCTAAAAGGGGGAGACAGAGAACAGAACCAAACATACCAACAAAATAAAATAAATAGGATAGAAATGTACAAGTAAAATAAATAAATAAATAAATAAATAGAGTAATAAATATGTACAACCATATATACATATATATAGGTGCTGTGGGGAAGGGAAGGAGGTAAGATGGGGGGATGGAGAGGGGGACGAGGGGGAGAGGAAGGAAGGGGCTCAGTCTGGGAAGGCCTCCTGGAGGAGGTGAGCTCTCAGCAGGGCCTTGAAGGGAGGAAGAGAGCTAGCTTGGCGGAGGGGCAGAGGGAGGGCATTCCAGGCCCGGGGGATGACGTGGGCCGGGGGTCAACGGCGGGACAGGCGAGAACGGGGTACAGTGAGGAGATTAGCGGTGCAGGAGCGGAGGTTGCGGGCTGGGCAGTAGAAGGAGAGAAGGGAGGTGAGGTAGGAGGGGGCGAGGTGATGGACAGCCTTGAAGCCCAGGGTGAGGAGTTTCTGCCTGATGCGCAGATTGATTGGTAGCCACTGGAGATTTTTGAGGAGGGGAGTGATATGCCCAGAGCGTTTCTGGACAAAGATAATCCAGGCAGCAGCATGAAGTATGGATTGAAGTGGAGAGAGACACGAGGATGGGAGATCAGAGAGAAGGCTGGTGCAGTAGTCCAGACGGGATAGGATGAGAGCTTGAATGAGCAGGGTAGCAGTTCGGATGGAGAGGAAAGGGCGGATCTTGGCAATGTTGCAGAGCTGAGACCGGCAGGTTTTGGTGACGGCTTGGATGTGAGGGGTGAATGAGAGAGCGGAGTCGAGGATGACGCCAAGGTTGCGGGCTTGTGAGACGGGAAGGATGGTAGTGCCGTCAACAGAGATGGGAAAGTCAGGGAGAGGACAAGGTTTGGGAGGGAAGACAAGGAGCTCAGTCTTCGACATGTTGAGCTTTAGGTGGCGGGCGGACATCCAGATGGAGATGTCCTGAAGGCAGGAGGAGATGCGAGTCTGGAGGGAGGGGGAGAGAGCAGGGGCAGAGATGTAGATCCGGGTGTCATCAGCGTAGAGATGATAGTTGAAGCCGTGGGAGCGAATGAGGTCACCAAGGGAGTGAGTGTAGATTGAGAACAGAAGGGGACCAAGCACTGAACCTTGGGGAACCCCCACAGTAAGAGGATGGGAGGGGGAAGAGGAGCCTGCAAAAAAGACTGAGAAAGAATGACCGGAGAGATAAGAGGAGAACCAGGAGAGGACAGAGTCTGTGAAGCCAAGGTCAGATAGCGTGTTGAGGAGAAGGGGGTGGTCCACAGTGTCAAAGGCAGCTGAGAGGTCGAGGAGGATTAGGACAGAATATGAGCCGTTGGATTTGGCAAGCAGGAGGTCACTGGTGACCTTTGAGAGGGCAGTTTCCATGGAATGAAGGGGACGGAAGCCAGACTGGAGGGGGTCGAGGAGAGAGTTGTTGTTGAGGAATTCTAGGCAGCGCGTGTAGACAACTCGTTCAAGGAGTTTGGAAAGGAATGGTAGGAGGGATATGGGACGATAACTAGAAGGTGAGGTGGGGTCAAGAGAGGGTTTTTTTAGGATGGGAGAGACATGGGCATGTTTGAAGGCAGAGGGGAAGGAACCAGTGGAGAGTGAGCGGTTGAAGATGGAAGTTAAGGAGGGGAGAAGGGATGGAGCGAGAGATTTCACAAGATGAGAGGGAATGGGGTCAGAAGCACAGGTGGCCGGAGTAGCACTTGAGAGGAGGGAGGAGAGTTCCTCTGAGGATACCGCTGGGAAGGATGGGAGAGTAGCAGAGAGTGTTGAGAGCCGGGGGGATGGAGAAAGGGGGGAAGAGACTTTGGGGAGGTCGGACCTGATGGATTTAATTTTGTTAATGAAGTAGGAGGCCAGATCGTTGGGGGTGAGGGAAGGAGGAGGGGGAGGAACCGGGGGCCTGAGAAGGGAGTTGAATGTACGGAAGAGCTGGCGGGGGTGATGGGCATGGGTGTCAATAAGGGAGGAGAAATAGTTTTGTCTGGCAGAGGAGAGGGCTGAGTTAAGGCAGGAAAGGATAAACTTGAAGTGAACGAGGTTGGCATGGTGTTTAGACTTTCGCCAGCAGCGTTCGGCAGCTCGAGCATACAACCCTGTTCTGATGCTGATGACTGGGTGTATTAGCAGTTCTACAGAGCAACCAAGTCCACTCTGTTGGCTGAAGGACTGAATGGCTTAGTTTACCTCCCAACTGAGTCCTCACCAACTGGCAACAGGTTACTTTGCTAGCGTGCCTTCGGGTTAATGGTAATACTGTATGTGAGATAGAAATAGAATAGAGAAAAATGTAAGTGATTTAGCAGGTAAGACATGACATGAGAAACAAAGAAATGAAAGGAAACATGCTAGGTGGTTAAAAATAGGCATAATGAGATTGTATTCACAGCCACTCCTAGAGACAAAATAGAATGCAATGAAGAAGCTAAAGAAAGATCATGATCTGAAAAGACCCATTGTTGAAATGTGTTCTTTAAATAAAGCATCCATGTTAAATAGATTTTTGCCTTGTCAGTCATTTGTCTTATTTTTCTCCCTGACTTATCGCTGCCAAGGTTTTGTTGGTTTCTAAACAGGAGGTTCATTTTTGTTTGGAACAAGATTGAGTATTTCTTTAAAGCAAGAGAGGGGGAGGCTATCTGAGGAAGGAAATACACTTCACACATTTATGCTCTGAGGAGGCAGAAAAAAGAAGGTTTGTGACCTTCCCTTGAACCATGACACTTTTAAAATATAATGTACTTTTTGGCACCATGTTGCTGCTTTGCTCATCATCAGAGGTTTTGTAGGGCAAAGGAAGAGAACAACCAACTCAAAGTGGATTCATTTTTCACACGCTCTTGCTTTCCGGAATTTAGGGTTATGCTTTGTCAAAATCACCAACAGGTTTGGTTTGTTTACAGTTAATAGAACAATTGCTCAGGGTGATTAACTTTTCAGTCCCCTCTGGTATATATGCCCTATGAACAGTTAACAGACTGTAGAGGAATTATCTCCTATTTAAGGCAAAGTGTCAATTCACCTCTTCTAGCTGAGGATCAGTGCATCTGCTTTATTAACAAATTATGTGTCTTTCCCTTTAGGAGGGGTTTTAATGTTTCAGGATTAGATTGATAAAAAGATTATGCAGAAAGAGAGAGCCTGAAAAAATAAATTAAAAATAAAATAGCTTTGAAACCACAAAAAGCCAATATGCACAATGAATCAAAAACAAACACTGCAGATACATAACACTGATTAGGCTTTGTTATGCAGACTTTCCTGGACAGTTACAAAAATAAAGTCCATCCATCTGTCCAAACATCTGCTCCATGTACAAAAATTAAAGCAGAATTTAGGTGTTTTTAACTAGCTTTCCAATAATTACATTATCTACAATCTACAATAGTTTAGACTCTCCACCCTTTTGTTTGTACTCTTGGACTATCAACCCAGTCACTTTCATTTTAAATTAGAAATCAAAGATATCACCCTAAAGGAGACCAATTTCTACCAGGTTTTTTTTTAACCCCTATGAAGCAAAGTAATTGATTCAACAAGGTGAAAAATCAGCTCTGAATGCATGGCAAAGTTCAGTTACTCCTTAGATCTGCAGTGAGCAATTATTTTGCAAAATGAGCTGTTTTCTTCATTGATGCAATGGGATAGGCACAATTTGTAAATAATAATAATCATAATATTTGTTAAGCACTTATTATGTGCCAGGCACCGTACTAAGTGCTAGGGTGAATACAAGCAAATTGGGTTGGACACAGTCCCTGACCCACATGAGGTTCACAGTCTCAATCCCCTTTTATGGATGAAGTAATTAAGGCATAGAGAAGTAAAGTGACTTGCCCAGAGTCACACAGCAGACAAGGTCAGAGCTGGGATTAGAAACCATGACCTTCTAGTGTCTGAGAAATAAAAGGAAGTAGCTTCCCCTCATTTCAAGTATGAAAACCCATTTACTAAGCTTCATTTCTGAAATCAATTTGTTGACCTTTTTCTTTAGTAAATTTGCTTTGCAAGTTAGCCAAATACCAGGGTATTCATGCCAAAGATGTAATCCCTAGGATTGCTGCTGTCATTCACTCTCTCTCTCTCTCTATTCAAGATGCTCCACACTGATCCGAGACTGTTGTTGTTTCTTTCTTTCTATCAACAATATGCCATTCCATCTGTGGTTAGATCACCCTTAACAAGTTCAGAAAGTCCTTCAAGATGCTTCAGCATTCACTAAGAGATGTCAGAAGTCATTAAGAAGATCAATTCTTCAAAGTGATGTCCACAGATTAATGAATACAGCCACCCCATGAGATAAGTGTTCTGGCCACTAAGCTCCTTCTTTAAATGGATGAATAGAAACACAAGGTCTTTCTCCAAGCCATAAAGGAATCAAGGAATCCACGCTTTTTAATGACTGATCTTCCAAAAAGGCAGTCAGACAGGCTGCCGCTCTACATTTTAGTCTTTATTATCACACAGCCATATCCGACTGAGCTAAAGATTGTCATTTAAAATGACATCTTAGGAACTGGACCCAACTGTCTCAAGTCCCTAGTCTATCTCACAAAGAATATGCTGCAATTACAATTTGTAGTTATGTGGTACCCAGAACCTGTGCATGCATTGTTATGCATGTGCTCAGAGTCCGGGATATTATCCCAATCAACAGATGAAGAAACTGGGGCACAGAGAGATGAAGTGATTGGACTGAGATTACTCAGAGCTGGAAATATAGCCCAGGTTCCTGATTCTCAGATGTTTTGGCCACTAGACCCCCTGGCCACTTGGGCTCTACCCCTTAAATTGCCCCCATCATGATTAATGGCTCTTCCTCTGTTAGATGTTCTTTTCAGAGTTGATGGCCCATATCCAACAGGATTCTGCAGATCTCTAAGAAATACCTGAACCAACATCTTCCTAATGATTTTTAATTGCCTCCCTGAGTTTGGCAGCCTTTGAATTGTGCTCACAGGGGCTGTGATGGGTATATTGTTTTCAGTTTCACAACCTCTACTAATCCCAGTGAAAAACTCTGTCCTTTGGAGCAAGGAGACAGCTGTTTCCCTCACACACAAATACAAATACACACATCCTCCGTTGGAGTAGCCCACCATGTTGAGTGACAACACTGCTTTTTTTTTTTTTTGTTGGTTCAGAGGTAGCAACACATAACCCCTTATTCAGGTACTGAGGTAGAATGTTCATCCATCCTTTTTCGTAAAGTGCGTTTTGCTCTAATTAAAGTAAAATATACACTGAAACTTCTAAAAGTGAAAGTAAATGTTTGAGCCCTTAAAGGGCCCAGTGAAATCCTGGATTTGATATAGTTGCTTAGCAACTTAAAGCCTAGGTAAATAAACATGTGAGGCTGTACTAGGGGGTTTTGCCTCATTGTCTGCAGACAGAAAGCTCCCTGTGACAGAGATGCTTTCATATCTTGTAAACCTAAAGGTTCGAATTAAAGGGAGAGTGAAGTGATTAATACTATAAAAAGTCAAATAAATAGAGAGATGACATTATATATATATATATATACATACATATATATATACATATACACATATATGTATGCATACATATATATGTATATATGAAAATAATTTTTATACCATTTGATAAGTTCTTTACTATGTGTCAAACACTGCTCTTAACTCTGGGGTAGGTACAAGTCATTCAGGTCAGACACAGTCCCTGTCCTAGGGATACACAACAGAAGGAGGTAGGAGATCAGGTATTAAACCCTCATTTTACAGACAAGGAAACTGAAGCACAGTGAAATTAGGTGACTTGCCCAAGGTCACACAACAGGCAAGTGGCAGAGCCAGGATTAAATGCCAGATCCTCTGACTCCCAGACCTGGGCTCTTTTCACTAGGCCTCACTGGTCCTCCTCTATGCATTTCTCCAACAGAAAGGGTTGGAATCCATTTATTTTGTTTTAGAAAATGTATGTAGAGCTGCCCTTCTTAGAAGTCAGAATTTTTTTTAATTACAAAGAGACTTTATAGAAAAGAAAGTATGGCTTTATCAGACCATATTTTCTTCCCCTCAAAATTTAAAAGGAGTTCCATTAATCAAAAATAAATATTTTTTTTGTCCCTTGTTTTATGGAACACCGATCCCTGGTATGTAAAGCAGAGCTTCATTCTGGCTAAATTAGTTACTTCTCCTTACCATGGAATTTGGGGTTTGAAATTTATCTTTTGTTATTCATTTTAACTTGCACCTGTAAATAAACTGTATTGGATTGCAAATCAGCTGATAGGGTTATTTTTTTTTTTACTATATCTGTTAACTGCTTGTTATATGCCCCAAGCACTGGGATAGATACAATGTAATCAGGCTGACTCCAGTCCCTGCCTCAGTGCTGTATTTGCAGTTAGATGGAAAGTTGAAGGATGATATATACAACTCATTCTAAGCGGTCCATTGGTATTAATTCACACAAGCTGTGCAGCCCTTTATAGGCTCCCAAAACACAGGCACTTCTTCCCGTAGAGTTGGAAGCAGTGTTGCCTTGTAGATAGAACTCGGACCTGGGAGTCAGAAGGACTGTATTCGTAAATCTTTCAAAAGGCTCTAATGATCTCACCAGGAATTCTGGGATCTGACAATTCCTAGGCAATCTGTCAGTTCTAAGAAGTTCAAGTCCCTGGACTTTGGTGTGGTCAGATGAATTGAAAAGACTCTGTCTAAATCTTTCCTCGTGAACAATGGGGAAAGCAAGGTGGGTAGTAGGTCCAGTCCTGTTCAACCTTGCCTCTATGACAGAAATAGGAAGCTGGTCTCAGAATACACTTCTGTTCTATTGAGAAACTTTCCCAGCTCAAGATTTTATTGAAAAATCTTTGAGACAGTCACCCAGGAGCTACTGGATAATGGATGATGATGATAATTGTGTAGTAGAGGGGGCCATAAAACATACACATGTCTGACTCTCTGTTTCTGTCAAAGTCACAGCGAACCTAAATACAAATCCAAAGCATCTGGCATGGTATATGTCATTCTGTTTACTGTTCCACTGGATTTGAAGTGAGCTGCTAAATGCACAGCCAATAATGATCCCCCACAGGATTTAAACAAATGCATAATTATGAATTTATGATATTATCAAATTATGCATTTTTGCAAGAACATACTTTGTTTCTGAAAAATGCTAGATTATTCCTTCCCCCATTAGAACACTGAAGCTTTTCATAACTCTTCATCAATCATACTGATTGAGCTTTTACTATGAGCAGAGCACTGTGCTAAGTGTTTGGGAGAGTACAATGCAACAAAGCAGACAAATCACTTGTCCGCAACAAGCTCCAAACAGAATGCCACTTTCTAAATTGTGTTAGGTTTTCTTAGACAAACTGCATTTCTTTAGAGTCCCAGCAATAAATAAAAGGTTTTTATCTATTTAATCCTGTTATAATGGAATGATAGTACATGACAGGATTTTCACCTATAATCCAATCTGTAGATCTTTTTGTAATAATAATTATTATAATTAATAATAATTGTGGCATTTGTTAAGCACTCACTATGTACTATGTGGGGTAGATAGCAGATAACTGGGTTGGTCACAGTCCCTGTCCCTAATAGGGCTCAGTGGCTTAACCCTCATTTTACAGATGAGGGAACTGTGGCTCAGAGAAGGAAACTGATTTGACCTTGATCACACAGCAGACCAGTGGCAGAGCTGGGATTAGAACTCTGGTCCTCTGACTCCCAGGTCTGTACTCTATCCACTAGGCCAAGCTACTTCTCTGATGATTTTATCTTTCCCCATCATGCTTACCTAATAGCAACATTATTTTTGTCCTGTTGATTCAGTGGTATGTAATTATCCTTTTATTTTTCATACAGTCTACCAATATAAAAGACTAAATAATCCACTTATTCTAAAAAACTTTGAACGATGGAGAGGGTTAGCTGTCACCCTGCTTTTGACAAGACCCAACCATTAGTCTTCAAGATTCCTTACAAAAAGTTAGTTGAATGTGCTCATTTACTCAAAGCACTACATGCAAATTCCTCTATGAATGCAAGATCCAGGCCTGGCATATACATGGAATATCATATACCTGATCTGTTCCAATTCTACTAGAATAGGCTGGATACTTCTGAATTCTGAAATTAAGTTCTAATCCCTGCCTGGGTTTGCTTAAGCACATGAAAGAAATTAGTTTCACATTTTGCCTTTCTCCCCTTCCATATTTCCTCTAATTACAGAACTATAAGAAAATGAGAAGAAAGGAAAATTGATTTTTCGTGGATCTTTACTTGGGCAAATCTCTCTTTGGAGCTAATTACAGACAACTTGATTTTCTGAAGTGTCATCAAATTCTAGGGAAGGGAATGAAATCAGGAGGCTCCATGAATACACTAATCTTTATCTCTCAAGAGATCACAGGTTACATCCAGTGTGCCCATAAGAACCGATTATTTGAAATGAAAGGCTGCCTTTGAACAATGATACTCTGCCAGAAATTCAAGAGTAAGCATATGTTCTCAAAGTCAGGCCCCAAGCAAATACATGTGGACAGCTTCAAATTATTGAAGCTCTTCAGCTGTGGGAGTATTTAACATGATGCAACTTCACAGCCAGATATTTGATAGGTTTTGGGTGATAGCATAGAGCATTTTAAAAGACAGTGGTTATTGGCTAATGATCACTGAATATGCACAAAGGAATCCAAAATGTTAGCACCTGAAATCAAATTTATTTTGGTGAGATTGGATTCTGTCTTTTCCCTTTAATCGTTTTAGATTTTGAAATTTAAATTTGAGTGGTTAATTTCTAGAGGAGCAAATATCGCCAATCTGTGTTATCTGATTTTAGGAAAATGGGCCACTGTAAAGATGATTCAGTTCAGAGAACTGAACACAGAGTATGATATGTGGAGTTGATGATTTGAAGCTGCCTTTCCTGTAGACGGTCCTGTACTGAGTAAAACCCACATTCAAAATGTTTTTTTAAAAAAGTCCTAGGAAAACAGTGTGTGATAGAAAAAGTGAAATATTGAATACCAACTGAATAGGTGTCCACAAGCAAGCCATTCAGGGCACCTGGGCATCATTTAGAACCATAATCAATCAATCAAGCGCTTGGGAAGTAAAAGTTGGCAACATATAGAGACAGTCCCTACCCAACAGTGGGCTCACAGTCTAGAAGGGGGAGACAGAGAACAAAACCAAACATATTAACAAAATAAAATAAGTAGAATAGAAACATAAATCTTCCCTTTACAGATGTTGCTGTAAAGGTGAATATCAGCATAAACTAGTGGAAAGAGCCTAAGGGTCCATAGGATCTGGGTTCTAATTCCACCTTTACCACTTTGCTCCTGTGTGACTTGGGAAAGTCACTTAATTTATTTGGGTCTCAGGTCCCTCATCTGTAAAATGGGGATTCAGTACCTGTTTTCCCTCCCACTTACAATGTGAGCCTCATGTGGAACTGATTAACTTGTATCTACCCCAGTGCCTGGTATAGTGCCTGCACGCAACACTTAACACAAACCATAATTATTATCATTGCTGCTGATGCTGAGATATAATAATAATAATAATAATGATGATGGCATTTATTAAGCACTTACTTTGTGCAAAGCACTGTTCTCAGCACTGGGGAGGTACAAGGTGATCAGGTTGTCCCATGGGGGGTTCACAGTCTTAATCCTCATTTTACAGGTGAGGTAACTGAGGCACAGTGAAGTTAAATGACTTGCCCAAAGTCACACAGCTGACAATTGGAGGAGCATGGATTTGAACCCATGACCTCTGACTCCAAAGCCTGACTGGGCCACGCTGCTTCTCTAGTACACTGATGTGATGTTAAACTGAGAATCTCTCGCACACTGTAGTTGTGAAAATACCACAGTGAACCTTTCCTTGTCCGCTGGCATTTATGATAAGCACTACTTATGTATTTAATTTCCACCTTCCTTAGATCCTGCATAAAGTAAGAATCGGGTTCATTGGAAGCAAATAAAAAGGTATTATTGGTGAAGTTGGGCTGATTGGATGTAATTTATAATATTTCAAACTGGAATACTTTCTCTTTTCTATCAAATTGTTCCTTTTTTGCAGAAACTGGATGAAAACATCAGTAGTGAGAATTAGTAATCTTTAAAAAAATCATTAAAATCCCACTGAAAATATTTGAAAATTCATATTTGTGATTCCCTATTTATTTATCTGTAGTGCAGGATCGAAAGGCCTTCAGCTCACTGTTGCAGTTCTGATATTCAAAAGGCACTGGGACCGATTTGGCAAAATTTGGTAGGACTGGCAATGCTTAGGGTTTCAGGAACTTTACTTCTTGGGACTATCTGAAACTACATTAACTTACCCCTCCCTACTAAAGGAGGAAATTTCAGGTCATGGTCAAGCTTGGCTTTACTTCAGCTGACACAATGCACCTGGACTATGCAATATTGACAGGCTCTTATAGGCAGATAAAATTAATCTTTTATGTGTTAATCTTGTTAGAGATTATAGAAAATACATATTATTAAATTTCATCAATTGGGGGAAAATGAATCAGAAACATCAAAGCCTTTTTAGGTACCTCCAAACACATGACTGAATTTCACATATTTACTGGTTCTGTTCACGTCTGAAGGTGACATTAGTGGCTGAGATCCTAATTACAAGTCAAGGGAGGAGTGGAAAGGATGATGTGACAATCCATTTTACTCTTTGTTACTGAAGTTGATTCCTCCCTCCATTGTTAGATTTGCCTTTTGGAGCTCTAGTCATTCCTTTCAAATTTTCCTTTTGCCATTGTGATCATTCTGAAGCCTCTGACTGAGGAAAATAATTATTGCCCATCTGCTGCTTGTGCCCAAGATCATTTGAGTTTGTGAATCACTATCTTTGAAACATATGTTCTGCTCTCTCTGTTTGTGGGCTCCCTGATTTCAGCTTGCCCTATGGAAGCTACATGGGTATACTGCCCTTATCTATTCTCTGTCTTTTTTATAGTAATTGTTAAGTGCTTACTATGTACCAGGCACTGTTCTAAGCACTGGGGTAGATGCAAGAGAATAATAATAATTATGGCATTTATTAAGCACTTACTATTTGCCAGGCACTAATTGGCCTAAAAACAGTCTCTATCCCACGTAAGGCTCAGGGTCTCAATCCCCATTTCCCAGATGAGGGAACTGAGGCACAGAGAAGTGAAGTGATTTTCCCAAGGTCACACAGCAGACAAGTGGCAAAGCCGGGGACTAGAACCTAGGTCCTTCTGACTTCTAGGCTTGTGCTCTATCCATTAGGCAACATTGTTCCTCACATATTCTGCCCAATCAACCAATGCATTTTTGCCACAGTCATTTCTTGTTTTTCCCTTGCTTCGAAAGTAAATGGAGAGGTTCTTTGTGAAGTAGCAGGGAAAGCAGGGAAAGCATCTGGGATGCAGGATCTGCTGGAAATGTTCATGGCTTGGGATCAGATTCTGCTGGTCATCTAGGAGTTCTGAAAATTGACCCTGCGTGAATGGGCCAACTTTGGCTTTTCCTTATCCCAAGATGACAGGCAACTGAAAACATCTGTTTGGGAAGACATGGTTATTATTTGTGTACTGCCCAGTTGATTGTATAGAATAACAGGATCCCTTCTTCACAGACAGAGTCTATAATCCCATTTTCCTGCCTTCTATAGAAGAGGGCAGATTACTGGTCAGTTTAGTAGGACGGCAACAGATGGCTACTCAAAACTGCCCTCAGGGATCAATCAATCAATCAATCAATCATATTTATTGAGCGCTTACTGTGTGCAGAGCACTGTACTAAGCGCTTGGGAAGTACAAGTTGGCAACATATAGAGACAGTCCCTACCCAACAGTGGGATCACAGTCTAGAAGGGGGAGACAGAGAACAAAACCAAACATATTAACAAAATTAAATAGAATAGATATGTACAAGTAAAATAGAGTAAAAAAAAATATGTACAAACATATATACATATATACAGGTGCTGTAGGGAAGGGAAGGAGGTAAGATGGGGGGGATGGAGAGGGGGACAGGAAGGAGGGGGCTCAGTCTGGGAAGGCCTCCTGGAGGAGGTGAGCTCTCAGTAGAGTAGACCTGTGGAACCCCTTTGGGCATTAACTCTAAGACCAGGGTTGCCTGACTGAGCCTGCAGCTCTATTTACTTCTCGAAGCCCCCTAATGGACTAGCCATGCACAAGGTGGGGCGAGGGCAGAAGAAATAGGGGTGAAGTGATGTTTTCAGAGCCTGGAGACAAGCAAGGTGGAAGGAATCACAGTATTAGCAGTGAGGATCATTTCTCCAATCAACCCCACTTTTACCCAGCTCAACCCCCCCCCCCTCAGTTCAACAAGTCTGACACAGTGATTTTTGCCTTTCATCTTCACTTTCCAACATTCTGTGTCTGACAACTGATGGAGCCATTTAGGGGCTGTCCTAAAAACTAGATAAATGATAAACCACTTCAGCAATTTTTATGAGGGAGGTTATTTAAGGATCAGATAATTTTCCAGAATCCATAAATCCCAGAAGATGTTTTTCAGGCATTGCTCACTGCTTTACCCTGGAGCCAACCTGTCTATGGATTTTCCAGCTGCTCTTCAACCACACAGGAAGCCGCTTGCATATGCACCTTCAGATGTGCAAACAATCACATCTGAGGGCAACAACCAACTCATCGTTCCTTCTTTCTGGAAATATATATTTACCTTCCTTGCATGTGAAACCTCAGTCAATACAATGCATGCCTTCACTGTTAGTTTTAATGTTTTAAAAATATATTTATAAATAATTAAAAATACTTGGGAATCAATCAGTTTACTCACCAGAATATCCTTTCCAGCCCATTTGCACTCATCCCTTCGGGCGTGAGATACAGGCCAGACAATCTAAAGAAAGATGATTAAAAAACACTTTTGATCTATTTGAAGTTTCATGTAAGAATTCCAAAATTAGTTTAATGAATTTTAACCTAAGTCAGTACAAGTTCCTTCCAGAAACTGATAATGGTTCCCTCTGCTTGGCTCACCACCATTAAATATCAGGTGCTATTGGTGGTATGCCAAGATATCCATGAACCTGAAAGGGGTTATGAATTCTTTGGGACTTCGGGCCAACACCTGGTTCCCCACCCCAATGTCCTATTTATCTTTACACCAAGCACTTGAAAAAGCACTGATTGTCTCCTTTTTCCTCACCTGGTCCTACACCTTTGCCTCTTCAACATCCAGGTCACCATCCTATTTCCAATCAGTAAAATTTAAGGTAAGAGAGGCCTCAAATAATCCATAACTTTCAGGTTCTTGCATACTGTGGAGTGCCCCAAATCCCACCTGCCAGAGTGCTCTGCACAGAGTAATCATTCTATAAATATGCTTGATTGAAAGTATAATTGGTCACGCAGTAGAACATGAATGCCTTGTAGATTCAGTATCTCCGAGTAGCAATAAACCATAGACTTTTAGGTGTAGAATATCCACAATAGCCTGGAAACATAAAAACCTGAGGTTTGCATTGGGGAAGATTAAATTCATTTTCTTTGGTATACTGCAAGCCTAGTTATACTACCTTATATTAGTAAAAATTTGGCTTATGTCCTTCAGAAAATATTCAAAGAACATCATGGTCAATAATTCACATCTGCTAAAAAGCTTTTAGGCATTACATGTAGACTAAAACATGATCATCACATGTCTGGCTGTGATACATTTGGGGAGCTCGGATATGAATGATCATAGGGCTAATTTAAAAAAGAATTCAAAAAAGAGCCAAGGAAACATTGATTAAAAAACTGTATTGGGATCTAGCTATCAATCTGTACATCTATTCATCTATCTATCTATCTATCTATATGTATACTTAGAGAAACAGCGTGGCTTAGTGGATAGAGCATGGGCCTGGAAATCAGAAGGACCTGGGTTCTAATCCTGACTTTGCCACATGTCTGCTGTGTGACATTGGTCAAGTCACTTAACTTCTCTGGGCCTCAGTAACTCATCTCTAAAATGGGGATTAAGAGTGTGATTAAGGATATTTTTTACATTATTAGTCCAAAATTGAACAAAGTTAAATATATGTTTTGTTTCTGTGTGTTATCAATATTAAAAAATGGGACAGATACCTTCAGAACCAGATAAGGGATCTATTTAGTTTTGAGTGTTCTCCACAGTAATTTATAAAATGGTCCTGGTCTGATGATACTTCACATTAAGTTAATAAAGGTTGAAACTTCCAGAGAAGACTGTTATTGGACTCCAGACCAAAGAAACAGTTTACCCACTGTGAGCAGGCACTGTGTCTACCAACTCTAATGTATTGTACTCTCCCAAGCACTTAATACAGTGCTCTGAAACACATTAAGTGCTCAGTAATTGTTCGTGGGGAGTGCAATACCTACCTCTATAACTACGTAAAATTGGATGGACAGATTTGGATATTCAGAAACAAACTGAACTTTCCTACTGTCCACTCTCCATTATTTGCCTCAAACAATCACCTTTAAAAAAGAATAGACATTTTCTTATAAATAAATGTTTGAAAATTGGTTTTTTATTTCATGGTATATATGAGGGTCATCAAAATAGACAGTGATCTTTATGGAGCACAGTTTGCCTGAGGGATATTTATGTTTGACGTATAGGAAAAAAGCATATTTTAAGAAATCATGAAAAGGACAATTTATTAAAGATCATTAAAGTACAATTTATCATATCAGGATGGAAGTTTTTGTGGTGGCAATTTCGTTGAGTTTTAAATATTTTTTACAAAACACAGAACTCCTTCAAACACAATTCAAGATCATGAAAATACAGCTTCAATGCATCTCTTCCAAAATATGCATAAAAATTACTTTTTAACCTTTTTACATCTTATAAATGGATAGCCTCCCTTATTTCAAAATTGGGCATGTAAGGTATGTATTAGTATAATCCAAAGAAGTTTATAGTCAAATGAAGGATCAAAAATAACAGTAATATCAGCAGAAACCTGGGGTACAAGTGGTGCAAAATTTATTTCCAAAAAGTAAAACCATTTGATCCTATAATAAACCCTAAAACTTGTACAAGTCAGCAACTTTCTAAATGTGCTCAGATTTCATATTTTGAGATATATTTGGAAAAAATGGAAGGATAACTATTTAGGGAAAATTCTCTTCTCTATGAGGCCCTTCTATATGACACTACGAAATTCCATGACACTGACTGTCAATTAAACACAGCTTTAGAGAAAATAGTGTTACTCATAAACCACAAAGAACTTTTAACAATCTGCCACCACTTTAAAAGATTCCAATCATCATGGGCAGGGAATGTTTCTACCAAATCTGTTATATTGTACTCTCCCAAGTTCTTGGTACAGTGTTCTGCACAAAGATAGCACTCAATAAATATGATTGATTAATTGTTATAAGTGGTACAAACACACACTGCTGACACACTCATTGTTTGAGAAGAAAAAAAAATCAACATCCTAATCCCTGAACTGTACTTTCAGAAGGACATTGTAATAGTACTCTGGCATGAAATGGTTTAATAGACATCCTGGTTCTGAATGAATTAAGCATATAACTATTGACTATTGGGAAATACATAGTTTAGAATATTTGTTTATGGCTATGGTAATCTCTGTGGAATTTATTTTCATTTTTTTTTTTGCAATTTATAAAGACTGATACTGAAAGGCCATAACCAGCCTACTGAAATAGATATCAAACAGAAACACTGAACGAATAGTAGAAAGCTTTGTATCTTTAACACAACTTTTTCAAAGTTGTAGATAAATTTTCATACTAGAGACAACCAATTATTCTTTGTTCCTGTAAAATACAGTAATGCTCTGCTTGTCTGCACACTTCTAACACAGCAGGACAGATATGATTACAGAATATTAACCTGAATTGTGTGCTTTTCTACAATTCATCAATGATGAATCATAAATTCTCCACAATCCCTATGTTGGTGACTTTTATTGCTTGAGCGTATTATCTTTTCTTCTTGTAGCTGCATTAAATGCACTTTATTTGCATCTCAAAGGCTCTAGCAATTGCTCAAAAGCATTTTCTGTCAGTAGCTAAGGTGTACAATTGCATATGACTGGCTGCTTAGTAAAAATTAGAGTTCATGCATTCGAATGAAGGTACCTTTTGAAAATCCTTGATATTAACTAGATTGAATGAAAATATGTGGTCCTTTGCTCCAACATAGAGCCGACTCCGTTCCTCATCCAAAAGGAAAGTGTGGTAACTGGAGCTGTTGGCCAGGCCATTGAAGGTGATTACATTGTTGGATTCCAACATTTCTGTAAGGTAACAAAGCGAGACAATGGATGTTATTTTGATGTTGCAAAAGAATCCAGCCTATTGCAGACAGTGCTGTTAGAGATGCCTTCTCTGATTATCTAGGAGTGAAGATTTCCTTGAAGTGGAATACAACAAACAAATCGAGTTGGTGGTCACATATATCAGGAAACTGAATCTATACAGACAATCCCAGATCACATAAATGGAGTTTCTGGTTCAGAGTGATTCAACCGATGGGTCTAGAACAGAAGAAAGCAAATTATCAAGCTCAATGCAGGGCCTAAACTTAAAATAGAATGGCTGAATACCATAGTCAATAAAGGCAATGTCCAAAGGCATATTCTTTTTGGACTTTTGTCTTGACTATGTATATATATATATATACAAGATTAGGAAAAATATAAAGTATAGCTGTAGACATGAGTATAGATATATCAGAGATATATCGGTTGGACCCATTTACCATTACATTTTTCAAATAAAGCTCAAATGCTTATGTTTCTGATAAAGTGAACCTGAGTCCACTCCTTAGGCATTCATTTGCTATATCAGTGGTTTATGCATTGATTGTCATTTTTCAGTGCTTACTGTGCTTCCAAGATTTATTTCAGTGAACTACTAACATCTGTCCAACTTGAAAAGCAGTATCTCCATCCCAGTTGAATCCATCCCCCATTCAGAGTAAATGCAGCCATATGTTTAATGTCTTTCAAGGAGCATAAACATTCTTAAATCTGTAAAATGATTTCACGAATAGATAATTGCAAACAAAAGCTTCTAAGGAGAACTCTTGCATTATGGTACATTTATTGTAGTTGATTTGTGTTGATAAATGTTTCATCACTTGCATCTTCCATATACATTGCCTGTTGATCTTGCACAGCCCTATCTTTCATTTCCCCATTCTTCCCCTGATCACTCCTTCCATGCTTCTCTAGAAAACCTTATTCAGCTCCAGCTCTAAGGCCTGGAATAATGTCTTATTCTATATCTCCAAAGCCACCTCTTGTAATTCCAACCTTCTCAAGGAAGCTTTCTCAATGTAACACTAGTGGATTGTACTTTCCCATTTGCTTAGTATAATGCTCTGCACACAGTCAGTGCTCAATAAATACCATTATTGATTGACACTAATTTCTGATAATGAAGTCTTAGATACAAATCCACAGCAAAAGTCTATACTAAGAAAGTAGAGACACTGCCGCAAATAAAATGCAAATTCTCTGCTTTCAAAAGACATTTCCCAAAGACTGATGCACCCTCTATGGAAAGGAAATCCAGGCATGTGGTGCAATAAACCATAGAAAGAGGAAAATCCAGTTGTGTGTTTAACTCAGTGTGACTATTGTTAAGGTAATCAACCCTTCTGCTTTATTCTTTCACACAATGAGCATAGCAATCACAGACTGCAAACTTAGGGCTGTTCATTTAAGAGCAGGTCATTTAAAAGATGAAAAATCAACACTTCCTAATGTGGTAAGAACACAGCACTCTGCAATTCAATTCACAAGAAAAACCAACAACTAAATAACCAAGAGATGAGGACAACTGATCATTCAAAACAAGATAGATTCTTGCCAGTGACCTTGAGGTGAAAACTTCAATATCCTATTTCTAATCCCCCAGATCTCACTGCTTATTTTTAAATCCTTGGATTTGTGTTTCTTTCTGACTATCACTAGCTTCTATAAAAATAGGCTTTATTTGACATTTGTGTTCTGGCTACTCGAGAAGATGACATTGGAATAATCAATGCTAATTAATTATTCCCCTCCAAAAATCAATTTGTTCATCAGCTAATGTTTACTCTTATATTAGTTGCCTCAGTAGACAATAGACTTGATAAGAAACACTCTTGGTAGAAACAATGATAAGCAATTCTTCACATTCATACCACGCAATTATGCAGCTGTTGATCATCATGAAGATAAATCAAGATGATTACAAAACAGTGACTGGGTCAAAGTATTCCAACTCTGAAAAAGTCAAATGACATTAATACTGATTTCTCCTATGTTAAATATCTCAGCACTGGTTATTTAAAAAAATAAGTATGGTGGGCATCACTTTCATGAACTAGACTTTCACTCATAAAAAATCATCATTTTGTTCTTATAATGATTTGCTGACTTCCTCTTTCCATGACCTCTATCACATGTATGGTAAGAGAAGACTTCATGTTCCTAAGTTAGACAAATGGCCTTTAGAACTTTTTTATTCCTGTAAGAATCCACTGTCAGATATTTCTAACATTCTCCTCCTGCCTTTGGAAAATGCTAGATATTTTTAATTCAGAAATATGCACAACTGATGGCTAAGGTATTTCACAGCTTTCAGAGCCAGGACTAGAATCAGTGGTCTCTTGACTCACTGACACATACTCTTTATCTTGGACCAACCTGGTATTGTAAAATCAGTGAATAACAATAATAATAATTATAATAATAATGATGGCATTTGTTAAGTGCTTACTATGTGTCAAGCACTGTTCTAAGCGCTAGGGTAAATAGGAGCTAGTCAGGTTGGGCACAGTCCCTGTCCCAAAGAAGGCTCACACTCTTAATCCCCCATTTACAGATGAGGTAACTGAGGCACAGAGAAGTAAAGTGACTTGACCAAGGCCACACAGCAGACAAGTGGCAGTGCCTGAATTATAACCCAGGTCCTTAACACTTAACAAATACCATTATTATGTAGAAGCAGCATGGCTTAGTGGATAAAGCACGGCCCTGGGATTCACAAGTGTTTACTTTGTGCCAGGCACCTTTCTAAGCACTGGTGTGAATACAAGCAAATCAGATTGGACCAGCCTCTGCCTCACATAGGCCTCACAGTCTCCATTCCCATTTTACAGAAGAGGTAAATGAGGCACAGAGAATTGAAGTGACTTGCCCAAGGTCACACAGAAGACAAGCAGGAGAGCCAGGATTAGAACCTATGAACTTCTGACTCCCAGGCCTGTGCTCTATCCACTCTGCCATGCTACTTCTCTGTTGCAACCATTGTGTAATTTTATAGCCTTCTTCATGGGTTTTTGCAGATGTCCTGAATTATTGCTTGGAATATTCATTCATTCATTCAATTGTATTTATTGAACACTTCCTGTGTGCAGAGCACTGTACTAAGTGCTTGGGAAGTACAAATCAGCAACATATAGAAACGGTCCCTACCCAACAACGGGCTCACAGTCTAGAAGGAGTAGACAGAAAACGAAACAAGTAGAGAGGTGTCAATACCATCAGAAGCTACCAGTCCTGTTTGTTATTTAGAAATGTACACAAGAGTCACACACATACTTTAAATAGGTATTTTTTCCCCTATGGTTTGCTAATTCACATAAAACAAACACAGACAGAATCACATAATTTGAAGCTTTTCTGAATAGAAAATGTAAGCTCGATTAATTTGTTCACGTGGCTTGCAAAATTAAGATGGCAGGCAAAAGTAAATTTTGTGGTTATCTTGGTCCATTTATTCTTCTGATCTTTTCAACTCTTCCTGCCTTTTGGACTTTTTATCATGTAGTAACTCTGCCATCAGACTGAGCACTAGGCCAAGAAAAGATGGTTTCCCCAAAACCAGGCAAAGTTTTAAAGGATAATTAATGACCCTACAAATGATTAAACACTGGATCACAACACAGGTGAAGATAAGGAGGTGTCCCCTTCAAAAACTGTTTTTAAATAGGAAATCCAATACCTGCTCTTATAGGATTAGTTGTCCAACTGTCGGCAAGGAGACATTGGACCAGAAGACATCTGGACATCCTTTCAAGTTCTGTGATTCAACAAATCAAAAATTTATGCCATTCAAATCACTCTATCCTTTGAGGGTTGTCAGGTCCCCCAAAATAACTTAATTGAATAAACAACCAAGATACCCTGAACTGAAAACTGTGAATTCACCACTAGAGGATTTATGACCAGAAATCTGTGGCTAATTTGCTTTACTGGATTTTAAGAGTATTCAAAATGGATCATATATGCTCCTCATAATACCGTTATAAAAATAAAAATCAGGATGTACCAACATCCACACTATTCTAATGAGAAAAACAGTATTGACATCTGTCTTTCATTTCAGAAATGGTCAATACTAGGGTGATAACCTATCTTTCTAAGGTAGAGGCCAAGGCGGGTAGAAGGAAATTCAGAGAGGAATGGGAAGAGACTAGTTAGAAGGAGAAAAATGCTGGGTTTATGGATGCTTAATGAGCCCTAGCCAATGATCTTGCCAACTTTAGTTTGAGAGAAAAGTTTAGCACACCTGAATTTCAATGTCTCATTCTACCGCATGTCAGCCCATTTATCTTATACTTTCCAGGAAGATAATGATCTGCTTTCTTATATGAATCCTTTCTATGCAATTTAGACATTTAATATTGGTATCCAGAACCACACACATTCTAAGTTATCATTCACAACAACCAAACATTGAAAAGCTCCTTTTATTTCATTATTACTAAACATTTGAAGAAGCAGCGTGGCTCAGTGGAAAAGAGCCCGGGCTTTGGAGTAAGAGGTCATGGGTTCAAACCCCAGCTCCGCCAATTGTCAGCTGTGTGACTTTGGGCAAGTCACTTAACTTCTCTGTGCCTCAGTTACCTCATCTGTAAAATGGGGACTAAGACTGTGAGCCCCAAGTGGGACAACCTGATCACCTTGTAACCTCCCCAGCGCTTAGATCAATCTTTGCACATAGTAAGCGCTTAATAAATGCCATCATTATTATTATTTGGGTTCTCTTAATCATTTATGTTAGTACTTTAATCTCAAATGTAGTTATCCACTGATGGGATTGATATGTACAAAGTTAGCATCACTGAATCATTGTTCTAATCCAAAGGCACTACAATTTTTAACCGTACCAATTCACATGTGAGAGATAACATCATTTTTTAGTATTCCATGTCATGGATCATATGGCCACATTCATGCATATGACTCTATCCTTTCAGGTTTATGAGCTGATTTGTTTCTTTCCATATCTAGGAAGAGTAAGGTGGGAAAGAGTACTTTCTCTGTTTCTAGACTGCTGCTACTCTGAGTGTATCTGTCTTGTTAACTTTTTACTCTGAAGGTATATTTTTTACTTTGAGACAGCAAGGCTAGAAGAAAATCATCAATCTTCATCTCAATCATATAAGCAACAATGTACAAGGAGAAATTTTATACATTTTATACACCACCTTGTTGGGTATGTTTCTAAACAATGTTACGAGTAACATCAAAGGCAATTTCACTACTGCTCCAAAAATATGTTATTAACTATTTAAGTTAGAGTCTAAACAAGGCCTTCAAATTTTCCAAAGACAGGGAGAAAATACCAGAAATACCTGGAGGCAGAATTTTTCAAAAAGTTCATGGAGTTGGGGATGGAGATTTTGGTAGAGCTGGTGAGACCAGCTCACAAGACTTCACTCAAAATTTTAAGTTTTTTAAACGATTAAACCAAGATACAGTGATACTTTCTCACCAGAAATTCAATTCTGAATCTCATATTTTCCTATTTCAGAACTCTTACTACACATGAACTTCCAGTTTTGCAAAATTTTATTGTGTGAAATAATTTTGTCTATTATATTGGAACCACTATGGAAACTAAGGATTGAGAGGAAATTGTTCTCTAATAACAAATTTCATTCATGCATTCCTGCATCCTACTGAGTCTGAATGAAAGCAGTCCTTATTTAGATTTGGTTACTATGATAAGAGATAAACTGTTCTACACTCATTTGAAGAGCCACACCCATGTTGACTTAAAGTATGGAATTCACTAAGTAGTGCATAATTGGTTCAACTGTTGAAACATTTACCACAAATAAACAGAAAGTCATATAAGTGGAATTGGCTAAGTCTCCTTAGGAAGGTTCATCCATTATTCAGCAGGATGACCTGTCAATAATATTTCTCTCTCAAGCTTTCTCCTGTCCCTGAGCTGATTTAGCCCCAGCAGGTGGGCCTACCAAAGGTTGAGTCTTCTGAATTTCTCTTCGCTTCCTGTGGTTTCTCCATAGTGCCTGAAGATCAGGTATCTCCTTGCATTTTCTGGTGCAAGCTCAGAAACCCTGAGATGGAGGAAACTCTTTATTGAATCTCCATGGAAAAGAAATTCAGGCTCTGCTCCAATATGGTCTGCCCTCTGCTAGTTCCCCTGAATGATATCCCTGGACTGTAACCATCAGGACTTTAGGACTGTAACCAATGGACCTGAGCATGTCCAGAGATGTTCCCAGTCCTCCTTTTCAGGGGGCACAGCACTGGTCTTTATTGTTTCCACACCTGTGTTAATTGTACCAGTGGGCTCCTGGGACTTGTAGTTCCAGCAACCCAGAGACACAATTGTAAAGAATGCAATGTCCTCCTTGCACTGTAGTACCCTGCTGGTGGGCTCTTGATCCATTACCTCAAGGGTGAGTGTCTTGGATGGGGAAAATTTTGAGTCACCCTGATTGGATTGTTCTGGCCTTACTCAGCTCCTCTGTCACAGTACTGAGAGACTTGTGGCTGAACCTGGCCAATGATCATTGATCCTTTCCCTGTAACATTCATCTGCTGCACCCCTCATACAGCTCGTGCCCCTCTGGGCCAGTGGTCTCTTCAGTGAGCCATGGCATTCCGCTTTGCAAGGTTCCATGTCATACCCATGCCCTTACAGGGCTGGAAGACTCGGTGTTGTTGGAGAAGTTGGCCTTCTGTCTACTGCCTTTAGGATACCAGTATCCATCCATTGGATCCAAAAAAAGGCGTCTACCTTCTAAGTTTTTTCAATCATTCAATGATATATATTGAGCACTTACTGTGTGTTGAGCACTGCACTATGTGCTTGGGAGAGTACAATATAGTAATGATAACAAAAATAATAATAATCATAATTGTTGTATTAAGCACTTATTATGTGCCATGTACTCTTACTGTGTGCTGGGGCAGGACAAGATTATCAAATCACACTTGGTGGTCACAGTCTAAGCAAGAAGGAGAAAAGGTGCTGAATTCCCATTTTGCAGATGAGGTAACTGAGGCACAGAGAAGTTAGGTAACTTTCCCAAGATCACACAGCAGACAGGGGGAAGAACCAGGATTAGAATCCAGGTTCTTTGACTTCCTCTGACTCCAACAGAGTTGGTAGATATGACCCCTGTCCTCAAGGAACCTACAATATTTGAACATGTTATATCCAGCTAAGACCATCTAGGACCTTAGAACTGAGAACATTTAAACTGGTCTGTGTCAATCATGTTGATTCCTGTCAATCAAAATGTGATCATATGATTCTAGTACAATATAGTGCAGTGAAAAGAGCATGATTCTGGGAATCAGGGCATTTGGGTTCTAGTTCCACTTCTGTCACTGTCCAGCTGGAATGTCTTGGGCAAATTACCCAATCTTTCTGGTACTTTGGTTTCCTCATCTGTAAAATGGGGATTAGACCACACACTGTTCTTCCTTCCTATTAGATTGTGAGTCCAATGTAGGAGAGTGGCTAGGTTCAATTAGGTTATCTTCTATCTACAGCAGTGCTAAGCACGGCACTTTGGGACAGAGTAGTCACTTAATAAATACCATGATTATTCTGATGCAACATTTAGGTTGCCTCAGCATGGTCTAATGGATAGAACACAGGCCTGGGAGTCAGAAGACTATGGGTTCTAATCCTGCCTCCACCACTAGTCTGCTGTGTGACCCTGAGCAAGTCACTTTACTTCTCTAGGCCTCAGTTACCTATCTCATCTGTAAAATGGGAATTGAGACTGTGAGCCCCACGTGGGCCAGGGACTGTCTCCAACCTGATTTGCTCTCATCCACTCCAGCACTCAGTTCAGTGCCTGGCACATAGTAAGTGCTTAACAAATATCACAGGGAATATTATTATTATTATTATTACCATTATTATCATTATTATTATTACCTAAAAAGACCAGAGGGCCCAACCGTATACCTATTTATGGTCAAAGATGCTTCTTCCTTCCTTGTCTTTTTTCTGGGCTGGATCATTCCAGCTTTTAGCTTGCCCTGCCATGGCTCTTTTCCTAGTTTTCTTTAATCCCTAACAAGGATTAAAATTAGTTGTCAGAAATGAGCAGGTCTGGAAATCACACATAACCTGAAATAGTAAGACGCTATGGCGCCTTATGGTCTTCTTATTGTTTAGATGAGAGTAATCTACTGAACCAGCTGGTAACCTCCCTTTTCCCTCCCTGCAAGTGAACAGGACTGTTTGAATAGCAATGTTCCCACAATACCTTGAAGATTCTTCTGTTAGAAAACCCTAGATTTTTTTTTTGTGGATCAGTCTGCTCTTCTCTGAAATTATTAATAATTGCAATATGTACTAATTGCTTACTGTGTCCCAAGAACTGCCTAAACACTGGGATAGATACAAGGTAATCAGATTTGATATTCTGTGCATACAGGACTCACAATTTAAGAGGAAGGAGAACAGGTGTTAAGTAGGTATTTATCAGACAAGGAAACTGAGGCATAAGGAAGTGAAGTGGCTTGTTCAAGGACACACAGGAGGCAAGGTGCAGAGCTGGGATTAGAGCCTAGAACACCCAACTTGCAGTGCTCTACTATTTCCACCAGGCCATAAACAGGTTAAGCAAAAAGAAAGGGCTAGTTAATATAAAATCTTTTGCTTCTCAAAAGTTGGGTTGTAGTGATGCACAGCAAGGGCTCAATAAATACCATTGATTAGTTGATAAATGATTGATGCATAACCACCATCAATTCTTTTTGCAAACTTTAATGAAGAGGCGTTTATCAAATATCAAGCATCTGATATTATATGATACTCAGCATACATGCTGTTCAGGAAAAATAATGAATTTAGACCATTCCTAATAGTCCTGCCTGAGAACAGAAATTATGTCTACTAACTCTACCACAGTGAACCCTCCCAAGCACTTAGTACAATGTTCTACACACAGTAAGTGCTCAAAAAATATCATTGATAGACTAATGGATTGAAATACTAAATGTAAAATTTGATTGTACAAGGGAGGCAAAGGAAAATAAGCCTTACTGTCATTCAGTTGTAAGAAACCTTTAAACTATTTCTGTCTAAAAGAATCATGAAACATTTTTTCAGGCCACTGGTTTTTAAGCTTCTCATTTTCCTTCAGTATGTTTATTTTGTATGTAAACGGTAAAGAAGGTTATCTCTGCCATTCACTTCTTTAGAATAACACTAACATCAATAATCTTTTGGATAAATAGCTGCACTTTTAAGTAATGTTTCCTTGGTTTTAAATTTTATTATCAGTTTGGCTTTTCTGTTGACACCTGATAGCAGGTATTCTTTGTTCCTCTTAAAATTAAACATCTGAAAGTCTAAATTGCCAAGACAATTTTCCAGCTTCACAAAAGCTGTATGAAAAACTCTGGTAAAGGATTCTGTTGTGTCTCCACTGGAGCAATAAAAAGCTTACATATGATTTCCAAATTTTTATTTTATTTTATTTTCTGGGAGGGAATTCCTAAAAGACATTTGTTTTCTATTAGGCTTGATGCCACCAATAAAAGGAGCCAAAAGGTGGTAGAAAGCATAGAAGAATTTGTGCATCCAACAGAGATTCTTTTTTTAAAAATTATCTTTTCCTACAGGCATTGAGTGTTATTTGTATAACATTATACAAGTGCAACTTTCATTTTTTATCATACTATCTTCTTAGGAAAATATGTATTTTGTAAATCTGAAAGAAGGAATGGATAAAAAGTTCATAGCTGGGCTTGTTTGGGGCATTAAATTACTC
Source organism: Tachyglossus aculeatus (assembly GCF_015852505.1). Taxonomy (NCBI): domain Eukaryota; kingdom Metazoa; phylum Chordata; class Mammalia; order Monotremata; family Tachyglossidae; genus Tachyglossus; species Tachyglossus aculeatus. The sequence goes on from NW_024044828.1 coordinate 8,446,023, forward strand.
TCACCTCATTCAGAAATCTCTAACTAAATATGTTATCCCAAATTCATTCATTAGACACCATAGTTTATCTGCCCTATTAAGTCACTTCATTAGCTGTCAAGAAGCATAAGTGATATTGCTGTGAAAGCCTCGATTCAGGTGTTGGAAAATGCTTATTCAGCAAATAGGCCACTTATCAAGAAATGGAATTCAGAGAGGTTCTAGCCAAGGAAGCACATTATGTATAAACAGTTGCATTATCATTTCACTAGACTTCAAAGGGAAGAGAACACAAGCTATCAGCATTTAACTTGGGAGTTACAGAAAGGTTATGTACCCTGATATCCTGAAAATAATTACAGGAGTTTTTACCTAGTGATCATACTGCAACACCTGGTAAAATAGGATTTTAGAAAAAGGTTGACATTATTAGATTAGAAAAAATGAGATGAACAATCTCATCTTTACAATGATCATAATATATATTTTTTTCTCATGGAGGCTTTTTTCATTTCTTCATTTTAGGTCCATGCTTATTAATCCCTTACCACATGCCAAGCACTGGGGTAGATATAATCCAATCACAGAAGACACAGTACCTGTCCTAATCAGGGCTCATAATCTAAGAAGCAGGGAGAACAGGTATTATCCTCATTTTACAGATGAGGCACAGAGAAGTTAGGTGACATGCCCAAGGTTCCAGAACAGATAAGTGACAGAGTCAGGCCTAGGAGTCAGGTCTTCTGAATCCCAGTCCTGGGCTGCTTCCACTAGGCTACAACTGTCTTCAAACAGACTTATGAAACAGTTGACCTTTATGTGATATTTTGAGAGCAGTCCCAAGTGCAAGTATGCGAATAGATTTCATAAATACGAAATAAAATCTGAAAAATGACACCCTTGGCCCTTCTTTTTTCCTCACACTACTTAACTGGACATTTTGTGAAGTTCAAAGGTGGAAATGGTATTTGGATAATACAGAAGGTTTGCTCAGGTTAAAACCTCAGTAAAAAATCACAATCTGAATCAGAAAATTGGCTTCTTTCGCGGATTAGCCTGACCAAGTCTTAGTTCAAAGGCATCGGGAATAATGTATATTCTCCATTCAAAAAAGGCTAGACTATAAAAAATAATTATAACCGATGGAAGAAAAGTCCATACCTCAGTTGACTTTTCAGTGTTAGCCAAAAATGCCTTCAGTTTTATGAAGGCCTGGTTATAAGACTGGAAAATTGCATATTCAACCCAATAGAAATACAGTAGGTTATTAAAAGTCCACAAAGACATTATGGTCTAGTTTTACATAGTGGGATATGGCATGGGAGGAACGTTTTCCTGGCCCCACAATTCTCCAGATGATGTAAAAGGTCACTGAGGGCTCCTTTGCTTCCTAGAGTGATTTAGAATGGGCTAGGTGTCACAAACTGACGACAATTCAGTCATCATCATGGCCATCTTGGCTTCCCTCCACCTTCCTGCTACCTAACACTTTAGCATTCAGAGCCATTTTGAGATGGAGCACAGCGGAGTGGAAGCAGGGAAAGTGAGTCACTGCCTCAATCTGGAATGAAGGAAGAAGAAGCAAACGCTTAATTGATTCCTAAAGAGATTGTACACCCCTTGAGGGCAGCGGTCGTGCCTACTAACTTTATTGTACTACATGCTACCAAGTGCTTAGAAAAGTGCTCTGCACACAGTAAACACTCAATAAACACCACTGATAGATTGATTGATTGATCAGGACTCTAAATACTTCTCCTGTTGCTATTATCTCAGACTTGATGGAGCAGGGAAATTAGAAAAGCAGATGTTCCTCTACTTACAAGTTGAGGAATTACAAACAGTAGCACTTGATTCCACATGCTGGGAAAGTTTCAAATTTGAAAGCTCTCTCCACCCCATGTGGTTCCAGGCATCTCCAAGCATCTAATCAACACAGAGGAAACAGTGACATCAAGTAGAGATACCAGGCCTAGGCTAGGACAGCAAAACAATGATAGCTAAGAACCAAGAATTAGGCCTTAACTATCTTAGCTGAACTATCTTGCCTTCAAACTTTTCCATCATGGGCCTCCTAAGAGATGTTTATAGTGCTAGTTACTTCTGATCCCCACCCACATTTCCTTCTTCATGCCTCAAGCTATTGCTACAAACTTTAACTCAGCTGTTTTCTAATAATAAAGGCTCTGAATGGTCCCGGAGGACCACTTTTCTTTATTTGAAAAATACAACTTTCTGCATTTAAAAAATTCCACTATGCAGATGCTGAGTTGGCTAAATAGAACACTGTAGAAAATATTTAATCCTGCCCAGGCTGATTAATCTATACTTGGAGTAAAATTTTGGATGCTTTCCTAGAATTTCAATCATTTACTTTTGACTGAAAAATAAAATATGTCACTTCTGATTTGTAACATGCTTTATAAGGTGGATTTTTTTTAGGGAAATATATATTTTTCTTGGCTATGTGTTACCACTGCTGATTTACTTCAACCAAAACTGTATTTTCATGGTGGAGTACCACGTCAGGAATATTTGAATCCAAATGTCCACCTCTCTTTGAGAGTTGTGGAATTCCAAAATGACAGTAGCCAGTGTAATTTTAGTTGCATGTAAGTCATTATATTTTACAAAAGCAGCTGTTTCTCATGGAAGAGGCCCAGATTTCCCCTTCAGGATGTAAACCAGTGACCTCATACTTCCAACTCAAGACCTATCTATCAACACCCTTTCCTATGTTACATTTTCATGACATAGGATCCTCCCCTCTGCCTGATAAACCTATCCAGGACTTAAAAAAAATCATTTTAATTAGATTCAAGGATGATCAAGGCCCAGTGGAGTTTGATATGCTCATTCTCTTCCCTGACTCCCTGTATTCCTATTTATCGAAGAGAACAGGGATGTAACCTAGCATTCAGACACTCTATCTTGGACTGATGAGAGACTTAAGCTGTCTGGAAATTAATGTGCTGAGGGCAGGTGTGCTTTGAGGTTCCCTGAACAGCTCTGCCAATACATTTCAATCTTGATCTAAAAAAACGCCAACCTTTGCAGTTGTGATTCTCTCGTGAGCAGAAGACTGCACATGGTGTCAAACTACATCGTGTTAGATTTAGTAGCTGGAGAATATTATCTTTATCTTAGCATTCCTTATTTCCCCTGAGGATTCTTATACTCTATACTAATAGAGTGGGAATAGGAATGGTTGAAGCCAAAATGTCTAATTAAATGAACTACTGACATTAAGTTCCATGTATTTAGGAGGAAAGCAATGCTAAAATGTTAAATATATATACACTGAAAAATCTAGGCAGTCACTGTTTTTAAAAATGAGGTCGGTGAGAAATGCTGTCTAGCTGTCCAATACTTTGACCTAATTTAAATTGTGTATTCCAAATTTGATTTGTGAATAGTTTTGCCATAGAATTGAAAACCAAAGCACTGGAATTTCACACACACACACACACACACACACACACACACACACACACACACCACACCACACCACCACCTTTCCTTCTTTCTTGGTGACCATCAAAACATGGAAGTGGGGCAGAAAGTGGGAGTTAGCATTACTCAGCATTGTGGGGCTTCTTCACTACAAATCCCAGAATGTGAATAGGGATCTAACCTATGCTCCAACCCAGGCAATTCAAAAGCTCAAATATATAAATGAGCAATAACATTGGGATGCAAAGTGAACTACTGAGTACCAAGCAACTAGCACTTTTGCACATTTTTATCAGATTTTTTAGGATAGTTTAAAATCAAGTCTGATCATAAACCATGGGACTCATTCAGTTACCAGGTTTAAACAGCTGAGAGAGAAGACATGCTAACAGAAGAGCAGAAGAGGAAGGCATCCATCAATCAATCGATCAATAAATTGGTATTTATTGAGCATCTACAATGTGCAGAGCACTGAACACAACACTGGGATAGTATAATGGGATTGGCAGACAGACACACTGCCCTCATTAGCTTAGACTTAGGTTCCAAGCAGCATCCCTCTGCTTATTTATGGTTAACCCTATGAACAAGTTACCCCATCTCTAAAGATCTCAATTGCACCATTTGTAAAATTGCTTTCCCTTTAACTATTTCCATCAAGAAATTGATATAATGACTAATATAATAGTGTCTAAAAATTGTTTTGTGGTCCTCTACAGAAGATGCAATTATGACTCAAAACATGTATATTCCCAGGCAGTCATCATATAGGATTGTTATGATTCTGAAATTGTATGTTTCTAGGGAGTTTCTTTCAATGGACACTTGTAAGCTCACTGTGGGCAGGGAATGAGACTAATATTGTACTTTCCCAAGTGCTTAGTATAGTGCTCTGCACACAGTAAGTGCTCAATAAATATGACTGGTTGACTTGTAAATTTTATCAAGACAGAGTTTCTTGTTTTTTCTTCCACTAGACCCAAGAGTCAAAGGGCACTGATATTTATATCATGTATCAGAAAAAATTTATGGGGTTTACATTTTCTGGGCTCCTCATGGAATTTGTCTGAGCAGATTATTCTGTTTCTTTCTCATGCAGTGATTACTAACACTTGGCTCTTTGGATAGAGATCAAATTCAGAATCTCCACCTGTGTGCTTTATATCACAACAGTAGCTTTTTGAGAATTCTCCCCCTGACAGGTAGAAATGAAATCCCTAAAAGGTCTAGGCTTCATAAAATACTGTTGTCATGGCTATGATATCATTCTTGAGTCATTCTATGCCTAGAGACCATCTTCAAAATAAATCACTGGAACTCCAACTGTAGCAGACCATGTGTGAGCAAACCACAGAAATTAGAGAGACGTAAGACACATTAGGTAGGTTTAGTCTCTCAAGATTTGCATTACACACATTTTAGTTCTTTGCAAATGGCATATTTATGTGCAAAAGTGCATTTTGGCACTTGTCTACCAAGAATATATACACGTCAGAGAGATAAGGAGTGTCTGGCTTAACACTAGTTCTTTTTTTTTGATGTTCATTGTACCCACATGTTCAATTTGAATGGGAACCCGATCCCTTCTTTCTGATTTATATGAGACACTTATCTTCTCAGATATATATGCATTGTTTTTTAAAGGAACCTCATACAATATTTCATTCTTAAATCTGGCTAGAATATGATAACTATCATAACTAACAGTTAAATGGTCAGTCCCTAAAAAATGCTGGCTAATATATATGCAACATATGTGCCTGTGATGATTTAAGATAATCATATAAGGACATGTTTCTGTTAAGGTCAAGCGGAGTGGTCTAATGAAAGGGTATAATTGTCAACTAGTACAAGCCATGATGAGTGTCAACAACTCTTTACATAGTTGGTGCAGCTTTAGTATAAGTGAATGTTAGAACAGCAAAAATGCTCCATTTAGCACGGGTGAGGAACAATTCACTAAAAAGTCCCTTTGACCATTTAACTGCTACTATGTTTTACTCACTCTGATCCCTCAGGTTTTTTTTGGCAGAATTCTCTAAGAAATAATATTGGGAGGGGGATGAGAGAGAGAGAGAGAGAAAGAGAGGGAGAGAGAGAAAGAGAGAGAGAGAGAGAGAGAGAGTGTGTGTGTGTGTGTGCCTGAAAAAACATACGCACATCTATTAGCTCTTGCCTGCTGCTTGGGCTTTAAAATGCCCACAGCCTTGAAGACACCATGCTTCTTTGTTGATAGATGAGTAACATCTGTGAGGATCTGGAAAGCTCTGAGTCTTGTGCCTTCTGAATGATACATCTGAGGACTCACATATGAGTTTTTGTTGATGGCCACACACTGACTAACATACATCAGGGTTAAAGGGTGCTCTCAAAGGTAGACAGGCTACAAAAATCAAAATAAAAAGGTTGATTGTGGAATCTCAGTCACATTGAGGGGCTTTGTAAGCATGTATAGGAAGGACAACAAGAGGCCGCCAGAGGAAACTGAGGCCCAGAGAAGTGAAGTGACTTGCCCAAAGGAATTACAAATTGGTCACATATAGAGACAATCCCTCCCCAATAAGCAGCATGGCTCAATGGAAAGAGCATGGGCTTTGGAGTCAGAGGTCATGGGTTCAAATCCCGACTCTGCCAGTTGTCAGCTGTGTGACTTTGGGCAAGTCACTTAACTTCTCAGTGCCTCAGTTGCATCATCTGTAGAATGGGGATTAAAACTGTGAGTCCCCACTGGGATGGCCTGGTCACCTTGTGGCCTCCCCAGCGCTTGGAACGGTGCTTTGCACATGGTGGGTGCTTAATAGATGCCATCATTATTATTAATAACGGGCTCACAGTCTAGAAGGGGGAGTCTCCTCTCCCCCTCTCCATCCCCCTGGTCTTACCTCCTTCTCTTCCCCACAGCACCTGCATATATGTATATATGTTTTTACGTGTTTATTACTCTATTTTACTTGTACATATTCTATTTACTTTATTTTGTTAATATGTTTTGTTTTGTTCTCTGTCTCCCCCTTCTAGACTGTGAGCCCACTGTTGGGTAGGGACCGTCTCTATATGTTGCCAACTTGTACTTCCCAAGCGCTTAGTACAGTGCTCTGCACACAAGTGCTCAATAAATACAATTGAATGGATGAATGAATAAACAGTCCAGTGTTGGTGACTCTGAAGCCAAGTTTGCCTAACCACAATTATTCAGAAAAAAACCCAGTCCTAAAAATTCCTGATTTTCTGGTTGAATTATCTGGATAATTGTGGAGAATTTATTCTGGGAACTGAATTCTCAAAATTGGCAGTATACACTGCTGTAATCCACTACATTGCTACTCCTCCATTTTGCTTGAGGCTGTGTAGACCCCTCATCTCTCTCATTAATACATGTAAATGATAAGTACTTCTTTCAGAGGCTTTTGGAGGTGAGAATGCATTTAAGGTTTAAGATTTAAGGGAGAAGCAGCTTCCCTCCTTGGTCAGGGTAGAGTGCTTTGGCAATGCAAATGTAAATTACACTTATTCTGCTTTTGACAGCCAAGGATAAATTTCCTAGATGGCTCTGGCTAGAGGAACTACAGGACTGTCATCCAAAATATTAGCAAAACTAATTTCTGCACCCAATAGGAATCAATTATTTGCAAATGGTACAAATCCATAGCCCTGAAATTTAGATTTAGAGTTCCAGGAAAATTCTAATCAAAATTTTTACACCCAGCTACATATCCAAGCAAAGTAATGCATTCCTTGGAGGTACCCTAGTGGCATCTGGTACATCCTGCTTAATAATAAAGAAAACATTCTTTTTTTTATACTTTCTTAGCACCTGTGTTATTGAAAAACATTTGAAAAGAGTTTTTTTTTTTCAAATCACTGTACATTTTCTAAGAAAGTATGGCACATAAATCCTGTTAACAAATAGTAAAAGATTTTAACGTGAAACTCCCAATGTATCTCAGGCAGTCTCCCAGTCCAGAATTTCCGAAGGAGCTGACATAGTAACTAGGAAAAAAACATAAAATGAGAACACTGTCTCTTCACACTAGTTATAGCAAAGCCCTCAGACATCACATTAATTTGCTGCTAAAGAAATGCATTACCTAACTAAACTTGTAATTCAATCACTGGACTCATGTTGTTAAAAAACACAGCAAGATTGTTGATGCAATCTTAGGCAATAATAAGTTACCCAATAACAAAAAAAGTCTTAGTAAAGGAATAGATACTGAATCTGAGATCTAGTCTTAAACATGTCCCATTAATTGTATTGACACAACTTAGTATCGTCATCTTGGTGTCTCATCATTTAGACAAAATACCATCAACAGAAAGCTTCGATTAGGATGGTTCCCTTCTGCCCTCTAAGAGGCCCCTAAAAAGCCTGGAGTTAACTTTGCTTCTCTTCTCATTTTCGGTCTTTTATCAAGGAGGTTGGCCTATGTTCTTATGCATTGAGTTTATCAGTCACACTCACATAGCGATAAAATCTTACTGTCAGGAGGCATATCTTCAAAGCCTGAAGGGCAGCTTTATACATAAACGCAAACACACAAAATTGACTGTTCTATATCAGTGTTAGATGCAATTTTCAGTTTGGGTTGCAATGTCTCCATCCTAAAAAATCTGTGTAAGTTTGGTTTGGGAGGATCTATGCACAGTCTTGTTCAGAAACTTGGGCCTAATCTTCATGACCTTCTTTCCATCTTATATTTTGGAAGCCTAAGAGAACTGCAGGATGAGAATGTTTACTTGTATTTACACTACACATGTAATGGCCTGAAAAACCTAGTGGATGCTGAAATGAGAGTAAGAACAATGCTTGTGATTATACTATACCTATCCCAGTGCTTAGCACAGTGTTTGGCATATAGAAAACAGTTAGGTATCCCCAATTTAATTATTGTTATAATTTGTAGGACCTAAAGGCAAGCTGAAAGTAAATTGGACAAGACCCTTACATTGGCCAAACACCTTAGAGAAGTTGCACTTGTAAACTATTTAATGGTTAAAATTTCCAGTTTATTTAGTGCTTTGATAGCTGCACTAGAATGGTAAAGGAAAAGGATTCCATACATCAGAAAACTGCTTACTTCAGTACTGTTTATATCCTCTACCTAATTCCCAATTCTGAGAGTTTTGTTTCTTTATGTAAACATACTTTGCTTTAGGTCCTTGTAGGATTTAACTCTGAGTAGAATGTTTATAGTGTTGACGATGTTTATAGCTAAGTTTTATTGAAAGGCACTAATATTTGCCTTTAAAAGAATGTGCTATACATTTTCAGGAAATTAAGAACAACTAAAATTCAATTATTTGACTATCAGTGTATAACATCTCATTGCCTTACAGAAAAGAATATGGACTGTTTCTTTCAATTTCCTGAAATATATCATTTGACGCTGTTTGTCCAACTTAATTTTTATGGTACTGATCTGCAAGAAAGTCAGATATCATCCATTTAGATGCACTCTGGGGACTACTTAGTAATAGTCACCTCTCCACCAACTACAACCATGTACTTTTTATCATTTTAAACAACAAAGAAAGATGAGTGACTCATTGAGTTACACCTGGGGTTTGCTTTTATCCTAGAGACCTCATTTCATATTCTGAAAAGGTTTACTTTATGCACTAAAGTATTTTTATCCATTGAAGATCCTCATTCACTCTGCTCAGTTACAGTAACTAAAATGACATATAGTACAGAATATCACTCCTGAAAGCATTCCACAAATAGCACCATGGAGATGTTCCTCTCCCATTAAAAGATGTGATTAATTGTTAGAGATCTTAATCTTCTTGAAGCCATCCAATATTTCTTAATGCCAAGTACTAACAACAAAAAGAAACACACATATTTTACCTGGCAGTCAGTTAATGGTGTTCATTGAGCTTCTACTTTATGCAGAGCATAAGCACTTGAGAGAGCAATAACATTACTAGATATGATTTGTGCCCTCGAGGTACTTACAGCCCAGTGAAAAGTGTAAGATATTAAAGAAAAGCAGAGTTTCATTTATGAAATATGAGTTTTACGTTTTGTGGTAGGATATAGCAAACACACAGGTTTCTGTACTTTAATTGATGGATTACTTCCCTCAACCTCTTAAGAACCTCATATGGAGGACAGTACTGTAACTGTCCTCTGTGATCAGCCAATGGTATTTGTACTGTTTAAAGTACAATAGATGGAAAAGATAGGTCCGAGCCCACACGGGACTTGTAGTCTAAAAGGGATCCTATCTGCAGAAACAAATGTATGATTTACTCAGGAGTTGTACTTCACATCTTGCTGTTCAGCGATGAACCATGAGCAACATGACAATTTTCCATACGTGGCTATTCCATTCCTTAAGGTACTGGAAAAATACTGTCAATGCTGTTTGTGGAAGGTGTTCTAACTGAAAAAGGACCTCACACCTACTAGTGCTAAAAATCTCTTATAAATGGGCACTGCGAGTTCTTAGAGATTGCCAAAGAGTAGATCAAGTGTCTGCCCAAGCCAAGTATATACAACAAGAGAGAAAGAGTGAGAGATGTCCTGCATCATCTGATATTTAGGAGTTGTCACTGTGACTTTAGGCCATAACAAGAGGCAAATCAAGGACCAAGTTACCTTCCAGTTCTGAAGAGCTCTGGACCAAATACTTGAGATCCAGAACTAATGTTGATTTTTATGTCCTATTTAATATAAGCCGCATAGGATCAGGTTCTTGGATTGGAACCTCCCTGGGGATAGAGACTGTGTCTGCTACTTAAAGGACAGTCTTTGATCCCCTGATTTCAAGCTCCCATTAAGGTAAGGGATACTATGAAGAAGGGAAGGAAAACAGTTAATAAATATCCTCAAGTTGATCTTAAAAACTGCAACATAGAGAAAACTTCCTTGGAGATTTGGGGTGAAAGCTGCTCCATTTGGGTAGGGTTACACTGAGATCTAGGTTTATGCTAACAAAGGAAGACTGGAAAAGATAAGAAGAGAAGTAGCAAATCGAAAACCATTCACTGGAAACAGCATGACCTAGTGAATAAAGCATGGGCCTGAAAGCAAGAGAGCCTGGGTTTTAATCTCAGCAACACTACTTGCCCACTGTGTTATCTTGGGAAAGTCACTTAACTTTTCTGTGCCTAAGTTTCCTTAAGTGCACATGGGGAATTCAATACCTGTTCTCCCTCCTTCTTGACTGTGAGCCCCATGTGGGAAAGGGACTGTATATTGCCTGAATACTTTGTTTTTACCCCAGTGTTCAGGCGAGTGCTTGACACATAATAAGTACTTGATCATTATTAAAAAAAAGTCACCCACCCCTCCAGTCTACCCAGTTTGTACCAAACTTAATTGATAGCAAACAGATCCAAACAGTCGGATACCAACTCATGTATAATGCAAATGGAAATGAAATGGTAAATATGTCAAACAGGGAGACTATTCCAGCCCTTAAAGAGTTCTGAAAAAGTCAAGATTTGGGCACAAGAATTAATAGTTTTCTTGATTTTGTGTTTACAATATTTTTCATCTGGAAAAAGACGAACATGCTAGCCCTCAACTTCACCAAAATTAGATTCAATATAAATATGTACCTCAGAAACATAAATAGAATATTGAATATAGAAAGCAAATTAACTACAAAGCCTTGTCACTAAAACACTGCATTGACTCAGAAAGTCTCTACCTAAACTTAGAAGCTCTCAGTAAGTTTGAGGATGAAGGAAGAGGGCAGATGATAGGCAATCAGGAGACCATGATTTCACAAATTAGGAATCTAGCAAAAGAAAGATATTGAAGAATACTGTCAAGACCAGAATGAGAAAGCACAATACTAACCTCAATTTGTGGGAGGCCTTTGGCTCCAACAGCCTTATTTTCAGGCAGATTTGCTAAAGGATACTAGAACTTTGATACTGGCCTTATCAGTGGGGTGAGGGTGCATTGTGACTTCAACGTCTCACTCATGATGAGCTCATAAACTAGAGAAAGAGTCTGGAAGAACAGCCAATAGTCCGGAGGCTGTCGCCTAACTGAAAGTGACTTACTTGAAAGAGCTACACGAATACTGCAGGTAATACAATTTCATTTTTACTATTCTTCAGAAGTCAATCTAGTTAACAAGTAGCTCCCTTTTCCTGTTCAGCATGTACTGCATGTGAGAAACTCTTTCGTTTTGTTTGCAATCCACAGCTGACACAGAATCCTATATTTTATTGTTCTAATCGCTCTCGTTGGATGTGCTTGATGTTCACTAAGACAAAATCGCACACTGACTCTTGCAAATCCCAAATGGCCAAACTCCAACCCACTCCTCTGCACTATTAATTTTTCCTCCTTTAGCCGCAAGAGGTTTTATTGAAACAGAAATTAATAGAAAAAGTAAGGCACCCCACACTGGCATTTCATCCTTATCATCAGGCCAATTATTCCTTACTCATCTACAGTGAAAATGATGTGAAGAAATATGCCCTTTCCGGTATATTTAACTCCATTTTCAAGCAAACTTTATGCATGAAAGAGAGGAATAAAGCATTAGAACTGGGAAGGCATCAGTATGTAATTAGATTCTATTACCAAAAGTCTACCAATCAAATCAATGTCATTTATTATGCAGTTACTGAGTGCAGACCACTCTACTACCAGGATATCAGAAGAAGGAATTACAAGAAATATATACTTACATAGAAATATTTTCCATTTCCTCCTTGGAAAAATCCTTCAGCTAGCTATTATCTGTGCTATAGTTTAGGCATTTAGTCAATCACTGGTATTTACTAAGTGCCTACTCTCCTATGCACTTGGGCAAATACTGAAGAATTAGTAGACATGATCCCTCCTTCAAGGACCTTATAATCTAAAGGGGAGACAGAGAGGTAGGAGGAAATAATAGAGTGCTAAGGTCCAAGGATGGACATGGAGATTAGAACTCAAGTGCTTAGATGACACAGAAATGGTGAAGTGGCACTTGGTGGAGAAATAGTGTGAAGAGTAATACTCACCTGGCTTAGTGGAAGCCGCCTGGCCAAGTGGATAGAGCACAGGCCTAGGAGTCAGAAGGACCTGGGTTCTAATCCCGGCTCCACCACTTGCCTGCTGTGTGACCTTGGGAAAGTCACATAACTTCTCTGTGCCTCAGTTACCTCTTCTATAAAATGGAGATTTAGACTTTGAGCCCCATGTGGGACAAGGACCGTGTCCAACCTGATTACCTCGCATCTACCCCACTGCTTAGAACAATGCTTGACCCATAGTAAACACCTAACAAATACCATAATTATTATTAAGTGCTTTCTGAGTGCAGAGCACTGTCCTAAGCACTGGTAGATAATATACAGGTGGAAATTATCCACCTGTGAATAGAAGCAGCGTGGCTTAGTGGAAAGAGCACGGGTTTGGTAGTCAGAGGTCATGGGGCCTAATCCTGGCTCCGCCCCTGATCAGCTGTGTGACTTTGGGTGAGTCACTAGACTTCTCTGTGCCTCAGTTACCTCACCTGTAAAATGGGGATTAAGACTGTGAGCCCCATGTGGGACAACCTGATTACCTCATATCTACCCCAGTGCTTAGAACACTGCTCGGCACATAATAAGCGCTTATCAAATGCCATCATCATTATTAAATTAGACATGGTCCCTGGCCATCAAGGGACGAAGCTAAAACTGAATAGGGATGGGAGGAAATGGGTGACAGACACATATGGACAGATGAAACAAAACACTAGGACAACATACAGGCTACAAATCAAGATCTGTAGGCGACTGTGACTAGGTGAATGGAATTTCAGGTTCTTCACAGTTCAGAGTCCAGAGTCACAACGATAGCCACAGCAGCAACAGCAACTGCCAGTCTTCCCGAGGTTTGTGTACATAAATGAGAAACTCATTCATTCATTCAATTGTATTTATTGAGTGCTTACCATGTGCAGAGCACTGTACTAAGCGCTGATTCAGGAAAGGCTGGTGTCCTCCAAAAATCAAACGTTTTATCAGGGTTTCTGATCAATTTCAATTAATATGAACTGTTTTCCCCATTCCTGTATAACATTGGGTGTAGTCAACTTGCAAAACCTCATATTTAGGGTAACTGCTCTAGTCAGCCAATCCCAAACTGTGCATGAACAGTTTCTTCTGATTAAGCAACATGCCGAGCCCAGATAGGGTCATCTGTTTGGAAGGATGTTCCTAGTTCCCTCTTGGTGTTTTACCCATAGTGAAATGCCTCATTATGGCAGACGTTAAAGTACAGGCATCAGAATTCTTTGAACCAATGCAACTATTATCATGCCCACATTTTGGTGGCAGAAACTGAGACTCAACAGAGCTATATATTGGGCCCTAGGATTACACAACGAAGCCAGGGTAGAATGCTTCTAATCCTAACTATGCTCTCTAGTCATGCACAAAAGTTGGCCATAGCAACATCACCTATTCTGGAAGTGTTTCTTTGAATTTGCATTGGGCAAACATCCAGTGTGGTTAGATGCATTTCTAACTGACTTTAATCCTGAATTGTATGGATTAACCATCTGAATTGTATGGATTAACCATCTCCACTGCTCAAATTTACCAGTGAGTTTTTCAAATCACCTCTGGATGTTGTAGACCTTGGACTGAGGTATCAGGTTCACAATGAAATCCACCACTATGGAAATACTAAAAAAAAAACCCATCTGGTTTGGCGGTTCTGATATGCAGTTTTCATACGGCTCAACCCTCTAGTAAAATCTTCATTTCCCTGTAACTGATTGCTCAGCAGCAACTATGCAAAAAGACCACTGTGAAAAACTCATTATCCCAATTAGCCATATCCTTCATAACAGAACTAATCATTTTTGCATGTCTAACATAAGAACTCTGAAGACCCAAAGCAAATGTTAACAAAATGAAGAATCATGTAGTGTGCTGTTTGTGTCTTATCAGATACCTTCATTTCAAGAGACACTTGTTCAGATAAATCAGTCCTTGACAATGCAAGGATTTCTTTCAAGAGATTTAACAAAATTGACTTCAAAAGTAAAATACTTATTTGTTAACCCAAACAATCCTCAATTTCCAGACAGAAAAACTAAGGCAGTGCAAGTAATGATGACTATCTCAGGGTTGTGGTACAACTGATAATTGGACATATCTTGAACTCTGCAACCGCACCACCAGCAACTAGATTGAGATCCTGATAATAGTGAGGCAAATTTTTCGACTCCCTGGAAATGAAAGAAGGAAGTTGCTTATTACATATGAACTAGGATATACAAAAACAAAATGAGGAACACTACTGTGGCAGCAATCATGCACAAAATTAATGCCTGAAGTTTGTTGCAGAAGTCAAAAAAGACTCTACAGTAGGATAAGGCAATAATTGGAAATGACTTATATAATCACCAATCAAAGCCCTTGTCAATCCAAGAAGATTTCATTCATCATTTAAATTTTCAGATCTAGTGAAAATGAGTGGATTTTAAAACAGCAAATGTTATGAAACAAAAGTATTGAAAAGGAAGGGAATAAAAGAAGTAAGACTTCACTAAGCATAATGAAACTTTAATGATGATCTAGTTGAGAAGATGAATGAGCTTTTCAGGTGCACTGTTAAATTACCCTGACCCTGCTGTTATGTTTGCAAGGCACATCCAGCATGGCACTACTGGTGCTGATGAACAACTCCACTATAATGATAAAAATAAAAAGCAAAACCTCATCTTTTCTCTTCCAGGTGCTTTGTCTTTCATCTCATCCCATTTCTATTCCTGAACACCATAATACTTCATTTAAAATATGATTTTTTTTCTAATCTGAAAAAAAATATTGAGAACTAAAGTCAATGAAAATGTAATGTAGATAGTCTTTTACAGATGGTTTAGGTTTGTGGCATTTTGGGGTGGCAGTTCTTTTAATGAAATTTCTGTAGGCATGCTTTTCTGCCTCACCATTTTGTGTAATCATCAACCTCCCTGAAAATATTAATCATTATGACTATTTGAGCTTTTTGAAATCCCTGTCTCAAATTTCTCCAAATTACTGCTCTATTTATCTTCACAACAATTACAATAAGATGAATTGGACTCTTGGCTTCAAGACCTAGACAGTTTTACATATGGGACTTGAATAATCTGGCAGTTTCTGCTTGTGTTTTTTGCTTTGTTCTACAGAAGTGTGTATCTCAAGAATCCGCTTCTAAATTTAAGAATGCATTACCAGTTCCTGTGGATTTTTAATTATTCCAATCAATTAGAATGTAGGTGTCATGTACTCCCCTAGATCTTCATGGAAAGCTGTAGTTGTATCAAAGGTTTTTCCATGCACAGATCAGAGGCAGTCTGTAGCTTGACTTTTGCCAAGGACTGCCATCTTAAAGCATTGATATTGAAACAATAACATTTTAGTTGGTTTTGTAACACTCCGGGGTGTTTACAATTTGATTAATGTGCAGTTTTATTAACCATAGAGTTTAGTTAATTAAATGAGACCAGTGTAGGAACCAGGTCAGTGTACTGTGAAACAAAATGGTTAGGTTACTGAACAGCTCATTTCTGCTCATTGAATTCTATTGATTTTTGGCAGTTAGAAAAAGAAAGAAAGAACAGATGGTGGAAGAAAGTAATTGAGCTGCCAGTGATGGAATACAATATCGCACTGAATTATAAAGAATGATGTTCAAAATTCTCTAAATAGTCATTTGAATTAGTATACAAATACCAAAATATAGAATGCCTTTCTAAATCACCAATGTTTTTTTCAAGAAAGTGAATACAGACTTCAATTTCAAAGCAGAAAAGTCTCCTTGGGAATATCCTCCATTATTCAAAGGTGAAGAGGACGTGGGAGCAGTTGGCTCTATGAAAAATAACCCTCTCTCCTAGAGAAGAGAGGACATTTCCACATTCCCTCACCAGTAATTTTACCATTATGATTTCTAGGAATTTGTGGAAACATCACTTAAATACTTTCATCTTTTAAAAGTATAAAAAGTGCACCAAACTCTAGTAAAAAAAAATTACACAAAAAGATTAGTCGATTTGGAAAACCTGATAGAGCTCCCAGTGTGGGTAATATGCCAGCCTAATAGCACATGGGCAGCCGTGCAGAATTAAATTCCACTTAAATCACTGCTGTACAAACTAAGTCTATAGTTGTAACACTTGGTGTGTGTACTTTTGGTAGTTGAATCCATCTGCATTTCAGACTGTACAAACCGCAAGGAGGGCAATGAAGATTGAGTCATTTTTTATTTATATGTTTATTTTTTGCTGGGGGATGAAAGGTTTTAATAAGAAAAACCCACACATTTACTCAAGTTTCATATGCTCCATAACCACAAGATTATGAAGTAAATAAAAGAAACATATTTTATTTTGATGTACGCACATTAGAAGTTTTGTTAAATATATTTTAGTCTAATTAAACTGGAGCATGCCCGTCGGAATTTCCTGGATTTGATGCACCATCAGTAAAGTAATATAAACCAGACAGGGTTGAAATAAGGGTTAAAAAATGCACTTTTGTTATTCCCATATAGATTTAGAAGCAAAGAAAGTGAAATCATACAAAGGAAGTATTCACCATCTTTCAATACATAAAACACTTTTTTTTCAAATTTGAAACTGGTTTGGAGAAATGACCCTTATCTCCTTAAATCTAATTACAGTTTCTGATACACAATATCTCTAACTTGCTATAGTATTAGATTTAACTTGCAGTTCTCTTCAGCATGACACTGACTCAAATCCTGAATTTTCCAGTTATGATTTTCTTCACATAAGTTCCTCTGGACCTAGTACTCTGCAACTAAAGCAAATGGAAGATTTCATTCAGGGGAAGTCAAACTCAAAATACATATTTCAGGTATGGAGATTGGTTTTGCCCTGTTTCCATGGTAACCTAAAGTCTTCTCTTTTGTACGGAACACTGGGCCATTGTTGACCACCAAATTGTCCAGATATTCATTTAGGCCACCACACAGTAGGGTGTGAGAGAACTCTTTTTGAATTATTTGTAAATTTCCAGGTAGATGAAAATTTCTCAGTACATTTTCGACAATTTTTTGAGATTGTCGATTGTGTTTTTAAGGTAAAAACACAAAGATCCTCAAGCATGATGAAGGAGTTAGTAGAGTTAGAGTTGAAGCTGCCATGGGAGGCAAGCAGTTTTGTATGACAGGTATAATTTGTCCGATAGAAATGTGGTATCTGAGAGCTGGTGTGAAAATACACTTCCCCTCCATTGGGAAACTCTTCCAGAAAAGATGCTAGCCACTTCTTCAAAAGTCCTACTGTGGTTCAGAACTGCTTTAAACAAATGACCCTGCTCTACAGACACACACTTATGCCAACGCACCCAGTGACTGTGGTTGCTTTTGCATGTTCAGTTAGAGACTGACAATTCTGCAGGAGAAAAGATATGTTGTATACCAGCTTATCTCTAAGACATCCTAGGCACAAACACAGATTCTCATTGGCAAAACACAAATTAAAGCTGTAAGAGAATTCTGCTACTGAAGACAGCAGGATATCCAATATGTGGAGAAATTAAGAAATAGTAAAAGAAAAAAAAAAGTCCAGTGTCTAGAACGGTTTCACCAGTGCCACCTATTGAATCATATTCTAGACACTTGTGGGTTTGGTCCTTAACCCCTAAACCCTTTGATACTCACCCCACCCCCACAGCATATATATATCCTTATATTCTGTTGCTTCGCCTAGCAGTAATTAGTTTTAATATCTGTTTTTCCCTCTTGATCATAACCAATCAACCAATCATATTTACCAAACACTCAGTTCAGAGCTTGTACTGAAAGCATGGAATGGTATAATAGAGTTAGTAGATATGACCCCTTCCCTTAAGGACCCTACAATCTAGCAGATGAAGGGTTACTCTCCTACAGCAAAAACTTTAATAGTAATAATAATAATTGTGGTATTTATTACTGGGAAGCAGCGTGGCATAATGGATAGAGCATGGGCCCGGGAGTCAGAAGGTCATGGGTTCTAACCCCAGCTCCTCCACGTGTATGCTGTGTGACCTTGGGCAGGACATTTCTCTTACCTGGGCCTCAGTTACCTCATCTGTAAAATGGGGATTGTGACTGTGAGCCCCATGTGGGACAGGGACAGTGTCCAATCTGATTTTCTTTTATCTACCCAGTGTTTTCTACAGTGCCTGGAACAAAGTAAGTGCTTAGCAAATACCACAATTAAATTAAAATGTATAAAACATTTTCTATGTTCGAACTCTGTACTAAATGCTGGGGAAGAAGCAAGTTAATCAAGTTACGCACACTCCCTTTCCCTAATGGGATTCAGAATCTAAGAAGGAAGGAGAACGAGCATTTATTTAGTACAGTGCTCTGCACACAGAAAGCACTAAATAAATATGATTGATTGACTGATTAACATATCATGGATCTATTTATACATGAAACAATGTAGAATGTAGTGTCAGTCCTGTAGTGGTATCTTTAGCCACAGTGTTATGAATGGATAGAATCTTGTCATCAGTAGTGGCACCTTCAAAAATCAAAGGATGCTAAATGTGTATGATTCTGTTAAACTCAATATGGGGAAAAATATTTCATATTAATCATTTTGCTACTGGAGGTAAAAAGCATATTCTTTTTTTTTCTTACTCTATTTTTTTGGCAGATATTTTTGCAGTTAACATTCCTTAGGTCTGATTTAAGCTAAGTAGAGCAGCATCAGTACATGATCTAGAGTATTCCAATCTACCCAGGGACCTCCACACATTACAGAAGAAGAATGACTTCTTTCCAGAATGAACTATGAAATCCCTAGGTTCTAGCAAATCTATCGACGAGAAATATTACTAGCATGTGGAGGCAAAGTAATGGAAAATATTTCTGAAAAGTTAATCCCAGACTATGTCTATATGTTAGGGAAAAAAATCCACTTATTCTACTGGATTTTAGGCTTTAGGGACTTAAATCTAGGCAAAGCTTTACATTGAGATATGGCTCTTTGTTAAGAGAGATTCCAAGATGTTTTTGAGAGAAACTCCAAGACACCTTATCCATTTTGCAAGCACACAAGTGATGTGTGTTATGCAATAATTGAGGTATTTGATAAGCGATTTGTGCCAACCACTTTATTAAGTGTTGGAGTAGATACATGATAATCATGTCCCACATGAGAGTCACATTTGAAACAAGAGGGAGAACAGGTACTGAATCCCGATTTGGCAGATGAGGAAACGAGATCAATTAAGTGACTCGTCAAGGTCACACAACAGGTATGTGGCAGAGCCGGAATTAGAACCCAGTTCCTCCGACTCCCAGGACCATGCTCCTTCCATGCTGCTTCCCTATGTATGAGTCCGTGCCATGGAGAATAAAAATTAAGAAAAAGGAAGAATTGTAAAACCAGAAGTTATGAAGTTCTCAACTGTAATAGGTACTGGGTAATATTTTTTAATATTTCATATAGCATGTATGGGATCTTGGACCCAAAGAACCACATACAAAATGCTACTCAAACTTTTCTGTTATGGCTGGTTTAGGTCATAATAAATGCAGAAACCACTGTACTTCGCATGACTTCCCTTCTACACTATAAATTCCCCCCAGCACCGGAATATCAGCCCAACCTTGCTAAAAACTTGGACCTGGTTCACTTAAAGGTTCTCTAAGTTTTGGCAACCTTTTTGATAAATGAATGAAATTAGAAACTAAAGGAGTTTATGGACTCTTTTCAAAGGTTTGCTGGAAGCATTATTTCTTAATATAAATGAAATGGTTACCTTTTATCTAATGTTAAGAGACTCCAAAATCCTTTTTCAAGGAGAAAGAGAAAAATTATGTTTAGACAGTTGAGCCTCTGTAGCTTTACACCATGTTATAAATGTCTCTGCTTTGAGATAAGAGAAAGTTGTAACCATGTAACAAAACAAGAAACAGTGTATCTGCTTCTAATTTAGGCCTTTGACAAAAAATTCTGATTTTTAAGGTTGTGACTCTCTAAAAATTCCAAGTTTCCCTTTAAATTGGGTTGATTTCTTCATAACCTGGACACTCCCCAGTTTTCCCTATAAATGAGAATACATTGAGAATGTCCCACATTACCAGAGCTCATAATTTCAGATCTCATCCCTGTTTCTACCCAATATTTTAAATACTGAATGGGGCTTTAATATAACAGCATTTTGGATCCCACTGTAATGGTAATTTGAAACTGACTTAACAAAAAGACTTCCAAATTCTAGGGGAACCCTTAAGGATTATACATGTGAGAACTGGATCCATGTTCTTGAATAAAATAGGATTTTACTTTGTCCTTATGCTCTGAAGACTCTTTACTGCCTAAAGTGCCAATGCCTGGTTATTAAGGGTACTAATATTATTAACTGGATAGTCGTAGCCTCTAAGGTGGTCACTGACTAAAACTGGTTTATCTCAAGTTCTGAGGAAACTACCAGAAGTGGCAGGAGGAAAACAGAGATGCTGCATTGCATGTGGTAGTGACACAGGCCCTGGCAACTTCAGAACCAGGTTTTGGCAGTGCTTTTAAAAGGAAGCAGTAAGAAGTGGAGGAGGAACAGGAAGAAGTAGGTAGACAAAATAATAATAATAATTGTGGCATTTCTTAAGCGATTACTGTACTAAGTGCTGAGAATGATACAAGCAAATCAGGCCAGACAAAGTCCCTGTCCCACACGGAGTTCACAATATTAATCCTCATTTTACAAATCAGGTAACTGAGGCACAGAGAAGTGAAGTGACTTGCCCGAAGTCACACAGCAGATGAAGGAAAGAGCCTTCTGCCTCCCAGGCAAATACTCTATCCAGTAGGCCACAAGGTATGACAGCCGTCACAGCTTTGGCTGCCACAGTTCCCTTTTCCAGGAGCTCCTCCACATCCCTCCCAGTGGTCCCTCTCAGAACTCTTATGCACAGAGCCCTGAAGCAGAGGCAATGCCATCTCTCCTTTTCTTCTTCACTTCCTCCTCCACCATCTGCCCTCTTTCCCCCACTGGCCAATGTGGTTTGGTATCATCTGTAGGGAGTGAGAAGGGGTAACAGTCTACCCACCTCACAAAAAACCTCTGAGCCAGCGTTGGTGTCTTTCAGTTTTTTGAAGATGGCAATACTGATGGCTTATATTCTGTTCAAATGCATTAGCGTGGTTAAAAAAAATCAATGCAGGACCAACTCTCCCTCTTGCACTGTTTCAATAAAAATACAGATCCCTGTTGTACTAATAGGATTGTAGCACCCAATTCTGCTTTTAAGCCTTCCTCTTGCTATCTCATTCTTCAGGAAGCCTTTGTTTAAGGGGAGCCAACCAAGTGGCTATTGCATTGACCTGCCCCATACCAGTAGGTGTTTAAGACTGGGCTTCAGTATGTCTTTGAATAATTGATTCTTCCCTCAGGATTTGCAGGTGGCGCCACCAATCAGCAGCTCATCTCATTCATTCATTCACTCATTCAGTTGTATTTATTGAGGGCTTACTGTGTGCAAAACACTGCACTAAGCACTTGGGAGAGTATAATACAGCAATAAACAGAAACATAATAATGGTGGTATTTGTTAAGCGCCTACTATGTGCCAAGCACTGTTCTAAGTGCTTGGGTGATACAAGGTAATCAGGCTGTCCCATGTGGGGCTCACAGTATTAATCCCCATTTTACAGATGAGGGAACTGAGGCACAGAGAAGTTGTTAGAGAAGCAGTGTGGCTCAGTGGAAAAGAGCGCGGGCTTTGGAGTCAGAGGTCATGGGTTCAAATCCTGGCTCCGCCAATTGTCAGCTGTGTGACTTTGGGTAAGTAACTTAACTTCTCTGTGCCTCAGTTATCTCATCTGTAAAAATGGGGATGAAGACTGTGAGCCCCCTGTGGGACAACCTGATCACCTTGTAACCTCCTCAGCGCTTAGAACAGTGCTTTGCACATAGTAAGCGCTTAATAAATGCCATAAAAATAGTGACTTGCTCAAGGTCATACAGCAGAGAAGTGGCAGAGTCGGGATTAGAACCCATGACCTCTGACTCCCAAGCCCATGCTCTTTCCACTGAGCCATGCTGCTCCTCAATAATAATGGCATTTGTTAAGCTCTTACTATGTGCGAAGCACTGTTCTAAGAGCTGGGGGGGTATAAAGTGATCAGATTGTCCCATATGGGGCTCACAGTCATAATCCCCATTTTACAGATGAGGGAACTGAGGCTCAGAGAAGTTAAGTGACTTGCCCAAGGTCACATAGCAGACATGTGGTGGAGTCGGGATTAGAACCCATGACCTCTGACTCCCAAGTCTGGGCTCTTTCCACTGAGCCATGCTGCCCACAATGAGTGTTTAGGCATCCTGCTCTCATTTGTTTTCCTTACCTGACCATTCAATGAAGCAACACTGCTTTAAACTTAAGTAATGGTGAGCAGACTGCTTTCCATGACTCCAACGCGGGTAATCTAGTCCTGCCAAGTGATGCTGAACACTGCCTAGTGGAAGCCCTGAAGCATTAGAATTTGTAAAGCACTATCTTTCCCTAGACACTGTACTTCAGCCGTTTTACTTTACTGTCACAATATCCCTTCGGTTATGGAGAGGGGGAAACAGAGGATAGAGGTCTTGTTCAAATTCACAGGGCCGGCTAGCAAAAAACCTGTGACTTTTTTTGATGGCATTTGTTAAGTGCTTACTATGTGCAAAGCACTGTTCTAAGCGCTGGGGAGGATACAAGGTGATCAGATTGTCCCATGTGGGGCTCACAGTCTTAATCCCCATTTTACAGATGAGGGAACTGAGGCACAGAGAAGTTAAGTTACTTGCCCAAAGTCACACAGCTGACAAGTGGCAGAGCTGGGATTTGAACCCATGACCTCTGACTCCCAAGCCCAGGCTCTTTCCACTGAGCCACGCTGCTTCTCTAACAGACAAGTGGCAGAGCTGGGATTAGAACCCATGACCTTCTGACTCCCAGGCCTATGCTTTATCCCCTTTGCCACTCTGCTTTGACTTGAGTTCCTGACCCATGACCTTCCCACCAGGCTTGGCTAAAACACTTGCCTCCAACACACGTTCATTGGAGAAACACTGAATAATAGGAGCCTAAGGCAAATCAGAAAAATAACATCCCATAGCAGCTGCACCAGTGTGATTCCTCTAGAATAGGAATAGTGTGAGTAGTCTTCAACATGACTCTTTGAAATACGCTCCCTGCAGTCTTCCATGTGTGGGGGTGGGGGTGGGTTTATAATGGTGAATATGGGGTGACAGATTGTTTCGGGTGTCTACATAATGGCTAACAAACGTTTTGGAAGGAAGCCTTCTTGGAGCATAGCAGGACATACTGATTTGAAATAACATGTTGATTAAATGTTTATTGGGATAAATCTGGTTTTACTATGAAGAAATTACTGCTCATGACCACATTTAACAATGCAATCCTCCCTAAAATGATTGTTCACTGTCAGACACAGGCTCAGAGAGGAAATTCATAATTCCTTTTTATTAAATGACATAATCACATTTCTTTCTCAAAATGTGGATGACTGAATACCTGCATGGGAATGCCTAGTATTTTTGAATGGTATTTGTTAAACACTTCATGTGTGCCAAGCGCTATCCTAAGCACTGGGGTAGACACAGGCTAATCGGATATGATATAATCTGTCTCACATAGGACTCACGGTCTTAACCCCCATTTTACAGATGAGGTAACTGAGGCACAAATAATTTAAGTGACTTGCCCAAGGTCATGCAGCAGCCATGGAGCAGGGCTGGGAACAGAACACAGATCCTCTGACTCCTAGGCCCATGTTCTTTTGGTCATGCTGCTTCACTGTATTGGAACTGTGAGTTCTCTCTAATGATGCTACCTGTTGCCCTGTGGAAAAAAGCTCTTAGAAATCAGAACCAGGAACCTGGAGACTGCTAATCTTTTTCTGTCACTGACCCATATTGTGATTTGGGGCAATCACTAAGCATCTATGTGTCTTGGTTTCCTCATATGTAAAAAGTTGATAAATTAATAATAATAATAATAATGGCATTTATTAACTGCTTACTATGTGCAAAGCACTGTTCTAAGTGCTGGGGAGGTTACAAGATGATCAGGTTGTTCCACGGGGGGCTCACAGTCTTAATCCCTATTTTACAGATGAGGGAACTGGGGCAAAGAGAAGTTAAGTGACTTGCCCAAAGTCACACATTTGACAGTTGATGGAGCCGGCATTTGAACCCATGACCTCTGACCCCAAAGCCCGGGCTCTTTCCACTGAGCCACACTGCTTCCCTACTCTTACTTACTTACTCTTAGCTTGTGAGCTCATTGTGGAACAAGGACTGCCTGATTTTGTTATCTTGTGTGCACCCCAGGAAGTGGAAAGTACATAAGGCACTCATAACAAATACAATAATACTAATTAATAATTACAAACAACTTTCATTTAATTCATATCACTATGCATTGCCAAAAGCTTGCTTTACTCAGGTTGGAATGGGGAAGGGTAAGTCCAATTGGCCTGGATTTAGATCTCTGAATTTTCAGAGCTTGGACAACATTTAAAACAGTTCTCTCCTAGGGGAAAAAAACCCAACAAACTCAACATGCTTTTTTGGCAGTGTCAAGCATTTAGGATGCAACCTTTCCAGTAGACTAAAATCCTGGCATAAGACCTACATAAGAAGTTATTCTGTGGTTTACTGTCAAATTGTTTAAGCAATTTAAATAATGGTCTAAATTGGTGTAAATGGTACAAACACTGACGGCAAGGATGGGCCAACTGAAAAAATGAATATCCAAACCGGAACAGGGATCAGACATGGTACAAATGTGTTTTCCACTGGGGCCTATACCACAAATGGTTTCCGCTTCCTGTGTTTAATAGAAAACATTCCCTTAGATTGATGTATACTTTCGTAATAAATGAGAGATCTTTTTTATCAACATCTTAGATATGAGATCATTTATATATTGGGAGATGTTATGACAAACCACTGGAATATCACGCTCATCTCTCAGGGTCCCTGTATTGAAACTTGGCAGAAACTGCAGATTTCTAATGATATTTCCTCAAATCTGTAATTGAAGAACTTCAGAATTGACTGATCTGGAATAAGAGTCACTCTTGGAGAATGACAGGAAATTATTATGATCTTAAACAAATGCTTGGAGCTGACAGAGGGTGGCTTCTGGTCCTCCTGCTGCAGGATAATTCTGGAGTCACCCTGACAACCACAGCTTGGATAATAATAATAATAATGATGGCATTTATTAAGCACTTCCTATGTGCAAAGCACTATTCTAGGCACTGGGGAGGTTACAAGGTGATCAAGTTGTCCCACGGGGGGCTCACAGTCTTAATCTCCATTTTACAGATGAGGTAACTGAGGCACAGAGAAGGTAAGTGACCTGCCCAAAGTCATACAGCTGACAAATGGCAGAGCTGGGATTTGAACCCATGACCTCTGAGTAATGCTGAGTGTAGCTATCCCTCCCAGAAACAAAGAAAATGACTTGAGGAATGCAATGAAATAGTCAAGAAATGGTATTTATTGAGTGCTTACTGAGTGCAGAACACTGTACTAAGTGCTTGGGAGAGTACTCTATATCATAGTTGGTAGGCACATTCCCTGCCTACAGCTGAATATTAGAACTCGAAGACTGGCATCATCCAAACCATAGACCACCTGGCCACCCTATTAGTTCAAACCTTCTGTTTGTCACTTCCTCAGCAATATAATTACAATATTCCCATTCCTAGGAGGGTTTTTCATCCAAATAAAAATAATTTTGCTTTTCAAAAGCACTGTGCTTGCAATGGCGTATGGCTAGTCTGAGTAGGAAGCTGACCCAGCTGTAATCAAATCTGTTGAATAAACATGAGGCTGCAGGTTGAGAAGCTTGGATGGTGTTCTACTGTGTGTGTGCATGGTAATATTTAAACAATAATATTTTAACACTATGAGCATAATAATGTGGGCTTATCCTAGTACCTCTTAAACCAATAACCTTTGTTCCAAGGATCAGCCATAGAAGATAGAACTTAAAGAAGGCCTTTCAGAGAGAAGTGAAAGACCTCTTGTGAAAATTTGTACTTTGGGTTACATGTTATTTATAAAAAAGATTGATTGAGGCCATTGCAATTCTGGGAAAATCTAAGTGAACTGATATTTTGTTGGCCAATCTGGGCCACATCGGGCAGTGTCTGGCTTTGGCTTCCAGTACAGAATGTTTACAAACAGGAATTGCTTTGAGCTGGGAAGGAGCCTCATAGATAGAAGTAGAGGAGTTTCTATTTCTCAACCTCACTCATTCTAATCAACTGTGGTAAGGATAGGCAGAGTTTTCTTATTTTATTATCATAGAAATAACGACTGAAAGGGGAGGGAAAACCTTATAGTTATGTTTATACATGGCTTGGTAAAAACGTGGGTGAATAAATATCTTTTAACCTGTCTTCAAGACTGATTTAGTGTTTGCTACATACTAACACAAACTAGATTTTATCATCTTACGGTGGGACTTTTTGATTAATTAAAATATTTTCGTTTCACTGAATAACATTCATTTAACTTGGTCACACAGTGCTTTTCAACACTTTTAACTAGGACAAATTAGCAAAAAGTCAATCCTTGAAAAAGAAAAATGAGAACTGCAAATAATTATAGGGATGACATAACTGGATTGCTTAATTTCTGGCAAGCTCATGAAATGCAGTGTGATATTCTGAGGTGATTTTAGAAATTACTGAGTTTTAACACCACAAAAAACCCAATTTATTTAACACAGAAACTCACTCAAATTGTACTGTAGGATTTGGTCCAAAATTTCTGACATTGAGATCATATCCGTATACGTGGGAATGGCTAAAAAATCCAGTGAGTGACATTGCTATAATTGCTATTTCCCATCTTAATGATTCAAAAAAAGTTTCCATTTTAGATTGACAGCCAGGACCCAAGTTGAGCTCACACAGGGCTGGGCGGGCCCAGTACCTTTCCAATTTGAAGATACCCACCAGTCATCCTACCTTTCAACCTACCTCAGCTATAGGCCATGGACAACTATCTATAGTTTAAAAGTTTTCAAATTCAGAGAAGGGTATAGAACCATGGAGAGATTCACCTCTTCAGGAAATTTGACTTAATTTCCTGTTTTTTTGACTTTGCCCTGGGAAATAACTCTAATATCTGCACCTCTGTAGCAGATTTGAAAGGGTGAGATAGCAGGTTTAAGAGACTCCAGATGCTTTCATTTATTACCAGACTGTCAAGGCCTGCAACTTGCAAGAGTCTCTGCCCCGCTTCCATGCCACCAAGGCTTCCTATCAGTTTCTCCTCCAGCTATGGAAGGCTGAGTTATCAACAGCAGTCTGATGCTTCCTAAATGTTTACAAGGTCAGGATGGTTGTGGCTGTGCGTAAAGCTGTGACTTGTGATGAGGAACCTGAAACTCCGCTGCTCAATCCACAGTACATTATTACTGTATTTCTCAAGTCCTTATTTTTATTTTGTCTTTGTATTACTGTATCATTTTTCCTTATTCTTATATTGTGAATCCCTTGGGACCAAGGGGCCATATCTAATTCTCAATTAATCGGTAGTATTTATTGAGCATTCCCTCTAGACTCTAAGTTCCTTTCAGGCAGGGAACATGTATACTAATGCTGTTACACTGTACTCTTCTGAGTGCTTAATTCATTCATTCATTCAATTGTATTTATTGAGCGCTTACTGTGTACAGAGCACTGTACTAAGCGCTTGGGAAGTACAAGTTGGCAACATATAGAGATGATCCCTACCCAACAACGGGCTCACAATCTCAAAGGAGGAGAGTGGTATGCCCACAGAAAGCACTCAATAAATATGATTGTTGGTTGATTGATTGATCCACTGCCTGGATTACCTTTCTACACAGGTGTTCAGGGCATGTCACCCCGCTCCTCAAAAACTTCTAGTGGTTGCCTATCAACCTCCATATCAAACAAAAACTCCTCTCTATTGACTTAAAGCTCTTCATCACCTTGTGCCTTCTTACCTCACCTCCCTTACTTCTTCTATATCCCAGCCCTCACACTCTGCTCCTCTGGTGCTAACCTTTCTCACTGTGCCTCGATCTCGCTGTCTCGCCACTGACTCTTGGCCCACATCTTACCTCTGGCCTGGAGTGCCCTCTCTCCTTAAATCCACCAAACAATCACTCTTCCCCCCTTCAAAGCCCTGTTGAAGGCCCACCTCCTCCAAGAGGCCTTCCCAGACTAAACCCCCACTCCTCAGCTCCCCCTCCCTTCTGTGTCACCTTGACTAGTCCCTTTGCTCTCCCCCTGCCCCAAAGCCCTTATGTATACATGAACAGAGCTATAATTCTATTTATTTATATTGATGCCTGTTTACTTGTTTTGATGTCTGTCTCCCCCACTCTAGAATGTAAGCGCTTAGTACAGTGCTCTGCACACAGTAAGTGCTCAATAAATACAGTTGAAAGATGATTGATTGAATGATTGAGCACGTACTATGTTCAGAATACTGTGCTAAACGTTTGGAATATTATGACACAATTAGTAGAGGTGAGCCATGTGGTCCATGAGCTTACAAACTATTGGAGGAAACAGACACTAAAACTAATTACTAATAGGAGCTGAATTGTGACTCTAACCATCAAATCTGTTTCTCTGGATTGAAAATGATCTGGGATCAAAGAGGTTATTGCTCATGATTCCTTCCTTGTGTAGCTACACACTGAACTTTCCAGAATTGGGGGTGGGAGGGGAGCAGTAAGAAGTAAAGTGTACAGGAAATAACAAAAATATAGACAAAAGAGTAGAGCGAGTGAGCCTTAAAAGAATCAGAAGCACCATTACAAGTCTGATACATACTGATGATCATGGTCAGTTTCAGACATTTGGCCACCAGGAGATGGTGGGGGGGGTGGGGGGGGGGCTAAATCCTGAACCCTCTCCTGTTCCGTATGATGTCATAATGCTGCACTTTATGGGAACACAGCATTCTCAATAGCACCATTATGCCACTCTGTGGGTGGATGCAATGAGAAATAATGTTTATGTAACTTCATTTGAACCCCTAAACCTAGAGCATTTTTATGGGGAGAACTCCTTACTTGCGGCAATATTTTCTGACTCAAAAAATCACTTCTGTGCCACAATCCCATTACCCACACACCACTATCCTGTCCCCTCCCACAGGGCCTCCCCACTGACTTCTCCACCAAATCCATCCCCTTCTGCCCTGGCACCCACACCAATCTGCCCCGCCAAGCCAGGGAGATGCTCCTTTTGATGTTCTGTCCACAGACTGCTGCTTCATACATGTGCCGTCTGAAGCCTGCCCTGTTGGTGAAGCTTGCACTAGGACCCCTACACCCCTCCTTTGAGGATTCAGCCATAGTTTATAAAATATGCCTCCCTTGTCTTCCCCCCTTATTTTTCTCAGCCTAGTCTAGCCGTCAGAGCTGAACTCACCCAGAAGCCCCAGAACAAAAATTGTTTCCACATGGGAAGCTATGCAAAATCTCCCCAATGGTGTTTCCATCACTTACAATGTCATCACAAGGATCTCCTAGATTCCCAACTTCCACATGATAGAGCAGACTATAGCATTTCCTGGAACAAAACTCTAGGGCATTTCCATTTTTTGGCTTGAGGAATAGGCACTGTTTTGTTTTTCCCTGAAATGGAGTGCTACCTTGGGAAGATGAAAATTATGTGGGATTGCTTGCTTGGTTGTTCCTTTTCCTAAGAATGCTTTATTAATTTGCCCCATTGCCTTGGTAACCATTTCATTATCAGTGTTCGTGTTTTTAATAGAAAGGTGTGGGCATATGTGTCTGCTGTGGTGCTTCAAGTTGTCACTCAATATTTGATACAGATTTTTAATGCATGTGGCAGATTAGTCAAATGCACCTTGGAAATCTCAGAAGCTTTTTTCAGGAGTTCCAGATCCACAACACTCAGGTGATAGGTGTGACAGAGATGAAAGAGGGAAGTTTGACTTTGGAAGATCCACAAATGGCTTGAGAACCAGTTTTCTTCTCCCTGGCATGTGGCTTTTGGCTCAAATAGGTGGCACAACTATGTTTAAATAATCATCCTCAAATAATTCCTGTGGAGTTCCTGTATTGCTCCTGAATTTCTTAGTCATTTTGCATTTCCAAAGCTGAAAACATCAATTTGAGACTTATGTTCCTGTAATATAGTGTATTACATAAAGCAGATGGCATATAAAACATTCACAGAGGAACTGTACTACAGTGTTAAACATAAAACCTCCTTTTTTTAGTGGCTGAAGAAAGAAAAATAAATTTTTTTTCACTGTATCTACTTCCTTTTAAAAGACATTTGGCTCAGTCTTTTGTGTTACATTTTTCTATGAAATGTTATTAAAACATATTTACAAGTCAAATAAGTAAAACATAGACTCAAAACAAATTGGAAGCATAGTCAAAAGAAAAATTGGATGGTTCTAATTCCATAGAACCCCTAAAATATTTTCTAATTAATTCAAAAGGCCTACATCCATACATCCAAGCTGTCCAAAAATGGATTAACTTTATTTCCTCAAGCTATAGCTTCTCATAACTTAACAGTTCTTCAACATGCAAATTATGCATCCTGAATGTGGGGTTCTAAAACAAAAGTCAAAAGCATAGAGCAACACTATATTAGCCTTTTATTGGAATTTGCTAAGAAAACACTAGCTGTTTCAGCCATTCATCACTGATTATTTTTAAAAAGAAAGTTACTGCTAAAAGGAAAGCTACTCTATGTGATGTGGTCATAATTTATAACCACCAACAGTCCGTGTTTTTAAGCTAAGACTATACCTCACCTTCACATATCATTTACATACACTGATTGCTTCCACATGTCTGGCAAAAGGTAGAATAGTTTGAATGCATTGTAATCAGGGTAAAGCCACAATGAAATAAAATGCAGTCTCTGTCAGAAATATCCCAGACATTCATTCCTGCTGGTAGGGGAAAGTGTTTTCCAAAAAGCATTTCTTCTCCCAGAAATGTTATTTAAAGGCCTGGGGTGCTTAGTGTCACCTTCCTGTATAATGACATCTCGATTTCTCAGTCTGGTTTCCAAGTGTCTTCTATAAAACAAAAGCTCCTTTAAGTTGCTCTCAACCTGTTCTTCATTCTGTTTACAAGCTACAGACTCCAAGTTTATTTTCTTGAATGACCAAATATCCTTGAAAGACTCTTCTCTTTCCTGCAAAATGGCTATTTGCAACTGCAGGTGGTTCATTGAATCTGACAGAAGGACCCAGACATTACATGCAGAATGCTTATTTTAGGCTCTGGGACATATTAAACAGGACTATCATGTTAATTCCTATGTGGCTTCAACGTTTCTCAAGTTGTCATGAAAGATGATGTGCCTTTATGGGCTAATTCATAACAAAATAATATTCAGTGCAACCATTACATCACTGGAGAGGATATGCTGTAAGTTCAGAAGCAAATAAAATCAGTCATTTCCTGGGTTATTTCACTGACTATTATAGGACTGCCTCCAGTGCATGTGGAAGACATGAATTGGAACTTATAGTCTATGAGATGTGGCCAAGTCTTTTCTTAAGAAACAGGTGCTTCCTCACTCAAGTCTGGTGCTCAGTAAGATTTTGGAACCAGGGGACCTAAGGAATTCCAGGTCTGTTTTTATCTCCCTGGTAATCCCCATCATTAGGCTTATCCGTACACCCAGGCAAGCCCTATTAAACCTATCTTTAAAGCTCAGGCACACAATACGTCAAAAAGGAAATTGTGTTCATCTAGACTATGTGTTCTTTCCAATGGTTTCCTTGAATTTAGGCTTTTAAAAGTACTCAAGACATTTCCTTTTATTTATTGAATACTTCTTACGGTGACTTGTATCTTTAGAAGGGGCCTAGCAACTTTGGGGTGTTTGAAAGCTTGTGATGTTATTGAAAATATTGTTGATTTTTATTATCATAGTCTATGTAATTGGCACGGGTTTGAAAGTCATAAAGGAAACCCAATAGGGAAAGAGTGATTTTGTCTCCATTTAACTTTTAATCTTCCATCTGAGACCAGAAGCAAAGGAAGAAAATGGCAGAGCAGGGACTATATCTCATGCTTCTGCTGGACTCTTCCAGGTGCCTCATATTACTGCACTGCATCCTGTGGGCACTAATATACTGCACTACATCCTCTGGGCACTCAATAACTACCATTATCAATAATAACAATAATAGTCAGAATATTTAAGTGCTTACTAGGAGTCAAGCACTGGGGTAGATAGAAGTTAACCAGGTCAGACACAGTGCCTGTTCTATATGGGGCTCAGAATTTAAAGAGAAAGTGTTGACAGGTATTGAATCCCCATTTTACAAATGGAAAAGTTGAGGCACAGAGCAGCTAAGTGATTTGCTCAAGGCCAGATGACAGGTAACAGGTAAAGATGGGTTCTCTGACTCCCAGGCCATACTCATTTCACTAGGCCATACTGTTTTTCTACACTGTACCCTAAATACCACTACTGTAAGGGAGATAGCAGCAGAAGACCAATCAGCCTGATATACAGCAATCAGAAATCAGTTGTCTGTCTTGGAGCAAAGGTTTTAGGAAGATCGGGTCACTAAAGGGGAAAAACCAAAACAGGGTCAGAACTGTGGTATACAAATGAAAGAGTCTAGCAAAGGGCACAATCTCATGTGTTGCTCTACTCAGCCACCCACCCACACCCTCCCAATCAGCCTCTGCAGCAACATCCTCAAACTCTAAGAACAGCTAGTGTGAATGGAAGGTGGGTGAGTTCACCAAAATCATCATTAATCCCTTTCAGAGAGACCAAAAAAATCCACTTGAATAGATTTTAAGCAGCAACCACCTGGTGATAAATTGATAATTCAGAGGTTTGGGCCTAAATATATCACCGCTGCATATTGATGCACTCTCCAAAAATATAAAAAATTGATTTCTATAAAAATAATAACTCTACAAGAGGTCACTTGGTTTTACTTCACATTTTTTTCAGTTTCTAAATGCTACACCTGTTCATAGATTATACCTGTATATATGTTAAATTGAAAAGTTCTGATTCTTTTAAAGTCCTCTTACTAAACTCTTGTCTAGTCCCCTGAATGAAATATATACTAGTTGCAGTTTAAAACAATGTATACCTGAGGGCAATTCAAAAAGGCATTGCCTATGAATTTAACAAAACAAAATTTGCTGAAAAAATACATGCCAATTTTAGCTGACACTGTGCTTTTGGAGGGGAACTGAAATGCTTTTCTCTATCAGTATAAATACAGACAGCACAATATTTTTAATATGTATTAAAGAATGGGGTATAGTTCTTAATGCAGGATTGTGAAGTTAGAGAAATATTACTCTATTCCAACCTGTGAACTAATGTGTTGTGTAAATCATTTAAACCAGTCTCTCTACTTGCATTTTTCCATTACTATTTCACATTTTTATGTAGCACATTAGATTTTCATAAAGTGCCTCACAATAATCAATCATTTTACTCCCTGTAACAGCTCCGTAGAAGAAGAGAAGCAGGGTGGGCTAGTGGAAAGAACTCAGGTTTGGGAGTGAGAAGACCTGGGTTCCAATTTCAGCTCTGTCAATTGTTTGCTGTGGAACCTTGGGCGAGTCACATAACATCTGTATCTCAGGGGCATTTGATATCTGTTCTCCTCCTACTTAGACCATGAGGCTCATCTGGGGCAAGGACAATGTGATTAACCCTGGTGCTTAGAACAGTGATTACCACATAGTAAGTACTTGATAAATGCTATTATTAATCAACAAATTGATTAAGTCAGTATTGAAGTAAACATATACCCTCAAAAAGGCAGGAATTCCCTCTCAAGCAAGAAGAAGAGTAAAATGACTATCTAACCACTTTTCAGTGAGATTCCTTGAAAACAAAACCATGCACTTCTCTTTTCAAATATAATACATTCTGGACTTTATTGTCTTCCCTACATGGTAGATTTGGAATCATTCATATTAAGAATCTTGCCATACTTGTTCTACAAAGCAAAGCAGAATTACCTATTAGTTCTGGGGATATGGTAATAACTAGTATTTGTTAAAGGCTTTTCTTTTCCAAAGAGCTGTCACATCATACATCAAATTTTATCCTCATAACATCCCTATGAGATAGGGAAGAGAAGGTACTATTATCTTTGTTTTACCAGATGAGAACTCTAAAGTCCAGAGAGTTTAAGCTACTAGCTTGAAGTCACACAGCAGGCCACGGGCAGAGCTTGGAATAGAACACTGGTCTCCCATGCTTTTTCCACTACACAGTCTATTTAGAAGTTTGATCTTTTTGATAGGATGGCAGGGTGATTTTCATAGTACTAAATTTACATTTCAGTAAATTCTGGAGTAATCTTTTTAGAAAAAAATGCAGGAGGGTTTTTCCAAGAACCATCAGAGGTCAGTTATATTTTGCAGCTGTACTGTGGTAAATTATGGAAAAGGTCCAGTAAAATCAGGAGGAAATCCAATGGGGTGAGTGCACAATATAGCTTATAGGGAAGGAAAACAAACAACACAAATGCAAGATGACACAACAGACATAAAAACAACAGAAAAACACCAGGAGGTCACAGTAGACCACAAACCGAATATGAATCAACAGTGTATCAGATTTATAAGGAAGACAAGGACCAGCTGTCCTCTATGTCCTTAGAGGAAATGGGTTTAAATTACCTCAGGAGAGTTTTTTTCAGACAAAAAGAAGAGCTTCTTGGCCCTGAATATGATTTAATTCAAAAGTAGGCTACTGAGGAAAATTGTCAAGACTCAATCCCTTGAGGTCTTATAAAGAAGAACAGAGAACCATCTGTCCTGTTTGCTTTAGTGATTCACTTGCCCACAGGCTAACGGATCATCATCTTCATCAACAGTACTTAATAGTGCCTATGAACCAGATCAATTTCCAGCACTAGTACTCTATGTTTTGGCTTTCAAAGCTTTACTTTCCTCAAAAGAGTTCCTAACATGATTGTAGGCCCACATATAAAAGATCAGAGAAGATATTGGTCATGCCAAATAAAATGACATAAGCTGGCCAATAGTTTTAGAATCCAAACCAAACAAATACTAAGGAATGGAAAAAAAATTAATTGCATTGGCATTTGGAGATGAAAATATTAATTATAAATCCCACAGTTTTCTAAAACCTTCCTGTATGTAATACTTTTTTCCTTACTACTCAAAGAAGAAGCTACTGATGGTCAAATTCACATACAAGTGACTGAAAGGGTGAATGAGGAGCCCTAATTGTATGTATCCACCCCAGAACTTAGTAGAGTGTCTGGCGCATAGTAAGCGCTTAACAAATACCATCACTATGTACACTAAAGATGGAGATTTCATAAAAGACAGGGCTTCATTTTCAAAGGCTTCTTTGATAGCTTTGATTGGAAATGTCAGAAAGGAATACAAAATGAAGGTCTATCTATGTCATTCAGGTGACATACTATTTACATATATGGTATGTACTCATATGTGTATATGTGTCATGCAATCTGATTCAATGAAGTATTTTGTACAGTAGGTTCCATTACAAAAAGATAACTCAATCCTCTTGATTACTAATATGATATAAAATGAGCATTTTTCATAAAATGACTGAAACCACAGCAGCCGGTGGCTGTCACCAGATTTCGAAGTTTTCTTAAAACAGAGAAAACAGCTTTAGCAATGATACAGTGCCCAACAGTATTTATGGTGATGGATTAGAAATTATGAAATACTCAGACACATATAATATGCCCACAGAGACGATTTTCAAAAAGTACTTTCAAACAAAATATGGGCTTTTGTGGAAACAAATTTCAGAACTTCCCTCCACAAGGCTCT
This sequence comes from Tachyglossus aculeatus, assembly GCF_015852505.1. Lineage (NCBI taxonomy): Eukaryota > Metazoa > Chordata > Mammalia > Monotremata > Tachyglossidae > Tachyglossus > Tachyglossus aculeatus. The sequence continues at coordinate 8,482,252 of NW_024044828.1, forward strand.
CATAAATTTCTGATACATAATTCCTCCCAAATTCTTCGCTCTGAGTTGGGAACATCTGATACTTGAGAGAATGGGTTCTTCTAATCTTCTTACCATGGGTGTAGTGGTGCAAAAACCTAATAGGAAAATAGAAGTATATATGGTTTGTTCTTAATGTAAGAATAGTATAACCACAAAATCAGTTGGAATGACCCTGCTATAGTTCCCTAGGTTTTAATTTCAGGCAGCAGAAAATTTATTGTTTCCATGGAGGGCTTCTATGACTGTTTCTTTCTCCTGCAGACATGTATATTGCCCTTGTTTGTCACTCTTTGATCTATAGGGTGAGACTTACTTAGGGGGCCTAAGACAAAAGTCATTTAGGCAGGTATCTAAAGCTCTTGGGTTGGCATCAGTGTGTTCCTGTTTACCATTAATTGGACTCAACATCTCAATCCTATATCCATCTTTAGATCAACATGCAACCACTTTTTGTCCACCACTTATTAATAATAATAATAATAAACATTATTATTATGGTATTTGCTAAGTGCTTACTATGTGGCAGGCACCGTATTAAGCAGTGGGGTGGATATAAGCAAATCACGTTGCCCACAGTCCCTGTCCCACCTAGGGCTCACAGTCTCAATTCCCATTTTACAGCTGAGATAACTGAGGCCCAGAGAAGTGAAGTGACTTGCTCAAGGTCACACAGCAGACAAGTGGAAGAGCTAGAATTAGAACCCTGGACCTTCTATCTCCCAGGCCAATACTCTATCTACTAAGCCATGCTGCTTGGGAAAGGTCAAAGGAGGATAGTGATTCGAAGTTGGTTCAGCTGATTGAAGCATTGTTACTCAAAAGTCTAATCCTCAAAATACAAGAAGGTTTAGAACTCAAAAGGCTTTATCCTATAACCTCAAATTGGAAAGCAGTTCCTGACTCAGATTACAAGGATTTAACTTCACCTGGATAATCTGGGCCCTGTCTCAGGTACAGATCTTATTTGATTTCAAATTGAAATTCTGTGAAGTATACGTTACAGCTGTTTCAAGGATTATTTGAAAATATCTGAGTATCTGATAAATGTTGATGAAACTCGAAATTCATTTCAAAGCTTTAACTGATATCCTGGGGAAAGAAAGCTCAACCCTCAGAAGGAAGACTCTTTAATAACTAATGTTGGGATTCAAAATGACAAGGAAAATTAGTGAATGTGGCAAAATTGAAGATATAGGTACTGATGAAATCAAGATACACATTTACCAAAACTAGGAATATCAAGAAATGGAATAATGGCAGTGTATTCTTAATTGATGCATTTATTAAATGGCAAATAGAGGGAAAGATCCCTGAGGTCAAGAACTGTGTCTTCTAATATTATTGTGTTCTGTCAAATAACTAATACAGTGTTCTACATGTATTAGCAGATGCTCAAAAATCACTGATGATGATCATTTTTGAAGACTATAGCTCCCAAACCCTAGGAGAAGCAGATGAAATTGTGGATAGAGCACGGCCCTGGGAGTCAGATGGATGAGGGTTCTAAACCCAGCTCCACCACTTGTCTGCTATGTAACCTTGAGCAAATTACTTCAGTTCTCCCTGCCCAAGTCACCTCAACCGTAAAATGGGGATTAAGACTATGAGCCCCATCTGAGACATGTACTATGTCCAACTTTATTACCTTGTATCTACCCCAGAGCTTAGAACAATGCCTGGCACATAGTAAGCCCTTAACAAATACCATTAAAAAAATCCACTATATCTTGTGCAGTTAGGCTGATTCACAAGCCAAACATCTGACCAAGTTGGAAATCTTAGGGTAACTTCTGTAATCATATAAAAGAACTTCTTATCACATTTCTGTTACTTATTAGGAGAGGCATTTTAAAATGCAAATTTGGGGATGTATTAAGCATTATCAACAATAATATAACTGAGTGCAAAGCTCTGCATGTGGCATTTGAGAGCATACCAAGGTCATGGACCCTATCCTTGGAGAATTTGAAAGCCTTGAGCATCTTGTTTTTTTCCAAAATACTTTTCAAGAAAAATAAAAAAATACATGCTATCTTCACATCATTCACATGAGGTCAAGAGAGAAAGGTATCATTGCTCACAGTAACAGATGAAGAAATGCAGGCCCAAGGAATTTAAGTGACTCAGCTTGCCCAAGGTACACAGCAGATCAGTAGCTAAACTGGCAATAGGACCTTGATCACTTAGCATTCCAGTGACAGAGCTGGGGCTAGGTCTCTTGATGCCAAGATCCATCCTCTTTCTAATAGATCATGCACAGTATGTTTACATACATTAGACAGAATAGTATTGCTAAATACTAAATACTCCCCCAAGTGACTAAAGTACAGTGCTCTGAACCAAACAAGCACACAATAAATACCACTGGATAAATGAATAAATGAATGAAGTATACATTTACTACAGAGTCCTACCAATTACCCATGTTTGCATTACTGATTATTCATTCATTGGACCATTCCATAACTATCCTTCAGATACCACAGGGCTTATCCCAGTGTTCAGTCAATCCCAGCTCCCCAGCCAGAATTATTGCCAAGAGGTATTATTTACTATACTGCCACATCACTGGCCTTAGTTTTTACTGTACCCTTTCAATCAATCAATCAATCAATCGTATTTATTGAGCGCTTACTATGTGCAGAGCACTGTACTAAGCGCTTGGGAAGTACAAATTGGCATCACATAGAGACAGTCCCTACCCAACAGTGGGCTCACAGTCTAAAAGGGGGAGACAGAGAACAGAACCAAACATACCAACAAAATAAAATAAGTAGGATAGAAATGTACAAGTAAAATAAATAAATAAATAAATAAATAGAGTAATAAATATGTACAACCATATATACATATATACAGGTGCTGTGGGGAAGGGAAGGAGGTAAGACGGGGGGATGGAGAGGGGGACGAGGGGAGAGGAAAGAAGGGGCTCAGTCTGGGAAGGCCTCCTGGAGGAGGTGAGCTCTCAGCAGGGCCTTGAAGGGAGGAAGAGAGCTAGCTTGGCGGATGGGCAGAGGGAGGGCATTCCAGGCCCGGGGGATGACGTGGGCCGGGGGTCGATGGCGGGACAGGCGAGAGCGAGGTACAGTGAGGAGATTAGTGGTGGAGGAGCGGAGGGTGCGGGCTGGGCAGTAGAAGGAGAGAAGGGAGGTGAGGTAGGAGGGGGCGAGGTGATGGAGAGCCTTGAAGCCCAGGGTGAGGAGTTTCTGCTTGATGCGCAGATTGATCGGTAGCCATTGGAGGTTTTTGAGGAGGGGAGTAATATGTCCAGAGCGTTTCTGGACAAAGATAATCCGGGCAGCAGCATGAAGTATGGATTGAAGTGGAGAGAGACACGAGGATGGGAGATCAGAGAGAAGGCTAGTGCAGTAGTCCAGACGGGATAGGATGAGAGCTTGAATGAGCAGGGTAGCAGTTTGGATGGAGAGGAAAGGGCGGATCTTGGCAATGTTGCGGAGCTGAGACCGGCAGGTTTTGGTGACGGCTTGGATGTGAGGGGTGAATGAGAGAGCGGAGTCGAGGATGACACCGAGGTTGCGGGCTTGTGAGACGGGAAGGATGGTAGTGCCGTCAACAGAGATGGGAAAGTTAGGGAGAGGACAAGGTTTGGGAGGGAAGACAAGGAGCTCAGTCTTCGACATGTTGAGCTTTAGGTGGCGGGCGGACATCCAGATGGAGATGTCCTGAAGGCAGGAGGAGATGCGAGCCTGGAGGGAGGGGGAGAGAGCAGGGGCAGAGATGTAGATCTGGGTGTCATCAGCGTAGAGATGATAGTTGAAGCCGTGGGAGCGAATGAGGTCACCAAGGGAGTGAGTGTAGATTGAGAACAGAAGGGGACCAAGCACTGAACCTTGGGGAACCCCCACAGTAAGAGGATGGGAGGGGGAGGAGGAGCCTGCAAAAGAGACTGAGAAAGAACGACCGGAGAGATAAGAGGAGAACCAGGAGAGGACGGAGTCAGTGAAGCCAAGGTCAGATAACGTGTTGAGGAGAAGGGGGTGGTCCACAGTGTCAAAGGCAGCTGAGAGGTCGAGGAGGATTAGGACAGAGTATGAGCCGTTGGATTTGGCAAGCAGGAGGTCATTGGTGACCTTTGAGAGCGCAGTTTCCGTGGAATGAAGGGGACGGAAGCCAGACTGGAGGGGGTCGAGGAGAGAGTTGTTGTTGAGGAATTCTAGGCAGCGCGTGTAGACACTTTCAGGCACTTGACATACCATCATGAGCTGATTTAGGCAATATGGATTTGGGAGAGGAAGAAGATGAAGAAGGTGGTTGCAAGGGTCACTGATGTTTTGAAACACAATAATAGAATTAACCAAACTGGATAAACAATCCTATAAGTGTAAGATGAAATGTGTTGGTTAGGCCAGAGAAAAGAAAGTTACTTCAAGTATATGAAGTAGTATTAGAGTATTTTTGGAAAGGATGATCTCTAACTCTACAAGTCTATTATTCCATGACTTTCTCTCTCCCATCTGGATGGCAATGTTTCCATAAAAGGCACTGAGGAAAGAGAATGGGAAATATTTCTTTCACCAGAACCAAAGTTTCCTTTCCTCCCTCCACTCCCCGAAATGGCATCTGATGGATCCTGGGGATGGATGCTTGTTAGAAAAATGTGCAAGAACAGGAGGAGGGAGCAAGGTGAGAAGAAAAGGAAATGCATACTTCCTTTTAACTTTATGAGACCTGACTGGTCATTTCTATATTTTCAGGACAACAAGTCTCAACAGGGATGGATGGCCACTGACAGACCTCACAGATACCAAATCCCATGAAACAGGCAGTGTAATGTGATGATGTCATAAAACTGCTATTTTGCAGGTCTGCCTGATTTGACAAGAATAAACACAAAATTAGAACATCTCTATGCAGGCCTCTGACTCCCCATGCCCCCTCCCGCAATTGCTCCAGAGCTATACAATCTCACCAGAGATTCTTATAAAGTCTAGTGTCATTTCTGGGTCTGACCCTCAGACCTCAGAGGCAGGAGTCGTGGCTGAGGCAGATTCACTGAGAAAATTAAGAAAACAGACAAACATGTCCACTTCCAAATCGGTACCAGACATGGGACAGACCAACTGAAAAACAGATTGCCCGTTAGAAATCCTGATAAATGGTCACCTTAACCTTAACTGATTTAAGGATGAACAGTGTAAATACTACTGGCCTTTGAAACTCAATGTATTGACAAATATCTAGCCGCTTCCTTTCCTTGCTTCACCCTAAAAGTACTCACTTATGCAAAAAATATCTCCTCAAAATTAGATGAGAATTCTTAAAAAATTTTCCTGGCACCATCTCTGAAACATCACTTATAGAATTGAGAAACACGCTTGAATTAATAAAAAGATATCACTTGTATGCTAAATCAATCAATCAATCAATCAATCGTATTTATTGAGCACTTACTGTGTGCAGAGCACTGTACTAAGCGCTTGGGAAGTACAAGTTGGCAACATATAGAGACAAAATATTCAGTGGTTTAAGAATATCTCAAATACTCACCATAATCATTATTTTATTCAATCATTCATTCAATCACATTTATTGAGCACTTACTGTGTGCACAGCACTGTACTAAGTGCTTGGGAAGTACAAGTTGGCAACATATAGAGATGGTCCCTACCCAACATCGGGCTCACAGTCTAGAAGACAGACTCATTTTATCTAAATCAACTCTTCTCACTCATCATTTATTATAATGTATCTATTCTTGATTCTTTTTTATGTTTTTTGTACACCCTTCAGAATGTAAATTATTACTTTTACAATCCTTCATGAATGGGAGCTCAGTTGTCTAAATTATTTAGGAAAGGTCAAGGAATCCCTGTTTAGAAAAGGTTCATATCTCCTAACAAGAGTCATAATGGAATGCTTGGAAATGTTAGGACTAATTAGACTCTGCTTTAATTACAAGTCATCTTAATCAGGCATGTATTTCAAAATGACAATAAACAGTAATAAATTAAGACATTATCAGCTGTTTTCAAACTGTTCAAAGTTCAGTAGCATTATAAATCATAAATTACTTGATTATATTAATGTCATTCTCCTCCTCTCTGACTGTAAGTTATCTGTGGGTAGGGAACACGTCTACCAACTCTGTTGTACTCTTCCAGGTGCTTAATGTAGTGCTATAAACACAGTAAGCACTCAATAATTACCACTGATTGATTCATTGATTCCAATTCCTTTACTTCTATCAACCCACTTACAATATACACTATAGTAAGCCAATGGAAGAATGAATTGTGAGACTTTTATGTTTGCTTTTTTTCATATGAACTAAAAATACTAGCTCCTCGACAGCAACCACTGGTTTTGCTACTAACTTTTGATCCATTGTCTTATTTAATATGGATACTTTTGACACCATCCAGAAAGACAACAACATACTAGTCAAGCACAACAAACTGAAAAGGCAAGCCAATTTCCAGTTAGCTCACACTCCTGCATTTTACATACTTTGGTCGACATGCCTGTTTTGAGATATATTTATTCTAGCATCCTTCCCATTTCCAAAGGAACGAAACAGATGTCACAAATTGCTAGTGCCACCTATTAGTGAAAGTGAAGAACTGCAAATCATTGTTGTTCATGTGAAGGGTAACTTGGAAACTATGATGGAAAAAAGGCACCAAACCAGTAATTCTTGCTTTACACTGTGTTTACATGGGGACAAATTCTGAAGTAACCAACTCTCACTAAACTCCTAAGTAGGCACTGTGTGTGTGACTGAAGGGGAAATTTGCTCTGCTACCACGTGTTAAGGTAGAGGAACATGCCAGGTTTTACCAAAACCTAGTAGCAGCAGGTCTTTTCATACTGTTCATACCAGGAGTGGAGTATGAATTTTAACAGCAGAATCTACTCAAAATAATTTGAGTGGTAACATAAGTCTCAGAAAATTTAGACTTATAGCTTTGGGTGCTTTCTAGATCTGTGACAGTTTACTTTTTCATTGTGAAAACTTGAACAAAAATATACAATTGTTACAACTTCTGAAACACCCCAGAATTCCTAAGGGCAGTGCTTTATTCTAGGACGCTGAATTCTAGAATGTGACTCTCATTTTACATAAATGCAATTTTAATCAAAACATCCATACTGTATAAAACTACATTATAATTTTATTTCCTTAGAAGTGGAGTCTGTATTAAATTACAGGTTGTAAAAACACTAAGGTAAACCATTAGATATTAAATACTGTACATCTTATATCTGAAATTATCCACATTAGTGCAAATGTCTCATCTTTCTTAACTGAGGTATACCAATTAGATTTAGAATTAACATTTATTTCTAGGAAACATTTGCAACTGTACCTCAATGATAAGTGCTAAAGAAGCATTGATGATTTCAACTATTATAAGGCTAGTTGGCATACTCAGCATATTTATTCAGGGTTCATTTTCACCAAATTAAATTATGAAACCTCATTTTAATATTTTATTGGATTATTTCTTACATAAACCTATTTAGGATGTGGCACTGTTAAGGGCAAACTCTATGCCCAAAGCAGTGAAGAAATTAAGTTGTCATTAGCATTTACTGATGAAAGATTGTAGTGACTCTCATACACCTGCCCACCATTCCCAGCTAAGGAAATGACACTTCAGCAGGAAAATTCAGTGTTTGACATTTGTTCAAATTTGGTTCAGGCAGTTGAAAACCATTATTACAGTGTTGCTTCTGGGGATGATTCCATAGTCAACTTGTCTATAGGCATGAGTTGCCATTGACCAAACCACCGTTGCAAGTCATTTTAGGTGGCAGAATTGACAAAGACTTCAATGAGGGGAAAATGAAGAACTATACCATCTGACTAGGCTGATACTGCAACATCTGAAGAATCTATTGAACTATTCCCTACACTACTCCTGCTACGTGGATGAATAACTGTATTCAGTTTTCCATGCTTGCCAGTTAGCAACTTTCATGAGCACTACATATATTTTTAAAAGTAGATTGGAAGTTAGCACCCTCAGTGGCAAGGAAGGGCTTTGCTAAACACTGCTCTGCCATTTTGAATTATCATTTCACAAAAATTACATTGAGTGGACAGGTCGGGGCATTAATTTTGGAGAAAAACTATGGCATTGCCCTAATTTCTCCCACTTTGCATTTTGGCATACTTCAAGTCTCTTTTCAAAGGAATTTTTGAACATTAAATATATTTGGTATGTAAAGATATGGGAGCTTTAATTGGGACAACTTTCTAATCATATAACCAAGAATGGTTGAGATTTTTATTGCCACCTGTCATGACACTTAGAAAAGAAAAGAACGGTGGAAGCCTCAAACATCATTATTATCTTCATTTAAATGAAAAGTCCTAAATCAGTCTAATGATTTGTATGCTGGATCCGAGTTAATAGGATCATTCAAAAGAATCAATCCTCAGATAGATCATGCGACTTTTATTCTTAGGTATCCACAAGTCTCAACTACATGAAAGAATGTCACATTGCAAAGTCATGTGCAGCTTTTGCCAGCTTCTGGTAGACTACCAGACTGCAACTCAGTCTCCTAAATCCCAGAGCAATGCTCTTTCAATTACACCAAAATGAAGTGAACTACCTGGATACGTGAAGGCAGCTCTCATGCTCATTAGAGGTTTAGGGAAGGTGAGAGTCCTGCATGAAACCACAGCTCAAGCTACTGAGTATCAATGAAAACTTTTTTCTAATTGTTGTTCTTAGAAGCATATCCTGAAAAACAAGGAGAACCTACTACATTCACTTTGAATAAACAAAATGTAATATATCAGTGTAAGGCATATGGATGTGAGAAATTTTGGTTCTCCAGATTTTCTCAGGAAAATCAAATAACAAGCCTTAGCAAATAACTGAAGGTGCATACCAAACAACCCTCAAGAAGTCACCTTACTAAGTGCAGAATTTGCTTCTGAATCATACACTAGTGACACTACGGTACATTTTCAAAATTAGAACTCTAAGTATGAACCAACTGATCTCTTATAAGGTACTATATGGTTGAGCTTTCTCTTTTGGTAAGATCAGTCAATAATGGAATGGAATGATAAAATATTTGTCCTTTTGTCAGCTTTTTTAGTATTATTTTACATCTCATCATTTCTTATTGTGTCGCAGAAAGTTTCCTTTAAATCAGTGTTCCTAAGAAGATATGAGTTTATCTAATGCAACAAATGGAATGAACTGCAAATAATTAATAGGATCTCTTTCCACATTTAGGCTGTAGTTACCCAATAAGTGAAGCAAAGAAAAGAGAAATTATATAGTGTATCTGACCAAAATAGATTTCCCCTAACGGTGTCAGATTAAAAATTCTATCTTTCCTTGGGCATTATCCAGGTAACTGATTCAATTCTCTGCTTCAACTCATCTGTGAAGACCTAGTTTGTCATAATAAGGCTACTGTAATTTATTTATTCCCTGGGCATTGACCCTGTCCATTCAGGGACTGAAATGAAAATGTCTGTGACTGCTACGATTTAGAGACTTCTCATATTTTCTTTCACCCAGTAAGCCTCCAAAATCAGGCAGGTACAGGAGGAAGAGCCAAGGTGTCCTATTTTTCTAATGTGCCACTTTTCTACATGGGCCTGAGTGCATCTTTCCAGTCCTCCAAGGCTTTCCAACTGGGACATATTTTGACTAAGTATTCCCTCCTGTTCCCCTTTTCCCCACCTTCCACATGGAGCCTATCAGATACTTTTAATCTGCTGTGAGATAAAGTGACAGGAAGTTGAGAAAAAAAAGTAAGAAAGGGGGTGTAATGAAACTTATTTCTGGCATCCTAAGAAATGACAGAGCTAATAGTGGATCTTTGAAAACAAGTGACCATAGGAAATTAGGGTTGACAGGATTTAACCCTTCATGAATCACATTGGAATATTTTTAAGGCAAAAGTTGTACACATTTTAACTGTGTTTGACATCTAATTAGTTAGAAAAAACAAAAAGCCCGAAATCCCTATTATTCTTTGGAAACAATGTTCTGACATTTGGCTATAGGGCATGTGCTTTGGCAAAACAAGTGTACATTACAGACACAAAAGGGTAATGACAGTCTAATAAAATGACATAAGAAAAATTGCTTGACACTTCCCTTTTATTCTTCAGGTTCTTGTTCATTTCACAGTTTATTTTACCAAATTGCCAGGCACTCAGGATATAAATAGAACTGTTAGGTAGCTTAAGAGAGGGTGTTCCAATTCTAGTAAGGCAAGTACAAGTCTATTCTTCCGGGAAGAAAATGGTCTTTAATAATGTTCAAATACAAATCTTAAAGGCTCCTCTGTATGTTTCCTGAATCCAGGCATTCTTAAACTTATGTACCAATTTGCTTTTCTCTTATATTGATGAATGACTTGTAGGTAAAATGGAGGCTAATTCATTGCCATGGAAATAACTATCTGTTTCTTGGGAAAAGCAGTTCCTAAATTATTAGGATTTACAGTTTGTTTAGTTAATTAGACAAGTGACTCCAGTGCTAATGGGACAACCTAAGTGAGCAAAGCATATACTACTGTGATCATTCAGAAGTGCTGTTTTAGATAAAATCATAATTATAAGAATATGAATTTCTCCATACTCATAGAAAAAGTTTCAGATAGCATATATTCATAGAAAAAAGTATTTTGCCCAAACTGAATCAACAAAGTCAGAATTCTGAAAGCAAAGACTAAATGTAGAGAGTAAATAATTATGAAAAATGAATTAATAAATCATTGATATGGGTGGCAATCAATTAAATTTAGATATTAAACATGAATCAATTGAGTTAAAGGGTTAACAGATGTTAGGTGATTCATTTAAAAATCATATTTAATAAGCTGTAGGAAATGGCATGTATCTATTACACTGTTGCTACTCTAAATGATCTTTAAAAATAATCTGTGATTAATACCTATGAATGTTTTTACACTAATAAAATGCATTCCCGAAATATTTTGGGGGGGAGGCATGGAGGTGGTCTTGCTTTAAAGGAACAGGCCCCTTTCCAAATAAAATATGCATTTGTTTTGCAATTAAAACAGAATGAATGCACACTTGAGGTGTTTAATTTTCTGATCTGAAGTGTGAAAACGACATCTCTCCTCCCCGTGAGGTGTTTTTTTCACACTTTTACATTCAGAAAGACAGATTTTCTTCATTAGGTGAAAATGATAGAACATATTTCCACTGGCATGAGAAAGCCAAAAAGAAAAAAACCCTCAGAAGACAGACATGCCTACAAATGCATTCACTCTTGCTTATACTATTGGACAAAATGGTACATTATAAGAAGCTGCTTCCTGTTCTGCCCCAATGTAAGAAATCTGAGAATCCTAAAAGATCAACACCTTGGGGAGAAAAACTACTTGAGTTAAAGTAGTTTAATCTTCTACTCCATTTTGAATACTGCTTGAGTTACATAAATATTCTAGAACAGAACTATTCCTTTCATGCTTGTAGTTTTGCATTTATGTATTTATATTTTTCGTCTGCCACTGCTAGATATCTGTGTAGCTACCAAGGATTTACCATCCATTCATTTGCCATCTACCTATAAAATATTCCCCAGGATACAAAGAGGAATTATTTTTCAGAACTCTTTATTTGTGGAAGTTATTTCTGGAAAATGCAATTAGAAATAACACTGTGGCACTAAGCACTTTATGAAAAGGTGCATTTACCCTGCTAGCTATATAACACGAGAATTATGTACCTTTAGTGATTGCTATACACATGAACTGAAGGAGTACTTTAAAAAAAATGCATGTGCATTTCATGAAATAGCCAAATGCACAATCTTTTGTATGGTCGGTCCCTACTCATTTTGCAAAATCTGTTCTGTTGCCTCCAGTTTATATTCTCTTGGCAAAACCACCATCTACTGCTTATGTTAAGCATCTGATTGTCAGATTTGTGCAAACTGAATATTCATGATGGAGAATTAACCACTTAATGCCTAAAAAGTAAGAAAATGCAAATCTTCCCTGGCATCTCCCAAAAATGAGATATTATAGGTGCAGCAGTCTCTCCAACAGAAAGAAAATGAGCTTTGTGTTAAAACATGTGAAGCTTTTCAGGAGGGGAAGTCTAATGGATTAACAGAAGGTAAAATATGAATTCAGTTGTAGAGCGGCATGTCCTAGACAGGCAATTCTCTGCAAATGTGATTAACTGCTCTTTGTTTGCATTTAAAGTGTCGGATGTTGAACATAAAGACAGGCTTTTAAAGAAATGCCTCGGTCATTTGAGGGAGTGGGGGGAAGTCTGAGTGTGTGTGTGTGTGTGTGTGTGTGTGTGTGTGTGTGTGTGTGTGTGTAAAAATGTAATCTTCATATCCTAACAGGGTAAAACACTGAGAGAAGAAAAACCCAGGGATCTTAAAAGGCAAACAAAATGAAGAAAAGAAAAAAAGGAGAAGAAAAGAAAAGGAAAAAAAAAGACTTACCTTTATAGGATAATTTCAATCTTGGCACATTGCTCTTCCCATTTTGACAGTTTGTTCTTGCAGCTAGTAATACTCCCCAGAAAAGATATGCAATCCTGCTCAGACAGCCCATGCTGAAGATACTGTAAGTCCTTATGCGGCTTCGGTGTTCAGTCCTGGAGTGTGCAGCCGAAGTTCAAACAGTCTGAAAACTGGAGGTAACAGGTGATTTAGGTCAGTTTCATTCACAAATGCAGACAATTAAGACCTCATGGCAAGGCTCACATCTCTTCTTCTGTAACAGTCACTGGAGCACAGAAACTTCAAAACCTCCAAAAAATTGAGCCAGGCACTGGATAATGAGGCACAACTGTTGTGGAAAGAGGAAAAAAAATAACAAGGACTGCTGCAGTGGTGCTTAAGAAGCAGTTCCTTTTATCTACGCTACCCTGATAGCCGGTGGCAGAAACTAATCCTTCTCCCTGCTTCATTCGGCTCAGTGGAAGCAGAATGAAAGGAAAACAGAGAGGGAGAGAGAGAGCAGCGCTGACTTTTCCTGTACACATGTAGGGAGAGATGACACAGGATCCCACAGACAGGTTTTCCCAACACTCTCTAGACTAGCTGACAATGAGAGAACAGGCGATCTCAACTCACTCCCCTTCCCTGCTGTCACAAAACACATTCAAAAAACATCTAGCCGAGATTAGAGGGGGCAGCAGAAACCACCAGCACGCTTGTGAAACGCATGGAGCTATAAATTTTCTTCCAAACACATGGGTTATTTTATAGCCATTTTGGGGTACAGTTCTGATTTTGAAAATCCAAATTCTGCTACCTACATAAATAACAGTCCAGGCTTATTGTGTAATCCTCCTGGACTTGGGCACGATAAAAAGAAGGAAAAAAAAGTCAGGGTCCTTTCCATCAACATAACTTTACTTCTGAAGGTTTTAAAGCCTTGTTGGAGAGCATTTTCCCCCCAATTCAGTGAAGAAATTCCTAGTGAAGCCCATTTCAGCAATCAGCCCAAGACAAGTATCGGTCCATTGGGGATTATAAATTACACCAAGAGATTCTCAAAAGGGTTCTCAGAATTTAAAAATGTCTCCAGTTTTCCAGCTTCTGAACAGTCTGGCTAATATTTTTTTTAATGCATTGCCACTCATTATTTTTTACATATTTCTTACATTATCTCAAAGGGCAGAGAAAACTCACAAAGTTCAGAAAATCCCTGCTGAGAGTCAAGGACCAATAAAATAATTCCACAGTTTCTGTGTCATCCTTAGCTGATGAAGGGTAACTACATTTTTTTGGCATGTGTATGCATGTATTTAACAGTCATGTAAACAGAGTCAGTGAACAGGTATGTTGACTGAGCAGAAAATAGTTTCTATTGTATATATATATATATATATATATATATATATATATATATATATATATATATATATATATATTTGTTAATCCTAAACCTACCCATTGTACAGGTGCTTTGAGGTCATGAAAAAACAACATGTTAATTGTCCCAGATCCCATTCCCCACTCATCTCCTTATACCCTCTTGAAATACATGGTAAAGAGGCTTATTTTATTCCTAAATTCAAATGAAAGTTGACATTTGAAAAGGAAAAAGTAATTTTCCCTCTCACCCCACTCTAATTAAAAACTTCAACACTTACCCTGAAAAGGGCTTAGAGTTGCTATAAAGGAAGACCTAAGCATTTTATCATCACTGCTTTCATTGCTTAATATTAGCACAATAGTGGGAAAAGGAATAGTTTTTTTCTCTCTCTAAAATGCTCTTCTGCTTCCTGAGCTTAATTCATTAATCCCACCGTATTGTATCTGACAGATTCAGTGATTCCATTGATCAGTGGTATTGTTAAGAAAATAAGATCCAAAAATAATGTTGATTTTAGTGATTCCCACACTTGTTAGCCTGAGTACTTTCATGCTCCAGGCAGTGGATTAGAGCTACAAAATGACAAGAGACGCCTGTCTGTTTTCCACGGATTACTTACTACAGACATTCTCTCTGTAGAGGAATTCATGTCACTTTGAGATTATTTAGAGAATTGGCCTAATGAATTATCCTTTTGTATATCACAAACAATTAAGAACAAAAACACAAAAGATTCACCATATTAATGCATCATTTTATACTGGTGTTACAACTCTTCATTTACTCCCAACTAGAGAAAGAGAACATAATTATTTTTCTTAAAACTTTGAAGTCTTAGTAGTTTGAGTATATTCATTTCATTTTGATGTTCTACTTTGAAAATATTTTGATATGTTCCAGAATTAAAAGAAGTTTCTGGAAAAAATTTAGTTTAGAAGGTCAGAGTTGACATCATTTGGGGGAAAGGCATTCAAAGTGAAGTTTGACCACTGAACGTGAATGGAATTATTTTATGTTTTAAAACAAATAATTTAAATTAAATTTGATGCCTGGAATTCAAGATAGCCACACAGTGTTTAATTTACTCATTTTTAAAGGTTTCTCTGAGTGTTTGTTTACAGAAAGATTTGATCTTATGCTCCAAATCTCAAACCAGCTTCAGAGTTGTTTTGGACATTTACAAAACTTAGGAAAACATCATATCATTTTTTATCCATTTTTAAATAGTTTTGAATGGAATTTCTCAGTGTATTCTCAAAGGTTGGTATGCCTGACCTGACTCAAATGAGAAAGTAGGAGAAAATCTATAAAGAAGGTCTCCTTAGCTTTCAGACCAACGTAGGGAAAAAATAATGCTCCCCAAAATTTGAAAATTCTTCAGAATTCAGAACAGAATTATGGATATTTATACAAATACAAGTATACCAAGTGTTTTCCAGTTTCAGGTTTTCCTAAAATCTACAATATAAACTCGTTTAACACTAACAACCTGTGTAATACTAACAATCTATGTACTGTCTATTCCAATATCTCTTTCATCTACTTCACTGCCACTTCATTGCCTCCACAGTTTTGCTCCCCCTGTGGATAATCTTCTCAAACTTTTCCCCATTGCTCACTTTCCCCCTTATGCTGTCATTCATAAGGCTGCAGAAAAAAAAACTAAACAGAGTCATATGGAGCGAATGAACAAAAATAACTCTGCTATTTTTCTTAAGTTGTCATTCTGCTCTCCTCTTTCCATTTGGAAAAAGATCCTCCTCTTTATAGAATTTCTTAGCACTGTCACTGAGTTCTCTTTGGTAGGATGATTGCCAATATAAGCGCCAATCCCAGCATACAGGTAATGGATAAATAAATATGTTGTGGTAGTTATGATGGTCTTGTCCTGGAAGTAAATATTGAGCCACTTTCTAATTAGAATTGAGATGTGCCCCCTCTCCTCAGTGTTACCAGCACTTGGACTCTGGAAATCTGACTGAGATAGTTTTCCATTGCCCATTCAGCTGAAGGAGATAATCAACTCTCATTATCTACCATGTATTATGAACCAGGAACCTGGGGGATGCAAATAGTAGATGGTTTTCCAATGAAATATTGTTGTGGACAAGAAATCAATTATTATTTTTTTGGTCCTTAAGGGTTGAATATGGACTTACCAAGCAAGCATTTTTTTTTTTAATCTGCAAAGGTGAGAGTGTGGAAGTGAATGTTTCCATTTTGTGTTGATAAAGTCACATTTGTTTTGAGAATAGTTAAGACACTTCTATAGTTTTGATGGATGTTGAATGAAGAAATCCACACCTTTAATGTTGGTCTAATCTTTGCAAAAACGAAAATGTGTGCGAAAGACATTAGAACATAAGAACAATCCAAATGTTTGCAAAACATATCACCTGCAAAAAAATGCTTGAGTTAAAGATGTTCCTGTTAATGCATGCTTCACCTCTTCTCAGTACTTTGCTTCCTTCTCATGGTTTAACACAAGCTATACAAATATGTTTGCTCTAGGCCTGTAATTCAAAATGAGTTGGTCAACCTGTTTTTCCAAGAAATGAAATGATGAAGGAAACCAACATTAAAAACAAATAAAAAACCAACAACAACAAAAAAAATAGTCTTCCCAAGGTATGTTTTAGTTGAGTCATGTACAAAACGTACACAGTCTCTAGGCAACATCTGCTATTATCATTGCTATTTCTTGTTATTTTTTCCCTGAATAAATGTTTCATTAGTGTATGAAAAATGAATTACATCAACAGTATTGCAACAAATGTCACTGTCGAATATTTGCCCCAGTTTTGACTTCTTATGCTGAAAAGATTTTTTTTTAAATGAGACTTTCTGAAATGGGGAATTTGAAACATTATTTTATTTTTTAAGAATGTGTGGGAGCAAAATTTATTTAGAAGATCAAAAGAGCATGTAAAATGGAAAAGCTAAATAGTTGGAAATCTTTATTTCTGGCCAAAAAATAATAGCTACATAAGAATTACTGAGATGTTCACTAGAAACTGGGGGTAGCAGGTAAGCTGCAATAGTTCAAAAACTGAGTGGGATTATTTTATAACTTGACCCCTGTGAATGCTTTTAGTGCCAGCAATATGTGAAAGCATATGCTGGGAAGAGGAACTGGGGAGATACAAAGGGAATTCAGTCTCCAAGGAAGCATTAACTCTGTCTGATGAATAGAGATTTCAGTAAAACATCCATGTCCTTCCTCAGGATTGAATTTGTAACAGTTTGAGAGAGGCTGTTATGCTATTTTCCTGTGTTCTCTTGTGACATCATTGTTCCTGATACTTAAAGGTAAACAGCGACCCTGAAGAAAGAAAGGCTCATTCTGTTCTCATTGAACAGGAGTGAGAAATGTTTAACTCAATGCAAAGTTAACTAGAACTGGCCAATTAGTCACAAATCCTTGGCTGTAGAAATTTAAGGATGGGTTAAACAAATAGATGTTTTTGCTTGGAGAACTGCTGAAACTTCAAAAGCTCTTGATGCTTTCTTTCCCATGAGCATTTAAAAAAAGTTTGTTTGCAGGCAATATATGTACACTTTAGTACATTGTGATTATAGAAGAGAGAGACAGAAAATGGGAAAAAGGAAGCAAGACAGTATGAGTGGTTGGCTTCCAAACTGCACTGGCAAAAATCCAACTATAGAAAAAGAAATTATCTTCTGCCAACAGTCCCTCTCTTGTCTATCAGCCTCCTAATTCCATCACGTTCCTCAACATTTCAAAATCTTTTGCAGTTGAAAGTTTCCCCCTTTTTTTCCTATTTAGGGTCCTTGTCATTTTTCTGTTACTTCAGGATACTGTCTGCAAACTCATTAAAGTCTTCCTAAAAGTTTATATTTTATTTAGTTGTTTAAAAAGGGAAAACACTGAAAATACCTGTTTCTTTTACATGTTTATCTCTACCTCCACCAAAATGGAAAGAGAACTTGTTCAAGAGAGACAAAAATCCCATTGTTTACACTGATCAGTACAGACAGGGCAGTGAGGAGGAAAAGATGAGGCATCCATTGAATACAAATGAAGAGAGCAGGTTGGTTGGGGAGTGTTTTAAGTTATGAAGCTATTAGCCCTTTACATGAGGCAGAGGCACACCATCCGCCTTTCCCTTTCAGTAAATAAATAAATGGGATAATGAAGGAAGTGTGGTGAAAAACCCCTGGCAACTCCTACAGGATTGTGTTACCTCAGAAGAGGAATAGTCGATGTGTGGAAGACCCCTTTGTTTCTTTCTGAAAGGAATTTTTCACCTCAGATGTAAGTTTGCCACATTCTCAATATTCTTCTGGGCAGTCCCTTTTAACTGCTTTTAAAAAGCTTGCAACTACTTGCATGCATTGCTAACGATAGGGAATGGAGTGCTGAAGCCTAGAATTAAAGCTCCTTAAAAGGGTTTATTATGATGGCAAAACCAACTGTTTAGCAAACTACTGTGTCTTAAAGACCTAGATTCTGTCTTTCACAAAGATTATTTTCTCTACATAAATTGGAAAAGCTTAAAAAGAAAGACTTCAAACAAATGCACGTCACCTTTTTTTTTTCCCAGTAAGATCTAAATGTCACCAGATCTGGCAAGTTATGTAATTTCCTTCTTTTGGGTAGGGGAAGAGGAGTATGGTGGGTTTAAGAGGGGAACTGTGGAAGTGATGTTCATCGGGTTGCATTTCCCAGGATCAGCTCAAGAACTGTCATATAATGGAAAGCTTTGAAAAATGTCCCATATAGGAACAATTTCATTTCCATATTAGCAATGACTTTTTTGGGGACATATAATTAAAATGAGGTGTAACTCTCATTTTGTTTCCAGCATGTCACTTAAAATTTTTATTCTTTAAAAGGGGCCTTCTTCCCCATTTGTTCCACCCTCCTTTGTGATCCCAAGGATGGAAGACTCATCTTTCATCTCTGAACCTTCTAGAATTACAGACCCATTTCTAACATTGGCTTGTTTTGTGAGCTTGGACAAGTCATTTCTTGCCATTAATAAAGTAACACCAGCAGTCCCTTGCTCATTTTTAATACAAAGGTATAGGGTTTGGGGTACTGTAAACTTATCTGAGCCAAAAAAGATATGTGTTCTAACTATTCTTAATAATCCTCTTTTAGAAGTACAATAATCATGTACATTGCAACCAGTTGTATGTACACAAAGACATCTATATCATATAAAGCCCTATCAATGTACCGTCATTCTTATCACACATAAAACACTCATTAGCTTGATTTTCTTATCTAAGCATTTGGATCGTGAAAAGTAGCCTCCTGAGTCTATATTTTTGTGGATATCTACCCTGTGGACAGTTGATTTGCCTATTTGGACAAAATCATACATTTTGAGACTTTTTTCCTCTTTTTTCAAGAGAGTCAAGTAGTAGCTACAGAATTAATAATGCAAGACATTCTATTTATTCTAATTGAAGGTGAATGAGGGATCATAATAATAATAATAATAATAGTTAAGCACTTACTATGTGCCAGGCATTATACTTAGCACTGGGGTGGATACAAGCAAATCAGGTTGGACGCAGTCCCTGTCCCGCATGGGGTTCACAGTCTCAATCCCCAATTGATAGATGAGGTAACTGAGGTACAGAGAAGAGAAAAGACTTGCCCAGGGTCACACAGCAGACATATGGCAGAGACAGGATTAAAACCCATGACCTTCTGACTCCAGGCCCGTGCTCTATCCACTATGCCATGCTGCTTCTCTAATAAGAGATATAATAAGTACAGAAATTAGAAATAAAAAGAAATCCATCAAAGAAAAACAAATTATGAATTTGATTATACATTTCTCCTATGGTCTGTAGGCTTAAATTCTTAACCTGGCCAGTGATTGAATAAAATGACTCATGAAATGATTTGAGATTTTGCTTCCAAAGGTTGAGTATGCAATTCCCTTTCAAAGTGCTACTGGCCAAACCATGAGAAGCAGTGTGTTTTAGTGGAAAGATTATGGGCCTGGGAGTCAGAGGACCTGGGTTCTAATCCCAGCTCCATCACTCTTCCGTTTTGTGACCTGGAGTAAGCCGTTTAATTTCTCTGTGGCTCAGTTTCCTCACCTGTATAATGGGGGGGTTCAGTACTTTTTCTCCCTCCAACTTAGGTTGTAAGCCCTTTGTAGGACTTCCATACACTGTCCCCAACCCAGGGTTTAGTACAGTGCCTGGCACAAAGTAAGTGCTTAACAAGTACATTTTTAAAAAGCAGGTTGTCAGATGAGAGAAGCATAGAAGAGTCAAGGGATTTGAACATTAGGCTTAGCACCCTCTGCTCCTCCTGGCATTAGTATCCTCTCTTGCAGCCAGGCCTGTGCCTTCCATGCAGAATAGAGTGATTGCTTTATTGTTCGTGGACACCAGACTCATGGGATGCTTGCCCCATCCCAACCCCATAGCACCTATATTCATATCCCTTCTACTTAGTTTGGTCTAGTGGATAGAGCACAGGCCTCAGAATCAGAGGACCTGGCTTCTAATGTGCTTATCCACTGTGTGACCCTGGGTAAGTCACTTAACTACTCTGTGCTTCCATTCTCTTCCCTACAGAATGGTGATCCAATACCTGTTCCCCTCTTACTTAAACTATAAGCCCCATGTGGAACCTGATTATCTTGCTTAATACAGTGCTTGACACATAGCGTTTAGCAAATATCATAGTTATCTTTATTATTATTACTACTCTGCCCTTTCCCCTAGGCATAATTTACCTTAATATCTGTCTCCCCCATCAACATGTGATTTCCTTGTAGGCAGAGATCATGTCTGGTATCTCTATTTTACCACACTCTCCCAAGCAGTTACTACAGTGCTCGGCACACAGTAAACACTCAATAAATACCATTGCTTAATTAATCACTAGTATATATTGAGTGCTTATACAGTGCAGAGCACTGTACTAAGTACTTGGAAGGGTACATAGAGTTAGACATGAATCCACCCCTCAAGGAACTTAGAATCTAGCAGGATGTCACATGCATTATGCCATGCACACATGATGAAATTACATGATATACATAATTTTGTTGAAGTCTCTCCACAGCCACTAGAACCTGGAATATTTTGCCAGAGTGATTCCTGATCCCACTAACTTGTTCCAAACATTTGTTTTCCTATCTCAGGACCCTCTGAACATGGGTGTCACTTCCAATATCAGAATGAGCAGCAGGAGCTGCGGTGGGGTGACACATATTGTAAAAATACCAGGCATAACAGAGCCTGATACTATATTTGTACTGGACTGTCAGGTGGAAAATCAGATAATAATAATAATGATGGTATTTGTTTAGCACTTACTATGTGCAAAGCACTATTCTAAGCGCTGGGGGGATACAAGGTGATCAGGTTGTCCCACATGGGGCTCACAATCTTAATCTCCATTTTATAGATGAGGGACCTGAGGCACAGAGAAGTTAAGTGACTTGCCCAAAGTCACAAAGCTGACAATTGGCAGAGCCGGGATTTGAACCCCTGACCTCTGACGCCAAAGCCCTTGCTCTTTCCACTGAGCCATGCTGCTTCTTTATGAATGAATGAATGACCACCCTAATTCAGAGGAACAAGAACAATTCTCTTCTCCCTAGATATCCTCTTAATGGGCAGTCAAGATAAGATCATGCAGGCCTGCTCCTCTCTACTGTTTGGAAGGAAAGAGGGACTGAGTATGAGCTAAACAAATGACTTAACCAAACCCAAATTGTGCATTTTTTAGAGATTAGTCTTTGTCTATCTGGAAATCTATGCAGCAGGAAACTCAGTCTGCTTTATTGACAGAGGTGGTTTCAGTGGTCCTGGAGTGGGAAGTACATGGTTACTGTTTTGACCAAGCGCTATTTTGAAAAAGTATTTTTGTGTTTAAATATGAAGTAAGGGAATGCTAAGTATGTGACTGGAGGGTGCAGATATGGCAGCTTCATCCAAAATATTATTCAAAATATTGTGGAATGAGGGCAGGAAAATGGAGAATAAAAGATGTTTGGGAAAAAGACCAGAATGAGTTTTCCTTCCCTAATTAACTTTCCACGGCAGGCAGCTGCAAATCTAAGGAGAGTGGCATTTCACCACTAATCAAGTTCATGGTGACTCACCCAGCCAGATGTGGCTCTGAGCTTCTTCACCTTTCACAACTTCCCGGGCGTGGAGAGAGTCGATCTTTTTTGAATGGACAGAACCATACTTTTTTATTTATTTAGGGCTGCATTGCTAACTCTAAATACAGAACAACAGTGGGTTTCCATATCCTGACTTCCAAGCTTCTTGGGTTCATGAGTATTTATGTTTCTGAGCAAATTATTTTTCCAGGGAAGTGTCAAGCTTAGCTCTAACAGACCTAGAAGCATAGGTCAGCAGGTGTAACACCTGTACAATTATTAGGGGAATAGCTCCTGCTACCATTTATATTTTCAGGCATTCACCTCTCACTAGTCAATAACTGTAGCATTCCTACTGCACAACAAGCTTTGTTTCATGCTGTTTCTCATGCACTAGGGAATCCTGATTGGCTGGTAAAGAAGTTAATTTTCCACCTGGTAGAAGGTTTTACTATAATAGTTTCACCAGAAACATTTGCCTTTTGCATTATCATCATCGTTAATACCATTGCCAACAATGATATAACAAAATATATTCTTTTTCAAACTTCCCTGTGGTCATCTTTCAAATATTCTCCTTCAGACCCACATGCTCAAAATAGCATATGTTCTTTTGCTATAAGATATGCTCCTGATGGTATGCATTAGTTTATGAAATTTGCTCATTTTCAAAATATTTTTCTCATGCTGAGCATTGCATGATGATTATCTACTGTAGTATCATATTGCAGGCTGATTATAAAAATACTATTACTACAGTAAGGCTGGAGATTTGAATTTTGCTTTCCATAAAATGCTCTGCCATGACAAACCATTGTCAATTCATCAGCTACAAATTACGGTGAATGTAAAATAAATTCCTAAAGGTCAAGTCCTCATAGATCTAGTAGTATCTTCTGGTCAGAGGTTTCAAAACCTGTCTCCAGTTCTGACTGAGAATTTATTTCCAGACAATGTTTCCACTGCCCCATTCTCTAGAGTATGTATGGGAAAATCTTCCAGTGGAAATTCAACCAAAGGAAAACCTAAACCTCCTATTTTTCACATTAAATTAAGTCGAGTTATCAGAAGGTAGATAGGTCAAACCCGTCCCTCATTATTTTAAAGGAATAAAGTTTTGGCTCTGAAAAACATCAGCTTCAGTCTGGTTAAGATTGGCATTCTTAGATGAAAATAAAGATCCTTCTCCTGAAATAAGGAAGATCAAGTTACACTTAACAAGATGCAGGGTACAGCACTTCAGCAACATAACAGTGGCTGAGTGACCTGCCAATATGGCCAAAATAGCAACTGTTTGTCTCCTAAACTATTTTCAGGAGTATATTCTTTAAAAATAACATGACTGACTGTATGCTTTTTTTCACAGTAGAGATTTCCCTCGATGTTTATATCAAAGCAATGAAGTTATATTTTCAAAACTAAAAATTACTCTGTAATTGCTGCATTTAAAGGAAAAATCAAATAAACCATTTGCTCTGGTGTCATTTTCAAGTCTTGGGGTATTATAGAAACAAGAAAGACAATTTTTCATTTACTCTGATGGTTTCTTTGTTTTGCTTTTCATGTTCAGTGTTCTGATTAAATGACTTAGGGTGCTTACAAATCTTGCCTTTCTTTAATCAGTGACATCTCTCTATCCACTATCTGTAAGCACAAAAGGCTCTATATAATAGAGATCAGTGAAGAATATTTGTCTACTTTTGGCCAACTCCCTGATTATGTGGCATTTCTTGTTCATGATAAATACATTGTGTATACACATTCAGGAAAGCCCACTTTAAAAAGACTTTGGCAAGCAACATTTCTAAGAGGGATACTATAACTAAGGGAAGAAGAAACAATACCCAGTGATGGGGAAGGTTAAAAAGAAGGTGGAACCATGAAAATGAGTTTCTTTTCCTCTTCATTTTCTCAGCTTGTCTTTGGGAGAACAGATTTGGTGAAGAAGAAATGGGAACAGTAGCAGGAGTTAGTTCCCAAAAGCAGGCATGAAAAAATTTACAAGTATATATAGAAAATGTCTGGGTAAAGAAAATTTTCTGCAGTAGCATAAAAGACCACTACCCCGTCAGAAAGGTTGGTGGAAGTACAGTTGACCCAGCTGGGCTGAAACACATTTTATGTCCTGGCCTTTAAAGAAAGGAAAGATCTTGAGAAGTGAGGAAAAGGGACATTTTTGGAGTACCAGCAGTGAAAACACCCAATAAATGCCCTAGTAATAACAATAGTAATATCAATAGTATGGTACCTGTTAAGTGCTTACCATGTGCCAGGCACTGGAGAAAGCACTGGGATGGTATATAGAAACATTATATTATACTTTGAACCAACTCCTGCTACTGTTCCCATTTCTTCTTCTTCACCAAATCTGTTCTCCCAGAGCCAAGTAAATCTGGTTGGACACAGTCCCTCTCCCATGTGGGGCTCGCAGTCTCATTTCTCCTTTTACAGGTGAGGTAACTCAGGCACAGAGAAGTGAAGACACTTGCCCAAGGTCACACAGCAGACAAATGGTGGTGTCAGGATTAGAACCCAGGCCCTTCTGACTCTCAGGCCCATGCTCTATCCACTACACCATGCTGCTTCTAGGTTGGATTGATAGAGTAAAGGACTTCATCTCTGTTATTTTTAGAGAATCTGGCTTCTGGTTTCCCATTGTCACTATAGGTCCATACCTAAATATTTAAAACAGTTCCAATAATCCATTTCATTTATCATCCAAATAGTATATTTTTAGAGATAAAAGGAGATCAGCATATGTGGAGTTGTTGTAATGGGTTTTTATAAGCTTGTTGTGGGCAGGGAACATGTCTACCAACTCTGTTGATTTGTACTCTCCCAAGTGCTTAGTACAGTGCTCTGCACACAGTAAGCACTCAATAAATACTATTGATTGATTTGACATAATCACATTTTGCTGGCTGTAGATTTCATATATGCACTAATTTCAGAAAAAATTAGCTATGTTAGTGATTACCCCAATGTTATCACCTGCCACATTTGGTGTGATTTAGAAAACTCCCTAGTATATTCCAAGAATTCTGGGTGCCGACCTGGGTTTCAGTGGATATATGTTAAGGTGATTCTAACTCTGGAAGCAACCTCACATGAAAACTTGCCATGTATTAGTTCTGTTCTCAAACCACAAAGTTTGGGATCTATAACCTGTATGTTCAAAAGCCTGAAGACTCTCTTGCCACACATAAAGGCAAATCAGATTTATGTGATCTGCAGAGACAGTAGGCAAAAATATTATTTACACTGCACAGTGGCTTAAGCAATTTTCTCCCATACCACCCTTGGTGAACCATGGCCTGGAAAATGATGATGTCAAGTATAAGACATTCTGTATAACCATATGTGTATAATAGAAGGTATTGTGTATAAGCCAATGTGTAAGACAACCCCACTAGATATACATATTAGCCAACCAGTAGATATCATTTTACAATGTACGTTTAAATACGGGCCCCTTAGTGTGAGTTCACTTAGATATTTAAGTGTTGGCAAGCATATGATGGAAGAAGTCTGCACAATGGTAAGTACATCTTGAACTCTCTAATAAAAGATTAATAACAGAAGATTAATTGTGAGGAGGTTCATTCATTCATTCATTCAATCATATTTATTGAGCACTAACTGTGTGCAGAGCACTGTACTAAGCAATTGGGAAGTACAAGTTGGCAACATATAGAGACGGTCCCTACCCAACAGTGGGCTCACAGTCTAGAAGGGGGAGACAGACAACAAAACAAAACATATTAACAAAATAAAATAAATATAACAAATATGTACAAATAAAATAAATAAATAGAGTAATTAATATGTACCACTAGGTTGCCGCTAACCTCCTCACTGTGCTTCATTCTCACCTGTCCCACCGTCGACCCCCGGCCCACATCCTTCCCCTGGCCTGGAATGCCCTACCTCCACACATCCGCCAAGCTAGCTCTCTTCCTCCCTTCAAAGCACTACTGAGAGCTCACCTCCTCCAGGAGGCCTTCCCAGACTGAGCCCCCTTTTTCTCTCCTCCTCCCCATCCCCCCCCGCCCTACCTCCTTCCCCTCACCACAGTACCTGTATATATATTTGTACAGATTTATTACTCTATTACTTGTACATATTTACTATTTATTTTGTTAATGATGTGCATATAGCTTTAATTCTATTTGTTCTGACGATTTTGACACCTGTCTACATGTTTTGTTTTGTTGTCTGTCTCCCCCTTCTAGACTGTGAGCCGGTTGTTGGGTAGGGACCATCTCTATATGTTACCGACATACTCCCCAAGTGCTTAGTACAGTGCTCTGCACACAGTAAGGGCTCAATAAATATGATTGAATGAATGAATTAATGAATGAATGAATAATAACTTTAAGATAAGTTAAATAACAATCTTATGCCCTAGTAGAATCGCTGGCTTGGATCCACTTTCATTCCATGTTTTATTCTGATAATACAGATTTCACCAGTGTTTGAAAGAAGAATCTGATCAGAAAGTCTGTAGAGACCATGCAGGGATTCTCAGACCACTTCACTGGAATTGGTTAGGCACAAAGCACAACACTAGCACCTGTACCTCATTACAGGATGAGAAACAGGGTGTATGTTAGATCACTATACAATACTCAAAAGATATCTGCAAAATTGAATAGGCTATTGTAATTCTGATGATAGATTAATGGCCCAGCTACACCTTAGTACTAATCAAAAATAAAAATGATCAGAAGCCAAGGTATTTTGTTTTTTTAATGGTCATGTTGTCATTATTTTATTTTCTTGGCTTAATGCTTCTATTATGTTTGCTCTCTAGTCTTGTGTACCAGAGGGATACAGTATCAGTTTTCAGAGTAGACTTTATTACTTGATGTTGGGGGAAATCCACATTGAGATTCCTGGGTACTGAAGAAGATTCAACCACAACAGTTTAACTGCTTTGTGGGTCTGAAGTTCCAAAAAAAGTCAACAAGATGAACTGTCCAGACAAGCACAAATGAGTTTCCTAAAATCTAGTTTGCTTTTAAAATTGAGCTCTATGATCCTATGCCTTTCATCTTTGCTAAAAGTGGTGGTGAATTTATAGAAATTTTTTTAAAAAATCATATAATTTCACTCAGTAAGCCAGGAAGAGTTATTTATTACATTTATTCGTTCATTCATTCATTCATTCATTTATTACATTTATCAGAGAAGGACTTCAGCTCTACCTTCTGTTCTGGCTTTACTTGACTCCCTTAACTGCTCTGAAGCGAAGTCTCTCCCATATACTATTTATTTGGCCACTTGTTAAATAGCGAATGCACATGCTCAAGCCCAAGAGGGCTTGTGTTTTCATAGAAATCTGAGTTTTATAGAACTTGAGTTTTCATGCAAGTTTCTGTATTTACCAAAACTTGCATATTCAGCAAGGTGTATTTAAATCTGGACTTGCTTTCCCTACTTTCTCCTTGTATATTAAAATGTACATACAATGCAGCATTAATATATGTCTGAATATGCAGTAGTTAGAGGGATAGATATAAATGACAAACAGTGAAAAATCAATAATTAACAAATGACTAGATGAAAGAATTGGAACAAATGGGTTTGATCACTTTGTGAGAAAGACAAAGTGAACTAGGGGAAAGATTATGTGACTGAGAATCAGGAGACCCAAGCGCATAAATCTTTCACACAGCATGGCTCAGTGGAAAGAGCACGGGCTTTGGAGTCAGAGGCCATGAGTTCAAATCCTGCTCCACTAACTGTCAGCTGTGTGACTTTGGGCAAGTCACTTAACTTCGCTGTGCCTCAGTTAGCTCATCTGTAAAATGGGGATTAAACCTGTGAGCCTCCTGTGGAACAACCTGATCATGTTGTAACCTCCCCATTGCTTAGAACAGTGCTTTGCACATAGTAAATGCTTAACAAATACCATCGTTATTATTATTAGTCCCTGCTCTGCCATTGCCTGCTGTGTGACCTCTCTGTACCTCAGTTGTCTCATCTGTAAAATCCTCCTCTCCCTATCTCTTAGACTGTGAGCACTGTTTCAGGCAGAGACTGCACTGAACAGATTATCCTGTACTTGTACCAGCACTTTTCAGAATGCTTGGACTATAGTAAGGATTTTATAAATATCATAATTATTACTTGGAAACAACTGTGAATGTAACTTTATTCCCAAAGACCAGAATCTACTGACCCTGGTTGAAGCACTATCCAAGGCTCCATGGCTGTGACTCTGGTCTTCTTCACCGATTTACTGTTCAGCTTGTATCATGCTAAATAAATTTTGTGGGACTATTAATTAGGATGAAGAGGAGTTTTTTTGACCTCCAGGTTTGTTCAAGAAATTAAAATTGATGTTACACAGAGACTGAGGTTTGAATTGCATCCACTAAAATTGATTAGGAGATGAAGTCAGTCAATTATATATTCTAAGGGCTTACTGTGTACAGAACACTGGGGAAAGTACGATATAACCAGCTCCACTCCTTGTGAATAGGATCCTCAGACTTTAAGACTTTTGCTTGTGAAAAGGATAGAATCAGAAATCCCTAAAATAATTATTTATGTCCCTGGCCTACTTTACCAACCAGTTCTGGTTAAGCAAACCAATCAATCATTGGTATTTATTGAGTGCTTATTATGTGCTGAGCACTGTACTAAGCACTAGTTTACAGACTAGAAAATGAAAGAGAAAGAGAAAAAGAAAAAGAAACACTCACCACATATCCTCAGTTCAGATTGAGAATAAAGCAGAGACAGAGGGAATAAAGCAAACAAGAAGAGAGAGAGAGACTCCTTTGAGGATTGGGCAATCCTTTTCAAGGACTTAGCTCTGGCCTAGCCGTGAGTCTAGCTCCCAACTCTGGCAATGAAGACAAATTCCTTCTAAAAAGTTCCCAAGACTGCTGGGAAATATAGTCTATCAAGCCCTTTTGTTTCCCGGGACATGTACTTTTCTCGTTTCCTGCCCTACAATTCCCTAGCCAGCTTTCAACCAGACCTCTGATAGAAGAGGATGAAATCACAGAGCTCTTATCTAAAGACTGAGTATGATAGTCTCTTTTGACTATCCAGGTGAATTTTCTTCAGAAGTTAACCTGACTTTGGGTGAGGGATTGAGGGATATTGGTCCACAAGGATCACATGTTTTTCCTTTATTCAATTTTAAAAATCAATGAATGGCATATGTTAAGTGCCTAGTCTGTGCAGAGGACTATACTAAGCCCTTGGTAGAGTACAACAGAGCTAGTAGACATGATCAGGTTCCCTAAAGAAGATAACAATCTAACATAGGATTTTACAATATAGCATCTCGTTGACTTTGGTTCTATTGAATCTATTTCTCTTTTCACCTAAGTCATTATTATTTCTGTTGCTTTTAATCATGGGAGACAAAAAAAAGTGAATGCATTTTTATGCCCTTATTTTGACATCACTATCAAAATAGTGCCTGTATTTTGACTTTGAAAGGTTAAATGGAAAAGCTAAAAGCTAATAAATGCACCATTTACAGACATTTACAGACAAATAAAATACAAAATCCAAAGAGGTATGAAATGACGACGGTCTGGTCTTCATCAACAATACCGATTCGGAGTTTGCTGTTGAGCAGTTAAGAAATCAGGGTGGGTACTTCAGCTTTCAATCTAAGTTGTGATTCAGTTCATCCTGCAGTGCACCCTGTCACACAGGTCAGTTGAATCCAAATGTTTGGACCCGAGTACAAAGATTGTTTTTTCTGAGAATAAACATATGTTTCAAAACATTAGGGTTTCAATCCTTTGGACCAAAAAGCAATCAGTGGCATTCGAAATCAATAGCAGACACCATGTTTTTGAACGCACATGCAGGAAGGATTCCTTGTTTTGGAAAATGAAAACAATCTTTCCAAATGTTTGCCCAACAGATTTTTTTATCAAGGTAAAAGAGAAGCAATGTGGCCTAGTGGAAAGAGCACAGGACCAGGAGTAAATATATCTGGGTTCTAATCCTGGCCCTGCCGCTTCCCTGCTCTGTGATTCTGGGCAAGTCACATGGCTTCTCTATATCTCAGTTTCCACAACTGGAAAATGGTAATTAAATGCCTGCCCTCCCTCCCCCTTAGAGTGTGATTCCTGTGTGTGACAAGCCCTGGGTCGAATCTGATTATCTTGCATTTATCCCTGCCCTTAGCATCGTGCTTGATATATAATAAGTACTTCATATCCAAAAGATCACCACTCTCCGCACGTTCAAAGCCTTGTTAAAATCAAAGCTCCTCCTAGAGACCTTTCCTGACTAAGCCCTCATTTCCCCTACTCCCTCTCCCTGCTATATCACCCTTACACTTGGATTTGTACCCCTTATTCACCCCGCACTCATCCCCACAGCACTTTTGTACATATCTGTAATTTATTTTTAACATCTATCTCCCACCTATAATAATAATGATGGTATTTGTTAAGCACTTACTATGTGCAAAGCACTGTTCTAAGTACTGGGGAGGTTACAAGGTGATCAGGTTGTCCCACGGGGGGGCTCACAGTTTTAATCCCCATTTTACAGATGAGGTAATTGAGGCACAGAGAAGTTAAGTGACTTGCCCAAAGTCACACAGCTGACAGTTGGCAGAGCCGGGATACTATAAGCTCCTTGTGGCCAAGCAACGTCTACCAATACTGACATATAGTACTCTCCCAAGTACTTAGTGCAGCGTTCTAAACCCAATCAGCGTTCAATGAAGATCACTGATTGATTGATAACAATACCACAATTCTCATTATTATTTCACTTCTTTCCCTACACATACACTTGCTATTCTGAATGTTCTCAGTCCTTTTCCAACCCCTCATAATCTGGGGCTACATTTTGTTGTCCGGTGATTCTTCCAGCACCAAGAGAAAATTTGGGGAAGAACTTTGTTCCTTTTTGTCTGTGAAAGCTGATGTGAATGAGGTCACTGGTTTCAAATTTCACTCAGCCACAACTGCATTATTTCTGGTTAGATGTTCAATTGCATTGCTCAAAAGGTCAGGGCTGACATTGGTGAGAAATGCAACTGCACCAAGGGACTACTGATACTTTTCATTGAATTAGTCCAAGCTGCAAAGTCAGAATTCTATGACATACAGATATGCTGTTTGCCAGGCGTAAGGTTGTACTGTCAGAGTTGGGGCAGGAGGGAGGATAGGGGGTGCGGGGTGGGGAGGAGAGGGCCTATAGGGTTGTGCGAAAGAATGAAAATAAAGTGTACATGGTCAATTTTAATTTATTTTTCTTAGATATTGCTGTAACGGTATGTAAAATACAAGCCAGAAATGATGATACTTGGCATATATCAAAATGAAATTGACTTCAATCCCTATATCTGGTTTTAATTCCATTTCCTGAATTAAAAAACATATAAAATTCACAGTCAGGGCTATCTTTAGGGAGACAACTGTGGGTCTGCCATTTAATTGATTCTCTTTCCCAATACTTAGCTATTTTATCAGTTTTTTTTGTTGTCACAAATATTTTCTTTTTATAATATTTCACTCTGAAAGCAGTAATGACAGTTTGCAGAAAATTTATAAAAAGTCACAGGTAAAATGTCATGTGCAAAGTTCATACAAACATGGATTTCATGAAGAAAATATATTTATGCTTTATATACAAAACGAACAGTTCTAGCCAAATCCTTTTAACCCTTTCTTTAATATCTTCAAAATATATTTTGATGTTCTGAAATTTTCCTATAATTACTTACTATCTCACTATGTATTGAAACAGGACAGTAATAAGGTAAATGCAATTTTCCCCAAAGTGCAAAGTCAAATTGAAGAGGAGTCACTGCAATAAAGTTGCTGGCAATGTAGTTTAATGACACAACCGTACCTTCATGACTAAAGGTTTGGCAACTCTTTCTGGGAACAGTTGTCTTTGTTGTATTGTTGAGAGGTTTTCAGACAAACTGGTACATTTGTGTTCATGGAAATCATCCAGTCTCTCTTTGTGTGCCTTGTTATTTGGGTTTGGGTTGTAGGAGAGTTGCTTGTTTAGTAGTAGTGTCAATCCCACAATGTACTGTCAAAACGGGTCTGAGTTTGGGAGGAAGGGAAGAATATGATAAACTTCACACTGCTGAATGGCAGTTTAAGCATCACCTTTCTAACTCATCTGAATTGCTCATACTGGGTTGAAAATCCACTCTCCACTCAGTCAGAGATGCAAAGGATAGCAGTTGACAGCATACAGTGTGCCAGAGATAAGGGGTGGGTGTAACATGAGGCTAGTAAATCTCCTGAGTTGCTGTTGTCCAAATGGGCATGTGATACCGTTTTCTAGAGTGAGGTCAGAGGCAGAGACAGCATGTACATGACTCACCCACTCTTTGAGTGATCCAGTGTTATGCTGCCTATTGGTATGGACCAAAACAAAAACAAACAAAAAAAAAAAAAAACAAGAGTTGGTTCACTCATTACTATCATCATGAACATTTTTGTCTTGCACATACTGGCCCCTGATATCAGTCTTTTTTCATGCAAGGGAAAATAGAGCTTTAGACTGAAGGGATTGGCAGGAATGTTATCTTTGAGATCCCTAAAGTTGCAAATTTGTTGATGCTAGATATAGTCTGTCTCAATAGTCTTTTTGGAGAATTCTCCCATTGTAGCTGGGGAGGACTATTTATATTGATGCTACTGATACCTGTCTACTGGTTTGGTTTTGTTTTCTTGTCTGTCTCCCCCCTTCTAGACTGTGAGCCTAGACTGTGAATCCACTCTTATTGTCTAGTTGTACTGTAGGGACCGTTTCTATATGTTGCCAACTTGTACTTCCCAAGCACGTAGTACAGTGCTCTGCACACAGTAAGCGCTCAGTAAATACGATTGATTGATTGATTGACTGAATGAATGAATGAATAACCATATTTTTTCACTAAATTCACAACATACCTTGGACTTCTTTGTTGTGTACCTATCTTGAATAATACATTGTTTGAAAGAAGACATTGCCCCTTAACTAGCTGACATTTTTCAAAATAATGGTAAAAAAGGTGAATGTCAAGCAAGAGAAGAAAAAAGAATCAATAAGTATGAAGATATGTATCTCCATTTCCCATTGATGAATCTAGTGCAAAAGTATCTCCCTAGGTTGATATCAGAATTTACTTAAAGAGATCATTATGGGAGGAAAGGGTTAGTAGAGGGTGGGAAGAATATGTGAGTGGGCACATTGTGGGTGGCCATTTGAGGAATCCCGTCTTCGATTTAATCTAGCCTAACTATAACTGCTATTGGATTATGATGACACACAGAAAAGAATAACTCAAAACATGTCTGGAAATATGAATGAATGTCAGTCAGTTGTATGCTTCTGAAGTTAGTTGGGCAGAATGGTAAATGGCTGATTGTATAGATAATGGCAAGGAGTCTCTGGCTTTGGGAAGTGTCCACAACTATTTCACACATCCTTGGAATCCATGGACCTCCAATCACCCAGTTGCAAAATTTAGATGCCAGTTCTAAATCGATAGCAGGCCTTTAATATATGGTAATTATACCCCCAGGGGCTTGTAAGTCATTACACAGTGTATCCCTTATGCCATGATATTTGACTTTATCTTGTTGCTATTATGGAACAATGGGCCCAAAAGTTAGTCATTTGCCATTTCTCTTTCCCACATCACAATCAATTTGCACAGTGGCAAATATTCAATGCATTTTAATTATGCCAAAACAACAGCAGTCAGAATGCTAAATTATTCACCATATTCACAAACTGTCAAATGAGGCCCATTGCCAAATATTCCAAATAATTGTAAGAAGATCCGCACAGCTGTAATATATTTTCAACTTGTACTCCCATCCATTTCTGAAATCAATATTCAGTGCATTAAACCCATTTTTTTATGGGAGAGACTTAGATTTAAATTTCATTGTCATTTTAAATAGGAGTTGGAAGCTAAAATAATTAGTTAATTTGTTCTATAATTCCTTCCTTGGCAGCAGTCTAAATCTATCAGAAGATTGCAAAAAAGGAATAAATAGCAATAAGAACCTGAACCCCTAAATGTGGTTCTGATGCCGTGGTTGGCTTGTGGCTCTCTGCTCTGAGATAAAATGAAGTATTTCAAGACTGCAGATCTCTCTATATTTACTTCT
Source organism: Tachyglossus aculeatus (assembly GCF_015852505.1). Lineage (NCBI taxonomy): Eukaryota > Metazoa > Chordata > Mammalia > Monotremata > Tachyglossidae > Tachyglossus > Tachyglossus aculeatus. The sequence continues at coordinate 8,516,309 of NW_024044828.1, forward strand.
AATGATAGATCCAAGTCCAGAATAATTGTATCCCATTTCCATTCAAACTTTTATATTCTTGTATTTTCAACTCTTTACCCTCATGGACAATAATCCTCTGACCTATTTAAACTCAAGTTTTGATCCCAGCTCCATGACCTTGTACCCACTTAACCTCTCTGAGATCCCATTTATCTGCATTCATAATGAATGAGTGCTACCCTAATGTTCTCGAACTGTGACTTAAATGCAAAAACTTTTGAACACCAGCAAACACTAGCTTCAGTAAGATGCCCAGGACATATATTTTGATAGAACTTTTAACACTCACGGAACTACTTTTCTCCCCTTCTTGACTATAAGCTGGTTGTGGACAGAGAGTGTATCTATCACCTCTGCTATACTGTATTCTCCCAAGCACTTTACATTTAGGGACAGTGTTTTCACTTTTGTCATAGACTAATAATGATAATGAAAATGATGGCAATAACAATGATAATAATAATGATGATGATAATTATTTGTTGAGTGCTTATTATGCCCAAAGTCCTGTACTAAGCACTGGGGAAGATACAAGATAGTCCTATCAGACCCAGTTTGTACCTCAAATGAGGCTCACAGTCTAAATAAGAGGAAGAAGAGATTTTGTATTCCATTTTACAGAAGAGGAAACTGGGGCACAGAAAAGTTTTGACATTCAAAGTCACACAGCAGGCAAGTGGAAGAGCCAATATTAGAACCTGGCTCCTCTGATTACCAGGCCTGCGCACTTTCCACAATGCTCCACACATGGTATTTGCTAAATAAATACTAGTAATTCATTAATTAGGTAAAAATGTCCTTTATGTAATAGTATAATACTCTGAAATATAAAAATTGTTCATTGAACAATAGAATATTTCATCAAACATAATTATTTTCCATAAAATGATGACAAAAAATTGGTATAGCCATAAAGTACTGAACAACTGTTAATTAAAAACTTATCTATTATATTTTAGACAGAAACAGCTAAAAAGCCCTGAATATACACACCACATAAGGTCCTGCCTCTATTAATGGAAGACAACAATCATAATGGTGAAATTTTGAATGTTGATATGGTTGGCTTGTACCTAAATGGTACAAAGACACCGAGTTATGTAAATAAGGATAAACATGTAGGTATGTATCAGAGTATCCTTGAAGTTCTAAGACTCAATCTAGGATGAGTCCTTCCTATATGAACTATATGAGAAGCAGCATAGCCTGGGTGTCAGAGGACCTGGATTCTAAACCTCGCTCTGCCAGTTGCCCTCTGTGCCACCTTAGATAGGTCACATAACTTCTCTGTGCCTCAGTTTCCTCATCTGTAAAATGGGAATTCAATGTCTTTTCTCCTTCCTCTCCTTCCTACTTAGACTGTGAGCCCCAAGTCTGATAGAGACTATGTCTAACCTGATTATCTCGTATCTACTCCAGTGCCTAGAACTGTGCTTGACATAGTTTGTGCTTAACAAATACAATAATGATGATGATGATGATGATAGTAATGATAATAATAATAACTATAGGTTACTTACAACAAAACATTTAAAATGTGATTACACTATGATATTTTTCCCAATTCTTACCCATCTGCTCCTCATATTCAAATGCCTAGGAATGAATTATTTTAAAAGAATGAGGAACAGACTTTTTTGTCCCCTAGTTTTTCACTGACAATGAATATATTCACTGAGGGGTTTAGAAACCTAGAGTTTTTTGGACACAGCTGCTCTGGGAACCAGCTGATGTCACTTGAGTGTTATTCCTGCATTCTTTACTAAGACCCAATTTCTATTTACTGCACTTGAGGACTAACCATTTAAAGACACTTCAGTTGGAGAACTACTCCTTTCCTCTAAGGAGAAGAAGTCACTTAACACTATTTAAGTTGAAAATAAACCCCTAACTTCATTCCATGTTTTATATTTTTCATTGGTTCCCTGTAAACTTAGAAGCATATGGGAAAGAGTAAAATGAAAGTCAGGTTAGAAGTAGTCAAATGAGGCAGGAACTCTGGATTCTGCTAGTGATTCTGTGAACTTAGTGAAGATGTTCAACATCGATGGGTTAAAGTTGTGTTTTTTGTAATGGTTTTATTGTTAAGTAAGATGAATAGCAGTAACTATGTTAATTTCAGAGGTTTTGGATAATTTCATGAATTAGTCCAGTATGTGGGAAAATAATATGATATTCATTAATTGCTTACTCTCTGTCAAACTTTGTGTGATGCTAAGGGGTATATAGAGAAGTGGTGTGGCTTAGTGGCAAGAGCACGGGCTTGGGAGTCAGAGGATGTGGATTCTAATCCCCGCTCCACTACTTGTCTGCTGGGTGACCTTAGGCAAGCCACTTAACTTCTCTGTGCCTCAGTTACCTCATCTGTAAAATGGGGATTAACACTGTGAGCCCCACATAGGACAATCTGATTCCCTTGTATCTACTCCAGAGCTTAGAACAGTGCTTTGACGGATAGTAAGTGCTTAACAAATACCATTATTATTATTATTTTATTATTATGATATTTGTAAAGCGCTATGCCTGAGGCACTGTACTAAGTGTTGTTGTGGATACAAGCAAAGGGTTGGTCTCAAGTGGGGCTCACAGTCTCAATCCCCATTTTACAGATGAGGTATCTGAGGTATAGAAAATGTAAATGACTTGTCCAAGGTCATACATCAGACAACTGGTGGAGCTGGGATTAGAACCCAAGACCTTCTGACTCCCAAGCCCGTTCTCTATCCACTATGAATAATCAGTTTGGACATGGTCCCTCTCCAACACAAGGCATGAGCCACATAGACTGAGGTAGGGATATTTATAGCTGAGGAAACTAAGTGTTTATAGAGAGACTAAGAGTCTTGCCTAAGGTAGTGGCAGGGCCAAGACTAGAACTGTGAGGCGGTGGGGTCGGGGGGGGTGTCTTCTGATTTCAGGTGTTGTGCTCTTCCACTAGGCAATTCCATGAGGAAAGTGTTATGAACTGTGTGCTTTTTCCCCACATTGACAGCTCGTCTGGAGGAATGTGGATAAGATAGAGAGGTGCAAACATTTTCATGAAGGATTATTGTCATTTTGAACTATGACCCGTTAATCTGTCTAAATCCTCCAAGATGAGCAGACAAGCTGCCTCAGTTTCTTGGTGCTGCTAAGTGGTTAAAACCTAACTGCAGAGCTAGGGGAAAAGTAGGTGGGATGATTTGGTAAGCCTGGCTTCTCCCCATCCTGCAGCCACCTACCTCTCTATCCCCCTCCACTGACATACCCCTCCAGGAGCTTCCACTCCACTATGTCTCTGTCTTCTAGAGGGCCAGTAGCTGCAAGGGCAGGATTTTGGAGGAGACTGTCTTACGCGTGTCCCAGGACAGCCTCCTCAGTTTTTCCTCCCATTCCCCCCAGGAGCCAAGGCACAGCATTGTAAGGCTTGCAGGTTGGATTTGATTTTCAGAAACATTCTCCCTGTCTCTCTCCAGGAATACCCAAGCATCCACATGTCTTGAATGAAGTCTGTCGGGCTAATCTTCCATTCAGCCAGACCTAACCCTCAAAGACGTTTCACTTCCACATTCAGGTGCAAACTCTCCTGAACCTAAAAGAGATTACTGTATGATAAAATTGATTTAATTCAAGCCTTTACCAATAAATATATTAGACATAGCATAAGACTTGACACCAGGGATGATGATGTAATGATAAAAAGATCCAGAATTCATTTCAGTGACTGGAAATTACAATCTGAAGAAGAGATATTATATGTATTATCCATTCAGGTTTACATGATTTCTCACTTTCATCTCTGTTTGAAACTAAAAACATAAGTAATAGCACATTTACTGAGTCCAACCAATGGTTCACCTGGCCTAGTATTTTACCTTCAACAATGGTAATAAATTATGCTTAAGGAAAATGGTTAGGATTTTTACTTTATGCTTTGCTTTTCTGGGCAGGGATCAGTCTATCAACACTTGAGTTGTACTTTCTCAAGTGTTCATTAGTACAATGCTCAGCAAACAGTAAATGCTCAATAAATAGCATTGATTGATGGATTGATTGATTGCCCTTCTGATGACACCTTGGCTTTGATGATAACCACCTCTCATTAAGATTATTTTGGTGAAATAATTGATAATGACACCAGCATTCCTAAATTAAATTAACTGATGGCTCAGAGCCCTCCTAATATATTTATAGTTTGGATGATTTTTCCTTTACATCCTTAATTTACATTTGTTTGTGTTGAAGCTCAATCTGCCACTTGTCTGCCCACTTGCTCAGTTTTGAGAGATTTTCTTGCTTTTTTTTCCCTCAACAGTACAGCTCAGTCCTGCTTCAAATAGGTAGAGAGGAATTAAGTGAGAGACTGATAATTAGAGTGCAAGCTCCTCTAAGGCAGGGACCATGTATTTAATTTGTTTTGTACATTCCCTAGCCCCTAAAATCAGTCAATCAACAGTATATATTGAGTACTATTCTGTGCAGAGCACTCTAATAAGAGCCTGGGAGAGTCCAGTACAATAGAGTTGGCAGACATGATCCCTGCCCACAAGGAGCTTAGAGAACAGTGCTCTGGCCAAGACTATGCCCTCTTTTTCTCTTCTTCCACTTTCTTCTGTGTTTCCCTGACTTCCTCCCTTTACTTATCCCCTCTCCCAGCCCCACAGCACTTATGCACATATCTATCATTTATTTATTTCTATTAACATTCATCTCCCTCTCTAGACTATAAGCACATTATGGGCAGGAAATGTGTCTACTTACTGTTTTTTGTACTCTCCCAAACACTTAGTATAGTGCTCTGCCCTCAGTAACCTCTCAATAAATTCTTTTAAATGAATGAATGAATGAATACTCAATAAATACTGCTATGTATGTTGTGGGCTATTACTGTGGCTAAGAAGCTCTGTGCAGGAAAAAAGTTTTTACTCATTAGTATGTAATTAGGATCATAAATTATATTTAGACTATTTCCCCTCCAATGGATGAACTGTAGGCAGGAGAGTATGATTTCAAACTACTAAGGAAAACTTATTCCGCTTGGTAGAATAGCCCCATATCAAGTTTGCCACAAAGTGACCTTAGGATTTGTCTCCAAACTTTTCTTAAATAAAAAACAGCTCAGGAGTAAAGCAGATCATTAGCTTTGTATTTATAATTTGCAACTGAAGGACTAAATCCTTGGTTAAAGGTGAATTTTAAAGTAAAATAGCAATATTTGAGCATCATTTTGAAAGATTTTTGTAGAAATAAATGGGAGACTAAGAGGAAATAATTATAGATTTAAACTTGATACTATGCATTGTTAGGACATTAAGCAAAAACAAAATGGTTTATATTTTTCTCATGCTCTTTTCCCCATCTGTAATCCAATCACTGGTTTCATGTGAAATCAAAACCTTCTGTACTTCATGTTTTATTCAACATTTATTTGAAGGTGGCTAATTTATACCAAAGGACAGAGGAGGGCTGAAAAGTAGTCCATGTAAGAGGAGATGCCTTTAAGACTATTATTCATGCCTTTTAATCTTAAGTTTTAACTTAGGTAATTTGGGCTCCCTGCATAATTGAAGGTTGCTACTATCTAATGCCTGATAAATTAAATAATATTGAAGAAAACTTTGAGGGCCTCACAGGAGTAAAATGGAAGAATTGTATGTTTTATAAACTTCTAAATGATTCATACTTAATTATTTCAACAAAAAGGGCTTTGATAAATATGCCAGTTTTAGAAGGGTAGAGGTCATTTATTCTTTCATACCAGTTGGACTTTACATAACAAACTGCAAAATGATGGATGAACATTGACATCCAGCTAAAACATTCCCATGAAAATATTCATTATGGACTCTACACAATCCATTAGAGAAGACAAAGCCCGCACCATTCTCTCAACTTCCTTGGACACGTTTGAATATTTGAGGGGTGGGGCGAGGGGAGTTTGCATCAGCATCAAAACCCTTTTGGCCACCACTAATGAAATAAATTACGTTTGTTGTCAAATCCCCCACTGGGTGGCGTGTGGTTCTTCATGGCTATTCATTTGTCATACTCAAATTGATATTGCACAGGTTGTTTTCTTTTAGTTTGTTTGTTTTGTATTTTCTTTTTCTTACAGCTAGTACCCAAATGGAATTTAACTGAGTCACTTCTCTCCCTCTAAGATCTGTAAATGTTTGGGAATTTGTAGTCACCAACATTGCATACAACAAGGCCTGGGGTACTTGTGCCATATCCCAGTCCCAGTGTGAAAATCAAAAGAACCCTTTTGTATTCTTCTCAGATGGGATTATAGGAGTCCTTGTTCAGTATGAGCAGGAGAAGCAGTGGGGAAAAAAAAAAAGATGAACAGGAAAGAATGAGGCCTGGCTTTTCAATTGCAGGCAGGACAGGTAATCTCTTTCTGACTAGGTAATGACATTTCGCTGAGTTTTCATCAGCATCATTTAGTTTCCATTACTACATACAGCATTAATCTTATGAATAGGTTATGAATGCTGTGAATGTTATTCATGCCTTTTGATCTTGAGTTTTAATTTAAGAATGTTATGAATTTGGGCTTTTTTGATGAAAAACTCCATGGCAAAATAATCCAAATGAAATACTACCCATACACTGAAGGTAGGTCAGACTCATCAAACTCCACCATTTTCTATAGCAAAATGAAGATAATTTTTGGAGCACTATGAAATATCACCCTCATAGGTCACCTCCAATCCTAAAAAATCAAACCCTATGTAATTAAATGGAACTTATCAGAATTTTTCTTACAGAAATGAACTGTTGACCTAAAAATAAGATTCCAAAGTCACAAAATGGTTATGAGACAAATCTGATGTTGAATGGGCATGATCTTATGATTTAGAGAACTTTAAGCAAATGCTTTCAAACTGACCCATATTATACGGCACAAAATCTGTTTTTCTTATCAGAAATGGAAGTATACACTAGGATAAATTGAATGTTATGAATTAGACTGTACTCTAGTATGTTCCATTGTCTGCTAAAATAATAAATGACTGGGAATAAATAAAATGACTGGAAAAGCTCCCTCAGTGCAACACAAACACATATTCTGAAATATGGATAAGGATTAAACAGCAGGTGGAATCAATTCCCACAATACAAATCAATTTTCATTTGTTTATTTTCTTCCAAAACTTTTATTTTCTTACATCTAAGCAGCAAAAACCCACCATTTTTACAAATGTCAGAAGAAACCTAGAATTGGTATATAACAACCATTGGAATCTATGTGAAAGGGGTTTGTTAGTATAATTATTCTCCTGAAAATTCCCTGTAGTCTTTGCATTGGGATAAGTAATGAAATAAAATGTTATCTGGGCCTTCGTTGATTATGTATTTATGTCTCTTACATGTTTACGTTTCTTATTTACCTGGAAGGAGATTTAGGATTTGGTTTAACTTTAAGATGAATGAGCCGGAATGAAATCTTTGAGTATGTTTGGTACGGTAATTAGACGATTTAGTACTCCAAATCAATTCTAACTCTTACCACTCTATCAGTGTACACTCAGAAACTTTTTCCTGCTTAGACCAGAAGTTAGTATAAAGTTTCATTCCCCTCCCCAAGCACTTGACTACAAGCATATTGTCAACATTAGCAGTAGATGCAATGAGCTTCTACTTCTGTGGTTCTTTACTTAAAATATTTTAGCAGTTTTTGTTTTTTACTTCTTCTTACAGTGAAACCCAAATATGAAATGCCTAGAATTATCCCCTAACAAATTATTGATCACATGATTATGCTACAATGCCACATTTATATTAGAATGCATAGATAGATAATTAATTAATGAGTAATATTAATATATTCAGAATATTGCATCTATTGGCTGCTAGAATGTAACCCCCAAACAAAAAAAAAATCAAGTGATCTGGACAGTATCCATTTAAAAGTTTTAAAGGCCCCTCCCCTTCACCACCATTTTTACTATCATCCCCATAAAGGTCAATTTAGCAAATCTATCTACTAAAATTTGTTCTTTTTCATCATATTAAGATGAGTAGTCTATTGCTTTAGCCAAAGAATTACAGTTAGTACCTCCTCTTCTGTGGGAATTCCTGCCGGCTTGGGTTGCAGAACATTTGTTAGACCATAAGTCTAGTCATACCACCATACCGGGTTCTCAAGCAGAAAGCATTATCTAGTGCCTTGAACAACAGATTGGGAGACAGGAATCTTTCATTCCCTTCCAATCTCTATGTCAGATGAATTGCATGAATATGGCCCTGTCTAAAACAATGAAATTGAATGGTATGAGAGAAAAAAAATCTTCCTCACCTTAACATTAGAGTATCATTAGCCAGATATTTTGGTAGCTTGGGATGGCAGCATACTGATTCTATTTTTAGCCCCAAATCTCTTGTGATTTAGCATAATAATAATGATTGTGGTATTTGTATATGGGAAGCATATGGCATAGTAGATAGAGCATGGGCCTGGGAGTCAGAAGTCATGAGTTCTAATTCCGGTTCAGCCACTTTTCTGCTGTGTGGCTTTGGGCAAGTCACTTCACTTCCCTGGGCCTCAGTTACCTCATCTGTAAAATGGGGATTGAGACTGTGAACCCCACGTGGGACAGGGACTGGTCCAACCCGATTTGCTTGTATCCACCCTAACACTTAGTACAGTGCCTGGCACATAGAAAGCACTTAGCTAATACCACAACTCCACTACTTGTCTGCTGTGTGTCCTTGGGTAAATCACTTCACTTCTCTTTGCCTCGATGACCTCATCTGTAAAATGGGGATTGAGACTGTGAGCTGGTATCCATCCCAGTGCTCCGTACAGTTCCTGGCACATCCATCCTAGTTGAGTAATCACTCTACACGAAGATAAAAGATAAGATAGGAGAAGCAGCGTGGCTCAGAGGAAAGAGCCCGGGCTTTGGAGTCAGAGGTCACGGGTTCAAATCCCAGCTCCACCACTTATCAGCTGTGTGACTTTGGGCAAGTCACTTAACTTCTCTGGGCCTCAGTTACCTCATCTGTAAAATGGGGATGAAGACTGTGAGCCCCCCGTGGGACAACCTGATCACCTTGTTAACCTCCCCAGTGCTTAGAACAGTGCTTTGCACATAGTAAGCACTTAATAAATGCTATTATTATTATTATTATAAAGTCTATTGATTTAGCATAGCAGAATGAATTTAAAAACAAAATCTGAGTTTACACACTCGCCTACACAGTCAATACATTCAATCATATTTGCTGAGTGCTTACTGTGTGCAGAGCACTGTACTAAGCACTTGGAAAGTACAATTTGGCAACAAATAGAGACAATCCCAACCCAACAATGGGCTCACAGTCTAGAAAGCAGGAGACAGACAACAAAACAAAACAAGTAGACAGGCATCAATAGCACCAAAATAAATGAATAGAAGTATAGATATATACACATCATTAATAAAATCAATAGAATAATAAATATGTAATATATACACAAGTGCTGTGGGGTGGGGATGGGGGTAGATCAGAGGGAGGGAATAGGGGTGAAGGGAAGGGGAGGAGGAGCATAGGAAAAGGGGGACTCAGTCTGGGAAGGCCTCCTGGAGTAGGTGAGCTTTCAGTTGGGCTTTGAAGAGGGTAAGTGAGCTAGTTTGGCAGACATGAGGAGGGAGGGCATTCCAGGCCAGAAATAGGACGTGGGCCAGGGGTCGATGGTGGAACAGGCGAGAATGAGGAGGTTAGCACCAGAGGAGTAAGTGTGTGGGCTGGGATGGAGAAGGAGAGAAGGGAGCTGAGGTAAGTGGGGGCGACGTGATGGAGAGCTTTGAAGCCAATAGTGAGGAGCGTTTGCTTCATATCAATCAATCATATTTATTCATATGAAGGTTGGTAGGCAACCACTGGTGATTTTTGAGGAGGGGGGTGACATGCCCAGAGCCACCAGCATATTTACTTTTGTACATGCATACACATCTCATGGCTCAGTGGAAAAAGCATGGGCTTTGGAGTCAGAGTTCATGGGTTCAAATCCCAGCTCCGCCATTTGTCAGCTGTGTGACTTTGAGCCACTTAACTTCTCTGTGCCTCAGTTACCTCATCTGTTACATGGGGATTAAGGCTGTGAGCCCCAAAAGGGACAACCTGATCACCTTGTAACCTCCCCAGTGCTTAGAACAGTGCTTTGCACATAGGAAGTGCTTAATAAATGCCATCATTATCGTTATTATTATCTATCCCTCATTATTTGCAAGTAAGAATAGACTCCCTCCTGTGAGTTTGTCACATTGAGAGCCTGCCTCTGTTTTGGACCCTGCCATCTGGGTACCATAATCTTTATTCAAGAAGTCTTTCCTCAAAAAGAAGAGACTCTCTCTGATTCTGCCTCCCAGAATGCTCTCTTCTGCTGGGGTCTTCCAACCCTCCACTGCCATTTTACATTGTTTGACACCACACTTCACCGTTTCTTTAATTTGAAGTGAAAATGGAAGGAACTGTTTGGAGATTGTGCTATGAATGACAAAAAAAGATTAAAAGAACTGATCCCTCTAAATATTTCTGAAATATTCTATTTTCAAGGAGTGGAAGTGAAGAAACCTGTCATCATGTGACAAAGGGATTAACTAAGAATTTCTGTTCTCAGTGTCTCCAGAGAACAGGATACAGGACAGAAAGCATAAATTCAGAATGGGACTGCTGGGAATGGCCGAGGTGTCAGAAATCACACATTCTGCAGTTCGTACCCCCTAAGAAAGCCTTTGGAGAACAGAGCCTCTAAGTGTACAAGCAGAGCCCATAAAACTACCAAAACAGAAAAGAGAGGAGGAAAACCCAGGCTTCCAAACTCCCTATAGAAATTTAACTCCATTTTATAATTTGCTTCAAGTACATTTACAAGGAATAACTGAAAAAAAATCTGTGTACCATAAAAGAGTACATCTATAACTTTTTCATGGTAGCACCATGTTCATGTTAAAAGGCAAATGTTTATTTTTTATAACTATAGGTGTAGTTTTAAAATATTCTTCAGTAGTTGCCCATGAATGTATAACCAGCAACAAGCTTCTGTTGTAATTCCTGTAGTAAACATGTCTAAGAGTGCTAGAAAGGAATACTGACTACTTGAATTATTTCCTATTATAACTCTGGTTTTGCACTTCTCTAGCACTTAGTATAGTGTTCTGCACACAGTAAGTGCTCAATAAATTCCATTGATTGATTAATGATTGCAATGTTATGCTTCATAAAGAAAAAAAGCATTGGTCCCTGTAAACTGTGAGAAAAATGACAAACTTGTGTCATTTTATTCCTAATGGACAGAAAACTTGGAGATTTTTGATTAGTTATTTTTGCTTTTAGTTGTAAAGATGTCATTTAAGTATTCTTGCAATCTGTATGTCCACAGATCCAACTTCTGTTGTTGGTTTAATGCCTGAGATCACTTCTCTATAAGACAGCAAGACAATGAGAATAAAAGCAGGTACCCTGTTACAAGGTTAATTTGGAAGTGATAAATGAGTGTTTTAGAACAAACTTCATAGGTTACCATTTGAACAGGTCTTGGCAGAAAACCAACTTTCTTTCTCTTCAGTGGGTAAACAAAAAGAACAAAACAAAGAGAATAGACTGATGATTGTCCCAGAAGGTCTTTTTCAAGGAAGATTAAAGAATCCCACCAGGATATTTTCAAGCCTAATGAAGGCAATTTGGAGTTTCTGACCATGGCCCTGATAAATGTGTTCAAAAATGTGCAGGTGAAAGATTTATTATTTGTCCATAGATGCAACTTGAATGGCATTTGCAGAAATATGGCAGATGCTAAATAAGTGGAACAAAAAAACCCCACAAAACTAAAACCAACAAAAAACCCCCATGCCATCCAGATATTGAGTGAAAGCATTACATGTATTTTTCCTTTGCTGAACCAAGGGAAAGCCAGACATTCTTCTTCCTGTTTCTAAATGGATTATAAGTTAAATTCTCATTTCCAGGGTGAATTTTGTTTGTCACACTCTTTTTTCCTCTGGATGATCCCTATTTTCACAGTCAAGTTCAACTATCGCCAACAGCATCAAATGTGCTTTTTACTCTTTTTTAATGAAGATCCACATGGATTTCTGTTTTCATCTATTTTGTTCAAATTGGAAGTCTCTCAATAATAGCATTTTCAAAATATTATCTTTTTTATTAGACTTCATTGAGTCTACACTATTGAACTTCATATCTTGACTTAGGATCTTTTCTTCTCTTTGGTCAAGGTTCTTTGCTTTTGAAGCAAACAGAAAAAAAAGAAAGACCAGCATCTATTCTCATGCACTTAATCTGCTCACATATTTCAAATCTATTACTCATTAGCTGTGAAATGGCAACCCTTTCACAATCATGTTTAGACTAGCATATTCTAGCGTGAAACAGAAAAAAGAAAAATAACCTGTATAATCAACGTAATTAACTTAATGCAGTGTTTCCCACTCAAAATATGATCTAGATGTGGGAGGTGACCAGCTTTATCATTATTAATAACTCTGGAATCAATAACAATTTACACCGCTATACCAATATTAAGTAAAGGGATTTTATTATTGAGGGAAAGTAACACATATCAAGGCCTTGGCTAAATATAAAAGCATCATTCAGTAGGAGTCAAGGCTAGAAATCTTTTATGCTTTTTGAATACAATCACAGAGCAGGCTAGGGCTCTAGTGGTTGCCTATATTTTTCACAGCAAAATTTTACTTGGCAACTTTCTATGGAGAATGGGGACCTAGCACCATCTCCAATGGTGTGCAGTGGGGAAAGAATCAAAAACTGATCCTCTATTCTGAACAATGGTTTTCAAAATATAGCCCAGGGAAAGAGAGGATGTGTATAGGTTCTTTAGCCCAAATTACCTGACATTTCTTGGGAACCACTGTTGGTGAGCATGAAAGAATTAATGAGGCAATGATAAAAGAACAAACAACTGGTGGATAACTGAGTTAACGGGTTTGAGACCATTTTCTCATTTATTCCTACCTTCCACTTCTGATCTTCTTTGCATTGTAGTGGTCACAGAGAAATAAAGATTTAGTCCACTCAGTAGTAGTAGTAGTTACGAGTTAGAGATTGGAGCCAGAGATAGAACCATCACAACCTATCACCTTCGTGTTCTAGTTCTATGCTCTAGCCAAGAGATTCCCCAGTTCCAGGTACACCATGCTCTCCTTGGGACTTTGGGTTCAGAAAGTGCTTCCAAAAGGAGCTGCTTTATCAGGTAGGGGCTGAAAGCAAAATTTGAAGAGAAGGAAAATAAATATGTAAGTGGTTCGTTCTAGGGAATGAGGAGAGCTGATGGAAGGAGGTGGGAGGATTGATGAGGTAGAAAATTAGAGAAGCAGCATAGCCTAATGGATAGAGCATGGACCTGGAAGTCAGAAGGACCTGGGTTCTAATCCTACTCTGCCACTTGTTTACTGTGCCTCATGTACTAAGCACTTAGAACAGTGCTTTGCACATAGTAAGTGCTTAATAAATGCTATTATTATTATTATTATTATTATTATTATTACTTCATCTGTAAAATTGGGGTTAAGACTGTAGGCCCCATGTAGAATATGGACGATCTCTAACCTGAGTAACTTGTATTTATCCAGTGCTTAGTACATTGTCTGGCACATAGTGAAGCACTTAACAAATGCCATTAAAAATATTGTGAAGGCTTTACAACAAGAAAGGAGGGGGGATTTGATTTTGAAGTTGAAAGGGCATCTGGAAATTTAGTCAGTTGCCAAAGAGTGTTCTTGGCAAAAACAATGTTTGGTAACCAATGAATTAAACATCAGCAGTAATGAGTTTCTATGTGGCAGCAATGCTTGGGAATTTGCAACTTGGGAACTTGGCTCATTGTATTTGGACCATCAGTCACTGGGAGTTAGTAGTTGTTTAAATTCTAAACTAGTTAATTGTGGCTTCTTGATATTTTTAGATTTGAAGATGAATACCTTTAATAGGTCAATCTATTAACAAGTCTTATGGTGTTTGGGATCAGCATCTACAGGAAATAAAGGAGCTCTATTCCCTCCACTCTAGGAGAAGTTTATAATAGTTGTATTAAGGGAAGTTCTCAAATGGTTTTATTCAGGGAGAGTAATGCCTCCTCTCTACTCCCCTCTACCATGTTGTTGTTGCCCATCCCCAAGTAGAAGACCATCATCATTCACAGAGTTCCCCAGTTAGGACTGTCAACTGATATGAAATGTGAACATGGGGAGTAGGAAGAATGTTGATGTGGCTAAGATGTTTGCTTCCTGTTTGCTGATTCTTAGCAACGAGGAATGCGGATCTGTTTGTGAATGAACAATTTGAACATTAAGGTACAATCACCTCAGAGCATTGGAGGATCAGGGAGAGTGGGCAAGTTATGATTCCCCATCCCTCTCCATCATGGGAGGGGTCATCACTGGACACTGTTGACTTCTTTGAGACCAAAACAAGTTCAACAAGTTAAATTTTCCTTTCTCATCTTGATAGATGGTAATGCACACTGACTGAAGAGAAACAACAACAGCTTCCCTTCAAACCCTAGCTTTATTCTCCACTGAAATGGGCTGATGGGTTTTGCGTCATTCAAGCAGGAAATGACTACTGGGTGTTTCTGTCCTCCATGGCCTCCCATGACACAGTTCCCCAGAGCCAAAGGAAGGGCAACACCCCTAGTCTCTTTCCTGCATCTGGCCAGACCACTAAATAATGAAAACCTGAATCATGGACTGGAGTTTGGGTTTGTCTATGTGACTGTAGCAAGGGAACTCTATGCTCTGCATATTAGAGAGGAAGATATTCTCCCATTTTGATATAAATTCACATAGTACTATATGTGTTATTTCATGCACCAGGGAAGGACTCAGAGCATATTTTTGTTCCCAAGTACCTAGTATAGTGTTCTCAACAGTACGTGCTCAATAAGTATTGATAATATCAGTAATGATGAATTTTGCTTTCACCAAAGCCCCTTCAGCTCTGATGTTGCCATTCAATAAACTCTGGTGATTCCCACTCTTTTAAATTTCTTGCCAGATAGTCAAGAAGATGTGGATAAAATTCCAGAAAATGAGTTTGGGAATTTGGAAAACATAACCCAAAATATTTATTAAGAAGTATATATAATGTATCCATGATTTTTCTGCATCTGGTTATTTATTTTTACTTAAAAAAAGCCAGTCCAATTATATTTTATGAGAAGCAATTTCATTTTTATAGTTTAAGTATCTTTTACAGTTGGATCATAAAAGAAAACAACTGTGGTTAGAACATTTTATAAGTGATTTTTAGGGAATAATGAGATGAGAGTACAAGTTCGATGGATTAGAATTAAAATGCTCCAGTGAATACCAGTTCTTTCTAAATGTCTGTAAAAAAAGAACACTTCTTGTCTAATAAGTCTAATAATAGTACAGTCTTTGGAAGTTCGGTCTTTGGAAGGTATCGCTTCCTTTAAGGACACAAAATCATCCTTAATTATTCCAGAATTGCAGATACAGTAGCACAAGTATTTTTAAGGGGAAATTACTTTTTTTTCAGAAGATTTTAAAGAAAATTGATTGAGGCAAAGCCTGCTTTAGCAGAAATGCTGCAATTTTACAAAATCCTTCTAGAGTGAATAACCCAAACCTTGGCTCCATTTTACCACTGGTTGACCTTCTCTATGAAAGATACTATTCTCTACCATAATACTATATGAGGAGTATGAAGAGTGCAAATTCTTGTCCAAGAATTTAAGTTTAGCCACTTTCTTTCCCACCTACATGTTTTGTTGCTTTATATAGAATGACTGCCACTTGAAGATTGGGGGGTTTTGATTAGAGAAAAACCTGAGTGTCAGGCAGTGGGAGGATCCGGTATCCAGTGCCAGCTCTCCCATTTGCTGGTTGTGTGACCTTGGACAAGCTACTTAACCTCTTCACACCCCAGTTTCCTCATCTGCAAATGGGGATAATGATACTTGCCTTTCCCTACATTACATGAATGCCATGGGCATAAAAATGATCTAAGCAAAATCAAAGTGCTTTAAATTGCTATATAACATCAAGGGGGTGGTTTATGGTACTTCTAAGCCCTTACCATGTGCCAGGCACTGCACTAAGCACTGGGGTAGGCACAGGCTAATCGGGTAGGACATTGTGTTCTATGTCCCACATGGGGCTCAGAGTCTTATTCCCCATTTTATAGATGAGGTAACTGTACAGAGAAGTAGAGTGATTTGCCCAAGGTCACTTAGCAGACAAGTGCCTGGATAATTCTAATTATAAAATGCCTACTATACTCCTTTGTCTTCCAGGCCTGTGTTCTATCCACTAAGCCATGCTGTTTTTCTAAGGTTTTATAATCAGTGGATGAAGAACACTCTCATTTTTCTTAACACCTTTTGGAGGTATATGCCACTAGATTAAGTCTTGCAATAGCCCATTACCTTGACATTTAGACTGCCTCACCATCCTCATGCCTCTTTCAAGGATTAGGAAAAAAACTAATTTTTTAAAATTCTAATTTATGCTGCAACTTTTTCTTAGGAGATGCTATTTGTGGTTTATAATTAAGAGAAATGATTAAAATGTCTTTAAAAGCTCTTTCAATGGTTAACTCCTGAGCATCACAGATTAAAGTCATATAGTCATCTCAGAAAGAGCACAAAGCTCAGTGTCAGAAGACCTAGATTCTAGGGTCGGCTCTGCCATTTGCCTGCTGTGTGACCAGAGGCAAGTTACTTAACCTATCTGTGCCTCAGTTTCCTCATCTGTAAAATGGGGATTTAATACTATGAGCTTCATGTGGGACATAGACTATAACCAACTTGATTAGCTTTTATCTACTCCAATGCTTAGTACAATGCTTGGCACATAATAAGCACTCATTAAATACTATGAAAAACAAAACAAAACAACAAAAATCCCACTAATCCACTGGCTAGGTCTGCTGGAGAGAAACTGATATCTCTTGAAACTAACAACAAGCTTACATGTTTCATAATGGAAAAATCATGAGAGCTGTTTAATTAGTGGGGAATGCTAACTACCTTGCCTTTGGTATGTCTGTCAGGGTTATTCAGTACAGATTCTCTGGAGGGATTCAAATATGTTGTTCTCTCCCTTTTCACAGCACTCTATATCTAAATGGTGCCAAGGGTTAGACTGTATCTTGTTCAGGTCACAAGAGGAGTTTTTCACAGAAAAAAAAAATATTCAAAAGGTGCAACTTATCCTCTGTAGACTTGGCCACTAAAAACGTAGTATTTATGTTTAAAAGAATGTAATAAATTTCTTTATAATATGAATCCACATACATTAGTATGAGTCTTTTAAGTTCTCATTTAATAATTTTAAATTCTAGTGATCCCCCTCCTATCAAACCTTTTTATTTGGACTTAGGTGGAGGGGTGTTAAAATAAACAAGGGAGCATTTATTCCCCAGTTTAATTGCTTCCATTTTGTTTGGGCAACTTAACCTTAATTTCACCTCTGGGGCTACTGTGCAAACCAAAGCCAAATGACTTTGATGATCTCAGTCCTGCAATAATAAACCTTGGTTTGCTTTAAGCCTCTTACCTTTAAGAGAGGAACTGAGCAGTCTTCAAATTGTTTGTATTCATTGATTGATAATGAACAGTTCCTCTTTTCAGCCTCTGTATGTGCCTATATAAAAGCCCTTCCAGCCTGCTGGGAGTTGAGAGAAGATAGATGCTAGACACAGTAGGGTTCAAAATTCCAACCAGAGAATGACATTCAGAAGGCAAATATTTTGGCAAAAATCTCCCATGATGTAATGAAAACTAAAGCAAATGCAGCAGTTTCCAAAAACATTTGTCTTTGTACTTGGCATTATAGTGTTACATAGGCTCACACTTCAGTTCTTTTGAGTAATCCTAATATTTAAAAAAATTACCACCATTAAGCAACTTGTTACAGGGAGTTAAAAGTATGATGATGGATGAAAATGTTCCTATATTACTTCATTCTAATTATATAATGCCTACTACACAAGAGGCTACAGCATATTTGTAAATGCTGAATCTGTACTAACATAACATAACTGTCAGAAGAACAGGCCTGTCTCCTTACCCAAGCCCTGGCAAAACCCCTAAATAGCACTATGATCTACCTGTAGCTCACTGTCATTTTCTGGGTACAGATCAGGTGGTACATTCCCTCTCCCCATTCAAGGATGAATAGTTTCTCTGTGTGTGCATGAATCTGCCCATTCTCACCCTATGCAGGGAGTTGATATGGAATCACTCTCCTCGGATTCGCCAGAGAATCTGATTGGAGTAGCAAAGTCAAGTTTATGGAAGTGGATTTTGTTCTGCAGGAATGACCCTTTCTTGATCACCTGACCTGCTCAAGCACTATAGAAATAAACAGTCCCCTACTTACTTCAGGAAACTCAAGATTAACCCCAAATAGAGCTTTATCTGCCAGTAATCTCATGGTGCCAGCATGGCTATTCCTGACATCCAGGTCTTCTTGGATCATTCCAAAAACCACTTTTGGAAGCTCAGCAGATCCCACCAGGGAGAAGGAAGAGCTTGGTCTCACCAGTCTTCCTTGGTCCATTACTCAGCAGAATGGTTGGAAGTCTTTCTAGGATTCAGGGCTTTGGCAACTCTTCTTTGCAGTATTGTTTTCTTCATTTGTTTTATGGTATTTGTTAAGAGTTTACTATGTGTCAGGCACTTTACTAAGTGTTGGGTTAGATACAAGATATTCAGGTTGGATGCAGTCCCTGTCCCACATGGGTTTCACAGTCAGTATTGTCAGGATAGGCAATTCCCCTGTTTGGGGGCAGACCCCCCTTGCCTGGTGGGACAATAGAGAAAGCCTATCCCACTGCTAGAACACCCTTGAACATACCCAGACTAGGGGGCTACTTACTGTATTAATAAAAATAAACAGATCTTATAGGTAAATTAAAATTTGAATGCTTTTTGAGTCTTGGCTTCTGAAGTATCTGAGCCTTCCTAAAGGAGTCTCAGAGTTTCCAATTAGAACTTAATAGAGCACTAAGCATCTTGTGAACAGTCAATGGACACATGATGAGAATGGCATTTATGAGGGAGAGGAGGGAAAAGGGGAAAGGAGGAAAAAAAGGAGAAAGGGGAGAAGAAGGAAAAGGAGGAGAAGGAAATGGAGGAAAAAGAGAAGGATAAGAAGAGGGAGAAGGAAGAGGAGAAGAAGAAGGAGACAAAGAAGAGGGAGTAGGATAAATAGAAGAGGCCCATTCATTGAGGATAATTGGGTTAGCTAGAATAAGGAATTTTATTCCGCTAATACTTTCTAACAATTATGTTTCACAATGGAGGCTAATAAATAATATACCTAATGGATAGTCATTTTTTACAATGTGCTGAGCCCTGCCTTTACCCCATACGTGATTTTTTCAGAACAGGAAAGGAAACATAAAGTAATAACAGCCTAAGCAAATTAGACTAAGGAGGGGGACTCAGGGCAATTCTTACAGAAGGACTGTTCTTTTCAAAATTACAGCAACATCTTTAGTCAAGGATTTGTTTAGATGTGTCTACTTATTTTTCCTTCTAGCTTTTGTGGAATTATAAGAGAATTATTCATATGATTGTAGGCTGTTAATGTAAACCCTTTATTCTATTTTGCAGGAATATTAAAAATGCCTAAAATTGGGGGTGTGGGGGAATGGAGGATTGAGTGACAAAGATATGCTAAGTCCAGTAGGTTCTCTAGATGTGAGGATTTCCCCTTGTGCTATGATCTCTTCAGTCTGCAGTCAAATTAGGTTTCAAAATATAATTAATCCTCTCACTCTAGCCACCACTTCCTTTCCTGTTTTATTTTTAAAAAACAACTTTTTTCCTGATTATATCACTGTCCAGTTTACCTTTGAGACTAGTTTCATAGCATATGCACGCAATAATGTCTCTGTTATCGGTATAGAACTTTTTTAGGTACAGCCTGTAAGGGAAAAAATGCTTACTCAAGGTATTTTCTCAGTTCACCCTCCTACCTTACTTTGCTACTCCCCTGCTAAAACCCAGGCTGCACACTTCACTCCTCTAATGCCAACCTACTTACTATAACTCATCCTCGTCCATTTAGCCACTGACCTCTCACCCATATCCTGCCTCTGGCCTGGAACACCGTCCCTCTTTATAACCAACAGTTAATTACTTACTCCCACTTCAGAGCCTTATTGAAGGCACATCTCCTCCAAGAGCTCTTCCCTAAGACCTCTTTTCCATTTCTTCCACTCGCTTCTGCATTGCCCTGACTTGCTCCCTTTATTCATCCCCCCTTCCAGCCCCACAGCATTTATGTACATATCTGTAATTTATTTACTTACAATAATGTCTGTCTCCCTGAATAGACAGCTCACTGTGGGCAGGGAACGTGTCTGTTACATTGCTATAATATACTCTCCCAAGTGCTTAGTATAGTACTTTGCACACACTAAACTCTCAGTAAATAATACTGATTGATTTGGTGAGAAACCCTTACTAGAGATGGAATCCTCAGAAGGCAGAACCAGAACTAAACCCCAGGAAAGTGTTTATTTCTGATGGGCAGAGGCAAAAGTTTAAAGTGATAATTGGTTTTGTTGGCCAACTGATTATTTGGCACTCCAGTTCTAAAAACCAATACTCAATTCTATTAGCCAAAAAGATAATAAAATTCCCTGTACACAGCTGGTTTCTTGAGGAGAGATTTGGGTATTAAATTTTGGAGTTTTTTGCCCTCTATTTTCGAGCATCTCTTTATCTATGCTTTGTTATAAATCCAAATCAGAATGGGTAAGAAAAACAAAGAACTAGCAATTTAAACCTCTGTTTGAAAGGATCCACGTTTACTACTCTAATGAAATGGATGTGATATACCGTGCTGTGTTGCCCAAATGGAACCCTGCCACTTACTCTAGTGGAGCCATGAAGGGGTTAATGCTTATCGCATTGTACAGTCAAATGGGAAATCCACATTTGCTTTCAGGTTGAAAGAGCTTGAAAGAACTTTGGTAACTTTATATCTTGCAGTCACAAACTGGGACATGGCATATGGTTAACATCCTTTTTTGTGTTATTTTTAAACTTGTTTATGGGATATAAATATATAGTATTTTGAACTCCATAATGAAAACTTTCCCTCCATGGAAACATGAGTAAGCAGCCTAGGCAGGGTTGCTTCCATTCTGGTTATCCGACCACTTCCTCTGATGAAGCAGGAAAGACAAATGGAAAGACTGAACTCTAAAGGGATGAAAGTACCATTTTACCCCTTTTCCTTTTTTCTTGCAGTTTTCCCATGACACAGGTACCCTAGACATAAGCAGCCAGGACAGTTGAAAGGGGGGATTTAAAGAACTGCCAGAAATCATTTTTGGAAGGAGGGTGTCTCCACAATTTTCCATGAATCAAACTGTAACAAGGGAATATCATTTTCTCCCTAACTCAATTTCTAGCTCAATAGCAACTGGTAGTTGGAAATCCTCTTAAATCACAGAAATATTTCTAGAAGTTAAACCTAAAGGAAGTAATAAATGTCAAGTACATATCAAAAACAGGCCATGTCCTTTTTAAAAAACTTTTTTTTCTTAAATTCTACAGAAGTTCTTTGAAATTTTAACAAGTAACCCATCTGTACTTCAGCTTGTGTGCCATGCTATCTTCTTTAAACCATAGATCTTTACCAAGGAGATCAACTAAATGGTATCATTATGCCTAAGGAGTCTATAGGCCTTTCTCCATTTCCTTTAATGTTCTATGGTATTTATCTTCAAGTTCCCAAACTGTAACCAGTACAGCATTTAAAGTAGAAAAGGCTCAGGTATTGAGGAAAGGATATTGTATTCCAGCCACGGCTTTTAAGAAAAGAATGGGTACTTTCAGTGAAACATTTAGGCCTCAGATATGGCTTTACATTTTGCAGAAGCAACTCAAAGACCAATAACTTTCACTTTCCCTAAAAAGAATTCATTCATTCATTCACTCGTATTTATTGCGCACTTACTGTGTGCAGAGCACTGTACTAAGTGCTTGGAAAGTACAACTCAGCAACAGATAGAGACAATCTCTACCCAACAATGGGCTCATAGTCTAGAAGGGGGAGACAGGTAACAAAACAAAACAAGTAGACAGTCATCAATACCATTGAATTAGATAAATAGAATTATAGATATATGCACATCATTAATAAAATAAATAGAATAATAAATATGTTTAAATATACACATGTGCTTTGGGGAGGGGAAGGGGGTAGAGCAGAGGGAGGGAGTAGGGGCGATGGGGCGGAGAGGAGGAGCAGAGGACAAAGGGAGGGCTCAGTTTGGGAAGGCCTGCTGGAGGAGTGGAGCTCTCAGTAGGGCTTTGAAGGGGAGAAGAGAGCTAGTTTGGTGAATGTGAGGAGGAAGGGCATTCCAGGCCAGAGCAAGGGCATGGGTCAGGGGCCGACGGCTGGACAGGTGAGAATGAGGCACAGTGAGGAGGTTAGCGGCAGAGAAGCAGAGTGCGTGGGCTGGGCTGTAGAAGGGGAGAGAAGTAAGATGAGTTAGGAGGGGGCAAGGTGATGGAGATCTTTGAAGCCAATAGTGAGGAATTTTTGCTTCATGCGAAGGTTGATAGGCAACCATTGGAGATTTTTGAGGAAGGGAATAACATGCCCAGAGCATTTAGAATCTACATGGACATTAGTAAGCTCCATGGGGGAAGAAGGGATCCTGCCTAACAACTCTACTGTATTGAACTATACGATGTTCTGCAAACAGTAAGTGCTGAATAAATGCCACTGAGTCACTGAAGAAACAAAAGTGAATCTTGAATCTTTTTTGACTCATTGTTTCTTATTTGTGCTCAGTCAAAGCTGAAATAAGTGTGGTTTGGGTTTAGAAAGGAAGATAGAACTTATCCAGCTTAGGAAACAGAATGAAGAACTATGTTGACACAAATCAGCTAAGAAGATTTATGTTCTCATTTTGTACATCTCAAAAACATTATTTTGACCATTTCTGTTGGCTTTCCCTTCTACACTGTAACACCTCAAATACTGTAGCAAATATTGGATTGCCATTTTGTTGACATGGAAATAACAGCAAGTCCTTACAATAACAGGAGGTAACAGAACATCTGCTTCCCCTGAAGCCCCAGATTTGGTCTTCTCATTCAAGATTCAGACTCTACCTTTATTCTGTCATCACGTCTCACTGAAGGGTCAGGGAGGGATCTCCATCACCTTCTTTATCATTCACATTCGCAGGCAGCACCTCATTTACTAGACTGTATTTTTTTAGGAGCTCCTTTTTTTTTTCAGGGAGATAAGGAGGGGTGGGGAGGGATAACTCAGCTTCTGAAAGTTCAGAAGAACACATCTTCTGATCGTCAGCTCAGACTTCTAAAGGTCAGATGCTGTGTGCTTCGTTATGTCAATTTTATTATGTTCACCCCACTTCCAGTATACAATGGCCCATCAGAGATTGATGTGCCGTGATGTGACATTCCTACTGAACTCTTAGGAAATTCTTTTCCACTGTGTGAAAGTTCAAGGGAAAAAGAAAATATGAAATGGTGATCTTGCAGAAGATTTATGTTCTGTGTTTTGAGGGGCTAAATCCTCATCACTATTAGGCACAATCCTTCAGGTAGTCCTTTAAACAGATTGTGCCTGGATGGTTGCACTTCTTTAAACAATGGGATAGAACTACATAGTGAAGGCAACTGCTATATTTCTTTATATCATGTGAAATTTTAATAAAACTATTTAAAACTTGTCCAGGAATACTTTATCTTTGTATGGCATCTCCTAAGATCTAAAAGCATTGGCTAATTAATCACCCCATTTTACATTCTAAGTCTCACGGCAAATGAATGAGGGAGCCAGAAATAGAAGCCAGGATACCTCACTCCTAGTCATGGATTTTTTACCACAAAAACCACACTTTTCTTTTTAAGGTATCCTTGTAGGAAGCCAGCTTTACACCAAAGCCCAAACTCCAGGACTCATCCAAGCCAGAACGGATGCTTTGCTTTTTTCTTTGCTCTTTTAATTGAAGTTGTGGGTTTTGCCATCTGTTGGCTTCCCTCAGTATATAGAACTAGTTTCCATGACCAAAGTATAGAGCCCTTAATAAAGAAACAAGATATATCTCATGATCATCTGGTGGAAAAAAAAAACCCAAACCCCAAACTGTTGGGTGTCTAGCCACAGTATCTGAAGAGAGTTAATTTTGCTCATCTATAACATATTTGTAAAAACATTCACGTATTAAGTACAGTCATGCCTATATCTGTGGAAACTTTTAGGCATAATATTTTACTTGATAGGGAGACCTGAACATCAGCATTAGCAGAGAGAATTTTTATATGGTCTAACTGCCATTAGCTCATGTGATCAACTAACCACGCAAGGGTAAGGAGCTGCTCTCTGAGTCCAGGAGGCAGGGGTGAGGGAAGGATGTCTAAAGCTCCAATCTCCCCTGGGCACAGCTGTCCATCTCACTGGTATCAATCAGGAGGCATAAAAAACAAGAACAATGCACAAGCACACAGCCCAAAACATAACTCCACTCTCCATTAAGAGAACATCAATAGTTAAATGCAAATAGGGAGATGATTCAGTCATACATTATGCCTGAATGTGCAGATTTGAGTGAAACAAAGAATGACCTGAAAGAAACTAATTTTGAAATGAGGGGGACAGGAGAACTGCAAAAATCTGAATAACTCTTACGCTATTATTTTTATTTTTCCCCAGGGTTTATGCATAATGTTTCTGGCTGGTGAAGGACAGAAACGAGCCAAAATATGGTTTAAAAAATGACTATTGTGGATTTCTAGCTTGAGTAGAAACAATGAATGCAAAAATAGCAAAAATATTAAAAATAAGCCTCTCCTCACTGGATTTGTACATGAATTTCAAAGACCATGAAGTTCAGATAAACATCATGTGAGGGTCCAAATGATTTAATGTTTGTTTAATGAAACCTGATTCTCAAAGGATTATTCCTCTGGCTGAATAAAAATGATCAGACTGAAATGATATAATAGAGAAGCAGTACAGTCGAAAGAACACAGGCTGGGGAGTCAGAGGGCCTGGGTTCTGATTCCGATTCTGCTGTGTGACCTTGGTCAAGTCACTTACCTTCTCTGTGCCTCAGTTTCCTCATCAATGAAATGGGGATTCATATCTATAATCCCTCCTACTTGGATTATGAGCCCCATGTAGGACAGGGACTGAGGCTTGACTAAATTGAATCTAGCCCAAGTGCTTAGTGTTTGGCATTATAGTAAGTGCTTGATAAATACCATTTATTATTGTTAATACTATTATTATTGTCATTATTATTACAGTGTTTAAAGAAGAACAAATTATTCACTAAAGTTGGATAAACACTACCACAGTCAGCCAAACCAGTTTCCTCTCCTGCAACGTACTGCAAAGACTCAGTCATATTGAAAATATTTATTTAGCTTGAGATGTTATGCTGTGAAATGCTTAACATTTCAGTGTAACACATAAAGGAATTTAGCCTTAGTGTTTTTCCAAATATTAGAGAGCCTAATTTATAGTATGGGTAAATGTTGCTGAAAAGACTGATACATGTCCAACACACCTTGCTACATTGTTTACATTTAAGGATAGGTCATTGTTGCCCCAGTGTAATTATTCCATTTAAGGCCTATATGTTTCCTTTCAAACTACCTCTTGGCATCCCAATCTTCATAATAATTGTGCTATTCATTAAGTACTTACTGTGTTCCAAGCACTGAACAAAGTACTCAGACAGTTGAATGATAATCAGTTTGGATTATTTGGGAGTTTGATATTCTGTTGTTGCAACACTTCACCATCTGATGAAAGGCATAATGGAGTTTTTATTCTGTTTTCAAATAATAATATTAATGGTATTTGTTAAATGCTTACAATATGCAGCGCTTAGAACAGTGCTCAGCACTTGGAACAGTACTTGGTACATAGTAAGCGCTTAACAAATGCCATCATTATTTTCTATCCATTCATCTTAGAAAAGAGAGTGCCTATAGAACAGAATTAAGTGACAACTTTAAATTCTATGTTATTGATTATCATTGTGGTAGTTGTTAAGTGACTACTATGTGTTAAGCACTGTTCGAAGTGCTGGGGTAGATGGAATCTACTCAGGTTGGTCACAGTCCCTGTCCCACATATGGCTCACAGTCTTACTCCCCATTTTTCAGGTGAGGTTAGTGAAGCTCAAATAATTTAAGTGACTCTCCCACACAGCAGACAAGTGGTGGAGCCGGAATTAGAACCCAGGTCATTCATATTCCCAGGCCTGGGCTCTACCCACTATGGCATGCTCAGTTACCTCATCTGTAAAATGGGGATTAAGGCTGTGAGCCCCACGTGAGACAACCTTGATTACCTTGTATTCCTCCCAGTGCTTAGAACAGTGCTTGACACATAGTAAGCACTTAACAATCGCTTTCTAGACTGTGAGCCCATTGTTGGGTAGGGACCATCTCTATATGTTGCCACCTTGTACTTCCCAAGCACTTAGTACAGTTCTCTGCACACAGTAAGCACTCAATAAATACAATTGAAAGAATGAATGAATGAATGAACAAATGCCAACATTATTATTATTATTATTCCCTATTAGGGCATGATGATTAAAATCTTTGATTGTGTAGAAGGTTTTCTAGGTTTGCCTAACACATACTTTCCATTTTCTTCAGGTATATTGGTAGCAAATGGCACTATGATGAATCTGCCAAATGATTCATGATTATTTGCATATTTGGGTGCGCCGCTAGAGAACATTTCTATGAAGCAGTTCAGAAACCATTAGCTCAAGACTTTTCAAGATGTTCCTAACCCTAACCTTTGCATCTTTATGTATGGCAGCTTTGAATGGGTTGAATAGGTCTGGGACTACCACACCACCCTACCTCAGTCATAAATAATAATAATGTCATTTATTAATAATAATAATGATAATAGCTTTTGTTAAATGCTTACTATGTGCCAAGCACTGTTCTAAGTGCTTGGGGGGATACAAGGTAATCAGGTAGTCCCATGTGGGGCTCACAGTCTTAATCCCCATTTTACAGATGAAGTAACTGAGGCACAGAGAAGTGAAGTGACTTGACCAAAGTCACACAGCTGACAAGTGGCAAAGCCGGGATTAGAACCCATGATCTCTGACTCCCAAGCCTGGGCTCTTTCCACTGAACCATGCTGCTTCTCTAATAGTAGACTGGCAGTGGTGGGATTCGAACTCACACCTCTGGAGAAACTGGAACCTAAAGCCAGCGCCTTAGACCGCTCGGCCACACTTAAGCACTTACTATGTGCCAAGCGCTAGGATAGGCACAAGATAAATATATATCACTATCTCACATGGAGCTCACAGTCTAAGGGGGAGAGAACGGGTATTTTATCCCCATTTTGACAGATGATGATGATGATGATGGCATTTATTAAGCGCTTACTATGTGCAAAGCACTGTTCTAAGCGCTGGGGAGGTTACAGGAAACTAAGAAGTTAAGTGATTTGCCCAAGGTCACGTAGCAGGCCAGTGATGGAGTTGAGATTAGAACTCTGTTCTCCTGACACTTAGGTCTATGTGCTTTCTACTAAGTCACACTGCTACCCCTAAGACAAAGAATCTTCAATTCTGTCTTTACCAAGAATTCTGTCATGCAGCTGCCTAAGGATCTTGAAGGATCTCTCAGGGCAGCAAAACTTTCTTCTTAATTTTCAGAGCCCTAATAATATTAACTTTGGTATTCATTAAGCATTTACTATTTGTCAAGCACTGTACTAAGAGTTGGCATAGATACAAGATAGTCAGGTAGGAAATATCCTCTGTCCCACATGCAGTTTGCAGTCTAAGTACAATAGAGAACAGGTATTTAATCCCATTTTACAGATGAGGAATCTGAAGTACAGAGAAGTCAAGTTCCTTGCCCAAATTCACACAGCCCCCAAGTTTTCTGACTCCCTGGTCTATGTGTTTTCCACTAAACCATGATGTTTCTCCAAGAGGTTCTAAAAGAGCCTTACTCTCTTGATGGGGTCAAACGGTTTGGAAAAAGTCAATGAACGTAGTCTAGAGGTCTTGGTGAGCTTCTCAAATCATTAGCCTTCCAGAATACATTGAGACTATGTCCACTGCCAACTTAACAGATCAATTTAAAGGTTGTAGAGATGGGGTAGCATGATATAAACAGGTTGCTGAGAAAACAGAAATGATGGGTTAGCTGATAAAGTGCACAGTGTTAAATTTACTAAAACTGGAAATTTAACTGATGTGAAGATTAATGTGAAAACACTCACTGAGCAAGGATCAAAGCACTACTAATTATTGATGGATTTACCATGCATAGTTAAATACTATTGACTAGAAGTCTGGAGCTTGTTGAGGGTTTGTAAGTGATGCAGTAAAATTAGATTTTAATTGAAATCACATACTTTCGACCTTTTCATTTCCTTAAGTTAAACTTGAACCAAACTGGTTCAATGACTCCTGTAATGGAAGCTTTTGAAAAATGTATATGCTATTACTTAAACCAACATTTTCACTGGTGATTATCTGCTCCCTACTGTCTCATATTTTTCACAACCATAAAGGTGAATTTCATTTCTAAAATATTTCTTTGATTATGAACAAATTAGCTTTCTCTTTTCAGTTTTAAACAACTAAAAACAATGAAGATTACTCATTAAAATATACAGATGCTTGATAAACCATTTTAAGAACATTTTACAGGGAAGATAAAGATTTATGTTTATAGTAAATTTTGATCCCTTAGATAAGTAATTGGCAGTCACCAAGAGGAATGATCTCTGAATTATTCTGTGCAATTACAGGGGAGAAAAATAAAAATAGCATGTAACAGATGAATTAAAGTAATTATGAAAGCTAAAAAATCCCTCCCAGGAATGACAGTTGACGTCTATGTGAAGAGCAGAGTTGTGTCCTATATGATGTGTAGGACATCTGATGGGAATTTCTCTAAGTGAAGAAGTTAATTTTCAATAGATGAATATAGGAAGCTTTTCCAAGTTAATGACTCAAACCTCTGGCTAACCAGGACTTCACAGAGTTTCAGAGGATGACTTCATCCTTCTGCTTGGGTGGGCTTCCCATCTAATGCTGTGAAACAGGATAGGGAAATTGCCAAGTCTAGATTGCCAATCTACCCCCACCTTAATGTGACTATTGGCATGATGGGAACTAGAAGCTGAAGCAGCTGCATGCCAGACATGTCCAGCTGAGTGGAAATCTCTACAATATATACTGTACTATGTTTCTGACTATTATTTGACCCTGCTGTGCTTCACTGAGTGAGCATACAAAGGAGGAGGAGTGGAGCAAACACAGCATAATTAAGAAGAGGGTGAGGGGTGGCAGTGAACTGTGTGAATAACTATAGTATTTCATTAGCTGCTGATTAGGCATCCTGGGCCATAACCTCTCTAACTGCTTTGCTTGTTGCCTCTTCCTTCTTGGCTCCCATCTGCCAAAATTCAGGCCTTTTCCACTGATTTGATTTCCTATTTGATATACCCCAGTGACCCCTGGACCAAGAATTGCTGGCAGCTGCTGAATGAAAAATAAAAGTGACTCCAGAAGTGTGTGGGTGTCTGAAAACTGGACACTCACGTTCAGTTCTCTCTCTCTATTCCCTTTTTCTCTATGCCAGGATTGGTTTGTCTCACAATGTCCCAGTCAATGCTACCTAGTCATAGAATTTCCCCATTGTCACTGCACTTTCCCTTTCTTCAGTGTTATGTTTTCCCTCTTCTCCATCAGTCTCTGCCTTTCTTGTGTCAGCATTCTTCTGGACCTACTCCTTGGATTAATCTAAGCTGTTTTTCATCTAGCAGTTATTTGTCAAAGTTGTATTTTCAGAGATGAAGTGGATATCATAGCATATTTATCTGGAAGACAAAAGGTATCTTTCAGATGGGGATAAAAAGATCAATTCAAGAATCTCATCTTGCTGAAGCTCTTTGAGTTTTCACCTTCTCATAGTCCAAGACTCTCACATCTTTTTCTTTGTCAGTACACTTTGTACTTAGTGTGAATGATCAGACAGTACTGAACTTAAGGAAAGACTTTGTTTATTTCCCACACATCTACTGAGTTAACATCTGTACCAGGCAGATTAGGTTGCATGATTATCTCTGAGTATTAGAAAAGCTATATTATTTCTCTACCCTCATGTATACAATCAATCCCTCAAAGTTGTTACCTTTACTTTTTACCATCATGTTTTTCTGGCTTACTCCCCCACCTCCCCCCAGTTTTAATTTTCCATTTGGAGAACTAAAATAGAACCATGGACTGAAATAAAAGATCAACCACAAAGTCTCCCCTGAATGCACCCAAACAGTAAGAGAAGACAGTCTACTAGAACCTCTATTTTGCAAAATTCAAGTAGATAGTTAAAAGATGACACTCAGTATCCTTTCATTATAGTAATGAAGATGTAAGCAATGTGTAGGCAATGCCCAGTCTAAGGTCAAATCCAGGTATCCAAATCCATAATCCATGTACAGCCTTTCAAGTATCATACATCTGGTAAAGAAATCACATGATTTTCATAACAAGCCCATTGATTTACTTATTGTCAT
Source organism: Tachyglossus aculeatus (assembly GCF_015852505.1). Lineage (NCBI taxonomy): Eukaryota > Metazoa > Chordata > Mammalia > Monotremata > Tachyglossidae > Tachyglossus > Tachyglossus aculeatus. The sequence continues at coordinate 8,546,884 of NW_024044828.1, forward strand.
TCATCTCCTTATCTTCCTCACTCTATTACCCCTATGTTTTATCTAACACATTCATGCAGACCTGAAAAACCTAAAGCAGCTTTCAGATCCAGGAGGGGGAACACTTGCTCACTCTCATCCTCCCTGCTTGGATGAAGAGCTCCTTGCTGTCCTGACATGAGTGCACAGTCTTGGAATTTTTGTCTGTGAGTCTAAAGAATTTCGCTTGTGTATTTATGGTAGTGTGTATATGTATTGAAGCCTGGATATCCAGTGGAGTGTAAGCATTCAGACTAGTTTAGTTTAATTTCAGAGGGAGAGAAAATGCAGAGCTGTACCAGAGCACTGTGTCTGAATGCTGAATGTTTGAGAAATGCCTGGAGGTACAATGGCTTTTTCTCTGTTTTCTTCACCATCAACTTTAGTAGAGAAGCAGAATGGCCTAGGGAATAGAGCAAGGGCCTGAGAGTCAGAAGGTCATGGGCCCTAATCCCGGCTCTGTCACTTGTCTGCTGTGTGACCTTGGGCAAGTCACTTAACTTCTCTGTGTCTCAGTTCCCTCCTCTGCAAAATGGGGGTTAAGACTTTAAGCCCCGTGTGGGACAGGGACTTTGTCCAACACAATTATCTTGTATCTACCCCAGTGCTTAGAACAGTGCCTAGCAGATAGTAAGCGCTTAACAAATATCATAATTATTATAATATCAGCTCCCACTGAAAGCCTAATGAATGATAATTGCAGCCAGTGGCTTCCATGTTTATCAAATCATTAAGGTAAGGGAAATTAAACAATAAATCAATTGTACTTACTGCATGCATAACAGCATGGCCTAATGGATAGAGAACAGGCCTGGAAGTCAGAAGGACCTGACCACTGACCTCCAGCACTTGTCTACTGTTTGGCCTTGAACAAGTAAGTTCACTTCTCTGGGCCTCAGTTCCCTCATCGGTAAAATGGGGATTAAGATTGTGAGTCCCATGTGGGGCAGGGACTGTGTCCAATCCAGTTATCTTGAATCTACCCCAGCACTTAGAACAGTACCTGGAACACAGTAAATGCTTAGCACATACCACAGTCATCATCATTATCACTGTACTAAGTGATTGGGAAAGTATAGTAGAACAGAATTGGTAGACATCTTCCCTGACCACAACAAGTTTAGAGTCTGGGAGTGAGAGGGGGAGAGACAGACATTACTATAAATCAATGAATTATGGATATGTACACAAGCTGTGGGGTTTGGGGGGGAAATAAAGGGTGCCAATCTAATTGCAAGGGTGATGCAGAAGGGAGTGGGAGAGGAGGAAATGAGTGCTTAGTCGGGGAAGACCTCTTGGGGGAAATGTTCTTTTAAAAAGGCTTTGAAGAGGGCGAAAGTGACCACCTGTCAGATATGAAGAGGAAGCGTGTTCCAAGGAAAAGGGTTTTACATGATCATAAAGATGTGAATAATTTTCCCATTTCTCCATTTCACTTTACCAACGGATATCTATCAGACCATCCTCACGGAGAAGTACTAACAACAACATAATGTAATGTAATGAGTGCACATAATGTAATGTAAATGAACCTAAGGCTAAGTGACTAGGATAGTGTACTGAACCAAGTGTCTGTTCAATAATTACTATTACCACTATAACTACCATTACTACTTGAACTACTATGGTCTTAGTTTTCTGGCTGGTGGCTTCACACATTTTGGAGTGATTTTGCCACATATTTTGTAAACTAGATTTTCCTTTGACTCACAAGCTGACACTCACAACTAGACTGCAATGACACTCATATAATTTTTCCAAGCCCCTCTCTGTGCCCAAGGGATTACATCTACCAACTCTATTGTATTCTCCCAAACACTTAGTGTAGTGCTTTGCTTACATTAAGAATTCAATAACTACCTCTGATCAATTGATTGCTCTTTCATTTCATCGGAGTACAGGAACATGCTTAATCAAAACTGAAATAGTGATATACTGCACATCCTCAGTAGACAGTGATAGCCCAAACCTTGAATTTTAAGCAACTGAGACCATTGTGTCCTTTAATGGAATAACAATTGGGTTCTTGCTCACTGGCAATTGAACAGAACATACTGGATTTCTAGAATTCAGGAATTCTATTTTACATTCAAATCAGATATTTTGGCTTTCAAGCCTTAAGAGGCAGAAAACAAAACTTTAAACTAGAATAGAATGGTGAAGCCAAGGTACATTCTGAGAGATTGAAAATGAGCAAAAAATATGTTGTGAAAATTGTGTGTATATATATATGTAAACACATATATCTATATATAGGTATAGATATAGATAGATATATGTATATATTTCCTTAAGAACCTGAGAGACTGCTATCTAGAGGCAAGTCTAATTTTTACATGCAATAGCAAATATTTTCCTTTTTACCCTGTGTCATGATTAATTTTTCTTCCACATGCTACCTTTGGAGTCCTCACTCCCTATGGTGTTTGTTTTTTATCACCATTTTGCTTTGGCTAGAAGGAACAGCGAATGAGTGTATGCTAAGGAAGTGCTTCGACTTGGCCTCCAGGTTGATGTCAAAGGCCAGCATCTGGTACCATTCTCTTGGAATTGAATTCCTTCTTTCTTTTGGCACTTTGTAACCCAGTTATGACTTCAGAAGTAGATTTTTGTGCTATAAGATCTGGGCAAACGGCAGCTTTACGCATATAAATCTGTTGTTGCTACCAACACTGAGTTTCAGTTGACATGGCAGGCTTAACATAAGGAGTTGTGGGGCCGGAGGGTAAGAGGAAGAGAGATGAAGCATGCTAAATCCAAATCTTTCTTTTCCTCCCATTCTTGTAAAATCTATGCTCCTTACACTCCACCCAAACTCTCATCAGGGTGATCAAAGAACTTTTCATATCCTGTCTCTATTACTGCATCAGCCTCCCTGCTGACCTCCCTACCTCCAACCTTTCTCCTCTCCAGTGCCTAATTCACTCTTCTCCCTACATCTTTTTTAAAAAATGTCATTCTGCGCACATCTCCCCACTTTGAAAAAATCTCCAATGCTTGCTCATCTCTTTCTGCCTCAAGAAGAAATTCCTAACAACTCTACGATACCCAATCATCTCTCCCCCCACTACTAACCCTCACTCCTCTCCCATTACAACACAGCCCACACATTTTGCTCCTCGAAAGTAAATCCACTCACTGTACCTCATTCTTGACCTCTTGCTAATACCTTCCCTTCTGCTTTGAACTCCTCCCCACTTCACATACAGCAGACTAATTCTCTCCCCATCTTCATATCTCTCCTAAAATAATATATTCCCTAGGTTTTCCTTGACTAATCTCTTATCTTCCCATCTGATTTCCCTCCTTACTCTGTCACCAATGCACTCAACCCACTAGGCACTTACCATCTCCCCACAGTATTACAAATACATATCTTTACACTTAGCTGCTTCCCCTTCCCTTTTTGTAATTTATTTTAGTATCCATCTCCCCTGCTAGATTGTGATCTTCTTGAAGGCAGGAAATATGTCTGCTAACTTTATTGTACTCTTTCAATTGCTTAGTACAGTATTTTGCCCAGAGTAACTGTGCAATAAATACTACTGATTGGTTGATTGAATGTGACCTTTCACTTGTATCATCCAATCTGCCAAGCACCTAGAGCAAGTCAAATGCTTTCTTATTAGCATTTTTTTCTACTTCCCTCCTCCCACCTCTGTTTTAATACCAAATAATGGCAACAGTACAAATATGAATGCCTAAAACATCTATCTCCCTGTCACAATTTATCAGAGACTCTCTCCCTTTTGACTGATTGCAATTTTAAACTTCCGCGAAGAAAAGCCAAATGAACGAGTCACATGAAGACTTGTTCCAGGCTTGCAGCTTCAATTCCTGGTTAACACAGTGAGGTCACAAAACATTCAAAGTAGTCTTTGCCAATGTTTGTGTTTTCTTGCAATTAGAAGAAAATCAAAACCATGTGGACACCTACAGGGGAAACAGCAGGTCTCAATGTGCTTTTGGCCAGGCAGTCAAGATGACTCCCCCATGGGGCTTTTTTTCTTGGGCAATCTGAAGCTGGACCTTTTTTTTGCTTGTGTTTGGCCGTAATTGTCAGTTCTATAAAAAAATCCCTATCATATTAATATCATTTATCAGCTGTTCCCGGGTGGTCTCATGAAAGAAAGTAAATTTTGTAGGAATTCCATTGCTTACAGTATTTAAATGCACAGGACAATGTAACAGGTGCCTGCATTCCCTAAGGATGAATTAAAAAAAAAGACAAATCTAAGGCATTCTGGTAAAAAAAAAAAAAATTCATGTATAAACATGGTCATCACACACACATATGAACTTTCATAAAATTTGGGTGTGGGTAGGTAAAGTAATAACTTGTATATTTAAAGAGAAAAATGCAGTTTTAAATTGTATTAAAATTCATTGTGGTGGCAAAACCTTTTACTGATGGAATTAATCTATCACCGCGGACCCCTCCCCGGATCCCCACCCCTCCGTGCCCCCGACCGTGCCCTCTAACCCCCTCTCCGCTCCCCGCAGTCGGGTTCGAGTTCTGGAATCAGCTGTGTGCGGAGCATGGCATTAGCCCCGAGGCCATCGTGGACGAGTTTGCCACCGAGGGCACCGACCGCAAGGACGTCTTCTTCTACCAGGTGCCCGCCGCGGACTCAGGCCGGGGCGGAGGGCCCGCCCAAGCAGAGGCTGAAGCCCCAGAGGCCGGGGGCGGGCATGATAATAATAATAATAATGATGCTATTTGTTAATAATAATAATAATAGTAATGATGGCTTGTATTAAGCGCTTACTATGTGCAAAGCACTGTTCTAAGCGCTGGGGAGGTTACAAGGTTAGGAGGCCTACCCAGGCTGAGCCCCCTCCTTCCTGTCCCCGTCTCCATCCTCCCCGCCTTACCTCCTTCCCTTCCCCACAGCACCTATATATATGTTTGTACGTATTTATTACTCTATTTATTTTACTTGTACATATCTACCTCAGCACCTGTATATATGTATATACGTTTGTACATATTTATTACTCTATTTATTTTACTTGTGCTGGGGAGGTTCAAGGTTAGGAGGCCTTCCCAGACTGAGCCCCCTCCTTCCTGTCCCCCTCTCCATCCCCCCCATCTTACCTCCTTCCCTTCCCCACAGCACCTGTATATATGTATATATGTTTGTACATATTTATTACTCTATTTATTTTACTTGTACATATCTATTCTATTTATTTTATTTTGTTAATGTGTTTGGTTTTGTTCTCTGTCTCCCCCTTCTAGACTGTGAGCCCACTGTTGGGTAGGGACTGTCTCTATATGTTGCTAGCCTGTACTTCCCAAGCGCTTAGTACAGTGCTCTGCACACAGTAAGCACTCAATAAATATGATTGATTGATTCCCAGACTGAGCCCCCCTCCTTCCTGTCCCCCCTCCATCCTCCCTGCCTTACCTCCTTCCCTTCCCCTCAGCACCTGTATATATGTTTGTATATATTTATTACTCTATTTATTTTACTTGTACATACCTATTCTATTTATTTTATTTTGTTAGTATGTTTGGTTTTGTTCTCTGTCTCCCCCTTCTAGACTGTGAGCACACTGTTGGGTAGGGACTGTCTCTATATGTTGCCAGCTTGTACTTCCCAAGCGCTTAGTATAGTGCTCTGCACACAGTAAGCACTCAATAAATACGATTGATTGATTGATTGATTACCAGACTGAGCCCCCCTCCTTACTGTCCCCCTCTCCATCCTCCCCGCCTTACCTCCTTCCCTTCCCCACAGCACCTGTATATATGTATATATGTTTGTACAGATTTATTACTCTATTTTACTTGTACATATCTATTCTATTTATTTTATTTTGTTAGCATGTTTGGTTTTGTTCTCTGTCTCCCCCTTCTAGACTGTGAGCCCACTGTTGGGCAGGGACTGTCTCTATATGTTGCCAGCTTGTACTTCCCAAGCGCTTAGTACAGTGCTCTGCACACAGTAAGCGCTCAATAAATATGATTGATGATGATGGCATTTGTTAAGTGCTATGTGTCAAGCACTGTTCTAAGCACTGGGGGAGATACAAGGTAATCAGGTTGTCCCACATTGGGCTCACAGTCAATCTCCATTTTACAAATGAGGTAACTGAGGCCCAGAGAAGTTAAGTGACTTGCCCAAAGTCACACAGCAAATGTAATACAAAGAACTAGTCCATAAAATAGATTAGATGCTCAGAAGTCCTTTTTTTATGTACGGAAAGTTATGCCGAGAGAATGCAACTATCACTGAATTGTTTGAATTGGGGGGAAAAAAAGGATTTTCAGTAGCTCAGAAATCCCCAGTAAAATCTAGTGATTCTGAAGGTGTGTTGTTGATTGACCTTTGATGCTTGGATGCCAAAAAAAAAAAGAAATACAAGCCAATTATCCTTGTTCTCCAATATTTGATCAAACTGAATCTTCAGTGGGGAGAACAAAAAATATTAGTCAACCAGTTGTTGTGTTAGTAATATCAGGCTGATATTTATCCCTACAAAACTTTATTCATGGAGATTTTACTTCCCTCTGAGTTCAAAGGCACAAAATGAAGAAGTAGAGAAAAGACCAGCAGTTAACTGTAACTGTTTTTGTTTTTGTGGTATTTGTTAAGAGCATTCTATGTGTCAGGAACTATACTAAGTACTGGGGTAGATACAAGATAATCAGGTTAGACACAGTCCATGTACCACATGGGACTCATGGAATTATTCCCCATTTTACAGATGAGGTAACTGAAACACAGAGAATTTAAGTGACTTGCCAAAAATGGCACAGCAGACCTGTAACAGAGATGGGACTAGAACCCAGGTTCTTCTGACCCCTAGGCCCATGCCTTAACCCCTAGGCCATGTTGCTGAATATCTATAGCTAAAAGTGGAGGGCAGGTGAAACATTTTGTCCCACTTCAATAAGCCATACTGTAGAACACTATTAAAACCATTTCAAGTATTGAAGAATGCTTGGGTTAGCTTTGGAGAATGGTAAAACCATGTGCAAGAGATTTTAGAAAATGTGAGAATGCAAATTTCACTTATTGCTTGCCTTGTTTATTCACTCCATTCACTGTTGCATTTCATTTATCCTCAGGGATTACCGAATATCTTCAATTAAATTGAATGATGAAATCCATAAATATTTACTACATTTCATATTTACATATAATGATTTCAGTTGACACCTAATTTCTGGAATCATTAAAACTGATGTCATTGACTTTACTGATTTTTGGTTAATTGGAAAAAAGGAAATTGAACTTCACTTTTAATTTGGCATGCATTTAGAACAAAGTGTCATTTTGTTTATTAACCAGATGTTGACATTGGATTGCATTCTAGAAATGACCCTGAACCCGAGTTTTGACGATCATTAACAGATTAGATTCTATTCACATAACCTAATTTCCTATTGCTGAAAGCAGACATGGATACCCTGCAGGCACACTACCCCACCCAAGATGGATTAGGGTAATAATGTAAATCTCTGCGAGGGGCTTGTCTATAAGTAGGGCATCAGCTCAAAGTACTCAGGCTAGAGATTAGCTGAACCTCAGGTTGATTCTAAATGAAACCCAGGAATGAATCCTATGTAATATTATGTGCCTTACAAAAACAAACAAAATACCTCTCCACTGTCAGATGTAGGTTAGATTTTATTTCATTCTTAGTGTTTTTAATAATAATAATAGTAATGGCATTTATTAAGCACTTACTATGTGCAAAACACTGTTCTAAGCACTGGGGAGGTTACAAGGTGATCAGGTTGTCCTACAGGGGGCTCACAGTCTTAATCCCCATTTTACAGATGAGGTAACTGAGTCCCAGAGAAGTTAAGTGATTTGCTCAAAGTCACACAGCTGACAATTGGCAGAGCCAGAATTTTAACCCGTGACCTCTAACTCCAAAGCCTGTGCTCTTTCCACTGAGCCACACTGCAAAGTACTAATGTATTTCACGCTGAAGATTTGAATATCCACACTCAGTGGCACGCATGTGCGTGCGCACACACACACACATCTGTGATCAGCTTGATATGTATTTAGAGTGACTTTGAAAATATGCTTTATGTTTATCAACCAACAAAATTTTTAACAACTTTTGACATACTCTCTAGGGCTTTCCATACTTAAGAATAATGCCCAAGATGTCAGTTAACATGAAGAATTATGGGACCATTGCCATGATTTGAGTTTGGAAATTTAATTGCACTTTTTCACTTGACTAATTTCTTATAGATTTTAGGCCTATATTCTTGTTCAACGTTTCCTTTTGTCAGCCATGGAATACATGCCCTGAGAATATGTAATGTTCTTTAGGACTTCCAGCTTTTGTTATTTGTCTTTTTAAAAATCCTGCTTAATGTATCTAAACTGATGTCTCCAACTTGTGATTTTTCTTGTCCCTGGGCTTTAAAAAGCACTTTATAAAGTGTCCTTCGAACAAACAATTTAGGAAGTGTCCAATAGTAATAAAGTGGAGCTTTCATCAAGCGGATTACTTGATATTTCCCCCTCAATTCCCAGGATGCTACTGATACCTCCTACTGACTGTTCCTTAGTCCCAGAAGATTCTTATGAAGAAAAGCCACTCAACCATTTCAATTCCCTGAACTGTTAATTCTCTTGCAGCAAATAATCAAGGGGATCACCTGTGGTGCACAAACTAAAGAAACATCAAGCAAAACCAAGCCACAGCTGTGCCTACAATCATTAAAGTGTGCCCAGTGCATAATGGCACATTAGGTAGGCATTGATCTCTGCCAGTTTATGAGCTCTGTTACAGAATCAAGCTGACTTTTCCACTGCAACCTATGGAGCAGAAATTGCTACTTCTAAACTAATCCATTTTCAAATTACCATCCAATTGTGACTGATGCCCTCACTACAAATCAGCTTATCTACTCCCAACCACTCAATAAGAAAAGGGAAATCAATCTTTATTTTCCTTTATTTCATATTCTTTTGAAAAATTATTTCTTGCTATCTTTATTCACTTCCCATGCTACTGCAGCTGGGAAGATAAGAATGATAAATGCTAAATGTCACCTAATTGTCTCTATTTGGAAGGTAAACTGCATAACTAGAAAATGTGCTTAGAGCGATACACATGTGTCTAGTGCTAAGATGTTGGTCTAAGACATTTTTGCTTCATGCAGTAACTCATTTTATGAATTTGTTATGAATAATTTACCAACAGGTTATTGTTGTGTTTTGGATTCTATACTCATCACATCAGTACATTGGGCATTGTCTCATGACGGATATCATAGGCTCAATTCAAGCAACATAAACTTAATTCTAGTGAATGGAGAACTCAGAACAGTTTGTGAATTACTCCTGTTTTCCCAAAATGGGAATGAAAGACGATCCACATGTTCTTGCTGTAATTTTGGAAAAGCATGGATCATAGAACTGAACAAAGGACTGGATCTAACATATCCTGCACTGGCAGGTTGATGAATGTAATGAAGAAATGATCATTTCCATGGCTAAACATAAGCCACATACCTTCTGAATATTTCCAACTCATGTATAATCAACACTCAGACATCTGGAACAATTGTTTCTGTGAAGCACTGCAATAAAGATGATATTAGCCATGTTGCTCACTGTGCAATGGGCCAAAATAATTATACTGTAATTCAGGACATGTCTAGCCCTACTACTAGTTTCTTGGCAGATCTAAGGGCCACACTCTAAGGAATAGAAATGACTATCTCAGAGGGGCCTGGAACCTGTCTTAATTGTTGCAGTTGTGCTACTGCTGACTACTATGTGCACAGTAATTGAAATTTAAAATTATCCATGGGACTTTGAGCAAGTCAGTGAAACCCATGGTCTCTCAATTTTAGTACTAACATATTGGGAAGATAATCAAGTGGCATCCTGGAAATGTTATCATCATCATCAATTGTATTTATTGAGTGCTTACTGTGTGCAGAGCACTGTACTAAGCGCTTGGGAAGTACAAGTTGGCAACATATAGAGACAGTCCCTACCCAAATGTTATGAGAAATCAGTATGACCTATGGGATAGAGCACAGGCCTGGGACCTAGAAGGCCATGGACTCTAATCCTCACTCTGCTGACTGCCTACTGTGTGATCTGGGACCGGTCACTTAGCTTCTCAGTGCCTCTGTTCTCTTATATGTAAAATGGGGATCAAGACTGTGATTGATTGAATACTTAGAGATTGTAATGGGCTGTAATAGACATAAGCAGGTATAAAAAGAAGATTCCATTTTGGAAAAAAAAGAAGCAACGATTTCTACTGGTTATCCAGTAGAAAAGAAATTAAAATGTCAGCTCACACATTGCTTTAGTTAAATGACTTTAAATTGGAATCTTCCTTTTTAAATTGGAACACTAGCCTTTAGAGCCAGAGAAGCAGCTTGGCTGAGTGGAAAGAGCACGGGCTTCGGAGTCAGAGGTCATGGGTTCAAATCCCTGCTCCACCAATTGTCAGCTGTGTGACTTTGGGCAAGTCACTTAACTTCTCTGGGCCTCAGTTCCCTCATCTGTAAAATGGGGATTAAGACTGTGAGCTCCCTGTGGGACAATCTGATCACCTTGTAAACCTCCCCAGCACTTAGAACAGTGCTTTGCACATAGTAAGCACTTAATAAATGCTATCATTATTATTAGAACCTCACTGTAGATGCTCAGTCTGAATAGATGCTGCAATTAAAATACTCGGTTTGTTCAGTAATATTATATACTATGTGAAAGCTGAGGCAGAGAAAGTTTCTCTTGATCCGAGAGGCATCCTCTTAAAGGATCTCATTGGAGGAATTAAATTACTTTCTCTATTGGTATACACATCTGGATTGTATATGCCCTACACATTCTTCATGTTGTAACACATACATATCCCTGATCTCAGCAGCTTCATAAATCTTTGAGATGGCCTTTAGAAGAAGAATGTCCAAGAAGGGTACAATGTTGTGAGTGATAAAAGCCACAAGATACTTGTGGGAAACCACTTTAAATGGTAACATGTCAGCTTTGCAGCATCGTTTTCCAAGAAAGTACAGCTTTGGTAATGTGGGATGTATTTACAGTTTCAGAGTCATCATTTCAAATGGTGTCATTTTTCTTCTCTTGTTCACGCATCCCTCTTAGGAAAGATATTGTGGTGTGTCCTTTTCCAGCTTTCATGATGTCTGGATTGCCACCACAAAACATGTGGTAGGTGGAGCAAATGCAGAACAACTCTTAAAAGATTAAGGAGTGCCTTTATAGGAAAAATACTGCCTGTGGTTTGGCCAGTTCTTTCTCTGCTGTTTACTATTTTTAGCTAAAGAACAGAAAAATCCTGAACACAAAATTTTGGAACCACATCTTAGGAAGAGGAAGTGTTAAGAAGTCACTGAAAAATCCAGCACTCTCAGGGTTTCGGATTTTCGAATATCTAGTTCAGAGAAGCAATCCCCTCTATGTCGAAATAGTATGCTGATTTGACAGTCAACTGCATGGAACTGTAATTTAGGATCAGACTGGATAAGTTTAGATGTTAAAGACACTCAGAATGATCTTCCCAGCTGTATAAAGGCTGTAAATGGTGGCAGTTAGTAGGTCCAAACAATGTCATTGACAGCAGTTACTGAGCCCTTATCTGGGTGTAGAACACTATACTTGATGCTTGGAGGTCATTTGATGGAAGAATAGGATTCATTTTCTGCCCCTGAGGAGTTTAAGACATGATGGAGATGATTACAGTTAGAATTATGCATGGTATATTTAGAATTTACTCTGACCACATTCTAAAAATTTCACCTAAGAAAAAAAGTGATCAATAGGAATAGATTAAATACACAGGTTTGTATGATATAGCTACTGCATCAGCCTCCTCTCTGATCTCCCATCCTCCTGTTTCTCCCTGCTTCAATCTATACTTCACTCTGCTGCCTGGATTATCTTTGTACAGAAATACTCTGGGCATGTCACTCCCCTCCTCAAAAATCTCCAGTGGTTACCTGTCAACCTACGAAGCAAGCAAACACTCCTCACTCTCGGCTTCAAAGCTCTCCATCACCTTGCCCCCTCCAACGTCACCTCCCTTCTCTCCTTCTACAGCCCAGCCCGCACCCTCCCCTCCTCTGCTGCTAACCTCCTCACTGTGCCCCGTTCTCGCCTGTCCTGCAGTAGAACCCTGACCCACTTCCTTCCCCTGGCCTGAAATGCCCTCCCTGCACACATCTGCCATACTAGCTTTCTTCCTCCCCTCAAAGCCCTACTGAGAGCTCACCTTCTCCAGGAGGCCTTTCCAGACTGAGCCCTTTTTTTCCTCTCCTCCTCCCCTCCCCATCGCCCCCCGCCCTACCTCCTTCCCCTCCCCACAGCACCTGTATACATTTGTACATATTTATTACTCTAATTATTTTACTTTTACATATTTACTACTCTATTTTGTTAATGATATGTATAGCTATAATTCTATTTATTCTGATGGTTTTGACACCTGTCTACATGCTTTGTTTTGCTGTCTGTCTCTCCCTTCTAGACTGTGAGCCCGTTGTTAGGTAGGGACCATCTTTATTTGTTGCCGACTTGTACTTCCCAAGTCCTTAACACAGTGCTCTTCACACAGTAAGTGCTCAATAAATACAATTGAATGAATGTATAAGTAGACTGAATGAATCTATAAGTAGGTGTGTTTCGCTGAACTGAGCTATTTCTCTTCCCTAAGTCTTTACATTTCTTCTTGCTTTGCACCTACAGTCACCGCCTGTAAGCTTGTTATGGGCAAGGAATGTGTCAGTTATGTTGTTATACTGAACTCTCCCAGGTGCTTAGTACAGTGATCTATGGACAGTAAGCACTCAGTAAATACTACTGACTGGCTGACTGACCTGTAGCCACTAATTTGTAAGATCCTTCAGGGCAGGGTTCATGCCTTCCAGCTCTATCTTATTGTAGCTCCCAAACATTTAGTACAGTTTCTGCACACAGCAAATGTCCAGTAAATAGCATTGATTGATTGGGTGATCACCCCATTAGCCGGTTGTTATTATTTAGTGCCGTCGAGTCATTTCCAATTCATAGTGACTCCATAGATATACTCTCTCCAGAAAGTTCTGTCCTCTGCCATAATCTGCAACCTTTCTAATGGTTCTTCCATTTTCATTGTTATGGTCTCTATCCATCTAGCTGCTGGTCTGCTTCTTCCACATTTTCCTCGACTCCGCTCTCTCATTCACCCCTCACATCCAAGCTGTGACCAAAACCTGCCGGTCTCAGCTCCACAACCTTGCCAAGATCCGCCCTTTCCTCTCCATCCCAACCGCTCCCCTGCTCATTCAAGCTCTCATCCTATCCCGTCTGGACTACTGCATCAGCCTTCTCTCTGATCTCCCATCCTTGTGTCTCTCTCCACTTCAATCCATACTTCATGCTGCTGCCCGGATTATCTTTGTCCAGAAACACTCTGGGCATATCACTCCCCTCCTCAAAAATCTCCAGTGGCTACCAATCAACCTGCGCATCAGGCAGAAACTCCTCACCCTCGGCTTCAAGGCTCTCCATCACCTCGCCCCCTCCTACCTCACCTCCCTTCTCTCCTTCTACAGCCCAGTCCGCACCCTCCGCTCCTCCACCACTGATCTCCTCACCGTACCTCGCTCTCGCCTGTCCCGCCATCGACCCCCGGCCCACGTCATCCCCCGGGCCTGGAATGCCCTCCCTCTGCCCATCTGCCAAGCTAGCTCTCTTCCTCCCTTCAAGGCCCTGCTGAGAGCTCACCTCCTCCAGGAGGCCTTCCCAGACTGAGCCCCTTCCTTCCTCTCCCCCTCGTCCCCCTCTCCATCCCCCCATCTTATCTCCCTCCCTTCCCCACAGCACCTGTATATATGTATATATGTTTGTACATATTTTTTTACTCTATTTAATTTATTTGTACATATCTATTCTATTGATTTTATTTTGTTAGTATGTTTGGTTTTGTTCTCTGTCTCCCCCTTTTAGACTATGAGCCCACTGTTGGGTAGGGACTGTCTCTATATGTTGCCAATTTGTACTTCCCAAGCGCTTAGTACAGTGCTCTGCACATAGTAAGCGCTCAATAAATACGATTGATGATGATTTTCCCTCAACTTTTCGTAGCATTAGTGATTTCTCCAGAGAATTAGTCCTCCTGATTATGTGTCCAAAATATGCTAATCTAAGTCGAGTCATTTGGCCTTCCAAAGACCGCTTTGGCTTAATTTGCTCCAAAATCCATTTGTTTGTTTTTTGGGCAATCCATGGTATTTGCAAAAGCCTTCTCCAACACCACATTTCAAAAGAATCGATGTTCCTTCTATCTTGCAATAGCTGGCAGCAGGTAGAAAAGAGAGGCACAGTGTCTCAAATAGACAGATTTTGGTCAGTTAAACTCTGAGTGGTTCCTTTGTAGAAGTCACTATTATTTAGAACCTACAACTCAAACATCTGGCCTTTAACCCCCTCAATCTGTGCATCACCAAATGCTTATAGCTGCAAGTGACATACTGCAGTTTAGCAAGGCAATTGTAAATAGGGTGTAACATATGAAAGTAAACTTCAACAGACTCTCTCTCCTGGCCACTGCTATCATCCACATAATAGTCCAACATTAGAAGTCTCCTGGGGGTTGCTGTCTCAGCATGTGCCGTTGCTAACAGTGTTCAGTTTACTTAAAATTCATCAATATAATCGTTTGGGATGCTTTTGAAAGATAATGGCCCTTTAATCTGTCTCTTAGTTCCAGATAGAAATTTAACAGTTCTTACTGAGACATTCACATCAGATCTGGGACATGACTGAAGCCCTAATAAATTGAGAACGATTTTCAATTAGTACACAGGAAATTTACTTTGTGAGCCAAGACTTGTTTTATTGGTGCTCTCGGGGGCAATTGAGATTGAGAAATCAGGAGATTATTATTTGCTAAAAAAGAAAGCAGATATTAAGCCTTAACATGCCTTCTGTACTGAAGGAAAATTGTGTCCAGAGTACTAAGGAGAGTTCAAATCTCAGGTGGTACCAGGGAAAACAGTAATTTTTTTCAGAGAAGTTGTAATGTAGTGGTGTTCCTTTTGAAGTGGTTTTATCTAACATCTCTCCCCCAGCCCCACCTGTTAAAGTGCTGGTTTCAAGAAAGAAATCAAACATAAAATACTCTTTCAGGATTGAAAATTCCTTCAGATTTCACGACTTCAATTTTAGCAATTTCAATGGTAGTCACACTCCAGTCAATCACATTCCAGTGCTTTCTCCAGACATATAATAAACTTACTTTATGTTAATAGCCTCACACAGTACAATCATCATCATCATCATCATTTGGATCTTTTTCATAGGTAAACATTCATACTTCAACAGCTGTTAGCAGATCATATTGAGACCATATCTGACTCTAAAGCATAAGCCTACATAATGAGCTTGAATCTATGCTGCACTGAATGTAAATTTAGTACCTAGGATTGTGGGTGGCATGTGTCATAAATTACAATGTACTGGCTATTTAGAAGGTTAGCTATTATGCCTTATTGGATTGCCTTTGTGTTTTGATGGTTGCTTGAGGTATTTTAGAAAATGTTTGCACATGTACTGGAATTCAAACTAATTTAGCTAAAGCAGTCATCTTACAATGACACTGCAAAGTGTCCTGAACAGTTTAAATGTTTGGAGAAGCAGCTTGGTCTAGGGGATAGATGGGCCTGGGAGTCAGAAAGACCTGGGTTCTAATCCCTGCTCCTCCACTTGTCTGTGATGGGACCTTGGTCAAGCCACTTCAGTTCTCAGTATCTCAGTAACCTTCCATCTTGCCTCTTCTGCCCTGCTCCATTTACTTCATCAAACAACTGTTTGCATGGAACCATCCTCAGAATGATGAGGCTGTTAGTCTTCATGCTACTTACCAATCATGGCCTCAAACCACTGAATAAGTCATGGAAGACAACTGTAAATTGAGGTGATTTGAAATTAGATGTCTAAATTTAGCTGAAACCAATCTGGCATTCCGGATTTTATTCCACCCTATAGGTTTGGTTTCTATCTTATTACATCTTTTGATGGAACCTCTGAGTCATCATTTAAGATGACCTGTGTCAAATTCTCTAACTTCAAAAGCTGATGGGCAAGAAGGAGGGCAGGCTATCATTAATGCATAATGGAGTTATGCCTGGGGATCAGACAACCAGAGTTCTAATCCTACCTGTGCCACTTGCCTGCTGTGTGACTTTGGATAAGTCATTTAACTTCTCTGTGCCTCTGCTTCCTCATCTGTAGAATAGAAACTGAATATCTGTTCTCCCTCTTATTTAGATAATGTGATCCCTATGGAGGACCGGGACTGTGTCTAACCTGTCTTGTATCTACCCCAGTGCTTTGTACAGTCCTTGGCCCATAGTATGCTCTCAGTGAAATCCACTATTATTATAAATTTCATTTTGTTGTCCAAAAAGGCTATTAGGCCTAAGGTAGTAGAGACAAAATGCTGTCTAAGAACAATTCTACTGTCACCCATCCTTCTGGAATTGCAAACTCTAGCAATCATTCAATCTTATTTATTTAGTGCTTAGTGTGTGTAGAGCCCTGTACTAAGCACTTGGTAGAGTACAATATAAGAGAGTTGGTAGATGCATTTCCTACCCACAGGGACCTCAAGGACCACCTGGGGTGAGAGAGATGTTAAAATAAATTATGGATCCATTCATAAGTGCTGAGTTGCTGAGGTAGGTTGATTAAAGGATACAAATCCAAGTGCAAGGGCAACACAGAAGGGAGACAGAGTAGGGAAAATAACATCTTTGTTGGAGAAGACCTCTTGGAGGAGATGTGATTTTATGAGTGGTCCAGGTAGTCACTGTTGATTTCATTGTATCAATCAATCAATCAATCAATCAATTGTATTTATTGAGTGCTAACTGTGTGCAGAGCACTGTGCTAAGTGCTTGGGAAGTACAAGTACATACCCCACCCATGCTCCTCCTTTGTTTTAGTCTGTGGTGCTGGGCTTGGGAGATAAGAACCAATCAATCAAGATATTAATTGAGTGCTTACTGTATGCAGAGCCCCATACTAAGTGCTTGGGGGAGTACAGTACAAAAGAGTTGGAGGACGTATTCCCTGCCCACCAGTAGCTTACAGACTAGAAGCAGAGATAGATGTTAAGATAAATTACAGATAGGGAAATGGCAGAGTATAGTGATATAAACATAAGTGTTAGAGTGGTGCTTGACACAAAGTAAGCACTTAACAAATACCATTAAAAAAATGTGCTGTGGGGCTGAGGGTGGACTTCAAGGTTGGTTCCTTTGTTCCTTGCCTATATTGTCCCCACAAACTGCTTCAATTCCCAACACTACACAGGAAGCAGCATGGCCCAGTGGCAAGAGCATGGACTTGGGAGTGAGAGGACATGGGTTCTAATCCCAGCTCCACCACGTGTCTGCTCCATGACCTTGGGCAAATCAATTCACTTCTCTGGGACTCAGTTATCTCATCTGTAAAATGGGAATTAAGACTGTGAGCCCCATGTGGGTGAGGGATTATGACCAAGCTGATTACCTGGTGTGTGCCCCAGCCCATAGAAGAGTGCTTGGCACATAGTACGTGCTTAACAAATACCATCGTTATTACTGGACATCAGTGTAGTGGCAGCAATGGTGTGTGCCTGCCTCAGGAGAGCAGGCAGCAGCTTGTATCTGCCTCTTTCATATCCAATCAGTGCCCCTCATCCTGGTGCCCACGTGGAGCACATTTATAGAATCACCACCTGGAATGTGGCACTATTTATACTCTCCAGTCTTCCTACAGCTCTCTGCCTATTGATCATCTGTGATGAATTTAACCTAAAACAGAAAATTATTTGTGGCAATCAGTTTAAGGCTGAAGGCAATATAGCACTGCCTGAAACAGACATCTCATTTCAAATGAATTGAACCATCTTCCCTACAACATTTCATATAACTTAATGAAAAACTTTTTCCCCTACTTCTTTGCAAAATATAACCATCAAGAGAGACTTAGATATATTCCTTAACTGAATAAGATAAATAACTTATTTTCATTACATTTGTTATTATCACCTTTAAATCATATGAGATCATATGGTAACTTGCACATTTCTCCAAACAAAGTGATAATTTAATAAGAAAGAAAAGTACTTCTCTTACCTCAGGCCACCAGGAGTACTTTGTTTCTTCAGAACCTTTTACACAATCCAAATGGACACTTTCAGCACCTATAAGAAAATCAAATTTCACATTAATATCAATTTTGGATTTAATGACATTTTACGACAGATTCCCATCCCTGATTACTCTTAATAGAAAAAATATGGTGGAGGTCAGAAAGAAGGATCTAGGAAGTGATAGAATCTAATCTTGACTCCAGCAATGACTTTAGTGTGGCTCAGAAAATCCACTTATGCCCTCACTTATATGCTGATACAATATTGCTAACCACATTTGAGGGATACGGAGAGAATTCCTAATGCCCACTTAGACTACTCTAAGTGAATAACTGATATAAGTCCAAATGACTTTGTGAGTTATCCTTGGTTTGTGAGTTAACACCCTTCTGAGAGTGTGAATTAGCTGAATTCTAGTCAATGGGTGATTTTGAATTTTTTAACCTTGTTGATTAAAGTCCTCACTGATGTACAGAAATCTGTCAAAAAGCGATTCCAGGGTCCTTAGGGTGACTATCTGGCAATAACAGAATTCCTGGACAAAAAAGCACTGGCTTAGTTTTAGTGCTGTGAAAAGCACTCTTAACCATTTAAAGAAACAAGATAATAGGGCTTGGTAATGATGCATCAATTCATCAATATGAAAATCAGTTGATCATATTTATTATACATCCACTGTTTAAAAACACTTTACTAAGTCCCTGAGAGAGTGCAATTCTGTTGGTGAATTGTACTTTCCAAGTGCTTAGTAGAGTACTCTGCACAGAGTTAGTGCTCAATAAATACGATGGAATGAATGTTTTCGGTGACCCACCATTTTAATAGTATCTTATTAATAATAGATATAATGTGATCCCTCTCCCACCTAGAAACTCAACAAGACCCTGAGGGGCACTCATTTATCCAGGAACAATATAGTTAGATGTAAGCCTGCTCAGGCCTGAAAGCATAAAATAGGTGAGGAAGAGTTTCTACTCCTTTTCCCATTTAATTTTAGTTTTTCTGCATGGATATTTATATTTAGACATAAGAAATGAGTGCAGTATGAAAATAAAGCCTCTGACCTACTATGAATCTGTCAATATACACACCCCTGTCAATTTCTTCTGCAGAATTTGGGAAAATTATACTTTTTGAATATAAATTTTTATTAGTATTTCTTTATTAAGGTGGCTGTTTCTTTTAAGTGAAGATCAATTTGATTGAATGAATCAATGAATGAATCAATTTTATAAATTGAAGACCAAATTATCTGATCCGACAGCATCTTCCTGCTCTAAAATTCACAGTACATATTTCCATACTACCTGCACTAGGCTGCTTCTTGTCTTAACATTTTTCATCAGGCACTATGGACAATGACTCCATCATAAATTATTTAACTTGGATAAACTCTCTCTGATGGTGATTTTGGATAAAATAAGCATGAATTGCAGCTTTTTTGAAACATCCTTAAATGTCAGAATCATTTTAAGAATTTCTGTTTCTCTACAAGACCTAAGAATTCAAAGGCAGATAAAATGGGGAGCAATGAAAGTAGCCACCTTCTTGGGTCACAAAACCAGAGCTGGCTGCACAGCCCTTTGTGAAGAGAAAGTTCATTATGAATAGCCTCTCGTGCTATCCTTCAGCAAAAACTCACCCCAAAAGTCATCCACAGTTCTCAGTATCATTTCACATGCGTGAATGACTGATACTGACTTTGTCTTCTCACTAATATTGTTATTTTCCCTTTGACATTATGTCCGTTTCCCCTCAGATAGCTATGTCTTTGATCTAACAGGACATGTGTTGGGTAGGATTTCCTTCTCCAAAATGTCATTAAGAGGGACAAAGTTGCTGAGTGTTGGGTTTCCCCTTTCCTAGGGCTGGTATTCCCAGTTTTTATTAAGCAACCCTATTAAGTCATATCCTCCACAGCTTATAAGGCACATCTTGCTAGCACCAGTCGGGAGCACATTGAATGGTATTTATCTGGTCTTGTGGACTCGTAGCTACAGTGTAAACAAAGGGCAAATATGGTTCAATAAGGAAAAGATGTGTCCTAGTTCAAGTTCTTTCAAGGCCTTTAATCCTAATAAAGGCAAACATATGTGATGCGTTCTTCCTCAAATACAAAATTTTAGTTGTAATGGTAGTTTCCAAACCATCGAGTCTCTCTCCATTTTGAGGCTCCATAAGGTCCCTCAACACCCTCTCAAGAGCCATAGAGAGAAAATAACTGAACTCTGACTACCTTTCCCTTGGTCTGCGCTTGAAATTCCTTTAACTGGAGAATCACCCTGGCCTACAGCTCCCTGGGTAGGGATGCTGACTCCTGCTCCACTCCTCTACATGGCTACATTGAGGATTGAGTTGTGGGTAGGGGAGTAGAAGCAGCAGTAGTTGAACTGAAGGCATAATGGGTCATACAGGGACATGGGACTGCTACCCTGTCCTTCATATGGATGATATACTAAGCCCCCTAGAACACTTGCATGTGATAAAGTTGCATCACATCCTTCTACTGTGCATGCTAGTGGAGCCAGAGGGAGTGAGAGAAAAGGGGTCCACATCCTCTCTGTGCACTGAACAATTTATGGCCATCCCACAGTGGACACTCCAAGCTAAATATCATTAACTTTAATTTCATGGCACAAGGTTATATGGTCTTTAAAGGTCTCGTGCACCTGAATCCAAGATGGCCATACTTAACTAGAAATTTAGGAACTAAATGTGAAAGAAGGAGGAGGAGGAAGGGGGAGGAAGCCACGATAAGAGACCTGTAAATAGTTTTAGGATAGTAGATTTCAGCAGAGGCTATACAGGATACATCTGGTAATCTGGTCACTGGACAATTTTGGCCCAGCCAAATATGAGTCAATAATTATAATAAGGAGTTTTTTAATTTGAAGTTTCTTTTCTCTTTATATGCCTGAAGTTTAAGACATTCCTATTATTTATAATCATCATTAGACTAAATTTGGAATGGATGGAATGAAGGTAGCAACAAAATTGGTATGACTGTAGCTATGGTCACAGTAAAGTATTCCTTGAGAACCGCTCATTTGGAGAATTGTCAATAAAAAGGGTGACCATGTGCGCATAGGTACCATTCTAAATGGTGTTTTCTTATTGCTTCTTGTGACTCCCCTGACTCTCCTACATCTGCAACAATTCCATCCTTGTCTGTTCTTGTGTTCATTCTCACAAGAGCACAAGTGCAACCAGGGCAAAAATGTTGAGGATATAAGGGTGTAGATAATGACACTCTTCAATGAGCCACTTCTTTCTGTTTTGAGGTGTATATTTTGAATATATTGAATATTTTGAATATATATATTCAGGTTCTTGTCATCATAAGGGCAAAGGTGTTATTAATGAACCGGGAGTGGATTTTCCCCATTCATTCTGGAAAAGAATCTAACTGTTCTTCTAAATAGGGAAGAATAAAGATCTACAGTAGGAAATAAGAAAAGGGATCCATTTCCATATTATGCATGAGGGCAAGGCCTTTTGATACATATTATGCCTCTAATGCTATTATACGAGTTAAGCTGTCTATAGGTCTACAATGAATGAAAACAGCACAGGGAAGTAGTGGTACCATGTACCTCAGTTTCTTCACTAGCAAAATGGATGATCCTGCTTTCCTTCCCTCTTATATTATGAGCCCTATGTAGGACAGGGGCTGCATCTATTCTGATTATCTAAAATCCACCCTTAACATATCATAATTACTATGGTGCTCCTGTGTTGGAACATTTCAGTCAACTAAGAAATTCAGTCCTTGGGGTTTTTAGTGCATTCATATTCTTAGTGCCACTCACTCTCCTTAGTTAATATTAATTTTTGTAAAGAATAGGTCTTTATCTACATCCTTTTTTGGCACTCAATGCTGTGGTTACAGAGCATGCCAAGTATGACAGACCACATTTAACAAAATTATCCTTCTCTCCGAATGGAGGAAAACAATGCTAGAGTGAAATCATTTCTGTCTTGTTGAGAAACCTTGGCAGTTTATGCTTTCCTGAGGAGAAGCTACCGAGACATCATTCCTAGTGAAATGAGTGAACTGCAGAATATAGGAGGAAGGTTTAGAAACCAAAAACGTTGTAAGAATGGAGCAGAAAAACTTTGTCGCCCCTACCCAGTGGGAAATCCTTTTGCAGTGAACTACAGCTCTTAAAAAAAATCCAGAGTTTACCCTGTGATTGTATTCTGTCATAAATCATCCGGACAGATGTGAGCCTCAGTCACGCATCACGGTTGATTACCATCGTTTTAGGTTTATGCAGCACAGGCAAAGGATTATTTTTTTATTTTAACATTTAATTTCTTTGGTTTTATAGCAGAGAAAATGTAATATCCCATGCATTTCTCTGTTATAGCACATCTGTACAATAAAAAAATGTTTACATCAAATGCTTTTTTCCTCTTAAATGTGACTTTAAAATCATATATAAGTCTGTTTATTCTCTTCCAGAGAGTACTGTGTTTTGAGCATTTGATGTGGTTTAAAATAACTCATTCCAAAGTTTTTAATTTCGTATTACTTTATCCTAGGCATTTTGAAGAGTTGGTAAATCAACACAATGTCAAAATACGTAAATATATAAAATGATCTGGGGAACAAGTGTTTACCAGTGCAGTAGTTGAGCCCAGTTATATTTCTGGCACCAGGAGTCAAGGATTTTTAGATTACAGGGTGTATGTATGCCTTTCATAGCTCATTGTGCCAGGCCAACCTAATTCTAGCAGGCAGAGCTGATCCCAAGGGTGGCTGCTTAGAAAAACAAAACTCTTGGGGGAGAAAAATTTAGGAGGGATAGTGATCTGACCTAGTTTATTACTGTTAGTCATAGCTGGCATCGAGGAGAGATTAGCATGAGGTTACTCAATATTTCTATTAGTTAGAGTTCAGATTTGACATTGGTCACGGGTATAAAGTAAATTCTGGATCTGCTTTGGAATTCAAACTCTCTTAGTTATCTGCCAGATCCAATGAACATACAAAAACAAGATTGTTATACAGCATAAAGGAAAGAACATATGGCTGAAACAAAGCAAATGCCATATTTGGCTGCCAATTTGTGAAGAGCAAAGTGGTCATCATTCAAACACTGACACTTGCAATTTACCAAATTAAAACGTTTGAAGTTAAATAAACAAAATGGCAGTTTGGAATATGGAGAAAGGAACACTAGACGTTACTAGTGCCTTCATTTGTTTCTGAGAAAGGAAACTGATGAGCAGGATCTTTTGTATACAAATGAGAGAAATTTTTTTTGTTAGCAAATGTTTCTGTTCTTTGGGTACAAAAGAGACAAGGATTCTGAGCTACAGAGCCAGGTGGGAGAGACTTAAAATATTCTTTTTAATCAACGAAAGCATCTATTTGAAGACTGAATTCATGAAGATTTTAGTGAATGTAAACCATAGTGACATCTCCCGAAGAGTATTATGTGTGGTTTTCCTCCAATTCCAATTTGAGAAAAATTATAATTTTATGAATGTCTCAAGATCACAAAAAAGAAAATAAGAAAATAACTTTCCATTTAAAGTAAGCCACCAATTTATTTTATGATGAAAGAAGTTGATGCAAAAACATCTCAAAATGGTTATATTTAAGAAAAAGCTATAAAACAAAACTTTTCACTGGGAGGTCCATTTTTTATATATAATTCTGGTAATTAAATATAGTTATAATACTCTTAAGAGCAGGCAAGTTAAATCCTTCATAAGTATACTTATTCTTCCTTTCAACAGGTGTTTACTGGAATTTGTATTGTATTGTTTTGAATCTATGTATTTTTTTAAAAAAATCATACACAAATTAATAATACCGCACTGTAAAAAGGCATCAGAAAGGTAGCCATCTGATGATTTTTCTTACTGAAAACGTGCTTAATAATTTTGGTCAAATATCACTTTGTCTTCCCAAAGTCCTTTCCTCCTTTCCTTAAAATTCATTTTCAAGAATTTTATTTTGAGGCCTCAACATTGTAAAAGAACAAATCCTTATGTGTTGTGACCTATGTGCCACTGTTGCTACCATCTGTCTAAATTTAGGTTTGCTAACTATACCATGGTCTGATTTGATTTATGAAAGCCTGAAACTTCTGAATCACAACTGGGTGTTGCCTGGTCAATCGGTCAACCAATCAATCAATTAAGGATATTTGACTCCCAATTGAGGGGAAAACCCTTGGAATATTTCAGCTGTAGCAAAATGTATGTTCCCTAATTACTACACACAGTAAGTGCTCAGTAAATACCATTAATTGATTGATTTAAGGAGCTTACGGTTTACTTGCTCCCTGAATGGAGAACAATATCACCCAGGCCATTAGGGACCTCAGAGCAGAGCATCATGGTCATAATTATGAAATCTGCTTCACCCTACGTCCTCTCTAGTTTACTGCCATGAGAAACCTGAGACTTTAATCTGACTCCAGTTTCAGTTCATCAAGTAACCAAATGGGGACTGAGTGCCACAGCTCCTGCATGTGCACCAGAGTCCTTAAGAGTGAAGAATGGTCATGAAAGCAAACTGAGGGCTTTTAAAGCACTTACGATGGTCTTGGGCTCAGTAGGATGTTTGAGTTTTCCTCAAGGATAAGAATAGCACAGTCCTAAGGGAGGCTATCATCTGAATAGAACTCATGTCCCCTAAAGTGGGTCCTAGAAGTAGAGCAGGATAAACCCCTTAGAAAATTGTTGGGATGATGAAGACAGAGGGCAACTAGCCCAGAATGCTACTCCGAATGTGTGATTTCATTTTACACACTCAAGGAAAAACCTCTACAATTAATGCCATCAGTACGGTAGTCTTGGGAAAAAAATAAAAGTTATGCCTTAATTACATCAAAATACTGATTATAATCAAAGGGAGAAAAAGATTTTTCACAGTTTCGGTGCTTGAACAGTCATTCTTGGTTAAGGTGAAAAGGTTAAATTTTTTGCCCCAAATCTCAACCAAGGAAGTAGCCCTGCTTCATGTTGTTTGGAAGGATGGCCCACCACTGCAACACAGTTTTTTCTCTTTTTGCTTGAGGAGTGAAATCAAAATTGCTTTAGTTGAATAATGTCTACACACATTTGTCAGAGAATAACAATAGCATCAGGGTTCTTACAAATAAGGGATCTTGATTCCCAGTCTCCCTAAGGGCAGAGTTTGACATGCTGTACATGTTGCAGGGAAAGGAAAAATTTCCGGTAACATTTATTAAGGGAAAAGTCTTGAACATTTGTCTTTACTAGTTTATAGCTACACAATGTGACATCCCTGTAAGGCCCCCTCACGTGGAAGAGTGATAGTCATAAAATTAAAATAGCCTGTTTGATGTGGATTGAGACTAACAAAATGGCAAATAATTCTTTCTTGTTCAGTGTGAAAAATAGTTCTAATCCCCTGTGGCCAAGTGTTTACTTTGGAAAATTACCTTTGCAACTTTACTGGAAGCTTACTGAGGAACTTCTAGCAGGCAGGCCAAGCTGACGTTCTGCAGATTTAGGAAGTATTTGAGGAACATTACACAGAGACATTTAGGCTGTAAGACTGTAAACTCCTTGTGGGCAGGGAATATATCTGTTATATTGTTATATTGTACTCTTCCAAGTGATTAGTACAGTTCTCTGCTCACAGTAGGAACTCAATAAATATGATTGACTGACTGACTGATTTAAAAGAACTCAGCATGTTATATTTGTGAATCACCATAACCTTCTTGCAAATACAGTAATGTCTTTCCCAGAATGACTGTCATTCATGAACACCAAAATAATGTGTTTACATATCATTAGGGGGAAGTTTTTGAATGTTTATTTTGTGCAAAGTACTACATGACACACATGGAAAGAACTATAAATGTTGGCATATTTGTGTGTGTATTGGTGCATGTGTGTATGTATATTTTTTAATGGTATTTGTTAAGCAGACAGTCCTAAGAGAGGCCATCTTCTTAGTAGACTTCATGGTGCCTGAAGTGGACCCTAGAAGTGGAGCAAGATAATCCTCTTACAAAATTGCTGGGGTGAGGAAGACAGAAGGACCCTAGGAAAGAATGCTACTCTAAATGTATGATTATTTTCTACAGACTCGAGACAAAACCTCTACAGTTAAAGTCATCAGTATCGTAGTCATGGGAGAACACAAAGGTTATACCTTCATTACATCAAAATTCTGATTATTTTTTAGTGGCATTTTTAAGCATTTAAATTCCAGGCACTGTGCTAAGCACTGGGATAAATACAAGATAATCAGGTTGGACAGTCCACGTCCCACATGGGACTCACTGCTTTAATGCCCATTTTACAGATGAGGTAACTGAGGTACAGAGAAGTTAAGTGACTTGTCCAAGCACACACAACATACAAGTGTTTTGTGAATAGATGATGAGAATAATCTACCTGTTGTTAAAAAGCTGGAGCAGTCCCCACCAGTTTTCAAGCTAATGAAAGAGAAATTGGTAGTCATATCTGTATTTTAATGGGAGCTCATCACTTTCACACAGCAGGATCACCTTGACCAGATCAGATGGTGAATCTTGTGTCCTCTGACAGACTTCCAGATTTACAGCCGGTGCCCTGAATGTGGCAATCCTGCCCTCACCCTTGCATCTGTCTGCAAATCTCTCTGGGTCCTGGGGCCACACACAAAGAAGCAGTGAGGCTTAGTAGGTAGAGCATGTGGGTCTAGGATTCAGAAGGATTTGGGCTCTAGTACTGGCTCTGCCACCTGCCTGCTGTGTGACCTTGGACAAGTCACTTAACTTCTCTGTGCCTCAGTTCCCTTATCTGTAAAATGGGGATTAAGACTGTGAGCCCCGCTTGGGACATGGACTGTATCCAACCTGATTATCTTGTATCTACCCCAGAGCTTAGAACAGTGCATGGCACATAGTAAACCCTTAATAAATACTGTTTAAAAAGAAAACACATGGGCAGGAGGTTGAGAGAGAAGAATGGAAAGCCCTGAGGTTCTGTGTTGAACCAGGGCAGCAGATATGCTGGAGTCAGCTCGGACCTTAGATTTTTGGCCTGGAACTCCCCAAGGGAGGGACCTCATCGTCCTCCTAGTCCAAACATCACCTAGGTTGGTTGGGTTTGAGCATCAAGTCAGTCAGTCAGTCAATCATATTTACTGAGCTCTTACTGTGTGCAGAGCACTGTACTAAATGTTTGGAAGAGTACAGTATAACAATATAACTGACACATTCCCTGACCACAATGAGTTTACAGTCTAGTTTACTCCATAAGTAAGCTAAATGGAATGGCCCATTTCAACTGGAAAATTAAATTGGGAACAATACCACTTTCTGGTACGGATCAATCAATCAATCAATCAATTGTATTTATTGAGCGCTTACTGTGTGCAGAGCACTGTACTAAGCACTTGGGAAGTACAAGTTGGCAACATATAGAGACAGTCCCTACCCAACAGTGGGCTCACAGTCTAAAAGGGGGAGACAGAGAACAGAACCAAACATACTAACAAAATAAAATAAATAGAATAGATATGTACAAGTAAAATAAATAGAGTAATAAATATGTACAAACATATATACATATATACAGGTGCTGTGGGGAAGGGAAGGAGGTAAGATGTGGGGATGGAGAGGGGGACGAGGGGGAGAGGAAGGAAGGGGCTCAGTCTGGGAAGGCCTCCTGGAGGAGGTGAGCCCTCAGTAGGGCCTTGAAGGGAGAAAGAGAGCTAGCTTGGCGGAGGGGCAGAGGGAGGGCATTCCAGGCCCGGGGGATGACGTGGGCCGGGGGTCGATGGCAGGACAGGCGAGAACGAGGTACGGGGAGGAGATTAGCGGCAGAGGAGTGGAGGGTGCGGGGTGGGCTGTAGAAGGAGAGAAGGGAGGTGAGGTAGGAGGGGGCGAGGTGATGGAGAGCCTTGAAAAAACCTTACGGTCAGAGTAACAGTGTTTTTCTATTTATGTCTCTTTGTCAATCAATCAATCAATCGTATTTATTGAGCGCTTACTGTGTGCAGAGCACTGTACTAAGCGCTTGGGAAGTACAAGTTGGCAACATATAGAGACAGTCCCTACCCAACAGTGGGCTCACAGTCTAAAAGGGGGAGACAGAGAACAAAACCAAACGTACTAACAAAATAAAATAAATAGAATAGATGTGTACAAGTTAAATAAATAAATAAATAGAATAATAAATATGTACAAACACATATACATGTATACAGGTGCTGTGGGAAAGGGAAGGAGGTAAGATGGGGGGAAGGAGAGGGGGACGAGGGGGAGAAGAAGGAAGGGGCTCAGTCTGGGAAGGCCTCCTGGAGGAGGTGAGCTCTCAGTAGGGCCTTGAAGGGAGGAAGAGAGCTAGCTTGGCGGATGTCATCTAACCTAGGTCAGTGCCTACAAGTGAAATGGAGAATTTGGGTAATCATTCAGATTGAAAAATATCCAATTAAGAGAGAATGTCCCTAGTTAATTACCAGAACGCTCAGGTGCCCAAATAACTCTTAGTTCACAATTATCTGTATAGTTCAGGAAAAAGTGCTCTGAGCCTGAAATGGATAGATGACTTGCAAATGTAGATATCCCATGACAAAATTATCCATGCAGTTGCCTCAGTTCTCCACTTAACATTATTAGTATAACTCTGGCATTGAGGAGTTAAAATTCCATCTTTTATTTTACCCTTCTATCTTGATGCAAATAAGGTTTTTATCAACTTTGTACTTGTCTCTGAGAATTGCGGGTTATAGAAGAAAGCTAAAAATAACTTCATCCACGTGGCATGGACAATATGGTTATATAACAGCAGGCATACTAACTCTAATAATTAATTGGGACTGAATTGCCCTTTCATTAAAGACCGTTCCCCTTTCATGTCCCTATGCTTTGTGTTTCATAGTTCCTAGACACTACATGAAGTGTGTACTTGAGAGGCTCACTTTGAGTCTAACATGTACCCTGATATGTATTATTTTAAGATTTATTTATTTAATATATTTATTATGGTGTTTGTTAATTGCTTACTATAGGACAAGCACTGTACTAAGCTCTGCATTTTTGAAGTATTTACTATGTGCTAAGCACTGGGGTAGGTACAAGATAATCAGGCTAGAAACAGTTCCTGTCCCTCATGGGAAGGAAAATAGGAATTTATTCCCCCATTTTACAGATTGAAAACACCAAGGCAAGAGAAGTTAAGTGACTTGCCCAAGATCACAGCAGCAGGCAAGTAGCAGATCTGATATTAAGACCCAAGTCATCTGACTTGAATGTCTGAGCTATTTCCACTAGGCTATGCTGCTTCACGAGTGGTGACAGCAATATCATTATACTGCACTATGAAATACGGTGGAAATTACAAAATAAAATAAAATAGATACAGTCCTTGACCTCTTAGAGCTAAAAATCTAAAATGGGAGAAACAGCACACATATAGAAATCCAAACCAAAAATTAGCCCAGACTATTCTAGGGAAATGAATAACATCAGAAATAGTTCACAGCCATCCAAGGGCCAACAGCTTACTCACTGGTTATCAAAGTTTTGAAGAGAGTCAAAGCAACCCAATTATTTTCTCAGACCTTCAGTGAAGCGTTTAGGGACTCATTCTCTTTCACCACTGGATGGAAAAGAAAGAAACCCAATTCACAGACCTCTCCTCTCACCTCTGGTCTCTCAAAAAAAAAAAAAAAAAAAAAAGCCCAACAAAATGAGGTAGGAATTCAAATTATAATGAATGGGAAAGACCCTTTTTCTATCTTCTTGATATCCGGATCTGAGGATTAATAACAAAAGCCTGCCTGATTTGAACAGATTGAGCCCTTTTGGGAGGAAAGGCAATATCAAAGGTAACTAAGAGTCATACACTGTCGGGCTTTGTAGATCAAAGACAATTCAACTTAGAAGAGAGGAACTTGCTAACATAGACTTAAACACAGGTGTTCATGATGTGCCCCATGGATTCGGTGTCTAGGCATAGATAGATGGACTCCATCTTCTGAAGTTGCTAGTTAGTCTTTGGAGATTGCTCTAAGAAGCACACTTTGTGGTAATTTAATCCAAAGATCCAAAGGCATTCAGTAATTTATGGATATCAAACAATGGGGGTGGTAGTTCCCAGATCTTTATGAGATTTTCTTCAGATATTTGAAAGAATTGATTGGCACTGCTCCAGATGTCTTTGGGCTAAATATTTCAGGCTTCAGGCTTTATAAGTTTGGAAGAACCACAGTGCTTCCCTGTCTCCAAGACATCTATGTTTTTAAGTTTGCCATAGGTTTTTGTTCTGATTTTATCAGGCTGATTTTTTTCCTATTTATCCCTACTTTAATTTCAACTAGCTTGTCATGTTTTAGATTTGGTTGATACTTCTTTTATGAATCACTGGACATTTACACAAGGGAACCAAGTTCCCACCTAAATTTTAATGTCCCAGAAAGAGGACAGGATATCCATAGGTTCCTGGAAGGGCAGAAATACATGAGCCCATTTCCAGGGAGGGACCGTCTTTATATGTTGCCAACTTGTACTTCCCAAGTGCTTAGTACATTGCTCTGAACACAGTAAGTGCTCAGTAAATATGATTGAATGAATGAATTTATCTATGAGGAAAGAGAGGGAATCAGGCTAGACTCTAAGTCCCTCACATCCATCCAGATGTTGTTGCTGCTGTTTTGGGAAAATTCATTTCAGAGTTTGGCAAGTCAACTTTGCAGCTGGCACACTGTGTGTGTTTGTGTATGTCTGTATGTATATATGTGTGTTTGTGTATATGTTTGTAGATGTGTGTTTGTGTGTAGGTGTGGGTGTGCATATATGTTCCTATACAGTGGGAAGGGGAAGAAAAGGGAGACCAGGAAGCCCAATCTCTGAACAAATAAAAAAGGAATGTGACCAAAAGCCTATTCAGCCCTATTGGCAATGAGACAGTGTCTAGTCATTACTGAAATTCGTCATGTTCTGGCTTTATGAAGAGAGGAAAAAAAAAGCACTGGATGAATGAGTTTGCACAGTGATTATTTTGACCTCTATAAAAATGGCCCATTCTTTGTCCATCTGTTTTTGGCTTTACTCCAAAATAGAATTGCACCCACAGGACTGACTGGTCCTGCCTTTCTTCAGTGAATAATTCATTTTTCTTTCTACTTTACATTTTGGCCCTTTCTAGGTAGCTCCAATTCACAAAGCCAAAAAGTAGTCTACTGAAATATTGTAAACGGAGGTATCAGTCAATTAGTTGCATTCACTGAGTGCATATGGTGTGCAGATTACTGTACTAAAGGGCTTGGAATAATACAATGGAGTTGGAAGACATGACCTCTGAGAAATAATTGTTATACCATCAAGTATGAGCCCTATTTAATCCAACATAACAATGTTTAATTGGCAGATTAGAAAACTAATTATACTCATATTAAATAAAAATCCTCTCTAGTTTTGCTTTGATATAGTAGCCCATTCCTTGATATCCATCCATCCAACTAGAACATATCCCAGAGGGATTTTGGAACCTCAATATTATATTGATGCTATCTGGCACCTTCAAAAGAGATGGGAAAATCTGTCCTTACCTCTCTGCTAGGAAAGAAGCTGAGGATCTGAATCATTAAACAAGTCCCAAGCCCATTGTTGGGTAGGGACCGTCTCTAGATGCTGCTAACATACTTCCCAAGCGCTTAGTACAGTGCTCTGAACACAGTAAGCGCTCAATAAATACGATTGAATGAGTGAATGAATGAATGAATGAATGAATGTGAGATGCAGTTCAGAACCTTGAACTGGATCCAAAACAGAATCCACCACCAGCATGAAAGGAGAGCAACCGTATAACTAATTGAGACCTTGCATTCAGTGGTTTGAAGAAAGCTCTCCAGAAACACTGATGTTAGGTAAATAGGGCAAGGTAAGGGGAAATAATAGGTTGACAGTTTGCCTTTCTAGCTGTTACAGCTCTGTGAATTAAATTGGTGTGGGTGTGTGGCATTCCTGGTGTTTGTGTATAAGCACGCAAATAAGGGTGTGTTTGGAAATTGTTGAAGAAAACAAACAACCTGGGTAATCATTGTTTACTAACTTGTACCTCAGATGAAATGTTTATCATTCCCAGAACAAAGGAACCCTCAGTACACCTAAAAAAATAACAAAATTTCACTAGAATTGCTTCACCTGCTGAGACATGCAATGTAGGTTTTTCAAGTAAGACAAGCTTTACCATCCCTGCCCTCCCAAGGTGCATTACCTCTTGGCCCACAGTGGCTTGACATTGAGTTATGCATCACTCAGTGACTTCAGAAGGCAGAAAGAAAAGGGAGAGAGAGAGTGAGAGCAGATTCCATTTCCACAACTGCTGTTGAGTTCCTGGGTGACCTTTGTTGCCTGCTGCTTCAGATCCCATCACTGGGAAATTAGAATCAAGAACATGTCATATGCCTTCAAACCCTGCGTGTAGGGTCATTCATTCAATCGTATTTATTGTGTGCTTACTGTGTGCAGAGCAGTGTACTAAGCTCTTGTCTAAGCGGTTGTCATGATCTAGAGAAAAAAACTAAACCAATCTGAAGTCTTCCTATGGTGTCAATTGATATATTATAAAGAAATACCACCAAAACAGTATTGTGGCAGAGAACAAAAGGAGAAAAGGGCAGACTGGAAATATGGGGGTGAAGTGACATGGGTTTGGGGCAGTCTCAAGAGCTGTAGATAAAACCAAGGGCATGCCGAGGTCAGGGATCTCAGGGTATTCATTCATTCAGTCATAGTTATTGAACACTTACTGTGTGCCGAGCACTGTACTAAGCACTTGGGAAGTGCAAATCAGCAACATATAGAGATGGTCCCTACCCAACAATGGGCTCACAGGGTATGTGGACAGACCATGCAATTGTCAGGAGGAGAGCACAGCTGGGTGAAATGTAGAAGCAAAGCTGAAGCGGTAGGTGGGTGAATCCATCTCTGCTGCTTTCTCTCATTCTCTTGACTTTGTTTCCTCTATTTCTTTCGTGTTTCTCCCTATGACTATCTGTGTGTACATGTGTGTGTTCGAATGCATTGGTGTGTGTGTCTGTGTGTGTCTCTAACTTGACCTCAGTTGCCTCATCTGTAAAGTGGGGATTAAGACTGTGAGCCCATGTGGGACAGGAACTGTGTCCAACCTGATTAGCTTGTATGTACCCCAACACTTAATACAGTGCCTGGCACACAGTAAGTGCTTAAAAAATACCATTAAAAATATCTCATTTTATCTCATTTCCTGAGCCCATCTGCCTTATCTCTCCTTAACTCTCACCTCTCTTTAAAGATTGGAATATCTTGGAAGTCTTGGAGATTAGATGAACTCGGGAGATAGCCTAAATCCTACTGGGTTGTGGGGCAAGGTAGGCATAATAGAATGTTTTTTTACTTGACTTATTAACAGTATGAAATAGCTGTAATGGTATTATTTTAAGCACCTCTGGTTGCAATGAACGTGGGAAGGTTGTAACAGAAGCCAAAGATGCATTTCCTGACTAGAAGAAACATACATTCTAGCAGCCCAGTTTGACTACTGAGTAACCCTTTTGAATGTGGTCTCTGCCTTCCAAGAGCTTGGCAGAGTTGTTAAGCAGTGCAAAAAAAGATACCTACAACCCAACTTCCAAGTCTTTTCTTGAACCTTCAATTCACTCATCTCCCTTGACCTTTCTTTGAGGTTTAATACAGCAGGGTGGGCAGGCAGGAGCAAGCAAGAGAATGAATGTAGTAAAGGCAGAAAGGACATTCAAGTCATTTATTTCCTCAGTCAGCTTAATGCTTGGCAAGACATGGCAGAAAGACTGATACTTCTCCCTTATGTTACAGTCATTGCCTTTTATCTAAGACATATGTTGCACATACAGTGAGACCAAGTGCCTGTTATAATTTAAATTCATCTTAAGCTCTGGGGCATCAGGAAAGTTATTTTTAAACCTTAAAGGAAAATTACTTTCTGGTTTCCTAAGTCATATTGTGACCCAATGCCTAAGAAATATTAAGGCCTTGTAGGAACAGGAGTTCTGAGTAGTAATATTAGGAACCTGAGGTACTGGTTTTTAGGCAGTGTATGGGGAAATCAGGATATAAGAATGAAGAGGAAGAGACTCTTGTTTCCTCTGTGCCTGGGAATTCTCTGTGACATAGTGGTAGTTCATTTGGATTAATAGTTCCAAGAGAGTCTTCCGATTTACTTACAGACATACACACCCACACTTCACCCCCTAAACTCCTTTCAAGGTCTCATAGGCAAGCCAAACATGGAAGTCAAGAGTTCTGGGACATTTTTTCCCTAGAGAAAAAGAACCAATAAGCTACATTCTGCCTGGGTATTCTTTTCCAGCACTTAGCACCGTGCCCTTCACACAGTAAGAACTTAATAAATACTATGGTTACTGCTGTAGTCAACCTTTTAAAAAAATGATGAATGCCCATGCCTTTATGATGGTTTGTCTAATGACCAGCAGGCACAGTGGTTGCCACTGTTGTAAGGAGGAGTGGGACAGAAGAGGCAGCTGGAGACAGCTGACTCCAGAGGACCTAAGGGAAGAGAGGAGAGGAGACAAGGTTATAGAAGCAGTTTGGTGTAGTGGAAAAAGCCTGGGCTGGGAGGCAGAGGACCTGGATTCTAATCCCAATTCTGCCCTTTGTCTGCTGTGTGATTTTGGGGCAAATTAAGTAAATTATCTGTGCCTCAATCTTACTCCCTCAGTTTAGGCTATAATTCCCATGTGAGACAGGGACAGTGTTCAACCTGATTATCTTGCATATACCCCCCAGCACTTACAATAGTGTTTGGCACATAGTAAGCACTTAACAAAAACAATAATGATGATAATAATAATCATTAGAGCAGACCTGGCTCTTTGAGATATTCCCAGATCCTCTGCCACCATCTCTTTTTATGCATTTTTCACTTTCTGAGGCTCATTCCTTGCCCATTTCTCTCCCTCACCTCTGCCTGCTGCTCCACAGTATTCATAATTCCCGCCTAACCCCAATTTGGGTCAATCCAATATTCTCCCTTAGTATTTATACACTTATCCCAACCCTCAGCATTTATGAATATATTTATTGCTAGACTGATGTTTTATATATATACATAAAATATTATGTTAAGAGTTTCAGTATAGATTAATAATTGATACTTTGATTATGTTACATGTTCATGTAATATGATACTATAACATATAGTAATGTTCCTTCAATAATTTATTGAGCACTTACTGTGTGCAGAGCACTGTATTAAGTGCTTGGAAAGTACAATTCGGCAACAGAGATAGTCGTAATGTGCTATTTATATATATATATATGTACATATATATATATTTAATTATTCAACTATTTCATTTTCTATACTCTTACCACTATAAGTTTCATGCTTGTTCTTCATCCTGCTATCATAATCTGTAAATGTCTCCTTCATTAGATTACACATTTCTTGAAGCCAGGGACCACATCTTTTACTTTTGATGTATTCTTTCAAGTAGTTAACAGTGCTCTGCACACAGTAGAGGCCCAATAAATATCATTTATTGATTTACTACAAATTGATCAGAAACTAATAGCATATGTGCAAGAATTTTCAATAACAACCAATTTCCAAGCTGCATTAGTAGATATAACCTAGAAAGATGCAATCAAGAAGATGTTAAAGAAAATCAAGAACATATTAGAAAAGCAAATGAGCAGTTCAATCCATACCAAGTAGTCCAATAAATAGGCAGATCCTCCACTATAAAGAAGCATTAAAGGAAAAGAGAGTAGATAAACTTATCTTGGAACAAAAATTACAGAATTAATTAAATGGAATGTTTGGCTCAGGACCTTTTCCACAGAGAATAATAATATGTCAATAAATTCATGGATTCAGGCACATTGTGGAACACATACCGTGGTCACCATAGTGATAGTACACAAACATAAAAATAGCTTATCTGGATGAGCAGATGTCCAGTCAGAAGAAGGCCTCTATGTATGGAGTGAGAGTTGTTGCAACTGTCTCATTTGCATCTAATGATACCACTCTGGGCCAGTGATTAAACTTCTGGTTCTCTGCCATGTTATAAACAAAATCTTAGAAGAATCATTTCTTGCATGATACGATTTCTTCCAACTGCTTTAGGAATCCTAAGCACTGCTTGACTGGCCTGCACCATGCTCCCAACCATCTTTTGAAGGAATACTTTCCAGTTTAAAAGTTTAAAGTTTAAAATCCAGGTTCAGTGAGCCCACTGAAGGGATTTCCATTGGCAGATGAAAGGGATTTGACTGTTTCTTGGTATGGCTCTTAAAGCTGTATTGTGAGAAATGCTCAAATTCCCGGTCAATGTGTCCTTGTGTTGTCCTCTGTGCAGGGACATCAGGTAATATACAAGAAGAGGGTACAGAAGGGATCATGTTCCTCTCCTCCCAAATATATATATACACACACACTCTCTAGCAGTCAATCAATGGTATTTACTGAGCATCTACAGAGGGCATTGTACTAAGTCTTTCTGAGAGTCCAAGAGAACCCAAAAGAATATTTCCTGCCCTCAAGGGATTTATAATCAAATGGAGAAGAGAGAGGGAGAGAAAAAGGGAAAGAGTGGGGGGAGGAAATTGGAGGAAGAACAAGGATGAAGTAGGAGTACCATGAATATGAAGAACAAGGATGAAGTAGGAGTGCCATGAATATAGCATGAAGTAGCACATCACTTGTCTGGTGTGACTTTGGGCAAAGTCATTTGACTTCTCTGTGTCTCAGTTACCTCATTTATAAAAAGGGGATTAAGATTATGAGCCCCCATGTGGGACAAAGACTGCATCCAACCTGATTATCTTACATTTACCCCAGTGCTTAGTACAGTGCCAGGCACATAATATGCACTTAAAAATACCATAAAACATTAATACATCATGATGAAAAAGCTGAACAAGTAATTGTTACCTACTTGGATAAACATTGATGCATTTGTTCCAAGAGTGGACCTGAAATATGTAATTTCTACAGTTTTCTCCATTAATTCTGATCACTTTCACCTGAAGTGTCCTTTCAATCCTTTGTCTCCAAAAGACAGAGAAAATATCTTATTTTGTGATATTTCCTATTTGGGGGATATTTACAATCAACTGCATTCACTATACTCCTGCCAAGTGTGAAGCACCATATTAAGATGCTTCAGATGTTCAGTGTGCTGTTTTGCAAGGATTTAGATGTGTGGTTTATTCCATTTTCTATGTTTCCAGTCAGAAATCATTGTCAGGAATTGCTCTGGATACTTTAGGAAGTAACTATTCAATTTAGAGTTTCCTTTCAAAAGCATAAAATAGAGGACACCAACTTACACAAGCCAAATTGCTGCACAAGAGTTTAAGTGCCTGGGGCTGGAATGTTGCTCCTCTGTGAATAAGTGGGGTTCTCCTAACAAGGCTAATGCAGTCACCATTAGGACAATTGAACTTTGCCAGGAAGGTTGCTTTAAGCAGGCTTGTGTTAGTTTCCTTGCTGCCCAATAGCCTTTATAATAAGGCCCATATCCTTTATTCCTGTACTCAGGTCATTAGAGGGATGGATTTCCATGAGCCTGCCTTTGTAGGGCATTTCAATGAGGCCACTCAAGGCAGCTGCACTTGAAGTGTAAGGAGTTGCAGCTGTTCACGGATGTAGCAGGAAAGCACACGTTTGGGAGCTTACTTTGGGATTTCTCCTGGGTAGGCCATGGGTAAGGATGATAGACAGGGTCAGAGGGCATCTAAAGGCATGATAGTAAAATGATGTACCCTGTTGTTCCTCTGATTCCTTATAGTACAGAGACACAGATTTTGAGGGTGGATTTTGGTTGGACCATTTGGTTGAAATCCAAGCAATTTTCAGGCAGTCAGCTGATTCTGGACTTTTTTATATGCTTACTATATGGCACACATTGTATTAAGCACTGGGGGAGATTTAAAATAATCAGGTTGGACACAGTCCATGTCTCACATGGGACACAGCATCTTAATTCCACTTTACAGATGAGATAACTGATGCAAAGAGCATTTTCGTGACTCTTCCAAGGTCACATAACAGACAAGTGGCAAAGGTGGAATTAGAACCCAAACCCTTCTGACCCCCAAGTCCATGCTCTATCCACTAGACCAAGATGCTTCTAAACCAACTGTGCTGGATTTGGGGGCAAAGGGATTTTATTCTCAGTATTTCTTTGAAGGCTGAGCATGCTCCAAGATGTGTCCCCAAAGAGTGCTTTTTCATCCTCACCAATCCTGAAACCCAAATGGCAGCTTGAACACACTCTTAGACATTGGGAATAATTTTCTATAGAACCACGGTGTTTGGGCTCTTATCCATCCCTCTGCTTAGCCATCCTGTGCTGTCTCTGCTCTATCTCAGGGGAAGGTGCTAAGCGGAATTTATCAGGTTGCTTTTCAGGCATGAAAGGAAAATGTACATTTGTTTCTTTCCACCTCCCACCAACAAAACCTCAAACCTGTATCAGACTACAATTTCCAGCAGTTCTTGTGACTAGGAGAGCATTTTAAAATAATAATGATGATAATAATAATGGCTGTGGCATCAAGTGCTTACTATGTGCCAAGCACTGTACTGAGCTCTGGGGTAGATACAAAATAATTGGGGCCCTCACAGGGCTCATAGCCTAAATAGGAGAGAGAACAAGTACTGAAACTCCATTTTGCACAGAAGGAACTGAGGCATAGCGAAGCTAAGTGTCTTGCCCAAGGTCACACAGCCAGTATATGGTGGAGCCTGAATTAGAAACCAGGTCTTCTGACTTCAACATCTTTCCACTAGGTCACGCTCTTTCTCTATTTTTAGCTCAGTATATTTCATTGACATGTTAAATGGTAAATTTTGATGCAGTGTCCCTCTTGCTGATATCAATACTATCATTAATGGCAACAAACCCTCCAAACATACTCTGGAGCTGGTGGCAGACATCCAGTTCTGCCAGAAAGTGTGTTTTCAGTATACATTTTATTTAAAATGCTTTTAGGGAGTCGGCTTTGATACAAGATTACGTTGGGGTCAAAGGAAATGATGTGCACATGCACATGTGCAGGATTGGACATCAAAGCATTACAGTGTGAGTTTTCCATAACATGAGTTTTTGCCAGAATTCAACTTCTCTGTTTCTGGACTGGGTATACTGTCTAACAATAGCATAGGGTATAGAGGAAGATTTCTATCAGCAATTCAAAGTTTCTACAGTGGTTTCTCCACTACAATTAATAGCAGACATCTGTTGACCCCAGCCGTTTGAATATCTGCTTCATATTGGAAGTGAAGGTCAGTGGCAAATTCCCCTTAGATGTTCTAAGAAACAAAAATCCATGCAGCACCCCCGACACACACACACACACACATACACTCTCTCTTTCTCTCTCTCTCTCTCTCTCTCTCTCTCTCTCTCTCTCTCTCTCTCTCTCTCTGTCTCTCTCTCTCTCTCTCACTCTCACTCCACAACTCTTCTGGGAGACACTGCACAGTCACCAGAAAACCTAATTATATCAACTGATCACTATGCTATTACTATTTTTTAATTATTATTAAAAAATCAATCTTTTTTTAGTCATTTCTGTGTGCAGTATCTTAATCTGGAATCACCCAATTGCTTGAATCTGTTCTGTTGAGATTATCTCCCATGTCAGACCTATCATCTTCAAAGGAAAATTTACCCCGGAATATTTTTCTAACTACTCAGTCTGTTAGGTCATAAGTAGCAAATTTAAGACCACAGAAAGGGATCCAGAAGAGCTCGAGACTAAACCTACAAAATGTTTGGCAGAAAAGTGAGAGTTACCTCAGACCAGATTAACGAGCTCCTACAAAAATATGGTATCAGGACCATACAGAAACCCACAAGAAAATAGAAGAATCGCTGAAATTATTGTAAGATATAATACTTATGGAAACCCAAGTTGTCTGTGGGATATCATGTGGCTCATATCCCAGAACATATGTGGGCCAGGTGGAGCAGTAAAATGAATACCGTGTGCAAAACCCACATACATGTGATAGAGAAAGAACCAAAATTTCAGTATAATCCCTAGTGCAATACTCAGGAACAAGGATGTCTTTCTAATTTATTCTATGTCAGAGCATGATTCAGTTGAATCAACTGTGTCCAACTTCCCCCTCTAGACTGTAAGCTTGTTGTGGGCAGGGGATATCCTACTAGCAACAAGACAAAAGTGAGAGTTGATTTGGCAGTAGTGGAGATGATGCTGAGTCATCCACACTCTCTCATCTGGTTCCCATTTACCCATCAGCCTCAAAATGGCAGACAGGATAATGGACGATTGGCCAGGCTCAGTTAGAGTATGAGCTCCATGTGGGATATGGATTATGTCTGATTTGTCTGTAGCCTGTAGCACTAGGGGAGGCTGGTTTGGGCAGGCAGGGCAGCTTTATTCTTAAGGGTTAGGGTTAGTTCTTCCCACCCCTGCTGTGCAGGGAATGTGGTGTTCTGTAGTGCCACAAGGCTTCCCAGCATTCCAAAAGTCTGAAAACTCTCCTTTTCCTTCATCCTCCCTCTTTGGCCCTGAAGAAAGGCCCTCCTGAAGGCCAGTTGGGTTGGAGCTGGGAGAGCTGATCCCTATCTCCAGCAGTCAGCCAGCTTTACAGCCTCTCCCAGTGTTCCAATATCAACTCCATACTCCATCGTTCATTTATTCATTCACTCGTATTTGTTCAGCGCTCAGTGTATGCAAAGCACTGTACTAAGTGCCTGGGAGAGTACAACTACAACTACAAAGAGGCACATTACTTGCCCACAACAAGCTCACAGTCTAGAGGGGAAAATTAGGGTATTTGTTCAACGTTTTCTGTGTGCCAGGTACTATAATAAGCGCTGAGGTGGATACAAGCAAATCAGGTGGGGCACAGTCCCTGTCCAACATGGGGCTCACAGCCTCAATCTCCATTTTACAGATGAGGTAACTGAGGCACAGAGAAGTGAAGTGACTTGTCCAATGTCACACAGCAGACAAGTGGCAGAGCCGGGATTAGAACCCATAACCTTTTGACTCCTGGCTCATGTTCTATCCACTACACCATAGTCTGCTACCTTTCTGGGCAATGACTGTTGTTCTCAACATAGCACCCCAGTGAGAGGGGATACAAAAAGGAAGTGGTAGCTACAGATGGTGAAGAAGTGGGAGAGAAAAAATTCAAAGTACACTGCACTCTGATAGCCTGGAAGCTGGGGGAAGGAGAACTATACATACCCAGAAGCCCCATCTCTGTGGTCCAGTCTGAAGAAATACTGAAGAGAAAAAGAGAGGTGGCTGACCCTGTCTGCTGCCCTCCTGCTGTCTGGATTTCATCAGCAGAAGTCACTATACTAAGACTGACTTTTTGAAAGTTGTGAAAAAGGATAAAGCGAATGAGCTGGACTGAACTCATTTCAATCAAGTTATATAGCCATGTCCCATGCTTTTTTATGTGTATACATTGTGTTTATTATTTTCCTTGCCTATTTCATAGTTACCTAAGTGGATATGGTACTTCTGTACATATCAGAGCACTGTCCAGGCACTAAAATTGTGCAAGTAAAAATTCATAGAGGCAGACTTTAGCTCCAAGTGGATGAGAAAGCAAATGTAAAATTAAAACAGCAAGTGTTTCATTTTCTTTGTCCAATAGAATAGGAATTGTGCATGTGTATTTACATGCTGGGATATTCATAAATGCTGAAATTGGATCCTGGAATGTTACTTCCTTCCTGAACATTTTCAGGAAGGGAATACAGGCTGAGACCAAGCTCGAGTCCCCAAGTCTTCAGATCTAGCGGATCATGCAATCAGAGCAGATGAGGTATCCTTGATCGTGAGCTTTTACATCCACATTGTTTGTTGATTGTATCTTCTTCCCAAACCATATGTGAAATTACAAACAATAAAATTGAAACATTAAATCACATCCCTCTCCTTTCATGTGTCAGGTACCCATTGAGAACATATGTTACCCTGAAACACTAACACTTTCCCCCAAGCCATGTACTATGGACATCATACTCTGAAAAAAAAAGGGGGGGAAATAAAAATGTCACCGTGTCCTACGTGAAAATAGAATTTCATTAAAATAATAGTATAAATATTTGATATGTAAAGTTAGACTCATGATGGCATAATAACAAATCCACAGGAGTTCAAGACACAAAGGAATATACCCAAGGGTGTGTGCATCTTCCAATGGAGGTGTTGTTTATACCACAGCTTGACTTACACAGCTAAGAAGCTTTAGTCTAAAGATTAGTTTTGTACTTAACTGATGCTAGCTCCACTATATAGTAAGATGCTTAAAAACTTATCCTTTTATAAACAAGTCATCCCTCATTTGACATAGAGAATCAGTAGGTATACAAAAGAAAGCTAACATTTGCATACTGCTCTTGCTATTGATTTAAAGTGGGTGTCTACTCTTCTTTCCCTCCTAAAGTTAACAACCTTTTCGGTAAAGCTTCTTGTAATTTGAAAAGGGAAAAAATTGTAACTAAGCAACAGTAAAAGTCCTGCTTTGTATTTAAATTATACCCAGAGTTGTTTTTACCCTGCCAAACACTGTTACAGAGACAAAGCATAGTTTCAACTTGGGTTTGCTGCTTTAAAACCATTACAGTTCTCTAAATTCTTCCTTGGCTGTAGTTCTAGTCCAAGAAGGAAGGCCATTAATAGAATGAACTAGTGGCCCTTCCATATAAGGCTCCCCAATGCCCGATTTGAAGGATTAACATCTTTTTCTGAATGCCACATACAATAAAAATAGAAATACTGTCTTCATGTTAGTGGAGAAAAAATGAAAACCTCAGGCTCCGTAAATTAGTCTATTCTCCCTGTATTACATAATCGTATGCTCTCTCACTGTACTTTGTGTCCTAAGGGACCTCACTCTCTGTATAGTGAACATATACAAACATCAATTTTACCCACCACTGGAACCTCCTCCAGGGTAGAATATCTTAGAACTGACATTTAGCAACGCTACACAGCAGTTTGGAACACCAAAAATGACTGCCAGTCAAACCTACAGGGGAAATTAAATAATGCAGAATGGAATTCTCTCTACTGGAATATCCTCAAGACCCTGGAACAGATACAGTCATGGTTGGAAAAAGTGTTGTTTGACCTTGTGACAATCCATTTAAGCTTTAAAAGTGTATTATTGCAAAACCTCCAAGTTATTCCCTTTTCCCTGGGGGTCATCCTTGATGATCAACTTCACAACGATGATGATGGCATTTGTTCATTCATTCATTTATTCAATCGTATTTATTGAGT
The DNA here is from genome assembly GCF_015852505.1 of Tachyglossus aculeatus. Taxonomy (NCBI): domain Eukaryota; kingdom Metazoa; phylum Chordata; class Mammalia; order Monotremata; family Tachyglossidae; genus Tachyglossus; species Tachyglossus aculeatus. The sequence continues at coordinate 8,590,296 of NW_024044828.1, forward strand.
GCTTACTTTGTGCAGAACACTGTACTAAGCACCTGGGAAGTACAAGTTGGCAAGCACTTACTATGTGTGAAGCACTGTTCTAAGCACTGAGGGGGGATGCAAGGTGATCAGGTTGTCCCACTTGGGACTCACAGTCTTAATCCCCATTTGGAGAAGCAGTGTGCCTCAGTGGAAAGAGCACAGGCTTTGAAGTCAGAGTTCATGGGTTCAAATTCATTCAATCGTATTTATTGAGTGCTTACTGTGTGCAGAGCACTGTACTAAGCTCTTGGGAAGTACAAGTTGGCAACGTACAGAGACGGTCCCTACCCAACAGTGGGCTTACAGTCTAGAATTCTGGCTCCGTCAACTGTCAGCTGTGTGACTTTGGGCAAGTCACTTAACTTCTCTGTGCCTCAGTTACATCATCTGTAAAATGGGGATTAAAACTGTGAGCCCCCTGTGGGACAACCTGATCATCTTGTAACCTCCCCAGCACTTAGAACAGTGCTTTGCACATAGTAAGTGCTTAACAAATACCATTATTATTATTATTATTCAACTGATGAGGTAAATGTGGCACAGAGAAGTTAAGTTACTTGCCCAAAATCACACAGCTGACAAGTGGCAGAGTCAGGATTAGAACCCATTGTCATCCTTACTCCTAGGCAGAAACCTCAGAGTCATCTATTCAACTTCCTTGAGATCCAGGAACAGTTTTTTTTAAAACGTCTGTTGTTTGTTCATGAGCATCTAACGCAATGCTCAGCACACAATAGGTATACTGCTAAAGTTCAGAAGATGATTGTTTTTATTCATTCCTTTTTTGCTTCTCTCATCTAGATCACTATCAAAATGAATTACCCCACTTTCTCCCTTTTTGTCTTTTCAGTTATGAATTACCTCACTTTCTCCCTTTTTGTCTTTTCAGTTGTGTCCTTAGCCCAACACATGATCATTTTGTGATCTATGATCATTTTAGAAGACATTGTCCCACCTTCTCCTCATCAGCCTAAAGACCTTCAATACTATGTTCTTACTGCCAATTCTAATCTTTACTATTAAAGACATCTTTCTCACCCTTTCCTCCTCCCACTTCTTAAAAACCACATTGACCCTATATTATCTTCCATCCTGAGAGAAAACTCCAGGATCCTTTTCAGAATGCCCAAGGATATCTTTGGGTATTGTGAGATCCAATACAATTAACTCAGTTTGGGGTTTTGTCAGGTGCTTGAAAAGCAGCTATTCTGTTTTCAAATCCCTCATCTATCCATGCCAATACTGCCTTCCTACACCTTAAGGGGGAAACTAGAGAGCTATGGTTGTGAAGATTTGCTCCCCACTACAGTGCAAGCACTTTGAGGGCTGCCATCATATCTCCCGACTCTATTGCACTCTTCCAAGCTCTTAGCACTGTGCTCTTCACACAGTAAATGCTCAATAAACACCATGGATTGATTGATTGATTGATTTGGAGGTGGATGGTGATAGTCACATGCCTGAGCTTGAGTCTCAGATGACTTGCTGCTTTCCCTCCCTTGTCTATGCCATGTGACAAATATCCTGGTCATTAGGAGAGGTAGAGAGTGTGAGGGTGGGATGGTGCTTTGGGAGGGAGAAGTTGAAGAGCAGGTGTTCCACCCTTGCATCACCTCCCCCTGCTCTAAGCACTACTTAGTTGTGCTTCTGCTTCCCTCCACCTTCCATCCATCTTCCTCAATATTGATTTTTAGAGAGTTACATCTTTCCCAGTGACCTGACCTGGAGTGCTGCTGCCTTGTGAGATGGCAGGGCCCAAGAAGAAGGAGGTGTTCTTAAATTGCTGTTGCCCTTCTTCCATTCGCAGCGTGGCTCAGTGGACAGACCCTGGGCTTGGGAATCAGAGGTCATGGGTTCAAATCCCACTCTGCCACTTGTCAGCTGTGTGACTTTGGGCAAGTCACCTAACCTGTCTGTGCCTCAGTTCCCTCATCTGTAAAATGGGGATTAAGACTTTGAGCCCCACGTGGGACAACTTGCTCAACTTGTAACCTCCCCAGTGCTTAGAACAGTGCTTTGCACATAGTAAGTGCTTAACAAATGCCATTATTATTATTATTAGGACATGCAGATTCAGCTCTCCAAAGAAACCCCGTGGGGTTAGGGGGCACAGGTCATTCAGCTTTGTAACAGACATTCCAGTTTTTAGCTGATTTACACCCTCTTTGTCAAATATGGACACAGCCCTAGGTCTCTGCCTTTTTTTTTAAACCCAGTTTTCCTCCACCTCAGTTCTGTTCAGAGTTCTGTTGAGGGGAATACAATGTCTCTGGAGAAAGTTGGGAAATACAGACCCCCAGAAAAGTATTCTCAGATTAGGCAGACTTCCACAAAGAGTTCTGTATAACGTCATTATATTAACCTCAGTACGTAATGTGTAGAATGTCTAAAGTATCTGCATGTCCAGTGTGGTAAGTGGCATCAGTAGTCACCTGAGGTATTTTCCAAAAGCGAATTGTCAAAGGAATGCAACATCACCTCCTCCAGAAGTGATAAATTTTGCTGAAAGGGGCTATTCATTAGAATTTGTGAGAAAGTTGATAGCACCTGCAAAGGTTGTTAATTCAGTCAGAATCAGTGAGGAAAAGTGTTAGTTCTCCAGTTGGCTAATGTAGGCCTGGCTTGAACAGAAAGCAGGGCGTTCCTGACAGCTACTCTGAAACGAGGCGTTTGAAAGAACAATGTATATGGGAGGTAACGACTTGTGATTTGTTTGCAAATTGTTGGACTTCGGCTTTCATTGATGTTTCCCCGATGACTCATATTTTCCTTTCCTTCAGTTGCCACCCCGTTCTTCCTTATGAACTCTCTCCAAAGTTATAGACAAGGTACAGAGACTGAAGGGGAAAATAGGGAGGGGGTGTAAGGAACTGGTGAGGACTGAACTTGCATATCACGTTTGGGACGAGTGGGTGTGCCTAGCTCTGAGAGAAGGCTATTCAGAAATCAACCCTGTTTTGAATTAAGAAAGACTCTGGCAAAACCCTAATTTTCACGTTCTTCTGACGCCAAATACCATAAATCTCACTCGGCTTTGGAATTTGGTTGTCCACTGTATTATGCAAAAGATCAATGCTTAAACTTTCCAAGCCAACTTAGAGTGCATCTTTAAACATGAAAGTTTCTGAAATGTGTTTCCTAATTATAACCAGTGATTTAGTGGAAGCCAATTAAAGAAATGTAAATTGGATTCCTTGAAGTAAAACCAAATCACTGCAAAATCAAGACCTTTGCAATAGGCATTTTAATGAGAAAAATATGCAGTTTGAAAGGTTTCAGGGTTTTTCATTTGTATTAACAATGTTTGCACCTGTTACTAAAACTAAAGAGAAATGGCAGCATTAAATTGGTGGTCTAAGTGACATTTTTTTTCCAATCTCAATTTTAACAACCCAATTAATTATGTGATATAAATTTAAAAACTAACTTTTGTCACGAATCATAGTTGAACTAAAACTATACTGCAAAATTAAAGTTCCATAGGATTACAAATATGCCACAGAAATCAATCTCTCTAGGCCCAAGAGATTCAGTTTGGGTCATTGAAACTGGGGCAAGAGCACTGAGTTAAGCGGCTGTGGAAGTTCTGTGCGCACTTTAACATCTACACAGAACAGATGGAATCTCAGTTTTTATTACAGCTCATCCGAGACACACACATCTAGTAAACTGCATATTTCTCATTGATGTAATTCAGATGGATGCATTAGCTCTTAACCAAATATCTAAAGCTTTAGATTCCATAGTCTGTAGTATATCTGAAAGTGTTTGATAACGAACTGCAGTTGAAAAATGACTAATACATTTGTCATGGCCTTAATGTACTCTGTACACATTTTATTTGTCTCATCAGTATGGAGCAATCATAAAAGGTTTATGCAAATGTGTGGGTAAATTTGCCCTGTACAGTATATTCAAGCCCTTAAGGAAACAAAGACTAGAAATCATCAACATAGAGTAAACAATTTCAATGTGTTTAGGACATAAGTAGAATGAAATCAATGGAAAAAAAACCCTACAAATCCAAGGAATTATAGAAAGCAAAGTGAACTTTAAATAAACAATTATTTATAAACAACAATCAATGGTATTTATTGAGCACTTATGTGCAGAACACTGTATCAGGTGCTTGAAAGAGTAAGTACAATACAGTAGAGTTGGTAGATGAGACCCCTGCCCTCAAGAAACTTACAACATGGCCTAGTGGATTGAACACAGGCCTGGGAGTCAGAAGGACCTGGGTTCTAATCCCTTCTCCACTTGTATGCTGTGTGACCTTGGGCAAGTCACTTAACTTCACTGAGGCTTACTTACTCATCTGTAAAACTGGGATTAAGACTGCAAACCCCCTATAGGACATGGACTCTGTCCATCCTGATTATCTTGAATCTATCCCAGATCTTAGAACAGAGCTTGACACATAGTAAGTACTTTACAAATATTATATATATATATATATATATGTATATAATTCATATATATATGTATGACACCCCACCCCCACCCCGTAGGAGCAGAAAGAGGGCATAAACACTAATCTCTTGTGGTGGGAGGGGCCACACTCTTGGTCTCTCATCATTGTGGCCTAGAAGAAAGAACTTGGGCCTGAGAGTCAAAGGACCTGGGTTCTAATTCCAGCTCCACCGCATACTGGCAGTGTGACTTTGGGAAAGTCATTTCACTTCTCTATGCCTCAGTTCCTTCATCTGCAAAATGGGGATTCAGTACCTTTTCTCTCTCCTACTTAGGCTGTGACCATCGTGTGGGACCTGATTATCTTGTAACTACCCCAGTGTTTAGTACAGTGCTTGGCAAATAGCAAATGGTCAACAAATATCATTATTATTATTATTGGAAAAGTTGTTGCAATTTGGGTCAGGCAGCCCTGCTTGGAGTGTGGAGATGAGGAATGAACTGTTCTCGACATCATCATCATCATCAATGGCATTTTTTGAGTGCTTTATGTGTGAGGAATACTGTACTAAGCTCTTGGGAGAGTACAGTGCAACAGAGTTGGCAGACACATTCCCTGCCCACATTTTCTACCTTCCATTTTATTCTGTGTTTCTGACTTCCCTCTTTAAATTTTGAACTCCTGGTGGTGACACACTGTATCAGAAATTGATGTCCATTACCCTTCTTGGTGCTTAGTAAACCGCTGTGCACTGCTTTGTAAGCACTTAATGCAAAGCTATTATTGATGGAGAGTTATTATTTTTAAGGTATGTTTCTGCAAAGTTTGATTCAAGAATTCATTCATCTGAGGCTGCTCAATTTTTGCAGGTCTTTAGGTTAAGGAATGGCCCCGTGTGAACTCACAATAGAGATGTGTAGAAACATTAGCATCACAGAAGAAATCAGCAAGCAATCATATTTTTGCCACATGCATGAGAAATAAAACATATGGCACACTTGCTTCCAATATTTTGCATTTTTCTGATATATCAAAAAGCATATTTTCCCTGAAAGAAACTGTCTTTCATTGTAGAGATCTCTACGAATGGCACCAAACAGATGTTACAGCTGATAAAAACAACTGTAGCATCAATTAACTTTTGGCAATAGAGATTAATAAAATCTACTGAGAGTTGAAAATTCACCCTGAAAATTTTGCAGATTTTCCTAAAAATCTCTATTCCAAAGGACATTGTATAATAAAATTGAACAATGTCAACTGATCTTTGGCTTTGTAGTGAATGGAGAAAGCAACATTTTTATATCCCTGATGTCCCGCTTTCTGTGGGACCCACCAGTGTTCAAATAATGTATCCTTCTGGCCTCCAGAATGTTTAGAGGACACAGAAATTTGTCCTTTTGGGAGTTGCAGCTTTTGGTTTCAGCAATCCTTGTTTGAAGTGTCCTGCCAGTCCAAAATTAACAAACTGAAGCTGAAGGGTGAAGGTGCATGGAAAGATTTACTTGGTGATAGAGTGGTGGAGAGAAAGGTGTAGATGGGGAACTTAAACATCCAAAATATTTGGGAGTGTTGTCTAGTGCTCCGCAACCTGTCTTGTTTGGAAACTTTGAACACTTTAATTATGACCCTCTAATAGGTAGCTAAGTCATTAATTGTTTGGGAAGATTTTTTAAAATAGCTGGGAAGCCTTGACATCTTTCAAATACATTTTTTAAAATAAATTTTTTTAGAGAAGCACTGTGACCTTGTGGATATAGCACAGGCCTAGAGTCAGAGGGACCTGGGTTCTAATTCCATCTCTGCCACTTACCTGTTGTGTGACCTTGGGTAAGTCACTAAATTATCTGTACCTCAGTTACCTATGAATTGAGACTATGGGTACTATGCCAGAACAGGGACTGTGTCCAACCTAATTAGCTTGTTTCTACCCCAGCACTTAGTACAGTGCCTGGTACATAGTAAGCACTTAACAAATACCATAGGAAAAATACTGGCTGGAAAGCAATTGATTGTTCTCCTTGTTGAGCAATCAATTAATCAGTGGTATTTATTTAAGACCTATGGAAGATGAGCACAGTATTACGCTCATGAGACAGTGCAGCAGAAGACACTGAGCACAAAATCAAGTAGTACATTCTTTATCCAGGATGCATAGCCTTACAGAAGGAGCTTTCAGATCTTCTATGAACAGGCTTTACTGTAGAATAGGAATTCTTGAAAGGCCCAATCTTCACTCACTCATACTTGCTGTTAAAGTGAGGCTTTGCCCATGATAGGCTGACTCAGTAAATTTATTGATTGCTATTTAGTATTTGATGCTACAAATTAGGGAAGGATTTTGGACAGAAAATTTCTCTAATTTAAGGATCATTAAGAATGTATTCGTCTACTGAGAAATATTTCTCCCTCAAGATCAGGGATCTTAATGTGATAAAAAAGAGAAAAATAAAATAACTTCAATTTCTGAAGTTATACTTGCTGAATCTTTTGTCTTCCAAAGGTTGCCAGGGCACTTAAGAAAATTAGTAATCTCAATCAGCAGTGGACGACAGCCACTGAACTGTAGAGAATAACTTGATTAATTACACCTGCAAGCACTGTAGACTCATTTCTGGAAGGAGAAAATGATCAGAGGGACAATAGGAAAAGGAGAGACTAGAAGGAGAAAGCAAGGAGAGAAAGCAGGCCTGATAGCAATTTATAGGCCTTGCACTTATTCATTCCTATTCATTCAGAGGACACCTAGTCTGGGAAATATTATCTAATTAGTACTCAGGCCCCTTTCTGGTCAGCTAGCTAGGACAGGTCTTATAATATCCTGGAATCAGGACTCTTTAGGCTAAACTGTTCATCTTACATACCTCTGTCCACTTCCTACCATCCTCCCTCATTTTAAATGTGAAAGAGTTATTCAACAAGGATAAGCACACTAAGCACATGTTCTGGGAAGTATGGGTATCCCATATGCTGAGAGGCTCCTTACCCACCGCCTTCTCTGGATTTCTTTTTTTTTATGACCTTTGTTAAGCACTTACTATGTGTTAGGCCCTGTAGTAAGTGCTGGGGTAGCTACAAGTTTGGACACAGGCCTTGTGCTACATGGAGCTCACAGTTTTAATCCCCTTTTTACAGAAGAGATAAATGAGGCAAAGAGAAGTTAAGTAACTGGCCCAAGGTCATGCAGCAGGCAAGTAGTGTAACCATTACTTCTGACTCCGAGGTTACTTGACCTGTGCACATCACTAACTTCATCTTCAAACCTGAAGTTAAAAGCAGAGAAATCACCTAAGCCAGATTGTCATCATTATTGGGAAGTTTAATGTTACCTTCAAATCCTGGTATTGGGCCAGGACACTGTCAAAAAATGTACAAATTAACAAAGTGAAAGAAATTTGAAACAATATGGACAAATAGAATTTGGTAACAGCAGGGCATCAAGACATGATCTAGTGGAATGAACATAGTCCTGGGAACCAAGAGACCTGGGTTTTAGTCCGAGGTCTGACACTTACCAGTTGTGTGACCTCAGGCAATTCACTTAACCTCAGTTTTCTTACCTGTAAAAACCAGATTAGATCCCAGCTCTAGCTTCCTGTGTGCCCCCTGTGGGATTGGGACTGTCAGACCTGATTTTCTTGCATCTACTCCAGCACTTTGAATATAGTAAGTGCTTAACAAATGCGTTTACTATGTGCTGCAGTACTGTCCTAAACACTGGGACAAGTGTTTAAATAAACTAGATAATCTGGTTGGACACAATCCATTTCCCACATGGGGCTCGCAGTCTTCCCCCATTTTACAGATGAGGAAACTGAGGCACAGAGAAGTTAAGTGACTTACCCAAAGTCACAGAGCAGGTAAGTGGCAGAACTGGGATTAGAACTCCCAGACCCATGCTCTACCCACTAGGCCATGCTAATGTCCAACAGTTTCCATATTTACAAACAGTGATTCAAGATCAGCAACAATGAGATCCATAACATAGTCAATTCACCATTAGGGAAATGTTGATAGCAATACAGTCTCCCATTTTATGGTATGCCAAGTATCTCAAAATAGCAACTATGTAGTAAGATGAAACAGGGCATGTGCAAGCAGGGACAGCGGATTAAACAATTTAAATCAGAAGAGGTTGCGAACAATGAGGTACAGGTAGCAGCCTTCTGGAAGACCACTGCAATTGGCAGACCTGCTGCAGCACACTATCTTGGTGTGTGGTGAATCAAAGAAGGATTTCTCTCCTTCAGAAAACACTTTGGGACTAACAGAAGAACAAGAAAGGAATTTAAAGGGAGCAACAGGTACTGCAGGTGGGAAATGCAACAGCAAGGCTGAAGAAAATCCGTTAATGGTAATGAAATTGCTCAAATAATCAGATACGTCTTCTGTAGCAGGACAATGCACTTTCTATCATAATCTCCTCCTCCCTCTCTTCCCTCTATAATAGAGAGAGGACTGGGAGTTAAATCTCTTCATAAAAGTTTATTTTTAAGTTGTGGTTGGAAATTTTAATACAGGAACTGAGAGAAACATTATTCCTGTAAAATTGAGGCCTCTCTGATGGAAGATTCTGACATTCAAAGAAAAGTCATGTTCATTTATGGATTTGATAGCCTGTAAAAGACCTATCAGATTTCACTGGAAGGGAGAAAGATGAAAGAGACAGTGATAACATCTGTAGACATGAAAGTGAATTCAGAATGAATTGGGCAATGCTTTTCTTTTGATAAGTTGCATAAACTAGTTTATTGCTATTATTAGCATAGGTGACATGAAGACAAAGGCGAAGCAATCCCGAAGGTTATGTAGACATGCCTAGCTTTGCCTTTGTTCGTTGCTGTTTTTAGCTGTGGAGACCAAAAGCCACTTCACACTGTCAGAAATATGAACTGAAAGAGAGAATATGATGACTTCCATTTTGGTATTTTTGTATTTCCCTACAATGTAATAGTTTAGCCAGTTGGGAATGGGTTGTAAACAATGATGACTTGACAAAGAGCCACTCATAGGGAGATAGTCTTTGATTGAGAGTATAATACCCTCTTCTTCATCATCTTCACCATTACCTCAGTATTGCTTGAGCACCTAAAGACAGAGTACTGTGTGGCTGATTGGAAGAGAAAAATGAAAGTAAGAGAAATGGTAGGCTTCTTCAAGGAGTTGAGAATTCATCATTGTGTGAAAATGAAAAATAAATGGAATTACCTTTGTGATTCTGCCTCAGAAGATTTACATCAGGCACAATGCAGTAAATGGTTAAACAAATCAAACAGCCCATGCTGTTCATATCACCAGAATTCACAACATCCTAACCTAGTATTTTAATACTGTAGAACTAGTGGGGTTTTTTTTGTTTTATTTCTTTTTGTTGTTTGTTGGGTTTTTTTGCATATTATCTTCCATTTTGTTTTCAGGGACATATATGGGGCTGGAGTTATTACTAAATTGCAGTATCAATTTCTTCCCTTTAATGGTAGTTTAAAAAGTCAGTTTGCACTGGAAGCAATAGAACATCGCTGTCAAGCGAATAGTCCCTGTGGAAGTTGATTATAATAGACAAAGATAAATGGTAATATAGGCTTATATTTGGAATCTAGACAAACCCCAAATAGGATCAGGACTAGACATTTGAAAAGTTCAGAATGTCTGGGAACATTTGGTTTTCAAATTGATTTTAATATCCTGTGAGATGCAAACATTCACCCCACCCCTTCACCCACACCCATTCATTTTGTAGTAAAGAAAATAGTAGTATTTTTAAAGCTACATCCAGAACTCAAGTCACAGATCATCAGGTCTAACTACCTCATTGAACAGACAGGAATGAAAATCTAAGAGCAGATTTCCAATCACCTAATTTGTGAATTCAAAGAGGGTGCAAGAGATGAGGGTATTAATGTTCATCAGTATTTAGATTTCTAGATTTTTTCTTTCTGAGATGAGGAGTTAAAGGCAGTTGAAATTCAAGATGTTTTTAATTTGGGTTGCTGAACAATGAAAAACAGTGACTTTTTAAAAATATTTTGCATCTTTCAAGGATAGATTTGTTTCTAAAACTTGAGTATTTCAATCCCTTTGTTAAACAATATAGAGAGTTCAATGAGGTTTTTCAATGAACAGTGAATAATGTTCAATGAACAATAAAAATGTCCTTAGATGCTTATGAACATTGGGATGAAGTATACTCAAGGGTAAATGAGTTAACAGTATTAGCCTTTGAGTGAATAATATAAACCTTTCCACTTGTTGAAGTTTGTAGCACCTTGAGATATATTCTGTGTCATCACACTCCAAATAGAATGAGACAGCTCAGCAAATTGTCCAGTAAACTCCCAAAAAGCTTGGTGTCAACAGGGAATATATCCGTTATATTGTTACACTGTACTATCCCAAGCGCTTATTACAGTGTTTTGCACACAGTAAGCCCTCAATAAGTGTGAATGACTGACTGCCTGACTGACAAGACCACCAAACTTTATCACACAGGCTAAAAACCAATCTGCTTTTCCTCAATTCTGGATTATTTTCCCAAGATGATTGTTTTAATTTCACCTTGGGAGCAAAGGCATTATCACTGCATGAATTCTAGTAGCACTTTTTCATATGTCAGTTTATACAAGGGAGCACATTGTGCCCTTTGAAGATAAATCAATGTTTTACGTAATAAATCACCTTGCGAAAGTGATTGGATCCTGCGTTTTTAAAACAGAATCAGTTGGCTCTGAAATTATGGAATGTGGGGTTTTTTTTTTAGCAATTCTGAATGAAGGATTTAGATCCAATGTTCACTGAAGTTTGAACAATTCTGCCTAAGCCAGGTAAATGAACTCATCCTCTGTAAGTGCTTCTGATCTCTAGCAGTGTGCCTCCAGGCTTTGCTGACCTAGCCTGCCCTCTTTGATCTCTCATCTCCAGCCACTCAAAGTACTAGCAAAGTCCTCCTCACCACTTCCCACACCAGACACTCCATTATTATCTCCACTATTTAAACGTTATAAATTTGGATCATCTCTTTTTCCATCTTGTTCAGCTGCTGTAGGTCTCCCTTTTGAGTCAAAATTCCCTCCCCCTCCATTCTCTCTTCAGCTGTGCAAGTCATTTTCATCTTTCGGTTTTCAGCCACACAAGGTCTCAAACATCTTCCAGCTTTCTCTCTTCTGACTGCATGGTTCTATTATTATTTGGATATGCCATTCACACCTTCACATTTAGCCCCTCCAAAAAAGCAACTGGAGTACCTCTTCTCTTACATTGTACCTCCCAAGCACTTAGTACAGTGCTTAGTACAGTTCATTGATCAAAATCAAGGTGGTGCTCCCAAAGAATTGGATAAACAGTGCCGAGGAACCTCTGCTAAACACCACATCATTGTATTCATCTGCTGAACATATGAACGTAATTGTGTCTATTTAGAAGAACAAAGCTTCTATTTGAGGAATTGGTTTGTTCTTGAAAAGTATAAACAGTTACCACTTGCTCTATTTGGGGAGGGAAAACCAAGCATGTGGTTTAGAGCTTGAATGAGGTGACAATATAGTAGGAGGTTTGGGGGTGGGTGGGAACTAAGCTGTACTCTCATCCAAATTAAAACTGGAAAGCACATCCAATTTTGTAACAATTGTACTTCAAAGTACTGGCCATTTTTCTTATTCTTTTCTGACACTTGCAGCATTTTTCAATTAAGGGCAATTTGTAAGAAGAAAGGCAAAAGCCCTGGCAGCATGAATCATACACAACTGCTAAAAACATCGTGTGTTTGGTTGGGATCTAATTCAAGTGTTAACTATGCAAAACTAAGTCTTGGGAATGAAATTGCACTTTCGTTGTGTAATTCTGAAAGTATCATTCAATGAGCAAAACAGCAATATAAGAAATCCCAAATCTATGCTTCTGTGAGCATTTAGGCTGTTTGAGTTAATCCAACATGTAGCACAAAAGAACACTGACAGTAAAAACATTCAATTTTTTTGTTGTTGGGCAATTAAAATATCAGAAGATTAAGTGGTCAATTTATATGGAGAGGATTTTCCTCATCACTAGAGAAAAGTTAATGTAAGGCATTCAGAGGATGACACTGAATGAAGAAGAGACTAGCTGAAACCCACAAAGAATTTGTAGGGAATGTAAGACGTTGGCTGTTTATATTCTTCCCTGCCATCTGCCCGCTTCTCTACACTCATTCCTGATTCAGTCATTTCCCCTGCTTAGTTGCTGATCACTCGCAGTTACTTGAAAGTTGGACTTCCAGACCGTTAGAAACTCTTTTTTTTTTGCCTCTGGGTACCGCCTCTCCTTTTGGGGGGTTTATTTTACTCTTCAAGCTATGCTTAGTTAGCTAAATTTACCCCAACCTTCCCTGCTTCTGACAAGAAAGTGTGACAAAATTCCAGATTACTTATGTATTAGGATTTCCTTTTGAGTAACAGAGCTTCAGGTGGATACTTAAGCACTTACTATGTGCCATTCATTCATTCAATCATATTTATTGAGTGCTTACTGTGCTTACTGTGTACAGAGCACTGTACTAAGCACTTGGGAAGCACAAATAGGCAACATATAAAGATGGTCCCTACACAGTAACAGGCTCACAGTCTAAAAGGGGGAGACAGACAACAAAACAAAACAAGTGACAATACCAATCAATCGTATTTATTGAGCGCTTACTGTGTGCAGAGCACTGTACTAAGCGCTTGGGAAGTACAAATTGGCAACGTATAGAGACAGTCCCTACCCAACAGTGGGCTCACAGTCTAAAAGGCACTGTACTAAATGCTGGGGGTAGATACAAAATCATTAGGTTGGAAACATTTCACACCTCACATGGGACTCACAGTTCTAATCCCTATTTTACAGATGACATAACTGAGGCACAGAGAAGTTAAGTAATAATAATAATAATGGTATCTACTCAGTGCTTACTATGTGCTAAGCACTGTTTTAAGTGCTGGGATAGATACAAGATAATCAGGTTGTCCCACATGGGAGTCACAGTCTCAATCCCCATTTTACAGATGAGGTAATTGAGGCACAGAGAAGTTAATTGGCTTGCCCAAGGTCACATAGCAGACAAATGGCAGAGCAGGGGTTAGAACCCATGTTTTCTGACTCCAAAACCCGTCCTCTTTCCACTAAAGTCTAGCTGCTTCTCGGTGATTGCCTGGGGTCTTCTAGACTGTGAGCCCACTGTTGGGTAGGGACCGTCTCTATATATTGCCAACTTGTACTTCCCAAGAGCTTAGTACAGTGCTCTGCACACAGTAAGCACACAATAAATATGATTGAATGAAATACAATTGAATGAATGAATGAATGGGGTCACACAGCAGGCTAGTGGTAGAGCTGGAATTCAAACTCAGGCCCATGTTCTTTCCACTAGGCCATACTGACAGTACATAAATGCTGTCAGACTGATGCTTCCTCAAAAATCTCCAGTGGCTACCAATCAATCTGCACATCAGGCAAAAACTCCTCACCCTGGGCTTCAAGGCTCTCCATCACCTCGCCCCCTCCTACCTCACCTCCCTTCTCTCCTTCTACAGCCCAGCCCGCACCCTCCGCTCCTCCGCCGCTAATCTCCTCACCATACCTCATTCTCGCCTGTCCCGCCATTGACCCCCGGCCCACGTCATCCCCCGGGCCTGGAATGCCCTCCCTCTGCCCATCCGCCAAGCTAGCTCTCTTCCTCCCTTCAAGGCCCTACTGAGAGCTCACCTCCTCCAAGAGGCCTTCCCAGACTGAGCCCCTTCCTTCCTCTCCCCCTCGTCCCCCTCTCCATCCCCCCATCTTACCTCCTTCCCTTCCCCACAGCACCTGTATATATGTATATATGTTTGTACATATTTATTACTCTATTTATTTTACTTGTACATATCTATTCTATTTATTTTATTTTGTTAGTATGTTTGGTTTTGTTCTCTGTCTCTCCCTTTTAGACTGTGAGCCCACTGTTGGGTAGGGACTGTCTCTATATATTGCCAATTTGTACTTCCCAAGTGCTTAGTACAGTGCTCTGCACATAGTAAGCGCTCAATAAATACGATTGATGATGATGATGATGCTTCAGTGAGTGGAGTAGTACAGAACCTCCACCAGTTCATCCAATAACCAGCTGTCAATCAAATGTATTCCTGGGTCAAACAAGATGGAAAATCAGAGATGTCAGTTTTACAAAAAAAAAAAGATAAAAATCCCATTTGCCCAAAAGCAACATAATGCTTTTTATTCTTTCCAAACAGAATGATGACAAAATAATCACAGTAGCAAATCTCCCTCATCATTAGCTGGCTAAGTTAATTTTATTTCAATGGGGTTGTTAAGAAAGGTGTAGATCCTGGTGAATTTATTGAATTTATCTGTAGTTTTGCTGATGCAGATCTAGGTAGTAGGTGCTAGAGAAAGAGCTTAGAGCCATAAGCAGTAGAGGAAATCTGGGGTTCAGAATGATGAGAAGGGGTGGATTATTTTAAACAAGTCCCTGGCTGCTGCCACCACCAGTGAACTGCTCCATGTCCGCAGGGTCCACCCTCATTTCCCAATGGAAGTTAAAAAGCAGAATTTTTTTCTCACTGAATATTGGGCAGGCCAAAAATACCAGCAGGTTCAAGGGAATCTGGGATACATTTATAGACAAGAAATCCATAATGAGTTTCTGGGGGGAAGGTTGGAGATGTATAACAAAGTGCTAGGAAAATGAAGCAGGGTTATCATGATCCCACCCCTCTAAGGATCATTTATGGAAGTAATGAATACAGAATTCTGGTCTAATCCATTGGTTGGGTACGATAAGGTCACAGTACCCTTTGTAGGGTGCTTAGTAAGTGCTGTTGCTGCTTTTACTACTGAATTTTTTCATGTTCTTATGTTTTACACGATTGAAGAATCTTATGAGCCTTTGTCTAACAGGAAATTATTTTTCTTATTGATTTCCAGTAACAACTTAATACTTGGTGTGAAGTCCTGGAGAGCAGGACAACATAAGAAACAGTGTGGCCTAATGGAAAGAGCATAGTAATAATGATAATAATAATAACTATTATTTACTAAGCAGTTACAATATGTCAAGCATCATTCTAAGTGCTGTGATAGATACAAGTTTAACAGGTTGGACACAGTTTCTGTACCACCTTGGCCTAGATCGGCGACTTGCTCACTGTGTGACTATGGGCAAATCACTTAATTTTTCTGTGCCTCAGTTTTCTTCTCTGTAAAATTGGGATTCAGTACCTAGTCTCTCTCCTTCTTAGGAACAGGATTGGATTTGACCTGATTATCTCGTATAAACTCCGGTGCGTAGTAAAGTGCTGGAAACATATTGAGCACTTAACAAATACCACAATTACCTTCTGACTCTCCCGAGCGCTTGGTACAGTGTTTTATGTTGCCCAATTGATAAAGCATGGGCCTGGGGGTTAGAAGCATTTGAGTTCTAATCCTGGCTCTGCCGCTTATCTGCTGTGCGACCTTTGCCAAGTCACTTAACTTTTCTGGGCTTCAGTTACCTCATCTTTTATAATGGTATTTGTTAAGCGCTTACAATGAGCCAGGTGCTGTATTAAGTTTCAGTGTAGATACAAACTAATCAGGTTGGAGGTAGTAAAATGGGTATTAAAACTGAACCCTATAAGGGACATGGACCTGTGTAGAACCTGGCTAGTTTGTATCTAACCCGCAGCGCAATATAGTGCAAAAAACAAAAAAATCAACATTATTGATTAATTAAAAAGTTCCTTTCTACCTATCCCTGCAACCTATATTCTCTGTTTTCAGAGAAAGCTGCATTGTTTAAAGACTTTGGACTACAAAACAGAGATTTTCCATTTTTCAAGCAGTTAAGAATGCTGCTGAAAGTGACACTGGGAAGCAGTGAACCACATCACAGGTTGCTCTTTATCTATTGGTCAAATAGACCTATTTAGGAATCATACACCTTGTAAACTTCATCAACTCCCTCTGGTGTGTACTTCTAGTATTTAAGTGTCTCTGGAACAAAAGGCACTTTATTTCAATACTGTGATTCATCTTCCCATTTGTTTGTATTTTTCTTAGAAAACACCAGAAGATCTTAGAAAAAAAATTTCTTAAAAGGTTTAGAAAAAATTAACTTCTCACCCCGTGAGAAATAAAAATTCTGTTGTTGATTGAAAAAGTTTTTTTGTTTTTGCTGGATGAATTGACACAGTAAAAATATGTGTGATTAATCTGAAAGAGTTTCTGTGGGAATACTGGTTTCAAATTATTGCAATTTAAAATCTGAACAATTTAAAACCAATCCAGGAAAATCATATTTATTAGTTTCCTACTGAAATAAAGCATTTCCATGAGAAAGTGTATATATCTTTGAAACAAGCATTTAGTATAATCTTTCATTAAAAAGGTTTGTTTCCTTCGGTACAGAAGAGTAAATAAAATAGCTTATCTGAAATGATTGCTCTAGAAAGACATAAGCATCTATAACTTCAAACAATACACTGTACAAATGAAAGACATTCAGAATAAACACAAAGTAATAAAAAGTCTGGATTTTTAAAGTCATTAAATATTTAAACTGTATGCCCATTTATGAGCAGATAACATCATAAATCACAAATCCTGCTGAAATATGTTTCTTCTAGTATTCAATGCTTGAAATGCTACTTAATAATAATAATAATGGCATTTATTAAGCGCTTACTATGTGCAAAGCACTGTTCTAAGCACTGGGGAGGTTACAAGGTGATCAGGTTGTCCCACATGGGGCTCACAGTCTTAATCCCCATTTTACAGATGAGGGAACTGAGGCACAGATAAATTAAGTGACTTGCCCAAAATCACAGAGCTGACAATTGGCGGAGCCAGGGTTTGAACCCATAACCTCTGACTCCAAAGCCCGTGCTCTTTTCCACTGAGCCACGCTGCTTTGATGCTTCGAGCCATGCTGCTACTTCTTCTAGGAGGTGCAGAGGTGGACAATCATTATAATACAAGTAATTCTAATTAACACACAACTTTGCAATACAGGCAATTCACATGCCCAGGCCAGTGTTTAGTGTATTAACATGCATCAGTCTCTTTGCAATGTTTTGAAACCTGGATGATTCAATACTTCATCTCTTTTCATTTGAACTCATACACTACAGAAAGACAGATATGACAAAATCTGTTCTAATCAAAGAAAACTGGGGAAACATTGAATCTGATCTGATAGTCTGGCTCTTTTTATAGCTGTCCTGACTTCCAAAGAAAGATATCTCTTTCAAACGGGAAACTGTTAGAATGCAGACATTTTGGACATATTAAAAATTTTGAATTTGTTTGATCTTATCCAACAATTTGAATGTACATCAACAGAAAGACAGCACACATCTGCCACCACAGGTATGTTTACAATCATTTTAATGATGCCATTAGATGCTGCTTCTCAGGGCTTGCTAGTCTGGGCTGTTAGATTCAAAACATGTGAGATAAGTTTACCACCTGTGCATAATGGAAGTTACCCATTGAAATGAATCATTTTAAAGGCAAACAGGTCAGGGCTCTATTCTTTTCCTATATGAAACGAATTATTAAAGCACCAGAGCCTTATAGCCTTATGGCTTAGAGAAGCAGCAGGATCTAGTGCAAAGAGCACAGGCCTGAGAGTCAGAGGCCCTGGGTTCTAATCTGGGCTCTGCCACTTGCCTGCTGTTTGATCTTGGGCAAGTCACTTCACTTATCTGTGCCTCAGTTACCTAGTCTTTAAATTGGTATTTAAATCCTACTCCCTCCTACTTAAACTGTGAGCCCCATGTGGGACAGGAACTGTGTCCAACCTGCTAATCTTATATCTACCCTAATATTTTGAACAGTGCTTGGCACTGTTAAACTGCTTAACAAATGTCATTATTGTTATGGTCAATCCAAGCATTTCTATTTGTAGTTTGGCAAGGAAAGAATACAAACAGATCTTTCTGTGTTAGGGGTGGTGGTGGTGGGGAATGGTCTTTCAGATATTTTGGGAAAGTCTGTTATCTGACAGGTGGTATTAACACCTATTTGTGCAATCTGAACTAAAAGACTCCACTGCATTTACCTGGATTTAGGCTTTGAGGGGAAAGATGGGTATAAGCAGCAGTGATCTTAATATTTCTTCAGGTCTCTTCTTAAGAGGTGGAAGTTGCAGTAGTTTTTTGAAGGACAAAAATGTAGTACATCCTACCAGTTAAAGATCAATCCACCTGTTTCATATTGTTAAACATCTATTGTTAGTGTCAGCATGGGAGCAGGTTATTGTATGACTACACCATTTACCAGCTTGTTAATGCTGAACATACTGTTCTTTCAAATGAAACTGTACTTTTTTTTAAGCATCATTTAAAGTGTGCTGAATACAGGTGTGGTTGTCACGGTGCCATCTCTTTATCAGTCTTACTTCATGGACTTTTAAGCTTCCAGATTTTTCAATATTGATGTGGGAAAAAACCAGTGCTTCCAGTGGGGGATGTTTATTGAGATAGCATCATCTACTAAGAATGAGATGATAGTTTCATGAGTAGCATTTGCTGCCACACTTAGTTTCTTACCTAATCACCTGCCAATCCTTCCACTAGTCTAGAACATTCAGATTAGATCAAAACCACTAAGGATTTCCACTCCTTATTGCCACCCCTGCTTTCAAGTTTCCTCCTTCACCCCAGCCAAGTGCCATTTAGGTGGCAGGAGGAAACCTTGAAGGTTGTGTCCATCCCATTGAAATCGGGACATATGGTCACTTAACCCAAATTGTTACATGGGAGTTTGCAAAGGCCACTGGTGGGCTTCCATTTTTGTTTTTAACCCAGAAAATCAAAGAATGAAAACCCTGAAAAAATCTGAATTTTTTAAAAATAAAAATATCTTTTTCTTTCACTTGCTAATGAGAGGTTCTTTAATATCTGGCCAACTAGGGTAGGTGATTTTGGGGTCAGAGGAGGATATTTTTGCTTGAGGATAAGCTGCATCCAGAAAACTAAAAATCCAAATTATGCCAGACTCTTATTTCATAAAAGGCATACAGATTTTAGGGATCATGCTGGAATACGGATTCGCTGCTCAAGAGATGCAGGCCAAAGGAAATTGCAGATGTTCTGAATAGGAGATGAAGCGAATGAGCTTAGTGAGCAGAATAAAGTTTTCCAAAAAATAGTCAAATATGCTGCTTTTCCTTGCGAATGGTATTTTGTGCACTCCATAATTTGCTGAGAGCAGAGGGAAGGAAAGCAACTTGAAATTCCTGGTAAAAATAAACAGAATATGCAAATAGTATGTGACATAGTTCTCCAACTAAATTCAGTGTTTGTGAAAGGTGCCAGAGTGACAGCTGGGAAAATTGAAGTCCTGTATTGCCCGGAGACTTGGGCAGGGCACACTTCTCCACACCATGTTGCCAATATGCCTCCAGCCTGGATTGCAGGAAGCATATCCAGGGACTGAGAAAGTAGGCCATGTTCCCAACTCATTTGGGCCCTGGCCTCTCAGTTGCTACCAGCTGAACAATCAACCCAGTCAGGAAATCTGCTATATGCTCTAAAACATGGGGCCTCCTTAGCTCCCCAAAGTTGCCCTGCAGTTTTCAGTGAATATGTCAGTAGGAAAAATCAGTTTCTTTTCTTGTGCTCAGACATGACGGATTGTGTTGAGACAGGAAATCCCCAAGATACTGACATCATAGTATTGCTCCACCCAACTGAGTAGAGGTGCCCTCTTTTACCAGTCTGGCAGCACTAGATTCTCTTCCTCATAGGTGGAAGAGGGACAAGTTCAGGGAACTGGAATTAGAATAGAGTTGCCAATGGGAAGTGGTGTGGAGAGGCAGAAAGCTTAGTCTGGGAAGGCTCTGGAAGTTAGACTGATCTTAGCCACTCTAGACTGTAAACTCTGTAGAGAAGCAGCGTGGCTCAGTGGAAAGAGCCCGGGCTTTTCAGAGGTCATGGGTTTTAATCCTGGCTCCACCACTTGTTGTGTGACTTTGGGCAAGTCACTTAACTTCTCTGTGCCTCAGTTACCTCATCTGTAAAATGGGGATGAAGAATGTGAGCCCGCTGTGGGACAACCTGGTCACCTTGTATCCTCCCCAGCACTCAGAACAGTGCTTTGCACATAGTAAGTGCTTAATAAATGCCATTATTATTATTATTAAACTTGTTATGGGCAGGTAACCTTTCTTCTAATTCTGTTGCATTGTACTCTGCCAAGTGCTTAGCACTCCCCCAAGCACTCTGTACATAGTAAGTGCTCAATAAATACCATTGATTAATTATTGCTTATTAATAATAATAATAATTGATTCAACATCAAAGTATTATTAGACTTCCTTGCCTTGACATCTGCATTGGGGTTCAAACTACAGAGTAACTCTGAAGAGCAGCCCCCAGAAAACAGATGGTTGGAGGATTCAGTTTAATGGCTTGTTTGGAGGACTCTGAACTAGACACAGCATGGACCTACTGGAAAAAGCACTGGCCAAGGAGTCAGGACACCTGGGTTCTAATCCCATCTCTTTCATTTGCCTGCTATGTGATCAGGTGCAGGTCAATTAAATACTCTGTGCCTGTTTCCTTAGCTACAAAATTGGGGTTCCATATCTGGTCTCTATTCTACTTAGAGTGTGAGCCCCTTGAGGAAGTGGAAACTGTGTTTGACATGCTTATCTTGTATCTATTCCAGTGCTTAGTACCATACCTGCTACATAGCAAGTGCTTAACAAATGCCACAATCATTATTAGTTAGTACTTCTGTGTGACCATGTGGGTGTGCATGTGTGTGTGTTTTCCCAAGGGGTGAATGTAAATGATTAATTAGTACAATCTAGGTGGTAAATTTGTGTGAAGAGCTTTAGAATGATCCACAACTGCTAAGTATCATCATATGTGGCAATCAAGAGTGCCATCGTCAAAAATCAGCCTCTGGTAATTAGTTTTACTGAGGGGGAATAACCAAGCTACTTCTCTAGCACAGTTTGGGAGGTCCTGGACAGATCATGGCAAAGAGCTAACATTCAGGGAAAGAAAAAAAATCACAAGTCTCCATCACATAGACCAATCAGATGATCCTATGCAGACTTGATTTCCAGTTTTGAAAGCTAAGCAATATATAGATTTTCTCAGCTTCCTCTTGTAGAGTATTACTGTAAACTGTTTTCAGCTGTCAGAAGGTAACGTACTTCTGATTCTTAAGTACTTAATGATGTTCCTGTGGAGTATCATGGTTTCCTGCCTATGCTGTTTTCATGTGTGCAATTTCCCTCTTTTGATTCTTAAGTACTTAATTGTGTTATTGGAAGGTGCACACCTGGTTTGAGTACTTTGTTGGTTGAGCTAGAGGAGCAAAAAAGTTAGAAATCCCAGTAATTGCCAAAATGTTCCTCAGGTTGAATGCAATTTTGTATTAAACTTTTTTTTTTGCTGGCCAGACCTTGTCTTCTGTATCCAGATCACAGAAGGTAGTGTCCAGAGTTAACTGTCCAGGTGCTTAATTAGTGTTTCACTAATTATAAGCACTTACTATTGATTGAAAATCAGAACATCTGGGCATTATCTTTAGTTAGTGTGCCTTCCTCTTCCCCCTCAGTGATATCAGGAGTTTTGAGCATGTGGGGAGGAATGTGAGATTAATGTCCTTTCACATTCTAGGTTAGGTATACTACAAGTCCCAGAATTCAAGAGCAGCTTGAACTGAGCATGCTCTATCCTACAAAATGGAGGACCAAGCTTTTAAATGGAGCCCAAGCAGGTGGAGGGCCCTATAAGGCCAACTGCTTAGCTAGATTAGCTAATACTTAGCTAATAAAAATACTTACGTATTTTTATCTTTTTAAAACATGATGGGGATCACCTGTAAAGCTTACATGGTCTCCAGTAACCTAGGGTAAATGGTGAAGCCAAAAGTAACCTTTCAGATTTCAGCAAGTCAGAAAAGAAGATTTTATACCAGTGTTCCCAGAAATTTACTGGATTGTTCATGGGTGGAGAATATAAGGTAACTCAGTACTTCTGAGATGTTTGTATCATCCTTATATTTTCCTGAAAACTGGTTATTGCTATTTCATTCACACAGATGAGGTGTTAAAGTAAATGTGTTTTTTCCAATTAGTTAAAAGGTTCAATTACACAAGGTTTGGTGAATTTAAACTATGGCATATGTTGTGTGTAAACCAGGTGTTTCTATAACTTATTAGTTCAGATGAAAACTGCTATAATTGAGCACCAGTTGTGTGTAACTTGGGAAGATGGAGAAGGTTGTCGGAGAGTGTTAAGGGTAGTGGAAGAAAAATCAACTCCATTTTTGTTTCATCTATTTTTTTTTTAAAGAATGACATATGTTCTCCATACTGTGATATTTGGTGTTCCATCAGTACTCTTGTAACTTATTTCAAATACAGCCTAACCAAGGATGACCAAAAGGAAACTGGAAAAAAGCCTTTTGTAGCTTTAGTTCACTATATAATAACTGGAAAGAAACCAACATATTCTAGGTAGATATTTTTCATCACTAGTGTGTTGCAGGTGATCTAAAATGATTCAAAATTTAAAGGAATATTTGCATATATACCATGTTCTTGAGCACTAGTTTTCAGTGGGGTTTCATTGGATTTCACAACACTAAAGTCTTTTCTTATTTATAATAACTGTGGTTGTTTGGTAGATGGTGCATTTTCTTCTGTAATTTTCAACATAAAAACAGTGTTTAATGTTAGTCTGGTGCCTATGTGGTTATGTGCTATATTACGTACGCAACCTGGATTTGATTCCCAACCCTGTAACTCTGGGTATGGTCTCAGCACCTGTGAGAATAACTGCTTTTATACAAGAGTGGCTCTTAGGCCCTTTACTAGTCATATTTATAAATGGAAGGCATCCATGATTTTCCGACAGGAGAGCTACTGAAGAAAAAAAGTCAATTTAGGGTTTTTTTCCTACAATTTCCATCATTTCTGCCTTCCTTTCTGTTTCTCCTTCCTACATCCTCACAGCAAAGATGGTCCCCTAGTGAAAAAATAAGCAGGTACACACTGGGGGTGTGATTTGCATAAAAGGCATTTTGTTAGTATTACAAATGCATCTGTGTCCAATCAGATCTACCAATCCCTAGTAGAAGGGGTTGAATTACAGCCCAACATGAGGTCTGTGTCCCCTGTAATTGATATCTGCCAGATATAATGCAATCCAATGTGGGCCTGGTGCCCTTACTCCAGTCTGCTCCCCCAGGCAGCTCCAAAGAAAAGGGCCTCTGTATTGCTACTCTCTGCCCCTGCTGTGGTTCTCTGCTTTTGCAAAAGAAGCCTTGTAGTTGGGCATTGGTGAACTAGTCTCCCATTCCCCTTTCCACTCCCCACCCCTCATGCCCCTGGCTGGGGAAACCATTCACCAGAGATTCTGTCCCCCTACACTCCTGCTGTGAGAGTCAGCAGAAGAAAGTCAGTTTTCCCCAATACAATTTCACAACCCCCTGGTCATGAGACGGGGGGACTTCATAATTTCAACTATGATTGGGAGCTGATATAAAGCACTCATTCATCAGATCCTCATGGAGGATTTGGTCTGATGAACGTTTGTCAATGTGCCAATCCTTCATGGAACCAAATAAACAGATATAGACATATATGAATCAAAAGGATATCTTTCTTCCAGGAGAAATAGTGTGGGACTCTCTGTGAACAGTACACAGGCATCCGTTCTAAGTATTTGTATTATTCTACAGTTAGGTTTCCTAAATCCTCCTCCATTTTCCTACTAGGTAATCAGTTCCTACAGCCTAACCATAGTTGCGGTTGCCAATAAAGTGAAATCAATTAGACATTAGAGTGTTTATAAGAAACATGATTGGGATGCTAGTTAACTGAAATATGCAAAAGCTGGTTGGAATGAAAAATTACAATGTAAAATTTCAGGGAATATTTATCATTTATTGAGCACTTACTATGTGCACAGGACTGTACTAAGCACTTGGGAGAGTACCACACAACAATATAACAGACACATTCCCTGACCAAAATGAGCTTACAGTCTAGAGGGTAGACAGATATTAGTATAAATAAATTATGGATGGGTACACAAGTGCTATAGGATTGGGGGTGGTGAATAAAAGGAGCAAGTCAGGATGAGGCACAAGGGTGTGAGAAAGGAGAAAATGAGGGCTTAGTTTAGGCCTTCAATATTGTCTTCAATAAGGCTTTGAAGGTGGAGAGACTAATTGTATATGAAAAGGGAGGGTGTTTCAGGCCAGAGGCAGTTGATCTTGTTTTCCAACAATATCCTAAGTGAACTGTTGGGTCTCAATATTTTCTGTTTGTATCTAGAATCTCTGACTCTGTGTTCTTGTTTATTCCATTAAGTGGAAAGAAAATGTCTTTGTATATGAATAGGACAGCAGAAGGCAATGTCCCTTTACTGAAATGGTGATACTCAGTTTTGCATTTACTAGTTATCTGTCCAGGCTTCCATACAACAAAGGAACTGTGGCTTGTGTAGAGTAGAGCTAAATTCCTACATATTGTATAGTTCAAAAGCCATGTAAAAATTCCATTGGGAAATCATAAACTCTTACTGTATGTGTCTCATCCTACCCACCACCCGGATCCCTGCCACCACAAATAAGTTGAAATATATTTTTTTTCCCAGTCACATGTTTTTCCCATGACAACTTGAAACAGCTGGGTTTTGACAGAATATTTCCATAAGTAGTAATTATTTCCGATTTTCAAGAGAGAAACCAAAGGGAATGGTGGAAAGAGTCACCTGCAAACTGAATGGACAGAAGGAAGCTTTTTAGGTGAAAAATGCTAACAGGGTAATCCTCTAAATTCCCTATATGGAGGCTGCATCTCTTGCTCCCCATTCCTGTTATATTTTCTTGCTTTCTTTTCCTAATCCTGGATAAGCTCATTTCAAAATCTGAGCGTTCTACAAAGTCCTTTAACATCTCACCTCTGTTCTCTTGTAAAAGAACCATAAAGACCTTTCTTATTGTGCTTCGGTAATGCTGAAAGGTGAATTCTCTGATTGTATTTGTGATAGCTCAAAAAATGAATGCCTTGGTGTGACTACAAAGCAAGCTAATGGTTTTAAAAGCACAGTGATGAAAAGGCTAGTGGGGAGCCAATGCTAACTACATATATGGATCACGGAAGAGGCTACAGGAGGTCACAGGTTTTTAAGAAGACAGGATCAAGCAGGGTCAGATCAGTTACAGCCAATTGCACAGTGCTATTTTCCATTCATCCCCATCCGAATCCCTAATTATGGGCTACACACTCAGCGCCAGGGTGCTCCATGGTGGAAGAATATTGTTCCATGGTGAAAGCCCAGCAGAAAGGCAGGAATCTGATACTTTGTAACAGTTTACAAACAACAGAGGTGAACTACCTGAGGGGGTCACATTTTTACATTCTGGGGCAACTTATTGGTAACAGAACCTATCAGTAGGAAAGGCTTCCCTTCACGTTTCTTACTGGGAATAACTTTGACAGAGAAGCATATGGCTAATTCGGAAGAGCTAGGTAAAATAAGAAACACGTCACTGACAAAGGAGCACCAGTTTTTCTCATCCTTCTGTGAATGACTACCTTCTGAGATTTCTAGCCATGAGTCAGCACTCACCAACTGGTTAAGATTATAGTGGCTTGAGAATTTCTAAAAATCAATTTTCGTAACCTGATGCAATATTAGTGAAAACTTTGTCAACAAAGTATAGTATAAGCAGTCAGTTTTATATGCTATGTGATTCCTGATGTAGAAATATTGTGGAAATAGATGATCAAGAAGAGAAAATCACACCCAGAGCAAAGATCTTAATCTTTTCCTTGCTTTCCGTCAGAAATTTACACACACTGTCAATAGTATCCATTTTCTTAAATATGAAGTGTCCAAACATGATTAACTCACGTTCTCACTGGATCTTATCTTTCTTCCCTTGCTCACTCGCCTCCCCACCTTCCGTCTTCCCCTCTCTTTCACAAATATGAACATACAGAAGATGTTAAGGGTATTTACCTTCCCCAGTGTCTCTCCAAATTTTTACTCTTTCGAATGTCTCTTTAATCAGGCATGGTTTCCCTTTCATGCACTTCTGGCTTCTGTTCAGGAATTTATCATTTTATAACCTCTGCATTTATGACATCACAGTGTGCTTTACCATGTGGGCAAAGTTATGTTGGCTTTGCCCATAACTAGACTAAAAGCTGTGTCTTTGCACTGGAAGTAAAATCTCTAAGGATTTGTGTGGGTAAGTCCAAAACTGTGAACAAGGGTTCTAAGGTAAGAACTAGAATTTACAGTGAAATGCAAATCCATCATATGAAAGAGCATCATATAAATCAGCATCTGAAAAGGAGCACATTTCAGAATCCTCATTATTTTGTCTATATTAGTCATTCCAAAAGGAAATTTTTTACTAATGAGGAAAAAAAAAATTTTAACTAGAGCACCCTATTGCAAACCTACCATTGTTGTCACATCCTTCAAGGTATGCTGTATCTAGGTTTGTAAAGTAATTAATAATTGTGGTATTTAAGCACTTACTATGTGCCAAGTACTGAGGGGGATACAAGTTAACCAGTTCATTCCACGTGGGGCTCACAGTCTTAATCCCCATTTTACAGATGAGGGAACTAAGGCACAGAGAAGTTAAGTGACTTTCCCAAAGTCACACAGCTGACAAGTGGCGGATCTGGGATTAGAACCCATGACCTCTGACTCCCAAGCCTGTGGTCTTTCCATTGAGCTATGCTGCTTCTCATAAATTTCATAATGTTCCAGTTTGTCAAGGAATTTGGTAATGTTGGGGAAAAAAATCCTACACACTGACAATCAAGTTTTTCTAAGTCTTTTGAATAGCTGATTCTCTTCCTGCAGTTAAATGTTTCTTATAGTTCTGGATTCAATAAAGTTCCATAGTATGAAGTTTTTTGTTGGTTTATCCAAATAGTCTGCCTGGTAGGGAAATCTATTTTGCAAAACCTTCAGTTGGGAACTGAAATATTCTGTGAGAAAATGTCTTTCAATGGTAGGAGCTGGAGGAGCTTAGACAATCCGGACAACAGGCACAGCTTTTAAAATCAAGAATGGGAGGTGAATGGTCTCTCTCACTCTCTGTCTCCTTCTCAAGCTTGCACTTCAATCCTCTCTTCTCTTTGCTTGTGTTTTTCTGGGACTGGAATTCTAATCATTCCAGTCTATAGCATATGGTTTATTCTGCATTTCCTGACTCCTCACCCCAAGTGCAGTCATAACCTGGTTCTATATAGTGGCAGAACTATATAGCCCATAATGATTTGGTTGTTCTCTGGCTAGCACAATACATGGAATGGTTGATTTTAAAGAGTTTTGAGCATTGATTTTGATTCCTATATCAAGATATGGGCAGGGAACGTGGCTGCTAATTCTGTCATATTGTACTCCCCCAAGCACTTAGTGTAGTGCACTACACAAAGTAAATGCTCAATAAATAGAGACTATAGCTCTGATAACTAGATGGCTCTGAGTCCATGTTCATACAGTTATGTTACATTCTCTATCCTGGTCCTCTGTTTTAAAATTGCTCACACTGAAGTTCACTTGCAATTTTTCAACTTACCAGTTTTTATTAAGACTTCCTGGCATGTTTTTTCCTTGGGCATGCTTCTTGAACACTCAGAAAAGCTTTTCGCCATCAGTAAACCTCACAACATTCCCTCCTCTGAATTTTTTTTATAGTATTTATTGAGCACTTATTTTGTGTCAAGAACTATTCTAAACTCTGGGGTAGATACAAATTAATCAGGTTGGATCCAGTCCTTATCCCACACTGGAATCACAGTCTCAATAGGAGAAGCAACAGATACTGCAATCCCCACTTTGCAGTTGAGGAAACTGAGGCATGGAGAAGTTAAGTGACTTGCTCAAGGTCACTCAGGCAAGTGACAGAGTCAGGATTAGACCTGGCTTCTCTGACTCCCCAGACTCATACTTTGTCCACCAAGCCACACTGCTTCATTCTTTCAATGGAATTTGTTGAGCACCGACTACATGCAAAGTACTGCATTATTAATTCATTCATTCAATTGTATTTATTGAGCACTTACTGTGTGCAGAGCACTGTACTAAGTGCTTGGGACCTTTTGGGGTGTACAATAAAAGTGAGCAATGTGATCTAGTGAAATGCAGGGTGCCATAGTGGATTGTTCCACATGACACTCACAGTCTAAATCCTCATTTTACAGGTGTGGTAACTGAGGCACAGAGAAGTTAAGTGACTTTCCCAGGGTCACACAGCAGACAAGTGGTGAAGCCGGGATTAGAGCCAGGTCCTTCCTAATACAGGCCCATGCTCTATTCATTAGGCCATGCTGCTTAAGGGGAAATAGTTTGAAAACAATTGAAATAGTGAATGGGTAAAATTCATTAATTTTTTAGAAGATGGCAATCTTGCTTGAAACTTTATAAGGCTAACACCATGGTCTTTCTCATGTTTCTGACATTTCTTTGACTGCACTTCTGTCATTTTGTCCTCAACTTTGAAGTAATAATTATGCCTGTTTTACAGATGAGTAAATTTAAACACCTAATTTAGATCACTTGTCCAAGGTGTCAGTCATATGTATTGAGCACTTACTGTGTGTACAGCATGGTACTAAGCGCTTGGGAGTGTTCAATATAGCAGACACATTCCCTGCCAACAACGAGCTTACAGTCTACAGGGGGAGACAGACACTGATATAAATAATTGAATGCTGTGACTAGAACTCAGGTCTCCAGCTACCTAGACCCTTTCTCTTTCCACTGAGCTATGCTGCTTCCCCCTGAAATAAAAAGAGAAAAATATACTGCGAAACTATTTTTTTATGATAGAATCATAAAAAGTTTCTTTCAGATTCATACTAAAAAGTTGCTTACTCTATGCACTTAATGCCCCAGAGGAAATACTACCAGCAGAGAAAAATGTAAGTGGCACTCTGCAAACCACTAGCACTTAATCTATCTCTTTGGAGTAGCTGGGCTTGATGGAAAGAGCTTTGGACCTGGGAAGTCAGGGGCTTCTTATTCAGCTCCACCTCTATTTGTGTAAATCACTTTTCTATGGCCACTTTCCTTAATATGCTAGTAAGAGGGATACCTCATCAAAATTTACCATTTTAACAGGTCAATGAAATGTGCTTAACTTAAAAATAGGAACAGCCTGGCCTAAGGGGAAAGAGAAAGAGCTTATGAGTCAAGGGACTTGGGTTCTAATCCCAACTCTGCCACTTGCTTGGTACAATGTAATACGATGTACAGAGAAGCAGCGTGGCTCAATGGAAAGAGCCCGGGCTTGGGAGCCAGAAGTCATGGGTTCAAATCCCGCCTCTGCCAATTGTCAGCTATGTGACTTTGAGCAAGTCACTTCTCTGGGCCTCAGTTCCCTCATCTGTAAAATGGGGACTAAGACTGTGAGCCCCACATGGGACCTGATCACTTTGTATCGCCCCAGCACTTAGTACAGTGCTCTGCACACAGTAAGTGCTCAATAAATATGATTGAATGAATGAATGAATGAACTTGCTACTGTGATCTTGAGCAAGTCATTTCTTTGTGCTTCATTTTCCTCATTGGTAAAATGGGGATGAAATACCTGTTCTCCCTTCTACTCAAACTATGAGCTCTTTAGTGGATGGGGATAGAGTCTCCATCTATCCTGATGATCTTGTATGTACCCCAGAGTTTAGTGTAGTGTGTGGCACTTAGTGAGTGCTTAACAAATTCCATTTTTATTATTTTTAGAGGTACTTGGTCCTGGAGTCTCAGATCCAGGCTCTTCAGTGGTTCTTGATGGGGAGACTCCATCATGAGCAATTTGATATTTCATGGCAACTCTAAAATTGAGAGATAAGTGAATTCTTTGAAACATCACTGTTTAGAATCAGTAATCAGATGATAACCACACATTAAGATCAGTCCCCAAATGGATCATATCCTTTTGGTTGTTTACTTGCAGCTTGAGAAGCAAGAAAATTTACTTTGAAGCTTCTGAGAAGCTAAATGCATTCAGATGTGCAACAAATTCATTACATCACACCAGAGGGTATGGGCCTAACTTATGTTTCCATTATAAAGTTTCATTATGTTCAAATTACAAAATTTGGAATCCCATGGGAAATTCTGATCTAACAGCCCCATTCTAGAGTGAATTGAGTTGATCCAACACTACAGACCAATTTCTTTTAAGATGTTGGGCATTTTTAGAAATAACTTTTTGGGGTGGGGGGTGCATTAGTAAAAGTTAAAAAAAAATTGAGGTTTTCTTTTCACTGATTTGGTAATACACTTCATCCTTTATTTCTCAAATTAACCTACACAGCAAATCAGATTCTGGTGTTTCAGTGAAAATAAATCAGATAACAAGGAATCACAACAATGCAGTCTGACTTCATAGTCCATTGAGGGAGGATACTGGCTTCACATTATGGCCTGGCCTTTGTAAGGTAATTTTCATATCACAGGAGCATGGACTGAATGTGTCCAGTGAGGTGGGACTGGGGGAGATCAGGAAGGCTCAGTGTCGACAGGTGGGACAGGCCATTGGCTGAGATGTTAAAAAAAAACACCTCACAGTGAAAGACACTGCATTGTTTGGAACCATGTGAAAGGGGTTTGGAATCCTTGATTTTTTGATTGAGGAGATGTCAACGTCTGGCTCTGGCCTAGCAATAATGTGCTGGTTTTGAACTGGAGAGTCACGTTGTATCTACACAATGCGAAACAGAACGAAGAAATGTTTTGGGGAAAGTACCAGTCATCATGTGTTTGTACAGCACTTTTATGTCTCCAGAGCACTCCTAATCTGTCAGTGGTTGGATCCCTCTAAACTGTAAGCTCCTGTGGGCAGGGAACATGTCTATCAACTTTGTTGTATTTACTTCTCAAGTACTTAGTGCAGTGCTCTGCATGAAGTAAGTGCTCAATAAACACGATTGATTGAGAGACAGAACTGTAGTTAGATGCACGTTTACAGTTTAATAAGGGAACAGGTAGCTAAAACTGGAGGAATAAGAAATATGAAACATTAAAGCAGTACAACCTAGACTGTGAGCCCCATGTGAAATAAGGGCTCTGCCTGACCTCATTAACTTGTATCTAGACCAGTGCTTGGTACATTGTATTACATTGTACAGACAGGCAGTGTGGTTCAGTGGAAAGAGCCCGGGCTTGGGAGTCAGAGGTCATGGGTTCAAATGCCGCCTCTGCCAATTGTCAGCTGTGTGACTTTGAGCAATTCACTTAACTTCTCTGGGCCTCAGTTCCCTCATCTGTAAAATGTGGATTAAGACTGTGAGCCCCACGTGGGACAACCTGATCACTTTGTATCCCCCCAGTGCTTAGAACAGTGCTTTGCACATAGTAAACGCTTAACAAATACCATCATTATTATTATTATATAGACAGCATTTGACACGTGCCACAATTATAAGGATGAAATCACTGAACGTGAATGATGATACATCTGTATCTATATATAGGTATATTAAATGTATCATACATGAATATGTGTACACTACTTTAATTTTTTATTCAACATCTCTGTGAAGTAGAGTGATGCAGGTATTATTATCCCTTTATACAGATAAGGAAACTGAGCCCCAGATAAATTAAGCTACTTTCACAAAGCCATGGGGCAGGGCCAGGGTTAACCCTCAGGTCTCCTAACTGCTCTACCTATGCCCTTTCCCCTAGGCCACTCTGTCCCTAGAAACGCCCAACTTAACCTCAGTTAGTCCATGGTTTCACTGTAGTTGCCTCTTGCGAGCAGTCTGGGGCCAGACTTCTCCTGTCTTACGGCTCTGGCAGGGCCTTTCATGTTCCTGACAGGGTCCAAGATGGGACAGGAGACCACCTCTAGCCACAGCGCAGTTTGTGGTGAGGTTCAGCCAGTCCCTAGCCACAGCGGTGGGGGGATGCAGCTTCAACATTGGTATTCCGTTCCCCTTCTTGGACTAGGCATGGGAGGGTTGTGAATTCTAGACACTTCCCAGGCCGCTTTGGGTCTGGTCCATACACTTGGACCCTTCAATCAGCTCTAGAGGGGCACAAGTGGCTTTGCTCCCCCATGCCCTGAATTTAACTCCCCTCAGAATCCCAGGAAAGGCCTCCTCCAAGATAATAATAATAATAATAATAGCATTTATTAAGCACTTACTATGTGAAAAGCACTGTTCTAAGCACTGGGGAGGTTACAAGGTGATCAGGTTGTCGCTGGGGGGGCTCACAGTCTTAATTCCCACTTTACAGATGAGGTAACTGAGGCACAGAGAAATAAGTGACTTGCCCAAAGTCATACAGCTGACAAGTGGCGGAGCTGGGGTTTGAACCCATGACCTCTGACTTAAAGCCCGTGCTCTTTCCACTGAGCCACGCTGCTTCTCATGGAAGATGTCTTCCCTAACTAAGCCTTCCTTTCCTCTGCTCCCTCCCACCCTCTGTTGCGTCACCCTGACTTACTCCCTTTATTCACCTCCCCGCCCAGTCCCACAGCACATATGTACATATCTGTAATTCATTTATATTAATGCCCATCTCCCCCTCTAGATTGCTAGCTCACTGTGGGCAGGGAATATGCCTATTATATTAATGTGTCTCTCCCAAGGGCTTAGTACAGTGTTCCACACACAGAAAGTGCTCAGGAAATACAACTGACTGACTGTGTCCTCAATAACCCCCTTTGGCTTTGTGTTCCAGGCTACAGCAGCCCATAAATCAGAAAGTTCATCTACTATCTAGCCTCAATCCTTCCTGCTGCATTTTATTCATTTCCTCTTGTCAAAGGAGATGGAAAACATCTGGCTACTTTCCTCCTAAAAATACATCCAGATAAACATGCTGTAATTCACTTCCTGGTGGATCCTTTTCTAGAATAAATATTCTTTGCACGTTTCTTCCAAAGTCAAATTTTCTAGCACTTTATTCTTTTGTTGTTCTCATCTGGATCCTTTCCAGATTTTCTGCAATCATCTTAAGTACTGCAGATTTAGTCCTCTAATACATATCCGATCAATGTCAGGACTGGCAGAAGCTGACTTCATGGTACTTTCTTGACCACTTCTAATAAATCCTAGAGTTATTACCAGAGTTTTTATTA
Source organism: Tachyglossus aculeatus (assembly GCF_015852505.1). Taxonomy (NCBI): domain Eukaryota; kingdom Metazoa; phylum Chordata; class Mammalia; order Monotremata; family Tachyglossidae; genus Tachyglossus; species Tachyglossus aculeatus. The sequence continues at coordinate 8,623,813 of NW_024044828.1, forward strand.
CTTAGAATGCTAATTCACACTTATGGATTCCAATATTTGAGATTTTTTTGGTCTTATTTTTTGTAAAACCAATTACTTTGGTAGAAATGGAGGAAAATTGAGAAGATATCTATCCTCTCATTTTAATCCAGAGATTTAAGTTCAACAAGGAGATAATTTATTGCTTTAGTGTCCTGATTCCCTTTGTTTCTATCACTAAAGAGAAAAAAAAATTCTTGTAGATTAGTAGGCTAAAGCAGCCATTTACAGCCATAACAGATTCTGTATTGATTTCTTCAACTAAGCATTCAGCTGGTTCCAAATTTTACTGCAGGGAAGGGAAAAAAAATAAAACAATAAATTCCCTAAGCAGCAAGTACACCAAGATGTAAAATTTGGCAAGTGATAGACTCCAAAGTAAAATCCCATTAAATGTCTGAAATACAGCCATCTGGTGGATCCTGGGAACATTACATGAAAACAAGAAGGAAACACAAATCGCAAATGCTATAACTGTATTTTCTAATTCATAATGAGAAATACCAAGCTACCAAACGACTTCTTTTTGTCTACACGCAACACTTGACATTAGTCTGTACTCACAATTTTGAAAAGACCTATTATTGAATATGTTGTATGCCAGTTATATTTCTCCAGAACTTACTGTGAACTGAAAATCTTTGAATAGAACACATTTGCTGCTTCCAATGTTCTCAGGCAAGATCTATATTTCCAATGTCTCAGGAAAAAAAATATCCAGGAAACTTTTACTCACATAAAGTGATCACAATGGACATTCATTTTAGTTTATTCATTTAGTAAACGCTCAATAAATACAAATGAATGAATTTTAGTTTAGGCCTCCAAATGTCAATTTCTTGATTTCTTCCATTAGCTGGATTTCTTTGTACTATATCCTGCACTAAGCCAGATTTCTGTTATGAATCTACTGGAGATCATTTTTCTAAATAGGTTTTTTGTATTCAAGTTAACTAGCAATTTATCATTCATTCCCATTTTTCTCTAGGACTCTGTTACTATTTCTCTGACATCTGAATTGTACTTTCCAAGAGCCTAGTACAGTGCTCTGCACACAGTAAGCTGTCAATAAATATGATTGAATCGCTTGTTTTTTCCTTCAACAACTTCTTCAGCAAGGAGCAACTTTACTGAGATGTGATGAGAATGGACACAATGATATAACCAAGCAATTGCTCTCTGTTAGCTGAATCAAGTAACTGAAGAAAGAATAGAGAGAAGAATAAATCAATCAATTGTATTTATTGAGCGCTTACTGTGTGCAAAGCACTGTACTAAGCGCTTGGGAAGTACAAGTTGGCAACATATAGAGATGGTCCCTACCCAACAGTGGGCTTACAGTCTGAAAGGGGAGACAGAGAACAAAACATATTAACAAAATAAAATAAATAGAATAGATATGTACAAGTAAAATAAATACAGTAATAAATACGCACAAACATATATACATATACAGGTGCTGTGGGGAAGGGAAGGAGGTAAGGTTGGGGGGATGGAGGGGGAGAGGAAGGAGGAGGCTCAGCCTGGGAAGGCCTCCTGGAGGAGGTGAGCTCTCAGTAGGGCCTTGAAGGGAGGAAGAGAGCTAGCTTGGTGGATGTGGGGAGGGAGGGAATTCCAGGCTGGGGGATGACGTAGGCCAGGGGTTGATGGTGGGACAGGCGAGAACGAGGCATGGTGAGGAGATTAGCGGCAGAGGAGCGGAGGGTGTGGGTTGGGCTGTAGAAGGAGAGAAGGGAGGTGAGGTAGGGGCGAGGTGATGGAGAGCCTTGAAGCCGAGGGTGAGGAGTTTCAATACAGTGAAGTTAAACATCAAATGATAGGGCATGATAATTGTGGGCAGGGAATATATCTACCACCTCTGTTATACTGTATTCTCCAAAGTCCTTAGAACAGTGCTCTGCATGCAGTAAGCACTCTGATTCATCAATTGAGAGTAGAAAGTTGGGAGATAATAATAATGTTGGTATTTGTTAAGCACTTTCTATGTGCCGAGCATTGTTCTAAGTGCTGGGGGGATACAAGGTAATCAAGGTTGTCCCACGTGGGACTCACAGTCTTAATCCCCATTTTGCAGATGAGGGAATGGAGGCACAGAGAAGTTAAGTGACTTGCTCAAAGTCACACAGTTGACATGTGGTGGAGCTGGGATTAGAACCCATGACTTCTGACTCCCAAGACGGTGCTCTTTCCACTGAACCACGCTGGTAGAAGGCACGTCAAATGCTTCGGGAAGATGGTACAGTGGTACAGCAAAGGGGAAAAATAAAAACAGCCCCAGTCATTGTGAGTGACAAATCAATCAATTGTATTTATTGAGCACTTTGTGCAGAGCACTGTACTAAGCGCTTAATGCCAACAAATGCCAACATCGTAGTAGCAAAGGGAAATCTTTACATTCTTGCAGTGCAGAGGGACCAACCTTCAAGCAGTCACTAGTCTGAGAAGCAGCGTGGTTTAACAGAAAGATCACAGTCCTGTGAGTTGGAAGACCTGGGTTCTAATCCCAGCTCCACCACTTGTCCACTGACCTGGGGCAAGTCACAACTTCTCTGTGCCTCAATACCCCTCATCTGCACAATGGGGATTAAATGCTTGTTCTCTGTCCTACTTAGACTGTGAGCCCCATGTGGGACCTGATTCTCTTGTATTGGCCACTGTGCTTGGCACATAATAATAATTGTGGTGTTTAAGTGCTTACTATGTGTCAGACACTATACTAAACAGTGGAGTGGATAAAAGCAAATTAGGTGGGACAGAATTTCTGTCCCACACAGGGTTCACAGTCTAAATCCCCATTTTACCAATGGGGGTAATTGAGGCACAGAGCTATTAAGTGACTTGCCCAAGGTCATACAGCAGACCAGTGGCAGAGGCAGAATTAGATCCCAGGTTCTTCTGACTCCCCAGGCCTGTGATCTATCCAGTAAGCCATGCTGTGTCCCTCATAGTAGGCACTTATCAAATACCATTATTATTATGTAGTCATAGCTATTCCCTTCACACACTGATAAAAGTTTTAAGTAGCATTATCATCAACTGAAAGAGTAGGTCTCTTGCTTTCTGTCCCTCCCTCTGTCTCTCCCACTTCCATATCCCTATCCTTCATTCTTCTCTCTCCCTCATCCCAACTCTCCTTCCTCCTCTCTCCTCATCCTACCCTAGGTACTCTAAATATGCATTTTAAATCATCTGCAAATTTCATTAGCCTCATTGGTGTTATTTTGTAATTCCACATGATCTTTTAGGTGTTAATGAAGATTATGAAAATGAATGACAGAGGCTGTGGCTACAGTGTATTCTCTCTATTGGTAAAATATTATCCTCCTGAAAAATGTCAGGAGGGCAAATGTGGCCATGGGAATTAGCTAAATCTGAAATTTCCAAAAACATTTTCAGCTTGGAATACAAAAATTAGACTGTTGCTATAGAACATGTTTTATCTTGGTGGAAAAAAAATTCCCCTCTCCTACAGAAAAGATATTCTGAAATAAAGATCAAATCAAATGTGAAGAAGCACAAAAGTAATCAGGAGCCCCAGGCCATGTCTACACCTATTGAATTTTCCAGTAGAAATGTGTTTTTTTATCCACAATTCTTCTGTAGAGTCTTTGTCTAATGTTGCATACACATAGTGTTTACAAAGGAGAAGCAATTTAGGTCAGATCAATCTACCTCTTATAATAACAGATAATATATTGCTTAGTGTGGCATATGACTGTATTAAGCATTTGAGGAAAGTGGAATACATGAGTTGGTAGATACAATCCTTGCTTATAATGAGCTTACAGCCTACAGAGGGAGAAAGACATGAAAAATAATTACAGATGGGGAAGTAGCCTGTAAGGATATGTACGAAAGTGCTTGTGGGACTGGGGTGAATATCAAATAGTGAATGTCAACTACTTAAAGTTCCCTTGGAGAGTATTACCTATAAGGATACTAGGGCATAGTCTAATGGCTGCTGTCCTTGATATCCAACTTTTTGTAGGAATGCTCCCCCATATAACATTCCTAACTTTTCACTGTAATGCATCATGTGCCTATCATCAGTGAATTTACCCAACTTATTATTTTTCAACTTATGGGTATTTTGTTGCTGGCATAACTTCCTGTGGTAACACATTCCATATGTTTCCCACCATTAGATGAAGTGTTTCCTTTTGTTTGCTTTATTTCAATGGGTACCCCAGGTCCTAATTTTGGGGGATATTGGTGAAGAACATTTCCATGCACACCCTGTTCACATGCCTCATGATTTTGGAAACCTCAGTCATATTCCCTTTTTTCAATCTGCCCTTTTCCAGACTGAAAAGTTTTCATTGTTTTGACTATTCCTGTCTCTTTCTCCTCCACCCTGTTCTCTAAATCTTTCCTAGTTCTGTTATGTCCATTCAAAAAATGCAACAAATTACATATAGTATTTCAAATGGAAAATTTCAATGATTTTTCTATAACTTCAAAGTTGCTTTTTAACCTTCTAATTCTTGTATGTTTCCTGGGAAGACCTAGAATATTGATGTTTTATCTGCTCCCGTCTAGTGTGGGATAATGTTAAGAAAATGGTTGACAAATCTGGGCTTAAATCTCTCTGTGGACGTGGAACATGTCTATAAACTCTGTTGTACTCTCCCAAGTGCTTTGTATACTGTGTGCAGAACATTAGTCAATCAACCAGTGGCACTTACTGGCTTCAGTGCAGGTACAGAGCACTTGAAAGAGGACAATTCATTAGAGTTGTTAGAGATATTCTGCATACACAACAAATTTACAATCTAGAGGACAAGTTTACCTTAGCCAAGACACTAAGTGCTAAATAAATAACATTGATTAACTTCTAGATCTCTTCAGAAAAGGTGGTTATCATCTTAGAGGCCACCACTGTCATGTAGTTGTAGTTGGGGTCATTTTTCCCAGAATGTATTGCCTTACATTTATCTGCCATTTTTGTTCCCCCTCACTTAGATTTATTTGGCTTGTCCTGCAGTTTATCAGCAGGACAGGTACAGAATTTCACAAGTGGAAGGGGTTAGTGACATTTATTAAATTAGAGATTTAATTATAGTCTCTCTATTCAAGCTCCTTTGTGAAATTTGTTAAATATGAGTTTAGGCATCATAATATGATGGACCCAAAGGTTTATACCTTTTTATCTAAAAAAAAAAAATGACTATCAGCATCTTTGATTCCTGTTTTAGTTTTCAGTCTATAACAAAACATTCCCTCCAAGCCCATGATAAATCAGTCTTTCCGAAACCTTTGATACAGAACTTTGTCAAAGGCCTTTCAAAAATCTAAAAATGATACCAACTGGTTCCTGTCTATGCACAAGCTCACTGACCCTTTCTGTGAACTCTAGCAGGTTAGTGAGATATGATTTCCCCTTATTTTGTTATCTATCTCCCATCATATTGCCCTTGTCTAAGATCACATATCTTAAACTTACTAAAGTCTAACATTTTTTCCAAGCAGAGAATTGAGATTCTCCTATCTGTAATTTTCAGTTTCTCTGCAGCAGTCTTTCTTGTAAGTGAGAATTATATTGGTAAATTATCAGCCTTCTACTATTAGTGGTAGCCTTCTAGCAATAGTGCCCAGTTGGTTTGGTTTCCTGTATTAGGTGCATGGGTAGAGCAGAACAAAAAAGTGACATGTTTTCTGCCAAAGAACTGTGACTTTTGATAGGCTAGGAGCACTGCTACTCCCCTGCTGAATTTCATTGGAAATGTTTAGCAGATTCCATCCTAGCTAAACCTAGCCAATTTGGTCCAAAATATCTTCTGCAGTTACCATAATTTCTCTGACCTTTATCCTACAAAAAAAAAAGTGATTGGGTGAATGCTGATGAACGAAATTTGTCATTAATGGTTGAAAGAAACATTTCCAAATAACATGTTTGGCTGCTTAACTAAAATGCCCACATGAAAAGCACTTAGAACAAGAAGCATTGTAGATTATGATTTATTATTCTGTCACACAGAATGGAATGTAAAGGTACACAAATAAGTATTTCTTTGTACTGGTCAATCACTGTCTTTATTCCATTTAAACACCTTAGTTTGACTTTTCCTTACAACTTTTCTGATTTTCTTTCTCCAAGATATTTTAATTATCATGCAGCATGTCAATGAGACACTTATTTTAATGTTTTTCATTTATTGGCATTATTATTATCTTGGTATTTATTGAGCACTTTCCATGTGCCAAGACCTTACTAAGTTCTGGGGTAGATACAGTATAAGCAGATCAGACATCCATCAGCTAGAGAGTTGCTTGCAGGAAAGAAAAACTAAACCCTTATCCATCCAGGTCCTTTTAAATCATCAGAATATTCCTGAGAATTATCTTAGAGAAATAGTTACACTACTGAGAATTCACCACCTGAAGAAGACAGAATAGTAAGTGGTATCATTTCCAAATTGTGTCTCAGACTGAGTTTTGCGTTTTAATTGAAGACACATTCTCATTGTTTACTTCCTTTGCTGATGATTTTGCGTGAAGTCTAAAGAATCAAATATTGGGGGCAATTTCTTCACCCAGGAGATAATTAAATTAACATATAGGATGATATTTCCCTCATTATGTACATAAGAAATGTTCTCCACATATTGCTGAGACAGAATGGCTTATGGTCATTATGTAAGGATCTGATGATTGGAAAACATCCACAATGATCCCACCCTTCTTTGGAATGGAGAAAATATTTCCCAATGCTGATGATAATCATCACTGCATTTAAATTTTAATTGAAAACGACACATCTTAATTGAAAATCCAGAAGGATTAGCCAAAATCAAACTAGGACTCCAACACTAATAAAGCCAAGAAATAAAGCCCATATTCCCTCTTCGTCCCTTTTCACTCACCAAGAAAAATCACAAGGCCCAATTAACTTTGGCAAAGAAACCAACAACTGGATTGTGAATGATATTTTCAAGAACTTTTCCTTGAATGGTGAATGTTTATAGTGTGTAAATGCTTAAAACCATGTGCAATCAGAATATGGGATTTCAGTGCAATCATTAATTTCAAAAATGGAAGAGAATTCAATTCTAATGGATGTTTACAGAATACCTATGCATTAAAAATATATCGGCTCTTTCTCATTGCTAATTTCACACCAAAAATGATTCTTAATTGAAGTTTAACAGACCTGGCTTCAAACTAATTTTCAAGTGTAATTGTTCAAGGAAACGAAATGCATTTTAAATATGTGTTCTCCTTTTACCCCATGTGTATTTCAGGAGAATGCAGTCCTTATGGCTGTGATTCATTGACACCTAATTCATCAAATGTTGTTTCCATGTCCTGTTTGGTGTCCAAGAAATTTCATGAGACTTTTTAAGCCCTTTAAAGCTTTTTTCTCTTTGAACCAGAAATTATATTTGCCAGTCCAAAACCAACTATATTTTGAAAGGGCTACTTTCATGTCCAAAAATCAGGATCCACTAAATTGCATTACTCCATATACTCCATTAGACATGGAGTATAATGTATTCTTCCACACCCACAACTACTAAATGACTATGTAAAAAATTTGAAGAAAGCTGGTTTTTTTTTTTTCAGACTATACCATAGGAAAACTACAACTGTTACCACTACTGAGCAAGTTCACAAATGCTGATGTTACAAGATGATTGTCATTAAATATCTTATAGTAGATTTTGTTAGTAGAGTGGGTATTGTTGTATTTAAGTGCTTACTGTGTGCCAAGCACTGTTCTAAGCAGTAGGGTAAATAAAGGGTATTAGTTTTGACCTAGACCCTATCCCACAAGGGGCTCAGAATCTAAATCAGACAGAAGAGGATTTAATCACCGTTTTTACAGATAAAGAAACTGAGGTACAGAGAGGTTAAGTGACTTGCCTTTGGTACCACAGCAGACAAATGGTGGAGCTGGGATTAGAACCCAGGTCCTCTGACTCCTATGCCACGCTGCCTCTCCTAGCGAGTAGCACTTAGCAGTTCATTGGATAAGTAAAGAACAGCAGTCAACAGCCTGAGTAAAGAACAGCAGTCAACAGCCTGATTCTATTTTTGAAAAACTGAGCAACAGTCAGTGGGCCAGAATTGCATTTCCACCACCATCAGTTGTGTGGGCTTCATCTCATCAACAGGATGTTTTTCAAGCCCCCAGTTTATGACACTGGTCTAATTAATAATAGCACCTGTTCTTTAGTTACTTTAAGGGAGATTAATATCCGATCAGCATTCTTGGGGGCTCAGATATGGGTTTTAGACTGTGAGCCCACTGTTGGGTAGGGACTGTATATGTTGCCAACTTGTACTTCCCAAGCGCTTAGTACAGTGCTCTGCACACAGTAAATGCTCAATAAATACAATTGATTGATTGAATAACATAGTGTTATGGGTCTAGGATTCCAGTTTCATTTCATTTTTCAGTATGTACTATCAGTCTATGCTTTTGTAATTTCCTACCAAAATGTATTTGGAAAACTGAATGGTCTGGGAACTCAGGGAATCCTTCTTGTATGGGATCCCTCTTTTGTACTTGTACTACTACTACTACTGCTGCTACTACTACTACTACTCCTACTCCTACTATGCTTACTATGTGCAAAGCACTGTTCTATGCACTGGGGAGGTTACAAGGTGATCAGTTGTCCCATGGCGGGGCTCACAGTTTTAATCCCCATTTTACAGATGAGGCAACTGAGGCACAGAGAAGTTGTGACTTGCCCAAAGTCACACAGCTAACAGCAGAGCTGGGATTTGAACCCATGATCTCTAAATCCAAGGCCCATGCTCTTTCCACTGAGCCACGCTGCTTCTCCCTTGTGGGAGAAGTACTAGTGGGAAGCAGCATGTTGTAGAGGAAAGAACATAGGCCTGGGAGTCAGAGGATGTTCTAATCCCAGCTCCACTGCTTACCTGTTATGTGACCTTGGGGAACTTTCTGGGCCTCAGTTGCTTCATCAGTAAAAGAGATTCGATACCTGCTTTCCCTCCTACTTCTGTGACACCACTTAGTACAGTGCTTTGCATGTAGTTATCACTTAGAAAGCACCACTATTATCATTATTATTATGTATGAAGATTGATTGTCAGCAATTCATAGCATATAGTTTCTTTCAAGTTTGTTTCACTAACAGGCAAACTATTCCATGTTCTTAGGCTCTGAAATTGTTTTTTTATAAATGGGATGGAAACACCCATTCGAAAAACAAAATGAAGAAAGCTGTTTTTATCCCTTTTTTAAAGCCCCATTTTTTTGTCCATGAAACCATTTAAAAAAGTTAAATTTCCATTTGAATTGAAACAGGACCTGTAATCCACTTCTATGACAGGAACAAAGCCAAAGAGCCATTAAGGTGATGCCCATGTAAAACAATTCCTAGGTGCTAATTAGTCTTATATAGCATCTTACAGAATGAAAGATCATAAAGAACTTTAACAACCAACAGTTAATGTTCTGTGGTTGAATGTAATGACACCACACAAAGCCCCAGAAAGAATGATTCCCAGCAAGAAAAAGGGAAAGTAAGCTTCAGCAGTTAACCAATTCTAGAAGGCAAGGTAGGCTATGGGGAGAATAATAGGTCGATTTGAAACTTAGGGGCAGGAGAGGTGGGTGGGGCTTAAAGGGTCATTTAGACCAGGATTCAGTTTTTATTGCTAGCATTTGAAGTACTTCCTTGCTTAGATCATTCATGTTTGCATGGTTTCATTCCAGTTAACATTCCAAGTTGGGCTTTGATTACTTTATCTGATATGTTATTAAGTCATTTTAACCGAGTAAAATGATAGGATTGGGCCCATAAGAGTAATTCTCTCTCGATTTTCAAAGTAATCTGGAAGACATTTCACTTTTTCACATTGCTTCTAAAATTACTCTACACTATTAGATTTCCTTCCTTATGTTGCACTTTGGAAGGAGTGAAAAGGTGCTTTAGAAGAATAAACAAAAACCAAGTCACTCAAAGAAGCGGAAGGAGGAGACACTCAGCTTTGTCTAACTAAAAGATCACAAGCTCTGGGGGCCGGAGGACCCACCTTCTTTGTGGAGACTTACCTTCTGTGTGATCTTGGGCAAAATGCTTGACTTCTCTATTCTCTGCTCCTCCAAGGACTTTTATCCCCCCTCCACCCTTTACTGCTCCATCAGCCTCCTAACTGACTTCATCGCCTCGTGTCTCTCCCCACTGAAGTCCATACCTCACTCTGCTGCCCAAATCATTTTTCTAAATAAAAGGTTCAGCTCACATTTTCCCACACTTCTAGAACCTCCAGTAATTATCCGTCCACCTCCGCATCAAACAGAAACTCCTACCATTGCTTTTAAAGCACTGAATAAGCTTCTCTCCCCACTCCCCTGCCACATTGCTGCCCTGGGTTTCTACTGCAGCCCAGACCACACACTTCACTCCTCCAGCACCAGTTAGCTCAACTGTGCCTTGATCTCATCTATCTCACTGCTGACTCCTTCTCCACATCCTTCCTCTGACCTAAAACTCTCCTCACCTCCATATATGACTGGCTACCACTATCCCCACATTCAAAGATTTATTAAAATCACACCTCCTCCAAGAGGCCTTCCTTTATTAAGCTATCATTTCTTCTACTCCTATACCTTTTGTATCACTTATTCACTTAGACCCACATTCTTTAAGCACTTGATATTCACCCCACCCTCAGCCCCACAGAATTTATGAAGCTATCAGTAATTTATGTATATTAATGTCAGTCTCCCTTTCTGTACTGTAAACTCCTTGTGGGCAGGGAATGTATCTGCCATTTTGTTGTATTCTCCCAAACACTTAGTGCAATCAATCAATGGTATTTATTGAGTGCTTACTGTATGCAGAGCCCTGGTCTATATGCTCAGTAGAGTACAGTGTAACAAAGTGTGTAGACACATGGGCAGAGAATGTCTGTTTATTGTTGTATTGTACTTTCCCAAGCACTTAGTACGGTGCTCTACACTAAGTGCTCAATAAATATGATGGAATGGATGAATTCCTTGCCCACAAGGAGCTCACAGTCTAGAGGGGTAAACAGATATTACAGTAATTACAGATATGTATGTGTGCTGAGGGTGAGATGAATAAAGGGTACGAATGCTAGCAGCAGACACTGCGTGGGATTAATAAAGGGTACATATCCTAGCAAAAGACACTGCTGTCCCCTCAGCTACTTTTTACATTGTTGAGTGAGGCACTGATATTCTTCAAGCAAGGATACTTATTTTATTTATTCCAACTACTTACCAAAGAATGACTTAGAGACTATTGGGTGGGTTTGTTTGCCCATGGAAAATATTGCCCTATGAAAGTCTTGGAAGGGAGTAGGAAAGGACAATGAGATACGTACAAATAATAATTACGGTACATGTTAAGCACTTACTATGTGCCAAACACTGTTCTAAGCACTGGGATAGATATAAGCTAATCAGGTTGGACACAGTCCCTGTCCCACATTGGGCTCACACTCTTAATCCCCCTTTTTTACGGATGAGGTAACTGAGGCACAGAGAAGTCAAGTGACTTGCCCAGGGTCACACAGCAGACAAGTGGTGGAGCAGGGATTTGAGCTCATGACCTTCTGACTCCCAGGCCCATGCTCTATTCACTACATCATGCTGCTTCAAGACAAAGTCTTGAAAGTTCTCCACCAAGTAGAAGGTCACTTCTGGGAAATCTGCATTGGGTTTCAAAACGAGTGTTGCCTCCAATTTTCTCTCCCCAATTTTCTCTCTCCAATTTAAAGGAGGTCTCACAGGCCTCCTTTAAAGGCCACATTTCAGCTTCACCCCTCTTCTCATGTCCCAGTTATGATCTTCCTTATGGGAATGGTGAGGATTATGGGTGCAGCCCTCCAAGGGAAAAGGCCTCCTGCAACCTTTGTTGAAGATCTGACTTCAGCCACTCACTGTTTGGCATTCATATTTTTTTAATCGTATTTATTGGGTGCTTACTGAGTGCAGAGCACTGTGCAAAGCACTTGGGAAAATACAATATAACAATTAACAATCTTAATAAATACATCCAATAACTTCTTAAATATCTATTCTAAATGCAAATTATAAAATTATAGCAAATAAAAAAAATGAGATATTTCATGCTGACTTTAAATACTAATCATTATATATCGGGTTTCAGTACATTAATTCGTAATCAACTATAGTGAGAGAATTGTTTTGTTCTCATTTTACAGTGGGGGGAGGCCCTAACAATAAGCATTATGGTATTAAGTGCTTACTATGGGCCAAGCACTGTACTGAGCACTGGGCTAGATACAGGATAATCAGGTCGGACACTGTCTTGGCCCCATATGGGGTTCACAAAGTAAATAGGAGTGATTAGGATTCAATCCTCATTTTACAGATGAGACATGGAAGAAGTTACTTGCCCCAGGTCACAGCAGGCAACTGGCAGAGCTGGAATTAGAACCCAGGTCCTCTGACTCCATGGCCAGTGGTCTTTTTCAGTAGGTCATGTCATGTCCTTCTAAGTGCCTTTCCATCACAGTTGTCCAGGTAATTAGTTTCTACTCAGGGCTTAGAATTCCTTTAGTTCCTGGTATGTATTCTAGAGGCACAGGCCTCTTTGTTCTGGTTGTTCTCTCAAAGTGTGGACAAACTTGAGGAAACTCATCCTGGAGGTCTTCATTTCAGTCAAACTGCCAAAACTGAACCCAACCTCCCCCTTATCCAGTCTCTTAAAAGAGCAGCGTTAAAGGTTTATTCAGGAGCCTTTTTTTTCTTTTTGAGAGTGTAACTGGAAAAAAAAAGGAAACCATCTTCTGATTGCCTAATGAGGTATTTAGAGATTAGACAAGAAAGGTCATGCCAAAGCCAACTGTGCTCATTTGTGCACAATACAGACATAGTCCAAAGAAACCCAAGAAAACAAAACAAAAAGGATTGGAATAACATCTTCAGAATTAGGAATGAATACTAATTTTGGATTTGATTCAATTAGCTAGTTTGTGGTTCCACAGCAATCATATCCCAAATCATAAGTGTATATATAGCTATATCTATATATCCTAGATATATAGATATAGCTATATATAATGTCTGCCATTGATTTCCTGAAGCACAGGACCCCTGTCTGTTACCTGTACTGTATTCTCCTAAGCCCCTAGAGCAGAGATAGTTGTAGCAGAAGAAATACTAACAAATTAATTAATCCATTCATGACGAAGAGCAACGGAAGAGGTGATCTACTGTACTTGGAGGCTCTTTCATAAGGCTCTTCATTCTTCCAGGGGCTGTTATAGCCAGCCGCCTTATCTACCTTTCCCTTCAGTCACAATAACTTGCCTGAGGATAAACTTGTGTTGAAAGGCAGTGGCTGTTGGATGAGTGATAGAGAACCAACATGTCTAATGCCAGCAGCAGTTCTCAAGAATAAGATCTTGAGGATCAGGAAAAGCTCCTCTTAATGGTTTTCCTCACATTTGACTCATAAAAGCAAATGGTTGTTTGGTGATCATGATGATTCAGCCCTCATTATCAGGGTTCAAACTAGTGATAGTGGTTTCATAAATTTGAAACATCTAAAATGTTGTCACCTAAGAGGATTTCTGAATCAGAACCATATACAATCTACTGATTTGGTGGTTTAAGAAAGTTTCCACCCTCTCATCCCAGTTCCAATCTGCTGATTTGTAGTTAAGAATCTGAAAACTTAAAAAATGCCATAGACCGAAGGCCTACTGGGACCAATATTCTGTCTCCAATGGTAGCGACAAAATACTTGGAGGAACAGATCATAGCTGCTATCCTGAACATCTATTCTCCTTTTAAGGATATATACCATATAACAATCCAGAGCTTTCCACTGTCCCGCTCTAACTTTCTATCTAGAAATCCATTATAAATCACTGGTACAAAATTTTACCCTAATACCTTTGAACCTGCATAATACTTCTGGCCTGCACAATACCCTGCAGTAAATTACACATGCCCAACACCCTCTGTGTGACACTGTTTCCTTTTGTGGGTATTGAATACAGCACCTTAAAGCTTCATTGGGGGACCTCTTATTTTGGGATTTGGTGAACAACATTTCCAGGTTCACCCTGTCCACAACCTTCATGATTTTGTAGATTTTTTTTTTTCTGCTCTCTGTATTGGAGACAATGTTTTTGGTCCATCCTCATGAAGAAGTGTCTCCTCAAAATGAAGCAGGTTAATATTTGTGAAGTGTTGGTTAAAGGAACTCTCTACTAAAACAAAAATATGTGGGTCAGGGCCTTTATTATTCATCTCCAGAGTAACTATTTACTTTGCCTTAGGCAAGGCACTGTGGGATGCTGATGATTAAAAGACTTGCAGACAGCAGTAGCAAGGGTTCTACCTGTTTTCACTGGAGCAATTTGATGAATTTAGAGTTCATCTGTCAGTGGCTAGGGAGGCCATTTTTCTTCTGCTTTTGTAACTTGTCTGAATTCAGAGCACCAGGTCACTCGTCACTCTCCGTGACCGTTTATGCAAGCAAACAAAGGCCTTTATTTCGGAGGTAAATCTTGACAAACTGTGATGAGTTGTCCTCCTCCTGTTGTTGTTATCACTGCAACATGGATAGCCACTATATCATGTTAAATTAACGTGTCCACACAGCTGGCGCTTCATGACAGGTTGATTCACACTGTGACATATATTCATATGATTCTTTTTTCCCCTGCTCCTTGATTCAAACCCGGCAAGGACTTTGCTTCCTTATTATCAAGCTAATCAAGTTCTGAGTAAAAGAGAACTATCCAATCCAAATGCTCAGAGGAACTGTTTGGTAAAATACCACTATGAATGGTAATAAGAAAAAAATAAGCTTTTTCTTCCGAGTTACTCATGGATGCCCCTTTCTAAGTATCAGGTAGAATCAAATAACCTTTCCTTTACACTTTGTTGTCATTTTATATGTTTAAACTCACACACAAACACACATTGGAAATGTTGATATCAAAGGCTTTTTTTCCCAGGAAGTGTTCTTGAAGTGCTTTAATCAAATAGGGTGCTTGTGCCTTTATCTTAAAAAAAGCAGTTAACTGATTTTTAAAATTATTATTACTGGAATAATTTATTTAGGATTAAAGAAGCTGACCCAAAATTCTTCTGACTTCCCTTTCCCATTGTCTTAAAGAGAGATATCTACGATGGGGGACTGGGTATAGTGGAAAGGAAATAGGGCCCAGGAATCAGAAGACCTGACCACACTAATCTCAGATTTCCCTAAAAGACTGCTGTGGAACCTAGGGTCAATCATTTAATCACTCTGTGCCTCAGTCTTCTCATCTTAAAAGAGTAGAATATACCTACTTTTAGGTAATGATACTCATGTGAACCGAGGACTGTCAGATTTGGGATTACCCCACTGCTTAGTGCAGTGTTTAACACATAGTCAACACTTTATTAATATCACAATCAATGGTATTTAATGGAGCACTTACTGTGTGTAGAGCACTGAACTAAGTGCTTTGGGTAGTATAGTACAACAGAGTTGGTAGACAAATTCCCTATCCACAATGATCTTACAGTCCAGCAGGCATAATTGCTAGGATCATCATTTATTATTAAATAGGAAATTCAACCTGTTTTAGAATTCTTCCAATTTCAGTCTCTGTCTTAAGTAAAATATATATTTCTCATCAAGAGCACTAGAAGATTTTATAGTAGCAGGCTAAAGCTTTACGGCCTTTTGTTTATCCACAGAACTAACAGTATTTCCAAAGCAACAGATAATTCCTCACTTGATTCTGACTTATATAAACTAACTTTGAGTTGAAGGATTAGCTCAGTTTCTTTTCCCATCCAATCTTCAGCATCTCCTTGGTGATGGTTACCGATTATGTGATACTGATGGGGTTCTTTCTAAAAGTGGCCACCTTTATCCAGAGAAGCAACTTAGGTTAGACCAAAACTCGTTTTGAACAATCATAGATTTGTGACATTAAAGACTCTTGCATGTTTATATAAAACTGCAGAATACAGAATATTATTTTGGTTCAACAATCAAGAATTAAAAGGTTTTGATTGCAACATTGGTGTGAGGAGAACACATGAGTAGAACACTGATAGCCCTTATCAGGTAGGAATAATTGATCTTGGAAAATCACTGAATAATATTAAAAGTCTATACATAATAAAGAAATTGTGTGGCCTAGTGGATCGAGCATGGTCCTGGGAGACAGAAGGACCTGAGTTGTAATCCCAACCAGTTGTCTGGTGTGACTTTTGGCATATCACATCACTTCACTTCTCTGTCCTTACCTACCTCATCTGTAAAATGGGGATTAAAATTGTGAGCCGCATGTGAGACAGGGACTGTGTCCAACCTAATAATCTTGTATTTACCCCATGCCTAGAACAGTGCCTGGCATATAGTAAGTGCTTAACAAATATCATAAAAATTATATATATGCATTAAAATTGTTAGTCCTATGATTTTAAAATTTATATTCTTAACGCATAACCCTTCACAGTTGGGTGGCGTTTGTAAAGTGGTATTCTGTATTGCATTTGTAATTCAGTAGAAATTATTCCTATACATAAAGAGTTTGGTGTGGGGAGAGGGGTTGTTCAATGTCGTTTTTCATGGGGGAGAACTGTACCACATTAAATTCCCCTGTTGAATTTAATTAAAATATTCAAGGGAATTTCAAAAAGAATTGGTAACAGGAAATTCAAACATGTTAACTCTTGAATCAATAAACATTTTTCCAAAAATAATTTTAAAGATGATTAGAAATTAAATCTGACAGCATAAAAATGAAACAATGTAGGGTTTTGTTTTGTTTTTTTGTTTTGGGGGGTTTTTTTTTTGGGGGGGTTGTTTTACTAAAAGAGGGTTCCCTCCAAAATATTTAAGGCTTCTGTTTCTTTATTCTTTTCAGATGAAATGCATTCTGATCACTTGATGTTCTTAATTTATATATTTTCAGAAGAACCACTAAGTTTTTGATTCTCACAGACTCTGCAAATTCATTTGAAATCAAATATATGTGATCATTTTTATGCTTCAAATCCAAACAGTATGCATACTCAAGTATCAAAGTTTCTCTATAAGGAAACTCCTAGTTTGAATCTAAAATGTTCAGATTGTATCCTATCAAATTCACATGTGACTTTCTTTGAAGTTAGGTCAGTTTATCTGCATGCATTAGAAAAAAAATTGATTTAGGCTAGCCATAATTTCTCTGGCAAAGGTGTAATCTCCCCAAATGTTACATGAATGTTGATTCTTATCAGACAGTGTAGACTTAAATCAGTCCTCTGTTGATCTAGAATTTTAGCTGAGGTGTATTTCGCTCCATAACTGTTTCGTTTTCCCGTCTAATCTGGAAGAAGTCACCTAGTCTGCTGCTAACACAAGTCCATACTAAATCCATTAGTGATATGTCAATTCATGAAAATGTCTGTAAAGCCATTTAATATGATGTTTTGAAGGTGCAATAGTAAAGTTAAAGTTGTTCCAATGCTTTTTAAAGTCCAGTCTTCCCCTCTATTGGAGGTGAGATTAAGATTTTTTTTTAATAAGTGGTAGATTGCATTGGCATCCAGTGGAACTCTAAATGAAACTCACAATCAGCATAGCAAACTGTATTCCTAGTAGAAGTAAAATCTAATATGAGGTCCTCCAAAGAGTTAAACTTAAATGACTGTCAGATCAAATAAAAGACTATGTCTTAGCGAATAGTGGCACATGCTGTTTTATACATACATACAAACACAATAAGCCCTCAATAAATATGATTGAATAAATGAATCATAGCAAATTTTAACTTTTAAGGTGGGATCGTACTCTTAAAAGTGGAATTCGCACTCAAGTAGAGCACTCGAGTCTGTCATTGAATCATATTTGAGTGCTTATTGTGTGTCAAGCACTGTATTACGTGCTTGGAAGAGAATAATAATAATAATGATGGCATTTGTTAAGCACTTAGTATGTGCTAAGCACTGTTCTAAGCGCTGTGGGTGATAGAAGGTGATCAAGTTGTCCCAGGTGGGGCTCTCAGTCTTAATCCCCATTTTACAGATAAGGTAACTGAGGCTCAGATAAGTTAAGTGACTTGCCCAAGGTCACACAGCAGACATGTGGCGAAGTAGGAATTCAAACCCATGACCTCTGACTCCAAAGCCCATGCTTTTTACACTGAGCCACAATAGATGCAAGGTAATCAGGTTGTCCCACGTGGGGGTCACAGTCTTCATCCCCATTTTACAGATGAGGTAACTGAGGCACAGAGAAGTTAAGTGACTTGCCCAAAGTCACACATCTGACAAGTGGCAGAGGAGGTATTAGAACCTGCGACCTCTGACTCCCAAGCCCGTGCTCTTTTCACTAGCCATGGACATTCCCTGCCCACAGCAAGTTTACAGTCTAGTTGGTACTGTGATGACAATCCAGTGGTTTTGTAACACATTACTTTTTTTTGGTTTTGGTGTTTAGTTTTTTGGGGTTTTTTGACCCCCTTCTTGGAGTGATCCCAGTGAGCCTATCCATTAGTGATAATCTTCAGGAAAAGTGAATCTGTGATGCCAAACCAACTCCAAGAGAACAGCGTGGCTTAGTGGAAAGAGCATGGGATTGGGAGTCAGAGGATGTGGGTTCTAATCCTGCCTCTGCCATTTGTCAGCTGTGTGACTTGGGGCAAGTCACTTAACTTCTCTGGGCCTCAGTTACCTCATCCATAAAATGGGGATTAAGACTGTGAGCCCCACGTGGGACAACCTGATTACCTTGTATCTCCCCCAGCACTTAGAACATTGCTTGGCACATAGTAATCGCTTAACAAATGCCATAATTATTATTAACCCAAATACGTAGTAGAGGGTTGAGAATATGTGCTCAATGAAGTAAAATCTGCTGTTTGGGGTACCTAAGCACCTTTAACCCTTCTATCAGAGTTGGCTGTGAAACCAAATGTTAGTGTACCTGACTTAATAATAGATTTGTCAATCTCCAAATTTTCAGGCTTTTGTATTCATCTCAGCCTTGGTCCTGCTGCTTTGGAAACATCTGAAAAAGCAAAGTCCCTGTCAAATGGCTAATTCTGAAAATCGAGGTTACAGTGACAGATGTTGTTTATAACCTTATTATAGGAACTGTTTACCTTAATACAAATGCCTCTAGTTCTATTGACAGAATTTTGAGGAAGAGCAAATGTTTTAAAGAAAAATTAAAACTGCTCCTCCCCTAAAACAAAATGAAAAAGACTTCTTCCTAATTTGTAAAACAATGAGAAACAGGAAATCAGAGTAGATAAGAAGGATTAACACATTATTCCTTATCTGCTCAGATTTTACAAATGCTAATGTGCACACTGGATAACAGTGTCAATCACAGAGACTCCTGGGCCAATAAGAAACCATGTCCTAGAATACTATCTCATCAGACAAAAAAAGTCTGCTACCACTTCAACAAATTGAGTTCAGATGATATGTACAAATTAAGATGAAAACTGCTTTGCAAATTCCCCTTTCATCTGATTAAAAATGAGACTGCTTCTGTTCAAGATGGTAAAAACATGTGGATTTGGGATATTTTTTTCGAGTGTGTTGGATTATTTGTCCAGAAAAATAGAACAAAGACTAGCCAAATTCTAAGAGCTACTTTCAGAACATTAATAGACAGCATGTTGAAACTTCAAAATAACTCCATTCTTAAAGCAAAATAAATCCAGGGAGAAATGAGAGTTCTTAAATTTAGGAATCTTCATTTATTAAATCTATTCTTGAAAAGTTCACAGCTTTGATTACACCACTGAGTAACTATTATAAACCTACAAAAAAAACCCCTTCTAGTTCTATGTCTTTGTTCAAATAATGGAGAAGGCTGCTCTGCATTTGAAAATGCAACTCACTGGAAAGTTACATGAGTGGATAGAGCATGAACGTGGGAGTCAAAAGGATCTGGGTTCTAATCCTAGCCATATGTTTGCTGTGTGACTTTGGGAAAGTTACTTAAATTCTCTGGGCCTCGGTTACCTCATCTGTTAAATGGGGATTGAGTGTGAGCCCCATGTGGAACAGAGACTGTGTCCAATCTCATTAATTTGTATCTACCCCCAATGCTATGAACAGTGCCTGATACATCATAAGTGCTTAACAAGTACCATTTATTATTACTTTATGCTAATCAATTTATTGAGCACTTATTAATGAGCAGAGTACTGTACTAAGCCCCTGGGAGAGTATAATATAACAGAATTAGCAGACATGTTCCCTGTCCATAATGCCCTTACAATATAGGGGGAGAGACTCCAGCACCCGGACCTCAAATCACTATCCATAACTTACTGTTTATGTGCACGTTATTAGAGTATACATTCCATCTATAAACAACTGGCTTTAATAAGTTGTCCCAAATGGAGCAGTGACTATTGTCATTTAAATACTCCTACCAAATTAAGAAAGACCACCATGCTAAATAAGAAATGAAAAACAAAAGAAATATTGTGTCCAGGATAAAATGCAACTTCATTGTATTTTCATTCTTCTTTCCTAATGGTGTGTTCAAAATACTCCATGTCCCCATGCTCCCATTTCTTCTCTTCCATCATTTGTATTATGGTAACTTTATACAGTGCCTACCCTAGGCAAATGAATTGTTCAGTAGATATGCCTGTCGGTTTGGAGCCCATATCTGTAATTTTATTTGTATTGATATCTGTCTCCCCCACTCTAGACTTGAAACTCACTGTGGGTAGGAAATGTCACTGTTTGTTTTTGTATTGTACTTTCCCAAGTGCTTAGTACATTGCTCTGCACATAGTAACTGCTCAGTAAATACAACTGAGTAAATGAATGAATATTAAGGAAGTTATAAGTTTAGCACCCAAAGTAGTAGTGTGCTCTAGGGGAAAGAGCATGGGTCTTGGAGTCAGAGGACCAAGGTTCTAATCCTGGCTCTACCACTTGTCTGCTGTGTGACCTTGGGCAAGTCACTTCACTTCCCTGTGCCTCAGTCACCTCATCTGTAAAATGGGGATTAAGACTGTGAACTCCATGTGGGACATGGTCTATGTCCAACCTTGATTACCTTTTATCTACTCCAGTGCTTAGTGCAATATGTGGCAAATAATAACACTGAACAAATGCCATTAAAAAAAAAAATTCCAGTGAGTGGATCACCTACAAATCACATTGTTAGTAGAGGTCCAACCTGAAAACTCTCATGTCATCACATGACCTGTATGCACCTCCTCTAGAATGTAAACTCCTTGTGCACTGGCAATGTTTCTACCAACTTTGTTGTGTTGTCCTCTCCCAAGGGTTTAGTATCATGCTCTGCATGCTGTAAGCACTTGATTGAATGACTCATTAGGGCCACGTGAAACTTGGCCTTCTCTTCGTCCTTGCCTTTCAACCTCACCATTGACCTGGCTCACAGAGAGCCGCCGTGGTTCAATGAAGTAGGGGAGGGAAAGGAGACAATCAGTATCTCCCAGACCTAACTGCCAATAATTTACGATTTCCAAGTCTAGCGGAAGTCCCAGTTAGTATCATCAATCAGTTGTATATATTGAGTGTTTACTTAGAGAAGCAGCTTGTCTTAGTGGAAAGAGCACAGGCCTAGGAGTCAGAGGTCATGGGTTCAAATCATGTCTCTGCTACTTGTCAGCTGTATGACTTTGGGTAAGCCACCTAACTTCTCTGTGCCTCAGTACCTCATCTTTAAAATGAGGATTAAGACTGCGAGCTCCATGTGGGACAACCTGAGTACCTTGTATCCTCCCCAGCACTTAGAACAGTGCTTGGCACATAGTAAGTGCTTAACAAATATCATCATCATCATTGTTATTATTATTATTATTACTGTATTCAGAACACTATATTAAGCACTTAGATTAGTGCAATTGTTATGAGTTGGGATGGCAGGCTTAATTTCCAAGCCCAAATCAATGACTTGAAAGTATACCAGTATAATTTGCAATAACACTAATCTCAACTCTGACTCACTAAATTGAAAATGGGGTTATGAACACTGGGGCTATTAAAAGGAGCAAGTGGATTTCACTCATTTTTGTTTCTTCTTGCCACATGGTGAAGTTTGCCGTATTTGGTCTTCTAGACTGTGAGCCCATTGTTGGGTAGGGACTGTCTCTATATGTTGCCGACTTGTACTTCCAAAGCACTTAGTACAGTGCTCTGCACACAGTAAGTGCTCAATAAATACGACTGAATGAATGATTATGTATCTTTCAAAAATCCAGTATCCTAAAGGAAGCAGGCGTTTCCAGGCATCAAAAGCATCAAAATGACTCATCCCATCCACCTTTGCAACTGTCTCATCCAATTGCTAATCAGTGTTAACAAATCTCTCAGGAGCTACCAGAGAGATTGCCAACCACAGCCATTAGCAAGGGCTCAACTCCCTTCTCTCAGATAAGCCATTACCACCAGCCTGAAAGGTAAAACAAGATCAATCAATCAATCAATCGTATTTATTGAGCGCTTACTGTGTGCAGAGCACTGTACTAAGCGCTTAGGAAGTACAAGTTGGCAACATATAGAGACAGTCCCTACCCAACAGTGGGCTCACAGTCTAGAAGGGGGAGACAGAGAACAAAACCAAACATACTAACAATATAAAATAAATAGAATAGATGTGTACAAGTAAAATAAATAAATAAATAGAGTAATAAATATGTACAAACATATATACATATACAGGTGCTGTGGGGAAGGGAAGGAGGTAAGCCGGGGGGGATGGAGAGGGGGACGAGGGGGAGAGGAAGGAAGGGGCTCAGTCTGGGAAGGCCTCCTGGAGGAGATGAGCTCTCAGTAGGGCCTTGAAGGGAGGAAGAGAGCTATCTTGGCGGATGGGCAGAGGGAGGGCATTCCAGGCCCGGGGGATGACGTGGGCCGGGGGTTGATGGCGGGACAGGCGAGAACGAGGCATGGTGAGGAGATTAGCAGCAGAGGAGCGGAGGGTGCAGGCTGAGTTGTAGAAGGAGAGAAGGGAGGTGAGGTAGGAGGGGTGAGGTGATGGAGAGCCTTGAAGCCGAGGGTGAGGAGTTTCTGCCTGATGCGCAGGTTGATTGGTAGCCACTGGAGATTTTTGAGGAGGGGAGTAACATGCCCAGAGTGTTTCTGGACAAAGACAATCTGGGCAGCAACATGAAGTATGGTCTCCAAAGGAAACAGATTGTATTTAATCTAACAGGAGGACCAATAGGTCAGGGATGCTCAATAAATACGACTGGATGAATGAACCAATGACTCTACTTTTGGGGCAGGAAGAGAATGAAGGACAGGACTCAGATGGTATGAAGATGGAACATTGTTGCCAAATAGGACCTTTGTATTATTTTTATGGATATACACACATATAAATATCAGTAAAATAATGCTTGCTTTATTTGCCAGTCCCTTCTAATACGCCAACACTTTGTTGACTTTTGCACTGAACATTGGGCTGATTAATTATGGAACTGTCTTTCCAAGGTTTCTTTCCTGAATTATAGCTATCTCAGAACCCATCTAAAATAACTTAAACTTGTTCAGGCTAAGACTTTTCCCAACTCACTCAACTCTGTGCAACCGTCCTGCAGTTTGACTGCTTGTAATAATAGCTAGACACTTCCGATAAGTTACTCTTTAAGAGTAAATGAGACACTTGGCAGTTACCGGCATACTAGCTCATAATTTACTGTAGAAGCGTGTTACGAATTCATGAAAGAATAGCGTGCCTCTTGTAATTTTACTGGGAGAAGCTGTTTGAAGTTTGACAAGAAAGTATACCCAAGTTGCATTTTCCTTGAGGTTGTTTGTGGGGCAAAAAAGCTTTAGAAAATCTCATGTGAAACTAAAAATAATGGTTATGTTTTAGCAGTTTCTATTACTCTGAATTTTAAAATAGTTGAAATGTATACTTCCTTAACCTTTTTCAACTGTGTCACTTGAAACAACTCTGCTAACTTAACGACAGAGTGATTATGGTATCTAAGGAGAAAAAAACCTGAAACCTCTACACTAGAGACATTTCAGCATTGATATTTGATTTTCCCTAGTTGCCTGAGAAGGCAGGTGTGATTTAATGATCATATTTTTAACCAGGCCTTTTCTAGAATGAAGCTAGGAGGGAAAAAAAAGTGATTCATGCAAGTAAAGGCCCTTGCCTTATAAATTGTCAGAACTAAGCAAATGGGTGAGTCTGGTTTAAATAAAAAAAAACAAAACTCCTACAAAATTAAACAAGGGAGTGATAACACTTTTTCCTCTTCTTGAGCAATCAGTAATACAAATTAACACTAATTTAGTTATTGATAGTTTAAAGTCTGATGATGGAAATCTTAGTTCTCATATCTAGGCCTTCCAAATATGTGAATATACTGTGCAAATAAGAGATTTCTCTTTAGATCACTGACTATCGCTGGGTTCATATGCATAAATATTAAATTAATAAAATCATCAACAATAATAATGCCTTAACATTTTATATCTTTCCATCATGTCCTTTGATTAGCTGTTGGTGATGATTTTTGGTTGAGTAGCAAAATTCACTCTAATTTCATAAATTACAGTTTACAAGCACTGAGCTCTGATTCTCACTGGTACATTTTAATTTCGATCAGGTTTGGGGATTTAAGCTTGTAGGTTAGCAATCAAACCCACTCCTCCAGTCAGTCCTTAATTTTCCTTTGATCTCTATCATCGGCATCAGATATTAGAAGTTGGCTTTTTCTTTGAGGATGCTGAAGATCTAGTAAACAGTGTTTTATGCATTTGTAAAAGAAAGTCCCCAATGCAAATGCTACACTATATGACCACAAAAGGAAGTGGATTTTTCCTTAAAAAGACACAAATCTCTCTAGTCATGAAAATAAGAAACAAGCATGCAAATCTGTCCTCATCCATAAAGTAAAAAATCAATCCTTCTCACTGACTTGATGTAAGATGTACAGGGGCTGATTTTAGATTGTGTTATTTTTAACCTGTCATTTAATTTTACCTCTTTCATTTTCCAGAAAGGAAAATTAAACTTGTCTCATTTTCTATATCCACCATGTAGTCTTCCTGGAGAACATTTAAATAACAAAACCGGTTTCTTTTCATTATTGTGTGACTACTTAGAAACGAACATGGGGCTTCTCCAAAGCTTTGACTCCATGTTTCTTTTCTTCACTCTGTGCAAACACTATTTCTGAACCTGCAGCTTGTCTCCCACCTGACCTTGCTCATTTTTACTGCCCCTGTCTCTTGCTCTGAGCCTCCCTGACTTATTTTACCTGTGGGTTTGGTACCACCTCCCAACCTGGTCCTTTGTTTCTCTCTTTGCCTCCCCAAACTCCTGACCGCCACGAATCACCTTCACTCTACCAGGTTTGCATACATTTTTTTTGTGTGTCCAATGACCATCTGAAAACTCCCCTAACAAATCCCTATTGACAGAACATGTTATTAGTTGGATAGTGCAAGTGTGATAGATTTGATCCCTATCTGGGGCAGGAATGGATCTGGTACAGAAGGAGCCATGGATTTAGTGTGTAGGAAATTAAGATGGTTTCTGCTAACAAACTGGTGATTGTGTTCTTCTCATGGACTGGTACCCTCAGTTTTAAAAGAGAAACATTCTTTGCTTTTTGTGGGGGGCAGTCAGAAAAAAGCCTTTCAATGAACCATCTTCTGAACTTTAACTTGCTGCTACAGAAAGGGATTTCTCTTATTGATGATAATAATAATAATAATGATAGCATGTATTAAGTGCTTACTATGTGCAAAACACTGTTCTAAGCACTGGGGAGATTACAAGGTGATCAGGTTGTCCCACAGGGGGCTCACAGTCTTAATCCCCACTTTACAGATGAGGTAACTGAGGCCCAGAGATGTTAAGTGACTTGCCCAAAGTCACACAGCTGACAATTGGCAGAGCAGGGATTAGAACCCATGACCTCTGACTCCAAAGCCTATGCTCTTTCCACTGAGCCATGCTGCTTCTCATATCTGTTGCCGACTT
The DNA here is from genome assembly GCF_015852505.1 of Tachyglossus aculeatus. Lineage (NCBI taxonomy): Eukaryota > Metazoa > Chordata > Mammalia > Monotremata > Tachyglossidae > Tachyglossus > Tachyglossus aculeatus. Next base: position 8,649,753 of record NW_024044828.1, read on the forward strand.
GTACTTCCCAAGCGCTTAGTACAGTGCTCTGCACCCAGTAAGCGCTCAACAAATACGATTGAATAAATGAATGAATTTGCTCAGGGTCACAAAGCCATCAAGCAGACAAGTAAGTGGCTGAGTCAGAATTAGAACCCGGGTCCTCTGATTTCCAGACCCATGCTCTTTCCATTAGGCCATGTTACATTCCCATATATACCTTCCAGGAAACCCGACCTGATTTTTAATTCATCTTCCCCCTCATATTATGTCCCCCGACTATCACCTCAGCCCATCAGCATCAACAACGAACTTATACACTCACAACCAGCCCTACCACTTCCACACATTATCAACTTGCATCACTGACTATATATTTATCCCTGGGTTCTTCTGCCTAAATATAAAATTAATAAAATCATCAACAATAAAAATGCCTTAATAACATCTTGTATTTCATCCATAATTTCCTTTGATTAGCTGAAAATACTTTAGAGACATATACTACAATGTAAGCGCCCATGAAGGAGGCAAAGGAAATTATCAAGACATTGCAGTGAAATGATTTAAACTTTTCTACAAGAGAGTAAAATCATGATTTAATACTCTGAAATTTACTTTGTTTTTCCAACATCTAGAATATTAAGTTTCAACCAGCTTAAAATGATCAGCATGCCCACAATACCACATTAATATGCAATTTGAAGGTGGCTATTTAAATGGGGAATAAATGAAGTGGGATCCAGGCCTTTAAATTGTAATTTACTTTATTTGCATGCCATTGTGAGCCAAATTTAATTTGTGTCATGCTCAGCCTGAGGGTCATGTACCAGAAGGAACTTCAACACTGTGTTCAGAACTCTGGGACGTCTAAGGGCTAAACTGCCACAAAAAGGAAGGAAATCCATCACTATCTACTTTTCTGGGAATCATTCAATGCAGTTTTTCCTGCTTTACACAATTGTGCTTTACTCAGGTTGTGAGAAGGAATCATGCAAGATCTGGAATTGCTCACCTAGTCTTGGAATTAGAAGTTTGCTCTCTTCAAGACTCTCTCTTCCACCTTGAGTTTTGTAACCAAGAGGTAGCGGAGGTAGCAGAGAGATATTGGGACTTAAAGGCCCATACAAAATAAGTATGAATAGTTGGCATTTTGCTATCTTCCTTTATACCATACCAGAATTCCTTGATTTGCTGCTTTGTCATGAAGAAACAGGGTATATAGAGATTTGTTTCCCATAATGTTAGAACATGAGATTTGTTAATAGGTCAATGGCATAGATTTTTGAAGAGGAGATGTAATCATGAACCTCTGTAGTAATAATAATAATATTGGCATTTATTAAGTGCTTACTATGTGCAAAGCACTGTTCTAAGCACTGGGGAGGATACAAGGTGATCAGGTTGTCCCATGGGGGGCTCACAGTCTTCGTCACCATTTTACAGATGAGGTAACTGAGGCACAGAGAAGTCAAGTGACTTGCCCAAAATCACGCAGCTGACAATTGGCAGAGCTGGTATTTGAACCCATGACCTTGGACTCCAAAGCCCATGCTCTTTCCACTGAGCCACACCGCTGCTTCTCTGTAGACTACATGCATTGAATATTCAGTGAAATTGCAACTACTGTTCTCTGAGGAGCAATTACTGGGGTGTAAATTTATATCAGCAGTTTTGGCATGATCATCAAGCCACTCATCACAAACTCTGTGCCTCAGTTCCCTCATCTTCAAAATGAGTATAAAATGTGTTATTCCCTTCTCTTAATCCCATGTGGGACAGAATTTCCAATCTGATTACCTTGCATCTACCCCAGCATTTAGCCCAATAAATCAGTTGATTGATCAGAGGTATTTATTAATCACTGTGTGCAGAAACCTGTACTAAGTGCTTCTCACCTGTCCAGCCGTCGACCCCTGGCCCATGTCCTTCCCCTGGCCTGGAATGCCCTCCCTCCACACATCCACCAAGCTAGCTCTCTTCCTCCCTTCGAAGCCCTACTGAGAGCTCACCTCCTCCAGGAGGCCTTCCCAGACTGAGCCTCCTTTTTTCTCTCCTCCTCCCCATCCCCCCTGCCCTACCTCCTTCCCATCTCCACAGCACTTGTATATATTGTACAGATTTATTACTCTATTTATTTTAACTTGTACATATTTACTATTCTATTTATTTTGTTAATGATGTGCGTTTAGCTTTAATTCTATTTGTTCTGACTATTTTAATAGCTGTCTACATGTTTTGTTTTGTTGTCTGTGTTCCCCGTCTAGACTGTGAGCCCATTGTTTGGTAGGGACCGTCTCTATATGTTGCCAACTTATACTTCCCAAGCGCTTAGTACAGTGCTCTGCACACAGTAAGCACTCAATAAATATGATTGAATGAATATAGCAGAATTGATAGATATGTTCCCTGCCCACAAGGAGTTTGCAGTCTAGAAGTGGAGACAGGGTATAAATAAGTTAAGAATATATACATAAGTGTCAGGGGCTGAGGTTGGCATGTATATCAGGTGCTTAAAGGGTGCAGATCTAAATGCATAGGTGATTCAGAAGGAAAATGGAGTAGGGGAAAGGAGGGAGGGCTTAATCGGGAAAGGGTTGTGGAAAGAGACATGATTTTAATAAGACTTTGAAGGTGGGGGAAGTAGTCTGTCTTATATGAAGGGGGAGAGAGTTCCAGGTCAGAGGCAGGATGTGGGCAAGAGATCAGTGGCAAGATAGGTAAGACTGAGATACAGTGAGAAGGTTGGCAGTAGAGGAGAGAAGTGTGTGGGCTGGGTTGTAATAGGAAATCAGGGAGGTAAGGTGGGAGGGGTGAGGTGATTGAATGCTTTAAAGCCCTTAGTTAAGAGTTCCATTTTATGCAGAGGTAGATAGGCAACCTTTACCTTTCTACAGGATTATCTTTCTAAGGCAACGTTCCGGCCTCAAAAATCTCCAGTGGTTGCTTATCAACCTCCGTATCAAGCAAAAACTCCTATTAGCTTCAAAGCTCTCCACCACCTTGCCCCTTCCTACCTCACCTCCCTTCTCTCTTTCTACATCACAGATTCTAAATGTCACAAAAGACACGCATAAAAAAAATAAAAAAATTAAAAAAAACTCCGAACGAAAATAGCACTCCCCCTAAAGTTTTTCCCTGACTGCTCCCTTTTTAAATACCTCTTGGCACCTTCTGGATGTTCAAAGTGAATTGTTCCAGGGTCATGAAGCAACCACGTGGGACAACCTGATTACGTATCTACCCAGAGCGCTTAGAACAGTGCTTGGCACTGTCTACTTGTTCTGTTTTGTTGTCTGTGTCCCCCTTCTAGACTGTGAGCCCATTGTTGGGAAGGGACCATCTCTGTGTTGCTGACTTGTACTTCCCAAGTGCTTAGTACAGTGCTCTTCACACAGTAAGTGCTCAATAAATATGAATGAATGAACCATCTCACTGTGCCTCTTCTCTCCTGTCCTGCTGTCGACTCCTGGCCCAACCTCTGGTCTGGAATGCCCTCCCTCCTCAAATCTGGCAATCACACTTCCCCTCCTTCAAAGACCTACTGAAGGCTCATCTCCTCCAAGAGGCCTTCCCAGACTAAGCCCCCCTTTTCCTCAGCTCCCCCCACCCTCCACGTTGCCCCGACTCGCTCCCTTTGCTCTACCCCTCCCGCCACGCAGCACTGGTGTATGTATGTACATATCTATAAGTCTATTTTATTTGTATAGATGCTTGTTTCCGTGTTTTGATGCATTTGTGTCAATGCTATGAACACAGTAAGCGCTCAAAAAATATGATTGAATGAATGAACCATTGGAGGTTCTTGAGTAGGAAACCCCAAACCGAATGTTTTATTTTTTCACGAAAAAATCCAGCACTTCATGGATAGACACCTAGTAAATTTCTTCTTGTTCTTTCTCTTATCATTATCAGCATTACTATTATTAGTAACAATGGCAAGCAAGGATGGACCTATACTATGCCACCTCTAAATGATTGTGTCCAAAGCAACTGAGATGAGGTGGTTTAGTTTTCATTCCATTCTAACCTAGCGAGCATGTTCTCCACATGTCATATGTTATTGGTGTCAGAGTGACATAAAAGGCGGGGATACAAAATGTAAGGAGAAAATGATCGAGACCTCGTGATAAATATGCAAGTGTTTCAACACCATATGTTTTCCCTTAAAATATTTTAAGCACCCCAAACAAGCTCTAAGCTCATATGATATATGGTGTTTTACTTATTCAAAGAGGTGCTATGTATTTTAGGCATACTTCAGCTTACGGGCCATGTAATAGATTCAATACTTTGTTAACCACAGGATTTGAAATGAATTGCAGATTAAGAATGTTGATAAATGTTCTCAATGAGTATGCCACAGCTGCCCAAATGACTAAGATTCTTAGCCAGATTGTTAATTTATTTTTCTCTCTCGTGTCCTACTACTTATCCTTACTTCCCAAACCTGCAGCAAAAAATTAAAAAAATAAATACAGATCATGATATCAATACCCTGTTGTGACACATGAGAAATCACATAACTTTTGGAGTGCAGGAGCCAGAGAAAGTAATGCTATCCATTGCAGAGGATATATATATATCTATATATATATATATCTGTACATATGTATATATGTATTTTTTTTGGGGGGGGAGGGGATTTTCCATCCTGAATATGTATCTGTGCTGCACAAATACATGGAAATCTCTTTTCCAGCAGTCTTCACTCCTTTTAGATTAAGGCACCCTTTGGATGCCTATATCAGCCACTTATTTTACACAGTTTCTGTGTAAACAATGTAATGCTCCCCTAGGAATAGGCTAAAGATTTATTTTAAGAAATTGGGTTACAATCTACTTCAAAACTCCTGACCTATTAGGATCTTGCCAATCCAAACACTCAAGAGTATATGAAATTCAGATGGAGGAGAAACAACTCAAATGGGAAAATAAATGAATCTCATAATGTTTATGTAAAAAACAAATCTACATTTCAGCCAATGCTCCTGCATTTTCTAAATGCTCCATCATTTCCAACTTCTGTGCATATGCACCGAAGGTCCAACCTGAGCTTTTGAACCAAAAGGAGGAACAGCAGATGAACATTCCAGTTTGACTGTGAGCCCCATTTGGGACAGGGACTGTCTCCAACCTGATAAACTTGTATTTTCCCCAGCGCTTAAGAGTGCTTGACACATAGCAAGCACTTAACAAATACCATAAAAAATAGTTTCCAGAAAGTTTACTTGCCTCCTTGGACTATTATTCAACACAAGGGTCGAGTCTTATTAGAGATGTTTCTGAATGGGAAAAGTAGCATAAACTTTTCAAAATTTCATATGTGTTTTGTATGCTTAAGATATTTTGCTTGCTGTATGTTTTCTGGTGATGGTTGGTGCCTATGTTACTTGTCTATCTCACTCTATAAAATGGGACTCTTAAAAACATGAATCTCAAATGTGATTTTTACTCTCTCCAAAAAGAAATGTCACCACAATCATAAGACTCTTTCCTCAGGAGGCTAACTAAATACCACCAGATTCTTTTATCTTAAAATGTTTTCTTGGCTGACTCTGATATACTTAGAAGTATCAGTAGTAAGCAAACTTATTAAATGCTATCAGATTTAAAATTGAACACTATTTGCTAAAGGCAAGAACGTACTTGCTCACGTTGATCTTCAAATGCATTGTCTTACAGTTTATGGGGCAGGAGCTAGAGTCCCTCTTGAAAGAATGTACCAGAGACATTCACAATGGCTGAGTGCAATAGCCATAAACTGTCTTTCCCTCTCTACTTGTCTGCACCTCATTCCTCCGGTCATTCTTACTAACCAATCACCTCCTTTGCCCCACTCTCCCACCGATATGCACCTTTCTTATTTGTAGCGGTTTATCATTACTGCTTATTACTGTGTAGGGAGGGGGAATTAATCTGCTATTTCAGGAATCATTTAATAGTAAGTGGTGGAAACAGGAAGGAGACTGGAGAGCTTATTCTGCTAGATTGTAAACCCCTTGAGAGAAGGGAGCATGTCTAATTATTCTATTGTAATTTCCCAAGTGCTTAGTACAGTACTCAATAAATAAGGACTCAATAAATATCACTGAGAGATTATTCCCCCAAAGGTCTGTGGTCTTGAGACCTCCTAGGGTTAGAAAGGGATTGGTAGTCAAGATGAATACAGTTCCCTGGTTCTTTTCCTCAGGAACTCTTGTGGGAAGGATGTTAGGATAGACTAGCTAAACATTGAGGTGTTTTCTGATGAACAAATCAGTAGAACAAGGGTATTTTTTGAACATTTTCTGTGAGCAGAGCACTGTCCTAAGTACTTGAAAGAGTGAAATGCAGTTAAAAAAAATTATATTCTTCATGTTCAGAGATGACACTCTTAACTATTTTTATCAGTGTGTTCACATGTGGCTAATAAGACCTGCTTTGATTTCTTTCTCTTCTCCAAGACACTCCCTTCACCCCCATTTTTGGTTGCTACTCTAAAACTGCAGCTTTATGTTGAGAAGAAAATCACCCTCTCTCCTCTTCAAACATGGATACCAATGTGCATGGCAGTGGATCATTCTTAAGTACCAAATACTGTAGAAGTCTGAAAGGGAGCCCGTTGTTGGGTATCGATTGTCTTTATCTGTTGCCGAATTTTACTTTCCAAGTGTTTAGTACAGTGCTCTGCACACAGTAAGCACTCAGTAAATATGATTGAATGAATGATTGGTCCTCAGTGGAGCAGGGGAAAGAAGGGATTAAATAAGTTTGAGTGACTCTCTCTCGGGCAGTTGGATAGTTCTGCTCTGAGCCAGAAACCCATCAAGCTTTATCCACTTGAAGGGACACTCCCATAGGAGGTAGGAGGTTGCCTTAGTATTAATACACAAGAACCTGATTGAAGGAGAAGATTGGGATGGGAGAGGAGAGCCACTTTTCTCTTGGTCATTATGCTCACATACTAGGACTGTCTTGGTTCCAAAGATCTCCCATTTTTATGACTATTCTTGGTGACCAAGGAGGCAGGAGCTGATTTTCTAATAAGTGTGACTTCAAAATTTATATTAAAGCAGCAGCATGGCTTAGTGGAAAGAGCCCAGGCTTGGGAGTCAGAGGTCATAAATTCTAATCCCAGCTCCGCCCCTTGTCAGCTGTGTGACTTTGGGGAAGTCACTCAATTTCTCTGGGCCTCAGTTACCTCATTTGTAAAATGGGGATTAAGACTGTGAGCCCCAGGTGAGACAACCTGATAATCTTGTATCTATCCCAGTGCTTAGAACAGTGCTTGGCACACAGTAAGCACTTTACAAATACCATCAGTATTATAGTAAAAATAAAAGCTAACCAAAAAAAACCCATTACAGAGCACAATGTCCCATACTTGGAAAAGCTGGGTCAGCTCTTACTTTGAATTTTGCTTAGGTTTCAATTCTGTTGAGTCCACAGATGCTGAACTCCAAGGGCTAAATTCTAAATAGGAGAGGTCATCGCTTTTATCGTCTGCATTTCATGCCAATGAAGGTCTACATAATTCCTTAAATATAAAGTAGCTGAAAATGAAAGTTGTCAAGGACAGTTCAGGAAACAATCTGATCAGAGAGAGGAGAGATGTGTGGTAATTCCATTTAAGAACCCCATAATTAGCTGATCTGGAAAATGTAACTGGGGTGATACTAAAGCGTGTTTACGCAATAATATCTTTCTATAATAGACCTTTTAACTAACACTTTTAAGGGGACAGCCTGCTTCTACCTATATGACTGAATGATGTAATATGACTTCCTGTAGCTATGGGGACCTTTGCTCTTGTTAGTGCCGCTATTCCATTTGACTTTAACCCTGTATAATCTTTAAAGAATGTTTTGTGTCATGGGCCTTCACCTTACAGTGATTTCATCCAGATACAATTTCCATGGGCTTTAGTAGTTTAGACAGAAGAAAAGAGGGGACCATCTGAATAAAATAAAATGTCACCATTAAATTGGTTTTTGTAGCTTAAGGTATAATGTAATGATATTTTCCCAACAGCTGCTTTCAGTTGGATTTGAAGATTTGAAAACCCTTTGCATCTGATTCAAAGTAATAAAATACAGGTTGTTTTACTTCCTCCTTTGGCCCAAACCATAAAAGAAGGTTTTGATACTCTACATGGCCACTGATGATCATTAAGAAATTTTTCCTCCACATTCACATTAATCATTGACCCTACACATGACAAAGGAGACATTTATGAAACATTCTTGCTAAGAAGGAGAAATATTCCTCTAATTCTTCCCAATACCTTCATTCATTTCCTATTTCCCCGCTCATTAAACAGCATCCCATGAGGAAAAACAATGTTCATCTTCTCAAGTAACCCTTAGCTCTCATTATATTGATAGATTTAGCTGAATATTACAAATACAAATCATAAGCAAAATTCCCTCTCTGTGGCTAATCAGAATAAAGTGAGTTGTCCCCTTGACAGTTCCAAAGAGCCAAATAACTCCAAACCTCTCAACCATGTTCTCTGCAGGAACCATAGTACCCATCGTTTCATCCTCTCTCTCTCTCTGCATCCCAGCTGTGAGCTCACTATAGGGAAAGCTAGGATGGAATAAGGCTAGCAACTTTTGGGATTCTTGCAAAAATCTGTGTGGGAGAATGTGGTGACAACTTTCATATGGTGGTTTTGGAGAAGTTCTGTGAATCTAGTAGAAAGTGTATGGGTTTCAAAGTTGGAGGATCTGGGTTCTAATTCTGACTCTGCAACTTGCTTGTTGTGTGACCTTGGGCAAGTCTTTTCGTTTCTCTGTGCCTCAGTTTCCTCATCTATAAAATGTTCTTCCTATTTAGACTGTGAGCCTCATGCAGGAAGGGACTATGTCCATCTTTATTATGTTGTAGGCACCCCAGTGTAAGCACTTAAGAAGTGCTTTTATTGTTACTATTACTACCTCAATAAGTACTTTTTATGTGTAAAGCACTGTACTAAGTGCTGGGTAAAAATAGAGGTGGGAAGAGATGATCTATCTATATATACATATATATGCACACACATAAATATACATTTTTATATATATTTATATTATTGAAGCACTTTGTTCCAGACACTGTACTAAGCACTATAGTAGATACATGCTAATCAGTTGGACACAGTCCATGTCCTACGTGGGGGTCCCAGTCCTAATCCCCATTTTACAGATGAGGTAACTGAGACACAGAGAAGTGAAGTGACTTGCCCAGAATCACACAGTAGACAAGTGGCTGAGCCAGGATTAGAGACCAAGTCCTTCTGACTCTCCTGCTCCTCAGCCATGCTGCTTCTGTTGGTCCTTGGCCTTGAGAGAGGGGACTGGCCACAGACACATAAGGGATGATGGAATAATAAAAACTAAACCTTAAAGGACAAGCAAGGACAAATACAAGAAAAACTAAATTCAGTAGGGTGCTATGGCCAGAGGAGCTGAATATCAGACTTCCAGATCCACAGAGCTTACATGGCTGTTCACAGACATTACCATGGGCCCAAGAATCCTGCTTAGGGGAAGGATCTAACACTCTCTGCAAAGTAAACCTACAGAGGGTAGGACAGGATTACGGTCAAGGTCAGGGATAACTTCTACCCTTTCGGGGTTCCCAGTTCTCTAGTTCAATGATTGGCGAATAAGGCTGTTTTAAATGCACTTGATTTTTTTTCCCCAATTTTGCACAAATTTGAATTTTCAGGAAAATGAAAACCATTTGAAATCCCATATTCATTGTTCGTTTGGAGGAAAAATAAATTGCAGATTGGCAAGTGAAATCAACCCATTACTTGTGTGATCATTGGCAAGTTAGCAGACATTTCAGGGATGGCAACTGGGAATCCTGTCACCCAAACTGTATCATTCAGAAGCCTCACTTAAGCTGAGAAGCAGTATAGCCTAGTGGATAGAGCATGGGGCTGGAAGTCATAAGGACCTGAGTTCTTTTCCTGCATCTGCTGCTTGCCTGCTGTGTGACCTTGGGCAAGTCACTTAACTTTTCTGTTCCTCAGATACCTCATCTGTAAAATGGGAATTAACACTATGAGCCCCATGTGGGACCTGAACGGTGTCCAACCTAATTAGTTTGTATCTACACCAGCACTTAGAAAAGTGCCTGAAACATAGTAAGTGCTTAACAAATACTTCATTTATATATATATATATATATATATATATATATATATATATATATATATATATATATATATAAAGAGGTGGTTTGAAAAATGTAGGAAAGAGATAATAAATCAGTAACAGGCCCTTAGGTACTTGAATCCACCACCTGTATAGGAATTTATAACACAAAAAAACAAGCTCGTAAATCATTTCTTGTTTTCATTGCTGGCTGGCAAATTTGGTGAGGTCAAGATGATTGTGATAACAATGAATGCTTGCCCTTGGTGAACAGTCTGCTTTTCTACCATCCCATACACGGACCTGCTTTGATGACAGCTGCATAGAGACGATTTTGCAACGGCCATGTAGCCGGATGAAAGGGCAGAGGTGACACTATTGAAAATGCCACTGTGGTGAATGCATTTTTCTTTCTGGTTTCTTTTCTAATAGGAATACATGGGAAACCAAATTAGACCCAGAATTAGCAAAACAACATTTGGGGAAAGTGTGCTTAACCCCAGGCGATCAGAGGAGGGTATTAGCGACGGTGAGACTTTCCTAAAGCAAATAAAGACAGAATGTATTAGATGAACAGAGATGAGAGAGGGTAAAGACAAGATCCATGCATGGGCAGTAGCAAGAATAGAAGTCCTTCTAAGTGAAGGAAAGGCAGAGAAAACCCAGAGGCTACATCACAGTGAGATAAATGATATTTATATCCAGTGTGAAAGGTAAAATTGATAGTCATTACTAAAAGCAAGCAGCACATGCTCTGAGTTTAAATTCCTTTTGCTGTGTTTCTTCTGATGGCTTTTTGTCCTTTGAGTAGCAAGAAATATTAAGATTGGTGTAACTTTTGCAAATGCACAGGAACATCCTTGTTTGAACCTTTTTCCTTAAAGTGGCTACACAGCCTGGTGCAATGTCAATGGAAAGGTTATCACGTATTCTGACTCATCGATTTTTTTTGTGTGTAGAGGAGGAGGAGACACAAATCCTTAAACTGGCACCGGAAAAATCACTAAAAGGCAACTTTAGGCACTGTTTCCAGTGCCATGTTTTTCACTGGATATATGAACAGTTACACAGTTTTCTCCAGGGCAAAGTACCAAATCTAATCACAAGGCTGGAAAACTGGCAATACTATGATGAGCAATGCTTAGCTATTTGGGGCAGTAATCCCACTCTTAACAAGTAATAAAAATAGAAAATGTGTTAGCAACATCTCCCTGTGGATTGGTATTCTCTAGAGAAAGAGAGCAAAAGTGTTATGAAACCTAGACCTGGAATTACTAGACAGAACCAGTCCCCAACTCCCCTAGCCATAAATAACTATTCTAAGTCATCCGCTTCGTCATATATGCTTTTGTGGTTTCTAGGGAAACGAGCCCTTGTACCTAAAGGTGACCTGGGAAATGTTGTTGTTTTTTTTTTTTTAAGCTACTGTACCCTCAGTAACAATCTGCTATTTCTAACCATTCTTGCTGCATGCAGGGAAACATGGATTTCTAAATCCTCATGAAACTTTTTTTATTCCAGAAACTTAAAGTGCATTTTTTGCTAACTATACTGACTACATGTGCTCACCTACATTTCAAGGAATTTAGAAATGGAAGCAAAGTGCAAAAGATATTCCTGAATCATTGTCTTCAATGGCGTTGCCACAGCAGGGTTGAAACTTGTTTCTTATGCAGGTGCAGCATTAAGGAATAAGAGAAATTAATTAGGGAAGAGATGTGTTTTCAGAAGGGCCTTGGGTGTAGCAGTTTAACTTTGAAGGGGAAGGAGAGTTCTAGACAGAGTTCTAGAACCAGGCACAGGAACTAAGCTTGAGAAAGGTGTAGGAATTTGGATGCAGAGGAGAGAAAAATGTAGAAAAGTAAGAGTAAGAAGTATGATTACTTAGTCTGTAAGACAGGGATTCTATCTAATTTGCATATGCTGTATTTACTTCTATTACTTCTATTTACTTTTTTTACTTCTTATTTACTACTTATTTACTTAGAGAAGCAGTGTGGCTCAGTGGAAAGAGCACGGGCTTTGGAGTCAGAGGTCATGGGTTCAAATCCCGGCTCTGCCAATTGTCAGCTGTGTGACTTTGGGCAAGTCACTTCACTTCTCTGGGCCTCAGTTACCTCATCTGTAAAATGGGGATTAAGACTGTGAGCCCCCTGTGGGACAACCTGATCACCTTGTAACCTCCCCAGTGCTTAGAACAGTGCTTTGCACATATTAACCGCTTAATAAATGCCATTATTATTATCATTCTACTCTTTTCAGCACTGTTCTTGCATTAGTATCCTTTATATACCCTACTCTCAGCCCTTATGTACATATCTGTAATTCAGTAAAAAGTTTGTTCCCTCCTATGGACTTTAAGGTCCTTGTGGGCAGGGATCGTGTCTACCAACTGTTATATTGTACCTTCCCAAGTGCTTAATACAATACTCTTCACACAATAATCTACAGTAAATAAAGTTGATGTTAAGTGCTTGCCTACCCATCAGTAGTAACACTGAACGGGTAGCTCAAAGACAGCAGTGAATTTTCCAACGCTGCAAACTGGTAGGTCCCATTTTTTTAAATGGTATTTGCTAAGGACTATGTACCAGGCACTGTGCTAAGTGCTAGGGTACATACAAGCTAATCAGCTTGGTCACAGTCCATGTGCCTCCAGGAGCTCAGTTTTAATCCCCACTTTATATGAGGTAACTGAGGCACAGATAATTTAAGCGACTTGCTCAAGGTCACATAGCAGAAGTGGCGAAGCATGATTATAACCCAGGTCCTCTGATCCCCAAGCCCATGCTGTTTCCACTGGATCACACTGCTTTTCAGACTATGACAGGGTTCCAGCTCATTGTCTATGGGTCATACACATTCCTATATGATCTTCCAGTCTTGTGTACCCATCCCACTTACCAATTCCTGATGCAAAAGATGGATTTCATAATCAGTGGTGTTTGTGTGCTTTCTATATGCAGAGTACTGCACTGAGTGCTTGGGAGAGTATAATACAACAGGGTTAGTAGATATACTCCCTTCTCATAATGGAGTTTACAGTATTTTAATGCTATTTCCCAAGGCAGAACATCATGAGGGAACTATCCAGGATCAGAGAAAGGCCTGAAATTAAATTCCATACCATAAGGGAGTTCTTAAATCTTGGAAGAAATGTCAAGAAACAAGTGAGGTTGAAAGTAGGGGGGGGAGAGAGAGAGAGAATATAATACTCCTTACCATCCCCTTCACAAAGGGCAAATCTGCTATAATGGTGAGTAGGTCAAATGTGTAGTATCATTTGGAGAACGAGGTTATGAGGGGTGCTGAATTGAGGTCCAAGCCACGTCCTGACACCACTCTATGGGTGGCTGCCCTCACTTTGCTTCCCTTCTGACCCCTTCTTAAAATGCCGAGTGGCATTTTGAGGATTGCAAGGCAGGAGCAGTGCAGGCAGTTATCACTTAAGCAACAACCATCAGCTGGCGTTGGTGTGACTCCTGCAGTGTGCAAAATCACTTCCCCTTTCTGACCTTCTCAAAGAGTGTTATAGTGCCCTCAGGAGCTGGAATGGGAGAGTGAGAATCAGCTTTCTGCATTTGACTTCTATTAAGGGGATGAATAGCTAGATCATTTCGGCTTTTGTCCTTACTTGTTAATTTTCAACATTCGTACAGATTGTGATTTTAATTTAAAAACACATAAACATTTTGATCAAAATGCGTAATGCAATCGACGGTCTTGCCTGTTCCTAAGGTTCATTCTACACAACATTCACTGCTACTTTGAGTTGAAAGAGAGAATATGGATCTAATTTCCTTCCTTGTCTTAAGGATAATGTGGTTGGACAGGGAGCTTCGCCTGAAGAACAAACTGTGAAGGTGGCCCTTGGAGGAAGCTATTAACATTAAATGAGCTATTAATTTCTATGGAAATGATTCTTTGAAGGATTTTTTTTGTCTTTCAAAAATATATATAAGGGCCCTCTGGTGTTTATGAGGAACCATTCACAGGTCTCATGAAAAATGAAGTTAAAAAATCATTAGATGTAATTAGATTGTCTTTAAAATTAATTCCATTCTAGAGCAAGACGATTTTCCTTTTAAAAAAAATCAACTAAGTAAATTCTGTCGTCCATATAGTTAAATACTGGTGATGGATCCATAAATTCAGTTCTCGCTCTTCTTCTTTGCCTTCTATCCCCACCCACCCCCATTTAGTGGTTATTAGCCAAATAAACCTACCTACCTAAAATTCCATTAGCCCAGTTTTTAGGAAAAACACTTTTTTTTTTGAAGTTACCTCTTCCCCTTAACCTTTTCTTCAAAGGAATTCATTAGTCATCAGTATATTTCATGAAATGCAGCAATGAGAAAATCTCTACCCTGAACTACTCCTACCTTCTTGAGTTAGTTCCCACTGGGACAGAGAACACCACTGAGCACTTTAGCAAATCCACAAATAATCATACATTAGTATCAGGTTGCATTGCTGAATGCTGCAAGCTGCTTTTCTCTCCTAACGTGCTTTAAGGTTCAGAGCACACTTGAAAACTTCACTGAATTGCTGTTTGGGCTGTAATTATTTGAGCAGTGAAAATTAAGGATCTAGTGAGAGAGAGAGAGAGAGAGCATGCATTTTCATGCACTCCATAGATTCATTCATATCTGTATTTTATTTATATTAATGTCTGTACCTCTAGACTGTAAGTTCATTGTGGGCAGGAAATGTGTCTATCAACTCTGTTATATTGTACTTCCCCAAGTGCTAAGTACAGTGTGCTGCACACAGTAAGTTCTCAGTGAATATTATTGATTACTTGATCATTCATTAGCCATTATTGCCCACTCTCCTACCAATTGTAAATCTGAGAATCTAAGCAGTGTCAGTTGGTTCAGAGCAAACAGTTTACCCATGATTTTATTTAACAGGTTTGTACAAGAACCAATCCTGGCATCTATTACAATTTTATCAATGTGTCATTTAAAATTGCTGCCTTTTCTCTATGAGCCCCTAACTTTCCCTCTAAACCATTTTGATGTCATAATCAAAAGTATTGACTTAGTCTGTGAAGAGTACTGTACTGTTTGGGTGCATACAATAGAATCACATCAATAAATTTATCTGAACACTTCTTGAACTGATATATATTTGACTCCTTCACTTTGTGGTAACAAGTGCCTTATTTTTACTGCCTGCTGATTGAAGAAACCCTCAATTACTTTTTTCTCCCATAGCCCCACCTTGCTAGTGCTAAGTGCCTTAGTCTATTTGCTTGACATAATCCCTGCCCTCAAGGGATTTACAGTCCAAAGCGAGGCTTCCTAACTAGTGGGATTACAATTTGTCTTTTTGTCTGTCTTTGAATCTATATCTATTTCTACACTTTTGTGCTTTTACTTGGATATATAGGGAAGCAGTGTGGCTTAGAGGAAAGGGCCTGGGTTCCAATCCCTGCTGTGTGACTTTAGTCAAGTCACTTAACTTCCTGATTCCTGTTTTTTTCATCTGTACAACAGGGATTAAATCCTTCCCTGTCCCATTTAGATTGTGTGTTTCATGTGGACCAAGGACTGTGTTAACTCTGGATTTCTTGAATCTACCCCAGTGCTTAGCACACAGTAAATGCTTAATAAATATTATTAGTAGTAGAAGTAGTAGTATTTATGTACTGTCTCTTTATGCATCAGATCTGTTTTTCCTGTTAGGGTTTTTGAGTTTTTATCAACATTTCTATTTCCTTCTGTGTGTTTGCATGTTTCTTTGGCAGTAATAGTATTTAAGCACTTACTGTGTGCAAGCCATATTCTTGAATAATTATACTTATAATTATACTTATGTAACTGTATTCTTTCAGTACTCTTCTGCCTGTCTCTAGTTCTTTCTGAAAAAGTAACTGTGTGTATGTGTGTGTGTGTGTGTGTGTGTGTGTGTGTGTGTGTGTCGGTGTATGACTGGGTGTATTTTTGCCTCAGTGCCATAATATTGTCTTGTTTTCTGTAAAGCTTTTCTTTAGCTTGTACTTACCTAAGTTTCTTTGTACCCTGTAGTTTGCCTTTAATTCTGTTTATGTGATTGTATTTCTGTTCTTGTTTTGTGCTTCTGATGTTTGTGTGTGGTGTTGTGGGTAGGGGGGTTGGGGGCATTTCTACTGTGCATATGTCTGAGTGTCTATCGGACTTTATATCTCCATCCCTGAGTGTCTGTACTCCTGTGTGCCTTTGTGTCTGCCCATAATTTTTTGTAAGTCTGGGTCTGTCACTCAATCAATCAATCAATCGTATTTATTGAGCACTTACTGTGTGCAGAGCACTGTACTAAGCGCTTGGGAAGTACAAGTTGGCAATATATAGAGGGGGTCCCTACCCAACAGTGGGCTCTCAGTCTGTGTCACTCTGTGTCTCTCTCTGATCTGAGTACCTATCTCCGGATTTGTACTTCAACCTGAGAAAGTATCTGTTTGTTTATCATGTCTCTTTATCATGTATAGGGCTCTATATGCAGGGTTTAATTTGTGCCTGAACTTGTCAGAACTCAACCCTGAGATGCATGTATGGGCAGAGTTCCAGGGCCTCTATTGGAGCCCCAGAGCCTTAGGGCAGCTCCTCAGCAATCTAATATCTGTGGGATCGGGAGCTACAGCACAGTTCTTGTAAAAATGGTCCATTCTGATTATGTCCACAAAGCAAAGCATTAGCCCTTCAATTAACAACCAATTTATGTCATACATATAGGTGTGAACACCATGGCCTAGTGGATAGAACGTGGGCCTGGAAGTCAGAAAGATCTGAGTTCTAATTCTGGCTCTGCCACTTGATTGCTGTCTGACGTTGGACAAATCACTTAACTTCTGTATTGTGCCTCAGTTACCTCATCTGTAAAATGGGGATTAAGACTGTGAGCCCCATGTGGGACATGGACTGCATCCAACCTGATTAGCTTGTATCTACCCCAGTGCTTAGTGTAGTGCCTGACACATAGTAAGTGTTTAAATATATATATGTATATGAGACAAAGAGGAATCTAAATTCACATATCTTACAGAATTTGTCTTGCATCTGTCCCATTACTGTATTTGCTACACATTTTAAATCTGGAACGTGATAAACATAAATCATTCTTGAGATCAGTGATTTCCACTAATCACTTTCAGAGAACAGCATTAGAAAGCACAGTATTCAGTAAGTTATACCACTTACTTTCAAGATTTAAAACTCCATTGAGATATAAATTATTTTCCATAACTAAAATGTATTATGCAGTGTAAACTGTAAACTCATCCTCAAAGACTGTAAGATTGTGGATAGGGATGTGAATGGAAATATGTCTACCAACTCCATTGCATTATGCTTGAATGGTTGAATGAATGATTAAATGAATGAATGCTCTCCCGAGCACTTAGTACAGTGATCTGCACACAGAAAGAGCTCAATAAATATGATAATTGATTTGTAATTAATTTGAAGGACAATTGAGTTACTGAAGTGTGACTCATTCATTCTGATTCTCCTTTTCCAGAATCACTAGATAGTATCCAACAAATCCATTAGTTTCCAACTCAGATCATTTTGATTTTGATGTAGAGTTATATCAGATAGGGATTTGACATTAACTCCATGGATGAATTTTAACTCCCTCACACTCTTTGGGTGACTAGAGATTAGTGCTTTGAGAGCCTATTAATCCTAGTACTTTTGAAGATAATTCATAAAGGTTTATCAAGCTTCTGTCAACTAGAATCCTTATCAAAGTTTATTATGCCTACATAGCCTAACAATTAGTCTGCCAATAATAAGTTGAATATTATTATTTTCTCTCTGTGTATGGAATTCAAAGCTTGATGGAAATCTTATGGAAACTTTGAAAGCTGTTTTGAGATCTTCATGGCTCAATTGCCTAAGTTTAAAACCCAAATACAATCAACTCTATTTACTGAGCATTTTACTGAGTGCAAAGCATTGTCCCCCTTTTGAATGTAAGCTCATAATGGGAAGGGAATATGTCAACCAACTCTGTTACACTGTTTTCTCTCAAGCACTTAGTACAGTACTACTTACACTGTAGCACTCATTAAATATGATTGATCAGGAGAGTAAAATATAATAGATACTAGATACTCAGCCTGCCCACAAATGCTTGTTAAAGCATCCCTTCTTCCTTGTGGTAATGATATTTACCAAGTGCCTACTATATAAGCCGAACCTTGCTCTAAAAGCTAAAGTTTGATACAAGGTAATCTGATCACATACAGTCTCTGCCCCATTTGGGGCTCACAGCTAAAAAACACCTAAATCGAGAACATTTGACAAATGCCAATTTTTCCCTCTTTCTCAAAATCCTTACAAAGCTATGAACCTTTACTTCAAAGAAAGTCATTTCAGGTGAGAGGGGGGACAAAATTCATTCATTAATTCAATCATATTTATTGAGCCACTTACTGTGTGAAAAGCACTGTACTATGCATTTGGTAGAGTACAATATAACAGACACATTCCTGCCCACAGCAAGCTCACAGTCTAAAAGGTGATAAAGACATGAAGCAGATATAGGAGGAGTGGACAATAATTATAATTATGGTATTTGTTAAGTGCCTACTATGTGCCAAGCACTGTGGAAAAGGAATTGAAAAGAAAGAGAAGATTTGGTCAGGGAATTATACAGTGGAATCACTAAACAGAAGTTAGTTGTGGCATTTATTTTTTATGGCATGCCTTAAGCACTTACTATTTGTCAAGCATTGTTCTAAGTGCTGGGGTTTCTATAAGTTAATTAGGCCAGATACAGTTCCCATACCACATGGGGCTCACAGTCAAGTAAGGAGGGAGAAGAGGTATTGAATACCATTTTACAGTTGAGGGAAAATGAGGCACAAAGAAGTTGTGATTTGCCCAACCTCACACTGCAGGGAATTGACAGAGCAGGAATTAAAACCCAAGTCCTCTGACTCCTGGGCCCATGCTTTCTTTATCCACTGGGCCAAACTGCTTCTCCATTTATTGATATGTATTTCTGCCGGACATTTTGCTTTGCATAGGAGAAGCATCATGGCTTAGTGGCAAGGGCACGGGTTTGGGAGTCAGAGAACGTGGGTTCTAATTCTGCCTTCACTTGTCTTCTGTGTGACCTTGGGCAAGTCACTTAACGTCTCTGTGCCGTAGTTACCTCATCTGTAAAATGGGGATTAAGACTGTAAGCCCCACGTGGGACAACCTGATTATCTTGTATCTACCTCAGTGCTCAGAACAGTGCTTGGCACATAATAAGCGCTTAAATACCTTAGTTATTACTAGATAACTTGTTCAGACCTTTGGAAACTAAGGTTCAAACATGCTGTCCTTTAAAGTGAAAATCAATCAATCAATTGTATTTATTGAGCGCTTACTGTGTGCAGAGCACTGTACTAAGCGCTTCGGAAGAACAAGTTGGCAACATATAGAGACAGTCCCTACCCAACAGAGGGCTCACAGTCTAAAAGGGGGAGACAGAGAACAAAACCAAACATACTAACAAAATAAAATAAATAGAATAGATATGTACAGGTAAATAAATAGAGTAATAAATATGTACAAACATATATACATATATACAGGTGCTGTGGGGAAGAGAAGGAGGAAAGATGAGGGGATGGAGAGGGGGAGAGGAAGGAAGGGGCTCAGTCTGGGAAGGCCTCCTGGAGGAGGTGAGCTCTCAGTAGGGCCTTGAAGGGAGGAAGAGAGCTAGCTTGGCGGATGTTGGGACTCGGGGGGTCACGTAACTACTTTAAAACTACTTTAACTCTGACAGTCCTTACTCTGTGGGTCATATCTTAATTTTATAAAAGTAAAAATCAGCCAGTCAGTAAGAAATCATCAAAGTATGCGGTAAAGTCAATGACAAGTTGAAAAAACACCAAACTGGCACATCCTACTTCTTCACCTATATACAATTATCTGTTTTACCATATTAATGCCCTGTCAACCACATAGAACTAATTCTGATACTGTGTGTTAAATGGAAACTCAATATAACATAGTAATCTTCAGAAATATTTCATATGCCTTCATCAGTTGTTCTAGAGATTGATGATGTGATTATGAAAATATGATTGCACAATTTTTATTATACTTTCCCAAACTGTTTAAATATGACTTAATATGGACTATCATTCTTTCTTCTAATTAAAGTATATTAAATTCACCTATTTCATTCCACCTGATATTCATTTTATTATGGTATCTGCATTTTGACAGAATAAAGAATCACCTTCAATTGCAAAAAGACAATTTATTCACTAGTTAAAATGCTGGAACTGCATTTTAATTTCTTAATACTTGATAAACTTTTAGTAGAAGCAGGCAGAATTGAAAGAATCAAGGCCTCTCTTTTTCAATATACTCCAGTGACTTGAGTCCTTAAATTAATAATGCTCAGAGGTAGTCTATTATGTTAGGTAAAATTTCTAAAATCTTTGAAAGACTTCTATTTTACTTAACCTCTTACAGATATTTGAAATATTCTCTTATATTGTATTGACTAATTGAAAAACAGCCCAAATCTCTGTTACAGGGGTGGGGCATTAAAATATATTGCAGAAAGGGAAAATAGCAGAGTGCAAGGATATGTATAATAATAATAATGGCATTTATTAAGCACTTACTATTTACAAAGCACTGTTCTAAGCACCGGGGAGGTTACAAGGTGATCAGGTTGTCCCCCCTGGGGGCTCAGAGTCTTAATTTCAATTTTACAGAAGAGGGAACTGAGGCCCAGAGAAGTTGTGACTTGCCCAAAGTCACACAGCCGACAATTGGCGGAGCTGGGATTTGAACCCATGACCTCTGACTCCAAAGTCCATGTTCTTTCCACTGAACCACACTGCTTCTCCTATATGTATGTAATTGTTGTGTGGCTGGGGTGAATATCCAGTATTTAAGGCATATAGATTATATATTTTGTGGCTGAAAATAAGTGTCTATACCAAAATTAGAATCCACAAATTGGGCTTTAAAAACTAATTGTAGTATTGGTATTAGTGCTTACTATGTGCCAAATGCAGGGGTAAATACAAGATGATTAGATCACATACAAACCCTATTTCACATGGGGTTCCCAGTCAAATGGAGAATGAGAACAGATATTTAACCCCCACTTTGCAGTTAAGGAAACTGAGACACAGACAATTGACTTGTCCAAGGTCATACAGCAGTCAAGTGGTAGAACTGAGATAAACATCCAGGTTACCTGAGTCTCTTCTGTGTTCTTTTTTTTGTAGGCCACATTGCTTCCTCATGAATTAGAGAAGCAGTGGATAGAGCATGCACCAGAGAATCAGAATCACTCATCTTAATCCCTGTGAGCTCCATGTCGGGCATGGACTGTGCCCAAACTGATTAGCTTGTACCTATCCCAATACTTAAAGTGCCTGGCATATAGCAAGCACTTTACATAAACTGTAAAAAAGCCCCATACTTTTAAAAAAATTAACTTTTGCAGAGATTCAAATGGTACAGTTTGGTATCAAAGTTAAAGTATGATAAGCTAGCTGACTTTTTAAAATTATGTGAAAAAGGATTCTTGTAAAAGGAAGGTCATCCAAGAAATGTTTGTCTTTAATAACTGTTCTGCTTACTTCTTAGACTTTGAGTCCCATGTGGGACAGGGATTCTGTGCCTGACCTGATGATCTGTCATCTATCTCAGTGCTTATAACAGTATTTGGCAACACTAAGCACTTAATAAAAACCATATCCATATTAAGCACTTAATAAATACAAATCAAATTATGTAAACAAGTTATTCTAATTTGGAATTTTTTGCTTTTTTTAATTCCACTAAAGTCATACCACAAATATTTAATTGAACTTTTTCCTTCAAAAAATTATAAAAAACACGGAGGGTTCCTGAGGAACCTTGAAAGATAAAACATATCCTGAAGACAGATGGTTTTCATGGTTAATTGGGTGTCAGTAGTGTTGAGATATAATTCAGATAATAGTAAATGTCAAAAATTGGAGGGATTCTGACAGCTTTTTAGGAGAGCCTATATAATTTTGGTATTTATTTTTTTAAACTCAAGCAGTACTGAATGCCTTGAACACAAAGAAAAATAGTCATACTTCTTCAATTGCCCACCAAAATAAAAAGCAACAGAAAGAATACAGCAGCTGAAAACCTCTGGACTTTGTCAGTTGAGAATGGGAGGATGAAAGAAGATGAGATAAGACACTCTGTGGATTTATCCCAATTAGTGGAGTTGAGCCGGTGATATTTTAGTGTGCTATGCAAGACTTTGGAGCTCAGTGATTGACTAATGAAAGAAGCACCAGCAGAAATGTGGAAACTTGTTCTAAATGGTTGGGAAGTAGGTGCAGTTCAAAAAGGGTGACTTAGTCTCAGGCCACAGAGAAAGGGATATTTAGCTGAAGGCCTTCAACTGGATCAGGTAGCAGATGGATTCTTGATTGTGACTCGCATGAGATTCTGTTTTACAGCTGCTGAAGGGTCTGGATAGCCCCCAAATAGAGCATTTTTCAAATATCTGTACTGACAGGTATGAATGGGCCTCTATTAAACTTCAGCACTGCTCATTTATCATCAACATAGTGAGCAGTTCTATATCCCAAGGTTCCTGCACCTG
Organism: Tachyglossus aculeatus; assembly: GCF_015852505.1. NCBI lineage: Eukaryota > Metazoa > Chordata > Mammalia > Monotremata > Tachyglossidae > Tachyglossus > Tachyglossus aculeatus. The sequence continues at coordinate 8,672,456 of NW_024044828.1, forward strand.
CCATATGGAAATAGAGAAGTTGAAAAAAAATTTAGCTGTGGACAAATAACCTGCAATTAGGCCAACAGATTTTTTGTCTTTAACTGCATGAAGCATAAATAATTGTTGTGTTAAGAGTCATAACAAATGGAGGCTTTTCTGTAGAAGGTGTGACGGAGTGAATTTGCAACCACACATAGGTTGTTCTCAAAGCAATACTGGTGCAGAGGGAATTTATTTGATTTTTCAGAATGGAAGGTCCCCACTACCAGTTCTGATGGAAGCATGAGCTGCCATCAAATTTCCCCGGTGGAAAAGGCCATTAGAGTGTTTGGAACATAATTTGGGACCTAGTGTATTTGTCCCCTTCCCAACCACCCCTCCCCACCTCCCCCAACAACAGGTCCCACTCCTATGTTTAGAGCTTCTGATTAGGGAGATAATTTCATGAGCTATTAAAATGTATAGTTGACCCTTAAAGGTTTTCTACTGAGATGAGGTTAATTGTGATATTTAAGTGCTAAGTATATGTCAAGCACTGAAATAAGTGCTGGGGTAGATTCAGGCTGATTAGGTTGCAATAAAGCCCCTGTCCCAAATGGGGCTCCCAGTCTAAGGGGTAGACAGACATTTAACCCCCATTTACAAATGATGAAATTGAGGCATGGAGAATTGTTATTTTGACAAGGTTATATAGCAGGCACATGGCTGAGCTGGGATTAGAATCCATGTCCGCTGACTCAAAATCTATCATGAGTAATTTCTCAATATTGTCGCTTTTTTTTTCATTTTTCAATAACCCTAAGTATGGATGAGTTTCTTCTAGAAATGACCCTGTTTGTTCCAAGTGTGAGTCTTCCAATAGAATAGAAATTAATTCTATATCGTAGGTGCAATCTGTGTTGTCTCAAGCTAGTCAATCTGAATATTTTCCAGTGTACTGAAGCATTTTGAGTTTCTAAAGTCCAACTCAATTATCTGGTACCCTAACAAACACATTTTTTAAATCTCAATCCAGGAAAATTGTTGAGCAATTAGTCCTAATTCCACAGCTTTTGATTTCAAAGTTGTCACAGGAACATACTTATAGTTAGCTGTTAGTATAACAGAACAAGAAAATGGGGAAAGGGAGGAGATGGGGTAGGACAGAATAAGGAGATCTGGCTTGTTTGCTTGTAATGTGAAAAGAGAATTTCCTTGTGCACAGGCATGTCTCTGTCACTTGTCACATTCCCTGTATTATAGGGATACAATTTTGCCTAGTTGCTTAGCTTTCCATGAATATTTTCACACAAACTTCTATTTAGAATAAAAATCAAGACAAGGGGCTGTTAAATTAAAAGAATGCTGTTTTTATTGCAGTTCATTTCAGAACATTCAAGTTAGGGGATATTTTACATCCTACCCATACATAGAAAAGCATTTGATTCTTCGACCTAGAACTGCCTTTTTAAGCTCATAGAAAATGCCTGAATTTTCTTCAGAAAGGAATTATCCCTACTCAAATCTCTCAGTAGTCAATAGAACAGTAGGTTCTACAACAGTAGAACTGTAGGAAGAAACAAAATACAATCTGTTCATTTAACTGGGTGGATTTGGAGCTTCTAATAATAATAATAATGATGGCTTTTGTTAAGCACTTACTATGTGCCAAGCACTGTCCCTGCAGGTTTTTAAAACCTTCCAAATTAGCAAAAATGAGATAAAACACTTCATGAGAATACCCTTTTCTGGAAGTTCCCTGGTCACCTTTCATCTGGTTCATATCAGATACTAACCCCTGTCACCCAATTACACAGTGCTTAGGAGCAGGGGGGAAAGTGTCAAGTTGCTCATATTTTCAGAAAAGCATGAAAACTTCAATTTCTTCTGACACTAAAACGTTTGAATTGAATTTGCAGTGGAGAAAAATATAGCTCCGTTGATCAAATCGATCTAACTGAAAACCTTTGAAAGGGTAATCAAATACTTCCACCAAAATAAAGATGTTATAAAGGAATTTGAGAGCAAGTTGCTCCCTTTTCAGAATACTCCTAATTGCCCAGAGACTTACTATCCAATCTGATCATTTCCTTGGTACTTTATTCTCTTTTTTCCTTCCTGTTCCTATCATTTCACTAACTCTAAGCTTTGACTTTGCCTTTAAGGATAAAAGGGAATCTGAACAATTTATAACTTGAGTGATTCTTTTAAAAGGATCATGTTCCTAGTTCTTGATGCCAATCGTTTGCTGAATAAATCTGTAATTATTTTTGCCTTTGAAGGCAAGAAAAAAAACATGCATTACCTTCAGGGACTTAGAAAAAAACTCCCAGTTTTCCCCTCATCAGCAGACACTGATTAAAAGTATAATTCAGTGAAAAGTTATTTTATAATTACTTTTCTGGGATAAATTCTGCCTTTTCCTGTGTAATTCCAGAAGGCCATAAGAGGATAAGATTAACTTCAAGGGTTTAACCTGTTGCTCTCTTTGAGAAATGGTGGTGACCGGGAAGTTTATACCTACAGCTGTTAGGGCATCATCAATCCTCATGGTATTTAGTGCTTTCAGAATTGATCAATTAGATGATTTCTTCTAGTGTCCTAGGGTTGCCTTTCAAGTAGGAAAGCTCATTGAGTTTATTATACTTATTATGTATGAATATAAAATAATATGTATTATATATGCAATTACCTGTACATAACCAACCTAGTTATCTCATGCCCACTCCATTGCTTATTATATTGTGCTTGGCACTTAGTACTAAACAAATGCTACAATTATTATTATTATATTTCAGCTATTGAATGAATAGCAATGAATCCTTATATGTATTATCATTTATTAACTTTCAGTGATCCTCTAATCTGTGTAGATCTTTGATCATGTCCCTATGGTCAAGATTGTGGCTAATCAGTACATTTTTCTGGAAAGTTCAGGCAAATACTAATTTGCGCTTGAGAAACTTGTTATTTGAGATTGGATCCTTTTAAGCAAATAATCCAGAAATGACTAAATCCTTCACTTGTTCATGTTGAGCTGTCCTATGTGGAAGTAGAAAATAAGGAAGGGGAAAAAAAATCCAAAATTTCCATTAAAGAAACATTTGGTAGGTTGAAGAAACACTTTGGTTCTACATTTAAAAAGCATTCTGATGACTCAGGTGTCAAATGTCACATGAATTTAAGGTCACTTTTTTCATGGATATTTTTAATCTTTTAGGTTTGGAGGTTGGCTTGCTAATTCCCACAAACAAGGATGACCCAACTTTTTTGCAAGCAATTAGTTTGAGGATGTTAAATATTTTAGTTTAATAATGATGGCATTTGTTAAGTGCTTACTATGTGCCAAGCACTGTTCTAAGCACTGGGGGGGATACAAGGTGATCAGGGTGTCCCTCATAGGGCTCACAGTCATAATCCCCATTTTCCAGATGAGGTAACTGATGCACAGGGAAGTTAACTGGCTTGCCCAAGGCCACACAGCTGACAAGTGGCAGAGCAGGCATTCGAACCCATGACCTCTGACTCCCAAGCTCGTGATCTTTCCACTGAGCCATGCTGCTTCTCTAATTCATTGGAGTAAATCCACGAGCAGGGAAGTGTAAAACACACACTGGCTTGGATCCTAAATGTTCTGAAGCAGTAGCTTTTCAACGATGACCTCTTGACAAAAAGCGACTGTCCTGATGCCCATGAAGTCCCCTTACACTGGTAGCTCCATATAGGACAGGGACTGTAACCAATCCAATTATCTTTTTATCTACCCCAGCGCTTAGCATAATATTTTGCACATCGTGAACAATTAATAAATACCATTGGTAGTGGTAGAAGTAGTAGTATGGTTTTCTTGACATTGTGGAAGGTTCTTATCAAAAGGCATCTAAATGATCTGTAAATGAGAATTCTGAAGGGCCCACCTCTCCCAAATAGCATCACTGATGCCACAAGGTTTGGACATTTGAGCCAATGGAAGTAGTAGGAAAGGATGGGGGATACTTCTATGTTTCATAGTATCAAATTGTCTAAAAAGCAATTTAAAAATAAATGATAAAAGGAAATCTCCAGAGGCCAGATGATTTTCACTGTTTTATTGTGCAACACAATCAACCAGAACACCTCTGCAAACCAAAACATGTCCTATAGTGGCATCCTACCTACCAGGCAGGTCATTTTGAATCCATTGGATACCAGATACTTTGTATTCCCTGATTCCCTGATGGGTCATATCATTTGAGGATTATTATCCAACTGTGCAAATGATAGAGGTCTCCATATTCTCCACAAAGCTGATCTATACATCAATTCTTAGATGTAGTAAAGTTTAAATACGTCATTTTCCCCAGGAATGGTCCTACCAGTTTCTAGGCAATTACTTGCAACCTAATACGAATATATATTTAAAAAATGGAATTGTGCTTTCAACTTTGATTTTTAAATTCTGAAAGCCAAACAAGCCAAATCCTAAGGAAATAAAACGTCCATTGCTCAATTTCAATGATGTAGAGCTGAATTGGGGTCCAGTCTTTGAGACTGCCTTACTATTAATCACGGTCTGACCTTTTCAATAAGGGGCGCTTGTTGGAGCCAGAGACATAGTTACAACATGCATTTGTGTTTTTGTGTATTTAGGTTAGACTTCGTGGACTGGGACAAGCATAGTGAAATTAGATTCTCTCCCTGTAGGGGGTAGGCATTGACCGCTGTTTGATGCCAACACTTGTAGGTCAAAGTATTTCAAGAATGATGGCTTTTATACTGCTCTTGCCCCAGTCTTAGTAGAGTCAGGGTACAATTTTCAAAGAAATGGGCTTAACGCAGCCTAATTAATTGTAACTTTTAGCCCTGAGCTAATATAAGATGCTGTATTCTTTATCATATATAAAGGAATGCCATGGTATTCCAATATGATTTTGTGAGCTGTTCATTTATAATAATGAAAAGAAAAGATGCCTGTTAAGGAATTAGGGAGAAGCAAACACCATTGTATATATGATAATTGTCCTAAATCACTTGCATGGCATTCATATTCCTGCAGTGACTGCTATCCAAATTAATCGTTCACAATAAATGAGACTGAAAATAAAAAGAAGTATCAACTTTCTGGATCTTCCCAAAATAGCAAAAGCTTTGTTGATGGATTGTGCTGCATTCTTTTACAATATATTCATGTTGGGGAGACAGAGGAAGAACCTCTGTCAGGGTTGTGCTTTGTGTGTTTATTTCATACCAAAGCTCTGTTACATCTAACAGCAAACACATTCTTCTACACTGGCTGACCCTCCACCTGAAAGTCCACTGCAGTGAGCTTGTTCACACACTTTAGGATATATGGTGGGGTAGTAAAAAGATTCCCCATAGCCAAGTAAAAATAGGGGTAGAGGGCTCAAGGAATATGCATGTGCTTAGATCAAATCTTAACTTCAAGTTCAAGAATAGTTTAACAGTGAATCCAAAGTTGTAAATGCAAAGTAAATGCAATTTTAAGGCTGCTTTAAACCAAGCATGAAAGACCTAAGAGTCAAAGTTGAGATTCCATACATCTGGTTTTAATATCTCTCTCTTTCTCTCTCTCCTAGCTATTAGAGAAATGACCTTCTTTTTTTGTTTTGAAAATTCATTATCAGTGTTACTGCTGCAATACAAAAAATTCATTGTGTCCACTTATTCTGCTCATCAAGCTTTTTTTTTTTGGTATTGGGGAATGATCAGGAGCTTCTTATGAAGCAGCAAAAGTATACTTTTCAAAACGTTAGAAAAATTGACTCAATTCTGGAAGCTGAGATTGGCAAGGCAAGAGGACTCTTTTTTGATTTTTTTCCTTTTTCTCCCTCTCCCCTCTCTCAAAGCCTATGTTTTGTCTTGTTCAGTGCTGTGGTAGGGCACATGTAAACATCATTTCTCTCAGCCATAAACTGCCTTTCACCCAGAAATAGTGGTTAATGTGATTGGCTCCAGAAATGAATTAGCATTATGTTAGCACCACATTTTAGTTGTGGGATCCTCTACTTGAGGAGGTTACTCAGAACGAGTATTTAAATTCCGGTGACAGCGCCAGGGATCTGTGAAATGAAACCAGTGGAAATCTGCAGGGTTGTGAGCGTGAGTGCTATTCTGGTTCATTTCTGTACAGTCTTTAGAGGATTCCCTGGAAGTAAACACCCTTAATTAATTCCCAAGTAAAACAAAGTAAAGGCAAATTTTCCACTTACTGTGAGCTGGGCTTCATCCGGCCGCTGAAGAAAAGAGACAGAGCCGTAGTTCTCACCTAGATCCAGGTTACTCTGTGAATTAGTCATAAACGAATGCTGCAAGAGGCTTATTGACTTCGTAACTGTACAATGAGCAACCCATCTCCCTGCTGCTAGACAACCCTTCAGGACTGAGTGCTAAACTTCAGCATAGAATGCTGCATCTATTACCCCTGAGGGCTCTACCATTTCACCTACACCTGGACGGATCTATCAAGCTTCATCTCTATTAGACCGATTTGACTCTGTGGTTTGAGCGAGGGGGAAAAAAAAAAGCAGGGAAGGCTTGCCGTTGTCACACTTGTTTCCTATTAAAGAGCCTTACAGTGGATTGAGTAATTGTGTACGAAGGTAGTCTGGCTGGCAGATGTGTGCAGCCCCAGTGGAGCACTAGATTCAAGGCAGATGGGTTGTACCAGGGCGCAAACAACATTGAGAGAGAGAGAGGCGTGATTAAAACAGCAGGCCTCCGCTTTATAGTGCTGGAAGTGGGGTAGTGCTGAAGCCCCTGGGACTCAGAGGTCCCAAAATGGCATCCCTCTGTAGTAAGTAAAAACAATAAAATCAATCAAAAATGGATATTCAAACTGCCCAAGCCACTTTGACATTACCCAAAATACACCAGCTTCTAGCAAATGTTATGGACTTGTGTCTCTCTCTACATGAAGTAGAGCCCTTAATGAAAACTACTCCGTGGTAAGTTTACTTGGGTTATTGATAACATTTCCATGAGGGATTTGGGGTGTAGGAGGGCTCCCTATTTTTTCTCCTAATCCATTATTATCTTTAAAACCTGAATTAAATTTCTTAAGGAGACTTATACAGTTTTTCTGTTTAAATGGAGTGAGGCAGCTTGACATGTTGGTAGAAGTTGATTTTAGAAGTCGTGGAGTACATAACCAAGAAGAAATCCAAGCTAACACACTTTTTTTGTATCACATACTTCATCTCTGTCTGCAAGACTTGGGACCATGTACTCTATAGGTCTTAAAAGTACTAAATGAATAATAATAATAATAATAATAATGCCCCTTAAGTGCTTACTATGTGCAAATCACTGTTCTAAGTGCTGGAGAGGTTACAAGGTGATCAGGTTGTCCCATGGGGGGCCCACAGTCTTAATCCCCATTTTACAGATGAAGTAACTGAGGCCCAGAGAAGTTAAGTGATTTGCCCAAAGTCATACAGCTGACAATTAGCAGAGCTCGAATTTGAAACCCATGACCTCTGACTCCAAAGCCTGTGCTCTTTCCACTGAGCCACGCTGCTTTTCTGCATAATGGTAAAGAGCCCATAAGGGGAACTAATTGGATCATTCTATTCATACTCTTGATTTCAAGGATCGCATCTAGGCCTTCTGCCTCTTTTCATTGTAGCCTTACAGCTAAAAGAGCCATTCTCAAAACTGACAATAGTGCACTAAAACACAGAAATTCCTCCTCAGGTCTAAAGGAAGATACTTATTAATGGATCCTTCTTTATGTGACTGGTAGGTATCAGGGAAATGATGGATTTATCCAGGAATTGGATTATGAATTGTTTTCATTTCTTGTATGTATAAGGATGATTTTTAAAAGAATCATTTTAATTTAATTTGGCAAGCAATGGACTTCTTGTACAGATAATTTCCTTGTTCACTGTATAAGGCAGAGGCAGGAGCAGGCATCGAACCCAGAAGTTTGAATTTTCAGTTATTTGCTCCATATATTTTATCATATCTCGTTCTGAGAGTAATCCTATAGTCTTTTTCCTTTTGCTATTTTGAAACAGCATTGTGGGTAAGTGCCTTCTTCCAGCTCAACCCTATTTCTTGGTGGTAAAGTCATTTACTCTAAAGATGATATAAACCTTTACTCTACACTGATAAGGGACAGCAGAGGCAAGATGGGCAGGGAAAAGGGGGTTAGGAGGGGAAAAGGACAGACATGGAAAGAGGGAGAAATTGTAAGGGAAGAGTTTCTCTTCTGGAGTGAAAGGTTGGGACTGCTACTTGTTAATGTGGAGAGGGGGCTCAGTGAGCAGTGAAAGAGACAACTACCTGGGGAGTGAATAGTGGCAGGGCTCCAAAGGGGGAGATGAGGAGCAGAAATCCCCATCACTCCAGTCTGCCAGTTTTCCAGAAATGTTTCAGAATCTGAGCATGCTCAGAGTCTGAGATTGTGCAGCTGGGAAAATTTGGAAAGCTCCAAGGGAAATGAGCTCTCCTTTGTGCTCCCTATTTACCCTCCTTTCATGTTCCAAGCTCTTAAATCTGCAGTGCGAGGGTGATGTCTTGTCCTGGAGGACTAAGATGTCCAAGTCATTTTGTTACCCAATGTCCTGATTTCCCTGATGCTGTCATGGGCAGTAGCCTTTGCTGCCCTACTGCTATCTGCGCTGCTTTTCCTCTGCTCCAGGGCCACTACACTTAAATCCTGGGCCTCCTATAATGCACGTCACCCAGCATGTCCAGACAGAGAAGTAGTGGGAGGAGGCATGAAATGGAGGCCTAAAGGTGGCAATAAAGACCATTAAATAGTGATTGCAATTTTGATATTTCTTAAGCACATACTATATGGCAAGCATCATGCTAAGTGGTAGCATAGGTGCAGGATAACCAGATTGGACACAGTCCCTGTATGAAATGGGGCTGGGTCTAAGGGAATAAATAGTCCCAAACCACGGGAAAATGGGTGACTCCTGGCACCTGGGTCAGAAGGTGGTTTGGTAGATCAAATGGGGTGAAGTGTCCTACTTTGTGGACATGTCATTGATTGTGGCACTTGATCCCATGACTGAATCGCACGGAACTGTGATGGAGAAAAAAGAAACTAGGGTTTCCCCAGCAGCTCAAGAAAGGGTCCTTTCAGATGGTTTAAACTAAAAAAACTGAAATTGAAAGTATGAAGGGTGACTAGAGGGGATTCAGAAAAGTTTTTTAAGTATGAAGATGATGGACAAAGAGGATGAAAATACATAAATGTAAATGGACAAAAGAGGAGATATAATAATGCGAGAGAAAACATGGATTGCAGATTTTATCTGGCCCGAGAGACCAGTGCAAAATAAGAAGGCCTAAATAGCTCTGGGCTACATCTTTGTAAATCCCAATAAAGGGAAAAGCTGAATGAACATAACTGGTTATCTTAAATCCAGAATGCATGTCAAAAAAGGGACAACCCATGTTACTATTAAAGGGGGGCTTAGCATAAGAATAAATAATGAATCATGACAACTGCAATATCTAATTTATAATTGCACTTTATTTCATAGTTAATGAGGTTCCGTTTGGTTAATTGCCATTCTAAATCTGTCTTCGAATTGCAATTAAACCAAATCAATAATTTTGAGGTTCAGGATTTGGGTGATTTGAGAATCAAGTATATCTGAATTTCTAGTTATCTAAAATCTGCCAAAAATTCACAGCAGAAAACCTTGTGGACATTGTTACGTTGAAGATTATAGTTACAGCAATTATAGAAACCAGATAGTTTAGTGGATAGAACACAGGCCTAGTAGTCAAAAGGAACTTGGTTCTAATCCCAGCTCTGTCCCTTGTCTGCTGTGTGACTTTTTGCAAGTCACTTGGCTTCTCTGTGCCTCAGTTACCTCATCTGTAAATGGGGATTAAGACTATGTGGGAGATGAACTGTGTCAAACATGATTGTCTTATATCTATCTACCCCAGGTGCTTAGTACAGGCATAAATTAAGTGCTTAACAAATACCACAAAAAAATTGGCAGAGCGGAATTAGAACCCAGGTCCTCCGATTCCCAGGCCTGTACCCTTTCCTGTAGGCCATACTGCTTCTCACTTGCCTACTGTGTGACCTTGGTCAAGTTCCTTAACTTCTCTGTGTCTGTTTCCTCATTTGTGAAATGGGAATTTAATTACAGGCTCTATCCAACCTTATTATCTTGTATCTACCTAGTGTTTAATACAGCACTTGGAACATAAGAAGCACTTAACAAATATTATCATCATTATTGTTATAATCATTATTATTATATCATCATGCCTAAGGTGGATGGGCAGCTACTGGAGTTTTTTGAGAACTGGGGAGCTGTGGGCTGAACTTTTTTTTTTTTTTTTTTGAAAAATGATCTGGGTTTACAGATTATGTATGTTTAGAAATTTTATACTAAGACCAAGCTGTAAAAGCCAGGGAACTCATAACAATAATAATAATAATAATGGTATTTGTTAAGCACTTACTATGTGCCAGGCACTGTTCTAAGTGCTGGGATAGATACAAGGTAGTGAGGTTATCCCACATGGGGCTCATAGTCTTAATCCCCATTTTGCAGATGAGCTAACTGAGGCACAGACAAGTTAAGCGGCTTGCCCAAGGTCACATAGCAGACAAAGTGGCAGAGCTGGGATTAGAACCCATGTTCTCTGACTCCCAAGCCTGTGCTAATGCCAACTTGCCTTATGATATGCTCATCCTATTGCATTTTATCCTTCACTGACTTTCTTGTCCTTTTCTGTTATTTCTTCTGAACAATTCTAGTGCATGTCTAACAGGATAATCCTCCCTTTTGGTATCCAAACATTAATAAATATATTTCCAAGGCTGTGATCCTCAACCTTTATTAGTGGGAAAAATACTGTTTCTGGATACCATGGTCTTCTTTTTCTCTGCTCCACTTGTGCACCCTAAAAAGAAAGATAGCATTCCTCACATGACAGTGAAATCACCAGTTCTGGACACTTCCATAGCTTCTTTTGATGCTCATGTGGGAGCTTGGTTGAGTTATAAAATTAATGATGTTGTGAAAAACACAGGATAGCTTTCCAGGGCAAATGGTGAGCCATGTCCTTCTTTCTATCCCATTGCTTATTAATTAAAATATCAGGCTAGAGCTGACCTCTGCAGCATTCTGCATGTTTTATCCCCTCAGGCTGATTGTGCATTGATGAGATCTGTTCTTCCACACTACTGTTCACTCTCATAATGCTGTGGTGGTTTGATTTAGACTTCTGGACAAATTAGCAAGGTTTATGGACCCACAAGAAAGAAGAAACCTGGTTACAAAAAAATTTGCTGGGGGCAGAAAAAAGCCAATGCATATTAAAAACTATGATTCAGTGTTCTAACACTGTGTGCTACTACAAAGGATCCAACATCTCTGAAACAGCTAAATTTGTGAAGAGCTGTAAAAATTTTCAGGCCAGTAAGTAATGTTTGATGAAGAAATCTTTTTAACCTTATCAGCGAGGTTGGTTTAGAACTTATTTTACTAGTTGTTTATGTGTATATTTTTGAGACAAAATCAAAAGTCTTACCATAATCAGTAGGAATTTTATTGCTTTGTCCAATATACCAGGCCTCTCATTCCACCCATTCATTTTTTCCACACAAATACTTCAGAAAATATAGTGCCTTCTGAAAGTTCAACCCCCATTCCACAATTATTATTGTGGAATAATATTCGTGAAATATTCCAGGATCTTTCTTCTTATGAATGAGTGTATCCATGGAAGAGGACAAAAGAGGTTTTATGAATCTAAATTTCCTCCCTCTTCCCCTTAAAAAAAATCAGTTGTAAGATGACATAAATAAGATGCAGACACTTCATGGGACATTTCCTTTGTCCAGCATTATTTTTTTTTTACTTACCTATTTCAATAACCTTCACGTACTGAATTATTTAATGGAATATTGCAGGTAGACAAAATTACTCATTTAGATTTTTCATTGGTAAGATTATTGTGGTAAGTTTGTTTAAATGCAGTGTATGGGAAATATTATCCTCCTAAATTTTCTTCTCAATTCCTTACCCTAATTTAAGACTTGAGGAATCATCAACTGATACCCTATTTTTGTGAACTGTTATGAAATGTATATACCATATATGGATAGGTGTAGAAGTACACTATTTTTACTCAGAAGGATATTACTGGTATTTCTATGAATTCAAAATGTTTCCATAATTTAATTTAAAAGAAATTCTGTATTTTTCTACTGTCATGACTTAAAACCTGTCATTTTGATTTTGTTGAATATTATTGCAGCAGATTTTGACTCTAAGTATTTTGACATTGCTTCTTAAGAAAGGCTAAGAGAAAATGGAACACTAAAGCAAATGTTGAAAACCTTTTAGGGAGAATGTTTCAGAATAGTAGAAGCTATTTTTCATTGTTCAAATTCTCATTTTACAATAGTGCAACATTTCACAGTGGTGTATTACATGTGTCATTTTATTTATGTCATGGAAATGTACCAGCCATTACAACCCATTCAGTAAATCCAGACTTTGGTATGAGCATAACGAAGAACAATTTTGTTTCATATAATTGACTCTTCCATTCATAAATGAATCAACCTACTGATATTTGAGCTTTAATGTATTTTAATTAATTTTCATAACAATTTCATCATACTTAAAATGTGATGATGGTACAAAGACAAATCGCATTATCCTGTGTTTTCTACTTCATCCATTTTGCGCTTTACGTTTTCTGTTTTTCTGACCAGAATGCAAAACCTTGCCAGATTGGAAAACCAAGTTATGGATTAGCCTAGTTTATCAGTATTTTCCTCTTTCTCCTCCTCCTCCTCCTCCTCCTCCTTGTCCTCCTTCTCCTTATCTGCAATTACCAGTTAAGAATAATTTTGGATTTTTGAAGGCTATCCATTGATTGTAACACAGGAGAGTAAATAATTATGTTTTAGCTCTTTTACCTCCATCCACAAACTCAGTAGTTTGATATTATTAATAAACCCTATGACTGATTCATGAACATATAGAGCTTTTAAATGCTCCAGTTCTTTGTAATAAAACTGAGGCAGTTCTGCTAAGGCCTGCTGAGGTACCAAACTGTGTGTACTAAGAGCCTAAGTGAAAGGAATATGTTTTATTTACTGTCAACCAGGAATAGCGTAATCAATAGAAGAAATCAGATTTTCTGTCATGCTGATCAGAGTACTAGTGAGATTCATTTCTCCCCCTTTTAGACTGTGAGCCCACTGTTGGGTAGGGACTGTCTCTATATGTTGCCAATTTGTACTTCCTAAGCGCTTAGTACAGTGCTCTGCACATAGTAAGCACTCAATAAATATGATTGATGATGATGATGATGATTCATTTTGAAAACACTGGGAACCACTCTGATCCCATCCAAGGGTGACTCATTTTGCACTCTCATGTTCATTCATTCATTCATTTGTATGCAATGTGTGTGCAAAGCACTGTACTAAGCGCTTGGGATGTACATGTTGATGACCATCACAGGCTTATTCGAGTGGGGAACATCATTCCTTTCCAGTGCACAAGCAAAGGGGCTCTACAGTTGTTCACAGAATCAGGTCGGTAGTTTCAAATTAAGGCTGGTTATGAGGCAGGCAAGGCATGGGGCCAAATAGTTTATTAAGCATGATATCTTCAGGATTCACAATATGTATATGAAGATCAAGGCCTTTCAGCTTTCTCTCTCAGCTAGGAACATAATATCTAAGAACAGTTAATCAATTCTCTCATTTGTCCATGTTTACTTTTGGATGAAGGAAGCACTCTAGGAAGGAGAGGCAGAGAAGATTATTGTTATATTTTACCTGGAGTGAAGGTAGTTTAGTAAATTCAGTTAAAAAGCATGAGGGCTGTATTTTTCTGCAACCCCACACTTATATCTATATTGTAGACTCACCGTGTTCACCAGTGCACATAAACTGTTTTTTCTGACACCATGCCACACTGTATCTAAACAAACTTTTCTTGACAGTGTTCTAGTGAAAACATGTGTTATGCAGAACTGAGTATATTTTTCCCAAGGTCTGACTACAGTGGGTGTTGGATTAGTGTGAATCAGGCCACACAATTTTTATCCCATAATGTTAATGAATGTGCTTAAGTGAATAGCTGGTGTTCACCCACTATTCAGTGGGTATCTTCAACTGTTTGGAGGTTCAGTTTCTGGCACCTGGGGAGTGAGGGAGATTCAGAGGTAGTTATTATCAAAATCGCTTTACAGGGAACTCTCGTGATTTCTGCATACAGTGGACTAGAGACCAAGCATCTTTGGTTAGGAAACATGGGAGAGGGGACTAGTATATTTTTTGCGTAATTTCTTTGGACAGTGGAAGATTTGGGTGACAATAACAATGTACTTCATTAAGGACAAATTCAGGGCTGTTCAGCCTGGCCTAGAGGAAAAAGCATGGGCTTGGGAGTCAGAGGACCTGGGTTCTAACCCTGGCTCGGCCACTTGTTTGTTACATGACTTTCGGAAAATCGCTTAACTTCTCTATGCCTCAGTTGCCTCATTGTAAAATGGGGATTAAGACAGTGAGTCACATGTAGGATGGGGACTCTGTCCAACCTGATTACCTTGTATCTACCCCAATGCTTAGAACAATGCTTGGCACATTAACATATACCATATTTTTTTTTCTTCTAATCCCAGCTCCTCCACATCTGCTATGTGATGGTGGGTAAGTCACTTATCTCCTCTGTGCCTGTTACCTCCTCTGTAAAATGGGAATTAAGATTGTTAGGCCCATGTGGGACATGTCCCAACCTGATTATCTTGTATCTATCCCAGTGCTTCATACAGTTCCTGGAACATAGTAAAACTTAGCAAATACCATTAAACAAGGGGGAGGCAAAGTAGAATAATGTATAGCTACAGAAAAATATCTAGGCATTTTTAAGGAATCTCCTGTCTTAAGCGAGGGACGAGTCTCAATCTATTAACCGAGTTTTAAAGGATTGAGAACCTGTGTGAAAGAATTATTTACAGTACTAGTGGTTTGCACGAAGACACTCTATCCCTTTCTCATCACTGCAAGCCACATTCCCCTGGGCTATCATTTTCAGTAAGTGACAAGGCTGACTGTGGTTTAGCACATTGTGAAGTACACAAAAACATTTACATAATAATAGTAATAATGATGGCATTTAAGCGCTTACTATGTGTGAAGCACTGTTCTAAGCCTTGGGGAAGATACAAGGTGATCAGGGTGTCCCACATAGGGCTCATGGTCTTAATCCCCATTTTACAGATGAGGTAACGGAGGCTCAGAGAAGTTAAGTGATTTGCCCAAGGTCACACAGCAGACATGTGGGGGAGCTGGGATTAGAACCCATGACCTCTGACTCCCAAGCCCGGGCTCTTTGCACTAAACCATGCTGAAGTGAGCGCAGGAGAGTGCAGATAGTGTGCCATAATTGTGGTATTTTGTTGAGTGCCTACTATATGCCAAGCACTGGGATAGAGACAATAATAGCTGATTAGATATAATCCTTATCTCACAGTCTAAGGGAGAAGGCAAAAAGGTATTTTATCCCCATTTTACTGTTGAGGAATCTAATTCACTGAGGGAGTAAGGGATTTACCTGTGGTCACCCAGCAGGCAGGTTGTGGAGCTAGGATTAGAACCCAAGCCCTACAGCTCACAGTCCTGTTTTCCTTCCATTCAGCCATGCTAGTTCTATAGACTAGCAGGTGGTTACCAGGGCAGCCAGAGAAGTCTTAGAGACTAGCAAGCGAGACATGAATCAGCAATGTTTCACCACAGGTAATAAATAAACCTAATATAAACATCCAAAATAGATTGTGAGAACTATTGTATAATTCTCCCTTCATATTGAACATTTTTCAGACTTATGCTTCAGTACCATGTTTATACAGCTGAAGACAGATAACACAAGGAGACACAAAGATAATTAAGGGGTTGGGAAATAAAGTTTTTGAGGAAAGGTTAAAGGAACAGGATTTCCTCAACTGGGAGAATAAAGGACGGGTGAATGATGGCACCACGATTTAATAATGATGCTTCATATTTGCTGTGACTCAAGACTACGAGCAATTTTTTAAAACAATTCCAGCAATTTTTCTTCTTCTGCTGGTAAAGGGGAATATACCATTACAAATTTAGGTTATGGAGAGGGAAGAAGTTCTTGACAGGGAAAGTTGTTAAACAGGGGAATGGGTACTGAAGGGGATCATATGATCACCTTTGGTGTAGGTCTTTCACAATAGGAAAAACCATCAACCATCTAGGGTGAC
Organism: Tachyglossus aculeatus; assembly: GCF_015852505.1. Lineage (NCBI taxonomy): Eukaryota > Metazoa > Chordata > Mammalia > Monotremata > Tachyglossidae > Tachyglossus > Tachyglossus aculeatus. Next base: position 8,688,656 of record NW_024044828.1, read on the forward strand.
TTGAATGTGGCATCCCCTGAAGATCAAAATAAAAAATTGGCACAACATAAAGGATAATTCTAGAATTAGGTTACCATGCTTCCAGAATAAAGTGATCTAGATTAGGTAATGTGTTTTAAATAAAGATTGAATGAGATTTGGTTTAGCTTGACTTTTTCCACCCAACAGATTGTAAGCATGTGGAATCTGATTTCTTAGAAAGTTATGCAGGTGGTTGTGCAACTTCAAGAAGGTAGTAGATTAAGTCATGACGAGTGCGAGTGATCCATAGTGCAGTCTTTAAGGAAAAGCTAGAAATGTTAAATGGTGCATCCCCGACCAAAAGAATGACTGTCAGATCATCATATTGTTCTTCCAAGTATCATTTCCTAAACTATTAAAGGAGAAATGCGGAGCTGGATGGACCAGTGACCTGAAAAGTATCAACAACCATATATATTGAGTGCTTATGGAGTGCAGAGCCCTGAACTAAGCTTTTGGCAGAGTACAATATAACAGAGTTGGTAGACACATTCCTTGCCCACAAGGAGCTTACGATCTAGAGATCTCTTAGATTCTTATCTATTTGTGCCTTAGGTAGTATAATTCACTAACAGTACAATTCAGTTGTTATTCCACAGATGGTATATATAGGAAAAGGACAACAATATAATTTATCTTCTTCCACCAGAGAAACGAGGTAGTGGAAGTGGGTTTCAAAAAGGTTTCTAGGCTTTTGTTTATGATGGCATGCATAACCGCTGGGGTTCGAATCTTTACAGTATAGCTAAGATTCAGCAAAGGTGGAATGAGAATCACATTTCCAGGAGGTTACCTAGTATTATAAAAGGCTCTTGCTAAATCTCAAGTGATCTGCTGTAACATTTTACTACCCTGCAGCTACAGCTTTCCATATGTAAATTTTTACAAGCTGTTTTAAAGTATCCAAAAGTGAACTTCCAGTGCACAATATATCACGAATATATCTTTCCCATTGAGAGAAAAATCACTGTTGTGTATTGCCAAAGGTCATGAAATTCCTAACCCTAAGTTCTGCTCTTATCCATCATGAAAATGACAGATCATTGCAAACTGGACTGTGTCTACTTGACTAAGAGTTCATAAAAACTTTTATTTGTCAGCCTTATCCCTTTTGGAATGAGGTACATCAATTGTTAAAGTGGTCAGCGATTAATTAAAACAATGTGAAAAGGGCAACATAACCGTTGACATTCATTTGGCCACTGTATACATAGAAAGAAACTGAGATGAAATGGGGATTCATGGTATTCTTACCTGATAGAGCTGAATGCTTTATTTTCTTAGTTGCTTCTGAAATGACTTGGAAAGTGCAGGAGGAGGTAATACGTGTGTAAGGACATGTGCTACTAATTCCCTCCAAATATGCTCTTATGTGTATGAAGTGGAACACTGAAAAAGGGAGAAGAAAAATGAAGAGGGGGAGAAATGCCTTTTGAATGTACTGTGGACTTTCTATTTACAGAACAGCACCACCATCACTTTAAACACAAGTGAATCTCAAATTAATAGTTTGGTCTATGGAGATATCATGATTACAACCCCAAACAGAAGACTTTGCAGCTTTATCACTTTTAGCTTGTGTTGCTTCATATCTCTTTATGTTCCTTGGCTAGACAGTTCCTGTGTTCCAGCAAAGGTTTCTGAAGGATTGTTCACCACGTCTTTCCTTCTTTCTTTTTCTTCCTTATCAACTTCTCTGTCTGTATTGTAAATTAGATCCAGACAAAGCATGTTCTTCCAATAGCCCTCAGATTCCTTTGGAAATAAATAAGAACTTGAGTTGAAGACTTCAGAGTACCTTTTTTTTCCAAATCAGAATTGTTCAGTAATACTGAATAAATAAGGTTTGTTCTAAGTCAAAAAACATCACTTTTGTAACTTCCTTCTGAGGTTGTATTAACCTGAAGAGTTTCCCCCTTGTTACGTATAATTCTTTCCCCAGAGAAATATTCCCTTAACGATTTGGGCACATCAACATTTTTACTGCGCCTGGTATCTGGTATCCGCTGCTTCTGTACCATTCTGTTTCTTCTTTGTATTTCTTCTTTGTATTTTGCAGAAGAAAATCTGTTTTGAGAGAACCGGTTCTCCTACCCTTGGGATTTGCAGTCAAAGAAGTGATATGATGGCATAGTCTCTAGTACATTTTATGGCAATATTCAACCAACATGACTTTGTATATCTACATATGGAGCAGGTATTTTAATTCCACCCTTGAGACATGAATCAAATAATGCATCCAACATATATTCTTTCCATCCATTCTTTCCACTGATACTAGAATTGGAGAGTTATCTATATGAGATACAATGTTGCCCTCGAATTGTTGGCAAATGGCACACATTCCACGTCTCTCCCCACTCCAGTCCATACTTCACTCTGCTGCCCAAATCATTTTTTTTTTCAAAAACAGTCAGGACAGGTCTTCCCACTCCTCAGAAAACTCCAGTTGTTGCCCATCCACCTGTGCATCAAACAGAAACTCCTCACCACTGGCTTTAAAGCACACAATAACTTTCCCCCATCCTTCCTCACCTCACTACTCTCCTACTGCAGCCCAGCCCGAGCACTTTTTTCCTCTAATTTCAACCTTCTCACTGTGCCTCAATCTCATCTATCTTGCTGCTGACCACTCACCCACATCCTGCCTCTTGCCTGAAACGCCCTCCCTCCTCAAATCCAACAGACAATTACTCTCCCCCTCCTTCAAGACCTTACTGAAAGCACATCTCCTCGAAGAGGCCTTCCCTAACTTAGCCCCCACTTTCCTGTTCTCCCCCTCCCTTCTGCGTCTCTCTGACTTGCTCCCTTTGTTCTTCTCCCCTCCCAGACCCACAGCACTTATATACATATTTGTAATTTATTTATACTAATATCTGTCTCCCACCCCTCTAAACTGTAAACTAGTTGTGGGCAGGGAATGTGACTATTGTTGTATTCTCACAAGTGCTTAGCTCTGCAAACAGTAAGGGCTCAGAAATACAACTGAATGAATGAATGTGCATGTGTACATGTGTTCATATTTAAAAATGTGTGACACCACTTTCCATTATCTGCACTAATGGATTGGGGAAGAGTTGGGGAAGATAGGCAGGTAAATGCAAGAATATGCATGTGGCCTGGACCTTAGCAGGCTAAGTAATTCTTTAACCTTTCTGAGCTATGGCAGAAACCCAGGTCACTAGAGTTGGAAAGAGCCCAGTCTTGGATTGCAGGTGTTTCACTGATTGAGGAGGATGGAGGAAAGGTAGAGCTTTCAATAGGCCTCACAATGCGTCACTAGTAGTCAACTGCAGCCACCACTTAAATGCTTTTCTTTTACAGTACTACAAACACAACTAGATAAAGGGAAACACCTAGAAAGCTTGGTCAAGGCCAGTAAGTGAAACCAAAACAGTTTTTCCATGATGTTCTTAGTTACCTATTCCATACCTCAAGCTTGGACAATTATCATTTGACAGTTAATTTCCCCAGTTTTGTCACTTCTGATTAAGCACCTAAACAATTTAAAGACAAATGAAACAAAACAGACACTGCAACATGATTATTGCTTCCTATTCAAGATTCAGTATTCATCAAGTGGCTTTATCAGTGTAGATCAGAACAATATTCTTTGAGTTATTTTAAAAATAATGGTCATGGATTTATGAGGTGTTTACTATATGCTTTATCAAAAAAATCTAAAAAGTCTTCTCATACAGAAATCAACTTAACATTTGAGCTAGAATGAGTGGGGACACATCTGTGTTAATGGTTTTGTGGAAACAGCTTTGGTGCAGCATATTGAGAACTGTTTAATGGCAAGATTCCGCATTTCAGGTAGCTAACAATAAACTGTTTTTAATCTGTATCTCTCATTCCTTTGGTACAATTCTCTCAAATTGATAAATCAGAGGAAGATGATTAAAATCAAAAAGAAATGATGCCAACATCCTTACTAGGCTTTAATTGGCAGATGAAAGCTTCCCGAAAATTAGAATGGCCAGTACACATGAGCTTTCCCAAATGTGCCTTGCCCGTGTGAGAGCAGTGCATCCCCCTACCTTACACTAGCTCATCTTTTCTACTGGAAGAAGTTTTCAAATTAAGATGCCTGCACTAAGAATTACGAGCTCATAGGTAACAGTCTCAGTCTTCAGTCTTCAATTAAGAAGGTGAAAATTGAGTTTGATAGCCTCAGGTTATTGGGCTGGAAAGGGATTTAAGAGAAGGCTTTCATATAGTGTAATTATTAGTCAGAGCCTCAGTCTTTTCTATCCCAATCCACTTGGGGAAAGTGGTAGTTTGGGAGCCTGTTGGGGTAGAAATTGTCTCTGTTACCGAATTGCACTTTCCAAGTGCTTAGTACAGTGCTCTGCACACAGTAAATGCTCAATAAATATGACTGAATGAATGAATTTATTATAAAGCCCTTGAAAGCAAGGATTACGTCTACCAAATCTATTACTTTTACTCTCCCAAGTACTTACTATAGTACTTGGCATACAGTAAGTGCTCGGTAAAAGCCATTGATTGATTATATGAGAAGCAGCGTGGCTCAGTGGAAAGACCACAGGCTTTGGAGTCAGAGGTCATGGGTTCAAATCCTGACTCCGCCACTTGTCAGCTGTGTGACTTTGGGCAAGTCACTTAACTTCTCTGGGCCTCAGTTCCCTCATCTGTAAAATGGAGATTAATACTGTGTACTGTCCCAAATACCTAGTACAGTGGTTGCCCACAGTAAAGTGCTCATGATTGCTTGGTTGACTGGGTGAGCAGCTCCAAGCAATGCAGTTCTGAGAGAAGTCTTGTCTCCATTGGACTGAGAGGTGGCATGAGGAAAACTGTGGTAATAAAGGAGTCTCTTTGCCTGCTGTAAATGAGAGAAGCTGAGACAATGACTCCAGTGTTGACTCTAGTGTCATGTGGAGGGTCCCCCCAAATTCATTAACTATGGGCCCACAGGGTTATCAGTGCAGCCCGAAGAAGAATCCTGAGAGATGAACACTTCTGAAGTTCCTCTGGGATTTTTTGTTTCTATTCTTTGAGTTTGTGGGATTTGGAATATCCTGGGATATTCTGGTGGGCTTTGGTTAGCTGGGGGCGGGGCTGTCACTGCAACAAATAAGAATGATCCCTACCAACCCCTCGGTGATCTAAAAGCATCCTGACCTTTCTTGGGGAACTCAAGTTGGAGAACAATGTCCAGCTTGAGTCTCAAGCTCCCTGTGGCCAACGTGACCTAAGAATCAAAAAGTCATCTTATTCTTGCCAAGTTCATTAAAGCAATATTTGAGCCTACTGAAAAGAAATTGCACATCGGAAGTCTACAAAATCCCTATTTACCTTGAAAAAAATGTGCTCAACAGGAATACTAATATGAGCTACCTGGGTGGGGAAATGTTTGGGATAACAAATGTGGCAAACCACTAATCAAATCAGCACACAGGAAAAAGCAGCCCAAATTTTTCCTCAAAATACTGATTTCATTAGTGGTTTACCTCATCTGTTTTGAACTTGTTGTTTTAAACGCTACAATTAGAAACATACTTAGTTGGGCAGTGACTGCTTATATTTACCTTTTAAAATATGAAAAACAATTTTTCTTGAGTGGTCATAATTAACGTCAGCTCACCCTTTGTTGTCATCAGCAATGTCAATTATTTCACCATCTTAGATAATATGTCATCCTCGACTCCGCTTTCTCGTTCACCCCTCAAATCCAGTCCATCACCAAAACCTGTCGGTCTCACGTCCGCAACATTGCCAAGATCCACCCTTTCCTCTCCATCCAAACCACCACCCTGCTCGTTCAATTGCTCTTCCTATCCCAACTGGATTACTGCAACAGTCTCCTCTCTGATCTCCCATCCTCCTGTCTCTCCCCACTTTAATCCATACTTCACGCCGCTGCCTGGATCGTCTTTGTGCAGAAACGCTCTGGGCATGTTACTCCCCTCCTCAAAAATCTCCAGTGGCTACCAATCAACCTACGCATCAGGCAGAAACTCCTCACCCTCGGCTTCAGGCTCTCCATCACCTCACCCCCTCCTACCTCACCTCCCTTCTCTCCTTCTACAGCCCAGCCCACACCCTCCACTCCTCTGCTGCTAATCTCCTCAATGTGCCTCGTTCTCGCCTGTCCCGTTGTCGACCCCCAGCCCACGTCATCCCCCTGGCCTGGAATGCCCTCCCTCCGCACATCCGCCAAGCTAGCTCTCTTCCTCCCTTCAAAGCCCTACTGAGAGCTTACCTCCTCCAGGAGTCTTTCCCAGACTGAGCCCCCTCCTTCATCTCCCCCTCCTCCCCCTCCCCGTCCCCCCGCCTTACCTCCTTCCCCTCCCCACAGCACCTGTATATATGTATATATGTTTGTACATATTTATTACTCTATTTAATTTGTACATATTTATTGTATTTATTTTATTTTGTTAATATGTTTTGTTTTGTTGTCTGTCTCCCCCTTCTAGACTGTGAGCCTCCTGTTGGGTAGGGACCGTCTCTATATGTTGCCAACTTGTACTTCCCAAGCACTTAGTACAGTGCTCTGCACACAGTATGCGTTCAATACATACGATTGAATGAATGAATAATAATAATAATAATAATGGCATTTATTAAGCGCTTACTACATGCAAAGCACTGTTCTAAGCGCTGGGAAGGTTACAAGATGATCAGGTTGTCCCAAAGGGGGCTCACAGTCTTAATCCCCATTTTACAGATAAGGTAACTGAGGCACAGAGAAGTTAAGTGACTTGCCCAAAGTCACACAGCTGACAAGTGACAGAGCTGGGATTTGAACTCATGACCTCTGACTCCAAAGCCCATGCTCTTTTCACTGAGCCACGTTGCTAAGGGAGACCTACTGGGTTCCTTTCAGTGTCAGATACAGCAACGTATCGTCCATAACAGTGCATCCAGTCAAATGGTAGGATGTGTTCAGTGATGTCGGAAAAACAAATCAACAAAATTAAAACAGAAACAGACAAGGAGGAATGAGCTGGAGCCTTGGCCAGATATCCATCTGCCAATAATTTCTTCAGCAGGGATCCATCTCACTCAGACAGATGTAATATCAATGAGAAGTGACACTAACAGCTCAAAGGCTGGTGCATGAAGTTACATCTAAAGCTGTCAAAGTACAGTCAGTTCCCCCTCCCACTTAGAACATTCCTGTGACTGGAAAGCCCAGCCAGCTTTTCTGCCATAATCAGGCCTACCCAAGGACTGCTGTATGACTTTGGGCAAGTCACTTAACTTCTCTGTACCTCAGCTCCCTCATCTGTAAAATGGGGATTAAAACTGTGAGACCCATGTGGGACAACCTGATTACCCTATATCTACCCCAGTGCTTAGAACAGTGCTTGGCACATAGTAAGTGCTTAACAAATGCCAACATTGTTATTATTATTACTATGAATATGTATTATGCTCCTTGAAAGTGGGAGTGTATTGTGAACATCATATTGGGAGATATACTTTCCCACAGACTGAAATGTAATGTGTTAGGTTCTAGTTCAGAACCATAACCTGTATATCACCCCCTGCTGTCCCCCTAGCCACCTGCCTTCCTCGTCACTGTTCCTAGAGACCTTCTTGACCTTAGAAAAGACCCCATAAATCACAAACATGGACATGTCCACCCATCTCTCTACCTTCTCTCCATTCTACGCACTAAGGATTTTTTTTTTCTCCTTTTGGTAAGGTAGGGACTTTTGTGAAACCTTCTCAAGTTGTGTACCACTTCCACTTCTAACAGGAAGGGAAGTTACCAGGGTCACAGCCTAGACCCCATTGGCATCAGCTCTGTGATATTGTACTTTCCCAGGCCCTTAATACAGTGTTCTGCACAAGATAAGTGCTCAATAAATATGATTGATTGGTAAAATACGCTGGATCTGGTGCCGCCTCCACTAAGCTGACACACACTTTTCTCTCGCCTCATTGAAGGTAGCACAGAATTAGGATAGAAGGCTGCAGTTAATAAATAGGAAGATGCTGTAGACTATAAGCTCCTTTTGGGCAGGGATCATGCCTACTGACTCTTGTATCATCTATTCTCAAGAGCTTCAGTTCAGTACTCTGCATGTAGTAAGTGCTTAATAAATACCACTGATGGATTTACTGATTTGTTTTGTCTTATTTGAAGACAGAATAGAATCAGATAGGGAGAGAAGAGATTTCTGTGCCTTCCTTTCCACATCTGTGGTGTCACAGCAGTAAGCGCTGCCCCTGCAGAGAACCAAGCCTACAAGTCACTGATTTAAAAGCAGTGTGGTGGAAGCAAAGTGAAGGAAGGAGAGAGGGCACTGTCTTTCTAGAGCAATTGAATGTAACATCAGGATGGCTTATGGATCACAGACTAGGTCAGCAATTAATGCATGGTATATGTCTGGATTTTACGTGTTGTGTTGGTAGCCTGAATTAAAAATAATTAGGCCCAGAATGCTTGGAACTTTGACTTCAAGTCAGATAAATAAAGCCTGCTTTACCAGGAAACCAGGACTGATAGTATGTATTAATCTTTTTTTTTTAATCTTAAGGTCTGCAATTGATTGATTAGGTTACAAAATTAGTTCTCCACTATTAGGTTTGTTGTTACATTTTTTTCTGTGGCACAGCAAACACAAAGATTTGGCCACAAGAAAACACAAAGTCATTTATAGTATAAATACCTACATGCACATGTAACTATTTGTCCTTCATCTTTGCGGATGATGGTGTTGATGGTGAAACTCAATCTATTTAATTGATTAATTGGTAGTATTTACTCATCATCTACTTTATGCATAGCACTATACTAATAATAATAATAATGGCATTTATTAAGCGCTTACTATGTGCAAAGCACTGTTCTAAGCGCTGGGGAGGTTACAAGGTGATCAGGTTGTCGCACGGGGGCTCATAGTCTTAATCCCCATTTTACAGATTAGGTAACTGAGGCCCAGAGAATTTATGGGACTTGCCCAAAGTCACACAGCTGACAGTTGGCAGAACCGGGACTTGAACCCATGACCTCTGACTCCAAAGCCCATGCTCTTCCCACTGAGCCACACTGCTTCTTTAATGCCGGGAAGAGTTTGATGCAAATGACCCTCTATTTCAGAGAGCTCTTAATCTCTTAGGGGAGACAGGTGGGCACAAACTGCTTACAATATGGGAGCTGGAGAAATAGTAAGAATTTGGAAATAGATTAGATGAATAAATATGTGAAAAAAGAAGTAGTGATTTTGGGAGCAGTTGGAAAGACTTATGGACCGATAGATAGTTCATTGTGTATTGTGATACATAAAGATAGGTCCTTGCAAATGATAATAATTGTGGTATTTAAGTGCTTATTCTGTGCCAAACACTGTATGAAATGATGGGGTAGATCTAAGGTAATCAGGTTGCAGAGTCCCTGACCCACATGGAGCTCATGGGTTTAGAAGACAGGAAGATCAGGTGTTTAATTCCCATTTTATATATGAGGAAAATGAGACAACAAAGAAGCCAAGTGACTTGCCCAGAATCACACTTAGGTTCAATTTCAGAGGCAGAATTAGAACCCTGGTCCTCTTACTCCCAGGCCTTTACTCTTTCACCTAGGCCACACAGCTTGTCACTCACACACCTGCACACCTGCTGTTTTTAGAACATGTTGCTGTTTTTGAGATTACTTCTTTATCGATTTTACAGAATTTCTGTTCAAGGAACGCAACTCAACTGCTGAGTGCAGGCTGGACTGACTGGCTGTTGCGTTGTCCACTGTATCATTGGGTGTGCAATTGTATTTCAGTGTGTCTCTAAATCTTTTTTCTGCCCTTACTCCTGTGGATGCCCAGTTTCCTCTACATGACACATAGCACTTTCAATGTGTTTATAGCTGGAACCTCACTTCTCTAGGGAACATAATTTAGTAACACATTCACTCAGGGCTTCAAGCACTACTGGCAGTCTGAGAACCACACTCCATTTTCTTTACATTCACAAATTTTCACCCTGAATTGGTTCAGTTTTTTTTAAGTAGATGGCAATGTTGAAAAGAAAAATTGAGTGGTTTCACAGATTCTGTCTCGATGTTGCTGTAGCTATAAAAGGAGGTGAGTTTGTGTAACACGCTGTGCAGGTCTATGTTACCCAAGAAGCAAAGTTAATTTCCCTGGGCTAATTATATATATATATATATATATATATATATATATATATATATATATATATTTATAATCAGTTGCTGTTGAACAGCAGCTTTTTTCAAAAGCCTCTCAAATAGAGATTTTGGGTGAACACACTCTTGTCCATAGAATAATTGCATTAAAATCCAAGTTATCCAGATGGAATGTTTAAGGTCCTTGGCTTTGTGAAATGCTCATGAAACTATGAATGGTTAAATCATGGATCTCCTTTTCTTTTTACTTACAGTGAATACCATGCAAAGGATTAGTGGAGAATGTTCCCCAGACCATTTCTTTCCCTCCAAATTAGAGAGATTCTTACTTGACAAAATCTGCCCACTTCAAATTGGCAAACAACCTAACTCAGCATTAACTATGGGAAGCAAACCAGAATTTGGATTGCTTGGAAGAAAATCATAAACATTGCCTCTTCTTGATATTTTAATATAATGATTCAAAGCATATCTTAACAATTATTATTCAGCCTAAGGATCACCAAAAAGGTAGTGATTATTTCTTCAAATGGCCATCTAAATCATCTTATGAACCCACTATTGCTAATCCAGTGAAACATAATGAAGGGAACTGTTCATGACAGGAACTTTGACACACATATCAAGTAGTTTGCTAAACTCAAGTCATTCTCCAGAGTGTTTTTTTATGAATGTAGACAGTAACAAAGTGTGCTTGAGAGTGGGTACTTGGCTTCTTCCTGAGTGGTGGATACTGTAATTATCTAATCGGACAGGTATCACCTCATTTGTGAAATATCAGTCCTCACCGGGAATGCTTTCTTCACCCTTTTCTCAGTGTGTGTTGTTGGGTGGGGAGGAGATGGGGGAAGATTGGCAAACATTTGCTGGTTAAAGGCTAAACAGCTTCCATTTAGGAGTGTTGGAGATAAACGTGAAAGGAATTTTCTACAAGAGGTTACTACATGTTCCTCAGCTCCAACCTTTATCATTTCACTAACAGAAAAATTGCATGATGCCAAAACATGAACTGCTGATAAATATTCTCTTCAGCTGATTAACAGACTTCTTGGCAAATAGAGAACAATGAGTAAAATGAATAATGCAGGACAGGGATCCTAATAGCAAAGTATAAACATCTAATGCTTGTATATCAGCTTAGTGCACCTAATTTAAGGTCTGTTCATTTGGTTAGGGAAAAGGCCTCTGCACAAAATCCCTGTGAAGAATGTTCTATTTGGATTGAATTGAAAGCGTGTCACTTGCTTAGTCTTGTTATAAGAATTAGCTTCCATTTCAGAAGTGTGGCAAGGGGAGACAAGGAAGCATTTCAACTTTGTACAAAATGAGCTTTGTTTTATGGCCAGCAGTTTTCTTTAAATTCCAAAGGTGTAAGTAACCTATTTTTAAACTGTCCTGTTTCATGCACACTGATCTTTCCTGTTTCTCTAGAACTAGAAATTGATATATCAAGGGCCCAAAGCATGCAGCTTCCAACACAAGGTTAGCAAACTCTCATAATCTGGGCATTACTGTAGCTTGAACTGGTGAACTTTATAAAGTTCACGTGTCAGAATTTCAGTGATTCATTTTTATCCTCTGCATTGCTGCTGGTAGCGGAATGGTAAGCAAAGATAATAAATATTGTTGGGACCATGAATGGAAAATGAAATGATACTTCTCCCTTTAGAAATGCTTGGAGTCTTTTTGAGGGTTACCCAAAAGTCATAAGTATCACTCATTTTCCTGCTGGAAATTAAGATAACCACTTTTAGCTTTGAATGTGTGCCAAAGGCTTTTTCTTTAATTTAGAAGATACAGTTTTTTCAGGGTGAATATTACATATTAGCCTGGGATTACATGGAGAGAGAAAAAAAAGTCTTACAAAGTTCTGAATATCTTTCTGGATGGGAACTATCGTGTGTGTGTGTGTGTGTGTGTGTGTGTTGGCAATGGTATTTATTGAGGACTTACTGTTTGCAAAGCACTGTACTAAGCATTGGAGAGTAAAATGCAAAAGAGTTTATAGAAATGTTTCCTGCCCATATGCATCTAAGTGTCTAGTACAGTGCCCTGCATATTGTCAATGCTTATCAATACTGATGCTGATGATGATGTTGATGGGTAGTGTCACAGCTGACTGATGTGACTTTTAAAACATCAAAACAGACTGTTTTCCTTGCCATAGTGATCCCTTACCAATAATATCATTAAGACTATTGATGGAGAATCCAGGAAGGCTGCAGGGCCAAATGTTATAAGTGTAGGACTGGGAGTCAGGGATTCTAATCCCAGCTCTGCCACAATCAATCAGTGCTATTTAATGAGCACTATATGACCTTGGACAAGTCACTAACCTTTCTGTGCCTTGGTTTGCTCATCTGTAAAATAGGGATAAAATGCCTGTTCTACTTTCCTCAATCAGTGGATCCTGTGTGGTCTGGGGACTGGGTGCAATCTCATTATTTTAGATTTCAGGATTCTCTGTCCATCACAAGGGTCCTGCTGCCTGGGCAGGATCAAACCCTGGGAGGTAAAAAAAAAAAAAAAAAAAAAAAGCAGCAGGAAGGACTGTGAAAGGGGTCACCAGGACGCGGTAGGGTCACCAGGACTCGGTAGAAAAAGTGATGGCCCCTGGTTCCTAATAATGACATTAATGGTATTTGTTGAACACTTACTATGTGCTTAACACTGAGGTAGATGAGATATAAGCAGATCAGACACCACCCTGTCTCACAATCCAAGTGGGAGGGAAAACATGTACTCAATCCCCATTTTATAGATGAGGCACAGAAAAGTTAAGTGATTTGGCTGAGGTCACAAAGCAGGCAGGTGATAGAGCTGGGATTAGAATTTAGGTCTCCCGACTCAGAGGTCTGTACTCTTCCCACTAGGCCATGCTGCCCCTTCCTGTGTCAGGAAGAACAGTGTGAGTGATGGGAGCTGCCATATAGTTTCTCTAATCTACCAAGAGCTGCAAAAATGACCCAGTCTTGACAGTGAAGTAATTGTTCATCTTCCTTTCAAGCCATGCACCAGTAACAAGTGTAGTGATACAAGTTGAGATCCTATCCACAGCCTTAAAAGCTCAAGGCATTGGGAAGTTCTTTTACATCACTTTTCAATAATTGCTTAAAAAACAGATTATTCCAATCTTCTGCAATAGAATTTCTGCATAATCAAATCTCATCAGGTTTATTTTTTTCCTAGAAGAAATCTACTCATAATTGATCTGAGCGATAGTTGCTGATTTATTCAGGCTCATGAATCTTAAGGGAAGGTTTGTTTGCATAGTCTGATGTTCTGCTTCCTGCCCCTAGAACCGGACACAGGGCTATTCCTTCCAGGGGGCTAGTACCATTCAGTGATCATGGGTAGAGGATATATTTACTCCACGCTGCTGCAGGCTTACATGACCCGCCCACTTAGACAAATGGAAAATATATTGCTCCTTCCCACATTTCTAAGTCCAATTAGGAAACCAAACAGTTGAGCCATAAATGTCATCATTAGCCTTTATTTTTCATATACACACCCATATTATATGAATTTGCAAGCTGCCCCCAAAACTCAGGAAAGAATCTCCTGGCATTTTAGCAGTTCTAATTTAAGCAAAATATAGCATGAAGAGATAATGCAATCCAGAACCCTGAGTATTCCCAGCATCAGCTAGCTAGGATTTTCAGTAGTTTTTGCAGCCTATGAGAGTTTCTAGCTTTTCTTTGAGTCCTCCTGAAACCAAGTCTGTCCTTGAGGTGTCAGATTAACACTCCACTCAGAAGACAAATTGTTCGTGGGCACACTGGACATATGAGAGCCATTAGACAGTGTGCATTGCATTCTTGAAAAATGAAAAATTCTAGGCAACATTACATTTTATAAATGCAAGATGTTTATTATTACAGCACCAGCAATAAATGTTTAGAAACTGGAGAGGGTTCACAATGGTTCTGACTAGGAACATATGACTATCAAATTCATTGGAAGCGGGTCCATTGATTTTTGGCATTAAACAAAACGTCTGGAAGCTATTATGTATTTAGCCCACTATGAGTATTTAATTATATCAATAGGAGAACACAATTTCTGTTCCGTGCTTAGTGATGAATGTCTTCATTTATTCATGTTACTATGCATGATAGATGAGTTCAAACCAGATGCCGTAACTCCTTGGCTATTTGGTTAAATTATTTAGGCCAAAATCTTAGAGAAATTTCTTAGAACACCTTTCCGCACATCATCAGGAAAGACCAGCACATGAAATATGTTTAGCAACCTGTCTCTCTATGCCAGTGTATAAATGAGCAAGCATCCACTCTGTGTGTGTGTGTGTGCGCGCACACGCAACCATTTTATGGCTTTGGTGCCTGCAGAATTTTTGCTCTATTGATACTAACTTTATCCAATCAATGTTTTTATTGAATGTTTATTATGTGCAGAGCATTGTGCTAAGTGCTTAAGAGAGTGCAGTATAACAGAATTAGCAGGTGCGTTTCCTGCCCATAACAAGCTTGCAGTCTGCCTCCATCATATTTTCACTTTCAAGTGTAACAGCTTTCCCATGGAAATGCTGAGGAATGTTTAAGAGTCTGAACGGAAATAGTTATTAGTCTTGGCTTAAGCAATTATTTCTCTACTACAGATCCTAAGGTCTGGAGATGTCTGCCCAAGTCATGACTCTAGACATACAAGTGAATTGGCCTATTGTACTGTTTGTGGGAAGTGGTTCTCCCAAGAGTAAAAAGAGGTGCTGTCCAAGAAGGAAATCTTCCTGTTGGAATAGTTAAGACTCACTTTTATATACTCACATCACATGACTATAGGTCATATCCACATAGCAGTTTGAAAGCAAACATTGGAGGCTTTTGAAGTAAAGGTATTTGGCAACAAATGACTACTTCAAGTTCTCAGTAATGGCCTTCGATAGTGCCAGACTTAGAAAAGTTTTCAAAAATCATCAGGACACTGAAAATTATTTCTGTCATGCCAAATCCATTTCTGTTAGGTTACTAACTGATTTTCTTAGACTCCCTGATTTCCCTAAACTGTCCTGTTGCTATTAAGTAGCAAATTACAGAGACCATTTTATTTACCAAAAAAAAAAAAAGAGTGCAAACTTTAGGTCCTCAATCATAGGGATCTATGATCATGACTGCCAATAGGAATCTTATCATTTTATGTTTTAAATATATATATCAAATAGCACAAACTTGACAACACAAGGGGATTTCCTGCCCTCATTAAGAAAATATGAAGGATTTGATCTGTCAGATGAGATAATTGCTGCTATTTTATGGTGACATTGTCTCTGATCAGTTTTGTGATTCATTGTCAGTCATCTAGTTTACTCATTTTTGTTATTGTCATACATTACTCAACTCTAATTCTTCCCAATAATACTCACATCCTTCCCATCTGTGATCCCTAAAGATCCTCCAGCTAGTCTAAAATTTATCCTATTATGTCAACTTTAAATTTACCCAAATATATTGCCTCACTGTCTAATTTCCTTCTTGTTACATTTTGGGAGGTGGTGAAGGTTTAGTAGTCAATGTGTCTTTGTCCTAACCACAGATAGGAACTCAAATTTGGGCTGAATAACTGAAGTTGTGTCCAATTAAGCACTTTTTAATCAATCCTATGGGGAGTGAAAGACAACAAAATATATGACTGCAGAGAATAATTGGAAGGTGTTTGAAGGAAAATATTACATCACATTATCATCAGACTGTTCTAATAACGTAGGTGATAATACTCAAGAACAGACTGGAAGGGATAATAAGCTGAGAAACATGGGAAGAAGAGAAGCAGTGAGACATTTGGAGGAAAGAGACAAAGAATGTGGATGGTGAAACTTCCTGAGTGAAGGGTGAACCTTTGTACCTTATGTCAAAATTGGAAGCTGTTAAGTAGAATGATTCAGGAAGCTATTCAACATGGATGGTGTGAATGAATGCTGGGAAAGGAAGAGAAGCTTGACAGTAATATTTCAGGATGTCCCAAAGGAAGAAACAGTGAAGATATCTGAGTTGCAGGATGAACAACTGAAGGTCATTACAAGTAAGATACTGATTGGACTGAGGCCAGCTATGGACGATATCAAATTGTTTAATGTCAAGTTATGTGCAGAGTAGAACAGCACACTGCTACAAAATCACTGACAGCTATTTGCACTCTAGAAATATCTTTTGCCAGTCACATTACTGGAATTTTTATGAGGTAGATTAATGTAACTTTGTAAATCACCTTTTCCTCATTTGGTAATTGCTTCATATTCAATTACTCTTTCATTGGAATTCTAAGAATTTGTAGAGTTCCTTTAAAAGTGATCTATTACCTCATTTAACCTGAGGCAGTAATGCTTTTCTTTCGAAATGTTGGTGGCAGAAGAGAAGTGAGAATTGTTTTCATCAGTATTTATTCATTCATTCAATCGTATTTATTGAGCGCTTACTGTGTGCAGAGCACTGTACTAAGTGCTTGGGAAGTACAAGTTGGCAACATATAGAGACGGCCCCTACCTAGCAGCGGGCTCACAGTCTAGAAGGGGGAGACAGACAACAAAACAAAACATATAAACCAAATAAAATGAATAGAATATGTACAAGTAAAATAGAGTAATAAATATGTACAAACATATATACATATATACAGGTGCTGTGAGGAGAGGAAGGAGGTAAAGTAGGGGGATGGGGAGGGGGAGTAGGGGGAGAGGAAGGAGGGGGCTCAGTTTGGGAAGGCCTCCTGGAGGAGGTGAGCTCTCAGTAGGGCTTTGAAGGGAGGAAGAGAGCTAGCTTGGCAGATGTGCGGAGGGAGGGCATTCCAGGCCAGGGAGAGGATGTGGGCCAGGGGTCGATGGTGGGACAGGCAAGAATGAGGTACAGTGAGGAGATTAGCGGCAGAGGAGCAGAGGGTGTGGGCTGGGCTGTAGAAGGAGAGAAGGGAGGTGAGGTAGGAGGGGGCAAGGTGATGGAGAGCCTTGAAGCCGAGGGTGAGGAGTTTTTGCCTGATGCAGTGTGTGTGATAGGTATATTTTCACCTAGAGTCTGTCTAAAATCAGCATCTTGACTTGCCTTGACTTTTCCATAGGTTAATCTCATTAGAAATCTATATTAAAGGTTAGGGAAATAGGCACTCATATTTTTAAGTCTTTTGAGGTAATGATAAAAGTGAGGAGAGTAATATGGCATCTTTTAGAAATATAGAATTATGTCCTAAGGAACTTGTACACCAGATCTATATTTTGGGGGTGTCACTGGTCCCAGCAGTATCCCCTGCTGAGAGTGGTGATTTTTCCCTCTAAAACATTGGTCCATTCTTTCAACACCTCTGCAGAAGCCCTTCCCAGATAATGTTTAACTCACATTTATTATTTCCACCTTCCACCTCTAGCTTATCTTGCCTTCTTATTGTCCAGCCTCCTGCTGTCAACGTTTTCCTCCATAGCCTGAGGTCATCATGTCATCCTCCTGTTCAAATCCCTCCAGAAGTTCTCTGGACTCCAGTGATTTGAGAACAAACTCAAATTCATAGGTTATGAGTGCCATTTTATCTCACCTGACCCCACTGCCCTTTATCCTGCAAATATCTATAGACTTCCTGGACTTAGCTAAGTCTGCTGGAAAACTGTTTACCCACAGCCCTCTCCCTTTCTAACTTTTTACTTCAGTTGTTCCCCACTCTTAAACTGTCTGGCCCAGCTCCTCTGGCACTTCACACTGCTCCAAACCTTCTCGAACAATCGAAGTCCACCTCTTCTTATCCCCATGAACTCCCCAATCATCCTCTCTTCCAGGAGCCCTCTCATTCTCTTCCCTCTCCCCCGAACACATATGCACCCATGTGTGTGTGTGTATATACATGCACACAAAATCCCTGCCATTGGTCTAGTGAAAAGAGCACAGCTTTGGGAATCAGAAGTTCTTAGTTCTAGTTTCGAGTCTGCAAGTAGGGGAATGCTATCAATGATGAAAGTGACCAAAGAGCCATCTAATGTGATCTGTATGAAGGGCTCCTTGAGGGCAAGGTATTTTTTTCTACTGAACTGTATCCTATGTGCTTAGTACAGTACTCTGCACACAGTAAGAGCTCAATAGGTACCCTTGATTAGTTGTAAAGGTTCATTAGGAATACTGAAAAATATTTCACTGTATGCACAGCAAAGATGAAACAGCCATCTCCTGGGTTTTACTGCTGTAGCCCAGCATTGGCAAAATGCTGTGTAAATGTCATGTGATATGTGGATGTTTGGAGATGATGAAAATAAGCAGGTAGAGGGACCATGTTACTTACTTTCCCTCCTATTTAGATTGAGCCCAATGTGGGATATTGAGGCAATGTGGGTCATTTAAGGTGAAATGGGACATTAAACTGCTTTCTGAAAATTTTCTCGAATTCATAAGTGAAAGTGGGGTCATCTGAGAACACAAATGGGGTCACGGAGAGTTCATGGGGTCATCTGAGGACACAAGTGGGGTCATGGAGAGTTCATCAGGTCATTTGAGGTCAAATGGGATATTAAATGGCTTTCTGAAAATTTTCCCAAATTCATAAGTGAAAGTGGGGTCATCTGAGGACACAAATGGGGTCATGGAGAGTTCATGGGGTCATCTGAGGACATGAGAGGGGTCATGGAGAGGTCATATGAGGTCAAATAAGACATTAAACATTTTTCTGAAATTTTTCTCAATTTCAAAAGTAAAAATGGGGTCATCTGAATACACAAATGAGGTCACAGAGAGTTCATGGGGTCATATGAGGGCACAAGTGGGTCATGGGCTCATTACTCTATTTTACTTGAACATATTTACTATTTTATTTATTTTGTTAATGATGTCCATCTAGCTTTATTTCTTTTTATTCTGATGACTTGACACCTGTCCACATATTTGTTTCATTGTCTGTCCCCCCCTTCTAGACTGTGAGCCCGTTGTTGGGTAGGGACCGTCTCAATACGTTGCCAACTTGTACTTCCCAAGCGCTTAGTACAGTACTCTGCACACAGTAAGGGCTCAGTAAATACAATTGAATGAATGAATGAATGGGTAGAAACCGTGTCTGACCTGATTATCTTGTCTACATTTATTTAGAAACAATCTAGAAGGAAATATCCCTGTGTTCTCCAAGTCATGACAGGCTATTCCTGGTGAGTGTGACCTTCCAGATAACTATTTCCAAGTCTAGCGATGTCTTAACATGTGGTAGCCTTCAGCAGTTTGAAAACTATTTCCCCAGTAACTTGTGCAGATGTTTCTTCTGCTGGAAATGCATCAGGCTGTTTCCAGAACAACCTGGAGCTATTGCTGGTCATGTTTACATAACTCAATGGAGGGGGGTTGATGGTGGGGAAATCTATCACTTTTCAGTCCATTCTTTATCCCTGTGAGATTTTTCCCCTTCATTCATTCAGTCATTCAATTGTATTTAGTGAGCACTTACTGTGCGCAGAGCCCTGAACTAAGAGCTTTGGCAACAGATAGAGACAATCCCTACCCAACAACAGGCTCACAGAAAGAATGTCGCTTTCAGTTTTTACTGAAAATGGGAATAGCTGTTCGGTAACATCTCATTTTACAATCCTTAAACACTTGGAAAGAGGAAGGCAAGTTGAGTAACAGTATAGAGGAAGGAAATTAGTAATAGTTGTAGTAAGTGATAATAGAGATGTAGGAAAAAGAATGGGGAGCTACAAAAGAAAGGGTAAGTGGAATAGGAAGGGTATTTACCAGAGATTAATATAGTGTTTGTCCCATAGTAAATGCTTAATACCACAAATTATTATCATCATGTGGGCTGAGCAATCTTTCAAGATGATGATGATCTATGTGACAGTTTGAAGTGTTCATTACAGAGAAGAGGCTGGAGACAGGAAGACAGAGGTTGATAAAATATTTTACCCCCCGTATCACGAGAGCTTGGAATAGGCTGACAGTTGCTTGGGTAAAGAAGAAGGGATGGATCCTGGAGATGTCATGTAGGAAGGATTGACAGGATTTGGTTCATTCAGTTGTATTTATTGAGCACTTGCCATGTGCAGAACACTGTACTAAGTGCTTGAAACAGTACAACATAACAATAAAACAGACATATTGGTGGTAGAGTGAATTTGAGATTTGGAAGACAGGAGGTACAGATGACTCCAGGATTGTGGGCTGCTGAGCCAGAGAGGATGGTGTTATGTTATGAAGATGGGAAAGTTAGGAAGATGAGTGGATTTGAGAAAGTTTTGAGTTTTAGATGCTAGCTAGGCATCCAAGTGGACATACAGAAAGAAGAGGAGATATAGGACAATCGGTTAGAAAAGAAATCAGGGCTAGAGAGGTAGGCAGGTTTTGGAATCAGCAGCCTGCTGAGTAGATGAATTCTTCAGGTATGAGGAGCAGGGGACCCAGAATATAACCTTACAGAACAGGAGGATGGGAGGCCAAAGTGGACATGAAGAATGAAACCAAGAAGGAGAAATCAAAGAGGAGGAAGAAGCAGGTCAGCCTAGGTCAGTATTTCATGCAAACCACAAAGGCAACCCTCATACATTCCCCAGATAGCCCTTGTAATTGCTCTGAAAATGTTCAAGCTGGAATGAGAGTCAAGTTGGAAACACTATTGGTCCAGAAAGACAATTCTTGGGAAAATGAATTGTACATGTCTATTACGCCTACTCAGCAAATGAATTTTAATTCTCTTAGTCGCACTGTTCTTGCCTCTTAGAAGGTGAAATTTGATTAGAAATTTTTATTGCAGTACAGTAATACTACTCATACCTATCATGGGTAACTTAAATATGTCTATTTTGTGTTAGAAAAAGCTAGTAAGAATCCACTTTCATCTCTAATACGATTCCATAAATACAATTATATAAGTACAATTAAATAAGGAGCATTTATAGCTTTCGGAGTGGCAAGTAGGAGGAGACAGATACAAAATAAAATGTATCTATAAAAATTTCCTATTTCAAAAGGGGAATCTTAACATTTTAATTTGTAGACATTTAAAACGGTATTCATAGGTAAATGATTCAAATTTATACAATTTCTTACATTATCATGCAATCCATTTTATACAGTATATCTCAAATAAACACACCCTTTCTAGGTATAATAGGAGTAACATCACTATATTAAAAATAGATCTTCAGGTGGGTGACAGCAGCATTGCATGACAAGTTACAAAAATTAGTAAAATTGAATAGTTCACTCAATGATAAAAGAAGTAGGGACTTGGGTTTGGAATACATCAAAAGGATTGCTTTCATACAACCACAGATTTTCATTGGCAGCACAGAGTTTATCACCAAATTCTGCTATCTAAATAGTAAATTGTCTATGCCCAAATAAATAAAAAAGTTGAGAACTAAATCTGAATACCAACAAGTATTGAGAAGTTAGCAAGCAGCATAGCAATAAGGCATTCTGTTTGGTGTCAAATACAATTTTATAAAGGTGTAGCAGTGGTTTCCCATCTTCTCTCGGGTGGAGAGACTAGGACATATCACAGAAAGTTTATCTGGCTTCTTATGAAATTTCATCAGAGTAAACTGCAAGCCATGCATAGCATTAAATGACAAGCAGAATGACAAATAAGGAGGCTCTTATTCTATCCACATATGAGGGCCTGGAGTACCCTTCCTTTTCATATCCTACAGATGCTCACCCTCCCCACCTTGAAAGCTTTATTGAAAGCACATCTCTTCCAAAGTGCCTTCCATGACTAAGCTCTCATTTCCTCTTCTCCCACTCGCTTCTGTGACACCTTTGTGCTCAGATCTGCACTCTTTATTAAATCTCCCTTTTAGCACCAACAGGACTTATTTACATATTCATGATTTATATTCACATCTGTCTCCCTCTCTAGACTGTAAGCTGATTGTGGACTGGGAACATGTCTACCAATTCTGTTACACTGTACTCTCCCAAGCATTCAGCACAGTGCTCTGCACACAGTAAGCCCTCAATAATTACAATTTATTGAATGATTGATTGATGTTCCGTCGACCAACAAATCATGTCAAGTCTACCTTAACAGTGTCTCTAGAATCTGCCTCTTCCTCTTGATCAAAACAGCTTACTACACTGGCCCAAGCACTTAACATAGCCCACCTTGACTACTACATTACTACCTTCCTTGATGACCTCCTTCTGGTAGCTTCTCCCCCTCCAGTCTACCTTCTGCTGCTTGTATCATTTTTTTAATAAAATTGTGCTGCACATTTCTCCCCTCTCCTCAAGAGTCTTACCATTCATTCTCTGCATCAAACAGAAATTCCTCCCTATCAGCTTTAGGTCACTGTCCCTCTTACCTAACCTCACTCCACTCTCACTACAACCCAGCCTGCACACATCACTCTAACACAAACTACTTACTTTGTCTTGATTTGTCTTCACTGAACCTTTGCCTGTGTCCTTCCTCCTGCCTTGAACTCTCTCCCATAGCATATCGTATGGGTCACTATTCTCCCCTGTACTAATATAGCTCCTCCAGGAAGCCTTCCCTGGCTAATCTCTCATCTGTTTTCCCAAGTTTACTTTCCTTCTGCATTACCTATGTATTTGGCTATATGCCCTTTATGATTGAATGAATGAAGGAACTTATTTATTGAGCGCTTACTGTTAGCAGAGCACTGTACTAAGCACTTGGAAAGTACAATTCAGCAACAGAGACAATCCCTGCCCACAATGGACTCACAGTCTAGAAGGGGACAGACATCAAAACAGGTAAACAGGCATTGATAGCATCAATATAAATAAATAAAATTATAGATACGTATATACACAAGTGCTGTGGGGCAGGGGGCAAAGGTAGAGCAAAGGGAGTGAGTTAGGGCATTGGGGAGGGGAGGGAGAGCCGAGAAAAAGGGGGGTTAGTCTGGGAAAGCCTCCTGGAGGAGGTGAGTCTTCAGTAGAGCTTTGAAGGGGGAAGTGTGATTGTTTGGCAGATTTGAGGAGGGAGGGCATTCCAGGCCACAGACAGGACATGGGCCAGGGGTTGACGGCGGGACAGGCGGCAATGAGGCACAGTTGCCAACTTGTACTTCCCAAGCGCTTAGTACAGTGCTCTGCACACAGTAAGTGCTCAATAAATACGATTGAATGAATGAAAGTGAGAAGGTTAGCACCAGAGGAGCGGAGAGTGCGGGCTGGGACGTAGAAGGAGAGGAGGGAGGTGAGGTAGCAGGGGGCAAGGAGATGGAGAACCTGGAAGCCAATAGTGAGGAGTTTTTTTTTGATACGGAGGTTGATAGACAACCACTGGAGATTTTTGAGGAGAGGGGTGACATGTCCAGAATGTTTCTGTAGAAAGATAATCCAGGCAGCATACTCACCACACCACCACAGCACCTATGTACATATTGTTAAACTCTTCCTATGGCCAAGCACTCCACTAAATAAACACTGGGGCGGAGTCAAGAGAATCAGGTCACAATCAGTTTGCTGCACACAGTAAATACTTAAGGATTAACACTGTGAGCCCCATGTGGAACATGGATTGTGTCCAACCAGATTACCTTGTAACTACCCCAGTGCTTAGAACAGTGACTGTTGAGTAAGCGCTTAAAAAATACCATTAAAAAATACAGATTTATTAAATCTGGTGTGCACTCAATTCCCTAGAATTAAGGCATTGCTCATTGCAACATGGCTTCTCAGGTTGACTTCTCTAGACTGTAAGATTGTCTGCTAATTCTGTTGTACTCTCCCAAGTGCTGTAACATAGTAAGCACTCAAATATCTTGATTGATAAGATATGAAAGGAGAATGGATTACAGAAAGATATCCAGACAGGTCCTATAAAAGAACTGCAGGGGGACATACTGTTGGAGAGAGAAGCCACAGTCACAGCAAGGTCTTTTAAAATCCCTTCCAACAGGGCTGGTAGGATTATAAGGAAGAAATCACACATGGGAAGCCCAAAGGTGAAAAGGGACTGGTTTTGCCTACACTTCCCCGAAACTACTGGGCCATCCTGGAAGGATATTGGTTCCACTGCCAAAAGTGGGGGGGGCGGGGGGGGTGGGGGAACCTCAGACCGCTAACACCACTTCAGAAATCTTGTCCCTGATATTCTAACAAAAAAAAAACTTCCCACTTTTCTATTTTAATTTTACGCTTAGTTTACATGTTCTTACAATGTAAATCCAGGTATATCTTATGGACTAAACATTTGCTGTGACATTTGCTCTGCAAAAAGTAAATGTTCAAATACCATTCATTGATTGTGATTAATATACTCATACCTGTATATCCAGTTAAACGAGTGAGGAAACAGTGGCAATATGAGTTCCACACCCTGTCATCACATATTACCATTGGGACCTGCCATGATGGAGGAAGATATGTCTCTCCCCTATCCACTGGGATTCCCATAAATCCCCTCCTCCAGCTGAGCGGGTGCGAAAAGAGTAGCAGCATGAGGCCTTCTCAATTTAAAGAACATCAGGAAGGCTGTAGCTGTGGCTGAGACTGAATCACGAGGAGCCTGATTCCCTATCTTTCTTGTGTACTTATGATTAGCCTAGTTTTTTTTAATATTGTTTTTCTCTTTATGGTGTTTCATCATTCCTGATGTGTCTGTCACTGCACCCATACTCCCCCACTTATTCTTTGCTTGAAAGTCTCTTCAGGGAAAGGGACCATATCTAATTTTCATCTGTGTATTTTTCCCCAGGGCTTAATGGTGTTCTGCACAAAGCAGACATTTAGTAATCAGTGTTCTTTATCAGTCAATGGTATTGAGTGCTTACTGTGTGTAGAACACTGGGTGCAGGGCCCTGTACTAGGCACTTGGGAGAGCAGAATTGGTAGACATGTTTCCTGTCCACAACAAGTTTAAGTGTATAGACAAGCTTACAGTCTAGAGTAAAAACTGTTACTACAACTACTCTACTACTAGTAATACTAAAGTGAGGTGAATTTTGATAGATGGGAAGTACAATCCAGCTGTATGAATTTGTGCTTTAAGGTTTAGTTAGGATTAATAGCTGCCAAAAAACTGTTTTCAAGAATATTTCAGAGAAGTCATTGGAATAATCTGATTGAGAAAGTTATTTGGTCTGAATACATAATGAAATGTCAATAAAGGTTGTGACATTTCATAGTCATGCCCATTCCCAGAACTGCTATCTTGTTGCTGGAAGGAGATTTCTAAACAAGGGAAGAGGTGTTCCTGGTTCTTACCTCATGTGTGAAGAACTAAGACTAATTAAGACTTCAGTCTGAGTGGGGAGCTGGACCTTCCGCAGCACGAATCTTCTCATGGAACTGAGACAGACGTGCTTCCCATTCATGCTGCTTTCCTCCCTTGAGGTGAGGGAAAAGGATCACCTCTACCACCCCTGATCAGGGGCATTGTTTGTATTTATTTTTAAATAAAAAGAAAACAAATAGGAGGCTTCTCACAGGTGCTTTCCTGCTTTCCCTGCTCCAGTCTGGAGAATAGGGAAGTGGATCTCAAGCAGCATGAACCCTCCCTAGGAGCTAGTACAGAACTGCTTTTGTGCTGCTTTTCTGCTTTAAGGGGAAGGAAAATCATATCCCACACTGTCTGGATAGACACATCTCCCTTCACCCACACAGTCTGGTGGTGGCAGTGGTAGCATCAGTAGCTACTAGAGGTGCCATGCACTTGACCAGAGTCAGATGTATGATGTGAATGGGTAGGGGAGGCAGAACCATGTTGGACTGTAGTTCAACTCCTTCCCCTTGGGAGTGGTAGACTTGATATCCCAATGAAATGCCTCTTCTGCAAATCGTACCGTGGTCATGGACTTCCTCAAATTAAGGAAAACTTGCATCTGATATGGCATGATGGGCATGTAAATTGTTCCTTCAGACAATAATAATAATGGCATTTATTAAGCGCTTACTATGTGCAAAGCACTATGCTAAGCGCTGGGGAGGTTACAAAGTGATCAGGTTGTTCCTCGGGGGGCTCACAGTCTTAATCCCCATTTTACAGATGAGGTAACTGAGGCACAGAGAAGTTAAGTGACTTGCCCAAAGTCACACAGCTGCCATAGTGACTTGCATCCAGACAAGATCCCATTGCTGGATGAATGTCCCTTAATACCTTAACAATATTCTAGCCATAATGCAGAGTGTAAACATGGGTCGTAACAGAACTGAGTATATTGCTTTTAGAAGACCATGACTCTGGAACACATTCAGAATTCCATTTCCCCACTAGGGCTATTCTAGAGGAGAACTCAACTGTGCTCTGGCCTCCCAAAGATCTTCCAGACTAGGGTGTGGGTTCAGCCTCTCCTCAGATTACTTCCAAATGAAGCAGATAACCCTGCCCCACCCAGACCTCTTTATAATCCTAGTCCATGTATTCTGGAGGCTGTTCTAAAACTGGAAGAGTTTCCAGGAAGGGATAAATAGGAGGGAAGGTTGAAAGCAAAGATGGTGGTGCATTTAAATCTAGGTTTTCATTATGAGGATTCTTGAGCTAAGGTTGTCCTCATTATTAAAAATTTAATGGCCATTGCTGGTGAACTCAAATTGGCATCCCTAATTTGGGAGTTCACTCTCATTACAGAAAAAGAGTTATGAATAGTGTGAAAATTTTTTTGTGTGTGTGTGTGTGTGTGTGTGTTTCTACCATGACTAAGGGAACTGAATAAAGCAAAACAAATGCTCTCATCAAAAACATTATTGCTAAAGACAAAATTCAAGTAATTGTTTCACAGCTGAAAAGTTGAACTGGAATCTCAGAGAGCTCTTACTGTCAACTTGTGCTGCTTGGGGTAAATGTCATACAGAAGAGTACTGGTAATACAGTACTTAAGTAGCATGGTGATAAATGAAATGTAAATATAAACAGAATTCAGATTATGATGGACGGATACTTCAAAAATGTATGGAGACAGCAAGACTGGAAGAACATATGTTGCTAACCATAAAATCTCTACTGTGTTTCTCTGAATTTTAGAGCAAATTTAAATCTTTGAAATTGGTATTCCCTCAATCTTGGCAAAGAGGTGATTTCCTAGTTCAAGTACAGCTTTCTCATATGCCTTATTCAAATGTGCTTAAAGAACCTTTTGAGTATTGCACCCTGATAATAATCTTATGTGGTAATAAAAAACATTCCAATCATACTTTCTTGAGAATACATGAGTGTAAATAATCAATGGAAAAAAATATTGGCAAAAAACAAGTAAGTTTTCTCTAAAATCTCAAGAAGCAGCATGGCTTAGAGCCTGGGCTTGGGAGTCAGAGGTCGTGGGTTCTAATCCTGGTTCTGCCACTTGTCTGCTGTATGACTTTGGGCAAGTCACAACTTCTCTGTGCCTCAGTTACCTCATCTGTAAAATGGGGATTGACTGGGAACCCCACATGGGACAACCTGATTACCTTGTATCTACCCCCAGCACTTAGAACAGTGCTTGGTACATAGTAAAGCGCTTAACAAATACCATTATTATTATTATTATTAGATGCTGAGAAGTATTTTGATAGACAAAGCATTTGGCTAGATTCACTGGGTTCTGGTGTTAAATTTAAAAAGGGTAGGAAAGAGACAGAATGTGCTGCCATACTGCCATTGAACCTAAAATGCTCAAATACATTAATTACAATAAAGTTAAAAATTTTTTTAACATAGCATGAGGAATTAATTATCTATTCAGCATAATGGCATATATCATCAGGCTGTGAAAGACACTGATTTTTGTAGTCTTAGCAATGTAGTACTGCCAAAGAGACTTTCATCCCAAAGGATCCCAACCACTTTTTGAGTTTTATCAATTTTGAAGAGGAATTGCTTCCCTAATGAAGTTGGCTGTTTATCCATTTAAAATAAATGCTGATTTATGAAAACTGTATTTGGGATTAAGATTGTGAGGAATGGTTCTGGGTCTCACGTGAAAAACAACAGCACTGTATGTCCTTTTCCCTATTCACAGCACATGATGTGCATGTGATTAAATGTGGATGGAAACACAAAGACTTTCCTGTCAAATGATCAAGGGATCATTTTTTTTCTTGGACATTTCCCTTCCAAATCATCTCTGGATCTTAACCTATTTACCTGGTGAGGTGGATTAATACACTGTTTAGGAAAGCATTAATTTTATTATCTGTGTCTGATCAGCATATTACATTTTTCCAACCTGTAGTTGTGACTTAAAAATGATTCCATTTCTGATTATTTTTTGTTTCTTTGGTGGGGGAGGGGGGAATAGTGGGGCTTTTGAAACTTCAGGGTGAAGATTCTGTTTTAACTCCAGTTACACTCAGATGCTTGTAAAGTGAGATAATGGGAAATATTTCTAGGGTTTCTTCCTGAGAAATTTCTGGAGAAATTCTGGCAGGCTAGTGAAAGGGTAGAAGGAATCAAGATGGAAATAAAAACAGCCTTGCTTCTGCGTTCTAACTTAGACATTGTCAAACAAGCTGAGTCCACAAGTGGAAAATCCATTTGAATTCCAAAAGTGTAAATGTTTTCCAATGACAAGGGTCTTAATTAGGCCTGGATGGGAAACCCAGTAGGAGGCTAACTGGTTTGTTTGATCCTAGAGTTATCATTCTTGAGTGTGTCACCAAGATTACACAATATCACACAGATAACACAAATGTTAAACAAATCACCTAACTTAGAATTTCTTAACCAGCAATTTACAACTTTTGGATCAGACATGCTTTTTGATACTTGTAATGTTTTTCTTTGTTGGATTCCCTAATGAATTTAGCAGCCTTTATGCTTAGCAGGAAATCTGGCCTGACCATTTGAGGCCTGTTTTCTTTATACCTTGTGGAGCACAGGTTTACTCCTGGACACCTAATAAATCATGATCTAACATCTAAGAATTAAGAGTTTTTTGCCATGGTGTTAAAACAAGGACAGAAAAATAAGTTGGGGATTGGAATGCCTTTCTGATTCTCCAGCCTGAAGGTCAGAAATGACTTTCTGCTCATGGACAATGTGAATACCTTTTCCACTTATGATCTACTCTTAAATACTGATGTTAGTGATTTTGTTTAATTTAGTTAGCTAATTGAACTGCATTTTAAAACAAGCATTTCTCTTCTGTAGCTCACCAAGGAATACAACCATATGCAATTATTTTATATTTCAGAACTATTCCTCTGAAGAATTAAATTGCTGTTGACAGCTTTTGACCAGCGGGAGCCATTAGATTTTGTTGGCTAGCAAAACAATTACTGCTTTGATATGTTCTGCAAGGTAGGGTGAAGATTAAAAAGAGTACAAATACAGAAAACTATGCAGACTGTGTGGTCTGCATCTCCTTCTTGGGGTGGTGGAAAATTTGAAAATTTTGCCTTTAAGAATGCAGAGAAAACTGCACATCTAGTAGAGCTGTCATAGAAAAACCTCCACTCACAAAACTTAGAAAATTAGTTATCATTTTTGTCTTTTCAGAGGACACTGTGTTCCCTAGGAATTTTAAGATGAATATACTCTTAAAATGCATATCTTAAGCAGTTGGCGTGGATTTCCACTGATTTTTACATATAGCATAATATTTAGATTTATTTATCATTTTTTGGTCCAGGTTCAGCAAAACTGTTTAGTTGCCTATCATTTCCTGAATATAGATTGAACTACAAAAGGAATAAGCGTCAGTCAGTGGCATTTAAGCACTTACTGTTTTCAGGGAACTGAACTAAGCCTGGGGACAGTACAATATAACAGAGTTGGTAGACACATTCTCTGCCCACATGTAGCTTATCAATCAGTGGTATTTATTGAGTGCTTGCAGTGTGCAGAGCACTGTAATAAGCACTTGGGAGAGAACAATATAACTAAATTGGTAGATGTGTTTCCTGTCCACAAGGAACTTAATATAATAGAACAGCATTAGATTTTATAGAAATGGCACAAGAAGGAAGTATAATTAACAGTTCTAATGCATTCTCAACTAAATTATAATTAATGAAGAAGTAAGGACTGCTTGAACTATCTTTTCACTCAACCACTAACATTTCCCCTCCATTTTTGTTCCTGCCTCCTCCCTGCCCTCATGGAATGTCTTTCCAGAATGGCTGTTTGGAAGAGGAAATAGACTATATTTAAAAAGAGTCATTGTTAACTTCATTTTTCTTGAAAACCTATGAAAAACCTAGCTTCTTATTACTTCAAGTAAAATCCTCTTAGATACTACTGGAAACTGACAATATACTAGAAACCTACTCATGCAGGAAGAAAATGAATTTGAGTATAAATGTCATTACCAAATAAAAATAGAAGGGAAAGGTAAGAATTTTTAGAAATAAGTGATTAATACTTCTGTTTAGTTTGGCAGATTAAAAAAACATTTTAAATGTTCTCTCTCAGATTTTCATACATAATTTTCCCCTTTTTTAACTCTTATTTATGTTTTTGTTATGGAAACTCCAGTTGACAGTAATTGAAATTAAGTCTATTGGTTTCTGATGGAACATTTCAAAATAATAGACATACTATCAGGCCTTCTCTCCATGCATAAGCATACTCTGTGCTCAGTAGGCACTCAGTAAATATCATTGGTTGATACATAGTACTTTGCCATTTTTTAAGGGAGAGGGATATGTTAATGGTTTGCAAGGAATCTTTAGAAGCCATTTGTTGGGAAGGAGGGGATAAAGGGAATGAGGTAGCCCGCAAGCAAAAATCATGACGATATGTTGCATTTCTTGTATGTTTCTGGACAATGAAGTCCCTTAAAAGACAGTGTTAAGAAGAAAATATCTCCATAGCAAAGAGCCTTGGAGCTCAGCTAAAGACAGTGGTGCTGATTGTAGTAGTAGTAGAAGTAATAAAGATTATAGTATTTATTAAATCTTTGCTGCGAAAGGACATGGTTTCTGTCCTTCTGAAGACTCAATGTAAAAATAAAAATGGGGAGGGGTACTGGCATCAAATACATAAGGAGTGATGAAAACAAAGCAATCTGCAATGTGACCTTGGGAAGCGCTTAGTACAGTGCTCTGCACACAGTAAGCGCTCAATAAATATGATTGAATGAATGAGTCATTTAAATTATCTATGCCTCAGTTACCACATCTGTAAAATGGGGATTAAGACTGTGAGCCCTATGTGGGACATAGACTGTGCCCAAACTCATTAGCTTGTATCTACCCCAGCACTTAGTATAATGCATGACACATAGTAAACACCTTACTAAGTGCCATTAAAAAAAATCAGTAGTGTACCAACCCTAGAAGATCAATCAGTCAATCGTATTTGTTGAGCGCTTACTATGAGTAGAGCACTGAACTAAGCACTTGGGAGAGTATAATACAACAAAATTAGCAGACACTTTCCCTGCCCATGAGTTTACAGTCTAGAGGATAATTTCAGGCTCCTCATGGTTGTTATAATGGTGGCCACAGCTGTTATGGAAAAATTGAATTTTTGCTGACTTTAAGCAAGCACTGATATTTCCTCTTTCAACAGCCATCTTTGGACTGAATGTGAGACTACGTAGAGCAGATATACCAGGCTGCATGTTTTTCCATTCAACCCTGAGTGTCTGCCCATGAAAGGGCAACTGTTTATCTGCTACGAGGACTCTTAATTTCCTCCCAGGAGGAAAACTCCTCCAAGAAATCAAAACAATTTTAACAGAGCTTATGGCATGAACTCATCCTTTAGCTATGGGGACTTTGTTTTAAAGCTAGACGAAGGTCAAATATACAGTAATTGTTACTGAGTTTTCCAAGAAGCCAGTCACATCATACAACTGCCACTCTTAACTTGGAACAATTCAGCACAGTTAGGAGCCTCCACCTCCAAAGACTTTGGGATAAAACAAACAAGGCAAATGAATTACTCTCCTTCCCTTGGAGAGGTCACGTTTGAGGTTCACTGGTGATGCAGGATGGTAAAGCTCACACAGTGCCCTCCTGCTGAGCATTAAACAGAAAGTCATAGTCCCTAGAGCAATCAATGCCTTATTCTTAATGGACCCTAAATTCATCACCGGAAACTCTGAAGAGTCCATAATCCATTCATTAATGTGTGTTGATATGTGCCCCGTGGAACTCCTGTCTTGAAAATCAAGAAAAAGGTGTGATGCTTCTACGCATTCTTTGGGACAGTCCAAACAGGCACCTTATTGCTGTGCAAAGGGAAGATTGCCAAAGAGGTTTTATTGCTGTCTCCCAGCATGAGGTGTAGAGGACTTCACCACATGCTGTAAATGAAAGTTATGGTTTGGAGGGTATATCTAGAGTTCCAAAATTATTTCTCTCAATTATTTCAGCCTGAAACACAATCCTCTCCTCAGGTATCCCCATTACAGTTTGTCTAGAGATTAGACAGTAATGCTCAAGTTGGGAATTGCTTGAAGGAGAATATTCCAGACAGTACAGGCAAAGGAGCTGTATCTTAGGATAGCATCACTAATATGCCAAACACATGGGCAGTTATAAACTTCCGTCAGCATAAACAATACTTAGGTGGGTTTCTATTCATCAATTTCCAAATAATAGAAATTGTTACAACTTTTAGTTTCATAGCTTGAGTAATGGATCTTTCTTCTGCAAAGTAACTCTGTCATTGTCAAGGGTATCCCCTCTCCAGATATAACCATGGGAAATCAAGCAGGTATTTTGAGTATGGGAGCAGCTACTTACTATGTCTTTAGCACCCTCAGAAGTCTTAGTTGAAATAACATTTGAACCCAGTGATTTATGACCACTTAATTTCTCATATTGTTTCAATCACTTCTTTGTTTTGATATCTTTGACAGTGTTTCACCTTCACTCCTAGTACAAAGTCACTCCAGGGTAGGTGCTTCTACATCTCCACCCAAGAGGAGGCTGAACACAAAGACTCCATTCACTTTCTCTGCAGTCTTTATATTCCTTTCTGATCATTTCGTTTGCACCATGGAAGCCCAGCAGGCATAGGAAATTTCCAGTGAATTGCTTACTTCTGGGTCACTAAGGAATGTTTTAGCATATTTCTTGATCATGTTAGCCATTTGCTGCTTAAATTGCCACATCATCTTAGTCCCATACCTTTTGATGATTGCAAACATTATTCTTTTTCTTAGCCTCTTTTCTTTTTTGGTCATTTTTCTTTTCTGGATAACTTACAACACCCTGAAATGTGGTCTTGAAGCAGTCTCCGTGCTGTTTCTATGGATTTTCATTTCCTTTCCTAATTCCATTTTTCTTACATTCTACCTTTGAGAAATTGAGTGCCCACACCTAACCTTAAAATATGACATCCCCTGTAAAGATGTCCAGAATTTATCATAATATTAATAGTAATAATATTCACTAAGTGCTTACGAGGTGCAGAGAGCCTTGTAGTAAGTGCTGGGAGCCACTACACATGTGGGAATTACACATGCTCCCTGTCCTATGGGTGGGCTAAAAATCATGGTTATTGTGTGTACTAAACTCATTTTCTCCTTAACCAAAAATCCACCCTCCCCTAAAGAAGTTCTTTCTTT
Source organism: Tachyglossus aculeatus (assembly GCF_015852505.1). Lineage (NCBI taxonomy): Eukaryota > Metazoa > Chordata > Mammalia > Monotremata > Tachyglossidae > Tachyglossus > Tachyglossus aculeatus. The sequence continues at coordinate 8,722,186 of NW_024044828.1, forward strand.
CCTCATCTACAAACTTATGAAAATAAGTTTTCCATCAGCAACAACTCTACATACACCACCAGAAGTTATGGATCCTTTCTAGTATTTTACTATTATACAAATCTCAATCTTACTGTAGCTACTTTGTCTGACAATGATGTTGTTATTTTAATTATTAGTGGAGAAGCAGTGTGGCTCAGTGGAAAAGAGCACGGGCTTTGGAGTCAGAGGTCATGGGTTCAAATCCCCACTCTGCCACTTGTCAGCTGTGTGACTTTTGGCAAATCACTTAACTTCTCTGGGCCTCAGTTACCTCATCTGTAAAATGGGGATTAAGACTGTGAGCCCCCCGTGGGACAACCTGATCACTTTGTAACCTCCCTAGTGCTTAGAACAGTGCTTTGCACATAGTAAGCGCTTAATAAATGCCATTATTATTATTATTATTATTATTATTACTACTACAATATTTGTTAAGTGCTTACTACGTGTCAAATACTGTTCTATGCTCTGGGGACAATCCCTTCCCACAAGAAGCTCACAGTCTAAGTAGGAGGGGGAACAGGTATTGAATCCTCATTTTACAGTTGAGGAAACTGAGGCACAGAGAAGTTAAGTGACTTGCCTAAGGTCACATAGAAAACAATTGGCAGAGCCAAGATTAGAACCCATGTCTCAGGACTCCCGGGCCTGTCCTCTTTCCACCAGGTCATGCTGCTTCTCAGTATGACATCAATAACTAAACAGACAAAGCAACATGTTATCCCTAGTGTTTTGTGTAAACAACAGGTCTGCACTGTAATATAAAGGTCATGGTGAACATTTCAATATGACTAATCAATCAGCAGGAGACATAGGCTTTAAATTAGCCTATGACAATCACCATATGGTAATCTACCAACACTTATGCACGAAAAGGTTTATCCATCTCTATATAAATAAAACAATGTGTTTCTCACTTAAGTCCTATTTTCTAACTGTTTCAATAGCACTCCCAATGTCAGCTGTACAGAATTGAGTGATAGTAAACTTCATCTTACTCCTTCCAGATTAAACGAATCTAACCAAAGAGTTTTGAATTACAGTGTCTTACTTTGTAAGAAACCATAGAAGAGTCCCTGAATTCATAGTAGAAGTGAAAAACATACTAATCCTTTGGTCCAACCTCAAGGAGTGATGTGGAAATATGTAAATGGAAAATGTACTTTGCAGATTCAGTCACTTTTATATTTCTATGAAAAAGCAAATTGTAAATTTAAATCCCTTACAAAGATCTTTGTCATCCCAACAAATTTTCAAACCTGAACCTTTACTAGGAAACTATTTTAGCATGTTTAATTATGTTTCTAGATCTATATGCAGAATGCTTGCATATGATAACGTGAAATTTGTGGGGGAAAAAAGTTATGTTCAGTGACAATTTTTCTAAGTGTTAAAGTAGTTGGGTTTTTTTTTTCTGAATTCACACCCTGGTCTATGTCACAAGGCAGGTAAATGCAGTATCTCTCAAATTGTGTATATGACTCTCATCAATCTACATGTAGATGATCAGTCTTCAGTGATGTGATTTATGAAATATCTTTGAGAAGCAGGGAGGCCTAGTGGATGGGACACGGGCCTGGGACTTCTCTATTCCTGTTGTCTGCAAAATGGGGACTAAGACTGTGCCCCATGTGGTATGTAGACTTTGTCCAACCTGATTAGGTTATATTGACCTTGGTGCTTAGTACAGTGCCCGGCACATGGTATATGCTTAGCAATTACCATTAAAAAAAAAGTAGACACAATATTTTCCTTCAAGCAGCTTACTGAATATAACCAATCAATGGTATTTATTGAGCTCTCACTGTGTGCAGAGCGCTGTACCTCAGTACACTTAATTACATACAATGAATGCTTACTGTGTGCAGGGCACTCTGTATTAAGTGCTTGGGAGAATACCACACAATAATATAAAAGACACAGTCCCTGCCCATGTGTTTACAGTCTAGACTTTGAGAGGGCAATTTCTTACATGTAGAAGGATCTGTGAGGAGAGTATCAAAATGCTTAGCAGGTAAGAACTAGAGAGCATAAGTGATGTAGAGGGGAGGGAAACAGGATAGGTAGGCCCCTTTCTAATATCCCTATGATGTCATTACATAACACATTAAATAACTCATGTGAATTATTTAGCCTAAGCGCTTAGTACAGTGCTCTGCACACAGTAAGTGCTCAACAAATACAATTGATTATGATGATGTGATGTCCATAAATTGCTTATAGGACATCAAGGGGAGTCTTGTACTCTTTAAGCTCAGATCAAAAGGTTCTGTGAGGTTGGTAGTGATTCATGTAATTTGCTTATCTTACATACCTGGGTTCCTTGTTGGGAAGGCCCTGAGCTGCAGATATCCCCCAACAGATCAGTCTGATCCAGCCTGGAGTTTCCCCTCCGAGCCTGAGCAGAGCAATGCAGATATAGCTTCAGCTTGCACTTCTCTGCATAAGTTCCTTGGTGATGATGGTATTTGTTAAGCACTTACTATGTGTCAAACACTGTTCTAAGTGCTGGGGTAGACCAAAGCTAGTCAGATTGGACACAATCCCTGTCCCGCATGGGGCTCAGACTCCCAGTTCTAACCTCCATTTTACAGATGGGATAACTGAGTCAAAGAAAAGTGAAATGACTTCCCCAAGGTCAGCCAACAGACAAGTGGAAGAGCCAGAATTAGAACCCAGGTCCTTCTGACTCCCAGGTCTGTGCTCTACCTAGTAAGGCATTCTGGGCAGTGATCATCTATACCTATTATTTTTTTATATTGAACCCTTCCAGTGGCTTAGAATAATCTTCTGCACACAGTAAGCATTCAATAAATATCATTGATTCATTGATTAAAGATTCAGAGCTCTTTCAGGATGTGATTCGTGATTCCTGGGTCAGCAACCCCTGAGATGGAGAAAAATAGTCTCAGGTAATAAGAAACCTTTGCCTCTTTAGAACAACTGACTGAAGCAGAAATGGGGAATAAATGTTTGTGTAGTGGATCTCATTCCAAGTTAAGAAATGAAAGCTGAAAATTCTTTCTCCAGGCGTTTGTTTGAAATTGTGTAGGCACAGCCTGAGTGTTAATGATAAAATGTATGATAAAATTCTAAATAGGTCCATTCTGTTTCTGCTGTTGCTTACTTGGTATGTACTTTTCGGCAAGCCACTTAGAACAAAAATAATGAATTTTTAATTTTCCTTTTTGATAAGCCCTTGGCATATGGTTAGACACAGTTTGATGAAGTTAATCTGATAGTCCTTGTATACCTGAAATACAGTCATTTGTACAAGTTATTTTCATCATTGTGGTATACACATATTGGTACAGTGTGGTTTTGGAATGTTTAGGGAAAATTCTGTGGAAATCCAATCTTTCCATTCTGTACATGTGGGAGATAGATTTTGAGATCATCTTGCAAGTGTATTTTTGTTCAGTTTATGAGTTTTGGAACCTGATAATGTTTATATCGTTCTTTATCTGAGGCAAATTTAGTGCTTGTGAAAGGAACTGAGTTAGGTGACATGGGGCCTGGATTTTGATATTTCACTGTGAAGATAAATAGCAGATCTGTATTCAAACATAAGTTGGTTGGCACAAATTCCACTTCACAACACTCCTCTGGGCACACCACTTGTGGAAGGGAAAAGCAGGTTTGGTTTTTTGGGGAGCTAGAAGTGCTAAGACTATGAATAAGGGCACAGTTAGTGTTAACCCTGCCATATGGAGCTACATGTTCATTAAAGCTCAATGGAGACCACCAACTAATTTCACAGAAGCCACCAAGCTGCCATCACCTGGTAACAATTTTTTGGTCCCTTCTATTCTGGTTTGGATTGAAAACAGTGACCTTGAGGTGAGAGGGTACCTATCTGAATACCAGTCCCCTAGAGCCAACTAGTCTTCTTAGATTTCTAAATTTAAGGTAATTATCCCATTTGAATTTAACTGAAACTATCAACATCTTTATCATAATTTCAAAAACTTATTTCCCACTTTTCAGATTAGAATCTTCCTTATGCTATTTATCTCTTTTATCACTCCACATGAGGCCCAGGTATTCCATAATGGATACATGGAATAAGTAAATGTGTACTAATCATTCATCTTATTTTATTAGATTTAGGGAATAAATAGTGATTCAATCAGTGTTAGCATTCCATGGAATCTTTAGAAGATCTTCATTGAAGTAACCTCCAAGAACTGATATTAGGAACAGGATAATGAACATCATTGAGTTACAATGATTAACCTGCTTAACCTGTTTTTGAATTCACTTCAAAGCACTGGAAGCAGAATCTTTTCTTAGTCCAAATCTTACCACACCCTCACTTAGGGGCATTACAAATGGAAAGTCATTTGTCCTGAATATGAAGAGTGATGCAGATAGAATTTACCTCAGAAGGATTAAAGGTATATTATAAGATTTCTCTGTTACGCACTGCAGCATTCCATTTCACATCGCTTAGAGCATGAAAACGCATGAAAATATCTTGCAGACTGGCATTTAATTATGGACTCTCTGCAGGATTACATGTAATGGAACAGTTTCTCATTGGATTTAGCATTAACAGTTGACCAAAGGCATAAGAGAGGGATATAGGATAATGTTTAGCCATGTGTGTTAATGATGCTATGAATCCATCAGTCTTTTAGATGATCAAAAATTTAAAAAAATCTGTCAATGGGTCACTGGTTGTTCCTAGCTAGTAAGCTCTAAGTGATAAAGTAGACATGTTTTAAAATATATGAAGTGCTAAAGCACAGTGGAAATTATCCAAATAGAAAATAGTCAATTTCAGTTATTAGATAATACTTGGAAGTAAGTGGAAGTTTCAAGCAAAACGAATTGTGGTATTTTTAAGCATTTACTATGTGCCAAGCACTTTAAGCACTGGGGTAGATATCATTGCTTCTCTAATCATCTCTATCATTGTCAAATCGTATGATCAAACCCAGTCCCTGCCCCACATAGGGCTCACAGACTAATCAAAAGGGAGAACAGGTGTTGAATCCCCATACTGCAAATGAAGAAACTGTGGCACAGAGAAGTTATGACTTGTCTGAGGCCATGTAGCAGACAAGTGGAAGAGCCAGGTTTAGAATCCAGGTTTTCTGACTTCCAGGTCCTTGCTCTTTCCACTAAGCCACGGTGCTTCTCTAGTTAATAATTATATTTTTAAGCTATCACAATAAAAATATAACAATTGCTGACTAAGTTCAACATGATCAGTTATACAAAAATGCAGATGATTCCCAAATTGATATTACTATCCTAGCCAACATTTCTTCCGTCCTTCAATCCTGATTGACCTGCTGACACCTTAAGCTCAATATATCCGAAATGCAATTCCTCCTTTTCCCTCTAACTTTTCCACCACAGCTAACATAATCTCTGCCTCTCCAGCATGTATCCTTGGCACTGTCCTTGACTCACACCTCTCTTCCCACCCGCATATTCAGGATGCCAAAAAACCTGTCAGTTTTTCCTCTACAACATTTTCAGAATATACCCCTTGCTGCTCTCCAAATGGCCATTTTCCCGGTCCAGACACTTTTAATACCCTGACAATTATTTCATCAGCTTCCTCTCAGATTTCCCTGCCATTAGGTTCTCCTACCGAGATTGCCCAAAAGGGTTGGATAGGCAGCCCATCTAATCTGGTAGAACTTGAAGCCCCAGTTTTCTTTAAGGAGATTTCCAACTGAGACGTAACCAGGGACCCTACTAGGTGAATAGGAATAAAGTTTTCAATTTTGAAATGTTTCCTTTCTCTAGTCAACATGTCACAAGTAAGGTTTAAATGAACCAGTACAAATCCTGATGGAGAAGCAGCGTGCCTCAGTGGAAAGAGCAAAGGATTGGGAGTCAGAGGTCATGGGTTTGAATCCCAACTCCACCACTTGTCAGCTGTGTGACCTTGGGCAAGCCACTTAACTTCTCTGTGCCTCAGTCACCCCATCTGTAAAATGGGGATTAGGACTGTGAGCCCCACGTGGGACAACCTGATCACCTTGTAGCCTCCCCCCCAGCGCTTAGAACAGTGCTTTGCACATAGTAAGTGCATAACAAATACCATTAAAAAAATATGGTTAGGCCTTCCTCTTGGCAGCGAGTTCTACACATATTCTTGGTTCATCCTTTCCCGTGCAAAACAGCAGTGGACTATTGTAAGATCACTGCAGCTCAGTAGGCACTCAATGGAGAATTTGCTCTCCTAGAGGAAAGGCTTCATGAAGATTGAAGTACCAAGAAGAGGCTCTTCAACAGCCAGGACTGCGTGACGTTCACCCATTAGTGCAGCAGTAATATTTCTTTAAGATTAAACAATGCAGCCCATGAATTGGTTGGTCTCATACTGGTCTCTTCAGTACACGTGATTAGCAGTGTCGTCTTTGAAAACAAAGGACAATTATATCTATATATCAGTATAAATGACTTTAAGGGACCCTCTATATACTCTAGTGATTGTCTCATAGTGAGCACTCTCAGTATCTTCAGTGGGGATAATGTGGTATCGAGCCAGTTTATTTTTAGTTTAGTTTTCAAAAATTACACCTGTGATATCTATGGCAAGTACTAAGATGCTGACATTCACAAAATGAGAGATTTCAGTGACCACTTATCATTCTTACATAAACCAAGTGGATAAGTAATAAATAAGGGTGCATGGAAAATATATATTTTTTTCAGTCACCCTCTTCGTATATCTAGATAGGATAATCCAGTAATACATTATTTCTTAAGTAGACCAGACCACCTTCTGCACCAGCTCATTTGTTGACTAGGCAGGAAAAATCATGGAGATTTTAGTTTGGATAAAAAAAGGCCCAGTGAAGAGTGGAAGCAGTGAAATTCCCCATAACCATGCTGTTTCTCACCGGAGCCACCCTGGTAGGAATAACACCGAAGCATAGTGTTTCATATCATTAGCACCCAACTTGTCACATAAAGAATGTTTTCCTACCAAACTATGAAAATATCACTTTTCAGGATATTGTAAACTAATTGTCAATATGGTATATGATGCTGTATGCTGCTGATTATTCAGGCAAAGAAGTGGATAGATCATGGGCCTAGGAGTCAGAAGGACCTGGCTTCTAATCCCAGCTCTCCCACTTATCTGCTGTATGACCTTGAGCAAGTGACTTAACTTCTCTGTGCCTCAATTACCTCAGCTGAAAAATGGGGACTGAAACTGTGAGCCCCATGCAGTTCATGGACTGTGTCCAACTTGAATATCTTGTAAATACTCCTGCACTTAGTTCATTGCCTGGCAAAAACAGATTGAAGGGATAAGACTTTGGGACTGGACTTTATCAACTACTATATTTTAAACATTCAATATTTAATTCACATGCATTACAAGAAGTTATCCTCTCTATCATTGTCAAATTGTATTTTTTGCTGTGATGTGAGCTCAAAGGGGAATTGGAGCAGCTCTCACATGAGACTAGGTTGAAAAGACTGGAACTCTTTAGTCTGGAAAAACAAAGGTTTTAATGAGACATGAACCAAATTTACCAGATCCTGAGAGGTGGCCAACGGTGAATTGTTGATCACCAAATTCTGCAACACCAGGGCAAGGGGTTGAATATTTGGAATTTAAAGATGGTAGTTTCAAAATAAACAAAAAGACACTCTTTTACACAGAGTGTTTTTTTTTTTGGGGGGGTGACATATGTAATTCATTACTGCAGGAAAGTGATGGTGAAATCAGGTTGGTCATTATAGTCTGATGCGCTTTGTACAGGATTGTGATAGAATTCTCACATAAAACATACATTTTACATGCTTTAATACAGGTTCAAAAAATTAGAAAGATGTAAAAAAGTTGCAAAAGGCACAAAAAGACCTAGAAAATATTTTTCAAATACATAAGGACCAAAAGAAGGTTGACTGAAAACACTGCACAGCAACTAAAAAGGGACATGGTCAATTTAAACTCCATTCAAACGTAAGATGTTCCTTAAGTGATTCTGAATCACTTAAGCATGAGGAAATTAATTTAAAAAATAATATTCACTGTGTATCCCTTTTAATCTGTTGTGAAATTACTTGTTATGAAGTGGTGACATTTGAAAACCTCTGTGACATGTCAAACTGTGAAACCTGACCCAAGATTGCCATGGAAAAGTCACACAAGAATACTTCAGTAACCTTGCTCTATTCAGTATTGTTTGGTGGGGTTCATAGTGCAAGTTGGAATAATTAAATCCAACACTAATGAACCCCCCCTGAGTTGTAGAGAGAGCTAAAGTGTTAAACTAAAAGGTATGAACAGCTCTGTTTTGAGTTTGTTCACTGTTTGTTTAACCTGTACTGCCACAAGCACTATAAATCCATCTTATTTAATTTTATATGCCCTTTTTCTTTTGCTGGACTCTCCTTAAGGTCACTTTCCCCACTGAAAGGCTATCTTTCCTTATGTTATCTATCCATGGTGCTATATGTGGGAATCTCACCAGGTAGTGGGTTAATCTATCTGTGAAGGACAGCCAACTCTAACATACCTCAACAGGAAAGGAGTAGGAACATTTAAGCAGAAACTTCACGAGACTAGAAGGCTTAAGAGGTAAATGTGAGAACAGGGCCATGTAGCACAAATAACAAACCAAGTAGCACAACAAAAGATAGTCTTTGTGTGTGCACAGAACATGTACTGAACAATTTTCTAGAAAAGTCATCTGGACAGCAGAGTGAAGTATGGACTGGAATGGGTATGCAAGTCCTGAATTGGCATTTTCAGGCACACACCACCCATAGGTTACTTCCCCATCAGTATTGTCATCTTGTAACATATTGTAAAATTGTCCTTCCTTTCAAAGACACCACTATAGCAAAGTCCACATCATGGTTTTATTTTCCCTGGGTTATTAATTCAAATATAAAGTGCTTGTCTCACAATAGGAAGTAATAACAATTATCTATTTCATCACTACAATTCTTTAAATAAAAAATGCACTGCCTTGGTATTTTACTGTGGCTATTGACATCCAAAATCTACGCTAAAAACTCCAAGGAAGCTTTAAAAGGTCCATGCCTCTGATACTTCAATAATTTTTACTCTATTGATTACTTCCCACTCATCAGAATGTCTCTATATATTGTTTAAATCTGCACTTTGATATCACTTTATAAAAGCTTTTGCATATTGAGGAACTTTAAATTTATTGTTAATAAAGGTTCTGTGAAATTATCATTAGAAAACTTTCAAGCCTCCTCACAAGCTGTACTCATTCTGTTCCCTGCCCCATGCCCCAGACACAAGACGCAGTGTGCATAGTAGATAAAGCATAGGCCTGGGAGTCAGGTCGTCATGGGTTCTAATCCCCACTCTGCCACTTGTCCGATCTGTGACCTTGGGCAAGTCACTTCACTTCTCTGGGCCTCAGTTACCTCATCTGTAAAATGAGGATTACAACTGTGAGCCTCACGTGGGACAGGGACTATGTCCAACCCGATTTGCTTGTATCAACCCCTGCACTTAGTACAGTGTCTTGCACATAGAAAGTGCTTAACAAATACTACAATTACTATTATTATGTGTTTCAACTATGCTGAATGGGTCATCTGAGCTCAATCCACTCACAAGGGCCAAAATGAGCCCCTGATAAAACTTGCAACATTTGCAAGGTCATTCAGAATCTTATCTCCCACCTTTTGAGTGTGCATTGTCAGGAACAGCTTGAAATGTAAACAGCAACAAACAACAAGGCAAAGCATAGTGGCCAGCAGTACTTGGTTGAAAACTAGAGGCAAGCTAATCCAACCTATGTCTCAGAAGATTATGCAGTGGTAAATACACTGTCCTATAAATTTGGTTTACTGCGGCCCAAAGTGCTGTTTTAACATTTAAAACTGCTTTAGCTCCCATAGTAAAAATGCTATCTTATTTCTGAAGAGAAAACCCAGCTGTTCTATTTTGAAAAACAAACTGACATTTACATCAAGGGCCTCACTCTGAATCCACATCTAGATATGAAGAATCAGACTGGTATTTATTAGTGCAATTATTTTACAATCCATTAACAGTATGGATTGCTTATTAAAGGACGGGTTACTGAATTTCTTCAGTTCCTGGTAAAGTACTCTTCTGTCTTCCTAATTGTGTAGGTCTATTTTATTGGCGATATCTTGAAGAAACGAAGTGGAAATTTTGAATATACACTATTTTGCTTTACCACCCTCACTCCATTTACATTTCAACACACACACTCTCTCTCCATTCTAGTTGAATCCATTAAAGGGAACTTGAAAAACTGTTACCCAGTTTCAATAGGGAATCAATGTTTGATATGATTTTTCCTACAAAATAAACCTGAAGCTTTTCAAACTCAATTTTATTTAATAGAATGTTTAACCTGAACAATATAACAGTGGGTAAATATCTTAAAGGTGGATTTAGAATCAGAGTAGATCCAAATCCCTTCCTGAGTCCAATCTTCCTTCCTGAAGTTTGAAGAATGGGGGAAATGAATTTCCATTTGGATTAAAGTTATGGGTAAATAACACTTATTTATCCTGATTTAATTTGTTAAAAAAAATCTTCCCCAGAAAATGGTCAAATCTTGTAAATTCAAAATGAACTCTAAGTATTTTGAGACTAATAAAAGATGACAGAATCTAGCCTTATATTTTGATGAAGGATTTTGTTTCTGATACTTATTAGCCCACACAAAATGCCATGTAGTATACTGTTAGCATTTGATATGCTGAAGTGGTTTATGAAGTACTCCTTGAACAGAAAGAAAATATTGAATTCATTTCTGCCCATGATCAAAATTACAGTCCAGTTTATCTCTCAGAATGTACTAAACCTCAGAATTCCAAGATGTGTTTACACTGAGATGTTTTATTGGGAAACATCTGGTTTATATGGTAAATGTGACTAAAAATGAATGATAGAAAAGTTAATATAACTGCTATACCATTCCCTACAGTGCACAATATTATGACTGGAGGGGGAATTTGACATTGATTCACATCTTGAGGGTTTTTTTTTACATCTTTCTAATTTCTGAACCTGTTTTAAAGCATGTAAAATGTATTTTTTTATGTGAGAATTCTATCACAATCCTGTACAAAGCACATCAGACTATTTATAATGCCCAACCTGATTTCACCATCTCGTTCCTTGAGTCACTTGGGAGGTGGTCATGAAGGAATAGGCTTGATTACAAATCCACTTCTCTCCAAATCGGTTTTGCCTTTGCCAGTTGCTACATAAAGTGAAGTCCAGCTGAATATAAATAAATCCTACTGATTGACAGAAATTTCCAGGGAAGCTAGTGTTCAAAATAATTGGAAGGACTTTGAGCAATGATGCAAATTAGGCTTATTGCCACTATTGCTGTATAAGTATCCTTATGCCAAGATCTTTGTATTGTCTTTTAAAACTGCTATAACACTGAAGGAAAGTCTGCCAGTTTTTCAGAAGTTTGCCACGGTTTGGTTAAGTGCACAAACAGAATGAGAATGCCTTCACTTTTGTCTTATCTTAGTTCTCAAGGGGCAAACCCCACTTCTTAAACAAGTTCTTACCATCAAAGGTTTTGACAGATTTCAGAGGTAACTATACCCTAGGCAAAGACTGAGTTATGTGAGAAATAACCTTTCATCATCCTCCAATTTTTTTCAGTTATTAATTTTGTTCAGGACTTAATCACTTTGCAGTCATATCATAAGTAGGAAGTAGCAATAAATGGTTGCCTATTTCCATCTGCATCAAGGAAAGATGTGTTATTATTGGCAACAAGGTTCTCCATCAGTTTTCTACACCACACTTATTGGCTTTTTTCCTAATCCTCTACTTTCTTGTTTGCACTCGCTTTCTCCCAACCCACCTCTTGACTGAACTCCATTTTCATCTTGTGCAGCTCCATCTTCTGGTTCCAGTTGTCCCCAAACCAGGAACTCCTTTCCATTCCAAACTGGCCAGACCTGAACCCTTCTAAAATCCAAACTTCCCCTAAGCCTTCTCCGATTATCAGAACACCAAAGCACTCACACTTTTGCCTATCCTCAGATGTCAGAAATGCCTATATTGTCATGCTTATATTGTGTATGTAATAAATAGCATTGACTGTGTATATACATATAAACATATATATTTGATTTAGTTTTATTCTTTCATATCCCTTTGCTTGTGAATATTCTTTTGTCTTTCTGCCCCATTAGCATGTATGTTCCTTGTGCAACAAAGACGTATCTTGTGCTTTAGTTGTATTTTGTTGTATTCCCTTTGTTCCTCATATATGCATTGTATCAGTAGGTGCTCATTAGAAACCACTTACACCACCACCACTACTACTACTACTACTACTACAACCACTATTACTACTAGATATTGTCGTCCTGTCTTTTTTGTCTTTTGAGGAGAATTTTCAGAAGAGTAATTTCATTTTCAGTGAGATGGGGAAAGTAGCATCAAGAATGGTTTAAATATTTTTTAATGTAACTTGGCAATTAGAGTTTAACAATTTGAAAGTAACTTTGTTTTGGAGGGTTTTTTGTTTTAATTTTTCCAATTCAGTGTTCTGACTTTGGAAAATGTCACAAGCCTAAAGGTTAAAAAGAAAGATATAAAGCCTGTAGCATATAGTTTAAACCTCTCATCACCTCTGCAGTATCTCATTTCCTCTTACATTCAGTATATCTCTAAAGGGAATACTCAATATATCGAAAGCTGGACTTCTCATCTTCTCTCTCAAATTTTGCCCTCCACCAACTTTCCTATCAACCGTGGCATTATCCTGATTTCTTGCTTTCATACAACCCCCATATTTAGTCTGCCACCAAATCCTGTCAGTTTTCCCTTGAAATCTCCAGAATCTGCTGCATCATCTCTATCCAAATAGCCACAACACTGGACTAGACTCTTGTCGTATCCTGGCTTGACAGAAGATTGGCCTTGTCTCTAGTTTCTCTGACTCTAGTTGCTCCCCTCTCCAGTCCATACTCCACTGTACTGCACAGATCATTTTTCTAAAATATTGTTCTGCACATTTTACCACTCCTTAACCTCAAATGGTTTTCCAATTTCTCTTTCCATCAAATACTCCTACTTATTATTAGCTCTTGATATTTAATCAGCTCTCTCCTTCCTACTCATTCACTCATCCACTCTACCACTGATGCCATACTCACACCCTCCTACCCTGCCTGGAATTCCCTCTCTTCAATTCTGATAGACCATTGCTCTACCCATTTCAAAGCCCTTTTAAAAGTCAGTTCTCCAGAATGTTTTCCCCAAACAATTCTCATCTCCCCAGATTATACCCCCACTAAACACATTCCACACCCTTGTATGTTCCTCACATGACACTTATATTCTCATCTTAACTATTATGTTATTTAAGCACTAATATTCATATCACCCTAATATACTTATCCCCTTTTCCTTCTTCTCCTATCTGTAAATTACTTTAGTGCCAGTCTTCCTTAATAAATTGTATATATTTTGAGGCCAATAACTATTCTAGTCTCACAAATCCTTAGTTTGGTGTCTTACACACAGGACGCACTTGAGAAGCAGCACTTGTGAAGCAGCATGGCTTAATGGAAAGACCATGGGTTTGGGATTCAGAGGCCATGGGTTCTAATCACGGTGCCACCATGTATCAGCTGTGTGACTTTGGGCAAGTCACTTAACTTCTCTGTGCCTGAATTACCTCATCCATAAAATGGGGATTAAGTCTGTGAGGCCCCAAGTGGGACAACCTGATTACCTTGTATTTACCCCAGCGCTTAGAACAGTGCTTGGCACAGAGTAAGCGCTTAACAAATACCATCATCATTATTATTATACACCCAATAAATTCATTGTTCTAGAGATTATTTATTCTCCTCTTCAAAATCATCCCATATAAATACAATTTTTTTCAATTTCTATCTAATTATTGGTCTTCTAAGACTGATTTTGAAATCCATGCAATGATATTCGGATTAAGTACCCAATGTGTGCAAGGCACTGGCGTAGTTACTGAGCAATTCCATAACAGTAACAGTGGCCTGTCACCTCCTCAACAATTATTTACTAAAATGTTGTTGACACTTGTAGACCCGTAAGTATTTTCACTTAAAATGCCACAAGGACGGTAAGTGGAAATCACAGCTAGAAAATAGAAGCTTTTACATTCTGTTTTTAGGTCAGCTTCTGACTGCAGTAGTTTACTAAGCTTAGGTTAGCCAAACAATCTGTTAAAAAAATCATTTAGAAACCAAAGACTATCTCTTATCAGCCAATGTATCTAATATTATTTCATAGAAAAATTCAGCCCAATATTGATACATTAAAACTTAATTTGTTGTGGCTTTCAGGTCTGAAAACCAGCCTTGGCTTTATTGTGTATAAAATTTAAGGGTCTTTTTTACTTGCTTATGAATACAATTCCAAAATGTGGTTAAATATCAACAAAGAAAAATGTCTATGAGGTAAAAAGAAAATGGTGATTTAAAAAAAAAAATAAACACAGAGCTTTTTTTCCTGGTAAAACTAAGTAAGACCTTTTCTGGAAATATCTGGGAGGATCTTTTGTTTCCTTTTTAAAATTAGAAAAACTGTCCAAATACCTCACAGGAAAAAAATATGTTTTATGGCTTCTGGAATGTAGTTATTGAACAGATTTGACATTTAATCCAAAAAATTCAGAACAAATATGTTTAGGATTGACAAGGACAGATTATCTGTGATAGCAGGCAGACGACAAGTATTTTAGTGAATTCCTACTGCTCCAGCTCGTCTAAACGTGCATCTGACAAACAGGTCAATCTCCTTGCAAAGGGAACTGGAAAGGAAATTTGGGTGTGGAAATGCACATTTTGAGGCTGGTGCACTCCATACTTGTGGTGCTAAATTCTCTACTTTTCTCAGTTTGGGCTAAAAACCCCTGTGATGTTGGGGAAGAATTCATATTCATTACCTAAGCCCGCTTTCAGAATGATTTATTTATGGAGCTCATTAAAAATACCTTTCACAATGGCTCTGAGAATCTATCCAATTTTGGCTTTAATCAGCCCCAAGAAGTAAATCTCCTAAATCGTTCATCTGTGGGGAAGAGATCTGATTTTGGATAGGAAAAAGGACTCATCTCTCCCCATTGTCTTTAAAGACAATGGAAGTTGCTGGATACAGA
Source organism: Tachyglossus aculeatus (assembly GCF_015852505.1). Classification (NCBI taxonomy): domain Eukaryota; kingdom Metazoa; phylum Chordata; class Mammalia; order Monotremata; family Tachyglossidae; genus Tachyglossus; species Tachyglossus aculeatus. The sequence goes on from NW_024044828.1 coordinate 8,737,329, forward strand.
AGCATTTCAGCATTACTGATAATGTTTTGATTGTCAGCCTCACTTCAGGATGAATGGATCACATGGCCGAATGTTTCATTTTGTTTTCTACACTGATTTGGGACAACTTTTTAAATTAAGATGTTTGTTTGAAAAATCGGAAGGGAATGTCCCTCATTTCCTGTGGTGGATTTCACAGCAGGCCTCCAATCACCTCTCTTTTCCCCATTCCACTGCCCTGACAATTTTTTTGTCCCTCAGTAAACTGTGATCATTAAGAACTGGCACATCTCCTGTCTAACAGGAAATGTAAAAGAAATCCAGGGTTGAGAGAATATTATAGGTTCTCTTCTGAATGTTCCTACCAGGTATCGTAAAATACTCATATTTGATGTTTGAGCAGATGCAAGACTATTCAGCAAGTAACCTGGACATTCACAAAAGGGGATGTAATAATGAGGGAGAGGAGACTATATTTCACCAAACAAACCCTTCCATATTTCATATAGGCTTTGTGTTTCCAACTCGTTTAAAAATACCTGTCCAGCCATTCATTTCAGGAGCAGCAGAAAGGCTAGGAGATATGAAATGAGGAGAATTTAGGGAAGAGATCCTAGGAAGCATGAAAATCCCATCCCGTAGCATTTCATTTACTTAAATTCTGTTACTTCACTTACCTACAATGCATTTTTGTGTCTGTCTCCCTGACTAGATTGTAAGACCCAGCAGGACAGGAGCTATGTCTACTAATTCTATCACTCTCTCACGAGCTTAGTACAGTGCTCTGCATAGAATAAATACTCAATAAATACTATGTATTTGCTTGTACAGAGTTAGTGTTTCCATGGCCAGGTCTCTCATTGACTGTTGCCTTTCTCCCTGAAAAGACATGAGGTCCATCATCATCATCAATCGTATTTATTGAGCGCTATGTGCAGAGCACTGTACTAAGCGCTTGGGAAGTACAAATTGGCAATATATAGAGACAGTCCCTACCCAACAGTGGGCTCACAGTCTAAAAGGGGGAGACAGAGAACAAAACCAAACATACTAACAAAATAAAATAAATAGAATAGATATGTACAAATAAATAAATAGAGTAATAAATATGTACAAACATATATACATATATACAGGTGCTGTGGGGAAGGGAAGGAGGTAAGATGGGGGGGATGGAGAGGGGGACAAGGGGGAGAGGAAGGGGCTCAGTCTGGGAAGGCCTCCTGGAGGAGGTGAGCTCTCAGTAGGGCCTTGAAGGGAGGAAGAGAGCTAGCTTGGCGGATGGGCAGAGGGAGGGCATTCCAGGCCCGGGGGATGACATGGGCTGGGGGGAGTTTTTGCACTCCAGTTTTTGCACTCTGTGATCACTTCTACTAATACAACTGCCAATGCCCTTTCCTATTGCAGCTCCCTCCATTACTGTCACTCTTGTCTCCCCTATCCTTGAGAAGCAGTGTGGCTTAGTGGAAAGAGTACAGGCTTGGGAGTCAGAGGTTGTGGGTTCTAATTTCGGCTCTGTCACCCTTCAGCTGTGTGACTCTGGGCAAGACACATAACTTCTCTGTGCCTCAGTTACCTCATCTGTAAAATGGTGATTAAGGCTGTGAGCCCCACATGGGACAACCTGATTACCTTGTGTTTACTTCAGAGCTTAGAACAGCGCTTGGCACATAGTAAGTGCTTAACAAATACCATTATTCTTATTTGATCAGGGCCCTTAGAATAGTATGGAAACTTGTTTTTCTAAAAAAAAACAAAAAACTAGGGGTCAGTGAAAGAAAACCAGTGTGGCCTACTAGAAAGAGCATGGGCCGGGGAGTCAGAGGACCTGTGTTTTAATCCTGACTCGCTGCCACTTGCCTACTGTGTGATCTTGGGCAAATCGCTTCTCTTCTCTGTGCCTCAGATACCTCATCAGTAAAATGGGGATTAAATCCTACTCCCTTCTACTTAGATTGTGAGGCCCACCATAGGACAGGGACTGTTTCCAGTCTTGTAACGTGCTTGGCACATAGCGCTTAGTGAATATCTATGTATGGATGGATATTAAATATAAAAATATATGCATATATGTAGATAGGTATAGATATATAGTTAGGTTAGCTATGTTTGGGCATAACAGGGACAATCTTGGGTTTTTTATAGATTGTTGTCATGTATTATAATTTTAGAATTTGCTACTGTGCTAGCTGAAATGGTTGTACATCTGTATGAGAAGCAGCGTGGTGCAGTAGAAAGAGCACGGGTTTTGGAGTCAGAGTTCATGGGTTCAAATCCTGGCTCTGCCAATTGTCAGCTTTGTGACTTTGGGCAATTCACTTAACTTCTCTGTGCCTCAGTGACCTCATCTGTAAAATGGGGATGAAGACTGTGAGCCCCCCATGGGAAAACCTGATTGCCTTGTAACCTCCCCAGCGCTTAGAACAGTGCTTTGCACATAGTAAGCACTTAATAAATGCCATTATTATTATTATTATTATTATTATTATTATTATTATTATTACTGACTCCCAGTTGCTTTTGTTGACATAAATTTTAGGTCTTCCAAATCTGGGCTGGAGAATGCTTGGTACATGCTCAGTTTAGGACTCCTTGCATTCTAGGACTTGTAGAAAATATGTCCCCCAAATCTGAGGGATGTTAATTACACATCCTCTTGTCCTCTTTCCTCACCATGGTCCCTAAAATGGAAAAAGAAGGTGCACAAGCAAGGATAGTAACCTAGGGCCCTGGTTTTCAATGAAAATATTTTATACAGTAAGTAAAATATTTGAAATCCTTGAAGGAAATTGTTGTTTGTCATAAATCATTAAAATATACAGTATAAATTAATCACAGTCAGGCTAATTATGCCTTTAGATTTTTGCAGCATTATCAAACAAATGATCCCTCTATATGTGGTGATGTGGAAGTACAATTTTGTAAATGTTAATTTGGTATGATCAAAAGACAATGCAAATGCATTATTAATTTCTGTGTTCTAAGAGACAGGGAGGCCATTTTAGAAAGCCCAGTAAAATATTAAAGTAAATATATTTTTCCTTTCATAGCCAGCTGTGCTCCTCCTCCCACCCCCTCCAGTGCCTACCTGCTGGCAAAAGAGGGATTTTACTCTTTTTAATTAAAAAAAGTTATTTGTTCATCCCTGAGTCAGCCCCAGATGTGCCATTGGGTGACATAATGTTTTATGGGTGGTTTATAACATTTGTAAGTGGTTGTACTTTGATCAGCCAACTCCCCAAACCCTAGTAAAAGTTCACATCCATTTTTATTAAGTACCCTTGTGACACTGCTTTTTATTAGAGCTGTAAGATTCAATCTTAGCATCGTTTGGGCCCAGTGTCAGCATGGCAAAAGAGAGGTAAAAGTCAGCACTTGACAGTTTATGAAAATTATAATGGAGCTTAATAGCATCAGGGGATCTCTACTGCCCTCTGTTACTCTGAACAAACTTTAATGATCCCATGGTATTTTGTTTAATAGTTTGGATTGTCAATTTCCTTTCTCCTGCTCTCTCTCCTTCCCCTACAATGCACAGAAGCATAGCCTAATGGAAAGAGTATAGAACTGGGAGTTAGGGGACTTGGGTTCTAATTCCACCACTTCTCTGCTTGACCTTAGGTATGTCATTTGACTTCTCTGTGTCTTACTTTTCTTATCTGCCAAATGAAGATTAAATAGGCTCGCATCTCCTCCTGCCTTCAGGACATCTCCATCTGGATGTCTGCCTGTCATCTAAAACTCAACTTGTCCAAGACTGAACTCCTTATCTTCCCTCCCAAACCCTGCCCTCTCCCTGACTTTCCCATCACTGTTGACGGCACTACCATCCTTCCCATCTCACAAGCCCGCAACCTTGGTGTCATCCACGACTCTGCTCTCTCGTTCACCCCTCACAGCCAATCCATCACCAAAACTTGCCAGTCTCACCTCCGCAACATCGCCAAGATCCGCCCTTTCCTCTGCATCCAAATCGATACCCTGATCTTTCAATCTCTCATCCTATCCCGACTGGATTACTGCATCAGCCTCCTCTCCAATCTCCCATCCTCCTATCTCTCCCCACTTCAATCCATACTTCATGCCGCTGCCCGGATTGTCTTTGTGCAGAAACACTCTGGGCATGTTACTCCCCTCCTCAAAAATCTCCAGTGGCTACCAATCAACCTATGCATCAGGCAAAAGCTCCTCACCCTTGGCTTCAAGGCTCTCCATCACCTTGCCCCTTCCTACCTCACCTCCCTTCTCTCCTTCTAAAGCCCAGCCCGCACCCTCCGCTTCTCTGCCACTAATCTCCTCACTATGCCTCGTTCTCGCCTGTCCCACTGTCGACCCCCGGCCCACGTCTTCCCCCTGGCCTGGAATGCCCTCCCTCTGCACATCCGCCAAGCTAGCTCTCTTCCTCCCTTCAAAGCCCTACTGAGAGCTCACCTGCTCCAGGAGGCCTTCCCAGACTCAGCCCCCTCCTTCTTCTCCCCCTCCTCCCCCTCCCCCGTGCCTTACCTCCTACCCCTCCCCACAGCATCTGTATATATGTATATATGTTTGTACGTATTTATTACTCTATTTTATTTGTACATATTTATTCTATTTATTTTATTTGGTAATATGTTTTGTTGTCTGTCTCCCCCTTCTAGACTGTGAGCCTGCTGTTGGGTAGGGACCGTCTCAATATGTTGCCAACTTGTACTTCCCAAGCGCTTAGTACAGTGCTCTACACACAGTAAGTGCTCAATAAATACGATTGAATGAATGAATGAATATTAGTTCTCCTTCGTGCTTAGAGTGTGAGCCCTATAGCAGACATAGATAGTGTCTAACTGCATTGATTCTGTCCCTGAACTTAGCACAATGCTTGGCACATAGATTATTAAAATTGTGGTTCTGAGTGGAAGGAGGTTTTCGACTGGAGAAATACCTACTTTTAATAGAACCATGACTTTGTAGATCAGCATATCCCCCTACTGAAGTATAGATTGCTGCACAAAGCCATTATTTAAATATTGATGGTCAAACCACTGGCTAAAGTTATTTCTGGAATGACTGTTCTTCTCCAATATTAGTTCTATGTTTGTTTTGGTATCCATATGGGTCCTTGTTAGTCCTTTTCATGCAACTGTCCAGGAACGTCTGCTGTTTGATCTTGAACAAATCACTTCACTCCTCTGTGTCTCAGTTTCCTCATTGGTAAAATGGGGATTGAGACTGTGAGCCCCATATGGGAAAGGGACTGTGTCCAACCTGATAAGCTTGTATCTACCCCTTTGCTTAGTATAGTGCCTGGCACATAGTAAGCATTTAACAAATACCACAATTATTATTATTATTATCATGATTATTAATTTACTGGGATCCAAGGGAAGAGTTGGGATTTCCTGTAGGAGTCCACTGATTCTCAGAAAATGTTCTGCTGGAGGTGCTGATGTGGTCACCACAAAATATTTATGGTTTCCCCTTAGAATTAGGCAAATAGTTTTGAGTGGCCAACATTCAAGCTAATAAGAACATCAGAGCCTCAGGAAAAATACAGTTTTCAAAGGGGGCAATTTATATTTGGATAAAATGGTTAAACCTGCCTCAGGATTTTCAAGGCTGAAATGATCATTCTCAACAGAATTTGTTGAACACTCACTGGGTGGCTAGCACTAAATTAGGATTTGGGAGAGTAATATGAGGAAGATGGGGTCTCCTGTTAAGACTGATTGCTAAACCTCAGTCTAGTTCCAAGAATGAGGATCTGTGAGAGGGAACTGATTATACTGATAGTGGTTTGTGTTGACCCTCTCTCCCGCTTGCCCCTCTAGTCTTGTTCATGCTGGGACATGGAGTACAAGTGAAAGCGCTTAGTACAGTGCTCTGCACACAGTAAGCACTCAATACGATTGAATGAATGAATGAAGTGAAAAGAAAGACGGGGTGAAGCATATCACCTCATGTTATCAGTCAATCATATTTGAGTGTTTACTGTGTGTAGACCACTGTACTAAGCACTTGGGAGAATACAATATAAAGTTTACAAAAGACACATTTACAACCACAGCCTAGAGGCTCAATACTTTTGACTCTCAAACTCAAAACTGATTTATCAGAGGACAGCACCTGGTGAACTTCAATTTGATGGTGTTGAAACATGAGGAAAGTCAACGAATAAACAACTGCACTGAAAACAGACTGAAAATTGTACCACAGAACACATTCAAGTGTTTTCACCTGAGGATGATAATCTGAAAAAGTGAAAGACATAGTCCTTGAATCCAGGGGGCAGACACTTACAAGTAAGTGCACCTAACCATATCTAAACTGTGAGAGGGCAGGGAATGTGTCTGATGTTATATTGTTATATGTTATATTGTACTCTCCCAAGCACTTAGCACACAGCAAGTGCTCAAAAATGATTAATAATAATTATGCAAGGGTTGCACTCTTGCGACACCTCATGTTACGGAAATTTCATTAGTTATGGTATATGTAAAGTGCTTCATATAGTCCTTCAGACTGTTAGCTTATTGTGGGCAGGGGATGTGTCTACCATTGTATTATACACTCCCAAATGCTTAGTACAGTGCTCTGCAAACGGTAAGTGCTCAAGAAATACATTTGACTGACTGAATATGGTGTCAAGCACTGTTCTAAGCGCTGGGGTAGATACAAATTATTCAGGTCAGACATAGTCCCTGTTCCACATGGGGCTCAGTCTAAGTAGCAAGATTACTGTAGAACTGACCCATGCTAAAACACCAGTTTATGTGCCCAATATGTCTGTTTTGATAACATAACAGGCTTACCCCAAACACACTTGAATGTTGGAAGAACCAACAAAGCCCAATTCACATACTGAAAACACGTTTTTTGGAAGAATGGAATGGAATATTAGTACATAGATGTATTCATAAAAGCTGAGGATTGCTATAGAAACACATGCTAAGCCTGCTTTTGGGATGCCAGTGTTGGGTGGTGGAAATTAAGTGGGGAAAGCTTTTTGAGGAGGTGGGTCTTCAGGAAGACTCTATGGAAAGGCCTGTGAAGATAGGGAGAGTTAAGATATGATTGACTGGAGGTGGAAGAGAAATGCATATGCCTCAGTTTTTTCAACTATAAAATGTGGATGTATTACCTGTCCTCCCTCATATTTAGACTGTGAACTTCAGGTGGGACAGGAGCTGTGTCTGATCTCATTACCTTGTATCCACCCAAGAACTTAGTAACTTAGTATAGTGCTTGGCACATAATAATAATAATAATAATAATAATAGTAATAATAATAATAATGGCATTTATTAAGCGCTTACTATGTGCAAAGCACTGTTCTAAGCACTGGGGAGGTTACAGAGTGATCGGGTTGCCCCACGGGGGGCTTACAGTCTTAATCCCCATTTTACAGATGAGGGAACTGAGGCCCAGAGAAGTTAAATGACTTGCCCAAAGTCACATAGCTGACAATTGGCGGAGCTGGGATTTGAACCCATGACCTCAGACTCCAAAGCCCGCGCTCTTTCCACTGAGCCACGCTGCTGCTTCTACTGTGTGCACATAGTAAGCACTTAGCAATCACCACAATTTTACTATTATTATTAAAGTGAACAGAGTGGAGGAGGAAATAGAACTCAAAAAAGTAGAAACTACCCCCTAAAGGTAGGATTGAAGGCAGTTTACTGTAGTGAAAGAGCTGAGAGTTCATGTATTCAAGCAAGCAAGCAAGAATAAAGCAAAAGAGCATACAAGCTGGGCATAAAAATCTCCAGTGGCTACCAATCAACCTGCGCATCAGGCAGAAACTCCTCACCCTCGGCTTCAAGGCTCTCCATCACCTCGCCCCCTCCTACCTCACCTCCCTTCTCCCTTCTCTCCTTCTACAGCCTAGCACGCACCCTCCACCACTAATCTCCTCACCGTGCCTCGTTCTCGCCTCGCCTGTCCCACCGTCAACCCCCCGGCCCACATCATCCCCCTGGCCTGGAACACCCACCCTCCCAACATCCGCCAAGCTAGCTCTCTTCCTCCCTTCAAGGCCCGACAGAGAGCTCACCTCCTCCAGGAGGCCTTCCCAGACTGAGCCCCCTCCTTTCTCTCCCCCTCCTCCCCCTCTCTACCACCCCGCCTTACCTCCTTCCCTTCCCCACAGCACCTGTATATATGTATATATATTTGTACGTATTTATTACTCTATTTTACTTGTACATATCTATTCTATTTATTTTATTTTGTTAATATGTTTTGTTCTCTGTCTCCCCCTTCTAGACTGTGAGCCCACTGTTGGGTAGGGACCGTCTCTATATGTTGTCAACTTGTACTTCCCAAGCGCTTAGTACGGTGCTCTGCACACAGTAAGTGCTCAATAAATACGATTAATTGATTGACTGATTGATAAGCTAAAGTAGAACTGTCTCGCATACTTTCAAAAAATTGATAAAACAGCTTTAAATTTTGACTACTGTTAAACTTAAATGTTAATCTTCTTAGACTTGAATGAGGTATTGTTAGGACCTAGCTAATGATAATAATAATAATGGTGGCATTTATGAAGCGCTTACTGTGTGCGAAGCACTGTTCTAAGTGCTGGGGAGGTTACAAGGTGATCAGGTTGTCCCATGGGGGGCTCACAGTCTTAGTCCCCATTTTACGGATGAGGTAACTGAGGCACAGAGAAGTGAAGTGATTTGCCCAAAGTCACACAGCTGACAAGTGGCAGAGCTAGGATTCGAACCCATGACCTCTGACTCCAATATTATTCTCCCTGAGTAGAATTTACTGAAAATATATTTTTTCCAAATATATAACTTTACAAGTAAACATTCTATGAAAATGAATTCCCTTAGTTTGTAAAACAGGCTAAAATTACAAAGTCCGGCTATGTGCCACATATAAGTAGAGATTTCTTCAATGATTAGAGACTAATCGGTCCAAGTTTAATTCATGCTACAATGTCCTGATTTGCCAATAGTTGAAAATCTAATTAGCCAATTCTCAGTTCTAATATGTGCGATGCTGAGAATGCTATGCATATGAAGCACATTACAAAAGGAATTGCTGTCAGTACTCCTCTCTGATTGGCTAGGAGCGTTAATGCAGTCCATCATCTCACTATCAGACCATTACTTTGTCGACAGGTTCCCCATGGAAATCCACTGCTCACTTTGAACATACTGCTTTCATAATTTGAATTATTTCAGAAAGCTTGACTTGCATTGGACATGGCAAGAAGCACTCGCAAACCTGATGGAGTGCTTTCTACAGTAAGTGTCTTTTGGAGAGCATGAGTAAAAATGAACATATGCCCTCATTTACATAAAAACACCCAGCACTGTTTTTCACCCATTGGCAAACAAATTTGATACAATTACAGTATGATATTAAAAAAAAAAACTAGAACTTGACTTTATTTCGGTGACCCCAGATGTATTCTGCAAGTCAGATTATTTTGAGGTCCCTTTATTCATGTTAAGACATCTGTTGTCACTGTAGAAGGCAGAATATTAGAAAAATATTACTGTGACCTTATTCTATCAGTGCCTAATCTTGTGTCTGAGTGCTAAAAGTAACTCCACAGTAAGCCTTTGTGTGTAGCTGTGGAATATGAGACTCTGATCATGTGCTTCCAAAACAACAGCCTTAGAAAGAATCTCTATATGTGAGCTTTCATTGGAAAAAAAATAAAAACTGCTGAAACAAAAGCTAAATAACTAATCTGGAGAATTCCAGAGTAAAAGTTGATTATCTTTATACAGACACAGCAATATATAACTTTTTTTCCTGTTGAATTTATGGAATTTCTTATTTTTAAAAAATGAGTGAATCATAGGGGCTTTGTTTATCAACTTCAGACCTAAAAGAAATAAAGGTGGAAATAAACATGATTAGCATGGCAGTTGAAGGAATTATGACTGCAGGTCTAAACAATATTTCATAGTTACCCTCCTTTCTACAGTAGTCCTCTTTAATGTCCATGACTGTATTCTATGACAGTATGTCATTAGAAAAATTGGTATTTGTAGAACACTGTTTTAATGGGAAATACAGGAATGACTTCCAATCCCCATCACCCATTGAATATATAGCCAATATAGAATATAATTCAAGTTGAGCTCTCCCAAGCACAGTGTATACAGGAGGTCCTGAGTAAAGGCCATTGATTGATTGGAGAGGTCAGCCTTATCCTGTATGCTTTCTGATTGGTACAGAACTACACAGAATTAACAGCTGATGTAGGGCAGTTTGGGTACTCCTGTTCACCTTCTTCAAAAATTGTGGGTGGCAGTGTGGATGTGACAGGGAAGATTTTAGAGCCATAGAAACACTCAGGACCTGTCCTAACTGGGTTGGTTGTGGGAGTACGATGGACAGTCTGGAATCCTCTGTCTTCTAGGTCTTTTGACTACCAGTATACAATCACTAGACTGGAGTTTAAAGTGGAAAGGAAGGGAAGTGTTTTTCTCCCTTTACCATACTGGCAGAATGTCAGTACCTTTTGAAGTCCTTTAATAAACTGCAACATGTGAAAAGAGAAGCAGAAACAATTCTTTTTTCTTTTTTTTCCCTAAATCTCCATGAAAAAACAAGGTCTTTTCCTTGCAAGGACCAGGATGTATGTGGGTGGTGGGGGAAGGTGAGCAGATAACAGCAAACTAGTGGAAAATAAAGTAGTCTCCATACTGGCAGGACCCTCATCTATCTTGATTCTTCTCCCTGCCTTGCCACATTTTCACCAGAAAAGCTGAAACCGAAACTTAGCCCACCTAACAGAGGGCAATCACTCTGTTGAAGCTTCCCTGATAATGCTGTATCTTTGAGGAACTCATCAAATAGGAGGCTCACTGTATATTAAGTTAGAACTAGCTTCATGGGACCCCAGGTTCTGGTCAAACTGGTCATCAGTGTGACCTTCTGGGTCTCAGTTCCTCATCTCTAAAATGGGCAGAAGATGAGTGGAAGGATTCTTGATCAATTCATTCTTTTCAGTCAATTCATTCTTTACTTAGACACAAAGCCCCATGTATGACAGGGACTGTTTCCATCTAATCATCTTGTATTTACTCGAGCACTTAGTACAGTGCTTGGCACATAGTAAGAGCTTAAGTATTATTATTATTTTTATCATTATTTTTCCCACAACCCCGCTTTTTCCAGCATACTCAAAAACATTCCTATTTCTGCTCCCTTTCCTCTCTGTTACCTATTCTGGCACAGGAGGCCTATTATGATTTTGAAGGAGATGGTCCAGTGCCAGGGAAGTCTGGAAAATCAGTAGAGTTCTCTTAGAGTTGCCATGCACTGGATAAGGCCTTTAATGTTATCTATTTCTTCACATACTGAAACGATACTTGTGAGATCAGAACCATAATTTAGTCTCTTTTATTGGGCTCATGACTGCTACTTTATTGCTGCAGTAGTGGCAAACAGTAATTAGAACGGTTATTGTATTTATCCCATAATATCTCTGAAGATTTATCAAGCAATTTCAAGATATTTAGTAAAAACTAATAATGCTTCTATATTTTCATCAGAAGCACCACAGAGTTTTGTTTTATACTGTTCAATATCTTGAGTAGGTACACTGTGTTCTGTGTATTCTAGGTCTATATTGACCTAAGTACCTGAGGGCATGATGTAATGTGAAGAATTACAAGCCAGGAATATACTTTGACAATTGAATATACAGATTTTAATATTTTTTCTTACCTGGATGGAAATTCATTCAAACATTAAAAGAGGAAAGTATATGACAGTATGACAGTCTATATTCCAGGCAAGAGAGGTTTGAAATTAAAGGAAATGCTAAAGAATAAGACACAAAGTACCAAACAGTTCAACTACATCCACTCCATCCAGTTTTCCCCTTATGTCATCCTTCCATATGCACTGACCATCTCCCCTTGTCTGAAACATCTGGCATGATTCACAAAGGCTTTGAGTCAGAAAGAAGTCAGAAACATTTGCAACTTGTAAACACATTCTCCTGATTCAAAGTAATGGCATCTTTGTAGTCAATCTGCTAACTGGACTGCATTCAACATCTGAGTGACTATTTATTTAGACAGAGATTTCCTACTGTGGTATTCAGTATTCAAGCAAAAATAAGAATACACTCAGGAGTATCTGAGGCCTAAAATAAAAATAAATAAAACACAGTGCTTTTAGCCCTCTGGAGCAAATTCCAGAAGTCAGGAGTTCCCTGACTCAATTGCAGATTGCTTGGCTGTGCTATGATGACGAAGAATGTTAAAGAAAATGTTTTTTTTTTTGGGGGGGGGGGGGTAGGTGTAGTTTTTTGTTGCTGTTGTTAAAGAACATTTGTTTTTCATTTACTAATCTTTGGTGACTTTTTTAGATAAAGGTTTTGGATTAATTTAGCAGTGGGAAAACTGAAGGACTATGACAAGCTGTAGCCTATTTTTCCAGGGCTTTCTCCAGAGTTCTGACAATGTATCCCTTCAGTCTGAACCCCAGTTGTAACCTGGAGCAGGCGTTTGAGTATAAGAAAGATAGCTACTCAGTAACAACCTTTACACCACACCTTGTACTTCCTCAAGGTTGCTCCACTACAGCCCACAGGCAAGTAAGTTGGTATAAAACTGGTTTCCCATCTGCCCCTCCATTAACCAAGAAATTCTTTAAAACTGGCTAGCAGTTGTTCAGATTGAAAGCCATGAGACATTTGAATTTAATTCAGATTGCCATTCTCAAAATATTAAACTCTTCCCTTCTTGCTTTACCTCGCTAGTCTTGTACAACAACCTAGCCCGCACTCCTCTAACACCCATCTGTTCACTGAACCTTGATCTCACCTTTCTTGAAGCCCACCTCCTCCTTTAATTCATTCATTCGTATTTATTGAGCACTTACTGTGTGCAGAGCACTGTACTAAGTGCTTGGGAAGTACAAGTTGGCAACATATAGAGACGGTCCCTACCCAACAGCGGGCTCACAGTCTCAACACCCTCATCCTTCATGTCTAACAGACCACCACTCTCCCCATCTTCATAGCCCTTCTTCAATAACATCTCTTCCAAGAGGCTCTCCCTACCTAAATTCTGATTTCTCCTATTCACCCTCCTTCTGTGTCACCTACGAACTTGGGTTGATACTCCTTCAGCAGTTTGATTTTCACGCCACTTCCCCACAGCATTTATATATGTATCCACCTGCAGTGTATTTTAATGTGTTGCCCCCACTTCTAGTCTATAAGCTCCTTGTGGGAAGTGATTATGTGTACCTACTCTATTGTACTGGATTCTGCCAAGCATTCACAGTACAGTGCTCTGTTCACAGTAACCACTCAGAGTGAAAAGTGGAAAGAGAATGGGCCTAGGAGTCAGAGGAGCTGGGTTCTAATTCCATCACCTGTCTGCTGTGTAACCCTGGGCAAATCACTTAATTTCTATGTTCCTCAGTACCGGATCTTTAGAATGTGAATTGAGACTGTGAGCCCAGTGTGAGACATGGACTGTGTCCAACCTGATTATCTTGTATTTATCCCAGTGCTTAGTTCAGTGCCTGGCACAGAGTAAGGGTTTAAGAAACACCATTAAAAAAGTAATGAATAAATGCCATTGATTGAAGAATCCTAATAAGTATTTGCTTTCTCATCATACTAATGACCAGAATAAATAAATTAGCTTTAATAATTCATGAGCTAAAAATAATTCATCTGAGATAATGAAGCACCTAAACCTCCCCTTAATGGTAAATTAAAGCCTAGTAGAAGGCTTTTTATATCTTCGTGGTAAAAGGAATCCTATTAGTTCCACTACTGCTCTGGAACACTAAATAGTTCCTTACTTGTCTCGAAGAGTTCATACTCTTCCCAAGGGATGTCTTTTATGGGAGTCGTAACTGAATTGTACTCTGGATATTAATCAGACTTCTTGTAACAAGTGTTTAGAATTCCCTTATTTATCTTATTTAAACATAAATTCAGTACAATTCCAATCTCTTTCCTATCAGTTTTTTCATTCTCTACTCTGAGGTTGACCATGATCATTTCCTTTGAAAGTAAGTTCCTGATCAGTGTGTTCTGAGTGATCAACCCAGCCCTTCACAGAAATTTTAAAGAGAGACATTGGGAGGAACCAGTAAATTGTCACAGCCAATGCTCTTTTTAGTAAGAAGTAGTGCTTTCAAATCATTTTTCCTAGCTACAAAAACCTATGGTATATGGGATTGTGAGTCAGAAAGACTGGGGTTCTAATTCTGGCTCTGTTACTTGTCTGCTGTGTGACCTTGGGCAAGTCACTTAACTTTTCTGTGCCTCAATTACCTCATCTGTAAAATGGGGATTGAGATTGTGAGCTCTTTGTGGGACAGGGACTGTGGCCAACCCATTCACTTGTATCCACCCCAGCTCTTAGTACAGTGCCTGGCACATAGTAAGCACTTACCAAATAATAATAGTAATAATAATGATGGTATTTGTTAAGTGCTTACTATGTGCAAAGCACTGTTCTAAGCACTGGAGGGATACAAGGTGATCAGGTTGTCCCATGTGGGGCTCACAGTCTTCATCCCCCTTTTACAGGTGAGGGAACTGAGGCCCAGAGAAGTTAAGTGACTTGCCCAAAGTCACACAGCTGACAATTGGTGGAGCCAGGATTTGAACCCATGACCACTGCTTCCAAGGCCCGTGCTCTTTCCACTGAGCCACAATTATTGTAATTATTATTATTATCATTATTATTAACTGAGGTAAGAAAATAGTGGCACCTTTTTATGCAGACAAGGAGCTGAACTACTTGCCCAAATCCAAAGACAGCTGATGATTTTCCAGGCAGAATAATTGTATTTCAACAAAATGTAACAACCAGGCCAATTAATCAATCAATCAATCAATCGTATTTATTGAGCACTTACTATGTGCAGAGCACTGTACTAAGCGCTTGGGAAGTACAAATTGGCAACACATAGAGACAGTCCCTACCCAACAGTGGGCTCACAGTCTAAAAGGGGGAGACAGAGGCCAGGAATGAGGAAGAAAGTGTGTATCTACCTCAGGGCTTAGCCTGGCTCAAAATAAGTGTTTAACAAATACCATTTTTTTTTAAAAGGTAGATGTAGATGAAATCAAGGAGGATCACTCCTGGTATACCATAGTTACACCCATAATATTAATTAAAGGCAGGAAAATCAAGTCCTATAAATCAGATTTCAGGAACAGTAGTTAAATCAAATGTCCCCACTTAGCCATATGCAAGAATTAGATGGTCACTGCACCATATTTTAGGCACATTGAGCTATTGAGGAAACATTTGCTGAATTCACTAGTCATTTGTCATTTCATTTATCACTTTTGAATGGTGGTCAGCCAAACCCAGGCGAGGTCAATAGCTAACCAACAAGAGTTGTGTGTATTTTCTAGTAATGGTGTAGTTCCTAGGCTGTCCAAACTTACTTTGAAATTCAGAGTGAGAATCCATAATTGCAGAGTAAACTAACTACTGAATGTGATCCTAATCACAGAGAGCCTATTCATTTAACTGATTGTAACAGCAAAGGAATGGGTCTTTTGTGAAGCATGGGAACTTAAATTACTCAAACTTGTTTCTAGGAAGAAAAGAGGTTCCCTCGAATGTGCAATCTCTATTCCGATATTCCGTTCTTTCTCAAACAAAGAACAACACATTTTTCTTGTTAAGGATGTGTTTGGAAGGTCAGTTATTACATTCCTGTCAAGGTCACATTTTGCCATGAGTCAGAATATTCATCTACTCTCCAGTGGGTTCTCTTGAGCACATGGTTTCACAGAAAATGTCTTCACATTAATTGAAAATTCAACTTGTCTCTCAGTAAAAAAATGTATTGGGTCATATAAAGAAATGAATGTTATAGTAATAAGGAATAAGTTAAAGACAGGTGATTTCATATGATCTATAACATCCCAAAATAAAATGAACCATTCAGAGGGTCCATATTTCACTGCCTAATTTGATAATTAAGTGCACCTCACCTGATCCAGCTAGTTTGGGAAAAAGAGAAAAACCCAACTATCAAAAGTCACCTTTTGCTTAAACTAGCTCTGGTCAAAAGTACATGAACCAAGTTGGAGTGAGTGCTGTTTGTCATTAACAATTAACTGTGGTGATTAGATACTTGTCAGAGCAGTTCTGAATACAATCATCCCATTTACTCCTATCCTTGTTTCCCCAAAAAAACTTATAATTTTTTTTTGAAGTAATCCAATCTGTGACACATTAGGTAGTGTGAAGAAATTCCTTTTTCCCCCAAGTGTGTTCTCTTATTTTATAGGTCTGAAAGGGGATTGCAAGAGCCAGAATTGTGATGAAAGGGTCCAAAATTTCTCAAAAAAATTAACTAGGGGAGAAAAAAACATCAGGGTATGCCTAACCCTCCAAATGAAATATCAACTTTTCCTGAAATGAATGGCTTAAAATCAAGTGTATCATATATTTTAATGTTGAATTAAAAGCTCAAGACCAGCTGTAGTCAGTCTAACTTCTGTGGAGTGAATTCCTTATCTTTCATATAGCATTATCCGTGGTTCATCCCCTAAAACATTCCCTTCTGTTTTCATGATTCTATGGTTATTAATGGAATCCTGCCTTTTTAAATAATTATTTTTATCCTCCACTGACTACATTAAGATTTCTCCTCCTTTCCGGAGCTGAAGTCAGAGAAATCAGAATTGCAAAGATTGCTTTTCCCCTTCTTTGATAGCCGCTTCTGAGTAATGTCAAAGTAGGGATCTGAGAGTCATTTTTTTCTCTTTTCCAAACCTCTTGCTGCTTAAGATAATCAAATAGAAATACAAGTGCTATGAAATAAAGCATTTAGGATTTTAATGTCTGTAACAGAAAAATAATTTTCCCTCAGTATATGCACATTAGCAAAAAGTTCATGAAATTTTAGACCTTATTACTATGAATCAACCCCAACCCTTGGCCCATAGTAAGTGCTTAACAAATACTACAATTATAATGCTAATAATTTTAGCATTTATTGAGTGTTCACTACGTGCTAAGCATTGGGGTGGATAAAAAAATCGGGTTAGACACAGTCCCTGTACCACATGGGGCTCACAATTTTAATCCCCATTTTACAGATGATGTAACTGAGGCAAGGAGAAGTTAAGTGACTTACCCAAGGTCACCCAACAGACAAGTGGTAGAGGCAGGATTAGAACCCAGGTCCTTTTGACTCCTAGGCCCATACTCTACCACTAAATTGTGCTGCTTCTATTATCATTATTATTAGTAGTAATAATAATAATAATAATAATGGTATTTGTGAACTGCTTACTATGTGCCAAGGACTGTTCTAAGCACTGGAATAGATACAGAGGTGATACAAGGTTATAGATACAAGGGATTAGATTGTCCCATGCAGGGTTTACAGTCTTAATCCCCATTTTTCAGATGAGGTAACTAAGGCACAGAGAAGTTAAGTGGCTTGCCCAAGGAACCGATGGAATTTATTCCAGTTACCATTAAATAGCTGGCAAATCTGTGTTAACATGGCATCTCTTTCTCTTGTTTTTAAACTGTATCACTTTTATGTAGTAGTTTTCACTCCCTCTGCTTCCTAACAGTTTTGTTACAACTCACCACTTTTGTTTCAAAGACCAATGTAAAAGTGTTAGCTGGAGGTGGGAGATGTTTCTATCATTTTGCTATTTTAAGGGTAGTCAGAAAATCAATGGATTTAAAGGCCATTAGCCTGCTTTCTGCTAAATGAAAATGGCATTATTTCATTTTCGTCAGAATTGCTAAATTAGTTTGCATATTACATTCTTCAGAAAGAAAATTAAATGGATTAATTGAGGTGTTAGTAATAACTAGTAGATCCATAGCTAAAAAAATTGCATGTAAATTTTCCATTTGAAATACTAAAGTGAATATTCTAGACTTGCATTTTTTAGAAAAACTGAGTTCCAGGTTCATTCAAAATTGAGAGAAGAGAGTCAGCAGACATAGTAAACCTATAATAAATGGACTTTTCACAAGTACATTTTGAAAAGGATTTGTTTCTAGGAAGAAGAGAAGTTAACTTGTATGTACAACACTTATTCTGATATTCCATTCTATCTCAAATTTTGTTTTGTTCTTAACATCGAGAGCTGGATTCCAGTCAAGAACCTCAAGACTGTAAACTCGTCCTCTAGACCGTAAGCTCGTTGTGGGCAGGGAGTGTGTCTGTTTATTGTTATATTGTACTCTCACAAGTGCTTAGTAAAATACTTTGCACACAGTAAGTGCTCAATAAATATGACTGGATGAAGAACTCTGTGGCCATGGGCCCTATGAGTTCCCACTCTGCTCATCCTTAACACTGTCCCTAATTTAGAATTAGCTTCTTCTAAGGGGAAATAGTTTTGAGTCACAAAATAGGCTAAGGAACAAAGGGAAATACTTGTCTAGTATAGATCAGGTGATTAAGGAGAGCAAGAGAAGCAGTGGCATAGAGGAAACTTGGACTCAAGAGACCTAGGCTGTAATCCCAGCTCTGCCACTTGCCTGTTGTGTGACTTCAGGCAAATCATTCAATTTCTCTCTTCCTTAGTTTCATCATCTTTAAAATGGGGATTAAGAATCTCTTCTCCCTCCCCCTTTTCTTGTGAGCTCCATGAGGAAAGGCATTATGTCTGCTCCGATCCTATATCTATCACAGTGCTTGACGCATAGTTCTAGAAGTAGTACAATAATACTTAAGTTCCTCCATTTCCGTTTAATTGAGAAAAGCCTGTGCAATGTGCCTTCTATTGTCCTAATAGCATATCTTGGAATTAGTAGATCTTGTTTTATTTCAAAAATAAATTCAATATTAACATCTGACATCAATACCAGGATTTAACATTCACCCTTCTATTCCTTTCAAGAATATGAAAATATATTTTATGAGTTATTGGGAAAAATCGTTTTCAATTCTGAACAACTCATTTCCAGAAAACAACCATTTTGTCATGAACATGCAATTTGTTAGATCAGTCTAAAACCATATTCAATATTTCATTTTTTGTTTGTTTCATTTTTGTTTATATTTGTTTGAAAAACAGAAAAAATGGACTTTAGAATGCAGTTTACTTCTAGTAGAAAAATGAAAGTTAAGGTCCCTGAGTTACTAAATATGCCTGATCCTGCTGGTTTGACCTTAGCTACAACAGGCTATCATCTCATTCATGGGCTACAGTAGCCAAGAAACACAAGGACAATGCCCCACTGTATGTTCACATTGCGGAAAGAACTTGCTTATGCAACTTGAGGTCTTGATGTTCAGAGCATTCTTACCCTCTACTTCAAATCTTCCATGGACCTTCTGGGAAATCAAGGATGAATATTGTGACTTTAAAAACAAAATCTAGCACTTTCACACTCATGATAAAGAGGTGAAAGTAATATCAAAAGCATCTCAAATTTTGATAAAACAAATGTAAAGAAATGGGGGAGTGGAAGTACCTCTATTTATAACCACTTTATAAACAGAGTAAAATTTCATGCCAGCCAAAAGACATAACTATAAAATAATTTCTTTCATGCCTAGAATTGGGCACACATTGTCACTCACTAAGAATTTGCTGACAAAGCAGTGTGTTCCTTCCTATATGTTAATGTTTGCAACATTCAAGTATATGATATACATACACATTTAAAGCAACTTCTCCACAATGAAATGACAGAATAATGCTCTGGACATATGTTATATGTTTCTTGAGGGAATCTAAACCACAGTCAAAGATCAATGGTAGCTTTCAGCTGAAGGCCCTGAAACACAGAGAACACAGAGCTTACACCCTAAGCTACACAGCAGGTGAGGTGGCACATCTGGCAACAGAAATCTATTTGAAATTAAAACATTTGAGTATCTTCAAACTACAAAATCATCATGTTGGATGATGCCCTTTAGGTGAAGGAGGATTGAGTCTGTGTGCTGTGAACACACACTAAAGAGGATAATGGTGATGAAAACTTGACAACTGTATGACACATGAAAGTAAATTTCCCTTATGATGGGTGAGGCAAAAGCATACATCTGTTACTATCATTATTCCAAAATAAGGCCCCACAGTCAAAAGTCATGCTGGCATTTAAAGTGGTTCTTTTACATTCCTTTTGATTTATCCGTATTTCAAGTTGTATCAAAATACAACCACCTGTATGGGAATTGGCAACAACTATAACTGCCTAAGTTCAAGACCAAATGCTTAAATCATTGTCTTGCACAACAAGTTACACTTAAAGCACTTTAGTTCATTATTTCAATTTTCATACTTTACTATCATTTTCAGAATTCCTTATTGAAGCGAAGTAAACTGCAGTGTTTAGCTCTATTAGGTGCCTCATAGAAAGCAGTGTAGAGAATTTAGGGAGATCAAAATCTATAGAATGACATGTTTTTCCATTGAGAAGCAGCATGGTATAGTGGATAGAGTATGGGCCTGGGTTCTAATCCTGCCTCGGCCTCATGACTGCTCTGTGACCTTGGGCAAGTCACTTAACTACTCTGGCTCAGTGGAAAGAGCACGGAATTTGGAGTCAGAGGTGATGGGTTCAAATTCTGACTCCGCCAATTGTCAGCTGTGTGACTTTGGGCAAGTCACTTAACTTCTCTGTGCCTCAGTTACCTCATCTGTAAAATGGGGATTAAGACTTTGAGCCTCCTTTGGGACAACCTGATGACCTTGTAACCTCCCCAGTGCTTAGAACAGTGCTTTGCACATAGTAAGTGCTTAGTAAATGCCATCATTATTATTATCACTCTGTGCCTCAGTTACCTCATCTGTAAAATTTATTCATTCAATCATGTTTATTGAGCGCTTACTATGTGCAAAGCACTTGGGAGAGTACAACAACAGACACATTCCTGCCCATAAACAAGCTCACAGTCTAGAGTCTCACAGTCTAAAATGGGAAGCATGTGAACCCCATGAGGGACAGGAACTGTGTCCAACCAGATTTGCTTGTATCCACCCCAGCGCTCAGTATGGTGGCTGGCACATAATACCCGCTTAACAAATACCATTATTTTTATTATGTTTTTGTAATTCATTGTCTGATTTATTTTTTCCATGGAGAGTGTATTCCAAAGGTTCCAAAACAGTGGCATATACAGGGGATACATGCACTATGACATCTTGCTGCCATTGAATTTGTGTTGTGTGTATTACAGAACTCAGCTAGAAAATGGGGTTTTATTTGATTCTTTTTTTTTGCTGTTGAGGTTTCATTGTTGAATCATGATTCAGGAGGGGGCATTTCAATGGCCCTTTAAGAGTTGGGGATCCTCTAGGGAATCCAAACAGACCTTTTCCCAGAATATCTGTATAGTAAGACATTCCATCCATATGTGTTTGAAACTGACTATTAAGTTGCATCTTCTCCAGAACAATCGTGAATTATATTGACTCATTCTGCCTATCTAACTAACCTATCTAACTAACCTCTGATGTGCAAGTCTTAGGGAAAGCTTTGATAGCAAGCATCTTAAAGGTGGGCTGACATTCAACTAAAT
Organism: Tachyglossus aculeatus; assembly: GCF_015852505.1. Lineage (NCBI taxonomy): Eukaryota > Metazoa > Chordata > Mammalia > Monotremata > Tachyglossidae > Tachyglossus > Tachyglossus aculeatus. The sequence goes on from NW_024044828.1 coordinate 8,758,761, forward strand.
GGAGTGATTATACCAATCTGACTCAAGTGGGTACGTGTCTGTAATCCAATTCTCACTGTTTCAGTGTAGATTAACTTGTACCAAAAATCACTTATTTGTGCATGTGACGAGATCTTTTAAGATTGCAGGGTTGAAGTTGTGCTTTCTCCAGGATCAGGTTCCTTATGACAAATAGATTTTAAATGAGTGAATGTATTAGATGATGGTCCCCTGACATTTGCACTGATATTGGGAAGAAATTGAAAAGCTCTGATGAGTAGTTGGATTTTTTAATTTTTTTAAAAATTTCAGTGGATTCTCCTGCTAATGCTAATAAAATTACTTATAAAATGTCCAATCCTCAAGTCTCCCTCCTTGAGGGCCTAACTGCCTTCAGTGTTTCAGTGCATCCATTAATGCAGGTCCACTGCCAGGATTCTGTTCAACACCTCAACTAGGTTAGGTTAATAAATTTCATCAATCTGAGGAGCTTCTTTTCTACATGTTAACTCAGCTGATTTTTCCCCCACATCTCCACTTTCTCTGGCTGAAGATTCAGAAACACACATTGCAGTAATTCAGCAAATTTATATTGACTGAATAATTACAATGATGTTATGAATTCTCTTACAAGCTCACACATACAGAATTTTCTTTTTTTTTAAATAAGTGCTTGGGAAGAATAGATATCCCTTGCCCACAAGAGGCTTACTACACTGAGAAGGAAAGGAAGTCCTTCTAGACTGTGAGCCCGTTGCTGGGTAGGGACCGTCTCTATTTGTTGCCGACTTGTACTTCCCAAGTGCTTAGTACAGTGCTCTGTACACAGTAATCACTCAATAAATTTGAATGAATGAATAAATGCAAGGAGTCAAAGAATTCTTATTCACATAGATTCCTTCGGGGCACACATGCCAGATCATTTCACTGCCCTAGCCAGGCAGAAAATCTGTCTGGAAAAGAGAAGAGGGGAGAAGTTTAGATGAGAAGAAGGTGTTCTGGACTCCTACCCAGTTAAAGATGAGGTTGAATACAGCATATGGAACTTTTCCTGAGTCTCCTGAAGCTCTTCTGAACTCTGGAATCAGGGGAAAGTGTAGCTAGTGCTTCATCAGACATAAAAGGGAAAATAGATTCCGGAGTTTCTTGAATTTGTTCTGTACTGTAATTTGAATCATATTCCTTTCCACCAAGGGAAGGTTATAAATGATCAGATGATAGTTCTATATTGTGATAGATTCACTGAATTCACATATATTTGTTTGAACTCACATATGTGAAATATTTTAGACCGGTTTTATTTTACCTCCTTTATAACTACTATCAGCAGCATCAACAGGATTATCCAGTGGTTTCTGTGGGCTCAGATGAACTGACTGCTTGAGGAATATCCAGAAGCCAAGAGACAGTCCATGTATTAATATAAAAAATGTGGCTGGCAAGAAATTTCTATTTTGGTCGATGTGAGGTTTATTATGGGACCCCAAACTCAGAAATGTCTTTTGTCAGGTGAGAAAAACAGGTTTTGGATAGAAAAGTTTCTTTTGGCAACAGTACTTATTTTAATGTCTGTTACTACCTCCAGACTCTAAGCTCCTTGTGGGCAGGGAACATGTCCTTTGCACATAGTAAGCGCTTAATAAATGCCATTATTATTATTATTATTATTATTAACTATTATATTGTACTCTCCCAAGCATTTAGTGCAGTGCTCTGCCCACAAATTGATTGACTGATAAAAATTGCATCAGCATAGAACTACCATCAGCCTCATCCACTCCACCACCTCTCCAGACCAAATTTCCCGGGATCCAAATGGGAGAAAGCAGAGAGGCTCAAAACAAATGCAGTATGCAGTTTGAACTTCCTGTATGTGTGAGGATGAGAACAGGCTATCAATAAACAACCATAAAATCGGCCAAACCATGGCCCAAAGAAGAAAATCCAAATCTCTCCTAGCACATTACATCTATATCCAGGTTTAAATATTAAGTTTCAAGGCAAGAAAACCCTCTCAAGGCAGCTGAGGACAAGGGTTGATGAAGCAGGGACTGGAAATAGGAGAGGAATACATGGTGACAATTGATTTTGATAACAAGATGAAGGCACCAAAAAACACTAAAGAAATAAAAACACTATTATCCCCACAAGTTTGATATCTACTTGGGGACCAAATCTGAATATTTCCAGTTCAGAATTTAAATAGTGAAACTCATTTTTAGTAGTTTTCAAGGAATGTCTGATAATGGCATTTTGAACAGGAAAATAATATGAGGAGGGTAACTGCTACTCTGATTACCTGCTGAGACACACAGCACTACAAGGACTCTCTGGTATCGTGAAAAATCATGCATTTGCATGGAGCTTTCAAGGAGAAAAACACCACACCTGGGTCAAAGAGTGTGTGACGGAATAAACAGGACCATTCACGAGAGAGAGAGGATGTAAGCCCAGCTGGGGAAGGCAGGGAGATGAAGCATGGATTTATGGAGTTTTCTGTGAGAAACACAAATACTTCCACAGAAGAACAAGGTAACTGTGGGAATGGCATGAAAAGAATTTTCTCTTATCATGAAATGGGCTCTTATGAGCCATAGAACTCCCCCCTCCATAAGAGAAAGCAGAGGCAGTAGGTGGTGAGAAAGCAACCGTTATTCAAGCAGAGAACAAAGAGTCAACTTGGATAATAGAACACATCCCACCAAATGACCCACAGAAAAGGAAACAGAGCATGGACTGTCTACTCGAGGAGAGAACTTCAGTGGAGGTTTCATTTGGGGATTTGAGGGGAAAAAAATAGCTCAGCAGAAATGAAAACCAGCCTTTGGCGATGGCAGCTTTTCAATCCTCGCTCTCCCTCTTCCCCCACCCCCCAAAGCATTCCTCTCTAGGGTTACATTTTGCACATGAGGGGGCCATTCGGTACAGTGTCTGTTCATGAGTCAATTGATAATGAGTGGAGATGAGCTGGAACTGAAATGTCTGACACGCCTTCCGGTCTGGAGAGTCCAAAGTTTCGATGGTAATTCAAGCCAAGTAGTGTCAGAAGAAACTGCAGGGACTATCTTCCTTAGCGTACTTGACCCTAAGTGCTTCCCAAATAGTAGTCGTATTATATGTAGGACAAAGAGAAGCTTCCTGTACACTAGCAGGATCTCTGAGTCAATGCTTTCAAAGCTGGAAAGTGTTATTTTTTTTTTAACATCTTACAGCATTCGTTGTTTCAATGGCAGTTTTGCCTGCACATCTGGCATAATGAAGACCACTGCATATAAACCTCTTTGCAAATGTTTATTTACAGAGTAAAAGGCAAAGGGTATTTTCTATGCATTCTCTAGAGGAAATGATCCTTGAAGAAGATGCATTTGAATGGGGCCACAGTTATATAATCTGCACCCAATTTTCTTTGAATTTACACTTGTTTTTAGACAAAATTTCCATGGGCAGGTGATTCTTTTTTTGAAGGGTGTACGAGATTTGTTCAGAGCACCCACAAGAACCAGAAATAGATATCAATTCTGTTTAATTTCTTTGGAAATTCAGAGAGTTGTGCAGACTTTCATTTGTAGAACATTTTTATAAAAGCCTCCTTTTCAAGAGTGGAATTGGCAAGCTCTGACTCAGGTTTGCAGTACTAACATCCAACCGCTCACATTCTACAACACTTGTAGAATGTCAGACTACTTTTTGAAATGTGATTACCTCTTTGGGCCTGATAAAACCAGGGGCCATCCAGTTTTCCACCAAATTCAACTGGGGTTCTTTGATTCTGGCCCTGCAATTCTTCAGCTAAAGCTAAAGTCAGATATGAAACCCCACACTAGACAGGCCACAAAATACACAGGTAGTAGCTCTCAACCTGCTTGATTTCAGACATCCGATCCAACATTTTAAAGTGTGTGACAAAGGTGCAAAGCCAGAGCTCGGGCCAAGAGTAAAGACAAAGAAATAGCATGAAATAATGTGGATTTCAGATCTTTGGCTTGTAGAAAGTTTTCCATGGTCTCAGTTTCTAAAACAGCATTTCCAACATACATGCTAAAGAAATACATAGCAAGATACTTTACAAGAGTTTGTGTAAGGGAAGTGGGAACTTTAGGGCTCCTTAAAAAGGAGCTGGAGTCATGAAATAGGATCACAATGACATTGTTTCACTAACAAAGGAAATACATGCAAGCCTTGATCTAGTGATTCTTTCTTAGTTCAGCTAGTTAAAATAGTTTAATTGATCCAAATGGATATGATTGAATACTTCACGATCTCTTAAGCAGCATCACTGCCTAAAGGAAAACAAAAACAGAAGCAAGAGAACTCTGTGGAGACTTGACTACTTGCAGAGATGACTCAAAATCAGGTACCACCCATTAACATTTCTTAGGGCCCAGCCCTCCACATGTTCTGAAACTGGAAAATGAAAATTGAAGTTGAATAAACACTACCCACATCCCTTGGGAATGTATCTCTAACAGAAATTAAATATTAATTTAATTACCTACTTTATTCTAAGCAGTCCTTCCAATAAGGAACACTTCAGTATTGATCATTCAAAGATTATGGTGATTTGAATACTGATTACCAGATAAAAATAATTAACAAAATCTCTGCACATGAGGAGACTGCTGTTTTCAAGATTAAAAGTATATCCTAACAAAGGTGTACTAGTTAGTAGAACATAGACTCTAAATAGTTGTATAGAAAAGGAGACAGAATGCAGATGGGTTCACAACAAGCTTGAATCTAAGTGTGAAACTGAATTTTTCCTACTTTCCAAATGGAATTTTGCTCCTCTACCCATCCACAGTGAATGGCCTAAAAGTAATGGTTGGCAATCAAGAGTTGATCACATTTCTTTTGGAAGGCTTAAACAGGGGCGAGCACAGAGGCAGGAATTAGTCACAGTAGTTGTTTGCATTGCCATTTGGAGGGTCCTATTTTCCCAAGGACAAAGGCTTGGCAGCTGTCAAGATTCAGCATCCATGGGGAAAGACAACGTGGGGTAACAATTCAAACAACGATTTTTGGTTCGCTAGCCAGAGACCAGGCTGCAATTAGCGATGTTTTCACTGGACAGCAAAGCTGTAGTATGGTCCCCATAAGTGTTAGGACTTTAGAATACGAGTAACCAAAGTGAACTGATTTATAAATTCTGTTTAAAGCCATCGGCTTTAAAGCACTCAATACCTCACACATTGATACAACCCAGCCTGCACATTTCACTCCTCTAATTGCCAAATTATTCACTGTACCTCTAACTCGTATATGTCACTGCTGACCTCTTGCTCACATCATACCTCTCTCTTGGAAAATACTCCATATTCATATCCAACAGACATCTTCTCCAAGAGGCCTTTCCTAAGCCCTCATTTCCTCTTTTCCCACTTCCTTCTGTGTCACCCTGACTTGCTGTCTTTATTCATCACTGCCCCCCAAGCCCCACAGCACTTGTTTACCTATCTGTAATTAACGTATTTATATTAATGTTTGTCTCCCCCTCTAAACCATAAATTCACTGTGGGCAGGGAATATGACTGTTATATTGTTATGTTGTACTTTCCGAAGTGCTCAATACAGTGCTCTGCACCCAGTAAACACTCAGTAAATTTAATTGGTAGTTAGAGAAAAGTAAAGTGATTTGCCTATGTTCACACAGCAAACCAGTGTCACAGCTGGGACTGGAATCCATGTCCTTTGTCTTCCAGCCCCATCCTTTTCCAGAACACCTGGCTGCCTCCCTATAATTGACTGAATAAATCTATGTCCGTATTCTCGAAACTGCAACACACAGGAATCTGTACAGATAAACGTGAACAGTTCCACAGAGTCAGCATAATGCTATGGGCTGACAATAAATCTGAAGGACAGTGAGGTTGTGAACCATTCTGCACCTGGGAATTCTTAGCTACAACTAAAGATTTCAACTATTTCACCCTATTTTGTCCATATTTGAATTGTTATAGTACTCTTTTACCTTGTAGTTCTTGCAGATTTTCTCTACTAATGAACATCATCTAATGAGTACTTACTAAGTGCTCGGCACTTCACTAAGAACATGTGCTAGTGCAACAGAAACAAAATAAATGTTCTCTTTTCATTTTATAGTATTGTTTGTTAAGTGCTTATTGGTCTAAGCACTGGGGTGGATATAAATTAATCAGGTTGTACACAGTCTTGATCTCAGATGGGGCTTCCAGTCTAAATAATAATAATCAGAATAATTATAATTATCATTAATAATAATATGATATTTTCAAGTGCTTACTATGTGTCACGCACTTTTATAAGCTTTGGGGTAGATACAAGTTAATCAGGTTGGAATCAGTTCCTCTCCCACATGGGGCTTATAGTAAAAGTAAGAGAGAGAACAGTTATTGAATCCCCTTTTTACAGTTGAAGAAACTGAGGTACAGAGAAGTTACAGTCACACAGCAGGCATGTGGAGAAATGTGATTAGAACCCAGATCCTCTGACTCCCAGACCATGGTCTTTACACTAGGTTACACTGCTCCCCTCAATACATATTCGGTCTCAATATTTATAATCTAATGGAGGAGGATTCAATCTGGTGTGCCGATCTTCTCTCCTTTAGAATATGAATTCTTCAAAGGCCACAGACCCTGTCTTAATTAATAGCCATTTTGTCACTCTGTTGCTTAATTATAGTGCTTTGCACATACTGAGTGCTTAACAAAATGTGTTTGATTGATAGATTGATTATAATCCATTTAAAGCAGATGTACCCTTGATTTTCCTGTCAAGAAAAGCTATGTTGAGAACCCCACCCATTCTGGTTCTTAACAGCATGGTGATGCCAACCGTGGTCCTAGGAAGGGGTGTGTGTGTGTGTGTGTGTGTGTGTGTGTGTGTGTGTGTGTGTGTGTGTGTGTGTGTGTGTGTGTGTGTGTGTGTGTGTGTGTGTGTGAGAGAGAGGGTGTGTGAGAGGGTGTGTGAGAGGGTGTGTGTGTGTGAGTGTGTGTGTCAGAGGGGGGGCGGGAGGGCTGGGGGAGTCATAACAACTCTGCTGCCAGAAAACATCAGCCATCCCATCCCCTCCCTAGGCCTGAACAGGATAGTGTCAGTCAGTCTCTGGGGTAGGCGGGGAGGGGAGGGGGAGAAATTTTTTTGTGCTAGGCATAAAGGTGGGAGAGGCTAAGAGGGGAAAGATGCTTTCTCCTACCTTCATAAGCTGGTCCAGTCTCCTTTTTTTATCATTATGGTATTTGTTAAGCACTTACTATGTGTCAAGCACTGTTCTAAGCACTGGGATAGTTAAAGGTAAAAAGGTTAGACATAGCCCCTATCCTGCGTGGGGTCATTGTTTCACCCTATTTCCACCCTTTCTGTTCCTTGGGGCTCTCACAGCAACTGCGTAAGTTTCTAATAATGTTTGTGGCATGCTTTGATATGGATTTCACATTACTTTAATAATACAACCTAATTGACCTAATACAACAACATTGCAAGCTATGGTATTGTCTTCTGAATTTTATCTTTGGCCTTAGATGGCCATTTATGAAACTAGGAATACTGAACATGCCTTGGTTGATCTAGAGACCTTATGCACCTTATGCTAGATTATGCACATAACGTAATGGTGCCATAAGAGCACACAAAAAGGTTATTTCCAAAAAGAAGTCCACAGAACCTAGATGGTGTTACCAAGGTGACCCCTGAACCCAGCTCTGTTCCAGAACCATTGGGTTTCCCCCTTTGGTCCTGGTAAACACAGGTGGCACTTCTGAACTTCAGGACTCAGCAGTAGGAGGAAATGAGAAAGGAGTCTGCACATTTAAAACAAAACATCAGGCAGAAAGGCATTGATTTACCATATCAGTATCAAACAAGGGATACCCAATCATCTAAAAACCAGACTGTCTGGAATAAAACCAGATGAATCCCAGCTCCGCCACTTGTCTGCTATGTGACTTTGGGCAAGTCACTTAACTTCTCTGTGCCTCAGTTACTTCATCTGGAAAATGGGGATTATGTCTGTGGGACAACCCGATAACCTGGTCTCTGTCCCAGCGCTTAGAACAGTGCTCGACACATAGTAAGTGCTGAACAAATACTATTATTATTTATTATTATTATGAATGGCCAACCTATGTAGGGGATGAGAGACAGTGACCTCCTAAAATCGGACCCTGAGGCCAGCCTTTGAAATTGGGGATTTCCAGGACAAAAGGTGCCAAAGATATGACACAGCCAACAGATTCCCTAAATAGGACTGGTGCTCCATTATTCTGTTCTCAACTTGAAGCATTTATTGGAATGTGCAATCACGGAGGGGTCTGTAGTTGGTGCTGGTGTGTTTCCAGTGTAAAATCCAAAAGGCCACTTAGAATCTCACAAGAGGCAGAAACAGGGCCATAGTTACACCCGAGAAAGCCCGGACAAGCATTTGAATGATTTCTTCAGGTCACAGTGAGGCAGAGATAGGCGAACTGGACAACCAGAGCCCAGACACTTGTGTCTGTAGCATTTGAGTTTTCTCTTCCTAAGACAAGACCTGCTTCTGTCTCATAGACTGTACTGACAGCCTGAAAGTTTTCCAAAGAGTCAGAGGATTTAAGTCTCAGATGCATTTTTCTATAACTGTTTGAAGAGCCCCAAGCAAAGAAAAACTCCAATTGAGAGGACAGTCCACTTAGGTATACATTAAGGTAACCCTTATCTTAAAAAAAACTGAAAGAAAATTTGCCAAATTTTCACTCCCATCAACATTATGCTATTCCTTTTGAGTTCAATTCAGTGGACCCAAAGAGAAGTCCTTTTGAAGTGCTGAATGTACCGGAGAAGTATTTCAATGCTAGCTTAATGCATTTATTGTATTTGCTGCATTTCAGTTTAAAGAAAGGGTTTAGCATGGTAAAAGCCTAACAAGTTCAATGCTCAAATCAGCTGAAATAACAATTACATTTAATTAAAAACGAGAGAAAAAGTTCTTGGCTAGGAAGATTGCGGTACTTTTTGGATCACAAATTAGTCCTAATTGCCCCTTTCCTCTCAATGAAAACCCTTAAATATTCTTATCCCACTTAGAAAGTCCCCCAAAAGAAAGCATTTTTGTTGATCCTTTGTGTCATGGTTAAAATAAATTCATTAGCAGCTGTCAGCCCTGAGGAAAACTGTCACCACTGATCAAGACAACATCTAAAGGTTTCTTCTTACCTTCATTTATCTCCTGTGCCCAGAAGGTATGAAGCCATTAAATGAGAAGCTCCAGGTAATGACTCCTTTTGTCTTCTGCAAAATGTGCTCAGACTATAGCTGCTTGGGCATGAATATCAGCTCAAAAGGCCAATGACACCTGTCTGGAAAGAAAAAAATATATGTAAGAACAATGAAGAGTGTTGCAAATCTAAACTTTACTGTAGGTCGGTACAGTGCAGTTCAAATGCATTTTCTTCCTAAGAGTGAAAATAATTTGACTTAGTACATGTTAAACCCAGTATACTCCATTATTACCCACTACTACTATATCTTGCCTATTAGCAGAACATATTGTGGATGGGTTGACTTCATTAGCCTTATTTTTTGAAACCAATATAATTTTAAGGGAGTAAAAGCTACAAGATCTTGGCTCTGAGAGACTGTGATAAGTCAAACCTGTGACTAACAAGGATGTTTTATTTTAAATGTCATTTTAAGGCCTTCAAGAGACTAGTTTTCTTCAAATGTGTCACCATGAAACTAAAATGTCCTGCTTACATATTTTAGCAATTAGAATGGTTTTTCCAGTGGAAAGCAGTTAAATAGAAAGAAAAGGGATGTTGTAAGTAAAATTATTGGGTATTTTATTATAATATATGATACCAGAATGCAGTTCAGTGTAATTAACGCATCATACAGTCTTAATACCCGATAGAGGAATGGTCTTGTCTTAGAATGACTGCTATAGAACCATACACTGCCTATTAATATATTGCTCTATCTTTAGCCACATTCTTGTAGCTTTTACTACTACAGAGATACATTTTAAGATTTTCATAAAAGACCAACGAATACCTCAGCCAGAGAATAAAAATATGGATGTAAATAAAAATATGTCAAGCATTGTACTAAGTGTTGGAGTAGTTACAAGATAATCAGGTCAACATAGTCCTTGTCCCACATGGGGGTCACAGTTTAAGAAAGAGGGAAAACAGGTATTGAATCCCCATTTTACAGATAAGGAAATTGAGGCACAAAGAAAAATAAATTACTTGCCCAATATCATGTAGTAGGCAAGCAGCAGAGCTGGATTTAGAACCCAGGTCATCTGACCTTAGTAAGTTGTATTTCTAAATTAAATTTCATACAAAATAGGCTGTCTAAAATAGACTCCAAATGAAGGATAAGATCACAATCATGAGGCACTTGAACACATCCTGGATTCAAATTGTATTATACTGTTTAAATCTGTGCGTCTTGGAAAACAAAACTAAAAAGCAGGAGATGAGATTAACCATCTCACTTTTAGCTTAGTATTTCTGCAGTCTCCACATCTTTCTTTTTGGAGAAGTGTCATTTTTCAGGACCTTTATCTCCTGGGTAAGATGAATACCCTTGATTGTCTGTAACTTGTGTGCAGACCCTAGACACTTGGATTGTTGTGTGTAACTTGTGTGCAGACTCCAGACCCTTAATTGTTTGAGTGTGATTTCTGTGCAGACCCTATACACTTGTTTTTTTGTGTGTAACTTGTGTGCAAATCCCAGGTTTTATTTCCTTTTTCTTACTCTTCATCACCTGCAATTATCACTTCCCTAATGTACACCACTTATTCCCAACCACCTTGCTGTTAGTGAAGATCCCAGCAACATGCACAGTCCTGGGATTATCTTGCTTGACATATATATCAATAGGATGAGGGCACAGTAGTGTCTACTGCTGCTGAGAAATACCTTCAAAGCCTTTCTCCCATATTCAGACTTCAGAAGACCTAATTCTTGAAGCCTTCCCTGATTTTATGTATTTACACCCATCCCCAGCATTTAGGCATTCCCAGCCTTTTTTTCATCTATGTATATTCCATAATTATTCTATACTTTTCAAGTTCCTATTGCAGAACACCACATCAAGACTATAAGCTTGTCCTCGAGACTGTGAGCTCATTGTGGGCATCGAATGTGTCTGTTTATTATTATATTGTACTCTCCCAAGTGGTTAATACAATTCTGTGCACATAGTAATCACTCAATAAATGCAATTGAATGAATTAATGAATGAATGAAAATCCCCTACTCTACCTGAAACCAAAGGAGGTCCAAGGTATTCTTTGTCTGGCTGCTATTAAATAAACAGACACATTGGACAATATCTTCTTCTCAGGAGCTACTGCTTAACAAAGACAACTTCAAAATGCTCTCTAGCAATGTTATAGCAGCCCAGTTGGGGCAAGTGAAACTGTTTCCAGTCTTCAGATGAACGACAACATAGGATTTACTCTGCAGCACCATTTACCAAGTCATCACCAAGGTATCAGGCAGGACTACTTGAAGCCTCCAAGAATTTATTCAGTGAAAATTACTAAGGGATTAAAAATTGACTTTGTGCAAGACAAGCAAAGCATCTACCACACCTGGAGGCACAGTGACCCTTTGGGAAGAGCATGGGATTGGGAGTCAGGATATCCAGGTTGTAATCTCAAATCTGTGACTGAGAGGCTGTGTGATCTTGTTAAAACCACTTAGCCTCTCTGTGCCTTGGTTTATCCATCGGTAAAATGGGAATAAAATATCTGCCTCCATTTCAGACTGTGAGTCCCATGTGGGTCAGGGACTGTGGCTAATGTGAATATCTTGTATTTAAAATTCCATAATGATTATGCGGTGCTTCGTTACAGTGGGTATGCATGTTTCAGTGTAGATGAAAATGACATTAGTATCCTCATCTCTATATACAGAGGGTATAGATTAGAGTTTAATTTGCACCTGTGTAAACTTTTCCAGTGCTTTGCACCCAGTAAAACATAACAAATACTATTATTGCTACTAAGTGCTTGACTTAGAGCAAGTGCTAAACAAATACCACAACTATTTTGTTATCATTACTAAATTCCTCTGTCCTTTTTTTATTGGAAAAAGCCAGCATAATGATCTCTTTCATCATACTATTGTTTGGTGATTTTTTTGTCATGCAAGTCTTAAAATGAACAGATCTTGTTTTCTGTCAAAAACAAATTCAATATTAACTTCAGTGTGTAATCAGCATCAGGATTTAGAATTATTTTTCCTCCTTTTCCTTTTAAGAGAGTACAAATATGTTAGTATGTCACAGTTATTAGATGAAAATAGTTTCAAATTATTTGAACTTTTCAAATAAATGTAATCTGAACATTATTATTAGTATTAATGTTATGTTATGAATGTGTATTTTGCCATAGCAAGGCTAGAAACAGCCCAATATTTAATTTCCATTTTTATAGGGTATTGATTGTCTTTTACCCAGGAAAAAGAAGTATTTTGGAATACAGTTTGCTTCTAGTGGACAAATGGAGGTTAATGTCATGAGTTGCCTAAGGGGTTCCAAACTAATACAATTTTAATAGAAAATTTACAGGCATTAAGTGCTTAATAAATGCCATCATCATTATTATAAGCACTCAGTACAGTGCTCTGCACACAGTGAAGAGCTCAATAAATATGACTGACTGAATGAATGAATATAGATGTAGGGCATCCTTTTAGGACACATGTGGCTCCCAATCTTAATTCATCTTTTTACAGATAGAAAACAGAGGCCAAGAGAGGTGAGGTTACTTGTCCCAAATCACAGAGCAGGCCAGTGGCAGAGCTGTGACTAGAATCTTGGTCTCCTGATTCTCAGCCCCATGTTCTTTCCACTGCCTCTTGAAATGTCGTAGGAAATGTGTATGTGGATATCTGAATTTGTCTCAAGTTACATATTTTTGAACACATAGAAGCTTCCTAAAAGATGACTCTATTCAACAGTGTTTTTATCCTTTCAACACGAAATTCTGTCTGTTCCAGGAAAGATGTCTTCGGTTTTAGAGGCTATATGGTCTTAAATGGATTTGGAGCCAATCCAATTCCTTTTGCTGACACTGTTGTCTGCATGGTGAATTAGGAGCAGCAGTGTTAGTGCTGCTGAACAGATTTTATCTTAATCTTCTCATGGATCCTTTTATTACCTAGCATTCTTTGGAAGTGAGAAAGACAAAGAATGCCAAGCTTGTTTTCTTGTTTGGGACTCTGAAGAGATACTAGACACCCTCAATCAAGAGGTTTGAAATGGTCTTTTCCTAGTGCTTTACCTGAGAAAAGGAGATTTTGAATTGTGAAAAGCAGTACCTGTACATGGAATCTAATATACTCCTCAATCTTGATGTTACCTGACTCTGAAAGGCTTCTTTCATATTTATAAACTTCTCTTAGGAAACATCCTGATATAACTGGCTCTCTGTCAGGATTATTAGCTGTTAACAGGTGGTCTGCATTGGCTGCATATTGTTAAAATATAACCCTGATGCAGGAGTTCAGAACCACAAAACAGTGTTTCAGAGAGTGGCATTTAGAAGATGCTTATTATTAATAGATAGGTAATTACTATTAATACCCTAGGGTACACTCAAGAAAATTCAACTGTATGAGGAACAGTCATTAAGATGCCACAATTAGAAATAGAGCATAAGATGCAGAACAAATAAATTCAGTTTTAAACAGATGCTGCTTTTCAGAATGCATGGTGGAAGAAGACACAGGGTGAACATGCTGAGTTTTTCTCTGTAAAGATAGATTCTGTGTTTGACTTAGTTTGATTATTTTCCAATTGTGTTCAACAGGCTGCTATTTCAAAAACACAAACAAATTATCCTGCTTTCCAAATACCCTCACTAATGTGACCAGGTTTGACTCCACAAACTGAATAAACTCAGTCCTTCCTGATCTGATTAGCTCTTTAGGATTGCCTCCATGTAATTTTTCCTTTCTCCTTTCACACTGTGCATACTTGACACTTACGTGCTAATATTAGCACTAATGCCTATGTCCTAAATAGCAATAATTACTAGATGACGTACAGGCTTCTATTTAAACTGACATCTGAATAACTTGACATATGCATTACATCTCTATTACATTGGAATCTAAATGGCACATTATAGAGCATTCTTTTTACATTTAGTTCAGATGCTGATGAGTCTCGAGACATACTCTGCTTGTGTTGAGTTTATCTTTAAGAATGGTTCACATGTTATTTCTAAGATTTTCTCCTGGTAGCTAAGGAATTATCAATGTTATTTCTAGGGTTGTCTTCTGGTAGATAATGGATTATCAGTAGTCACTTTATTCACATGGAAATTTAGGAGTTTCAGCCATGTCTATTTCCTTAGAGACAATTTTTGGAGTTCCATTTTTGCTCATTTCTAATTATCGAGGGTAATACAGAATGAACAGATATTGAACAGGTTTCAGAATGGGCTTTCCCTTTAATTTCATTCCCTCTAATTTTCTCTTTAATGTCATTCAGACTTATAAGACGCTTAGTACATTAATGGCTTTCAATAACAATGCCCCATTGTCTGGTGTTCTGACCATTTCCAGCTAAGATTTCAATGCTTAGTGGGGAAAATCTCTATTCTAGGTAGCAGTGAAGTGGGTACATCTGAAACAGAAAGGTGTTTGGGGTTTTTCTGATCTCTTCTACAGATTCTTTATAGTGGGTAAGAATTTTAAAAATGAACCAAAATGCTTCTTTCCTGAACTGCAGCATAATGTTCCCCTACTTTCCCCACCATCCCAGAAGCATTGCCAAAATGCAGGTTTATTAATGGTCTGGCTGGGTCTGAGGTAAACATCAATGATTTTTAAATTATCTCCCTCCTGTCCCCTTCTAGTGACTTCCTATGACTCACTACCAGAGGGACAGGATCAATGTTGGTGGAAGGGCTGCTTTTGAACTTCCCTTTTTATTTGACCCAGACACCTGCATCCTGGATGGTATCTCTCCAAGTTCGTCATGATAGGTCAATAGGAAATGGCAATCTAATCCATCTTCCTGGAACTCAAAAAAAAATAATACCCATGGAGGACAGGACACTCTTGAGCAATATCTATATCTCTACACTCAACAGCCTGTGGACATCTTCTAAAAATGATTGGCAAAACTGCAGCAAGGGGGATTGGTGGCATAGTATTTTTGTGGCAGAATGCAGTGCTCTATCCATATTTATTAGCTGCCTCTCAACTGGAGCAGCAATTTGCTTTCAGATTGCATCCTCACAAACAAGAAGGCTATAATGCCTAATGCTTCACATAGGACATGTTATTAACTGCCAAATGATCTATCATGTTGTGGGGCTGGTGGGACTTATTTTATGCAGATGCTGAATGAACACTGAATTTCCCAGAATGAAATAAATGAAACAAAACAAAGGACAAGCACACCATTAAGAAGGAAGCAGGATGAGGTCAAGGAGAAAATCCAAGACAGAGGGACAATGGCTCTGATTTTCATTCAAATTAGATATTTGGATGCAGGGTGTGAATGGCTAACAGACACATATAGGATGTAGCTTATTTATCTGTTGTGGCAGGCTGAAATCAATTGATATTATGGTCACATTAAGTTCTTTGCTTTTGTCCCAGTGAAAATGATTCCAGAACTCTTCTCTCCAAGGCTGGATCTGAACAGGCTTTAGTTTATTTGAGAGCAGTTAGGATAATGAAGAGCAAGGGCTTCTGGGATTTGCAGGTCTTTCTGACTCCCAGGCCTGTGTTCTATCCCCTAGACTATGCTGCTTCTCATTGCTACATGAAATGAATGTACCGTAAACTTTCATTGATCCCAGGCACCCTTGCTAGTACATCAGGACATTGCAGGGGCTGGAGAGTCATAAATAACCAGCTTGAAGGAATGTGTTCCTGATTTCATCTGAAATGGATGGCAGTTGTTTATAGATTGGGGACAATGCCTAGAATTTGTAACCTTATTTAATTTTCTTTTTATTGCAAAACTAGTACTACTACTACTACTAACAATAATAAAAATATTTGGTACTTAAGCATTTACTCTATTCCAAACACTGTACTAAGCAATAGAGTAGATACAAGATAATAAGGTCAGACACAGACCCTGCCCCACATGAGGCTCACAGTCTAAGAGGAAGAACAGGTACTTAATCCCCATTTTATAGATGAGGAAACAAATGCAGAGAAGTGACTTGCCCAAGGTCACACAACAGACTGGTGACAGAGGTCAGATCAGAACCAATGTATTCTGACACCCAAGCCCATGCTCTTTACATTAGTCCATGTTGCTTCTAAAACACTGATTTATAAAATGGCAAAGCATCTTGGGTTGTGATTGAAAGCTGACTCCTACTTGAACCAAGTTTTTCTTTCTGGAGAGCACATAGGGTAAACATTATATTGTAGCTCTGAAATACTCTTTGGTACCACTCTGTAACAGTTGGATGGGCCACACAGACTAGTGTGTCATGTCCTTATGTGTAACTTAGTAGAAGATAATAGAAGATCTTTGAATTGTCTTTAATTTAAAATGAAATCCAAATCACACTTTGCTCCTCTAATGCCAGCCGACTGTACCTCTATCACATCTATCTCACTGCTGAACTCTCGCCATGTCCTGCCTCTGGCCTGGAATGACCTCACTCCTCAAATCTGGAAACTACTTTCCCCCACCTTCAAAACCTTCTTGAAGGCACATTTCCTCCAAGAAGCCTTTATGACTAAACCTACCCAGCTATCCCCATCCCTTAGCACTTCTGTATATATCCATAATTCATTTATATTAATGTCTTTCCCACCACCTAGACTGTAATCTCACTGTGGGCAGGGAATGTGTCTGTTATATTGTTGAGTTGTACTCTCCCAAGCACTTAGTACAGTGCCCTGAACACAGTAAGTGCTCAATAAATATGACTGTTGGAGACATTTGGGACAGGGATTTGTCATCTTCTCAAGGAAATTTTTTCAAAGATCAGGATACCAAGAGGCAGGTTTGAAAACACCCCCTACCCCACTGACACAATGAGAATATTTATTACTATTATTACTACTGCTAATAATAATAATAACAGAACTTGTTAAGGGCTTCCTATGTACCAAACGCTGTACTAAAGTTCTAGATTAGGTGAAATATAAGAATTTCAGAAATAGTCTCTGCCCAATATGGGGATCAAGATCGAAGGAAGAGAAAAGACAGGTATTTTATCCTCATGCTACAGATAAGGTAATTGAGGCACAACAGGTAAGTGATGGAGGCAGAATTAGAACCCAGGTCCTCTGACTCCCAAGCCTCTCCTCTTTCCACTAGACCATGCTGCTTCTCTTCATGTCGAAATCATGGGAAGGCCATAGTTAAGCAGCATGGCTTAGTGGAAAGACCAAGGGCTTTGGAGCCAGAAGTCATGGGTTCAAGCTCTACCAACTTTCAGCTGTGTGACTTTGGGCAAGTCACTTAACTTCTCTGTGCCTCAGTTACCTCATCTGTAAAATGGGGATTAAAACTGTGAGCCCCCATTGGGACAACCTGATCACCTTGTAACCTCCCCAGCACTTAGAACAGTGCATTGCACATAGTAAGCATTTAACAAATACCATCATTATTATTATTATTATTGTTATTGTTATTATCAGGCACCCATACATCATTTCACACATTCACAAATAGGACCTCAAAAAGGGTGTGTGTGTGTGTGTGTGTGTGTGTGTGTGTGTGTGTGTGAGAGAGAGAGAGAGAGAGAGAGAGAGAGAGAGCGAGCAAAGATTAAATAAAATTGTGAATTAAATAAGTTGCGGTTGTGTCTAAATTTTGATTACTTCCAAATTTTCCACTGGAATGCACAATTGAAACCTTAAATACAAATAAGAAAATGTTTTTAGAACCTAGTTAATCTGGTAAAAGAAAATGTTTAGAGCTATCCAATGAAAATATACAACCTACATTCCTAAGTACAGCTACATTCCATTATCTAGAGGTACACAAACATGAAAAAAACCTACACTGTACATGAACCGTATGTTTGTCAGCTGAAATTCTTTTGCCTAAATATTTCTTCTGCTGCAGTTTTGGAGGTGTTCAAATTTCAAATGCTTTCAAATATCAGTTGCTCAGCAAAAAGGAAAGACAGAAGGAGCTTTTATATATTTTCCCCATTTGCAGTCTCCTTTCTTAGGACTCAGATATACCTTCCTCCAGACACTTGCTTGCACTAATTTGGTGTGTTCTGACTTTTATATTACACATGTTCCTTGAGCAGAAAAAACAAATATCCAACCAAGAGCAGGAAATGTACTTGGCTAGTTCTTTCCAGAGATTTTATGGACTGCTCAGGGCATTTGGCTTATTAACTACAACTTCTAAAAGCAGAGATAATTTTTGGAAGAAATGATGGATCATGGAGCAAGAAGTGTAATGAAAACATAAAATTAAATAAGGGCCTGTGGGTGCCAAAAAGAAAGTGAAGTTTGTGGAGCATCTTTGAAGAAACATAACTGTTAGATCACAACCAACAGAAATGGCAAAATCCCGCTTATGAACAAGCCAGGGCAAACTGGAAAAAAAAGTATTCAGTAAAAATTATTCAGCCTAATTTCCTTCCCCACAAGCCTTTGATTTCATTTCTAAATGGCACTGTTAGATATGGCCCCAGAGAGATCTTTCCTCTCTGAATTGTTTGTTTGAAGATTGTAATCTCTGGGCAGGCATGCATTATTGCATTTTTTTTCTTTTTCTCAATGTTCTGCAAACATAAGTGCTCTGCAAACAGTGGCTTTTCCATAAATTCTATTGATACTGATATTTGGGGTTACAGAGACTGTTAGAAGGTAGATTGATATAATACACTTAGATGTGTGAAATTAAGAAGTGAGACGTATATAATGAAACTTTTTCTACCACTTCCACTTTTTGTGCATACATCCTTCAATAAATCCATAGTATTTACTGAGTGCATATGAAAGTTAAATTGAGTAAGAACCAGAAGCTCCCTTCCAGGAACTTACAGTCTAGCTAGAAGCAATGACAGACTCAAACCATCAGTTGTAAAGATGATATTATTGGGAAATCAATAAAAAGATAGGAAGGAGGGGTTGAAACTATTATTTGGGGACTTCAAATTTGATTAAAATATGAAATTCAGGGCTATGTATTGGTATTTACCATTTCATAATTGAATTGTCCTATGTTTTAGTCTTTAGTGACTCTAAATGCCTACTCATATCAGCTGCCTTTACTAAAACCCTTGAACCAAGCTTTTAGCCCACTTCTCTGTTAACTCAGTCCTCATGGCATATTTTCAGAACTTTCACCAAATGAAACAACATATTAAAAACACTGAGATGTTATAACTATGTCTAACCTGATTTATCTTGCCTCTGCTGGAAACAAGGTAGCCTAGTGGAACGAGCCCAAGGCTAGGAGTCAGAGGACCTGGGTTCTAATCTTAGCTCTGTCACTTGCCTGTTGGGCAAGTTCTTAACTTCTCTGGGCCTCAGTTACCTCAACTGTAAAATGAGGATTCAAATACCTGTTCTCCCTTCTACATAGACTTTGTGAGCCCCATGTGGGACAGGGACTATGCCAAGGCCAATTAACTTGTCTCTATCCCAGGAATTTAGAACAGTGCTTCACACACAGTAAGTGCTTAAATACCCTTATAATTATTATTATTGCACTTGTTTGGTACAGTTTTTACATAGTAAACACATCCTCTTGACTTCAGGTTCTTTTTGGGAGGGACCATTTCCACAAATTCCATTGTTTTATACTCTCCTAAGTGCTTAGTATAGTGCTCTCCACATAGTAAGTGCTCAACGAATAAGATTGATGATAAGCACTTAAATACCACCACAATTACGAGTTAAAGATTTTAAGGGGAAAAAATGATTAACACTTGTAAATCATGCACATTAGTGGTCATTTTCATAATTGGAAAATCTTTCAACCATAGTGGCATCTACATTTTAAGACAGTTTTAAAGGAAGAGTTTTTAAGAATGGTATATACTAAAGATTCAAAATATTACTCTCTATTTTCTAGAGTTTAGTACAGTGCTCTGCACACAGTAAGCACTCAATATATACGATTGAATGAATAAATTTTCAAGTTTTGTGGTGGCATGTTAAGTTCCTTCATTGTTATTACTTTTGCTCAAAATTGTAACATAGGTGGTTGACCCCAAAGCACAGAATGCAATCCTAAACTCCTCACTGTCTTATGGGAATGCATGTATTTCCTTTTCTCCAGAAGAGGAGAGGAATCACAGGAAAAGCCTATCTCTTATATTTCTTCTGTGATTTCCCATATTGGTAACACCACCTTTTCTTTTTTCCTGTACCCAGGATTTGGGTGCGTCGGAATTTTCCAGTGCGTCACGGTACATTTTATTTTTTAATCTTTTTATGAGGAAAGCTGATGGTTCATTAAGCCTCATGATGAAAATCAACCCTAATAGGAAGTTGGTGATCTCATTTAAGCAGGAAACCATTAAGGAAGCTCTATGTTTGAAGCACTCCCATTTGGTTCTGTGTCAGTGACTGGGGATTGAATTGCACTGCAGGCCAACTTCAGGAAAAATAACACAAGCATACAGTTGTTTTATGTATTTACGGCCTTCTGCCATAACACCCTAGGCGGTGTGATCTTATCAGCTCCAGGAAAATGATCAGGGTCAGATAGGATCTGTACGTGGATGGAAGAATTCCAATCAAAACCCAGGTGCTTCAGGAAGTGAAGCTGGTGATGCAGAAGGTGGTGTTCTTTCCTCTGACTCACTTCAGGACCAGCTAACCAGGGGGTAAGAAAACACATTGGATGACTGCCTCTCTTGACAGGCAAGATTGAGGTCATGACAGCTCACAGCTCCTCCCAGTTAGAATGGAACACTTCCCAAATGTCAAATTGCAGTTTGTATAATCATTTTCTGCCACCCATAATTCTTACAGAAATGTCACATAGAATATTCTGCTTCTCATTCATTTCTACTGAGATTGCGTAAGCAATTTCACAGCCCTCCGCTGCATAACACAATCAGAACTAGGATTCGTTGATGCTACTTTCTTTCTTTTTGTGCTCTCAATACCATCCTTTTATTTTGACTCCAATTTATTCATATATATTAGTATCTGTCTCCCCCTCCAGACTCTAAGTTTGTTGTGGGAAGGGAACGTGACTGTTATAGTGTACTCTTCCAAGTGTTTAGTACGGTACTATGCACAGTTAGCACTCAATAAATATTATCCATTCCAGTATGGTTAGAAAGTTGAAATGTGTCAATATAGCCAGAGCAATCCTGGATTTGTTTTTTAGGATCTCAGATCCTTTGAGAACAATGTACACATGTTCAGGAATGGGACCTGTGCTGGCTAAAAAGTCAACCCTCTTTGTGCTGAGGTGCCAGGGCTTGTAGGCTAACTTTCAATGCCTGGATATCCATGGAAAATGTTGAATATATTTTCAATTTAATCCCACCAAAATTTTGGGATTTAGTGTGTGTGTGTGTGTGTGTGTGTGTGTGTGCATGATTGTTCAAAGATGATACTATTTTATCAGTGCCAGTAAGACCAATACATGACTGACAACTGCTTCTACACCCTTTGTTCAAGGTTTGATTTTGACTGTATTGTAAACTATTCATGCTTCCTAACGCTAATTTTCATTTATCTTCCTTGAGGTCACAATTTTCTCAAATCTTCTGCTCAAAGAGACTTACCCCACTTCTATTTGCTGCACACCTGGTTGATCACTCTTTTTGACTGTCTCCCAGATGCCTACTAATATACCACATCTTTTGAGATTTTGCTTCCTTGTGTCTTTAAAGTGTTTCCTGAAGGACAACAGCTATACTAGGCTTTTGGGATTATGCAATAGAAGAAAAAGATGTGGTCTGTGCTACAGAAAAATTTATAACCTAATGGGGCGTGGTGGGGGGAGGGAATAAAAGGACACAGATTGCCAAATGTAACAGAAGCTAAAAGAGTAGAATTGATGGACATGGTAATAAAACATGAAATAAGCAATTAAGTACATGAATGACAAATAGATAAACACATTAGTGCAAAAGTGGGACTGGGGAGTTGTATGATTAGGAAGGTTGGGATTGTCAAAAATGTGTCTTTTGGAGTAGGTGCCTTTATTAAGAGAGCTATGAAAGAGCAGATTATGATTTGACAGGGCTGAAGGACAGCGTTTCTGCCATAGCAGAGAAAAAGAGTCAGAAAAGGGAGAATTGTGAGGAAGTTAAAAGTTGAGACTGGGAAGCAGCATTGCCTAGTGAATAGAGCATGGGCCTAGGAGTCAGAGGACCTGGGTTCTAATCCCAGTTCCACCACTTCTCTGCGGTATGACACTGGGCAACTCACTTCACTTCTCAGTGCTTCAGTTTCCTCATCTGTAAAATGGGGATTAAGACTGTGAGCTCCATGTGGGACAGGGCCTGTGTCCAACCCGATTTCTTTGCATTTACCCCAGTACTTATTACAGTGCCTGGCACATAGTAAGTGCTTAACAAATAGCACAATTACTGTTATTATTTGGAGAAATGGGAAGCCATCGGATGTTTACAGGGAGGTGAATGATGTGTTTCAAATTGTATTTTAGGAAGTGAGGAAAGTGGTGATTGTTGGGATGACTCAGGGGAGAGATTACTACAGCATTCCAGCCAGAAGATGAGAAGATCTTGAATTTGGGTCATGTTGATAATGTAGAGAACAAAGGGTGGGGCTGTGAATCAATATTGAGGTACGAATACAAAGACAAACTGAACATGGGAGGTAGATGACAGAGATTTCAAAGGTGGATCTTATATTGTGAGCTTCTGGGACTGGGAAAATAGTGGTGATGTAACTATGATGGGAAAGTTGAGAAGAAGCAAAAGCTTAGGAGAGAAGATGAGGAATTTCCCAAGCTTAATTTAATCCTGCTTGAATGACTAATGCAGAGTAAATAGAGAGGAGCAAGGCATATCCATGCACATGCATATCATAGTTTGAGTAGGCTAAATGGTCTATGTATGAAAAGTTCAAAGCACTTTTGACTGAGTTGAGCTCTATTTCAACCTTTGCCAGGTTTCTTTATTCTGCAGGTCCCAGACTCGATCAGCAGAAAAGCAAAGAGTTGGGACCCAAATTTCACTAGAGGGACAGAATTGAACACATCTAAGTAAAAGGAACCTCCATTGGGTAACATTTTATCTCCAAGTCCAGTCAGGCACATTATTTAATACGAGGAGCTAAAAACTGGCAAAACCAGACAAGATTCTCCATATTAATGTGCTTCTCTCTCCCCCTTGTCCTCCCTCCACCCCCCCGTCTTACCTCCTTCCCTTCCCCACAGCACCTGTATATATGTATATATGTTTTTACATATTTATTACTCTATTTTACTTGTACATGTCTATTCTATTTATTTTATTTTGTTAATATGTTTGGTTTTGTTTTCTGTCTCCCCCTTCTAGACTGTGAGCCCACTGTTGGGTAGGGACTGTCTCTATATGTTGCAAACTTGTACTTCCCAAGCGCTTAGTACAGTGCTCTGCACACAGTAAGCACTCAATAAATACGATCGATTGATTGATTGATTCTCTATATCTATTCCTAAATTTACTCACCTGGACTGGAACATCAGTCAGTTAATCAATAGTATTTATTGACCACTTAGTCTTTACAGAGCATGGCAGTGAGCACATTGAGGAGTATAATAGAGATAGTAAACATAAACCCTGCTCTCAAGGAGATTACACTCTAATGGATAGACAAACACTATAGTAAATTGTTTCCTTAAACCCATCATTGCTGGGAAAATATTTGCCTGTTTACATCAGTACACATCACTGCCTATTACTTAAACATGTTCAGAATTGACAGCAATTATAATTTGAATTTCAAACAAAAATCCAGTCTTGATGATTTAAAAAGAGGTTAACATGAACCCAAACTATGAGGTGTTGTAAATATTTCTGGAAAACTAGACCTGCATCAAATCATAAAGACTTATGTGGTAGAGCCTCTTCTCCCAAGAAACATTTGCCCCTCCTGTTACAGGTAATGATAGCCTTATAAATCATTTTTTTTCCTCCAGATCCCTCCAGTCATTTGACTTTGGGGAGAGGAAGTTTTGTAAAAATAATGACTCCAGAATGCAGAGTCACTATGTTTTTTCATCTAATTTAAAATAATCAGTTTTTTGAAATGAAGCTTATTATTAGCAGTTGTGAACCAAGCTACCTATGATAGTTCTGATTTTTATTTTGGTGGGGATTGTAGCGTTACAGAAAACAAATATCGATGCCTGATAATGTTCAATATTCACCACATTTGCCCTAGTTGTTTGAAGCGAGAGGCTTCATTTGGGTTTTACGCTACTGAGAACGGGTTCTGCTCTTTCCTGCTCACATTGCCAAGTGCAGTGCTGTGCTCCAGTAATAATAATAATAATGATAATAATGGTTCATACCCTAGACTGTAAACTTGTTGTGGGCAGGGAATGTGTCTGTTTATTTTCATAATGAACTCTCCCACGTGTTTAGTACAGTGCTGTTCACACAGTAAATGCTCAATATGATTGACTGATTATCATCATCATCATCAATCGTATTTATTGAGCGCTTACTATGTGTAGAGCACTGTACTAAGCGCTTGGGAAGTACAGATTGGCAGCATATAGAGACAGTCCCTACCCAACAGTGGGCTCACAGTCTAAAAGGGGGAGACAGAGAACAAAACCAAACATACTAACAAAATAAAATAAATAGAATAGATATATACAAATAAATTAAATAAATAGAGTAAAAAATATGTACAAACATATATACATATATACAGGTGCTGTGGGGAAGGGAGGGAGGTAAGATGGGGGGATGGAGAGGGGGACGAGGGGGAGAGGAAGGAAGGGGCTCAGTCTGGGAAGGCCTCCTGGAGGAGGTGAGCTCTCAGCAGGGCCTTGAAGGGAGGAAGAGAGCTAGCTTGGCGGATGGGCAGAGGGAGGGCATTCCAGGCCCGGGGGATGACGTGGGCCGGGGGTCGATGGCGGGACAGGCGAGAGCAAGGTACTGTGAGGAGATCAGCGGTGGAGGAGCGGAGGGTGCGGACAGGGCTGTAGAAGGAGAGAAGGGAGGTGAGGTAGGAGGGGGCGAGGTGATGGAGAGCCTTGAAGCCCAGGGTGAGGAGTTTCTGCCTGATGCGCAGATTGATTGGTAGCCCCTGGAGATTTTTGAGGAGGGGAGTGATATGCCCAGAGCGTTTCTGGACAAAGATAATCCGGGCAGCAGCGTGAAGTATGGATTGAAGTGGAGAGAGACACGAGGATGGGAGATCAGAGAGAAGGCTGATGCAGTAGTCCAGACGGGATAGGATGAGAGCTTGAATGAGCAGGGTAGCGGTTGGGATGGAGAGGAAAGGGCGGATCTTGGCAATGTTGTGGAGCTGAGACCGGCAGGTTTTGGTCATGGCTTGGATGTGAGGGGTGAATGAGAGAGCGGAGTCGAGGATGACACCAAGGTTGCGGGCTTGTGAGACGGGAAGGATGGTAGTGCCGTCAACAGAGATGGGAAAGTCAGGGAGAGGGCAAGGTTTGGGAGGGAAGACAAGGAGTTCAGTCTTCGACATGTTGAGCTTTAGGTGGCGGGCAGACATCCAAATGGAGATGTCCTGAAGGCAGGAGGAGATGCGAGCCTGGAGAGAGGGGGAGAGAGCAGGGGCAGAGACGTAGATCTGGGTGTCATCAGCGTAGAGATGATAGTTGAAGCCGTGGGAGCGAATGAGGTCGCCAAGGGAGTGCGTGTAGATCGAGAACAGAAGGGGACCAAGCACTGAACCTTGGGGAACCCCCACAGTGAGAGAATGGGAGGGGGAGGAGGAGCCCACAAAAGAGACTGAGAAAGAATGACCGGAGAGGTAAGAGGAGAACCAGGAGAGGACGGATTGAATAATAATAATAATGATAATAATAATAATGGTATTTGCTACATACAGACTATGTGCCAAGAACTGTACTAAGCCCTGAAGTAGATATAAGATAATCCAATCCCACATGGGGCTCACAATCTAAGTAGGAAGGAGAACAGGTATTGAATCTCCATTTTGCAGCTGAGGGAACTGAGACACAGAGAAGTTGTGACTTGCTCTAAGTCACATGGCAGGTACGTGGTGGAGTTGGAATTAGAACCCAGGTCCTCTCACTTCTAGGCCAGTGCTTTTTCTACAAAGCCATGCTGTAGTAAGTATAAGTTCTCAGTACACAGTAACTGCTTAGTCAATCAGT
Source organism: Tachyglossus aculeatus (assembly GCF_015852505.1). NCBI lineage: Eukaryota > Metazoa > Chordata > Mammalia > Monotremata > Tachyglossidae > Tachyglossus > Tachyglossus aculeatus. Next base: position 8,784,963 of record NW_024044828.1, read on the forward strand.
AGTATTTGTTGAGTACCTACTGGTGTGCCAAACACTGTACTGAACACTTGGGAAAGAACAGTAGAGAAAATAGAATGTGAGTCAGTCATTAAAGATCTTACAGTCTAGTTAAATAAATGCTACTCAGTGAATGACACTGAGCAGACACCTCACATCCTGGTTACTCCCCTTTCCTCTTTCTAAACCCGGAGCATAGGGTTTGTGCAGAATGGGATGGTTAGCTCTGCACACAGTAAGCGCTCAATAAATACGATGGAATGATCGAGAGACATAACAGCACCCAAGGCAACTATGTTGTCACGTTGTTAATGCAGAGTTAATTTGCTTTATCCTTCAGTGGAAATGTGATGTACTTCCAAGTAGAAGTAGCAAAACCATTTTCCTGGCAGCTCTTTTAGGTTCTCTCTCACTTGGAGAGAGGTGATTCTGGGAGAAAAGTGAAGAGGTGAAGCAATTCTTACTAACCTATTCCCTCCAGAGAAAATTCAAGATTTGATCAGATAATGTCAAGAGTGCCATTCCTTTCAAATTAGCTGCCTGTCAACTTCAAAGTCAGTAGGGTGTTCCAGTCAACTTTTGAGGAGAAATTAGAGTGTAGCACAAGGCTCAACAAACAGAATGGATAAGAGCTATTTAATCCAAGCAGCTGCTCTCTGATTTCATTTGTGAGCTAGCAGGCCCGGCTGCAGCATGCTGGCCGGAGAAATGGAAAACAAAGTTTACAGCTCAGGGTTAGAGCAAATAAAAGTTGGTGCAAAGTAAAAGTTGGGGGGCATTTGCTGAAGTTATGTCCTCCATCTTGGACCTACACCAGAAGGCAGGTGTTTCTTGATTCAGAGGTCTTATACTCTAGTTCCCATCAAACGAGGAATAAACACAATACAATTTGTAACTAATGTTTCATTATTTGTAAACACTGAAGTTATTACTGTTTCCCTAGCTTATTTTATAGTTATTGTTAAATGTGGCACATTTTTATAGGCAATGTGTTCTGACTCACATGAATATGCATCTGGTTTTGATAACTACATTCAGACTATAAAAGAGATGTTTGGGTATTGCTAACAGCTGATGCATTGTTGAAAATTGAATTTGCCATTCACTTTACATATCTCTTAGTGTTGGGTTTTTTTCAGGGAACTCGAGCCAAAAAAATATTAAGCATGCAAATGAAAAAGTTAAGATTTATAGTTCTAAAATAGAAAACAAAGTCATAGGACAGGATTTTGCCACAAGGCATTACATCATATTTAGATATCATCTATTTTAGGTGCTGTAAGGAAAAATGAGCATTCCTTATAAAATCACAAGCAGAATCCAGAAGTGATGTGTGAATGGAGTAATGAAGATGATCTGTGGCTTCTAGATAATTTAATAACATGATAGTTGAATTTTTGAAGCTAATCATAAGGGATTTCATCTTCCTGCCAAGTACTAGTGTGAGTAAATAAATGACTCCCTGAGAGCCGGAGACTGATGTACTAACTCCTGACTATAGAGGCAGTTGCTGGGAGATAGAGGAGGAATTTAGTATGATTGTGCAATGCCACAATTTGGAATTCCATCACTTTGAAGTAGAATATATCTCAGTTACATGTTAACTAAGATTTGCAAGGGACTGAAGATCTCTAATTCCTTCCACTGGGCATAGACTTCTGTTGGACTCTCCTACATGCTTAGAACAGTGGCAGTAGGCATTCAGTAAATCCTGTTGACTGTTGACTATTTCCTCATTTTGCTCGCCCCAAATGGATTACCTATATGGTAAGTCCAGGATCACGAGATCAGATACAGTTTCTGTCGTATTCAGGGCTAACCATAAAATTAGGAGGGATTTTTATCCCCATTTTACAGATGACGGATTTGAGGCACAGAGACATTAAATGACTGGCCCAAGGACAAACGCAGTCATGTGGTACAGCCGGGACAAAAACTCAAGCCTTGTGACTCCCAGGCCTGTTCTCTCTCTATTAGGTGATACTGCCTCCCAGTTATTCAAAGTGAAGGTAAATTTGAGTGTAAGGATTATAACTTTGGCCGCAGCTGTGTACTCCCAAGTGTTTTAATACAATGTTCCATACACAGAAGAAATGAAAAATCTATTGATAAATTGATAGTCCATCCTTTCAAGCTATTACTATTCCTGATATTCCCTTTCATGGGGTAAGGACAAGAAATCATCACTTCCTTAAAGTTCAGCTTTCAATTCTTGGAACTACTGAACTATAGTTATTGAAAATCAGTCCCAAAGACAGCTCCCTGAGGGAGGGAATGTCTACTAATTTGATTATAATCTTGCAAAGGTTCAGTGAATAGTATGGATTGATTGAAACTGCTGAATATCTCATTTTCATGATGAGTTAAATCCAACACCAGGAATGTGTAGCTTTGAAAACTGGCTGAAAGCAGAGTAGCCTAGAGAAAGGAACACAGGCCTGGGAGTCAGAGAAACTTGGTTCTAATTCTGGCTCCACAACTTGTCCGCTGTGTGACTTTGGGTAGATCATTAAACATCTCTCTGCTTTAGTTTCCTCAAGTGTAAGATGGAAACTCATGCTTGTTAAACTGTGAGCCTCATGTGGGATAGGGGCTGTTTTTGACCTGATTAACTTGTATCTACCCCAGAGATTAGAACAATACTTACCACATAGTTAGTACTTAACAAATATTAGTAATATTAGAAGATTAGTAATAATAATAAAAATGAAAAGGGAATAATCATCATTAAAAAGCACCATGGTTAGTAGAAAGAGCATAGGCATGGGAGTCAGAGGGCCTAGGTTCTAATCATGGCTCCTCCACTTGCCTACTGTTTGATCTTTGACAAGCTACTTATCTTCTCTTTGCCTCAGTTGCCTCATCTGTAAAATGGGGATTAAACCTTCCTTCCTCTGACTTAGACTGTGAGCTCCCTGTGGGATAAAACTCTTTCCAACCTAATTATCTTGAATCTACAACAGCCCCCAGTATGATACCTGGGGACATAGTGACTGCTTAGCAAATACCATTAAAAAACACCTTTTGAAAATGTGGGGTTTGTGATACCAGTCACTAAATCCATATCTCTGAATTTTGGTGGATGATGGTGATGAAAAGCAGTCCATATGAACATTCCCAAATCATCAGTGATGGACTGATTTAAAAAAAAGGTTTTGCCATTTAATGGGAGTTCATCTTTGACAGCTTTGTTGGGTAATATACTGCAGTGTGATCAAGGGTATGTTACAAAACAGGTGCTTTCATTATAATTCTAGAAAATAAAAAAGTGGGACAAGTTGAAAACAGTGCTGTGAAAAATGTTTAATACCAACCAAACCACTACATTTTAGTGTCTCTTTACCCCCAGTGTAATTTTCTACTTGATTTGCATAATAATCAAAACTTTTTTTTAGTGAGAACATATGTTTTTCACTTAGAGTTAACATAAAATTCTGAATTCATTGCAAACAATTGTGTTTCAACCTAGGTGAATGAAAAGAAAAACCCAGAATTTTCTCACTGTTTCCCAAAAACATGACATCTTTCTACACTAGGGGAGTAGTTTTCCTTTTGATTGCCACTGTAAAGATGAGGAAAATTGAGCACAGAGATTGAATGACTTATCCAAGATAACCCAGTTAGCTAATGGAAGAACCAGATTAAAATCAAGGGATCTTGGGCAGTAGGTTTTTCATTCCATAAACATTGCTACTTATTCTCCCAGATTCTCATGTGACAAGGGTGGAGGTATGGGGATGGAAAAAACTGGCTTTATGAGCATGGAAATTTTATACCCCTAAAGAGCAATATTTTAATGTTCTCTTTGGACATTGAACTTATATAAATGAGTAAAAGACACAAGAAGAGAAGCAGCATGGCCTGCGTTCTAGTTCTAGTTGGTAGAATGCCTGGGAGTCAGAAGGACCTGGGTTCTAATCCCAACTCTGCCACTTGTCTGATGGGTGACCTTGGACAAGTCACTTAACTTCTCTGTGCCTTAGTTATCTCAGCTATAAAATGGGGATTAAGACTGTGAGCCTCATGTGGAACTTGGACTGTGTTCATCTTCATCAGCTTGTATCTACCCAATGCTTAGTATAGTGCCTGGCACATAGCACTTAACAAATAGCATAAAAAGATGCGGACAATAGGCTAGGGAGATGGGAAATTTATTATAAGGCTTTCTTGAAGAGCTATAATTTTATAAGGACTTTGAAGATGGGGAGAGGAGCAAGAGGAATTCCGGGGAGGGGAGGAATTTCAGACAGAAGGCAGAGCCTCTTCTCAATTTATGCTCTAGGCTACTCCTAATGCCACTTTCAGCATGTATCCCCTTTCTCGACTGGGAGTACTGAGGTAGACACCTCTAAACTCTATTGTTTCCCCCTACCCATAATTTAGTTGAATGTTGTCTTCCCTGATAGTTTATAAGATCCTTGAGAAAAAGATAATATCTACAGAATGAGTGCTGAATAAATAAGTACTGATTGATTAAACTCTGGAGCGTAAAAACAAAACACTAACAAGTAAATTTGGAAGAATATGATTTGGTAGTCATTTTTCATTTCCACACTATTTGCATTCTTCAGCCCCACAGCACTTATGTACTTAACCATAATCTATTCATAGTTATGCCTGCCTCCCTTGCTAGACTGTAAATTCACTGTGGCCAGGAAATGGGTCTACCAACTCTTTTTTTGTACTCTCTCCAGAACTTAGTACGGTGTCCTGCACATTGTAAGGACTCAACACCATAGATTTGTTTGATTCTTCATTTGCATTATTTAATATCAGAGTTTACAAGTCTCAAGGCTACTTCCCCAGATTAGCTACCACTGTTTTGAAGAGTCAGAAGTAAGTCTTCCTTATTAAAGTGTTTAAGAATTCAACCTGATTCCAACGTAGCCATTACTTATTACCATGTTAAAGAAATAAGTCATTGTTTCCTTAAAATGAGATGAATATGTTCCTCATTAGCTGTCCTTGAAAAATGCTATTGGGGTATATTCTCAGCTTCGCTTGAAAAATCACAGAGTGAAATAACTTAGGTTCATATCATAAATCCTGTATCAACTTCTTAGATGGGAGTAATCAATAACTCTTTAAATATGCTTTTTTTCTGTGACTTCAATCTCTTGTCCCAGCACCATGAACAACAGTAGCTCAGTAAATATCATTGAGGATAAGATTAGAGGAAGATTTGCCTTTCTTTATTTTGCTTTTCCTAGTTCAGTTCATGCCTCCCTAACCTTAAATGTGGTATTTTACTTTCCCCATACCCGTCTAGTATCTTTGGAATCAATTTATTGAGTGCATTATCATCTAGTTAACATGGTCTTTGGTAATCTAAGGCAGAGAACTTAGCCCGTCATCCTGTCTGGAGAGTCATAACAATGTTTATTGCTTGAACAATTTACAGATGTTTGCTCTCAAAGAAAATGTTAAGGAAAGTATTTTGACCATGTATTACCCATGGCTCACTGACCATGTTTTGCATAGATATAAGACATATAAACACTGTAAGATAAACAATAGCCTCTTCAGTGTTGAAAGTTCTGCATCATCAGAAGGTTAAAATGCATCCCATTATTAAAGTTCTTGAAAGATGTCAATTTTGCAATAGTGTCATAATACTGTCATATAGCTAAAAATATATGGGAAATGCATTTCATCAGATGCATCGCAGATGCAGTCAATAGAAAAAATAAAGATTGTTTCCGTATGGCTGTCTTGATTTTAGACAGTCTTCAAAAAGATAACTCAAATGTAATAGATTAGGATCATTTTACAGGCTGGCTAGTAGCTTGTGGAATTGGTTCAGAAATAACCAACTGCTTATTAAAGTGACTACATTATAGCCACTGTAATTTGCAGTGGAGATTGCCGAGTCTTAAAGCACCAGATACTGTGCTTTTTTGAAACAGCTACACAAAAATCAGATTAATTAGGTAGCAATCTGAGTGAGGACTGGACTTTTCCATAAAGATGTTATAGATCAGTGGGTTGGTCTGCATATTATCACAATACATCTAATATTTCTCTCTCTATATATACATGCTATAGATACATTAACTGAAACAGTTTTCCAGAGATTTAAGTTCTTTCCAGTTAGCCCTTCCTGACTCACTTATAGAATTCCTTCTCTTCACCTGTTTGAGAAGTGGGCACATTTTATTTTATTTAAATGATAAAGTCAGGCCTTCGATCAAATAGAAAATATAATCATGAGACCCAGAACTGAAATATAGCTACATGTATAATATTTTATTTGGAATGGTCTTGGATTGGGTGTCTTGAAAACAATTCAAGAATATTAAAAAATCTTGAAAAAGAAACCTTTATATATGCACCAGGCAGGTGTTCTGAACTTTAGTATGTCTTTCATCTGGATGCCTTAACCTGCTGTTTTAAATAAGGACTCTCCCTCTTGCAATTGTACACTAAATATTTCATGAAGTTCAGGGTTTCCATAGCGCTGTCTTTAATCATGAGGAGACTCTCCAAGCACTAGTCCAGGATTTAGTCAAATTGCACTGGTAATTGTTGTCAACAGACACAGCTTAATTTCTAGTGTAGTGATGACACAACAGTTCGCCCTAAGCCCAACTCAAAAGGGGAAACCCTTTCTAAATTGTGGGTGGCTTATTATACCATATGCCTGTATAACTCATTTCATTAATACTAGATCATGCCCAAGGATGAGGCCTAGTGCATAGAAGTTTAGCTGAATATCTAAAACTGGAATTAATTTTAAATGCCAATGACCTTTATTTTAATGCTATCCTAATGAAAGCAATTCAGCCACGTCCTGAAAACTGAAGATTTTGAAAGCATTTTTGAACAAGTTACTATTGTGCAATTGGCGACTGAGAAACTGTCTATTCAAATAACATTCCAGAAGTGAAGAGAGGAAGGAAGAAAGTAATAATTAAAATATCTTTCCCATGTATGTTGGTTTGTAGTATCGGGTCAGGACCTAAATTGTGTGAAACCTTTAGACATGTGATGTTTGATGTGGTTTGTACCCCCAGACTGTTGAGGTTGGAAGTGGTTAAGGTCTAAAATGCAATTGTTCCCAGAGAACTAATAATGATAATGCATATAATGTGTAGCTCCCAAGATGGTAGAGATATGAATTAAAGCAAAAGAACAAAAAAAGAGGAGACTTTAGTCATTAGTCCAAAAATGTGCCTAGATGATTTTTTTGAAATGCATTTTATTTAGAAGATAGAAAAGCAACAATTAATATAGTCAGTTCTGTCATAATGTGTGTTTTCATTGTGATTTGGAGAGCGGTCTAATGAAGATTTAGAAAACCCTCTCTCCAAAACACACATCTGTCTGGATAGAATGTGGTACAGTGTTGTAAGAAATTATTATGCATACATATGCAGCATATTCAGTCAAGTTGGTAGTACTATAACATGCTTTCTCTATAACTGAAGCTTAAGAATCCAATCCCTGTGCTACTATAAATGAGCCTCATATGGGACTAGAATTCTGTTCAACATGATTATTTTATTTCTAACCAGTGCTTATTGATTCATTCATTAATTCAATCGTATTTATTGAGTGCTTACTGTGTGCAGAACACTGTACTATCACAGAGTACTGGTTTAAATTCCATAATTAACTGCCTTTCAATTGCCCTTTCCTCCGTAAAAGCACATAGAAATATCCAAGTTAAAGCAGACATCATTGCTTAAGTATATTCTATTTTAAAGAATAGGGCTGTGATTAAATATAACAGTAGCTGCTCAGTACTCAATCAGTGGTATCTATTGAGTGCCTTTTGTGTGCAGAGCACACTTTGCTAAGCATGTGATACTCGTGGGGGAGTGGGCAGAAAACACTCTGAGAATAAGGTGAGACCACACATCCCTTTTGTGCTTGAAAGCAACTGCATTTTAAATATAACCTATCAAGAAAAAAGTAGTTGAATTGGTCAGTTTAATTATAATAATTGTATTTGTTAAATGCTTAATATGTGCCCAGTAAATACAAAGTAATTAGGTCAGACATACCCCTGTCCGACATAGGATTCATAGTTGAAGAGGGAAGGAGAACAAGTACTGAATCCACATTTTACAAAGGAGAAAACCAAGGCACAGAGAAGTTGAGTGACTTGCCCAAGATCACACAGCAGGCAAATGGAAGTGATGGGAATTAGGGTAAAGGATAACAAACCAGCACTTTCCAAATGTTAGATTTCTGTTAACATTAAATATATTTGAATCTAAGATTTGACAAGTTAAAAATATTTTTGACAGAGACCACTGAACTGGGAACAGCTTTAAACATGAATGACAATTCTAAGGAAACCTGTGACAATATTTATAATTTACTATTGTTTACAAACACCAGCCAACCTGATGAAATGTAACTTGTTCCTCTGGTCACCTGCTGCTACAAAGCTGCTACCTTGATAGGTTAGGACATGTCCTCTTTGAAGCTTTCACCTGAGGGCAATAAGAACCTCCAGCAGGCATTTCAAAGGCTCAGAGTCAATTTATGCACCCTGATAGCAGGAACAGTCACTGCTGAGCTGCTTTCTGCATTTCAATCAATCAGTCAATCAATCAGTTGTATTTATTGAGCGCTTACCATGTGCAGAGCACTGTACTAAGCGCTTGGGAAGTACAAGTTGGCAACATATAGAGACAGTCCCTACCCAACAGTGGGCTCACAGTCTAGAAGGGGGAGACAGAGAACAAAACCAAACATATTAACGAAATAAAATAAATAGAATAGATATGTACAAGTAAAATAAATAGAGTAATAAATATGTACAAACATATATACATATATACAGGGTTAAATACAATACAAATTAAATACATTTCCTGGCTAAAAGAGAAAATCCAGAATTCCAGGATCTAAGATTGCCTGAAAGAATGGGAATAGAGTGGCAGGAGCAGGGAAGAAAATGATATGCTCCTCCTTCAATCAGTCATATTTATTGAATGCTCAACTTTGTGCAGAGCACTGTATCAAGCACTTAAGCAAGTACAATATAGTTGGTAAACACGATCCCTGTTCTCAAGGAGTCTAACAAGGCATTAAAATACATTGCTGGTAAGGGAAGCAACACTGTGAGCCCACTGTTGGGTAGGGACTGTCTTTATATGTTGCCAACTTGTACTTCCCAAGCGCTTAGTACAGTGCTCTGCACACAGTAAGTGCTCAATAAATACGATTGATGATGATATGAGAGTATACATACTCGCATGCGTAAGTGCTGTGGGGGGTGGGATGGTTTGGATACTTAAAGTGCTTAGAAGGTGGAACTAAGTGCATGATTAAGGAGTAGGGTAGAGGGTGGGACTAGAGCTTAGTTAGGGAAGGCTTTCCTAGAAAAGACACAATTTTGCTTTTTCTGCCATCATTTTCTGCTCCGAGATTGTGACAGACTCACAAGTAAGACTTCTGAAGAACTAGCTGAGAACTGTGAGAAGCAGCATGACATAATGGATAGAGCACAGGCCTGGGAGTCAGGAGTAGTCCCAGCTCTACCATTTGTCTGCTGTGTGACCTTGGGCAAGTTATTTCACTTCTCTGTGCCTCAGTTACCTCATCTGTAAATGGCAATTATGATTGTGAGCCCCATGAGGGACAGGGACTGTGTCCAAACTGATTAGCTTACATCTACCCCAACACTTAGTACAGTGCCTGACACATATTAAGCTTTTAAATACCATTAAAAAAACCAAGTAGCATTAGCAATAAAAATCATCTATTTTTTTCACCTGCACTTGCTTGTTGCTGTGTTTCTGTTTTTTGTGGAGTTTTTTAATGGTATTTGTCAAGCACTTAGTACAGTGCTTTGCACACTGATTGACTTTATATAATTAAGTGGAATGTCACAGAATTGTACTATTGCTTTGGAGAAAGCATACTATAAATGTAGTGCAATAGCCACTCTTAAAAAAGGAGGAGGATTTGAGTACACAGAGTAATAAAAGACAAACTCCAGAAACTTCATTTCCTGGACTACAGTTCATGTTGAGATGTATTATATAGATGTTTTTCCTACAAATTTTGTGCTATTTACATATTGTTTAAAAACCGGAAGGAAATACTCTTTTCTTTCTATAAATTGTGTTTTCCTTGAGGGACTTTTTTTCTATCAACATTGAAGCAACATAGCATCATGTTTGTAATTTTGTTCATGTATATTCTAATACAGCAAATATTACCCTGGCAAAATGGCCTTCCCCAAAAAGAGGCCCAGAGATGTCGGTTGAAATTAAACCTGATTTATTCCCCAGGACGTATTCAGAATTTATTCATGGTGTAGAATTGCCTTGCTAGCCAGACCAAAATGGGAATTTCCTTTAGTCAACTATAGGAGTTCCCATAGGAACGTATCCACCGAGCTCAAAACGAGTTGTGCCTCTCCATGTATAGGAGTCCATGAACAACCCAAGATATTTTTTAATGTTTTGAGTGCAGCAAAATCCAAGTACATTTTGCCAAGTTCTTCTTTTCTCCTTACTAGTTAAACCGTAGGGTATTTAAATGGAACGTTAATCCATGTGTTTTTGATTCAGTTATACTTAAGTCATCAAAATGTTGTTTTGTAAGAACATGCAAAGTCCAAGTAGCATTTTTAAGCCTTTTTCTTAGAATTAGGAAATCATATTTTGCCAACTGTAAATGAATACCAGAAAACTGAAATTCAACAGACTTTTAAACTTAACAAGTCATATTTTTGATCTCTGAAATTTAAGGGATGAACTTTTTGCCATTTCCATAAAGATTCAGGGATTTTTTCTTGTTGATTGATTCGGTGGGTTCCAGTAGTACAATAGCCTGAATCCCCACCTAGTAAAACTTAGTTGTATGACTTCCAAATAAGAATCTTGCAATGTTCTTGTCATGTATTTCCGGTCTTGAAGCACTAGTTGCTGGAGAAGGTGGGGACCTGTACTCTTATCAACTCTATTCTGATCCTCATTTATCTTTCAGCTACCTTTGCCACTGTTGGTAACTCCCTTCCCCCTGGAAATGCCATTCAAGTGTGGTTTAGCAGATATAGTTCTCTCCTGGTTCTCTTCTATCATATATCTCTTTCCTCTCTTATATCTCTGACCTTGCCTTCTCAGTGTCTTTCAATGACACTTCTGCTTATTTCCTAGCTGTGGGTGTTCCGGATCGCCTACTCTTCTCACTTTACACACTTTACACACTCACTCAGGATACTTCTCAGCTACCTTCTCTATGAGGATAATGCCCATATCTTTCTTACTAGCCACAGTCCCTCTTCTGCTCTGCAATATGACATTTTGTCCGGATTCCAGATCATCTTCTCAAGGATGACCAGCCAATACCTCAAGCTCAGTATGTCTAAAATTAAATTCCTCATTTTGTCTCCCAAATCCACTCCTCAACTTAATTTTCTCATCACATTTGAAAACACCACCGTCCTTCTTGTCCTAGAGGCATGCAAGTTTTGGTTCTCACTATAGTTTATATGTAATATGGTATTTATTAAACACTTGCTATGTATAGCATGGTGTAGTGGATAGAGCATGGAGCTGGGGACTCAGAATGCCATGAATTCTAATTCCGGCTATGCCACTTGTCTACCGTGTGACCTTGGGCAAGTCACTTCACTTCTCTGGGCCTCAGTTACCTCATCTATAAAATGGGCATTGACACTGTGAGCCCCACATGGGACAGGGACTATGTCCAACCTGATTTGCTTGTACCTACCCCAGCATTTAGAACAGTGCCTGACATATACTAAGCACTTAACAAATACCACAATCATTATTATATGCCAAGCACTGTCCTAAGCACTGGGATTGATACAAGATAATCAGGTTGAAAACAGTCCTTGTCCCACATGGGACACACAATCTAAGTAGGAGGGAGTAGGATGTAATCCCCATTTTTTTTAGACACAGAGAAGTTAAGTGACTTGCCCAAGTCACACAGCAGACAAGTGGCTGAGCAGGACTAGAACCCAGGTCCTCTAGCTACCAGGCCCATGCTTTTTCCACTAGGTCATGAAGATGCTTCTCTACTTCTGTCCTTGATTCCTCACCCTTTTTCAAATCCCAAATTCAGTTTGTGTCTATATCTTGTTGGTTTCACCTACACAACATTTCTTGGCTTCGCCCATTCCTCTCCATCTAAATATCTATCACCTAAGCCCATGCTAGTCATATCCAGCTCTTCACTGTTCAACCCATTTATACCCTCTTTATTTTTTAGTGCATTATTTCACTCTGCTGCCTGGATTTATTATTCTACAATGTTATTCTGCACTTGTATGTTCACTGGTCAAAAAGTCTCAAATGGTTGCACATTTTTATTTGTATCATACAGAAAACTTCTGAACATTGGTTTTAAGATATTGTCACCTTACAAGTTCTCTTCTTTCACTACACCTCAGCTCACATTCTTCATTCTGCCCAAGTTAACTTCATCATATATCTTGCTTTTGGTTCTCTCACCTCTGGCTCCTTGCTCTCACCTTTTCTCCTGCCCTGTTCTCTCTCCCCATTCAAATCTCCCAAAACATAGTTCATCCCACTTTCAAAACCCTCCTGAAATCCCACACCCTTCCAGGAGGCTCACAGTGTACATATAAATATACCCCCCCATCTGTAATTTATTTTAATATCTGTCTCCTCCACTAATAATCAATCATATTTGTTGAGCATTTACTGTGTGCAGGGCACTGAACTAGGCGCTTAGTAGAAAACAGTAAAACAGTATAACAGACACATTCTCTGCCCACAATGAGCTTACAGTCTAGAGGGGACTGCAAGCTTCTTGAAGAAAGGTTTCTACTGTAGCTTAATTTCTCAAGCATTTAGTAGTGCTTTGCATACAGTAAACACAAAATAAATACTACTGATATATTTATTGGTATTTGTTATGAGATTATGTACCAAGCACATAGGAGCTCATTAAATGCCACTGATTGAATGATGTAAAAAATGGCAAACATAGTCATGAAGTCATCTCCTTCTACAGGCAGCCTCCAGTTTCCTTTTAGTCAAAACAAAGTAATCTGTAGAGTCACAAATCCTATTTGGCTTAAATCAAGCTTAGAGCCATTTGGCTTGAGAGGAAATTAGCAGTAGCCATGGATACAAAGCAACCCAGCAACAACCGGTTCCCCCAGATGTGCTTATAGGTCTCAGGACAAGATGAAGGACTGGAAGCCATTAGTGGACTATAGTGTGAGTGCCTGTTAAGTCTCTAAGAGCAGAGTTAACAAGCAAAACCAAAAATGTTATCATTAGACTTTAACGTATTCAGCAATATTGACATCACAAGCAATTTGTGTAAAATAGCTATCAATTGTATCAAGGTAGCAGTACCGTTAACCACATGTATTGGAAAGAGCTACGTGAATGATCTAAGCATTGCTGAAGGTTAAGAAAGGGACTACTGCAGACATTTTTGGAGCCAGAGATCATCTAAGTGGGAAAACGTGCTCCATCTTCTTTGACCCCGAGCCCTGGCGAAAACCCTAAATCCCCAACACCATTTGTGACGATGTGTTTTTGCATGAGATAACATCAATGTGTCTTAATTGTTCTGGGATTATTGCTGGATGCTCTCATGCATTGGCCTTCTTCATGTTGATGATGGGGGAACACCAGATCCTGTTTGACACCAGTCTTCTTTGGTTTGGATTAATAATGGGGGAATATTCAACAGACAGCATTTGGGAACTGGGCCCTTGGCAGATGGATGCAAATCTGAACCACCTTGTCTATTTGAGTAATAAAGGAGTCGCATTGCCCCATCTTTCCAAAGAGCTGTCTGTTATGAGGTAGAATTGGAAACTCATATTAATATAGGTCTTCTATTCACCTCCACAAATCCCATCCACCCAAAGAGGCCATCAGATCACAGATTAACATGGTGGATTATTCTTCTACATTCATCTGTAAAGAAGTGGTCTAGAAGCAGATTTATAAAGTGTATGTGACCATATAGCTAGTATGATATTTCACACAAACTGAAAAAAAAGTGGTTTTATGTCAAAAATAGATGCTAAATGTCTGATTTACCGTGGGTATAAAGTAAATAGGCCTTAAATCAGAGAAAAAACAGCTGAGGGCTTTCAAGTTATCTGCATTCTTTAGTTCAACACATCTGTAGGTGTGATGTTATTACAACTAGCTTTTCGTTTGTTCCAGGACCTTTCAGGTGTGCTGGAGCCTCAATAAAATAGAATGCACCAAGAAAGAATTTGCGTTGTCGCAGCACTAAGTGCCCAAATTTAAAGCAGTTTATTATATCTAGAATGAGTTACAAATGAAACATAAGTTCAGTTTTATATGGCTGCATAAAAGATTGTTACTTAAGAGGCAAAATGGTCCAGAAAGCTTTACTGCACTCATAATTTATTATGGAATTAATCCATTGTGTGTTTGCACCAGGTCTCCCCGCTGAAGAGAACCTGTGTCTTATCGAAATCAGATTGAGAAGTACAAATCGAGAATCCCTAATGGAACACTAAGCACACTTCAAACGACCAACCATATGGAGTGTGTTATAGCCTCTGGATGGTTTCATTTGACTTATAAGCCCAGGCAAAGGGCTATGGACTATTCTGTCTGCGGATCTCCCAGAAAAATGACACTTAGAAAAACAACCTAACCTGGAGAGTTAATTCCAAAGTCCTGTACCTGGTACAAAGATGAACCTCGACCCCTTCCTTGTTTACAAAATACCCTTCAGTAAGAATGTAAGAACCAGTGGCAAGATGTTGATTTTATGTTTTAGAAGGCAAGCCCATCAATTAGACATCGCAAGTAATTCTGAAACCATTAGTAAAAGAATCCATTAACGCTTATTGAATCAATCAGTTAATAGTGTTTTCTGAGCATTTGCTATGCGTACACCACTTTACTAAGTGCTTGGGTGAGTACAATAGTAGACACAATCCCTGCCTTCAAAGAATTTATAATAGAGTAGGGTAGACTGGCCCTTAAATAAGTTACAGGTAGGATGAAGCAACAGGATTTTAGGTTTGTATACAAGTCCTACAGAGTTCAGGGAGAATGGGAAAATATCCAAGTGTTTAGGTGAGGAAAAAGGGCTGGAGTAGCAGAAGGGGAGGAGGAAATAGATTGGGAACATGGAAAAATATTTCATGCAAGGATATAACCACATTCTGGGAATGGATACATCTGCCCATATTTCTGGAATGTTTCAATTACCAATAATTAATTAAAACAGTATTGCCTAGTGGAAAGAGCCTAGGCTTGGCAGTCAGAGGACTTGAATTCTAAGCCCAGCTCTGCTACATTCCTACTGTGACTCCTTGGACAAGTCATTCAACTTAGTGCCTCAGTTTACTCATGTGAAAAATGGGGATTCAATACAAGGTCCATCTCTGACTTTTCACAGTGGTTAGAACGCATGTCTGGGAGTCAGAACGACCTGGATTCTAATCCCTGCTCCACCATTTGTCTGCTGTGTGATCTTGGGCAAGTCACTTAACTTCTCTGTGCCTCAGGTATGACACCTGTAAAATGGGGATTAGGACTTTGAGCCCTATGTGGGACATGGATTGTGTCCAACCTGATTATGTTGTATCTGCCTTTGTGCTTAGATTAATGCCTGGCACATAATAAGTGTGTAACAAATACCATAAAAAACAAAACACTCTTCACTGGTTAAATGCCAGATTAATAGGATTTGCCTCCTACTGTGAATATTCTATGTCCTCTACACCAAAACCAGCTGGAGAGAAACCTCTTGTTAAGTGTGTTTGATTTGCCCTGGGTTGAGTCTCCCCAATTTTACTGGGAAAACAGTCACAGGCTGGTGCTTCACAGCTGAGCCCTAAAGATGGAAAGTGTAAATGATGATTAAGTGCCTGCACAATTCACATGTTTTCCACAGGGCCGGGTTCACAGGTGTTCGTGTGGCAGCTGGGAGAAACATCTCAACTCATCAGACATGAAGTATCCATTTTAACTGCTTAAAGTAAAGAAACTTTAACTGCAATGTTTAAGTCTTGCGGGTGGTTCTAAAATGGTCGGTGGAAGTGAAATGCCAAAGAATCTTTGTGCATTATGTTGGTCTCTGGAGAAATAATACAGAAGGAGGATTGGGTGAACAACTGATCACTCCAATATTTTATACTTTCCCATGAGCTTAGTACAGTACTCTGCACATAGTGTTCAGTAAATACAATTGATGGATAGTGCATGGTGTATGGGACTGATTTGCAAAATCAGTAGATAAGAGATAATTAGGTCAATCACAAACCCTGTCTCACATGGGGGTCACAGAACAAGGAGAGAGAACAGGTACTGAACCTATATTTCACAGATGAGGAAACTAAGTAGGGTACAGAGAAGTTAAGTGATGCCTAAAATCACACATCAGGCAAGTGGTAGAGATAGGATTAGAATCCAGACCCATGCTTTTACTATTAGGCCACACTGGTTGTCCTTCCTTTTCTCCCTGTCCCTTCCACATTGTAGGAAGATAGAACAGAGTGAGTCGGGACTGGAGGGAAAGAAAAATGAAGAAAAATTGGCTTCTCTGACAACTTGCAGCATGGGGTTTCTCAGTGCCATGGTGGCAACAGCTAGCAAGTACCCGTGGCTCAATGGAAAGAGCCCAGGCTTTGGAGTCAGAGGTCACAGGTTCAAATCCCGGCTCCACCAACTGTCAGCTGTGTGACTTTGGGCAAGTCACCTCACTTCTCTGGGCCTCAATTCCCTCATCTGTAAAATGGGGATTAAGACTGTGAGCCCCCCATGGGACAATCTGATCACCTTGTAACCTCCCCAGCACTTAGAACAGTGCTTTGCACACAGTAAGCACTTAATAAATACTATCATCACCCTAGCCTGACACTGCCTCTGTCCACAAACCTAATTTTAATCACATTATTACCATCCTCAAAACCCCCCTCTGGCCTGCCAGATTTCTTTTAAACTCCTAACTGGTGTTTTAAAGTTCTATACTTAGGTGACCCCCACCCTGGATAATTTCTATTACCTACTGCTATTACAAAAGCTCCATTTCAGTTAAACAAATCAATGTATTGCCCTAGTAATTCAGTTATTTTCTATCTCTATATTAACATTTTTGCAGGCATATATGGAAATAAGCAGTCCAGTGATTTTCAGTGGACAACCAAGAGGGGACACAGAGTTAAAAGCTTGGCAGCATTCCTGAAATATTGCAGGATTGCAACTCAAAAGATGCAACTCCAAATACTAAAAGGGGCACACGGGGAAAAGGAAAGTCACAGGAGCTTGAGGGGACTGGTATCAATAAATACAATTGACTGACTGGAATTTTTTGGAAATTTTATTTGGTCCTAAATCCTGTCCAGGAGTCAGGAAATAGGTGTGACCTCTCTTGGACAAGGTGTTACATAATTAGTCTGCTTATGAGTCCATGCTTCATATCAGTACACAGAGAAGCAGTGTGGCTCAGTGTAAAGAGCCCAGGCTTGGGAGTCAGAGGTCATGGTTTCTAATCCTGGCTCCGCCACATGTCTGCTTTGTGACCTTGGGCAAGTCACTTAACTTCTCTGAGCCTTAGTTACCTCATCTGTAAAATGAGGATTAAGACTGTGAGCCCCACTGGGGACAACCTAATCACCTTGTATCCCCCCCAGCGCTTAGAACAGTGCTTCACATATAGTGAGCTCGTAACAAATGCCATTATTATTATTATTAAATATCAATTTTTGGTTTTGGGACTTCAGTTGTGTTCTGTGACTTTCCTGCCTCCTTCCTATGGCTCATGGTATCACCTAGAATCCCCTAGGAATGAGATGAGAGGGGTATTACAGAGCTCTGAGCACCCCACACCACAGCTCTGTCACAGACAAGCATAAGGTCACAATCTCACAGAAAAGCTTCTTCTACACAAAATTACATATACTAAATGCAGACAAAAGTCCAGTATCAAATCCTCTTAATTTTAGCTAGCCAATCTTGCCTCGACCCTGTCCAACCCCCACCACATTAACACTTAGATCTGCACACCTGCATCGTCCTCATTGGTAAAGACATGGAATGAGAGGAGGAGAGGGGGACAGAGAGGACCAAGGAAAGGGGTTGCTCATACCAGAACTCTTCTCAATCTCCCCTCCCCTCAACTTGAGTCCTCTTCCCCTGTGGGACTGCTTAAGATAACATTTATGTCCCTGAACTTAAAGAAAAATGTGGATTTTATGGGATTTTTTTCAATTTGTGATAGGTTTGCTCCAGGCAAAAAAGACAGACCATTGGGTGGGTGAAAATGATGGCCAATAGGCAAGCTTTTAAGTATCAGGAGCAAGTAGAATTACTAGCCCCTTCACATCCCTCTCTGCTGACTCTCCTTCCCCCTCCGGGTGTGCTATAGACATTACTCAGTAATGTCCTGTACCTGTAGCCACTTGAGCCCCAGTATTTGAGAATTCCTCCAGGGATTCAGAGCATTGGGGAATTCCTGAAGAAAAGAGAATGTGGGGTGGCAGCTGTTGTAGGAGGCGGCTATCTTGGGTTTATCTCCTGTGGAGAGATAATCCTGCCTCCAGACAGAGCAGCCTAAAAAATATTGTTCAACAAATTATTATCCTACCACTACTCGTGGCAGAAACCTGAAGTTCAGCAGAGGGAAGTATAGGAAGGAGCACACAGTGTTCAGTTTATATTACGTTAATCCCTCAGACATCCTTGTGAGATTTGGGACCGGGTATTACCCTCATTTGCAAGTAGGCCACTAAAGCAGAAAGATCCCTCATGTGATCACATATCAAACCGGACTGTGTCCTGCTAGACTGCAAACCTGAAGCCAGGGATCGTTTCTGCTTATTCTGTGGTGTTCTCCCAAGTGCTTTGTACAGTGCTCTGACTACCATAGAGAAGCAGTGTGGATCAGTGGATAGAGCCCTTGCCTGGGATTCAGAAGGACCTGGGTTCTAATCCCTGCTCCACCACATGTCTGCTGTGTGACCTTGGGCAAGGCACTTCACTTCTCTGGACCTCAGTTACCTCATCTGTAAAAAATGGGGATAAGAGTGTAAGCGCCATGTGGAACAGTGCTTGGTACATAATAAGCACTAAACAAGTACAGTGATAATGACAATAATAACAGTAATAGCATAAGTGCTTAATAAAGGCTGGTTGGAGGAAGCTCATCGAGAAAGCACCCCCCTCCCTCATCCGTAACTCCCCTGGCAGGCCCACATATTTCCCTGGCTCCCAGAGATCTTCCTCCAGCCCCTACCATAGGCAGGCATCAAGATCTGAGATCTCAACAATATTTAATAGATTCTTAGCAGGGCAACAAATGAAAACAAATCTAGTTCCAATCACCTTTTCCTGGATTTACTACATTCCCACCATCAGGACCCCTCTGTACTTCCCTATAGACATCTTGGAGCTCACATTCTTCTTCTCAGGAACAAAAGCCTCACTCATCCAGAGTACCGGTTGCTAGACTCTGATCCCTCCCTATGCCGATCAGGATACATAGCACGAGCTCTTCCCATGTCCTGCTTTCCCAGGCACACAGCGCTGTATCCTTTCCGCCTCAAGATGTTAGAGGATCATTTTCTTCCCCCAATGTGGTCCCTCTAACTTCTTCCCCAATCCTTCTCTCTCATTGCCTTGCCTACATTGACCCAGCAGAGACATGACCAACAGAACCAAATCCCATCTGAGTATCAAACAACTCTATCCAAAATTCCTGTAGTGATATATTTAAGAATATATTCAATCCAATCTCAGTTTTACACACAAATATTGTGAGGGTGTGAAAGACTCCCCAAATCTAATTTGAGAGTCAAATGTAAATCCACAGACGAAGTGAGAAGTGGGGGAAAAAATATTTGCTTGATTTTTACACAAACTTCAGGAAAAAGAAATGATAATAATAATAATAATAATAATAATAATAATGGTAGTTAAGCACTTACTTTGTACCACACACTGTACTAAGCATGAGGTAGATACAAGATAATCAGGTCCCACATAGGGCTCACAATCTTAATCCCATTTTATACAATAGGTAACTGAGGCACAGAGACTAAGTAATTTGCCGAAGGTCACACAGCAGACAAGTGGTGGAGCTGGGATTAGAACCCAGGTCCTCTCATTCCCAGACATGTGTTCTTTCCACTATGCCATGCTGTTTCCCCATGCAAATTTTGCCTGAATTATCAGCAAACCTGCATAATTCTCAAAATTTCAGCTGGAGAACCCATCTTGGCATGTCTTAAGCATTTTCTCTAGGGTATCTAACTTATTTTGTATCTAAGAAATTTTCATTAAAATGAAAATAACACTTATTTGAATTGCAATCCCTATGCCAGGAGATCACACATTACCCTTTCACCCCCTCTACTCCAACATTTCCCAGGACTATAATAATATTTTATTATTTATATAGGGATTTCTATTTTCAAAGCACTTTGGAGCCATTAATTTGTTAAAGTAAACAACATCCTGTAGAGTCAGGTAAGTATGATTCAATGCACTTGACATATAAGAAAACAGAAAGAATGACTAAGTGGATTTTCCAAACTCAGTTCTGAGGTTTCAGTGAAGTTCCAAATTCCACATCGATTCTTGTGGTACTTGGACCATGCTGTAAATAGAGGCATTTCTTTTATTTCATTATTTGAACTTCTAACTATTGTCCCATTATGTAGTCAAATGAAATACATGCCAAATCTCTTCAACTTTATTAATCAAACTAATTTTAAAGGAAAGTTTGAGATATTCCAATAATAATTAGAAAGTGACATCTTAATATTCCTATTAGAATTACCAAGGAAAAGGGATATATTTATTGAGTAAACCTATTATAATTGTACTTTTAAGGGACCATTGATCACTGAATATTGAAGTAGTTTTGAATGGAGAATAAGTAGATAAAAATCAAGTGATATTTTACTTGTGATTTTAGGTATTTGGTCCAGTAGTTTTTTTCACTTTATATTTATAGAATGTCTCATCTTATTTAATTCTCATTTTGCATTTACTTTATTATATTACAGGGTAGAATAACTGTTACGAAAAGAATGTTTGAATATGATCTTGAATTTAATTTAAGCAGTGCAAGAAATGTTTAAACTCCTTTGTCATTCTAGTTATACATCAAGGCTTAACTTTCAATTGGCAGTTGATTTCCTCTTCATTGGAATTATAATCTTCCTCTTCATTGGAATTATAATCTTCCTCAACCACTGAAATAAGAAAATACTGTACAGAGAGATTGTTGGCCCCTGTCAAAATCTCAGGAATGTAATGTTATTGTATCCCAATGGGGCTGAGAGGTTTTCACCTTTATTTATAGCTGGCACTTTTATGCTTTCAACTCACACAGTCCCTTGCTCACTATGAAGCCATTCATACATCCTGAAAGAAGTTAAGATAATTTACTATTGTTGGACAGATTTCTCCTCACACTGATGTAAAGAATTACACACATGACTCCTGTTAGTGTCAATCCTTGAGAAAGAGAATGCAAAATTCAGGGCTGTGCATATAAAGCATCTGCTTTCAAATGTTTCAAAGCTGAAGAACTGTTTAGTTCCCTGCACCTATAGTTCAATTCCTTATGCTTACTAATTTGGACTTATAATTTTTCTTCATTGTACCACCAGGTGTCTGTACCTAAAGAGCAATGATAGAGAAATGGGGAATTATCCTGTTATCTTTGGCTGTTCATTTGGTTAATGGACTCTCTCTCAGGATGACAGGCGAGCCTTAAAAGATCTAGGACCTGCATGAAGGAATTGATTAAAGTAATAGTGTTTTGAATACTGCCACTTAGCCAGTCTTACTCTTCTGGAGAAGAGTTCAACAAATGGGGTTGCTGTGCCCTTATGTGTCTTGGGTGAAGCACCCATTTAAGGCTAAACATGACCACAAGATAGTGCCAGTGCTGTGCTGTAGCATCATAAAACTACAGGCGATTTCTTCGGTAGCCAACATTGACTCCACCCACTCAAACATACTTTATTCCTCTCAAAGTAACCTAGTCACTGTACCTCATCCTTATCTCTCCCGCCACGGACCTTTGGCTCACGCACTCTCCCCTCCCAAGAACTCTCCCCCCGTATCCTCTCAGGGTAACCTAGTCACTGCTGCTATATCATTGCTCTCAGCAAAGCCGTCTTTACAATCTATTTCTGAACAGACGTTCTAAGGACCAGCTTCCCGTAAATAACTGATATGGGGTGGTTGGAGGATAAGAGCCTAAATCTTGGCCTTCCAAACAACCAGCAGAGGTTAAACTTTTTATGTCCATGATGTACTCTCCTTTCATATGTCTTGAGGGAGCAGATAGGGCAGGGGCCAATCCCACACCTGAGTCTAATTATAAGACAGTGTATGGGGATACCATAGAGGCTGTTTTTCCTTCCCAAAGCTAAAGCACATGTTATAGTTAAAGGTGGAAGGGCTATTTTCTGCCTCCAATATGCTGGAAATCTAGGCCCCTCTCCTCATTTAGTTACTTTGAAGTTTTCATTGGGAACCTGCTACTAGGGAAATTGATTTAAGGCAAACTTCTATTTCAACCTGATGATTTCTTTAAATGGCAGAATGTCCAGAAAATGGCAGGCTGATATGAAGATCTGTAAAACAAAAGCTTGTCATAAAGAGATACCCATCTCTCTTAGAGTTGAATATAATCACACATCACCCTATGGTTCAGGAAACTAAAAGAAATAAAAGACAAAAGCATGGGTGTGTATGGGAAATTTATAATAGTTTATAGTGAGTAAACCTTGTGGCTATATACATGAAAAGTCAAGGGATACATGAAGCTGAAAAATGTATTTCCTATGATTGCACTGAGTGATTGCAGTCTTAAACAGCTGTTTCAATTATCTAGCAAAAATTTGTGGACAACTAAATTGCTAAAGATGACCTTCAGGAAAATAAATGATATAATAGTCAGACCTATGCTGTTAGCCTTTCAACTCTGCTGGACAATGTAGTGTGCTTGAATGCAGGGTGAAAATGAAGCAAAGCATCTGGGTAGAATTCCTGCATAGTTATGCCAGCCCTCACTCTCCCTTAATCCTTTAAACACTGGAGCTCATGGTGCTGAGGTTTAAACCTACTCACCCCCTGTTATTATCAGGTTGTGATATGGAGGTCTAAGGCATTGAGCATTTCCAAATGAATACTAAGCTAAATAGCAATTATCTTTGAAAAAAGTAAGCTAATTTAGAGGTTTTCCCACATGGTAAGCGACTTCTTACATTTTATCCACAGCCCATTTAAGCTGACACCATGTACTCTTCATTAATATTTTGAACTGTATCACTTTGGTTGCAAAAAGAGGAAATCTAGAACAGTTGCAGTGACCACACTGAGACAACATTCAGCTTTTCCTGTATTCATATTGGTACAGTCCCAGTCCTCAGCTCTTAAAAGTAGCAGAGCTTTCCACAATAAACCAAATGGACATTGATGTTCTCAGTGGCCATAAACCTTACTTGATATTCACAAGGAAAATCTGGAGGCTAGATTCTGCAGTCATGGCCATGAAAATTAGTACTGGTTATAGCTTTTTTGATGGTTTCAGCCCATCATTATGTCTTCTTCCATTCCCCCTCTGATCTAATTATCTAATTTATATCAGAAGACCAATACTGCAGTTTAAGAAAATAGGAAAAAATAAGTATTGAATTCAAAATACTTGAACATCTTCATGCACCAAGGAAACAGCTTGAAAAAGGAGACATTTCTCTAGATATAATAAAGCTTTAAGTTTTTAAGCTGCAACTACCATGCCTTCATTCATTTCAAGAATCCAAATATTAAATTCAGCTCCATAATCATCATCATCTTCAGAAAGGTGCTAAACTGGTTTGAAAATATTTCATATCTCCTCTGAGCCTAGTGAAATTTGAAGACCTGGAGGCAGAGAAAGAATTATATCCTAACTCACCTTCACAACCCAACCTGTTTCATTGGCTTCCATCTGCCTATCACTTGGCATTCTGCCTTTTCTAGCAGTCAGGTTTTTTTTTTTCCTTTAATTATAAGTATCATCAAGTTGCAGGTGGTGTAGTGGTGCCTTTCTGTCTGGGGTTGATAGGATATGTTGCTTTCTTTCAGGTAGATTCTGGGGAAAGGTTGTCATTTATTATTATAATACAGCATTCCTTTTTAGCCCTGGAAAATATTCACCTGATTGTTTACTTAATCACCCTTTCTAATCCCAAGAGCTGTTTGAGGATGACTGAATTAGTAAATCCTAATGAAAACTGTAAATGTCTGCCCAATACTACTACATTTGGGGACCAAAATTATCCATCCATTCATTGTCTGTCTCCATAGCTAAAGAAATGATGTGTATATAGCTATAATTCTATTTAAATTTCTATTGATACTATTTATGCCTGTTTACTTGTTTTCATGTCTGTCTCCCCCCTTCTAGACTGTGAGCCCTTTGTTGGGTAGGGATTGTCTCTATTAGTCACTGAATTGTACTTTCCAAGTGTTTAATACAGTGCTCTGCACACAGTGAACACTTAGTAAAAATAATTGAATGAATCAAAGTGTTACAGTTAAAATGAGATGGGATTGGTAGAGAAGCAGTGTCGATTGGTGAAAGAACATGGGCCTGGAAGTCAGAGGACATGGGTTCTAATCCAGGCTCTGACAATTGCTTGACCTTAGGAAATCACTTAACTTCTCTGTGCCTCAATTACCTCATCTCTAAAATGAGGATAATAATAATGATGGTATTTGTTAAGCGCTTAGTATGTGCCAAGCACTGTTCTAAGTGCTGGGATAGATACAAGGTAATCAGGTTGTCCCAGATGGGGCTCACAATCCTAATCCCCATTTTACAGATGAGGTAACTGAGGCACAGAGAAGCTAAGTCACTTGCCCAAGGTCACACAGCAGATGAGTGGTAGAGCTGGGATTAGAACCCACGTCCTCTGACTCCCAAACCCGTGCTCTTGCCACTAAGCCATGCTACTCTTCCTTGCTTTATAATAATATTAATAATCATGGTACTTGTTAAGTGCTTACTATGTGCCAAGCACTGTTCTAAGCACTGGGGTTGATACAAGGTAATCAGGCTGGACACAGTCCCTGTCCCACATGGGGCTCACACTCTTAATCCCCATTTTACAGAATAGGTATCTGAAGCACAGAGAAGTCAAATGACTTACCCAAGGTCACACAGCAGACATATGGCAGAGCCAGAATTAGAATCCAGGTCCCTCTGACTCCCAGGCCTGTTCTCTATCCACTAAGTCATGCAGGCTATAAGACCCATGTGGTATAGGGACTGTCCAACATGATTAACTTGTTTCTACCCCAGGGCTTAGAACAGTGTTTGGCAAATATTAAGTACTTAACAAATATCATAATTATAATGGGTATGTGGAAGGGGTTCACAAAACATGGCAGGGGTGGAGGTGCACATAATTGTTCATACTTAACATCCTTATTATAATTAAACCCAAATATCGAGGTAAATTGAATGGGATATAGTTGCCTGCCACTTTAAAGGCACCCTTGAGCTATGTTCAATTTCTAAACCCACAAAATCACCATCAGAACCCATCCCCAGCTCACCCTTGGTCCTGTTCTAAATGGTGCTACACATTTTCAGAAAAGCATGAGGGTTTACGGTGCATGAAAGATCTGTAAACCTTCAGAAAACTCTTTGCAGCCTCATTCTCCTTCCTGAAAATGTGCTCTCCTATCTCACATTGAGAAATGAAGCACTTATACCTGTCAGGACAGCTTAACACTTTCCTAAAAAATGTGTTTCCTCTCATGCCATCATAGTAGTAATTGCCCAAGGTCACTTAGTGCATGTCTTTCCCTAGAACCAGAACACACACAGAATCCACCCATTATGCCAATCTCCCCACTCCAAGGAATATGTTAATTAAGGCAATAAAGGAAAAATAGGAGGCATCTCTTTCTTTTTTCCTAATGAATTGATCTATAATGCAGTTTCCTGGGGCTCCCTGATGATTCATCTCCTCAAACCATTACCATGTTTTAATCTGAGCTGCAGATGAATACTCCCAGTCTAGAGCATAATGAAAAATAGAAGGATCACCAAAAAGAAAATTAGCTCTAGGTGATATTACAGGGCCCCCACCTCGGGAGGCCTTGCGTGGTCTCTCATTTCATACATCAACATAAGTTATGAAGGTGAACAGCCACCTATTCTGCTGCTGCTATTGCAATTCTCTTACTCTGTCACAGGAGTACAGTCTATTAAGCAAATAGCATACTGTCACTACTGGCTGACAACCAGAGAAAATCACTTGAACTGCTGAACTGCACAAGGAATTAGCTTTCTACTTTCTGTGACATTAAGCTGAAAAGAGAAAAATCCACCATCTTCAAACTTTCCCAAATTTCTTTTTGAAAAATTAAGGTACAGTTTTCCATTACATCCAGAATAGCAAGGTAATTACAGTTTAGGTGGTAAGTGGGATGAACTATAGAGCCCGTATTTAATGTATCTGGGCAAAATGTGTCCATGCATTCAAGTTGTTCATGCATTTCATTGGTGTGATTCCCCATGTGATTCTTTTGGGGAAGTTTCCCTTCGCAATCCTGGAAACTTCACTAAAATCCAAAGACTAATCACAATCAGAATTAAGAGTGTCATGATGGAACATTTCTCTTCACTGTCCGAATGAAACAGGTCTTACTGTGTGTGCTTATTTTGTGCAAACCACTGTACTAACTGCTTGGGAAAGTACAGTAGGGTTATTGGATAAGAAAGCTGCCCTCCAGGAGTTTATAATCTAGTGGGGGGAAACCGATATTAAAATAAATTACAGGTAGGAGAAAGCAACCTAATAATAATAATAATTATTATTATTATGGTGCTTAAGTGCTTACTATGTCTCAAGCACTGTTCTAAGCACTGGGGTATACACAAATCAATCAGATTGGACTCAGTCCCTTGTCGCACATGGGGCTCACACTCTTAATCCCCATTTTACAGATGAGGTAAGTGAGACCCAGAGAAGTTAATTAAGCAATTTGCTCCAGGTCACATAGCGGACAGTGGCAGAGCCGGAATTAGAACCCAGGTCCTCCTGACACCTAGGCCTGTACTCTATCCACTAAGCAACACTGCTTCTCACAGTCGAAGTGCTGTAGGAGAGGGGAGTCCCTAAGTGTTCAGGGAGTGATACCCAGTCCTGTTCAAACTGTTCTAAACTGTCATGCTACGGAAGGCAACAGTGGGCTAGAAAGTTCTAATCTGCTGGAATATTTCTGCAGTGTTGCCTTCATGACAGCTTAGAATAGATTGAACAGGACTGGTATCACCCCCAGAGCACTTAGGTATTCTACTTTCCTACAGGACTTCAACTAGGTTGCTTTCTCCTACCTGTAATTTATTTTAATATTGGTCTCCCCGCAATAGATTCTAAAGTCCTGGCGGGCACTCATGTCTAACAACTCTACTTTCCTCTCCCAAGCAGTTAGTACAATGATCTGCACAGATCAACGCCCTCTTAAAATCACATCACCTCCAAGAGACCGTCCCATACTAAGCCCTAATTTCCCCTACTCCCTCTCCCTTCTGTCACCCATGCACTTGCATCTGTACCCTTTAAGTAATTGATAGTCACCCTACCTTCAGCCCCACAACACTAATGTATATATCCATAGTTTATTTTAATGTCTGTCTTTCTTTGTAGACAATAAACTCTTTGTCAGCAAGGGACATGCCTACCAATTCTTGTATTATACTTTCCCAAACAGTACAGTGCTCTGCACACAGTACATGCTTAATCAGTAACATTGATTAATTGAGATAGATTGTGAGATGATGATAGTGACAAACATTTTGCGGGGATATTAGATCACTCCAAGAAGAGACTATGTGCCAATACTCTCAGTGTTGAATTGTCCATCTTTGCGGTCACACCTTTATAATTAATGGTATTTATTGAGCACAGTTTTATTAGTAGTATCATCTTTGAATCTCTCTCTCCCTCTTTTTCTACCAACCCAATAAATGTTTACCATCCAAGAGTGACTTTACAGAGTCATGGTGGAAAGCAGAGCTAGTCTGTCACCAGCCAACGGTGACTTTAAGGAATTCTCCAGCCTTTAAAGGAGAATGTAGAAGTGGAGTTGAAGAAGCGCGCTTTCTTCTCACATGATTGCAGAGTTAATCATTTAAAATTCATTTCCACAACCTCTCACATATTTGGAGTGCGAAAAGAAGAGCTCACCATCTTTAGATTTTTCCATAAGCATTTTGTGAGGCTAAAGAATTCATCCTAGTTGCACTATGCCTGCCAGACCTCAGTTTTAGTACTGCTAGTAGTACATCAACAGACTAGTTTCTAGAGCTTAAAAGATATGGTCAAAATTGCATTTCATCCAAATAAGATAAATCCACTTGTGTCCAATTCCAAACTTTATCAGCCTACGCTTAGCTCTAAATAATCTTACTTGTGTATACGGTTTATTGTGCAAAGACAAATATAAACTCTCAGACCCAGAGAGATCCAACTCAGATCATTCTTTGCTCATACAGTAAAGGCATTGAGGAAGGAAACAGAATGCCATTGTATCATGCTCTTCACATGTTAAGTTGTTTGCAAAATCCAACTGTAAAATGAAAATCGAAAGGTCATGTATAATTGAATTTAGCTTAATTATACGACAGTCACTGGAATTCTTCAGTGAATTAAATTCTGCTTGTATGGCATGGAGTGACTCTGGACTGATATCATCAATACTAATATTTTTCAACTGTAGGCAAATGCTTATCTGTCTTTATCAAAAGGAACAATCACCCAACAAACATACACAATGGTGTCCCATTTTGTGTCCTCATGATATCAGAAATTAGGGGCTGTTTGTACACATGCTTATCAGCCTATCCACAACAATCACCTTTGACCATAAGCATCTGAGCTCTCTCTACTCTAATGAGCCAAAGCCTAATTTTGGGGTAGGGTTGCAGTCAGTGGCATAGATGAATCAGAACAGTACACTTCTTCACCTGACAGTCAAATTCTATGGCTCTCCAAGACCTGCACAGAGTCTATTACTTCTCTCTCTCTCTCTCTCTCTCTCTCTTAATGGTATTTATGAAGCACTTACTATGTTCCAGGCACTGTACTAAGTGCAGGAGTAGATACAAGCTAATGAGGGTGGACATAGTCCATGTTCCACATGGGGCTCACAGTATTAATCCCTTACAGATGAGGTAACTGAGGCTCAGAGAAGTGAGTGACTTGCCCAAGGTCACACAGCAGACAAGGGGCAAGAGCAGATATTGGCCATACCTTACAGCAAGAAGCTCCTGAATTACTCACAGGAAGGAGAGTCCCATCAAAAGCTTTATTTCCCTCCTTTCCAACTTTGTGTTAACTGTTTTACTGTCAGCAGTGTAGAGGCCTGTCATGATGATGATTCACTCATTCACTCAGTTGTATTTACTGAGCGCTTACTATGTGCAGGGCACTGTACTAAGCACTTGTGAAGTACAAGATCTGCTCTATGATATCCTTGAAAGCTTCGTCAAATAATTTTTCCATCTCCCTCATTTTAGTTCAGCTACATTTTGCTGCAAGAAAAATCCTTTTGGTTCATGAATTCCTCATCTTGGACACAAACATAAAAAACAACAACCATACATTAGGATATTGCATCTGATCATTTTCAGTGCTGGCACTCTTTTTTGAGTTCTGTGGAATCCAATGGAGAGTTTTAAAGGCAAAGGATGAGAATTTCTATCCATATTTAAGTAGCATCATCCAAATATCCGTAGTATATTGGCCTGTCCCCGACGGGGAACCTGTATTCTGCCCAGTGATAATGGTTTTCTCTCTCTCATGATGGCTGCCTCTTTCCTCATACAATTAATTGGCATGGCTGCCATATCCAATTTAGACCTACACAAAATTCAGAGGTTTGGGTGACTCTCTAGACCATCCTTATATGGTCCCAGAGCTGATCCTGAGTATTGGTTCCTGAAATAGTGATCTGTTAAAATCACATTCTTTTTTTTCGGCTGAAAATAGACTTGAATTCTTGTTTAAGCAATCCAATACGTTTGAAATGGAAAAGCACTTCCATTTGTGCTGTAGCCTGAGGAACAGTTTCTAATGGTCAGTGGTGTTAATTATTTTCTGCTATACTTTTTGTAAAAAAGGTGTTTTAAGCAGTTTTATATTCTATGGTTAATTCTTTCCATGATTCCATCTGAGGATGAAGTGACCATTAATTTGGTCAAGGTTGAGAGGCCCTTTTCCAATGTATTCCAAAAAGCTGTTGTGCATAACTAAAAGTAAAGAAATCCAAATACCTGAAAGAAAAAATGCTAATGAATGGAACATGGAAACATATTTCTGAAGAATAACCAATGCAAGAATAAAAGCACATTTGGAAATTTGGGCTTCTTTTCCTTTCGAAGGTGAAATTGTCTAATCAACTTACACAGTATTGATTACTTTAAAGGCTAACATTCCTACTGAATAATGGGCAATTTTTCTTAGTTTATCCCTTCTTATGCAGTTACAATTCTCCAATAACTGTAAAATTGCTGTTGCAAAAATGTTTCAGAGTAGCTGTTCGACAGAGGAGATTATTTTTAAAAGCTAAATCAATTAGAGTGGAGTGGATCAAATTGTTAGTGCTATTAGCTTCAGAGGAGAACACTGCTATTTTCTTGAAATACATCTTGCCTTCAGTAACTCAAGAATAAGCATTAAAATTGTATGAAGATGATTTCACTCAGAACCCAGGAAGAGAAAAACAAGATTACAATAAAAACCTTGGGAAGCTTCCAGGCTTGGCAAAACTCTCAATTGTACTGGTTTTAATTTCAATAGACTCTGTGGCTTTATCTTATTCCTTGTCACAGAAAATAGGGGGGCTATGACCTACGTTGGTTCAGATACTTTAATGAGTCCAACCTGAAAAGAATGGAGTTCAGCTCTCTGTTTTGGCTCATTAGACCAAACCTTATAGTATCAAAGTGTTAGCTGAGTGTAGAAGAGGATCTTAGGAAACAGGGCTTTGATGTAGCAAGCAGAGATGAGATTTTGCTTTTGTTTGAGTTACCCTAGAAGTTTGTGTATAGGAGTGGTGAGGCATTCCAACAAGCAAGACTTCTATCCTTTGAAGAGGATGGGAGGCTTGAAGCCCAAAATCCTTAATAAAAGGCAACCATTCCATTTCTCCCCAAACCACAACTTCAGGGTACTAAGAACTGTCAGAGCACACAGATTAGGGGTGGACTTATCTGCACCTCCCATTTCTATCAATCAATCAATGATATCTATTAGGCCCTTAAACCATGCAGAGCAATGTATCAGTGCTTGGATGAGTATAATAGAGTAGGTAGACATAATATTTGCCCTCAAGAAGCTTGCAAACTAGTGGGGGAGACAGACATTAAATTAAATTACAGATAGAGAAAGGAATTCAATGGCACAAGTAGGCATGTATGAGTTTTTCTCTCTAATTGCTGGACAGTTAGACGTTCTTTAATGTTTCAAAGTCAATCGCCCTGAGAAAGTTGAGCCATTATGAAGCACAGAGTCTTCAAGCCCTGAGTAAAACCAGGCCCGCTTTTTCAGTTCCCATTTTCCTTCAGAGCTGATCTAGGGAAGCCCTTAAAGGTTTAGAAATTTCTATCTCAGTCCAAGGGCACCTTGGGAATGCTTGCAGCTCAACCATGAGGGAATCCTGAAGAGTCATTATATGGGTGCAAATTGCCTAAAGTACCTTTGATTGGATTACGGATGTGCCTGAGTATCTGAATTTGATAGACCTCCACTCAGTAGAAGAGTTTGATGTTTGAACCCCTAATGAGCCACATCATCTGATTGTGTCCTACAGAAAGGATCTGATTGATTGGAACACCTGCCACTCACATAATTTTTCTGTCCCATTGCTGCTTGCCACTACAGTAGGTGGGGAAAAATTTCAAACCAGCAATTTTTATTTGCCGTAAAACTCCCCAGTGAGCCTCAAAATACTGCAACTTGGCTCCTCGGATTGAGGGTTTTCCCCATGAACCTTATCCCTTACCCAAGGAAGCAACTCTGTGTGTCATCCAGGCTCCTTGGGTGGGGGTAGAGGAGGTGATAAGGTAAGAAGACCATTTTTCTAGTCATCCTGAAGGACTTCACCTAATATGTGGGTTACAGTTCAAAGTGACGGTAATCCTTCATGGAATTATCCTGAGACCTGAAGGCCCAGGGTATGAGGAATGCATGGGAAGCTCATATGGAGATAATAAACATGTTATCATAGAAATAAACAAAACACATAGTAAGCTCTCCCTATAGACTGAAATCTACTTGTTGGCAGGGATAGTGTCTACCAATTCTCTTGTATTGTACTTTCCCAAGCAATTAGTTCAGTGCCCAGCACACAGTAAGGGCTCAAATAATATCATTGATTGACTGATCAATAAAAACATAGATTGAAGAGAACTGAATACATTTCCTTCTCCCAATTTAAGGAATTATGACTTGGGGTTCCTCCTGTGGCTTCATATTCAAGAAACACTGATTGATGATTTGTCAGATATTTCCAAAATAGGGGCAGCAGAAGAAGCTATGTGCGTACTTAATTTACTTAGGAAGCCAATATCAGGGACATAAAAATGTCTTGAATTTACAGGTTGCTATTAAAATGTGGTACAGATAGGTTCATAAGAGACTTTTCCCCTTTATCTAATTTCCTCCGATCAATTTCTGCCTATGTTTTTTGAAACAATAGAAAGGATTTATCTGTTTGTAAGCCCTTCCCAATCCACAATTCACAAGGTTGCATTTCAAAGAATTGGACCAAGAACCAGAGGGCACAAAACCTTCAAATTTCATATTAATGAAGGAATACTGAAAGGCAGTGTGCTCCTTTTGACCTAGGAAGACATTGGTAAAATTTGATGTTTATCATTAAACCAATAGAGCTTAAGCTACTTTATACCACCTCACCATACCTCCCCCCCGCAACACACACACACACATTCTCTCACAAATGCCCTCTGACTTTTGCTTTCAAATACAATTCTAATGGGTTGGCTGCAAAAACCACAGGGAATGTAACCTATTTGTGAGATATGCTACTGGCATAAATCAAAGAATGAAAGTCCCTAGACAACTGATAAACATGAGATTGAAAACAATGCATATATTCAGCCATCAGTTTAAGAGTTTGCCTTACAGATATGTATTTTTATGGGCATGTATCCTGGAAATGGAAAAGCACAGACATATTTTGGGTCACCTATTTTTTCAAATATTAAAAAAGGTATAAAAACCAAATGTATTTTCAGACAATTTTTCCATTAATTTCTGAAGATGGGTTGATTTTAAGGGAAGCTTTTCCATATGTTTCTCATTATTTATACTTAAATCTTCAAATCACCAACCTGCTGTTTGGTGAGAAACATGTGATGGCTGAGGAAAGCTGTTTTGACCCTTTTATCTTCCAAACAGAATATCATAAGCTAACCTAAGTCAATAAACTGACAAACCATCAGCTTTAAGTTTGGTTTAAGACTGAGAGCACTGTGTAAATTTTAGAAAGTGGTGGCTTCTACTGTTCGGTTAATACATTCCTCTGTCCCCAGAAGGGATCAACAGTAAAGCAAATTCTCAAGAAAACATATCCCTAGTCAAAGTTTTACAGCTCCTCTAAAATATGTGGTCCATGCTTCAATGCGAGTCTAATCTTAAGATCCAAGACTGAAGTTCTTCACAGGTATAATGGAATTACAGTTTTGTCTGCAGAAGAACTGTTGGCCCATGCCCTGCATCAAAGAAATACATTGCTAGGAGATTTGGAAACCAAAGAATGTTGGCAGGGAGATCTCCTTGGTGACATGCCACAAAAAAAAGTAGGAGGGATTTATTTGGTGTCGGGGGCAGGGAGAGGTATAGTAAAAACTAGTTGAAATAAATTGTTCCATTCTTAGGTATTATTATGAACTTTGAATACTCAAATGCTTTTTACTAGAAAAGCAGTGGAAATTTGAGGATAACCAGTTTTGCCATTGGTTACTGTGTTCTAAGCAACTTACCAACTAGCCCTGTGAAATAAGGGCCATTGCCCTTATAGTCTAAGAATTAACAAGTATTAGCCTTGGGAAGCTATTTCAACATTGTCCAGAGAGGCAAAGAAAAACAAATTGAAACAAGCATTTCCTGTCAGAAATTGGTCCCATGGTAACAATGGACCATCAGACTTTGTACTGAACTGAACATGTCTGAAGCTGTATAACGACCAACCTGCTAAATGGCTGAGAGACCAAGAGCTTAGATAAAACAAAATTTCAAGCAGATTGTGAAGACTGTATTTTCTTGTATATAGGCATCCAAGGCACAAGCATAAGTATACTGGTGCTGGATATAGTGTTTGACCTCTGATTTTCACTTGAATAGCCAAACTGTTATCAAGTACCTAAGGATCCTGTTTAATTTTCCTCAGGAGTTGCCATAACCTCAGCCTTTTGTTGGGTACAAATGAGTTTATAAGATCGAAGGCAGCATTGATGCCTTCATAGAGATCCTTGCACTTCAGATATTTGTGCTATAATGGTTTAGTTGGCTGCCATAATAACAGTAGTAATGCTGTTACTACTAACAGTATTAAGCACTTCATCCAGGAAATGTGCTAAGTACTGGGATGGCTACATTTTGGATGGTGATCTATTGTAATTCTGGCCAACTCTTCACTTTGCTGGCAATACAAAGAATTAAGATGTCCTGATAGTTTCCACAGCCAATTCCTTTACCTTTCTCCTGAAAATAGAAATGACAGTGATACCTATGAAATTCTGAGGCATTTCTTCAGTGATTCATATATCAAGAAACTCTTGTGAAGGTGTCTAAGCATTTGCCCTCCACACTTGTAGATCCCTGAGAGTTGTCATAAGGTACAGCCCTTTTCCATTCATTATTTTCATGACTGACAGGGGTTATAACTATGAAAAACTGGAGTTGGAGCCCTACCATCTTGGTTTGGATATTTTTTTAACCCCAGGAGTTTAAGGGTGTTCAGAAGATGGTTTTCTTAGCCTATACCAGGAGAGGATCCAGCTGTATACTTCAGTGTGATCAGGATAGCATACATAGATTGCTTTAGTGATGAATAATAATAATAATAATAATTAAAAATAATAATGGTATTTGTTAAGAGCCAAGCACTGTTCTAAGTGTTGGGATAGATAAAAGATTATCAGGTTGTTCCATGTGGAGCTCACAGTCTTAGTCTCCATTTTACAGATAAGATGATAGACACGAAGAAGTTAAGTGACTTTCCCAAAGTCACACAGCTGACAAATAGTGGAGCCCAAACTAGAACCCATGACCTCTGAATCCCAACCCGTGTTCTTTCCACTAAGCCATGCTGGTTAAAAGTCCATAGTTTGGTGTCAGGCAACATACTTTAGGAACTCTTCATTCTTGCCATCCCACTATAGGTTTTTCTCTCCTAGATTGACTTGTTTCTATTGCAGTATTTTATAATTGCAAGTAATTAATCTATGAAAAATCCAGCCAGCCTTGATAAGGTCTTCTTGTAAAACTCGGTTTGTATTATATGCCAAGGTTTCTTGTTCCCAGAGCCCCTTGCAGTTCTCCTTTCTTACTGTTGCTACCAGTGGTGTCTGCGAACTCAGGTGTTTTAGGGCATTACACTTTTCACTTGTTCCAGTCATCTTGCACTACCTTGGGTGACGTTTACATCTGTCTAATCTGGAGTACCTCTCAGAGAAGATGCTATCTTTTGGGTTCAGACCTATAATAATTATGATATTTGTTAAGCACTTACTATGTGCCAAGCACTGTTCTAAGCACTGAGGTAGATACAAGCTAATCAGGTTGGACACAGTCCGTGTCCCACATAGCATTCACAGTTTAATCCCCATTTTACAGATGAGGTAACTGAAGCACAGAGAAGTTAGTGACTTGCCCAAGATCACAGAGCAGACTAGTGACAGAGTCAGGATTAGAACCCATGTCCTCTGACTCCCAAGCCCGTGCTCTTGCCACTAGGCCATGCTGCTTTCCTTTTACGCTCCTCCTCTATATTGTAAGCTCCTTCTGAGTAGATACTATGTCTACCAACTCTGCACTCAGTTAGTGTTCAATAAATACCATTGATTGACTGATTAGAGGATATCTCTCAGGTGCATGTTTTGCTGTTAGAAATGTTGTTTAGTGTAGTTAATTAATAAATAGCTCTGTGCATAATGCATTGTAAGAATTTAATAAATACCATAATTGTTAGTGGCCTAGACAACGTTAATGACGCTCACTGTGTGCAGAGAGAGTACAACAAGAGTTGGCACTTCCAAAAAGTCATCTCCTATAAGAGGTACTCCTGGATTGCTCTCCCCCTACCAATCGAATAATGCCATCCCTTCAACCATTTCAGCACTCATATTTACTAATCTGCTGCACTTGTTTCAAATTATCCCTCTGTCTTTTCATCCTAAACCCCTCCAAAGCAGATTTCCTTCATGTTCTGTAAGAACTTAGTATAGGGCTCTACACACAGTCTACTCTCCATACATATAATTGATTCAACTAAAATTTGTCAGTCAGTCCAAAATAATAAAAATACCCTGAGGGGATCATTGCCAATGTCCTCCATAAATGAGTTAAAAGAAATAAAACTAACTACATAAAGCAAAGCCTTAAATGTCTGAAGAAATTTCAGTTCAATAGCGAAGTTTTTTTTGCTAAAAATGCTGCAAGTTCAAATATGGAGAGTTCAAAAAAGAATAAAGCAAAAATGGTAACAATGAGTAAAATAGCACAGTGAGAAAACAAACATCGTATCCTGGTGTTATTCCTTTGATTTGGTAAAATATGAGCTATGACAGTATGTCATGTGTTTCATCTTGTAAAAATGAAAATAATTTATTTGAATAGAAAAGATTTTTAAAGCCAAAACCTCATGCACACCAGCTCACACAGCTCCTTTTGATTACAATGATATACTGCTCTACAAATAATGGATACCATATAATACTTAGCATGAAACTGTCAACCTTCGTCCTCCAACTTTTATTTAAAAACCTCAAACATTTAGACTGAAATAGGCACAACAATATAAGAATCTGCTGATGTGCTATATCTGAAAGTTATGAATAAGCAAAACTCTCAAGTGCTAATGTCACAAACATACTGTAGATATATGTGGCCACCATTGCTATCTCATAAATTTGAATTCCACAGAAAGGCAAATTATATTTCTCAACTCACAAAATGAATCAGTTCAAAAGAAGCTACTAATCAGTCACATATTTCAACAGTAGTTTCAAAAAGAGGACATTTTCCACACATCAACTGTATCAATCAATCAGTGCTATTTATTGACCACATTGCTTGACCACAGAAGCACCATGGCCTAGTGGGTAGAGCTTGGGCCTGAGACTCAGAAGGACCTGGGGTCTAATCCTGAACCCTGGAACCTGTCTGCTGTGTGACCTTGGGCAAGTCACTTAACTTCTCTGTGCCTCAGCTATCTCATCTGTAAAATGGGGATTAAGACTGAACCTCAAGTGGGACAGGGACTGTGTCCAACACAATTTGCTGGTATCCCCCTCAGCACTTAGTACAGTGCCTGGCACATAGTAAGTACTTAACAAATACCACATTTTCTGTGTTCAGAGCATTGTACTAAGCACTTTGGAAGAGTAAAATACAATACAGTTGGTAGGCACATTGCCTGCCCTCAAGGAATTTACCGTCTCTCAAAACTTTTGAAAAATAGCACTTCCTACATGCAAAATTATCAAGTACAATTTTCATGTGCAAACATGCACACACAAATATCATATATACTATATAATTATTATACACACACACACATATATATATACATATATATATATAATTTCCCATACATAGATTTAAAGTTACATAGAGCTGTATAGATAAGCTCTCACTGATGCATACCAATGTGAAATGCAATGCATAGTTGTTTGCAGAAATATCCAGTGTGCTTAGGTGTCCTTGGCTTTATCTACTTCCTCTATTCTTGTCACTTCCATATCAGTGTCCCTGATCCTATAAAAATCATTTTCCTGTCCCCTACTCCCTCTGCAACTGATCTCCCTATCCCAGCCAGCTCTTTCACTCTTCTCTCCCTCAGTTATCCTGATGGTTCCAGGCTCTTACCTTGCCTCCTTCCCTTTTTGGATACACTCCTTCCACTTATTCCTGGCTACTCTTCCAGTTCATCTTTCTGACCCTCCTGGGTCACAGCCTTTCCAATCAATCACTGTCTGGGAGCCAATTCTGAGCCAGTCAAATGAGTTTAGAATAAACGACCCAGAGACTTCTCCTTTATCATCAATCGTATTTATTGAGCGCTTACTGTGTGCAGAGCACTGTACTAAGCGCTTGGGAAGTACAAGTTGGCAACATATAGAGACAATCCCTACCCAATAGTGGGCTCACAGTCTATTTATGTAAATAAAAAATAATCATCATAATAATGGTATTTTCTAAGTACTTATCATGTACCAAGACCTGTGCTAAGCCTGGAATAAATACAATACAGTCAGATCAGAGTGTCTAGCCCTCATGTGTCTAACAGACCCAGGAGGAAGGAGAACAGACATTGTATCACCATTTTGCTGATGAGGAAACAGACATCAGATGTAAGTAGCTTGTCCAAGGTCACAAAACGACAAAGTGGCAGACCAGTGTAAGAACCTAGGTCTCTTGACTCCCACTCTTGTGCTGTTTCTACTGATCCACATTACTTCTCTTCATAAAATGTAGGATACTGCTGATGGGGAGAACTTTTTTGTCCCCCTATGTGTGTTGTGGCTCTAAACTGAAGTGGTTGAGTTCCTCAAAATTTGTATGAATGTTTCAACTTGTCAAGCAAGGTCTCCATCTGTGATGGTGGAAAGTAAGAAGTATCCTCACTGTGTATTCAGTAATGGACATTCCAACCAAAGCACTTTCGGTGTAATTGCCAAACGTGCTCCCATAAAAGTGTAGGGGATTGGGTCTCAATGTGTACCCAGAGATTCATTTTAAATTATTTTCACGGACTGAAAAAACAACAAGACATTTTGTATGGCATTGCTTGAGTTTCAAAATCATCCATCTTGTATTTATGCAAACATTCAGTTACAAAAAAAGGGAAAGGATAGTTAACATGAATTCCATCACTGAAAATTTTAGAGGATGAAAGCCATTAAAAACACATTAGTGTGCACTTGTATGTATATTTGCATTGAAGTTCATTCTTTTAAAATCAATTTTAATAGGCTAGATCCTTACCATAATTCTTAAGAAAAGCAGTCACTGTTCTTTTGTTAATCAAGCAAGCCAAATGTTACCTTGGTGGAAGGGGACTGTCCGCAAAGCACCAATTATTGATACATATGAGGCTGAAACAGCAGGAAATGAATTCCAAGGTCTTAGATTTAAGAATAATATCTATGACTTGTGTGGATATATCTTCTCCACTTAGCAGCTGTTGTCCAATAAACCAGGTAGGAAGATAAAAGTAGAAAATAGGAAACCAGTATCTCCTAAAATTCCTGTATTTAATGGGAACTCTACCCTTGGACAACCAGGCTATGTCCTGGGGTTAGAAATAATCACCCAGTTTTCCCAAGAGTGATGCATCAGGAAAATGGAATCTTACATTTCTCTGTATCCTGACCACTTCTGACACATGCCATGTCCTTCATGCTCCTGCTCAGTCTTACAGGTTAATTTGTTTCTTTGTTTTGTTTTATGGTATTTGTTAAGTGCTTACTAGGTGTCAAACACTATTCTAAGTGCTGGGTTAGATACAAGTCCATTAGGTTGGACACAGTCCCTAACCCACATGGGGTTCACAGACTAAGTATGAGGGACAACAGGAGAACTGAAGCACAGAGGAAGTCAAGTGACTCGGCCAAGGTCACACAAAAGCAATTGGCAGAGTCGGGATTAGAATTCAGGTCCTCTGACTCCAGGTCCATGCTCTTTCTACTAGGCTATGCTGCTTCTGTAGTATTTCACTGAGATAATGGAGACTAAGTTTGCTTTAATTTTTTTTAACCAGTCTAATAGTCACTTTAAGACCTGCCATGGATCCTCTGACTCAATCAGTTCAGTAAAATTAAATCTCATTCAAACAAGTCATAGGCTCTCTAATCCAATCCAACATACAGGACATACACATTAATTCATTGCCCATCATCAAGCACTTGAAAAGTCACTTTGGACTGTAAATTTCCCGTAGACCGTAAAATCATGGTAGGTAGGGAATGTGTCTACTAACCAACCTTGTTGCACTGTACTCTCCCACAAGTGTTTAGGACAGTGTTCTGCACACAGTAAAGCACTCAAATACCACTGATGATGATTGAGTGTTTACAAGAATTTAGCAAGAAGCATAATAGAAGACGGTCTCAGTTTACTACGTACTAACTTTAAGGAAATCATCCCAATTCAATTTTTGTAAGATTAATAGAAGGCAAGACTTTAGGTTGGTAAAATATGGGGATATCTTGATATTCCTTAAAAAGTATCTTGCATCTGGCATGCAGTAAAATGTTACTGAGCATGATGTAGAGGAATGACTCACAGGCAGAATGGTCCACCTGAGAAAACTGTTCTTTCAGTTCTGCAAAAGTTAGTCTAAATCACTCAACCATTTTTCTTTTGAGAACCTGTTATGAGCAAAGCACTGTACCAAGTGGGAAGTGTTTAGGTAATGACATAGTGGGGAGAGCATAGGCCTGGGAGTCACAAGACCTGGGTTCTAATCCCAGATCTGCCATTTGTTTACTGTGTAACCTTAAGCAAGTCATTTAACTTTCTGTGCCTCAGTTTCCCCATCTGTAAAATGAAGATTCAATACCTGTTATTATTATTATTAATTAGTATTAATAATAATAATAGTAGTTAAAGGCTTATTATGTGCAAGGCACTATACGAAGTGCTGAGGTGGATACAAGCATATCCTGTTGAGTCCATATCCTGAGTGCAAATGTGTGTAATTAATAATAATAATAATAATGATGGCATTTGTTAAGCGCTTGTTATGTGCAAAGCACTGTTCTAAGCGCTGGGGGGGATACAATGTGATCAAGTTGTCCCACGTGGGGCTCACAGTCTTAATCCCCATTTTTACAGATGAGGGAACTGAGGCTTAGAGAAGTGAAGTGACTTGCCCAAGATCACACAGCAGACTTGTGGTGGAGCCGAGATTCAAACCCATGACCTCTGACTCCAAAGCCCCTGCTCTTTCCAGTGAGCCACAAGAGGGCTGAGGGATGTGATCTGGGAAGAAGGAAAATAATTTGGGAAGGGTTAATAATAATAATGGCATTTATGAAGCACTTACTATTTGCAAAGCACTGTTCGAAGCACTGGGGAGGTTACAAAGTGATCAGGTTGTCCCACGTGGGGCTCACAGTCTTGATCCCCATTTTACAGATGAGATTAATGGTGATGTGATTAACAAGACGGCTTCGAAGTTGACGGAAGTTGAGTAAAACGCTTATATTCAAAGAAAGGTTATAGATTTTCTTCATACCTGATCTTAGTATCCACATTAGAAAAGTGATATTCATTTTCTAAGGCCTGTAACCAAGGTGAATTGCTAAAACCGGAATCCAATTTGTTGATTACCAATTATTTAGTGTCACAGAATATGCTTTCATCAAGTGCCGTTTTTACTTTCAGCTTAATACAATATTGAGATATAATCTCTCCTCTGTGAATTTATTTTTGTCTCCCTTTAGAACACGCTTTTTATAGTGAAAAAAAAACACCATATGAATAAAGATGTGAACACTTGCCACATTCTTTGTTCCTCTGTTTAATTTGCACATTTAATTATGAGTCTTTCAGATAATTCCCGGAAAACAAATGTAACAGCACCCACAAAGGACTAGGTAGAAAGGGCATTCTAGTGGTGGCATTTTAGGAAATCTAAAGGGAATTTCATTCCCAATTATTATTTTCTTTTAATGGTATTTATTAAGCACTTACAATGGTCCAGGCACAGCACTAAGCACTGGGGCAGAAAGAAGCTAATCAGGTTGACGCACTCCAAGTACCACATGGGGCTTTCATTCTTAATCCCCATTTTACAGATGAGGAAAAAGGCAAAAAGAAGTAACTTGTCCAAGATGACACAGCAAACAAGTGGCAAGGTTGGCATTAGAACTCAGGGCTTCCTGACTCCCAAGCTTGTGCTCTATCCACTAGGATATGCTGTTTCTCCTTTGAGCTAGGATAGCCTGTAATTATTTGAATAACTGTGACCTAATTAATTCAAGTCCCCAAAGTTATTTTACTGTAAAAATTCAGAAAATTGATGTCAAAATATATTTTGATGTTAGTCTTTCAGTGTGCACCTAATGGTCAAGACAATAGGTCCCAAAGACACCAAAAGGCAGATTTTATAGTTGATAGCATAAGTACAAACTACAAGTACAAACTACCACTATACCTTTACATGAATGTATGCATGTGCACATATACATATACACTCACATAACCATACATATATGCTGATAACACCCTGATGAGTTATTCATTTAGGGCTAGTTTAAATTTCCTTGTACTTCTAGACTGTAAGCTCCTGCTCTAGGCTGTATTCTCCTTGTGGGCAGGGAACATGTCTACCAACTCTGTTGTGCTGTTTTCCCCCACTGCTTAGTACATTGCTGTGCACACAATAAGGGCTCAATAAATATAAACCATTAATTGATTCATGTTAAAGGTACTTTGAAAATTAGTATCTTTGGTAAGCAAATATTTGCTAGATGTACCTAAATAAACAGTGTCAATTTCCACTGGAAATTTAGATCACAGAATATACAGTGGAATTAGGACAATGATTTATTCATCAGTCATTCTCTTTGGGACCTCGTTCAGGCAACTCATTTATTAAATATTTGTGGCTTGGTTTCCTAATTTTTAACACAGGATACTGATTCAATAGGTTAAAGCATTTTTTTCTTTTAGTTGGAAACAAAAAGTGGTCATGGAAAAGGTAGGAATGGAATACTGCGTGAGGGAGGCTGTGGATTCTGCTCAGAAATCTGCTTCTTACTACACAGCCTCCAAAGCCCCTTTCACCTCATCTAATGAATGTCATAATGTCCTCCCTTTACATGATGACAAGAATGAGGTAAAGAGGCTATTTACAGATTCCCAGGAGATGGTAAAATGAAAGAGAGGAAGGTTTGAGGCTAAGGAATGGCAAATAGATTTCCCTTCCATTATGTAAAACTTCAAAAGGAAAGAAGCAAAATTATCAGAACTTTTTTCATTTTTCAAAAAATTTGTAACTAGTTGCAATGCTCTTTAATAAGAGCTGTTCAAGCCCCTCAAATCAATTGAAGGCCCTCTTATTCTGTTTATACAGAATTAAACTATGTGGTTTTCAACTGAACATCCATCATTGATTTTTAATAAGCAGTTACTGTGTGCAGACAATCTAAAGAAATATGAATTTTAAAAATAACTTTGAGTTTCCAAAAGATATAGATGTGGGCTTAGGTCTGCCATATTAATTGTGTGTGTGTGTGTGTGTGTGTGTGTGTGTGTGATTTTTTTTCTTTTTATGGTATTTGTGAAATGTTTACTATGTACCAGGCACTGTACTAAGCACTAGGGTAGATACAAGCTAATCAGGTTGGACACAGTTCATGTCCCACATAGGAGCTCATAGTCTCAATCCCCTCTTTAAAGAGGGTAACTGAGGCACAGAGAAGTGAAATGACTTACCCAAGATCACACAGCAGGCAATTGGCAGAACCAGGATTAGAACCCAGGTTGGGGGTGGGGAGGGGGGGTAGGAGGGGTGGGTGGGTGGGTGTGCGTGTGTGTGTGTGTGTGTGTGTGTGTGTGAGAGAGAGAGAATGCATGTATTTATGTGTATTTTTACAAGGTTCCACTCTCCTGAAATCTTATGTGGGAAAGTTCCGTTCTTTTTAAAAGTCACAAATGAATTAAAATAAATGTGACAAAAAAACCTCACCAAAATATTCTCCTTATGATAAACAAACCCATAAAATACTGGGGAAAGAAAATGTGTTCTTCCTTTCATCCCAAATTCTTAAGTTGTCATTCTTGCCTTTCAATGTGAAAAACACAAGTTTCTTCTCTTCAGGACCAGTTCCTCCCAATATAGATTTTACATGGTAATGATGATGGTTCTGAAATAGCCCCTCTGCACATATGGAATTAGTGACTTAAGCAAACTTTTATTTAATTGTAAAGAATGATTGAATCCCTTTCACCTGAACCTAATAGGCATTTTCCCTAACAACAAGCATTAATGACTTCCCAGCCTAATGAAAATTAATTGCTATCCTGCCTCGACAATTATATTGTGATCGATCAAGTTTAAAGGACCTGCAAGGGTCATTTGCTGTAATTCTAATGCAATCCATTAAATCTGCAGCAGATGATAACCTTTAACTCAGTTGCATATTAGGGAATACTAATGGCAGCTCTAGATGTCATTGTTTATATAAAAAGTGATACATCATATTGTCTCTTTCCTCTAACTGATTTAATGTGGTATATCTGGGATGAAACATGATTACTGTATTTTACCAAAATGTTTTTAAAGCCAAAGTGCTATTACATACCCAGTGTCAATTCAAGTTACAAATGATTTTTTAAGTTACCGATGGCATTCATTAAACTTTAGTGTAAATGTGATTCCAACCTATCAACCAACGGAAAACGGGTTCAGGGTTCTACGTGAAGCACTCAAATATCATTGATTGATTCAAACACAAATTTTCAGAGCTTCCCTCTTTATGAAATTAAAAGAAGATAGGTAGAGCCACAAAAAATTATACCTGTGTGGAAAGCCACCCTACACAATTAG
The DNA here is from genome assembly GCF_015852505.1 of Tachyglossus aculeatus. Lineage (NCBI taxonomy): Eukaryota > Metazoa > Chordata > Mammalia > Monotremata > Tachyglossidae > Tachyglossus > Tachyglossus aculeatus. The sequence goes on from NW_024044828.1 coordinate 8,829,749, forward strand.
AAAATGGGTTTACCCGCCCACTCAGCCATGCACAATAACAACTAGAAACATTCATCTAGGATCTTGTAACTATAGCAGATTTGGGATCTTAATGGGGAGATATCAGTGGTTTGGATAATATTCTTAATGTACACAGCGCTTGTCTATAGAGAAAGCTAAGCTACTTATTTTAAGTTAAGCTTATGCTGAAAGCATCATTATTATTCCTATTTTGCAGACAGATATCTCGGGCCATAGAGAGCCTAGCTCTTTTTTGTGTACCACCTCACATCTATCAATCAATTGTATTTACTGAGCACCTACTGAATACTACACACTGTACTAAGCATTTATCTTGAATAGTAAGACACACATTCTCTGCCTCAAGGAGAATAGAATACTAATCTGTAAAATGGGAATTAAATATGTCTTGTCCCTCATACTTAGATTGTGGAACAGGAACTGTGTCCAACCTACCATAGACAGTGCTCGGTACATAGTATGTACTTAAATACCACAATTATTATAATTATCATGTACTCTAATGGAATAGACAAACCAAAATTATTCTCAGAAAGTGAAAGCTAGAGGAAAAACAAATATAGAGCAGGAAAGAGTAGATATTCATGTCAGGATGAAAAAGTTGAATAATTGAACGTGCAAATATAAAACTGCTATAAAAATAAAAAATATGCATGGAATGATATAATAATAATAATGGCATTTGTTAAGTGCTTACTATGTGCAATGCACTGTTCTAAGCACTGGGGAGGATACAAGGTGATCAGGTTGTCCCACTTGGGGCTCATAGTCTTTATCCCCATTTTGCAGATGAGGTAACTGCGGCACAGAGAAGTTAAGTGACTTGCCCAAAGTCACACAGCTGACAATTGGCAGAGCAGGGATTTGAACCCATGACCTGTGACTCCCAAGCCCGTGCTCGTTCCACTGAGCCACGCTGCTTCTCTATTTAATGTGGTATATCTGTATATATGTATCTTTTTTATATGTGGCATACAGGTAGTGGTGAGCATAGTATTAAAAGTATGCAATAAGTTTAGGTGCCTGAGGAGACTGGAATGTCATGAATGTCACGGAATGTCAGTCGGTCAGTGTATTTTCTGAGAACTTACTGTATGTGCAGAGCACTGTACTAAACACTTGTGACAGTACAATACTTGGGAGAGTACAATACAACAATAAATAGACATGACATTTCAAAGACATGAGATATGATTTTAGGTCTCTTTTCTTCTAATGTAGTCCAAATACTTCTTCAGTCAAATTTCACTCCAGCCATATTGTCAGGAACTCTATAGTCACTTCTAGGCTCTGTTTCTCACTTACTGTTTATCCAATCCCTTCATCACTTTGTACCTCCTTATCATCAGCTTTAAAGAAGAAGCTGTGAGGCTCAGTGGAAAGAGCCCGGGCTTTGGAATCAGAGGTCATGGGTTCAAATCCCGGCTCTGCCAATTGTCAGCTGTGTGACTTTGGGCAAGTCACTTAACTTCTCTGGGCCTCAGTTCCCTCATCTGTAAAATGGGGATTAAGACTGTGAGCACCCCCGTGGGACAACCTGATCACCTTGTAACCTCCCCAGCACTTAGAACAGTGCTTTGCACATAGTAAGCGCTTAATAAATGCCATTATTATTATTATTATTATTATTATTAAAGGACTCATTTAGCTCACCCTCTCCTATCTTACCTTCACCTCACTGATTTCCTGCTACAACCCCAGCTTGCACACTTTACTCCTCTAATGTTAAGTTACTCACTGTACCTTGGCCATGTGTATCTTGTCACTGACCCCTTGTCCACATCCTCCCTCTGGCTTGGAATGCCCTCCCCCTTAATATATGACAGATGATCACTCTCCCTGCTTTCAAAACCTTATTAAAATCACATCTTCTGAGAAGCCTTCCCCAACAAAGTCCTCATTTGCCCTACTCCCTTTCACTTCTACATCATCTATGCACATGTATCTGTACCCTGTAAAGCCTTTGATAGTAATAAAAATAATAATTGAGAAGCAGCAAGGCTCAGTGGAACGAGCACGGACTTTGGAGTCAGAAGTCATGGGTTCAAATCCCAGCTCTGCCAATTGTTAGCTGTGTGACTTTGGGCAAGTCACTTAACTTCTCTGTGCCTCAGTTACCTCATCTGTAAAATGGTGATGAAGACCGTTAGCCCCCCGTGGGACAACCTGATCACCTTGTAACCTCCCCACCACTTAGAACAGTGCTTTGCACATAGTAAGTGCTTAATAAATGCCATTATTATTATTATTTGTTAAGCGCTTACTATGTGCCAAGCACTGTTCTAAGCATTGGGGGAGATACAGGGTAATCAGGTTGTCCCATGTGGGGCTCACAGTCAATCCCCATTTTCCGGATGAGGGAACTGAGGCACAGAGAAGTGAAATGACTTGCTCAAAGTCACACAGTTGATAAGTGGCAGAGCCAGGATTAGAACCCACGACCCCTGAATCCCAAGACTGAGCTCTTTCCACTAAGCCATGGTGCTTCTTCAGTCCTTCAGTACTTATGTGAATATGCATTTAATTTATTTTAATGTTCATTTATTCAATCATATTTATTGAGCACTGACTGTGTGCAAAGCACTGTACTAAGCTGTACATTGTTTTTTTGTGGACAGGGAACATATCTACCAACTTCACTGTATTTTACTCTCCCAAGTGCTTAGTACAATGCTCTGCACACAGTAAATGCTCAATAAATACCATTGATTGCCTCAGTTTCCTCATCTACCAAATGGGGACAATTATACTTCCCTCAGAGCTGCCACATAGCAACGGTTGTGAGGGGATTAATTGGATAATGTCTCTAAAGCACTTAGTGTTCCTTAGAGGGATTTGCTACACAGCTATAAATAGGAGGTAGTATTATTATCCAAACCAAGTGGAAACCTCTGAACCTCTTGAGGTTTGCTCGTTATTAATAATGAACCAAATGAATCTAAACTAATATGACAATATCCAGATAAATCAAAGCTCCTATCTTTATATTCTGCTCCTATGGTATATGTTAAAAGCAACTTTAAGTGAATTTTCATGTTTCATTCCGTCGTGCTCAGAAAACTAAATTAAAGACTTTGCTACGTTAAGATAAAATGCCCACCAGAGGGTGAAAGAAACATTGTGATCTGTACTAAGAGCTGAACTATTAGAGGATTGCTTTTCAGGTCTTCAGTATCCATTCATCCCTCTGTCACTTAGATGTGACATTTTTCTCCTCCTGTTTTCACTCATTTTCCTCTTAGATAATCTGAATGGGAATTCCGACATCCCCATAAAACTGATTCATAAAAATTAGTTTTCTTAATTGTTAAATTTCTGAAGCACATTAAAAGTCTGGGTTGAAATGTGAATAGGTCAGTCTTATCCAGGAAAGCTGAGAAATCATGTTGTTATCAAGTGTGTCAAGATGTAGGGGGAAAAAAAGTTGTGCATGGCAACAAGTTATTAAATTGTTAATGGCTGCATTCTATTCTTGGGTTGTGGCTGATGGGGCCTGGGCAATGTGTCAGACTACATCAACATTAAAAGCCCATGACAAGGTAAAAAAGTCTGAACGAATAAACTGTTCTGTAAATCAAGGAACATTGTGACCATTTATAGTGGGACAGGGGATTTAATTAAGAAAATTCACACAGGTTTATAAGATGGCAAAACCCTTCAGATTTCTAAATCTCATTTTGTTGGTTAGTCTAGGTTATGGCACTTAGTAATGAAAAATAATGGTATCTTTACTCTAGGGGAAAGGAGAAAAAAGTGGATTACTGAAGAAACACCACTTTACCCTATCAGACAAATATGTTCCGTTCTCATTTTTTTCCTTCTCCTTATGGAAAACCCACTGGGATATTGAGCTGAAGGAATCAGAAAAATCTGGCTACTTATTGCTATAACAACTTCAATTTTGCATTTCCTTTATAGGGAGAGCTAATGAATAACTTTGTACAAGTATTAGCATCTAATGCTTGATTTATTAAATAAGGATGCCAGTCCCCCATGGAGGGAGAGAATGGGAGCCATTGAAAAGCTGCTGCCAACTACATCACTTAATGGATTCATCAGCCAGTTGGAGGTGGGGAGAGAGTTACTCAGTTTTGCACATGAGCACAGAGCCTTTGCACATGGTTACCTCACTTGTGTTTTGGTCTGGCTGCAGAGATCTGAAAGAAGGTGGGTTGAAGGCAGGGACTGTGCCTGGTTATGGTACAAAAATGTACTCCTCTTGAGAAACTACCAGGACACTGCTCCACCCCAATAGCAATTTAGAAGAGAACTTTTCTCCCAGCTATCAGTTGTTTTGTTCCACCAGATAGTACACCCTCTCTTTAAGAATACGGAAGATGCCCACATAACACTCTTGTCACCTGTATGTGCAGGAGGGCATGCCCATAAAGGACACTGAAACATGCAGTGCACTGAAGAGCAGCACTCCTACTTGAACGAACATGAGTCTGGGAGTCAGAGAACCAGGGTTCTATTCCAAGCTCTGGCACTTGTCTGCTGTGTGACCATCAGCAAATCAATTGCCCAAGAAGCAATATGTCCTAGTAAATAAGAGCATGGGTCTGGGAGTCGGAAGGATTTGGGTTCCAATCCCAGCTCCCCCCACTTGTCTGTTATGTGAGATTGGCAAGTCACGTAACTTCTTTGTGCTCACTTAACAGTAAAATAGGGATTGAGATTGTATCTATAATTAGCTTGTACCTACCCCTGTGCTTAATACTGTGCCTGGCATATAGTACATTCTTAACAAATACAATAAAAAAAACTCTGTGCCTTAGTTTCTTCCTCTGTAAAAAAGAGATTAATACCTGTTCTCTCTCCTCCTAAGACTGTGAACCCCATCCATGTGGGAGAGGGATTGTGTTCATCCTGACTATCCTTTATCTATTCCAGTGTTTCATACTGTGCTTGGCAGAGTGAGCACAAGGATCACAATTATAATCAATATTATTACTGGTGCTTCTGGAAAACCAACCCTGCCACATCTTTGACTAATAAGGAATCTTTAAAATGCCTAGGCAAGTTTCTGAGCAGTGATATTGTTTATCTAAATGTGACTCCCATAAAGCAAAAGGACAGTTTCTGAATTATCTTGTTTTCATATCAGTGGATAGCATAATGCCTTCTGAAGTCACATCTCCTTCAGGAGGCCTTCCTAATTAATCTCTCATGTCTTTTACCTATATTTTCCCCCAGCTATCACTTCAGCACATCTATCAATCAATCCATCATATTTATTGAGCGCTTACTGTGTGCAGAGCACTGTACTAAGCGCTTGGGAAGTACAACTTGGCAACATATAGAGACGGTCTCTACCCAACAGTGGGCTCACAGTCTAGAAGGGGGAGACAGAGAACAAAACCAAACATATTAACAAAATAAAATAAATAGAATAGATATGTGCAAGTAAAATAGAGTAATAAATATGTATAAATATATACATATATACAGGTGCTGTGGGGAAGGGAAGGAGGTAAGGTGGGGGGATGGAAAGGGGGAAGGGAGGAGAGAAAGGCGGGGGCTCAGTCTGGGAAGGCCTCCTGGAGGAGGTGAGCTCTCAGTAGGGCCTTGAAGGGAGGAAGAGAGCTAGCTTGGCGGATGTGGGGAGGAAGGGCATTCCAGGCCAGGGGGATGACATGGGCCGGGGGTCGATGGCGGGACAGGCGAGAATGAGGCACAGTGAGGAGATTAGCAGCAGAGGAGCGGAGGGTGCGGGCTCGGCTGTAGAAGGAAAGAAGGGAGGTGAGGTAGGAGGGAGCGAGGTGATGGAGAGCCTTGAAGCCGGGAGTGAGGAGTTTCTGCCTGATGTGACCTAAGCACTTGGCTACCCATGATCCCTAGAACTTAGGTACTTATTTTTATACTCTGTTGCTTCCTCCTACTTGTAATTCATTTTAGTGTCAGCCTCTCTTACCAGGATGTAAGATCTTTGAGGGCAGGGATCGTGTCTATTAATTCTGTGGTTCTCTTCCAAGTGTCGAGTTCAGTACTCTGCATACAGAAGCTGCTCAATAAATACTATTAATTTATATTAATAAATATTACTGTTAATACTACTGATTTTCTGGAATATATCAGTGCTTAATCAATACAATAATTAAAGACCAGTAATTCTCTTTGTCAGTAGTCTGCATGTGTCAGAAGTCCTATTTAGGGAGGTACCAAAAAATTAATTCAACTTTTCATACAGGGAGACTCTTGTTTCACAAATTCTCCAAGACTGATCATTTTAGAAGCAACTTTAGAGAGAATTATTCCTTTTGTACTCTACTAAGCCTCAATTTCCACATTCGTAGCAAAGAGGCAGTGGGGATGGAGAAGAAGGCAGGGTGGGAGGAAGCATTCATTCAGTCGTATTTATTGATTTTTACAGTGCTCTGCACACAGTAAGAGCTCAATAAATACGATTGAATAAATGAATATTGAGCGCTTACTGTGTGTAGAGCACTGTACTGGATGGGACAGGATCCTGGGTCCTGAGCAAGTGTCAGCTCAGCTCAGGCTTACCCCCACAATCGTCCTTGCCTCACAGAAGACTCCAATCCTTGAGCAGGGACTCAAGAATATTTTCTGTTTTCCCTCCTCGTTGCTTTCAGTTTACATCAGACATTGTATTTACCCGCTTCTACAAACATATTGAAAATCCACCTGGCTTGTAATGGGGTGGGGGGCAGACATTTCTCTCCCCTTCCTCTTCTCCATGCTTCCTGGGGCATCTCCTAAAATTCTTTCTTTCCTCCTGATTCCATTCCCCTCCCAGTGGCCCCTTCAAACTCCAGTGAGCACATCTCTGCCTTCCACAAGTTGAGATATTCGTTTTCCCAGAGTTTTTGCTTTTCGAAGTCCAACAGGGAGAGTATGAGAATTATAGTCAGGAGACCTGGGAGAAATAGTGCCTGCTGTCATGAGAAGTAGGATACAATCTGAGCCTTATCCAGAAAGGCTTATTATATGCTCTTACTGCGAGCCACGTACTGTAATAATAGCTGGGATAGAGTCAAGATAATCAGGTCAGACACAGTCCTGTCCCTCATTGGGCTCAAAGCCTAAGGAGGAACAGAACTAGTATTTAGTGCCCATTTTACATATGAGGAAATTGAAGCACAGAGATTTTAAGTGTCTTGCCTAAGATCACAGAGCAGACAAGTGGCAGAGCTGATATTAGAACACAGGTCCTCCGACTCCCAGGCCTGTGCTCTTTCCGCTAGCCCATGCTGCTTCCTGACAAAGGCTTTTCAGGCTATGGTTTCCCAACAAAGCTAAGAAAAATTCTGAAGTTCAAGTTCACAAAGGACTATTACTCATAAATTAATCTCTTCAGCTACATTCACAGACAACATGGGCCACCATCAGCAGTTCTGCCTTGAAGTACAAAGAATAAACCCATTATTGTTGCGGAACCAGCAATCTTATTCATTCATTCAATCTTATTTATTGAGCACTTACTGTGTGCACAGCACTGTACTAAGCGCTTGGGAAGTACAAGTTGGCAACATATAAAGACAGTCCCTACCCAACAGCGGGCTCACAGTCTAGAAGGGAGAGACAGACTACAAAACTAAACATATTAACAAAATAAAATAAATAGAATAAATATGTACAAGTAAAATAGAGTAAAATATGTACAAACATATATACATATATATAGGTGCTGTATGGAGGGGAAGGAGGTAAGGCGGGGGGATGGGGAGGAGGAGGGGGAGAGGAAGGAGGGGGCTCAGTCTGGGAAGGCCTCCTGGAGGAGGTGAGCTCTCAGTAGGGCTTTGAAGGGAGGAAGAGAGCTAGCTTGGCGGATGTGCGGAGGGAGGGCATTCCAGACCAGGGGGAGGACGTGGGCCGGCGGTCCACGGCGGGACAGGTGAGAACGAGGCACAGGGAGGTGGTTAGTGGCAGAGGAGCGAAGGGTGCAGGCTGGGGTTTAGAAAGAAAGAAGGGAGGTAAGGTAGGAGAGGGCTAGGTGATGGAGAGCCTTGAATCCGAGAGTGAGGAGTTTTTGCCTCTTATATGGCAGCTCCAGAGAAAATGAAAGTAATTTTTCATTAATTCTCTCAATACTACACAGTAAGTCTGTAAACATAATCCTGGAAATATTACTGAAAGATAATTGGAAAAACATGAAGTTGAAGTGATTTATGTAGCAATGCAAAAGGGCAGATTAGCAATGGATGCTGAATTGCCTTCTGATGCAAAATCTGTCTTCAGTAACAATAGCAATTGCACATTTATGAATGTAGGCCTCTTGGTAATTTTATGAAAGTGAGAAATAAATAAGGTTCCAAAAATTGATTAACTCTGTATGAGCCACTGATATTTGAACACATTTATTTAAATGAAACCTGTTCAGGACAAAAGTCTTTAGCATGCTTCCTCTAACGACACTTATTAAGAACTTGCCAGGCACTGTATTAACAGCTGAGTTAGATTCAAGATAATTAGGTTTGATACAAGTCACTTAACTTCTCTGTGCCTCAGTTACCTCCTCTGTAAAATGGGGGTTAAGACTGTGAGCCCCACGTGGGACAACCTGATTCCCTTGTACCTATCCCAATGCTTAGAACAGTGCTTGGCATATAGTAAGTGCTTAACAAATACCATCATTATTATTATTACAGTCCCTGTCCCACATAGGGCTCACAGTGTAATTCGGAGGGAGGAGGATTTAATCCCCTGAGGTAACTCAGGAGCAGAGAAATAACTTGCTCAAGGTCACACAGCATACAAATGGCAGAGCCAGGATTGGAACTCAGGTCCTCTTGCACCCAGGTGCATGTGCTTTCCACTAGGCCATGCCAAAGCAGTGTGGTTTAGTGGCAAGAGTATGGGCTTGGGAGTCAGAGGAGGTGGGTTCTAATCCCGCTCCGCCACTTGTCTGTTGTGTGACTTTGGGCAAGTCACTTAACTTCTCTGTGCCTCAGTTACCTCCTCTGTAAAATAGGGGTTAAGACATGAGCTCCACGTGTGACAACCTGATTACCTTGTATCTACCCCAGTGCTTAGCACTTAGTAAGCACTTAGCAAATGCCATCTTTGAGTCATAAAAATAACTGAAAGAAATCTTCATCCATTATTCCTGATAGGAGACTTATCATCAAGGATAATAACCTGATAATGAGGAGGATGATGGATTCTCATGTTAGGAACGACCTGTAGCCTCCCTTCTGGAATCTCGGGACTAGGGACCTACATAGAGGAATTGATTCTAGTACTAGTGGCTTGCACAGTTATTCACACTCTTATTCTTGCCTGCCGTGTTCTGGCTGAGGCACGGCATACAGTGAGCAAATCTACAGTCAGAGGTCCAGCACATAGCAAACTGCTTGTGCAATGTTTGTCCATATGAGCCAGCTGAGGAAGTTTACCTGATTTCCAAGTAATGCACAGCAGCAAGGAAACCTGATAAACTACTGATGCTTGACTATCCCATTCTTGTTCACATCTACACTTCAGCACCATGATTATCATCAAGGTCTAGTATGCCAGTTATGTGCTGCACATCCCCCGCTAGTCTGTAAGCTCACTGTGTATCCGTTTATTGTTTTACTGTACTCTCCCAAGCACTTAGTACAGTACTCTGCACAGAGTAAACACTCAATAAATATGACTGAGTGACTGACTTCAGAGCAAAGCTGGAGAAGTCAAGTCAATGGCATCATCTCCAGCTAAGTAAATCTAGCTCCAAATCCATTCATTCCTCTCTTAAAATGTCTCTGGCTGTAACTGTTTGAGATAAAATGTGCTGGGCTCTGCACTGGCAATACTCCTGCACAGCATCATTGCAACTAGGATTAGGATATGAAAACATCATTTCCCCCTCGTGCTCATAGACACAACACCATTATTGCCCAAGCACTTTAAAAATCACTCCCTCCTAGAAACTGGTCCCCACAATGACTGTGCTTTAACTGTAATTGAAATACCCCTTCTGATTGTACATACTGTCATCAGTGTATCTGTACTTAATGCAAACACTGTTTAATCACTGAAAGAGTGAAAACAAAACATTAAATTGTGGAAAGCTGAATGTTTCTCCAACCAGCATTATTTGGAGAATAAGTAATGTCACTTTTATTCCCCAAATACACTGCTGTGCATTACTGCACACTGATTGCAGGTATTCATCAGACCCTTGTGTATAAAGTATATAAACATATGAAAAGTCAGAGGTTTTGATTATTGAACAAAGCATTGGGTATCATGGAAAAGGTTTTATTTTGCATGATATGTAAAATATGAACTTCAGGAAATCCTTTAGCCAGACCAATATATAAATAAGTTATTTCTTGTGTTTACATTAACATTTCTGTGTAGAGGTCATAAATTTAGCACAGAGCTCTATGTAATGTTCCCTTTGCCCATGAGATGAAATATACATTTACATTACTATAAATTTGATGTAAGGAAAAGAGACATTAGGCTTTGCTATGATGGACTTTGGAAACAACACAAATTCAGGCTAAATGGAAAGTTAGTTAATTTACAGCAAAATAAACTGGGTATTTTCCACTGTAGTTGACTCTGATTTTAGGGAAAACAGTAGAATAACTTAGGACAACAGTGTGGTTTGTTGGTAAGAGATAAAAAATGGATGGTAAGCACTTGGATTTTATTATAAAATGATCCAGTTACTTTCCTTATGAATCTAAGCTTTACTTATGGTTGTGTTCCTTTGCACACAATAAAAATGTTCAACTTTCATCTCATAATGGATTTTCCTAAAAGTATTTCTATAGAGTGGATCTATACTTATCTATGCAAGACTGCTTTCTCCTTTCTCCTCACTGCTTCAGATTTCATGGTAATAATTGAAAGTCTTGTCACAAGAATGACAATCTTCATGATCGACACTCATTTTGCACACTCCTTCAAAACCTCTGCTCTTAACATCATTTTATGGTCATCTAGGAATGGACACAATTGGCTCCCAAAGTTATCCCATTTATGCTTTTTAAGAAAATGAAAATCTGGTTCTGACATCCTCCTAGTGGGGGATTCTTTCTATGAAATACTCAGCTAGAAGGGTTTAGTTCAGTAAGGGGCTTATGATTATCAGGTCCAAATGTGAAAAAGCTAGATAATTCCCCTTCGGAATTCCCTGGAAGGAAAGAAGTGAAAATGGTAAAAAGGCTCAAAGCTAATGACAATGTGGAATCCCTCAATGGAAGACATGATGATCCTAGAACTCCAAGAACTGAACATTGAGTCTTTACTAATTAGAGTTTTTTCCATCTGTACCAAACTTAGCATAGATATCTTCTTAGGTTAGAGAAGCAGCATGGCATGGGTCTGGAAGTCAGAGATCTAGATTCTAATTTCAGTGCCACTATTTGCCTGCTGTGTGACTCTGGCCAAATCACTTAACTACTCTGTGCTTCAGGTTCCCCATCTGTCAAATGGGTGATTCAATACCTGTTTTCCCTCCACTTAGATTGTGAGCCCCATGTGGGACAAGTACCATGTCCAACCAGATTATGTTGTGTCTATCCCAGTGCATAGTAAACAGAAAGCACTTAAATCACACACATTATTATTATCCCTTCTATAGTCAGAGCCTGTCAACAGGGTTCAACTGTTACTGATGGTAGGATCTCAGAATTCAAAAGCATGAACTGAAATGACAATTATTTTTTAAAAGGAAAACTTTTTACAGCTCTTTATTTTGTACAAAAAAAATGCATTTTAAATGGATGCAAATGCATTAATATTACAAACATCCCAAAGAAATGTCTTCCCAAGGATTTAACTCTGGAAGAAAAATGTTTCTCTTTCAAGACTATCTGCTGGAATCAATCAATGGTATATAGTGAGCATTTTCCATGGGCAGAGCACTGTACTAAATGCTTGGAGAATACAGTGAAACAGAGTAAACATGATCCCTGCCCATAGGGAGCTTGAGGGGATGTAATTTTGAGATGGGTAAAATGAAGAGACTGGTTAAATGTGTCTCCCACTAATAAAATGTGCTGCCTCAATTCAATATCCTTTTTAGGTTAAATCTGTTTAGTGCTCTATTTTTTTGCAGGCTCTTCTTATACATACAGTCCATTAAAAGTTAAATACTTTAAACCTTAAACTATCTTAAGTCCTGGTAACTGTCCATCTTATCATACTTGTAAATGTCCAATGAATAAACTACTGATAGGTATGAAAATAAGACATTGTTTGTTCACTGTTCAGAACCCGAGATTACAGTATCATTTTACACCTTCTGACTCATTTATAGTGCTTCTCAATTTTAGTCTTGACAAAAAGTCATTCATTATTCCAAATAGACAATTCAAAAGTATCTGTTCTCATTTCCATCACAATAACAATACAGTACATTCTTTTTTATGGTTTGCCTTTCTTCTTAGAAATTCAAAGGGTTTTCAAATGTAATATTATCTCCATTTCTTAGATAAGGCATCAGAAGTATAAATGGATCTACTGTATTTCTCTTAGACCTATGGAAGTAGATAGACCTTGAAAGATCAAGAAATTCCTCACAGGCTGCCCTTAAATAAACTACACAGGTATGTTTCCCAGGATGGGAGAAAAATAAGTCAGTCAGTCATTCATATTTATTGAACACTCAATGTGTGCAGAGCACTGCATTAAGTGCTTACAAGAGTACAATAGAACAATAAACACATTCCCTGCCCACAACAAGCTTCCAGTCTAGAGGGGGAGACAAACATTATCTTTCATTCGTATTTGAGTGTGTGTGCAAAGCACTAATACAAATAAATTACAGATATGTACATAAATGCTGTGGAGCTGGGAGGGGGAATGAATAAAGGGAGTAAATCAGGGTGATACAGAAGAGAGTGGGAGAAAAGGAAAGGAGGGAAGGCCCTAGGGGAGGTCCCTTGGAGAAGATGTGCCTTCAGGAAGGCTTTGAAGGGTTGGGGGGAGTACTTGTCAGATTTGAGGAGGGAGGATGTTTGGATTAACGTGATGGTGACTGGATTAACGTGATAGAGATTGGATTAACGTGGTAGCAGTTTGGATGGAGAGGAAAGGGTGGATTTTAGCAATGTTATTAAGGTAGAACCAACAGGATTTATTGATGGACTGAATATGTAGGTTGAATGAGAGAGAGGAGGTGAATATAATGTCAAGGTTACGGGCTTGTGAGACAGGAAGGATGGTGGTGCCATCTACAGTTGGGAAAGTCAGGGGGAGGATTGGGTTTGGTTGGGAAGATAAGGAGCTCTGCTTTAAAGCAGAAATGGAGAGAGGAAAGGCAAAAAGGACTTAGGGTTTGAGCAGAGGAAGAAAAGTCCTCCTTGCAGTTACCCATCCAGGGAAGTGAAATCACAAGGGAGCCAGAGAAGAGCTAAAGGAATTCACGAAACAATGATTTGGGATAGCCTCTATCCTACAACTTGAAAAGTCTTCAAAGATGGAGGACTCTCCCACATCCCCACAGCTCTCCCAAAGCCATGAATACTGGTTGTAAAATTAATTTTCTGAGTCCAAGAAAGCACGTTCTCCATAGCCCTAGATCCTATAAAGTCATGACTATGGCACTTGGATACCAGGAAGCTTGTCATAGCTGTAGTCCCAGTTTAGAGAATCACAGCCCTTGAAGGATACCGGCCAAGGATTGGAGGGATAATCCTTTAGGCTGCAGAAGCATGAGCAAACTATTACCCCGACAGCCTGAGAAACGACTCATGGGTATAGCCTGTTCCTGAGATACCTTTCCTACCTCACAAAGCAGAGCATTCCCCTCTTGCTCAGTGGCTGAGGAGATATGAACAAGCAGACAAAATAAATCAGTGCACATATTTAACCCAGTTTGTGACTTGGAAATATCAGTGCCCATTATTCATTCACTCAATCATATTTATTGAGCATTTATTGTGTGCAGAGCACTGTACTAAGTAAGCGCTTGGGTAGTACAATTCGGCAACATATATAAATGGTCCCTACCCAACCACGGGCTCACAGTCTAGAAGGGAGACACAGACAAGACAAAACAAGTAGACAGGTGTCAAAACCATCAGAATAAATAGAATTATAGCTATATACCTATCAATAAAATAGAGTAGTAAATATATACAAATAAAATAAAGTAATAAATATGTATGAATATATCCAAGTGCTGAGGGGAGGGGAAGGGGCTAGGGCAGTTGGTGGGGGGCGACAGGGAGGGAAAGAGGAGGAGGAGAGGAAAAAAGCAGGGGGGCTCAGTCTGGGAAGGCCTACTAGAGGAGGTGAGCTCTCAGTGGGGCTTTGAAGGGAGGAAGAGAGCTAGAATTATGAATGTTGAGAATAAAAATTCCTCCATTTCATTTTTTATGAAACAGATTCTAGGGGTTGGAAGTGTTCTTCTAACAAATCACTTAAGAATAATTTCCCAACATTTTTATGGTGTTCATTCAAGCACTTAACTATATGCCAGGCACTGTACTAAGCACCAGAGTAGATATAAACTAATCAGGCTGGACATAGTCTATGTTATACTGGGGGTGCACAGTCTTAATTCCCATTTTACAGATGAGGTAAATGAAGCACAGAAAAGATTAAGTGACTTGCCCAAGGTTATGCAGCTGATAACTTCATGGATAAGGCTAAATCATACATAAAATCTATGAGCTACCTTAACTAATTACAAACTTTCCATCAATTTATTAATGTCTCCACTAAAATATTTTTAATGTAATTTTCTTAAATTATTTAAAATCCCATTTTAAACACAATTGAATCTGTCTAATGCTAGTTTGGTGTACACATTCCTTTTTAAATATCAATGAAAAACCCATATTAAGTTTTAGCTCAGTAATGGTTGAGATGCTTTAATTTAATATTAATCTTGGAAATTAAACAGCAATCTCACATCAAGGCTCATTTATCTCAAGAATGTGAAACTAATTTAATGAACAATGCTAGACTGGATAATGCCTAATGATACCAATTCCTGAGATGATACTTAGGAATATAATTGAGTAATTAGAAATGGTCCTTCCAGTATTTTGAATAATTCAATATGTGTGCATGTTTGCAGCTGAGTGTAATATATTCATATATATGCAAACATACATATATGCATATCTATAAAATAATGGTGGTATTTGTTAAATGCTTACTATGTGCCAAGCATGGTTCTAAGTGCTGGGGTGTTGGGGGGGGGGGGGGAGAGGGAGTGTGTGTGTGTGTGTGTGTGTGTGTGTGTGTGCGCGCGCGCGCACACATGTGTTTGTGTAATGCTGGTAGCTTTTAGTGAGTTGAACTATTTTCTGGATCTAATTTGAATACCACATTCTCAATAGGCCAAATTTATAATTATTTCATATTTGCACAGGTTCCTTTTGGAGAAGTCATTTCCTTCATGTTCCTGCTAAGGAAGCCTTAACTTCTGTAGGACAGCTCCCAAGTAGGAATGGAATGCCCCTCCCTCCATCTTCTCCCTACTGAGATGCCACTGACAGAAGCAATCTAGGAGGCATCAAGGAGAAGACAGAAGTAGTGAGGCTCCTGGAAGTGAAGGGATCAGGAAGTTGTTTTCCAGGAATTGTCAGAAAAACTGAAGAAGTATGGGAGACAGGGAGGGAGGAATAAAGGAAAACTATCAGAAAGAAAAAGAGAGAGGGAGAGGGTGGGAAAAAGAATAAGGTATGATCAGAAAACCTGCTAGAAATCGAGGTAAAATATCCTTATTAAAAATGTTGTAATGTATATATGGTTTTATTCAAGGCTATCTTTTATATTTCATCACTAATAATCTTAATAGCAGTAAAATATAAACATTCCTCATTCACCATGATGAATGATTATGGTTGGTAATATTTATCAGAGGATTGTGATGGTAGGGAACTTGGGTGACTTATGGAAGAAGTGTAAAATGTAATCTCTGAGAAATTTCTAATCTTTATATTTAACTGGCATACCTGGGAGAGGTAAATGCATTGTGTCATTGAGTATGCTGAAAATTCATTTTATTTATTCATACCTGAACTTAGAGTAGCTCTCCTCTGAAATGAGGCAGAACAAAGACTTTGTAAGATGGCCCCTGGAGTGTCTTCTATGACATAATTCAAATTCCAATAATAACTGTTTCAAGGTCCAGATGCTGGGATGGATTAGATGGCCTATCTGTAATAGTAGGTGTGGGAGTCTTGAGCTAAGTTGAGCAGAAAGGGTCATAACTTTCTTCTTCCCTCAATATCTACAGGTCACTGGAAATACATGCAAGAGATTTTCCCTTCATGTCCATAATTACTGGATTCTGGTCCATCCCAGCTAATTTCCACAAATTCCATCAAGTAATTTTGTATTCAGTATTTTAGTTTATTAGACCATTACATTTAAAAGGGTCTTTGGGATCTCTCTGAACAAAAGGCAGTAAGGAAATGCATGATTATTGTCCTCATTGAGCAAAAGGTTCGAGGTAGTGAAACAATATATTGGGACTGCCTTAGCTTAAAGCAAGTACAAAGCTTTTATTATGTGTTTAATAGGTCTCCATTACTGACTGCTATTTTGTTTATCCCTCTACTTACATAACTCTACCACATGTAACTTAAAATGATTCTTCAGTTCCTTAAAAGAAAAGGAATCTAAAAATGCTTTTGAATTGAAATAGATCCGTATAAAAATTACATCCATCTGTTGAGAATAATCAACCCTGTAAGGGTCTTACGAAAAATTCTGATATCCATGAAACAGAGAACTTGTCAGATATTCAAAGATCTTCTAAAGAATATAATCACAAATATCAACCTCTTTTCTAATAGATGTGAAGTCTATGTTATGAATTGTGCTTTTATGTGTGGGGAAATGGATTTTTGAGTCACAGCTAGGATTGACTAGAACAACGAAGAGGTTCATGAAGACATGTGTCAATGTACTCAACATGAAAACAAAAGATAAAGAAATGGAAAGACCATTGCAGACAAGCATAACTATATCCTCATGATGATTTATTAGTCCAAGTTCCATCCGAGAACAGCCAAAGGCTGGAACTGAGAGAATTCATTTGGTTAGTCCCATTAGTGAAATACAGCTTTCATCATACTCGTAATTTAAGGTTCTGTCAATGCTTCCTATTGAGTGTAAACCCCCTAATTTCATGGACTTAGCAGACGACAATAAAAACTAGCCTGACTGCTCTGGTTTGTAGCTATGCAAACTAGTCAGGGTTCACGTTTCTGAGAATGTCTACCGGTTTCTAACACTTGTCTTCGATGTCAACTTAAGTTTAGGTCCATTTATTAGGATGATATTTGACAGAAAGTTAATCCTAAACCTGAACTGGAAAATTTGGATATTTATAAATAACTCTAAAATGAACACTTTAGGAGTATAAATCTGATGTTGATGAATATGATACATGTATATATGTATCCACCTTTATTTACTTGTATCCACCCCAGTGCTTAGTAAAGTGCCTGGCACTTAGTAAGCACTTAACAAACACCATCATTATTATTATATATATTTTACTTCACAATGTTTATTTGTATTGTAATGTTTTTTTGAAAAATAATATTTGTGTAACCTTAAATTGTAATTTTGGGATGCTCATGAAAATAAACTTTAGTATCCAGTGGTCATAATTACATTCACAGAGAAGCAGCATAAGCTAGAGGATATATCATGGGCCTGGGAGTAAGAGGACCTAGGTTCTAATACCAAGTTTCTTCAATGTCCTGCTGTGTGACCTTAGACAAGCCACTTAACTTCCTGCTGACTCAATTTTTTAAATCTGTAAAATGGGAATTAAGTACCTGCTTTCCATTCTCTCTAGATTGAGCCCCATGTAGTTCAGGGACTATAACCAACCTGAATTTCTTGTACTTGGCACTTAGCTTTCTGTCCGTCACATAGAAAACACTTAAATACCACAGTTATAAGTATTGTTATTCAAATTCCCTTTCCACATACATCTTAGGGAGCCTGTGAATTAATGGAGAAAAAGCGTCAGCTACAGATGAAAGTGGGTTTTTTATATTAATTTTTCTTTCAAATGATCTGGGAAGTATTTGGTAGAGACATACTTCACATCAGGAGTTGATTGAGGATTCAGAAAAGTAAAAGCAATCATTTACATTTTTTTTCCAATTCAGTATTTCAATATGCTATCATGGTTAAGCTTAATTTTCAGCCTACAAAACAAGTAATCTCTTTATCCTAGATATGTAAAATTATGTTAAATCCCAAAACGAGGACTACTACTCCCAATTTTCTTAGCTTGAGTTCTGACTCAACATATACCCTTGAGAAAGTAACTTCAACCACCAATCATATCTTTTGTTCAAAATAAATACAATGATTATTTATTCCCAAATATATTTGTCAGGATTAATGATTACAAACATGTTCCTCAGATTCAGTATGCTATTTAAATGCATAATGAACCATGCATTAGTAAATTAAGACTTACTGTACAGATTTATGTGCCAATTAACCAGAGTATTGGAATTAGTTGGGAAGACGGTGGATGGGAAGGTAATTTTATCACCCAGAAATCCAAAACAAAAATAAATGACTCACTTTTACAAATGAATAACACAATGAATTTATATGAAGCAGTCAATTTTGCTAAGGAAAAACCTGCATTTTGCTGAGAGATCTGGAAAAATTCTGTTTTTCAATATGCAACTATGAAGAAACTCATTCTAATTTACATATATTACATAATACATTCCATCCAAAAATGAATACAGTCAAAGAACATTCTAATTTGACATCAAGAATTAAGCACTTGTCAGGCACCATGCATACTGAATATTTTATGCTGATTTCTGAAAGACTGGCAGCCCCTGAGGTATTTTAGTTCCCCTCATGCATGGGAAATCCTAACATATCTAAGGATGTTTTTCACAAGCATATACACCCTCGCATATGCGTGCACACACAAACACACACCCCATCATCATTATCATCCTCTTCCCTAAACAGCATTTATCGGGCTATATACTCTCAAAATAGCTCCAAAGAGGTAATGAAGAGATGAAATTGGAACATTACTCACTAAAAACACTCATATTTATAATGTAAATAGATCGAGGGCAGCAGCCTTGTTAATTATGTAAATGTGCATTTTAATTCTACAATGAAGAATGAACTAAGAGAAATATGGAGATAGTTTTTCAAATAGTTCTAGGCAACAAAAATACTTTTTGCCCTCTATTTCTGATATCTAAGCATGCTCTTTTGCTGGTTTAACTCATTTTCTCATTTTTGTTTATTTTCTTTTGAGTAGAAATGGACTATCTTTACATTTTCACTTTGGCATACTAATAGCCAGAGGTTGCTTTATTCCACACCAGAGTCAAGAATGTGCTGCCTTTGTGTCTAGTTCACAAACTAGTGTCTTAATGAACAAATGATTTTTCAAAGTCTATTGCAGTTCACAGAGAAGAGATGGAACTATTTCAAAAACGTGATGAGTAAAATTAATTGAGCATTATTTTACCTCCTTTGGTATTGACTCAATCAACTTAGCACAGAGTATTAAATCATGCAGTTATGGCATTTGGGGAGAAATAACAAGTTAACTAGATAGAAAATGCAGACAGAGAAACATCAAATGCCAAGGATTAAATCAATCTGAGTAGGAATTGAAGGGCCAGGGTGTGATGGACAACATGGATCAGGAACAGACAAAAGAGAAAATAAGTAGATTTCTAGGACTGTTGCTTTAACCTGTGTATCTGGGCCATCACAAATCTTTTCAGAAACTCTGGATATTCAGTAATGCATCTATCTAATCATCTGTCTCACTTTAAGTCCTGAACACTATTCACTTTACATGTGACACGATTCAGACAGTACCCCATGTCTAAATGATTTACCAAATCTGGAAGAAAACGATCATCTCAATGCCCAGTTATTTCAGTATTTTTCTGTGATTTTCTTGTCATGGGCCAATTGTAGATTTACTGCCTCACGGAAAAACTCTTAAGGTGGTGGTGTTTATTTTAAAATTCCATAATCAAGAATCATTAACTTTAACTTGCCAGAGTACATGCAAGCAAATACACACATACACACATACACACACAAACATAATCTTCCAACTTCTGCCACATGATCTTTTGCAAACTTTGGTTACAATGGGCAATTCTAAAACTTGAAGGCACCCATCCTTCCCACTGTGGACGTATCCAGGCAATTGTCAACCATTATGAATGGGTTAAATATTTTCTTGAATTTAAAAAATAAGGTTAAGTTTTACTTTCTTTCCATCTTTTTACATAGTAATGCTATTTGATTAAACACCTCGAGTGACAGATTTTTTTTTCCTATGGCATTTGTTAAGTGCTTACTATGTGCCAGGCATTGTTCTAAGCACTGGGGTAGGAAAACAGTAAGGAGACTGGACACAGTCCATTGCACATTTCATCATTTCCTTGTCTTATTCCAATAGAAAATATTTTTTAATGTGGGTCTCCCCAATTAGGGTGTAAACTCCTGTTAGAGAGAGAATGTGTTGCTTCTTTGTGCTGAACTTTTCCAAGTGCTTTGTGCAGTTAATTAAACCAAGTGGGCACTCAATAAATTCTACTTTTATTACTATGAGAATGGTTGTAATGAGATGGCATGATGAAATCAAAACTGGAGAAGTACAGTTGATTCAGGCTAGGGCCACACCACTCGACTGCTAAGTAACCAGAAAGAACACCTAAAAGGAGACAGCTGTGAATGATTTGCCCTATGCCTAGCAGTAAAACTCGGTATGATGTGCCAAGAATCTGAAATTATGAAGCAAGCAAAAGATGCAGGCTTTCACTAATGAAGTGTCACCCAGAAGGGGAGGGATAATAATACAAAACACTCTACTAACCTTAGAGAAGAACAATTTTCTGTAACATAGGGGGCAATCATGAATGAACTCATATCTATAAACCTGGTGTGGGCAGGGGTTTTCTCTCTTTATTGCCTCTATTTTAGGGGAAGCAGCGTGGCTCAGTGGAGAGAGTGCAGACTTGGGAGTCAGAGGTCATGGGTTTGAATCCCGCTCCACCACTTGTCACTCTGTGGCCTTGGGCCAGCCAGTTAACTTCTCTGTGCCTCAGTTACCTCATCTGTAAAATGGGGATTAAGTCAGTGAGCCCCAAGTGGGACAACCTGATCACCTTGTATCCCCCCCAGTGCTTAGAACAGTGCTTTGCACATAGTAAGCGCTTAACAAATACCACCATTATTATTATTGATGAATTGTACTTTCTAAGCTCTTAGTGCAGTGCTCTACACAGTAAGTGCTCAATAAATATGATTGACTGAATGAATGAATATCCAAAACCTAAAGGTTTTCTGCTGACTGAATAATGAAGCCAATTTTATAGCAGGAAAACATTCTGTTCTGCCCTAAAATTTGTTCCCCAAAATTTTCAAATGATTATTTGGCCCCTAATAGTGCTTAATACTATTATTACAACTAGTAGTACCATTAGTTAATGTGACTATTTGCAGAGGTAAGAATAAAATCTCATCAGGAGAGGAACATGTACAATTTCCAAAGATACATTTGTGGCAGTGTGAGAGGTTCAGGTAACAATAGTTCTTTTAGGAATTCTGTCCTGAACGAACATGGGTGTCCAGCATTTTGGGAGGGCTAGAGAGGAGTTCTGTTCCTCAAAGTAGATTTGTACTGCACAGGAAGCTGGACATTTCTGTAACACACTCTATAGTAATCTTCTATGGAGAACAAACCTGATTTAAACTAGAAGAGTCATTTCAAGACCAATTGACTTTATTGCCTCCATGCAGATTGCTCAAGATGGTTTGGGTAAATGAAGTGGAAAAAAAGCTGTTGAGAAAGCCAGGGATGGATCCAGTGAGAAAGAAATTAATGTGACCGTAACTCTGTAATCTTGGCAGGATTAGTGAGAGAGACCTCCTTGCAGTTGGAATAGTCGGCAATCTAATGGCAAAGCATGAGGTACAATAGATCCCATGCATATGTGTATGCATGAAAACAGATTTGTCAACTTAAAATTTCATCACTCCTGCTGATTAGTTCTTGCTCTTGGGTATGTTCTAATTAGCACTTTTGTCTCTCTCTCTAAGACATTCAAATGGAGATTTTTTCCTCTTGCTGCTGTTTAAAACATGAGTAGGAAGCACAGTTTAGTGCCACTGGTATGTGTTGGATTTGTGCAGGATTGAGACCCCTGATGAGAGAGCCTGAGAGGAAAGGAAGCGAAGAAAAGAGAGAGGACTCTGACTCCATGCTTAATCTCTTCTGCCCACTGTTTCTTTCAGACAGAAGTGAAAGGGGCAAGAAAGCTTGCCACTCACAGAACTGCAGCCCATAGCTTGTAACTGACTGAAAAGTACTTACAATTTGTCACAGTCCTTTAAGAAAGTTACAAGAAAAGATAAGGACAGTGTCTTTGATCCTCTAACAAAGATCCTTCTTCTATTTCAAATAAATCCTACAGCACAGTTATTCATTGGACAGAGCATGAACCTGGCTTCTAACCCTACTTGTCTGCTGTGTAACCTTGGGCATACTACTTCTCTGTGCTTCAGATTCCTCATCTGTGAAATGGGGATTAAATACTTGTTACAATTCCTATTTACTTGTGAGCCCCATATGGGACAGGGATTGTGTCCCTTCTGATTATCTTGTAGCTACTTTAGCAATTCGTAATAGTATTTGGCATATAGTAAGCACTTAAATACCACAATTATTACTAAGGAACAATCAAGGAAGTTGGAGGAAAACTATTTTATAGTATTGTAAGTAGGAGGTAGTGGTGCACATACCCAAAGGTAGTCAATGATGAGTAAGAACCCGAGTATAACCCACTGGATTTGGCCATAAGGAGATGATTGGTGATTTGAGGTAATGGAGCCTCAGTGGAGTAAACAGATATGGAAGACTTGAATGGAGAGGGACAAGAAGAGAGTTAGGGGAGAGGCACTGAAGGCAGTATGGATAAAAGATGTGTTCCAGGCATTTGGAAAAGAATAGGAGCATGGAGATGGGGGGGAAAGTTGGAGGAAGCTGTGAGATCGAGAGGGGAATTTTTAATATGGGGAAGACTTGGACGTTTCTGAAGGCAAAAAGTGAAGGAGTTAGCAGAGAGTGACAGGTTCAATGTTACAGTGAGGAAAAGGAGAAGATTGGAGGCAGGTGATTTTAGGAGGCATATTTAGAGGGATAGATTTAGAGAATAGGCAGGAGATCGCAGGAGATGGGCAGGAAAGCAGCAGAAAAAGCAGAGGTAGTAGAATGATAATGAGTTGATGGAAAACTTTGGAACATTCACACCTGAATACTCACAAGTCAACGTAGAGAAATTCAGAAAGTTTACCAAAGTATGTTCCAGGAAATAGAAGATATGCCTGCTATCCAAGTTTCTCTCATCACTTCAAAAATTTGTCTTGTTGATTGAGTCTCATTCCCAGATGACTCATGCAAATGGAGCTCCCAAACAGCAAGAAGAGCAAGAATAGTTTCCTACTTTCCACTTCACCCTCATGAAGTTACACCCCTGATAGGAGCCTGAACAGTCTCACAATCAGATCCATCTTGGAGAAACAGTGTGGCTTCCTGGAAACAGCAGGGGCCTGGAAGTCAGAGGACCTGGGTTCTAATTCCAGCTCTTCCACATATCTGCTCTATGACCTTGGGCTTCTTAGCTTAATTTAACTCTATGCCTTGGTTACCTCATCTGTAAAATGGTGATTAAAGCTGTAAGCCCCTTTTGGGACATGGACTGTGTCCAGCCTGATGAACTTTTATCTACCTAAGGGCTTCGTACAGTGCCTGACTCATAGTAAGTGCTTAACAAGTACTATATCCTAAGTGGTATGAATGCAGCCTCAGTGACTAAAGAGATATGGAAGGCTTGAATGGAAAAGGACAAAAGAGAATTAGTGGAGCAACACTGAAGACATTAAGGGGAAAAGAAGTGTTCCAGGCATTTAGAAAGGAATGAGAGCATAGCCTAGATGACAAATTTGGTCATTTATAATATGGCTTTCTCATATTTCAATGCTGATAAAAATAGGGAAGAAAATGTTTTCTCTCAGAATAACCAATGTTAACCACATTTCCAAATAATTCTTGTTTGGTCACGAATACAGTTTTCAGATGTTAATCTTTCAAGGGTTTCATTTATCCAGTGCAGATAAATTGCTATACCTTCCAAGAACTACTTTGTTATTAATAATTTTAGTGTTTGTTCAGCAAATATTATGTGCCAAGCACTGAACTAAGCCTTGAGGAAGTTACAATGAAAGTGGATTGGACACATCCACTATTCCACATGGGAGTTACAGGAAAGTTAAATGACTTGTTCAAGGTCACACAGCGGGCAAGGGGCAGAGCCACAAACAGAACTAAGGTATTGTGACTAGAATTGCTCTGTACAATTTCCCTATTACAAAAAAAGACAGTTGCCATTACTGGAATTCTAAATAATGATATTAAGATCATTCCTTGTCTGAAAATGCTTTGGATTTTATGAGGCAACATCAAAGAGGCACCACAAACTGTTGATTTACTAAAACTGTAACTTTATCCTTCCTGTCTTCTAGCTCCCATCAGCCATTTTCTCTCTTGGCAAAATGAAGATCAGAGCATGGAAAAAATGGAAATAGAGCCTGTTAGAAAGAGGCTGATCCCTTCACTTTCTCATGAAAGTCCTAATACAACTCAGGAATTTGGACACTGATGTGAGAAACTATTTTTTATCCTAATTCTCTGGATTCTTCTTCCCTTTTTTATTCATCACAAGTGTTCTAATTTTATGGTTCTGTAGGAAACATACAGCGGTTTCTCATGCCTGGGATACAAATGTTAAGCTAGAGCAGGAACCAAGATGCATTCTTAATGGTGATTCTCCCAGATCATTTTGTGAAACACATTAGGAATTTTTTTCATTCTCTCAGGATTTATAAATCATAGCTTTGGGAAAAAAATGTAAGATTAAGTAATTACTGGAAACTGCCACCCTCTTTATTCTGTCTAAGCTTTACTTGATATGTTTACCATTTTTGTTACACTGAGTCCACGGGAAGAATAATTGAACACCTCTCATGGATGTGTAAAATTTATAGCTTAACTCTGGGAAACTTCATAAATCTATCAAAACATGAAATAGATTTGGGTACTTTTTATGAATTTTTCAGCAAGTGAACTTAGTTGAAATGAATATTAGAGTGTAAAATTAGCACAAAGATCAGTCCATCTTTTGATCTTTTTATATCTTCCAAACCACACACACACACACACACACACACACACACACACACGACTGAAAAGGCCAGTAACTAACCCATAGTTTTGACTACATGTTCCACAAAAAAGGCTATCCCTTGTTATGTTTAATGTTTGCAGCGTTTGCTACTGTGGCTCCTTTACATGAAATTCTTCAAAAGCCTTTTTTAAATTAATGTATAGTTATAACAGTTTAATTATGATATTTATTCATTACAAAGTACCTAGTATGTTGTAAGTGCTGGCATAGGTATAAGATAATTAGATCCAGCAAAGTCCTTGTCCCACAAAGTGCTTAAAGTCAAAGCAGCTTCTGCCATTTAAATAATATCTGAAGGAAAAATGCATTAAAAAATGAAACAGTTGTGCTTTAAGATCACCACAGAAATGAGAATGACCAGTTGTGCTCTCATTTATGTTTTTGCAATTATCAAAGAGATTATAAAGAAGCTGCATGAAAGTTTTGAAGCCTAATCCTAGCTTTACCACTGATTTACTATTTGGCCTACAGTAAATCAGTTGACCCCCAGTTATCCACTATACATTACCCATTCAAAGCATGGATAGCCCCATCCAACTTTCAGGGATGTTCTGAGAATTAGTTCAGATTGGTAAAGCAGTCTGAACTGTGAAGAAGTGTTTACTCTTGCCTGTTTACTTGTTTTGACGTCTATCTTGCCCCTTCTAGACTGTTTGCCTGGTGTGGGAAGGGACTGTCTCTTTTTACTGTGGAATTGTACTTTCCAAGTGCTTAGTACAGTGCTCTGCACACAGTAAGCACTCAATAAATATGAAAGACTAAATGAATGAACTATGTAAATGCTAAATATTAATTGGTGCATAAAATATTTATAATCTTAATTGTAAAATATTAAAAGTTCTTGTATAGCAGAAAAGACTTCAGAAGGGACACTCTGCCAAGTGAGCCACAAAATGAATAGTTTAAAAGGAGAAAGGTAGACATCTCAGTAAGAGGAATTTTTGATCAAAAAGAATCCAAAGTCAAGAAGTAGGAATTTAGGTTGAGATACATTTGCCTTAAAAGTTTCCAAATTTCCAGTCTAAGTGGGAGGAAGAATTGGCATTTAATTCTCATTTTACAGATGAAGAAACTGAGGGACAGAAAAATTAAGTGACTTGACCAAGGTCACACAGCAGGCAAGTGGCAGAGCTGGGATGAGAACACAGGTCCTCTAATTCCCTGGGTTGTGTTCGTTCTACTAGGTCATGAGCAGCAGGTAAGGGGAAGCAGGAACGAGGTCAGCAGAACCAGTTTTCCATACTGTCAAATCTCTCATCTACTTTATCTATCCTGCCAACATCATCAGTCTCTCTCCTCCTGCACCGTCATCTGACAAGACCCTCAGACTAGTTTAATTTAACAAGATTTAAGTACATTCCCAGCACTGCAACCTTCTCTTTCTACACCATCCCACTCCTTTCCTGACAATGAATCAGTAGACATGGTGCGTTATTCCTCTAAAGTAGGACAGGGACATTGCAAAAACTTGGCTAGATGGACTAGATGAGCTTACATCCTGTATAAAGGTCCCTTGGGGCCAATAAAACTAAATCCCAGACTAGAAGTCATTTCTGCTAGAATGGAAGACAGTTGACCAATAGATCAAACTGGTTTGAGATTGAAATTGCCAAACTGTGACTCATAATCCCCATGTGAATTCCCAGGAGTTCTATTGATGCTCAAAGTGCCTAGTTCCAGTTCAAGCCAGATACTTTGAAGCCTGCATCACTGAAGAAAGGTTATTCATGCCTGTCCATCTGAAAGTAAGCTACTGGGCTTGCATCCCATTCTGAATGACTCAGTCAGATCCCCAGAATCTAGCTGCTGCCTCCACTAGAAACCCCTCAGCATCTGAAGTGTGTTGATCAAAGTACCGAGAGTCAGGACGTTTGCATATCTCTGCTAAATTCATCCATCATCTTTAGATCTATACTATCATAGGTAGGTGCGTATGCATAGCTGTACAATTATAAGCTCTTTGAGGGCAGGAAATGTATGTTTCTTCTCTATTTTTCCAATGGGTTAGTGCAGTATTTTGCACTCAGTAAATGCTCAGTGAATGCCATTCATTGACTGATGGATTTAAAATGCGTTTGAGTGTGACTGATAACTGATGCCTGACTGACATTCACTTCCTTAGTATGTGCCTGTATATATGGTGAAGTACATAGGACACTGAAGTGCAAGAGGTCTAAACCTCTCATTAAGGGTAGGTTAAGGCCACTTAGTACTGTGCTCTGCATACAGTAAGCGTTCAGTAAATATGATTGAATGAATGAGTTGTACAAAGCTGAAGGGGAAATTCCTCCAGACTATAAGCTCACTGTGGGCAGGGAACACCTCTACCAATCCTGTTGGATTGCACTCTCTCGAACACTTAGTATAGTGGGCTGCACAGTAAGTTTTCAGTAAATGCCACTGATTGATTCCTGGAGAAAGCCAGGGTTGGGATGGCCCAGGGCTGTCTTCAACAAATTACCTCCTTATGCTGTCAGGAAGGAGTTGTGCAGAGGCCTATAGAGGACTATCAAGATCTATGTAATTAAAAATAAAGCCCCTTCTGAAGCCTGTTGGCCCAAGATAGGAGGCAAGGGGTGAACATCAGTGGTGAGAGGAAGTTGACTGATTAGTTAACCCTGGCTGTGCCTGAGTTTGGGTCATTGGTGGGTGAAAACCTAGCCCTGGAGCTGTTCTTAGAGGGAGGATCATGCTAAGCAGATTAGGACAATTTGCCTGTTCAAGATAGCTCTGCTATAACTCCTCAGGTAGTGCTTATGCAGAAAGCTTTGTAGGCACTCCAAAACATTCCCTTTTACCAGCTCCCTGTCTGCCATCAAGAGGACTCAAACATATCCCTAAAAACAGCTTCTCCATCTGGACAAAGGCATTCTCCCAGGGATATACTTGACTCTGAGTGTTTTGGAATTGGTCCTCTCATAAATGCTAGTTTCTAGATATTTTCAGTTGATATAGTCCTGAAAGCACAGTTTTTGCTGAACTCTCACAGAATTTTTCTCTGCGCCATCTTCTAAGGAAAGCCATGAGTTTGCCATATGACATCACTGCAGCTATTGAAGCCCAATCATATTGATAGGGAGGAGAAAATTTTCATTAGTAGAAGTCATATAAACTGAGTCCTTATGTGTGCAAAACACTGAACTGAACAGCCCAGGTAAGACTAAGACCAGGATTCTAAACCCAGAGGGGATCACAATGTAAGATTAACACAGAAGCAGCATGGTGTAGTGGATAGAGCACGGGCCTGGGAGTCAGGTGGTAATGGGTTCTAATTCCAGCTCCGCCACATGTCTGCTGTGTGACCTTGGGCAGGTCACTTAACTTCTCTGGGTCTCAGTTGCCTCACCTGTAAAATGGGGATTGAGACTGTGAGCCCCACATGGGACAGGGACTGTGTCTAACCCGATTTGCTTGTACCCACCCTAGCACTTAGTACAGTGCCCAGCACATAGTAAGCGCTTAACAAATACTTTATTTATTTATTTATTTTTTAATGGTATTTGTTAAGCACTTACTATGTGCAAAGCACTGTTCTAAGCGCTGGGGGATACAAGGTGATCAGGTTGTCCCACGTGGGGCTCACAGTCTTAATCCCCATTTTACAGATGAGGGAACTGAGGCCCAGAGAAGTGAAGTGACTTGCCCAAAGTGACACAGCTGACAAGTGGTGGAGCTGGGATTTGAACCCATGACCTCTGACTCCAAAGCCCGGGCTCTTTCCACTGAGCCACGCTGCTTCTCTAAATGCTTCTCTTATTTATTAATAAATAAATGTATTTATTTCACTTAACAGACTTTAAGCTCACTGTGGGCAGGGAACATATGGATTATAAGCCCGTTGTGGGCAGGGACTGTGTCTTTTTGTTGCTGAATTGTACTTTCCAAGTGCTCAGTTCAGTGCTCCGCATACAGACAGTGCTCAATAAATAGTTGAATGAATGAATGAATTGTTCTCTCCTAAGTGCTTAGTAAAGTTTTCTGCACACAGCAAGTGCTCAATAAATACAATTGACTGACTAGGGGAAGGGGGTGGGGATGGATACATAAAGAAGAATAAAACAACAAAAGCACAAACAAAATTGAAGGAAAAACAAACTTAGAAAAATAGAATAAGAGCAATGAGGTACTGTGGCTAGAGGAGGCAAGTTTTAGGTTCGTTGAGGTTTCAAGCCTAGCAGTCATAACAGTTTAAGCTGTAGCCACAGTTACAGTCATGACCTTCCCAAAGTCACACCTCCTGCTGTTTTCTCACCCTGACTGGGTTGAAGCAAAGGCTCATGGGAAATGCTGATAGCATTTTAGCTGGGCAGCTTGTTTCCCAGGCTGCAGGCCCAACAGCCTGCTGTTAAAGAGACCAGCTGGGGCCTCAGACTGCCACTGTTTCTTCCCTGGATCCAGAAGTGGATCTATGATTATTATTTTTGTTTTGTTTCTTACTTTCCAAATCTGGACTTGCTTATCGCAGCCAATTTCCTAGGGACATCTCTTCATACTTGTGAAAGACGAGCCCCAGGATGAAAATTAAGTTTTAGTGGGAGGTGGAGGTTTGGGCCCTTATGACCCATTTAGAAGACAAAAACCCCACGCCTGTGTGTAACTCTAAGGCAGCACATGCAAAATAACAGATATATTGTGCAAAAGGTGACCAACAAGTAAGGAAACAGAATAAGCCAAGGGAGTGATTTGTGAGATTTTTCCATTGCAGCTGTCTATCCTGGCATCCCACCCAAGAAAGGTGGCACAGCTGCATCTGTTGAAGGGTTGCAACAATGAGAATCCTGTTCTCCAAGAGACAGGAGGATTAGTAAATGATTAACTGAGTTTGGTAGAAATCTTAAATTTTAATGCCAGGAGAAAAATTAGTGGAGTAAAAAAATTAACTATTTACATATTTAGAACACATCACTTAAAATGGACAATCTAAAATCAAATCATCTTAAAATAGGTGTCAAATTTAAATAGTCCCTTTCAAATCAAGCAACAAAACTCCCATCTAACTGGACAGAATAGAATCTATCCAGAGATTCTAGAGTGCTGCCCATGAGATAACTGGCTCCTAGTTGGTATTGATATTTTCCTTTCTCTTGCCTTTTCATTCCCAGTCTATTTCTGCCTTTTTATCTTCTCTCTCCTCTTTTCCCCTACTTCATGTTCTAATTTCCCAACTGTTTCTATTCTATCCTTTGTATTTTTCCCCCTCATTTCCTACTGCCAGCCCTCTCTTCCCCATTGCTTTTCTACCCATTCACCTCTTTTCTCCATTTTCCTACAGTTTCGTTCCCACCTTGTAGTTCCCTCTTCAATCAGCCTCCCATTCCCTATTTTACCCACTCCTTTCTCTCCCCTTGTCTCTCAAACCCACCCAAACCTTGAATTGTAGTCATCTCTGTGTAAACAGTAAGAAGAGGTCATTCATTCATTCATTCAATCATATTTATTGAGCGCTTACTGTGTGGAGAGCACTGTACTAAGGTCAAACCTAGGGGTCCATTAATTAGGTATGGCAGCAAATACCTGCCTCATGTAGACATGGTCCAAGTGAGGTTTCCTGAACTCTTCTCCCCTCACTGAACTTTCTTTGGCCTTTTCCTTTCTCCATCATTTCCTCTTGCCTCTCCCTTTCTTGCCCATATTTACCTCAACCACTCTCAGTCATCCTCCTATATAGTCTCTTCTCATTCCCTTTCTCTTCTATTCCTCTCCCTTCTTTATCCTTTCTCCACACTCGAGAAAACATAATAAAACAGATAAGCCTTAAAATACCCTGAGTAGATCACGTTCTCCCTCTTTTGTCAACAACAAAAATCAGAATTTATCTGCACTGTTTTTAACCTGAATATCCAACTCAAAAAGACTTCAAAGGACAAGAATATCCATGTCCCTATTAATCATCATAGAATGGCAGAGAGATTGAACACCATAAATCTTTCTTCACATACCTCTAACATAGGATTGAGCACACAAGTGATGTTCAAGATTGATATTTATCGATGGCAATCAATGCATTATGATTAAAGTAAATGAATTCACTCTCCAAAAGCATCTTCCTTTAAAATCCCTTGTCTGGGATTTGCACAAAAGGCAAATTAAAGGGCCCTCCACATTATACTAGTAAGCTGAAATGAAATAATCATAGGTATGAAAGTAAGCAGTAGAGCTTCTCTGAATTGCATTTTACTAACATGACAGTTTGTAAGTTATTTTCTCATTGCATCATTTTCCTAATATAATGCAGTTTGAGATGTGAACAATCTAATCCTATGTCCTTTTTTTGGAAATGTGATAAATAGTATTAGTTGTACACATTTCAAATAGACTATCACTTTGATAGTAAGTTTAACCAATACCTCATAAAAGTACATATAATTGCCTGAAAAAGGTCTTGACTATAGTTATATAATACTTGATGCAGGTAGAAGAGGCAGATTTAGCATAATCAAAATTGAACAGTTTTACAATAAGTACTTGTTCTTGTCTGGTTTCTGACATTTATATGATCCTCAACTTCTCTACATATGCAAACTTTTAAGAAAAGAATATTTCCGTTTGTACAACTCAGTTTCATATGCACATTCACAAATAAGAGCTTTAAACTGCATAACATTAATTGGTATTTTCCCTATCATTGATAGCTTCCAATGCTTATCAATGATGGTGGTCTAGTGTAGGAAATATAAGATCCACTTTTAGAAATATTTTAAAAATAACAAATGAATAAGAAATGGAGATCCTGAAAATATATTTCTTCCTACCTTAAAAGGGAAAGATGCTCTGGCAAGAAGCAGTATGGCCTAGTGGAAAGAGCACACTCATAAATCGTCATAAATCGTATTTATTGAGCGCTTACTATGTGCAGAGCACTGTACTAAGCGCTTGGGAAGTACAAATTGGCAACATATACAGTCCCTACCCAACAGTGGGAGTCAGAGGACCAGGGTTCTAATCCTGCCTCTGCCAACTGCTTGTTGTGTGACCTTGGGCAAGTCATTAACTTCTCAGTATCTCAGTTTCCCCAACTGTAAAATGAGGATCAACCACTAGTTCCCCTCCTACTTAAACTATGAGACCCTTGTGGCACAGGAACTCTGTCCAAACTGATTAACATGTATCTGTCCCAGTGCTTAGTACAGTGCTTTGCACACAGTAAGTGCTCAATAAATATGATTGATTGATTGCTTTGGAGAGTTCTTGGCATTTAGTAAATGCTTAACAGATACCACCAAGGATCAAGGAAGAATCTTCAGAGTTTGGGTTATATCACTCTGCTTCTTAAACTATTTGAAAATAATTATCAAAATAGTGAGGAACAGTGTGCATGAACAGTAGTATTACTAACTAGCTAGGTCTCCCATGGTGGCCTCTGGCCTTCTTTTCCTTGCTAAGCTCTAGTTCCAAAACACATGAAACTAGTAGGATAAACCACAGAGACCAAGTTCAACAGGCTGCTTTGAATTTTATTCAGGGAATCTAAAGGAAAAATAGCAGCATTCCCAGCCCTCAGGGTGGGGAGTAAGAAACCAATGGGTCTGTCTCCAGAGACCCAAGAAATGCAATTTTGAAGGAGATGAGCTCAGGGATAGGTCTGGGAGAGGGTATCACATGAACAAAATAAAAATTGTTTCAATTAAGATGTATGCTTTCATAAACATTTCCTTATCTTTGGGATCTACAATATTTAGCTTCCGATAGCATGGCTACTGGGCTAACATCTTAACCACAAACCTAAGGTCTTGTGTGCCAAGGGTTTGGTTGCTACCGATTCTTTTATCATTTGGGTCCAGTGACAGCAGCTACCATGATAAATAAAAGTTTATTAAATACTGGGGGGTACTCAAGTATTATGAAATCATTAGTACAGATTATGATGCTATCAACAATGCAGATTTGGTGTTTTATAACATTAGCTACTTACCAGATGAAGTGATGCAAAAGCAGGCACTTCTTCAATCATTTGCTATGGAATCCTGACCTGGAAGCCAAATAATTTGGCAATAGCTTTCGGGGTAGACTTTGGTCAAGAGCAATTTTCTTTGGTTTAATGGCTGTTTTTCATAGACAAAAACATGATTGGTGGAGAATCCAGAAAAATGTCCTTTGGCAATATTTAGTCTAAGTGTTCAGAAACATTTTCCACTCACTTTTTATGTCTTAGCCTATACCTATCATTGTGTTTCAATCAAGCTAAAAAAAATAGAGAGAGTCAGAACAGGTTATGACTTGGATTTCAGAAAGAAAATATACTGTCAATTTACTATACCTATGGTTTTCCAGTAGATTCAATTCCTCCTGAAAAATCAATTCCTTTCAGATTTCAAAATCCAGAGACCTTTGCCAGTATCTAAGTAGGTACTGAACCCAAAGATTTTCATGAAGATCCAATATCCACATCATTCAGTGAAACAACAGCTCAGGACACTGTTCTCTCCAAATCACAGCACCTCTCTGCTCACTCCCTTTCCCATGGACTCAGCCCTTCACTTGGTGTTTGTTTTCTATCATATAAGTAATAGGATGTACTCCTATTTTGATTACTGCTTCCAGAAATCATAAAGTAGGGACTATATATAGTATCTACTGAAATGGGGTTCTATTAAGAATTCAAAAAAAACAAAACCTACTTGGAGAATATCGGCCATCGATAGGCAAATTCAGAAAAATAAGATTCATAATTTTATACTTCAAACTCAGGTGAGTATAAAGTGCCCTTTTCTAACTTTAATAGTAATATGAAAATAGCATAAACTAGAGATTTGTGAAAAAAAGAAACATGTTGGTAAAAGTTAACTAGCTAATCCAGAAAGCATGGAAGAAGATAGGAATGCGAGAAGGATTCAATTATCACAGTTATTATCATATACACATGTTTATTATCTCACACAAATCTGAAAGCATTTCAGCAGTTTCAGTATACTATTCCTTAGAATGTGGAAGTAAACACGTATGAAAAGCAAGTGTTCTGAAATAAATAAAGGGAAGCATTCACATTAAGCATGGCTTTTGAGAAGCTTGTACTTCAGGAACTGCATAAAACACATTCATGGGGGCCAAAAATCAACTGCCCTTTAAAGGTTGTAGACTAAACAAGAATTTCTTCTGAGTACCTTCATAGTGTTATTCAGAACAGGTACTTTAGTAATTATGACCCATTGGGGAAATTCAAAGTTCACTGACCCTCAAATTCACATTTCCATCTGTGAGGTGCAGAGGCTAAGTGGTAGTTTACTAGAACCTGAAATTAAATAGAGATCACAAAGAATGTTGTTTTCCAGCTACAAAACCACTAAAGAGGTTTTCTTATGGGTTTGTTTTATTTATTAGCATTAAAGTTTTGTTTGGAAATTTGTTAGGCAGCCTATGTCCATATATGCAATGGACATTCATAAAAAAGGACATGTATTCCTGTGTGCATGTGTTTAGATAGATATATCTGATAGAAGATAGATATTTGTATTTTAGAATAAAATACAGCCAGCCACTTTATAGGTCTGCCATAGTAATAATAATTGTAGTATTTGTTAAGCATTTACTGTGTGCCCAAGCACTGTACTAAGCACTGGGGTAGATCCAAGATAATCAAGTCAGACACAATCCCTGTCTCTCAGAAGGCTCGCAGCCTAAGAAAGAAGGAGAACAGATATTGAATCTCAATTTTACCGATGAGGAAACTGAGGTAAAGAGAAGTTCAGTGGTTTGTCCAAACTTAACACAGCAGTCAATTGGGAGACCCAGGTTTAGAACTCCTCTAGACTGTGAGCCCGTTGTTGGGTAGGGACGTCTCTATGTGTTGCCAACTTGTACTTCCCAAGCGCTTAGTACAGTGCTCTGCACACAGTAAGCGCTCAATAAATACAATTGAATGAATGGTACTCTGATTCCCAGGTCTATGCTTTTGCCACTGCTACTTTCCAAAGTAGAGCTCAAAGCACAGGTTTGCAATGAATTCAGAGTGGTTAGTAGCATTCATTAGCCACATGCTCCTTTCCATACCATGATAAGATGCCCCTGGTCCCTGGGATTAGGATATAAACATCAGCAATGGCCGGAGTTTCTATTCCTTCCTGGCAGCACTTCTTGCTGGGTTCTTGGAGATGGTGAGAACTTCAGGGAGCCCAACAGGGAACAGAGTGGTGATAGGCAGAAACATGAGAAGAGCAAACTCAATTACTGCTGCCAACCAGGAAGCAGCATGTCCTAGTAGATAGACCACAGGCCTGGAAGTTACAAGGCCCTGACTTCTAATCCCTTACTCTGCCACATTGCTGTGTGCCCTTGCACAACTCACTTAACTTTTCTGTGCCTCAGTTACCTCATCTGTAAAATGGGAATTAAGTCTGTTAGCTCCATGTGGGACAGGGACTGTGTCCAACCCAGTTATCTTGAATCTACCCCAGCAACTAGTGTGGCACCTGGCACATAGTAAGAGCTTAACAAATACCATCAAAAATAGTAGTTGGGTTGAGGCTACAACAGTGACCAAAGCTCATTTGATTTTCATTTATGGCAGCCATGATGTTGGCAGCACTGGCAGCAGTTGGAGTTTCCTTTTCTATCTCCTCCTGATGCTGTTTTGTTCACTAAATCACCCCCCACAGACTGTAAGCTCATTGTGAGCAGGGAATGTGCCTATCATTGTAATGTACTCTCCCAAGCACTTAGTACAATGCTCTGCATACAATAAGTGCTCTATAAATAGGACTGAATGAATGAATACTACTTTTCTATTCTCTTTTCCCACTATCCCAGATTGTACTCTTGGTTCCATCCAGGCCGACTATTCCTCCAGCCTCATTCTTAAATTTCCCCCTCTGACCCTCACTCATCTCTTCCTCCATTTGGACTTCCCTCTCCTTTCAAATCCAGTGGACCACAGGTCTTCCTATCTTCAAAGCTCTTCTGAAATCCTATCTCCTTGCCTACAAACCTCTGAGCCAGACCATTGAATATGCCACCATAGAATGAGAGGAAACCCCTTCCCTAGCCTACTCCTGAAGCCACTAATGTTTTCTCAGTGTATTCTTAAACTCTCTGAATAGACCATTCCACAAGACCTGTTTTTATAAGGAAATAAATAAAACAGTTGTTTCTCTTAGAAAGATGTTTAAAAGTATTTTTATTATAAGCATTAGCTAGTTGTGTTTGCAAGGTCAGAATAATCATCATCATCATCATCATCACTATGGTATTTATTAAGCACTTACTATGTGCCAAGCAGTGTTCCAAGCACTGGGGTAGATACAGGGTAATCAGGTTGTCCCACATGGAGCTCACACTTTTAATCCCCATTTTACAGATGAAGTAACTGAGGCACAGAGAATTTAAGTGACTTGCCCAACGTCTCACAGCAGAAAAGTGGCAGACCGGGATTAGAACCCATGTCCTCTGACTCCCAAGCCCATGCTCTTTCCCCATTCCTTACTGAATTGACAAAGAAGATGAAGTATGAAAAATGTTTTTCTCCAGTATAGGTAGTGATAAAATTGTGAAAAATATCCCATCTTTAAAGTTAGAAGATAGAGCATTCTGCCATTTCTTCTATGGGTACCCAGAGGGCAATTGGAAAATAAAGAACTTCTCCTGTCCATTTTAGGCCAAAAAAATCCCAGAAATGTTAGATTTTTCTGTCAGTCACTTTAACTGCTTTAATAAATGGAAGTAAAGAGAGACCCTGAAGAGGTTCAGAAGTTCAATTCTATATTAGCATCTATTTTACAAATAAAAGAGCCTCTGAGGAAGCAAAGTGATCCAAAATATAGTGACAAGCTGGCTGTAAAAACATGGGAAATCATCACTCTAATGTCTGTCTCCTCACTAAGCCCAAGGCAGAATGGAAGATGTCCTTCAACTCTCTAGTCCTAAAATAGATTGATTGTAAATAACTCCTTTAGAGCTACACTTAGCTTTTCACACTAGGAGTGCAGTGTTCTGGTTTTGATCAATTCACTTTGCACAACTAGGTTGATTTCCTAGGATGCTACTATTAAAGCTGACAATTCTCAAACCAAACCCATTTCACAATATGACCAAATTTATGTCAGCCTTTCAAGAATAGCTGGCTAATGCTGAGTGCATTGGGCTAAAGATCTCTTCTTGCCTCTATCCATCGTAACTTGGTATCTGAACTTCACTTCCTGACATTTGGAATGCACAAGATCTCAAGTGAAGTATTTCTCTAAGCATTAATGTAGAAGATGAAATCCAAGAAGCAGAAAAACATCTCCTGGCAACTTTTCTCTCCTCTTTTTAAAGAAAAATACCAGCATGCCAGTATTTAATATGGTTATAATCCCTCTGCTGGAATAATTGATATTCATTCCCAGGTAATAAAAACTTCCATTAAGAATGCCGAGAGAATTCCTAGCACTTAAACACACAATGATTTCCTCTTTGGGTGGGGAAAAATGTCTTTCAGTCACACATTTAAAGGACCCGATTTAGCTACTTATTTTTCAGATTTGCAGAATGAGTATCTGCTTCTTCTCTGGAATCCTAAAATAATATTTTTGTGTTTATTAAAAGTCCTCCCTTGATAAAAAACAATTTCCGTGAAGTGTTGCACAGACAGCTGAATACTGGACAGGTAAGTGCAATCTTAACTGCAAGCACCGTTGATAAGCAATAACACTTTTTTTTTCCTAAAAACTATTTTTATCTCTGCTTAGCCTTAAAAATGAAACAGATAAACTCACACTAAATGGCACTTCAAAAGTATTTATACAGCCTGATAGTGAGAGCTGAGCTTTGATGGAAAAACAAACACTAGCAAATTTACCAAGATGCTCTCTATTTTTATATTGATATACAACTAATATGTGATGTTCACAAACCAAGATGTGCCAAAATTAACCCCCCACCTCCAAATAGGAGGAAACAACTTTATCAGTATCAGAGAATTCTAATCTTAAAAATAAAAATCTCACCTGGAAAATTATTTAGACCATTGTAAACACAATTTAGAAACTTCTTTTAAAGCTAATTTTGGCTTAGTCGAATAATCCCTTCTCTACACATATGTGATATTACTTTCTTAACTAGGCCAAGATTGAAAAGGCAAACTGGGACAAAGAAAATATGTTCCACGAATCTGAAATATGATAAAGACAAAAACCCTTGTGCCCTACCTCTGAGAGAAAACTGAATTTGAACCAGTCACAGCTTAATAGCAATTTGATTCTTGGACGAAATGAAGGCAACACAAATTAAGTTATTCCAGCAAATCACAACTCTTTTACACACCTATTTCATAAAAGGCTGCTCAAATGATTCATGATCTCTTCTTACCTAGCCCAGCAATTTGGAATATAGTATTTTCCTTATTAAAACTCACTCAGCCTTAATAAGCTCAAGATGAAAATGAAATATTGTAACAAATGAATGTATTGCTATCCAAAACAACGCTGGATAAAATATAATTCAAGGTTCATTGCATCACAGATTCTCCTGTATTACTTTGCACTGACCCAAATAGGCACCAATATCCAATTTTGCACAGACTGAAAAAATGAAAGAATCAGAAATTTTAAGATACATATGATTTTTTTTCAAAGTTGTTCTCCAACTTGTGTGAGAAACAGAAGGGAGGTGTAGTATATTCCTCTTGATAGACAAATCCTGTTGATAAAATAGAATTTAAGTGATTTTCAAGAACCAAATAATTAAGCATTCAGATTTTTAATGTAATTGTTCAGAGCAACCTTTGGGACAAAACATCAGATTGTGAGAATTTCATTTTGCAGTGAAATTTTTTTAATGGCATTTGTTAATAATGACTATAGGCCAAGCCCTGTTTAGTATTTCTTAAGAGCTTACTATGTGACAGGCAATGTTCTGAGTGTGGTAGTTGCGAGGAGGATACAGTACATGTCCTGCATGTGACTCACAGTCTTAATCCCATTTTATAGGTGAAGTCACTGAGGCACAGAGAAGTTAAGTGACTTGCTCAAAGTCACACAGCTGACAAGTGGCAGAGCCAGGATTATAACCTAAATCCTTCTAACTCCCAGGTCTGGGCTCTATCTACTAGGCCATCATGGTCTCTTTAATAGAAATGAAGAGGTTAACCTATAACAAATAGTGTTCTTTTTGGCATTTTGTTTCAGATTTAAAGAAAAAAATACCTTGGGATTATAGCTAAAGATACCACCTATATATGTGGGAGTGTAGTTCTTATGTGGTGTGAAGCAACTTTTACCAACTAAGAGTGTACTGCAGATTTCAAACCAAAGGATTTTACGATAACTTAGAATGGAAGGAGGTTTCAACTGTCATTTATGATTTGCTTTGAAAGATCAATTTAGCATTTAGAAAACCAGGGAGGTTTTATTACACGTGACTCAACCCTCATTCCCGGATATAGCCCCTCCAGCAATTTGTACATTTCTTCTCAAAGCCTGTATTCCCATTTAAATGTCTCCCAATTTAGACAAAAAACATATGCTATCTATTTTATTAAGCATGTAGGAAAGCATGATTTAAGTTCTGCAAGAAATTTTTTTTTAAATGTGATAGAATAGTTTCCTTTAATGAAACTCAGCTGTGTGCTTTTAATAAGAAGCTTCCTTAAACCAACACCATAGCATAAAGGCTTTGATGCAAGTATCATAACCCCATCCACAGGGTCACAGAATATCTAAAGCAGGATTTGTCTGATTTTTTTTTAAACCAGATAAAGAACTTACCTATAGATGAAGTGTTAGCTTTTTCTTTAAGCTACTCTAGAGCCTCTTTGAGCTCTAGGGTTAATTTCTAGGAGTACTGTAAATGTGTAAATCTTAGAAATTTATTGTTTAAGACAGCTGAAGGCCAGTAGAAGAAGACGAAAAAAAAAAGAGTCCTGGCATTTCTGAACAACAAAAATATCTAGAAGGCTGTCGCTGTTTTTCCACTCAGACTAAATGGTTCAGCAGGGACCGTAGTTCAGTCAGGACAGTTTATCTGAAGGAACAGTTCTCTGATTAAAGAAGCAATGATAAATCATGCTTCTTGCAATTCCCAGGTGCAGTACACTGTTTTACCCCTACAAATGAAAAGGCTATTACACATTAGATATTAGTGAGTGTATTTGGTGTAAGGGAGTTGTATAGCCCACAGAGATTTGCTCATGTGTGAAAATATTCCATTCCTCTTTTACACATCTATTTGTTGTTTCTACAGAAAACCTTGAGCCAGAATCTTAAACTGGGTATCCTGAAACATACCACAGTATTCTGCATGATACTAGGGGAAACAAAATCATTAATGAACATTCCCCATTTCCTATGATCTGACCACCCCATACAAACAGATTGAGAAAGATCTTCACAATCAAGGTCTGGCTCAGCTAAGAGGAGTAAGGAAGGAAAGAATGAACAGGAAAGCAGCATGGCTTAGAGGAAAGAACACAGGCCTGGGAGTCAG
The DNA here is from genome assembly GCF_015852505.1 of Tachyglossus aculeatus. Taxonomy (NCBI): domain Eukaryota; kingdom Metazoa; phylum Chordata; class Mammalia; order Monotremata; family Tachyglossidae; genus Tachyglossus; species Tachyglossus aculeatus. The sequence goes on from NW_024044828.1 coordinate 8,870,365, forward strand.
AGGACCTGAATTTTAATCCTGGATCTGTCTCATGTCTGCTGCATGACCTTGAGTGACTCAATTTCTCTGTGCCTCAGTTAACTCATCTATAAAATGGGGATTAAGACTGTGAGCCCCAGATGGGACAGGGACTCTGTCCAACCTAAGCTTGTATCTACCCCCAGAGCTTAGTACAGTGCCTGACACATTGTAAGCACCTAACACATACCATTAAAAAGGTAAAATGAATAGAAGGCAAAGAGGCCTGATAAAAGAACACCGGGCTAGGAGTGAGGAGGCATGGAGAACTAGCTTCTAGTCCTAGGTCTACCACTGGCTTGTTGTGTGACCTTGGGCAAGCCACAATCACATTGGGTCTTCATTTCAGTGCTTGGCACAGAGTAAGTGCCTAACAAATGCCATCATTATAATCATTTTCTCATCTGGAGAAGAAGGATAAAATACTTGCTATACTATCTATCTCTTGTAATGGTATTTATTGAGCACTTACTGTTTGTGCAGAGCACTTAATAATGATGGTGATGGTATTTGTTGAGCTCTATGTGACAAGCACTGTTCTAAATGCTTGGAGTAGATACAAGGTAATCAGGTAGTCCCACGTAGGTTGCGAACTTGTACTTCCCAAGCACTTAGTATAGTGCTCTGCACACAGTAAGTGCTCAGTAAATACGATTGAATGAATGAATTCCTGTTTTACAAATGAGTTAACCGAGTCACAGAGAAGTTAAGTGACTTGCCCAAAGTCACAAGCTGATAAGTGGTGGAGCAGGGAGTAGAACCCACAATCTCTGACTCCCAATTCTGTGCTCTTTCTACTAAGATACACTGTTTCTAATGAGGAGAGTACCACACAACAGAATTGGTAGGCACATTTCCTGCCCAAAAGGAGCATACAGTCTAGAGGGGAGACACACACTAGTATAAATGAATAGGTTTCAGATATGTACTTAAGTCCTCTGGGGCTGAGGGTGGGTTAAAAACCAAATGCCCAAACAGTACAGATCCAAGTAACTGTGAGTCCCAACGTCTAGGGATTGCTTTCAATCTGATTATCATATATCTAACTCGGTACTAGGCATATGATGCATGCTTAATAAATTTTATTATTATCTTCATTATTATTATTAAAGAGAGAGAGATTTCCATCCCAGCGAATCTTGTCACAATATCAAAATAAAAATGTTATAAATGAACTCTCCCCATTCTCTCTTTCTCAAAACCAAAAATACTTCTTTTTTCCCCTTTTCTCTCATCTTCAGGGAACTGGAATTGTTTTAGATAGTAATTATAGGACATAGAAAAGTTTGGATTTTTGGAATGCCTATCTTATTCATCTGTCAATAATGTCACAAACAACAGCAGATATTTTAACTATTAAACTTGTAAGAAGAGAGAACGGTCCTTTAATTTGTGAATCTCGATAAAAAGGAAAACTGGTTAAATTGAAATGCAGCACTTTCTAAAGATTCTGTTTTGATGGTTAGGTAGTTACATAAGCATTAAATGAGTTGGTATGTGTTAAGCAGCTTCTATAATAATAATACTTGTGGCATTTGTTAAGCACTTACTATGTGCTAGGTACTGTACTAAGCATTAGGCTAGAAAGAAGGCAATTGGTTGGACACGGTTCTTTTCCCACATGGGACTCCCAGTCTTAAGCACCATTTTACAGATGAGGGAACTGAAGCACAGAGAAGTTAAATGACTTGCCCAAGATCACACAGTAGACAAGTAGCTACAAAGTGAAAAATTCAGAAATAGTCTCTGTCTGATAAAGGTGTTGACATCTAGGTAGATGAGGAAGAACAAAACAGGAAATATTATTTTTAGAAAACAAATTATTGAAAATGGGGACATTTGAAAATTTACAAATATAAGATATTAAGTGCAGCAGATTATTTTTTTTCCAAGAGCATCAAACTTGCAAAGTATATTTTGTGGGGACAGTGAGCTGGAATCCCTTTATATTACAGAAAACTACATATAAAAGTAGGTTTACTTTAATTGGATTATTCTGGGTGTTTTGTTTTATTGAAAAAAATATCTGAAACCCAATTGACATGCTTTTTCAAGGTAAAACCAGATTTACTTTACATTACTTTTCTCAGAACACAACAGCAATACAAATGAAGTGACTCCTGTATTTTACAACTGAAACAATCACTAATGCATAGTAGGAACAAGTCAGTCATAAAGATGGCCCGAATAATTTTTTTCCCAGTTCCTTTAACCGTGCTGAAGGCCGAACCTCAAAAGAGAAACATGTCAATCTGATGATATTTTATTGAGAAACCATCAGGGGGTCTCACTCCATTTGAAAAATATTTTGGGCCATAATCCTGTCCATGAGACAGGAGATGAGTCTCTTAAAGATATGCAAGACCCCTAGAGGACTCACAGCTGTGTTAGGTTAAACCCAAATCCTGTAATTCACTTGGCCACCATCTGCCTGGCTTCTGAATGCTCACCTGAGGAGACACGACTTGGAGGAAGAGACGAAAGACAGGATAGTCTCAAGGTGGACTAAACTGAGCTCTAAATTCAGTGTGGGAAACATGTGGGGAGTATGGTTTTATCACTTAACCTACCTCAACATTTTCTGAAGGACATATGGAATTTCCAGTCTCTTAAGACTTAAGTACCAATAGCTGAATGGTCCAAGAAAGTCCAGGCTTAAATAATAATACTAATATTGTTGATGGTACTTGTTAAGTGGTTACTATATGCCAAGCACTGGACTTGATAGATTATCATCAAGTCAGATGCAGTCCCTTTCCCAAATGTGGCTCACAATCTAAGTAGGAAAGAGAACAATGCTCTGCACACAGTAAGCGCTCAATAAATATGATTGAATGAATGAAAGAACAGGTATTTAAGACCATTTTACAGATGAGGAAACTGAGGTTCAGAGAAGTTATGTAACTCACCCCAGGTCACACAGGCAGGGAGTCAAAGAGACTTCCAAGCCTGTGCTTCTTCCACTAGGTCACACTGGGTCTTTGTGTAGGACTTGATATCCTGAGGAACACTCATACAAGTTGGCCAGGGGCAGGATTTGAAAAGAGGGGTGAGGTGGGTATAAGCCAGAAGAAAATTTGTGCAGCAGTGTGAAGTGTAAATTGGAGAGGGGTGAGTCTAGAGGCAGAGAGGCCAGTGAGCAGGCTGATACAATAGTTGAGGCTACAATATGACCAGAGCTTGTACTAGAATACTGGAGAGGAAGAGGAGGACCTAGGAGATGCTAAGATGACCCAGCAGGATTTAGTAGTAGATTGAATGTGAGAATTGAAAGGCAGCAAGGAGTTGAGGGCAAAATCTAGTTTGTGGGTTTCTGATACAGGCGATATAGTGATGGTTATTGATTGAGATGCAAAGTTGGTTTAGGGAGAGAGCTGAATAGTTTTGTGGATGGAAGTAGGAAAGATGAAGATTCAAGGTTAAAAAGGACTGGAAGAAGAAACATTTAAATGGGAGGAAATACTGAGCTGGATGAACAATTGGTTAAACCCAGTAATGGTACTTCTGGGTGGTCTTTGCAGGTCTTTGATACATAGACATCTGTGAAATTAAAAAAATCAAGATATGGAGGACTGTGCTTTAGAGGATATAACAGCGTTGTGTGATATTCCTGGAAAATAGACATTTAAAACTGAAGTATTCTATAGTTCTCTGGAGGCAGCATAGGCTCGTGGATAGAGCATGGGCCTGGGACTCACAGGGACCTGAGTTCCAACCCCGGCTCCACCACTTGTCTGTTCTGAGACCTTGGGCAAGTCACTTCACTTCTCTGTGCTTCAGTTATCTCATATTTAAAATGGGGATTAAGATTGCGAAGCCCATGTCAGACAGGGACTGTGTCCAACTTGATTGACTTGTATCTACCACAGTGCTTAGACCAGTGCCTGGCACATAGTAAGCACTTAAATACCACAGTTATTTTTATTCTCTATGTTTTGGATGAAAGAAAAAAGGAACAATAAGTCCAAACCATTTTATGACCATGTGAATGCTTCTAACGATCCAGACCACCAGCACATCTGTCCTTTCCCTGGCTTTTAGATCAATAAAGCAAAGGATAATAAATCCTTCAAGACTAAAGTATGCTGGGTTAATCTATGGCAATACAGTGTGTCACCATAGAATATAAGTTTACTAACATATTATGGGCCTCGTCTAAGGTTAAGAAAAACTGGATTCCTTTAAGTCATCGTCCAAAGAATGATTTATTTTTGAGATTGGTGCAATGAAGTTTTTGTCCGTTTTTTTTTTTTTTAGGCTTCATTTTGAACAGTTAAAACTGAATTGTACGATGCTTTTATGTGTTGTCATTTTAAAAATTTTAAATGAAAACGACAATGATAACTTCAATTTCTTATATTTTATTACATGGTTTTAAAATATCAGTCCTGAGTGCTTTAAAACAGAAGCATCCTATTTCAAGGAATAGAAACACATTTCAGAAATTTGAATTGCTTAAAGATGTGACAGTGGTAATTTAGATCAGCTACATGGTGCTGTTTATTTAGATCAGATCAATTTATGTGTTTTCAACTTAGATTTATTGTATTTTAAATATATTTTCATAATGTAGGGTTGTCCTTTGGTTCTAAGATGGCAGAATATTCATTAGGGAAAAAACAATGGTTTTAGACTCAAAAATATGTGGAATTGGAAGAGAAGTCTTTGTATTATTTGAATAATTCAGATCTCAAAACTTCCATTGTCTTTTGGATTATTTAGACAGTGAAAAAAACCCAAGTGGTTAAATTAAATTATTTTTGGAAATATCTTTCATTTCCCACTTGTTTCTTTTAAAAAGAGTCTCCATCTTTTACTTATTTTCTAAAATGCTGATCTTACTCTATTTTTTGAATTTCAGAGGAAGATAAAAAAAAAACTGCACAAGCCATCTTCAAAATATCACACTCTTGATAAGTGTGAGTCCGATGGTTCCTACTTTGTCAGCCACTTTTAAGTCATTCCCTTAATCGGCATTTCATAGGGTCATTTGTAAATGGCTTTTGGGGGGTTTGTGGCAAAATTAATTTAGGGTAGAGCACCTCTTTCAGGCATCTGTTGAAGAATTACACAGTTGAGTTTTTAACAGAAGTCAAACGATGGTGAAAACCAGTTCTAGGAGGATTTTTATTTACACTGCATTCCATCAATTGACTAAGTTCAAAATGCAAAAGCCAAAGAAAGGAAAAAGCAGCAAAAACATATACAATATCCCCCTTTATGAGGATCCTTTAGGCCTTTCAAACCCATTAAAAACTAATTACCTATATTTAAGACATTCGGCAGTAGGTGAACCATTAATTTTGAGATTTATTTGCACCCCTTATTTTATGCTACAGATTTAATGATACAATTGAAAGTCCTCAATCTCTGCTTTTATCAACCAATAGTATTTGAGTTCTTACTTTGTGCAGAACACTGTTCAGAGTGCTTGGGAGAATACAGTCAAGCTAGGAGACATGATCTCTGCTCTCAAGGAGCTTACACTCTAAAGTGGGAGACAGACATAATAATAAATTCCAGGTGGAAGGCAGCAACTGATTTTTAAAGCTATATATATAAATGTTGTTTGAGACATGTATCTGAAAGAATAGTTCACTTCCCACCATTTCTTAGCAATGTGTTGGGTAAAACTTGAGGGGAAACTGTAGCCATATATACTGCAGTGGAAACATGGGGACAGAGTTGAAGTAAAACCTGAAAAGCCACTTAAAAAGAAATAATAATGATAGTATTTATGTGCTTACTATGTGCCAAGAATTATGCTAAGAATTCGCGTAGATACAGTGTCATCCAGGCTAGACACAGCCCCTGTCCCATATGGACCTTACAGTCTTGGTAGGAAGGATTAAGATTTACTCCTCATTTTACAGATGAGTAAACAGGCACAGAGAAGTTGAGTGACAAGGTCACACAGTTGACAAGTCATAGAGCAGGGATTAGAATCCAGGTCTATGCCCTTTTCACTAGGCTATGATGCTTCTCCAAAGGTGTATCTAATGCATTATTATTTGTTATAATTTGTAGGGCTGATAAGCCAAAAGAATCACCATAACTTTTTTGGTCATGTATACTTTAAAAATTAATACAATTCATCATGGATTCTTTCAAGAAGCATTTTTTGAATTAATAAAGAACTGATTATACTGACCCTAACAGCCTTAAATGTTTAAAACACACTTGTAAATACAGTGTCTGGTAAATCAAAGTCATTTTCAAGTATGTATAGTCCAAGTCCAAAGATTATTGCATTTGCTCTGATTTAAAACGGAGACAGAAAACTGGGATGGGTGGACCATTGGTCTGATCCAGTAAGAGCAATGTTTTTGTTCTTATGTCTTTAGGTCACAGAGTGACTGGTGTGAAGCCTTTTGAAAGCAGAAAAATTAAAAGAGTATATTCCACAAGCTATTATTCACAGCATTCTTTGGACAAAATAACTCTTCCAGAGTCTGTCTTCTGCTCAAATTTCAAATTACACTTCTTTATTTTTCATGCATTTTTGAATTATATTTACAGTAATCTTACTCCCTTTCTTTAACTAGTTAGGTCTTGTCAATAACTGCAGCACTAACATAAAAGGACTAAATTAAAGGAGGTTGGACATGGTCAGAATCACAATTTCATACTTTTTTTTTTCTTATTTGAAGTTAAAGTGAATGTGCGTAGTATGTATGATGCACAACAAGCAGATATGGAACCTAGTCTATAAAACAGCTTTAAGAGAAATTATTAATAGTTCATGAAATCCAATATACATGCAATATACAGCATGTCTTTAATGCCCTGATCTGGCTTCTAATTTCTTTAAGTTCTATAATATCCATTTCTCCTCCATCGTTACATAACAAGGGATATGTCAGGGGAGAAAGTCGAGTGGGCGCTTAAGTGTTTTGGGTGTTAGGACACAAGTAAATGGGTGCCCAATAGTAGGACATAGGATGGGGAGATGTGACATTAATCAGGGAAGGCCTCCTCTAGAAGGAGTATTTTATAAGGATTTTCAAGGTGAGGAGAGTAGTGGTCTGCTGGATATGAAAGGGTTTTTGTTGGGTGGGGCGGGAGTTCCAGACAGGAGGGAGAGCTTGAGGAGATAAATGGCAGGAGAGACCAGAGGGAGGAACAGTGATAAGCAGGATGGCTAATCTCAGCATTACCATTCATTCAATCATATTTATTGAGCACTTACTGAGTGCAGAGCACTTTACTAAGTGCTTGATAAGTACAATTCAGCAATGAAAATATTTTCCCATAGGAGACTGGAAGCCAGGTGGGCAAACACAATGGCACTCCTTAAAAGAGCCTAAGCAAATCACCACTCATAAGACAACTCCAGACTCCATTCTAAATTTTCAGAAGAAGAGCTACAGAAACTCTAATGCAACAATCAGAACCTCCAGTGGAAGCATCTGGAGGTGAACTAAGAGTAGTCACCCATTGCTGATTTTGGATGGATCCTATTCCTAGAGTGGGTACCTATTCTCAAGACTGAGTCAGTGAAGCAGGAGTGTGTCTGTCCCTTAAGCGCTTAGTTCAGTGCTCTGCACACAGTAAGCACTCAGTAAATATGATTGAATGAACCTCCCCCACCAGCACCACCATCACAGTTTAAACATTCTTGTAAAGAGTTACCTAACCCTCCACAGCTGGCCTCATTCTGCCATTCACTTGATATGGAGCCAGCTATGCATTTGGGCTGCACACTTGGCATCACTTCAAGTCCATATGGATTCATGTCCATTCAGAACAGGTGTTTCCTCCAGGACTGTGGATATTTTTCCACATGGAGGTTTTATAACGAGAATAATAAAAGAGCTGTGAGGTGTCTGGACTGCGGTCCCCAAATCAGAGATTTCATTCACACTTCTGTCACTGAAATACTTGCTGTGAGTAGAAGGTAATCTTACAAGATTCACTTAGCTCCCTTTCTTGGGAAGTGTACAAAACTGGAAGTAATGGGTTCTGATTGTAAAATACAGAAGACAAGTGGCAATATAATAAAGGTGGTGGTTAGGTAATGATGTAAGGAGGTATTCTGGACTCTACACAACCTTCCTTTTCCAATAGAACCAATGAAACTATAGACTAAAGTGGGTTTGGAGGTAATTTTCTGCATTCTTAAATTAGTGCAGTGGTCTGCTTCTTTAAAGAAGCCACCCACACATTCTCCCTGCCCACTGTTTCCTATTGACTCCACTCCTTCTACCCATATGCCCACACATTTCACCCTCTCCTACCTTTTCTACTCATGTCTCTTTCACTTTCTCCTCTTCAAGCTTTCTCCCAATTCTTCTTTTGAATCTCTCCTATTTCTGACTCGTTTGATACCTCTTCCTAGGTTTTCCACTTCATTTTCCTTTTGCATATATTTCTCTCCAATTACCTCTTTTCAGCTTCTATTCTCCCCATCACTTTTCCCACAATAGTCCTATGTTATTTTCTCCTTATGATCAATTTTAAGTTTACACCTCTACTTTTCTATTTCTGCTCTCTTCCCTTCTTCATTTCCCTCTTGCCTGCCCTATCTTCAGTATTCCTTTTCCTTCACTCCTTCTAGCTAACTCTTTTTCTCTCTCCGAAGGGAGAGGGAGTTAGTTAATCTAAAGCCGGTGGTCTGACACTCTCTTCAGTGTGCAGGTGTATATTTGGTAGTCTCTAAACTTCACCCTCCAGACTGGTCCTAGAGAGGAGAAAGGGTCCTTGCACTGGAATTTCTAGGCAGAGCTTCCTGACCCGAGGGAAGGGTGGAAAAGTTGGGCATTATTTATCAAATTGGTGTTATTTGGGGGCTGGACTTATTACTGCTGGCCCACCAGAGACATGAAGCTAAGCATCTGAGCTGAGGACATGTATAGGTTCTAATCCCTGCTCTGCCACTTGTCTGCTGTGTGACCTTGGGCAAGTCACTTAACTTTCTCTGCCTCCATTACCTCATCTGTAAAATGGGGATTAAGAGTGTGAGCCCCATGTGGGACAGGGACTGTGTCCATCCTGATTAACTTGTATCTACCCCAGTGATTAGAACAGTGCTTGGCACATAGTAAGTGCTTTAAAAGTACTAATAGTAATAATAACTATTATCATTATTATTATTATTATTATGTGCTCTCACACCCTTCCTCCCCTGTTTTAGTTAGGGACACTGTTGAAGCCTTCAGCCATCCACTGATAACAAGGGTCCAGGCTGGTAGCAAAACTTCAACTTTGACAACTTTCCCAGAGCTTTCCGTCAGGGCCTCTTGGAGAGTGGCTGTTTGGATACTCATTGGAATCATCCAACCCTGACAGGGTCTTCGCAGTGTAGTGTGAAATTCTGGGATGAAGTATACATTTTAAAAAATGTGATGCTGAGATGTCATCCAAATGTTGGAATAATAACTGAGCTGTTAAGTTGGAAAGTATGTAACAGAGAAACTTTGCCATCTCTTCAGATTAATGAATCCGATTCTTCTATAAACTAGGGAGAGGAGAGGGGCTCATTCTCTTCTGCTTAGTTTTACCCACAGATCCTCTGCAGAGATCTTGCCACCCTGTTACTCTTCAGTGCCAAGGGTGGGCAAGAGTAGAGGTAGCCAACTTGACAATCATCCTGCTACCCACTCAGCACCTGCCCAGCATGCTCCTGCCCAATTCCAGTTCTGGTTTCTTCTAAACACTTGGCTACTAGAAGCAGCGTGGCCTAGCAGATAAAGCATGGGCCTCCAGCCAGAGGACCTAGTTTCTAATTTCGGCTCTGCACTTGCCTGCTGTGTGAGCATGGACAAGTTACAACTTCTCTGTGCCTCAGTTTCCGCAACTGTGAAATGGAGATTCAATACATATTCATCCTCCTACCTGACTGTGAGCCCCATGTGGCCTGATTACCTTGTATTTACCCCCAGTGCTTAGAATAGTGCTTGACACATAGTAAGGACTTAAGTCCCATGAAAAAAGAGTGCAAACCCAGAAAGCCTCTAGTGTTTTGACACATCAAGGAAACCAAGAATTCTCAGCATCAAGTGGCCTGGGAGCAATCTGAACTAAGAAAATCTGAACTAGGATGATGAGTGTTGTAGTACACAGGATAATAATAATAATAATAAATAATACTATTTGTTAAGCACTTTCTATGTGCTGAACACTGTTCTAAGTGCTGGGATAGATACAAGGTTATCAGATTGACCCAAGTGGTGCTCACAGCCTTCATCCCCAATTTACAGATGAGGTAACTGAGGCACAGAGAAGTGAAGTAACTTGCCCAAAGTGGCACAGCTGACAAGTGGCAGAGCCGACATTAGAACCCATGACCTGTGACTCCCAAGCCCAGGATCTTTCCATTAAGCCACACCACTCCTCTCACAGCTGGGTGAGATGCCATCCCCAAACCCTGACAGGATATATCACTGCTACAGTGGGGGAAGCTATAATTCTGAGGTAGTGTAGCATCTATGCTGGAAGGGTGCAGGGAGTCATCTGGGCTAATGGAAAGAGCACAGGCCTGGGAATCAGAGAACCTAAATTCTAATCCTGGCTCTGTCACTTGCCTGTTGTGTGACCTTGAGCAAGTCATTTAACTTCTCTATGCTTTAATTAACAGTATTTATTGACTGCTGTACTACTACTACTAATAATAATAATGGCATTTGTTAAGCGCATAATTTGTGCCAGGCTGGAGTGTTTATAAGCAAATCAAATTGGACACAGTCCCTATCCCACAAGGGGCTCACAATCTCAGTCCCCATTTTACAGATGAGGTAACTGAGGCACAGAGAAGTGAAGTGACTTTCTCAATGTCACAAGGCAGACAAGTGGCAGAGCCAGGATTAGAACCCATGACCTTCTGACTCCCAAGCCCCATGCTCTAACCACTACACCAGGCTGCTTCTCCAAGCGCTTGGTTTATATACAATTTAGCAGAGTTGGTGGACGTGTTCCCTGCCTACAATGAATTTATAGTCTAGAATTTCCTCATTTGTAAAGTGATGACCTGTTCTTCCTCCTATTTAGACTGTGAACCTTGTGAGGGAATGTGCCTGACCAGATTGTCTTGTACGGCACATGGCAAAGGGGTGGTGGTAGTAGTGGTAGTAGTAGTAAACCCCCAGCCCACAGATATCTGGAAGATCTTTTCCTCAGTATCTGTAACATTAAAATGCCACAAGACTTCAAAAATGTCACCACAATTACGATTTTCAAGAGAGGTGACAGGTGAATGTGGAAATTATAGAGAAATCTCCCTGCCACTCCTCACAGGTGAAGTGTAGCTACAAACCTTCTAAACAAATTGCTAATAGTAAACCATGAAACTCCATGTGGTTTCAGATCTAAGTGCTGCCCAGCAGAAAGTGTGACAAATTCATATAAATATCAAAGAACACCACAAAGGGTTTAGTTATATTTCTGATTATTTGTGCCTCACTAGCCCATACAGTTCTAACAGTCTGGAACTCCCCATTAAAATCAGGTAATAAACAGCTTTTCCCTTCTTTAAAGCCCTCCTAAAATCCCCCATATTCTGTTTAATGGATCAAGCCTAGACCTGGGAATAAGAGGACCTGGTTTCTAATCCTACCTACACTATCTTTTTATGGTATTTGTTAAGCACTTACTAGGTACTATGTACTAAACACTGAGTAGATACAAGTCAGTCAGGTTGGATGCAGTCCATATCCCACATGGGGCTCACATTCTCAATACCCATTTTCCAGAAAAAGTAACAGGCACAGAGAAGTGAAGTGACACAGCAGGCAAGTGATGGAACTGGGATAAGACCCAGGTCCTCTGAGTTCTAGACCCATGATGTATCCACTATGTCACACAGCTTCTCTGCGTGCTGTGACACAACTTCTCTGTGCTTCAGTTTGTTCATTTGAAAAATGGGGGTTCAGTGCCTGTTCTCCCTCTGACTTGGACTGAAAGCCCTTGTGTGGGAAAGCATTCAGTCCAGGTTTCTCCACTCCTCAAGAATGTCTAGTGGTTATCCATCCACCTCCACATCAAATAGAAACTCCTTACCATAGGCTTTAAAGCACTCAATCACCTTACCCCCTCCTACCTCAACTCTCTGCTCTCCTACTAAAACCCAGCCTGCATACTTTGCTCCTCTAATGCTAACGTACTCACTGTATGTAAATCTTGTCTATCTCAATGCTATCCTCCTGCCTCTGGCTTTGAATGCCCTCCGTCTTCATAGCTGACAAATTACTCTTCCCACATTCAAAGCTGTATTGAAAGCACATTTCCTCTAAGAGGCCTTCCCTGACTAGGCCCTCATTTCCTCTTCTCCCACTGCCTTCTGTGTCAGCCTTTGCTCCCTTTGTGCACTTCTCCCTCAGGACCAAAGCACTTACATAAACATCTGTAATTTATTTATATTAATGTCTCTCTCCCCATTTAGACTGTAATTTATTTATATTAATGTCTCTCTCCCCATTTAGACTGTAAGCTCACTGTGAGTTTTGTTGTTGTATTCTCCAACCACCCCCTAGACTGTAAGCTTATTGTGGGTAGGGAATGTGTCTGTCAACTCTGTTGTATTGTACTCTCCCAAGAGCTGGGTACAGTGAAGGCAGATCTCCTCCACGAAGCCTTCCCTAAGTCCTCCTCGCCTCTTCTCCCGCTCCCTCTCCATCACCCTGACTTGCTCCCTTCGTTCATTCTCCCTTCCATCCCCACAACACATATGCATATTTCTGTATACTTGTAATTTATTTATGTATATCAGTGTCAGTCTCCTCCTGTAGACTGTGAGCTCATTGTGTGCAGGGGAATGTGTCTGTTATATTGTACTCTCCCAAGCTCTTAGTGAAGTGCTTTGCACACAGGAAGCACTCAAATACAATTGAATGAATGAATGCTCTGCTCACAGTAAGCACTCAATAAATGCCACTGATATATTGTGTGCCCCATATGGGACAAGGACTGTGTTCTGTGTACAATCTGATTATCTTGTATCTACCCCAACACTTAGCACAATGCTTGGTATGTTGCAAGCACTTAAATAATAATAATGACATTTATTAAGTGCTTACTATGTGCAAAGCACTGTTCTAAGCCCTGGGGAGGTTACAAGGTTATCAGGTTGTCTGACAGGAGGCTCATGGTCTTGATCCCCATTTTACAGATGAGGTAACTGAGGCAGAGAAGTGACTTGCCCAAAGTCACACATTTGACAACTGGTGGAGCGGGATTTGAACCTATGACCTCTGACTCCAGAGCCCTTGCTCTTTCCACTGAGCCACAATGCTTCTCTTTAAATACCATCATTATTATGAATTATATAGACAGATGCAGCAAAATATAAGGCTATATACATAAGTGTTGTGGGAATAGGTTGAGTGCTTAAGAGGTATGAACTCAAATATACAGGCAAAGCAGAAGGGAGAAGGGACACTAAGGTGCTGAGCACAGAGATTAATCAGAGAAGGGTCTGGAGATGTGATTTTAGTAAGGTTTAGAAGGTGTTAGTTCACCCTCAGAATGAAGCAGGGCTGTGTGTTAGGCCCAGTCATGTTCAACTTATACTCTCCTGCCATGCTGAAGGATGAAGTATGGAAACAATCTGGAGTCCAAATATGCTTGTGACCCAGGAAATCTGAGTATCTTCCAGCCCAAAAGGCTACAGACATCTTCAAAAGCATGAGACAGTGGTCCAAAAACTGTTTAATGTGCTCCAGAGGCACACACGAGAGGGCTGTTTAAACCACTCCAAACAGATGGGCAAATTTCCTATTTTCAAAGATGTCCAAGAAAGTGGATTCTACATTGACTGTCAGTAATAGATTCCAGTGTTATTGTCTACTTATAAAACATCTGGCCCTATTTCCAAAATTTCAAAGGATAGTCAATGCTTTGCCCTGCAACATTCAGTTTCAGGGCAGTGGTATCCACCAGGGTTCACTATTAGAGGACATTAACTTGTGTTTCCTGATTTCAAAATGTGTTCTCTTGTTTATTTGTGTATCGTAGTTATAAGGAACGCTAAGGTAGGTATTTTTTGCCTTCAAAGAACATCAAAAGAGATGGGGCAAGAATGAGAAGAAGAAAAGGAAAGATATTTTCCTTTCTAGGGTATTTTCTTAATCCACAATATAAATTTTAAGGATGTGTCCCAGAAAGGAATCTCAAATTGCTAACTAGGTCCTCACAGTCCTGTGCTATTACTATATTATCATCCTATATAAACTGAAGTTGAGGATGTCATGGAAAAGCAATAGGGCTCAACTGTGTCTAAAATTGCAACTTGTAGAATGTAAAATTTATGCCAACATCTATAAACTCTTAACTCATTTTATAAGACTGTTTACATGGATGTAGAGTCAGAGAGTGGTATGATACAGAAAGATCTAAACAACTTTGCAATAATAAATAATCAGTACCTTTAGAGGTTTCAGAGATGGCATTAATTTCTGAGAAAAACCATTTGGAGCAGCCACAGACTGTTTTCATCATTTCTTTCTTTGTACTTTAAGCACAACTTTTGTCTGCAAAAAAAGTATTCTCTTTCAACTGAAACAGCACAGTTGGTGTCACTGTGTATTTTATACATTATTAATGCTATGAAATATTTGTCATATGAACGAGGCTTTTAGAGGAGAAGTGTCAAATTAAGTGTGGTACTCTAACTGAATTGCTGAAAGATGGCTAAAAACTGTGACCAGTCATTCGACAGTATTGCAAATGGCTTTGATTGTATTGATTGACTTCAAAGCAGGCATTATGGCAATCAAGTAGTTGTCTTAAGAAGTACAAGTTTTAGTTTGAAAGGGTAAAAACAAAGCCTACAAGAATGCAGTGAAGAGAGTAAAAAAGAAGTTAATTTTTTAAGGCTGAGAATTATCAATGAACGCTTCTGGGAAAAAATGAAAGTGATTCTTCATATGCTGACTGTGTATTCGGTATTTCTGTTCCACATATTTCATTGTTGGGGATATTTATAAAAAGCCCACTTCTTTGAAGAGCTAATGTGTTTCTGTTTGTTTTTCACTTGAAGTCATAATCCTTTGTAATATCACAATTGTTTGCTGTGGAAATAATTAGGCTTTAACAACCAGACGATTTAGAGATGAGAGAACTTGGCAGTGCATTGATTTCAACAAAATGTCTCTAATTTTTTTCAAATGTTTAGGTACAGCAAAGCACACATATACAATGCAAACACTTTCCCCATTAGACTGTAAGAGCCCCACGTGGGACATGGACTGTATCCAACCTGATTGTTCCAGAGCTTAGTGCAGTGCCTGGCATATAGTAAGTGCTTAGCAAAGAGCATTTAAAAATTTAAAAATAATGTAATATTCAACATCAGTTGACTTGAAAAGTTATCAAACTACTACTCTAATACAGTATATAGGATTCCCAACATTAGTGGGCCTATGTGACAGTACTAATCATAATCATAGTATTTGTTAGCTTACCATGTGCCAAGCACTGAACTAATCAGTTGGGTGGATATGAAATAATGGGTCACCTACAGTCCCACATGGTGCTCACAGTATTAGGAGGGAGAACAAGTATTCACTTTCCATTTTACAAATGAGGAAACCGAAGCATGGAGACATTAAATTACTTGTTCCAGGTCACACAGCAGGCAAATAGGAAGCAGCTTGGCTCAGTGGAAAGAGCACAGGCTTTGGAGTCAGAGGTCATGGGTTCAAATCCCCGCTCCGCCAATTGTCAGCTCTGTAACCTTGGGCAAGTCACTTAACTCCTCTGTGCCTGTTACCTCATCTGTAAAATGGGGATTAAAACTGTGAGCCCCCCCATGGGACAACCTGATCACCTTGTAACCTTCCCAGCGCGTAGGACAGTGCTTTGCACATAGTAAGCGCTTAATAAATGCTATCATTAAATAGCAAAGCAGGGGTTAGAATCCAGGTCCTCTGCCTTCCAGGACCATGCTTTATCCACTAATCCATACTGTTTCTCACAGGCTACTTGGAGGATGGAACTAATTTTGGTGGCAATGTGGAACCATAATAATAATAATAATAATGGCATTTATTAAGTGCTTACTGTTTTAAGCACTGGAGAAGTTACAAGGTGATCAGGTTGTCCCACAGGGGGCTCGCAGTCTTAATCCCCATTTTACAGATGAGGTAACAGGCACAGAGAAGTGAAGTGACTTGCCCAAAGTCACACAGCTGAATATTGGCAGAGCCAGGATTTGAACCTATGACCTCTGACTCCAAAGCCCATGCTCTTTCCACTGAGCCATGCTGCTTCTCATGAGAAGGAGCAGGGTGTAGTGGAAAAAGCAGAGGACTCAGAGTAGGGAGACCAAGCCTCTAATCCTGCTGTTCAACCTGGGCATTTAACTTAACTTCCCTGTGCCCCAGTATCCTATTCTTAAAAGATTGATATTCATAAATACGATATGAAAGTATACAAGGGAGAGCAAATAGCAGCACCCCAAAGATGATCTTCACATGCCCAGCTGCAAAAAGCAATTTTTCCCTTCATTTTCCTTTGTCCAGTCACACCTACAAATATGGGTGAATCATCCTTGCCATCTTTGAATAGTCTATTTTCTATATATTATTAATAATAATAATAATGTAATAATGGTATTTGCTAAGTGCTTACCATGTGCCAAACACTGTTCTAAGCACTGGGATAGATACAGGGTAATCAGGTTGTCCCAGGTGAGGCTCACAGTCTTCATCCCCATTTGACAGATGACATAATAGGCACCAAGAAGTGAACTGACTTGCCTAAGGTCACACAACAGACAAGAGGCAGAGTCAGGATTAGAACCCATGTCCTCTGACTCCCAAGCCTGTGCTTGGGAGTAGAGATAAGAAGCATGGCCTAGTGGAATGAGCATGGACCTGGCAGTCGGCAGACCTACATTCTAATCCTAACTCCCCCACTTAACCTGCTATGTGACCTTGGGCAAGGCACTTAACTTCTCTGTGCCTCAACTGCCTAATCTGCAAAATGGAGAGTCAATACCTGTGCTTCTTCCTACTTAGACAGTGAGCACCATGTGGACTTGATTATTTTGTATCTACCCCAGTGCTTAGTATAGTGCTCCATGCACAGTGAGCACTTGAATATTATTATTATCATTAATTCCCAGTTGAAGGGAAAGAGGAAACATGGTAAATAATTCAAATATCAGGTAATTAAATGTTCAATAATAACATTGATTGTGGTATGTGTTAAGCACTGTGTACCATATACTGTATGTACTAAGCACTGGGATGGATACAAGCAAATCAGGTTGGACATGGTCCCTGTCCCACCTGGGACTCCCAGACTCAATCCCCATTTTACAGATGAGATCAGTGAGGCACGGAAAAGTGAAGTAACTTGCCCAAGGTCACACAGAAGACAAATGGTGGAGCCATTAGTTTCTGCCTATTTCAAATTGTCTACAATTGTGACTTAATATTTGGCATTTCATTCATTTATCAGTGTTGAGTGCATATTTTGGGTAGTGGATTCACTAGGAAGGACCAAAAAAAGAAAAATTCTGGCCCCTGCCCTCAAGGAATCAAGATTTTTTTTAATGAATAATCCGTAGATGTGCATTATATGACAATACTTTAACACACTTAAGAAATAAGAAGTTTGGACTTTTTTATAACATTTTGAAAATATTTGTCTCACAACCTCCTGAAAAACTATCTGGGTGTATAGTTTGATCAGTTAATCAATTAGTGCTATTTACTGAGAACTTAATGAGGAGAGCAAACAATCAATGGTATTTATTGAGCACTAAGTGCTCAGAAGAGTACCATAAAGTTGGTAAACACATTCCCTGCTCACAAGAAGCTTTTAAATTATAGATGGATACTTAAGTGCTGAGGGTGAGATAAGCATCAAGTGCTTAAAGAGTACAGAGATAATTGCTTAGGCCGGGCTGAAGGGAGGGGGTGTAGGGAAAAATGAGTTCTACATAGGGTCTCTTGGAGGTGATGTGATTTAATAAGGCTTTGAAGATGCGGTGTGTCATTAACAAGACTTTGATAGTGATATCAGTGTTCTTAAACCACATTCAAAATATAGCCCCCCCAAAGATCCAATAAAACAAAATAGAATTTCCTGGGCCATGGATGGATATGCAAAACAGCTATCAAAAATGCGGTCTACCAAATCTGTTAGTTCTACTACAAACAGATGCTGGAAACTGGGCAATCCACAGGCCACTGTACTTGGGTGGGTATCAAAAGTCAGAGGGAGGAATCTGGAGTCTCAGTGTTTGAATGCATCAAACAAGGGTATTGGGAATGAATGAGATTAGAAAGGGCCGAGGGAAAAAAGTGGACAGGAGAACCTGCAGCAAGCGCCACCACTTAGCCCTAGAAATAATAATCACGGTATTCATTATGCACGTACTAGGTTTCAAGCACTGGGCTACGTCCTGTAATAGAAACAAGATAATCACATCAAACATGGCTCCACTTGATCGTTAGTTCCTTGAGGAAAGGAATTGTGTCAAGTAACTATTATATAGGACAGAACTCTGCACACAGTAGTGCTCAATGAATACTACTGATTGATTGATTCTTCGACACAGTCTAAGCGGAGGGAGAACAGGTATTTTACCCCCATTTAGCAGATGAGAAAACTGAGAACAAGAGAAAAGTTAATTGTCCTAGGTCACAAAACAGGCAAGTAGTGGAGGCAGGGCTAGAAACTTGCCAAAAATAACATGGCAGGTAAGTGGCAGAGTAGGAATTAGAACACTGGTCTTCTGACTCCCATTTTATGTCCTTCTCACTGGCCCTTTTACTTCCTATCCAGTTTAATCCCAGGGCATCTGGGTTAGCTGAGCACCAGATACAGGCAGGTATAGTTGGTGAGGTTCCTGATATTCTGGGGTGGCAATGATAACAGATCAACGACTGTCTCAGCAATCTCAACTGTAAACAGTAGTGAATTGAACATAATTAAAATATTCTTCATCTCCTTTGTTGATAGCTCCTCATCACAACTAATCATACAGAATGAAATTGCTTCCAAATCATCACTGACATGCACAATGATGTATCACCAAGGTATTGTGTTTCTTCTCTTAAAAGAAGCAGTATGGGGGTCAGAAGACCAGATTTCAGTCCCTACTCTGCCTGCTGTGTGATCTTGGACAAGGCAGTTAACTTCTTTGTGCCTCAGTTTCCTCAACTATAAAATGGGGATTCAGTACCTTTTCTCCCTCCCACATAGACCATGGGTCCCATGTGGGACAAGGTCTGTTTTCAACTGGATAAACTTCTATCTACCCCAGTGCTTAGACCAGTGCTTGACAACATGTATTAGGCACTTTAAGAAGGCCATTATGATTACTGCCAAATACCATTTTCAAAAAAGCAGAAGTACATAAAATAAAGTCATGATAAATTTCTGTCTGGCCCCCACTGGAAGAAGAGTATTTTTCCTCCCATCAAA
This sequence comes from Tachyglossus aculeatus, assembly GCF_015852505.1. Taxonomy (NCBI): domain Eukaryota; kingdom Metazoa; phylum Chordata; class Mammalia; order Monotremata; family Tachyglossidae; genus Tachyglossus; species Tachyglossus aculeatus. The sequence goes on from NW_024044828.1 coordinate 8,889,754, forward strand.
AATAGAAAACAAAAAGCTTTCTACATTTCCCAGGGGAAACAAAATGGTCAAATTTTTGATTTCCAAAATCTATGTTTTCTCTAATTTTAAAGGATGTACTTGGGCCTAGGACCGAATGCTACTATCTACTTCTGTTATTTAGGAAAATTATATCCTGATCTTCATCCTGATGCAAATTATTAACCTTTGCCAAGTCCAGTATACAGTGATTAAAAACAGGTTTAGATACTTTATCAATCAAGATTTCAAAGATGTTCTAGTGGACAGATGCTATTTCAAACCAAGATGAAAGTTACATATTATCATGATCACAATTTACGGGCTATATAGTTCTATAACCACAGTCAAACTCAGAGTGATTTTTGAAAATTGTGGCTTTGTCTGAAAAAGGAGAACCTATTCCCTGCTTGCAATTAGTAGGTGAAAAGCCAGAATAAGAATTTCACTAATACATGCCTCTTTGAAAAGAGACCTTACATGTGTTACTCTATAGGCTGAAAGTGAACCTATAGGGTTTCTGAGAGAATGAGGAGCACTGCATTTGAAAAAGGATCATTATACCTCAAGGGAATGAATCACTCAAAATGGGATTTCAAAGTAGGATGACCAATATGTTCTACAGCAGACAAAAACATAGTCTTTTAAACTTGGGCTGGGTGACATTTAAATTCAAACCATAAATACCAAAGGGGAGGATGAAGAGGACCTCCATCTTCAGAAAGAACTAAAAAGTTAAACAAATGCATGTTATTGGGTTAAATTGTTTCCTTTGAAGTAAATAAATATCTCATGAGCTTTCTCCTAATAATACTTCTAAAAACTACTCTAGCATTTCAAGCAGACTTATTCCAGACCTTCCATCTTCATTTAATTATCAAATTTTCTAATAATTTTCCATTAAATAGGCTCTAAATTGTCCTAATTAAGTGTAGTAACTCTCTCTGGAGGTCAGCTAATGGCTTCTTTAGACAACCATATGGCACACTAACAGAGCATAGGGTGATTAACCTGCCAATAGTCTCATCTTCCTCATTCTGATTTTGAAAATGTATTGTTCTGTTTATTGAAGAGTGGCAAATAGTACAAGAGATGAGCATAATTCGTACCTTATAGAGTTTTGTTTGCAGAAAAAAAAATTACTAATTCCACTGCATGGAGAGGCTTCCTCCTTTTCTCATCGTCTTAAAAAATTCACCTCCTCCCAGAAAAATTTCCCAGTTAATTCTCACTTCCTGGTGATATTAATCTATCAGCCACTGTGTATGTGTGTGTGTGTGCCTTCTTTTGTTTCTATTGTTCTCTTTTTGCTCTCTTTTTCTTATTGTGTGCTTACAGTTGGTGTCTATTTGTTACTCCACTGGTTTGTAAGCTCTCAGGACATAAGGAGCCCAAAATTGAAGAAGGTGAGGACAAAGATCTATGAGGAGAATAGAATTCAAACAGTGGAATATAAAACATTACCAGTAAAGATCAGAGTTAAAGAGGGCAGTCAACAGATGCATAATCCCTCCAGGTTACACATTTCTGGGAACAATGTATTGAATAAAGGTTGTGGAGACTTCATTCATTCAGTCGTATTTATTGAGTGCTTACTGTGTGCAGAGTACTGTACTAAGCGCTTGGAAAGTACAGTTCAGCAATACAAATCAGCAGAGACAATCTCTGTTCACAGGGGGCACTCCTAAGTGTTTTGTGGGAAAGAGAAAAGTCACTCCAGAAACCAAATCAAGATTCCTGCTGGTTTGCTTTTAAGCGTCTTTCACCTTCCACTCATCATATTTATAGCCCAAGTGGTTTCTTCTGGCTAGACAGGAGCAGATCGAAGGACTATGGGTTATAAGAGCATATGACTGACTCCCAGATACCCAAGTTAGGAATCTTGCCTGCCAGACCAGAAAAGGAGAAATCCTAGCTGATGATGAAAGGGGACTAGATGAGAGTGGGTGTATAACTCAGCACAACCCATTCTTAATTAGCAGAAAACTCAAAGCTGTGTCCAATTGATACTAGGGAAATTTAAGCATCACACCTGAATAGATGGGCTGGATTATTGGTCGCTTTGCTGCTGAAAAGGCTAAAGCACCATTTGTTATCACTTTGGCTGACTGAGCAATCTTATTTAGCAATGTCCTGTTAGATTAGCAAAGACAACCTCAAAATTTCTCTAGGGTCTTGACTAGTGATCCTTCACCTAGCAGAGAACCATCAAAATAACAAACTTACCATCTACCCAAAAGAATGACAGTTGTCTCTTGGAACATCAGAATGCTTTGTGATGATGAGAATAGCAGGTGCTGATAGGGAAAATTGCTCATCAGCTAGCCAGGGTCAACATCACAGCACTGAGGGAAACAAGGTGTTTTGAAATATGGCAGTTAACAGAAGCAGAGGCTAGATTTGAAGGGGTCTCTCCTCATCAGAACAAAGTCTCGCAGGTTCAGGCTGCATGATCACATAATCCCTTACTTCAAGCCACAAACTGTATACACATTGTTTCTAAAAGCAGAAGAATAAAAAGTATCAAAACAGCAGAAATGATCTCTTGGAAATGTATTAATTTGTTGATACTATTATATTTGGTCTTGTTTTCCTACAACTAAAAAAAGTATACTTTCCAGGAAAAAGAAAATTTATGAAATGATGGCTTATCAGATTTCCAAGCTTTGTTCTTTAAAACTAGTTTAAAAGCAATTGTCCTTTACTGTAACCCTAACTCTCTGTTCAGCTCTTTAAGGGCTTTGTAATTAGGCTGACCTTTCTGAATTAGTAAGGACATTTCTGGGCAATTTGGGAAATGTTTTCAAATGCTACGGAATGGAAATGCTCTGAATAAAGTGGTCACCATGTTTCTCTCTGATCCCCTATCGCTAGTGGGGAGTCCAGATTCAGAGTATGCTTTATAAAGTATCAGAACATGCTGGCACTTTAAAATGAGGTGGTTTAAGAAAATTAGAGGATTTTATCCCACACTTTCCTCCCTTACCTTCCCCATGATTTCAGAGATAAATTGGAAGGTTTGTAAGCTTGAGATGATGTCCAAATGTCTTAGCATCAAAAAACAGTACAGTCAGCCTATTTATACCACATCTATCTTCCTTCAATTTTAAGAGTATCTCTTAAATGTGTATTATGTTCCAGGCATTGTACTAAGTGCTGGTGTAGATACAAGTTAATCAGGTTGGACACAGTCCATGATGTCCCACGTAGGGCTCACAGTCTTAATTCCGATTTTATAGATGAGGTAACTGAAGCATAGAGAAGTTAAGGGACTTGATCAAGCTCACACAGCAAACAAGTTGAGGAGTCTGGATTAGAACCCAGGTCCTTCTAGCTTCCAGGCTCTATCCACTAGGCCACATTGCTTTATCTTCCTCTGCACCCATGTTGAATTCCATGGCCAAGCCAAATCAACATATGAATCTTTTTCCTCTGAGCTCTCCCATGAAAAATTACACCTACCAGCAGGCTCAACTCATTCAAATTATGAGGATGACGATGATAATGATGGTGGCATTTGTTAAGCACTTACTATGTGCCGAGCACTGTTCAAAGCACTGGCGTAGATACAAGGTAATCACGTTGTCCCAAGTGGGGCTCACAGTCTTAAGCCCCATTTTACATATGAGGTAACTGAGGCACACCGAAATCAAGTGACTTGCCCAGTCACACAGCTGATCAGTAGTGCTGCTGGAATTAGAACCCATGACCTCTGACTCCCAAGCTCGTGCTCTTTCCACTATGCCACGCTGCTTCTCTAAGTGTGACATTAAAAAATCTTTAATGTATTGATACATAATTGTGTCAATGTAAGCAGTATTTTTGTAACCTTGCACTGTAATTGATGAAAGATAAAATATGAGTCAAATTTCCTAAAATTACAGTACATAATTGAACTTTAGTGCTGTTTGATAAAAGACTATCTGGTGTAAAAGATTACTACAGCAAGAATGCAAATTCAGAACTATAATCCATCAGGCATAATAAATGTAGATTCTAATTAAGTGTCTACTTAAGTCTCTGTCCCACATGGGGCTCACAGTCATGGAAGGGAGAGCAGGTATTGAATCCCCATTTTATAGTTGGGTAAACTGAGGCATAAAGGAGTTAAGTAACTTGTCCAAGATCATACAGTAGGCAAGTGGCAGGGTAGGGATTAGAACCCATGTCCCAGGCCTGGGCTTATTATAAGAGGCCACACTGTTTCCTTACTCTAAACAGGATATACGATAGATGTGCAGCTTGCTAGCCTATGACCCCCATGGCAAAAATCCACCACAGGACAATTTCTATCCATAGACTCAGATTGGCTTTGTGGAACCTTCTAAATGAATGTTTTAACTTGGTTTCCTTTATGTGTTTTGCCTTGACCATATGTTCCCCTCTAATCACAAAGATAATCATGTCAACTTTCAAGTGCTCATTTTACCATTGCCATTATGTTTTCATCTCAGAACAAAATGCATTTCCCGTGAAGCCAGCTAAAATAGCCATACATTCATGCTCTTGGAGAAAATGTCATTTGTTACACAAGGAAAACATTTTGAGATCGAAGTGATGAGGTTAATGCAATTTTTCTTAATTGATTTAACTTTTTCTGTAAAGCTTATTGTTTACCTTAAACCCAAATAAAGTTTCTGGGGCTGAAATATGCTGCCAGTAAATTAAATGCATGCGCAATCCAACTGCCTAAGTACATGAAGATTTACTCTCTTCACACACAAATGTTTGACCTAGAGATTAAATGCTAAAATTGGGGTCAGGCAGGCACCCACTGAATTAATTTGAAGAGGCAAAATATGTACATATTAACCCAGAGAAAAAAAGAGAAGGAAAAAAGGTTGGAATAATCTCAGTTTAGTTTTTGAAAAAACAACAGCTAGTAATCAAGAAAAAAGTAGATATAGAACTAAAGGACAAATTCACATTAACCATTTTCGCAAATTCACTCTGATGCTTGCATTTTCCCATAGAAACCAAATCTTCATGGGAATCAATTATCTTTTAACATTGGTCCTTTAAGACTTCGAGTGGCCATTTTTTTAAGCTTTTCACTTGGCACACCCAGTAAATAAAGCCCAATGGGAACCATGTTTCTTAATAAGCTTAAAATGAATAATAGGGAAACCATTTTGAGAAGAGACAAGGAGATGACTACTTCATGACAAGATTTATTAACTACTTTCCTAACTGCAGTGTTATTTAAGTGTGAGAAAAGAAAATCAATCCACAGAGGAATATTCATTCATTCATTCAATTGTATTTATTGAGCGCTTACTGTGTGCAGAGCACTGTACTAAGCACTTGGGAAGTACAAGTTGGCAACACATAGAGACGGTCCCTAGCCAACAATGGGTTAGTTGGACCATCTTCCTGAAGCAAATACTTGTTCCAAGTATTCCAAGTTAGAGAAGCAGCGTGGCTCAGTGGCAAGAGACCGGGCTTGGGAGTCAGAGGTCATGGGTTCTAATCCCAACTCCCCCACATCTACTGTGTGACCTTGGGCAAGTCACTTAACTTCTCTGAGCCTGTTACCTCATCTGTAAAATGAGGATGAAGACTGTGAGCCCCACGTGGGACAACATGATCACCTTATATCCCCCCCAGTGCTTAGAACAGTAATTTGCACATAGTAAGCACTTAACAAATGCTATTATTATTATTATTCCAAGGATTCTGCAAAGGATCTCCATTTGGTAGATTTCTAGGAGATGGGTTTACAAGTAGGGAAACATGAAAACCTCTCTCCAACAAAATTAACCAGAACAATTAGGTGTATTTTCATTATTTGCAGCCCCTCAATTTCTTTCCTGCAGATTTTGATGATTTGCTTTTTAATTATTTCCCTGTTTTAGAAGACGTTAGAGCTTTTTGAAATATTCTACCTTGGCAAAACCAAGGTAGAGTACCAAGCAGGGTAGTCCTAAAAGGCACAGTCCACAACTACTAGAGTTGTTTCATGGTAGTTTCACCCACCCTTCCTTACAGTGAATTTGCCTTCAGGACAAGAATTCAGTTTTTTCAAGGTCACTTCAGTAACACACTGAAGTGGAAGGAAAAAAGATGAACTTCAAGCAGAATTATCACATAATCTCATTATAGATTAAAATTGTTTTCACATTTTATTCATGACAAAATTCAATTCCACCTTATAAAATTGTTCCTCTTTCATTTTCTAGATATACAACCACCTTATAAAAGTCATAAAGTACTCTGTGAAACATATACAGTAGCACTTAAGTTCAGAAACCCAACTTACTCCAAAACCTCAAACGTTTCCATTATCTCCAAGCAACTGTCATTGTTTAAAAATGGTAGTATAAAATTAACAATAATGGAGACTGATTCACCACTGTGGTCTCATAAAGTGAGCATCACAAACATTGAAGTTTACAATAGGTCAAGTGGGTTATATTATTTTTATTGGGAAGAGAACATCATCCATTACTTCACTAATCCATTTTGACCCTTTTCCAAGACTTAGATCTTGAGAGTGTCCTTTAAAAGGACAATTAAGTGTTGTCCTATCTTGCTTCCTACAGCCTATTCCAATCCTTAGCCCTCCAATTCATTCATTTAATTGTATTTATTGAGCACTTATTTTGTGCATAGTACTCTACTAATGGCTTGGGATAGTATGAGCCTCATACAATGTATTGCCGACCCTTGAAACTAAACATCCTCTATATGACATGAATAACTTTTACATCTCAGACTGAGAAAGTCACCTAACCTCATTTTAAGTGAGGGTAAGGAAAACAATTACCAAAAATGTCTGGGAAAAACCTAGACATTTCTGGATTCTTAGTGGCATCTCTGTGCATTATGATTTTGAATTGGCATCATTTAAGAATAAATCATAAAATTCCTTATGATGCTCAGCTTCAAAACACCTGCACCCCACGAGGAAGCCCACATGAGAATATTCCTGCTTGGCACGATTGTCCCTGAACAACTCTTGAGTTAGCTTTTAATTCAAAGCAGGAGCCCTTCTCTGAAAGGGTCAACCCTGTTAAATCAAGACTGAATTGTATAACATCATGAGCCTGGTCTATTATCTAAGATAATAACAACTCATATGAAATATTTCATTTACAATTTAAAACCTTTCAATCAGAAGATAGGAATAAAAAGCTTTTAAATGAGTTTAGTTCATGTTGGAGGTTCCTTTGGGTTCAATGCATATTCTCATGAATAGTCTGCATTTAAGTTTTCAAATATGTAAAGGAAAAAAATGAAGTGAATGGTATGTGTAGCCATGACGTGGCTAAGAATAGTTCACAATGACCCAGAAGACAGACCAATATTTTGGAATATTTTATATACAGGCTTTTCAGTTTGGAGTACTAATTTAAAGCTTTTCAAATTAAAGTTTGTTCTGAGGATATGCTATTTTATTTTATAAAGGTCTCCATACTAAGACTTACAGGTTAGGTACAGATGAAAACATCTTTCACTGTTCCATTCCTTTTCCTGCCTTTCTTCGAATATTTGAATTTAGAAACACTGTGAATGCATGAATCTTTGTCAGGAAGTAAATCCCCGTCTTCATGGTCTAAAGAGAACTTTGCAATCCCCAATGGGTAGATGGTAAATTCTATAAATCAGATATAGTGTGACCAAGTGAAAACAAAAATGTGCAAAGCTGGAATTAAAGAAATAGAACAAGATCACTCGATTCTACATTCTCCAGGATTTAGATTTTCACCCAATTCTAACTTCTTCTTTGGAACAATATACACCTCTGAAGAAACCTTAAATCATATACTTAGATAATTTGATCCATCACAAATTGAAAAACATGAAGAAAAAGTGTCATTAAAGAAATGCATTTCTGAAGTTTCAAAAGTCACCTACAAGCTATACTAACTCCTACTCTAGGTTGAAAGCTCCTTGTAGGCAGGAAAAGTGTCTACGAACTCTGTTACATTGTATTCTCCCAAGTGTTTAGTACACAGTAAGCTCTTAATAAATATGACTGATGGATAACCCATGCTTTACAGTGAAAACAAAAGCATTTTCTTATACTCAAGATAAGAAAAATGATATGTATGTCCTCAATTGAAAGGAGAATCACAAATATATTGTATACAAAATGTATATTTAGAATTCAATTATATTAATCAATCATATGTAAGCAATTACTGTGTGCAGAGTATTGTACTAAGCATTTGGAAAAGTACAAAGACACATTCCCTACTTCAACAAGCTTACAACAGCTTTTATGTTTCGCATGCTCGAAGATAAAATTGTATATACAAAGTGTGCATGCAACATTTTAGAACAATCAAATCATGAGAAGTGGACAGAAAACATGAATTTTCTTTTTGATATATACTGTGAATTAAGCAGTGGCTCTATATTTTATTGTGACCTCTACTATTCCCCACATCAATTCCTCCCCCTCCTCCCCTTCTCCATCCCCTCCGCCTTACCTCCTTCCCTTCCCCACAGCACCTGTATATATGTATATATGTTTGTTCATATTTATTACTCTATTTTACTTGTACATTATTCTATTTATTTTATTTTGTTAATATGTTTTGTTTTGTTCTCTGTCTCCCACTTCTAGACTGTGAGCCCACTGTTGGGTAGGGACCGTCTCTATATGTTGCCAACTTGTACTTCCCAAATGCTTAGTACAGTGCCCTGCACACAGTAAGCACTCAATAAATATGATTGATTGATCAATTTTATGGGCATACCATTATAAAAGTATATAATTATAAATGATGACAATTGATGTTAAATATGACTGATTGATAAGAACAATAATATTGGTATTTGTTAAGTGCTTACTATGTGCCAAGCACTGTTCTAAGCACTGGGGTAGATACAAGGTAATCAGGTTGTCCCACATGGGGCTCACGTGGTCAAAGACCGTTGATCCTGACTTTGTGTTCTCTCTCAACACCTGGCTGGTGGAACAGCTATCAGAAATCACCATTGCCACCTTCTATTTCCACCCTCCTATTGGCCTGGGTGGTTTCAGGATAGCTCATGGCCTGCTGGAAGTCACAGGACATTGGTTCTAGTCCTGGGCTCTGTTCCTGGGTGCTGTGTGATTTTCAGTAAGTCACAACTTCTCAGTTTCCTCATCTGTAAAATGGGGATTCAGTACCAGATTTTCCTCCTACTTGGACTTTGAGCCTGATGTGGGACAAGATCTATGCCTGGTCTGATTATCTTCTTTCTCACCCAGTGCTTAGAGAAGTGCTTTGCACATAGTAAGTGCTTAACAAATACCACAGTTGTTCTTATTTTCACTATGGAAAGGTTGTATGACACTGGATTACAGTGGTCCAACACGTGGTGACTTTGGGCACCTGCACGTAGTGTGTCCTAATGGACCAATTGGGCAAAAAGTAAATGACATCTCTTGGCCCTAATAAGAATGACCAACTGAGACTCCTCCTAGCAAATGCCATGCTATCATCATAAACCGTGGTGGGTTTCATTGGAATGAAAAACATGACTATTGCCAGGCCACTGAGGAAGTTGGCACCTGGACAGATTTTATGTTTGCTTTAATTTTTTGATAAGCTGAAAAGGTATAGACACATATAGACTAATAATGACCTCTTTCTCCTCTGAATTGATTGTAATTGCTTTCATTGGTTTAAAAGCTTGATTAGGCCATCCAACTAAGAACATTTCTTGCATTATTTGGCAATTGGCAATCAGAAATATCACTTGTATAGGTTCAGAAGTTATGTCCAGCTTACTTGAAGAACTATGGTTTAACTTTCAAGGTATGAAATAATGGGCCCAAGTCCTAGGATAAAATAGGACATGGGACAAAGTGTTGCTGTAACCTTTGGGGCTATGTAAGGGAAAACATGGGCAGTATAATGATATTTAGGACCCTCAGGTGTCTCATCAATTTATAAATATTTATTGTGAACCTACTGAATGCACAACACCGTACCTACAATCTAGAGGGGAAACAACAGAGTTGAAAACATGATCCTCAAGGAGTTTACAATTTAGCAGGGAGATGGACCCAAAAAGAATGAATGGATGAGGATGGAATAGCCCATCAGGAAAGATGGGAGAGCCAGTCCTGAGATTTCAGAACAAAGAACTTGGGCAAGGGAATTGATTATATTGCTAATGACTAACAACACCAGTTACCAATTTTCATCCCATCTAGGTAGTTATATTTCTGCTGGGGCACAGAATGCAAAGAGTATGTCAGCAGGGATGCAAAGTGCATATTGATTAATGATATTTATCCCCCTTCAAAGCCCCAATGAAAGCTAACCTCCTCCATAAGGCCTTCCCAGATTGAGCCCCTCTGCTCTACCCCTCTGCCCCACAGCACTTGTGTATATGTACATATTTATTATTCTATTTATTTTAGTAATGATGTGTATAAATCTATAATTCAATTTATTCATATTGATGCTATTAATGCCTGTCTACCTGTTTTATTTTGTTGTCTGTCTCTCCCCTTCTAGACTGTGAGTCCGCTGTAAGGACTGTCTCTATTTTTAGCCAAACTGTACTTTCCAAGTGCTTAGTACAGTGCTCAGCATACTGTAAGCACTCAATAAATACAATCGAATGAATGTTTATTGAGTACTTACTGTGTGCAGAGAACTTTACTTGGGAGAATACAGTAGAATTGGAAGGCATTGAAGACTGAATGCGCAGTCCACTTTATGCATAATATGAATTGAACAGTGGCTCAGAATATTTTGTTGTGGGCTCTACTATTCTCCACAGCAATTTTATGGGCACAGTACTTGAAAAGTAAGAGCAATGATGACAACTGATTTTAAATTTAAAGTACCTAAGGAAATAAAAAACTAAATGGAATAACTAAAACATAAATATTATATGAAAGCACCTTTTCAATTTTTTTCCTTTTTTTTTGGTGGCTGCAACAAAACACTTAAAAGGTTGCACATAGGCTACTACAACTTTCATTTGGGAACCACTGGTTTAGAAATGTGGAATAAAAGGGAAAAGCCATTCCCTTCTTCCTCCCATCTATAATTTATTTGGCCCTACTGCCATTGGTTCAATAGAAAGAACCCCCCATATTTAACCTGCCTATATTTCCCTAGCATGGCAGAGGAATGTGCTTGGGAGAACACAGTAGAACGGAGTTTGTACACACACTCCCTGCCCAGAGTGAGCTTACAGTCTAAATACCACATTACCATCAGCCCCTGAATCTCAACATTTATAGACCACCTTTAACCCCCAAGGCCCTGAATACACACAAATATGATGACTGTGCTAATATGTCATCAGTGAATTCTTGAATTTTGCTATTAAAACAATGAAGCAGTCCTTCCAGGCTAAGCTCATTGTGTCTACCAACTCTGTTGCATTTTACTCTGCCAGGCACTTAGTACAGTGCTTTGCATGCAGTAAACATAAAATAAATACTATTGATTGGTTGCCACAGTGCTTAATTCTGAGCCTTAGTCACTAATTAGTAGTGTGCTGTTACCTCACCCGATCATCATGATAGCAGCATAGCTTCTGATCAATTTTCCAGCCATAAAAAAATGCTGCTTACCTTGCTCCCCATGAGGCTTTCTATGCTTGAGTCAGTGGTATGTAGAAACTTTCTCTCCTATAAAGATGAAACCGCATGGAAGAGGTCACTCTTCATTTGTGGGAAGTAGTCATTTTCCTGAAAGGACTCAGGAGAGACTGGCAAACCAGTGCCAGCTGTGAAAAAGAAGCAGAGACATGACAAAACCCATCATTTTCCTCACAGAACTGGGGAAAATGTGAAACAGGTTTGCAGCAGGAAAATAGTAGAATTCTCCCTTGAAGGCAAATTTTCATTTCAATTTGACTGGATCTTAGTGACATACTACAAAATCTACTTCTGATGTTTTATGCAGAGCACATCTGTTGTTAGTAGCAGAGAGACAAGCATGCTCATTTTTCAGAAGCCAATATAAATGAAAAAGGGTGGCATTATGCAAAGGCCTTTGTAACTATCACTTAAAATGAAATCAGAGCTATTTAGCCCATGAAGACAGTCCATAGGCACTTCACTCTATTCTACCGAACAGATTTCTCTTTTTATTTCTATTGGGAATCATTTTTGTGGAATGAAGAGAGGATACTCATAAACCATAGGGTACATGTCAGTAAAGAACAACAATCAACAACTTTAAAGAATATAGCCATATGGCCAGGTATGACAAATTTCTGTAAGGAAATATCAATTTTAGACTAGCATAGAGAGCAAAACAGACTGCTGATTCCACAAGGGATTAGCAAGGATTATTTTATGCAGAGGCAATATAGCATTTTCATGTATTTTTATGGGTAAATTTCAAAGAAAGTCAAATTCAGTAAATTAAGATGATTCATAAGACCTTATGAATACGATTGAATTCTTAAATATTTACTAACATTCAAACAGATATTATCTACTACAAAAGGGTATTTAGACCTCTCATAGGCATCTAGGCATTCAACCCACACATCCAATCCGTCACCAAATCCTGTTGGTCTTGCCTTCACAACAGTGCCAAAATCCACCCTTTCCTCTCCATCCAAATCACTACTACGTTAGCACAATCCCTCATCCTATCCTGCCTAGATTACTACTTCAGCCTCCTTTCTCACCTCCCAACCTCCTGCCTCTCTCCACTCCAGTCCATACTTCACTCTGCTGCCTGGATTGTGATTATCTGTCTACAGAAACATTCAGGGCATGTCACTCCCCCTCCTCAAAAATCTCCAATGGTTGCCTATCCACATTAATATCAAACAAAAACTCCTCACTATTGGCTTTAAAGCTGTCCATCCCCTTGCCCCCTCCTACCTCACCTCCCTTCTCTCCTTCTACATCCCATCCCACACACTCCACTCCTCTGATGCTAACCTTCTCACTGCACCTCATTCTCACCTGACTGGCCGCCGACCTCTGGCCCATATTTTACCTCTGGCCTGGAATGCCCTCCCTCCTCAAATCTGCCAATCACTCTTCCCTTGCTTCAAATCCCTACTGAAAGTGCATCTCCTTCAAGAAGCCTTCCCAGGCTAAACCCCACTTTTCCTCATCTTCCACTGCCTTCCGCCTCACCACGACTCATTCCCTTTGCTCTTCCCCCACTTTCCTGCCCCACAGCACTTAATGTACATGGCATTAATTTTATTTATTTATATTGATGCCTGTTTACTTGTATTGATGTCTGTTTTCCTCCCCTCTAGATTGCAAGCTCAGTGTGGACAGGGATTGCCTCTGTTGCTGTATTGTACTTTCCAAGCTCTTAGTACAGTGCTCTGAATGCAGTAAAGTGCTCAAATAAATACAACTGAATGAATGAATCTAGAAGGATATTTCATGCATCACATATCTCCCTAATCTTCCTTTAGTTGAGAGATGTGCCTGGGTGCACTTTCTAGCTAACACAATGTATTATCAACTACCAACTAGGCATTCACACCACAGTTACTTGGCATTCTAAACTAAGGTCAGGATTTTGGAGAGAGGGGGGAGGGAGAGGGAGAGGGAGAGAGGGAGAGGGAGAGGGAGAGGGAGAGGGAGAGGGAGAGGGAGAGGGAGAGGGAGAGGGAGAGGGAGAGGGAGAGGGAGAGGGAGAGGGAGAGAGAGAAGGAAAAATGAAAGATTACAAGAGTGATCCTTCATATTAGAAAATGATGCCTAGGCATGGCTGAAATGATCTAAACTATATTTCACACTGTAACCTGCTAAATATCTGAATGTTTAGGGATATTATCTACAAATTCTATTGTATTGGCTCAAGTGCTTAGTACTGTGTTCTGCACACAGTAAGTGCTCAATACCATTGATTGATCAATTTTCTAGTGGAGCTCAGTAGGTTTTTGTAATTCCACTTATGAAGTTACAATGTGCTAAGTACTGGGGTAAATATAAAATTATCAGATTGGACAGAGTCTCAGTCCCATATGAGGTTCACAATTTTTGAGGCAGTATGGTCTAGTGGGTAGAGCATGAACCTGGGAGTCAGAAGATACTGGTGTACAAGCTCTACCACTTGCCTGCTGTGTGACCTTGGGCAAGTCACTTAACTTCCCTGACCCTTAGTTTCATCATCTGTAAAATGGGTATTGGTTCTAATCCCAATCTAATCCCAGAGTGGTTCTAATCTAATCTAAGTGCCAACTGCTTGCTGTGTGACTTTGGGGAAAGCCACTCAACTTCTCTGTGCCTCAGTTTCCTCAATTCAAATGAGGATAAAATGCCTGCTTTCTACTTAGACTGTGAGACCCATGTGGGACAGGAACTCTTCCAAACCTGATAAACCTCTATCTACCGCAGTGCTTAGCACAGTGCTTGACATAGTAAGTGCTTAAATACCATTTAAAAAGTGAAAAGTCCTGTCAAGGACAACGACCTGTCATTACCATTTGTTTTACCCCTCTACAGAAGGTTTTCTTCTCTGCAATTATTCTGTCATAGGCTATGGGCAAAGAACCTCTACATTGATTCACATTTTTTCTTTAAGATGGAATTTCTTTGTCCCTTCACTTAACATTTATTACTAACCCTCTACATCTGCCCTGCCTCTTTCTACCAGGTAGGAATGGTTCAGTAATCCTGGGTTAAGTGTGGTCCCTGTGGTCAAACATGGTATGAAAAGACACATTCTCTCCCCAAATGTTTTCACACCCCCAGTTTGTAAATGTCTTCAGTGGCAGAAATGATCGACTTTAACTGTAATCTCTCAAACACCTAGTACATTGATCTGTCCATAGTAGGCATGAAATCATTATTAGTAAATGAAATAATTATTAATGCTGGCAAATATGATTTCTGATATTTCCCTCAGAAGCAATGTGGCTCAGTGGAAAAGAGCACGGGCTTTGGAGTCAGAGGTCATGGATTCAAATCCCAGCTCCTCCAGTTGTCACCTGTGTGACTTTGGGCAAATCACTTAACTTCTCTGGGCCTCAGTTCCCTCATCTGGAAAATGGGGATTAAGACTATGAGCCCCCAGTGGGACAACCTGATCACCTTTTAACCTCCCCAGTGCTTAGAACAGGGCTTTGCACATAGTAAACGCTTAATAAATGCCATTAGTGTTATTATTATTATTAAATAGCCCAGATAAGAATTATTATCATCAACACAATATCAGTACATTTCTTTGCCTACTTCCCTGGGCTATGACTTTCTCCTACGCACTTCAAAGATGCTTAAGCTGAAGAACATAATGACAGATTTTAATAATATTTACTATAAACTCTACCAAGGAATTTAACTCAGTTATTCTCTACGTTTCCTAGTTGGTCAAGATTTCTAATACAAAATGAGAGGGTTTGGTAACATGAACACTTCAATTTCCACCACTGTAGTTTAAGCTCTGTTGTCTTCCATTAATTTTTATTTTAAAAAGTCACATTCTTTCAATGTTGCTCAGTCTAATTACATCAAGTAAAACGTTTACAGCTGAACTTTCTCCAAAGAGATATTTAAACTCACAATTTTGTATCATGAGCATAGTAAAATGAGTGAGATATGTCAAAAGTCATTAATTCAACTGTATTTTAGAAGGCTTTTTTAAAATATAGTAATTTTCATGTTAAACAACTTCCTTTCAATTACCCAATAAATTAAAGGAAATTCCACAGTTATGTTAGACAGCCCATTACATTTGAAAGAAGGGAGGCAACAGGAAAGGAATAAAGACATTATGTAGAGGAATGTTAACATGGGAGAAAGAAGGAAGAGGAGGAGAAGGAGGGTAAAAAGGAAAAGGTGGAAGTAATCACTTGACACACCATGATTTAACCTCAAAAATATAGGTTTGGGCCAAAAGGAATTTTAAATGGACATCAGTCCTTCTGAAATGAATGGGTCATGGATTTTATGGACTCCTTCTTCCTTTTCTGTTTTAGCCAGATTGAAAGGTATATGTTCATTTGGTAGGCACTGGGCATTAATCTCGAGCTGCATAAAATGCCCTCTACTCAGCCCCTAAGAGTATAATCTGGGTTGAAATCATTTAAAGGTGAATCTGCTCTAGGCATAAGGATTGCCACTACACAACATAAGACTTCCACCAGAATGCCCCTGGGCCATCTGTGGGCAATCAAAGAGGCTCTCCATATCTGGAAAATAGTGGTAAGGCACCAGTTTACTTTCCCCATGCTCATACAAGTACTTCTAACACAGCTGTCACTAGTAATCCTCCCTTTGTACCAGCAAATGACAAGCCAAACCATTAAACAAGGTGCCACATCATAACTGTGACTGTGATTTAGCTTCAGTAATTTTTGGATGATTCCACCCCCACCCCCCTCATTCTCTGTTTCCCCAGTTATTTTGCCAGGACACCTCACTTTTTTGACAATGACTATGTTCCTGACATATACATGCAAGAAGAAATGTGCGTGATCAAAACCTTGGGTCCCCAGGTAAACAGCAGGGGTACTGTTGCAGAGAGTAGCAGTGTGGCATAGTGGATTAAGTGCTTAGTACAGTGCTCTGCACGCAGTAAGTGCTCAAATACGACAATGAGTGAATGAATAGAGCACAGGCCTGGGAGTCAGAAGGTCATGGGTTTCAATTCTGGCACTGACACTTGTCTGCTGTGAGGCCTTGGGAAAGTCACTTAACTTCTCTATGCCTCAGTTACCTCATTTGTAAAATGGGGATTGAGACTGTGAACCCCATGTGGGACAGAGACTGTGTCCACCTTGATTTGCCTATATCTACCCCAGCACTTAATACAGTGTCTGGCACATAGTAAGCACTTAAATACCACAGTTACTATTATTAAAGTGTATTTGTTTGAATTATGGTTGTGCCTTGGTGCTGTATCTTATGTCCTCCACCTCAGACGAAGTGTTGATTTATGACCCATTAATGAGCAAGTCCTCTGGCTAGTTCCTGCAGATGGGACCTGATTCTTTTGTGGAGGGGGACAGAGAGGCCACACTCCAGGAGAGGTGGGAGTAGGGCTCACTACCTGGGTAAGCCACTAAACTTCTCTGGGCCTCAGTTACCTCATATGTAAAATGGCGATTAAGAGTATGAGCCCTTTGGGGGACAGGGACTATGTCCACTCTAACTTGTATCTATCCCAGTGCTTAGACAAGTGCTTGGCATGTAGTAAGCACTTAATAAGTGCCATAATTATTATTATTATTAAATATCTCCACCCTCTGTTTTCCCAGGCTCCATTCCCTTGTAACTAAGCCAGCAGCTACATAGTTTAAATCACTTAGATAGTGGAGGAAAAATAAGGAGACTGATTATCTGATCATCTTGAAGGGCTCTGCCTGATAAACAGGTCATCACTCAAAATGGCATTAATCCTTCAAGGAACTGTTTGCCCAGAATCAGCAAATAGCTATAGACTGTTGATAAATTTGAACATCCAGGATTATACATCTGGCTGCACCAGTAAAACCCAGTATCCAACCTCATATATACATTGCTGACATGGAATTAAAATGAATCACTGAATTCAGATACTCAGGCAGCACACTAATGACTAAGGCATGAGTAAACAGATACAGAAGACCAGTTTGTCTTTGGGTAGAGTACAGGTAATAAAGGTGGAATCATCAGACCAAACAGAAGAGTACAGAACAACAGGAGATATAATTAACCTTTTTTTAAGCACTTTTAACATTACCACCTACATTTATCAAACAGCAAGGCAGAGTCACAGAAATGATAGGCACCAGAACACACTGTATATACCAACATTAAAGCAGTTCTGTGAGCAGCCCAACTTCACTTGGTGGGACAAATTAAAATACTCAAGAAGCTACTGTATGGTGAGATGAAGTGAAAAATGCTAATCCATTTGAAAACAGGGTGGAGTAATTAAATTAATTAGTTTACCTAATGCAGTTGAAAAAGGTTAACTTTACTTAGTGTTCCACCCACCCACAAAAATGGCCTGACATTAGCAATTTCACTCACCCAAGCCCGTTTGATTTTTCATTACTATTTAATGCCTACTGTATCCCTTCTTGTCTCCAATTTTCCCAGTCACAACCCCAAATTCTAACCCTGTCTAGGAACAGGATGTCTGTTTCATGTTTTTACCCACAATATTCCTGCCCACTTTTGACATACATCATAAAGTCTATATATCCAAATGACATTTTAAACCCCAGTTCCCCATTTTTTTCATAGGATGTATATTACTACATTGCACCCAAAATGTAGCAACTGACACTGCATAACTCCCACTACGGACAATTCATTGTACAATTGGAATTTCACTACACTGTATTTGCATTCAATTGCTCTATTCCTTGAAGGATTTAATCTTGTTATACAGGAAGCCTCCATCTATGTCAAACAAACATTTGAATCAGAAATAGTTGACATGCTCCACAGAAACTTCCTCTAAAAAGCTTGTGCTATCACTAATCGATGACCATAAACAGAACCAATTTAGAGAATATGGTATTTTAAATTGATTCAATTTGATTTGCAGCCCATATTTCATTGTAGATAAAACACCCATTGGGATAATATATATTTGTTAAGAAGAAAAAAAAACATGGAAAAGGAAGGTAGGGACTATAGTTAAATTTCAGGATTGAGTGTAAATCATCTTAATGGTTCAAGCATTTAAAATGCAGAATAACAATCAGGATAGACTGTAAGACATGAGTGAAAATAGTCACTGTGTGTTAGCCACTGTGTGTTGTGGTGGCTAACACAATCACATTAGGAACCTTGTTTGTAATTTTCAAATATTGCCATACTCCCATATAATAGATAGCCCTTTTATTTAAGATTTATCATCTTTTCATAACCATTGTGGAATTTGGCAAGACAAGTTATCAGGGAGGCATTTTGAAAGGGGTTCTTTGGCATCTTTAGGGAAACAGACATATAGGAAGAAAAAATTTGCCTGGTGATGTGATGTCAGATTTCCCTTGAAGCATGCATATCAATAAATCAGTGGTATTTATTGAGCACCTCCTGTTACAGAATACTGCATTATACAAGCACTTGGGAATGTGCAATATAATAGACACAATCCCAGCCCACAAGGATCTTACGGTTTACAGCACATGCACTCTGCTTTTCCCTGATTTCCCAGTTATGACCTAGAGCCAGATTGCTAATCATCCTCCATTGGATTTGCTATGCCATTTTGCAATTTTATAGTATTTAATATTGTGAAAGAGCAGTGAGAGGCAAGGGAATAAAGCATTCTGTTAGTTGTAGACTCAACAGTGAAGGACTTTTAATTTAAAACATCAATCATGGTGTCATCTTCAAGCCTTTGATTTTAACCCATGACTTTTCATTAAATAAATGAAGCTAAAACAGTTTTCTTTATACAAGGTTCTTCAGAACACAACCCTCATGTTATAGATTTGCCAAGTGGCATCCAAACCACCTAAGTAGTTCATTCTCAAACTCCTGAGAAATGAAGATAGCATGCAAAAACACTTTATGACACCATTAGGTCTGGGAGTCAGGAGACCTAATTCTGGCTCCACCACTTGTCTACTGGGTGACTTTGGGCAAGACAACTTCTCTGTGCCTCAGTTTCCACATCTCTAAAGTGTGGATTAGACACTTGTTATACCTTTGGTCCTGTTTGGGATGGAGACTGATTTTCCGATACCGAACCCAGCACTTAGTATGCTTTGCACACAGTAAGCACTTAAATACCACAGTTGTGATCATCATCATCAGGAGCAAAATAGCTCCCTCAGAACATCCTTCTGTCTCTACCGATGCTATTTTTTAAACAGATATTTTTAAATAGATATGGCCAGCAGGGAAGTTTGTGGGTGCCATTAGTAGACCACATCAAAGCTTGTTTGACAAAAATAGCGTTCCTATCAAATAAATCCTTGCAGTAAAGCAAGTAATGTGAAATTCACCTTCCTATAACAAATTATGGTGTATGGAAAAACTAAGGAATACGTGAGTTTTGGGAGGCCAAAGCTAAGACAGCCAAGGCTAAACCAGAACCCAAGAACTTTTTAGCATCCTTGAAAAATATATAGCCTTCTGACCAAGACCTGCAATCTATCAATAGCATTTATTGAGCTCCTATATGCAGAGTGAGCTCTATACTAAGCACTTGGGACAGTACAACAAAACTACTGTATGTTAATTTTCCCATAAGGAGTTTACAATCTAGTGGACTACAGTCTCTGTCTTTCTGGACCAGGGCACGGACTAGCTCACAGACTTTAAGGGTCTTTTGAGATCTTTCTCTTTCACTGCTTATCCACCCATTCCCTGGAAATTCTATTCTGTGCCCTTAAAATGGACAGGAAAATTGGTGACAGTGATAGAGACCCCACAAAGAAGTTTTCATATTTGTACTTAGAGCAATTAAAAAGGAATTTTATTTTTTTTCTCTAATGCTCAGTTTTTCATTGCCAATGTCATGAAGAAACAGTCCTTACCACATTATAAGCAACTCCAATGCATTTTGACCTTCAGGCTTTACTGGGAAAACCTGGCGTCATTTCTGCCACCCACATGGAAAGGCCCCTTTAGAGCTTATTCCAGATTCCAGTCTAATATTGATTTAACAGCCAGGGGAACTTTATAGCTTGGGATATTAGCTATTTCTGTTTGAACATTTAACAGGCAAAGGTTTGGGTACTTTCAATTATTTATAAACCTCACCACAGGAAGTTTTGGAACATTACAAAATAGGTAAGGATTTACTTAATCATTAAATAAATAACCAAGTTTGGCTTTTATTTCACTATATACACACACAGGGCCAAGACACTTCACTCTACTGTGCTATAACATACCAGTTGTACTGGATGATGGAAGTTATTTGAAATCTAATGCTGCCTTTCCAGTCACACCATTTCTTTACTAAGAAAGAAAAATTTTCCGTGGTTGAAATTGATTCCTTACATTTAGTTTAGTGCTCTCAACTTAAGAAACTTTCCATTTTATACCTGAATGAAGTCAATGAGTTTCAATTCCTCCTCTCAACAAACAAATGATGTTCTGATAGACAAAGAAACAGAAATTGCTTCAAAGTACTAGTCTTCAAGGGGGTGTGGCATCAGCACAACCATCTTCAAACAACTCAAAATCAGCAAACCATCTGAGTCCATGATCAAGAGAGAAACTGACTTCGTGAGATGAGGCTTTGGTTAAGGTTGGGATATCATGAGTTAGTATCTTCCTTCTATTTTTAACTCTCCTTAGATTACGACCCTATGGGGGACAAAACTGCCTATTTTG
Source organism: Tachyglossus aculeatus (assembly GCF_015852505.1). NCBI lineage: Eukaryota > Metazoa > Chordata > Mammalia > Monotremata > Tachyglossidae > Tachyglossus > Tachyglossus aculeatus. Next base: position 8,910,926 of record NW_024044828.1, read on the forward strand.
CATCTATGTAATGCTTAGCACAGAGAAAGCACTGACATACATTACATATGACGAATACATTAGCACAGAAAAGATAAACTTCATAAGTATGAAGAGGTTGCTGGCCTGGCAAAAGTCATTTCATTCTCTTCAGTAAACCGGAGCAGGATCTTACTGGTAGACGTGCCAATCTTTAAATATAGAGGGAATATGAATGTATCTCTTCCCAAGCAGTAGAAAGTTTGACACTAAACGATATGTTCTTTTGAGGTATATTTTAGAAAGAAGCCAAAGAAATGATGGTAGGTACTCAGCCTTTAAAGGATGATATTTTCAATGCCCAATCAAATACCACTCAAACTAGAATAGATAGCTATTGTTAAATGGAGAAATTGAGTCATGAATAGTGAAACAAGGACTTGCTGACAATAGGGTTTACAATGTCCAGCTCTTTGTCTTTTGCTCTGTGTCGCTCTGTGTCACTCTGCCAAATTAAGGTTCTGAGTCATTTTACCTCTTTTCCTTTCTAGAGTTCTCACTCAGACAACTAGTCTCCCTGCTTCATAGAAGTCTGTGAGCCTCATGTTGAGACTGAGCCCAACCTGATAATCACATATCTACCCCAGTTCTTAATACAGTGCCTAGCATGTAGTAAATGCTTAACAAATGTCATAAAATAACTGAGTATAAAAATATATACATAAGTGCTTTTCAACTCACATTTCTCACCACTTAATGTTGTTTCCTTTTCTACTTTAATCATCAGAACAGAAGATTCAAGATCTTTTAGGGTAGCACATCTGAAAGTATTAAAGGGGTAATTTTTACATGGACATTCAATCGTATTTATTGAGCCCCATTTACTGTATGCAAAGCACTGTACTAAGCTCTTGGATAAGTAAAATACAACAATAAACAGACACATTCCCAGTCCACAATGAGCCTACAGTCTCAAAGGGGAGACAGACAATATGACTAAATAAATAAATTACAGCTATGTGTACAAGTTCCTTGGAGGTGGGAGAGAGGACGAATAAAGGGAGCAAGTCAGGGTGACGGAAATGTTATGAACACAGATGGATGTCACACTTGCATACACAGATAAATGTAAGATAGATAATATTAGCAAACAGATCAGTTCACCCTTTTCATTATATGAGGACCTATCTTCAAGAGGTCGTCGTTGTATGTGTACATAATCATTCACCCATCATTTCTAGGGCATTGCATGGCCCGTATTTTTAAAGCATTTCTATTTCTACCATTGAATAAATTCTACCTCCCAACACATATATTGTAGTTACAGGCTCCCACCCCACCCACCAATGAAGGGATACTGCTTTTTTCAAGCCATGAAAAACTACAATGATATCCAAGAATCTTCTTCAAACTTGGTTTTCTTACTTTTCTTTTAATCTTGTCTCTCAAAGGCTAACAACTTGGAAATTTTTGATCAGGGGAAAATAGCATTCCAGTTCCCTCAACATGCATGCAAATGATAGATGGAGAACAAAAAGTGTTCTTAGGAAAGTTTAGGAAGAGCAGACAGGGTCTGGCTGGAAGTGATTTAATGATTTATAAGATTAAAGTGATCTGAAAAGTTTAATAGTATGAATTAGGGAGTTGAATACAGTAATAATATGCTTGATCGTGCTCAGATGTTCTGCCTTGAATTCTAAGGTTTTTCTGACATTAATCTTCAGCCTCTTCATTTAAAAAGGATGAAGATTTAGTTACCCAAGTCTTCCTTCAAATTCCCCTTCATGGACTTTTAGGTTCAGCGATGTCTCTCAACAATCCATTATTTTACAGCACAGAATTCTGAAAACCTTAATGGTATAACTGGCACAAAATCTACACTACATTAACTATGTTTCTTCAAGCACCTTCATCACTTCAACAAGAGACAATTAAAATAAATGTTTTCCAAAGATTTCTGAACAAATAACTCAGTTCTTTTTTTATTTTTTTATAGATGTGCTATTTATGGCTTCCTAATGAATAAGAGGAATGTTTGGAAAACCTAGCATCAGGTTGGGTGTTGTGAGCTACTGTCAGAAAAAAAGAGATATTAGAGATATTTCTACCACTCTTACAAAATCCTTTTTGAAAACTTAAGTTCTTCTCCTGTTCAAAACATGATCTATCACTCTGGGATGACTCCAACCCAATTTGCTATATGGTTATCAATAGAATGAGGAGTCTCTCAGACTGTCATGCACATTTTCAGGGGGAACTTATTATTTGGTTAGCTGTAACATTTTTACCTTACCCAAAAGATCTGGTTATCTTCACCTTGATGACTGTCTTACACTGAGGGGAATGATCAGTGCCTGCATATCCAAATAGCTCAATGCAAGGCAAAGCCCAAATAGAGATTATTTTACAGGTCTTTGGATCATTTCTTAGCCTACCCTGGCTAAGGTTTGCTCTTGATCAATCAATCAATGGAATTTATGAGCACCTATACTAAACTTTTGGAGTGCCACACTACAGAATTGGTGTACACATTCCGTGTACATAAGCATCCTGCAATCTTGAGCTCACTAAACTAATTCAATCAAGATACATGTTCCCCAATCTTTAAAACTCCAGTTCCTTCCCAAACAGAACTAGCTGGTTGGTCTGTCATTACAGATTAGGCATGGTTGAAAATTAAATGAGAATTGTATTTTGACCATAATCTGATACCGATCAGTGATTCATTTCTAATAACTAATTTTTTGATCTAAAATTTCCCTTCTCGTAATTATCAGATATTCCTCCTGCTACAACTATTTCATTGCAGCCACTAGGATGCCTACCCAATGCCGTGGAAAAGACTAGCAGGTTGAAGGGTGACAGAGAATTTTCCCAAAAGCATATCAGATCTCACAGATTCAACCATTAAATCTCTTTAGTTTTAAGAATCCACTTACAAATAGGAGAAATCACAAAACTTATTCCCTCCGATTCACAGAATCTCTGTAAATTTGTCTTGGGATAAACACTCTTGGAAACTTTCCAGAACCAAGCCTTTGTTTTTGGGGAAGGAAAAAAAAATCCTTCTACCCCTCTGTCTCACCTTTCTCATTTTCCAGACCCAATTATAACTGATCTTTTATTCTCATTATTATTTTTCTTACTTTATATGCATCTCAAAATCTCAACCCTAGAAGAAGGAAGTTTCCATACACATTTGTGAGTTCCTTAAGTAACTTTACAGAGGACTGTAATCAACTGTTTTTGCCTGCTGTGCTCCAAATTACTATTTTTTCAGGATACATTCTGGAGTATACATTTATATGGTATTTTCACTTATTTTGTGAAAGTATGACTGATTCAAGGGATTTTCATAAGTTTCATGCAGGGGTTTCTGAAGGAGAGTCTTCTAGACTGTGAGCCCGCTGTTGGGTAGGGACTGTCTCTGTATGTTGCCAACTTGTACTTCCCAAGCGCTTAGTACAGTGCTCTGCACACAGTAAGCACTCAATAAATACGATTGAATGAATGAATGAGAGAGCAGCTTTGGCTGAACACATTTTTAAAAACAATATACTGCAAAAAAATAATGTAACTTAGTAGAGGAATTTGTTGATAGTAGGCCTGGCCACCTCCATACCTGTGACCCTGTATTTGCCTCCTCCCAGGCTTCAAATTCAAATGACAAGACTGTCACTTTGCTGAGTTATGAATCATATTTCATAATGGTTAGGAAGCAGCGTGACCTGTTGGAAAGAGTACAGTCCTGAAAGTCAGAGGACCTGCCACTTCGCTGTGTGACCTTGGACAAGTCACTTCATTTCTCTTTGCCTCAGTTTTCTCCTTCTTAAAACAGAATTTTAATCATAATCCCTTTTGCTCAGCCTGTGAGTTCCAGGTGTGAAGGAACTGTGTCCAATCTATATTGTGCCTAGCATTTAACAAGTACCATAAAAAAAAATTGGTAGCGTATTGAGCAAGGCTGTTCACTGAGACCTGACATCCCTAGTTATTTATATCAGCATGGCCTAGTGGATAGAGTATGAGTCTGGGAGTCAGAAGGACCTTGGTCAACATCTTGGTACTGCCACTTGTCTGCTGTGTGACCTTGGGCAAGTAATTTAACTTCTCTGGGTTTCAGTTAATTCATCTGTAAAATGGAGATTAATACTCTGAGCTCATTGTGGGACATGGACTGTGTCCAACCTATCTTGTATCTACCCCAGCACGTAGTACAGTGCTTGGCACATAGTAAGCACTCAACAAATATCATAAAAACCAAAACAGATGGTTAACCTCTCCTGAAGAGTTCTGCAAAGTAAAGAACGGGGACAAAGAATGGGAACTCCAGAGAAATTCAACAAAGAGCAGCAGCCGAGGGGCAGGTGAGCATTGGGACCTTGCTTAGGACCCCAGGCCATCAATCACCCAGGAGCTGTTTTCATTGTCCTGCTCCAGCTGCAACAATACTTTGTTCCACAAGAACATAAGCACCACCAGAAGGACTAGTGAGTTATTCTAGTGGAAAGAGCACTGCTTTAGAAATCAGGATACATGGGTTCTAGTCCTGGTCCACCCTTTAGATGTCATATTGTGGGTAAAGACCTCACACACGTTTCACACTGTGTGGCATCCCTTCATTCCTACTCACATTTCACTCAGTGCGTCAGGGTGGGAATGACAGTCTGTGTGGTGCAAACCATAAGCATTATAATTACTTGGGATTGAGGCTCATCTATCGTTGTGATGGAAGACATCAATTGATGAGTGAGCATGTATATAAGAAAGAACCTGAATGGGAAGGCTGGAAAGATAGGGGAGAAATTCCATGTAAGGGGAAGTACTTTTTTAAAAAAATGGTATATGTTAAGTGCTTATTACTTGCCCTGAGGTAGATACAAGCTAATCAGGTTGGACAGAGTCCATGTCCCATATGGGACTCACAGTCTAAATCTCCATTTTACAGATGAGGTAACTGAGGCACAGAGAACTTAACTGACTTGCCCCAAGATCACAAAGCGGACAGTGGCAGAGCTGGGATTAAAACTCTCAGGCCTGGGCTTTAGCCGCTAGGCCATCCTGCTAACCACTTGAGATGTAAGAAGCTGAGGTGTGGGCCATAATTTCTCAAAAGTATGTTGAAAAATCTCTAATTGAAAATCATTCACATTGAAAACCCACCTACACACATTTCCCAGAAAATGGAAATGAGGCAAGGTTTTCATTTCCAGTGAGTCCAATCCATATTTTTATGTTCTTCAAAATGCCTAGAGAACTGCTAACCTTCCATTCTGTTTTGTGCTTTATATGCTGAGTACTAGAGGTCTATAAAATGAGATCCCAAAATTGATGCCAAGTATGCAGTTCAGATCAGCTTGTTTCTGAACATTTGATCTTGCTCCAAGTGGAAGATGTTAATAAAAATCAATAGTGGATTAATTCTTGTTGGCATTAGTTAGCTTCCTCAATAGGCTTTCTCCACCACAAATTAAATTACCCTTATCTGAACTGAGAGATATTTTACACGTTCTATGAAGAGTCACATTTTGGTCAGGTCTGTTGTCTGGTAAATTTGCTGCAACCCACAGTGTTGTGTTCCTGGGATCAAATCAAGTTATCTAACTCAGAAAAAGATAAAAATACAATGTCATGTAGTATGCTGCAAAACCTTGTGGTAAATCAAGTTTATATGCATAAAACATAACCACAGGGGAGTCAGCTATCTAAAGATTTATAGGTAGAACTCCTATTTTAATAAGAAGATAAATATGTGCATCTGCACCCCACTTAGAGAAAAGGACTCCCACTTCTGAAGAATAATGGATTAACAGTAACATTTATGTTTTACATACACAAAGCTTCTAATACACCACAGAGTGAGATGTCGGGGAAATAATCAATTCCAGCCATGTGCTTAAAATGCTAATTTCTTACTTTAAGGTTCTAATCCTTATTAGTATTTGCTCATATATCTAACAAATACCACTTTTCAGATTAACAGGTTTATACCTGGTAATGAACAAATTACTAGGTCATTTTATTCCTTTAATTCTAACTGTCTAAAAAATTTGATTTAGGTTCACACCGCAAGGAACATTAAAATAGTTAAAAATTGAAAAGGGAGCAAATTCAGTGCAAGAATCAATCTTCAAGACAAGGGGAAAAGAAAATTCCTCCCTCATAAAAAAAAAGTAAATTCACCAATTAATCTTCCTTTTCAAGCCTCATTCTAATGGAAAGCTACAGCCATGTGATATAAGCCAAGTAAAAAAAGTGACAAGAGACTACCCAACTGGGGGAGACTGTTAGTCTTAACTATCATCTGCCTTTGTCTGTGGCTATTTGCAGTGACGATTTGGTTTACTTTCCATTGGTGGCATCAGAGATAAATCAGAGAAGTGGGAAAAAAATCAGCATTTTTCCCATCAGTCCCACCAAAATTAGTGAAAATCTTACACATAGCTCATGTATAAATCCCAGTCCAACAGAGCCTCGCAGAGGATATTTGTTTCATTGGCAAAAGTATAAAAATTAGTCCTGGAGTCAGTATTGCCTTAGTGTTTATGGCTTGTTGACATATGTTGAGTAATTCTAAAAGGTGTTTTAAAACAAAAGATTAATCTGAAAGTCCAAGTATAGGGACAATGATTTTATTTTCTTCTTGCTGATTCTCTTCTAATGTCTAATTCTATGCCCTGAGCTGGTAAGAAGTGCTTTCAACCTTTCATCTCTTGTCCCTGTATGTCAGGTTTTCAAAGACCCTTCCTATTGCTCTCCTCCTAACCCTTTCACACTTCCTACAGACCCTCCTACTTCCCTTTTTGGGATTAAACACAAGTTCCATGAAAATGCTAGGGTAACAACTTTAATTTTAAGTTGCGCATAGGGAAAAAAGAAAGGTTTTAAGCAAAGCCATTTCCTTTTTCTTGTTCTTCATTTGTTCTATGTAGTTCCTGGAATAGATTCCAAATGTGGGATTCATCCGAGAGAAGAATGCCCAAGACATATTTTTAGTGTGGACTATTTGAGCACCGGACTGCAAAATTATCCTCATTTCTACTGGCACAAACACTCAAGGGAAAAATCTGTAACATACTAGAGCCAGAGGAACGCCCTTTGCCTTTTGAGTTCAATCTACAGCTCCGACAGCAAAAATAAAAGCAGTTAAAGTGAGATTTCATGCACCTTAATTCCCACAGCCTCTTCCAGGCATCAAATTTGATCACCATTATAAAACATTCTATGTAACCAGTCAGGATTCCATAAAGGAAAAAAACACCCAAACAAACCTTCAGTTCAGTGTGATTTAGAAGGTAGAAAGAAACAATTGGGTAGAAGACACGTTGATGTGAACTGGACAGCTTTCAAATCAATTTTCCACTCCTTAAAGAAAGGACTCTATTTTTTTCTGTTGCACTTTTGTGCATTATGCTTTCATGCTTATCTACCTTTTGTGACACAATTTTTTACTTTAGCAAAAAAGAAAACAGGCTTTACTTGGGTCTATTTAATATAATGAGAGTACTATAGAATTAGAGGAAGGAGAAAGCTGTTGAGGTACAAATTAGTTTAAGGAAAAACAAAAATGGCAGAACATTGAAATGAAAATGATTTTTTAATCTCAAACGATGCACTTTTATGCTACAGAAAAAAACACCTCATTTTATGACTTCTTTTTTGAGAGGTGTTAGCATGAAAAATAGATTTCCATTTCCATCTACACCATAAATCATTCTATTCAGTCCATCTATCTTCAGTCAGATTGGTTTGATACTATAAAATCCATATGCCTTTATTCTTAAGCCAAAGTTTCAATGCAATATTTATTGTTAGCAAAGAGTCATATAATAGATGGCTACTCTGATGTGAAGTTGCCCATTTAACTTAGGTTATGGAGTAATATTTAAAAATTTCATGGGGTCAGTATCACCACTTCCAAAAAAAAAAAAAAAAAGTAAAGGGGGACAATTTAAAGAATAAGGAAAACTATACATATTTACAGGGCATGAAAAATAAGATAACTAGTTATTTATAGATTTTTTTAGGTGAATAAATCCTCAGCCAAACCCCTTAAATGAACTGAACTGACCTTGGGAATCGACCAGTCCTTCAGAGTGTTTTCCAGTTTCAGAGATAGGCTATAGACTGAAAGCACAGACAAAATAAATGTATTTCCATCCAGAAAAATTCATGTTTATTTTCCTCTTTTATATCTTAGGTATAAAAATGACTGAAGTTGTGGAAAAAATTGGCAGAACTATAAAATAAAATCTTAAAATATGTGGGGTAAGAGTGATTCCTGTGAATTGTTTACACTAGGGATCTTATAACCTTCTGTCACACTCCAGACCTCCCTTTTTCCACACCTGGATCAGCCTCACGGCTCCACCAAGCTCTTCTCCAATATTACATCTTAAACAAGGAAGCTTTCTCAAGCTTTGACTTTTCACTGTTTCTCTTTCCTAGGGGACATATTTCACGTCTCCTTAACACCCGTCCGTGAAGATTATGGAAATAAAACACATCCAAAATAAGAGCTGAAATTAGGGATGGTGAGATCAAGGCACAGTTTGGCTGGTGAGCAACACTTCAGGATGGACACAGAAAAGGATGCAGATGAGAGAAAAGAGAAGAAAGGGAGATGGCACCTGAATAGGTCATTCAGGATTCAGGGAATGAGAGAGGATCAGAAAGGTGTGAGGAAGAGGAAAGGGAGGATAAGTTAAATTTTGCTGATGCAGGCGTTGTGTGATGTACGAGAGGGTCTTATTTTCTCAGCGTACATTGTGCCCTAACACTTGGGCTCCTTCAGTGTACTTTTAAATCTCCATCCACTAGCGAATGACTTTCCCAGTATTGCTCCCATGCTTAGTAAAAGTGTCTGAGAGAAGTTTAATCCATCAATCAACAGTATTCATCAACCACTGACTGTGCAGAACACTGTACTAAGTGCTTGATGAATGTAATATGATGGAATTGGTAAGCATGATTGATCCCTGGTCTCAAAGAACTTAAAAAAAATTTGTTTAATAAATGTGCCCAGTGTCCCAGGGCTAGAATTTCTTCTACCAACTCTTATTAGCTTCCTTAGACTACATAGTCTTTACTCCATGGCCTAGTGGAAAGAGCACAGGACAGTCAGAGAGACTCACATCTGAGATCTCACTCCACCACTTTCTTGCTGGATGACTATAGGCAAGTCACTTGACTTGTCTGTGCTTGAACTTTCTCGTCTGTTAAAAATTTGGATTAAATACCTTTTCTCCCTTCCTCTCAGATAGGGACTGTGACCATCTGATTATCTTGTATCTTCCCAAGCACTTACAACAGTTCTTGGCACATATTGAAGGCTTAATACATACCAATTAGTATTAAACTGTCTGAATCTAAGACAATTTAGATTTAATTATTCAGAAGTCTCCAATGTATAAAAAACTTAGACCATCTAATAGTTTGAAAGGACAAATTGCCATCAAGTGGCACCAAGATAAAGCAGTTCTATAAAGCTAAGGCGGGGATGAACCAGACTGGAATGAACCTTCAATAAAAAAGGAAAATAAAGACATCATGACTAGAAAAAGTATTTGTTTCACTTGAACACCAGTAATCTCTACCAGAAATCCATTACCGGCTCTCCTCCCCATCCATAAATCCAAAGAAAGTTATAATTTTAATGTTTCAATAAAGACAACAACAAATGTTTCTTCCTGAATTACATGTACTTTTAAACCAATTCGCCTCAGGCAGAGGCACTTACTGCACCAACAAGTCAGTGAAAGTTAGCTTAAAGGGGCAGGGGCCTAGAGATCTGAAGGATTCTCTCAGGTGATTGATAACCACAAACACCTGTATTAAAGCGATAGCCATCTCAGGAATTAGGTGAAGTAATGAAGGAGCAACAAATCTTATGTTCACTGCTTACTCCTTGACAATATAATTGTGTTTCACAGGCCGATATGTTCATCAGAGAACTGTAGAACATAGAGTTAAGCTGAAAGGAAGAAATCAGTCAGGCTGGGGTTTCAGTGCTTTTTCAGCCATGATGATTTCAAAAGAAGATATCAATAATGTTTGTCAGAGGGAAAAAAGGCCTGAGAGGGGGAATGTGGCTATTAAAAGAATCATGATATAAGCTGTGTATTCCTTTCCTGAATTACAAGTTTGGTCTGATGCTGGTCTCATGAATATGGTATATCCACTATTAGGTAAAGAATTAAAACCAAGCAAACAAATGAGGACGTGGTTTTCAGTTCGAGTCATGCGGTATTTTGGCTATACACATCATGTTGAGTGTTCTGTGCCCGTGTCAAATAACATTTGGGTACTCCAAACGGTATAACTCTCCTCTGACTTCTCTAAAGTGTTTTTGAGAGGGTCGAAAGCCATGAGAAGATACTATAGACTAAGGTGAACTATTCACAAATCTATTCAGTATATGAAATAAGCAAATATTATTTTGCCCCAGATGACAGCACAGGCCATTTTCCACTGAGATTCTGCAGACTCCCTCAAACTAAACAGGTACATTTGAGTCAGTGCTATGCCTGGAAGAGCTCCAGGAAAACACTCAGCATGCTTTAGGGAATTGGAAATACATTTTGTTTTTCTCTAGGAAACTTTGAAATGCAAAACATTGGGCAGCATGGGTGCTTTGTCTCTACAAGGACAGGCTCCTGTCTTTCCCACTTCATTCCATTTTTAACCATTTCTAATTGAATCAGCCTTTTGCAGACATTTATCTCAGGACATGTCAAAAGAGAAGAGGCAAAATACTATATGAGATGATCTTTGCAAATTCTATGTCCATAGCATCTCAGTCCCCCCCAGCCCCCTTCTGCACATTATTAAATGATGGAGTTGGATTTATTTGGGTAAGAATGAAATATCTGATGTACCTAGTCCTATCAAAACTAGTCTCTGGAAAGCCTGGGTATGGTGCGTAGTGTCTTTATGACCCATATTTCTCTGTGGGTGTTGAAAAGGGATGTCACTGATAGGTAGGTGGACTACTGTTGTTGCTACCTGCCTTTTCCAACTTTTCCATCCTCCTTTCTGAAAAGGGTAAATGAATAACAGAGGACAGATGCTAGCTACAATAATATGAAGTTTTCTTTAAACTGTCAGGACCCTCTTGACCGCCCCACCCCAACACACACACCCATTTCTATTTTTCCCATACATCAGCCTGGTCTAAGAAACCTAAGCTTATCTTGTAGAAGACAAACCCTGAATCTTAGGAACAATAAAGTATGTGGTTTATGTTTCACTTAGCAATACTTCCCTTTCTAGACTGTGAGCTCCTTTTGAGCAGGGAAGGTGTTTACCAACTCTGTTGGACTGTACTCTCTCAAGCACTTAGTATGGTGGTCTTCACACTGTAAGCACTCAAATACCATTAATATTTTAACATCACCTTCAAAACCCTCTCACAGAACATCATGAAGTATATCAAAAGCTAGAAAACGTATGGCAGGCTCCCCTGCCCCCTTAACTTTACCTCTGAGGACACATGCTTTGAAGAGGAACTTTCATTACTTGAACACATAGCAAATTTGCACCCTCTTTCCTGTGAACCCTCCTTTGAACCTAGGGTTGCATCTCTGTTGAACCATATGAGATGCCAAAAACAGGACTATGATTATAGGCCTGAATACAGAATATATCCTTCTCAAGGAGAACTTGGGCAATGTTTATATACTTAGATCTCTTTACTAGTAGCCTTGGAGATGTTTAGGCAGGTGGCTAAGTATTGTTATGGTGTGTTAAGCAGATGTGTATCTCTGCTTCACAGATCATAAAAACAGAAAGGTTAATAAAGGGATAAAAGGTGTCACTATGAGCTACACTTGGTATGAATCTGGTGAGTTTCGTATGAGATATGTACAATAAATGGATTAGAGACATTAAAAAGTTAGGCAGCATTTCCTTAACTCTAAAGAGATTACAAAAAAATGTTTCCATCTTGTTGGGAATTAGGTGAGGTGTAACCTTGCAGTAGATTATTAACAGGTGGGGCATAATGGCTGTGGATCTCTAAACCTCAGGGTGTGATTTAACTGTAGATTACTTCTCCCCCTTTAATTCAACCCAGGACCATCAGCTATATGGTAAATAGATTTTGCCAGTGCAAACCTCAATCCAACCCCCAGAGGTTTAGAATTTCAAACTACATTTTGAATTGAGGTGTTTGAGTTTATTCTTGGCAAATTGGGACTTCCTCTTTTTTCAGAAAGAGGTTGATAGAAGAAACTGAAAAGGATGCTGGTTGGGAAATAGTTTATGCATAACCCATTTATAGTCACAATGTAAATTTTCAGTTTTGAATTAAAGTTTACTTGAACTATATATATATGTATATATATATATACACACAGATAATATATCTACTATATTACTTGAAATATTTTCAATAATTCAGAATTTATTTTATAAAGAGTTGACTAGATCAAATTATTTCAGATCTTTGACAAACTTAGAATGAAATGCCATCTCCCCTAGGTTTATTTTGAATAAGTTTGTCCTTGGACATAAAGCCTCTCTGCCCCAAATCATAAACTGCTATAATTGTATTTACCTTTGAGAAATTCAACCTGCAGTTTGCAGGAGCAGCACATTACAACCAATTGGAAATTATTCCTGCCCACAACTGAATAATCCATTAACAAAAAACAATTTGGAGGAAAAAAAAAACCAGCATGATTAAGTTACCCCACCCTTAATGACTTTAGTGCAAAAGGTGAAATTTCTACTATCAAACAGTAAGTTTCTAATTTGTGAGTTACATTCTTCCTGATCCTTACTAACATGCAAACACAAATAATTCCTCTCAAAATTCCCCTGCTCCTTTTACTTAATGGATCTTAAGTTTCCCCAAGCTAGAAAAATTTATGTGGCAGAGATATGCTGGGAGTGTAACTGCTAGCCATGCTTCGATTCCTGCAAAATTCATAGCAAATCTTATTCCCATTTAACAGTATGAGACCAGGTGACGTGTCAAGCCACATATTTGAGAACAGTTGCCTGAGGTGAGAACACAAAATTTGCCTCCCAATCTATAGAGCAAACTACTATTCCATCACCCTAACCACACTATTCAAAGACTACTTCTATGACTTTAAATGATGAGCTCAATTCTCCTCTCTCCTTCAGGAATTAAGAGACTTCTCAGGCAGGATGGCTGAAAACTGTTACAGCTTCAACTCCTGATGATGATAACAACAATAATAAGCTATGTTATTTACAAAAACTTACCATGTGCTAAGCACTGTATTGTGTTAGGGTAAATAAAAGATTATCAGAAAAATCAGTGTAGCTGTCCCGTCCACTATACTATTATTGTATTAATCAGGCAGTGCCATCAGTGGTCACTCTACTCCAGGCAGTATATTTGGGGAAAAATAAAATAAGAGCACAAGCAATGCCATTTAGGGGTCAGGCAGTGTTTTGTCGCTAATAATGGCAAAAAGATGCTGGGGTGATCCATGTAATTGCTGCATTCTGTGCTATCCATTCTAATGGAAAGGATGCACCATACAACATCCCTATTTAATATCTCTAACATCCCCTCTAGTATTCTATTAGGGACCTTTATTCCATGTATCTGAAAGATTTGGGGGATTGCTTTCCAGGAAATCTTTAAAAAGAGGATAAAGGCTTATTCATAAAAATGAGGAGAGGAGATGTGCTAAGTTACCACCACCCTCTATGTGTCTGAATTCCCAAAAATAAAGATCCATGAGCAAACAGTGAGTGCAGAGTATTTGCAGGTTATGCTGTTTTATCAATAGACTTTACTCTGTCCAGAGCATAGTATTAAGTGCTGGCTCTTTGTGGGCAGATAATTTGTCTGTTATATTGTTCTTTTGTACTCTTCCAATTGCTTAGTACAGTGCTCTGCACACAGTAAGCACTGAAATACACTGATTGGGAGTGTGCAGTGTTATAGAATTTCAAGGTAATGCTTTTTTCTTCTTCTCTTCCTTTCTGCATTAAGAAGAAAGACAGCTTTTGCAGGAACATCATCACTGGATTTAAAGAAATTACTTTTCATAAATCATGTAGGATAGCTCATCTGCTGCTAGTCCAGAAACACCTAAGGAAATTTTCAGTGATTAGGTCTCTTCCTTTTAAGTGATTAGCCCATCTGTGGGCAAGCATGAGGCCTGAGAAACATTTATAATGCTTCAGTTTAATGAGAACTCACTGCACAACTGAATCCCAAATAGGGAAATAACAGTTCAGTTGTTATTCAGTATCTCCAAGGTTAAGTAGCAGCTGAATCAGACTCCAGAGGACTCTGTAACTGAACTAGCAAACTGTTCCTGCATATTTTACAAGTTCACAATCTGAAAGCCTAGTATTAACCAAATGGAGAAATATTTAGATATTCCACTGTCTCAAGGACTCAGTTCTCTGGACTCTCAAAATTATTCTTTAAAAGTTTTGCTTTTGAAAGAAACAACAAAGGACACTTACCTATTGAACAAATTTTAAAATCTCATCTCACAAGTAAAGCAAAACCTTTAATCTGGTTTGGGTTTAATTAAGGTTTGCCTATTGATTGTGGAGATGTTACCAAGTCTAAGATTTTCAAAGCAGCCTCTTAGTAACTGGACAAAAGTTACAAACTGTGGAAGTTAATTTCAGATTCAGCAAGGTTTATTTTATCATTAGAAGGATTAGCTAGTTTAGACTCTAGGGGCAGAATGCTGGTGGGGCAGGATGGGGGAAAAGTGAGAACTCAGAATGCAGTATCTTGCAGCGTGGCCTACTGGAGGGAAATAAATGCCAGACTGAGAACAAATCCTCCAAAGTACTTGTCTGTCACACACAATTGCCAGCAATTTGCTGCATGTCATCTCATTTTTTCAGATAATACCAACAGTGTCATGGTACAGCTCTGAAACACAACAAAGTACCATTTGATTTAGTGAGGTGAAAAAAATAGAACTTTAGTACCTTGCTTTTGTGGTAGGATTTGATTGCCAGTAGTGGCCCCTACAATGTTACTGTTTGTTTGCTTAATATTGGATGATGCTCCTTGAGAAATTGACTCTTATTATGAGTTCCTCCATTGCAGAAAGATAATTCTTATGTTCCTCTAACTAGGACAGGCAGAGGATCTGTAGTTTAATCTCATCTCTGCCACAATTGTCTTATGTGACCTTAGGCAAGTCACTTAACTTCTCAGTGCCTCAATAACCCTATACCTAACCCAGTTCTTTAAACAGTGCTTGGCATATAGTAAGCACTTAAATACCATAATAATTATTATTATTCCTTTTTAAAATGGGAATTAAGACTGTGAGCCTCACATGGCACATGGACTGTATTCAGCCTGTACCTTGTATCTTCCCAGCATTTAGTACAGCGCCTGGCACAAAGTAAACAATTAACAAATACCATTAAACAAAAAAAGATATTTCTTTTAGAGATATCATAACATTCTAATTTTCAAAACAAATAGCATTCACCCTTTACTTATACCCCAAATCCTTAGGAGAGTCAGATAGGCTCTCATCACTCTGAATTATCATTTTCCTTAGAACAGCATAGAGCACAAACACTTTGGATTCCAAAACAATTCTCATGAAAATTCATATGGGCCTATGAATCATATTTATTTCTCCCAAATGCCCTCTAATTGTTTAAAAATTACTACCTGTGAGAAGTCAGCATCTCCAACAAAAAAACAGTTTGGGTACTGAAGCCAAGACTAAAAACCAGCCATCCAAAGAGAAACAGCAAAAAGACTCACCATTTAAAGCCTAGCCATGTGTTGCTAATTGCTCAATTAGCAGTTGACTTGGACAGTTGGAAAATAACTTGCAATTGATCCTCACTGACTCTTCCACAGTAGGGTCCCTGGAGGAACAACTGAAAGTAGTTGTTAATTTGGATAAGAACACACATTTGGAATCCAATTAAGCTATTGGCTTCGCCTGGCACACACTTATATTCTTCTTTCCATACATCAGCCTGGTCTAAGAAACCTCAGCTTATCTTGTAGAAGACAAACCCTGAATCTTAGGAGTAGTAAAGCTATTTACTTTTCCAACTTACTCCTCTATTAATACCTAGCTAGAATTGACATTGTTGTCCTCTAATCAGTCGGTTTTTATTGAATGTTTACTGTGTGCAGAGCACTGCTTGGGAGGGTATAATGCAACAGAGATGGTAGACAGACCTCCCAGTCTCCTGTCTCTCCCCACTCCAGTTGCCCTTCAGCACTGCAGCACTTCACTCTGCTGCCCGGATCATTTTTCTACAGAAACGTTCAGGACATGCCTGGCACATAGTAAGTGATTAACAAATACCACAATTATTATTATTAGCACTTGACTCATTAGCTTTCCAACCTGTCTTGCCTCTCATTACCCTGACTAATCCATCCATCAGCCAGTCAATGGTATCTAGTGAGTGTTTACTGTGTGCAGAGCATTGTTCTACAAGCACTTGGGAGAGTACAATACAGCAGAGTAGGTAGACATATTTCTTGCACACAAGGAGTTTATAGTCCAAGAGCCCCCTTCTTTAGCACCTCCTAAGTTTACAATGAAACACTAACAACTGTGTATTACAAATCTTTTGTTTGCCTTTGGGTAGCTCCTGCTTTTGGACAAATTCCTACCACTTCACAGTTTGTGTTCATAATAATAATGATAATAATTCATTCAATTGTATTTATTGAGTGCTTACTGTGTGCAGAGCACTCTACTAAGCACTTGAGAAGTACAAGTTGGCAACATATAGATTTATATAGATAATAATAATTGTGGCATTTGTTTGCTCTTACTGTGTGCCAGGCACTGTACTGTGAGCCTGCTGTTGGGTAGGGACTGTCTCTATATGTTGCCAACTTGTACTTCCCAAGCATTTAGTACAGTGCTTTGCACACAGTAAGCGCTCAATAAATACAATTGAATGAATGAATGAATGAAGCGCTGGGGTGGATCCAAGCAAATCGGGTTGGACAAAGTTCTGGTCCCATGTGGGGCTTATGGTCTCAATCCCCCATTTTACAGATGAGGTAACTGAGGCACAGATAAGATAAGTGATTTGCCCAAGGTCACACAGCAGACGATCGGTGGCACCGGGATTGGAACCCATGACCATCTGACTTCTCAGGCCCGTGCTCTATCCACTATGCTATGTTGCTTCTGTTGTCTAATAGCAAGGGCTATTTTTTACCTAACTGTACACTAACTCAAGTTACTTCTTTTAGACCTTGACTTTTACCTCACTGAAAATACATCATAGACAGGCTGTCCAAGATGCATATGGAAAAATATGCTATGACTTTCCTAAACAGGAATAACGTTGACAAAATAATGATCTTCCCCCTTCAAGACAGGAAGCCCATTGTGGGTGGGGATTATCTCTCTTTATTGCTCAATTGTACTTCCCAAGCACTTAGTACAGTGCTCTGCACACAGTAAGCACTCAGTAAATCAGATTGAATGAATGAATTAATCTCCAAATATTTAATGTCCAGAAAAAGGTTTCACCAGAATAACAGGACTGGAAATCATTAATTTTGTCCTGAACACTTTAAACAGGGCAACAACTGTGCCTTGTTAAGCAACTGCCCAATGTAGTTGGAAATTTTTATGACTGTGACAGCACAAAAGTTTGACCTTTGACTTCTCCTCCTGTTGGATGCCAAAATGATTATTTCTCCTGATTATCTCCTGATATGTGGGAGCACTTGGCTAATCCTCAACTCTTCAGTCTTCTTATATTGTCTTGATAGTGATACCTGTCTTGTTCCTATGTATTAGATTCATTAAAATGATTTAGTTTGCCCAATAATGTGGGTAGGAAATCCTTTCTTTTATTTTTGGGGAGTAGATTCAGTAAACTGGATGGTACTGAAAGAATCTGGTAAATCTCAGATAGCTGGATGAATGATTGGATTTTTGAATGGATGGAGATAGTGTTGAAGCCCTTTCTTCTCCATCCAAACCGCTACCCTGCTCATTCAAGCTCTCATCCTATCCCATCTGGACTACTGCACCAGCCTTCTCTCTGATCTCCCATCCTCGTGTCTCTCTCCACTTCAATCCATACTTCATGCTGCTGCCCGGATTATCTTTGTCCAGAAACGCTCTGGGCATATTACTCCCCTCCTCAAAAATTTCCAGTGGCTACCAATCAATCTGCGCATCAGGCAGAAACTCCTCACCCTGGGCTTCAAGGCTGTCCATCACCTTGCCCCCTCCTACCTCACCTCCCTTCTCTCCTTCTACTGCCCAGCCCGCACCTTCCGCTCCTCCACCGCTAATCTCCTCACTGTACCTCGTTCTCGCCTGTCCCGCCATCGACCCCCGGCCCACGTCATCCCCCGGGCCTGGAATGCCCTCCCTCTGCCCCTCCGCCAAGCTAGCTCTCTTCCTCCCTTCAAGGCCCTGCTGAGAGCTCACCTCCTCCAGGAGGCCTTCCCAGACTGACCCCCTTCTTTCCTCTCCCCCTTGTCCCCCTCTCCATCCCCCCATCTTACCTCCTTCCCTTCCCCACAGCACCTGTATATATGTATATATGGTTGTACATATTTATTACTCTATTTATTTACTTATTTATTTATTTTACTTGTACATTTCTATCCTATTTATTTTATTTTGTTGGTATGTTTGGTTCTGTTCTCTGTCTCCCCCTTTTAGACTGTGAGCCCACTGTTGGGTAGGGACTGTCTCTGTGTGTTGCCAAGTTGTACTTCCCAAGCGCTTAGTACAGTGCTCTGCACATAGTAAGCGCTCAATAAATACGATTGATTGATTGATTGATTGATTGAAGGTGAGGTGAGAAATGATCATCATTTTATTATTAATAATGATAATAATACATAAATGCTTTCAATGGGCTAAGTTGTGGTATAGATACAAGATAATCAAGTTATGTGGAGCTCACAGTTTAATTAGGAGGGAGAACTGGTATCTAATCCCCATTTTACAGATGAGGAAATTGAGGCATAAAGAATTTCATTGAGTTGCCTAGGGCCATACAGCAAACAATTGGCAGAATTGGGCTTACAACCCAAGTCCTTCTAACTACCAGGGCCATTCATTCATTCATTCATTCATTCAATCGTATTAATTGAGCGCTTACTGTGTGCAGAGCACTGTACTAAGTGCTTGGGAAGTACAAGTCAGCAACATATAGAGACGGTCCCTACCCAACAATGGGCTCCTTTTTTCCACTAGATCACACTACTTCTCTATTAGTAGTAATAGTAGTAATGGTATTTGTTGAGCAGCCACAAGTTCACGATACTAAGCATGTCTGTAGTCTCTATTCTCTAAGCTCCTTGAGTGCAGGGATCATAGCTACCTTTCTATTACATTTTATTCTGTCAACCATTTAGTTCAGTGCTCTGCAACAATGCTCAGTAAATACCATCGATGGAGTGATCGATTTGGGAAGGTGAAGCAGAAATTGTCAATGCATTTGGTGCAGGATATCCTAAGGTTCTAGTTCACTGAGATAGACTTTGTGGAGAAGTCAGTTATGGTAGTGAACTTTATATGTAAGTTGCCATCCCATAGATGATAATTTCTGCTAAATAACTAACTTCTTTCTACTCCAAGAGAGGAATAAAGCATTGCAAATTTGTGATAGAGACTTATTGTCTGGTTCCGTTCATGACCACAAATGTTACTTTGTTCTGAACCCATTGTTTATAATTCTAATGGATACTCAGAATAAACCAGTGGTTCAAAGCCCTTTTATAAATAATTATTTTCACAAGGAATCAAGTTAAGCTTATGAGTCTCAAGGACCAGACATTACTGGTAAAGAATATTCTGGAACACTTTGCTACATAAACAAAGCCAGGGTAGGATTGTAACCCTTTAAATTCTGGAGTGTTAGTCCAAAACATTTCTAATTTAAACATGTGGCAGAAGCTGTATGGAAAAAACCATAACTTTTTGCGTGTTAAATGTTGTTTTTTCCCTTGGACAGTCTCCTTCCCAAATGGTGAACTTAAAAAAAAATCTAAATATTCAATATGGAAGAAATCCGAGGTTACAAAAATTATCTCCAAAATAATAATTCATCTTCCCTCTCATCCCCACAGCAAATATGTATATAACAGCATATGTCTGTAATGTATTTATGTTAATGTCTGTCTCCCCCTCTAGACTGTGAGCTTGTTGTGGGCAGGATTGTGTCTGTTGTCATATTGTACTCTCCCAAGCACTTAGTATAGCAAAGCACAAAGTACGTGCTCAATAAATATGAATGAACTGAACCTTGAGGGTCACCCACAGTTAGGGACCGGGAGGCAGAGGAGGAGCCTGTGAAAGAGAGTGACAATGAAAAGAATCCAGTTCTATTGAAGCTTTTTTTTTTTTTAGTTGGCCAGGGGTGGGGGGTGGGCGGGACTGGTATTTACCTAAACATTGGAGAAGACACAAGCTAATGGGGTTGGACACAGTCCCTGTCCCACATATG
The DNA here is from genome assembly GCF_015852505.1 of Tachyglossus aculeatus. Taxonomy (NCBI): domain Eukaryota; kingdom Metazoa; phylum Chordata; class Mammalia; order Monotremata; family Tachyglossidae; genus Tachyglossus; species Tachyglossus aculeatus. The sequence continues at coordinate 8,931,317 of NW_024044828.1, forward strand.
GCTCACAGTCTTTATCCCCATTTTACAGATGAGGTAATTGAGGCACAGAGAAGTCAAGTGATTTGCCCAAGGTCATAGAGCAGACAAGACTGTGAGCCTGTCTTCTAGACTGTGAGTCCATTGTTGGGTAGGGGATTGTCTCTGTCTGTTGCTGAATTGTACTTTCCAAGCGCTTAGTACAGTGCTCTGCACACAGTAAGTGCTCAATAAATATGATTGAATGAAAGTGGCAGAGCTGGGATTAGAACCCAGGTCCTTCTGACTCTCAGTCCCATGCTGTATCCACTAGGCCATGCTTCTTCTTCTCGTTATTGTTTGCAAAACCTCTAATGTTGCATGATCTGAAATGGTCCCAAGCAAAATATCTAACTTCTTTAAATTAGCATAAATTAAAATAAATTATAGATATGTACATAACGGTCGTGGGGCTAAAGGTCAGATGAATATCAAGTGAATAAATCATATAGATCCAAGTGCAGAGGCAAAACAGAAGGGAGACGGACCGGTGGAAATGAAGGATTAATCGAGGATTATGTATGGTCTATGGTTATACAGACAGTGGACTCACTGGGCATCTCTACTTTAACATCTGTCTCCCCCTGTTGACTGTAAGCTCCTTGTGGGCAGGGTTTAGGTCTACTAGGTCTGCTGTATTATACTTTCCCAAGTGCTAAGTAGAGTGGTGCTCTGCACATAGAGAGCAGCCAGTAGATACCACTAACTGACTAATTGATCTCTAACCTAGACTGTGAGCCCATTGTTGGGTAGGGATTGTCTCTATTTGTGGCTGAATTGTACTTTCCAAGAGCTTAGTACAGTGCTCTGCACACAGTAAGTGCTTAATAATTGAATGAAACAATTCATAACAATTGAATGAAAAAATGAATTGGAGGATTCACACAACACTCAATGTGTGAACCTCAAACTAGCCAGTAAGGACACAGCACTCACTTTAGGAAAATAAAACTGTAAAGACAGCTCTTTCACTAGACACCAAGCCAGACAGCAACAAACCTGAAGAGACAACCATATTGAGGTTGTCTGGTAAGACCTGGATGAAATGACAACCAAAGCAGCATCAAAGGACAACCACGCATGTCAGTCTACGAAATTAGGAAGCCTCAGTATCTGTTATCAGCCACAAAAAACTGCACAACTGGGTGTATGTGTGTATGTGTATCTTATTTCCCAGTCTCAGTGAAATATAGGAGGAAGCTCATATTTCCACAAGGTTGGAATGCAGGGCATTATTCACTGGAATCAACACTCATTTTTTTTCTTTTTCTCTGCATTTTCTACAGTTGAATTATTGCACAAGGACAAGATATGCTAATTGGTATGGTAGGGTGACATAAAGGCCACCTACAATGATTCAGCCTACTTATTGTCTTACAAATCTTTCCTGAATCCCCCTTTTACTGACTGCAGTCTGGCAGCTTCACCACTGAAGTATCCCTACACAGAAGAAATGTGATCTGGAGAAAGGCATTCTAATTCTCTATGTGTGAGCATTTGTCCCAATCACAACCCATGTTTCATAAAGAAAAATGAAGGGTTTGTCTGCATGAACTACTCAGCTCTCAAAGGTGATTACTTTTTTTTCCCTAGCACACTGCTTAGATGATGTCACCTGAGAATATATTGAGTCCTGAGAACTCATTAACTTCTTCTCAAGCCATAGAGTCATGGCCAGAAGTCTCATAGACTAAGGAAAGTCTTAACTTTATTTTTATATATGAAGTGCAAGACTTTCTGTAAAATTACATTTATGCAATTCTAACTTTTTCAGGAATGTGAAGATTTTAACTCCACAAAAGGGAAGGAATGCAGAATGAACTCATTAGGCCAATAACTCCTTCTAACATTGTGAATGTATGGACTGATATGATCTCTTTAGAGCTAGCTACCTAGTTGAAAACAGCCGGTCCTAATTTTAGGACCCCAAATAATTGGCTTTTTCACACAGAGAGTTTACCTATTTCTCAACAACACTTCTATGAAATGACTTGTAACCTTGCTAATAACTGCCATGCTTTGTTACAAAGGGAGCCTTTCTAAACTGGAAATTGCTGGGATGGGCTTGAGCAGAAAAGACTGGATTGCTCTGAGTGCTTTTGAGCTTTTTGATTGGTTCGAAAGTCCCAACCAATTTGATACCTGATTCCTAATAATAATAATTAATAATTATGGTACTTAAGTGCTGACTTTGAGTCAAGCATTGTTCTAAGCACTGGGGTAGATAAAAGCCCCCTGTCCACATGGGGCTCACACTCTAAATCCCCATTTTACAGATGATGTAACTGAGGCCCAGAGTAGTGAAGTGACTCGCCTACAGTCACACAGCAGACCCTTGGCGGGGGCAGGAGTAAAACCCAAGTCCTTCTGACTCCAAGACCTGTGCTCTATTCACTAAGCCATGCTGCTTCTCAGCTCCCCCTTTTTAACTTATTCTTCCTCTGAAACTGCTCTTCCATTCGCCCCTGCTATACTGCTTGGCCTGTGGGGATTTCATTATCAGCCAGGCAGATCAGCCAGGCAGGGTGAGGGATTAGGCATTGATGGGTGAAAGTCTGAACTTCTCTGTCCACAGGAGATGAACTGATGACAGGTTTCTTGGGCTGATACATGCATTCCTTCTGTTTATTCTACTTCAGCAGTTAGCTACTTAGCAGGAGACTATCCCCAACCCCATTTGGGGCAAAACTGATATGTTTCTACTGAAATAATCATTTTCCAAGCATTAGAAAGTGAACTCACAAATGGAATTGAATGCTTTCAAGCCCTTTCAGAGAAGGGCTGCCCAGAGAATTGATGGGAAATAAGCCCAAACTACAAAGCCCATAACGCAAAAGAACTGGTTTTAACTACAGTGCCCAGAAGAACTTGGCTTTTCTGCCAGTAGTAGGAGAGCTCCACTCTGGGGAGGAGTTTTCCTGAGGAAGAGTATGGACAATCAATCAGTTGGAATTTATTGAGTACTTACTGTGTACAAAGCACTGTACTAAGTGCTTGGGAGAGTAAAATACAATAGGCTGGCAGACATGATTCCTGCCTTCAAGACTATTATCATTATTGTTGTTGTTGTATTTGTTAAGCGCTAAGCGCCAGTCCCATACTAAGCACTGGGATGAATACAAGCAAATCAAATTGGATGTAGTCCCTGTCCACATGGGTCTCACAATCTCAATCCCCATTTTACAGATGAGGCATAGAGAAGTGCAGTGACTTCCCCAAGGTCACACAGCAAACAGGTGGCAGAGCTGGGATTAGAACCCAGGTCCTCTGACTCCCAGGCCCATGCTCTATCCACTCTTGCTCTCATTTCCAAGCTTTAATATTAATTAAGTCTTAATTTGGGCCATTATTCTGTTGGGTGATCTGGCTCAACCTTGATTATTAAGGCCTTCACAGAGCTCTCAATTGGATCCTGCCTGGAATTTTTAATTCTGCCCCTTTTTTGGATTGTTCTGAATGCAGGATGGTGAACTTTAGTCCTTTGCTTGGTGTTAAACAGCCTAGTGATTCCAATCTCCAGTTTGTGAAGCAAAAGTTGTGGAGTCTAATTCAAAGCAGATGACCACCTGGTGAATATTAATTAGTTCAACATCATCATCATCATCAGTGTTATTTATTGAAAGCCAACTCTGCACAGAACACTGTACTAAGCACTTGGAAGAATACAACAAAACAGAGTTAGTAGAAATGTTTCCTGCCCACAACTAGCTTACTATCTAGAGGGGGAGACATATAAATGATTTGTAATATATAATTCATATCTATGTACAGAAGCAAATATCAAATGCCCCAAGTTCACAGGGCATAGATGATCCAGTGCTGGAGGATAGGTATACTAAAAGAAATATCATATATGGTGGTGAAAACAAAGAAAAATTTGAAAATGCCACAAGTATGATAATGACATATATGACACTGTTTTTCCTGGATGATCAGCAGGGTTTTTTAAAATGTTTTTTGTTGAGTTTACTATACATCAAGCACTGTTCTAAGCACTGGGGTAGGTACAAGTTAATTAGATTGGACAAAGTCTCTGTCCCCATGGGGCTCACAGCCTAAATAGGAGGAAGAACAGGAGAACTCAGGCACAGAGAAACCGACTCCCCAAGACCACACAGCAAACAATTGGCAGAGGCAGGATTAGGACCCAGTTCCTTTGACTCCTAGGCCCATGTTCTTTTCACTTGGCCATGCTGCTTTTCAATAGTTGTTATGGCAGAGACTTGCTATGGGAGGGGGAGTTTTGTTGTGGTTCTGGCTTTAAAAGGTACTGAGAACCCACAGGTACCACTAAAAGCAAAGTAACATGGTGTTTTTTCCATGATATAACTTTTAAACACTGAAGGGAAGTTTTCTGAGTTGATCCCCAATGTGCTAGCTTGGCTCATGCAATACCATTCAATCTTTTATCTCCACAAAATATCTAGCTACATATTTGAGGAAAATCACATTGTCCACAGTCTCTTTTAGTCTCAAATTAGGGTTGAAACTTAATTCCTTCTATCGAGATTCTGGTTTGATTCTCTGTAGTTACTATGCCATATGTGCCACTCTTGATTTTGATCAAACACAGGGACAGTTGGATATGATCTTTATTAGTCCTACCTTTTCAGAAGCTAAATGTGTAAATGAAACCAATATGTGCTGGTTGAACTGAATTTTTAAAGATGATATGAATGGGGTGGTAAGAAGAAAAAATAGTCATTTCATGGGGGCCTTCAGTTTGATCTTACTCAACACAGAAGCTCAAAGGACTGTGTCTAAGTTATGTTTTTTCAAGTAGATTATATTGAAGACATGCACACAAATTATTATAATTCAGGACAGTGGGGGTAAAAGACATGCTGGCATAATAGCATAAGAGAACATATTTCAATCCATGCTGACTTTCCTCCTGGGAAAAGAAGGGATATTTTTTTCCAAGTCTGTCACAAAAGTCTATCTAAGCTGGACTAGTCAGCCATAAATATAAGACTTCAAATCTTCCTGTCAGCTTCTATTCTTTCACAAGCCATCCATTACTAGCTACATGAGACCTCTCTCAGTGTACTCTTAACGTGAATGAAATCCCAAGCTTATAGTTCAGGTCCCTGGTTAAGTCAAAGAACTAACCTCCATCAGTTTCTGTTTGGGTTATGTTGTCTTAAACATATGAAACATCAAAAATATACTTTGCTTGAGTAACCTCTTTTTGTTTCAAAAGAAGGACATGGACTAGTTAATTTTAGGATAAGCCTCTATTCAGTGAAGTGAAGCACTTTACCAGTTTATAATTATCGTGGTATTTATTGACCACTTACTGTGTGCCAAACACTGTACTAAGCAATGAGGTTGATATGCTGTACATAGATTGAACTCCATCTCTGACCCGTATGGGGCTCACAGACTAAGATAGAGGGAGAATAGATTCTTAATTCAAATTTTACAGATAAGGAAACTGAGACACAGAAGTTAAATGACTTGTCCAGGACCACGCAGACTAGAGACAGAACACGGATTAAAACTCCAGGTCCTCTGACTTCCAGCCCCATGGTCTTGCCACTAGGCTATGCTGCTTCTCATCAGTTCATTCAAAGAGGCAGCTGGGAATTTATGTTTTTGGGTTGTGAATGGGTGGGCACAGGAATCCCACGCATTCTAGTTGTATTTCCAGCAGTCTCCAATTTCCTGGATTAGTGGTTTTCTACCAATTCAGTCCAGGCTCTGGCCTTCAGTTTCCTGAGACTTGAGCATTCAGCAAAAGTAGTCAGGAGATGCAGGGCAAAAAAGCACAAAAAGTATGTAGTACAAGAGCAATCTTTATTTTTTGTGCCAAATTAATCTTAGTAAGAATTGGTCTATGTAGATCTGACTGATGTTTTGGAGGCAGCATCAAGTACAAATCATCTTTAATAGAGAAGCAGTGTGCCTAGTGGATTGAGCATGGGCCTGTGAGTCAGCAGGACCTGGGTTCTAATCCTGACTCCGCCACTTATCTGCTGTGTGACCTTAGGCATGTCATTTCACTTCTTGGTGTTTCAGTTACCTCATCTGCAAAATGGGGATTAAGACTGTGAGCCCCTTATGGGACAGGGACTGTGTCCAACCTGATTAACTTGTATCTACTCCAGCACTTTGAACAGTGCTTGGCACATAGTAAGCACTTGAGAAGTACCATAATTATCATTATTATTAATAATAGTTCTAATGCCCAAAGGGAACCTGAAAAAATTGCACATGTAACACACATTCCAAATTTTCCATAAATAAATGATCAACTTTAAGATGTGTGAATGTTATCCTGTTTGAGAATCAGTTTGAGAAAAGAAAGTAAATGAAAAAAATATTTTTTTCTTTTGTAAGACTGAGCACTTCCACCATTCATGGGTCTCTCCACAAAGAAATATAATTATTAATAATGATAATAATAATTGGTATAATAATAACAATTTACTAAGTAAGCTTGAAGGCAAATGGTGTGTGCCTGGTAAAGTTCATTCTAATACTAATCCACTTTCTCAAGTCAAATGTGTAAATTTAACCTCAGAAAGCCCCAATCTGCTTTTTATCTTTTGTATTACGGAATCCAAGAATGATTCCAATCCTCTTAAATATTCAATATATTCCATACCAGTATGTCAAAAATATTTCTGACTAAATTGCAATCTGTAAATCCTCAAGTTTTCTTCTGCAGCACATTTTCACTAAGTGGATTTTTGGAGAAATTTGATGGTCCTATACTATGATCAGTATTACTAATATTAACTAAGTACTTAAAATGAGCAAAGCACATGCTCACAGAAGAAGCATGGCCTAATGGGAAGAGCACAGGACTGGGGGTCAGAAGACCTGGGTTCTAAACCTGACTTTGCCACTTGTGTATTGTGTGACTTTGGCTATATCACTGACATTTTCTGTGCCTCAGTTACCTCTTATGTAAACTAGGGATTAATATCTGTTTTCATATCCCTTAGTTTGTGAATCCTATTTGGGACTGTGTCTAACCTCATTTATATTCTATTTAGCCCCTTCCTTCCTCTCCCTCTCGTCCCCCTCTCCATCACCCCATCTTACCTCCTTCCCTTCCCCACAGCACCTGTATATATGTATATATGTTTGTACATATTTATTACTCTATTTATTTATTTATTTATTTTGCTTGTACATACCTATTCTATTTTATTTTGTTAGTATGTTTGGTTTTGTCTCACCCTTTTAGACTGTGAGCCCACTGTTGGGTAGGGACTGTCTCTATATGTTGCCAATTTGTACTTCCCAAGTGCTTAGTACAGTGCTCTGCACACAGTAAGTGCTCAATAAATACAATTGATGATGATGATGATTTACCTTAGTGCTAGCACATACTTATTAGCATATGTATAATACACATACTAGGCCATACTAGTACATATAGTAAGCACTTAACAAATGCTATTATTATTAGGAAAAATAGACAAAACAAAACAGCAATCACAAAGGAAAACAAGTTCAAATATTTCAAGTTACCAAAGTATGCAAGCTAACAGATCTGGAGCAGCAGCCTTCAATGACCTCATCACTCCAGCCAATTAATCAGTGGCAATTTATTGAGTACTTACTGTGTGCAGAGCTATGTACTAAACACTTGGAAGAGTAGAGTCCAACAACAGACCTGATCCTTGCCCTCAAGGGGCTTAAAGTCTATGGGGGAGACCAACATTAAAATAAATTAGAGGAAGCAACCAGCTATAGATAAGTACACCAGTGCTGTGTGGGTAGTAAGTAGGCAAAGTACATAGGGATCACAGACTTGTGAGAAAGGGAGGATGCTGGTATTTTCAGCATTAATGAGAAAATCAGGAGAAGGTTTAGGAGGGCATATTAGTATTTATTTCAGTTTTAGACATGTTTGAGTTTAGGACATCCAAGTAGAGTTGTCCTAAAAAGCAGGAGGAAATGTGAGGTAGGAGAGCAGGAGCTGGGCTGCTGGTGGAGGGAAGAGAAAGGCAGGCTCAGGAGTGACTCTCTTCCTTGCTATAGCTATAACCTGGAGGCTGCAGATATATTCCAAGGGGATGCAAATTTGACATGATGATAACAACAATTAGACTTAAGTACTTACTACGTGCCCAGCACTGAATTAAGTACTGAGTGGATACAAGATAATCAGGGCACTGTATCTGTCCCAAATAGGGTTCACAGTCTAAGTAAGAGGGTGTAGGATTTAATTCCCATTTTACAGATGAGGAAAATGAGGCACAGAGAAGTCAAGTGACTTGCCCAAGGTCACACAGCAGACAAGTGGTGGAGCCGGATTTAGAACCTAGGTCCTGTGACTCCCAGTCCATGTTATTTCCACTAGGCCACACTCCTCTCCGGCATAAAAGGATGTGTATTTCTTCTGTAGACAGTGATGAGCTGTTACCTCTTCTTCCTACTCATGGTCACTGTTTTTCAGCTCTGAACTCATTAGAAATGAATCTCATGTACACAACTAGAAGTTTGTTCCACATGTCCTGCTTTCAAAGTTTCCTATAGCTGTCAGTGCTTATGTTCTGAAAACAAAAAATACATACATATTACAATGCTTTTCAATATGTTCCTTTTATTAAAATACAACCAAAATATACATTTAACAGTTTCAATTCTTCCTTGCAACAAGAACTGAGTTTCAGTTTCAGTTAAAATAGAGCAACACTACCTTCAAATACTAGAATTATATTACATGATTAGTTATTGTATCTTACAGATCCAAGAACCTCTCCCAGAAATGTTTACCTTAAATTGTTCTATATACATTTTATATTATAAAAGACTGAAATGTACAAAATTGTCCATCCTTTCCCTCAGCCAGTATGACTGTCTCTGAATCTGGAGCATATCGAAAAGTTGTTTTTTTGTTAGTTTTTCTTTCAATCACAATTGGCTTGAGATATTTGTATGATGAAATCACTTGATGGAGGAAAAAAAATGTAACTAAATATCTCTTCTATTGTACACTTCATTCCATAGATTCAGGAGGTTGTCCATTTGTAATTTGTTGACAGAGATAAATGAAACCTTATAAAATGTGCACATCTCAGTTGTCTGTCCCATGATTATTTATGAGATGTAGAAATATATTCCATTTAAGCATCAGAAAACTTGAGAGCATAGATGAATAACTGTGCCTTTATTTTAGTTACTATTCAAATAGTTTTGGGGGGACAGCTTTGAATTTTGGGGGAATAATGCTTGAGATACAAGATCCTCAGATGTTTAGCTTCCAAGTCCATATTTGCAAATTGTAATAGATTGTAGACCAGGTTTTCTCCAAGAAAGCAGGTGGACCATGTAAGTTATCTACGTTAATCGAGACAATGATACATTCAGACTAAGCAATATTTGATGGAGGAGAAGGGCTGCCGGTAGTCTTCAGTTTTCTAATGTAACTTTGGGAGAAACTGGGAGAGGGCAATGCCCATTACTAACAGCAGGCATTAGAGAGAAGAGAGCTTGGGCAGCCAGGCAAATGGACTTGAATTATGTTGCATATCCTACTGACTAGGTCATCTGGTCTATCACTGAGTTTCTCTGTGGCCTTTTGTTGGCATCAGAAAAACAATTATTTTCACTCCTCAGGATGTTTAAAACAGCAGTTAGATCAGCTGCTGATGTGCTGTGATCTACTCAGGAGAAAGGTGCCATATAAACTAAAGGGATTGCTTACTAAATCCAGATTGACTATCTTTTAAAATTCCCAGATTATATGTTTTCTGATCCTGAAGGAGGCTGCTGGTTTACTTGTACTTCCCAAGCGCTTAGTACAGTGCTCTGCACACAGTAAGTGCTCAATAAATACGATTGATTGATTTTAGGCAGAATTCCAATTAGCAGCTTGAGTAGCAGGAATAAAAATGAGGGGGATAATGTGAAAAGCAGCCAAAGGCACCTATAAGTAAAGTGCAGGACAACATGAAGCACTGGCAACAAACCTATATGTGTCTGAACCCATTAAATAGCAGGACTGTCTATGAGCAGAGATGATTGTCTTGGCATGCAGTGTCTGAAACTATTAACAATTGGTCCTAGGCAGTAATAAAAGTCACCTGGAAAAACTCTTTGGGTCTGACATCACCAAGCCCAATTTGTAAGGCTTTGATTTAAAACAGGAAAAAGAATACATAATTGGAAGAATGTAAAGAAAAACATAGTTTCCAAATCTCACTACTGATATGAGATTTACCTTCTAATAGTCAATCATTTATTTTCTGACAATTTAATTTTTATCAATCTTTACCTCTAGGGTTTTCCATATCACAAACATTTTGAACATTCCAGAAGACAGTGACCAATACCACCATAACTATGAATAACTGGGGGCAGGCAGAATAACATTTTAATGAACACATTTTTGTAATATTTCATTTTATAGAAAATTTGTATTGGCAAGGGAAAAAAATGCACGTGAATCTGAATATGGGTAAGACTTTGGTTGAGAATGCAGTAGACTGAAAATATATTTTTTCCTTTTCAAACTGTTTACCGTTGCAATTGTACCTGTCAATAGTCAAAATGAGTAGGCTTTTAAGGTTTTAAAAGTCATTTTCATTTCCTATAGAGGGAAAAATGCATAATTACTGATTATCAGCCACAGAATTCATGCAAGTACTTTAAGAAATTATAGACATGACAACTAAAATTGTTTAAAAGATGGTAAAATAGGACTGTAGTGAGCTACTTGAGGTGATGGAAGAGGAAAAAATGATGTGAGAATAGATCTTATTATGGTATTTGTTAAGAGCTTATTATGTGTCAAGACTGTTCTAGGCCCTGGGGTAGATAAAAGTTACTCAAGTTGGACACAGTCCCTCTCCCTCAGTGGGCTCACAATCTAAGGATTAAGGATTAGGGCCTGTTTGGCAGGAGGAAGTGAAGGGTTGAGATAAATGCTTTTAAGAACAGGAAGGGTTGTTGTGGAAAAGATGTTAATCAGTAGTTTTCAAGGCTCACTGGGCAGGAACGTTTATACAAAGGAAAGAACTTCTTGACTACCAGGGTGAGAAAATGCTGGAATGAAGACCAAGGGGGTTGTGGAATCTCAATCTGTGGGCAGGGATCACATCTACCAGCTCTGTTGTATTGTATTTTCCCAACCACTCTGCACACAGTTAGCACTCAAAAGTCATTGACTGATTGATTGACTGATTATAGGAAAGCATCAACTATCTTTCATGCCATTCACCTGCCTAAAACAAGATTAACACCCTTCACTCCTGACTCTATAGCAATAATTTGTCTTAATTTGAACTGCTAAATAATCTCTAGATCTCAATGAAAGATATTCATCTCCCCAGTCCACCCAAAATGGTGTTAGCTGTTTTAGGCTAAACTATATGTAATAGTAATAACTGATGCATTTACTATATGCTAAATAATCCCCATCCCATTTGGGGGGCACCATCTTTTTAATCCCCATTTCACAGATTAGGTCCAGAGAGGTGAAGAGACTTGCCTAAAATCAAACAGGCTGGTGGTCAAGCTGGGATTTGAACTGGGCTCAAACTCTCAGTCTTGTGCCCTTTCCAATAGGTCACACTGGGGCAAATGCAGGACCAAAAGAGATAGATACAGAAAAGATCTCTAAAGCCTTTACTGGTTTTTAGTTCATGTAATTAGATGAGGTCTCTCTTACCTCAATTCTACTTACAGGCAGTTCTGCTATAATGTCACAGTGCATGTTTCCGTACACATTTTGGATAAAATGCTATTGAGGAATTATGGAATGCTGTTCCAACAGTGTGTTTTTGTATCAGTATAATACGTTGCAGAGCTGCAAGAATATTACAACACAAGTTTTCACAAATCCTAAATTCTTCCAGGACCAAACCCCCCAAAATATTGACAGTATCATGCATGCTGGGATATTTCAATGGTTATTAAATGGGAAGAATAAACTTGTTATGGTCTTACATTACCAGAAGGTAACAAAGACCTTGAGAACCACCAAATTATTTACACAGTTAACTCTCAGTTACTTAGGACTAATGGTATTATAGTTTTTCTCCCTCCTGCTGCCCATTTCACTGCTCATTACTCCTTCTCCAGCACGGAGGACAGGAAAGAGGAAGGAGGTGAAATGCAAATCAATCAACTGAGCAGCTTGTTAGCTGCTCTGGTAAAAGGCTTGGTAGTGAAGGAGGTTGGAACTATTGGCCATGATGAGGTGTTGGGAGAATCTGTGGAATTCATTTATCGATGCCCCTCATTATCCCAGTAATGGAAAGTTGATCATATACATCTCATGTATAAATTCAGTGAAATTTACAAAGTGTGCAAAGGTATGTAATTATACTTTGGATTATAGATGATTAGTAGAGTAACAATTTAAAATAATGCTGTTCATTGGCAGATTCCATTATATGTTCCTAAAATTCTTATACAACATTTAAATAAGTTGTTACCGGTTTTGGTAATGGTGGAGTGACATCTCATGACAGTCATGTTCTACTTCCTATACCTTGAGTCTATTTTAGATCACTGGAATTTTTCATATTTGGCCATCGATTAGGATGTATTAAATGCACTCTTTCAATGTAAGAACATCTACCTCCTTCATTTACTATGAAATGAACTATGGTTTTTATTTACTATGGTGTTGTTAAATCTGTTTATGTGATGTTCAATTTACTTTGACTAGTCAGGCTGGCATGCTTTGTGACAAAATGTAAAACAGCTCATTTATCCAGTGATATCTTACTAATTCTCTGGCCTTCTACTCTTGAGATTTTGCTCCTTTTAGACTCTTCTTTGGTTCTTGGTTTCCCCTCATACTTTTAGCCTAGACTAAACATTGCCAAATAGGCAGGAATGGATGTGTATCAAAGAAAATACACACCAACAGCTTCACTTGAAATTGGAAAACACTCAGAAAACAAGACAGGGAACAAGGGAGGGGGAGATGGTGAAAAAATGTCCTAAGTGCAAGGCCAGAGTTACAGGCTTGGGACTCAGCACTCTAATGAGTTTCTCTCTGATCCTATGGCTTTCCCACAGGCTTTTCACTCCAAATGTTGGGAACATATGAAAAACCTTGGTGTTTGAGAATTTATCAAAGTCCCCATCCATATGAGGAAGGGGCTAATTTTTATTTCACATTCTAAAAGGAAGAACAAAAGAAACAAGCAGGGCTAACGGGGTGTTGTGCGTTACAAGGAAAGATATGTTGCATTCAAATAAATGGTACAAATTGTGCACAGTCAACAGTCAGAAGCAAAACCAGGGCCATTTACTAAATTATACTGACAATGTTCAAGCCACTCATCTCAACCTAGTAATTGTGATTATATACAATAGGTGTTTACTATTATTTAAGAAAAATCATATTATGACAATTCTTTAAGCCTCACAATGCATATTATCTCTGAAATACAAAAGGCCACTGTAAAACAATACAGTACATGTCAAAGAGTTGTTTTAACTCCTTCCGTTTTTTTTTAGGCCTTTAGTAAACACTTTATAAGTCACCAAATATCATTCCTCATTAGCTAATATACCCTTCTTGCCTACCCAAATCATTACCAGAACAAGGGAGAGAAATGTATTACGACAGTATTTGAAAGATAGGCAGAAAATGTTACATCTGCAGAGAAATAGAAGAGGGGCCTAGGGAAATCCTTTTAAATGTCAATAGGATTTGTACTCTTCCCGATTCCTCCCTGAGAAAATTACTCTTCAAAACTTTGCTGGGATTTCAATTTTCCTTAGAAGTTGGACTGTAATTGACAATTATTCAGGCTCCTTGAGATTTTGATTATTCTTCCTTTTTATGTGAAAATGTCACTTTACTGAAACCCAAATTTATGTTTATCTTTGCTTCGGCTAACAAAAGTCCACAGGGTTAACCCAAGCCTCAATCTGACACACACCTTACACAGTTTTCTCTAAACTCCAAAATAAGTAGTACCTTTCATCCTGAGGATTCCCCAAGCATTAAAGAAACTCTGTCCCTGCATGTATGAACCTGCACTTTAAAAACACATTTTAAATGAACTCTTCCCAATAAATCAGTTGCTTTAGGAATAAGAGATTGTGGGGAGATTGGCATGTTTTTTAGGCTGTTAAACTCTACTCCAATGTATTAACTATAACTCTAATGGCCAGAAAGAATTACTACACAATGCCCTCTCCTTCCAGACTCCTTTATTCACTAGAAGACTCTGACCAACAGAAAGAAGCAGTCAGGTAATGGGCCCTGTCACTGTGCGTTTGTATAATCACTCCACTCACCACCAAACTGAAGAGTAGAGTGAAGTCTTAAGAATTTAGCTCTACCCACTGTGCAAACACTACAATAATGATATTCCAGGGGAATGAGCCCTCACCCACCAAAGGAGATAATTAGCAGAACGGGCCCTTAACTAGCCTATCAACACAACAAAATTAAATAAAGCAATTAATGAAAACAAGAAAAGCTGTTCAAAAATGGAAATTCCCTCTTTTGCTGATGATTCTTGCACTCTGTGTTTACTATTGCAGTCATACCACGACGATCTCAAACGAATGTGCCTGAATCTCATTACCATCCAGTCCAGATCATTGTTACTGAGCATTAGCTGATCTCCTCAAGAGGAAGTACAAAACCGGACACAGTATTCTTGCAGGTGAGTGTCCTTCCTCTTGGGAACAGCAAACTACGTGGTCTTCGCTTGAGGGGACTGATCAGCGTCCCTGTGGTGCCTTCGATTACGCTTTTTCTTCATCTCCTGCATATGCTTCCATTTGGCTCCACCTTTGTTCCTCTGCCGCCGCTTCTCCCGATGCCACATTTGCTCACAGTACTGGTCGAGGCTGAAATTGGGGCTGCTGAGGATCTGGATATAGTCTTTGTATCTCAGTCGCGATTCAGCCAGCAGATCCCGGGCCTGCCCTCCCTCCCGTTCCGTCCTCTGCGGGTTTTCCATCTGGTCATTCTCGATGACGTTCAGGGTCAGCTTCACAAGGGTGTGGATGAAAGTGTGTTCCTGGGCCTTGCAGGAGTAGAGCCCAGAGTCCCGTTTCTGCAGACTGCGGATCAGCAGACCATACTCGGTTTTGATGACCCTTTCGTCAGGTTTCAGCTGTAGCATTGGTAAACGGAGATTGTAAATTAAAAGCAGAAAATGGTGCAAGCGTCTGCAAAATGTTATGAGCTGATACTTCAATAAACCTGCAAGCTCTCTCCCTCCCCTCTTTGTCATCGCCCACCATACTTTGTCTTCTCAAAAAAGGAAGCCTTGTAGGCGGCCTCCACATTTGCATTCTATTAAGTCTAATTGAGCCTGCGGAATACAGTAGTTTGTCTCCAAATCTCCTGATAACATGGAAAAAAACCCATTAAAATTAATGAAGGAAAAACCACAAACTCTCTTCCAGGCCTGGCCTTTGATTAATTGATTCAGTAAACAAGTCCTGATGCCAGACTAGTATCTGAAATAGAAAGTTTGACTGTGAAATCAATAATCATTGTCTGTCTAAATAGGACTGAGCTTAAGTGAAAGTCTGTCTGCCTAAAATGGGCCAACTATTTTGCACTGGAACACAAACTCTAGCAAGGTATCTTTCATCCTTTAAGTGATCAAAACAGCATGTGGGGGTGCTGACTTGTTAGATGTCATGTGGAATTGAAAAGACAAAGCCCAGTACCAGCTTTTTGGAAATTTGGAGTCTAAAAGTGGAAGACGAGATCTTCAGATGGAAGGCTAGCCACAATCTGAGCAGAATATCTCTCCTTTGTATGCTTTAATATACAAAAGAGGGTGCATATATAAATCCAACCACACAAGTATACTTATCTGCTCAGTGAAGAGTGAAAAGTCCTATATGTGACAAATTAGGGGATGGTCTTTTGTATAATTAGTGCTTTTTTGGATTGCTGAATTTGTCTTTCTCTTGGTATAGTTCTAATTTTTAAATGTGTTTATTGATGCAGCTATTCGTCCCAATCAGTTTGAATTATTGATGATCATATCCTTCTTGTTCCTCTTCCTCCCACTAGTAAATACTTTCCATCTGTCCTTCTCCATTAGATTGTAAGCAGGGATGTGTGTCTTGCTTCTGTCGTACTCTCCCAACAGCTTAGTACGGTGTTTGGCACTTATTACATATTATTGATAGATTTCTCACTTTTACTTTTCAGATTGTTAGATACAGGTCTGCAAAAGTTTTATTTTCTGGCATTGAAAATATTAAGAAATCCCCATTATTAAAATGTTTCTCAATTTCAGTTACTCCTATTACTTCCAGCTAACAAAGAGTGAGAGAACTCAGGAGCTCTGCATAATCATAAAGGGAAAGTTGCATAAATGGGGATTAAGTTTTAGGAATGATTAGGATTAATTAGGAATAATTATTAAGCATAATTAGGAATAGAATCTCTCAGTCCAGGCAATGGAGTAATTAGCTGAGCTCTGGCCAATCTCCTGAAGCTGTTGTTAGAGAGAGGACAATTGGCTAGTCATTTAAGGAGGCTTCTTGTTGGTTGCCTTAGACTGGAGCTCGCTGCAACTTCTTTGGAGGAGTAGATTCAGATGGCCCTTGTGTTTTGTCCCTCTATTCTTTCACAAGGAAGAATATGAACTGTAAAATTCTTACAGCGGAGGTGAGTGGCTTAATGGAAAGAGCCCGGGCTTGGGAGTCAGAGATCATGGGTTCTAATTTCGGCTCCGCCATCGATCAGCTTTGTGACTTTGGGCAAGCCACTTGAGTTCTCTGTGCCTCAGTTACCTCATCTGTAAAATGGGGATTAAGACTGTGAGCCCCACATGGGACAACCTGATTACCTTGTATCTCCCCCAGTGCTTAGAACAGTGCTTGGCACTAGTAAGCACTGAACAAATGCCATCATTATTATTATTATTATTTTTATTGAGAGAAGCATCATGGCCCAGTGAGTAGAGCCCAGGCTTGGGAGTCAGAGGTCATGGGTTCTAATCGTGGATCTGCCACTTGTCAGCTGGGTGACTTTGGGCAAGTCACTTAACTTCTCTGGGCCTCAGTTACCTCACCTGTAAAATGGGGATTAAAAGTGTAAGCCCCACGTGGGAAAACCTGACTACCTTGTACCTCCTCAGTGCTTAGAACAGTGCCTGGCACATAGTAAGCACTTAACAAATGCCTTCATTATTGTTATTATTATTCCCCTGCTGGGTGTGGGCTTTTCCCAAAGTAGTTTAGTTAGCCTTTGTAATTGGGTAGGAGGCTGGAGTGAGGAGGAAAGAGGAGACAGCATTCTAGGATTCCTGGTATTTGAGTTTTCAAGTTAATAGAGTAACAAGAAACATAGATTTTACTCTCCATATAATGATGAGTACGGGAATGTGTTAAGACAATGTCATCACTACATTATAGTAGCAGTAATGATATTTATTGAGCAAATGAAGAGTCAATCAAGATCCCTATCAAAGGGGCTTAAACTTTAATGGGGAAGACAGACAAAAAGAAATGGAGGAATTCAGAATTCATAAGTGTTTAGGATGGGGATAAGTACTGTAAGTGCTCAGGGTGGTTGTTGGGTTGATAAGACTTGATATATGGGAATTATTCAGGGAAGCACTGTTGGACAAGGTGGGATTTTAGGAGGGTATAGCCTTGGGAGATAGTGACCCTACCTATGTGGTAAATGTATAGGGGACCACTGGTATCTTTACTGGATAATGATAGATCCTCAACCTGGTGGAAAGAATGAACCTATATTTTTAAAAGTGGGTGGCTCCCATTTAATGCCAAACAGTGTTGTGTGGCTAAGTCTAAATGGAAAAAAAGAATTCTGGGAAAATGTCCAATCAACATCTGACTCTCAAACTAACCTCAGAAGATTAAAATCAGAGAGGCAAAAAGATGGCTAAATTAAATTTATTCATAGTGGGTTGATAATATTCTGCTTTATGTGAAAAATTTGTTGGAAATTCCCTCCGGTTCATGAAGAAGCCAAAAAGAAGGAAGAACTCCACCCGCCCAGTTAACTAAGATATGTATATGCAGTTGACCCTGAAATTGAGAAGCAGCATGTCTCAGGAGGAGGAGTACAGGACTTGGGGGTCAGAAGACCTGGGTTCTAATCCTGCTCCTCCACTTGCCTGCTGTGTGACATTGGACAAGCACTTAACTTCTCTGTTCCTCAGTTTTCCTCATCAATAAAATGGGATATCTGTTTTCCTTTCCACCCCCTTAGGCTGGGAGCCTAATGTGGAACAGGGATGCTATCTCACCTGATTATACTGTATCTACCACAGCACGCAGAACGATACTTGGCACATAATAAGTGCTTAACAAATACCATTATTAATTATTAGTTGTATTGGTGCTACTATATCGCCAACTAATGCTGGTGGCATAAACTGGATTCTGGAGGGGCAAGGACTACCTCAACTCTGACTTCATCACTGATGAGTTTTTGACCCACGTTCTTCCCTTTGTCCTTTCTGTGAATAGGCAAAGTGCACGTCACCTCACAGGCGTGAGGTGGGACTCCTTTCACGTATTCTTTCCCAATGTTCTGACATTCTCAAGGAGCCAGTTAGGTTTTCAAACTGAATTGTCCAACTGAGTCTTCATTTAGGCAGTCCATGGAGGAGTCTCATATTCTTAGAGCTGACTTGAATTTGGACCATTCTTGAAAGTACTGATGGACAACTGAAAGAGAGCAAAGGATCTAATTCCACATTGAAAGGGCCAAAAAATGGGTTTTCCTTGGATGGTCTTAGTTTCCAGGACTTGAAGCAAGGATTATGTGGAAAAACTAAAGCACTCCTGGCATGCGTTTAGTTGTGGGATTAAAGATGTTCTTTGAAGATGAAAATGCCAAGGGTTTTAGCAGTTCTGTAAGTTATTGACCAATTCCTTAGGACAATAGCTCTGTGGTCATTATTTCAGAAGCTTCCTCAAGAATTGGGCCAGTTGAACAGGAATAGTGCAGTAAGGTAACACTGAATTTGCTTTTGCTTTCCATGCTGAAGGTCCGTATCAATGTTTTACTTAAATTTCACTTGCTGATATACAGTGTTTTGTGATAATTCTGTTTCTCTGCCTTCCCTGTTCATTTTTATTCCCTGATCAAATAAATTATGACACCAATTTCCCAGATACTGAGCAACACTTCACTGTTGTTTTATTTTTCTCCTCTATCCTCTTTGTTCCTGTTTAAGATGGTTTACTGAAGAATTTAGTTCTTTTCCTGTCCTTTCTCCATACATTTGGTTCTAAAACTTCAGAAACACCTGGCATTTCATTACTTGGTACTAGATCTTCCCCTTTTCACTTAAACATCTGATGTGGTTATTGGCTCTTGCCCCACAGATGCAAAACTTACTTTAATACACTTGAAACATTCTGGATTTTTGGAGGTCTATTACATATTAGTTTCTGTATGTTAAATGTAGTTTTAGTCTTTCCATAAATTTCAAGTATATGAA
Source organism: Tachyglossus aculeatus (assembly GCF_015852505.1). NCBI lineage: Eukaryota > Metazoa > Chordata > Mammalia > Monotremata > Tachyglossidae > Tachyglossus > Tachyglossus aculeatus. Next base: position 8,950,720 of record NW_024044828.1, read on the forward strand.
TTTCTATGCCCTGGTAGCATCTAAGAAGATGTATTTCAAGGTGACAGGCTAGATCACTGTACAATTTCATCAGTTTACAGGACAGGTGATATGAGAGTCCCAGGATGTAAGCAGTTGATTAACATTTGCCTATTTGACATTCTTGTGCCAACCAATGATTTAATTCCGTATTGAAATAAGGTTCTTCATTCACGTGGCATCAGCCCAGTGAAATGTCAGTGCAGTCAATTTAGAAAATGTAACTCCTCTGCAAAGAGTGTAATCTCTGACCGCTGATTTAAACTCATGGAATTTTCTGCACTTTGGAAGTGATAAGCAAAAATTGCTGAGTGCTATGAATCTCAACCATGCGAAGGGGGAATCCATTTGCCTAATGTGAATGCGAATAACATGATGAATTTAGCAATATTACTTGTAGCCTTTCAATGAAAAGTAAATTAGTAACAGTTCTACTAGAACAACACAGAAAAAGGTTCATGAAATTGACTCTACAACCTTCAAAAAAGCAGTGGCTTTTGTCTGCAGTTAACTGCTGCCTTACAAGCTCTTTCTTCGCAAGTCCATCTAACCAATCAGTTAATCAATCAGTGGTATTTATCAAGTGCTTACTGTGTGTAGAGCACTGTACAACTGTAAAACATACCACCTGCCTGGAAACAGAGTAGCTTGAAAGGTAATCCCCATCCTTTTGCAGCACACGAAAAACTATAAGAAAAATTTGGATTAAATAGAAGAAAGAGCGCAGAGCGCATGCCTGCAGCTTGTGTGACACAGGTTAAAATCGTGTGTCTTTGAAAATGAAACCAATACATAAATACAGACTACAGCAATTTAAGCTTAGCTATTACTAATATAATAAAAACTGGGAAAATGAAGAGATTTGTAAAACCTTTTAAAAATAAGAACAGTTGTTAAAAAACTTGAATGATAAGAAATTGAAGTTGCATTTATGAAAAAGGAACTGTTATGACAAAAGGTAAAACCTGGGTGAAGGGCTTCAGCCCTTGTAAGAGGATACGTTTTTGTGCATTGCACACTTTTTAAAAGAAATCATTAGTGCTTGGCAGCAGAGATTTTGCTGCAGCTAACTCATCCATATTTGTTTGAAGTACACACTCTCTCTCTCTCCCCCCCCCCCCCCCCCCCCCCCCGCCCCCAACCAAAGCTTAGGAACTGGTGACTAACTTGCCAGTTACTGGTATAAACATCATCAATTGCGTAAACAGCATCAAACAGCAAATCACCAGTTAGCTGACTCGTGACCTTTGGTGCCGCCCCAAACTGTGCAACATCTCTGGAAGGAAATGTTCTCCCACTGGCAACAGAACGACCTGGTGACAGCTTCTGAGCTGCAGGAGATCATGTCCTCTCCCCCGCTCCACACCCCAGGCCTTCTGAGTGGAAGTGAGATTCCCGAACTGTGACCTTACTGGGGAGAAGCGGCAAGGCCACCTGCTGGGACAAATGCTTCCAATCTAGTGTGGATTTTGCCCTTTCCCTCCCCTCAGGAAATGGGACTGCACATCATAGATGATGTGTGACTGCTGATGCTTGGAGTGATGTTAAAATGATCTGCTGCAAATTGACAGCCAGTGGATTTTATGTATAGGATCATATGGCTGCAGTTCCAGCTGCAGTGAGTTATTCATGAAGCATGGTATTGTTGTCGCAGTAAACTGTTCTTTTAAGAGTTACATTAATGCACAGGGTTATCAGGGAAATAAAATATGAGATGTTAGAATGGAATATAAATATGAAAATATTTCTCCATTTATATTTGCATAGTTAACTGGAAAACATAAGTCATGAATTGGATCCAAAAATCGCTACACCCAAATTAAAGAAATGGTCCATGATATAATAACTTATCCTGTGATGTGCTATATGGTCTATACTTCTCTGTTTTGGTTGCAGAAATAACAGTACCATCCCTTCCTGTACAGATCTTCACATATGGTTGTTTCCCCTACATGTAATTTACTTTGTTGTCTTTTTCAACTGCCAGTCATAGGCTTTCAGGGTAGAGATTGTGCCTACTTTATTATACTCTTCAAAGCACTTATGACACCCATTATCTCCATAGAGAAAGTACTCAATAAATACACTGATTAGTTAATGCCAACTTGCTTTTTGTGTATTTCAATTTTTCCAAAGCACTTTCACATCAATTATCATACTTTATAATAATAATTTTTGTAAGTGCTTACTATGGACCAAGCACTGTTCTAAGTGCTGGGGTTAGATGCAAGCTAATCAGGTTGGGCACCATCCCTGTCCCACAAGGGGCTCACAGTCTATATTCCCATTTTACAGAGGAGGTAACTGACACAGAGAAGTGAAGTGTTTTGCCCAAGGTGACACAGTAGATAAGTGGGAGAGCTGGGATTAGAACCCAGCTCCTTCTGATTGCCAGGCCCATGCTCTATCCACTGCTTCTGTCCTCACAACATTTCTATTTTAGGCAAAGCCTGACACCTAGACTTGCCCAAGGTCACACAGCAGGCTGGTGGCAAAGGTGGGAGCAGACGCTAGCTCTCCCAACTGCTAATTCCATTCTCTTTCTAATAAATCCACACTGTGATTATGCTGAGAGATTATCAGTCATAATGGCGATAGCATATTAGGACTCCAAACCAAACTGAACGATTATCGCTCTGTAGTACTGATTATTCTTCTCTGTGGTTGTGAGACTTAAACCCTCTTTTTGATAACAGATACCATATTAAAAAAAGGTAAGTGCTACTATGTGCCAGGTACTGTACTAAATGCTGAGGTAGATACAAGCTAATCAGGTTGGACTCAGACCATGTCCCACAGGGGACTCACAGTCTTAATCCATGTTTTACAGATGAGGTAACAGGCACAGAGAAGTGAAGAGACTTGCCCAAGGTCACAGCATATAAGTAGTAGAACTGGAATTAACACTCAGAGCCTCTAACTTTGAGACCCTTGCTCTTTCCACTAGGCTACACTGCTTCTCCAGATACTTCATGTGATTCCTTGAAAAGTTTCATTAGTGTCACAGACCATTCACAATATAAATTCAACACAGCTTGGTAAGTGAGATTTGTAAGCATAATGGATGAAAGTAGGCTACCCAAACAGCTGCTCTATAGTGAGGTGAAAATGGGCAACCAGAAACAATTTGGGTGGCAGAGTAATCATTTTAAGGAAACAGTAAAACAAAGCTTCAGATGAGATTCAGTGTCTGCAGTAGAAAAACCAGAATCATGCACTTTAATTAAGAGAGGAGTGGCTATCTTTGAGACCAGAATTTGAGAGAATCATGAGACAGAGGCAAAAACAACAAACTGCAAACAATTGCCACAGTAAGTTGCCACAAACAATATAAATTACAGTATAACAGAAGACAGTCTTTGTGTGTCTATGGTAAAGTCAGGAATGGATACCCCACATTGGTTTTTTTCAGCCACACATGCATCTATTAGTGAATTTCATTGTAAGTGGGTCTTTTGGATACAAAGGATAATCATGTTTATGTAAACACACTGCATTTGAGACCTACCATATCAAACCACCTGTATATAGCAGGTCCTTTCTAGTAATTGCATTTGTTATGCTCTTACTGTGTGTCAAGCACTGTTCTGAGTGCTGGGGTAGATACAGACTAATCTGGTTGGATTCAGTCCCTGTTCCCCATGGGGCTCACAGTCTTAATTCTCATTTTACAGATGAGGAAACTGAGGCACAGACAAGTTAAGGGACTTGCCTAGATCATATAGTAGACAAGTGGCAGAGCTGGGATGAGAACCCAGGTCCTTCTGACTCACTGCACTAGGCCATGCTGCTTCCCTAACCACTAAGTCAGAATTAATCACCTGGTACTTGCCCCTTCCTGTACAATTGGGAGCAGAAAGGGGCAACAGCTAACACCAAGAATGGAGGACTAAAATGACATTTATAGGAATTCAGAACTTAATCAGCAATAGCTCATTTCATTAAAGACAACCATTAGCTATGTAAAGTAAATAAGGCAATAGTTGTCCAGAGGAGCTTGTTCTGCCACCTTCCAGAGAAAGCCTGCTTCTGGCATCAATACCACTGTTTGAAAAGCACAGCCTGACAGCAATGTGTTTCATCCAAGCCACTGTTGCCATGTACTTAAAGGGGAACTCCATGACTAAGGGAAGTGAAACACTCTGGAAGAATTAAGCCAATTCCAATGGAATGTTAGGCAGCTGAAATTATCCTCTTACTATTAATATATTGGGGTGTTACTCTTTATAAACAGTAAGATACACTCTATACATTGACAGACTGGAGCTCGTAATTTCTAAATTACCATTTCTTTAAATCAATTCTATTTAAGGATTCTATTTCTTTAAATCAATTTCTGCCACAAGATGTCCTATAGGGAGGGAGGGAGAGGGAGAGGGAGAGAGAGAGGGGGAGGGAGAGAGAGAGGGGGAGGGAGAGAGAGAGGGAGAGAGAGAGAGAGAGAGAGAGAGAGAGAGAGAGAGCCTTTGATTTCCACTAGTAATATCAACTTACTTGCCAAGTAAATGTTCTCAAATATTCTGTGGGAGACGGTCAAGGGCTCAGTTGGATTTCTGGATTAAAAATAGTCTATATTCATATTTCATCCTTAATTGACTAATTAGGATCTGTGAATTTAATTTAATTGGCGCACGTATGAGTGACTACTGAATAACCTTTAATAACTTCAGTTGGCAGAGTTCAAATGGCTTTAAACTAGAGCTCTAAGAATCCTCACAGGATTTCCACTGTGTACATGCGTGGCAAGTATTTGACTAGAAAATATGAACCACAGACCCATTGAGTGTTACGGGAAATGCTCATTTTACTTTTGCCTTTTGTATTTTTTTTAATCAATCCAATGACTTCTGACAAGGCCTGCTGAAGAGATGACAGCTGCAAAATTCAGGAACCACTTGGTGAATCTGCTCCCCCCTAGATTGTGAGCTCATTGTGGGCAGGGAATTGTGTCCATTATATTGTCAGACTGTACTCTCCCGAGCGCTTAGACAGTGCTCTGCATACAGTAAGTGCTCAATAAATATGATTGATTGAAGCTGCAAATTTCTTCCTATAATTTTAAGATTCTCCAATTCCCTCAGTAGATATAATTTGGTCACTATAAGGGTCAACTCTTATGAGTGCTACTTCCGGCCATAACAGAGATCATCAAGCCACAAGAAATGATTAAGTTGGAAATGTTTCCTGTATCAATCTTACCTTTAGATTTGTCTCCTTTCAAATCATTCGATCGAAATAATGAACTGAGCCTGTTCCAACTTCAGAGCCGTTATTGATTTTTTTTTGGTCTATCATACGGTGGCCTTTTCTTTTGCCAGAAGTTGACAGGAGAATACCAGGTCATGCTAAAAGTAAAATATCACCTACACCCATGGCTGAGGTCTTAAGGATTGAGCCATATTTCAGTTTGGTAATGTTTTCTCCAGAGAGGAGACTCCTTGATGATTATAACTTACCTCTTCCCGATGTTCCTCTCCAGACCGCTGAATGTACCACTTAATAGATGCTTGCTGGGACTTAGGAATACATTCCAGAAAAGTCGAATTAAATTCAATGCCAAAAATCACCTTTTCATCAGCAGTTTCATGACTAATACCTAGAAAGCAAACATGGTACAGGAGATTAACCTTGACCTGAATTTTAAAGCGATGGGAACATAGACTGATTTGGAACAGATGCCAGGAGGGAAGGAATTATAACATAATATTATGAAAGAGAAAGGAGTTTCACATTCAGCGTAATATCTGAAATGCAGGGCCTAAAGGGAAGAGTCAAATGCTTGCTAAAGGGCTGGCTTGAACAACTCTGGACATTTACTACGTACTTTTCCTTTAGTATCAAATCCTTCCAATCTTAAAATGAGACACATTCAAGATCAAAGCAGTTGGTGCACCTACAAATTGGGATCTTCTTGGAAACACGGAACCCAGCTGAAACTTGGTTAAACTTTAACACTGTCCTTAAAATAGAAAAAAATCTACACAATGCCAGCAGCCTGTCAGCTTTAGTCAGTGCTGAGAGTAAAACTGATCTGATATTCAGTGGAAAGGGAAGAGGGTTTATTGTCAAGTTGTTCAAGTTATTTAAATAATGGTGAAAGAATACCATTTAAAATAGAGAGAAGGATAGCAACTATCCTCTCTCATTCAACTTTAATCTCGAGGCAAGAATGGCTGTATTCTAATTTTTACAATGGGAGATATGCCACAGTACCTAACTCTAACTTTTCATATCAGAAAGAGAGGGCAAGGTTAGGCAGTTCAAAGGCTTTTAGCCTCACATTCATTTGCTTTGAAGCAGTTAATAAGAGGCTCTGGGAGTCGTGTATGAGACACCTTATTCCCTTAAATCACATGCGCCATCTGCAATTCATCCCACAGGCTGGGTCCCATGTGTAACTGCAGACCTAGGGCTCAAACCTGATCAAATAAATGATTTCTGGATGGACAGTCTGCCCTTAAAGTATAAACCCACATTTAAAAGCCATTTTATAGATGTCATAATTCTGAAAACTGAGCCACTTATTATCTAAGACAAAAACCCAACAATTCCAAATGTTGGCATTTAAATAATGTAAATACTAGACCTCAAGTCCATAAAAATATCAGTATATCTTTGTATTGGCATAAGTATCAAGCAGAAGCTCCTTCTTCCAGCACAGGTTAGAAGAACCAGTCGTAAATTAATCCTATCCTAGACATAAAAATGCAAGCTCTCCACATGAAGCCTGGGGACATTTCAGGAGAATAGCTGCTTACACTCAGCAGTTTTCACAATTTATGAAATGTATTCCGTTTCCCAGAATGATCACTGTTCCCACTCTAAAGAAAAGAGAGTTTGATTTTCAAAGTGGGGGGAAAGGGGTGAGGGGTGGGAGGTGTATTTTAGGTGTTGTGAGAAGCATGGGGATTTCAAAAATGATGGGGGCATCCCCTTATTTTCAAATTGCCTGCAGGTTTAAAGAAAGTCAGGGAAGGCTGCCTAAGAGGTAGAAGGTAATCTTGATTCTGGATCTTACTTTGTTATATGTAAGACCTTTATTTTATTGTATGAAATAACTGCTAGTAATTCTACAAGTTATATATTATATTTAACTTTTTTTCTGTGGTAAAATAATTGATAAATGATGGCTATCCATTTCCTTCTACACCAAGTGAAAACTTGTGACCACTGATTTTAAGTCTTAAGTCTTCACCCTCCCCATTCATTACTGCCACCTGGCACTAACTCTTGGCATGATTTTTGTTTTGGCTTTAAATTCAAATGATATAAATGTGGCAGTGCTTATAAACACTCTTTGATGGTGAACCATATGATCCAATTTTTTAACTAAAGGAAAAGCAATACAATTAAATTCCATATATTGACCAGGTGGTAGATGGGCTGTTTTTTTTGTTGTTTGTAGGTTTTTGGGTTGTTTTTTTTTTGTGTGTGTGTGTGTGCACTTAGTTTGAAACTGTGCATTCTGAAAGCTCAATACTTAGAATATTAGGTGCAGTATTTGGATGGGGATAATCTTACTCTCTCGTGAATGAGTGGTTATTTCTAGAAATTAGAGCTAGCCAAAAGTAATCACCAAAAAAAATGACAAATCACAGACTACAAATGAATATTCACAATCACAAAGAAAACGAAGATAGAACTGGAAAATTTGGGACAAGTTCCAGAACAGGATCATAGTTTCACATGGCAGAACAGCTTATACATAAAGATAATAAAAACGATAATTCCCTTTCTCAATTCAAAGTAGGAAAGTGCTATGAAATTGAACAAGGTTTCAATTCTGTGGATTGTAAACTCCTTGAGACAGGGATGGTGTCTACCAATTTCACTGTATTGTATTCTCTGATTCACTTAGTACAGTGATCTGCTCGTAGTAAGTGCTCAATGACTATCATTCATTGATTAAAGTTTATCATGTTATGAGCAGACAACCCTCATTTGTTGAATGAGCTTGACAAATTTGAATTTTCCAGTTCACATAGAAATTGTTGTATACTCTCCCAAGTGCTTAATAGAGTGCTCTGCACATAGTATTGCTCAAAAAATTGACTGATTGATTAAATAGGGGCACAATGTGATAGGGAATTTGTCCACCAACTTGGTTATATTGTACTTTTCCAAGTACAGTGCCCTGCACATAGTAAGTTCTCAATGAATACAATTGATTGACAGTTGATAACCACTTCGGTTTTAGACAAATTAAAAAATACTGTTACTCCCACAGAGAATATTCCACATTTTAGACAGTCCTCTCAATCTCCCTTTTATTCTCTTTCCCCTCATCCATTGAAGCAGTGTGGTGTAATGGATAGAGCAAATACCTGGGAATCAGAAGGACCTGGGTTTTAACCCCAGCTCCACTACTCATCTGCTGTGTGACCTTGAATAAGTCACTTAGCTTCTCTGTGTCTCAGTTACCTCATCTGCAAAATAGGGATTAAAAAACTCTGAGCCCAATGTGGGAATGGCTGTGTCCAACTTGAACAGCTTGTATCATTTCCATCATTTTTTGCAGTGCCTGGCCCATAGTAACTGCTTGACAAATACCCTAAAAATATTTTTGACCTTTTCCTCTCATATTTTCCTTTCCTGTAGTTTTGAGACCCAGAAGAAAATGACATAAACAATAGGCTTTAATCTGAATGAGGAACAAGCATATTCATTTGGTACTTACTGTCTCCTATATCCCAGCATTGTGTGATTGGGTCTCCGTATTTTACATCTTGCCGCCTTGCTCGCCTATGAAAAGTGAATAAAAATGTTGGCCATTTAACAAATGTTTGATTGAAATCGGTACCTAGAGAATTGCCAAATGTAGAGAACTAGACTGATAAGTAAATATAATTCTATCCACTAGACTGTAAGCTTCTGGGGGGCAAGGATAGTGTACCAACTGAATTCTCTCTCACATGTGCCTCGTACAGTGCTCTGCACACAGTAAGCACTCACTGAATGATCTCCAGCTGCTAATAAAAACCAACTTCCATTTCTAAGATTTCATTTTTCTTTTTTATGGTCAGTGGGAAAGAGCATCATGTTGAAGAATTCTGTTTAAGTGCCCATCTTTGCTCCAGGAAATGGAGCAGTAGTGTCAGGAAAAGGTAAGTTAAGGTGGTAGCCAAGAGCAGCCATAAATACAAGCATCCTAGTGATTTCCCCTCACACTTATGTATATATATATATATATATATATATATATATTTACTCAGCATGGCTCAATGGAAAGAGCACGGGCTTTGGAATCAGAGGTCATGGGTTCAAATCCCAGCTGCGCCAATTGTCAGCTGTGTGACTTTGGGCAAGTCACTTCACTTCTCTGTGCCTCAGTTACCTCATCTGTAAAATGGGGATTAAGACTGTGAGCCCCCCATGGGTCAACCTGATCACCTTGTAACCTCCCCAGCGTTTATAACAGTGCTTTGCACATAGTAAGCGCTTAATAAATGCCATCATCATTATTATTATTACTCAATTATGTGTTATTTTATTACTCTGTTAATGATTTTATGTCTCTCTTCCCCATTAAAGTACAAGCTCCTTGTGGTGAGGGTATGTTTAAACTGCTTTCTCTGTACCTCTCTCTGGGGAGGGAATGTGTCTACCAACTCTATTGTACTCTCCCAAGTACTTAAAACAGTGTTCTGCACACAGTAAGTGCTCCATAAATACCATTGATTTATTCATCTCCATAGGCTTAGTACAGTGCATTACATCCTGTGAACACTCAAATACTACTACTACTACTCTGCTACTCATAGAGAAGAGTTTCTTTTAGCCTCTGTATGGAGGGCTGATGGTGGAGTGACTATGTTCAGTTGTTGTATACCTTCTTTAGCTGTCTCTACTTAACTCTGTTCAATATGTGTCTGTCCGGAAAAATTTATGTTATGTATATGTCTTTCTGTGTGAATGTGTGGGTATGGAAGGCTTTCTGTAAGTATGTGTGGGTCTCTATAAGTTTGGTCGTCCTTGTGAGATTGCAAGTGGTGTCAGTGAATTGTATTTATTGAGAGCTTACTGTGTACACAGCATTGTACTAAGTGTTTTGTAGAGTACAAGGTAACAATGAACAGACACATTCCCTTTCCGCAACAAGCTTACAGTCTGGGAGGAGTGGGGTGTGTGTGTGTGTTTGTGTGTCTTTCTTTCTCTCCTAGAGGATGTGTGTGTGTGTCTCTCTCCTAGAGGATGTGTATATAGATGCCTGGGTGAGAGGGAGCCTTTTGAGGATGTGTGTGGATATTGAATGTGATGTGCGCCTGCACAAGTGTTTGTGCCCATGTCTTTATGAGTGAGAAGCATGTGTTGAAGTATTTTGTACAGGAAGACTACATTTTCTGAATACTTTAGTCTTGTTCAAATATCCTATTTATTCCTTTTTTTGTATTTCCTGTTTCATTTTAAGATAAATCTCTGTGCCAATATTTAAGAATCACTCCATTTGAACATGAATATTTGATTCATGAGAGATTTGGGCTTTAAAAGGTCCTCTATTGGATTTTATTTAATTTTCTGGCTGCCATTTATTTCCTCTGGACTTCTCTGCTTGGAATCAACCCCATAATAGATACCCCTGGATTTAAGAGCTTCTTCTTCCTTGTCTCAGGAGACAAAGAGCAGTCTATGTTTACCTAAAAACATAGAAGATTTTGCTTCCACATTTGCTCAGCTGCCAGTAAACCATTTCAGATTACTGAACGGGAATGAGGAACCTTAGGCAAGAGCATGGAACTTGCCGCAGGGCAGTGCTGACCCTAGGACAACCTTCTTCAGGTTCATAAATCTCACACATAATTTTTCCTGGGGAAGATATGATCTTAGGTCAAAAAAAAATCAGAAAAGCATGCTACATGCTTTGAGAGGTCCCTCAAAATGGAAAAAAACAAATCAAATAATCAGAGTCAGGTCTTTATGTGGAAAAAGTACCAGACAGAGTCGGGGTCTAATCCAGGCTGTGCCATTGGCTGTTTGTTGTGTGATTTTAGCAGGTCACTTCAGCATTCTGGGTTTCAGTTTCTTCATCGGCAGAATGAAGATAGTTACACACCCTAACTCTTGGTCTGAGAGGTCCTTGTGGGACAGAAACTGTATCCGTGGGGTCATAATGTATCTTACTGCAGCCCTTAGCACAATGTTTGGCAAATAATAAGTGATTAACAACACTATTATCAATACTGCTATTACTTCTACAACAAGGAAAAGAGCATTTTTCATCTTTAGCTCTGCTGCCACCCAGTGGGCCTTTACAAATCTTCATTACCCAATTCCATTCTAGGTCCCCACTGGTGATGGGCTCCCAGCACTGGATGGCTGGGTTCTTGTCCTTCAACCACGTGCACCACCACGTTGAGAGGGGGGTAAATATAACAGTTAACATCTGTGAGTGTTGCCATATTTGAAATATTTTAAGTGGAGCTGGAACAGGTCCATTTCCATCCAGATGGTCTGGAGAATTGGGTCAAGGGTTCCATCCAGATTCTCTAGATAATTGCAGCACTTTTCTCAATGTTGGAATTGTACCTCACATCAAAAGGAAAGTGACAAGCCTCTAAACAATCATCTTGGAGACTAGGTTGAGGTTTTGATCACATCCCTCCAATGAGAAAACCCAGTCAAACTCAAAGGTAGCAACTCTACTCGTGGATAAGTAAGTAGATTGGATAACCACTCTCCTCAGGTTTAGATTTCAATCAACAAAATGCTTCATATCATTAATGAAATGTCATTATATGCCACATATTTTGGGCAGTCTGTTTCATGAATTATCTTCATAATGCACTGAACATTCACAACCTAAAATAGCTGTTCCACCCTTTAATGGGTGACAAAAATTGCATCTTTAAGAAATATACCAACAGAAAAGCATATGTTCTCTTCAAGTCTTTTTTCTTAATCTGGAATTTAATGGGTGTGCATAGGAAGATGTTCAGAAAGAAAACTGGACTGATACAGTCTATAAGTAACTTTACGTCTCCTACCTTTTTGAAGTTGGAGCATATCTAGAGCATGCATTTCCATCCCAAGCACAATAGGGGTCTCTGGCCAGGCAGCAGTCTGCACAAGCCTTCCCATACGTATCACATCTGTGCAGAGAAAGCTGAACCAATCCATCTCTGGAACCAATGTACAATTGTTGCTGCAAATCAGGCAAAGCAAATGAATTAGAAGCATCTTTCAGGCCCTGCTTAAGAATGTTCCTCTTCTGAATACCCCACTCATGGGCCTAAACCTTCCACTACTTTAAAGCACAAGGGGGAATGACAAAATTCAGTCGCTTTCAACTCCATCAAGCTGGGTGGTTGGCAGAATGTCTGCAGTACTAGAGGGGTGGCATTGGTGCAACCTTGGCAGAAATTTAAGAAGGTCAAAAACCACCTGCTCAGCTTGAGGAATTAAGATGTCAAATTCTTCCTTGGTAGTCGAAAATGTACATTGGTCAATTATATCAAGTGCAGATGCCATAGGGGAAACTAATGGTGAGAATGACCTCTTTAGATAGTTCTTCCTATGTAGGAGGCCTGAAAGGAGCTTTTCAACCTTGTTTCAGGGAGTTAAGGGAGTGTTTTCTTTGCTATTGAAGTGCTCTCCCCCTTAAAATGTAACTGTGAGGTAGTGCTGAACAATATCACACAAACCTCCCTTGCCTGAAGTCCAGACGTCTGTGCTTAACCAATTCACCTAGATTTTGATATCCTGAGGTCTTGTATTAATTTCAATAGTATTTTGTGAGCACTTACTATGTGAAGAGCACTGCACTAAGCACTTGGGAGAATACTATGTAACAGAGTCCATGATGAGCTGTTCTCACCCAAGAACACCCTGAGAGATATTAGGTTTTAATGAAGGTAAAAAATATGAACAAAGTCTGAAGTGACAAGGAAGCAGTGTGGCATAATAATAATAATAATGATAATAATAATAATGGTATTTGTTAAGCACTATGTGCCAAGCACTGTTCTAAGCACTGGGGTAGATACAAGGTAATCAGGTTGTCCCTCATGGGACCCACAGACGTAATCCCCATTTTACAGATGAGTGAACTGAGGCACAAAGAAGTGAAGTGGACTTGCTCAAAGTCACACAGCTGAAAAGTGGGCAGAGCGGGGATCAAAACCCATGAGCTCTGACTCCCAAGCCCGAGCTGTTTACACTAAGATGGGAGTCCAAAGGATCAGCATTCAAGTCTTGGCCCTGCCACTTGTTTGCTCTGTGACTCTGGGCAAGTCAATTAACTTCTCTGGGCCTCAGTGACCTCATCTGTAAAATGGGGATTAAAGACTCTGAGCCCCATGTGGGACTTGGACTGGTCCAACCTGATTATGTCCTCTAGACTACAAGCTCATTGTGGGCAGGGAACATGTCTGTTATACTGTACTCTCCCAAGCACTTGGTACAGTGCTCTGCATACTGTAAGGTTTCAATAAATATGATTGACTGACTTGTATCTACTCCAGAGCTTAGAACAATGGCTGGCACATAGTAAGTGTTTAACAAATGCCATTAAAAAAAGCAATGAGTGACTCTGGAGTGTAAATGTGAAGCCAAGGGCCAGGGGAATGCCGTGTCCTTTATTGTAGTGAGACCAGTACATTCAGCTCCAGGTAATGCATGAGTACAATTTATTAAATATGATTTGTAGTACTTTCATATCTTTTAATTGTGTGTTTTTTAATGTGTTGGTGATCAGATTGAGGTGATTATTTCCATAAAGCTCAACTAAGCTATTTTTTAAAATCTACTTTCAATCCATCTATGAAATTCACTGACATCCCACTGGGTGCACAGCACTAAACTAGGTGCTTGCCATAGTGTAATTAGACATGATCCCTGCTCTCATCTAACCAGGTTATCCTCATATTCAGATGGGCATTCAGGATAATTGAGTTTAAAGGGTTTTCCATTACTGTGGAAGTTAAGGGAAATTTAAGGGACCCGAGGATAAGACTGGGTGCCCTAGCTGCCATATTTAGTCTTTCCATCTGGGCAGCATTTTAACTGGGAGATACAGTCCTCAAAATGAATGCCTTCCTAATCACAAATGGGGCAAACATAGCTCCCGGCCTTGTAGGTGAGCATTGTGCTGGCCAGACACAAGTGTATGGGGATATTTTCCAGGACCAGGATAACTAGCCCCAATTCCACAAGGAACCCAGCCCCAAGGCACCAAGGCAACCAGTCATGTCAGTTGTTTTACCTGTTTCCAGGACAACCAGTCCAGGGAAGTGAAGGGGCCCAGAGCTGGGTTCTTACTGTATGAGCCCCCAACACAGTGAGGATGAAGGGAACACATATCACTCCCTTAAATCAGCTAGGGGATGAGCAGGAACAGGAAGTGTGCCACGCTTCCAGTTCAGTTAATTGGCCTTGGTCTTTCTGGCCCCAAAGAGCCTTGCTCTCTAGAAGAATTCCCCTGTCTGAGCTAGGTAATATCATTTACCTATCACTGAAACTCTAATGTGGGACTCCTAAACAGAAGGGGAAAACTATTTTAATGACTGTGTGACGAGTGGCATGATCCTTCATGTCCCTGAGCAGACATTGTAGTCTACATCTAATTGAGAAAAGTGACATTCTGCTGCTGAAATCTTTCATGCTGTTAGAATCATCCCTTGGGATTCCCCAGAGGTCTTTTCTTCAAGACTGTGATTATGGGGCAACAGTTTACACATGTTTTAATAAAATAAGCATGGAATTTACCTGCTTCAAAGACATCTCCATATTCAGGATTACTGAAGGATGCTGAAAATAGAAGTGAAGTATCAGTCATTTTATTCCTCAACTTCTATATTTAATGAATCAATCTGGTGTTCTTTGTCATGTTCTCAGTAGCTAATGGCCTCATCACTCTAGATCCATTTAATCCATATGTACAGAAAGGCAGAGGTAATGTTAAGCCAAGTGAAAATCCTTATGGCAGCTATAGACATGAATGAACATATTAACAATTGTCCAGAAATTATACACAGTCATTTAAAAATACACTGTATTATTTTTATTATTTTTTACTCTAATTACTTTTGATGAAAAATCTACCATTTTCTCTGTGATGTTTACAATCTGGTTTCTAAAATCCTTCAAGAGGTTTTAATGCTTTACACTCTAGAAGGTCTTCAAAATGAGGAATTAGAGCCTTCTTCTGTTGGACTTTCAAAGATTTAAAAAGACCAAGTTTGATGTGTTTTTTTGATCCATTTGAATTTATTTGTTGCATTTAGTAAATGCTGGAAATCCATCTACCTTTCTTAAAACCCACTCAAATTTCTGGGTCGTTTTTGTTGGAAAAAGTCAACAGCATTTGGTTCCACTAACTCCTCCCTCATTAACACCATCAGAATTCATTAAGCAAACAAGGTCTCCTGAACCACAAAGTACTTGGACCCCTTTAGAGATACATCTTGCTTTCTCTAAAAGTCTTGCAAATTTTATATGGAAGTAGTCATGATCTAGAATCAGAAGTCTCACAAAATTAACTTTCAGATGGGGGGTGGGGAAAATCTAGAGACCAAATCTGGATATTTGATAGGATATTTGATTAAAGATTCCTACTTTACTATAATATTAGCTCTAGAAAATGGAAAGTTCTCTCATTTTTTTTCTTATATCCATGTTAGAACAAAATGACAATTCGATTTTTATTACCATTAATTTTTCATATTTACAGCTCACTGCACACTAAATACTAAGGTGAACATAATAACCATATCAGACATAGTACTTTCCCACATGGGGCTCACAATCTAACAGATAGGGAAAGCAGGTACTTTACAGAAGGGAAAATTGAGGCCCAAAGATGTTAAGTATACACCAGATCACAGGAAGCAATGGGACTAGACCCAGGTTTCTTGATTCCCAATCCCAAACTCATTCCACTAGGCCACCTTACCTCTTTTGCAAAATTTGGTTACAGGATACCGAATGCCAGTGAAATTCTAGAATCCTTTAGGCAAATTCCCTCAGCTCTATACTGGATAATCCCACAATAGCACTTACCATTTTAATTTGATGGGGAAGAGAGGGAAAAGGAATAATGTATATTATTTCCTTTATTGTGTTCCTTTCCAATTGAAATAGAATCTGTACAGTGGCAGAGTGTCTGAGCTAAGATCACTTTGGGCCATAATTTGACCTTGCACATTTGTGCTGACTGTGCATTTAAAGGACGCAGCAGTAAAGGGCACTCAGAGGCTCTTAATTCAGTGGCAGACCACAGAAGAGAGCTGGCCACTGTCTCAGTGATATTTATAATTGGCTTCCAAGGCTTTGGAAGAGAGACATTAAAAGACTAAAATGAAAGAGCACACTGGGCAAAAGACACGATGTATTAAACACATGTACAGTTATTTTATCAATTTCCCTGGCTTTTCTTTGAAGTTGTGGATACAGCCTGTCGATTTGAAGCTTACCTTGAATATCTGTAACTCTTCCAAGACTACCTCTTCCATATTCCACTTCTCCTTTGTAATGCTGACAACTTTTAGTACCGTTCCTATGTCTGAGACAAAATGTATTATGTCAGAACCTGCTGTTCGCGTTTCAGTATTTGAAAAGGAATTATAATATTTCTAGCCATGCTGATATTCCATTAAGTTTATACCATCTCCATATGGTGACTCTGACTTAACTGCTAGGACTCTAAAATGGGAAAACGGTTTCAAAACTTATTGCTTTTCAAGGGGAAAAACCCTGAAATTTCCATTCACTATTTTTAAATGGCATTCCTTACCATTTTGAAGAGAACTACAAGGTTATGTTGTAGGTCTGCTCAGATTTAAGTAACTTATCTTTGCAAAATCGTTGATTTTGACCTTAAAAACAATGATGATCAAAATTAAACTGAATAAAATGTCATTCTGGGGAGTAAGTCATGGAGTATCACTGCATTTCCAATTGATTCAATGGGGTGACATGCTATAAGGAAGATAATCAAGAAGAATTTACTAAATATTCCTACTCAGAAGCAAGTTGCAATATGTGTACTTAACTGATGATGCTAATCTTTCCTAACATTGTGGGAGCACAATTCACAGTACTGCATGTAAACGAACTTGAGCTAGGCAAAACCTTCTGAGTTATTTTGTTCCTGTTTTAATAAAACTGGCTACGTTATCTTTGAAATATTAACTTAAAGACTCATTTTCCATATGCTAAAATTTAAATATAAAACACAATACGGACGTATGCTTCTAGTACTGTACTCTCGCTACTCAGTTGTCGCAGTTGAAATTATATAGCACCACCTAGTGAATGCATATTATTTAACAACCCAAAACTTTATACTATGCTGTTTTAGTTGTAAGATTGTTGATGGCACGACTATGTAGCCCCCCCCACCCAAAAAAAGATAAAAAAATTCTTGCTGTAAACTCCCAAAATGCAAATTCAGTCTCTTTGAGGAGCAACAATACTCTCCAATGAAGCTCCTCAAGTAGACTGAATATGCATTCTGGAGCGTGGCTCAGTGGAAAGAGCATCGGCTTTAGAGTCAGAGGTCATGGGTTCGAATCCGGACTCTGCCAATTGTCAGCTGTGTGACTTTGGGCAAGTCATTTAACTTCTCTGTGCCTCAGTTACCTCATCTGTAAAATGGGGATGAAGACTGTGAGATGCCTGTGGGACAACTTGATCACCTTGTAGCCTCCCCAGTGCTTAGAACAGTGCTTTGCACATAGTAAGCACTTAATAAATGCCATTATTATTATTATATTAATATATATTGAATACAAATTCCACATACTTTGAGCACTTATTAGTGATGAAATTATTTATTAAGCACTCTGTGCAGAGCACTGTATTAAGTACTGAGAAAGAATATACAAAGGGAATTAGACAAGGTGCCTGTCCCTTGAGGGGCTCACAATCTAAAAATTTTATGAGGAAGTGAATCTTTTCTAATTTTCTCCATTCCCTTTATTTCTACTTTTGAATAGAGACATATTTATCTGTAAATGTTTTACGTATTTGAATAATATGCATTTACTGTTTTATAGTCAGAATCTACCCGAAAACATTGCATAGGTAATATGAGTGACCTCCAATTGTCTAATAGAAAGTGTTTTTTAAGAGGTCACCTGCATAAAGACCAAATTTTGGAGGAATTGGAAGTGTTTTCCTTGAAACAGTTTTCAGTTTTTTTCATCTAGCTTCTTTCTATTGATGGTGATGACCATAACAATAAAGAAGCTTTTCCATTTTGAAGACAATTTTAACTGTGTCATTACATTATCATTTAAGTGGATAGGCAGGTTGTATGACCCTAAACAGGGGATCTCTTAAGGTAAAAGAACTTTGACCTAGAGGTAGGAAAGATATTCCAATCTAAAACCTTATTCTATAAATCACATCTCCCTTCTGCCCCAAGCAATGCAACCACAGAAATGTCCTATTTCTTTTAAAAGATGCTAGCTTTTTGCAGACTGATTCTGTAGCAGGAAAGTCAAGGGTCATTTTTCCACACTGTAGTCTTTGCAATATGATGCTTCCCAGGAATATGAAAGTAAACTTTGAGCATACCTGTTCCAAGAAACATCACATCATATTGGCCATCTTCTGCCATGACGTGATCCACCACAATTTGGGTCAATCTGTAATCCACGTTGATTCTAGTAAAGGAAGGTCCTCCTGAGACCGGGTACACTGATTTATACATCACAGGATGACGCTTTATAAAGCTAATGACATCATCTGGGAAATCCCGTGTTGATTTGATCAGTGGGTCATAGGTTTTGCTCGGACACTGAAAAAAAGGAAGGAAACAATCTTTTAGATATCTTCCTACTTTAAAGGCTGAATTGCATTTTATCTGAGGAAACTGTATTGGAGATTTCTTGGAAATTAAAGCTAAAATTAAATTTGAGGAAACCTGAGAAACTAGGCAGAATCACTCATGAATAGTGCGTAGTGCTGAATACACCCATTTTTCTCTGTCAAATAAGCCTCGAATTGTATCAAATAGGAATGAGTAGCTTATGTGTGTTAGAGGCTGCTTACACCCAGAGTCGACTATAAAGGTTTAGTCTAGCTATTTCACCTGGAGGGTAAGGCAGGCAGATTAAGAGGCAAACAATTGAATGCTGTTTCCTATTGCTTGGAGGAAGTTTTTATCAGTCCACGAAGCATTTTTTTGCACGTTTTCATCAAGAATCATTTTGTTTTCTTTCTATTTGTCTTTTCCTTTCCCACCCCATATAAGGTCCTGGAAGGCAGGGATCAACCAGGTCTTCTAGTTTTATTTTCTGCTTCTAAGCACATCGAGAAGCAATGTGGCCTAGTGGAAAGAGCGTGGGGTTGGGAGTCAGAAGGCCCTGAGTTCTAATCCCAGTTCTGCCACTTGTCTGCTGTGTTATTTTCTTCAAATCACTTCTCTTATCTGTGCCTTAGTTGCCTCATCTGTAAAATGGGGATTAAGACTGGGGCTCACAGTCCAATCTGATTAGCCTGATACAGTGCTTAATGCAGTGTCTGGCACATAGTAAGTGCTTAACAAATAGGATAAAAAAGCACTTAGTTCAGTGCTCTACACATAGCAGTATTCATACACTGATGAGCATCCTCAACACCAAAAGCATTTACTGAGTGCCTACTGAATGCAGAGGACTGTATTTAGTGTTAGGGAGCAAAGTAGAAATCGTGGTCCCTGACATTGAGGTGCCTACAAACTAATGACTTTAAAATTCTATCAACACCTCCTGTGCATCCCTATTCTTTCTTCTCCTATTCCTTACTTTTTTTAAAGGATTTTAATATATATTTGAAGTTCCACAATATACTTGTCTCCTTTCATTAATCCATCTCCTCCAACACACACGGGTTTATCAGAGGAGGCTGCACCCCTGAGGTCATATTCACACAACAGAGAGCCAGGAAAGAGAAAGTGGCCAGTGACCAGGGAAAGGGGCTTTCTGGCTGATGATCAAGACAGCAGGTACTTGATCCAGATCTATAGAAAAAAGACAGAGGAGATCTTAACACTTCTATTTTGGCTGAGAGCAGACCTAAGTTGAATTCATGGGATTTTTAAAATGGCAATTCCTGTAGTTGTAAATATGATTCAGCCCCATTTTCAGGGTCTCATGCTTCAATCGAAGATATTTCCCAAGAGAAAATGCATGCTCATGTGTTTAAATCATCTTCACTATATATAAATTTTCAGAAGCCCAAGAAAAGTCCAGTGACATGAAGAGTTTTCTCACGAAGTGATTAAATGACTGTCTAGACAACTGCATCTTAACATCTGCAGTCACAAGCTACATTTCAGGAAACATGCTCATATTTCAATATTTTGTGAATAAATTCCACATTGGAAGAAAGAACTTATGGTCCTTCAGAAATGAAAATCACATAATGGGACAATTAGGCCATGAAACTGAAAGTAACCCCTGTCAAATATGTTGAATTACTGCTTTGAGCTCATCAGAAGAAAGTCTCAGAATGAATGCAAGGCATTTTTGCTTATTATTAGTGAATGATCTAAATTACAGGAAAACCCTCACATTCTTTTTTGTAAGTAAATCAAAGCGTGCTAATTTGAAATCAAAAGAAAATCTGTTATTAAAAGAGAAATGAAATATCTGGGGAAATTGTCCGAAAGTTTTCTTGGAAGAACTGTATTTCTCAAGTCAGTGGAGCAATTTAAAATCATCCTCACTGATTTTAGAAAGTTAAGGACAATGCTTTGGGCCAACTTAGGGATGGATAAAACAAACTAGCAGGCATTGTTTTAACGTATCTAGGGCATCATTACAGTTCTTCACGTTTTGTCAGTGTCATTGTCCTCTAGAGCTTTATTAGCAAGTCTACACTGCCCTCTGGTGGCTGAATACGGAAAGTCAAAACTAAATTGTTTCCACGTCCAAATTTTAAAATCCAGCTGCAAGATCTTCAAAATAGGGACAAGCCACTTTTGTTTGGTAGGCAGCTGTTTTATATCTACAAGAAGTGGTGTCTTCCAAACTACAATTTTTTTCCCCGGTTTGATTTTTGGAATGTGTATGATTTTAAAGGACAAATCCCTAAATTTGATAGTATTTGGTAGCAGTATTTCTGGAGTGCCATCTGGAATCCATGCATTTAACTGAGCTCTAGGGAAATAAAAATGAACTGGCAGTACCACACCCAGCAATAATTAATGCACTTGGATGGTAAAATAGCTGACATTTTCTGGCTGGACGGCTCACCACAGAAGGGTATATAAGCTATACTTCTGTTTATTCTCTTGGTATTGACACCTGTCTACTTGTTTGGTTGGGGGTTTTTTTTGTCTATTTCCCTCTTCTAGACTGTGAGCCCGTTGTTGGGTAGGGACCATCTCTATAGGTTGTCGATTTGTACTTCCCAAGCGCTTAGTATAGTGCTGGGCATACAGTAATCGCTCAATAAATACGATTGAATGAATGAATGAAAAATCCTCTTGCTCAGCTAGGAAATTGTACACATTAGGTTTGATGAAAATTATTAGAACAGTTTGGGAAGATAATTTGATTCTGAAATTATTAGTAACAAAATAGAAAATTTGTGATTGCCACTAATATTGGCTAGGCAACTGTCAAATACCATCATTAAGGGAACTATAATCATTTTTATTCATTCAATTATATTTATTGAGCACTTACTGTGTACGAAGCACTGTACTAAGCAGGCAGGTACTGAAAATAGCCATCCAGATCAGTGGATATAAAGCTCAAACTCCAATTATGGACTGTAAGGTACAGTTCAGTAAAAAAATCCAAAAAAATACAAAAAATACAAAAACAAACCAAGTCACCCCAGAGATTTGAATGGTTTAGCATCTCATTAGGTAAAACACTGGTGTCTGTCACCCCTTTCAAAGACAAGTGTTGAACTTTGAAACACACAGAACCAAAAAATTTATTGGATTCCAGAGATGTAAATTTGAGACATAAAATGCAGGATGTAATGTCCCAACTTTGTGACCATGAACTTTTCTTATCAGTGTTAATCAATTTTGCAGAGAGATAAAATGAAAGGAAAATATCACTTATATTAACTCTGAAGTATTAGAGTTAACAGATCCTCTCCATTATTCAGCCCTGATCCAAAGCATTTGGAGGGAGTACAACAATACAAAAGCTTAAATCTGATTTCAGTTGGCTTTCATAAAAGCATCCCTCCTTTGAAAATGTACTTTGCCAGTAAGTTCATCTTTGTGGCATTTTGCCAGTATTTGAAAATGATCTTTATCCTTAAGGTTGTTGGGCATGGTGATCTCTCATATTCCAGTCTCTATCGTGCTTTTGCAAAGTGAGTCCTGGGGGTTTGAGGTAGTCCGATGAGATTTGGAACCAAATCATGTTATTTCAATATATTGAAGCCAGACAGATTTTTGCTTTGATATCACAGAGTGAGGCAGCTTGACAGATCTAAAGATCTGTAAAAATTTGAAGTGAATGAGCTGTAGGTGAGAGTCCCTGACTGGCCTCAGAAAATTTTTTTAAAAAAGTTTAAAATCATGATAGCCAATTTGTAATTTTTTTAAATATCACTGACATTTATTTACCGTGAGAGAAGCCAGAGAAACTCCCACTGAAACTAACTGTCCCTGGCACTAAAAATTTAATATCTTTCCCTTTGTATATTTCTTTTCCCTCTGGTGCTCATCAGCACCTCTTCAAACACATTGCAGTGTGTTATTTATCTCCACTGTCTGGAGACATCTGGGGGTCTTCCACCACTCTGCCTTCTATAAGTTTTCCAAATAAATCACTTCAGTTATCTACTGCCTGTTTGAAAATCTGGATAAGAAAGCCCTGAGATAGAAGGTATTACCTGAACTTTGGAGAAAAAAATCCACACAGTTAGTCTCTTGTTGGATGCCTTAAAAGCTGGCAGAGGGCCTTGAGAGGCTGTGGAACCTGCCCCAAATCCCTATAGGTTAAAAGAGTGAAGTGACAGGGAGACAGTGATGGCTGAACTCCTCCGTGGGATTGGCAATTGTTCAGGTGTTAAAAGTGTTGTACTTGGCTGGACCAGTTGTTTAAAGAGGAGTCTTTAATAGAAAGAGAGGGAAGCAATGGATAAGAATGGGAGGGAGAGAGGGGGAGAGGGAGAGAGGGAGAGGGAGAGAGGGAGGGAGAGGGGGAGAGGGAGAGGAAGGGGGGGAGAGAGGGAGAGAGAGGGAGGGAGAGAGAGGGAGGGAGAGGGAGAGAGAGAGAGAGAGAGAGAGAGAGAGAGAGAGAGAGAGAGAGAGAGAGAGAGAGAGAGAGAGAGAGAGAGAGAGAGAGAGAGAGAGAGAGAGGGAGGGAGGGAGGGAGGGAGAGAGATCTTTGCATCCCATGAGAGACCTCTGCACACTGGCAAGGCACCAGACAGCTGTTTAAGGTTTTCTCCACCCGTTGTTACAGGCTGCCTCTCTGGGTCGCGTTTCCTTTAAACTAATCAGCAGTGGGCTTAAACAGAGGGGAGATGTGTCACAGTAAGTGACTGAGCACATCAAAATAAATCAGACCTGAGCTGTCTGCCAACAGCTGGGAAACCCCGGGGTCTTTAAAGGGTTATGTCCAAGTAGCACCAAGGGCAGACCTGTCTTTAATAGCAAGGATGTTAGAGGTGTGTTTACAAAGATGCAACCCATCTATCGTTTCCATCTAATTTTTCTGGATCTCACCAGAACCCAAATCCCCCCAAACTGCTGAGAAATGAAAGGAAAGTACATGTTTGGCAGAGCAGTCTGAGCTCTGAAAAAACACAAGATGCTGAATTCAGCCCAGAGGCCTAAGGAAGAGTACATGGGACTTCAAGTCAGTTCAGAAGTTCTCTCATGTGGTTTGAATTATTAATCGTGTTTTGCCCTAGCTGCTGCCATTTTTAACAGAACAACTTCTGAGCATCCAAGTTCACAAAATACAGGTTGTAAAACTGCTCAATGGCTTCCTGTTCTGCCTAGCCACCATGAACCTGGTACTGTTTCAATAGGAGCCCCAATGAGAATAGTATTCTGGTCCTGGAGGACAAGACAAGGGCTCGGAATGACTTACAGAGCATTAAACACATGACCAGAAACTCACAGATTGAAGCTGAATGTGGCTAACGGGATATTTGGAGGCTTCAGCTTGACCCTGAACTCTGTAGATCAGACCTAAGCTGCCTTCATGAAATGTTTACACTTGAGGAATGAGGTTCTTGAAAGACCCAGGCATTTTTTTGAAAAGCTGAAGGGTTTGGCCAACTGAAGAAAACTGTTAGTTCAGGTGGCGATGGATTTTAGCTGACCCCTGTTCACACTTTACCCTGACCCATGAGATATGAAGGCTATCCCTTTCCCTTCCATGCTCTCACACAGTGCACATTAGGAAACACCAGGGGAGAGCAACAGGAGGACTACTCAGATGACCCTAACTTTGTAAGTGGCTTTGTAAGCTTACTCCTAGCAAAAATGCCAACCTTCCCCACCAACAAAATAAACTTTTAGAAGGGCTGAAAGGTGAGGGGTGAATGAGTTTAAGGAAATTCTCAATCCATTATTCACAACTAGGAGGCCACAGAAAATTTCACAATAGAATCTACTCAGACACCAAAGGCTATGGAGAGTGTTTAATAAGGCACAAAGAATTGAGAGGAAGGAGGAGTAGGGGAGTTTAAGTAGCATAAATCCAGTGTTTAGACCTAACTTTCCCACCATACTACCATTCACCCTATCTCCAAAGGGTGTAGTCTTGATTTTCTCCTTGTCTCCTTGCTCTCTTTCAACTTTTACATTCACTTTGTCACTAAATCCTATTGCTTTTTACCCACAGAATTCCCTGGATTAGCCCTTCCTTTCTATCCAGATGGCAACCAACCTGGTCCAGGTACTTGTCATATCCTTACTACTGTATTAGCTTATTCACTGGTTTTCCATTTTCCAGTCTCTTCCTATGCTAGTCCATTCTTAACTGTTGCCTGGATCATGTTTCTAAAATGCTAGTATGCACTCATTTCTCCACTCATCAGAAACCTACCATGTGGCCTATTTCAGTCAATTAATCAGTCATATTTATTGAGCAATCACTGTGTGCAGAACACTGTACTAAGAATTTAGGAGAGTAAAATATGAGAGAGTTGGTAGACATGTCCCTGCCAACAACAAATAAAAGCTGAATCTACTGATCCTTGCTTGACCTAGTGGATAGAACATGGGCTTGGTTGTCAGAAGAACCTAGGTTCTAATCCCAGCTCCACCACTTGTCTGCTGGGTGGGTGACTTTGGGCAAGTCACAATTTCTCTGCGCCTCCCTTACCTCATCTGTAAAACGGGGATTAAAGATTGTGAGTCCCATTTGGGACAGCACCTGTGTCCATCCTGATTTGCTTGTGTCTATGCCAGTGTTTAGTACAGCGCTGGCACACATATAGCGCTTACATACCACAATTTGGTATTGTGTTTCCTATGCTTCATTTTTGTCTCTCTCAGCTCCAACCTCTGCTTACCTCCTTTCTTCAATATAGAACTCACTTCCCCTTCAAATTGGACAGATTGTAGTTCTCTCCACCTTCAATGTGCTTCTGAACTCTTACCTCCTCCCATGGATTTTTTCATAATTATGTTCAGTTCTCTTCAGGTCATTTTACCTCACCACCTCTGCACCATCTCCACACTTATGTACTCACTACAACCCATACCACTTCTGATGATTGATTTATTTACTCTACTACTTAAGCACTTAATCAGTGGCTTTTATTGAGTGATTTGTGTATACAAAGCACTGCACTAAGTGCTTAGGAAAGTAAAACAATAGAATTGGTAAATGGGTTCCCTGCCTACAGGGAGCTGACAGTTTAGAGGAGGAGCTTACATTGACTCATCCCTCTTCTCCAAGCTGTTTTCACTCCTATTCATTTTTTTTTTGGTCTGTCTCCCATGCTAGATAGTAATTTCTGGTTGGCAGGG
Source organism: Tachyglossus aculeatus (assembly GCF_015852505.1). Classification (NCBI taxonomy): domain Eukaryota; kingdom Metazoa; phylum Chordata; class Mammalia; order Monotremata; family Tachyglossidae; genus Tachyglossus; species Tachyglossus aculeatus. The sequence goes on from NW_024044828.1 coordinate 8,976,623, forward strand.
ATTGTGTATTCTACGACTGTCCTGTGCACAGTAAATACTATTGATTGATTTGAGTGATAGCTACTCTGCCCTTCTGATGCTTATGAGGAAAAAGATGATGACAGGAAATTGCCCTGAAACCAAGCTTTTGGTATTTGAGTATTCGTCCAAGTATACCGGCTAAATCCCCATGAATATATAGAAAAATTCTAATATCTACATAGCTTCTAAGGCCAAAATGAAAGATCCAAAACAACCGCTCATCCCAGCAAGCATAACTTAGATTTATGATTTCTGGCAGACTGTTATTTATTACTACTTGACCCTTGTCTCACTCTTAAATGAAAATACCTGGTTGCACATTTGACTCTTCCTTGTTTCATTTTTCTTAGTGCTTCTCATTAACACTAACCTGCTGGAACACCCAGCAGGGGAGGAGGGTCGGAATCAAAATTCAGTGTGATGGAGACAAAGCTTCAGATCTCTTAAACAAACAGTAGAGGGCAGCCAACCATTTGAGTTGGAAAAGGGCCTTGTGAGTCGTGCTGAGATAGTGGCTCAGCATTTTAAAGGAATGATATCACAGAAATATGGGGAGTTTATCTTTGACAGCATGCAACAGGAAACACAGAATTTTGTCAGCCCTTCAAAATCAAAGTGGTCATGACATACACTGCAAGCTGCAGTATTTACTTAAGCGAAGTGATAATGTCAACAGAAGGCAGAGATAGGATGAATAACTCTGGCTTCAACCGCAGTGGCAAGGGGAAGCAGGCACAAGTATACGAATTAAACTTCAAAGGAAAGATGGTCTCAATATGGTATTCCTATGAATTTATTTACAGGCCAAGTGATTAAACAAAGGCGGTAAAAGCAGTGGGAGTCCTAACCACTATCACAGAAACAGACCACAACTCGCTAAAGTTGACTCCTTGAAGTACAGCTGGGAGTGCAAACCGGTTTTCCAGTCTCAAAAACTTTATTCCAGCTCCCCCAAAGTAACCACCACTGAACAGACATTAGTAGGTACTCAGCATATTTTTAGGAACAATTATGCCCAAGAAGAATCATCACATTAGCAGAACTGTGGAAAGTGAGATGGGATTAAAGAAAAAGATTTGGAGGGACTATTCCAGAAAAATAATCAAATGGAAGTCTGGGGGAAAGCTGGCTTGTCTACTATAATTAGTCTGAGTTAGGGATACACAGCAGAGTTGAGTACTTCAATAGACCTGATGTGGATAAAAGAGCCTGAAACTCAGAGTATCTAACAAACTATGCCAACAGATCATATGTTTGAATATACAGTATCACTTCTCCATAGCATGCCAGTTGATATAAAAATATCTTTCCACAAAGTTGGTTTCTCTCATATAAAAGTAAAATTCATGCTTACCTATCATAAGGAGGGGCTAGACAGACAATTACGCACCATATCTCTTCTCATACACATGGTGTCCCTTATTGCAACATCTGCTTCTAACCACAGTTTGGCTTTTCTTTGGAATACTACACTCCTAGGAATTTATACCTATGTCCACTCCATGGACATATCCTATCACTGAGCAGGGAAGATGAAGGCTATATGGGGAGCACACCTATTCAGAATAGTTTGGCCTTTGAGAAAATATCTATATTCATATTCTTTCCGTGCTTCATCCAGGTATTTGGAAATTTTCATCTCTTTTTTTCACTTGAAATCTGACCCAAAAGGGATCCAGATGATTAAAGGAAGCTTACATCTTGAACCTCTGGATAGTGGAGATGGCTAAACTAACTTGTAGCTGGATCCTCATCAGCCTTTCAGTCAATCGTATTTATTGAGCACTTACTGTGTGCAGAGCACTGTACTGAGCACTTCGGGGAGTACAACAGACACATTCCCTGCCCACTTTGAGCAAACAGTCTAATAATAATGGTAGAGTCAGAAGTTTTTTCTATGTGCCAAGAACTGTTCTAAGTGCTGGGATAGATACAAGGTTATCAGGTTGAACCACGGGGGGCTCTCAGTCTTAATCCTCATTTTACAGATGAGGCAACTGAGGCACCGAGAAGTTAAGTGCCTTGCCCAAAGTCATGCAGCTGACAAGTACTGTAAGCCCGCTGTTGGGTAGGGACTGTCTCTACATGTTGCCGACTTGTACTTCCCAAGCGCTTAGTACAGTGCTCTGCACACAGTAAGCGCTCAATTAAAATTAATACGATTGAATGAATGAAGTAGCGGAGCCAGGATTAGAACCCACGGCCTCTGACTCCCAAGACCCTGTTCTTTCTACTAAGCCCTGTTGCTTCTCTAAAGAAAGTATGCTTTGCTCATTTGCACACCAAACCATTTGGATAAGGCAGATAGTCCCCTCTGGGTTAAAATTTTTGTGGGAGTCAGAGGGTCTAAAATTGCATTTACTGTCATTAAATAAAATAGGTTAGTATTCTTTCAGACTGCAGCACTGCTACTTCCATGTGGCAATTGACTGGTCCTTCTCACAGTGAGTCGTTATTGACTCCACACTGTAGATTGTGGCAACTTTCAAAAGAAGAGGAAGACAGGTCCTATTCTTGATGAATTATAATCTGACAGAGCCATAATTCGTAATTCAAATATGCATACACAATAAAAGATCCCCAAAACATAAAAGAAAGCATATAAACACTTGGAAGATTAATCAGAACCCAAATGTTAGAAAATTGTATGATAAAGGCATACAACTAAATGCTGATGGATTACAGGTCTGATTGGATCCAGGTGGGTTCACTATGGGCAGACCCCATAGGAAAGGAGATTTTTGCAGGACAAAAGGTGTCAGAGAGGGTTAGAAAAGCTGCCATATCAACTGAAGCCCCAACAAAGTCTGGATCTGCCTAATTAAACATGGTTAAACAGGAAAATAAATAACAACAATGATACTAATGCACTGAATCAACTCTGGGCCTTCCCTCAATCTATAAACTGAACTTTCTTTATTAACATTTCATGGAGTTAGTTTCTCATGGACATGTGAATTTTTTTCAGTAAAGTAGGTACATGCTTAAGTGTAGGTTTTTGGAAAGCCTCCACCTGTTTATCTTTAAACTCCACAAACATTCCCAGCAGTATGGGGAGCAGAAATAGTGATAAAGATCAGTGCAGACAGGGTCTCTAATTCACACTTCCTCAATCATTAATTTCTTCACACTGCACATGTGTGAAGAATCTAACAGGAAAAAATGTGTACTCTCCTTCCACTGAAAATATTCAGAGGCCCACAGGCCTTGCCTGGGTCTTAAAGCCAGAGCAATTCAATCAGTCATATTTACTGAGCACTTACCTTGTGCAGAGCACTGTTCTAAGCCCTTGGGAGAGTACAGTATAATATAGTTGGTATGCCCACAAGAGGACGAGTTTACAGAGAGTTCCAACTTTGCCTTCAAGGTTGGAAATTGTATTTTTCCCCCTTTTAAAAAAAATCACCTGCAGAGCTCAGACAAAAAATATTTTTTTCAAATCTAAATAAAAGTTCAATTGCATTCATGAAACTAGAACGTATCCCAATTATCCTCGTGAGGATGGAAATCCAAGAATGCCTAATTTAGCAAATAAGGTCATCTTGGCAAAGATATCAATAATAAGCATCCTTTGCCTTTACCAAACCCATTCCAATTAAGAAGATTATAATCATTAGTCACATGATATCTAATGAGGAAAGTCCCTATGCTGCAAGTTTATGATGAAGAAAATGAATCTGTATCAGAGTTGGAATAAGAGCTAGGGTTACAATCTAACAGTTCTTATGTCTACCACCCAAAATTACCCTTCTCCTGAGAGACTGAAAAATGCAATAGGGATCCTTGGCTTAAATGCCCATGTATTTTCTTAAAAGCATGGGCTGAATTTTTAAAGCAATCTAACACCTGTTTCCTAGACTACATGCTATACGCTACCCTAACCTTAAAAAATAAGCAGGGTTCTTCTTCATTATTAAAATGTTAACAGCTAATGACATTTCAGTTAACCTTATGGTTTCTTAAGTTCTTGGATACTTGGCAATGAAATATTTCTGGTAATATCAACAACCTAGTTCATCTGCAGAAGAGTTTCTTTAGGAAATCATTTAGATGTAAATTATACTAAAACCGGCTTTACTTGAAGGGGTACAGAAAACAAAATGTATCTCTCCTGTTACAGCCATTTAGAGAGGGCTGGTGATCATTTTTAAATGGTCACTAATATGAAAGTATAACTGAGATCTGATGTTGAAGTGACCATACATCTTTATGGTAGGAAAATGCCTGCATGAGATCAATTTGTTTTTCTTGGCACCTTTATATCATTTACAAAAATTTTCCTTTCCAAAATACTAAATGTTTCAATGGATGAATCAAAACAGAATTATCTGTTCATTATAGAATAGAGAATGTATGTACCCTAGTGGAAATGGCTTGAGTTCTAATCCCCGCTCTGCCACTTGCCCATTCTGTGACCTTGGGTAAGTCATTTAACATTTTTGGGCCTGTTTTTTCATCTGTAAAACGGGGTACCTGTTTTCCTTCCCCACTAGGCTGTAAGCCCCAGGAGGGATCAGAATTGTTTCTGACCTGATAGTCTTGTATCCACCCCAGTGCTTAAAATAGTGCTGACCACACAGTATGCTCTTAATACCACAATTATTATCATTACAGGAAATATGCCCACAATCAAGAAATTGATACTATCCTTTAAGGACATACTCTGTGCCAAACACTGTACCGAGTGCTTGGGAGAACACAACAGTTAGTAGATCCTTGCCCGTTAGGAGCTCCCAGAATAGCAGGGTCTGAGAGAGCCATTGAAATAAAATTACAGGAGGGGGGATTCAGATTATGAACTAGTTTAAAACTAGAGGTGAGAAGCACTAAAATGATCAGAACATTATCACCAGTTAGTATATGGCACTATCCCATCCCTTTATCTAAAGAAAAATGGATGGGTATCATTTTACAACGGACAGAGACAGAAAGAGCAAATCATTCAATAGTTAAAATGGGCACGTACTGTACCAGGCCGGGGATAAGGAATCCTTCCATCATACTGCACCCAACGATGGTCAGCACTTTCTTTGTGAGCATATGGACCATTGAAAACAGCTCTAATGTCAGCCATGCTGTACACACACACAGCGGAACCCTTGAAGATAGAACTGTAAGAAAGGGACAATGTGGGCAAACAGACATATTTGCAAATCCTTGAATTGTTTTTAGAGGTAACCCTGCATCACAACATTCCTTTTCTGAAAATGCAAAGATGACCTAACTTAAAAGATGTCCACAATCAAGAAAATCCAATGTGATTGATGGTGAAGGCTTAAAGTCTTCACCAGTAGGCTCTGATTATTCATGTATTGTTCCATTTTATTACAAATAAGGTAAATTCCCAATTACCCAGAAAATATGTAAGTAAGGACAGCCCAGATATGCAGATCTAGATCCTGAATGAGAAAGCTTCCCCAAACACGTTTAGATTTATTTTTCTAATTTCTAAAAGACAGAAATATATTAGGAATTGCAAGTAATAGTGATAGAGTTTACTTAGTTGAACACTTCCATTATTTTCACTAAAAGGGGCAACATGGATGGGTCTGTGGGACCCACAATTAATATCACTCCTTCATAAGTGAATTTCACCATCAGTGGTAGTCTTCTTTGAATGTGAAGGACACCTCTATACCTCATTTAGGGAAGCAGCAGCAGCATCTAATGGAAAGAGCACAGGCCTGGGAGCCAGAGGATGTGGGTTCTCATCCTGGCTCTGCCACGAATCTACTATGTGACCTTGGGCAAGTCACTTCACTTCTCTGTGCCTTAGTTACTTTATCTGTAAAATGGGATTAAGCACCATGTGGGACCGGGACTGTGTCCAACCTGATTACCTTGTACCTATCCCAGCACTTAGAACACTGCTTGGAACATAGTAAGCACTTAAATACCACAATAGTCAGTATTATTTGGAGAAGAGGAGTTCCAAGGATTTTTCTGTCTCTTACACCATCAATGAGACTAATAAAACTACAGCAGGTAAATCTGAACCCACCAGATGAACAAGGAGGTCCATGAAAAATCTAGGTAACTCCATTTTTTGGACAAAAGTGCTACATGAATTTGAGATAAACTACTGCACTTTAGACTCTGGATGTTTACTAGAGTGTCTTTAAACTTGATACATTTCAAAAACATCATAGTTACATACCTTTGAATTTTATATTATAAATGACTTTATGTCTGTCTCCCCCTCTAGATGGTAAGCTCATTTTGGGCAAGGAATATATTACTAATTCTGTGGCATTGTACTCTCCCAAGCACTTAGTACAATGCTTTGCACATAGTAAAGTAAGCACTCAATAAATATCACTGATTGATTCTAAATATACCTGGACATAAGCTTGGGAGTCACTGACTTTTTTGATAAGGTGCACCTTAATGAACAGTTTAAACTCTCAGAGTTCAAAAAATTTGCAAGTCAGTAGACAGCATTATTCAAGACACTGAGGTAGTACAAATATAAATGATGCTTTCTACAACTGATGGTGAAAATATACACATACAGCAATCCTGTAATAGGGTAGACTTTCTCTGTCATTTTTTGGGAAATGAAAGATAATTTCCTATGCATCTGAATACCACAATGCATCCTGTGACTCAAAGAGGGCTCATCTTTTATTAGCTGAGAGAAATTAATCTCAGCATGACAACTGAGCCAATGAAGGTCAAGAATTGCTAACTCCGTAATTAATTATTTTGTGATGGCATTAATGGGAATCACAGAGTGGTGATATTGAACAGGCAACAGAAGAAAAAGGATCTGTAACAGAATAAAGAGGCATCCCTAGATACCATATGTACTACATGGTGTCTCAGTGGTTGGATTTTAATAATCTGTTCAGGTTAGATGAAGAGATAGGCATTCAGTATTACCAGTCTCCTGATGACAACAATTAACCACATTAAAAACAAAGATTGCCTTTTAACTTCGCTCTCTGGGTGGCCATGAAAAATCATATGAAAGGGCAAAATTCCCTACGCACTTCTCTCTCCCTAAATGTGCAGAATTCACACTGACTTCAAAGAGATTTCTGTGAATGGGTAGAGAGGAAGGTGTTAGGGTGCTTAGGGCTAATACACTTAATTTGAGTAATTGAAAACTCTATAGCAGGCCACATGGGACAATAAGAATAGGACTGAAAGAATAGCTTCTTGGTGAGATAAATATTTTAGTAGCTTTGTTTTCAGCCTATGTAAAAGGGAGATTAGCTGCTAGTGCATTTTGTTGCAAGCTGGGTTAGAGGCCCAGTATTTCAACTGTGAGATTTCTGATTTGTCACAAAGCCTACTTGATAGTCAATTTGCTGAGGTCCACTGCTTCCCTTTTTTCTCCTCCACCCTGGACTCGGGGGCTAGGGGACAGATTTTGGGGGTGGAAGTATTAAGGTCTTCCAAAATCTTATTCCAGAGAGATGTACTTAATGATTTAAGATTTGTTTTTTTTTAATGTGTTCAGCACAAATGTTTCTGGCTTTGAAATAAACTAAAAACTATCTCCCTTAGGTACAATTCTTAACCTTGTACAAATGAGAATGACTAGGTCATTCCTAAAATACCTTAATCGCTTAGACAAAGCTGATGGCCAAGCAGTCTGAAAGCCTGCTTTTTTATTATCAAAGGGACATAAAAGTAGATATGATAACAATGTGCACTGGATATGGTATGAAATAACTCCCCTGATCCTGATATCTTGCGTAATTTGAACATTAATTTGTGTGGAACTATTTTAAATAAATTCAGTAGCAGCCGAAACTATACAAACTAAGAAAAGAGATGGAATTTCTTGTCCAATGGGAGGCTGATTACTAAATAATTGAATATCAATAGTGCCATGTTCCTTCTATTGTGCTGCCTCACACTTTCATTCATTCAGTTAGTATTTATTGAGTGCTTATTGTACTAAGAGCTCTGTACTAAGCACTCAGGAGAGTATAATATAATAACAAACCAACACATTCATTGCCCACACTAGCTCCATATTACTCAGCCAATGATGCATATACCTATTTTTTAATGGCATTTGTAAAGTGCTATTTGTACCAGGCTGGCCATTAAGGGATGGGGTAGATAAGATAATTAGGTTGTACACAGTCTCTGTCCTACATAGGTCTCACAGTCTCAATCCCCATTTTATAGATGTGGTAACAAACACAGAGAAGTTAAGTGACTTACTCAAGGTCACACAGCAGACAAGCTGTGAAACAGGATTAGAACCTAGGTCCTCAGACTCCCAGGCCTGGGCTCCTTCCACAAACCACACTGCTTCTCATTATCTGACTTTTAGATATCCACATTGATATGAGTTTAATAAATTCCTTCAAAAATAATTGGTCATTGAATAGAATTGGGCATGCATGTGTTTGGGATAGTCAATACTCATTTTGCTGTTATCCAAAATCATTTAAACTCACTACTATCCTAAATAATGTAATTGGCAGAAACTATGAACATACCTAGTTGTAGTAAAAACTCCATACACCACAGGATTTCTTTCATCTCTTGTAGGAAGTAGAAAAATATCCTCTGGAAGAGAAAAGACATTCCAATTAATCAATGTGGAAGTTTTCCAGTTTGGGAAAAGTATGTTTTTTGTGTTAACAATACAATAGTTCTATATGTCTATTAAATCAAATTGGTGAGCCCATTTAATAAAGATTATGCATGCTTGGAGGTGACTACGTAGACAATCATATGTCTTGATATGGGTGAAGAACCAGAAAGAAAATCGATGTGACTTACGAAGCTCATCAAAGTGAGTATCTGCTCCGTCATTGCCAGGTATTGAACATACCAGCCTGGCTTTGAGGAAAGTTGTCCACTTATTTATCAAACTACGGAGGCCTCCGACATCATTCTGTAAAGAATAAAGAAAAAATTTAGTGATATTAGTTGTGTCGGTAGCTAAATCACATCCTGCCTCAACTACCACATCAGTCTCATTGCTTACCTCCCTGTCTTGAGTCTCTATCTGGAATAAGTAGACTATTCCAAACGAACCTCAGGCTACTGCCTGGATTGTTTTTCTGAAAAAAACATTCAGTCCTTGTCTCCTACTCCTCAAAAACCTCCAATGGTTGCCCACAAATCTCTGCATCTAAAAGAAACTCATTATCAATGGCTTTAAATCACTCAATTAGTTCTCCTCTTCCTGTCTAACTTCACTAATATCCCATTACAATCCAGGCCACACTCTGCTCCTCCAAAGACAATTTGGTCACTGTACCTCGATCTCATCTGTCTTGCTGAGGACCCCTCACTAATGTCCTCCATATAACCTGGAAATCCCTTCCCCTTTCTATCTGACAGACCACACTTTTCCCCATCTTCAAAGCTTTACTCAAATCACACCTCCTACAATAGGTCTTCTCTGACTACCCCTCATTTATTCAACTTTTTGCTTTCCCTTCTGTGTCACCTCATCTCCATTTTAGAGATGAGGAAACAGACACAGAGAAGTTAAGTGAGTTGCACAAAGTCACAGAGTACGTAAGTGGTAAAGCTGGGAATAGAGCCCAAGTCCATTTAACTCCAACATGGCTTAGTGGAAAGAGCACGGGCTTGGGAGTCAGAGGTTGTGGGTTCTAATCCCAACTCTGCCACTGTCAGCTCTGTGACTTTGGGCAAGTCACTTAACTTCTCTGTGCCTCAGTTACCTCATCTGTAAAATGGGAATTAAGACTGTGAGCCCCAAGTGGGACAACTTGATAACCTTCTATCTTTCCCAGCGCTTAGAACAGTGCTTGGCACACAGTAAGCGCTTAACAAATACCATCATTACTATTATTATTTGAGTGGCTACCCAATAGTAACTTAGTGATACCTTTGTTTTTAAACAAATTCAACCTCTGAATTTTCCGTCTTGAAGGCTTGAATGAATAACCTTTTCCAAATTAGAGTGACTCCTCTTGACTATACTACATTTTTGTTTTTGTTCTAAAAATCCCAAATTGAAAATCCTGATGATAGTAGTCAACTAAATAGCTTTCATCTTGGGCAGCCAGCAGTTCTGAGTCATACTTGATTATGTGCAAGACTGGATCATCAGCACTGGATCCTGAAAGCAGTGAATTCCCTTAGCATTGAAATAGGGCTTCCTAAACAGCTACTAGAAGGGGCATGCATGAAGAATCCATGATTTTAAATTGAGTGCCCCGAGAGGGACAGGGACCATGTCTAACTGGCATCTGAATAGTTTTTTCCCAATGTTTAGTCATCAATTGTATTTATTGAGCACTTACTCTGTGCAGAGCACTGTATTAAGTGCTTAGAAGAGTCCAATGTGACCAAATAAATAGGGAAGCAGCATGGTTTAGTGGAAAGAGCCCAGGCTTGGGAATCAGAGGTCGTGGGTTATAATCCCGGTTCTGCCACCTGTCTGCTGTGTGACCTTGGGTAAGTCCCTTAACTTCTCTATGCCTTAGTTACCTCATCTGGAAAATAGGGATTGAGACTGTGAGCCCCATGTGGGACAACCTGATTACCTTGTATTTACCCCAGTGCTTACAACAGTGCTTAGCTCATAGTAAGTGCTTAACAAATACCATAATTAGTATTATTATTATTACTATAACAGACACATTTCTTGCCTGCTTAGTATGCATAGTAAGGCCTTAACGAACATCATTATTAGCAGTATTATTACCACTACTACTTACAGGACTAAAGCAGTTGTTCTAGGGTGAGAAAAGTGGGGGTCATAGATGCAGAGGGACCAAAGACTGGACCCCAATTTCAGTCAATTCTGCTTAGATGTGGAGCAAGGTAGACTAACATGGTGTATAGACAGCAGAGATAGGGAAACTCTTTCCATGGGAAAAATATTGGGAAATTTGGGATGAAAAAGTGAGAGGTACTTGGAAATAGAGCATTAGTTGGAAATAGTGCTTTACACAGCTTAAGCAAGTGCTGCCATGGAACCTTCTGTGCCCTTATGCTAAGTGGACAATTACCTCAGCAGACCCTGAGGCACTAAAAGCAGTAAAAGTTTAATAAAAAGCTGGGTTTTTTAAAGAATAATATAAACAAAGCAACTGCTCTCTCACTTCATCCAATCCATCCATCACCTACCAATCTATAAGTACATTAGCAGCAGTGGTTGATAATCAACAGTATTGATTGAGAACCTTATGGCAAGCGGAGTAGTGCCTCCTCAGTGGTAGTGATTGACTGCTTACTTTGTGCCAAGCACTGAAATAAGCAAAAGGGAGAGTTCAATACAATAGAATTGGTGGACACATTCCCTTCCCACAAGGAGCTTATAGTCTAGAGGATTGGATATTCTATTGTACATTGCTAAGCACATAATACAGTGCTCTGCCCAAAGTAAGAGCTCAATAAATACCACTGGTGGATTGACTGATTGACTGACTGGAGAGCAGACAGGTAATCTCTTGAAGGGCTAGGTACTTACAATCTATACATAATGAGGGCACAGTCATGAGCAATGGTGCAATAATCTTCTGAAGAAAATACTAAAGGATGATTTTGTCACAGCAATATTTTTTGTTGATTTACAGGTTTGGACACTGATAAATCAATAAGTATTTATATTAATATATATTGGGCTCTCTATATTTATACTATATGAATATATATATATATATATATATATATATATATATATTCCTTTGACTACTTATTTACCACCCAAAACACTAGTTTCATGCATCCAAGAAAACCACTGATTTCTTAGAAAACAGCCCAAGCCTAAAAATATCAGTGACAGATTTTATCTTTAAAATGTTGCCCATTCAGTCCCTATTCATATTCATATTATTATTCATGGTCAGGATGTATGGCCTTTCATTGAATCCCATTTTTCAAAGACAACAAGGAGTCATCAGAATGCTTATTAGTGTACCTGGCTTGACAAAATATAATCACTGGGCCCTCACAAACAAACAAGTCTTTAAAATAGTCTGCCTTCCCATATCACAGATCAGACATAAAAGGCATCAACTGCAGGAGAGAAATATGTGTAGTTTCTGGAATGGTCCTCTCGGGAGTGGATTAAAAGTACTGACTGCCTGGACAGTAACTATTGCACACAACCAGGAGCTTGATCTGGGGTGTCAAAGTTCATCAAGGGGGGGAATTTGTGTTTCTCCTATGAAGTCTCAGTTGACTCACTATTCTGACGATCACATTGACCTGCTTTCTTTCGTTTGCACTGGCTTAGAGATTTCTGTTACTGGAAACGCAACAAATTTTTTGAAGGGGTTGGAACTGAAAGGTAGTCCATATGTGTTTGACAGATAGTCCAAAATTATCACCTCCCTGTTTATTTTTCTGAAGTGTAGATTCCCACACTAAGGTACTGGATCTATTAGTGAGATGTTAAAATTAGCAGCTTTTGGTCAGTAGCAACATATGGGTGACTTCTTTTGATTCAAAGGATTACAGCCTTTGACATCCTGGCTACAAAGATACCAAAGTCCACAAACAAATATAAACTGTAAACAGCCCCAGTGGCTCTCATTCACTCTTTTCAGGCAAGCCATATATAGCTTTAAAAATCCAAATCTTTTGATGACATCAGGCACAATGGAATTTTACAAAAAGCCTCACAGCTAGGTTTGATACATGATGTAATGAAGAGTTGCAGGAGCATAAACCACCATTATAGGTAATAAAAACGCCCTTCTGCTTTCTAACTAAATCTAACCCAACATAAATCTGATCAATGCATACAGAATAGCTGGACCATTGTCACACGTAATTATTTGTATTGTAACTTGAGATCTTTAAATCATGGTATAAGATTCACACAGCGTGGCTCAGTGGAAAGAGCACGGGCTTTGGAGTCAGAGGTCATCATCATCATCATCATCATCAATTGGATTTATTGAGCGCTTACTGTGTGCAGAGCACTGTACTAAGCGCTTGGGAAGTACAAGTTGGCAACATATAGAGACAGTCCCTACCCAACAGTAGGCTCACAGTCTAAAAGGGGGAGACAGAGAACAAAACCAAACATACTAACAAAATAAAATAAAATAAATAGGTCATGGGTTCAAATCCCAGCTCCGTCAATTGTCAGCTGTGTTACTTCGGGCAAGTCACTTAACTTCTCTTGCCTCAGTTACCTCATCTGTAAAATGGGGATTAAGACTGTGAGCCCCACGTGGGACAACTTGATCACCTTGTAACCTCCCCAGCGCTTAGAACAGTGCTTTGCACATAGTAAATGTTTAATAAATGCCATTATCATTATTATTATTACCCCAGATCCTGGCTGTATACCATCTTTTGCACAGGTCTAAGTAAACATATTGTGACTTTCACCCAACAGACTGAGAATCAATCAATTAATGGTATTTATTGAGCACCTACTATGTGCAGAGAGCATTGTACTAAGCACTTGGGAGAGTACAATATAAAGGAATTAGCAGATATGTCCCATCCCACCCTCCGTAACAATAACAATGACAATAACAATACAGTCTAGAGGAAGCAGCAGCAGGTAGGGTGGAAGGACCAGTCCGTGGCAAGGGAATGTAGGAAGTGGGAGATAGTAGGAGAAAAAGACACAAAATAGATAACCCAAGTAACTACATGCTTCCTCCAGCTTAATCTCTACTCTGCATAAAACATAGGAATATTTCCCACTGATTGCAAGCTCCTTGAGGGTAGGAGTCACCACTTCTATTAATTCTAAAGGATTCTCTCCTGCAGTTTGTATAGTGCTCTATATACAATGAGCTACTGACTGATAGGGTGACTGACCACATTATACTGAGTATTTCGGTGCCTTCCTCTACCAACTTTCCAATTATATCAGTTACACTAAATCACCCTGACCTACAACAGATGAAAAATCATCAGTGCTGAAAATATGAAAAATACAGTACCAAAAACTGATTCATTTTAAGCCTATCTTCCTTCAATCTTTTAAATTAGTTGCTGGCATCTATACTGGAATATTATTTTTTGGACATCATTAAGCATAGGATGAATACTGTTCTCCTGCTTGATGCACTTACTTATCTGGAGGAAGAACACAGGAATACATCCCCCTTTGTTTCTACTAATTTATTCATTTTAGAAAATCATTTCTTTTTTGATGGAGGACCCTGAGGTCCTACTCTCTGCAGCTCTCAGTGAATTTAATAAAACGCTTTGGGAACATCAGATGATCATGTTACCTATCAGAGTGGTTTTTTTGTTTTGTTTTTCCAATTAGGTAAACCGATTTCTAAAGCTATCACTAATGTGTTTTTTCTACTCATCTATTCCTTCAAGTATTCAGAAACTAATTTAAGTTTTACCTCCTCATCAAAAGATCACATAGTATTTTCTTCAATTGGACCCACTAATTTGATTTAATTTGATAAACAGGAAAGCTAATCATTTCAGGGCTGCTAGTCAAACTACTTTATTTTCCAGATAAGCTTCTTCACATTGAGCTCACTGAAGGAAAGCTTATGTTTCAGCTCACACTTCACATTCTTTATCTGATTTATTGTTAGGAGTAACAGCTGCACCTTGTGTGGTTTCCGAATAGTAGGCTGTGGTCAAGACACCATTTTCAAATCCCCTAAAAATGCATTTGCTTCAGGAAACACTCCGATATCACTCAGCCTGAACTTCCCTGCTCATCCCTTTAAAATGCCCTCAGGGGATATTTTGATGATCTCTTCTGTCCTATAAACTTAATATAGGCACCATATAAGCTTAAGTGTTATAGAACAGAACAATATTGATATTAAAATTACACAGCACTAATACTAAGGCTCCCAATAAAGGATTGCTAATTCAAAAGCCAAGGGGGTTAAATGGGGGTAGAGGGAGATCTGACTTTATGAGGCACACCACAGAAAAACAAAATGCAAAGCCAAGAATAAACCTCAAGATAGCCTACTCATTGCTGGACCCTTAAGAGAACATTTTCTCATCAGAGGGAAATGGGAAGTATGCTGAATTAACATAGCAACAACCTGTAACCTAGTGCATCAGCATAGTCTTACTGGCTAGCTCTGAAGCGACAATTTCCTTTACCATATAATGATACCCTATAAAATACAAAATGCCATGGTCTGTTGCGGGAACCCCTTTTGAAGTTTACTTGTTTTGTCTGCTCGAGAAGCTTCTTTTGAAATCTGTAGGGATTTTGCACTCTGAAGAGATAGCTATGGAAATCAATTTTTTTTTTCCAAACAGTAGCATATGGTTCAAAGCAATGGGAACTCATATCATTATACCAGGAATGTTATAATCGCTTCCATTTTGGTATCCCTCCCTAGTTGTTGAGTTTACAGTGATTATCTTTATACAACAAAGGGAAGGCTCAAGGTTACATAATTAGGTGGACACTATTTAATTAGTGTTTGCTATCTGGAGTTCTCCCAAGTTTTAACACCTTCTTTAATGCTGAGGAGTCTTAAATAAACACCAGGAGGCGACCAGGAATTAAGAGTTTTTGAGTTACCCATCAGTTGAAAAGCTTGGGGCTGTAATTTGAAAGGCACTAGTTAGAGCAGCTCAAACAACTTTTCCCATTATAAAGTTAATTTGGGCTTTAAGACTCTTTCTTTAAAGGATTAAGTTCATTTGTTTTAATGGATGAAGCTTTGCACATAGTAAGCGCTTAATAAATGCCATTATTATTATTTAGTACAATAATTCTTCATTTTATTGATCATTGAAACAAGAAATTCAGAACCAAATTCTAACATGAAATTCACCTGCTTTTATGTACACCTAAGGACATAAAATCTAAAAAAAAAAAAAATTAAGGGAGAAAACCTGCTAAAACGGTCATTGTAAATGGTATGATTTGAAAACATAAGCATTACTTTTAAACTTCCCCTTTAAGCTGTGAGTATGCCACACAAATATCCCAAAGTCAAAACAAATGGAAATTCAGTTCTGACTTCCAGGGTGTCAAATGAACACTTGTCACTTTCTGCCAGCCTCTGTGGATGCTCGGAAGACTGTTTGTGATTTGAAACTGGCACAATGCAAAGCAAATAAAAGAAATGGCGAACATGTTTTTCTAACCATCTACCAGACGACTTGCAAGAGTACCAAGGGACCAGGAGGAACACAATACCTCATGGTGTTGTTTTGTGATGTGGATATTTTAAAAAATCAAAATAAGGCCGGATGTGTTGATCAGTCATTTTCAGGTACAATAAGAGATAATACGAAAAAACCTGGAACCAAATGTAAAAAAAAAAAGTGTGCCTAGGAATTTCCATGACAGGAAAACAGATGGTAATAAAGCCAAAGCACATCTGTAACTTGTGGTCACTAAATCTCTCATTCGGGTTGGAAGTTACATACCAAAAATAAGCACAGAAACCACAACATTTTGGAAATCAATAAATACAGGACACACGTCTCATGACCTGACTACACAAATCTTCAAAGATAGGACTATCCTCATAGAAGCATAACTCTCCATCGACAAAGTGAGTGGAATTGGAAGCCGGAGGTGATTAAATTAGATCCCGGGGCAAGTTATGCAAAAAGGCCATCCAAAGTGAATTCCTGGCATGAACCATAGGAAATACTGAAAAACAAAGAGATGAACAGGCCTCGCATGCAGAGGCCCAGGGTCTGTTTTGCGAACATAACCTACTGGACAGACCCACCAAAGCCAATAGATTCATCCCAAGAAACATAAACTGCCAAGAAACCAGATGCTGCAAGCAAGCCTGTCTGAGCTGAGTGGCACATCACCACAACAGCAGAGAGGACATAAATTAGGAACAATAGCAAAGTCCATACAGATACATATAACCATGTCAAAATGTTCCGACATAAAAAAAGGAAACCAAGAGGCATAAAAAGATTTTTGCTTCAGTCTGTTTCTCCTGTTCACCCTACACCCTTAAATACTTTGCTGTATAGGTATATTCCCACCCACCACAGTGTTCATCACTGTAAGCTTGGCAGCCCTAAGGCTATCTGTGTATCTGTGGCAAGGAAAAGAAGGCCCTAACAACTGTCCCTTTGCTGATCTTGATACCATGACAAAAATAATACAGCAAGAAGAGTGTATTCCAGACCTGAGGGACTGACCATGCTGTGTGCAGATGGGGGACACACCAAGCCCTTTGGCCAGTTGCCCCAGGACTGGCTCAAGGGATTTTGCAGCCCGAGGCAAGTCAGCATTCTCTCCTAAAGATTTAAAGAAGAGTACTCCCTGCTTCTCAAGTGTTTCACTCCACAAATCTTCCCTTCATGTTTGAGACCTGGGATCCTTGGTTTCTTGGTCCATCACTGCCCTGGGCTCTGTCTGGAGTGGAACAATTTAAGAAGTGGAATATTTCAGCAGCAGGTCATATGGCTGTGTGACCTTGGGCAAGTCACTTAGCTACTCTGTGCCTCAGTTACCTCATCTGTAAAATGAGGATTAAGGCTGTGAGCCCCATGTGGGACAGGGATTATGTCCAATGCAAGTATCTTGTATCTACTCCAGTACTTAGAATAGTGCCTGGCACATAGTAAGCGCTTAACAAATGCCACAGGAAAATAAAGCGCTATAACACACCTGCCCTGGGAGAGAAATGCCTCGGGGTCTCTGCTCCCAGAAACTGGAACCCTTTACAGATGGTGGGCCTTGGGATCTTCTCCTTTGCCAACCCCTAAAACCAGGTCTGCATGTATCAATCAACCCTGCCCTGTCCACCATCTTAAGGGTTTGTACTACCACTTTTTCATTCATTCATTCAATCATATTTATTGAGTGCTTCCTGTGTGAAGAGCTCTGTACTAAGCGCTTGGGAAGTACAAATTGTCAACATATAAAGACAGTCCCTACCCAACAACAGGTTTTAGACTGTGAGCCCAATGTTGGGTAGGGACTGTCTCTGTATGTTGCCAATTTGTACTTCTCAAGCTCTTAGTACAGTGCTCTGCACATAGTAAGCGCTCAATAAATATGATTGATTGATTAGAAGGGGGAGACAGACAACAAAACCAAACAAGTAGACAGGTGTCAATACCATCAGAATAAATAGAATTATAGCTATATACACATCATTAATAAAATAGAGTAAGAAATATATACAAATATACAAAAGTGCTGTGGGGAGTGGAAGGGGGTAGGGCAGACGACGGGAAGGCGGGGGAGTGATTTAATCACTCAATTCATAGTAATTATCGAGGGCCGATTGTATGCAGAGAACTGTACTAAGTGCTTGGGAGAATACCATAGAATTAGTACACACTATGCCTGACCCTGAGGAGTCCACTAATTGTATTGTAATCTCCCAAACATTTAGCATGCCTGACCTTAAGAGTTTACAATCTAGCAGGGAAACAGTGATAATAATAATTGTGATAGTTTTTAAGCATTTTCTGTGTGTCAAAAACTGTTCTGAGTGCTAAGCAAGATACAGAACAATCAGGTTGGACACAGTCCCTCTCCCACTTGGAGCTCATAGTCTCAGAAGGAGGGAGTTGGATTTAATCCCCATTTTACAGATGAGGTAACTGATGCTCAGAGAAGAATTGTGACTTGCCCAAAGTCACACAACAGACAAATGGCGGAGGCGGAATTAGAACCCAGGTCCCCTGACTCCCAGGCCCGTGTTCTTTCCACTAGGCAATGCTGCTTCTCCAGCAGATACTAAAATATATTTAAATCCAAGGTTCTCCTGCCTCATATCCTGTTTTGACAAAATTCCTTCCATCTCTTGTGTGGGATTTCTCTCTGGCTGGGTATAATCAAAACAAACTTTTGGACAATTCCTTCCTATTGCTGAGTTCGTTAAGAGAGTCCTTGGGTTTCCAGTAAGATGGGGGAATGAAAAACATAAAAATGTTGATATCAAAGGAATATAGAGTTGTGAAAGCAAGTATGGAGAGGAGGACTTGTGAAAACATTAGAACTGTAACCTAGAATGTCCTGAGAGGATAATAAGGATATTTTGTACCTTTCTGGAATTTGTTTCAAATATCAAATAGGGTTTTTGTATTTTAAAAGCAGAAAACTGTGATTCTAACCATCTTAGATATCAGTCAAATATTTAAAGTACAAACCCTTGAAGCCACCCAAAACTCATGAAACCTCTGGCAACGCTTGATACTTAGCAATGCTTGATACTTAATTTTGGAGTACTTTGGTTATCCCTATGCCAACACTGTCATAATAAATGTCATACTGATGAAGAGAACCAGTAATCCCATACAAAGCAGAAGTTTGACAGAAACAAGCAAACAGTATCATAGGAAGCATTTATATATATATGCAACATCAAACATACTCATGTTAAATATATTTACATGTACTTATTTTCAGGAACTTTTTGTTCTCAATCTCTCAGTTCTCATCCTGTTTCCATCTGCTGTATGTATCCATTTCTCATTTGAAAACTTAAAAAATACTTATCTTGTTCTTTCTGATATTTTCAGTACCATGATAAACAATACTAAATCCTACTTTACTGAGGTTTTTTGTGCTAAGTCTTATTAAATTAAAACAAAATAAAACACCAGTACCACAGAGCTAGCTAGGTTTTTGGTCATTTAGAAATGCATGCTGTTATTAAGCAGAGATGTATACCTATAGGTACACAACCTCCCTGCCTCCCCAGAGTCCTTCATATCTGACAGACGATCATTCTCTCCCATCTTCAAACCTTTATTAAAAGCACATCTCTTCTAAGAGTCCTTCCCTGACTAAACCCTCATTTCCTCTTCTCCCACTCCCTTCTGTGTCACCCTTGCACTTGCACCCTTAGTCACCCCTCCCTCAGCCTAACAGCATTTATGAACATATCCAGAATTTATTTATACTGATGTCTGAATTTCCCTCTAAACTACAAGCTTGTTATGTCCAGGGAATATATCTACCAACAGTGTTATGTTTTCCTCTCCTAAGTGCTTAGCACAGTGCTCTGTACACAGAAAGAACTCAATACAATTGATTAATTGACTATAGTAATCGTAATTGAAAAATCGATTGGTGCTATATCAATAATGACAATAATTGTATTTTTAAGTGTTTATGCTGAGCACAGGGATAGGTACAATACAATCAGATCAGAGACAATCCCTGTCTCATTGTTTAAGCTGGAAAGAGAACAAGTATTTAATCCTCATTTTCAGATGAGGAAAAGAGGAATCAAATGACTTGTCCAGTGTCACATAGCAGGCAAATGGTGGAACTGGGTTTAGAATCTAGGTCAGTTAATCAATAGAATTTATTGAGCACTTACTTCGGGCACAGCAGTGTACTAAGTGCTTCGGAGAGTCTTCTGACTCCCAGACCCATGCTCTTAAGTCATGCTGTTTATGCTCTCCAGAGAAAAATCATGCAGATCATTCAACCTTACCTATAAAGCGAAAGGAGCAGTTACCTAAGCTTCCTACTCCTTACAGGTTGTATTGTGGACTTGGGGAATGCTATCTCTAGAGCACCCCAACCCTCATAGTCTCTCAGCTGCAATTACTGCCTGTTAAATTTTAAGCTACTTGAAGGAAGGGATCCTGTATTTACTGGACTCTTCCAAGCACTTAGTACAGTGCTCTGCTCACAGCAAATGATCAATAAATCACACTGATTGACTGAAGGATTTCCAGGCTAAGAATAGGTAGGCAGTATCAGGCAAAACATACTAACTTGAGTAGTGGCAAGAATGGGGCCCAGACTTTTATGGGACTGGGATGATCAAGAAGTTTGTGGAATACCAGGACTTTAATCTGACTCAGGATCTTACTCAAACTGGTCTCTTCAAAGCACCCCATAGTCACCTCTACAACAAAACTGAAATTGTCTGAAAATCCACCATCCTTCTAAATGCAGTCATTTCTACTGTAAGAGAAGAGCAAGGCCTAGTGAAAAGTGCATAGGCCTGGGAGTCAGAGGATCTGGGCTCTAACTCAGGCTCTGCCAACTGTTTGCTGTGTGACCTTGGACGAGTCACTTAACTTCTCTATGCCTCATTTTCCTTAACTGCAAAAAGGGGATTGAATACCTGTTCTTCCTCCTACTTACACTGTGAGCCTCATGTGGTTTTTAGGTGGAGAGGCTCAAGTAATCCCCTAGAATAAGAATTTACTAAAGGGTTAAATTTTTGAGCAGTCAGGGAGGGGACAGGAATTGGATCAGGAGCAGCTGGGGCTGCACACAGCTTTTCACAGTTGAACTGAAAGATGCCTGGTGTAAAGTACTTAAATACTATTATTATTATTGCTATTATTACGCTCTGGTTGCTTGAGTGCAGTTGGGAGGGGATAAAGTTTAGCGAAAGGGATGGGTTGGAACTTGGACCTCAACATGGAAGGTAGTCTGTCTCCCCTTTCTAGACTTTGAGCCCGCTGTTTGGTAGGGACCATCTCTATATGTTGCCAACTTGTACTTCCCAAGCGCTTAGTACAGTGCTCTGCACACAGTAAGCACTCAATAAATACGATTGAATGAATGAATGAATGAATGTTGATTCCCACACCATAGCCAACGGCCAGTTTGTTCCTAAGATCAGCATGCCAAGATGAAAATTCTAGAAATAGGCATATGAGAGGTATTCATTCATTCAATCATTTATTGAGCACTTACTGTGTGCAGAGCACTGTATTAAGCGATTGGTATCTGATACTTATAAAAGAAATCATGTATTTCACTAGAATTTACCCTTGCATCCGACTTAGACCGTAAGCCCCTTGAGGGAGAGGGACTATGTTCAACTTAATTACTTTGTATCTACCCCAACGGTTAGTACAATGGCCAGCACATAGTAAGTACCTCACAAGCATCATTTTTTTTTACCTGGACTGTGTCCAATCTGATTAACTGGTATCTACTCCAATGCTTAGAACAATGCTTGACACACAGTAAATATGGTATTAATGAATACCATGATGATAATAACAAACTGTGTTTACAATACTTGATTGGGACATTACATGAGGGAAGAATTAGAAAACATTCTTCTCATAATCAGAGTCTGTTCTGGGTTCCACAGTGGGCACCCTACTCTCTAGGCTTTAAGCTCATGGGGCAGGGCACATGTCTACCAACTCCACTGTACTGTACTCTCCCAATTGCTTAGTACAATGTTCTGCACATAGTAAGTGCAGAATAAACACCATTGATGAATGATAATGGGTAAGTAGGTTGTTGAAAGAATGATTGAAAGCACGGATGAGGATTGGACAAGGTGTGATGCTGTTACACTGTACTTTGGGTTTATATTTTTGCAGCACTGCAATATTTAAAATATTTAATATTTGAAGCAAAAGAGCAATGTGGGTCAAGCATGCAAAGCATTCTACTAGTGGTGACCATAATAACAGTATAGGAATTTGAAAGAAAAAATAACAGTCGCTGTGATATTTTTGAGCAGCCTAAATCTTAACCCATTAATTCCTATCAAGTCGATGCTTATGCTTTTCCCATAATACAAGATACTTCAAGAACATAACCAGCTCACTACAGAAAACTCATTCTATTCTTGCTAAACCCAATATCAATCTACTCTGCCTGCCATTAAAATAATCCCCACTTTTTCGGGTGTCTGGAGAGATAAGATAAGTTAAAATCTCAACTTCCCAACATCTTCAGATCATCATCAGAAGATAGCCAAAGGCAGTCTTCTTTCCCCTCTGGCATGAGATGTGGGATTTTCTTCTTTATTGGGTGATCTGTCCCCTATCAACCTAACGTTTTTATTGGTGCTCATGTTATCTAGAAAGGTGAAGTGCTGAATCAATCCTTTTCCAAGTTGCAGCTTTGCCTGGAATTTATCTAGGAATTTCAGAACTTAGGTTAAACTCACTAAGCTCTGCCCTATAACCAGCTTGTATCTATTTACTATTAGTCTTTTCCCTGTAATGGGTTCTATAAATCACATTTAATTCAGCTTCCCATTCATCTCAAATGACCCTGCTAACAAGGGCCTTGATCCTGCCATTGATCTGTTTCACTAATCCCAAGGAGTTTAGTGGATGCTTCATGGGTGGAAGAAATACAGAATTAAGTTTTCTGTGTGGTACTTAATCAAAACGTTTACTGCAATCCAAACAGATTATGTGCATTGCTTCACCTCTTTAGAGAGCCTCTCTTTATAGACTGTTCACTGAAGTTAATAAAATGTGTTGAGAAATTTCTTTTTTTACTGTCTTTGAAGAACTTTTTACTATACATGGTGAAGTTAAAGCTAAATGGAATTTATGTAACCTACTACATGATCCAAATGAATGTGACACAATTGAACAATGTCACTCATCAATCAACAGAGACTCACATGAGAGCCCTATGGAAAAAAGTCAGAGAAGAGGCCTGCATTTAAGATTTACCTAAACAGGTTATTTCTTGGGCCAGAGAAACAAAGACCACAGAGATGATACTTTCAATTCTGGGGAGAGATGCTATAATCAAAGTGTCACGTCTGACATGTTAAGATTTATCAACATTTTGTTGAAAACAATTTGAATTTGGGTAACTTGTTCTCCTAGAAGCAGGGACATTAAGGGCCAAGAACCAAAGGCAATTAAGTTGAATCTTCAGAGATATGGCAGATTTTTATGTAGTTCAATATTCAAATATGTAAAAAGGTCAGTGTTTCTCACTGAATGTGGAATATTAAAAATGAGCATGAAAGCCTGGTTTCCAATTGAAACAAAGTGGCAAATATATCAGCAATCTATCAATAGTATTTATTAAGCACCTACTATGTGAATGAGTAAGCATGTAATGAAAACTAAACGTTAACATTTTTCCTGGGATTTATTTCAGAGAGGACAAAAGGGATTTTTGGCTTTTTTTAAATGGTATTTGTTAAGTGCGTACTATGTGTCAAACACTGTTCTAAGCGCTGGGGTAGGTATAAGTTAATTAAGCTGGACCCAGTCTCTACCCCACATAGGGCTGAGCCTAAGTAGGAGGGAGAACAGGTTATTGAATCCCCATTTTGCAGTTGAGGAAACTGAGGCACAGAGAAGTTCATTGACTTGCCCAAGGTCACACAGCAAGCAACTGGCAAAGCAACTGTTAGAGCTGGGATTAGAACCCAGGACCTCTGACTCTCAGGTCTGTGCTCTTTTTACTAGGTCATGCTGCTTCTCAAATTCAAATTAATCTGATCAAAATAAATTTCAAATTATTCTTTTAGAGCTACGTTTAGCTATATAGAGTTTCACCTGTAATGGGATAATATTCCAAATCATTTTTTTTTTACTATATGTTGAACTACTTCTCCCTTACTCTGGACTACCTCTGTAGTAATAAAAGAAGAGAAATACCAAGTCTAAGAAAATGTATGTTCATCGCTCATACCTTCAGTGGTCTAGCTTCAGATCATTTAAATTTAAATGTCCTGTTTTCACTTATGTATTATACAATTATCCACACTTGAATAGATCAGCAAAAAGTTTAACCCAGGCTGCCTGCGGAAAGAGGATTTGACCAGATGACCTCTCAAGGTCATATCTAATGATGCACTTTTACGATTCTAAGTCAATCTGCAAAGGAAATTTCCAACCTGGAAATGAATTTCTGCTTTGCAAATATCTAGATGGCTATGTATTGAGTGTATGTATATTAATACAAATACTACACAGTTCCAAATAAGACATGCATATAATTCTTTCTTAATCTATGATTAATAGTAATAATAATGATGACAGTATTTGTTAAGTGCTTACTATTTGCTGAGTACTGTTCTAAGCTTTGGTAAAATGATGAATTCTGTCATAGAAGGTGACACGGATTTTAAATCGAGTTCAAATAAATTCAAAATAAATTATAATTAGTCATTCCTTCCTGAGAAACAATAATCTAGAATTGCTCCCAACTGTCACATAGATTAAAGGTTTTAAACCACTGATAATTACTATTGTGACATTTTAACCGAAAGAAATGTAAGTTTTTAAAAACAAATACATAATATGAACTTAGGTAAATCATGCTTCATATTACATAAATTAATGATTATATAGATGCCTCAAACCACTTGAGATATCTCACCTTACAAACTCGTCCAACTCGAGACAAGACTGTCTTATCAGAGGTAATGCCATCTGGAGATGATTCTCGGAAGAAGAAATATATTTTATCATCATCAGCGTTGTAGGTGTCCGGTATAGGAAACGTTCCTATGAATTTTGCTCCTGAAAATAAAAATTAAGACATACTGAAAAGTGCAATCACTTGAAAAAAAGTTCTAGAGGCATATGGGCTTTTTAAGTCACTTAACCACTGAGTGCTTACTGTTTGCAAAGCATTGTACTACATGCTTGGGAGAGTAGAATATAACAAGTTGGTAGATATACTCTCTGATCACATTGAGCTTACAGTCTAGAGGACGAGCTTAAGGAACATAATAGGAAGTATAAAAAAAGAAAAAGATGGAACATCAGTGCATTTGAGAAAGTTAATGAAATGAAGTAAAGCATGATTAGACTTACTCTAACCTTTTCCAAATATGTAATCAAGACTGAGCAGCAGAATGATATTTAATCATGAGGCAGACAATTCTGTAGTTAAGTGCTATGATAAAAAAGATTATGCTTGTACAATTTACCAACATTACTACTTCAAATCATTAAGGAAGAATTGAAAAAAGGGGTCACTCTCCCAGGGTTTAATATTCATTTCAATGGACAGGAATGTTCTACTAAACCCCCCTGTCCATAACCTCATTCATTTCTACCCAAGTCTATGAGCTTCCTAAAAGGAAGTAAAATGATGGTCCAAGAAAGAGACAAGCCTCTTAAAGGGATAAGGGTTAGAATTTATCTGTCTGAAAAGATACAGGCAATGAGGAGATGTTCATTCAATTGGATTTATTAAACACTTACTGTGTGTAGAGCACTGTACTAAGCACTTAGGGAAGAACAGAACACAAAACAGTGAAATCCCAGCCCACGAGTGACATGATAGAAGTCTATAAATTCATAAAGGAATGAATGCAGTGAAAATGGAGTCATTACTCTACAAATCCTGTAAGCTGAGGATTCATTCATTCAATCGTATTTATTGAGCACTTACTGTGTGCAGAGCACTGTACTAAGCGCTTGGGAAGTACAAGTTGGCAACATATAGAGACGGTCCCTACCCTACAGCGGGCTTGCAGTCTAGGATGAAAGCAAACTAACTGAATATTGGTGGTTTGTAGTTTCCAAATCAGTAACAGAAAATGCTTCTTCACACTGAGAGAATAGTGTTGGTATGGAACTCAATGTATGGTACACACACACAAAACATCAGTAGGTTCAAGTGGGGGTCTGGCTGAATTCAGGTCCATAATGTGTTATCAAAGAGAAAGGTAGAGATGTGGAACTGGGGGAAGTTGGTATGTCAAATGTAATGTCTCAAAACATTAGGATGTTTGTCAATGAGGAAAACATATGGTTCACTCAAGCATCCAGTAGCTCTTGTTGGAAACAGAATATTGAGCTAGAAACACCACTGATCTGACACAGTAATGGCACTGCTAATGGTCTAAAATCATTAAATTGTACAATTGGAAGAGATATAAGTCGCTTGGTTCAGTTCCTCTCATCAGGACATCTAAAGGTTAAACCTTCCTGTACAAATTATCTATTTTTTTGTTGACAATTATACAAAATATTATTTTCCCCACACTTGCTCCAAATATATTTATTTCCATTATTTGGTATTTGTTCCAAACTGGTTTTTTCATTTGTTCATTTGTTTTTGCTAGTTGCAGTTACATTTACTATTGTGTAAGCCAGCCTGATTTTTTCTCATTGGCACATCAGCCAATCAATGGTATTTACTGAGCACTTACTGCGTACAGTGCACTGTACTAAATGCTTGGGAGAGTACAATACGAAAAAAGTAGGTAGATACATGCCCTGTCCACAAAGAGTTTTATGGTCTGGTGGAGGGAGGCAAGGGGAAAGGGAGGGCAATTACTGAAAACACTACTGGTTTCTGCTTCTCTGGTCAACTCAACTGCTTTATGTGACCCTTCTGTTCGCCTAGATTGCCAGACTGTCTTGAGCAAGTCCTTGTGGGAACAAGGCAGTTTTGTGGCTACAAAATACATACAATAATAAGTTGTTTTTGTTCTCCAGTGAGTTATCCAGGCAAATATTTATTGAGTGCCCACATGGTGCTCAGCTCTGTACTAACCCTTTGGAGTACATGTTCAAGGACAAATGAATTTCCTGTTTACAAAGGATTTTGACTGTAGCTAAACTGTTGCAAAATTTTCACTATGTTGTGAATTAAAAAATAGCCTGCATTATAAGAGAAATAACAAACACATGCAGTCTACATCCCAGTCTTTCATTTGTTGGAAAACATTTCTATCCTGCATATTTAACTGTGGTAACATTATGTCACGCACCATTGATCTTATCATTGGCCTTTCATTTTCATGATTCTTCTCAAGAATTATTTAATGTAAAGTTTGGGCTGTGTGTGTGTGCATCATAGGTCATTATTAGTTTTTTAAGTTATGTGGATAACAACTGTAGAGATCAATTAAGTCACTCTAAATCTCTGTAATCTGTTAGGGTATGTCATCCGATTGGAACCAGTGAGATTAAAAATACATGTCAGTATTGTAATGGATCAATATTGTTTACATGACAACTGTTAAAGCATGAAATATTTCTTCAGATCTCACAAGATGGACCATCAGTATCAGCGTGATTTCTGAAAAGAGACAGTGACATAAGAAAATACTACAAACACATGAACAATTTAGGTTTTTTTCCCCCTCTGAATATTATTTTTTTTTTACATCCAACAGTTCTTCGGTGCAAAGATTAACTTTTTTCTTTTATTTGTCTGCGGTATAAAGGATCCTCCACTAGCATTTCTATAGTGACTCTTTCTACTAGATGGAAAATTGGGAAATGGAATTAGTCTGTATATGTTCCCAGGAGATGATTCACAGGGAAATTCCCTCCATATGCTAAAAATGAGGGAAAATGACATAAAGTCCTGAAGAAGTCCAAAGAAGAAAACATGTGCACCTGTGGGCTGCCTATTTTAATTTTCTAAATTTTTATGTATTTAAGACTTTTGATTTACTTTAACACCCAAAGCTGAAACCCTACTAATGTGGGATTGAACATGACAGAGGAAATCAATCAATTTTTCTTGAGGGCTTACTGAGTGCAGAGCCCTGCACTAAATGCTATGGGGAGGACGATACAACATATTTGGTATACATGTTTCCTGCCCACAAGACATTTACAGTCTAGAGGGAAGACAGAAATTGATTGATTTAAAGGAAATAATTTCACATGGGAACTCATCTTACTCAGGAGATAAGAATGGATTATGAAGATGCCTGAGGTCATGACCATGAGAAATAAGAGAAAACTAGAATTAAAAAAAATCACTGGTTAGAAGTAACATATCCAGTGGAAAGATCTTTAATGAAGTAGATTAGTGTCCTAAGAGAGATATCAGAAAGCACATTTTTTGAATCACTCGAAACAGGATTAGACAAAGTAGTAGAGGATATCCAGCAGATATTAACTATGTCCAAGCAGGTAAGTAGGTTAGTAGACTTACTTCATTACTATAACTTGTAGGATACAGACATCAATGCAGCAACTTATAATCAACAGCGTTATGCTCATAATGTGACAGAAATGAATTATTTTATTGAAACAATTACACTTCCTCAGCAATTGTTAGTATGCATTTTAAAATGCTTTCAAAGGAAATTATGCAAGTGGTTGGCTTTATTTCATCCTATCAATGGCTCTTAAACATGTCCCAGAAAGTTAAATGTTTAAATCTGATTTTAATGAAATTTTCTGCTTCAGAGGCCAGGCAAATATGAAATAGCTGCTCAAATAACTGAACCCACAAGTTTCAGCAAATTTAGAAATAAGGATAAATATTTCAGAATATAAATTGAAAACACAAGCATTGACAGGGAAATCATGAAAGAAAAGCATTGGTTTATTTAATAAGGTAATAAAATCAGATTTTTTTCTTGATTAGTCATTCCTCCATTTATATTGTGCCTGTATTATTTTTCATAAAAATAATTAACTCTGAGTGATGACTTCTGATAGTTTACCACGAAAAAGTGATTCATAAAAAAACTGCATTAGTATTCATTTAATACCACTGTTCATATGCATAATAGGGTTAAGGGCCCAGATTCACAAACTGAAATAGAGTCGGTACATTATGTACTAACACAAGACTGGCATAAGTTGTTGGGAGTTGCTCAGTCAGTTAATGGAAACAAACCTAGGGATGGCCTCATTTTTAGTACTGGTTAAAAAGCCATGCACTACAACATGACTGTTTTCAATCATTACTACAACAAGCCTGCTCAAGCAGATCCATTTTGAGACCTGCAGCTGACTACACATTCTGTAGTGGGTCCTAATGGGATCTCTTTGTCAAATGAGTCAATAATCTTAAAATTCAATAGCTTTTCAATGCTGAGTTTCATGGCTGAATGTGAGTTGCCAAAGAGATTTCCTTTCTGAAAGTCATGAAATAAAAACATAAAACAATACACTTGAAACTGTGTACTATTTTCTAGATGCTTTATATAAAACAAGTCAGCAGACCTCACTATGGAGGTCTTTTTTTTTTCACGGCTTTTTCCCTTGGAAAAAAAACACATTATTTTTGTTCTTGTGAAAGTAAAACATGAGTCATGCCTGTGAGTGATTTATAACTAATTATATAAATTACCTTACTATGTAACACAAGTAAAACATTACTGGAGGTTTAAAATGGCCTAGTATGTGGTTACTGATTTTAACTAAAAGTTGTAGTCAGGTAAATGTTTATTTAAAATTCTAATTTGTTAGAAAGTTTATAATGCCCTGGGATCTGTGGCCCCATCCACTGCCAAAGAAACTTTAAGTGGTGAACAAAACGCTTAGTAAGGACTGCTTTACTCAGGGTTTCTGTGAATTGACCCAGGCTTTTTATTCCAATGAGAGTTCAGAAATGGAGTTCAGTTACCTCTGTTACTGAGGGAGGTGTAAAACACATAGTAGCCACTCAGTAGTTGATAACAGTCAACAGTCAGAGAGCAAACATCTAGTTTAGGGAAAACAGTGGAAAAGGAGGGGTTTGTTTTTTTTTTTTGAAAGAGCTGCTCTGCTCTAGTGACCTCCAAACAGCTGTTCAGACCCCATCTCCCTGCCAAGCTGAGGTGTCCAGGACCAAAATCTTTGAAGATGATTATCTTTTCCCTGTCCCAACCACTTCCACCTCACAGCCAAGCTTGAACCTTTTTTTTTTTTTTTTAACAAAAAGGGCACTAGGATGACTTCTCTAAATTTCTGCTTTAAGATCAGTTCAAGAGGCTGTTTATTACAAGTGGTTCTTTGTTCTTTGGCTCTGCTTACACATCTCTCTCCATTTTCCTCTACTCTCATACTATCCAAGCACCATAGTTAGTGGGGAAAAAGTACAATATTTCTACAGAGCTCACACTGCAATAATTCATTTTGCAAAAATCTTGTCACTTGTGCAATGGAACACAGTGGAATGCTGAAGAACAAATAACTGGAAAACCATCATGAAAATTTAAACCCACAATAAAACCGTGTCTTAAACAGCTGAAGTGTTTACAATTGCCGACTATTGTTAAAGTTTATTATTAATATCAATTAATATTAATTATGACATTTCTAAGTGCTGAATGAAGCGTTTATAAAATCTGTGATGCCACTGAGGGTAAAAATCTCTCAACATTACTAAATGCCTAAAAATAGGGGAGGGGATATTGGCTGATTATTGGCTTTTAAATTATATCTAAGCTATCATCTTACAGGTTAGTGCCAATGTTTTTTCCACCAGTAATGTATAGTCCTTTATGAGCCTAGTTTTAAAAGTTTTCATCTTAAATCACTTTCTGTTTCCCTCATAGCCTTAAATTCATACTCCTGAGGCATAGGTGGGTGAATAAAAAACAAAAAATGAGTTTCACATACCTACTGAGAAACAAAAGTAAAACATTCAAGAATGAGAAAGTCTCTAACCGTTCAGCCAGTAGTGTTCTGAAATATCAGTTCTGATATAATGATGGTCATGAGAAGGCCCGAGAGACCGGGTGAATGCTGTATCTTTCCCCAGGAAATCAGATGCTGTTCCAGCATAAAGGTATTCATCTGTGAGAAGAAACAAATAATGAGATTGCAAGACATGAATTGCTCCAATTTAATTAGAAGACTAGGATTCATGGCACTTAAATTGGTAGAGCTCCCTTTCCTAAAGCCTAAAGGTTTTGGAGTTGATAAGTCCATTTATTTAAGATAATGGAACAAACAGCTTCAGCAGGCTAGGGATTTATCAAAGTGTCCTTTCACCAGTCCCCATTTGCTGCCTTATATTCTTAGATTTTGAGCCCCTTAAAGGCTGGGACAATATCTAATTTCCATCAATCTATTCATTCCCAGTGCTTAGTACAGGGCTCTGCACCCAGTAAACACATGATGAATATCATAATACTACTACAACAACAGGGGAATCCCACAACATCTGTATTTTTAATGGATTATTTAAACATGCCTTATTGGCATAACTCCCGTTAGAATAATCATTTCTTTCAAAACAGAAATGAGAAACACATCTTTCAGACACTGGGACTCCTCTTTGTAGTAACAAAGGAAAACGCTAAGGAGTAAATGCCATAATGAGGAATGGATTGTGTAATTAGTATTTGCTTAACTGACAGACTCTCAGTGACCGCAGCCCATCTTTGCCTAACCTCTGTTGACCGAGAGCTTTCACCACTGAAGTCATTCTTTCAAAATTATAACACATTGCATTCCACAATTCCAATCATTTCTCTAACAACTTTGATAAACAGGAGTTTTACAGAGGTGGATACTATAGTGACCCCAACCCCAAGTCCTGCTTAGCGGGGATTGGCTAAAGGACGGTATTTCATCTTTTGGTCTTCTCACAGTTTTTGCCTGAAGTCAATCACATATGATAAGCAACTTCCTCTCTTATAAAAAAGGCCTAATCCATTGGGGTTCTCTGCTGCCTGTTGATAGGAACCTTTGGAAACACAAGGGGATGTTAGGCAGTGTCAAGAGGCACTTCTATAGTCTGAATGTAGATCTCCTATAGTTTTTGGGACATAACCTTCCTGAATTTGGGGTAAACAAAAGATTGATAACTAGAATGTTTAGGATATCTGAAGTTGAGAAAGGTTGAAGAGAAGGCAGCAGGACCTAGTGGAAACAAAACAGGCCTGGGAGTTAGGAGACTTCGTCTCTAATCCCAGCTCCACGACCTGACTGTTGTGTGACCTTGAGTAAGTTACTTAACTTGTCTGTGCCTTAGTTTCCTCATCTGTAAAATGGGGATTGAATGATGGTTCTCTAGCCCCTTCACACTGAGAGACCCATGTGGGACAGGAACTGTAGGTGATCTGAATGTACTGTATCTACCCCAGCCAATCCATCAGTACAATTTATTGAGGGCTTACTGAATGAAGTACTGTACTAAACACTTGGGAAAGCACAGTAAAATAGAGTTGGTAGACATGATCCCTACCCTCAAGGACCACACAATCTAGCTCCTACCATAGTGATGGCACTAAGTAAGCATTTAACAAATAACAGTTATTACCTATGCTAAAAAAAAGTATTCCTGCAAATATAAAACACCATTGTATTGTCAATCTATCACTGAATGAAAGGATGGCATGATGTTAAATGATTTCAACCTGTATCTAGATAGACCTTTGGCTAAACTAACCTGGGTAATTAGGACTTAAATTTCCAGCTGCTTAAACTCTGTAAAACATCTATTTCCATAGCAACCAATTAAAGAATCGGGTGTGGGGAGTAGGGAAGGCTCATTTAAATCAACTGAATGTAGACATGGATTACAAAAAAATCACAGATTTAAAATAAAAATTCCTATGATTTACAGACTAAATTAATCCGTTTCTCTGTTCCAATAAAAGAAGAATATCACTAAAAAGCACATAGTCACAGTAAGAGAAACAGACTGGTTGAATTAGGATATTTCTTCGGGAGAGGACCTTTGCCAAATGCCAAATTAAAGAGCACTGAAAAATCTTAATAGGAAGTGAGTCTCCACCAGTCTTGTCTATTGTGCCTAATAAAGAACGTAAGGGCCCAGTCAGGAACACAAAACACCATCTATCTTACTGTCTAAACATAATGACTGAAGATTTGTTACATTCTTTTTTGTTAAACACACACAGACAGTTTCTTCAAAGCATCATCACCACTTCACTTTGTCTGGAAATGCAAATGACATGGTACCTCACTCCTACATTTGACCGACAAGTTAAATGAAAGGTATCTTTCACTGTGACGAAAGAACACCTTAGAAGATTCGAAATCTATTGCTCACGGAAACATTCCATAGTACACAATATTAGACTGAACAGTATGCACTGTCATTCACTTTGCTTTATATTAAACATTCAACTAATCAGTGGTATTTGAGTGCTTACTGTGTGTAGGGTACTGTAAACCAGTTATTCAAGTCGCTTAATAATACTTATGGCATTGATTAAATGCTTATTATGAGCAGTTAATAAGCTCTGGAATAGATATGGGTTATTAGATACAACACTGTCCTGCTCTTACATGGGTTCACTGGCTAGCTTATCTCCATTTGGCTAAGGAAACTGAACCCTAGAAAGGTTAAGTGATTTGTCCCAAGTCCCAGAATAGGCCCAACTACTTTGTCTTTCCTCTTTGCTATGCTAGCAGGCATGTTACGTGGTCAGATGAGTCTAACTGCTTTTTTAGTTTAAAATCAAAATCCCCAATGTCACTTGAAATTAAAATAGGGAAGGTTTTCTGGTAAAATACTGGATTATCTCTGTTTTCATGCCTCCTGGTAATTATTATAAAATGAAATGTAAGAAATATGAATATGCCAAACAATACTACTGTCTTGATTCTTTAATGAAAACAAGAGTATTCATAAGATTGAGGTTTTTACCTGTCATTACTGAAGCAAAAGGCTGGTGAGGATCAAAGGGACACTTCAGTCTACCAGACTCCAAATTATGTGTGTCCAGTTTGAACGTTACATCCTGCATGAAAAAAGAGCAATTTGAATATTATGCTACCACTCAGCCTCCAGAAGGCTGGGATTAAATTATAACTCTGGCTCCCTAACTGGCAAAAAATCACCTTTGGAAAATTTGAATCTGAGTCACTCTGCCTGCTAGCAATCAACAAACATTTAAATGAATACCTTCAGACTCTTGGGTACAGAATCTCTTGGGGTTCATTTTTAAAAAAATACATACTGACCATGAATAGCCATAGACCATGTTCTTTTTGAGGTTACAGTGTAACAGAGCAAGCGTCCATGCAGACAGACATACACTATATATGATTCAAGATGTCACATGTTCTAAGCATTAGACAAAATAATGTGTGGGAATCATATATATATATATAGATCTCTTTGGTTAGTTTTTGATCAAATCAATAAATCAATGGTATTTATTGAGTACTTACTATATGCAGAGCACTGTACTAAGCACTTGGGAGAGTACAATACAACAGAATTACCAGATACAGTTCCCTTTCCTTGATGAGTTTATAGTCTACAAGGTGAAACAGACATTGATATGAATAAGTAATTTATATAATTTAAAAATATATACATACATGCTGTGGGGTTGGGCAAATATCAAATATACCTACAAGTAAATTTATCATTGTTTCAGGGCTTCAGAATCTCTAGGGCCTCATACATGAGGAATAGCTTTCTGTGTCCATTTATGGCATATCCAGATCAGAATTCTGTCACCAACCAGGACAAGCTTCAGAACTATATTCTGTCCTCTAACTCCCTCCAAATTGATCACAGAAGATCTGCCCCCCTATCTATTCCTTGGTTTCATTCACGGAATAGTTTAGGTTTTAAACCTAGTAAAGATGAGGTCTGAGAACAGACTGACTAACCCATCAATCAATCAATGTTACTTATTGAATGCTTACTTTGTGCAGAACACTGAGCCGAAAGGAACAAGGATCGTGCCTAATTTCCATTTGTTTTTTTTTTCCAGCACTTAACAGTTCTCTGCCCACATTAAGTGCTAAATATTACTGCATAATCTGCTTATTTGTAGACTTTCCTCCTCTGATTAGTTGTATCTTTGTTGTTCTTTTCTATCCCACTAACTGCATGTGATTTATGTAGCATAGCTTAGTGGCAACAGCACGGGCTTAGGAATCAGAGGATGTGGGTTTGAATCCTGGCTCTGCCACTTGTCTGCTGTGTGACCTTAGGCAAGCCACTTAACTTTTCTGGGCCTCAGTTACCTCATCTGTAAAATGGTTATTAAGACTGTGAGCCCCATGTGGGACAACCTGATTACATTATATAATAATGATGGCATTTGTTAAGCGCTTACTATGTGCCAAGGACTGTTCTAAGCGCTGGATAATGGTATTTGTTAAGCGCTTACTATGTGCCAAGCACTGTTCTAAGTGCTGGGGGAGATAAAGGGGATCAGCTTGTCCCACGTGGGGCTCACAGTCTTAATCCCCATTTTACAGATGAGGGAACTGAGGCACAGAGAAGTTAAGTAACTTGCCCAAAGTCACACAGCTGACAAGCAGCAGAGCTGGGATTGAATGAATTAGAATCCATGACCTCTGACTCCCAAGCCCGGGCTTTTTCCACTGAGCCACTTATATCTACCCCAGTGCTTAGAACAGTGCTTGAAACATAGTAAGCACTTAAAAAATACCATTATTATTATCTGTCTTCTCCATTAGACTGTAGGCTCTTGGTGGTCAGGGACTGTGACTTTCATTCTTAGTACAGTGCAGGGCACAGGTGTCAATACTGTGGCACTGCTGTGGCACTGCTTGATATGGATATGTATGTTAATCATATGTACATATTTGCATATATATGTTGTATGAAGGACCATGATGACAAGAATGTATCATGTTTGTGTTGCTGGAGGAGGTACCACATTCTTACATTCAACATCTGACAGACAGGCTAAATGAAAAATGTCCAAAGCAAAAGACCATCATGATCTTGAGGAAGATTGAAACGCAATGGAACCCAAAAAGAAGCCAGACTATAGCATGAATGCGTTTCTCATTATGTGCTTTTAGTCCATATATAGTTTCCATTTCAGTAGCACTACCTCTTTTTAAAGTTTGGCAAGAGGCCAAGGAAAGATTACCATCCTAAATCTATGTGATTTAAAGCAATGACTTTATGTGTTCTTCTCTACTGCATAATGTAGTTTACTACCAATAAACAATAGTAGCATTGTATTACACTTTATGAGCACTGATTATTGATCAAAAGGGTAACGTGCCGTTTTATAAATGTTCTGGGTTACCATTCCATTCAAGTAGCTAATCTAAGCAAGCAGGGCTGAAAGAGGGTATTTGAGTCCTCTGATTGGCTGAAACCCTGGGGGCCAATTACCCCTTGTTCTAGCGTAAGTCTCCCATTCACAAAACTTGTAACCATGGCTCTCTTTGGGCCCCTTGACAGTTCCAAGGCCAAGTAATTAGCCCTGTCTAAACCTTCCTTTCAGCAGCTCTTCCTTCAGGAGCTGCAAAAGAATATTATCTTTCTCAGCTGGTTGTCAGCATTTGGCCTTTGTCCCAGTGCCTCAAATCACACCTTAGGTGTGTGGATATCTATTATAATTACCCACTGTTCCCTGAGTTCCTGCTCTTATACACACCTCGTTAAAGCCAGGCAGGAACACATTGCACCAGTGTTGGAAAGTGACAGATCCAAGATGTCACAAGTTCTAAGTGTTAAAGAAACGAAACAATGCGTGGGGGTTATATGGATAGATCCCTTTGGCTGGTTTCTGATCAAATCAATCAATGGTATTTATTGAGCACTTACTGTACTAAGCACTTGGGAGAGTGCAACAGAATTAGCACACACAGTTCCCTGCCCTTAATGAGTTTACCAGTCTATGGGGAGAGACAGGCATTGATATGAATAAGTAATTTATAATATATAATTTGAAGATATTTAAGTGTTGTGGGATTGGGGCAAATATCAAATATCCAAAGGTCACAGATTCAAGTGCTGATATGAGCCAATGACAAATGTGGGTTCACTGAAGAAGGTCAAGATCTCTAGCAATGTTGCAGTTCAGGCTTTCGGACTAACAAGGACAAGAAATGAAGAAAAAAAATGGCACCTTGAAATCAAGGCTTTTGTTTTAGCCTAAATATCAATGAGGTATGCATTTTGTGATTCTCAAAATGATTCGGTAGCTCTCATGAAGACAGAGTGAGAGTAGCAATCCGAAGAAAGTATGAGTGCTATGCACTTCGGATAGAGTGCTGTAAGGTAATTGGACAACCATCTTCCAACAAGCAGCATCTACAGAATGTGATATGATGTTGGAAAAAATGATAGTTCATGAGAGATACAACTCAAGGATAGTTTGATGTATAATTGAAGTTTTCTTTAATCTGACATTTATCGGAAGCTACTCCTTTTATAAAATGCTGTTCATCATCAAAGTGAATTTGTTAAACTTTTACTATATGCTAAGCTAAGCATTAGGGTAGATACATGGTAATCAGGTCAGATACAGTCCCTTTCCCACATGGGAACTACAGTCTCCCAGGCTTATAGAGCTCACACTCACCCAAGGGGCTCATGCTCTTGTCACATAATGCCCAGAAATTAAGAAGAATGAGTGTGAGCAAGAAATTAGGTTCTGCATATGTTCAGTTACATTACCTCTTTGTGAAAACCAAGATCAATATATCCGCAAATAGGATGAAATGCTCCAGTACCACAGGCATAAATGTGTGTCCGATTGTAGGGCTGAAGAACCCGGATGAAATTTGCACATTCTGTCTGTTGGGTGGAAGGAAAGAAAGACTTTAGAACAAAATCACTTTATTTCAAAAAAATGTTGGTTTTAGTACTCTAAGACATTTCCCCAAGTGAGGAGTTGGTGAGAAGGAAAATATTCAAATAATTTATTATAGTCTTTCCCAAATGTTTTCTTCATTTCTTCACCTGTTACTATTTTTTTTTTTTTACAATTTTAGGGTTATACTACCTTTCTTTCACCCACAACTAGGATGTCTTTAACTTCTCATTTCTCAGAAAATATCCTAATGTTTTCTGTTTTCTCAACTACCCTGACTGAGTTTGCCTTTCAGTTTACTGCATTATTTTGTTTTTATGCTCTGGCATCCATAACATCCCTATTCCCCATAGAATTCATTCATTCATTCATTCATTCAGTCATATTTATTGAGCGCTTACTGTGTGCAGAGCACTGTACTAAGCGCTTGGGAAGTACAAGTTGGCAACATATAGAGACGTTCCCTACCCAATAACAGGCTCACAGTCTAGAATTCACTTCATAGAATTCATCAGCACAGATCATAATGAAAATTAAGAAATCTGTCCTCGATGGTAGACAACTTTAGAGGTAAGACTTTTACCCCCAAAGTTAATGAGGTGGTATGCATGAAGCGGAGAAGAATCTAGCAGCACATTTCAGGGTTTAAATAGTTTATGGCTCATGGGTCAAAAGACATGGTCACCAATCACCACAATTGGCAGTACTATTTTTTTTCCAGTGTTTCACTATTTGCTTCTTTACTTCCCCTTGTCAAATTGCCAGAAAGCAGTAGAGCTCTTTTTCTAGTTTTTCCTTCCCCTCAAAGGATCCCAGGATTGTTGGCTTTCTGCAAGCCTGTGTGTGAGCCCAAGGTCTCTGAGGAGTAGGTAAAGTTTCCTAGTAAGATTTTGTTCACAGAACCTGGATCCAGGGTGTCCTGACCAGTTATCTGCTAATGGCAGGGACAGGGCAGCTCTTTAAAACTCTCTTCACTTCACTTTCTTTATGTTGTCTGGTGAATGCTGTTGGATACCTACTGTGTGTTTTTCACCTTCCCCTTTAAAATAACTGAATTTATTTCTTCAGGGGCAAATAAATAGCTTCCTGATTTTCCCTCTCTCCCCAGCTTTTAGCACTGAGCAGAAGGGGATGATGTAAGGGACTCCCCCTCCTTTTGTATCCCTTGCCCTCTATCCTGGGTTCGACACTGCAAACTGAGGGTGACAGTGCAGGGGGCTGCAAGGTAATTTCTGGGACTTCTCTTTTGATTCTGGCCACTAGGTCTCGTAACATTGCAAGCCCTGGGCCAAAGGCAACCTGGATTCAGAAGGATTGCTATAAATTAGTTTGGGAAGCCAATGGGAAATTGTTTAGGAAATTAAGTCATGTGGTTTTGAATTTCCAGTTGCAAAAGGAGGCCTTTAATAATAATTCCCCTTTAATCAGGCAGGGAGATTTACAAGGGTGAGTACTTGTAATGAGAAAAAGGATAAATGAGGTCAGGTGAGAAAGTGATGCTTTGTTGTGCTTCATGGTACTCTTTCAATAATAATAGACCACAAGCTCACTTCTAACAAGGCCCTTGCTCACCAAATTATTTTTTAAAGGTTTCATCATTCAAGTCTGAATGACCATCATT
Source organism: Tachyglossus aculeatus (assembly GCF_015852505.1). Lineage (NCBI taxonomy): Eukaryota > Metazoa > Chordata > Mammalia > Monotremata > Tachyglossidae > Tachyglossus > Tachyglossus aculeatus. Next base: position 9,016,022 of record NW_024044828.1, read on the forward strand.
TCTTTCTCTCCAATCAGCAGTTTTCATCAGAAGACCTAAATGTGCAGGCTGGGTTGTATTATGAAATCAGGAATCAGGTTACTACATTATATAATAATAATAATAACGATGCCATTTGTTAAGCGCTTACTATGTGCAGAGCACTTTTCTAAGCGCTGGGGGGGGATACAAGGTAATCAAGTTGTCCACATGGGGCTCACAGTCTTAATCCCCATTTTCCAGATGAGGTAACTGAGGCTTAGAGAAGTGAAGTGACTTGCCCAAGGTCACACAGCAGACACGTGGCGGAGCCAGGATTTGAACCCATGACCTCTGACTCCAAAGACCGGGCTCTTTCCACTGAGCCACGATATTAGAGAAGCATTGTGGCGGAGTGTTTACAGCACAGGCCTAGGAGTCAGAAGGTCATGGGTTCTAATCCTGACTCCACCACTTGTCTGCTGTGTGACTTTGGGCAAGGCACTTCAATTCTCTATGCCTCAGTTACCTCAGCTGTAAAATGGGGAGTTGAGACTGTGAGCCCCAGGTGGGACAGGGACTAAGTCCAACCTGACCTGCTTGTATCTAGCCCAGCGCTTAGTACAGTGCCTGGCACACAGTAAGTGCTTAAATACCATTATTACTGTTATTATTATTATTATATCTACACTCTCCAAATCTGCTGAATCAGGTGGGAAACCAACAACAGAAGACAGTAGCATTTCCAATTCTCTAGATATCAAATCTAATAATTCTCGAACTAAATGTGGTAGAGGCCTATATTTTTTTAAAAACAGTATATGTCAGAGGTCAGGGGTTCAATTCCCAGCTCCGCCAATTGTCAGCTGTGTGACTTTGGGCAAGTCACTTCAATTCTCTGTGCCTCAGTTACCTCATCTGTAAAATGGGGATTAAGACTGTGAGCCCCCCGTGGGACAACCTGATCACCTTGTAACCTCCCCAGGGCATAGAACAGTGCTTGGCACATAGTAAGCGCTTAATAAATTCCAATATTATTATTATTATTATTATTATTATGTAACTTTCCACTCTGTCCGACTCAGCTCACTGAGTTAAAGTTTAGTAACTGTGTCCACATAATAGACATCAACTCCAAGGGACACTAGCCCACAGGTGGTGAGTTGATATATCTGTGCTCCCTAGTGTACTTTCTCAAACACTTAGTCCTCTGCAAATATTAAGTGCTCATTAAGTGCCACTGATTGACTAATATTTGATCCTTCAGTTCCTAGGCACTTGCACCCATGTTCTCTCTTCCTCCTGCCAAAATCTTCCCTTTTCTGTATTCACACCCTCTATTCTTGGCACTTACTTTAGGATTCCTGAATTCAGCTGGAAAGCAGCATCTTAAAATAAGTGCCAGAGAAGCCAGGACTGCACCCAAAGGAGACAAAAAGGGGTAAGGCAAAAGGAGAGCATTGTCCCATCTAAGGAGGAAAGTCTGTGTGCTCCTCCATCGTCAGCCCCACTCAACCAGTTTTGCCCTGAAAATCAAAAGCTATCACCCGTGATTTGGAATGAGTTTCTCATAGTTTACCTTTAATATGGGTAACTTTATGACCTTTAGTTAGTCAGTGAACAACGTAAGAAAAAACACATCCCAGCTGTCTAAGAGTTAATTTTTTACTCTGAGTTTGTTCTTATTTGATAATAACTTCGTTACTGCCTCGGGTAAAAAGCCTTTTCTCTAATTAATTACGCAACAGAGACTTTTTACAAGGGAATAGAATGAGCACTGCACTGACAACCTGAGAGCTCACCTCACCTAGTAATGAATCTTATATGGCTTGAAATATTAATCCTATTTGCAAAAGAAGTGGGTTGGATTTTACCACCCAACTTTCAGTAAAGCCAATAATTAAGTACATTGGATTTACAAAATATCCTTCTTAATCCATGAAACCAATTTTTGCAAACATTTATTCTCACAGTCCAAGTATGGGAAGAATCATTATTCCCATTAAATGATAATATGTTAGGGCAATAACTGAAGTCAAATGCAGTACCCATGTTGTAACTTTCTTTTGGACTTATCTGTCCAGTGGTTTTCAAAAGCAATGGCATATTCAGCAAAAAGCATGTCTGACCCTTAACATAGCTTTTTAATGAATACAGATGATTTTCAAGGTCAGTAATTTAGTTTATATTGCAAATCAATGCTGGGGGAGGTATGAGATACTCAAGACTATGATCTCTACAGCCATGATATAATCACTTCCTTCTCTTGGCTCAAAGTAGAAGGATGAACATTTTTCTAATAGACAATGTCTCAGTCTGGAGTTATTTCCTTTTTCTCTAACTCATAAAATCAAGAGACAACCAAGTTACTGAATAATTGGGAAAGAGGACAGACTTAAATGTTGTCCCATGCCTTTGAAAGGGAAAAGCTTGCTTTTTTCATAGTCTGATCATGAGCATGTCTGTGAGCTTCTCCCATCTTCCCTAGCTAACCACATAGAAGACTGAGTTATCCCTAACTGGCAGGAAGATAAATAGATTTTCTCTCTAACTCTCTTCTTGCTTCCCTTCATCTGGACCACAAATACTCCTGTAAAGGGAAGAAAATCATTCAAAAATAGCTCATTGGAGAGAACTTTTAAAATCTTCAAAAAGGTTATCTCCTAATGGTGGAAATAAGGGCATTTGACAAGAACATTATTATTTGAAATAATTGAGTTAGGAACGACATTGTAGTACTAGACCTAGAGAAGAACACTTCCTCACCCGGTTTTCATGCTAAAAATGGTTTGAAGTGAGAAAAGTAATACACTTTATTATTATTATTATTATTGATAAATGATTTATCATTGTTAATCATATTTACTGAGTGCTTACTGTGTGTGAAATCTTTCAGTAAAGACTTATTTTCAGTTGTAATTTCAAATGTAGTTATTTCAGTTAGGGTAGCTCTAACATTTAAGTATCAATACATCATTAGTATATTAACTATTTCAAAGTTAATGCATTAACATCCTTAATATCCTTTTCCTTTTGAAATGTATGAAACCACTTCTTATAGATGTCATGTGAAAGAAAATTAAGAAAAATAAGGACAGTGGATTCCCCTTTAAAACAGGTTGTATACAGGCCTCCTTAGGGTACGACTGATCAAGACAATTATCTCAGGACCGAAGCTTAATGGAGTGCTGTCCTCACAGCAAGTAGAACCAAAACAGTCCTGGAAAACTGGACCTTGGAGGCTTGCGCAGGGAGCAAGAGACAGCACAGAAGCACAATTTAAGAGTAGACCTATTGTATTGGCTTGGAATGCTTGTCTTTTAGCCAACCAGCCTTCCACCCTACCAGTTCTTGATGGCTGCACACTAGGGAATTGTCTCAAATCCTCAAGGATTGGTTTTGGTGGTTCGTACTGCTGGTAGGTGATTAAATCAGCAGTTCTTTGTGGACCCATCACTGTTTAGGGCCCTGGGTATATACCCAGTCACTTGGCTGCTTCATTGACACTACAGTGATGCTAAAGGAAAGCATGGATTTTGGCAATTCATCATAAAGTCCAATCTGAACGTGCTGAATTCCCTGGATAATGCTATAATCCTATCCTTCCCTCTGGTTGTAAATTAGCCACTTCACCTCCCTACATTCAAACTTCAAAAGGGACTGGCCCTAACTGTTTTCCCTTAGTGAAGCTGCCTAAGAGTTGTGTTTCTACAGTGGTAAAGTGCATTCTTGGCAAAAATCTGGAGAAGGTTATGCTTTTCGGTGGAGTATTTGTAAAAGATGCTGGCTCAACCTTCAAATATTTTGCTAATAGTATACTTTACCAGGTCTGAAAGTGCCTATCACATTTTAATCTCTTCAGAGAAAGGTGCCGTGTAAACACAGCCTTATAAATAAGCCTGAAATCCAAACAATCATGTCTACTATATTTAGACTTAAATCCCTAATCATACTATTTTATGTCACATCAATTCCAGTTTCAGTGAAGAAAAATCATACTCACTTGGGCATCCTTCCCAGCCAATTTACATAATTCCACCCTCTCCTTTGCTGCAGGCCAGTAAATCTGTAAAATATTTGAAGCAGTATTAGCACCAGAAATTCTGAAATACTATATGAACCTGATATTTCATTGGTTCATTGAACGTTCAAAATTAGACAACATATATGAATCTGAAATTGATGTAGATTTTTTTTCCATATAAGAGAGTTGCCCACAGTTCCTAGGAGCAAATTGTGGTCTATCACATGTCTCTTATTTGTTCACTATTTAGTTTGCCTTAAAAGCTTTAGGAAATTCAGTGTTGCTAGTGCCACCCACTAAATAGTGTGGTTTTAAATTTGGCCAAGTGGTTAGGGAGAAAAAAATAACACATTATGTCTTTTGTTCATTTTAAACAGAATAACTGTTTGTTGACAGCAGTGCATACATTTAAAGCAATCCTCTGAACCAAATATTTACTTGCTCAGAAAATGAACACAGTCTGACTTAAAGATACTGATAGGAACTGGAAAATGATGTTCTAAATGTAGAAAAGGAGTAATGGAAACATGCAGAGATCAGTCATCACGCATGTATCCACATGTATGCACAGCTACCTCTCTTGTCCTGATACCTTATGGAAGTTTGACATTACTCAAGAACTTTGACAAGGCGCTTCTCACACTGAGGTGCTTTCAAATGCTCAAACTTCTTCCATGGATTATACAAATTCCCTGTTTCAGTGAGAGCAAGCAGAGACAAGCACACCAATTTTCAAGTCAACTATTTGATTCACAGATGAAAAAAATGATGGTTGAAAGAAAATCTTGAGGAAATTCACCTAAGAAATTGTGATGACTGAAACCACAAAGACTATTAGGTTTGGTTCTTTATATGGCAGATCTTTAGAGTACAATTTTGTTTGTAAAATCCCTAAGCCATAAAAAAAATTATAACATGACAAACTTCAACACAAAATAGTTCAATATAATTTCTTTTTGAAAAGTTTTATGGGTTTCAATTTATAAATTGTAGAAGTACAAAGAGGATGAGTAGGAATAGCAAACAATCAATCAATGGTATTTACTGAGTAACAAACAGTACTGGTAATGGTATAAATTTAGCATTCACTGAGTGTAATGCACATTTCTTACACTTTGGCTCTAATTTTGGCTCTAATTTTGGCTCCCTTCCATGTATTCTAACATCCCTAATGATTCCAACCACTGTAACAATAATAATACTAATAATAATGGTATTTGTTAAGCATTTACTATGTGCGAGGAACTGTACTAAGCGCTGGGGTGGATACAAGCAAATCAAGTTGGACACAGGCCCTGTCCCACATGGTGTACCATATTAAGCACTTGGGAGAGTACGATAAAGTTAGTGTACAATAGTATACAATAGGTGCTGGACATGAATGCAGTACGTCTTGGATATAGGCCTGTTCAGAAAGAGTGGAATCAACAATGTCCACACTATTCCTTTCCTTTACTAATCCCATCATATGTTGGGTTATTTTTTACCAGTCAGCATTTCTTGCATACCAGCTTTGCATGCCACTTTAGGGAGTGTTTACATATTAGAGAATCATCTCTCTGTAGAAATAAACTCTTCCTGCCAGCTTGGAATTCTATATCTGTTTGGCTTAAGGTAGCAAAAGGGTCCTAATTTGATTCTTATGCTGGTAGTTCACCACAGCTCCCACTGAATATTCCAAAGCTCATCAGATCAGTATCTCAGCTGACTGGAAGCTGGCACAGTGTTCTCCAGACATATCTCAGAGACAAAGTGTAGGCAATGAGACCCTAACAGAGAATCACCAAGGGACAGTTAAGGACTGGAATCCTTTTCCAATCTAGTATGAAGAAATGTGGTAGGCGTGAGAAACCTCCTACATATTTGGGGTCCAGTACTGATAGACCCAGCGTTGGACAGGAGTAGCAGGCAGTCCCCTATGGTCACCAGCTCCTCCCCAGAGGAACAGGGCACCCCCAAGATGACCTCCCTACCTAAATGGCAAGAGAGCTGGACATCTTTGGCAAGAGGTTATTTCATGACTTCAGTCTCAGGGGAATATTTAAAAAGCAAGTGTAGCCACCACTGGGGCAGTCAATCAATAATCGACCAGTACCATCATTATTATTATTTACAGAATCTGTTCTGACCACCTGGAAGAGTACAAGAGAGTTAGTAATAATAATACCTGGGGTATTTGTTAAGCCCTTACTATGGGCATTATACTAAGCGCCGGGGTAGTTACAAGATAATCATGTTGAACACAGTCCTTGATCGACATCATGCTCCTAGTCTTAGTACCCATTTTACAAATGAGATAACTGAGGCATAGAGTAGTTAAGTGACTTGCCCAAGTTCACACAGCAGGCAAGTAGCAGAACAGGAATCAGAACCCAGGTCCTGTGACTCCCAAACCACTCAGCTTGCCACATTGAGAAGCAGCGTGGTTCAGTGGAAAGAGATGGGCTACGGAGTCAGAGGTCATGGGTTCAAATCCTGGCTCCGCCAACTGTCAGCTGTGTGACTTTGGGCAAGTCACTTAACTTCTCTGTGCCTCAGTTACCTCATCTGTAAAATGGGGATTAAAACTGTGAGCCCCCTGTGGGACAACCTGATTACCTTGTAACCTCCCCAGCGCTTAGAACAGTGCTTTGCACATAGTAAGCGCTTAACAAATACCATCATTATTATTACTACATACACACCCACTCATCTTGCCACATCCACACTCTCAAGCAGCTTTCAGTCTAGCTGAGGAGACAGACACTCAAACTGCAAGTACAGCAGAAGCAACAGAATTTACAGATATGTACATGAGTAATTTGAGGAGGGGAGGTAAGGTATGAGTATCAAAGTTTAGGACATGAGAACTCAAGTGCATGGAACTGAATGGGGTGGGATTGGGTAAGGGGATGACATTAGTCATGGAAGACTTCCTGGAGGAGAAGTGATTTAGTCCAGCTCCTTCAACAAGCCCCTCCCCAGCCTCACCCTGGGACAATGTTGGAAAAGCAGCATGACTTAGCAGACGGATCATGGGCCTAAGGAGCCCGAAGATCATGGGTTCTAATCCCAACTCTGCGACTTGTCTGCTGTGTAACCTTGGACAAGTCATTTCACTTGTCTGTGCCTCAATTACCTCATCTGTAAAATGGATATTGAGACTGCGTACCCCAAGAGACAGGGACTGTGTCCAACCCAATTTGCTTGTATCCACCCCAGTGCTTAGTACAGTGCCTGGCATGCAGTTAAATGTTAAAATACCATAATTATTATTATTAAAGTCTCCTAATCCTGGCAGATGATTGAAGGGAACAACTGGAGGGACTAAGATCTGGGAGTCCTACTCTTAAACATTCCTGGTCATAGAATGTGGATTCAGCTGTGGCAACTGAAAAGATTGGGCCAGCCACAGTGCTGGACCTGGAGCCCAGATGTGCTCACATGAAGCACTCAAGTAAAGGAGACAGGGTTCAATGCAATAAAAGGAATGGAAGACTGGGCCTGAACAAGTTACAAAGACCCAGAAACAACCAAAGGCGGAGAGGAATACTGACATGGAGGAAAAAAAATATGAAAAGGGAAGACTAAAGATAGCAGGAGATAAGGGCAATAGAGTTCAGGGCCAGAGAGAGGAATACATAGGGAGAAAATGATAAAGAGAACAAGAAAGAGACAGATGGAAGAGTTGAAGAGCAGAGATCTTCAGAAGGAAAGTATTGAGGGGTGAAGAGAGGCATGGAAGGGTGGGAATCCCTGGAAATGAAGAAAGTAAAAGACACAGGAAATCAATCAATCAATCAATCGTATTTATTGAGCGCTTACTATGTGCAGAGCACTGTACTAAGCGCTTGGGAAGTACAAATTGGCATCACATAGAGACAGTCCCTACCCGATAGTGGGCTCACAGTCTAAAAGGGGGAGACAGAGAACAGAACCAAACATACCAACAAAATAAAATAAGTAGGATAGAAATGTACAAGTAAAATAAATAAATAAATAAATAAACAGAGTAATAAATATGTACAACCATATATACATATATACAGGTGCTGTGGGGAGGGGAAGGCGGTAAGGCGGGGGGATGGAGAGGGGGACGAGGGGGAGAGGAAAGAAGGGGCTCAATCTGGGAAGGCCTCCTGGAGGAGGTGAGCTCTCAGCAGGGCCTTGAAGGGAGGAAGAGAGCTAGCTTGGCGGATGGGCAGAGGGAGGGCATTCCAGGCCCGGGGGATGACGTGGGCCGGGGGTCGATGGCGGGACAGGCGAGAGCGAGGTACAGTGAGGAGATTAGTGGTGGAGGAGCGGAGGGTGCGGGCTGGGCAGTAGAAGGAGAGAAGGGAGGTGAGGTAGGAGGGGGCGAGGTGATGGAGAGCCTTGAAGCCCAGGGTGAGGAGTTTCTGCCTGATGCGCAGATTGATCGGTAGCCATTGGAGGTTTTTGAGGAGGGGAGTGATATGTCCAGAGCGTTTCTGGACAAAGGAAAGGAAAGTGAGGAACAGAACTGAGCCTGAGCAAAACATTAGGCATATCCTTTAGAAATGCAGCTTTGAAGCTGTTCCTAAAAATCATCCTGCATCATTTTCCAAAAAAAATATTCAATGACAGTGGGTGCAATATACTTTGAGAAATGTGTAATTATGAATAAATCTTCGAGATATATTCCTTCCTTCCCATTTATTTCTACCTCTATGAATTTCTCTTTTCAGTCTCCTGGGCACATTATCCAAGTTGAGGACAGTTCTGCCTGTTTCTAACACCAAGGAAACACACACAACATCCAAGAAAAATGTTTTGAGTGAACCCTTCCATTATTTTCATTCATAACATCATAAAAATTAATTAGCAATTATCTTTAAGCAAAGGAAACCATAAGACAATTTATTTTTAATTATCCATGATTAGCCCCACTATAGGAACAGCCACATAAAGATAAGGCTATGTAACAACATCCAGGAGGAGCTCTAATTGGCCCTGCTATGCACTCCATCTTCAGAGAAGTGATCTAATTGACCTAAGCAACTAAGGGTAAGGTAACATGGTCCTCCAAGACTTATGAATGTTATAAACAGAAGAGTTACAAACTATCGTAGTGACGGGGCTTGGCTCATAACCGGGAGCCAGGCAGCACTGTGGATAAGAATAGGCTCTCAGGGCCAAGAACAGATCTCAGTGAGTGGAAGTGGGAGGGAAGCTCAGGAGAAACTGACAGAGAACATATCCCTGTGGAAGGTTCGATGGAGGGAGTGTCAGGGAAGTGTTTCCACTTAGTGCGCTGGCTGGGTTCTATGCATTCTGACAGGTTAATAACAATGGCCAGATGGGCTATGCACATAGGCACTCTGGTTGGAGAACCAGCCACGTTTTTGACGAGGTCAACAGCAGTGCCTCTGGGTAGAAAGCCAACATGTGTTTAGCATGGCACAGGAACAGATTCATCACTCTGAAAGAAAGCAGTGAGCTGAAGTCTGTGATTTAATGTAGAAATGTCTGAATGGCTTACAAGTGTTCATGTTTTCTTGTTTTCTAGTATTACCTGAGAAATAAAGGGTGGATTTTGTGTTGTAGTACTGATTTAATACACAATGGGGCAGATTATAGATTTTTTTGTTATTGCTAGCGTAACAGGGCTTCCTGAATAGAGAAGATTCAAGGAGAGAAAACTGAGAGCAGATCTTGGTCCATGGTGTGAGCTAATAGGGCTGGAGTCAAAAGGTCACCTCCATCCATAAAATGCACTTCTGCTCCTTCTCTATTTACAAAATTTAAGTACAGAGTCCTAGCCTATAAAAACTCTTTTGTTTCAGAATCCCTAATGAGAAAGAATCTAACAAAGACCTTTTTTTTTATTTTGGGACAGAAAGGGGAGGAGGAGTGGGAGGGAGGAGAGGAGGGAGAAAAAAAAATCTCATACTGCATTACTTCATGTTAAGGCTATTAGGAAAAGTGGTTTAATTTAAGCCCTTTCTCAACATATTGATGTTTAAATTAATTGGGTACATTGCTTCTCATTTTGTAATATGATTTTTCTCAAAATTTATTTTACAAGCCCAACCAAGAAATCAATTGAGAAGCCTATCAAACTGTAAATGGATAATATAATGACTGAGCTATCATTCAACCGCCTTGAGGTGTTTCTCCTGTTAATCTTTTATTGGTTTATGCTGAAAGCATCTCTGAAGAGTCAAAGATTCAAATCATCTTTACATTTAAAATTCTTATCTTAAATATACATTCTAAAAGCTTTTAAATAATTCATTATTTATCCTTAAATAATTCAAAAAATATTTTTCTTTAGTTAAGAACCAAAAAGAAATGTTAAAAGCCATAATAAATGTAGAATGGCATGTTTTTCTTTACCAAGGTGAAATAAAATCTCCTCTGGGTTCCGAATAAAAACACAGACTATCTGAAATGGGAAATGTAACTGGAAATTGATTTCTAATTAGAACAAAACACCCCAGTTACTACACATAAGATTTCTTTCACTTCTGACGCACATTCACCTCTTTGCAACAGGACAATCACAATTCTATTTGAGGTTATTTTATATTTTCTCAGAATCATCTACTAAAATGCAATAAGGAAAGAAAAAACGTTGGAAAAAGGAAATGGGTGGAGAAGGAACATTAACCTGGAAAAGGGAAAGAAAATGGCAGTTCAGACCCCTTTCGCAAAACCAGGCAGAGAAACTCAGCTGAGCAGAATAACTGGGAAGAGCACATATCAAGACATTAGTAGGCTGGATTATTTTTTGTTCCCTTCCACATAAAATCTGTAACTGTGTGAACCTCAGTGATGTTTTGCATCTTTGTTGGAAGAGTCAATTTCAGATCAACCCACTCTTAAGGTCTCCTTTAAATTTTCTCCTTATTTGGGGTTTTGGCTGGATCAGGGTGCTGTAGACATGAATGCTTGGGCCAAGGAAGACTGTTGGGGACCTAAGCCACCCAAGGACACACTTCTCCAAAGTTTCCATGGGGCCTTATGGAAGGGCTGCATTATACTCTCACGAACTCTGAGTACAGAGCTCTGCAAAGAGTAAGCACTCAAATACCACTGATTGATTGCTTGAAAGATTATAGCTCTCTGTATTTACCCCTCTATCCTTCTGCTATCAACAGCTGGAACTTTTCCCCTCCTCCAACTACATTCCATGTGCATTGTCCACATCTTTTTATAATAATAATAATAATAATAATAATAATAATAATAATAATGGCATTTGTTAAGCACTTACTATGTGCAGAGCACTGTTCTAAGCGCTGGGGGGATACAAGGTGATCAAGTTGTCCCATGTGGAGCTCACAGTCTCAATCGCCATTTTACAGATAAGGTAACTGAGGCTCAGAGAAGTTAAGCGACTTGCCCAAGTTCACACAGCAGACATGTGGTGGAATCGGGATTCAAACCCATGACCTCTGACTCCAAAGCCCGTGCTCTTTCCACTGAGCCACGCTGCTTTTGACTGGAACACGACGGCATGATTAGAAATAGTTTTCCAACAACATGAACTTATCTGAATACAGCATGACATGCTATCAGAAGACTATGCACTACAAATATTACAAAGTGAGGTGCTTTTTTTTTTTACATGGAGTTGCAGGAATATTGATCACTACTCTGCAGGAGAATTGGGTGTATTTGAGCATGGCTTTTGTCTGTTAATCTCTCTTGTAGACTGTAAGATCTTCAAGTGCAGGAACTCTGCTTCTTCCCGGATAGTAATCACCAAAGGACTTAGTGCCATGCTCTGGATGGAGTGTCCATAACATACTACTGTTGAACTGAGTGACTGGTGGGAAAAAGAGATTCGAGGCAAACAAAATCACTATCTTGTTTGCAGATTTTTTTCTCCCTCTCTTCCATTTTATCACACAAAATTAGAGGTGGGGGAAGATCCCACTGCTTGGAAGAACACAGTTCAAAATGGTGTAGCTAGCTTGAGATCTGGTAACCTGGGAGGCCTTAGAATTCCCTCCCCTCATTTGCTATTAAGGCTATTAAGATGGAGGCTGGTCCAGGGATCAGCAGGGCTGGAAAGCTGGGAAAAGGCAATCAAAGTGGACAATATCCATTTATAATTAATGCCAAATGAAATCAGAAGGCAATGAGGCCAATAATTTTAAGAGGCCCAACTTCTCTACAGGCAATATCCTTCTGTTATAAACTAATAAACAATGAGGAACTGCCTCTTGATCGAGCCAAAGTAACAGTAACTAAGGACTCTTGTGTTTTAGTTGGGTTTTAATAGGCATACTGCCGTTTGTATGTAGCAATAATAGATGAATAGGTCTCAGGGTGAGCATTTTGTGTAGGCATTCTGGATTTCTTCTCTTTTAATGAGCTACAATACTTTGGTAAAGAAAAAGAATGTACTTGTAAATGACTTCCCTTCTGACAAGATTCTCAAATCCCCAGTTTAGACACATACTCCATCCTTAAATAATTTGAACCAAATCCAAAAGGAGTAGATTTTTGTAGATGGAAGAATCCCGGCAATTCATTACATTACATGGTGAACCAAGTGACATAAGCAACATAAGCATTGGAAGCTTTTCCTGTCTTTCAAGGCAGCACAGAAAAAGAGATAAATGGAAAGATTTATTAAATATGTCCTTGAAGTTTAGAATTAAAGGAGTTTTCTTTATCTCTCCTGAACTGTGATACTATATTGTGGGGTAGAGCTTCAAAATGGCTGAGGTGGTTAGCTATTATTTAAAAGTGCCTGTCAGTTCCATAAGTACTTTGCAAATTCAAATAAAAGGCACTCCATAAATGTCAATTGCTCTGAACATCATGTCCAATTTAAGCAATGGAGGTCCCATATAATAATACAAGGATGAGTAATTATCTTCATAATTTCATGGAAGAGAGTCAAAGGAATACTATTCAGTTACCTTTAATTTCTTTCCAGCTCTCTGAATTTATGAAACTGAGATCCAATGGATGTTTGTTTTGAGGGAAGTATGGCACTGAGCCAAATATTAAAACCCAGATTCTGCCCTCCTCCTGACTTTCCATTCACTTTAGATAGCATAAGCATCCTCGTGGCTCAGTGGAAAGAGCACGGGCTTTGGAGTCAGAGGTAATGGGTTCAAATCCCGGCTCCACCACTTGTCAGCCGTGTGACTTTGGGCAAGTCACTTAACTTCTCTGTGGCTCAGTTACCTCATCTGCAAAATGGGGATGAAGACTGTGAGCCCCACGTGGGACAACCTGATCACCTTATAACCTCCCCAGCACTTAGAACAGTGCTTTGCATATAGTAAGCACTTAATAAATGCCATCATTATTATTATTATTATCATTATTATTATCTCACAATCCTGTAACCTTGGCATTATCCTCGATTCAACTCTCCATTCAACCCACGTGGTCAGTCAGTTCCACCTGTCAGTTCCACCTTCACAACATCACTTAAATCCTCCCTTCCTTTCCACCCAAACTGCTACCATGTTAATTCTAGCAATTATCCTATCCCACCTTGATTACTGTATCAGCCTTCTTGGTGATCTCCATGCCTCCTGTACCTCCTCTCTCCAGTTCATACTTCATTCAACTGCCTAGATCTTTTTTTCTACAACACCTTTCAGTCCATATTTCCCCACTCCTCAAGAACCTCCAGTGGTTGTCCATCCATGTCTACATCTAACAGAAACTCCTTACCGTCGGCTGTAAAGCACTCAATCACCTTGCCCTGTCCTACCTCACTTTGCTGCCCTCCTACTACAACCCAGCTCACATACTCCTCTTATGCAACCTCCTCACTGTGACTTGAGCTCATCTATCTCATCACCAACCACTCACCCACATCCTGCCTCTGGCCTACCCAGCTCACACACTTCACTCCTCTAATGCCAACCTACTCACTGTACCTTGATGTCATCTATCTCATTGCCAGCCACTCACCCAGAACCTGCCTCTGGCCTGGAATGCCCTCCTTCTTCATATCTGATGGACAATTACTCTTCCCGCCATTCAAAGCCTTCTTTAATCTCCTCCAAGAGGCTTTTCCTGACTAAGCTCTCCTTTCCTCTTCTCCCACTCCCTTCTGAGTCATCCTGGTGCTTGTACTTGCTTGCTTTATTCACCCTTCTTTTAGCCATACGCATGTATGCACATATTTGTAAATTATTTATATTAGTGTCTGTCTCCCCCTCTAGACTATAAGCTCATTGTGGACAGAGAACATGTCTACCAACTCTGTTATACTGTATTCCTCAAAGAGCTTAGTACAGTGCTCTAAACACAGTAAGCACTCAATAACTACAATTAAATGACTGAAAGATGAAGAACACAGTAAGAAATAGAAATGTTTGAAAGCATTCAGGGCAGGAAAGAACTGTATAAACATGTATGGTTTAGACACTTTTTCCATTCATAAGTAGGAAAGGCCATTTTTAAAATTTCCAAAATTGGGTAAAAAAAAAAAAATTCCAATCTTGCAAGTGAAGAAAAATACTAGGGGAATTACCTTGAAAACTCTACCATTATTCTATACTAGTGGAAAGGGCATAGTTTTGAAAGTCAGAAGTTCTGGATTCTAATCCCAGCCCAGTCACTGACTAGTTGTGTGACCTTTGGGCAGTCATGCTATGTGCCTCAGTTTCCTCATCTTTAAAAGTAAAATATATCTCCTTTCCGATTGGCTGATCATATTATCTTACATCTAGCCTGGTATTTAAAGTGTTTGGATTAAATTCAATAATCATAATGCAATTGAAATATGGACTTTCTTTCTGAGTGACTGTGGGGCTCTTCATTTGGGTTGGTTTCAGTTTGTTAATGTGTTAATGACTGAATCAGAACTTTCACTTGAATCCCATATTTCTTTAAACCATTACTGTATCCTTTTTCAGCACATACTTACTCTTCTACAAAGGATGCATGCAATAAGGAGAATAACATTGAACTCATCAATTCTTAAAGACTGGGTTTATGCTGCTATTCTAAGCTATCCATGAGAATGGAGAACTTTTATTAGAAAAATTTAGATCTAAGCCAACTTGAAGGCTATTGCTCGACATATTCTGTTTGGAATTTGTGGTACAGAAGAAAATATGTAAGGAAGGAAAATCTCCTTTCCATAACCACATTTTCTTCTCATTTATTACATGTAGGATTTAAATGGGTGCAAAAAGTGGAAAAATCTCTGCAATTTTTACTTTGTAACCAGATCAGAAATAGAAAGTTTGAGCTGGCTCTGACATCTTAACTTGTTTGGTTACTTGAAACTTTTTCATTCAGTGCAAATGCCATCTTCCAATGCAAGTTGCTTCAGTGTCTCAAATGTTACTATTGGTAGAGTACTCTATGAAGATTTACTGGCCCTGACCAACCAACTTTAATATGACCAAGATAAAAAGTAATTTTTAAAATCAATTTAATCAATACTTTTCAAACACCACACATCTTGAATATGATTAATGTTCCCAGGCCCTGATACTAGAAAATAAGGGCAGGATTCTATGAAACAGAATGGTCTAGTGAAAGGATCAAAGGCCTGGGAGAGGACCTGGGTTCTATTCCTGACTGTGCCAATCGCTCGCTATTTGGACTTCGGGCAAGTTATTTAACTTCTCTGTGCCTCAGTTTCCTCAACTATAAAAGGGGAATTCAATACTTGTTTTCCCTCCTACTTAAACTGTCAGTCTCACGCAGGGCAGGGACTGTGCCCAACCTGATTAACTTTATCTACCCCAGTTCTTAGAACAAAGCTTGACACATAGCAAGCTTAAATATCATATAAAAGGACTAGCAGATAACCATCCTACTAAAATTACACCTCCAGGAGGACTTCCTGACAAATCTCTTGCCTCCCCAACGTATTTTCCCTCCCTAATACATCACTAATGAAATTGAGTCCTCATCCTCTAATCACTTAAGTACTTATCTAAATTCCCACAGTCAGAACACATATGTGCACATCTTTATACACAGCTGCTTCTGTTACTTGTATCTTAACATCTGTCATTATTGTAAACTACTTGAGGGTAAGGATTAAGTCTACTTACTCTATTATACTCTCCCAAGTGCTCAGTACAGTGCTTTGCACACATTAAGTGTTCAATAAATAACACTGATTGATTGATCTGTCTCATGGGAATACCATCTCTTCCAGTTGTACAAAATTTATACACTAAGTCACTTTAAAAACCCAAAAGGAAAGCAAAACATTCTAGTTAATTCCTCAGAAAAGCATGGTTGTTTATCTTCCCCAGGAGTCCCAAAAGAAATGCTAAATGAACAATGGTCACTAGCAAAGGATCTCTTTTCCCCTCTGTCTTTTCGACCTAGCAGGTCACTATCAAAACATCTCTTTTACCGAAAAAAGTAATGGAAAAAAGCACCAACTTCAAAAACACCAACAACCATAATGTCCTCAATCTGTTCTATTCTAACATCAGACCTCTGACACACAATCAGCATTCTCTACATTTTCTCCTTTAGTCTGAAACCAATCCTAGTTCTCAAAGGCTCTGGCCAACAAACCAGGAATTCATTATCATGCCTAACAGAGCAGAGTAGGCCAAAGGCCAAGAAAGTTGGAGTCAAGGTGATGGACAAGACTTTCTCATCCCTATCCTATCAATGCCTCGAGAGCCATTTGCAGTGTGCAGCCAGCATGTGCGAGAGACAATTTTCCAGAAAAATAAGACAGGCGCTTTGAGATCTGTGGATGGTTCTGAAAACTAGGATACATTAAATGTTTGTTATTTTTTAAATAAAAATTATCCTAGTCATAAAATGAACACTATGTTTGGTATTTTTGGAGGGGTTTATGGTATGGGAACAAAGAATGAGCATTCTATCCAACCCCAAAGAAGTCACGATAACATAATTTCCTGTTAGATTTACCCAGCCATACTATGTTGTAAGACAATTAAGATGACTCATGAAGGCCTAAAGCAGGAATGGGTTCAATTCCTTCTTTGTTTCCACATCCACTGTCCACTTTCCATCGCCCAAGAATGCAGGGCCATCTCATGACTCAATCTTAATTTCATGGACATGGCTCTTTCCTAGCCCTAAAGTTGGTAAGACTTAGAGTTATTAGAGGTAATCCTCTCCTGCTTGACCTTGCGTGCTTTTGGATACTGTTAGAATGAGAAAAGGGGTCACTGAGGCTCATATTTATCCTCCTTTCCTGAACCAGTGTGGACAAAGGGTAGGTTGCTTAGTTATGGCTTTCTCTTAATATGGCACTCAATCACTTACTCTGTGCTACACACTAAAACAGATACAGGGGTATCCCACACAGGGCTCACAATCTATCTTATTTTCATTTAACCAAATGAGGAAATAAAAGGGAGAGAACATTTCAGACATAGGACACAGAGGAGTAGAGTGTTACCAAGTTAGAACTTAACCTTTTTGTGCTTTTTAGAGAAGCTCAGTGGCTCAGTGGAAAGAGCATGGACTTGGGAGTCAGTGGTCATGGGTTCAAATCCCTGCTCTGCCAATTGTTGGCTGTGGGACTTTGGGCAAGTCACAACTTCTCTGTGCCTATTACCTCATCTGTAAAATGGGGATTGCCCATGTGCCCCCCGTGGGACAACCTGATCACCTTATAAGCTCCCCAGCGCTTAGAACAGTGCTTTGCACATATTAAGTGCTTAATAAATGCCATCATCATTATTATTATTAACCTTGCTTAATTATATTTTCACAGAATCACTAAACAACAACAAAAAACCCTACAAATGAACAACAAATAGCAGAAAAAAAACCCAAAACAGTGCTATTTTGCCTTCTTTCTTCCTTAACGGTCTCGTTGGGCTAGCCCAACAGCACTTTTGTCATACAACGCTTATTCCAAAGAGCACAAAGTGCTGCAGACTATTAAAATCCCAATAAGTTGTGGTTTCTGCACTCAGAGTATGTTTGGAAGTCTGCCGAGGGCTCAGGGCCAAGGCAAACCACCATGGGCTTAAGCACTGTGCAAACACAACACTCTGACAAATTTGCTACCGAAGGATACCTTGTAGCATTGCAGCATTATGTCATGGCAAAATTTCACATATCTGTGTAAACATATCTACTTGCACACCCACAAAAATGCACAGCCACAGGCATCTACAAAAGCATGTAGTACAGTGCTCTGCACACAGCAGGCACTCAAATATTAGTGAATGACTGTGGTACAATATTTCAATATAAAACATGAACTGGATAGAAGAATTTCTGTTATTGCTCACAGGACAAGTTTTTCATTCCTGCTTTACAATGTAGTCTGAATCTACTGGGCTATTCCAATGAGCATAGAGAAATAAATAATTTTTAAGAGCCATAAAACTCAAATCCTAAAACATTAACACATGGAGGAGACTTTGAGATAGTTCATAAATATTTGAACTATTCAGTTATGGAAAAGGAATTTAATTTTAAACAATGACCTCATAGGCACAGTTCAGAAACATGGACTCTCTCTTGTATCTGTTGATTATGTTTAAGGTTTGTACACAGCAGAGTTGAAAAATGAGTTCCTTTTAGACCTTAGAACCACAATAAGTAATATAATACAGCACCACAGCATATATGTACATATCCATAATTTAATGTCTGTCTCTCCTTCTGGACTGTAAGCTCCTTGTGGGCAGGAAATGTGTCCCAACTCTGCTGTAATCTCCCAAGTTCTTAGAAGAGTGAGTGACTGATTGGTAATGGTAGCAATATTCAAAGAATGTGTTTCTGCAATGCATGATTCCTAGGGACACTCATCAAATAGCTGCACGTTGGTTGTCCATTCATTTGAAAAGCTGCCTAGAGAAGGTGGATGGGAACTTCAACATTATAATTCTGACGATGTCTTTGAACTAAATAATGCAGGACAGTGAACTTCCAGGACTAAGGGTTATAGGCAAATCTTTAGCCTGGCCTTGGCCACAGGGTCAGTAGGCACAATTCCTTTCATTTTGATTTAACAATAATAATAAATAATAATAGTAATAATTGTGGAATTTGTTAACCACTTATTATGTGCCAGACACTGTACTAAGTGCTGGGGTGGATACAAGCAAATCGGGTTGGACACAGTCCCTGTCCCAAATAGTGCTCCTTTCTACATCTTGAAAGGAAAGCACTGACCCTACAGGCATTGTTTATCCTTTGGCAGATGTGAATCCTCAACAATGATCATATTAACTTCTCTAGCAGTGCTTTTTCTAAGGTATCTAGTGGAACGACAATTAAGAATTCACAGGAATCAGAGACACTTGAAAAAATTTGGCCTTAAAAACAACTTTCTCCCCATCCTTATCCTCACTCCTCTCCCACAACACTAGGGTTCTCACGCTTCACTTCTCTCAAGCCACTATTCCTCATTCTCATCTTTCTCACCACCAACCTCTTGCCCTCCCTTCCTTCTGGAATTTCCTCCTGATTCATACCCAGCTGATCATTGCTCTCCTCTTTGTCAAAACCCTTCTGAAATCATATTGCCTTCAGGAGACCTTCCCCTGGTTAATCCCTCATCTCCCCAGGCTATTTCCACCACAGCACTCCGGACACATATCTTTAAACTTTTTTGCTTTCCCCCCTTGCCTGTTATTTAATTCCTGTCTCCCCTGCTACAATGTGAACTCCTCGAGGGCATGGATAGCATCTACTAATCTACTAATGTCATCATACTTACTAGAGTGCTCTACACAGATTAAGTGCCTAATAATGTTTTTATTGATTAAAAAACAATAAGTAGAAAATAATTATTATTATGTTTGGACAATTAACACCAATATTAAAAAGATGATCAAGGTGGCATATCACTTAAAGATAGCCAAAGTTAATTCTGCTGCTCAATAAGGGATTTCCGAGAAGCTCATTTACTGTCAGCAGAGTTTGTCTTTGATCAGACATTACAATTGCCATTTCCTTCTCTTTGCATTCCTTTTCAACATCTCCTCAAAAATTTCCTACTGAGAGTCTCAGAAGGCAGGAAAATTGGATTTCTATAATATGAAGACTTAGCCCTCCCATTAAATTAGAGTTCCATTAAAGGATATACTAAATATTTGATTAGCTAAGTAGAACGTTGTATCCAACCTAAGGAATCAATCATGGTGATGGCAAAATTATTCTTTTGGGATGCTAATGGTATGTTCTACAATTAATTTAAACATAAGCCGATATATTTTTATTTATTTTTAAGAATATTTTAAGATTTTTTTCTCCACATGCCAAGTTGAGCTAATTTTTGTGTAATAAAATTACAGATGAAATACAAATCTATGATCAGTTCAGTTCCATTTTCTGTGCCCGCAGTTGAGAGTAATCATAATTATTCTTGAAGTATATTACAAGATAGAAAGAATATGTAAGAGATTCAGTTAATTCCCTTTGGCTTAATTGACCAGGTTCTAGGACCAACCCAGAATCTCCCAAGAGGCCAGGTGCGTCTTCGCATGGTTCTACAGCTCAAACTCATTTTAGTTGAACTGTGAGAAACTGGCAACTCATTAGAAAAAAATTGGGTTTCCGTTGCACGTTGTTGTTCCTTTTTTATACGGTGTCCCCATACACTGCAGGCATTTAATATATATTACTTCACTGTTAACGAGGTCATTCCCATAGATGTCTACTCAGTTCATAAAACCCAAACCATGTAACAGTGGGAGGTGATATAATTAACTTCTTTTATGATCAAGAGACCCACTGCTTTGACATCGAGCCATTAAAGAAAATGGGAAGAAAAAAGCAGGGGGTGGGGAGCAGTAGGAATGAGACCAAGCGAGTGATTGGCAACAGAGACAGATAAAATAAACTAACCTTCTTAAAATTTTTGTTTAAGTCAACCAAACTGAGCAGGAAGATGTGATCTTTCACTCCAAGCAGCAGCCTGCCTCTCTCTTCATCTAACAGTAGGGTTTGGAAATCCAGTCCCTCTTCTGAACCCGTGAATGGAATACAGCTGTTTGAAAGCAGCAAGTCTGTGGGAAAATAGGGGGGAAAAAACAACAGCATAACCAAATGTTTATTTGTGACTCCATGCTTTCTTTTGTACACATATACATTCACAGCATGAGTTTCTGGTTTAGAGGACTGCAACAAAGAGTATATTTTTCCTTGATGAATGATATTCTAGTTCAAACCTACTTTCAAAATACTCCAATGTTTCCTTTTATTAAAGGTCATACTAATCTTGTAAACTGAAAAACACCAACAATAAATATGAACAATACGCACTGTTTGGTGGGAGTGCAGGAGACGAAGACACTAGGTGTTTATATAATTCAGTTGTGCAGTTCATAAGGGTATGAAATTACATCCAAATTCCAAGGGCTGGCTAAACAGGCATGGGTGACTTCTGAACCCAATTCCAATAGTAATAATGGCATTTATTAAGCACTTACTATGTGCAAAGCACTGTTCAATAGTGTGTAGGTGACACCACCAGGGATCGTCAGGATGGAAACTCCATATGGATAGTTGAGCAGCTCAAAGCGATTGTATATCAACACCCTATGTAGGTGGTTGTACAGCAAATCTACAAGTCCTTCCTAGCTTTGCATATGGAAAATAATCAATTAATAGTATTTATTTTACTAAGACACCTCTGAGGGTCGCACCTGGAGAGTTTCCAATACTCTTTCAGTCTCGACTATGGAAGGGTGAGTCAAGCAGAGGCATATCCATTCCATTTCTAGCTTGGGCAGTGGCTAGTGAGTGGAAGGCAATCTGCTGCAAGTCAAAACTCACCTGTGCTGGGCAGCAGCGGCATGGGAGAGAGTCAAGGGCAGAGACTCAGGTTTACTGCATGGAAGGAGGCAACAGTAAAGCACTTCCGCATTTTTACCAAGAAAACTCTACAGATACGCTACCAGAACGATCACAGATGGAGGTGGGACCTTCTGGGAGAGATGTGTCCATGGTGTTGCTATGGGTCAGAGATGACTCGACAGCATGACAACAACAACACTTTACTGAGAAGTAGAGATAGTACAGTAACTTTATGGGGGATAGTTACAGGCAAGATATTCACAATAGGAGAGAAAGGAAGGACGGTAGGCGGGAAGGGAAGGGACATAATTCTCTCTGCTGCCCAGTTCATTTTTCTAAAAACCAAAGTCCAGTCAAAATCTCCCTATTCCTCAAAAATCTCTGAAGGCTAATCATCCACCTCTGCATCAAACAGCAACTCATTACCATCCACTTTGTCACTCCATCAGCTCGACCCCTCCTATTGTACTTCGCTCAACTACTACAACCCAAATCACACAATTTGCTCCACTAATGGCAACTTTCTTGCTTGTTTGGCTCACTGCTGACCGCTTGCCCACATCTTCCCCCGGCCTAGAACGCCCTCCCCCTTCATATTAATAGACCACAACTCTCCCCACTTCGAAAGCCCTACTGAAATCACATCTCTCCTCAAGAGGCCTTCCCTAACCCCTCATTTCCTCACCTATTTACCCTCTCCTATGTGTCACCTCTGCACTTCCACTCCTTAAGCACTCTGATGCTCATCCCATTCCCAGTTCCACGGTACTTATGCACATAGTCTTTTACTCTTTCATTTCCCCTATCTGTAATCTACTTCAATGTCTTTATCCCCCATCAAAACTGTAAGCTATTTGTGGGAAGAGACCATGTCTATAAACTTTATTTCACTGTACTCTCCTATGCACTTGTTACAGTGCTCTGCCTATGGCAAGCACTTGATAAATTCCACTGATTGTTTAAAATGGAAGGAGAAGCAGAAAAGAGGGAGCACTTCAGCATTTCAATCACTATCAATCGTATTTATTGACCACTTAACAGCGTATAAAGCACTGAACTAAGCGCTTGGGAGAGTACAATATAATAGAGTTGGTAGCTATGTCCCCTGCCTATAATAAGCTTACAGTATGTGCCAAATTCCCAGAGAAATTTTATGCCATATAATTATTCAGTTTCCCTTTTCTGCCTACCTGTAAATTATTTTAATGTCTTCTCTCTTACTATACTAGAACCTCTTTGAGATCATGTCAACTAATTCTACTGTATGCTTCCAAGTGGCATAGCATAGAGCTCTGCACACAGTAGGTGCACAATAAATATTAATTATAAATTGAATACTTGTGAGCTGATTTTATCCCTAGGACCTTGTTGCTAGTTATTCTGACATAGTTTTTGATGTTGAGAATGACTGGTAGATAGATAACTATCTGATAGTGATGATAGATGAATGACAGATCAGCTCAAGAAGCCTAATTCAGAGATGGCCACCTGTGAAAGGTGGTTTGTCTATATTTTGTTTTACAGCTTGATGACCTATTCTCTCCACTAATCTGGCAGCCTCCCCAAGAATCTACCAATCTTAGGGAATGTTTTACAGTTGTTAGCAGATGGAGGATAACTGCTTTGGAACGGATCTAGGTTCATAGGTCTGACACCTGACTCAAAAGAGGTTTTTAACTAATGCACTCTCCAGTTCAGTACAGATCATAGGAAAGGAGTGAGAAGCGATTTGAGATTCAGGTAAAATGCTTCTGGTAGCAATTACCACTTTCAATGGTATAATGGTATTTATTGAATAAACATAAGCAGAGCACTGAACTATGCACTTGAGAAAGGACACTAAAATAAATAAAATCCCTACCATTAAGGATCTCATAATGTAGCAATGTGATAAATAACAAAATCCCTACCATTAAGGATCTCGTAATGTAGCAATGTGTGTACAGCCATTCTCTAGACTTTCAGGAAGTTTCATTTTTGTCTATATTTTCATTAACTTATCAAAAATCACAGTAGGAGACTATGATGAAAATCAGAAAGTGATTAAAAGAACTTTATAAAGGAATATTTACCTACCCAGAGCTCTTTAATTTAGATTCAGAGAGACTTAAATTATATCTTTCAAGTAAAACTTTCCACAACATGTTCTTTAAGACAGCACAAGACCACTTTCAACTGAGAAGCAGCTTGGCCAAATGGAAAGAGTATGTTCCTGAGCATCTGAGGACCTGGGTTCTAATCTCAGTTTTATTTACCTGCTGTGTGATCTTGTACTATAGTTTCCTCATTTGTAAAATAGGAATTAAAATCCCTTTCTCTCCTCTATATTTTGAGTCTAATGTGGGACAAAGACTGTATCTAACCTGATTATCTTGTATGTAACCCAGCATTTAGTAGAATGCTTAGCACATGATAGCATTACAATTTGGAAGACATTCATCTTTTGTCTACACATTATTTCCAAGTCACATAAAAATACTCCTTTCTGCTTTGCATTATGATTCTTGAATGAGACAAGTATTCAATAAAGATATGTGTTTTCCTCTCATGATTCAACTGTTTCCAGCTCTAGGTCTTTAAGCATTTTGGAATTGGATGACAGCGACAGCTTCCATCTCCCTAAAAACCCTCAAACATGATTTGGAATAGTGAGAACCATTTTGCATCATGAATTTCATCATCCTAACATCCTCGACATTTCTTAGGAGAGTTTCCTATCATGAAACCAAAGATGGAAAGGGATTTTGCAAAATGACTCTTGAGTGCACTCAGTTTTGAATTCCAAGTCTGACATCAAGACAAACAGTTATCTCAATGCCTTTGCATCAGTGAACTTTGAGGGACAATCTGTCCCACCCATTAATGCTGAACTCTTATTACACACAAACAGATGATTTCACAAAGAGTCACTGCTAAATGTTTTCAGAACATGCACTTTCATATTTTCCCATTTCATTAAAAATTTTTATTCGCTTAACATTTTCCAGTCTCATCATAAAATTAGATTTCTGAGTATATGGAGCAGATTCTGTGTTTATACTGGAATGCCTGACTTATGGAATAAAGAGGTATATTTCTTACTTTAGACAAACTGAAAGGGATGTCTTAATGTGATACTCTTTCACTCTTCAAACTCATAAAGAATGTCCCTTTTCTGTAAAATTCTGATTCCTTATTGATATTAGTGGAACATGTTATGTGTACACTGGAAAGAAATCTATAATATGCACTCCCCACTGATTATTTTTCCATTAAATTAGATGTAACATTGTAAGTGTTTTTCAGCTCACAGCACCACTGGTGTAGAATTTCAAAGCTGTTCCAAAAGGCTTAAACCATCTCTTTCAGTGGGCAAACATCCAGTTAACTCTCCACCAGGGCCCTAAGGTGCAGGTGAGGGGAAGATATTGAAGTCAAGAAGATGGAGGAGAACCATGTGAGGAGTATTAATGTGATAAGCTTTTTCAAAAAGGAAGTGCTCTAGTTTCAGTGGGACTTCTGCCTGATGAAAAATAAATGTGAAGTGACATATGGAAATCTATGCATAGTCTTCAGAGTTTCTCTCAAATTTACTGGAAAAAACTGTTTTACCTTAGACAGTCCTCTATCACTTGATGGTCAATTTTGTCTTGTCTTATACTGTCAAGTCGTCTCCATAGAAATGCCATGGACACCTCTCCTAGAACACCCCACCTTAATTTACAATTATTCCCGTAATGTATCCATAGAGTTTTCTTGGTAAAAAATACAGAAGTGGTTTACCATTGCCTCCTTCCGTGCAGTGAGCTTGAGTCTCCTCCCTCGACTCTCTCCCATGCCACTGCTGCCGAGCACAGGTGAGTTTTGACTTGTAGTAGATTGTCTTCGACTTGCCCAAGCTAGCAATGGAATGGGTATGCCTCTGCTTGACAGTCCCTCCCACAGCTGAGACTGGTAGAGTAATGGAAACTCTCCAAGTGTGACACTGAGAGGGGCAATGGTCAATACTCATAATCAATTTGAGAAGAACATAGTTAAAATATTTAAAAATAGAGGGATGGGTGATACGTGCAGAGAATAGGATTTCACCTTCTGCTTCTCTACATCCAAGTAGGAAGAAAATGTAAAAATGCAACATGTCTACAGCATTACTCGCTCGCACACACACACACAATTTTCTAAGGTTTTACTCAGCCACTCCAAATTTTGTTGCACTTAGTCCCCAAATACATTTGATTTGAGAGCAGCAGCTGCACAAATAACAGCTAAACAGAATTATTATTATTCTGGGATGATTAAATACTGCTGTGCAACTTGATGTTACCAGCAACCAATTCAAAAGCACAGCTTACAGATTTTGTTTGGCCAAACTAAATAACTATCTTTAGACAGGACATATGAAAATCCATTAGGCTGAAGAATGTGGTATTATGAAGAAGATCTCAGGCTGGGAATTTGAACAGGTTCTTCTTCCCTAAGAAGCTTTATCTTTTTTGTGTTTCGGCCAAACAAAGCAGAGTCATCTTTGCTATCATAGCAAGTTTTAAAGGGAGTGCAGTTTCAGCCCAAGTGAGGCACAAAGAAGTGAACTATTAAGAACAGCGCTGGTACACAGCATTCTTGGGGACTAACTAGCTATTCTCTCTCCTATTTAGACTGTGATGCCCATGTAGGATGGTAACTGTCTGACCTGATTATCTTATATCTAACTCAGTGCTTGGAACACTGTAAGTGCTTAGCAAATGCCACAAATTACATCACAATTATTATTACTAACTTACTGTGCAGACCACTGTAATAGTAAACCCTTAGGAACATATAAGGAAGTCAAATACATGGTCCCCACCCTTGAGGAGTTCACAGTTTGAATCACTGAGGATTAATAGTGAGCAGACTGAGTTTATTTTCATAAGGGAGTGTCTTTTGAGGCAATCTCATCCATCTCCCCAGGACTACCTAATGACATTTTTCTTTAGTGTAGATGACCAGTTTGGATTGATGGCCTCCTCTCCTTCTCTATTCCTGACAGGAAGGGAGTGGTCAGTCACAAAGAGTGTGATAAATTAGGGCAACGATGCTTCTCTTTCAAAGGACTTGGATTTTGGCAGCTAGCTGTACAAGAAAATTCCAACTCTTATGCTCTGTAGGACATGAGGATTCACTCAATTCCAACATTATTACCAGGGTCATGATGCTGGGCAGAGAAGCAAACTTCTCCCTTGAGAAGCCAGTGTCCAAACAGAAGAAGAACTATTCTACTGGCTCTGGGAATATCTTCTTTTGACATCAGTAAGGTCAGGATTTAAAGGTCACTAGTAGCTTGCTTCTGTCAGTCTGAGTCTATGCAATGATGGTTGTCAGTTCTAGTCTTGGGAAGGGTGGAACATTTGGAAAATGAGGACTAATTTTGAGACTTGCAACTGCATTGTGTGCTATTTTCTTTACAGAGAAGATGGATGATAAAAATAACTTTTCCAACTCCTAAATCCCATCTTGGTGCTGCAGCTTTGAGAGGGAAAACTCACCTCTTTAAAAAGACAATTCTAGATCCAAAAAAACAAACTGTTCATTGCTTTTCTCTTTCAGTTCTGATAGTAATGGAATGTGACAAAGTTCTAAGAAAACATAATCAATTAATGGTATTTATTGAGCACTTACTATGTGCATAGCATTGTACTCAGGGATTGGGAAAGTATGAAACAACAGAGTTGGCAGAGTTTAGAGATGAAGACAGACATTAATATAAATAATTTATAATATATAATTTAAAGATATGTTCGCATTAGAGCTGTGGGTTTGAGGGAGGGCAAATATTAAATGCCCAAAGGTCACAGATCCAAATGCATAAATGATACATAAAGGAAAGGGAGCCACGGAAATGAGGGCCTAATCATGGAAGACCTCTTGGAGGAGATGTGACCTTAATAATATTTTGGAAAGTGGAGAGAATGGTGGTCTGCAATAAATGAAGGCAGAATTAGCAGGAGTTTCTGACCAATCACAATCCTCCTGTCTTCAGTTGTCTAGGAGGAAGACAAGGGAAAGGGGGCAGCAGCAAAATAGATGAAATCGGTGCACAGTAAACAATCGGTATCACCAAGCAAAAATAACACATAGGAGTGTAAATGAAAGAGAATACAAGCCATTATATCATCAAATCAGTCTCTAACAGGGAAAGATGTTGAATGGGAGTGTGGTAGTTTTACACTGTCATATTTCTGTCTGCACCCACGCTTCTAAATTCCCAGGTTTATTCCAGATGGATCAACTGTCAATACAAGCAATTTTATGTAGCCACATATGAAGAACATGTGATAAAAAATAAGACCCTACCCTAAAGAACGTTTAAAATGTGATGGACTTCATCTGACATAAGGGTGCTGAATCTAAAACAAAAGTAACTTGTAGGTGTATTTTTTCAGCTCACTAGAAGTTTGTAGTAAGCACACCAGAAATTAATGGACATTTTTAAATCCATCCCTACATAAAAAACCCTTATAGGCTAATAGAGCATTTTTATTAACTAAACGATAGCAAGAGAAATATGGAAAGGAAAATGGGCCTAACAATACAAAGTTTATTGAGGAAAGAAATAACAAGTCCAACTAAACAACAGGGAAGATGGTGTTTTCAGGCTTCTGCCCTGAGGCATCATATCTATTTCACCTTTCATCCCAGCATGGCATTTTAGCACATAGTAGGTGCTTAGTTATAATTTTTATTTAGTAATTATTCTTATATGTGTTACAGCAAATACCTTAACTTGCAGATTGTGGAGTTCTCTGTAAATCTGTCCCACAGGACTCTTCTTACTGCCCACTGCTACTTTGGAAGGAAAGAATCACACTTTTTATCTACTAGATGCAAAAAAACTACAATAATCTGGGCTGTTTTATTCATTCATTCATTCAATCGTATTTATTGGATGCTTACTGTGTACAGAGCACTGTACTAAGCACTTGGAAAGTACAATTCAGGAACAGGGACAGCCCCTGCCCACAATGGGCTCACAGTCTAGAAGGGGGGAAAAAGAGTGTCTGCCCTAACACCCACAATGTAACCAACACACCATGAGTATGAGGGACCCGAACTGAGAATACGGTCCATAACTGGCATGACCCACAACTAGCATATACCCAAGTGCCCTCAGCTGGGCAGAAGGAGACAACAGAGATGTGGGCTACTCATATTTTAAAAGTAGCCACCTGGATGATTCACACAAGTAAATGCTTGCCTGATCCTCAAGTGCCTTCTAATTCACATTTATGCTTTCAGAATTAATTACAGACTGTTTCCTGTTTTAATAACTTATCTCAGAACTACTTAATGACATAAGTGGTTAATCTGATTACTCAGTAACACAGTTTATTTGTCTTTTTTTTTAAAGATATTTTTTCCACCCTTAGGAACTAAGAAAACAATAACCACGAAGGGAAATGTAGAACTGACAATAGGTAAACTTTTTTCCCATCTTCATACGTTCATCTAATTTAAAAAGAACTTTAAATCAAGACAACCTGTTTAAACTTGACACTGTACCATTATCTACGATTGCTTTGATATTTCTGTGATCCGAGAGCAAGAAATGTGGAAAATAAATATGTTTTCAATTGATTAGCACTAAGCTTTAGGGTGAGTTTTATTTAAATTAAACTTTGGTGTAAGTATAGAGTTAGGTATAGATTTAAATGGAGAAGCCATATTACTTGATACTAAACTGAACTCTAACATAGCAACCGTTGTGCTTCCAAGCACATAATGACGTCAGATAAATGCATTTTTTTCATCTTCCACACTTCCTTTCCACTGGGATTACTGAAACATTTATCTTTCATGTCCAGATTGTCTCTAGTGCACTGTGACTTTTACCAAACAAACCTCTTTTTGATTCCCTAGCTGTTAAATGAAGAAAAATACTTTCATTTCTTCACTAGGGCCAGACCAGCATGCTTAAAGCATTTTTACATAAAAGTAGATTCATATCCATATTATTCCTTCTTCGTCAGCCCAATTAACATTTAATTTCTTATGAACAAAAGTTCAGCCTGTTGCAATTTTTGAAAAGGTCACTTTTAAAGACATTAGCTGTAAAACAGACTCCAACTGTGTGCTTTGATGAGACAAGTTTTAATAGAACACACTGTAAATATGAATTGTTATTAAGTGGATCGAAAATTTAAAAGGAAATAGATGAGCTATAAAACAAGAATAGCATTTATGATTTGCTGAACCTCCAATATTTGATTTGGACCACAATAAGAATCTGACAAAGCCAAGTTGAACAGAATTGTTCTAATTAAAAATAATTTAAATCAGTTAATTTTCATAAAAAGTAAATTTCAGTCCCAGAATCTGTGCTAATTAGTTGTTTTATATTATCTTTATGGGACAAGAATTGTGCCTCTTCAACTTCTTCTGAACAGGACACAAATGTGGGATCTAAATAAATACTACTTTAAATTTTAGAACCTGTTATACCACAAATCTCTGCATTAGATTGTAAACTCCATGCACTGAAATCCAGAAAAAGAGCATCTATTACCAATACCATTAACTGACTATTGACTTATTTACTGATTTAACTGAATTATTCTGCAAACTTTCTATTCATCTTGACTGAGTCACACACACACCCCTTTCCATTACAGCATGGGTTTCAGGCATCAGTCAACCAACAGTATATACTGAACATTGTGTGCAGTGTACTGTACTAAATGCTTGGGAGCATAAAAGAGTAGGTAGGAAAGTTCCTGCCCACAAAGGGCTTACAGACTAGAAGGGAATACAAACATTAAAATAAATTACAGACAGACAAGATTCAGAGCCCATCAACTCAGGTTTCAGAAAACACTCATGCTTTCCCACTGCTTTCCAGCTAATCCTCTTTCCTTTCCTACACTGAGTTGTGGGAATGGGAAGCACAGGCTGGGAAGACTCACTGCTATCACTAACAACTCCATCTGGGGATGCCCACTGTTGTGCAATTTGATTTAATTGCATTTCTACTGAACACACAGGAGAGAGAGAGAAAGAGAAAGAAAGAGAGATTTAGGTCCCAGTTTTCTTACCAAGCTTAAAATACAGATATTCAATCTTTTCTCCCTACAAATGGCCACGGTGATTTGATACCTATATCAAAGAGGTATAAAAAAGTGCAAACATCCATTGCTATGTTGAGTGACAAATGAAAGGTATCAAGGCTACCGAAAGCTGATGTGGGTTGTCACCTTTAAGAGAGGTGCAAGAACAGGAAGGAAAATTTCAAAACTGTAGAAATTTGTATTCAATTCCAGGAAACTAGGATAACAATAATAATGATAATAATGATATTTGTTAAGCGCTTACTCTTTGTCAAGCACTGTTCTAAGCACTGGGGTAGATACAAGGTAATCAGGTTGCCCCATGTGGGGCTCACAGTCTTAATCCCCATTTTACTGATAAAGTAACTGAGGCACAGAGAAGTGAAGTGGCTTGCCCAAGGTCACACAGAAGATAAGTGGCAGAGCCGGGATTAGAACCCGCTTCCTCTAACTCCCAAGCCCCTGCACTTTCCACTAAGCCATGCTGCATCTCTATAATAACAGCCTCGGCAATGGGGTGGGGAGGAGAATAGGCTTCCAGAGATGGTAGTACAAGCCACCAGAAGTGGTCACCCTTGAGATGTTTTAAGAAGGCAGAGGTAGGATAGCTGGAGACAAGCTTGGTCATGAAGAATTTAGCTCTGCCAATCCCTCCCCAGATGCCCCCTGTTCCTTCCTGAATCTTACCCAAGCTGACTTTCCATATCCCTTCTCCTAGAGAACTGAAGATAGGATTGTGATTGGTCAGAAACTCCTGCTACACCAAGCCAATGCTTCTGATAACAAACGAGCACCCTTGCTGCACTCATGGCGTAGACAGTGATGTGGAAAACATTTTACTTAACATGAAATGGAAAAAAAGAAGTCCTAGCGCTTCCAGTGAGAGGCCCAGACTTTGCACAAAGCTGAATGGCGTAACATCTGTGAGCTTTTTACAGCTCACACATTTTCTGAACATTCAACCACAAATGACTGCTCTTAGAGTAAATGCTTTCTTTCATTATTAACAGAATGCTGTTTGACCTTGGGAAAGTCACAATTTCTCTGTAAAATGAGGATTAAATTTTTGCTTTCCCTACCTGCAAGCTGCGAAGCCCATGTGGGACCGGGACTATGTCAGATCTGATTATCGTGTATTGATCCTGGTGCTTACTATAGTGCTTGGCACATAGTACGGGCTTAACAAGTACTATTATTATTCATTAATACTGGGCATTTACTGGTGGAAAGTCACTTAGGGGACAGACAGAAGTAGTATCAAATGTGAGCCTTGCTCTTAAGGAGCTTAAAATATTTATGGTGTTACTCTTGCCGTAAAGGTTGCTCAGGTGCTCATATTATCAATTTCTACGTTTTTGTAACACTGATCATTTTGTATTGGAAGCAGGCAGGAGTCAAGGGTGCTTCATTAGCGTTGGATGCATCCCTAAAAAGTGCAGTGAAGCTATGAACACTTAATACAGATTAGCATATAGGATTTGACCAATCAATAGAATATAAGGGTGCATTAAAAGGTGTTTTGTTTGAAACGAAATAAAATGATTGTTTAAAAAACACCTGTCCTTATAGCCCTCCCTGATGGCAAATCCAGTATGGGACCTCTATTTCATGTTAATCCTGCTCTGAAAATTAAAGTAACTGGCTGTGTTTAACAGTTTAAAGTGATTTTGTCTCGCCTTTTCACTTACCTTTTATATTTCCTCTCTAATCTTCTAAGATTTAACACCAAGCTAAATCTTGGCATTCATTTAATGGCCCTTTGAACAAAAATCAGGAATTGTGAAAACTTAACCATTATGAGATATAAGATGTTTACACTGTTGGAAGGTTGATATAGGTCAACTCTATAAGGTTATTCTTAGTTCAACTGCTATGTAAACTCTTGATATCTTGTGGAGCCTGCCCTGTAGGACATAATATATGTGTTAATCGTATTATAGAAAATGCATAATATATCCGGGTATGACCTCTAAGTTCACTGTTTTCTCCCCAACAAATAACAGAGTTGTGTTGCATAAATTCACACGAAGCCCAAGAGTACAGCTGAAAGGAAATCTCTTCACATGACAGTATTTTCCCACCCAATTCCTGTGAATTTTGCATTTCAAGCTCATAAATTCAGACAGTTGTCTTCAAAGACAGTGATTATTGAAGACCTTCTGAAATACTAAGAAAATACATTGCACTTATCTTTCAAGTGTATCAAATAATCACGTACTTCGGATCCCTGTCATATTGTCTAGTTTTCTTTCCGGAAAAAAGTACTTAAGAAGTAATGACTCACTGGTGAAAAAAATGATTATAAACCCATTTATAAACTGTATACTAGACTATTAGGTTTAAGCCTTGAATTGAACTTAATAAAAACAAAATAAATTGTGGTATTTCTTAGGTGCTTCCTATGAGCCAAATACCACTTGAAGTTTGGGGTAGATCAAACAGTCCCTATTCTGTGTGGGGCTCAGAGTCTTAGGAGGAAGGAGAAATGGCATTTAATCATAATTTCACAAATGAGGAAATTGAGTAAATCCTCCCCAAGGTCACACAGCAAGCAGGTGGCAGAACTGGAATTAGAACTCAGGTCTCCTGACTCCCAGTCTTGTATTCTTTTTTTTATTTTTTATTTTTTTTTTGGAAAATATTACCTTTGTAGGGAAGTTTAAGCCGGGGAATATTTATTTTAGAAGTTCTTATGACTGGAAGAAACAGCATCAGCACACAAAGCGTCACGAAGGCCTGAGAGGTTTGAAAATCTTGGCTTCTGCATTTTTCTTCTTTCTTAATATTCATGGTGAGAAAAATTCTTGTTTCCACAGAATGTTAATCTGTAAGGAAATAAATGAACATTGGTGACATTTGTATCTTCATTCCACTGAGTCTGATGTAAAAAGTTGCAGGCTCTTGTCCAAAGAGCTTAGGAATAAATGATCACAGTTCTTCACAAAATCAAAACATTTACAGGAGTTCCAGTTTCCTTAAAATAACAGATAATAATAATTTGGTGTCAGTTCTCTCCTTGTGGCTCTATAGGACAAGACAACAACCTTGGACTGCAGAAAGGCATTCCTAACTTGTATTTGTAATAATAATATAATTGTTAAGTGCTTTCTATGTAAAACACTATACTACGTGCTGGAGTAGATATATGAGATAATCAGGTTGGACACAATCCCTGTCCCAAAGTCTAAGTAGAAGAAAGAACAGGTATTGAATCCTTATTTTATAGATGAGGAAACTGAGGCACAGAGAAATTAGGTGACTTGTCCAAGGTAACACAGCAGGCAAGTGGCAGAGTACGAAATAGAAACAGGTCCACTATTGGCAGTAGAATCACTAACCTCACCAACTCTGAAATTCCACTCTCAAACCACAACCTCCTGACTTGTCTTCTCTCCTATATCCCCCCGCCCTGCAAATCTGTCCCCCTTTCTCACCAATACCTCCTATCTCTTGACACCATTCAATTTTCTAAAGTCATCATCTCCTACTTGGTCCTTAGCTTATCTCAATACAGCAATCCTTGACACTGCCCTCTCAACTGAACTTAATTCTCTTACTCCCATCCATACTCTGATCTCATATCACCAACTTGCTGCCATAAATCAACTCTACATTTCCTCTACCCTTGCACGTGAAATGTGGAGGACTGCTAGCAGAAATCTGGTCATCATACCAACCTCCTCCATCTCAAATTCATCCTCACCTTTAACTCTGCTCTCTTATTTGTTCAGCAGCAATACTTCTCCATCCTTATAGACTCCCATGCTTACGTCCCCCAACAATTGTTTCAGATATTTAACTCCCTCATCAATTCCTCACTCCCCTTTAGTCTCCCCACCCTGTCCAGCTCCCTCAGTTATCACTCTCCTACCACTGCTCTCCCAACCCTTTGAGAGAGTTGTCATTGTTGTTGCTATCATTATTATTGTTTCCATTTAAGGCAGAGCTTGTTAACATCATGCAGACACCATGATGCCTATTTTACATAATTAGGATAAACTAACTCTAGGATGTCAGAAGCAAGACCTTCAACAGGAACTACAGCTACGTTGTTCATCTTCTAAACAGGAAAACTGAAATACAGGAAGGTTAGGGATTTCCCAAAAATAGCCCAGCAAGTCAGCGGAGAGACAAGAATCTGGGCTCCCTCCCAGCACTTTCAACTAGACTACACTGACAATTCAGACCATGTCTACCCATCCTGTAGATTTTAGCCACTGGTCAACATTCTGTTTCAAAAGTATGCTTGTCAGAGAGGCACAGCACTTTGGACAAACTGATGTACTGCTAGTGAGCAACAAGTCTTCACTGTTGTGTACCAAACCACTTGTGATGACAGAGAATATACGCAGTTGTTGTCCTCAAGGAGATAGCAATCTAGTAAGGCAACTTAAATAGCACATAGGATACTTTCAGAAATAAGCACAGTTTATCTTTGACCCCAGTGCTAAATAAGTCGAATGCATAAGTGAAAGGCATATTTATCCAAGCCATAAAGAATTGTGAAAAAGAGGGGAGTGTTCAAGGTCCAGCAACTTCTTCTTGCTCAAATACTCCCAACTCACAGCAGATGACAAGATAGGACAATAGCTGTACAGATGTTTCAGTACATTACTATCCAAGGAATTATCATCACTACAAACTCCAGCCAGAAAACTCCCAATTGTAAGGTGTACTTGGGCCCAATGTAAAAAATTTTAACATGTGTTCAATGATCTACCATAGCCATTAAGATGAATATCCATATCCTGGAGGACCACCACCAAAAGGCCCCTCCAAGTATTCTGTGACCACTTTTGCAGAACAATACTAGACCAAATTGATCACTGGTCTGACCGAGGAGTGACTTTTTTTTTTAAATGAAACCCACACCAGTCAGACCTGTATTTGCCCTCATTTTGTACTGTCTTTCAGTTTAACTCCATGTATTGTTAGCATGTCAAAAATGGTGACATGAATAAATGGTTAGGGGATAAATAAGAAAGTTCCAAAGATATGTCAATGAGAGCAAAGAACATTCACTCCACTGATGGAGTCATTACAGTATCAGATCCACATCACGTTTATTCATATGAAGCCTTAAGAATAGTTATAAACACTTACAGAATTTATATTGGCTCCACCCCCAATTCACCAAAGTCAATCCTTCCTCACTTAGTCATCCTGATAGTTTTCAAATGCTTCCCATATCATTCAGCTAAGAGAAAACAAGCAACAACTATGAGGAAATCACTCTCCTACATACACAGATCCCACACAAAATCACATTTCCTTAAAAAAAAAAAAAATCAGAAAGGAGCCAGAAAGGAAAGTCAGGTGTGTTCAGATTATTACACCATAGGCCTGTGGGCCAGTGCTTATTTGCAAGGCATAAATGTATGATTATGTAAGTATATGCATATGTATTGAGAGAGAGAAGGGATTCCATTCGTTTATGTTATTAGCAATAACAACCTTGGTGCAGGACATTTCTTGAAAATTAATGACCAACTGAGGTTATTGGCCCTTGGCAGGGCCTCAGGCTATCTACTCCTCCCCACTGGTCATTAATCCCCAAGACATGCCCTGTGCCTCCATTACCATCAGTTAAGTAGATTGATGTCCTGTTCTTCAATGAACAGTAGTGGTACTGTTCAATGTAACCCAACTCATTACTATTGCTAAATATCATATCTTAGAACAGCTTACTTCAGAAGAATGACAACCCTGGTAAGTGCCCACATGTGCCAAATCATGCTCAAATGACAAGAGATTTTTGCTATTTTCCTGTACTTTGCTACAACCAGTCTCTTTGAACACTGGCTTATTCAGAATTCTTTGTCATCCTTCCCAAATAGATAATTCAATGTGGATCTCTTCATTTGGGATAATTTATGGGTCAGGTGGCTTGCCAGCAACTCCTCCATTCATCTGCTATCTTGCCATCTTCTTGAGAGTGTGTGCCTCCCACATCTGAGAGGGATTACGCCTGAGGAGAAGTGCGATGTGACCCAAAGTGGGTGGATTTAGTCAACTGCATAGGTTAAATTGCGTGCTACTGTCTGAAGAAAGTCAGACCTGGAGCCAATTAACCAAATGTAATTTATTCCAGATGCTCAATGGAACAAACAGCACTCTTGGGGATCCTCAGATGTGGAGCCAATAAGGAGCTCTCTGATTATGAGAGGTTTTTACACACTGTTCCGCTAAATCAGAGATCTAAATGCATAATCTAGCACTGAGGGAGACCA
Source organism: Tachyglossus aculeatus (assembly GCF_015852505.1). NCBI lineage: Eukaryota > Metazoa > Chordata > Mammalia > Monotremata > Tachyglossidae > Tachyglossus > Tachyglossus aculeatus. Next base: position 9,052,987 of record NW_024044828.1, read on the forward strand.
TGTGCCTTATCCCTACAGAGTAAACGGAGTCCAGAAAATAATGAATGGGTTATAACTCATCCACCTATGGCTTTTAAAATGGAATTGCTATATGATTATACATAGATATACATAGATATATAGATATGCATATGATTATACATCACTAATAACAATTAGTGATGGTTAAAGATTAATACCCTAATAATTGATACAGGAAGGAAAGAGTTAAAAACGATAGGCAGATACATTATTAAGTGGGAGAAGATGAGGCTATTTGTACAGGGAAAAAAAAAAATCCAATACCTGAGATGGTCTCTACAGGCAAACCAAGACAAACCTTTGGTTCCTCTCTATACTCACTATTGCCATGTACACTGTTTTACTGTAGTGTCTAGCACAGATCCACAGAACCTAAAGGAGTCCAGACTTAATGCTAATAATTATGGTATTAAGCACTATATTCAATGCTGGGTTAGATATAGATCATCAGGGTGGATAACCCCTGCCACACATGGAGCTCAACTCTAAATAACAGGGAGAATGGGCATCAAATCCAATTTCAAAGATGAGGAAACAGACACAGAAGAGTTAAGCTACGTGCCCAAGGTCACGCAACAGGCAAGTAGCAGAACAGAAATTAGAACCCAGGTCCTCATTCCCAGGCTTGTCCTCTTTTCATTTGTCATGCTGATCACTTACAGATCCAAATATATGTAGACTATGTAGATAGAAAGAGACACCCCCAGATAATGTAAATGATACTGTCATTAATTGATAGGGTAGGGAATGAGGCCCTAGGAAGTCCTGCCGCTGCCTGGAAGAATTCTGGAAAGATGCTTCCCTGAAAAATGGCAAGGAGTGCAGGAGTGGTGACAAGTTTGAGTCACCAGCATTCCATTAGTCCTTTACACCCTGGCTAATGTACTCCCAGTCCCCCACTACTATGTGTGGTAGTAGCCCTACAGAGCCTTGCTTTCTGGCAGAAATGAGAAGGAAATAGTAGTAGTAGTAGCATTTATTGGGCACCTCCTTGATGTGGTGTGCTGAACAAGGTGCTTGAGTAAAACAGAACAAAGTGACACTTTTCCTTCCTACAAGAAGCCCATACTCTAATAGGAGAGATAAACGTAAAAATGACATCTCCAAAATAAGTAAATTGTGCATGAATTTCATCTTCACCATCAACAGAAGCATAGAGATAAGTTCACAGGTAGCAAATGCTAGGTAACAATTGTGAGTGATTCTAGGTTGAGAAGGGAGGGAGATAAAAGCATGACCTCCCAAGAACAGAGGTAGCAGATAGAGAGCACTACCAGTCTCAACGATCTTCATCTCCCATTGTGTCCAAGGAACTAATTACTATTTGTAATACCTGGTCCTGGTAGTTTTAATATCACCTTATTCTTACAGGAAATAATAAAGGTGTCTTTCAGTACACCTACTTAAACTCAATTTTATAGACCATCTACATTTCCTGACTGGTTTCAATCCCATGCATTCAAGATCACAGAGGTTTGAAACTAGACTTTTGGAGATGCGACCAGGGTAAGGTATTTGAAACATCTGCGGTGGATTCAACCAGTTCCGATGGCTCCAATTTAAAAAGAATCTCTTTGCCTGCCACCCCCTTGATCTCAAAATACATGAACATTTACACTAGTCCTAGAAAACACAAATGTGACAGTGTAGTGACCCCGTAAATTATATGGACAAGTGACTTACATAAAAGACTTATTTTAATTAACAGTGGCTGTCCAATTGACTCATTGCTCCTGCAGTGCCCCAGTGGGATAATGGAAAGTAGCTGAAAGTAATCCCAGTAGCTGAAGTATCTCCAGTAAGTGGAATGTTTCTGACCTGTGTTGGCTGGCAATGGGGTTAGGAATACTTCATTATGTGAGTGCAATAATGCCAAAAGAGCTACAAGAGCTAACAGAGCAGATGGGGATCACTTGGAGTGTTTGATGTCATCTGTTGCTCTAGAGAACAACACAGAAAATATGGATGAGATCATATTTTGTGGGCAGTGCAAGTGGGTAAGACAACAGAAAAAGAATAAAGGATAGACTAATGGATGAGACTTTCAGAAATATAACTGAGAAAATTACCAATCCACAGTCAGATTTGCAAACCCAAAGATAGGTAAAGTTAGAGACCAGAATATGGCTCCCAATTTGTGGAGCTGGCATGCATAATTTCTCCAACTGTTCCCTGTTCGGAATTTGTATTTTTTTTCTTTACACCAGTAAAACAGTTTGTAAACATGTTTTGCACATCTAACTCAGGCAGTAGTTTAGGAATCTAGTTGCTGTCTGGCTTTTAAAAATTCATTTTCAGTTATTTAACTCAATCTGGTGCTAAATACAGTTGTCATTTTTTTTTCCACAGAAAATGGAAAGGCTCTCAATTTTGGATTTGATTTCATCCATTTGAAAAAAAAAATTATTACATGCATTTTAAGTCAATAGTCCCCCAAGTAATTATTATTGATTTCTCTCTCAAAAAAATCACTTTCATCTAATGTAATTTTAAACGTCTAATTTTCTAAATGTATTCAAGAGGAATTAATGAAATTATCTTATTTTTACAACGTGGTTTTAGAAAACTCTAATCATATCCAGTTATACCACGTATTGTTCTGCTGCCTTTGAAATTATAATTACTCAATGTTACAATTGATAATTACTTCAGCAAATATTTATGTAATGAGAGGCTTCCAGGAAAACTAGATGTATAATAATAAGTTCACCTTTTAACTTGGTAGTTTTTGGTCACTTAAGAGTTCAAAGTATTGATTATATCTCATGCCTTATGGCTGTGTATACATTCCCCCAAATTATCTTAACAATAAATCACCTTGAATAAACCACTTATCTTCTATAAAGGTGAGTGAATGTTACAATTCTTTCTTATACAGATTCAAAATCTGGGAATAGTACTTCTGCCTCAGATATCAGGCTGTAACCTTCTGAATTTGCTCTAAATGTGTTTATTCTAAATTTCTTAAAGGTGAGGCCTTGAAAACTAGACTTTTGCTATCCTCCTTTGAATGAAATGTCTTTTGGAAAAATAATAGATTTTGGGGGAGTAGAAGTCCAAAGCAAAGGTGACTGTAGCTTTAATGCTTTAGTCATATTAATTCTCTAATATTGCACATAATTTCAGATAAAAAATGTATATGTTAAATGAGCCCTAAGTAAACTTTAACTCCTTAAAAGGCACAGAAAAGATGCACAGCATACCCCAAGTTGAGTTCTTTCCTTGTGGTATCATGAAAAACCATGGGCATTTACAAGTTTCTCCGAAATTGAGGATGTAGCTTTAATTTCAGAGGCATAATTAAGAAAATATACCAACTTCAGAATATATATCCTCACTTCATTACAAAACTCTAATACCCTACTACAAAGGGCAAAATGAATGTTCAAAGAAAAGCTTCTCTAAAAAGACTACTTCTAAATGCAACACACGCCAACTACTTTGAGTTTGCTAAAGCACATCTGAATTAAATCTTGATTCAGGAGTAGGCCAAAATAAGTACATATTTCCTCCAGGCACCTTAGCATAAAATATCCCCAGTCCTAGAAAAGGGAAAGTTCTTCCAAAGTCGGAGTCAGGTTATTATGAAATTTTCCAAGAAACTAGTGATACCAATTAAACAAATTAAAAACTGTTTTGCTGACCGTTTTCATGATAAAATAATCTTTAAAATGGTATGTTTCTTTCCAAAAAGATTTCACAACTTGATCTTGGGAATGATAAGAATGTAGATTACCTACAGTTAGAGCATTAACCATACAGATTTAGGGTTTGGGAACCTCTCATTTAAAAGAGTAGCACACACTGCATTTAAAAATAATTTGTCAGATTTTGTAAAAGGAAATTTGCTATAGAGAGTCTCCTCAATGAAATCCATCAATGGTATTTATCAAGTATTACTGTGGGCAGAGAACTGTTTTAAGTGTTTGGAAGAATACATCATGGTTGGTATATATGTTCCCTCCCCACTAGGAGCATATAGTCTAGAGGGCAAGACAATCCAACTACATCACAGATATGTACATAAGTCCTGTGAGGTTGAAAGATGGGGTGAATATCAAATGACTAAAGGGTACAGAATTATGTGTGTAGGTGTTCCAGAAGGGAGAGGGAATGGGGGAATGAGGGCATAGCTGGAGAAGGCCTCTTGGAGGAGATGTGATTTTAATAAGGCTTTAAAAGTAGGGAGAGTAGTGGCCTATCATATACAAAGGAGGACGAAGGCAAGGGGTCAGCAGTTACATGGACGAGATCAAGATTCATTCATTCAATCATAATTATTGAGCTCTTACTGTGTGCAGAACACTTGGAAGTACAATCCCGTCTTGTACTTCCCTTCTAGACTGTGAGCCTACCGTTGGGCAGGGACTGTCTCTATTTGTTGCTGAACTGTACTTTCCAAGCACTTAGTACTGTGCTCTGCACACAGTAAACACTCAAATACGATTGAATATAATTCAGCAATAAAAAGAGACAATCCCTGCCCACACCTGGCTTACAGTCTAGAACACAGTGAGTAGGTTAGTGTTGGAGGAGAGAGGTGTGCAGGCTGGGTTATAGCAAGAAATATAAATGTAAGAGATGAGGGGTAGAGCAAATTGGACACTTCAAAGTCTTCTAGACTGTGAGCCCACTGTTGGGTAGGGACCATCTCTATATGTTGCCAACTTGTACTTCCCAAGTGCTTAGTACAGTGCTCTGCACACAGTAAGTGCTCAATAAATATGATTGATTGATTGACAGTAAGGAATTCCTGTTTAATGCAGAGGTGGATTGGAGAGATATGAACTGAATGTTGTTTTAGAAAATCACCTTCAGCGGCAGAGTGAAGTAAGGCCTAGAGTGGGGAGAGAAGGGTGGCAGGTGTACAGCCAAACACTATGATTCATAGTGAGGGGAGAGAGAGAGAGAATCAAAAGAGCAGAGCTCAAAATTGAGATCCATGGATTAATTCCAAACTTCCCCCATTAAGTACTCTATCAATTATCCATGCCAGTTGAGAGGAATCATTGTATTAGATTGTATACTCCATGAAATAAAGGAATGTGTATTTTGCTCTGTTTTGAGTGCTTACTGAAATGTCTTCCAATAGGGAGGCACTCAAAAAATGCCACTGATTGACTTGGATAATCAACTTATGATCCATCAAAACCTCCGTGAAACATCAAAGGCTTTCCTTCTTTTATTGAAGCTGCCAATTGGTAAAAAAATCAACCAGTTCATATTTAAGGACTTCTGATTAACATCAACAGTACTTCCTGTGAACCTACTAAGCATAGCACACTGTACTAGATGCTTAAGGAACATATAGAAAACAAAGAAGATGTTTTTTTTCCTCTGCCCACCTCATGTGAAGGTACTCATGAAGTAGGAAGATACAAGATAAGTAAAAACTGTATTCATATTCCAGGTGATTCAACTGGGTAACTGAAATTGCATAGATACACAATGGATCGTCACAAATTCGATAATCAACTAATGCACACTGAAGAATTGACTTTACCAGAACAAATTAAAGAACAAACTTGTTCTGAAGAACAGTTCCTCAGGGGTCACACCTTAATGTTATATATACTATGTGTCATTTAGTATCATTTTGTTCTCAAGTTTAGATCATAAACTTAAGGAAAAGCAGAATTAGAAGACAATGGATAGGTGCTTTACATCTATAAATTAAGACCTTGTGGCCCAGTTTTGTGCTGCTGGATTAGAATATATATACAAGATGTTTTCCATCTGTTCACAAAGTAAAATGATTTCTTGGACCTGATACTTGAATGAATTGTTAACTTCAAAAATGTTGTTTTGGAATTGGAAAAGCAAAGGGAGTTGGAAATCACCGACATCCCTTGATCAAGGCAGACAGACAAACAGGAATTCAAGACAAAGTGATTTTTTTTTTTTTTTTACAAGAATGATCTGGTTTGGCTGCCTTCACATTCTCAAATGATGGAGTCCCCCAGTGCAAATGCCAGATGAACCTCAGTGCAGTCACAAAGACTTTGAGAAGGAGAATCTCAAAGGAATTTATTATAGTACCAGTGTCTAAAAGGACATTCTTGTCTCTGCCAGTTATATTCCCACCAGGGGATACAGTGCAACGAGAGAGGTGAGCAATGGAACTTACTGAAACTACAATCACGTAGAGTGCAATCTTCATTTATATAAAGCTCTCAGCCAGTGTTCCCAGTTGAAGTGGCACAATTCAATATAAGCTTCCAGGAATATTTATCCATCTTAAGGCTCACATGTGGCCAAATATTCCAGGGAGGTATTGTAATCAGTTTTTAATCACAGACTGCCATAACATCTTTGCCCATGATGTCAACTGACTAATGCTTTTTATTGACCACAGGGTACACAGCCTGTACTTAGAGCTTGGGAATACAAGTCAATAGAGATGGTAAACACAACTCTGCCAACAAGGAGCTTAGAGTTTAAAGGTGACATTATAGCAGACTCAGCATATTCCTACTGGTTTCTTCATTTTTCCTTTGTTTTCAGTACAGAAATTTATTTTTCCTACTTTTAGTCTCCCAAGTGCTTAGAACAGTGCTTCACACATAGTAAAGGCTCAAAAAATATGATTGGTTGATTGGCTGATGAACTGGACAAAAATGTTAAGGTACTCTACAAATACAAACTCATTAAAATATCCTGGTGGCCAAATGTGAGCTTTAAAATAGAAGTATAGATAATATTGGAAGTTTAGATGTGCTTAAAGAAGCAGCATGGTCTTGTGGAAATAGTGCGGGCCTGGGAGTCAGAGGACCTGGGTTCTAATCCAGGCTCCGCCACTTGTCTGCTGAGTGACCTTTGGCAAGTCATTTGACTTCTCTGTGCCGCAGTTATCTCATCTGTAAAATAAGAATTAAGACTGGAAGCCCCATGTAAGCCATGGACTATGTTCAACCTGATTATCTTTTATCTACTCCAGCACTTAGTTCAGGAGCTGGCACATAGTAAGAAAAGCCTCATAATGAGTTGCTTCACCTCAGTTGTCCTAAAAAAAACCCAAACAACAAAACAAAACACACACACTTTTACTTAAACTAAAAGACCAGTGCTTGGCACATAGTAAGTGCTAACCAATACTTTTTTTATAAATGTGTGCATGTACTTTTTAGTTTACAGATACCGTTTACCAGTGGAGAAATAGAAAATCCATCTCTAGATTAATAAATCAATAACTAAAATCCTCTCTCGTAGCCTAGTTTTTAATAAACTAAGCAACACAACTCCAGAAGGCAATGAAGCAGTGTTTCTCTCCCTAAAAACAGCATAGTTTGAGGTACATATTCTGCATCAGACAGGGAAGGGTAAGAAAGAGGGAGAGAAGAAAAGAGAGAAGGGAGAGAACTGGTTTTTTCCCCCTCCTTTAAATTATACTTTTAAACAGTTCCAGAACCTGTAAACATGCCATGCATTATTTATAACAGTTTTCAAAGTTGCTATATTTATAGCATACCAAAGGATTGAGGTTCTCCCACAGATTCAAAGAGATATTTTAATTCCTAAAAAACCTCAATATAAACTACCAAAATAGAGTAATGCAAATACTCAAAAACCCTTGTGTAACAGTATCAATAAGCTACATTTCTGCTCCTCTAGCATAAATGTTCAGATAACAATTGGCAGATGAACTTTTCAAAACCAATAGCTTCACTAAGACCAAAGTAAGATGAACAAAATATGTGCCAATTTAAGTTGTAATCCCAAACCACTGTAACGTACAAATAAAAGGAATCACACCTAAAAAATGATAGATGCCAAACTTTTTTTTAAAATGAGATTATAATAGATGTTGCTTCATTCATATTTGTGAGTAAATTGAGCAGTACGCTAATGACCAAGAACAATATTACAAAAAAATTCCCCCCCCAAACAGGCCAAAAGGACATCTATATAATTATAATACATAATGTATACAATGTGTATATATATATATATATACACATATGTGTATACACACACACACACACACACACACACATATATCAAATCATTCACTTCAAAAGTCCATCCACTAGAAATACGTATGCTTAGTAAAAAGTTGGTTTTCAGTCTTCCATTTGGATCCCTATCAACTTAATATTTAAAAGGGAACTAGTTTAGCTTCCAAGATTAGACTTTTTTTTTTTTATAAATGGTGTACCTTGCATTTGGATGGTGCACGAGGAAGAAAATTCAGTATAGAGTAGCAACAGTGTGGCAACTGTGATACAGGGGCTGATGAAAGGGCAGCAAGAGCTGTGTCTTATCAGTCACAACCATGTTCCTAGAAGCCTTTCAGACTGCCTCCTTCATGTCACTATGCTGTGCCTGTTATGTACATGATTACATCTCATGTCACATGTTGGCTGACTGTGCCATCAAAATATCTCTTTTTTCCCTTTGCCAGTTCTGAGTCCTTCATATTACTCCTTAGGAATAATTTTTAGCTGCCAAAAAAATGCAGCCTTATAATCCTTGCATTTTCAGCAGCTGCAGAAAGTGGAGTCCCATCCCTTAGAAATTACATTCAATGTCAATCAACGTAAACTCTTAAAATATTTCTTACACAGTTTTACCAGCAATAGAATAATGATAAAAACTTTACAGGAAAAGGAATTCAGTAAAAATCAACTATTAGATAGGTTAGTTCTTGGTGCTAATCTTAAGTACTGCTTAGTTCTTTTCTTTTTATGTCTTCTCTGTAAAACGCTGTTACACTGTCTTCCCTAGGATTATTTGTGAAGTTGTGATACAAAGTTGAATCTCATTTTCTATGCCCAGAGTTCATTATTCCTATTTTCGCAACATTCTGTTTTCTACTTCTGACTCCCATTTCATGCCAATTTTCTGGAATGAAGTCTTCACAATGTCCTGATTTTATAAATGATAATTTAAAAAGGGATTCATTTCAAATAGTGGTTGGGTTGAATTGCTTTCCTCCTACTCAAGACTGAAGGCTAATTATTGACATTTTGTCTCTTTCAATCAATCAATCAATCGTATTTATTGAGCGCTTACTGTGTGCAGAGCACTGTACTAAGCGCTTGGGAAGTACAAGTTGGCAACATATATAGTCCCTACCCAACAGTGGGCTCACAGTCTAAAAGAGGGAGACAGAGAACAAAACCAAACATACCAACAAAATAAAATAAATAGAATACATATGTACAAGTAAAATAAATAAATAGAGTAATAAATATGTACTAACATATATACATATATACAGGTGCCGTGGGGAAGGGAAGGAGGTAAGATGAGGGGGATGGAGAGGGGGATGAGGGGGAGAAGCGTCTCTTTCGGTACCTCTGAGGCAATTCTGTTGCACTGTATTCTCCCAAGTGCTTAGTACAGTGCTCTGCACATAAGAAGCACTCAATATTACTGATCGATATTAAAATAAAGAGTGCATGAGCACTGTCAAGATAAATGGAATACTATATTCATTACACACCAATCTCTTCGTGTAAATAGTGATTGTTTACAGTTTTGATTGAATTGTAATAGGAAAAAAATGGCTTCCACAAAATTAAATCCCAGCTCTGCCATTTGTCTGCTGTGTGACCTTGGGCAAGTCACTTCACTTCTCTGGCCCTCAGTTATCTCATCCGTAAAATGGGGATTGAGACTGTGAACCCTATGTGGGACATGGACTGCGTTGAACCCAATATGCTTGTATCCATCCAGTGCTTAGTACAGTGCCTGGCACAAAGCACTTAAATACCATAATTATTATCATTATTGAACTAAAGAGGAAGAATAAAATGGGAGCACACTACTATCTGCATGATGAAGCCATTTGTGTCATCTAGTACAGGGCTCCCAACTATTTTATCACACTATAAATTTTCTCTTTATTGCAAAATACAGAGTCAAATTACTGTAATGTCAACAAATATAAATCTCTGTCTGAAATCATTCATTCATTCAATCATATTTTATTGAGTGCTTACTATGTGCAGAGCACTGCACTAAGCACTTGGAAAGTACAATGCATCAATAAAGAGAGCAATCCCTGACGACACCGGGCATACAGTCTAGAAATTATCTTTCTCTGGTGCATAGGCACTGCAAAAGAAAAACCATTTAGATAAATTCCCAATTTAGGTGTTTTATTTCAACAGGGTTTGATTGGGCTGTAGGAAAGAAAAAAGGGGAGAATGAAATGGATGTTTGCTTAGTACATTCAATTTGGAAAGATTATCTTTGGGCTGAGGAAAGAGTTGAGGTTTCTCTTTGTTCTTGGCATCACTAGACTGATTTGAGATGGGGCCAAGGTAACGTGATGGCTATTAATCTCACATCCTATACGCCAAGAGATTTCCCAACACAGATCTTACTCTGATCAGCCGTGCTAAAGCAAGGGGAGGAGGGGCCGCTTGTGGTCAAATATGTATGTTGCCCTCAAGTATGAGACAGATGTAAAGATTCTCCCTGACAGGCAGGAAGTGGTTTGGGTTTGAATTCTAGGCCAGAACACATACACTGCTAGGTCTTTCTAAAAACCATGGATTAGCTCTTATTATGTTTAATTTTATTGGATTTGGTCGACTCTGATGCCGAGTTGAATCCTCTTCTAAAACTGCAAAAACAGCTTTTTATTGCAGCATTTACACTGTATTAAGCTCTCTATGGGCAGGGAACATACCTGCCAATTCTGTTGCACTGTATTCTCCCAAGTGCTTAGTACAGTGCTCTGCACATAAGAAGCACTCAATATTACTGATCGATATTAAAATAAAAAGTGCATAAGCACTGTCAAAAGAAAACCCTCCAGGTGAAAAAATTCCCAATTTGCAAGTCCTTCATTTAGCTACCGTCACTATTCTTCCTAGAAAAACACCATGAAAAATCACAGGAAGTTAAATATATTTAAAATTAACACAAAGTGGAAATTACTCGTGGTCATGTTACCTTATCTCTTTGAATTGAGCCCGTTATTCAAAATTACTTAAGGAGCAAAAAAATATTGCCTTTCCCGTTACTTTCACCATAAGGTCTGAGATTGTGGGGCCACACTCCTTCCCCAGTGCTTTGTTGATCAATAAATGTTATTCATTGTTTGCTTACTATGTGCAGAGCTTAGTATAAATTAGATTCTGGGCTGAGGTTATCATTCATTCATTCATTCAATCGTATTTACTGAGCACTTACTATGTGCAGAGCACTGTACTAAGCACTTGGGAAGTACAAGCTGGCAACATATAGAGTTGGTCCCTACCCAACAACGGGCTCACAGTCTAGAAGGGGGAGACAGACAACAAAACAAAACATGTGGACAGGTGTCAAGTCATCAGAATAAACAGAAGTAAAGCTAGATGCACATCATTAACAAAATAAATAGAATAGTAAATATGTACAAGAAAAATAAATAAGGTAATAAATCTGTACAAACATATATACAGGTGCTGTGGGGAGGGGAAGAAGGTACCACTTAGTATAGGGCTTGCACATAGCACTTAAATGCCATTAAAAAAAGCAGAAAGAGAGAGAGAGAGAGAGAGAGAGAGAGATGAGAGCAAGGCACTCACACTTGAGCTTTTCAGTCATACAATAACAGGTAAGTAGCATCATTTTCAAAAACAACACGTCATTTTATGTTCATAACAATCATGGTAACAAATCCAAGTGAAAGAAGCATAGACTCTTAAATGCAAAATAAATGCAAAAAATGCAGAATGTGCCTAACTCTGTTATAGTCTACTCTCACAAGTGCTCAGTACAGTGCTCTGCATGCCTTAAGTGATCAATAAATACGACTGACTGATTGGATACTTTCTGAAAGGTTGTTTGCCTACACTACAACTACGAGTTGGAGGGAGAGTGGGTCAAGCAGTTCTGGTGCCAATTGGGCTTCACGCTAGCCGAGTTTGAGTGGCCAAACCAGCACGGACTTCCTCCGAGCCCTGGGTCAGCATCACTACCAGTTCCATGTCACCTCCCAATATTCCTCTGGCCCAGAGAGGAATTCCTGAAGGGGAGAGCTCTTATTTAGAGCTTGGAGTTATGACAACTGAGCAGTGCAGTAAGGATGTCCATCAGCCTCTAGATAAGAACCCTGGCCTGGGATGGTGTTGCCTTTGGGTGCTGTAACAAGAGTTTCTTCCTTGGGCAATTCTAATTAGCCAATGCTACTAAAAATGTGATGTGAAGCAGACAGAAGGAAGAGAAAACATGAAGTGATGCTTAAAAAGGAATGTCAGAATTCCCAGTGAACAACATGGAAATCCCAATACAAACCAAGCACAATACTCCTTATGGTCTTAAACACTAAAATTTTATTTGGCTCCATGAGGAAGGGGTGATATCTCTCAGTCTGAAGTTGTGTGTGTATTTGTCTATACAGAACTGCATACACACACATAAAGTAAATAAAACTCCTAGCTAGGATAGAAGCTGGTCTTTCATCTGAATATCTCTCCAAATCCCAAAGACTCAAGGCTTCCTCCCTTTTCACCTAAGAAAGGAGAAGATTGTCTTCTGCAGTCATGGGACCAAAAAACAGAAGACTAGAGCTTGTCTTCAATTCATCTAGAACACTGGAAAGAATTTGACCATTCTGTGGCCCTAGGCAGTTACTAACTGCCACTCAATAAATATTCTTTATTGATTATTTTGTTATTGGGAACTTACCTGTATTTCTTCAGAGGTGAACTTTCTCCCCATTGGGCCCAAACATTTTCCCTGGAATATTCTCCAGAGTTTAAGACAGCTCATGACACACCCAAGTCTGCTTAATAAATCACTGAGATGGTGACAGTGGCATGAAGGGCTGACCACAGGCAAGTAGCCAACATCAGATCAGAAAAGATGAAAACTTTGGGCCAGAAATGTTTCTACAAAATATGTTGTATTGTTTCCCAAGTGCTTGAAAACTCTGGGCCAGAAGCATGTCTACCAAATCTGTTGTATTGTTTCCCAAGTGCTTAGTACAGTGTTTTGCATACAGTAAGCACTCACATACCATTGATTGAATGATCCATCAAGGGATAGATTCATTTCTGCCATATGTATTTTTTAACTATGTGTTTTGGAAAGTTTTTAGAGGACTAGGTAATGTTAATCTGCCCATATGAACTGGTTTGATACTGTGAGCTGCACTTTTAGAAGAAATGGTTGGTGTGCAGACAGCTGTGTTCAACTTTATAACCGGTGAATTCTAAAGTGGGGTTTGGCAAGATCAGGAACCCAGAGTTAAGGTGAAATAAACTCTAAAAAAAAAAAAGTAGAAAAATATTTTAATGTCCTTATTTTAAAGAGGAAAAGTGTTATCCACTGGATCCTCTTTACTTTCAATCAGTCAATCAATGATCTTTATTCAATGCTTACGCTGTGCAGAGCACTCACCTGGAGATACATTTGAACAATGCATATGTTTAGAGGTGTTTCAATGCAGTCAATTAGGGAATTTGAAAATCTCTGTAAAAAGGAAACAAAGTCCTGAAATAATATTTTGAGAACAGAGTGACTGCCTGTCCTTGCTCTCTGATCTGTAGTGTATGTGTATTTCCAAAATAAGTTTTCTGAATCTTTAATAATTTCTAATTTACAAAAAGTAAAAATGTTTAAACCTAAAAAATGCTTTTTTTCTCCTAAAGAAAATGCCTATAAGAACTGAGAAGATAAGCAGAATCCTCACACTACACATCATACAACAGCAAAACATTTACAGGAACGAAACACAAAATCTGAAAGATACAGGGCCAGATTTCTTCAGCTCATCAGAGGTGACGAATCAATGGAATGAGATTCTCTATTCAACATTGTCCTGTCAGTGCCCAACATTGCTAAGAGGTTATTTTTTCCAAGGAGATTCTGTTTTGGAAAGGTGCTTTGAGCAAAGTTGCTTTTCTTGGCTTGAACACTCAGCTAAGGATCATCATTTGAGCTGATGTTTTGCTTATGAACTGTCAATGGACATAGATCTAAAGACTGATAGAAGGGTCAAATAGCAGGGAGAAAAATGATGAGAGCCCAGGAGTCGACTCAAGCTGAGAGGAGAAGCATTGAGTCTGTGCCAGAAATGATAAGCTAGGCATAACTGGCTCAGGAACAAGAGAACAGGCCAATGATTGGAGCCTTTTCATCAACTGGCTTGTTCTATCCAATTTCACCTGCAAACGAAATGCAAGACTCTAGCCAAACACCTGCTACACCCAGTTCTTCAGGGTCATTTTTAAAGATGACTAGAACAATTTCCAATTTTATTTTCCTCTGTTTTATGCAAACCAAAGCAGACCCTTGCACTTGTCGGGGAGAGGGGGACATTCATACAGAGTTTTCTAAGGGGTATAGTTTGGCCTAGTGGAAAGAGCATTGGGTTGGGTGCTGGGAGACGAGGGAGGTCAGTTATTGGAAACCCCAATGGCACTTCCAGATTGAACCATCTTTGGATCAAGTAGCCCCAAGGCCAGAACTTGCCCCTTGAGACTATTCCAAACTCCTCTCAGGACTCAGATGGCCCAGGCTGACTTGGAACCCCTGCTTCAACTCACTCCTAGCAACCAAGCCCTGAGTGGACACACTCTAATGATGTGCAGAGGACTGTACTCCCACCCAAGTGTAAATTCATTAGGAGAATCTGGGGAAGGGGTTGGGAAGCCTGTTATCTCTTAAGTAGTCCTGAATGATATTACTGAAGTCTCTGGAGACACATACCAGCAACCCACCCTACATGAGAATTCAACCACACATTATTCCCCAATTGTAAATTAGCAAAAAGATTAGTGGCACATTCTAAATCCAAATCCAAGAATGTGTTGAATCCCCACAGTCCAAAGATATCTTGGGAGACAGCTGGCCAAAACATCAGATACTCTGCTCTTAAAAAGCGAAGCTTGGGGATAGAAGTGATCCTCTCAGCTAAAATACTGCAAGTCATTTGAAGAAGTGATCAATAAGCAGGGAGTCTGGCAGAGAAGCTAAAAGGGATGTGGTTAGTGCAATACATCAAAATAAATCAATTATCGTCTCAAAGGGGGAGTGATTTTTATCCACTGGTTTTGGATGCAGCCTTAAACAGGTGCATCTCATTTTACAGTCATAATATGTTCCTCAAAAAAATACATGCATCAAAAAAGGCAGTATGAAGCATGCTTTACCATACACTTACATGATACAAATTGGAATCCATCCCAGAACCTCTGAAAAATAATTTGAAATTCCTTTACATGCAATATTATGTATTATTAAGCATCAAACTATTTTTATGGTATTTGTTAAGCACTGTTCTAAGTGCTGAGGTGAAAATACAAATTAATTAGACTGGACATGGTCCCTGTCCTGCATGGAGAACCCTGTTTTGTAGGAGAACTGAGGTACAGAGAAGAAGTTAAGTGACTTGCCCAAGGTCACATTACAAGGAATGGTCAGAGCTGGGTTTAGAACCCAGATCCTCTGACTCCCAGGCCGTGCTCTTTCCACTAGACCAAGCTGCTTCTCTTTTGCTTTTTCTAGTAAAGGAGATTCATGGCAAATAAGGGGTTAAAATAAAATTTCCCCTTTGGCAAGATGAAGTAGAAGCCTTGTTCTACTGACTGTGGTAGTGTTTTTTCAACTATAAAGGAAGAATGTGACTGATTTAGGTGAAAAATCAGCCCTTTCCTCCCTAAAAGAATAATATTGCCAATATTGTATCAATCAAATTTAATGATTACTATGTGCAGAGCACTGTACTATGCACTTGGTAGAGTTCAACAGAATTAGCAGACATGCTCCCTATGCATACCATGCTAACAGTCTAGAATAACATTATACATTTGCAAACAGTTTCCCACACTGCTTCCTTCAGTAATATTATCAATTAACAGGCTTTTGTTTTTCAGTTCAGCAATAAAGGACAAGGTCCTGGAAGGATGGAAAAAAGTGTGGGTGTAGTCTACACTGTAGTCTCTTCCTAAGATCTTTCTACTCCATTACTTACACAAATATCCCCTCTCTACTAATGGATGTAATCCGATTTTGAGAGACAGATGGCTGGAATATTTTTTCCCCTTCCCTGGTTTCCTTCTCTCAAGTCAGTGGAGTCTGGCCATCTGGCAAATACAATTCAAAGTCCCCAGATCAGGAACTCCACTAATGAGCCCCTCAGTAGCTTCCATATAACCAGCCCAACTGATGAGCTAGAAAATGGGGTTTTGAAACACAACTATATGTTTGGACTAAAGATCATGTTTACCAACTCCATTGTACTATACTCTCCCAAGTGCTTAGTAAAGTGCTCTACACAAGCAACGACTCAATCAAGACCACTGAATGATAAAGATCTCAAAGGAATCAACAACTAGAGAGGGAGCTTTGTTGAATCTCTAATACAAAGCCCATCCCACTTATGCATTCTAACAAAACTAACCTGCTTATGACCAAGATGATTTGATATCATAAATTACAGTGGGTGGAGGTGTGAGGACTGTGGCCCTTAGAAGTTGTGATAAACCTTGGCTACACTGACCTGTGGGAGTCATTAAGCAGAGCCCCAAACCCAAATCAGTTTGCAGACGGAGATGTGTCTTGGACTTCTGTTGTACTTCTCCAAGTACTTAGTATTGTGCATTGCACCCAATGGATGTTCAGTAAACACCAGTACCATAACTACTCCAGATCTCTGCAAAGGAGTGAATGCAGTAGTTGTTTATTTTAAGCTTAAAACAAAACAAATCAGTGGTGTTTCATCTTCCTATGCACAGATGTTTAAGAGAATCTGTCAATACCACGTTTAAATAGACTAGTAACCAAGAAATGAAACTCATAAATAATGCCCAAATTCACATTTATTCACGCATTTCTAATCCCATTCCATCCAAACATTTTCTTTGTTTCTACCAAGACTTTCAGTAACTCCCCAAACCCATGGAAATCCTCTGGCAGAGGTGCTGATAAAGCAGTTTTAAGGCCAAATGAAGGGGTAAAGGTGATGATAAACCAAAAACTAGGTCACTAAGTTTTGAATAATTGGGAGCAATAATTGCTTGATTAAGCAAGATAAATTCAAACTGGACTTGCAAATTAGTTCTTTTAGTACAACCATGGCCCATACCTATTCACTCACTAACTATTCATTTCTTCACTTTTAATTGCCAATATATATGAATTGCTTTACAACCTCAAACACCAAAGCAGTGAACCTACTTTTTGGAGAGGCCTGTAACCCTGAATAATATTGAAAAAAAAAGCTACCCCACCATTATTGTTTCATATTTTACTTTTTCATATTTTTATATCTAGATAATTCAAATACAAAATATCATTTGTATTAATTTGAAATTAAAATTGTGATTAAAATTACATCATGGCCTATTGGAAAGGACACAGGCCTGGAAATCAGAAGACCTGAACTCCACTCTCAGCTCTGCCAATTACTTGTTGTATGACTTTGGGCAAGTCACTTAATTAACTTGGGTCTCAGTTTCCTAGTCTGTAAAATGGGGATTTAACATGGGTTCTCCCGCTCATTTAAATTGTGAGCCCCAAACTGCAAAGTGCTGTGTCTGACCTGATTAACTTGTATTTACTCCACACAGAAAGTATTTAGCAAACACCAAAATTATTCACATCACAATGCAGTCCTTTAAAGAATCATACAGTAAATAATTCAATAATATAAATGTTCTCTTCTATTTGAACCGAATTTTGGAAGCACATCTATCTAAAAGTGAGAACTCCACTTTCCCTTTATATTCTCCATTGTTGAAACTGTCACAAAGGGCAGACAGAACAATGGTTAATAAGGATCTAGAGAAAATACAATATTATCACAGAATTCAATAGCTTATTGGAAAATAATTATTTTCATTAAAAATGTACATTGCAAACTTTTACATTATTTTTCACCAAAAAATTATACTGTATTTTCTTCCTCAGAGTGACCCTTTTCATATCAAAGCAGATACATTATTAAAATTCTTACAAATCCCTAATTTAGCAGGTTGAGTTCCAGCTGCATTTACAACTTCTGCCCTTGATATCAATTATACTCCCACAAAAATTAGTATCTGCCTGTGAGATTGCCTTTTGCTATTTAATCTTAACTTCTGGTGTTTCAGAAACAAAGTGGTTTAAGCTCCTGATAACTGAAATGGGATATTCATGTGAAAATGCAATTCACTGATAACTCCATCTTTAGTCACATATTTCTAGACATAAATTATTATTATTAGCAAGTGCTGTCAAGTCTTTTCTGATTCATAGCAACTCTGTGGATGCATTTTCTCCAGAATGCCCTGTCTTTTGCCATAATCTATAACCTTGCTAATGGTTCTTTTGTAATTGTTAGTCCTCCTGATCATACATCCAAAATATGCTAAACTAAGTCAACTCATTTGGCCTTCCAAAGACCACTTTAGCTTAATTTGCTCCAAAATCCATTTTTTGGTTTTTTGGGCAGTCCATGGTGTTCGCAAAAGCCTTCTCCAACACCTCATTTCAAAAGAATCTATGCTCTTTCTATCCCACTTTTTTCACGGTCCAGCTTCCCACAGTCCATACATAAATTAAAGAATTATAATATGCATAATATAATAAATATAACATGTATAATTATATGCATAATATAATAAATACAATATAATAAAGTGGCTGTAGCTTTAATTATAAATATAGACAACCAATAGCACAATTTGCTTGACAAGGCTCTCCACTGGTGCAAGAGAATAGTTTATACATCTAGCATTAACCAAATGATTGTTCTCACAAAGAAGATGCAGTTTCAGTGTCTGCTTATAATAATGATGGTATTTGTTAAATGCTTACTATGTGCCAAGCACTGTTCTAAGCACTGGGGTAGATACAAGGTAATCAGGTTATCCCACATTCATTTATTCATTCAATCATATTTATTGAGCGCTTACTATGTGCAGAGCACTGTACTAAGTGCTTGGAAAGTAAATGGAGCTTAATCCTCTTAATCCTCATTTGCAGATGAGGTAATTTAGTCACAGAGTAGTTAAGTGATTTGCCCAAAGTCACACAGCTGATAGGTGGTGGAACAGGGATTAGAACCCAAGACCTCTGACTTCCAAGCCCATGCTCTTGTCACTAAGATATGCTCATCTTCTCATTCTCATCCAGAAACATAAGGATTTTACTGCCCTTGAATAATGAAGATGGCACCATGGTACAATGCCTTTATTTTTAATTAAAAAAAAACAAACCTTAGGTCTTCAAATTAAAAGTATTTAACCTGGTTAGGATTTACAAGAAAATTGTCCCTTGGCACTTCTTGATTACAAAATTCTAAACTTTACTATATATCTACAACAGTGAAGAAAGTTTTTATGAATCAGTCTTGGGAAAGTTAAAAAAAAAAGGGGAGTGGAAGTGTGAAGGATAAAATTATGGAAAAAGACGATGGAAGAGTTATCTAATTTCCTAAATATTGCTTAACAAATATTAGCTCATGAATCTTATGCCTATTGCTGGGAGGAAAACCAATGAGAGCATCAAAGTAGAGTAACTTGTCCGAAGAGAGGATAAAAATCGAGACATATGTGTGGGTTGATTATAGGCAATTTCTTGTGTTTAAAGTGTTAGCTGTTCAAGTTGTTTGTTCCTTTTCCAGGATTATGAAAATAAAAGAAGTCTAGGGAAGAGAGATTAATTAGAAAAGAGAGCTAGAGATAAAGAAAATATGCAGTTGGAAAGGCATTTTCAAAGAGAAATAGAGTTTAGGCAAAATAAAATAACAAACATTTGGTAAAGGGTTGAAACAAGTTAGGATCTGTAAAAATTAAATGAAAATCTAGAGAAGATATTGAAGAAAGGAAGGGGAAAATGCTCTTTTGACAAAGTGGAAAGGATAAAGAGAAAGTGTAAGAGAGAGATAAGAAATGACAGATGGATGATTATATATGTAAACATCATGGGAAATTAACAATGCCCATAAATACAGAGAAACAATGATCGGAAAAAAAAACAAATCCCATAAGAAGGAATGTGATTCCCCGAAAGAACTGTTACAGTGTTCTGTGCACATTCATACACAGACTTTCTTGGGTTAAAGAAGTGATAAATTTCATATCAAGCGTTTTTTCCCCCCCATTAAGCTTCCTTACTTCTAAAACAGTTATCACGGAAGTGTTTCAGCTGATCTTGACTGTTAATACTGCACCAAGAGAAATGGGGAATCTCCGTAACTTTGTCCCAAACCACAGGGATCTTTACAGATTAAGGATAACATTTTGCATTATGCTTAAAAAGGAAAAAAAAACCCATCACAGCAGGCAGTAATATGCGTTACGATAAAGAAGCTAATGGACATATGTCGTTACTTTTCATACAGCTGGTGTTTGAAGCATTTGCTGAAAATAGGCAAACAGGTTCATCTATCAATGGGAAGAGTGCAGTTAGCTCACTTTAAAATCCCAAAGGATAATTCCTTCCAACTACTATTTCAAACAGGCTTTCGGGGATTGTGTGAAATTGAAGCCTAGTTATGAAAATAAGCTCTGTGTGTGCACAGAATCTAAAAATACTCAGGGAGGGTCTAAAAGAATGCAGGTGATAGGCCTCATAAAATAAGGCTACAGGGTTTAGAAGGAATTTAATAGACTGTTTCTTTTTTCAGTCCAACTCTGGTTGTTAACTGTTGAGTAAATTAAATGCATCTTAATGATACAGGGGTGCTGGTGAACACAGGGGAGAGACAGGGAAGATACTGGTAAATAGGGGTTGAACCAGTGCAATTCTTGCAAGCAAAACAAATTTATATTCTTAGTGAATTTTTAATACTACTTGCAAGGCTGATGTTCAACAGCTGTCAGGCTGGCCAATGAAAGAAAAATGGTGAAACATATTCTACCATTGAGCACTGTGGGTGATGACATTTAGATATCTGCAAACCTCAATCTATACAAATATTCATCTCCCTATGGATATTGCTGTTTCCACTGCTAAGCTGAGGAGTTCATTGCCACACATAGTTGGGGAAAGAAAGAGAAAAGATAACTAGGCACCCTGCCCCTTTCAGCTCGAGGTTCTGTCCACTGATAGTCTGTCCATTACTTTTTCTGCTACCTTTAAATTCAGTGGTGGAAGAGAAAACACAGTCTATCTGGCTTCAGGAGCCTTCAAATAAAAATCTGTCTATCATATGGCAATTCAGTAAGAATCAAAATCACCCAATCATGAGCAAACTTTTCATCCCAGTTTGTATGTGTTGCCGACTTGTACTTCCCAAGCGCTTAGTACAGTGCTCTGCACACAGTAAGCACTCAATAAATACGATTGATTGATTGATAGTACTCGCTACGGGCTTACACTGTGTCAGGCACTGTACTAAGCACTAGAGTAGATTCAAAATAATCAGGCTGGATACAGTCCCTGTCCCACAGGAGATCATAGATAATTTGGAGGGAGGAGGATTTAATCCCCATTTTACAGATGAGGTAACTGAGGCACAGAGAACTCAAGTGCTTACAATGTGCCAAGCACTGAAGTAGATACAAACTAAGAAGTTAGGACACAGTCCATGTCCCACATGAGGATCACCATCTTAATCCTCATTTTACAGATGAGGTAACAGGCACAGAGAAGTTAAGTGACTTGCCTAGGTCACACAGCAGACAGTGGCAGAGCAGGATTAGAACCCAGGTCCTTCTAATTCCCCGGCCTGTGTTCTATCCACTAGGTCATAAATGACTTGCCCAAGGTCACACAGCAGGCAAGTGAAGAAAAACAGTGCAGCCTGGGAGTCCAAAGGGCCTAGGTTATAAACCCGGTTGTATCAGTTGTCTACTGTGTGACACTGGGCAAGTCACACAACTTCTCTGTGCCTCAGTTACCACATCTCTAAAATAGGGTCTGACTGTGAGCCCCCTGTGGGACATGGACTATGTCCAACCTGATTACCTTGTATCTCAACAAGTGCTTAGTACGTAGGAAGCACTTAAATACCATTCAAAAGAAAAAAAAGTGGAAGAGCTGGGATTAAAACCCAGGTTCTCTCACTATTCTTGCCTCTTCCTATTAACAAAGAAATGGGGTACACTAGGCGACAGACATTGTGAAAATGTGTAAAATAACTAGAGAGAGGCACCGTGTCCTAATAGATTAGCACAAGACTTGGAAGATCTTGAAATAAGTTTATGTCTGACAATTTCATTGGTAAACCTTGGCAAATCCATTAAGCCCTCTTTGCTTTGCTGTTCTCCATATAAAAGGGTGTGGTATTATCGCCTTGCCTCCCTGAATTCTTGTGGAGACTAAGTGGTGATTTAACATTTGGCAAAACTAGGATCTTCAGAAATATTAATAAAAGGCAAGTCACTTGCTTTCCTGTTCCAACTTTAAAGGGTGCCAAAGTGGATATGATGAATTAAAGGCCTCTTAAAAAGGTAAAATTATACCATATGAAGATAAGTGTTAAGAGGAAGTATATCCCAGTCTAGGTAAGGCTAAACCACCTAGTCAATCAGAATAATTTCATTTTAACCCAGATGGAAACAATTAACATGGGCTTCAAAAAGGTTTTGTTAAAGACTGCTGCAAGAAGCTATTAAGGAAGCTTAGTAACCCTAGGGTGAAAACTAAAAACCCCATTATTACACATTAAAGGCTAGTAAAATAATGGGAAGAAGTGTCATTACTATCATCAGCATTTATTGAGTCCCTACTAGATGCAAAGCCCTATCCCATGCACTTGGAATCATACAATAGAATAAAAAACATAGTTCCTGCCCTTGAGAGTTTTATAATCTAACTAAAATATATTTTGGGAACCAGAAACTGTCAGGATAAATGCAAAAGCTTCATATTGTAAGGCAAAAAGCAAGGTCCTAAAGGGGAAAAAAAGAAAATTAGGAAAAATGGCATTTTATATTTAAAAAGGTATGACCAGGAATACGATGAGTGGGAAATTTACTGATTATTAAACTCTCAAAAGACAATGAGAGCTTAGAGAACTTAGTAACTGAGACAACACCAACAAAAAGAATTAATTTTCCAGGCTCTGGAAAGCAAAAAAGTCGTCAATTGGACACTGACTTGTATAACTGCGGGAGGAAAGGCAGAAAAATAGATGGCATTAGCCTAGTCTATGAAAGTTGGTGGAACTATGGGAACAATGATAGCAAAAGACAGAGTGAAATCAGTATCATTTCATTTACTTACTTACATTTTCTGGTTCAGAGCATGGTACTGTTTGGTAGTTGTGTTGGTACCGTCTTGAATCATTTTTTTTTTATGTGTTCAGGGATAGAATATATGCCAAGATTACTGTGAATCGCCTGTTGCCAGCAACAAATAGTAGTATGCATTATATTGTGTTAAAGATACCATTGCCCTGCATTAAATTCAATTAAAATTATCTCTCAGACTATCTGGATTTCTGTATATCCAGATCATGCCTAGGCCTGATCAATCTGGATAAATGAGGTTGTACTCTGCTATTCTGTCATCTTTGTTCCAATGGACAATTAATCCCCATAAGCTTCTATCACAGAACACTATTTAAACAATTTGTTTAAGATAATTCCCAGACAAGCAGTTACCCAAATACATTACATAATTAATATCTATGGGTTTTCTAGCCAAGTAAAAATTACCATCTGTGGTTGCCATCACTTCTTCAAGGCAGATGCGCCTCACTAGATGGGAAAGAAAATTGAGGTTCTCAAACTGCACTGCTTATTCTGGTCCAGCTCATCCACTGATAGAATCAGTTACCTCATCCTCAAGCAGTGTGTGAATTGAATTTTCATATATTTGCTTTCACTTTAAATTGTTAGCGTTCCAAGAAGGGCAATCCCAATTGTGGCAGACAGAACTCCTAAAGAGAAAGGTTAGGTTAGAAGAAAAGGCCCTAATAAATCATCAGCGGTCAGAGTTAGACATATGCTTAGTAGTTTCCAGATTGTATTTCTTAGAATCTAGATTTCAGAGCATTTTTGTATAGTCAAGTTGGCTTCCAATTTTGGCATGCAAAAAGTGAGCAGATGAGGACCATATGACCCAAATTCAATGGGACAGTCATGAATTAAAAGAAGTTATCCCACTTTGCCTCATGTTCTTCCTGTTTAATGGCACTGACTACTCCCCTAACCCTCCTGCCACTTTCTCTTTTAACCCTTTAAGCTGGTGCAACCCAGGCAGTTTTTTTCTGTGTGTTTTGTTCTATTTTTACTTGAAAACCCCTCCTCTCACTGCTTTGGTGCTAAGCACAATCCTGCAGGACACAGGTAGAAGAACCTGAACAATGTAGTCAGAAAGAATACTAGTATTTAGGCTGTAAGCTCCATGTGGGAAGGGAATGTATCTACTACTTCTGTTATATTGTACTCTCCCAAGCACTTAGACAGTGCTCTGCACACAGTAAGGGCCCAATCAATATGACTGATGGAGGCACTGAGGGGAAACAAGAGTCTGATCATCAGAGAACAAGAAGTAGGAGGCAAAGCTACCAGAGCGATAAATGGGTCTGTAGGAAGTAAAGGCTGGAAGAGGAAATTATGATTGAAGGATGGAAGAAAGCGAACAGACATGAATCAGTCAAATCAATCAGTGGTACTTACTGAATGCTTACTGCGTGCAGAGTGCTGTATTAAATGATTACAATAAACTATATACAATCCCTGTTCTCAAGCAGTTTACAGTCTGAGGAGATACATATTAAATTACCGGTAGAAAAAATAAATCAAATTTAAAGATATGTACATAAGTGCTATAGGAGTAAATAGGTAGAATGAGAAACCAAGTGCTTATGGGATGAGGTCTCAAATGTATGGGTGATGCAGTAGGTGGGAAAAATAGGATGAGGAGATGAGAGATCACCAAGGAAGGCTTCCTGAAGGAAACATGATTTTCATACAGCTCAAAGAGGGGAGAGTGGTGATCCATCGGATGTGAACTGGGAGGGAGTTTCAAACAGGAGGGAGAAGGGCATGAAAAAGAGGTTAACAGTGAGATACACAAAAGCGAGACATAGTGAGTAGGTTGAATTATTTATTCACTCAATTGTATTTATTCAGTGCTCCCTGCGTGCAAAGCACTTGTAGAGGAGCAAAGTGTGTAATAGGAGAGGGGCAAGGATAAGTAGGGAGAGCAAGCAGACTAACCGCCTTAGAGTTAGTGAGGAGTTTCTGCTTCATACATAAAAGGATATGTAACCATTGGAGAGTGAGGAGTGGGGAGGCATATGCAAAACCATGTTTTGGAAAAATGATCTGGTCATTTTGGTTCTTTCTTGTTCTTTCCCTTCTTCAAAAGCTCTATGCCTCCTTTCCTGATACTATCTTTTCTCTGTCCTCCCCAAGAGCCCAAGATTGGACTACTGACCCCTTTGCAAGGGCCCCACCCCTCAAAAGTCCCATCCCCAGGGCTACTTCAGGTTTGAGGAAATGTGTTCTTGTTAGGCCCTGTATTTTGTATTAATCTTTTATCAGCTGCTTTAAGATAAATTAAGAGATTTTATGGAAATTACATGCATTAAATTATATAATAGTGAAAGTCAGCCCAAAATTTAAAGTGAGTAGTTAACTGAAATGTATGTCATCCATGTGTGTTCCAAAATCTTCCAGCTCTTCCAAGCAAGATGATTTCATACAAAAAGTAACCACTTAGTCTCATTTGGAGTCAACAACTTGCCAGGATTAAGTATTAGATGCAAATCAGCAAGGGGCTGTGAAGTTTCTGATTTTTGTTTTAAAGTCATTATTTAGAAAAGCTTGCCACGTACCACTCCAATCAGATCAACTGTTGGCTTTCTTTTTTTTTTTTTCCAATGATCAAATGAATTTCCAGGACCTTGGTCCTTTGAGATGAGGCTAGATATGAGTGGTTTTCAAAGTTGTAAACAATTTTCAAAAAGGCAGTGTGAAAGCACACAGTTTTATCCTTACTTATAATGTCCCTACCAGGCAAATTAAGAAGAAAACAGATTTATACCTTTACAAACTTTCATATGGACTGAATCACTGCAAGTGATAATGCAGTTGCAAATAAAATAAGACAGGGAATAAACATGTTCACTGCCTCAGAAGAAATCTGAGGATGTTCACAGCTGGAATTTGTGAATCCTTCTAAGGGTCTTTTAGTATTTAATTAAGAGCCAGGTTCCAATATTCTAACGAAGATAAAGAGGGATGTTAACTGCTTCTGACCTAAAAAAGGACCACATCTGCCTTTAATGCCCAAGACCCCACATAAGTATAAAAAATAAAACCATATTCTGACAAATAGGGTGGAGACAAAGCAATTTGAATGCACCTGTTAAAGAAAAGCAAGACAACTGATTATCTTTCTGCCTTTTCCTATCAAGTTTCTCCTATGAACTTATCAAATATGAAATTATCCACATATCAACATGTGTCAGAAACAACTAATCTAATTGGATGAGATTAAAAAAGGCTAATGCACAGTCACAGTAAAGAAATGAAAGAGGGGTCCACATGTGTTAATGATCATTGGTTATGAAGGCTGTTCAAGGAATCAGTTGATTGTCTGATGGAAATGTTTCATTCAACTTTGGACTAAACCTCGAGACATCGTGGTTACAAGCTCAACCCATTTGCTCAGCAGGACTCTCCTGAATTCAAGTATCAGCTGCAAATATGCAAAACCTCCCAATAGAGGCTTTCTGTGGTCACCAGTGAAGGAACTAAGACATACTTCTGTCATAAGCACTTGCAAGACCAGTTCATAGTTGTCTCAATAGCCAGATCCTCAGAATGTTACAGCACCTATGTTAAGCAATAGTGCTTATTTCAAATCTTCCTCTTCAGCTCATCCCCCCTTCAAGAAAATTCAAGTTTATCACACATAAAACAGAAGGCATTATAAAATGCTTCTGATTATCCCAAGGCTCTACTCATTAGCAGCCAAAATTGTTTATTCCAGATTTGTTCCAATTTTTCTTGAGGGGCAGGCCCAGAGGGAAATACATTCAGAATACAATACTGACAGACCAAGAGGACAAGAAAAGGTGTCCGACAAATCTCTTGTTGGCGTGTTAGTGTGTGAAAGGCTCTCTGGGTGGCCGAGAAAGCTGCATAATTTAAAAGGATTGGAATTTTACAAAGGCGGGCAGGCTCCTCTTAAGAAATTTCAAATCAAAGGAGAGAGAAGCCATTCTAGTATAATTTGGCGCATTTTGTTTATTTAGACATAAAGTGCTGGCTATGGCTCAAATCTTAAATGTCTTCTCAGGTGCATTAATAGATTTCTGCTACTTGGGCCACAAACTAAAAGACTACATTCAGTACTGAAGTTAATGAAAAAGAGGCTGTTTGTCATCCTTTCAGAATCTTTCTTAGCCACCTGCTTCGTTAACTCTTTCCCAGGAAGTCACAATATCTTACCAGCAAATACACACACACACACACACACACCCGCCCCCCGCCCCCCCCCCCCATACCCAGCTGTCATTTGCTTCAAAGAGGATGCTACTGATGGTGAAAATCTATCTAGCCATGCACCGTGCATATAGGTCAGGATGGAATGACCACAGAGATACTTTTCAATAAAATGCCATATATATATAGCTTCCCATTAAAGTGCAAGTTCTCCAGAAAGCAGCCCTTCAATCATCTTCCCCCTTCCTCGGCATTCTTGGATATCTTCAATGGAAAGCAAACAGAACTAAGACTAAACACTTTACAGGGCTTAAAAAGGTATGTGGGACAAGGAGACAACTGAAGGAAAGAATGGTAAATCGAATGGGATGTCTCTGTATTACAGAGTGGAGAGCAACCAAACCCATTCTGCACTTTTGGTTTTCCCAGAAAAAAATGGAACCTAATTTAAGACACAGAGATTTAAACATCCCATCCAATTGCCAAAATGTGGGCATTGCCTGCAGCAATGCAGTCAAGTGCATCCAAAAAATAAAACAAAAAACTCTCTGAAATACTGCACTGCCAAAGGAATAGTCACTCCTTTGGCATGAAACATTCCCCACTGGCTGAAGACGACCTCACTGCATCCAACATTAAGTCTTAGCCATAGACCTAAATTTTACTTAAGCTATCCCATAGAGGCAATTTTATTTTCATTACTTAACTTATTCTCTTACCATAAAGAGCAGAATTCAATTAAGAGTACTGATGCCTTTTGAATGGGCATATTTTAGGGGGTCCAAATTTAATGTTTATTTACTGTGTCCTAACGAGAGAGCAGAGCTTGATCTTCTGAAGGATTTGGCCCAAAAAAGCAAATTACGGAAAAGGCAAATAAAAGAAACCTCTTACTCCTACCAAAAGGGGGCACACCAAGAATGGACAGAATCCTTATTCATTACAGCATAAGAGACACTCAGGGTTGTTCTGGTCTTCTATTTTGATTTGTGAAGAGATGGAGAAGTAGCGTGGCTCAGTGGCAAGAGCCCGGGGTAGGGAGTCAGAGGTCGTGGGTTCTAATCCCAGCTCAAGCCACTCATCAGCTGTGTGACTTTGGGCAAGTCACTTCACTTCTCTGGGCCTCAGTTCCCTAATCTGTAAAATGGGGATGAAGACTGTGAGCCCCATGGGGGACAACCTGATTACCTTGTATCTACCCCAGCGCTTAGAACAGTGCTTGGCACATAGTAAGCACTTAACAAATACCATTATTATTATTATGTAATCTGCATTCAAAGTCCAAAGAAACTGAAGAAAGACACATGCAGCTTGCAGTGAGGTTTGAGCACCAAGACTTCATACTGCTCTTATGTAGAACAGGTTCAGGACCTGGCCCAGCCCCACCCATCCACCACAGCAATCTGGGACCACTTTCGCCACATTTCAGGCCCACCGTGAAATGTCCTCAAGAATAAGGAAGAGACACAGGCCAACCAGGGCTACAAGAATAAGAATATATTTCCCCTCTATAATCTAAATCTTTAAAAGACATTTAGGGAAAATTATATTACAATCAAACATACCCTTTCCTTGAATTCTGGATGCTAATTGAAACTTGGAAGGTAATTCCATAGTATCTGAATAAGACAAAAACAATCCTATGGGTATAATATCTTTAAAAAAAAAAATGAGATGAATTGTATTACCAGCTCAGAATTGTTTCAGAATTTCAGAGTTCCATTTCAGTTTCCAGTTCAATATATATGATAATACTACAGCATTCATTCTCTTCCCATCTGGAATGCCTGTCACTTGAACAAGATGTTACAATTATCCAAAATCCAAATCCAAAAGGGAAAAGGTGTGATGCTGAAAGTAGCTGACACATATAATTTCTCTTTCATATTTTCTTAATTGAAAAAGCAATTCAAAACTCAGGAATTGATAAGATTGTAGATGCATTTTGTTAGCAAAATTCGTAGGATGGAAACCTTTTAAGGACTGTCATTTCAGAAGTCAAAGTTCTTTAGGAAATAATTACGGGAATGGTTGTTTGGGTGGGGTTTCTGGGAGAACAAAGGAAATAATTAAGCTTTGCTTCCTAAAGGTGTTTTTCTTCCTCTTTTTCCTTTTTTTGTTAATTCCCTGACTAAAAATCTGCACTCTGATTCTCTACCACCAATGACAAAATCCTTGTCTTTTGCCTTGTCTACTATATATCGTGCTGGATTTGAAGAGATAACAACAGCCCTTTCTGGATAGGCCAGGCAGACAAAAAAGCCTCATAATCACTATGTTAAAAAATAGAAATAACATTCCAGGGATCTCAGCAACAGCCAGTGGTTGCCACTTTAAGAGAGAACACTTTATCAGGATGATGAACTTGTGGAAACTATCATTTCTACTGACCAACAGATGTCATTTACAGTTCTTGGGAGGGAGATCTTATTTTCCATTTCAAAAAATGGATTGGCTTTCATTTCTTGTCATCTTAGTTCAGGTTGCCTGCTCCATCTGCCCAGATGCTTAAACCAGGTACTGAAAACTTATTTATCTTTTCTGGAACCTATGAGGTAAAAGGAGCATCACTCTCGATTCTGAAAGAACAAAGGAAAGGACAGAAAACACTCTTGTATCTCATTTGAAAGCCAAAAATACTACACTAAATACAGCTTCACTGACAGTACCAGCACAGTTCTATAAAAATTCACTTTCAACCATTTCAGGTTCAGGAGAGAAAAATCCAGAGGTAATTGTTTGGTCAAAAGGAGATTAGCTGTGAAAGGTTAATATGCTGCCAAAGAAAAAAACTGGAAATCAGATTCCTTGGCTTGAAGCATCCCAAGTTAAGCATAATATCAAGGTGTTGGGCTTGGTATTTACATGGGACGATGTCAAATTCCCTTCCCCTCCATATGCCTATATGCACACAGATTGGAAAAAAGCCAGTAACACTCCCAGGCAGGAAAACTATCACAGGGTTCAAAAGAATTAAAGAAGAAAAACATTAAAATATGTAGAACTTGGCAACCATGTGCATCAAAGTAATGTTTTATCTGAATCAACCTCTAATCTGGGACGGTTGGATTCCAAGTGGGAAAAAGTAGCAACAAGAAGGAATGAAATAGCTATTGTGCAGATCACAAGATAACTTTCAAACCAAGTACCTAGCACAGTGCTATATATAATCTGGAAACTCTCAATATTCACTTATAAAAATGAACTGGCAAGCAGTGTGGCCACTTAGGAAGAAAAGGGTCCTGGGAGTCAGGGAACCTGGATTCTAATCCCATCTCTGCCACTTTCCTTTTGCGGGGCCTTAAGTCATTTAGCTTCTCTGTACTTGCTTTACTCATCTGTAAAGTGGCAATTCAAATACCCCTCGTCCTCCTACTTAGACTGTAAGCCCTGTGTGGGACAAGAATGTGTCCAGTCTGATTATCTTATATCTATCCTAGGCCTTAGTACATGAATATCACAATTATTATTGGTACTACTAGTATCTTTCAATCAGAAGTATCCCTAGGATAATCACAACAACCTTTCCTGAACTGCCTCATCTAGCTTACTCTATTGGCCGAACTAGCAACATGTACAACTTATCAAACCCCTCTGAAGAAACTGAAAGCAAAGGCCTTGTAACACAACGGCATTCTAAAATAGATGGAATCCATGTATTTTTATTTTGTATCATTTCCCAATCATCACAGTCACCTGAGCCAGTCAACTCTACTCTCTTTCTTTGTCCAATCATGTCTAGTAACTTGGCATTTGTCCTTCACCAAAATCCTATTCAGGAGTTCTCCATACTCTCATCCATTCAAACTGGCAAAGAAACACAATGTGGGTCAAATTAATGCATTTATTAATGCTTACTATTTGCTGAGCATTTTACTAAGCAGGGGATAAATACAAGATATTCAGGTCCTTTATGGGTCCCACAGCCTAAATAGGAGAGAGAAGAGGTAGTGAATCCCCATTTTACAGATGAAGGAATTGAGACAGAGAAGTTAAGTGACTTGCCCAAGGTTACACTGCAGGTTCGTGGTAGAATGAAAGCAGGATTCAAATGTAGGTCCT
Source organism: Tachyglossus aculeatus (assembly GCF_015852505.1). Classification (NCBI taxonomy): domain Eukaryota; kingdom Metazoa; phylum Chordata; class Mammalia; order Monotremata; family Tachyglossidae; genus Tachyglossus; species Tachyglossus aculeatus. The sequence goes on from NW_024044828.1 coordinate 9,084,342, forward strand.
CACTCTTCCACTATGCCAGTTCATAGCTTCAGTGACACCATCCCTTTGACTCACTCTCTCTTCAGATCTGGCAGACCACTTCTCTATCTTTAAAGCCCTTATTAAATCTCATATCTTCCCAGAGGTATTCACCTGCTTAATTTCTCATCTCCCCATCTATTCTATCCCACTGCTAATACTTCAGCGTTTCCTCACCACCTAAACGTTTGGCAACTCACTTCCACCTCCCAACCCAACACATATCTTTATCTCTACTGCTTCCTCCTACCAGTAATAAGTAGTGGTGTACTTCTCCTGCTAGATTTCAAGAACCTTGAGGACAGGGATAATTCCTACTAATTGTATTGTAGTGCTTCGTAGTACTCTGCACAGAGTAAGTCATCAAATACTTGAGTGAATGATAAGCCTGGATAAACCAGGTTCCATTTTAAAATTCTCAAAGACTGTGCTGGTTCCCCCTATTTCAGCAAGTCTGGAGACCAAGACGACTTCCTTTCTGGGTTCCATGAAATGCAAAATTAACTTTTCATTCATTCAATCATTTATTAAGCTCTTACTGTGTGCAGAGCACTGTATTAAGTGCTTGGGAGAGTACAATATAACAAAAAACAGACATTCCCTGCACACAGTGAGCTTACAGTTTAGATTAGACAGACATTAATATAAATTACATATTTGTACAAATTTCAATTACCTCAAGAACAGATCTAAAAGTCCCTGAATTTCTCCTGAAGTTTTTCTCATGAGAGAGGCCCAGATTTTATTTTTTAATATACCATTTTGCTCATAAAACTTCCTGCACAGACATATTGTGAATTTGGTGAAAATATGATTCTACTGATAATGAGAAAACATTAAAACTGCTAAGAAACGAGACAATTGCTGCAGAAACTCAACTAAGCATTTGTGTGACACAGAAAACACTTTGCTGTTGTTCAGCAAGATTACTCTTTTTCCCCCTTTACAACTTGGAAAGCTCCCCAAATAAACCTGATAAATGTCCTGAGCACCACAAAAGGTGCATGTTTTAAGTCTTGCAAATTTGCTCCGCAACCTTTCCAATCTTGAGGGTTTTAGTTGAAATAAAGTGATGCTTCACTCTTCCCCTAATCAGCACTAGCAACTCCATGAGCTAGCCATCATACAGCAGAGTGTTTGTAAAATAAACTGAGGGGCTTTTAAATGACTGTAATTTAATACTGTTTCCTGGTAGAAGTGACATGGTGAGGCATGTCTCTATAGCAACTTGTAAAATTTATTTAAATGAACTCCTTCCTAGATTCTCAAAAGTGATGGAAGTTTATCTCCATCTAAATACTGTGCCATATCATTCATTCAATCATATTTACTGGGTGCTTATTGTGCCTAGAGGACCGTACATATACCGACACTGCCAGATTTAATTAATCGCTAAAGGAACATCCACAGAATAATTTATTATCCCTACTCCCTGTCTGAAAGCATTAGGGTTCTGCAATTGTTATCCAAAATAAGTTAATAACTACACTATGAAAATATTCCACAACAAAACCTATGGATCAATAGTATTTGAGAACTCACTGTTTACGCAGCACTCTATTAAATGTCCAGGAGAATACAATATAATAAAGTTGGTAGGCACGTTCCCTGTCCATAACGTGTTTACAGTCCAGGAGCTTAGTCTAGAGGGAATCCAACAGACGTATCCACTCTCTAGTTCTACAATAAGTATAGTGTCTGACAAAAACATTTTCTCTATTTGACAAAATATTGATATACTTTCTGATCTTCAGTATGCATTCTTTTTGACAAAGCTGAGATTACTTTATTGCTTTATACCACTATCAAGTGCATTTCTTTTAAAAAACAATCATAATGGAACATAGCTGGTAGACAAATTTTCTGCCCTCCATGGAGATTATTATACAGTTTTGTAAATGGATTTCACATTTATCATAGTGGTTCTATAATGATGTGAGAACCCTTGAGCTTCTAGGGACCCTTGGAATTTTCTAAGACAGTTTTCTACCCCATCATAAACTGTGAAACCGTATGTGTTGGTGTGACTATGTGTCCACTGCCAGGTTGGTCACCGATGAACTCTCTGGGATCCTGCTACTTAAATGGATGTAATGTCACTCACATTAAACTGGAAAGACAATGGAGCATAATGATGTCATATACAATGTTTTGTGGCAGTCCACCCGAACCTAGAGGGTTTCTCTGGAGGACCCATGTCCTCACACTTGCTTAGGATCCATTCCATTCCCCATCCAGAGTGCCTCTGAATACCAAGCACTGACTCTGAGTCATGGGATTCAGCAGCAGAAGAGAGGTAGAATGTCTAAAATAAAAAATAAAAATCAGAAATAAAGTTGCCAGTACTGTACTAGTAACAGAAAGGGGCTAGTCCAGCTGGAAATCAGGTTGTTCATTATAAAACCTGAATAATATCAATGTCATGTTTATGCTCATTATTACTATTATGATATTTACTATGCACTTATTAGGTATCAAGCACTGTTCTAAGCACTGGGGTAGATATATATTAATTAGGTCAGACATAGACCCTGCCCTGTTTGGGCACACAGTCCAGTGCTTTTCCTCAGAGAAGTCTTTATCAGTAATGATTTTGCCCTATCTAGCTGGCTGGAAATATGAATAAACAATATAAGGCTTGTTCTGCATTACTACAGTTCCCACTTCAGCACTGGCAACCTCTGATTTCAAATCCTTCAGACAAGACAGTCTAGAAAACCTCTTCTGACGTTCCTTTAGTAGAAACCTGGTGTAGTTTCCTCACCTTTATTTACATATAGTTAAAAAAGTAATCCCATCAAGAATGATGTATCTGTAATATTTTTTTAGAAAAAGCAATGCTAGATCAAATACGAATAAGACCTATGCTACTTAGAAGCACTTGCATGACACGTATAAAGATACATTTGGTGTCTTGAATTATATTCAAGGGTATTTTTTTTAAGTTGAGGAAACAAATTTCTGAATTAAGCAAAAGCATGTTCACTCAGTATCTTCCAGGAAAAATAAGAACTCAAATATTTCATCTGTAAAAAATACACATTTTTCAATTTACATGCATTTAGACATACACTGGAAATATTATTTAATTACAAATACTTGTCTCAAAGTATACTAATAGTCTACATGCAACATTCATTAAATAACTCACCCTCACACGTGTACTTTTCCCCCACATACACATGTGGCCATCTCCATTTTTGTCAGAAAGACACACTCAGTATGGAAGACACGCATATAAAGAAAGATAGCATAGGTCAAGAAAGGACTCTTCTTTCATATACAAAACTAGTCTATCCATCAATAAAATAATTAGCATAACAGATAATAAGGGGAAAATGGTGATGTGCGAACACTTGGTGGAAATTCCCACAAGATCTCACAAAGGGTCATGGTACTGAACATCATTAGTTTGGAATAATTGTGCTATTAACACTTAGCATAACCTTGCCCTGTTGGAACCAAGTTCATATAATGTCTTTCTACTCTTTAATAATCACGAAGACAGTAGCTCACTGTGTTTGAAAACTCGCATATTCCGGGGAATGAATATAACATTCAATATATAAAGTCTCAATGCCTGAAGAATGAAGCACATCCTTATATGCAAAATTTGCATATTGAATAATCTGCCTTTCATGAATATCAACACTCATGAGCTCTCAAAGATAAAAAAAAAATCACACTTTTACAAAAGGTGGTTGGGGAAAACAGGGTAGACTTTTCATAAGAATCCAAAGAATTAGATATTACAGTAAGGTCCCAAAACTAATATACATTGCTTGCTCTCTCAAGCTGACATTTCAGAAGGTCTTGCTGTCTAAGATCGTCACTGGACACATAATAAAGAGAAAGGACTGGTGAAATTAATGACAGAAGTTGGAAAGAGGAGGAGTCTGAAATATCAGGCCAAGAAAATTGTATTCAGTCTGTCCAACACAATGTTGCCAAATGACTACTGGCAGCAAATGTCTTCAGTAATCATGTTCATTTGTTGACTGTGTATGGAATGAAATTCTAAAACCTGTGTTAAGAATCAAAGTCTTTGTCATCTGATCCTCTATGTCATTTAAATGGAGAAAAATGACTGCTAACTGCTTTATAAAGGTCCAAAAACGTTACTAAAATACAAGTCATATTCACAAAGCAGCTTTCATAAAAGGCCCAATTCCTGAGCATGCCACCTAATAATTTAACCAATTATTAAATTATTATTAACTAATTCCTAACAACCCAAAACCAACAGGATGGGAAAGTCAAGGCAAAAAAAAGTCTCAATTTTCCACTGTCTGAAAATGAATCTGTTGGACATGAGAGATGCAGGAGGACAGCAAATTGGAGTTATGACAAGTCACACAACCTCTCTGAGTCTCATCCATAAAAAGACTATGAGGTACCTAATTTTCCTGCTTTTTACATTGTGACCTCCTTGTGGGACAAGGGGTTACTTCTAGCAGCAAAGGCAAAATTGTGGGAAGGGGGAGAAATGAGGCCATGAAAAAGCAGGAGATCAATACAGGAGCACAGTTGTGAAGTCAGGAGGTGGCATCTTACTTAAGGGTGTTTAAAAAAAAAAAAAAGGAGAGAGTTACACATTCCACTCCAGTAAGAAGGATAGGCCAGAAGAACTACTTGACGATGGAGGAGGAGTGGTTTGATTTTTTGGTACGTATAGGGACAGGCAGTGTTGGCATAATGAATGGAATACCTTTGGGAACATGAAGACATCACAATGCAGAATGGAACAGGAAAAATCCTTCTTGAACTAGGATTCGATGAGACTACATCTGGGGTTTGGAATTGAGCGTCTCATCTTCCAAAAGATGTAGACAACTGGAGGGAGTTCAGAGAGAAGTAACCCAAGTGATTAGCAGTAAGTTGCTAGCAAGAATTACATGATGAAAGATAACCTTGCTACAAATATGCTAGAGATATAAACCACTGAGATGGGAAAGGTAAAGAAGGGTGTGGGAAAAATGGAGAAGAATTAAATTAGAGAAAGGAGAGCAATATCAAATCTGAATTTTCCCACAATACCTTTCCTAAAGAAATCTCCTTTCTCCAGAAAACTGGTGCCTTTCTTTTCACCTTCACTCTGGGTGACACCATCTAGCAAAGAAGCTGCATCCACAGCTTTCTGAAAGACTCCTAGTCCAGGCAAGTGACTCAATAAAACAGGTGACAACACTCTCAATCCCTCTTAAAAGGGGCCCCATGGTCACTCTGGTTCTCTTTCTACAGAAAAATCCCATTCATCCAGAAAGAGATTACTCTCACTCTAGTATAATGGGATTTTAATTGTACAAGCTATTAGGCTGGGGAGATCTCTGAGGAGGAGTAAGAGACAAACTGACCATCCTCTAGACAACCTGAAACTGGATCATATTAACAAAGCCTCTGAAAGAGTATTTGTAAAGGTGTGTTAGCCCAGGGAATAGACCAGGAAATAGCACTGATCTTTATCACCTCCAGTCTGTGATTTTAAGATTTGGTGGGTGTGGTGGTTTCTGACAAACAGAAAGTGTGGAAATATTAAATTTCGCACCTGGACAAGTATATAGATGGGAATTCTTGAAATCATTGTTACTAGACCTAGAGTGGGGGAAGGGAGGGAGACTGTGTATGAGGAAGCAAAGACTCAAAAAATTTCCCCACTGGATCTCCATTCTTAATAACAACCTTGTCTACTCTCATCCACAAGCTCCTGCATGTCCACATGCTTTTCTGTGTTGTTATGAATCACACAGAAGGTAATCTTTTCAAACCAGACACAAAAGTTGTGAGCTACCCACACAGGCGTTATTTTGGGACTGTGATCCTTGCTCAAATAATATACACAATTCCCTCTCAATAGAACTCCACAGAGAGCTTCTTTATGCAAATATAATAGTGATGATAGAAACTCCTCATTACTTTCAAAACAAGTGCTGACAACTGATAGAAAGTCAAAACACTCTTCCCCTTGGAAGTGTTCCTGCACACTTGCCAGGTTTTGCTTTCTTTCTTTACCTCCTTTTTACTTCTCCCTGGAGATGACATCTAATGTTCTTGCCTATTGTTGGGGCTATTCTGGAGACCAGTAAAGGACAGAGCTCTGGTTCCTCAATGGGGAAAGCAAAACTTGCAGTTGATTCTCAATTAATATGAATCAAACCAGAAGACCCACAGAGTAAGGAGAGTTTCCAGAACTGTTTCACCCCATTCCCACCCCCAAAAAGGCTGTTAATTCCATTAAGGAGTTCACGAAAATCATGAAAAAAAAAAAACATACACAATCAAGGCCTTGTCCAGAGAGAGTTTGTGAGCTCTAGAGACAAAAGAGGTAATCAAAGAAGAAACAGAAGAAAGGTTACCAGAAAAGAAGATGCTTCTATAAGACTTTCCTGGCATCTTTATTTTCAAGGCTTTATTTTCTATACTGTAAGCTCCTTCTGGGCAGGGGATGTATCTACTAACTTGTATTCTCCCAAGTGCTTAGTATAGTGCCCTGCACACAGTAAGTGCTCACTGATTAACTGAAGGGATGGGAAAAAGATGGAGTAAGGCCTTAGTTATTTGAAATCTATTTGGTGTGTTAATTAGCAGAATGGCTCACAGATGACCTTAAAATTAAAAGTCAACAGTACAGATGAGGAGTGTACTGAGGATAAACTTTGGGTGAAACAGCAGGTGGGAAAGAAAAGAATATTGGCAAAGGTTTTAGGGAAGGGTGGGGCAGAAACGTGAACCTCTGAGGCAAACACTTTAGAAAGCTGATTATTCTACATAACTAGGATTGAGGCTGACACAGCCAAATTCTATTTGATTCATTTTTTCATATAGTATTGGCACCATCTCAATTAGTCAATCAGCTCTGCAATGTGCTATATAAAAGCAGTGGAATTGTAAAGACTCAAAGCTTTCAGAAAAAAAATACAGAATATACATAAAGGAGGGCTTAGCAGCCACACTTCAAATATATGAAATAGGTGAAGCAGGGTGGCCTACAGGAAAGAGCAAAGGCCTTTGTTTCAGGGAACCTGGGTTATAATCCCAGGTCTACCTGGGAAAGTCACTTAACTTCTCTGGGTCTCAGTTTTCCTATCTGCAAAACTGGGGTTAAAATATCTATATCTTCCTTCCCCTTGCACTGTGATCCCTATGTGGAAAAGGGACTGTGTCTGCTCTGACTATACAATATATACCCCAGTGCTTTAAAAGAATGCTTGATATAAAAGAGTTGATCAAATACCACAATTACTATTACTATGAAAAATCTGTAGCACAGCCATCACATTAAAACAGGTTTTGGTTTTCCTTTTTTTTTTTGTTCTGATGGTTCCATACGTAATAATGACATGACCTCTTCAAAAACCATATCTTGTGCTTTATAAACTATCCTACATTTAGGTCACCAGCCACAAACTGAGTCTCTCTATTATTTGCTTCTAATGCCTACTGCCCTACCTATGGAGCACCTAGATTCAAAACCACATCTACCATCCTAATCTAATGATATGAAGCAAAATTAATAGAAAAGGGACCTTTCCACTGAAAATATGTTTGAATAGCTCACAGATAATTCACACATAAGGAAATCTGCACTCAAGGGATAAAGGAGTCATTTTGAAATATCAATTCATGAAAAACTCAAGAGAATGTGGTAGTAGAAGTAATATTATTTATTAAGGGCTTACTGTGTGCAAAGCACTATACTGAGCAGTTTTCAATAAACATGGCAATTGTTTCTTCATCTTCTTGACTCAATCAAGTATCAATGTTGACATTAAGTGTAACCCTGCTTATCAATGTGTTTTATTCTGCTTAGATTTAGTAAAGTATAAATATTCCCATGCAATTACCTTATTCATTCCTTCCTTCCCTGTGTCAGCTTTTTCACTGAGGTTGAATTTAGCCAAGAACAAATATGTTACTAGTTCTTGCATGCCCTATTCTGTCCTTGAAAGACTAAATTCTAAATGTATAACCTACTCCACTAATTTCCTCATTGTCTATAAGGAAAAAAAACCATTTATGCTCTATATCTATACTCATATCTCAACTGAGTGCAGCTCAAACACTTTAATTTGTAATTGAGAGCCTAAAGACAAGATACCAGGCATATTGAGGTTTTCATAATTCTTATTCTAGATGTCCTACTACTAATAATAATTGTGGTATTTGTTAAGCACTTTAGGCTACCAAATTGTCTACATTAGGGTACAAACTGTCTATATTTTATGGGCTGTCTGTATAATATAAACAAAACATTTTTTCCCAATCATCAAGTTTCATAAAATTAATTGAAAGATAGAGCAGAGAAATTTAAAAAGGTTACAAATATCAGAGAGAAGACAAAATGATCCCTTGCTACATGACTCAACTGAAGGATGAGTGAATGTGATTGACAAGCCACTGGTATTCTCATGGGACTGGAACAAAATTGTGGAGAAGAAAAACCAATTAGCTTAGCCTGCCCCTTGTTATGTCTAAATTCACAGCAAGGTAATAGGGACAGAGGAGACGATTTTAAAATGGGGGAAACAGGTTTTCAAAAGAGTAAAAAGCAGAGCTTTGAAAATGCAGTTTGGATGATGAAAAGAACGAAAAGAAGATAAAATAGCATAACTATTCAAATGAAACAGCAAAGAGGAGGCAAGAAAGAGAGGAACTGAAATAGATGGGATGGAAAAAGAAAACAACCCAGGAAGGAAACTGGAAAAGAACTTAATGAAATGCCCTGGGCAGAGAAAGAGGAGATGAGTAAGAGGAACAAAGTGACGAGATGGAATTTACACAAATCTGCCTGCTCTAGCCCTTCCGATGCCATAAATACAAAGGCACCATACTGTGGAAGATGGGCATGGGAATCTTTTATTAAAAAATAAATAGCAGCAAATCATTCAAGGGCCTCACATTCTCAATCATTCTAAATGGGCCCTTCTTCTTAGAATAACCCAAATGTTTCAATCTCGGCTAACAGTCAAAACATTTTTCATCTTTAGACTGTGAGCCCACTGTTGGGTAGGGACTGTCTCTATATGTTGCCAATTTGTACTTCCCAAGCGCTTAGTACAGTGCTCTGCACATAGTAAGCGCTCAATAAATACGATTGATGATGATGATGATGATCTGAAATACCCTTTCAAAAAGTGAAACAATTCTCCTTTCCAGGATGCCAGGAAAAGGTGAACTGGAAAAAGTCACAAACTCTGTCCCTGGGAAGGTGCTCAAAGACAGAAACTTGCACTACAAGGCATTCCTGATCATTTGACTGAACATGAAGCAGCAGTCTATGGTTTAGCTACTGGCTGGTAAACACAAGCTGAAGTGAACCAATCCATAGTAACTCAAACCCTGCCTCAACACTAATGTATGTAACATTAAGCTCAGCTGCCTTTCCCTACCTGTTAATTTATATTAGTGCCTTTCTCCCACACTGGACTACATGCTCCTCCAGAATAGAGATCATATGCTAACTCTATTGTAGTCTCCCAAGCACTTAGTACAGTGCTCTGAACAGTGTAAGTACTCAATAAATACTATTGATTAACTGATCATGAAGGCAGATGACGTGGGTGTAATCAACCTTGGGATATCTGTGAACACATGCCCTGAGGCTTCATATCAAACTAAATTCATGCCACCAGTGGCCTTACTAAATGGCAACCCTTCAGATGCTCTGGACCGGCAAAGTATTTTATTCTAAAGTCAAGAAAGCAACATGGCAAATGGGATAGGACAGTAATACGTGGTGCAAAGTACTGCAATATAATTACACAAAGACCATTCGCGAACAGATTGACCCACATACATACGGGCAAAGTGAGATAGAGTCACAAAGATAAAAAAGAGTGACAGAGACCTAGAAAGATAAACATGAACACCAAGATACTTCTTTCTGTCCCCAAATGGATAATCTCCTAATTTACCTAATTCAAGGCGATGCCTAATCTAAGCCTAAATCAAACAATTGTATTAATTGAGTGTCTCATATGAGGCTCATAGCTTCAATCTTTACAGAGGAGGTAAGGTAACTGAGGCACAGAGAAGTTATGTGACTTGTCCATGGTCACAATGGAGACAAGTAGTGGAACAGGCCAGGTTCCACTGCTTTTTCCACTGTATCACACTCCGCTAACAACACTTACATTTTAAGTGCTTCTACTGCCAGTGGCCTGTTTGTTCGTAGTGTATTTCTCTTTTAAAAAATGTCTATCCCTGCGAGTGAGATTTCTCCTTGTGGAACAGAAATAAGGCCATGAATTCACCCCAAAGCTTAGTCCAGTGCTCAGCACAAAGCAAGCACTCAACAAAACCACTGCTCCTTAAGCCAATGTGGCTGAATTAGTTATGCTTTTCATAAAATAAATTTTAGATGGTGCCTAATGAAAGGGAAATATCAGTGTAAGTGGAGCAATGCTATTGTCTGAGATTGCCAAAATGTTTCATGACTTGAAATTTTAGTTGTGGCTTCTTTGATCATTAAAGATCAAAAGGCAGCGTAAGTAATGCTTCCCCAGTGTTTCACTATATTTCTGGCAATCATTAATCAGTTATTGTAAATTCTAAATGACTCAAGACTTAAAAAAATCACTCTAACAACTATTGTAGTTCCTCATTTTGATCAAGATTTGGACATTTTGTGCAACTGAAGTTGCTTTCAATAATAGCTAATAATAAATTATGGTACTTGTTAAGTATTTACTCTGTGCCAAGCACTGGTCTAAGCACTAGGAAATACATGTTAATCATATTGGATGCAGCCCCTGTCCCACATGGGCCTTACATTTTTAATCCCCATTTTACAGATGAGATAACTGAGGCACAGAGAAGTTAAATGACTTGCCCAAAGTCACACAGCAGGCATGTGGTGAAGCCAGGATTAGAATCAAGTCCTTCTGATTTCTAGGCCTGTGATCTATCCACTAAGTCCCGCTGCTTCTGATATGTGTGTTTTCGGTGGAATATGATTTTTTTCCCCCATGAAAGAATTCTTCAAAAGTTACCTGATGCCAGAAATGCACTCCTTAAAATGGAAGAACCAAGTTCATCAGTCCCTTGTTTCCATAAGGGGAATCTTAGAAATTCCATGGGCAAAACCAGTTCCTTCCAAGTCTGTGATAAAAATGATATGCATTCCTACTAGCAAACTATCACTTGGAAGAGTATGTCTGGGGAAACTGCAATTCCAGGAAGGCTGGAATTTCCCTCCACAGGAAAATAAAAAATGCTCCACAAGCAAGAGCATCCTAAACAAATATGTTTGTGCCCAATCTGTGGACATCTGCTTCCTGAAAGAATACCAATTCTCTGACCAAATAAATTGCAGAGAATCTTTTTGTATCTCTTCTCTGTTGTTGAGAGTTAGCCCAGCAAGACAGAATGAGTGATCTTCTGGAAAAGAGCAATTTCTCTCTCCTTTTGAGCAGGAAAACATTTGACCACGTCTCTATACTGCACAGCTGAGCTAAAAAATAGGCCACTAGAAACCAAAGACACTCTTTTAAAATAAACTTTTCAGATCTCAGGGGACCAGCAATCTGCTCCCAATCAATTGAGGTAGCAGCAAACTAGATGGGGAAGAGAGGTGACTTCCCCCTGGATCTTTCTGTGGCATTCCTCTAGACTGTAAGCTCCTTGAAGGCAGGAACATTCTACCAACTGATTATACTGAACTCTCCCAAGTGCTAAGTAGAGTGCTCTGTATAAAGTTAACTGCTAAATACAGACCATTAATTGATGAACCCCTTTCCTAGAGTAAGTCTTCAGGGAAAATTTGCAAACTCTCACTTCTTTTTACAAAAAAACAATGAAAGCCTCTCAGGCTTTTGTGCCACTGGCTGGGCTTACTGCCACATGGGGATAGCTTTTCATTTAATATGAAATTTAAAAAATCTGGATTTTCCATTCCAACTACGATTCTTAGCACTCTTTGCTCCCATCTATGCAATTCTAATTGTCCAAAGGTCACTTCAGCTTTGCAGGAGGTCTTTATTCATTCAATAGTATTTATTGAGTGCTTACTGTATACAGACCACAGTTCTAAGCACTTAAGATGACACACCCAGGGCAGGTCTACAAACACAACCCTATCTTTTGATTCCTTTTTCCTAAGAGAATTCTGTGTCTTCACTTAGAAAGCCAGTGGCTGGAGTTTAGGTCAGAGCATAATCATCATCAATTGTATTTATTGAGCGCTTACTATGTGCAGAGCACTGTACTAAGCGCTTGGGAAGTACAAATTGGCAACATAATGAAGACATAATGAAGCATAATGAAGACAAACCCAATTAGCAACTCCTGCTACCTGACTGACCTAGACGATCTCTCCCCACACTATGTAATTTCATCAGAACAAGTTCTTCTAGAATTAATTAAACCTGAATACACTAACAACTCTTAACGAGGCTCAGGTATGATATAATGATGCCATTAAAAAAGAAAACTGAGTAATTGTCAAAAGTTCTCTTCAGAAAGGACAGGGGAGGAGATGGGGAAATAGATTTCTCCCTGCTGTCTTGTTTTGGCTTTTTGAACAGCTCTGGAATCAATAGGGAAAAAATAGGAGTTCAAAGGGCAGATTTTGAAAACCAGAACAAAATAAAGTTGTCAGAGGGTCTTTCAAGCAATCATTTGATCCTATTAAGTGCTTGTTGTGTGCAGAGCACTGTACTAAGTACTTAGGAGAATACAGAATAATAACAGAATTAGTAGATGCAGTCCCTGTCCAAAATATCTATTTTAAGATATGAAAGACTGAAATGAAAATATGCATTTTCAAAGCACTTTTACCTTCTGTTAATCTCATCTCCTTCATGTGATATCTTAAAAGCTGACTCTTCCACAAGAGCAATCAATCATATTTAATAATAACTGTGGTATTTGTTAAGTGCTTACTATGTGCCAACCACCATACCACATACTGGGATAGATACAAAGTTATCAGGACCCACATAGGGCTCACAGTAGAAGCAGTAATAATAATGGTATTTGTTAAACACATAACTATGCACCAGGCACTGTACTAAGCACTGGGGTGGATACAAGCAGATCGGATTGGACACAGTCCCTGTCCCACATGGGGCTCACAGTCTCAATCCCCATTTTACAGATGAGATAACTGAGGCCCAGAGAAGTGAAGTGACTTGTCCAAGGTCACACAGCAGACAAGTGGTGGAGCCAGTATTACAACCCGTGACCTTCTAACTCCCAGGTCTGTGCTCTGTCCACTAAGCCAGGCTGCTTTTCCCACTACACCATGCTGAGAACCAGTACTGAATCTCTATTTTGCAGATGGGGAAACTGAGGCACATAGCGGTGACTTGACCAAGGTCACATAGCAAACCAGTGGCAGAGCTGGGAATAGAACCCAGGTCCTCTGACTCCCAGTGCCAGTATCTTCCCACAATGCCATGCTGCTTCACTTGAGCATTTGCTGTGTGCAGAGCACTGTACTAAGCACTTGGGAGAGTACAATAAAAGAATTGAGACAAATTCCCTGCCCACAATTAAGCGTTTGCTTCTTGGACACAATGTTTGGTTCAGCCACCACACAACTTGATTTGCTTTAACTGGCATTTGGAAAATACAAGGCAATCTCTCAAAGCCTATGAAAGACTTCATAATCTATAATCAATAGCACTTATTGAGCAATTACTGTGTGTGGAGCAATGTACTAAGTGCTTGGAAAAAATACAAGAGAAGCAGCATGACCTAGAAGAAAGAGCACTGGCCGGGGAGCCAGAGGACCTGGATTTTAATCCCATCTCTGCCACTTGACTACTGTGTGACCTTACGCAAATCACTTACCCTCTCTGGGCCTCATCTATAAAACAGGGATTGAATCTTACCCTTACACCAGGAGCCCCATGTGGGACAGGAACCGTGTCCAATCTGAACATCTTGTACCTATCCCAGCACTTAGGACAGGCTTGGTGCTTAATAAATACCACAATTATTACAATACTATAGAGTTGGTAGATACATTTCTTTCCCACAAGGACCCAAGTTGGAATATGTGGGCCCTACACTCCCAGAATAATGCTTGGCATATAGTTAGCGCTTAACAAGTCATTATTACTGAATTTTCTTGACTACGTGAAAAACTATAGGTAGAGTCTAAATATCCCTTATCTCAATAGAAGTTGCAAGATTGTTCTGCTAATAAATATCCAGCAGCATAGATAAAGGTAACCTTAATAAAAAAGACCAAGTCTTCCTTTAATGAATCTCTTTAAAGAGATCTGTCACTGGGATTTGTGCTCTGAATTCTGAGACAACATGAGACACCTGGTTGGAAACATTCCAGAGCTTTCATAAAACAGTTTTGGATACGCACCAAAATGAATTTGGCTTATCATCTGACGTTTATCCTTGGGGGAAATACCTTTTTATAAAAACTAATAGGGGTGTCTGCTACTTTAGTGGAATAGCCTGTTAGTAAGCATTGCTACTTCAGCAGCCAAGAAGCTGCTAAAATCAACTTAGATGATGTAGCTACAAGTACAGTGCCTATTAGTAGTTGAAGAAAATCTTCTTGGCACTGTCATCAGAGAGGCAGGGTGAGTGTCTACTGCTAACGACAGTAGTGTGAGGGCTTAACGATCATTCAGGGGAGCCAACAGGGATCAGGGAGTATAATCTTACCAAGGTTAATATATAGAAAGTTGTAAGCATTCTAGTCCGAATGGCTGGAGGAAACACCTGGGAAGAGAGAAGTCTCAAAATAAAAGCTCGTCCTAAATCCCATTCAGGTAAAAGGAGGGGGTAGGTTCCATGCCTAGAGAAGCAGCATGGCTTAGTGGAAAGAGCACAGGCCTGAGAGTCAGAAATTGAGGGTTCTAATCCTAGCTCTGCAATTTTCGGCATGTCACTTAACTTCTCTGGGCCTCAGTTACCTCATCTTTAAAATGGGAATTAACACTGTGAACTCCAAGTGGGACACCTGACAACCTTGCAGCTACCCCGTTGCTTAGAACAGTGCGTGGCACACAGTAAGTGCTTAACAAATACCATCATAATTATTATTATGCCTGTGTGAAATGAACAGAAAGATCAATGGGAAAATGTATTTGAGATACACTTGCCCAAGAGTATTTTTCGTATTATACTGAGGTTCCTGGGTCTTTGAATCAATGTTTAAAAAAAAAAAAAAAGGTTTGGTTTTTTTTTTTTTTAGCCTTAGTTCTTTTGTTTTGCTTTCACAGGGATGATACTATCCATCAAAGCATATTTTGTCCCAGATCCTGCTTAACATAGACTCCTTGGATGTTTGATGATCTTCTCATTGCACTACAGGAACAGCACTTTTCTATACATCTAAATAGAAAATAGAAGGTGTAGGTTGTTTAGCCCATTTTTCTTCCTACTAGCTTCTTAGTATTGAAAGAAACTTGAGTCATCGCTCACTTGTAACCCAGAAACCTTTAACTAAGAACTTATGGTGGTGGATTCCACATGTGAAGATTCTCTTTTTGATTAAATTTCCAAGAGATACTATAAAAAGTACGGTATCAGATCTGAGCTTGGGAAGGAAGCCTCCCAACAAGAATAAAGCACGAGTCTCAGTCCTGTGACTTCAGGACTGGAAACCTGTAGAAAGGAATTGATTATAGAGCCAGGGACTTGAACAGCATCACTGGTACTCTCCCATCCCTGCCAATCATATTCCTGCAAGGGCATTGAATACTGGAGTACACACACGGCAAAGTTCACAGGAAGGTTGTTTTACATGTATCACACATTTATAACCAGTGACCGTGCTGTGCGCAAATAGCCCACAGGGTATTTACCTCGGTAACCACTGCCTGTTTCACCTTCCACTTTAGCTAGCTGTTTGTAAAACTTCCTTTCTAGCCTCACACCTCACAGAACCTCTTCACATCCGACAGTTACTCTCCCCACCTTCAGAGCCTTATTGAGGGCACATGTCCTCCAAAAGGCTTTCCCTAAGCCCTCCTTTCCTCTTCTCCCACTCCCTTCTGCATTGCTCTGATTTGCTCCCTTTATTCACCCCTCCCTTAGCCCCACAGAACTAGGTACAGATCTGTAATTTATCACTGTGGGCAGGGAATGTGTTTACCAACTCTGTAATATTGTACTCTTCAAAGTGCTTAGTACAGTGCTCTGCACACAGTAAGCGCTCAATACAACTGATTGATTGATGGGCAACTTTCCCAGTCATCTGCAAACAGTAGGCACTCAATAATGATTGACTATGGTTTGGAGATGACTCAACAGCAAAAGACAAGACATACATTATTCTTTACTCCTTTTTGAACCTCAGGAATTCATGCAACTCAAAAGCAGGGAAAAACTGCAAGAAAAAGTGTTAAAGCAGGAACAATGCTACTTGCTAAACTACTGAATCATTTTTGCATAGCATCATCCAAGGTCAATGAGAGTCAAGGGGTTAAAATACTGCTTTTTTAAAAAATGTATCCCAGGCTTATAGTGAGTACACTGTGTGGTTAAAAATCTCACCAATAAACACTGTATTCCCAAGAAAACCCTGATGGCTAAATTGTATCACAGGATCACAAATTGTTCATTTGGTCTTAGCATCTGGGGTTCATTATTGCCAGTGAAATAAAAGGCTCCACTTTAGTTGCAGAATACCCTAAGATTTAACTGAGATTATATAAAAAGCCAGTGGTTTAACCAACATCAGAATCTCACCTGGTACTCTGACCATAAAAAAAAATTAGCCACAATCAGCTGGTTAAATTATTTTAAATTACACTTAGAAAAGCATACAGTATTACAAAAGATTATATTCTTGCAGGTACACCTGTTCAAACATTAGGCTTGTTCTGATAAATTACTATTTGGAAGGTACAATGTTGCTTGATCCGTATTTTATTTCAGAGTTCACGTTTCAGAATTTACACAGCAGAAAGGATAAAGCACTTCAGTGAATTATTTAATACGCTTACTTCCAAGTGAAGATAATCTTTACATATGAAAAATAAAAGGACTGTGTTTAAAGCATTACAGCTATGAATCTACAGGAGGAGTATGGCTGTGAGACAAAAGCATGGGGAAGTCAGGAGATAGCTAAGCCTCTGACCTGTTGTGTTATTTTGGACAAATGATTTAGCCTTTTTATGCCTCAGTTTCCTCAACTGAAAAAAGGGGATAAGACTCCCATTCTCCCTACCTCTGAGGTTGTCTGGTAGGATTACTTTAAATTCCGGGACTCAAATAGAATTTCATATGACTGTGCTTATCACATAATAAGCACTATTATGCAAGCATATGTATATTTCAGTGAGTACATGTTGGTAAGAATAAGAAATCTTTTTCAAGACAAGAAAGTACCATGACTTCTATGCCTAACAAGATTGTACATATATGTCTGAAATAATTTATTTCTCAAAGGAAATGAGGTAACTAATGGGCCACAATAAATCTAAATCTCAAAAGCAGAGATTATGTCAGAGTGCAGAAGGAAAACCTCGTGTCTGTTTGAAAAGATTCTGCAGAATCCATGTGTTTTTTAACTGAAACACAAGCAGTTACCTCAGGGCAATTGACAATAAGAGACTTTGCTACCAGAATGTTTTGTCACAATAGGAGACAGGGAGAACTGGAAAGCATTTGGCTGAGGTCATGGAGACAGGGATTTATTTTTCTGAAAGATTATGCTTTAAGAAGGGTCCAAGCCTATATCTTTGACAGCTGCTTTCTAGTACACTGACAGTTTGGCTCAGCTCTCCTCAGCCCACAATGCCAGTCTCTCAGGACTGAGACCAGCCCTAACCCTTTTTCCCACTTCTACATGGGGTAAAAATCAAACGGGTGAAGACAGGGCTGGGGACTCAAAAACACAGAAATCCAGTTATCAGGAGGCTATGCAAATACTGAGGATAGGGATCCTGTCTACCAACTCTATTGAAGCCTCCCAAGAGCTTAGGACTGTGCTCAGAACATGGT
Organism: Tachyglossus aculeatus; assembly: GCF_015852505.1. Taxonomy (NCBI): domain Eukaryota; kingdom Metazoa; phylum Chordata; class Mammalia; order Monotremata; family Tachyglossidae; genus Tachyglossus; species Tachyglossus aculeatus. The sequence goes on from NW_024044828.1 coordinate 9,102,276, forward strand.
AAGTGTTCAGTAAATAACACTGATGGATTCATTCATTCAATCATATTTATTGAACACTTACTGTGTGCAGAGCACTGTACTAAGTGCTTGGGAAGTACAAGTCGGCAACATATAGAGATGGGGGCTACCCAACAATGGGCTCACAGTCTAGAAGGGGGAGACAGACAACAAAACAAAACATGTAGACAGGTGTCAAAGCCTTCAGAATAAATAGTATTATAGCTATATGCACATCATTAACAAAATAGAGTAGTAAATATGTACAAGTAAAATAGAGTAATGAATCTGTACAAATATATACATGATTACATGATAACATGAAGTCTTAGGTGGTTCTGACTACAGACCAATGGGAATGTCATGTTTGTCCTTTCCTGCATTGTTGCCTTTACTAACCTCAAGGCCTGCATCACTTTCCATTATGCCTCCTGATGTCACGAATGATAATAATTATCATTATTATTATTATTACTATGGCGTTTTGTAGCAGGCACTGGTGCCCAAGGCCCTGGAGGTGAGGAGCAAGAGCAGCACCCCCAAGCCGGGAGACCCACTTCTGGGTAACTGGGGTCAGTGCGGGGTTCGAGGGGTAGGGCTCCCCTGCAACATTACTAACCTGGTCCACATCACTCCTCCCAAGTCCATCCACGCACTGGCCATCCAGGCCCAGATCTTTGCCCAGTGGAAGGCTGGCCTAGGTTGCCACCTGAATGCCCCCCCATTGCCTGGGAAGGGTGGAGTGGTCCCCCTGAGGGGGCAGCTCATGACCCCCTCCCTCCCGGCCTCAAGGGACGAGGGGTCTAGACACCTGGATCCTGGATAGTTGGAGGATGCGTGGGGCGGAAACTCCCCCAAAGGTCTCTCTAGTCTGTGAACTTGCTGTAGGCAGGGAAAGTGCCTGCTAAATTCTGTTGAATTGTGCTCATCCAGGCACTGACTAGAGTGCTCTGCACATAGTAAGCACTCAATAAATACAGTGGACTAAGGGCTTTCTGTATATCAACCACTCTAAGCACTAGAACAGATGCAATCATACCAGACAGTCCCTTTCCAACGTGGACCCACAGTTTGAGGTGGAGGGAAAACAGATCCCTGTTTGACAAAGAGGACCTGAGGCTGGGAGAAGTTCCACGACTTACCCAATCAGAAATCAGACAAGTGATGGAACTGAAATGAGAACCCAAGTCCTCCTACTGCCATTGCTGTACTCTTTCCACTAGGCCATTCTGCTTCTCTAAATTCTCAAAGCTGTCACACTAAGACTCCCCCATTTCTAATCGCTACACTTCTGGTTTGGCTCTAGATCACTTTTGGCCTGGTTTAAGGTTCACCACAGGCCACAGCGGCTACCACACTAGGTCTGGATAGCAGAGACTGTGGATAGAGACCAGAATGTAGAAGGTCTGGGGCAGGGGGAGAGGAGTGAACACTATGGTTTTCCCTTGAAGAAATGCTCTGGGTTTTGGAATTTTAATAGAATTCTATATGAAGTCTTACAAATTCTATATGAAGTCGTTCTCGTTGTCCCACCGTCGACCCCTAGCCCACGTCCTTCCCCTGGCCTGGAATGCCCTCCCTCCACACATCCGCCAAGCTAGCTCTCTTCCTCCATTCAAAGCCCTACTGAAAGCTCACCTCCTCCAAGAGGTCTTCCCAGACTGAGCCCCCTTTTTCCTCTCCTCCTCCCCATCCTTCCCACCCTACCTCCTTCCCCTCCCCACAGCACTTGTATATTTATTTGTACAGATTTATTACTCTATTTTACTTGTACACATTTACTATTTGATTTATTCTGTTAATCAATTGTATTTATTGAGCGCTTACTGTGTGCATAGCACTGTACTAAGCGCTTGGGAAGTACAAGTTGGCAACATATAGAGACAGTCCCTACTCAACACTGGGCTCACAGTCTAAAAGGGAATGATATGCATATAGCTTTAATTCTATTTGTTCTGACGACTTTGACACCTGTCTACATGTTTTGTTTTGTTGTCTGTCTCCCCCTTCTAGACTGTGGGCCCACTGTTGGATAGGGACCGTCTCTATGTGTTGCCAACTTGTACTTCCCAAGGGCTTAGTAAAGTGCTCTGCATACAGTAAGTGCTCAATAAATACAATTGAATGAATTAATTAATTGAATGGGAGGGGCAGTAAAATTTTCCCCTCCTCAGGGCAGTCAAATGTTTGCAGCTGCCCAGGACGTAAATCATTTTATGCTTTGATCTTTGTAAGGTTTTGTCTACTACAGGGCAAGGCTCTGAATAGGTCACTGAAAAACCAGTGGTTTTGGAAAAAAAAAATCTCTAGTCTTAGACCCCTAAAGTTCTAATATCACACTGCCAGGAAGGACTCTGGAGAGCCCAGATTCAGAGCCTTTGGGAGCAGAAAGTCCCAAAGTCAAAAGGGTGAAAGTCAAAGGTTCACCCGAGGCCCAATCCAGTGGTCTACCCTTCTGGACATGTTAGTCTAAGAAATATTCCTTCCCAATGGGAAAAACTAATTACAGGGTTTTACAAATTCAACAATATCAGTTTCTTTCAGAGTCGCCAATATTTCTGAGTTCCTGAACTGCCCAACTAAAAGACAACACAGCAATGTCATAAACAAATCACATAAATCAATGCTATTGATCAATATAAATTCTTCATTTGCCTTTAGGATAAATTCACAAGAATGTTAGCTTTTCTGTCATGGGATAATTTACAAGACTAATATATGAATGTACTTTTGCCTGTTTCTGAATTCTTGCTCTGATGAATGGAAATTTTCTTCATGCATCAAGACAAATAAAATGACTAACTTAAAACATTTGAAAAGAACAGCTTTCCCCCCTTCTTTTCCCAGAAGAGACAAAAGGGCATGCTTTTATTCTGTTCAATTTATCTGTAGGTTTTGAACCATCCTTAATGCTTTCTTGAAGTGAACATTGTGTAGTGCCATTTTAACTATAGGAAGAATTTAGATGAGAGAAATCATGATACTAAGTCTCTCTGCTTTACTGTCCATATCTTTTTCTGGATTTTCTGATACATCTGATTGAAAGAGTGTGTCTTATGCAGCTATTTTCACACATAATACGGGGACCGGGGGGGGGGGGGGGGGGGGGGGGGGGGGGGGGGGGGTGTGTGTGTGTGTGTGTGTGTGTGTGTGTGTGTGTGTGTGTGTGTGTGTGTGTGTGTGTGTGTGTGTGTGTGTGTGTGTGTGTGTGTGTGTGTGTGTGTGTGTGTGTGTGTGTGTGTGTGTGTGTGTGTGTGTATTGGCCACTGTCATCTAAAAAAGCAGGCACATTACTCTGGAAAACGTTTTCCCATGGAGAGGCAGAAAAACATTCAGTTTCACTTCCACTTCTCAGAAGCTGCTCTGACCTTTACACAGAGTTTGTGGAAATCATTATGGGCCAAGCAGAACTGTGCGCCAGAAAAATCTGCAGACTGGATCCAGAGTTCAAAGCACAGGTCTTGGCTTTTTCTTTGGCTCTCTTAAAAGTTGGTGGTCTTGGATCTCTTCTACACTGTCAGGGAGACAGAAGATCTATGTGATGTAACCCTTTGCAGCACCAATGTATTCTGAAGTAATTAGGTTTACCTGAGTGGGAAGAAGAACATGCCACATTTTAGAGAAGCAGTGTGGCCTAGGGAAAAGAGCAAGGACCTCTACTGCTGGCTCTACCACTCATTTGCTATGTGACTTTAGGCAAGTCACTTAACTTCCCTGTTCCTCAGTTTTCTCAGCTGTAAAATGGAAATTCGATACTCGGTCTCTCGCCTACATAGACTGTGAGTACCATATTGGACAGGGACTGTGTCCAACCTGATTAGTTTATATCTTCTCCACAGCTTAGAAAAGTGTTTGATACATAGTAAGCACTTAAATACCATAATGTAAATAAAATAATAATAATTATCCAGGAAACATTTTGAAGGAGGTACATTCTGAGTTCTGGTTGAAAAAGTAAGATTTAGTTGCATACGAGAAGATAGTTCTGTGGAGATCATGCACTACTGTTGGCAAACTCACAGGACAACCATATCCAAATGCAGTCGTTATTTCTAATAAACCTTGGAAGGCACAGGGATATAAAATGAAATTCTCTACCCACATAACTATTCTTGAAGTATGAGACGTGATAGAAACATAATGAAAAAATGATTCTGCACAATCTCAAGTCAGGGGTGAAGTAAATAGCAAGTAGTTTGTTATCTCAAGCTCCCCTGACCTTATTAAGTGCACGTGTAATAATATCATTGTTCTTAGTGTTTCCCCTTCCAATCTTCCTTTTAAAACCCTGAAAAATGCTGCCATTCTGACAAAGTACATCCAAGAAGTCCCCAAAGGCAGACCCAATTCTGGACAAGGCCAGGCATCAGCACTTAGTACAGTGTCTGGCATAAATTAAGCACTTAAGTACCATGATATTATTTAATAGGGGATATCCTCCTCTTTCTCTACAGAAGAAATGTAGCAGGTCAAATAGGTGATTAGTGGTTTTACATCAATATTTCATACCCATCAAAACAATATCTTGGGTATAACTCTCATCCCAAGGTTACCTTCGAGTCATCCTGTGTACTGAGGTACAAAAACATCACCCCCTAGGATGTACTCATCCCTAAAGATTTAATAATTTATTCCCTCTGATGTGTATTAATTTGTGGAAGGAGTTAAGGGGCTGTGGCTAGGTTGCGACAAGAAATTTGACCTCTGGAGAAGCAGGAGGTGGAAACTTATTAGAACACAAGTGAGAAAAATTTGACTAAAAAAATACAATTAGTAAAACAAAACACAGAGCCTGGAGGGTTATTGTGGCAAATTGTTCTATACTTCTTCTAGCTAATCCAATTATTTATGGCCGGATGGTTATTTTGTTGTTTTTTGTTTTCCTTTTAGTGGAGTAGAGAGAAGAGATAGAGTGACACACACACAGATGGGAGGAGGTGGGAGAAAATTAAGAGATGAATTAGTATTTTTCCTATTGCCTTATCCAAAATGTTTGGAATTCAAATGGAAACCTTCAGCATCTAAGGCTCCTGTAAGCGCCTAGAGCATATTAGTCACTCTATAAAAGTCCAGTGTTTTTCAAACTGCTTTCATTGTGTTAGGAGATTCAGTGGAGTAACACCAAAAAAAGCCTTCAATCACATATTCTAGGGTCAGATTTCATGACCATTTCTGCACAAGACCTTGAAATGTGTTTTATGTGTTATGACTCATAAGTGCTATGAACAGAGAAAGGGAAATTATGCAAACCTAACCTTTTCATCAGTTACCACACCGGTGGGCTAATTTTATACACACAATTAAAACTACTCTGAAAGTAGACAAAAATACATGGTTTAGAGTACAATTTATCACCCCCTCTCAACCCAAATTTTACTTTTCAGCAAGAATTCTGTATACAAAGTGTATAGAAATTCAAAGAGAAAAATGTAAGATATAATCACCAAAAGACCCTTAGGTTTTATACGTGGAAGAAAATTTTAAAAGGTAATTGTCATCTGGCTCCCCCCTCCCTCCCCGCCACACACACACATGATTCTGGAAGTACAGACATCAGCTGAGTCTGAAGCATCTGGTGTTTCTGACTCCACCATGAGACACTCCTGAATGCTCACTTGAGAGAGCGACACAATTCTTATACATACAAAGCTTGTTTTGTAAGATTATGTGATAAGAGAAACCTGGAAACTATTGAAAAGGCCTGTGCATTTCACTTTACTGTTCTGCTTTCATTTGAAAAATCACCCTGATTTCCCACTTTGTCATAATAGCTGTTAGCTCATTTGATCTTTTCTGACTGAATACACAGTTGTGACTATGGCCTTGGGCATCTAGGAAAAAAAAATATATATATATATATAGTATTTGTTAAGCCCTTACTATGTGCCAAGCAGATGCCAAAAGCAGGAGGTTGATGCCTGGGATGAATCACTTGGATGAGAAAGGGGGTCATGTGGGAAGAGAGTTTAATTTTCCATCAGGAAATATTTCACTTTTCAAATAGTTTCTTCCTCTACCCTATCTCTGAATTTCCGGGATAACTTCAGTAAAGGAAAAAAAAATTCAGGGAGGCAGAATCCTGATTGACAGCAATTTTTCTTCCACATAGAATGCACCTTGATGCTACCTTCAAAAATTAACCCTACATATATGCCCCAACTCCATTTGATAGAAAAAAATCACTATCAACTGATTCCATATTTTAAGCCATTTCTGATCTGGGAAGTTATAGTGTTTTTGAATCAGTGGCAGTTGGCTTGAAACTTCACTTCACTATGCTGCGTGGATCATTTTTTACAAAAAAAGTTCAAATTCATGTTTCCCCACTCCTCAAGAACATCCACTGTTTGCCCACCACCTCTGCATCAAAAAGAAACACTTTACCATTGGCTTTAAAAGTACTCAATCACTTTCCCCGCTCCTAGCTTACCTCTCTGATTTCTTATTTCAACCCAGCTTGCATGTTTTGTTCCTCTAATACCAATCTACTCACTTTACCTCAATCTAATATCTTGCCCACAACCCCTTACCCAAGTCCTACCTCTGACCTGGAACCCCTTCCCCTCTCCCCGCTTCATATGACAATCACTCTCCCTACTTCCAAAGTCTTAATGAAGGCATATCTCCTCCAAGAGGTCTTCCCAGATTAAGCCGCCACTTCCTCTTCTCCCACTCCCCTCTGTCACCCTTACACCTGGTTTTGCACCTTTCATTTACTCTGTCAACCCTATAGAGCTTATTATATATATCTATATATCATAATTGATATTAATGTCTGTCTCATTCTAGACTGTAAGCTCCTTGGACATCAGGGAACATGACTATCAACTTTGTTATATCACACTCTCCCAAGTGCTTAGTGTAGTGCTCTGCACACAGTATGCACTCAATAAATACACTTGATGTCACTGATACAAATGAAACCTGGCAATGCACCAATTCAGGATCCAAGTCCAAAAGGGAAGCAATTCAGAATGTTGGTCCGGAGTGGTTTTCAGATTTTTATTTCTTGTCTCGTAGGCCATCCCTTGCATCTTTAAACAGTTTCCTTTCCTTTCTTTTTTTTAATATAGAAAAGGGAGGGGGAACTTCACATTTGGCAGATAGGAAAAGCCTCATTTATCTAACCTGCCACGTGGCCTTTATAGGGGAAGTGAATACAGTTATCTGTGTAATTCAATAAAAACCCTGATTTCACCTGATTTACCTAAGCAAATTATTTGGCAGCAATAAATTATCCTTTCTTCTCTAGCTGTGGGGATTTGGCCTAGGTACATTGCTGAATACACACTGCCAAGAAACAGCACTGGCCAATTGATAGAGATAATATAAATTGCATGGCTGAGATTTTAAATTCCCATAGTGGAGAGAAGAGGAATCTAGTAAACCTTGCTCTAGTTTCTGGGACAAAGGAATGGGGAATAAGTGTTGTGCTTTTGTGCCTCAAATTGCTCAGAACAGTATTTTTGCAAATATGGCACCGGGTCCTTGAACTTTGTTGGTTATCAGCTCTTCTTGGAAAGAGCATTTTCCTGGTGGTCTATCTCACTTATTCATCCACAGCCCCTTATCTTCTCCAGGATCCAGTTGTCATTTACCAAGGGGAACATTACTTGTCTGGTACCTCCCTGGGTTGGGAGGAGTTTAAGCAATGTTTGTAAAATCATCTGAAGTCTTCAGGTTAAATAGTTCATTAGTATTCATTCACTCATTCAATCATATTTATTGAGTGCTTACTGTGTGCAGAGCACTGTACTAAGCGTTTGGTAAGTATAAGTAGGCAACACAGAGAGACAGTCCCTGCCCAACAATGGGCTCACAGTCTAGAAGAGGGAGACAGACAACAAAACGAAACATGTAGACAGGTGTCAAAGTTGTCAGAACAAATAGAATTAAAACTATATGCACATCATTAACAAAATAAATCAAATAGTAAATATGTACAAATAAAACAGTAATAAATCTATACAAATATATATATAGTTTTATATATATAGTTTATATAGTGCTGTGGGTAGGGGAAGGAGGTGGGGGGGGATGGGGAGGAGGAGAGAATAAAGGGGGCTCAGTCTGGGAAGGCCTCTTGGAGGAGGTGAGCTCTCAGTAGGGCTTTGAAGGGAGGAAGAGAGCTAGCTTGGTGGATGTGTGGAGGGAGGGCATTCCAGGCCAGGGGAAGGATGTGTACCGGGGGTCGACGGCAGGACAGACGAGAACGAGGTACAGTAAGGAGGTTAGAGGCAGAGGAGCAGAGGTTGCGGGCTGGGCTGGAGAAGGAGAGAAGAGAGGTGAGGTAGGAGGGGGCGAGGTGATGGAGAGCCTGGAAGCCGAAAGTGAAGAGTTTTTGCTTGATGCATAGGTTGACAGGCAGGCACTGGAGATTTTTCAGGAGGAGAGTGACATGCCCAGAGTGTTTCTGCACAAAAATGATCCAGGCAGCAGAGTGAAGTATAGACTGAAGTGGGGAGAGACAGGAGGATGGGAGATTAGAGAGAAGGCTGATGCAGCAATCCAGTCAGGATAGGATAAGAGATTGAACCAGCAAGGTAGCGGTTTGGATGGAGAGGAAAGGGCAGATCTTGGCAATGTTGTGGAGGTGAGACTGGAAGGTTTTGGTGACGGATTGGATGTGTGGGGTGAACGAGAGAGTGGAGTGGAGGATAACACCAAGGTTGCGGGCTTGTGAGACGGGAAGGATGGCAGTGCCGTCTACAGTGACAGGAAAGTCAGGGAGAGGGCAGGGTTTGGGAGGGATAAGGAGTTCAGTCTTGGACATATTGACTTTTAGACTGTGAGCAGACATCCAGATGGTACGTAATAGCTCATTAAACTACAAAGTGAGCCTGCACAAGTGTTAATAAGAACTGTTACTAATAAGTAGCATTCCTAAAATTGGCCAATGTTACTAAAAACAGGTGATGATGATGTTTGCTATAGTAAATAGAGGGTTTGAGATATCACCTGGTCCAGGGCCCTGCCTCCAGTTAGGTGAAATGGTTACTCAATCAGGCAATTAGATGTCTGGCTTTTCTTAAAGATACACATATGGTGAGCTCACAAGCCACCTTGACTCTACTCCCTCTGATAATCAGTGGCATTTACTGAACATTTTCTGTGTGCAGAGCACTGTAATAATAGTAATAATAATAATGTTGGTATTTGTTCAGCGCTTACTATGTGCCAAGTACTGTTCTAAGCACTGGGGTAGATACTAGGTCATCAGGTTGTCCCACATGGGGCTCACAGTCTTCATCCCCATTTCACAGATAAGGTAACAGTCCCAGAGAAGTTAAGTGGCTTGCCCAAAGTCACAAAGCTAAATGGCAGCCAGGATTAGAACCCACAACCTCTGACTCCCAAGCCCGTGCTCTTTCCACCAAGCCACGCTGCTTCTCTACTAAGCACTTGGGAGAGTCTACTTCCTTTGATTCATTGGTAATCACCAATTATCATTTCCATAAAACTCATCCAGTATTTGAGGACTGCCAAATTAGCCTTCCATTTCAAAGGCCAAACAACCTTTAATCTTTCCACAGAGGATTTAAACTTAGTTCTTCCATGATGTTGTGGATAGAACAGAGTTGGGGATGAAGGGAAGGACCATGCGTATCTGGATAAAACACAAAATGGTTATGTCCATGCATATGGAACCAAGTAAATCATGCAGACATTAATGAGACTTTTATTCAATATGGGTTTTATAGAAAATATAAACCCCATGTTAGAAAACAATTGAGAGTTTTCCAACATTCTAATCACTTTCTCTGTTTCTCATTTCACACATAAAACTACAATAGCCAAATATTTACCCCAGTACTTGAATTAGGATCTGAAATGAAGAGAAAACATGAGCCTGGGCATCAGTAGGACCTGAGTTCTTATCCCAGCTCTTACAGTTGCTTGCTTGTGACCTTGGGCAAGTCACTTAACTTCTCTGAGCCTCAGTTTCCTCAACCGTAAAATGAAGATACCTGTTCTCCCTCCTACTTAGACTGTGAGCTGCATGAGGGACAGGGACTGTGTCAGACCTAATTAATTTGTACCTTTCCTAATGCTTAGAACAGTGTTTGACATGTAGTAAGTGCTTAACAAATGTCACAAAAAAGAAAAAAATATTATAGAAAGCTTATTTTTCAGCATTTGCATGCCTGGAGAAGCAGTGTTGTCAAGTGAAGACAGCAGAGACCCTGAGAATCAGGAGACTTGTGTTATAGCTCCAGCTCGCCACTTGCCTGGTGTGTGATCTTGGGTAAATCGCTTAACTTCTCTGTGCCTCAGTTTCATCATCTGTAAAATGGGGATTAAATACCTCTTATCCCTACTTGACTGGGTTTTCCTCTTGTTCACTGATGCCTCAGATGCCAAGAGGGCTGGAAGTGAGGGAGCAAATTGAGGGTGGAGAGGGGGGCATGAGCCTAGAGAATGGTTTGTGAACAGGAAGTCGGTCTTCTTTGACCCATCAGAATTTTTAAGTCTAATGACACTGAGGCCATACCTAGAGTGAAAGACATCCGGAAAGCCTCGTTAAATAATGACACTGAAATCCAATAAAATAATTCGACCCATTTCACTAACCATGACAAAATATTATGCGTCCACTTTGAGACCGGACTGACCAAGTTTCCTAACTGCAGGGCAGCAGAGAGCACATAGAGCAGACAGTAATGAGGACTGTTGTGTGAGTCGACTGATATCGGACAGGGCTAAATGCAGGGCACTAAAAATAACTATGGTAAAAAAGTCCTTTCATTAAACTGAGCACATATCCACCTTCCAGTGGAACACTTCATTTACCTCAAAGTGATGAACCAAAGTAGTAGTTTTCTGTGAAGGCAAGTAACATATAGGCCAATAAGAAAATTGTCCCTCATCCTGGTGAAAATCAAAAGGTACAGGGACCCCAATAAGCAGAGGCAGGGGATGGGGCTAAATTTACATATCTCCGAAGGGGAGCAGACCCGGAGAAAAAAATACCACCAGGGTCACTTTTGGGGATACTAGAGCAGCAAAATACACTGTTCTGATGGGTACCTGCTAAGAATAGATTGTTTTGACATTTGAGGGGAGGCTATACCTTGTCTTTGACCTTAGAGACACTTGTGAAATAAAAGGGATCCATCTACTTTTATGTGATATCTGAAATATTTGGTTAAAAGGCAACTTTTGTGCTATGTAACACATATCCAGATTGGAAAACTGAAAGCTGAACCAGTCTGCTGCTGCAGTGAAAATGATTTGGTCCTTAGCTGTAACCTCCAATTTCATATTTAAGCAATTTTCTTTAAGGTTTTTAGTTCAGCTTCCCCCACCCTATATACAAGTTTTTAAACCATCCAAGATAAAAATCAAACTACTTGATAACTACAGTTGTGGTTTAAGCAAATAGACAAATTATTTGGTTTACTGCAAATTATCCCATTGCCATGAGGATTAAGCCAATGCCAATTAGCCACACATTGCTGTTTTTCCATGCTAAATGGTCATCAGTTGGATAGTCTAATCACTTGAGCACTTTGTCATTTATGAGTCATTCAACAAGGAGGCTCTGGAAATCATTGGGCTCACTAGCACTGAAGCAAGGCTAATCCCAACAGGGCTTCTTGGGTGACACAGGGGAAGGGTTGGTTGAGAGAAGGAAATCCAAGCAGATGCTATATAGCAAACTGAAATAGGGCACGGTAGCACAGCGATCAGATCAAAAAGTTTAAAAATGTAGTGAAGTATTGCCTCTGACCAGGGGATAGACAGACCAACTGACCTGTCGGGCATGCAACAATTAGGAGGCAAGTTGCTCGCCTTGAGCTGAGAACTGGATACCTCGAGTAGATTCAGAAATAGTCATAGGAGGCTCAGAATTAGCGCTGCCTAGTGAAGGAGCGTGGGCTTGCTAGTCAGAGGACCTGGGTTTTAGTCCTGGTTGTGCCACATGTCTGCTAGGTGATCTTGGGCAAGTCACTTAATTTCCTCGGGCTTTAGTTTCCTCAGTTATAAACTGGGGCTGGTGGGGAGGGGAGGCAGGAAAATCAGTACCTGTTCTCTCTCCTTAGGCTTGTGAGTCCCATACAGGACATGAACTATGTCTAATGATGTCTTGTATCTACCACAGTGTGTGGCACATTAAGTACTTCACAAATGCCACATTCATAATTATTATTCAAAGGAGTATCAGTGTGTTTAAGTTTTCATTGCCAAATCCAGAGTAGAATAAGATTCACCAAATACCTAGGAATATGGAGAGAATATGCAAACGTAATACTAATAACTAGTATTTGTTAAATGCTTCTGCCAACCCCTGTATCAAGCACTAGGGTAGATACAAGATAAACATGTTGGACACAGTCCCTGGCCAACATGATCCTTACAGTCATTGTGGGTGTATGTATACAGATAAAATAGACGGAACTATAATCAACTTGCTGCTGGCATTAACCTACACTGGCTGCATTTCCAAGTTAGCTACTTAAATATTTTTTCTTGGACATTTCAATATTTTACTCATTTGGAGGGTCGATATGGCAGTTTCATGGTGTAATCCTTACTGCATTTCAATTATTGCAGTCCATGCAACTCTCACATGTTTGGGGGAATGATAAAGGTATGTTCTACAAATCATTAGTACAGTTGCACTGTATAAGTATTTAATTCCAAAAACATGAGGTTGTGCTTGCAGGACAGAGCATCAGCCAAAAGCCTAGGGTTCAGAGTATCATTTTTACTTTAAAATACATTACATAAGATTCTAAGTTCCTTGGGGGAAGGGATCACGTCTACCAACTCTATTGTATTGTTGGGCATGGGAGTCAGAAGGACAAGTGTTCTAATCCTGGCTACCACGTATCTGCTATGTGACCTTATAATAATAATAATGGCATTTATTAAGCGCTTACTATTTGCAAAGCACAGTCACTTGGCAAGTCCTTGGGCAAGTCACTTAACTTCTCCGTGCTTCAGTTACTTCATCTATAAAATGGGGATAAGAGTGTGAGCCCCATGAGGGACAGGTACTGCATCCAACCTGATTAATTTGTGTCTGCCCCAGTATTTGGGACAAAGTGAGCACTTAACAAGTACATTCTTACTCATAAGACAGTAAGTGCTCAAAAAATACCACGGTGATATATAAAAACTATATATGCACCCACAGAAGTTGTTGTGGTTTTTTTACCCTGACAATTGGCTCTCACTCCACATGTAGCTTTCCTCTCACCTAGAAACAGAAGAATTCATTTTCCAGATCTGCTATAAAGATGTGGGCAGTTGAATTTAGGAACTTAACTATAAACAGTAAATCTGTAGGACACAATGTGTTTACTGCCTGCCAATTCCAGCACACCAGGCTGAAGTGCTTCCCTAAACCACTTGCTATTTTTTGAATGTCTTGGGCAAAATTTAAGCATTCCAAAAGAGCCATTTTAACCCCTGGTCACAGGCACAGATCATACAGGGGCAGAGAATCCTCACATCAGCCTCATTTAACTCCATCTCCCATGCCCTTCCTAGTTTGGGGCAAGAAAGGAGGAAGCTAATTATTAAATTCAGCTGGGTTTCTCTGGCTCAATCCCAAGAGTGGCAATATCAACCAGTGGACAATTTGCTCTTTGACTGCAAAAACTAAAATCCTCTACTTCTTTCCTCTCCCCATGTCTATCATCCTCAAAAAATCATATTGCAGCTCAAAGTCAGCTGCTAAGCAACACTATTTGATGACTTCCTGGAAAACACACAAGGAAACTAGAGATTAACTATGGAAATAAGTGAAGTAACATGGCCTACTGGGATGGGCCTAAGTCTGGGAGTCAGAAGATCTGGGTTCTAATCACACCTGCCACTTGTCTACTGTGTGACCTTGGTCAGCCAGTAATTCATATTTATTGAGCACTTACTGTGTGCAGAGCACTGTACTAAGCACTTGGGAGAGTACAATATAACAACAGACACAATCCCTGCCCACAATGATCTTACAGTCTAGAGGGGGAGACAGACATGAATATAAAAAAAATTACAGATATGTGCATAAGTGCTGTGGGGCTGGGAATGGGGAATAAATAAAGGGAGCAAGTCCAGGCAAAACAGAAGGGAGTTGAAGAGAAAAAAAAGAGGGCTTAGTCAGGGAAGGCCGCCTGGAAGAGATGTACCTTCAGTAAGTCTTTGAAACAGGCGAGAGTAATTGTCTGTTGGATATGAGGAGGGAAGGCGATCCAGGGCAGAAGCAGGATGTTGATGAGTGGTCAGCGATGAGATGGAAGACACTGAGTTACAGTGAGAAGGTTAGCATTAGAAGAGTGAAGTGTGTCAAGACACTATTTCTCTGTGCCTCAATTACCTCCCCTATAAAATGGGGATTAACACTGTGAGCACTACATGGGACATGGACTATGCCCAACTGATTCTCTTGTATCTACTCCAGTGCCTGGAACATAGTAAGTGCTTAATAAATACCCTAAAATACAATCAGCACTGGGCCGCACTGCTTCTCAAAGTTCTTTATGATTTTTTTCACTGGCTATATACGTACACACATACTTGATGTTAACGCTCCACCTGAATTAAGGCAAAATCCCTCACAGCCCAAATCAGAGTCACTCTCTCCAATACCCTATTCAGTCTATAGGAAGCAACTGGCTTGGCTGTAATATAATCCACAGATTTCATATCAGGAAAACATCAACTCCCATGAGACTAAAGTTATCCCCTTTTTCTACTTGTAGAGGAGGTAGATTTGAAGGTGGATCTAGCGGGACTTCATGATATGAAACAAATACACCTGGGTAATCAATTGTACTTATTGAGCACTTACTGTATGCAGAGCTGTCTACTATGCTATTGGGAGAGTACAAGATGGTAGACATGTTGCCTCGTCATAGGGAGACTACAGTCTAGAGGGAGAGACAGACATTAATATAAAGAAATTACAAAGATGTACATAAGTGCTGTGGAGCTGAGGGAAGAGTGAATAAAGGGCACAAATCCAAGTGCAAGGGTGACACAGAGGGTATGGGAGAAAAGGAAATGAGGGCCTAATCGGGGAAGGCCTCCAGTTCTCCCATAAACACACAGGCTATGTTTCTGATGAACCCTGCATTAAGGAATACAGGCATGATAGGAGTCACTTGATTTGTATGCACAAATTGATTCGCACGCACAATTGTGTCTTCCAGCATTGAATCATATCCTATCCAGAGAGACACATTGTTAGCAGAACATATACTAATTCTCAAGCTGCATTCTATCCAAAATGCACTGTGAAAACATGAACTATAGAAAAATGGGGTGTATACATTTTCACTCCTCACAGGACTTTCTCGAGGGGGACAGGGGAAGTGGCATTATACAAAGAATGACAGAAAAGGACAGTGACACCTGCAAAATTCACACTGCAAGTATATAGTTCATTCTCCTTCTCATCTAGCCTCCAGTTTAAGCTTCCAAATCATAGCAGCTCAAAGACACCAACTGGCAAGTAACAAAGCATTATTAATCACCCCCAATGAACCAGCCTATGGTGATGCAAGCATAGTGTTACTTTTTAAATGCATTACATCAGTTCACTAATGTTGCACCTGTCACATCTAAAGCTATTATTACCACACCAGCCTAAGAGAGTAATATTCAAACTTTTGCTTTATTACATTGGGCATGTTCATATCTCTATCCCTTTTCAAAGCAATATAATTTTTGGAATGTTAAAGCAGAATATGATAAAATTGAAGAGTGGAAAGCAAACACCCTTTCAAACTTTACACCTGCTAAAGTAAAGAGTCAGGGAAGATGGAGGGGTGCAAGCCTGTAACCTTGCTGAAGGCTCCCAGACCCCAATCCCAGGAGCGCCTGGAGCAGCCCCAGATTACTAAATTGTCCTCATTCAGCACAGTGGGGGGGAAAGGAGGCTTCAAAAAGGCAGGGTCCCTTTTGGACTCTGATCCTAACCAGGATACATAAACTCTTCAGACTGGAAGAGCATACCTCTGACAGTACACCTAGCAGTGTGTGTGGCTGAAAAGGCATCCTTGGTCCCTGACATAAATAACGGTTATCCATTGTTATGTGCTTGATGTTTGTAGTGCCTGGTGCTGTTTTCCCTTTTGCCTCTGTCTCCTTCCAGCAAAGCTTTGGTTTAGACAGCTGCTCCCTTCTTGCACATCTGTCCTCAGCAATTGTCTCTCAGTGTTCAACTGGGATGCAACATTGTCTGAGGCTCTGATTTTATCATGCTCTGAAAATGGGGTACCTAAAAAGGACTTCACCTCAGTAGGCATTTTCTCATGGCTCCTCGGGGCGGGACTGGAGCTTTCGAGACCTGCCCAGACTGGACCAAACCCCTGAGATTTGAGTCAGTTTAATGCTGAATCCTCCAGGATGACCCTGTAACCAACCATGCTGTGGCATGGTAACAAGCCTGTAAATTAGCCCTGTTTACCAAACATACGCAAAACAGACCTTATTTTCTCCAAATATGCCTCTCCTCCCCATTTCTGTCCCTCAAGCCTACCCTTTCGCTCTTACCACTAGAGTCAGTGGTCATGCCCTGCCGATTGTCAGCTGTATGACTTGGGGCAAGTCACTTAACTTCTCTGCGCCTCAGTTCCCTCATCTGTAAAATGGAGATTAAGACTGTGAGCCCCCCGTGGGACAACCTGATCACCTTGTAACCTCCCCAGAGCTTAGAACAGTGTTTTGCACATAGTAAGCACTTCATAAATTCATCAATATTATTACTACTGCATCCTTACCCTTACCTCTGTTTAACCTCCCACCGTCCTTTCACCCCTTCCCTCCCCGACTCCACAATGGCCTACCTGATGTCAAACGCGGCTGCAGGTCCCAGACTGGCGAGGAGATGAGGCTGGGCTCACAAGCGCTGCTGACTTCTGGCTCTACACTCACGTTCGCATCCTGCTCCTTAAGTGGACAGAGAGGATGAGAGGACGGGTCCGGTACTAAAGGCAGAAACCTCCCACTCCCTCTCTGCCCCCTTTGGCTTTTCATCTTTGAATCTACATTCCCCCCCTCCCCGCCCCCTGACTCTCCCACCCCAAATAAGCAGTCCTGATCTGGCTTGATTGGCCTCGGCCTCCTTGAGTAGCGGCGACCCCCGGGCCAACCAGGGAGAAGGATGAGGGTGTGTGCGCCCCTCCTCCCCTCCATCTCCCCCGGGGAGAGTAGCATTGCTCGGTAAGTGGGCGTGTTATTTCCCCCCACCAAGCCCACTCAAACGGGCAGCTGTCCGGGCATTTAGACTGTGAGCCCACTGTTGGGTAGGGACTGTCTCTATATGTTGACAATTTGTACTTCCCAAGCGCTTAGTACAGTGCTCTGCACATAGTAAGCGCTCAATAAATACGATTGATGATGATTCCCTCTCCTCTTCGGGTGCAGTTTCCGATGCCCTCCGCCCAACCCAGGCCCCTCTTTTCTCCCTTGAGCCGACGCCTCCCTCCCCGCACCTCAAATGTCAGCTGTGTGACTTTGCGCAAGTCACTTATCTGTGCCTCAGTGACCTCATCTGTAAAATGGGGATTAATAATAATAATAATAATAATAATAATGGCATTTGTTAAGCGCTTACTATGTGCAGAGCACTGTTCTAAGCGCTGGGGGGGATACAAGGTGATCAAGTTGCCCCTTGTGGGGGTCACAGTCTTAATCTCCATTTTACAGATGAGATAACTGAGGCTCAGAGAAGTTAAGTGACTTGCCCAGGATTAAGACTGTGAGCCCCCGGTGGGACAACCTGATCACCTTGTCACCTCCCCAGCAATTAGACCAGTGATTTGCACATAGTAAGCAATTAATAAATGCCACTGTTATTAAATCATTAATTCGCCTTCGGGGCGGCCCCCGCGTAAACCGCCCCAACAGGTGTCAACCCCTTGGAAGGCAACACGTCCGGCCCCGAGGCGGTTCCGGGTGTTGGGCATCAGCAGCTTGGCTTAGTGTTATGAGCCCGGGCTTGGGAGTCAGAGGTCAAGGGTTCTAATCCCGCCTCTGCCACTTGATAATAATAATGATGGCATTTATTAACCGCTTACTATGTGCAAAGCACTGTTCTAAGCGCTGGGGGGATACAAGGTAATCAGACTGTCTCACAGTCTTAATTCCCATTTTACAGATGAGGAAACTGAGGCACAGAGAAGTTTAGTGACTTGCCCAAAGTCACACGGCTGACAATTGGTGGAGTCGGGATTTGAACCCATGACCTCTGACTCCAAAGCCCGCGCTCTTTCCGCTGAGCCACGCTGCTTCTCTCCACTTAGCTGTGTGACCTTGGGCAAATCACTTCACTTCTCCGGGCCTCAGTTCCCTCATCTGTCAAACGGGGCTGAAGACTGTGAGCCCCACGGGGGGGGCAATCTGATGACCTTGTAGCTTCCCCAGCGCTTAGAACAGTGCTTGGCACATAGTATGCGCTTAACAAACACCAACATTGTCGTTATTATTATTACGGTCCGATCCCCGGGCAGCCGTGGGAAGGGCGGCGAGCCGCTGCCCGCTGCTGCCGATCCCGGGATCCCGAGGCCGGGGAGAGAGGGGTCACCAGCCGTGCCCAGCTCAGCCGCGGACCGAGGGGAGGGTTACCGCCCGGATGGGGTTTCCCCGCCGCCTCCCGCCGGCGGGACCGTACCTGGGTTGGCTCGGCGCCCCGCGGAGGAGGCGAGTCGGTGCCGGCTGCGGTGCGCGGGGGAATACGGCGTGGGAGCGGGCGG
Organism: Tachyglossus aculeatus; assembly: GCF_015852505.1. Taxonomy (NCBI): domain Eukaryota; kingdom Metazoa; phylum Chordata; class Mammalia; order Monotremata; family Tachyglossidae; genus Tachyglossus; species Tachyglossus aculeatus. The sequence goes on from NW_024044828.1 coordinate 9,120,974, forward strand.
TGTGAGCGGCAGCGCTGCAGACGGAGCCGGAGCGCGGGAGCCGGAGCGTTGGAGCCGGATTGCCTGCAACCGGAGCGCTGGAGGCGGCGGCGGCAGTCCTGAGTCCGAAAGCAGGGGGCGCTGCCGCCCCCCGAACCAGGCTTCGGGGCCGGGCCGCGCCGGCCGCAGCCCAGTTGGGTTTACGGGCTTCGGGTCCCGTTCCGGACCTTTCTAGAAGCAGCGTGGCTCCGTGGAAAGAGCCCGGGTTTGGGAGTCAGAAGTCATGGGTTCAAATTGCGTCCCCGCCAACTCTCAGCGGTATGATTTTGGGCAAGTCACTTCTCTTAGAGAGGCAGCGTGGCTCGGTGGAAAGAGCCCGGGCTTTGGAGTCAGAAGTCATGGGTTCAAATTGCGTCTCCGCCAACTGTCAACTGTGTGACTTCGGGGAAGTCACTTCACTTCTCTTGGAGAGGCAGCGTGGCTCAGTGGAAAGAGCCCGGGCTTGGGAGTCAGAGGTTATGGGTTCAAATCCCCACTCTGCCAACTCTCAGCTGTGTGACTTTGGGCAAGTCACTTCACTTCTCTTAGAGAGGCAGTGTGGCTCGGTGGAAAGAGCCCGGGCTTGGGAGTCAGAGGTTATGGGTTCAAATCCCCACTCTGCCAACTCTCAGCTGTGTGACTTTGGGCAAGTCACTTCACTTCTCTTAGAGAAGCAGTGTGGCTCAGTGGAAAGAGCCCGGGCTTTGGAGTCAGAAGTCATGGGTTCAAATTGCGTCCCCGCCAACTCTCAGCGGTGTGACTTTAGGGAAGTCACTTCACTTCTCTTAGAGAAGCAGCGTGGCTCGGTGTTAAGAGCCCGGGCTTTGGAGTCAGAAGTCATGGGTTCAAATTGCATCTCCGCCAACTCTCAGCCGTATGACTTTAGGGAAGTCACTTCACTTCTCTTAGAGAAGCAGCGTGGCTCGGTGGAAAGAGCCTGGGCTTTGGAGTCAGAAGTCATGGGTTCAAATCGCGTCTCCGCCAATTCTCAGCTGTGTGACTGTGGCCGAGTCACTTCACTTCCCTTAGAGAAGCAGCATGGCTCAGTGGAAAGAGCCCGGGCTTGGGAGTCAGAGGTTATGGGTTCAAATCCCCACTCTGCCAACTCTCAGCTGTGTGACTTTGGGCAAGTCACTTCACTTCTCTTAGAGAAGCAGCGTGGGTTGGTGGAAAGAGCCTGGGCTTTGTAGTCAGAGGTCATGGGTTCAAATCCAGCTCCGCCAACTCTCAGCTGTGTGACTTTGGGCAAGTCACTTCACTTCTCTTAGAGAAGCAGCGTGGCTCAGTGGAAAGAGCCCGGGCTTGGGAGTCAGAGGTTATGGGTTCAAATCCCCACTCTGCCACCACTCAGCTGTGTGACTTTGGGCAAGTCACTTCACTTCTCTTAGAGAAGCAGTGTGGCTCAGTGGAAAGAGCCCGGGCTTTGGAGTCAGAGGTCATCGGTTCAAATCTAGCTCTGCCAACTTCTAGACTGTGAGCCCACTGTTGGGTAGGGACCTTCTCTATATGTTGCCAACTTGTACTTCCCAAGCGCTTAGTTCCGTACTCTGCACACAGTAAGAGCTCAATAAATACGATTGAATGAATGAATGAACTCTCAGCTGTGTGTCTTTGGGCAAGTCACTTGACTTCTCTTAGAAAGGCAGCGTGACTCAGTGGAAAGAGCCCTGGCCTTGGAGTCAGAGGTCATGGGTTCAAATCCAGCCTCCGCCAACTCTCAGCTGTGTGACTTTAGGCAAGTCACTTCACTTCTCTCAGAGAAGCAGCGTGGCTCAGTGGAAAGAGCCCGGGCTTTGGAGTCAAGGTCATGGGTTCAAGTCCCCACCCCGCCAACTCTCAGCTGTGACTTTGGGCAAGTTACTTCACTTCTCTTAGAGAGGCAGCGTGGCTCGGTGGAAAGAGCTCGGGCTTTGGAGTCAGAGGTCATGGGTTCAAATTCAGACTCTGCCAACTGTCAGCTGTTTGACTTTGGGCAAGTCGCTTCACTTCTCTGGGCCTCAGTTCCCTCATTTGTAAAATGGGGACTAAGACTGTGAGCCCTCCGTGGGACAACCTGATCACTTTGTAACCTCCCCAGCGCTTAGAATAGTGCTTTGCACATAGTAAGCGCTTAATAAATACTATTATTCTCTCTGGCGCCCCGGCCCCCACTCCCTGGGCCCCGTCTCCCTCCTCCAAGACTGTCATTGTCCCGCAGACGGAGGCTGCTTAAAGCGCCGGGGATTACCGCTGTTTCCCTGCCCCGGGACCACACACACCACAACCACACACACAAAAACCACACACACACACACACACGTGTGTGTCTGACCCAGCCGCGCAGTGCTGGCGGCTCTTTAGCCCGGCTCTTAGCGCTGGGGGCGCAGAGCCGCCTCCCCTGCCCGCTCACGGTTTATTCCTTCAACGCATTCAATAATAATAATAATAATGGCAACCGTTAAGCGCTTACTATGTGCAAAACAGAGAAGCACTGTGGCTCAGTGGAAAGAGCACGGGCTTTGGAGTCAGAGGTCGTGGGTTCGAGTCCCGCCTCCGTCACTTGTCAGCTGTGTGACTTTGACCAAGTCACTTCACTTCTCTGGGCCTCAGTTCCCTCATCTGTAAAATGAGGATTAAAACTGTGAGCCCCCCGTGGGACAACCTTATCACCTTGTAACCTCCCCAACGCTTAGAACAGTGCTTTGCACGTAGTAAGCGCTTAACAAATCCCATCTTTATAATTATTCTCTCTGGGCGCCCCGGCCCCTTCTAGAAGCAGCGTGGCTCAGTGGAAAGAGTCCGGGGTTAGGAGTCAGAGGTCATGGGTTCAAATCCCACCTCCGCCAACTGTCGGCTATGTGATTTGGGGCAAGTCCATTCATTCAGTTGTATTTATTGAGCGCTTACTGCGTACAGAGCACACTTCACTTCTCTGGGCCTCAGTTCCCTCATCTGTAAAATGGGGATTAAAACGGTGAGCCCCCCATGGGACAACCTGATCACCTTGTAACCTCCCCAGCGCTTAGAACAGTGCTTTGCACATAGTAAGCGCTTAACAAATCCCATCTTTATTATTATTCTCTCTGGGCGCCCCGGGCCTCGCTCTCTGGGCTCCGCCGCCCGCCTCCAAGACTGTGATTGTTCTGCAGAAGGAGGCTGCTCAAAGCTCCGAGGATTACCGCGGTCCCCCTCCCCCGCGAACACACACACCACAACCACACACGCAACCCAGACTGAACCCCCTTTTTCCTCTCCTCTTCCCCATCCCCCCCGCCCTACCTCCTTCCCCTCCCCACAGCACCTGTATATATGTTTTACAGATTTTTTACCCTATTTATTATACTTGTAAATATTTACTATTCTATTTATTTTGTTAATTTATGTGGATTTAGCTTTAATTCTATTTGTTCTGAGAAGGAGCGTGGCTCAATGGAAAGAGCCCGGGTTTTGGAGTCAGAGGTCATGGGTTCAAATCCCTGCTCCGCCACTTGTCAGCTGTGTGACTTTGGTCAAGTCACTTAACTTCTCTGGGCCTCAATTACGTCATCTGTAAAATGGGGATTAAGACTGTGAGCTCCCTTGGGACAACCTGATCACCTTGTAACCTCCCCAGCGCTTAGTACAGTGCTTTGCACATAGTAAGCGCTTAATAAATGTCATTATTATTATTATTATTTTGTTGTCTGTCTCCCCCTTCTAGACTGAGCCCGTTGTTCCCAAGCGCTTAGTTCAGTGCTCAGCACACGGTAAGCGCTCAATAAATACGATTGAATGAATGAAATACACACACACACACACACACACACACACACACACACACACACACACACACACACACACACACACACACACACACACACACACACACACACACACACACACCCCTCCCCCACCCCCTGGCGGCCTTTTGCGCTGGGGACGCAGAGCCGCCCCGCCTGCCCGTTTACGGCTTATTCCTTCAATGCATTTAATAATAATAATGGCAACTGTTAAGCGCTTACTATGTGCAAAACAGAGAAGCACTGTGGCTCAGTGGAAAGAGCACGGGCTTTGGAGTCAGAGGTCGTGGGTTCGAATCCCGCCTCTGCCTTATGTCTGCTGTGTGACCTTGGGCAAGTCACTTAACTTCTCTGATCCTGTGACCTCATCTGTAAAATGAGGATTAAGACTGTGAGCCCCGCGTGGGACAACCTCATCACCTTGTATCACCCCACTTAGAACAGTGCTTTGCACATAGAAAGCGCTTAACAAATGCCATCATTATTATTATTAAATCATTGTTCTGTATTCATTCATTTAATCGTATCAACAGTACTTACCAGGTGCAGAGCACGGTCCTAAGCGCTTGGGAAAGTACAGCCTGGATCAGGGGCGACCGCCCAGGTTTGGGAGCCGGAGGTCATAGGTTCTAATTCCGGCTCCGCCCCTTGTCAACTGGGTGACTTTGGGGAAGTCACTTAACTTCTCTGTGCCTCAGTTCCTTCATCTGTAAAATGGGGATGTAGACTGTGAGCCCCACGTGGGACTACTTGATCACCTTGAATCACCCCAGCGCTTAGAACAGTGCTTTGCCCATAGAAAGCGCTTAAATGAATACCATCATTATTATTATTATTACAATGCAGCAGTAAAGCCAATCCCTACCCACACCGGGTTTACAGAGCACTTACCATGTCTGGAGCACTGTCCTAAGCGTTTAGGAAAGTACCATGCAGCAATAGAGACAATCCCTCTCCACACTGGGTTTACAGAGCATTTACCATCTGCAGAACACTGTCCTAAACACTTGCTTGGGAAGCAGAGGTCGTGGGTTCTAATCTTGGCTCCGCCATTTAATGATGGTATTTGTTAAGCGCTTACTATATGCTAAGTGCTGGGGGGATACAAGGTGATCAGGTTATGCCACGTGGGGCTCACAGTCTCAATCCCCATTTTACAGATGAGGGAACTGAGGCCCAGTGAAGTGACTTGCCCAAAGTCACACAGCTGACAAGTGGGGAGCCGGAATGAAAACCCATGACCTATGACTCCCAAGCCTGGGCTCTTTCCACTGAGCCACGCTACTTCATTTCTCAGCTGTGTGACTTTGAGCCAGTCACTTCACTTCTCTGGGCCTCAGTGACTTCATCTGTAAAATGAGGATGAAGACGGTGAACCCCATTTGGGATAAACTGATCACCTTGAATCTATCCCATCGCTTAGAAAAGTGCTTGGCACATAGTAAATGCTTAACAAATACCATCATCATCATTATTATTATTGGAAAAGTACACTGCAGCAATCACGGGCTCACAGGTGCACCTGCCACAAACAAATGGGTTTAAGCGTCGTGGTGGAGGAGGAGTGTCCTTTAAAGCACCACAACTAAACGTATCAGAACTGAAGAGAGGGTTGGGGGCCACAATCTGCCACAAGCTTCCTCCCTGCTGGCAACCCAACCCTGCCCTGCTCCAGAGCCAGTTCAGATAATAATAATGATGATGGCATTTATTAAGCGCTTACTATGTGCAAAGCAGTGTTCTAAGTGCTAGGGAGGTTACAAGGTGATCAGGTTGTCCCACGGGGGGCTCCCGGTCTTAATCCCCATTTTACAGATGAGGGAACTGAGGCCCAGAGAAGTGAAGTGACTTGCCCAAAGTCACAAAGCTGACAATTGGCAGAGCAGGGATTTGAACTCATGACCTCTGACTCCAAAGCCTGGGCTCTTTCCACTGAGCCACCCTGAATGGTTCTTCTGATTTTAAAGGCAAAGCTCCTCCTCCCCATCGCCCCCCTCCTTCCCTCTGCCCTACCCCCTTCCTCTCCCCACAGCACTTGTGTACATTTGTACATATGTATTATTCTATTTTATTAATGATGTGTATATAGCTATGATTATATTTATTCTGCTGGGATTGACACCAGTCTACTTGTTTTGTTGTCTGTCTCCCACTTCTAGACAGTGAACCTGTTGTTGGGTAGGGACCATCTCTGTATGTTGCCGATTTGTACTTCCCAAGCGTGTAGTACAGTGCTCTGCACACAATAAGCGCTCAATAAATATGATTGAATGAGTGAATGAATGTTGGTGGGGGCTGAAGAGGGGGAAGATGTAAAAGGAAATCAGCCTGCTGAGGCTGGAAGACACAGGAAGAGAGGAAGGAGGAGGGGCTGCCGAACAGTGGATCTCCACTCATCTGGCTTTAGTTGGGGACCCACGCAGACCTTCCTTTTCCTCAGCTGCCCTAAGACAAAGGAGAGGAATTATGGTATTTGTTAAGCGCTTTGCTGTGTGCCAAGCACTGTTCTAAGCACTGGGGGCAAGTACAAAGTAATCAGGTTGTCCAACGTGGGGCTCCTAGTCTTGATCCCCATTTTACAGATGAGGTAACTGAGGCACAGGGAAGTTAAGTGACTTGTCCAAGGTCACACAGCAGACAAGTGGAGGAGCCGGGATTAGAACCCACATCCTCTGAACTAGGTTGTCTTCCAGTTGTCACTGAAACACAAAGAGCCAACCTCAGATGGAATCAGAGCTATAGATTGATATCCTCTAGATCAAAAGTCCCTGTGGATGGGGAATGTGTTTACCAACTACGTTACATTGTACTCCCCAAAGAACTTAGTATATGCTCCTTACACAGCAGGTGCTCAGCAAGTATGATTGATTGATACACTTGCCAGTGACAGAGGATAGGGAGTCATTGAATTCTATAGGGGGTTCAAGGACAGAGGGAGTCTACCAATGATGTGGGATAGTTTTGTGGAAAGGGGGATGGTAAGGTATTTTTCTGATGTTCCCTCTACTGCCCTGAATGTTTAGAGAACCCTTCCACCACTCCATAAAGAGCCTTGTTTGTCAGACCTACTCAGACCCCCTATTTTCACCATAGATCAGAATCAATCATTCAGTAAATGGGTGGAATTCACTGCATACTTACTATGTGCAGAGCACTGTAGAAGCTGTTTGAGAGAGTACCTTACAGTAGAGTTGATAGACATTATCCTGTCTTCAAGGAGCATATGGTCTAGTGGTGCAAATACCCTGGTGGATTTATTTTTTTTAATTGTGTGATATCGCAGGAGGATATACATATCCCCATCAAAGGACCTTCTAATCTAGGAACTTAAACAAATTAAGATGGGAAAACTTCTTCCAGTGTCCTTGATACACCCTGTCCATTCTTTGCAAACACAATGTTGAACTTTATGCTTTGCGTATCCATCCCATCATTCCTTCCTTTCTTCCTTACCATTGATTGATTAGGCAGTTAAGGGCACCTGGAAGTTTAGACTTCCCACTGAAACTAATCCTTCCTATCCTTACTAAAGCTAACCTGAGTGTCACACTCAACAGTGGTTTGTAATCAATACTGGATCAAGGAATTGCAGTGTCTGCTGCTGTTGGTCTCCAGACAGATTCAACGACAGTTGAGATGAGCTGCTATCCAAACTTGCTATCTCGCTGTGTGAGGTGATGGGCACAGCAGGAGTAGGGGAAAGAGAGGCAAATCATCACCACTACTGCAAGAACAAATCAAACCACTGTCTTGCTGCCAGAAGGATATACCTTTGCCCTTCCAGTAATCCTCTGATGCAAAAGTAGCTCAGATCTGGTCTCTTGCTGAGGGAGAGGCATTTGACGTCAACCTTGATGTCTAAGCAATCTCACCTAAGGAGGCAATGCTCATGCTGAAAGATGACTTATTATATTTTCAAGGACAGAGTGTGCAAGATATTCTCTCTCAACTCACATATGGTTGCAATCTCACTGATAACAGGATCATCCTTGAACATTCAGGACAGCTAGATATATACGCTCCTGCAGTGGAGCAAAGAATGACCAGTAGCCCGGGCATAGATTGGAAGCAGACCTCCTGATGAACTAGAAGGTTTTGCATAGGTGAAGCTCAACGGGGCAGATCTTGGAAACTAAACTTCCCCTTAAACAACATAATACAATAGTACAGTGAGTAGACAACATCCAGTACCTACTTGGGGTTGTGTCTTTAATTTGAACATTTTTCTGACATTGTTCCAGTGGGAAAAACTAGGTGGACCCTTTCCTTTTGAATAGGAAGCTCACAGTTATAGTAATGATGCCAGAGTAGAGATCTGATCCTCTGCCAACTGAGCATCACTCAGCACCTTTTTCCAGAGTGGCTTGAGTTTTGACAGTTTCATCCCAGTTTCCCTGCAGAGAAATACCAATTCAGGATTGTGTACGATGGGGTCAAGGCTTTATCTCTGAGACTCTGAAATTCGAGGTCTGGAACCCATTTCAGTACAGGCTGAGCCAAACAGAGGGAAAAGAGACAGAAAGAGAAAGAGAGAGAGAGAGAGAGAGAGAGAGAGAGAGAGAGAGAGAGAGAGAGAGAGATGAAACTTTGTCCTCATGAGTATCGAACATAACTGTATCTTGGACACATGGAATTTTTCCTCTGTTGGATTTCAAAACACTTCACACACATTTCCGGTTATTCTCAGAGCATTCCTGTAAGCATGTCATGGTCCTTCCAGTTAACATTTGGATAAATTAAGTCATTTAGTAGTTATGTACTGCACACATGCACCATCCAGAGTGAAAGCAGACTTGAAACTAGGTTTCTGAACTCTAGTTTTTTCTATTTCCCGCTACAAAATTGTATCCCTATTCCACTACATTTTGCCTCAGCAATTCAGCTGCCTTGTAATGCTTACAGAGAAAAGCCCCCAATATATATATAGTTTTTTTCCTCCCTCTCATTTTGAAATTCATGTGTGTGAATATGTGTATGTTATATATATTATATATATATTTTATATATATAAAAGTATATATATAAGTACATATATATATACACTTCCCAGGAGAAGATTGAACCATTGGAAATAGCCAGCTGCTAGCCTAAAGCTAGCAAACTGCAGATGACTTCACAGAATGGAAGGCAGTAATATATCTGTCTTTTTCCATTCTTTGGACATAAAACACTTCCCTGTCCTTTCTGTTAAAGAAAAGGTTTGGGGGATGTTGGGGAGGAGGATGTTGGGGAAAGACACAGATTTTAGTTTTCAAAATTTTTCAATGCCAAAATATCGAAAAGGCTATGTTTTTTTTAGCTGGGATAGGGTGTGGTGAATAATTAAATGTAGGAGGAATGCCAATCCAACAGCAAAAACAAATACAAAATCCAATCTGAATGGCCTGAACTTGAAGGTTGTTCTAAGGAGAAACCATGGTAAATCCATGCCAGTGACTATAGAATGAAATAATTTGGTGACTGGCAGGTCTATAGAATGGAGTCTTCTCCACTGATTGGATGATGGAAAATTTGACAGCAAAGAACACCATTTTAAGGGTTTTGTCCATTGTTATATGTCATAATAATGGACTTAAATTAATAGCTCAAAAGTAAAATGTATGAGCTTGTCAACTGCTTAAAGTCTAAAAACCTTTTTAAAAATTATCTAATACCCTTTCCTCTCTTTGCATTTCACTTTTATGTCTTTCTGTTTGCTTCTCTAATTCAGTGTTGTTTTTATATTCAACAGAAATTCCTAGAAGGTAGGAATTCTATGATTTTTAATTTGTTCTGTTCCCCACTTAGCCAAGTTCCATTTTATTTGATAGATTACTTGAAAGATGAAAATCAACGGAATTGAATTCCAAATAAATTTCTTCCTTCATATTCTAAGGTGGATATTTGTTTCAAAATTCATTCTTTTCCATATTAATGTTTTTAAACTCTTCTGGTTCAGGAGCTCTACCTAAATAAACCTTTCCTCCAAGCTCTATCTGAAATCAGATTCAGAAATATAACACAAAAGCTCCCGTTTCTTAATCATAGTGGGCACTTGGTTGACACTATTCTGGAGAGATCAGATGAAATTGTCTATTACATAAACTGGAAAGAAGAAAATAATGCAGTCTATGTTGCCAACTTGTACTTCCCAAGCATGTAGTACAGTGCTCTGCACACAGTAAGCACTCAATAAATATGACAATGAATGAATGCAAAGGAAGTCTAAGAGAAGATTCCTACACTAGCTGAGTAGATAGGAGTGCCTGAGGAAGCAGCACAGCCTAGGGGAAAAAACACAGATCTGGAAGTCACAGAACCTGGGTTCTAATCCAGGCTCCACCTTTTGCCTGTTGTGTGACCTTGTGCGAGTCACTTAACTTCCCTTTGCCTCAATTACCTCATCTTTAAAATGGGAATTAAGAATGTGAGCCCCATGTGGGTCAGGGAGGTGGGAGACCTGGGTTCTAGTTCCAGCTGGTCTTGAGTAAGTTGCTTATGCTCACTGGGCTTCAGTTTCCTCATCTGTTAGGTGAGATAGATTGTGAGCTCTGTGTGGGACAGGAACTATGTCAGATCTGATAACTGTAAAATGAGAATTAAGAATGTGAGCCCCATGTGGGACAGGGAGGTGGGAGACCTGGGTTCTAGTTCCAGCTGGTCTTGAGTAAGTCTCTTATGCTCACTGGGCTTCAGTTTCCTCATCTGTTAGGCGAGATAGATTGTGAGCTCTGTGTGGGACGGGAAGTATGTCAGTCAGATCTGATAACTTTGGATTTACCTCAGGGCATAGCACATGGTAAGCATTTAATAAATGTCATCATTATGAACAAAAGAAAGGTAACTGATGTTCCCAGAAATTTCACATCCCTCTCTCTATTGCTCCTGCAACTTCTTTGCCTAAGAACATAAGAAGCGGCATGGCCTAGAAGAGGCATGGCCTAGTAGATAGAGCATGTCCCTTGGCATCAAAAGAACCTGGGTTTTAATCCTGACTCCACTGCTTGTCTGCCGGGTGACTTTAGGCAAGTCACTTAACTTCACTGTGCCTCAGTTACCTCATTTATAAAATGGAGATTAAGACTGTGATTCCCATGTGGGATATGGACTATGTCCAACTTGATTAATTTGAATGTACCCCAGCAGTTAGTACAGTGCCTGGTACAAAGTATGTGCTTAACAAATACCCATTAAAAGAAAAAAAATCATTCAACTACAGGAAATACACTGAATTCTGCAACTCATATTCTTCTGAAACCAAACCAAAAAGTTAATAGACAGGAGGAGGAGAGAACATTGCGTTTTTCATTAAACCCATTGCCTGTCTGATTCTCACTGGATTTGCTCTGGTACTTTTTCGTCACCAGTGAAGGGACCAGCTCTGGTTTCAGGACCTGATGTGCATCTTATGGGCCATTTCTTAGAAAAAGAGATGCTTGGGTGTGTTTTGCTCACTAATAACTAGAATCTTTCCAGCTCTGAAAGTGTTATGATATGGCTCTGTAACGATTCCTCAGAGAAAAAGAAAAAAAGTATTAAGCCCAGAATCTCACTTTGGAGATGCTGAATACTTTAATAATAATAATACTACTAATGATGGCATTTGTTAAGCGCTTACTATGTGCCAAGCACTGTTCTAAGCACTGGAGGGGATACAAGGTGATCATGTTGTCCCACGTGGGGCTTACAGTCTTAATACCCATCTTCCAGATGAGGTAACTGAGGCTTGTAGAAGTTAAGTGACTTGCCCAAGGTCACACAGCAGATATGTGGGGGAGCCGGGATTAGAACCCATGACCTCTGGCTCCCAAGGCCAGGCTCTTTCCACTGAGCCATGCTGCTTATCTGCTTCACGCTCCTCTCTACTTTAAACTAAAGAAATAACTCTTAAAAGCTAAGTATATCAAACCTAGCATAATTGCTAAACCCAGAAGCTTCTAACTCTTCTCTACCTTAAGCACTGATCTTATTGCACCCGATCATTCATTCAAGGGTATTTATTGAGCGCTTACTGTGTCCAGAGCTTACTGCAGCGTTTACTGTGTGATCGCAGAGTGGCGGGCACGTGATCATGGGGTGGGGGGCATGGGATCGGGGCGGTGGGGGACACGTGATCAGGGGTGGGGGCATGTGACCAGCACATGATTGCGGCATTGGGAGCGCGGGTTGTCCCAAGTGGGGCTCACAGTCTTCATCCCCGTTTTACAGATGAGGTCACTGAGGCCCAGAGAAGTGAAGTGGCTTGCCCAAAGTCACACAGCATACAAGTGGCAGGGTCGGCATTAGAACCCACGACTGGTGACTCCCCAGCCTGGGCTCTTTCCTGTGAGCCCCATTGCTTCTCAAAAGCCACTTTAGAGGACTGGGCTGGGGACAACGAATACACCAATGTTCCTCCCTTCCTTCAGTCCTCTTTATTTATTGAGCGCTGGCTTATTTGTAAGTTCACAAATGATCAACAATACTCTTTTAGTACTGAAAGGCTCCCCAAACCTCATATAACCTTGAAGTATGCTAAACCATCTCTTAGTGGTGTAACTGGCAAGAAGGCTTCCACCGAGACAGATGACATTGTCCAAAATTTCCTGCTTTTGTTCAGAGTTAAAAACAGCTGCTCTGCCACAACCGACCCCACGTCCCACAAATTAGGGGAAGATCTTTCCAAGAGATTCCACGTATTGTGGCAGATATTATCGAAATTCCTTCCAAATGGATGCATTAGAGTGATTTTCTTTACTGACTAGTAAGGTCTAGTTTGGAAACTCTAAAATACTGGGCCCCCACAACTATGAGAAAAATATGTAATTTCCCTTCCTCCACCGTTTAGATTCTTCATCTCATCTTGGCCATGGTTGATCATTTGTTTTCTATTTGAGTAAGGCATAAAGTTATAAAAACAGTTTAAGAGGAAACCTAATGTTCAGTCAGCTCAATTATCTCCGTTGAGCTCAGAAGGACAGTAAATTGTGCACTTCAGGCCCAGACTAATCAATCAATCATATTTATTGTGCTCTTACTGTGTGTAGAGCACTGTACTAAGCATTTGGGGGAGTACAATATAATAACATAACAGAGTTGGTAGACATATTCCCTGCCCACGCTGAGCTTACAGTCCAGAGGGACAGACATTAATATTCATTTATTCATTCATTCAATATTATTTATTGAGCACTTACTGTGTGCAGAGTACTGTACTAAGCGCTTGGGAAGTACAAATTGGCAACATATAGACACAGCCCCTACCCAAAAATGGGCTCACAGTCTAGAAGGGGGATACATACAACAAAACAAATAAACATGTAAACAGGTGTCAATACCATCAGAATAAAGAGAATTATAGCTATATACACATCATTAATCAAGGCCAGGCTCCTGTGGCCTGAATCAGGTGATCACGTCAGCAGAATATTTGTGGGAACGGCCATTTAGGTGATGAATTACCTGTAATTGAGAACATCTCTGTCTCCCCAGATAGCCCGCAAGATCCTTGAGGGCAGAGAAGGGGTCTACTTATTCTACTGTTCTCTCCCAAGCGCTCAGTACAGTGCTCTACACACAGTAAATGCTCAAGACACACCAGATGATGGGTTGACATATTGACTGATGATCTGACTTGAAGCCAGACAACCACCCAACTCTGAGATACGGCAGTGCCTGCACTCTCTCTCTTGTCAAATGGAAAAAAATGAATGCTGTTGTAATGTGTCGATGTACATGCATGCACGTTTACTCTCACCACTGTGGTATTCGTTAAGCGCTTACTATGTGCCAGGCACTGTACTAAGCCCTCTGGGGTGGATACAAGCAAATAGGGTTGGACACAGTCCCCGTCCCACAGGGGGCCCACAGTCTCATCACTTGAAGACTGTCTCTTGGCTTCCTGGAACAGTCTCGGTTTATCCTGACCTTCTATGTTGTCCAGGAGAACAAGACTTGATGTTCTTTAAGACTGCTAGAGTACTTCTTTAGGCAGGCCACGATGAAAGGTGTCCACTAACTGAATGCTGAAGAGGCGGAATCTTCAGTGATGGGGTCTGCTGGCACTCTGATTTTTTCTTAAGGTGCAGGGGATGCGAAGGCTTTAGCAGTGCAGCCAAAGGTTGTAAATGGTTTCTCTTGGCCTTCAACAGCCATTTGTAATCGGGTTCAGAATAGCGGTGTGGATGGAAGGCCATCGGTGAAGCCTTCGGCCACGGCGTTTCGTCCGCAGTCCCGGGTTCCCGTACACATCCCGTCTCCTTGGCGACATGGCCCAGGGAAGCCACCCTAAATCAACTGTGGATATGTACAAAGTTCTGTGAGGCTGAGTGGGGGAGGCAGGGTGAAAAAAAGGGAGCAAATCAGAGTGATGCAGAAGGGTGTGGGAGAAGAGGAAATGAGTGCTCTGTTAGGGAGGGCCTCTTGAAGAAGATATGCTTTCAGTTTGGCTTTTAAGATCCTACTTTTGCCCCCTTACTGGGTTCCCTCAGTAATACTATGCCCACCGCCATTCAAATAATCAGTTGACCATCCTGAAACTGTGTTCCCTACTGCATGGCTAATGGTTCTCAGCCTCTTTCAATCAAACTGTCAATCATCTGTGATATTTATTGAGTGTTTATTATGTGCAGAGCACTGTATTAAGCACTTGAGAGAGTACAATATAATGGAGTTAGTAGAGAAGATCCCTGTCCTCAAGGGGCTTCTGATTTAGTTTACAATCCAGTAAGAACAGACACTAAAATACATTAAAGCACAAACATGGCTTAGCAAAACCTCAGGGAGGCGGAGAGCATATGTGCACTCAACTCAGTGTGACCTGAAAGATAATTAATTTTTCCAATAAGTTTAACTTATACACTTGCATCGACTGATCCATCAAAATACTATTTATGGTATAGTCATTCTGATTTTTAAACATCATAGTTCACAGAATCCTCTCACATAAATCAGAAATTCGTTTTCATCAAAATTATAGATTGCAATTTGCAGTTTGCAATTTGGCTCCTAATTGTCCCAAACTCTGGGATTAATTACTGCACCTTTCCATTCATGCCATTCCATTGGCCAGCTCAGTACTCACATATTTATCTCTTTATACATGTGCTATTTAAATATTTACTTTTTCCCTTGGTCTGTTATTTCTTTTTATTATCTCTCTACTAGCTATGGTATATTAATCAATTATGTCTTCTGCCTCTCCATTACAGTGTAAGATCCTTGGGGAGTTTACTTTTTTATATGCATTTTTATATATTCACCAAGTGCTTGGCCCAAAGTATGCTCTCAGAAAATACTGGTAATACTTACAAAATACCAAGTGATTAGGCTCCTGGGTATTGAAAATGAAAAATGAACTAAGTAGGAGAATGTTGGATTGGCAAGGATCCGATTATTTTCAATTACTTTCTAGGAGCTCTATTTCTATCATATGGTTGTGGACATTGAAAGCTGGGAAAAAAGTAAAATGTAAACTGAGTAGTTTTTTCAAAGTACAAATTTAGCATTGTAATTATGGACAACTGACCATTCATATATTATCCTACCTTTATCTCATAGGATTACAGGATATCTTAGTGAAAGTCAGTCTGACTCTCCTAGTACAGCCCAACCTACACACTTCGCTCCTCTAATGCCAAACCTCTCCCTGTACCTCTATATCATCTATCTCACCAACTTCTTCCCCACATCCTGCCTCTGGTCTGGAACGCCCTCCCTCTTCATATCTGAGAGACAATTACTTTCCCCCCATTCAAAGCCTTACTGAAGGCACATCTCCTCTAAGAGGCCTTCACTGACTAAGCTCTCTTTTCCTTTTCTTTCACTCCCTTTCTGTGTCGCCCTGACTTGCTCCCTTTATTCATCCCCTCTTCCCAGCCTCACAGCACTTATGTACATATCTGTAATTTTATTTATTTATCTTAATGTCTGTTTCTCCCTGTACACTGTAAGCTCAGTGTGGGTAGGGAATGTGTCTATTGTTATATTGTACTCTCCCAAGCACTTGGTACAGTGCTCTGATTAAGTGTTGTGAGGTTGGGGGATGCATGACATCTAAATACTTAATTTGTACAGACCGAATGCATAAGCAATGAAGAAGGGAAGATGAATAGGGTGGGAAAAAGAGAGGCTAGTCAGGGAAGGCCTCTCGGACCAGATATAATTTCAGTAGGACTTTACAGATGGAGAACGTGGTGGCCTATCTGTGGCTGTGAACCACAGCAGAGGTGGATTGAAGAACCCAGGGTTCATTGTATTTTCACTGCTTATTTTCAAATGTTGAAGCTCTACTTATAAATTATTAAATGTTTCTGTTTTTGCCTTTCTTCTGTAGATGATAAAGCTGAGGACAGGAACCATGTGTAAATCTATTTCTTAAACTCTCCCATGTAATTCTGTTGTGGGTCCAGAAGAAAGAGCATGTTTGGGAAATCAGGACACCTGGATTCCAGTCCCAATTCTGCTTATAACCAACTAACATGAACCTAGTCTGCAGGTGCTCTTCTCCATGAGCTGCACCCCTGCCTGCCTATTTGCTTCTGAGCTCCAGAGGGAACATGGCTGGCAGGCTTGAGAATGCAAGTGGGGCTTCACAAGCCACTAGCAGTAGAATCAATTCTTCTGTGCAGGTCATCTGAGAATTAAGGTTTATTTGTCATTCATGATGGGAAATGCTATCTTCTTTCCCAAGTGCCTAGTTCAGGGCTTTGCACAAACTAAGCCCTTGCTAACCAACCGATGGTGATGGTGATTTTTCTGGACAATTCAAATCCACTTCTAACACTGAAAACATAAAGACTTCTGAGGAAACAGATAGAGTATGTTGCTATCAATTTATAGCTTTGGGTAGTCTGATCTTGTCTCCTCTTAGCTTAATTTAAATCCAGTTTAATCCTGAAACTTTTTATTATTATCAGAGTCAAAGCTTAATTAGCCAATTAGTAGCAAAAACATGTACCAACAACTATCAAAGATTAGAAGGGTCTGAGCATGCAGTTTTTAGAATGTGTCAAATCCTTCCTTCAGACACAGATAAAAGTCAGGCTGGAAATATGATGGCACAGCTTATAATAATTATATAATCATTATAATTATAATAATGATGGCATTTATTAAGCGCTTACTACGTGCAAAGCACTGTTCTAAGTGCTGGGGAGGTTACAAGGTAATCAGGTTGTCCCACAGGGGGCTAACAGTCTTAATCCCCATTTTACAGATGAGGTAACTGAGGCACAGAGAAGTTAAGTGACTTGCCCAAAGTCACACAGCTGACAATTGGCAGAGCTGGGATTTGAACCTCTGACCTCTGACTCCAAAGCCCATGCTCTTTCCACTGAGCCACGCTCTTATCTCTTTATGAATGTTAAAAACTATTCTGCAACAGACTGATGCCTAGGACACCATAAACAATCGTTTTTAACTTCAAGTATCACAGGCTCAGTGTTTGCTATTATGTTACTCCAAGATCTGCAAGCTCTGCACTCATGTTTTCAGCTTTGCAGATAGATCTGGAAATCTTTAACTGTCTATCTTCCCCTCTAGATGGTAAGCTTCTTGTTGGCAAGAATCATTTCTACCATTTTTTTAATGGTATTTTTTAAGTGCTTACTTTGTGCCAGGCACTGTACTAAGTACTGTGGTAGGTACAAACTAATCAGATTGGACACAGTCTCTGTACCACATGAGGTTCAGTCTTAATCCCCATTTTGCAGATGAGGAAGCAGGCACAGAAAAGTAAAGTGACTTGCCCAAGGCCAAGGGGCAGACCTGGGAAGTGGCAGAGCCAGATTAGAACCCAAATCCTCTGATTTCTAGGCCCATGCTACTTCCCAAGCAGAAAATCAGTTGCTTCATGACCAGCAGCAGACCATACTCTTTCACACATCACTCTTTGC
The DNA here is from genome assembly GCF_015852505.1 of Tachyglossus aculeatus. NCBI lineage: Eukaryota > Metazoa > Chordata > Mammalia > Monotremata > Tachyglossidae > Tachyglossus > Tachyglossus aculeatus. The sequence continues at coordinate 9,138,603 of NW_024044828.1, forward strand.
CCATGCTTCTCTTTCAAGGTACATTGAAGACAAGCAAAGTTATGGGGGAGCTTTGTTAGTTGGCACTGGCACTGGAGGCAGAATCACTGAGAGTGTGTGATCCTTGGCCAAATCTCCAACAAGGCCAAAATTCTGGTGTCAGACAAAAATATTTCCTAAAATATCAGCCCGAATGCTGTTCTGTTTCATTAGCTCTGCAGCATAATTTAGTGATGACATTTGGACTTTCCCCCAAACCTAGGGATTTCTTGGAGAGGTCTACTACCACTCCCCTACTCCTTTGCTCCAGAGACAAAATGTTTCCCTCCCAGGTTCCTGATAACACAGGCATCACTTCTGGATTAAGCATAGGAAGTTAGATGCTTTCAAATTCTTAATGCTGTCCTTTCTGATGGTACTCCCTGAGCAGAGCTGGCATCCTACCTTGCTCAATAAATCAACCGAGCAATGGTATTTATTGAGAACTTACTTTGTGTCAGAAGCACAGGTGGCACTTGAGAGTAGCACTTGAGAGGAGGGAGGAGATCTCCTCTGAGGATACTGCTGGGAAGGATGGGAGAGTAGCAGAGAGCGTTGAAAGCCAGGGGGTTGGAGAAGGTGGGGGAGTGACTTTGGGGAGCTCAGACCTGATGGATTTAATTTTATTAATGTAGTAGGAGGCCAGATCGTTGGGGGTGAGGGAAGGAGGAGTGGGAGGAACTGGGGGCCTGAGAAAGGAGTTGAATGTATGGAAGAGCTGATGGGGATGATGGGCATGAGTTAAGGCAGGAAAGGATAAACCTGAAGTAAACGAGGTTGGCATGGTGTTTAGACTTTTGCCAGCAGCGTTCAGCAGCTCGAGCATAAGAGCGAAGGAGGTGGACAGTGGCAGTGATCCAGGGCTGTGGGTTAGTGGTACGAGAGTGGCACAGGGAAAGGGGGGTGAGCGAGTCAAGCTGAAAAGAAAGGGTAGAGTTGAGAGCAGTAATCTAATCATCAAGATTGGGTAGAGAGGAAAGGGAGGTGAGGTGGGGTGTGAGGCACTCAGAAAGATGGATGGGGTCAAGAGAGCGGAGATCTCTGTGAGGGAGTAATATGGATTTACAGGGGAAAGGAGTGTGAGTGAGGAGGCAGGTGAGAAGATTATGATCAGAGAGAGGGATTTCAGAGTTGGTGAGGGTGGAGACAGTGCAGCAGTAGGAGATGATGAGGCCAAGGGTGTGACCAAGTTGGTGAGTGGGCGAGGTGGGGTGGAGCAAGAGGTTGGTAGCGTCAAGGAAAGATAGAAGGTGGGCGGCAGAGTCACCAGGGATATCCATGTGGATGTTGAAGTCTCCGAGGATCAGAGTGGGCATGGAAAAGGAGAGAAGGAAGGTGAGGAAGGGGTCAAAATCGTTAAAGAAGTTGGAGGTGGGGCCGGGGGGGGGGCAGTAGTTGACGGCTACAAGAATCTGGAGGGGGTGGTAGAGGCGAATAATGTGGGCTTCAAAGGAAAGGAAGGAAAGGGAAGGGGGAGGAGGGATAGTGCAAAAGCAACATTGGGGAGCGAGAAGGAAACTGACACCTCCTCGTTTTCCGGTGAGTCTGGGGGAGTGGGAGAAGAAGAGGCCTCCACTGGAGAGAACAGCAGAAGAGACCGTGGCATCTGGAGGCAGCCATGTTTTAGTTAGGGTGAGGAGGAGTAAAGATCTGGAAAGGAATAGGTCCAGGATGAAAAGGAGCTTACTTATAATGGAGCGGGGGTTCCAGAGGCCACACTTGGCAGCAGCTGTTGAGGGAGGGGAGGGAGGGGGAAGGGTGCGAGGGGTGGGGAGAGTTTGGATTGGGATGAGTTGGTGGTGGCGTGGGCGGGAAGAGTGGGAGGAGGGGTAATATTAGAGCACTTGAGCTGAGGCTGATATTTGTGATGTTGGGTAAATCCTGGTTTTCTGCCTTCATGAATCATTCATCATACATCTACATGAGAAAATCACAAGAAGCTGGATGATCTCAGAGAGCACCTTCCTGGGACAAGCGATTCATGAAGCTTTATAGGCATTCTTCCCCGGGATATGAGAAATCAGTTGAGTTTAATATGAACTAATAGGGTGGTTCTAAACCACTAGGAAGGTCTAGATTATGGGGAAGAATAGTGGTCTAGGTCATTCTAAATGATGGTGATAGCATAACCATAGTTTCCCCCACTAGACTCATGTCTGCCAACTCTGTTGCATTGTACTTCCGAACCACTTAGAATGGTGCTCTGTACCAGTAAGCACTCAATAAATTCCATGGATTAATTGACTGATTAATTAAAGGTATGACAACAAGACTATAAGATTGCTCTCTAGACTGTAAGCTTAATGTGGGTTGGGAATGTGCCTACCCACTCTATTCTAGTATACTCTCTCAAGCACTTAGTACAATACTCTCTGCACAGTAAGTACTCAATAAATATAACTAATTAATTGTTCATAGCAGAAAATCTGAATTCCCACTTTGATGATTGACAAGAATGAAATTTCAAACAAGTGACCAATCAATTATTGAGTGCTTATTGTTTGCAGATCACTGTACTAAGTGCTTAGGAGAGTACAACAGAATTAGTAGGCATGATCCCTTTTTTTCAGGGAACTTGCATCTAGCGGATACTAAAATAGTAAACTCCCTCCTAAATTCTCAAGTGAACATTTTTCCAGGCTCTGAAACATATTATTTAAATATAATTCTACCTATCTTTTTCCAGGGGGCATTTGTTGAATAACAGTGATATGGAAATCTGCATGAATGTGAGGGCAAACTCTGGTGATACATTCAGTCTCTGATAACATGGGCCTTTTAATTGTGATGAACCCTGTGTTTAGGAAAGCTAGGATTGTAGGTCACAGTTCTTGACTGAAGCCATGTCTGTATACACAAGTGGTTTTTTTTTTTTTTATGAAATGGCATCATATCGTATCTAGACAGATGCCGGAAGAATGCTTCCGTGTTCCTCAAAGCATTTATCCAAAACCTATAGTAAAAACACTTGTTATGGAAGTACTGACAAGTGTAATAAACCTAGTGACTTATTTCACACTTAGGCTGAATAGAGCATTTCCTGAACATTGCTCAGTAAGTTGACAGCTTTGGGGCCCTTTTAAGTGGCTGAAATTCAGTTAGTAGATAAACAGATTCTTAGTCAATACTTTGGGATCCTTCAATATGATAGCAGTTGAAATGTAGAATGATTTTTATTTTGTTTCTAGATTTGTTATTCCCTATTGCCCTTTACCTTTACATTCAGAAATATTTGATAAGAACTAAACAAATTCATTTATAATGTTTTGTTTGTTATTTTTTCCAGAACAAACAGTTTGCTCAATTTTATAGTAAATTTAATTTAGTTTACATCAGCAGCATTTCTAGATGTGGCTATATTTGGCTGCCTTTCAGTCTCATGGGCTATATCAAAAAAATATGTAAATTATTAAGTTTAGCATCATTGGAAACATGTGCATCTACATAACAAAAATACATGCAGGCATTCAGTGGCTACCAACTGTGGCTACAGTAACATGAGCCAATAAACGTGTATGGTCCTGTCTATGTTGCTTTAAATAAACAAATTCCTTTTGGATACATAACCTGATATTGTGGTTTGGGTAGGTACCATCTCATCCTTTTGACTTCAAATGTGAAAAGTAATTGAATACACATATTGTTTTGCTTAGTTGGGACTTACATTCATTCTCTCACAGATACTGCCCCCATTTGAGAAGCAATGATAAAATACAAACAGTTGTCATTCAAAAGTTATTCTCAAAATTAGTGTACCCTGCAGTTTGCTCCTTACTGTAAGCTCCTTGAGGGAAAGGATCATGACAACCAGCTGTATTGTCCTCTCCCAAGTGCTTAGCTCAGTACAGTGTTCTGCACAGAATAATCATTCAATAAATATCAATGTTTTTTAATGGTATTTATTAAGGGCTTTTCATGTGTCAGGCACTGCACTAAATGCCGGGGTAGATACAAGCTAATCAGGTCTGACACAGTCCGTGTGGCACATGGGGCTCACAGTATTAAGCCCCATTTTACAGATGAGGTAACAGAGGAGTAGATAATCTGACTTGCCCAATGTCACTCAGCAGACAAAAGGAGTCAGGATTGGAAATCACATCCTTCTGACTCCCAGGCCTGAACCCTATCCACTAAGGAACACTGCTTCTAATCGATTGATTGTTAATAGGATGTTGTCTTGAGCACACAGATCATCACTGCCACCCAGCTTTTGACCTTTTACTACCTGTAGCCTTTCAAATATGAATTTGTATATCCCTTCAGTATAGACAGAATTGAGCTCATCTATTGTTTTGTAGTAGAATGCAAGTGTGCCACTTCCCTGTTTTATACTTATCAAAGTCTTATACAGAGCAAAGCACCAAATGAATGCTCAATAAACACTATTATTACTACTGCTATTACTATTACTACTACTACTACTGTAACATGCAGCCTGTATCACAGATGAGGCATTCCTTAGTTTTCCTTAGTTAATAATAATAATTGTGGTATTAGTTAAGTGTTTACTATGTGCCAGGCAATGTACTGAGCTCTGGGGTGGATACATGCAAATCAGGTTGGACACAGTCCCTGTTCCATGTGGGGCTCGTGGTCTCAATCCCCATTTTACAGATGTGGCAACTGAGGCCAAGACAATTGAAGTGACTTACTCAAAGTCACACAGCAGACAAGTGGTGGAACAGGAATTAGAACCCATGACTTTTTGACTCCCAGGCCCGTGCTCTAATCACTACTCCATGCTTCCCTTTTATTAGAATATGATATTACTGATGGTTAAGTTCACCTACAAATGCATGCATGGCTGAAAAAGCCAATGCAGGATTCACAGTCCCAGCTATACTGGGCAAACACATTGATTATGTTATGTTAACTTGTTATGTTAAGTCCGACATGAACAGCAAATACAACAGTAGTTCAAATTCCACTTCTATCACTCCCCTTTGAATTGAAGGAGCGATGCTATCTCTTTCCAAAAGTTCCAGAGTCCATTGAAGAAATAATTCAACAAGGATTGCGATTAATGTATATTCCATTAAACAATAGAAAAATTAGACTGAATTATTTTACTTGTGTGCTTCTACAGCTAGCTAAATCTTTAAGCAAGACGATGAAGATAGGTCCAATGGTAGGTATATTAATCATTAAAGACAATAAAACTGCTAAAGATTGCAAGTTAACCTTAGAAACACCAATCAAATGTATTTATTCTATCCTTCATATATTTATTGATGTATAATTAAGAATTATGTGTATGCTCATTTAGAGAACACTCGCACATGTCTTTATCTATTTTGCTATTATATTAACTCCTAAGAAACTAAGTTTTTCATTTTATCTATGCTTTGGCTAGAGGTTTGACATCATATTTAAGCTAACCTCCTTCCTAAAGAGCTAATGTTTCCTTAGCACTTTAGGAAGGAGGTTAGCTTAAATATGAAGTCAAACATTTGAAATGTTTTAATCCTCTTTAAAATAACTTCTGTAAGAGTCTGATGAGCAGGGAGAAATCAATCTATGATGAATGTTCACTTGTCAGGGAATAAAGTAGTCAAACTGGCATTTTACCTTTTATTTTGATAAACTGATTTTTTAAGTTGAGCTGGTCACTTTATTCTTTCCCTGCTGTTGTTGTTTAATATCCTCATCCCCACTTTGTCTCCTTATATAGGGAGGCAGAGTGAGTTTCTTCAATCTGGTAGGGTCCTTCTGTGCCTTTAATGGATTGAGGAGGGAAAAAAATCCCTTCCCCCTCCTCCATCCATTACTTTGTTGAATTTTGGAGGGAGGTCTCCCTTTTCTTTTATTCATTCATTCATTCATTAAATCATATTTATTGAGCTCTTACTGTGTGCAGAGCACTGTACAAAGCGCTTGGGAAGTACAAATCGTCAACATATAGAGACGGTTCCTACCCAACAACGGGCTTACAGTTTAGAAGGGGAAGACAGACAACAGAACAAAACAAGTAGACAGGTGTCAATACCATCAGAATAAATAGAATTATAGCTATATACACATAATAAAATAAAGTAATAAATATGTACAAATAAAATAGATTAATACATATGTATAAATATATACAAGTGCTGTGGGGAAGGGGAAGGGGGTAGGGCAGAAGGAGGGGGGGCGATGGGGAGGGGAGGAGGAGGAGAGGAAAAAGGGGGGGGAGGAAAAGGGGGTGGGGGGAAGGAGAGGTTGCCTCCCATGATTTGGTTGGTTTAGGAAGGGGTGGAGAGGGGGAGCAAATTCCTCCCCTCACTCATTTACAAATTGATGCAGTGTTGCCAGACAATGCCAGAGTCATTGCTTAGAGCTCAGACATTTAGTTCCACAAAACAGTGACAGACATCTTCCCTGCCATCACACTGGCAGGGCATTACTGCTAGAAAGTTGTGGCCGGGTCATTCTTTGGGGGAACGGGGGTGGGGGGATGGGTATAAATTGTTGACAAGCAATCAATCAGTGGTCTTTATTGAGCACTTATTATGTGCAGAGCATTGTACTAAGCAGCTGAGAGGGTATAATACAACAGAGTTAGCAGACACATTCTCTGCCCACAACAAGCTTACAGTCTAGAGGGATGAGCTTATACTGTGCCCCTTCTTGGACAAAGCATTCTCAGGATTGGTTACAAGATTTTTAGGATCACCTAACAAGGAGTGGGGTTTGCTGTGTTTCCTTTGAAGTAACATAACAAAGTTCCTCCGACAGTGACTTTATAGTCAGAAGGTGAAGAGAAAAGTCTGAATTGTGGGGGCAGGATGGGGGGTGGGGTGGGGCTTAATAAGGTTTCACTTTTCACAGGAGGAGCAAATGGAGAGCCTGAAAACTTATCACCTTCAGCTTGGGGAAAAAAACTCAAGTAACTTGAACAGAATTCTAGGGGAAAATGTGCGTTTTATAGAGCAGTTAAAAGTATTAATACAACCAGAGCCGTTTTGCTTGAATCAAGTTTGAGGACCCTTAGCTCCTCTTATTCTTGTCCAGTTTCGAGATGAACTCCATATGCACAGCACCTGTACATAGTCCAACCACCTGGCCTGAAAGGGAGCCAACCAGGTTGGGACCCTTCCAGCCTAACCTCTGGGGACTCTCCCTTACCTCATAAGGATTATTTCTAATGACACACAATGTGTGCCCCCAGGATATTGTTGTACTGGTTGCCTTGCTACAGAGACTTTAGGATATTACCAGCTCATTTTCCACCTGCAGTTTAGCATCCATCCGAACGTACGGAAGAATTAGGGACAAGAACAGAAAGTAACTCCTCCCCTCTCCGTGCCAACAAGAGTACATTTTCACGCTTAGGATTTAAAAATTCATAGCCACTACCATGATTGTTCTCCATATTCCAAACATTTTCCTCTTCAAAAAAAAAAAATCAAAGAATCCAATCGTATTTGGCCTTTCATTTGAGGATGCTATCTAACAAGCCATCAGTCATCTGAATGGTCTTATACCAACGTAAGGCACAATTTTATTCATTTAAATGTAAAGTTCAAAACCACTATTGGATTTGTATATCTTTCATTGTGTGCTAAAGCCTTAGTCTAATATAATGTTTGTCTCGCAGTGTACTCTGGCTTTTGTTATGCTTTTGACCCTGAATTATCTAGGTAAATGTCTCTGGCCTGCATTTCACTTTACCTGTATAGATCCAGTTTAATTAACTTCTGAGGATGGGTTGACATGAAGGGAGCCTTTCCAAACAACTGCATTCTTTGGCACAAAAAGCTATGTCTTTCCATGAAGATTTAATAGCAATTCAGCCAATCAATTCATTAGGAGGCTTTGCGAATTTTTGTTTCCTAGTCTATACATGCCTTACTATTGGCATGTGCTGTCCTAATACTTCATTTGAGATGAACGGCTAATTATATGTAATCAAAAAACTGCCATATGGCATTCTTTTATAAACTTAGAGAATTAATGATCTCAGTCCAAAGACTTGACAGACTCTGACTCCATGGATCTTCCTTCCTCTTAATTAACCAGTGTAGTTAAATAGATGATAAACTGTGCTCATGTTGATTTGAAATGTAGGATCTTTCTGTTGTAGGTCATGGAAGTTTTAATATCATATTAGGGTTCTCTTTCACTAATTCAGAGTAAAAGAGTAAAAGGTTTACTTTTTTTTCTCTGCATTTTATGCTTTTTCTTTAGTCATTCTGAAAATACTTTTCCTGCACAACGAAGTTTGTTTAGAATTCAAGGCCTTTTGGTATTTTTACTCAACTGCTACATTGTAAATACCCTTATCCACCAGCTTGGTTTTATATGAAGGACTTTGTTAGGCATAAGCTGTTTCTTTTGGCAAGATGGCTCATGAGTTCAATTTCAAAGGGGTGCTGGTATATAACTCCCCCTTTGCCAATTTACTGTAAGCAACCTACTCTGGTATTTTAAATTCGGAAAAAGAAAATGGCAACTTTATGGTGCAGGTGCAAGTTGTCATAACTTGTGGTTCTTTGACTTCAACCCAGAAACATAGCAGATCCCATATTTTTGAAAACAACTAGTTTTATATCCTAATTGTAAGTGATGTAGTCTTTGTACACTTGATGACCTTTTTTCTTTATTTAAAGCTAGGATTGAACTGTAAAGAAAAGCAGACTTGGCTTTCATTTAGATGGTTTTGGAAGGATTCTAGATAACATACTTGCAGGTTTTGTGGTCCTTGTGGTAGAAGAGGGGTTTAGTGCTCATAGTTAGCTTTGACGGCATTGGTATCCCTGGCTACATGCGCAGAGAGGCATTTTTCCAATTTCAGAACTATAACTTCGAAAACCCCAAGACCCTGATTTTCTGAAGGGCTGTTGCAAAGAAGAGCCTTTGTTTCATATGCCAAAACTGCATATCAATTTAATTACCAGAGTTGAATGTGAAGGTTAAACACGTGTTTCATCTCTGTAATAAACACATTCGAATGATTGTAGGAAGATGCGTTCCACATTCTATGAAATGATGCTCTTTTCCAAGTTTATATTGTGGGAATATAGCGGACTATTACAATGGCAATACGGATCAACATAGTTAATAGTAGCGCATAGAAGGGGCCTTGTAGTTCCTTATATGGTGAAGGAAAGAAGCTCAATGGAATTTTGCTTTCAGCAAAGTTTATTAAATGAACGGAAAGGGAATTTTAAAAATAATAATAGTGACATTGTTTCTCAAATTTTCATTCTCCTAGAAGTATATTTACAATAGAAGATTCATTCATTCATTCAATCATATTTATTGAGTGTTTACTGTGTGCAGAGCACTGTACTCTGATGAAATGGGGGCCTCTGTAAATTGGTCTTGCCATTTGATGTTTCGTGCACATTCATGGTTTCGATGGAACATCTCTAGAAGTGGTAATGGTTTGTTCTGTAGATTGGCCTGAATGCTGGTGTCACACAGAAGCAGAGCCAGAGAAGCAGCGTGGCTCAGTGGAAAGAGCCCAGGCTTGGGAGTCAGAGGTCATGGGTTCTAATCCCAGCTCTGCCAAATGTCTGCTGTGTGACCTTGGACAAGTCACTTAACTTCTCTGAGCCTCAGTTACCTCATCTGTAAAATGGGGATTAAGACAGTAAGTCCCACGTGGGACAATCTGATCACCTTGTATCGCCCCCAGCACTTAGAACATTGCTTAACAAATGCCATCATCATTATTATTGTTATTATTACATCAATCAATCAATCAATCAATCAATCAATCGTATTTATTGAGCGCTTACTATGTGCAGAGCACTGTACTAAGCGCTTGGGAAGTACAAATTGGCATCACATAGAGACAGTCCCTACCCGATAGTGGGCTCACAGTCTAAAAGGGGGAGACAGAGAACAGAACCAAACATACCAACAAAATAAAATAAGTAGGATAGAAATGTACAAGTAAAATAAATAAATAAATAAATAAACAGAGTAATAAATATGTACAACCATATATACATATATACAGGTGCTGTGGGGAGGGGAAGGCGGTAAGGCGGGGGGATGGAGAGGGGGACGAGGGGGAGAGGAAAGAAGGGGCTCAATCTGGGAAGGCCTCCTGGAGGAGGTGAGCTCTCAGCAGGGCCTTGAAGGGAGGAAGAGAGCTAGCTTGGCGGATGGGCAGAGGGAGGGCATTCCAGGCCCGGGGGATGACGTGGGCCGGGGGTCGATGGCGGGACAGGCGAGAGCGAGGTACAGTGAGGAGATTAGTGGTGGAGGAGCGGAGGGTGCGGGCTGGGCAGTAGAAGGAGAGAAGGGAGGTGAGGTAGGAGGGGGCGAGGTGATGGAGAGCCTTGAAGCCCAGGGTGAGGAGTTTCTGCCTGATGCGCAGATTGATCGGTAGCCATTGGAGGTTTTTGAGGAGGGGAGTGATATGTCCAGAGCGTTTCTGGACAAAGATAATCCGGGCAGCAGCATGAAGTATGGATTGAAGTGGAGTGAGACACGAGGATGGGAGATCAGAGAGAAGGCTAGTGCAGTAGTCCAGACGGGATAGGATGAGAGCTTGAATTAGCAGGGTAGCGGTTTGGATGGAGAGGAAAGGGCGGATCTTGGCAATTACATATGACACTGACACCTTACTTTCTGTAGTCTGTCACTATACAAACATAATACCCTTCTTGATTCTATTTGGCTCTCCTTGTCTGCTATAAAACAGTGTTCTGCCTAGATAGCACTTATGGGAATATTTTTTTCAGATGAAAGAAGGTATGTAACCATAGTCCTTTTCTGGTTAATTTTCAGGGTTCAGGCATGCCTCCTTAATTGGACAAGGCTATATATCATTGGCTATGCCTATAGATTAGAAACATGATGTACTCTATGGTACAGTACAGTATAGCTAAGGCGGAGGTTGGAAAGCATTTATAACAACAACAACAGAAAGAACCAATCCATGGCACACAATAGTCTTTCCATTTAGGATCCAGATATCTCATCTGGATTACTTAGAGTAATGCCTCCTGGACTTCAAAGTCTAATTTCAACTCTTCCTTTATTCTTGATGATCCTGGTAATCCCTGTTCACCCTCTTTGTCTCCATGGCCACCCAAGTGGTTTGAGAAATACTTTTAAGAAACGACATTGTGTGGAATCCTATTTCCTACTCTTTTCCTACTATTTTTCCTACTCTCAACCCTTACCTGGTTATTTTACCCACCTTTACTATCTTCTTTTTCTTCCTTTCCTCCTTTTGATATTTCAGATGAATCCCAGTGTTTTAAGATCATTGTGTGCAGAGAATGTGGCTGCCAACTCTGTTATATTGTATCTTCCAAGTGCTTACTACATTAAGCATGCTCAATAAATGTGCTTAATTGACTTAAACAGAAATTTCACATGTCTGTGTTAAACCTCCTCTCACCCCAAAACTTGGGAAAAATAATAAATGTCCTTGCTATATTTGAGTGCAGAATCTTAGTTTATACTATCAAGTCTGGGAAGATATTTTATAACTTTCTCATATCCAAAGTAACACTTTGGATATAAACCAAGCATCTCTGGAAGCTTCAGTATCTTCTTCTGGCCAATTGAGTACTCTTTAGTAAATGACTGCTTAAGTATATTTGATGATGGAGTCTCCTTTCAGAGTCTTGAAGACTTCAGGACCAAGAACCTGCACAGTGATATAGATTGTAGTGATACTGGTTTACACAGAGCAGCCTGCACCAACTCATTCCTGTCAGCTGTGTTTCTGCTTAGGCACAGAGTAGTCAGACAGGAGTGCAGCACGTTACAAAGTTCCCTCAATAATTTTATGTACAACACCCATTTATGGCTAAAGTGACCCACAGTGTTGTAGAGCTGATGAGGAACTAGGGATATATGGTGAGACTTTTAGCCCTGTTTTTTTAGTGAATTTTGCAATTTTATGTATCCCTTTGGGGACATTGATTTCTCTGCAGTTCTGCTTCCTGTGCAATTTGAAAGTCTAATATCATTTAGAACTGCCTACCCATACTCATTCATTTCATCAACACTCATTTATTTTATCTTCCTCTCAAAATGGGCAATGATTTGAAAGAAAATTAGCCTCATATGTTCTCTATTAACAAGAACATTCTCAAAAACCTTTAAAACTGTAAAGTATTTTGAACTTCCCAAAGACCGTCAATTTGAAAGGCCACAGATACCCATGCCTTGCCTCATAATTGGGTCACCAGTATTACTTTGCTCTCTAAACATCAGGAGGATATGGTTTTGGATGGAAGTTCCTTTTCAAAATATAGTCGATATGACGCATTAAGAAACAGTTTCATGAGCCGTGTGCTAATTTTTAAAGCATCCTTTTCTAGATGCATGTTTTTGTGAGCTGAAAAAGCTCTCCAAAAGTTGGCTCCTTCCCACCTCATCACAACAGAAAAGTTCAATGGAAGAAGGATAGTTTTTCCTTCTTTGCCATACCCACAAAATTACAGCTGAGCTCCAAATATTTTGCATGCAGTTGGGTTGCATATATTCCTTTATTTGGAATCCAGAGAAGCTTAAAGTATCACGTTAACCCTCCAAGTTGTAAGCTATATCCTGACAGACCCCTCCTCAGTCTAACTCCCGCTTGTTTTTCTTGCTCAGTTCTGCTCCCCCAGAGTATTGGTTTGCAGTCTTTTGGCAACATTACTAATTGTATCAATTGCCCCATGATAGTCAATAATAAGCCCTGTCAGTTCTTCAAGCATTAGTACTTCTTAAGCACCTAACACCCTGAGGATTCCCCAACAGCAGATATTGTAAAATTGAAATCCTTCACTCTTAAGCTGCCAGAGATAAGGTAACAGACACATACTGTCTAGTGCAATAACAGCTCTATAGAAGTCACAGTAAAGGTGATGAAGCAATAGCATGAAAAGAGTTAGCCTGTCTGTATAGTGCTAATAATAATGAAAGAATAAAAAGGCTCTGGGAGGTAAAGAATGGTTCAGTACTATGGATTCATTTCTCTCCCAACCGTGGCAGCCTTTCAAAGTATGTGGGATCCTATTGAACGTCTTGGAAATGGAGTTTATTGGTTTAGATGGAGTGGTAACACTCTCTTGAACTGATTTGGAAGAAATTTGAGAAACAAAGATTGTGAGAAACTGCCTTATGGCACTGAGGGGGAAGCTGTTCTTTAAATCCCCGCAGTTGGGTTGGTTTAATGGATGAATTCTTTCTTTTTTTTTTAGTCATTAAGCCAGATTTTCTAGAAAGGAGACTCCTGTGGGATTAGAAGTACATTTTTGATCTTCAGAACTCGTTTTAAGTAGATGCTTCTGTTTACAAAGTATTCTAACATTGCTCAGGTTCTTAGGCTGCCATCTAATTTCTGTTTGTTACGACCTTAATAGTTATTGATCTTTTCTATTCCCCTAGATGTCAAGCTCCTTTTGGGCAGAGCAAGTTTCTATCAACTTTGTTATACTGAACTCCCAGTCACGTAGAACAGGGCCCTGCAGACAGAAAGCACTCAATTAATATGATTAAGTGGTTGATTGCTTCCCTATTGGAAAACAAATTGGTTTGTTGTCTACTCACTGGTGGACACACAGGGAAGGAAAGCTTCCCTTTCTGAACTTTTTCCACAAAAGAACAAATTAAACCCTTGAAATTCCCAGCTTCTTCCTCCCCCCTTCTGTTTTACCTTTATCTTTTTGCCACTAATCAGCAGTATGGAAGAGAATTCAGATGTGTGAATGACTTAGCACTTCATTCTTCACTCTCCAAAAGGGTGATTAGTTTTTATTCTGAGGTCAACCTGGATGTCTGGGTTCATTTGTTGCGGCAGAGGTAAAGGGAAGAGGAAGCGAAAGGGAGCCATGGACGTGCAGTTCAGTTAAGGTTAATAATAGCAATAACAATAATGAGGATGTCTGCCCGCCACCTAAAACTCAACATGTCCAAGACTGAACTCCTTGTCTTCCCTCCCAAACCCTGCCCTCTGCCTGACTTTCCCATCTCTGTTGACGGCACTACCATCCTTCCCGTCTCACAAGCCTGGAACCTTGGTGTCATCCTCTACTCCGCTCTCTCATTCACCCCTCACATCCAAGCCGTCACCAAAACCTGCCGGTCTCAGCTCTGCAACATTGCCAAGATCCGCCCTTTCCTCTCCATTCAGACCGCTACCCTGCTCATTCAAGCTCTCATCCTATCCAGTCTGGACTACTGCATCAGCCTTCTCTCTGATCTCCCATCCCTGTGTCTCTCCCCATTTCAATCCATACTTCATGCTGCTGCCTGGATTGTCTTTGTCCAGAAACGCTCTGGGCATGTTTCTCCCCTCCTCACAAATCTCCAGTGGCTACCAGTCAATCTGCGCATCAGGCGGAAACTCCTCACCCTGGGCTTCAAGGCTCTCCATCATCTTGCCCGCTCCTACCTCACCTCCCTTCTCTCCTTCTACAGCCCACCCCGCACCCTCTGCTCCTCTGCTGCTAATCTCCTCACCGTACCTCGTTCTCGCCTGTCCCGCCATCAACCCCCGGCCCACGTCATCCCCCGGGCCTGGAATGCCCTCCCTCTGCCCATCCGCCGAGCTAGCTCTCTTCCTCCCTTCAAGGCCCTACTGAGAGCTGACCTCCTCCAGGAGGCCTTCCCAGACTGAGCCCCTTCCTTCCTCTCCCCCTCATCCCCCTCTCCATCTCCCCCATCTTACCTCCTTCCCTTCCCCACAGCACCTGTATATATGTATGTATGTTTGTACATATTTTTTACTCTATTTATTTATTTATTTATTTTACTTGTACATATCTATTCTATTTATTTTATTTTGTTAGTATGTTTGGTTTTGTTCTCTGTCTCCCCCTTTTAGACTGTGAGCCCACTATTGGGTAGGGACTGTCTCTATATGTTGCCAACTTGTACTTCCCAAGCGCTTAGTACAGTGCTCTGCACATGGTAAGTGCTCAATAAATACGATTGATGATGATTTATGATGATGATGATGATGATAACAATAATAATAGTGGTATTTATTAAACACTATGTGCTAAGCAATCAGAGGCATACCTATTCCATTCCTAGCTTGGGCAGTGGCTAGTGAGTGGAAGGCAATCTGCAACAAGTTCAATCACCTGTGCTGGGCAGCAGCATTATGTGAGAGAGTCAAGGGTGGAGACTCAAGTTTGCTGCACAGAAGAAGGCAGTGGTAAACCACATCTGTATTTTTACAAAGAAAACTCTATGGCTACACTACCAGAACGATTGCAGCAATTGGGGCATTCTGGGAGAGATGTGTCCATGGAGTCGCTATAGGTCAGAGACGACTCGACAGTATAAAACAAGAATGTGCTAAGCACAAGTTAATCATGGCAATTCCCATGTTTAGGCCTTTACTAATACAAATTTCTTCTCACCTTCTCTACCACCAGAGATGGACTGCAACCAAAATAACCTCTACATTCATTCATTCAAGCATATTTATTGAGTGCTTACTGTGTGCAGAGCACTGTACTAAGCACTTGGAAAGCACAGTACAGCAATAAAGAGAGACAATCCATGCCCACAATGGGCATACAGTCTACATCTGGAAGGAAAGAGTTCCAGTGCATACTACCTTGCTATATCATCCCTTCTGGTTCACATGACTTATCCTAACCACCAGAGACTCCATCCCTCATCTTTTCAAATACTTTTCTTCCATTTTTACCAATACCAGGACACTTTCTTTGAAGAAATAGGGCTTACTTTTCCATTACCAAGCATTTGCTAATTTTCCCTCTGCCGACTAAACCATTCTTATCTCCTTCTGACTTCCTTCATGTTTGGAAGAACTTCAGAGGTCGGAAATCATTCTATTGACTTGCCCCATCCAATTCTATTATTGGAAGATCTTCAAGAATCCATGTTTTGTGTGTTAGTTTCTCTTTATAAATTTACTAACTTCATGATTCATGCTAAATCTAAGGCAAGATAATGAGTGATGAAAGAATGGCTCTAAAATGAACTTCAAAAAAATGTAATTTATTATCACGAGATGAAAGGTTGGTAAGGAGAAGATATATTAAAGTAGAGAATTGTAACATCATGATTTTACATACCAAAGGACTTTCAGTAGAAGTTATTACCCAAAGAAATGCAATTCTACTGATGATGTCTGACTAATGACAAAATACGTTAAACTCCTTTGGTCTTCTCATGAAACTTGATTTACATTCCTTATTACTCATAATGTAATTTTAATGTAGGAATAGGAATTTGAATTACAATCCCAATAGGCCATCTGGACAACAGTAGGCTTATTTTTAGATGGTGCATTGCCTGGCATCCAGAACTAAAACATCTTCTTCGCTTTAAAGTTCTTAAGGAAGCTTAACTTTTGCAAATGAATTTCCCTCAGTGCTGAAGAGAGCTAAGAAGAGGGTGCTTACTTCACATTTGATGTACTTGAAAGACTTTAGTCTTTCTATCCTCATTACTGCCTTACAACATGAACCATCACCACCATCTTTAAGATTTAGCCAACCAGTGAAGATGAAATGATTGAATACATTAGTCATCAGGGCATTTATAGACAAAGTTGGACCATGTTTTTATAATAAAGAGCCAAAAGCAAAACTGTAGAAGGATATTCACCATTTAAAAAAAATAACCTCAAGGTTCCATTTCATACTGTTTCCTCCCTCTGAAACTTCTCTATTTGGGGGCTCAGATTGAATATGCTTAAAGACAGTGTAGGGAGCACAAATTCAGGCTAGACTTGTTATCTTGCCTTGGGCTGTGTCAGAGTCATGAGCAGTAACTCTGATGAAACAGCGGGTGAGATGATGAATCAGTGAAGCTCTTGGCAAGCAGTGAGTACAGGGATTTAAAAAAGGTGACATAATGAGTCTAGACTGTAGAACATATGGAAGAGAGATAAAAATCAGAGTTGGGTTCTATTGGAATTAATTGTCTTTGATAATTTTTTTTCTAATTCCCTAGCAGCATCTCCTCTGGGACTTTCTTGTTCAGGTTTCTGATAGATAATCTGATAGGGGTTAACTCTTTACATGCCAATGCTTTTCTTTTAGTTTATCAATAATAAAATGGGGTCCTTCAAAATTACTACTCATCTAGACCCAACAAAAATGTATAAATTGATGGTTCCATCTTGTTGAATACTTCTAAAGACTTTTTTATTTCAAACTAAAGAAGGATCTAATTATACAAGACGTTGCATACATAAGTTCCTTGTGGGCTGGGAACGTTTCTATCAATGCTTTGGTACTCGCCAGGTGCTCTGCACACAGTAAGAACTCAATAGATATAATTAATTGATATAATTGAAGGGTTCATCATATTCATCAAGTGAGAGCCTAACACAGGAAAACTATTAATCCAACAATATAATAGAAGTTCCCTCCACCTCTTGAAATTGAACATTCCAGAAGGTTTAAGAGGCCTCCAAAAAGGTATTCACAGTTCAGATTTCATGCCTCATTTTGCCAACCCACAACCAACTCATACCCCAACATTAGTAATGGCAAAAAAGAAAAACAACTAGAATGAAACTCTTCCCAAATTAATTGATGTCAAATAAAAAAGGGGCAATTTTCATCCTGTTTTCAAAAATAAATTTCAAACATAAAAAGAATGCATTTCCTCAAAAACCACATGCCAAAGAAAAGGATAAATTTTTAAATATAAATATATTTGATACACATTTCTACTCCCACTTACTGCTCTGATAACTACAGGGCATTTTATCTGCATGTCCTTATGTGGAAAGGGTTGCCAATCACTCAGCCATCTTTGTAGTTACACCTGCACAGAGAGACAGTGATTCATCATCAGTGATATCATCTTAAAGTCAGATTCTGAGATAATTGTTTTTCAGTGCTCCTCTGCTCCAAGTCAACATAGCCACTGGAAAACACTATCTACAGAATGATACCCAGCATATTCAGAATCACATATACAGCCAATATAAATGACTTACTGATAAACTTCTCACTTTCCCTTATTCTACTTTCCAGTTTATTATTTGTCCTTAGGATATGTTAGATTTTTAGGTAAATTAATTCTGGTTCCAAGTACAAACTCTGAGGTTAAAATAACATCTTTAGCTCATCTTTGTTTGTGGCTCATTCCCTTACATAGAGAAAACTGGGAAGAATAAGAAGACAATACGTGTTTTGTACCCAACCAGATAAAAGCACTTAGTGTAGTCAGTGCTCTGCACACAGTAAGCGCTCAATAAATACGACTGACTGAATGTGGGCAGGGATCATGTCTACCAACTCTGTTGCACTGTACTCTCCCAACCACTTAGTGCTCTGCACACAGAACATACAAACTCCCCCATACACTGTAAGCTAGTTGTGGGCAGGGAATGTGGTGTTTATTGTTGTATTGTACTTTCCCCAGGAGCTTAGTACAGTGCTCTGCACACAGAAAGCACTCAATAAATACAATTGAATGAACTGAGTGAATACTCAGTAGATACCAATGATTGATTTGGAGTCAGTCTGGCTCATCAGTGATCTCATTTATGATTTGTGTTAAAATTGTATTTATTCTAAGCAATTTTAAGGTAATTTCTGTATAAACAATCATTATCAAAAGTTTCAGTAGGCTAAAGTACTTATTTGTGCATCAATATTCTCTAACACCTCTTTTTATGTAGGGCTGTTTAAATCCTCATGATGCACTGGGTTCTAATCCCAGGTCTGTCATTTGCCTACTGTGTGACCTTGGACAAGTCCCTCAACTTCTCTTTTGCCTCAGTTTCCCACTGTATAAAATGGAGATTATATTGTGAATCCTATGTGGGACAGGGACTGTGTCCAAACTGATTATTCTAGTCTCTACCCAGCTGTGAATAGCACATAGTAAGTGCCTAGCAAATATTACTATTATGATATTCATCAACATTATTACCTGCTTTTACCGGAAAAAAAATGCTTGCTCTTTTCTCCATTTTCTCTTATCTCACCCCTTTCCAGCCCATGTCATGCGCAGTTTGACATGGCATCTTATGAGAGAACTCAGTCTAGTAAGAAAGGTAATAGTGAAGGTGAATGGGAATACAGGGGTAAAAGATATGCTTGCTATCTCTTTCATGTTCTCTTGCTTTCTATGCCCAAGGACAGTAAGCTAATTTAAACCTCAGAACTAGCCAGGTCATTTCCAACCCTTCTCATGGAGGGGAGTCAGGAAAGACATGATGAAGAGGAGAAGTCAAGCCACAACAATATGAAGGGGAGAGAGGATGGAGCAAAGAGAGGGAAATTCATGATAGTTTCCTGTAGTTTATTATTCTTTTATGTGTTTTTTACTTTGAAAACAATGATTTGGAGTGATTTATGATCCAGAAAAGTTCCTAACATAACTGGGAACTTTACTCTCCATAAATATCTGTTTATTTTTCCATAGAAGAATTGAGCCTTTATAGACCTTAAATCACAATGAGTTACAGAGGGATGCTCTGTCTCAAATTATCAAAATAGTGCATGGATTGACCATAAAAAAGTAATTGATTTGAGTTGTGTTGCTTCTTTGCTTATACATTTTTTTTAAAGACTCACGGAATAAAATTGATGGATCGATGATATCAAAGGGCAGGAGAAATCCAAAACCTGTTTTGGACAGAGTAGAAAGCTGGCAGATTTTTTTCTGCCCAACTTTCCTTCTCTCTCTGCTACCTTACCCACTCGCAGGACAGGCTACTAGGCCTGTTTGCCTCCCATCTTTATCCTAAGGACAGCAAGTGTAACACTCCTTCCTTACATTCTCGCAACTGGGGCTAGGCAAATTTCAGACAGGGTGCAGTCAGGATAGTGACAGAGCTCATGTTGTATCCGACTGGAAATTCTCTTGGTTGTCTCGTGACCATCAATGTACCGGCCAAATGTACTGGCCAATCCTTACATCTTTCTTGCATCACAAGAAAGCATTGATTCAGTATGCACCACAAAGTTGTGCTTCTCTGGGGATGAAGTGGGAAAAGAACTTAAAAAGTATCTTAAATACAAGTCTGAGGTTGAGCAGTTCTTATTTAACTTTTATTACTCTGGAAAGACACTGGACATAAAGGGCAAGCTTAGAAATAGCCTAAAGATATGTCTTGCAATTCTGAAATCAATCATTTTTCAAGACTGAAAAGTAAATACACATTCATTGGACATCATCACTGCTCTGTGAGTTTGAGAGAGGTAGGAAATGTGTCTGTTACATTGTTGTGTTAGTACATAGACAGTAAGTGCTCAATAAATATGATTAATTGATAAACTATGTTAGGTTTAGTTGTCCTTCATATTCAAAGAAGACACTATGGACAGTGAAATTCACCTCTAAATGTATGTGTCTGACAGAAAAGGCCAATACAGGACTGGCAGTACTGACCACATTCTACACATGAAAAGGCAGACCCTTGATGTGTTGTCATGCTTAATGTTTGAAGTGACACATGTTTCTCTTTGCCTTCTTGCCTCTTGCTCCTTTTGGGAGCTTTTACTTAAAGAGAGCCACTCCTTTCTGGATGTGTTATTAAGCCCACCAGAAGGCTCTTTGTCCAAGCCTCTTGAAGAATTCTTGTGTCCAAAACAGAGAAGTGTTCTGTCTAATTAGTGTCACTTTCTGTTACTCCCATATTGAATGGGTGGATAAATGGGATCAAAGGTCTTCAGGAAGAGCAAAAGCGAGAACAAAAGATTGAGGAAGAAAAAGAGCAAAATGTAGAGAGACCAAGAAAGAGATACCCATCTATGATACATGGTGGAGACAGAAAATAATTGTGGACTTTCCATGCCTCAAAAATTAGCAGTGAAACCACTTATAAAGGAGAAACCTTCCTGTTGTTAGCAAATCACACAGAAATTACTAAGACTTGTTATTGCTTTGTTTTATAGAGTCGAAGCCTAGAAGGGGGTTAGGCCTTCTCTAAAGAGGCTAATTTCTTTTTATCTTGTTAATGTCTTTAGAGAATCTTTCAAGTCAAGTTCGATGTCAGGTCAGAGTCAGTTTCTGATCTTTAAATTTCCCTGAGTGTTGTCATCTACCAACATGAAATGTTCAGCATATTGGATTGATGATTTCTAGTATCCACTGTGCACTTCTTACTTTAGGAAAAATTAAATTAAATTGTTTTAAAATGTGGGTTTCCTAGGGAGATAGGATATTCAGCCTAAGGACATTTTAAAAAATGTCCTTTTACATATGGAAAACATCCTGTAACTGTGCACCTCTCAGTCAAACATGTGTTATCCCACCTGAAATGAGTATAAGGAGTCAGGTTCTAGCTGATCCAAATAATAATGACAATAATAATAATAATTGCTAATAATAATAATAACATTTGCTATATGCTTACTTTGTGCCAGGCAGTGTTCTAAGTGCAGGGGTGGATATAAGCAAATAGGGTTGGACATAGTCCCTGTCCCATGTGGGGCTCACAGTCTCAATCCCCACTTTATAGAGAAGATAACTGAGGCACAGAGAAGTGAAGTAACTTGTCAAAGGCCACACAGCAGACAAGAGGCAGAGCAGAGATTATAACCCATGAACTTTTGCCACGCAGGCCCTTGCTCTATCCACTTTGCCTTGCTGCTTCCCAAATGGCATTTGTGCTCATGGAAGATTCAAGGAGCTGAAGCTGGAAATAGAACTCAGGTCATCTGACCCCAGGCCCGTGGTCTTTTCACAGTGACATACTACTTTCCATCTACCTTTTAGATGGGAGAGCATTAACAGTCCCCCTCCCACAAACCTTTGCAATTCTCTAGGCCAAACTCTTTGTAACTTTCATCTCACTCAATAGCATCACTTCAGACTCTCAAGCAATTGTTGCTAGAATGCAAACCAGGATCTAAAAGACTGGTACCTTAGAATAATAAGTAGGGAAGAGGTACATCTATACTGAAGTGTTAAAGGGATTTGTCCACTTTACACCTTCCATTAGATGCTCTTGTTGACCATAGTGCCTATGTGTTAGTCCCAGCACACAGCCTGAGGGGTTAGGTTGGCCAGAAATGAGGGAGCAGGAGGTTGTGAGAGGAAACTGTCACAATTAGTGATTCTACTACCATGCTCCTCATCTATGTCTCAGAACTGAACTCTGAATTTCATTAGGTAGAATAGCCTTTCCTTGATTTTGAGCTGTTGCAACATATGGCAGCAGAGATGACCAAGTACCCGTTTTGGTCAGTAGGAAGATCACAGGTAGGGCAGTACCTTTATTCTTTCTTCTGCTGTTGTTGCATCTTCCCAAGCCAGAAGGTGAGCATCAAGCTCATGTTTTTCATAAGATGGATTTCATTTTAAAAGTGACTGACCCCAGATGGTTAGAGAAGTAGCAATGCCTAATGGAAAGAGCATGGACCTGGGAGTCCGAGGGCATGGGTTCTAATCTGCTGTGGGACTTTGGGTAAGTCACTTAATTTTTCCATGCCTCAGTTTCCTCAACTGCAAAATGAGGATTAAATCCTACTCCTCCCTACATAGACCATGAGCCCCCTGTGGGACAGGGGCTGTGTCTGACCTGATAAACTTGTATCTACCCCAGCATTTAGAACAGTACTTGGCACATCATAAGCTCTTAAATACCATAGAAAGAAAAAGAAGTTGAGTTTATGACATCCATAGCTGGTTATATAGTGAATGCACAGGATGAAGCTCAGAGGACTAAACTGACCTAAACTCTAAAAGAGTTGCAGGGCACTCGTTCTTGATTTTGTGAATGATACAATTTTAAAATTTTAATCACACCTTTAAAAACAGTAAATCATTCCTTATTATAGTCTGTTCTGTTTCAAATTTCTAGTTCACTGGGGGTTTCATGAAAGATAGTTGCTCAGAAAGCATTGATTGAAGATTAGATCACTATCATACCTTTAGAATGTTTACTGTTCCTTTGAAACAGCACCTTCTGATGTGTGATCATTTACCCAGCGGCAGCCACGTGTTTTCCTTTCACTTTTGGCCCCAGGAGTACAAGAATACTTTTACCCCTTGTTCCTGTCAAAACAAGTTGTCATTAATCTTTGCTGAAATGCAGTAATTAGTGATTTTCCTTCAGTGCAGATGAAATCTCACCATTTAGGTGCATAAGAAAAATATCAATTCAGGAGTTTAAGAAACAAACTCTATTTCATCTATTCATTATTTGTATATATTTATACATGTACTAGGTGCTGGAGTGGGTACAGGATAATCACTTCAATTATAGCCCCTGCTCCATAGTCTAAGCAGGGGGGAGAACTGGTATTTAATCCCCACTTTACAGATGAGGAAGTTGAGGCACAAGGACCTTGCCCAAAGTCACAGCAGGCAAGTAGAAGAGGCAGAATGAAAATTCAGGGCCTCTGAATCCCAGGCCTGTGCCCCTTCCACTATGCCACACTCCTTCCCTGTGGGGACAGGGACTGTGACCTCTCTGATTTAAGAAATACCACAAAGACAGTAAAGCATTTATTAATGAATAAAATCTTTTTTTCTTAATTCAGAGGTGCAAAATGATGCTCAAAATGAACTTTTTTCCCAAAAGTTTCTTTGAAAATTCCTATTCAGTAACTCATTTCCCCATTTCTCAAATATTGATTCACATTATAAGAGTCAAGCCATAAAGCATTATTGCTTGACAGGAGTAGAGATGATTAAATTGAATTCTGCTTGAGCTGGAGCTGAGTATTCTTCATGAAAGAAAATTATCTTGTCAGATCTAATTCTACATGGGATACTTGACATATTTCTTACTAAATTATTCTGCAGCTAGGAATAAAATGTTTTAAAGAAATCCTCCTTATCCTAAAAATTGTGTTATTTATTAAGTGCCGAACACTTTACTAGGTGCTAGGGTAGATACAAGATAATCAGGTCCCACATGGAGCCCACAGAGTAAGTAAGAGAGAGAACAGGATTTGAATCCCATTTGGCATATGAGGTAACTGAGGAACAGAGAAGTTAAATGACTTGCCCAAGGTCACACAGCAGATGAATGTGGGAGCTGGGATTAGAACCCAGGTCCTCTGACTGACTCCCAGGCCCCTGCTCTTCTCACTAAGCCATGCTACTTCTTTTTAGCCACCAGAAATCTAATGTAAAATGCAGACGTTTATATGATATGATATAAAGTTTTAGATGTTCTTTCATAATTTGGTAACAATGAAAAACAAATGTAAGTTCTATTGTAGGAGATTTCCTTCAAGCAATAAAACTATTCGGTGATTTTTTTTAAAGGTTCATTTGGATCCCAGCCTTTCCCCAGTTCCTAAAAATATCAAGATTCTATTAGAGCTACCATTCTCATCACTTCTGGATATTTTAACCTCTGTTTTGGAATTTGAAATGGCACCGGCTGTTATATAAACCAAAACATATGAGGTCTTTGAGCCCTAGAAGAAACTACAGATCGTAACACAGAATTGTTTTCTCCGATTAAGGCTAAGTGGTAAGCAGGCTCTAGGTTGGTGGTCTTTAAAGAGAGTTTTCAGATCCATCACTTTGCACTGTAGCATTCATATTAAATGTCAACTAAAGTTAATGTTAAAAATTAAGAATCCTTAAGCTGACTTCAGATTTCCAGAAGGCTAATTTGTAAATTAGAGTGTAATGGGGGTGATTATGTAGTCAGGCATTTTAAACTAGTTACAATGCTAGTTCTTAGAAAAAGCACTCAGCAGTGGAAGAGATGTGTACAGACATAGTTGAGACCAAACACGAGGAAAACATAACTATTCAGTAGGTTTTTTGTTTATTTTTAAGGGTTGTTTAAGAGGGATTGCAAAGTACCATCACCTCAAAAGAAAGAGCACGTTATTTATATGTGAAACATGCAAAATCTGTAACTAGATACCCAAGAGAGTTCTCAGTAGTATATCTTGAGCCTTATTCTTTGCTTTAGGAGAGTCGAGTTAGTAATAACAATAAATAATGATGGCAAGTATTAAGCTTTTACTATGTGCAAAGCACTGTTCTAAGCGCTGGGGAGGATACAAGGTGATCAGGTTGTCACGTGGGCGGCTCACAGTCTTAATCCCCATTTTACAGATAAGAGAATTGAGGCACAGAGAAGTTAAGTGACTTGCCCAAAATCACACAGCTGACAATTGGTGGAGCCGGGATTTGAACCCATGATCTCTGACTCCAAAGCCCGTGCTCTTTCCACTGAGCCATGCTGCAATCCCTGCCTTCAAAAAATTTACAAGCAAGTGAAATAATAACGATTGTGGTATTGGTTAAGCACTTTCTATGTCCCAAGTATTGTACTGAGGTCAAACACAATCCCTTTTCCACATGGGGTTTACAGTCTAAAGGGGAGTGGGGGAAGCGTAGGAGGGGAGGACAGGAATTTAACAGGTATTTTACAGATGAGAAAATCTGTAAAATCAGAGAAAATCTGAAATGCATCATAACCTAGTGGATTGGTTCTATCCACTTGGGCAAGTCACTTCATTTCATTCATTCATTCAATCGTATTTATTGAGCGCTTACTGTGTGCAGAGCACTGTATTAAGCGCTTGGGAAGTCCAAGTTGGCAACATATAGAGATGGTCCCTACCCAACAATAGGCTCACAGTCTAGAGGGGGGAGATGGACAACAAAACAAAACATGTGGACAGGTATCAAGTCATCAGAATAAATAGAAGTAAAGCTAGATGCACATCATTAACAAAATAAATAGAAGAGTAAATATGTACAAGTAAAACTTCACTTCTGTGTGCTTCAGTTACCTCATCTGTAAAATGGGGATTTTAAGACTGTGAGTCCCATGTGGGACATGGACTGTGTCCAACCTGATTAGCTCGTATCTACCCTAGAGCTTAGAACAGTGTCTTGCACACAGTAAATGCTTAACAAATAACAATGAAAAAAGAAAAAAAAGAAAATCTAGGCATAGAGACAAGTGACTTGCCCAAGGTCACACAGCAAGCAGATGGTGAATTCAGATTAGAGCCCAGGTCTCCTGACTCCCAGTTTTGAGCTGTTTTCCACTGTTTCTCCCTTTTATGCTAAGGACAGATAGACAACTGTCTGATATTTTGGAAGTTTTCACTAAATTTGATAGAACCAAAAATACAAATTCCTCTTAGTATTAGGATAAATTTTGCTTGAGCTACAGTGCAAGATCTTATTTAGAAATTTACAAACATGAGCTCTGAGTGATTTTTCAAGACCCAAAAATGCTAAATTGTTTCAAAATCTGACCCAGGTTTTAGTGGGTATGGACAAATACAAATAACATATTGGTGACCTCTAGCTGGTGATTAGTGGCTGGAGAGTTTTCACTGAATTTTCAGAGTGAAAGGGGGATAGATGGCTAGTATTTTGAGTCATAATTTAGTACTATTCTTCTTAGCTGTAGGATCTCTTTGTATAGATAAGAGGTAGGTTTGTGATATATGCCTGCATGACCCAGCCTCTGATTGACTGGGGAGCCTGCACATTTGACATCTGAGTATCTGCTGATTCTATTCCTCTTCTCCACTCCATCAAATGCTTTTCTGCCTCAGAATTTCTCTGAAGCCCTCAGGGAGACAGGACTGTGATTTGGGTAAGCAATAGCAGAGTGGGGTGATCAGATTGACAAGGAGAGTGAGCAAGCACTATCTGATAATTGAGGAAGCCCCTTGGCCAGGATCCCTGGGGTAGAATACAGAACCCAATGTGCTGCTGATATTCCTGACAGTTATGCCTCCACTACCATAACCCCTGGGTCATTGGTAATGAGTATTTACTTGAATAGAAAAGTAATTAAAACAGAAATTTATTTAAATATATATATTATATATGAAAAGCCGTCTCACACAGGTTCTATTCTGCTCTATAGTTCATCTTCAGGAGCCCTTCTGGCTTCTTTACAAGAGTGACAAGATATTGCCCTGTCTCAACAACTCTCCAGCTGTCAAACCCTAAATGGCCAGCTTTTCTTTTCTCTCTTCCAACTAGACACATTTTTGACTCCAGAGAAAAATGTTTATGAGAAGTGGAGAGGAAAGGAGTGGAAAAAAGGTCCCTTTACCAGTTGATACCAACTAGAATCCCACTTGTGGTGAATGGAGAATTTGGGGCTGAATTAATCATACTTCGGTTCTGCACATTAGAGCATCTAGTAAATGGGCTTTGGCCTGAGTTTGAGAGAATATTTCAAGTTGGAAAATATCTCCTTGAAATATCTGGATAATTGTAATTGATGTGACTTTTCAGGCCAGTGTTATTCATGTGGATGTGGTCATGGTGTTTTCCTGTGAGATATTTCCTTCTCGGATTACGTTTTCTTCAGGTGGTGATTCTTTTATTCTTTGACAGTAGCTACTGTTGAAGAACATTCTAGTCACGCTCTGGCGGTAACTATGTTTGACACAGGTCAGGCTCTGGCCGAGCAGGTGTTGAGCTACCAGAAACTTTGCTTTATCCTGGGGTTGACTGTCTGTTTTGAAGAACTGTAGTGTGTGAGGAAGCTGATATGAAATGTTGCATCTCCTGTGGATCAGTTTCTGAGAAGCATTTTTCCTCTTCCTTATTTGAAAGCAAAGAAGGTGGAACAGGAAGAGATTCAAGTTGTGTCTAGACACTTGTTTGAGCCCAGCAATCTCAAATCTGCTAATCTTAATTCTAAATAAAAACTTTGAGGACATTGACAATGCTGTTGCGAGATAAAGAGAGTAGAAGGGTGATGCTAGTCAGTGACAACCTGCAGTGTATGGTGCACTGTAGTAAATTGATAAAACTGTGGTATTTGTTAAGTGTTTACCAAATACTAAGCACTGTACTAAGTGCTGGAGTAGGTACAAGATAATCATATCAGACACAGTCCCTACCCCACATGGAACTCACAGTCCAAGGGGATTTGTAAAATATTTGGGAAAGTATAACAGAAGCACAAGACAGGTTCCCAAACAACTAACAATAACAGAAATCATGTCTTGTCAAAAGTTTTGACTTTTAATTCCTGCCGTGTCATGTCTCACTCACACTTTTCTGTGTTACTGTTTTAACACAAAGAACATCTAGAAGATACTGTCAAACATCTTTGACAGATAATCAATAGAATCCTTTCAACACAATAATCAACACAAAGAATCCTTTTTAAATGATAATTCATCCATGAGGTTGGAAAGTCATGCTTCTGCACTATGCATTTAATAACTATAGTATGTTTTGAAGCACTTATTTTGTACCAAGCACTGAACCAAGCACTGGGATAAATACAGTACAATCTGAATATATGATTTGAAAACATTTGATTCACAATAATCACATATTGTATATGATTGTCTCTCTCCCTCCTGATGATTAATGACTGCCTCTGTGTATTCAGGTATTGCTGAAGAGGAACAGACAGTCCCTGTCTCACTCTGTATTGTGTTTGTTTTGTCCCTTCCCACGTTTTTAGTTCAGCCACCATTAGCATCCCTTGAGTCTGTTTCCAATTCTGCCTCTAGGACTCACAGCCTGTGTGGAATTTTTTCTTGAGAAGATAATAATGATAACAATAACTGCGGTATTGGTTAAGTGCTTACTATGTGCCAAGTATTGTATTAAATAAGTGTCGGGTTAGATATAGGATAATCAGATCCCACATGGGGTTCACAAAATAAGTAGGAGGGAGAACAGCTATTGAATATGCATTTTGCTGATGAGGAAATCATATTTATTGAATGCTTACTGTGTGCATAGCACTGAACTAAGTGCTTTGGAGAATACAATATAACAATATAACAGACACAACGCCTCCCATAACCAGCTTACAATCTAGGGGGAACTGAGGCACAGAGAAGTTAAGTGACTTG
The DNA here is from genome assembly GCF_015852505.1 of Tachyglossus aculeatus. NCBI lineage: Eukaryota > Metazoa > Chordata > Mammalia > Monotremata > Tachyglossidae > Tachyglossus > Tachyglossus aculeatus. The sequence continues at coordinate 9,167,282 of NW_024044828.1, forward strand.
ATGAAAAATCACACAACAGTCACAGCAGTCAAGAGGCAGAGGCAGGATTAGAACCCAGGTCCTCTGACTCCCAGATATGTGCTCTTCCCACTAGGTCTTGCTACTACTTCTCAAGAAGAGTAATCCCGGTCCCGATGGCTGTTCTCCATTCACTGCCAGTGGAAAGGGAACAGGAGTGGCAGTCAGAAGATCTGGGTTCCAATCCCTTCTCTGCCTCTTGCTTGTTGGGTGACTTTGTGTAAATCACTTAACTTCTTTGTGTCACAGTTCCCTGACTGGTAAAATAAGAAGGAAATACCTGTTTTCTTGGACATCCCTTGGACTGAGTCCCATGTGGGACAAGGACTACGTCTGGCCTAACTGAATCGCATCTACTCTAGCACTTGGCATATAATAAGTGTTTAGCAAATACCACAATTATTATTATTATTATTACCACTGCTGTTGCCTGTCTACCCCATTATTCATCTTAATGGAGTCTCCCTTCAGGAATAATGGGTGAACCTCACAGAGGAATTGATTATAGTGCTAGTGGTTTGAGCCATTCTTGCCACTCGAAAGCTCCTTGCCCTGCCAAACATGTTTCACTAGAGCATGGAGTGCAACAAGCAGTAGGTGGACAGGAGATGCAGCACATCGTTCAGTGCATCTGCGGTCTTCATCCACAGTGGCCAGGTACAGCATGGCCGAGTGTTTAGAACATGGACGTGGGAGTCAGAAGGTCATGGGTTCTAATTCTAGCTCTGCCACTTGTCTGCTGTGTGACCTTGGGCAAGTCACTTCACTTCTCTGTGCCTCAGTTACCTCATTTGCAAAATGGGGATTGAGGCTACGAGCCCCAAGAGGGACAGGGACAGGGACTGCGTCCAACCCAATTTGCTTGTATCCACCCCAGTGTACAGTGCCGGGCACATAGTATGCACTTAATAAATACCATAATAATTATTATTAGCAGATTAGAACCCAGCCCTCCTGATTACCAAAGCTGTGCTTTCCACTGGATTGAAAGGCAGGGCTATTGAACATCACAGAAACCATTTGAAAGGCTGCAGAACTCAGGTGTAGCAGTGCTGATAAATGGATTTTGGACATTGTGCCGCAGAGAGGATTCTTCAGCGTAAAACTCTTTCTCCGATCCAGACTGAGCAAAGCCAGGACTGTATTGAAGGCCCTGTCCAGTCCTTAGGGATGAGTCACAAAAGCAGAAAGTCAAGAACTGGCAAGTTCTGAAATTCTGGGCAGGTTCAGACATCCATGACATTTGAGAGTGTTCTGCCCCTGCTCCAGGGCACTAGTGAAAAAGGGAGCACAGTCTGAAGATTTTTCTCCTTTAGGCTTTCCTCCTCCAATTCCTACAGTTTGAAAGCAATCCTTATCACCTCATTAGGGAGGGGGAAAATTCCAGAAGTCTGTGCCACCTATTTATATAAGGAGTTGTGAAAAGTTTCCATCCCTCCAGACCACACCCAAATCTCTCCACACTTTGAGACAAGGGAAAAGTGGTCTGGATTTCTCTTTCCTTTTTGGTTTGGACTCCCAGGTTGAATAAACTAGCAGTAGTTATTGTGGAGAGAGCATGGTTCACTGTGCTGCAATTAACAAACCCCTACCCAAACACATAGGTGTCTATAACCTATGTGTGAACTTTGAAAAGAAATGATTTGGTCCATAAACCTTTACTTTGGCACAGACCAATTCAGTACCTAATATATTCTTTTTTTCCCAACTAGGATGAAAAGAAGCAGGACTTTGTAAAGGGGGTCTACAAGTCTTGCAATTCCACGGAAGCAATTTTTTTATAAATTCTAACTTAAAAAGTGAAACTCTGGCAAACTCATTTTGGAAAGCAAATTGAAGCAAAAATAGAGCCTTTTGAATATGATGACACCCAGGTTTTACAGATTAGAAGCAAATCTAGATTTTCTGGGGCTATCTAGTTTGTGTATCTGCTTTTGGGGCACTTAATCATGGGGCAGAGGACAGGAAAAACGAAGATAAAGGAAATTTGCACCCACCAAGTTTGATTCTTTTGAGAAGTTCTAGTGAATGTTCTGCTACAAGCAGAAGTCAAAATGAATTGCTCAGATTACTTGCGTATTTCATCCATGTGTATTATAATCCTGCTTTAAATGTCATAACAACTGGAAGATACCTGAGCTAAGATTAGGTATTTGTCTTTTATTTGAACCAGAATGTGAGAAATGTTGTGGATTTCTATTTTTAACTAAAGAATTCACCATAGCTATCAACCCATTTAATCACTAGGACTATAAATCCAATTTTAACTTTTAAAATAATATATTGTATACATATGTATATATGCGCACAAACACAAATATATATATATATTATATTATATATGTATACATACATATACCAACAAATTTCACATTTTGAAATATAAATGTTACTCCTTAGCTTGTTGGTTTCTTCAAAAGACTTTATTTGATGGAGAAAAAAACTCAAAATATTTTTTCTGAGGTCAGCTCTGTTTTGATTTAGAGTTTCCAAAGCCCTACTGTGAATAAGTGTTACTCATGAAAGCATACATTCATGGATCAAATTCTTACAGCAAAAGTGCTTGGGGAAAAAATACTCCCTTTTTACCATGTAATCCTCCCAAATCCATCAGATATATAAACTCTACTTTAGTTGATGCATTCCAGGCAGGAGATCCTGTCTTCGGTGCTAATTGCATGCTGTGATTTGCTTTGCCTTTCTTATCTGCAGCGCCTGTGGGTGAGCATATTAAATGCAGGAGGTGAGCTAGGGAATCATTCTCCTTTCAGGAGATCAGATCTTGGCCACACAAGAAATAAGGCGGCTGTGTGATTCCTTCTAGCACAGATTGGTAGCCAGGACCCAAGCCACCACTTCCTTTGGGCCAACAGTCAATCCTGCTGAGGCCAGGACAAATACAGGACTCACAACTGTGGTCTGAGGGACACCCCGGAGCTAAGAGGCGGCCGGTGTGTAGCACCTGCCCGCGTCATGCCCCACTTCATCAACTGTATCTCCACGGGGCAGTAAAGAAAGAGCTGGCAGATGACCAAGAGGTGTTTACACAACTGGAACCATTCCATCTTCGCTCAAGGGAAGCAAACAACAGTGAAAGGGTTCTCTATCCCAGCCATCCAAGAAAAACAACATGAAGTGGACATCATGAGAGTTAGGTTGCCCCAGGCATTAAGGTATCAGGGAGAAAAGACATTAAAAACAGTCAAGACAAGTCAAAGCCATCATAAGTAGCTCTTCACTGCTTGTAATTACGGGCATTGCTTTCACTTCTCATGGCAACGGTACATGTGGGTGACAGCAAAGAAAGGGAAGGTTAGAAGATGCTCTTTCCTTGGTGAGAGAGGAACAGAATCACAAACACAGGAGGCATTCTATATGCATGTGGCAAGTCAGAGTGAAAGGTGGGACCTTTTCTTTTCTCTCATCAGGGTCAACAGTCACTTGTTCTACTTGACTTGCTCTTACAGCCCTGGGAGTCTGACCTCTTCAAACAGCAGAAGGTTCCTAACCTACACAGGTTGTAAAGGCTTTAAATAAAACCTGGCATGGACAGCTGGCTTTGGGAAGGTGGATTTTGCTATTCTGGAGATTGCCAGAATCCCTGCCCATATCCTCCCAACTTCCATTGACCTCATATTTTGCTCCTCTGGACTTCTTTAAGATTCTCTTAGATCCTTGGGATCAGTATCTACTGTGGTTCTAGTTTACATTTGGTTTAGGGGAAGCTCAAGTGTGTCACATGATTGGGACAGGTGTCTTGTAGGCATAGGTTTATACTATAGAAATTGGGGCCCAGGAAGTCCAGGTCATTGTCTTTGGACCTCTCCCAAGCACCTAATAATAATGATGATGATAATGATGGTATTTGTTAGGTGCTTACTATGTGTCAAGCACTGTTCTAAGTACTTGGGTAGATACAAGGTAATCAGGTTGTCCCACGTAGAACTGTCTTAATCCCAATTTTACAGAGGAGGTAATGAGGCACAGAGAAGTGAATTGCTCAAAGTCACACAGCTGTTAAGTGGCGGGACCATGATTAGAACCAACGACCGCTGACTCCCAAACCCGTGCTTTTTCCACTGTGCCACGCTGCTTCTCTACCAATGAATACCAGTGAACTTCACACAGTCATTCATTCAGTCGTATTTATTGAGCACCTTCTGTGTGCAGAGCACTGTACTAAGCACTTGGAAAACACAGTTTGGCAACAGATAGAGACAATCACTACGCAACGACGGGCTCACACTCTAGAAGGGGGGAGACAGACAACAAAACAAAACAAGTAGACAGGCATCAATAGCATCAAAATAAATAAATAGAATTATAGATACATACACATCATTAATAAAATAAATACAATAATAAATATATACAAATATACACAAATGCAGTGGGGCAGGGAGGGGATAGAGCAGATGGAGGGAATAGGGGTGATGGGGAGTGAAGGAGGACCAGAGGAAAAGGGGGGCTTAGTCTGGGAAGGCCTCCTGGAGGAGATGAGCTTTCAGTAGGGCTTTGAAGGGGAGAAGTGAGCTAGTTTGGCAGATGTGAGGAGGGAGGATATTCCAGGCCAGAGGTATGACGTGGGCCAGGGGTCGCTGGTGGAACAGGCGAGAACAAAGCACTGATGAAGTAAGCGACAGAGGAGCAGAGTGTGTGGGCATGGCCCTAGAAGGGGAGAAGGGAGGTGAGGTAGGAGGGATCAAGGTGATGGAGAGATTTGAAGCCATAGTGAGGAGTTTCTGCTTCAGATGGAAGGTTGATAGGCAACCACTGCAGATTTTTGAGGAGGGGGGTGACATGCCCAGAGTGTTTCTGTAGAAAGATAATCTGGGCGGCAGAGTGAAGTATAGACTGAAGTGGGGAGAAACAGGAGGTTGGGAAATCATAAAGGATGCTAATGTTGTAATCCAGTCGGGATATGATAAGTGATTGTACCAACAAGGTAGTGGTTTGGATGGAGAGGAAGGGGCGGTTCTTGGTCATGTTGTGAAGGTGAGACCGGCAGGTTTTGATGACGGATTGGAGTGTGGGGTGAATGAGAGAGCAGAGTCAAGGATGACACCAAGGTTGTGGGCTTGTGAGACAGGAAAGATGGTAGTGCCTGTCCTCAATAAATATTTCTGATTGATTGACTGATTGAAAGAAGAGAGTTCCAAAGCTCTTATCCTGGCTCCAAGAGAAGCAACTCTAAAGGGAATTCCTCAAGAGTTAGGACTTACAGTTTCCAATTCAAAAGAGACAAATGGACAAATAAGGAAAACATATGCATCTGGGATCAATCTCTTCTATACTGCCACTCTTTTTATGATTTTTTTGTGAGACTCTTGGGGAACAGGGACTATGTCTAATTCTCATTAATGTATGTTTTCCCAGGGCTTGGTAGCATTCTGTGCACAGTAAGGGCTTGATAAATATGCTAACTACTACCATGACTACTGTTACTAGGTTGATTCTGTATAGAACTATAGAAACTAGTCCAAAGGCTGACTATAAGTGAAGTCACTGTCATCATGTGAATCAATATGAAGCATTATATGATATCCTGAGAGTGTTTTTGTTTAATCTATCCACATAACCACTGTTTATTCTTACATTACTGTAGTCAGAACAACCTCCAAGGGTAAACTGTTAAGGACAGTGATTATTAATTCATTACTGAAGGTTTCCTTTGACCAAAGCATTGAAGTAGGCACTTTAGAATTTCAAGGAATACATCAATATGGTGCTTGCCCTGAAGAAATTGACAGTGAAAGGTAAGCAATTATAAGGAAAATGAACACTTTAATTTAAATTCAATGGACAAAAATTAATATACAATTAGAAAAGTGGCCCAGCCATTGGGCTAGTTAACATTTTTTTTTAATAGAACCTGAAATTTTACTTAAAACCCATTTGATGATTGACTTCATGGCCTAATCTGCTTCTACTTACACTCAACTCATATCCCAAGTGCATAATGCTGTATGACGTGTCCTCTGGACATATGATAAATATCATTGCCTTTTTAGCCCATAGTGTGGAAGGGAACGGTATCTCTGAGATCCTGTTCAAAGTTCCTAGGGGTAACCAATATCCAGAGGTCAAAGGTGACCTGCTGTTCCCCTGAGAACAAGGAAGTTAACCCAGATATAAAGACTCTAAGGATTTTCAGTTAGGTGCTACTATTTTCAACCATTTCCCTTAAACACAGATAATGAAGCTTACAGGAGATTTTGTTCTTAATGTGACGAACAGCAATACGTAATTCTTAGATTGTTAGCTCCTTGAAAGCAGGGTCTATTAACCCTATTGTATTGTACTCCTCCAAGCACCAAGTGCTCTGCACACAGTAAGTGCTCAACAAATACTGCTGGATTGCTAATTTAACAATTCTTGATTTAGCAACCCCCAAAATACACTTTCCTGCTCCCATCCAATTCTACCAAGTAGAGCTAAATAATACATTCAGGGAGAAAAAGAAATCCTGGAATAGATTTCTCTTGAAGTTCAGCTGCCACAGGGTGAGTAGTGAGATACTATCGAGTTTGTCCTTGGTATTAAGCAGGTTAAATGACACATCTGTATACAGTTGTCCAGTTAATATTAGCAGAAGCCCCTGCTGCTGTCAGAAATGGCACCTCCCCCTAACCAACATTGGTACTGTGATAACGTTTCTTAGGAATGTAATGAAAAGATCCTAAGCAGTGAGGCGCCCATGTGGGTAAGTCACACTGGTGCCCAGTAGCCCTCAGGGAGTGTTGAAAGCATTGCTGATTCTTCATGCCTTAAGAATGTAATCACATCCCAAGGACTAGTGTTACATGGAGATGACAATTGGTCTCTTTCTAGAAGGCATATGACACCAACGTTTGGTTGAGGAGAATTAGAGTCTCCTCATAAATACCAAGAGTGAGTTCCCACAAAAATAGTACGTATTGAACAAAGTCATTTGTTATAATTGTCAATGACCCTGTGCATCAAGGAACAACTGTTGGAGCTGCACACAGCAGGATGCAAAGCTCCTGAAAATTACAATTTCATAGAGAGACTGAAGGTCATTAACATGGAGTAATGCAGAATCAAAGATTTGGTTATCCCTAAATATCATGGAAGAGGCACACTTACACTAAAGTATGTGATACTTCTTTTTTTTCAAGAGGCTCTTCTGGAAAGACTAGTATCACTCTACCTGACAATGAGAAAGAGTCATGGGGAGAGTAGATGTAAAAACCACTGGGGCAATCTGTCATTTTACTCAGTGGATGCTCAAAAATGCCTTTATTACTAATACTTCTGTTCCTGTTGAGATAGTCTTTACTAACCGTTGTCATAACTATAATTTTTTGGTGGTAATGGTAAAGTAAAATTTCATCATGAGTTGCATAAATTGAACCCTCCATTTATCTTAAATATTATTCTGATGTAATTAACTATAAATGCATTTCTTAAGAAGCTGGCAAATATAAAATTGCCTTTAGCAATGATGAAGTCTCAGTAATAAAGTTTTTCCTCAGTCACGGAAGGACTGAAAAGGGGGAGTAAAAATTGACCAAGGGTAAAAGTTTGTTAAATTTCAGCACACAAAAACTGATCAAATGATACTTCAACATTCTAAAAATCAGCAGAAGACCACAATTAACCTGAAAATCTCCTGGATGAGTTATTGTGTGTTTTCAAATGCAGTATCCTGGAATGACTTCAAAACTAAGACCTCAGAAATTTCAATTAAGGAACAAAAGAATAGTTTTTCCTCTCCAGACCAGAATGGATGAAGTAGATGATGTTGCATAATAAACAGAAGGTAAGTTAACACTAAAAGCTCAGAAAAATCAGTAAGCTGCTGAAAGAGATTAGAATCAAAAGGATATAAATGGATTATAATGGATTATAAATTGAAAGACTTGATGACAGCTCAAAAACATGGGTCAAAAATATTGTGACTAGGGCAATTTTGATAAGGAATTAAATCCAAGTCTCCAACTCTCTGATTTCAGTACTCTCTCAAGTGGAAGTTAAGGATCTGATGACATTATTGCAAAACCAGAGAAGTTTAATGTCTTCTTCAAATGATATCCCTTGCTGTAATTACAAAGTTATCATCTATAACTATTCTAAGATCTAGAATCTCAAATATTTAAGAGTTACTACACTTGTAATTCTATCTTCCCCATTTTAAGCCTTCCTAAAATGTCAACCATCTCTAGTTTATAAAGAGTGGCCTGTAAAATCCTCAGGTCTGACAAAAAAAAAAAAATTAAAATAAGCATCTGTGTTTCTTGTTGAATTAAAATTAAATTAGTTAAATTGACCTCTTTTAACATGTAGGTTTTAGATATCAGGGGAAAATACTCTCAGGTGAAGTACTAAAGAAGCAGTGTGACCTAGTGAATAGAGCATGGGGCTGGTAGTCAGAAGGACCGGAGTTCTTAATACCAGCTCCACCACATATCTGCTGTGTGACTTTGGGCAAGTCACTTAAATTATTTGGGTCTCAGTTACCTGTAGCATGGGGATTAAGGGTTTGAGCCCCATGTGGGACAGGGAATGTGTCCAACTTGATTAACTTGTATCTACCCCAGAACTTAGATCAGTGCTTAACAAGTACCATTTTTGTTATTATAGAGATTTGCAAAATTTGTAATGATAGCATTTATTAAGCGCTTACTATGTGCAAAGCACTGTTCTAAGCCCTGGGGAGGTTACAAGGTGATCAGATTGTCCCATGGTGGGCTTACAGTCTTAATTCTCATTTTACAGATGAGGTAATTGAGGCCTAGAGAAGTTAAGTGACTTGCCTATAGTCACACAGATGGCAATTGGTGGAGCAGGGATTTGAACCCATGACCTCTGACTCCAAAGCCCGTGCTCTTTCCACTGAGCCACGCTGCTTCGTATAGTACTATATGATTTATGATATAATAATTGATAACAATAAGCCAGTCACCTGATAGGGGAAAGTTTACTTTAAGAATGACAGGCTAAATCTGAAATGCAAATTGCTTGGATAATTGAAACTTCCTGACTGAAATAAAGAGATAATTGAGGACAAAGAGATTTTGGGGACATAAAAATAGTAATAATTATTGTGGAATTTGTTAAGTGCTTACTATGCACTAAATAACAAATTAAGCACAAGAGTAGCAACATATTAGAAGAGGCGGCTTACTAAGAATGAAAGTGACCTCTTCTCTCATTCTGCTTCTCCATGTGAAAATTTCATGAGCAAGCACTAGAGGAGAGCTCTACAGTAGCAAGGTTCTTGCTGTTGTCAAGGACTCAGAGGTATTCTGTTCTGAAATATGGACCGCACCTACCTTCCATTTGTTTCATCCTAAATGGCCAGAGGCCATTAAGCACCACAATGCTGTATTTTCATAGGGCAAGTGTATAGGAGACTTTCTGTCTGCCACTCACTCCCATAGATTTTTTAAAAAGGCTAAAAAGCACCTTTGTTTTTGAACTAAAGGACAACTCTGAACAAGGAAGATTGAAAGAGAAATAGGAAATCCTACTTTATAACTCTCCTTTCTGGGAACAGTGTTTCCAGGAGGTACAGATTCCAGGCTCTTCATAAATGACATTTTCCCCAGAAACCTCTAGTAAACTCGAACTTTTCTGGAGGAGGCAGGTGAGACTAGTAGAAGCCTGAGAGGAGCTCAGCCAATCAATGACTAAGGTAAAGCATTTAAGTTCAGGAAAGGAGGTTCTGCTTTCTCCATTTTCTACTTGGTCTTCCATATGATTGACCTGTAAGTTTTGTGAGAATTTGTGTTTTGCTTTTTTTCCTCTTCTTTTGTTCTCTTTGAACTGTCTAAATTCATTTATTTGTTACATAACAGTGATTAGAGGATTTTCTTCATTTGGTCTTCCACCATTAACTTTGGCTAACTTGCTTTCACAAAGTGCAATCTGAATTATAGTTATGATTCTGAGATGTGTATTATTATGAAGGACAAAAGCCTTCCATTGTGTCTGGTTCTGTGGGATGTAGCTATATGGAATTTCCCAAAACAGCATCTTAAAATCTTAATTACACAAAGTAGCTAGGATAAAAATAAATCTAGCCTAACATTTGTTGACCAACTTTGATAGAGTTTCTTCTGTTTTTGTATATATCATTTATATAACAAACAACCGAGAGGCATATAGGAGAGGCAGCATGAAGTGGAGGGTAGAACTGGAAGTTGAATCAACTGAGTTTAAGGTTTAGGTCCAGGTCTGCCATTGGCCTTGAGCATATCATTTAATGCCTCTGGCTTCAGTATCCTCATTTGCAAAATGGGATAAAAATTAACTTTGAAATCCAGGTGGGACAAGGAGTATGATTGATTTTATGAACTCTATCTACTTTAGTGCTTAATAAGTGCCACCAGTGTTATTACAGAAGAAATTGAATTTTTCAATGGCATATGTAGAGAGTCATGATTTGCCTAGAACTAGAACTGTGTCTGATGATCCTTAAGTAAGGTCTGCAGGTTTTCCGATTCGGCCAGAGCCTCTTTCTCACAAAGTTTTCATCTGGAGAAGGACAGCAAGTGAAGAAGAGGTTACTTTCACTCTCAGTAGACCTCTTCCTCTAATCCATCATCCTGCAAAGCAGGCTGGTTCTGTGACCCTCAAGCACTTACACAGCTGCATACATTTGTTTGCTGGATTAGGCTGGTGGCATGTAAAGTTCACTCCCTTTCTGTAGCAATAACGTCTCTTCAGCTGTCTGCCTTCTCACTTTCACTTAAAAGACAGCACATTTCAATCTGAATCAATTTGAGGATGAATGTGCAAAATTAAGTTGTTGTAATCAGCAGTGCTTCCGTTACAGTTGGCTGATTAACAGCACTATAGGACCTCATTGTTGGTGAGACCGTTAGCCGTTTTATGTTGAATCTGCTCTTCTAAGACCAGCTTCTAGGTCCCTTGCTGCAATCTCAAACATAGTGATGCAGAAAGTTAAATAGGATATGGCTATGCTTTTCTTTAAAGATGGAATAAAGTGAAGATATTCTCAGTGACAACCTACTCACAGGGCCTCATTATCTTCTCACTCATTGTCTATTGCTCATACCATTCCTCCTCCCTGGAACTTCTTTCCTCTTCACAACTGGCAAATCACTGCCCCCTCCATATTCAAACCTCTATTAAAATCACATCTCTTCCTGATTGATTTTTTTCATTCACCCCTATACTGCCCCACTGCATCACCTATGCACTTGGGAATGAATTCCGCCTCTCCTGCCATAGTACTTTTATGATGACATCTTTAAAATTGCTTCTTTCTAATGCTTAATATGTCTCCCTGACTAGATCATAAATTCCTTGAGAAAGGTCATGTAGATTACCCCTACTGTACTCTCCCAAGCACTCAATATAGTGCTCTGCACAGAGTAAGTGTTCAAATAGTGATTGGAAAATTAATTGGTCAGCGATACTGCCAGGGCATAGCCTTAGAATGCTAGTGAACTTATCTGGACAAATAAAATTGAAAAATAGTTGTCAGAATCCAGGTCTGCTGACATTGACAATTGTTCTCTAAGATCTCAAATAAAGACTGCTTGATGTTCTGTTTTGTTTTTTCCTAATGATTTTTAAGTGACAGGCACTGTACTCAGTGCTGGGGTAGATAAAAGATAATTGGTTGGACATTGTCCCTGTTCCACACAGGACTCATAGTCTTCATCCTATTTTACGGATGAGGCACAGAAAAGTTAATGGACTTGCCCAAGTCCATTATCTTCCTACTGTGTGGAAATGGAGCTTGATACTTATGGAATGGAATGGATTTGGATCCAGCAATAAGTGAGAGATTACTGAAGAGATTTCCTAGTTTGTCTAGCTTATTGGGAAAAACCTGATTTAAAGAGGCAGTCAACATAAAATAATAATGATGTGCCATGATTTCTATGCCATGCTAATGTTAGCATTTACTTGAGAGGTAGCGAACACATGATATAATAGTTTTAAACTGCGAAGTCATCCATTAGATGTGGCATTGCAGGTTTAATCTTGGCACATTGATTTAAAAACACAATATACCATTCTTTAAACAACTGTGGTAGTAGCTCAGTAAAATAAATAACCCCTAATCATTCTGTAAAGGTCCAACCCTCTGAGGCTGGCTTCTTATAGAAGCTACTACTATCTCATTAAATCAACTAACACTTTGACCTAATAGACATCAGTATTTTCTAGGACATTTGGTATAGTTTTGGAACATGGTGGTTGTATGCTGCTGAAGAGAAGCTTAGTGGAAAGAGCATAGGCTTGGAAGTCAGAGGTCATGCGTTCTAATGCCGCCTCTGCCTCTGATCAGCTGAGTGATTTAGGGTTAAGTCACTTCACTTCTCTGTGCCTCGGTTACCTCATCTGTAAAATGGGGATGAAGACTTTGAGCCCCACCTGGGACAACCTAATTACCTTGTATCTACCCCCAGTGCTTAAAATACTGCTCAGCACATAGTAAACACTTGACAAATGCCATCATCATCATCATCATCTCATATAAATGGAAGCTACATTTAACTTTGAAATATATTGACATTCACTGTATTGAATTTGTCTTTGCAGTTTCCAGTAATGCTTTGAAAACACTTTCTTTACAATTCTAATTGAAGTACTTCTGTTACTTTCCTATTAAAAAAAATAAATAAAAGCTGGAAACCCCAGATGAGAGCATGGACAAATCTAGGAATCTTTTGGCCCAGGTGTTGGGGTTTGGGGAGCAGGAGTTGGGAGGAGTTTGGTGCTGGGGAGATCTTGCAAGATCATCAGGTGACCCTCAATGCAGATGTCACATACATTGTTTCCTGGTGACATCATTTAGTGCAGTAGTGTTTTAGCATGAATTTCTGGGCCAGGGGGACAATGAGAGATCATTTTGGGCTGGGGGCGAGGCTGCTGCAGAGAAGCAGCATGGCTCAGTGGCAAGAGCCTGGGCTTGGGACTCAGAGGACATGGGTTCTAATTCTGCCTCCACTGTTTGTCAGCTAAGTGACTGTGGGCAAGTTATGGCTTGGTAGTCAGAGGACATGGGTTCTAATTCTGACCCCCACCACTTGTCTGCTGTGTGACCTTGGGTAAGTCGTTTAACTTCTGTGCCTGTTACCTCATCTATTAAATGGGGATTAAAACTGTGAGCCCCACGTGGGACAAACTGATTACCTTGTAACTACCCCAGCACTTAGAACAGTGCTCGGAACGTAAGTGCTTAGCAAATGCCATCATTATTGTAATTACTATTATAATTAGTCATTAGGGTTGGGATGGTACTGTGGAATTCCCATGAGGCCTCTTATCAATCCATCAGTGGTATTTATTGAGTACTTACTGTATGCAGAACACTATACTAAGCATTTGGAAGAGTACAATATAAGACTTGGTAGACATGGTCCCTCAAGGAACTTACAGTCTAGAGTGGAACTGACTCTCAATTATTAACTGGATGTTTGCTGGTTTATAGGAATGCTTGTGTTTTCTGCCTCTCTTCCATTCCCTCTTGTTGTTACTAAGATTTGGTACTTAATGCTAAAATGACCATCTTTCATTACTGAGAGTTTTTTGCATTCTGAAAATAAAAGAAATAGCAAATTTCTTAAAATGTAGATTAGTAGCCTCAAACCCCACACAGGAAAGCAAAATACTCTATTGAGGGTTGATGGAAATGTGGAGAATTCAAAACAATACAAATTTCTCTGAGCTAGCAGTTCAAAAATGTATGGATCAATTAATCACACTGAATGAACACTTACTGTGTGCAGTACCATGTCATGTACTAAATTCTTGAGGGTACAGTGTAACATTTATTCACTCAAATGTATTTATTGAGCGCTTACTGTGTGCAGAACACTGTACTAAGTGCTTGGAAAGTACTACAGTTCGGTAAAGATAGAGACAATCCCTACCCAACAACGAGCTCACAGTCTAGAAAGGGGAGACAGACAACAAAACAAGTAAGTAGTGTGACCCCCACCCTCCAGCTCCTCCTCTCGTTGGGGTCCTGGGGCTGTGGGGTGGGGAATGGGCTGTCCTTCTAGGCTCCCCTGCAAACTTTCCAAGGATTCCCTCCCCCACCCCCCTGCCAGGTCACACGGCAGGTAAATTGGAGAGCCAGAATTAGAATCCAGATCCTCTGACTCCCAAACCCATGCACTTTCCATTGGACAATGCTGCTTCATCCAATAGTATGATAATAATATTTATGGTGTATATTAAACACAGTAGATACAATAGATGAGAAACAGTCCCAGTAACAAATGGGACTGTTACTCTAAGAGAAGGAGAGCAGGTATATTATCCTCATTTTATTCATTCAATTGTATTTATTGAGCGCTTACCATGTGCAAAGCACTGTACTAAGCACTTAGGAAACAGAGATCCAGAGTGTTTAAGTGACTTGCCCAAGGTCACCCAGCAAATCCTGACTCCAATATCACATTCTTCTTGATCTCATGATGTAGCTAGTTGCAGCCACATTAGATACTTGAGATACATTAGATACATGAGAAGAAGTGTGGCTCAGTGGAAAGTGCCTGAGCTTGGAAGTCAGAGGTCATGGGTTCTAATCCCAGCTCCTCCACTTGTCAGCTGTGTAACTTTGGAAAAGTCACTTAACTTCTCTGTGCTTCAGTTCCCTCATCTGTAAAATAGGGATTAAGACTGTGAGCCCCATGTGGAACAATCTGACCACCTTGTATCTACCCCATTGCTTAATACAGTGCTCAGCACATAGTAAGTACTTAACAAATATCACAATTTATGTACCTTCGAATTTGGAAGTACAAAATGGAGCTGAATGCCTGGAGTTGAGCATCATTCTAACCTCATGCATTCCCAATGCCATCTCAGTGCAGCTGAGCTCCACTTGATGTTGTTTGGGACTGGCTTCATCCTCTAGACTCTAAACTCCTTATGGGCAGGGAATGTATCTTCCAACTCTGTTCTATTGTACTTTCCCAAGTGCTTAGTACAGTGCTTGGCATTCAGGAAGCACTCAATAAATATGATTTTTTTGAGGTCCCCTGGGCAGACCACAGGAGCCTCTAGAAACTGTCAATATAAGAAGGGTTCAAAATGGGCCCAATGGTGAGCCAGAAGGCCCTGAAATCTCTCCAGTCTACCTGATATGCTCTTTACTCCATCAATCTGTCTGGTCCCCTGACTATCATCGTTAATGAGAGTTGACTCGACCCCCATTCTGAGGTGAGCCTCAGATGGTCCAGGCCAAGCACTAAAAACTCACCCCTTTTTTGTGTTGGTGGTGGTGGATGTTGTGACTTGGCCTAAACCTAAGTGCTTAGTACAGTGCTTTGCACATGGTAAGCACTCAATAAATACAATTGAATGAATAAAATGAGGATAATATACCTGCTCTCCTTCTCTTAGAGTAACAGTCCCATTTGTTACTGGGACTGTTTCTCATCTATTGTATCTACTGTGTTTAATATGCACCATAAATATTATTATCATACTATTGGATGAAGCAGCATTGTCCAGTGGAAAGTGCATGGGCTTGGGAGTCAGAGGATCTGGATTCTAATTCTGGCTCTCCAATGTTTGATGTGGGATTTTTTTGTTTTTGTTTTCAGAAGTGCCGAGCTGGACTGTGAAGAGAATTCTAAAAATACATCCTAACCTCAAAAGTTTTCCTCTTTCTTCTCTTTCTCTGTCTCTCTCTCCTTGCCTAGCCTAGTATTTGTGATTACAATAGGGCAATTTCCCAGCTATGTTGTATGAATTACATTCTATGCCTCTTGCTCCTGGCCAGATGAAATAGCCCTTAACTAGAATCCCTCCTTCTAAGTCTTTCACATCTTGCATGGAGTCCTGGTTGTTCCCCACAGTTTTTGTGCATCCCATTTCATCTGTGACCTTGAAGCTGTGAATCTATTTTTTAATCTAGGGTGGCAGTTTAGATGAGGTTGTGTATTAGGTATATGCCTTGGCTGCTCATGAGCTGCAGCCCCCCTTCTAAGCCAGCTTTCAGATGGAACAATCTCCTAGGCAAAAGAGCATATCCACATAAAAATGTGAAACTTTTCTTCTTAAAAGTTCCACAAGCCATCATTAAGTTCTTTACTGCATGTTAATGAACTGTGATATTCTTTTCAGACTTTAGCAAGTGGTCCAAATGGAGCCTACCATATACTAGAAATGGGTTTTCTTTCCTATACAGAGGATATGTACAACTGACTTCAGCAGACTTGGGTGTCAAGACTAGAAGTTTTGGAATTGTTATGCTTTCAGCTAGGGAGTACATGACTTATTTTCCCTAGCTTGGATTCATGAACACCTTAAACCAAGAGGAAAAAAATCTTGGCCAAGCAATGTATTGCAATTAAAAAAACTCATTAAATTTAAATGGCTTCCATATGGATTTTAATTAATGAAGCACCAAACAATGATCCCAGCAGGGTCTGGTTTGGAGAGTTGCTTCCTTTGCTCATTTATATCATGTTTCCTTCGATGAAATATGTTTCAAACTATGAAGCTACTATTCACAGAAAGAAAGAAAAACCATTACATGTTTTATTCCAAATATTTAAGTAACCCTTGTGATGGGTCAGTAACTTGCTGACTACTCAGATATCACTGCTCCATGCTCCAGTTATGATGTACACAGATCTATTTTCAAAGCTTTTATTGAGAGTTTGGTGTTCATTACAAGATTTCTATAAGGTATTACCATTCTGCCAGGGGCCTCATAATTATTTTTTGATGTAATACACTGAGACATTTTCCAAGTTTAATACATTTTTTTTCCTCCTGATAAACCTTTACATCTTTCAGCAGGCAGCAGCCAGCAAACGGTAGGGGTGGCTGGTCTTTGTAATGTTGCTAGCTTTGACCATTTCTTGTTTAAAACCTACCTAATCACTTCACACATAGGAATCAACGGTAAGGGAGAACTTTGACTATGACGGGTCTAGAAAATAAGTGTTTAGCTATCTTCTCTTCCTGAAATGTCAGTTGGCACACACCTTACTATTTTTCCAAACTAGCTACCTAAGTCCCACCATGTCAAGCAGAAATGTTTTAACTTTGGCTTCACGACTATCCCTGTCCTACATATTAGCCTTACTACCAAACTAAAACTAGTGAACGTGGCCCAAGCTCCTGACATGCTTTGTGTGTACAGGACCATGGAGATATAAGCTACAGCAGTGTATGGGAGTAATCTCAACAAATTGGACAGTTTGGGGAAACTCTGTGTGCAAGTGAACTTCTGAAGACTGTCACCACAGATACCTTCCCCATCTTATCTTTAGATGGTGTCTCCATTGAGAGGTAAGGACCATATCTAACCCACACCTGTGTACTTTGTCCCAGCATGTGGTATGATGTGCTACACATAGCAAAAGCCTAATACATAGCATTACTGCTGTTGTTAATGCTGGCTCTCCATCTGCTACTCCCCAGATCCTATTCTTTGTTCCTCCACAACTCACTTCCTTACTTTGTTCTGATACCTTGGGTTTTTTTTTTTTATTTTGCATGAAATAGGGATTTGGAGAAGGCAAAGTCTATCTTCTAACTTCAGAGCAAAGTCCATCACAGTTAATCTAAGTGGTACACATATGTAAAGTGGCTGTCTGTGGGTTACTGCTTTATGGTCAAGTGAAATGAACTAAAAAGAATGGGAATAAAGCATTTAAAGGATGCAGTGAAGTACAGACTCAGGCATCAGCGGAAGAGAGACGAGTTATTGTGCTGCCATCAAATTAAGATAACTTCTTTGAACCGAAGCTCAGAGAAGTGTGAGACTGAGGCAAAACTGAAACTAGCAGATGCTGAGTAGCAAATGTTGGTGGGAATGGAAAGACTTGGAATGCTATCAGTTGTATCCACATTAGGCAAAATTCTCCATCTGCATTATCTCTTAGAACAAAGGACAACTAAAATGCAGCCATGTAACCCAGTCACATACCTACATAAATTTTGGAACTTTCAGAGGTCAATATGGAGTTCCACTGTACTCTGATTATGCTGTTTCCTCATTTTACTTATCCCATTTCTAACATTGTAAACAGAATGTTTCATGGACTACTGAATATTCCAACCTAGTTTAGGGCCTTGAAATTTCAGTAAGATGTTGATGACAGAGGATTTAGAGGAGAGTTACAAATGTTTCAGGGGTTAGATGGAAAGATTAGTAATTGGAGTCACTTTGCAAAATATTTTTAAAATGGCATTTAAGTGATTACTATGTGCCAGGAACTGTACTAAGTGCTGAGGAGTTACATGAACCCCCAAGTCCCTTCTCTCCTTCTACAGCCTAGCCCACACCCTCCACTCCTCTGCCACTAACCTCCTCACTGTACCTCATTCTCGCCTGTCCCGCCATCGACCCCTGGCCTGGAATACCCTCCCTCCGCACATCCGCCAAGCTAGCTCTCTTCCTCCCTTCAAAGCCCTACTGAGAGCTCACCTCCTCCAGGAGGCCTTCCCAGACTGAGCCCCCTTTTTTCTCCACCTCCCCATCCCCCCCGCCCTACCTCCTTCCCCTCCCCACAGCACCAGTATATATGTTTGTACAGATTTATTACTCTATTTATTTTACTTGTACATATTTACTGTTCTATTTATTTTGTTAATGATGTGCATATAGCTTTAATTCTATTTGTCCTGATGACTTTGACACCTGTCTACATGTTTTGTTTTATTGTCTGTCTCCCCCTTCTAGACTGTGAGCCCATTGTTGGCTAGGGACCGTCTCTATATGTTGACGACTTGTACTTCCCAAGTGCTTAGAACAGTGCTCTGCACACAGTAAGCACTCAATAAATATGACTGAATGAATGAATGAATACAAGCTAATCAGGTTGGGCATATCCTAGAGAAAGGCTTCGAAGTAGCTAATTGAAGACTTATTTCAATTAATCATATTTATTGAGCACTTGTGTGCAGAGCACTTTACTGAGCACTTAGATTACAATATAACATTTAATAGGCATGTTCTCTGCCCACAGTGAGCTTACAGTCTAGAAGACTATGACCAAATGCTCTGTTTCCAGTGAGGATTGAGCAAGCTGTATAGGCCTTAAATGTACAGCATGAGAAAGTGATGTAGGATAGAGTAGGAGCTTCCTGACTATAAATGTCATAACACATTGGAATTTTTCCTGGTGAACCTAAAAGGGATAGATTTTCTAGATATGATTTTAAGCTCCTTGAGAGCATAAATGGAAACTTCTATTGTACTATCACAAATCCATGAGAAAGCAGGCACCTGGCAAGTACTGCTGACCCTGGTGACAATGATAATGAGGTGGTTTAGTTCAAGTCCTGCCTAGACACCCAGGTTTTACTAGGAGACTCGATCCTTCAGTGAATTTATTCTGCACTTACTGTGTGCAGAACATTATACTACATGCTTGAGAAAGTACAATACAACAGTGTTAGATTCAATCCCTGTCTACAAAGAGTTTACAGTCTACAGGGGAAGGCAGATGTTAAAATAGATTAAGGATAGGGGAAATAGAGCATAAGGATATTTACATATGTACTGTGGGGCTGGGGTATGTATCATGATGTTTGAGATGTAACACCCCCTCT
Organism: Tachyglossus aculeatus; assembly: GCF_015852505.1. Classification (NCBI taxonomy): domain Eukaryota; kingdom Metazoa; phylum Chordata; class Mammalia; order Monotremata; family Tachyglossidae; genus Tachyglossus; species Tachyglossus aculeatus. The sequence continues at coordinate 9,186,827 of NW_024044828.1, forward strand.
GATTCCGTTTTTTGTTTTTTTTTTTCAATATATATAAACCTGGTAACATCTGTGTGGAGACTGAGGACAGATTTAGTTAATGGACATTCTTCACCATGCTCTCAACACTTCCATCTTGTTTTACCCTCCATCTTTACTCCTTTACCTGCCCTGGAAATAAATTATGTACTATTATATTCTGTTGATCCCTGGATAATATTTACAAGGTATTGTGAGCTTTGCAGAGAAAAGATAATGTGATTAAGTGCTTTAGGATCTGGCATAGATGTGAAAAACTAGTTGACTTTAAATGTTTTGTGAGACAGCATTGGATTCAATTAATGACATGTACTGAGCATTTGCTGTTTAAAGAGCATTGTACTAAACACTTGGGAGAGTACAGTGGAATGAATTCTGTGCTGAGGCAGGATAAATCCTTTACTAAGTTTTTTTAAATGATCTTTTTCTGGGATATCAAATGCTATGTTCATGTCCTAGCAAAGGAGGGAAGTGAGCAGATTCATCCTATAGTTTATGTAATCCAGATCATGCCATCAGACTCTGTCTAAAAAATTCATTATTGTTTACCATCATCACGGTGGACATGATGAATCGTTGCAACAGGTGTCTTGTTTTGGATTCATGTCACTAAACCTAGTAATAGTCTTTAGTCTATATAGAGCACTGTACTAAGTAGGGGAGATAAAATGGTTTCTGACTGTCAGGGAGCTCACAATCTAAATGGGGAGAAGGGGAATCATACACAATGGGAATGATAACACAAAATCAATAAGGTGCTGTGGCTAGAGGCACAGAACTTCAGACACCTTGTGGCTCAGCAAAGGACTGTATTGTGCTCTCCCAACATGCCCTGTCTGGTCTGCTGAGAACCTTTTCATGTGTCCCCCCCCCCCCCCGCCCCCGCCATGATGTCATTTTGTTCCATCACATAATGTTATGCACATCTGCTACTTGCACAAAGACAAATCAAATTCTTTAATGCCATCAGTGGTCACCCTATGTCCAGTTCCAATCCTCAGAAATGATGGATTCCAACAAAAGCTCTGTCAACTCCAATCAATAGGCAAACTCAATGCCCCAGTGAAAATAAACTCAATTTCTGAAAGCTTTTTTTTTAATAAAAAGGCATGTCATCATTACAAAAACAGTCATCCATCCATCCATCCATCCATCCATCCATCCTTATTGAGCAATTCAGACCAGGTTTGGGCTTGTTTGCTACATCAATGCTAACTTTCAAGAATTTCTCACGGGTTGATGTTCTGTGAAACCTTATGAGACCTCTGACTGAAAGCCTCTTTAACAGAAAAAGCCATTGTATTCTACTGCATTGATTATTATTACACAACTGGCCAGCAGTGGAGAAAGGAACGGAACCCAGGATCACTGACGCCAGGCCTACACCCTAACCACTAGACCGTGCTCCCTGTCCATCCTCTTCATTGAGAATCATGTAGCTTTGGAAACCAGACATATTAGAAAGAGAAACTCCTGCTCAAAGGATTATTTATGTTGGGCTTAGTACTAAGACCACAGCTGGAGTCTCTCTACCTTCCGATATGAAGCCATCTGCTAGATTCCCAGAAGACTTTCCCATTTTCTTGAATGCCAGTAAGGAACAAGGAATGTATTTGTTTATTGTTATACTGTACCCTCCCAAGTGCCTAGTACAGTGTTCTGCACACAGTAAGCACTAGATAAATATGATTGACTGGCAATAGGGAACACACTTGTTTAAACTACAGGTAAAGATCCTCAGCATTTTTGTATAGCTACAGCCTCCTTTTCTCTCCTCTCCCACTTCTTCCCATATATCCAACCTCCCTGTATCTGCCTTCAGAAAATACTTTCTTCCAGTCTAGTGTTGTAGTCTAGGTTGGCAAAAAGAACGTCCTTATACCTCATCCCACCCATAACTAAATGCAGCCTCCCATGGCTGCTACTGTGGTGAGAATGGAGTCAACTTATGAACCTTGAAATTCAGCTAAGCCAAATAGAAGCAAAAAGTATGTTATATTGGAATTTAGCTCTGAGCAGTTGAAAGGGTTATGTCCAGGTCTTAAATATCCTCAGCTCCATTGTGCACTTATTGAATTGTAATTTTACAAAGAGAAAGTCCTCATCAAAATAAGTTTACCTTAGAGTGTCATGAGTGCTGAACTGGAAACAGATGGTCAAGAGAATCATATGCACTCTGACACCTCTCACCCTACACAGTCCTATTCAGGGATCTCACCAGTATGGGAGAGAAATGAAGAGTCTGCTCATGGATTTCCTCTCTTGCCTATGGACTACTGAACCTCATGGGAGGGCAAAGAAAAGCACTCTGTGCTTAGTTAGAATGTCTACCATATTATTTGTGCTCTGAAAAATCAAGTTGATAAGTACTATTGAATTCAGTTTGAGAGTTGTTTGTTTCGTCTAGCATTGGTAGGCTGCCTGATATTACTATTTCTCTTTCCACCCTTATGCCATTAATCTCAATGCATTGAGAGAAGTGTGTACTCTGGTTTTAGGGAATACATGTTTAGGCTTCAGAATAAGTAATGTATATTCCGGGGGGCTGGAGGGGGTGTTCTTGCTGATTGCTGCTTTTCCTCCCTTCAACCATTTGAATAGCTCTGAAAGTTTGCAGAAATAGGTACTTTTCATCTGGTAGACTTTTATTACATTAGGCAAACCAATGTGAATTATATTAGTGATAAATTACAATAATGATGATTAAGGCATTCCAATTTTGAACAACGTTCCCTGTCTTGTGAGGAAGTCTTTCAGTCAGCCCAAGTAACAAGGCAATAATTACATTTTGAACCAGAAGCCAAAATTACTTTAAGTAAATTTCAAAGGAGTGGCTGGTTCTATCCTGTTTCCAGTCTAAACAGGAACCCAGGTTGTGTTTCAGAGTTTGTCATTTTTAATGCTTTGGAAAAAGTAGACACTGAGCTGTTCCCGTCATCTTTATAATATTTTCCAGTTCTGGGGATCGTGGATGGGTTATGTGGAAAAAGTACATTCTAAGCAAAATGGAGGATGTGATTCAGTAGCAAAAGGGTATTTTGACTCACAGTGATTTATCACTGAGGAAGGTGATGCAAGAAGAGAGGCCAGTGGCACACAGGACTCTTTTGGGATGGTGTTTGGGGGAGCCAGTCAGAGCTGGGTGAGGAATTTGCAAAGTGCTTTTCTTTGGAAGAATCTAAGTATCAATTTGTTCCCCAAAGCCGTTCATTGTCAAGGTAGTTCACAGCCTTGAAAACTGCCAGGCTTCTGTGAACCCCTGGACACAAAGTTTTACAAATGAGCATTGTTTTTCAAAAAGCACTATGACTTTCTCAGTGGTGGAGTTAAGATGGCCCAATGCAATGTAAGCTTCCTCTTTAGGGATTTTCTTACCACTCCTTCCCGGTTTTGCAATAGAATGCCCTCCATAGGTATGAACTCAGGGTGTTGATGATAAATGAACTTTACTTACAAATTCACTGTGAAAGTTGGAAAATCAAATTACTTGGTTCCTTGATTCAGATTCCAATCAATTTAGTACCTAATTCTGACAGATTTAACAGGGCAAATAAAGACCAGATAACATTAAGTATCCAAAACCAAGATTCTTCTCGTAAAAGTCCTGGTTTACTAAAATATAAATTTGATGGTGTCAAATACATTGGCTGAGAAAATATATTTTAATTTTGTTTTCACCCTTATTTGAGAAGATGACTTTGACAATTTAGCACTATATGACTCATATGTTTTCTAACTTTGGAAAATGAGACATGTAATTATCCAGTAATCAAATCAAATACTTTAAAACCCACGGATGTCACTTGAACCTAAATCAGGTTTCCTGCCTGAATACGAAAAGTGATAGAAATAGACACTCAATTTAAAATAGCAGGTAAGTTCTTTTTGTTTTTGGTTTTTTTGGTTTTTTTTGGTTAAAAAACCCCCTCAAAAAATGGTGTATCCAGACTATTTTTAGTTTACTAGTTGGGTGGAGAAAGTTCTGCTGATGATCTATGTTTTCACAGTGATGCTTCCATATATTGCAACATGGTATTATTGGGTGCTTACTCTGGACAGAGCACTATACTAAGCACTTTAGAGAGTATTAAAGAGTAAGTAGACACATTCCCTGTTTCAAGGAACCTCTGTTCTAGCAGAGGAAGTGGCTTAGTCTAAATACATATTCTTAAACCTAGTGATCTAGACCTACACTAATGTACAAATTGGCCAGGTAGCTGCTGCTATAGAAACTTGATGCAGATTCTGTAGGCACACTGGTTTTTCTCAGGCGGTTGCAACTAAGCAGTCCAAACCTAGTGAAGAGAGGGAGCAACCAGAGGTAGAGCCAAGATGACGGCTCACCCTTTGCTTCTGTTGGCAAAAGGAAGAAGAAAACACCACTCACTGATCATGCTGCTTTTCAGATCATCACCTGTTCTTGGGACTGGGCAAGAGTGGTTCTTCTGGTCCAGTTCCCCAACCTATTAGGAGAACTCAGTTAAATGTCTGCCCTGCCTGATCTCTTCACACTGCCTGAGAAATACCACTTTCAGGCCAAGAACTGTAGCCCCCAGTCATGCATTTCCCCACTCTCCAACAACCACCCTGCTTTGTGTTCCCAAGTTGGCCATCACTCTCAAAATCAAAAGTTGGCATCCTCACAAACCAGGGAAATATTAGTAATAAACCAATAACTGCATGAATGCAGAGGTGGCTAATGGGATACACAAATAGGAAGGTGGTGAAATGAATCAGGGTGTGTGTGTGTGTGTGTGCGTGTGTGTGTGTGTGTGTGTGTGTAAAAGAGGGATATGGTGGGAGTTGAGGGGGGTGGGAAAGGAGGAAGGGAGTTGTTTTTTTTTTTCCTCTGGAATTCGGATTCCCGTTCAGTCCAAGAATTCCAAAGCAGTGGACTCTGAGGGAATATGAGGCAAGGCCCAACTCTTGGCCCCAAATATTTCCCTAACAGACACTGAACAATTCCTGTTTTCTTTTTTATTACTTTTGTGCATAGAGTATAATCCAAGTGTTGCAGCTTGTGCCTCTCATGCCTAATAAATAATAGGGAAAGAAAAGTTCTCAATATTTTTTAGACTCATTTCATTTTAAAAAACAATCCACTTTAAAATATATTTTGAGCAGAAGAGGTTGTTCAGCTTTAGACTGTCCCTCTCACATGGCTAAGAGAACTGAATAGAAAAACTCCATCAACTGCTTTATCAACTCCTTCCCCAACATTCCTTTGTCCCTGAAGATACACAGCACATTAAACATGATATCTCTTTCCTGAGCCTGTTAGAAGCACTCACCCACGAATGTTGTTTTGGTTCACTTAATCATGTTTTCAGTATTTTGTGGTCAGTCCTTCATGCTTGGGTGCTTGTGAATTAAGTTGTTCTAATCAAATTAATGGTTGATATAAACTTGCACAAAAAAACCTGTCTCATTTTTGCAGTCTGTTTTTAAAAGTCCCATTTGATTGTGAAAGGATCATTGCAATACTAAAGTTATGTGTTGGGAGCTATCATTTAAAAGATACCAAGTTTTTTAAAATTTTATTTTTCTTTTCCTGAATCGATACAAATGGACTTCTTCCCAGGATTCTTATTTTTCCTTTGAGATTATGATGGGAAGCACATACTCCCCTTCAGTTTCTAAATTTACTGCATTTTGGTAATGCTTGATCTGCATAAATAAAAACGTACATACTTGTAAATGTTTCCCATTTGAAAGCCCGAAAAATGCCTAAACAAAATAAAATAAGAATGTATTGTTATAGTTTAATTCCTCTGAAAGTAAATGTGGAAAAGTTGAACAAGCCATACTATGGTTCTCAGAAATCCTAAGTGCTATATGTGAGAATGATGTTTTTTACCTAAGGAATTTCTAACTCAAGAAGACCTGAGTTTTGGACTTTTTCAAAAGTCTTTGCACTTTTAATTGGAAGTACAGGCTCTTGAATTCTCTCTGAATATTGATTTTTGGACATGATATCTTGTCAGCATTTATTTCTTTGACTGCTTACCACATGTATCTATCACTCCATCAGTGGTATGTATTGAATGCATACTGTGTAGAGCCCTGTACTTGGTGCTTGGAAGAGTACAATATAGCAGTTGGTTAACATATTTCCTGTCCACAATAAACTATCTTGAGGCATTCGTTCAGCTCTCTCCCTCTTCTGCATTTTCTTCTACCCCAGTTTGCACTCTCCATTCCTTCCAAGGTTATCTTCTCACTATGATTCGTTCTTGACTCTCCCAACTCTGGCCCCCTGGCTCACGTACTTTCTCCTACTGGGAATACTGTTTCTCTTCAGATCCCACTCTCCCCATCTTCCAGGCTTTTGTGAAATTCCACCTCCTACCACAGATTCTTCCCAATTGATTTTTTTTTCTCCTTACTAGCATTTGAACAATTTTGCACCAACAACCTCTACTTACTTTTCAGTACATATCAATTTACGTATTCTATTTGAACAGCATCCTCCTATTTGTAAATTATTCTAGGTCTGTTTCCCAGGCACGTTGAGATTTTGTCTCCTACAAGGGTAGAAAACCCATCTTGGGTAATGGGATTACCAGATGACTCAGGAAAATTGAAATTTATTAAATGAGGTACCCATTAAGATTCTCTAGCATCTGTTCTTGTCTCTTGGTTCATATTTTGCTTCTGGATGACAGTTAGTGAATTCTGAGTACCAAGGAGGATCTGACGCTTGTCCAACTTTTAGGAATGAAAATGCTAAAGTGGGTGAGACTGAGGCCACCTAGGCCTGCAGTCTTTCAATGACAGTGACCACAAAGGATGCTCAGAGCAACAGTATGAGCATTGCTCTCCTTGTCATCCATCATTTTTTGTTGAATATTTTCAAGAACCCCTGGTTTTATAGTGGATTCTCACCATGGAGGGAGTGAAGTGTGATGGGTTATTATTATTTAATTCTGATATTCATTGCGGGCTTAGATACAAAATAAGTCAGGCAAGTCCCTGTTTTGCATAAGGGCTCACAACTAAGAGGAGGGAAAACAAGCATTTTAACCCCATTTTACAGATGAGTGATTTGGTCTGGATATAAAATGGAAGAAAATCCTTCTTTGGTTCCAGACCCAGGATTGGCTTAACAGAAGGACAGTAAATAGGGTAAGTCCCCACTCTAATCATGTTGTTTTGATTACATCCCTACTGGCTCAGCCCAAGAAAAAAGGAGGCTTCTGAAGAACTAAGGAATTTAAAAACATCAGCTTTCAAATTCACTAAAATATTTGGTTCCTGGACTGTTAAACTAGATTCTAGTTGTGCTTATTCAAACCAATCTACTATAATCAAAACTATCATAATATCACTTTCAAAGCAACACCCTTGCCTGTAGAAAGCTTGCAAGATATTTCCGACCCTCTTCCATGTTGTCATAAGGACTCAAATACCTTGATTTTTACATAATTCATTTTGCCATTTGCAGCTCATTGGTATCAAAATGTATCTGAATTGGTTGCCTCCCTCTTCCCTGGGTGTGTAATCCATTGTTAATTCAAGTGTTTTCCTCCTGAACTGTGTGCTTGCTAACAAGCATATTTCCCCAACAAGATTGATTACGTTTGGATTGAGTGGAGCATTTCTGTGTGGCTTATATTAGAAGAAAAACACAGTATCGTCTCTGCCTGATTTTGAGTAATCCTTACTCACTTGGAGAAGGCTGGAGAGTTTAGGGAACACTATTCACTGATGGGCTTATCTCATCACTTCAGAGAAGTTGTGTTTGATGGCAGTGCTGTCGAAAACTCCCTGACACACTAATGGACTTTTATTTCACTCTCTTCGAACTTGATTAAGACTGTCTCAGCCCCTGCTGAAACACCCTGAGAGTTGGCTTGGACACATTTGTCAGCTAACACCATCATGTCTGACTCAGGCAAAGCTATGGAGGATCATCTTGAGAATATTCATCAAAATGCCTTTTGACCTCCACCCCACGTTCTAGTAATGAGGTTTGCGTTTTCTCTCTCTCTCTCCCTCTCTCTCTCCCTCTCTCTCTCCCTCTCTCTCTCTCTCTCCCTCCCTCTCTCCCTCCCCCTCCCTCCCCCTCCCTTCCCTCCCCATCCCTCCCCCCTCTCTCCCTCCCCCCTCCCTCCCCCCTCTCTCTCCCTCCCCCCTCCTTCTCCCTCCCCCCTCTCTCCTTCCCCCTCTCGCCTTCCCCCTCTCTCCTTCCCCCCTCTCTCTCCTTCCCCCCCTCCCCTCTCTCTCTCCCTCCCCTCTCTCTCTCCCTCCCCCCCTCTCTCCTTCCCCCCTCTCTCTCCTTCCCCCCTCTCTCTCCCTCCCCCTCTCTCTCCCTCCCCCCTCCTCCCCTCTCTCCCTCCCTCTTTCTCTCCCTCCCTCTCTCTCTCTCCCTCCCCTCTCTCTCCCTCCCTCTCTTCTCTTTCTCTTCCTCTTCTCCTCCCCCCACCCACCCCCACACCTCCACCTCCCCCCAATCCCAAAAGCCTGTTTTTTTGTTTTGTTTTTTTTTACTTTTGATGTTCAGGAACAAAGGTGACTTCTCTGGCCAGCCCCCCCCCACCACGTGTGTGTGTGTGTGTGTGTGTGTGTGTGTGTGTGTGTGTGTGTGTGTGTGTTTAGTTCAAACTGAGGTAACTTTTTATCTCACTCTGAGTGTGAATGCTAAACACTATTTTGAGAAGCAGCATAGCCTAGTGGAAAGAGTAGCTGCCTGGGAGTTGAGATCTGGGCTCTGCTCCTGCACTGTCATCTGCCTGCTGTGTAACCTCATCTGTAAAGTGGAGATTCGGGACTGTTTTCCCCCTCACTTTCTGTGAGACCCATTCTGACCTAATTATCTTATTTCTAAGCTTGCATTTACTACAATGCTTTGCATACTGTTAGCATTTAACAAGTACTAATCTGTTTACAATCTGACAAAGAAGCTACTTACAGATAGGAGCAAGAGGAAGAACTGTTAGGGATTTCAGTCTTGAGATTTCATCTTTATATGGCAGAACACTAACTATAATGATGGTATTTCTTTAAGCATTTACTATGTGCCAAGCACTGTTCTAAGCACTGGGGTAGATACAAGGTAATCAGGTTGTCCCACGTGGGGCTCAGTGTTAATCCCCATTTTACAGATGAGGTAACTGAGGCACAGAGAAGTTAAGTGATTTGCCCAAAGTCACACAGCTGACAAGTCGCAGAGCTGGGATTAGAACCCAAGACCTCTAACTCCCAAGCCTATGCTCTTTCCACTGAGCCACGATGCTTCTCTAATTAGTGCCCCCCTAGACTGTAAGCTCCTTGTAGGCAGGGAACATTTCTGCTGTATTGTTGCATTGTACTTTCCCAAGAGCTTAGTACAGTGTTCTGTGCCCAATAAATATGATTGACTATGACTGACTTTGGCTTCTTTCCTCCTTCCCCTGTCCCTCAAAGAGTTCCCACAAAACACTAAAGTGAGTAGAAGTTGGGGAAAGTGAGTGAAGGTCCCTGACAGAGTCCATAGTCCATGACTTGATGTTTGTGTTCCCCTGATGACCAACTGTGTCCTAGTCAAGGCCATCCCAAGGGAGCAAGAATTGAAAAGCCTTCATTCATTCATTCATTCAATCGTATTTATTGAGTGCTTACTATGTGCAGAGCACTGTACTAAGCGCTTGGGAAGTACAAATTGGCAACATATAGAGATGGTCCCTACCCAACAGTGGGCTCACAGTCTAGAAGGGGGAGACAGAGAACAAAACATATTAACAAAATAAAATAATTAGAATAAATGTGTACAAATAAAATAAATAAATAAATAGAGTAATAAATACGTACAAATGTATATACATATTATACAGGTGCTGTGGGGAGGGGAAGGAGGTAAGGCGGAGGGGATGGGGAGGCAGAGTAGGGGGAGAGGAAGGAGGGGGCTCAGTCTGGGAAGGCCTCCTGGAGGAGGTGAGCTCTCAGTAGGGCCTTGAAGGGAGGAAGAGAGCTAGCTTGGCGGATGTGCGGAGGGAGGGCATTCCAGGCCAGGGGGATGACGTGGGCCCGGGGGTCGACGGCGGGACAGGCAAAAACGAGGTACGGTGAGGAGATCAGTGGCAGAGGAGCAGAGGGTGCGGGCTGGGCTGTAGAAGGAGAGAAGGGAGGTGAGGTAGGAGGGGGTGAGGTGATGGAGAGCCTTGAAGCCGAGGGTGAGGAGCTGGGGGAATTAAAGGCTACTGTAGCTACTAACTGGTTGGGTCTGGAAGCCACCCAATAGGAACCAGTGTCCCATTCATGGGACATTAAGGGAAAACACAGGATCCAACTCCTGTTCCTACCTTCACTTTCATTCCCTTGTGATCCATCTTGAGGGAGGTTCTCCCCTACCCTCACCTCTATCTCCTTGGTAACCTTGCTCTTCTGTTGCTATTATGCCCTCTGTCCCCTCACTTTGGCCCTACATCTAGGAGAAATGGGTCAGAAGACCACAGCACTGACCTAGGTGTTTCCCTCTCTTCACCTTTTGTTCAAAATTATTGTGCCTTTGAAATAAGAGGAGATGAGAGTTCTGTCAGTGGTTGTTGGAAAAAAAAATCAATTTGACTTATTTTTCTCCTCAAATTCACAGGTTTTTTTCACGTTTCATCACTTCACATTTGGTTATTTGACTAATTGAGCTCTAACTGAGCTCTGACTGGCACCAGCAACCCTATCCCTGGATCTCCTGGGATTGATGCAGTAGCATGTATCACATGTTAGAGAAAGGGAAGGGTCCCGTGTTCTCCATTTTTCATTGTCTTCCTCACCTCTAATCTAGGCAGATACATTTTCGAAGGGAGTGCGGAGGGGAGGGAGAGGTGGAAGCAAAGAACTGTAAAATTAACTTGAGTGAGGGTGGGGGTAAAGAGGAAAGCCTTCTAATGATGTCATTTTCCCCTGTTTCTGGTCTCAATCCCAGTTCCCATGCCAAAGAGCAATCTTGGCTGTTGTGGATTGACTGAGGAAAGTATATGGTCCTGATGGGGAATCCTTTGGATGCTTTCACATTTTTCACACAAGTACTAAAAATGCAATCCTTTATTTTATTGTCTGTATAATAAGTGCACACAGTTCTCCTATGACCAATTTGAAAATTTCTCAGAATTCTAGGTCAACTAGCTGCATAGATATTTTGAAGCATCAGACTTCTGTTGCATTCTTTGAACATCGAGATGGAATTCTGTGCAGCTTGGCAGAAATATAGTCAAACCAATGGTATTCGGAATTTCTTTCCAACATACCACTCTTAAAGTTAACAGTTGGAATGTTTAACATCAGCCGAAGATATTCCAGTGGATCTTGGTTTTAAATACCTTCGAACGTTAATCATGGTCAAATGGAAAGGGCTACGGAATTAATACATTTCTGAAAGGTATTGGGCAACTGGGATTTTCACCAGAAGTAATCTGTGCATGAACTGGGCTGCAGGTATGTTTTCAGAGTGGAAATACCATGTAATGTTTATATTAGAGTTGTGTAGGATACGACTCTAACCCTGCGCTGCTGTTCCAAATCTAATGAATCAATTCAGGAAAGAAGTGTGGTGTGTTTTGAGTAAAGGCCTTTTAAAACCTAAAACCTCTTCATCTCCAATTATTTCAAGAATGTTTACCTCCAGCCATGTAAAACTTAATATGGCTGCTTTTCGCTCTGGAGGAAAAAACCTAATTGTTTTAGCTGCAGGTAAAAAAGCCAAGAAATACAAAGTTCAGTATTTAGGGGTGCCACGGTTCATTACTAGAGGGTCACTCAGACTCTGAAAAACCAGAACATCTTTCATGTTTTCCTTAGGCTCTGACAAGTGTCCCACAACTCATTTTACTTCCAGGAATAATGGCATGTTTGTAGCATACTAGCCTGTCTTTCTGATTTAATGAAAGCAAATGTTTCAACAGCCTGAATCGTTTCCTCAAGCTGCTCTGTTCAGGCTCTAGCAGCAATGATTCACATTTCCAGTGTATGTTTGGATTCTTCAGTGGCATTGAAATTAGGTTTGGCAGAAGCTAGAGAGAGTTTCCACTTTTGGAAAGTACTACTTCAGAACCGTTAATGCTGAAAATGCGGCAACTAGATGAAATTTGGGACAGAAGAGAAAATGTTTGAAAATGATGTACGTTCACAATGCAAACCAAGCTTTAGCCATGAAATTAGGAATATCCAAGGCCCCCAGAGGCACAAACTGTCAAGCTCCTAACATTTCAAAACTGACATACTGTGTTTAGATTCAGCATACTGGAATGAAAATAAAATAGGAAGGAGGTGACACACACATCGCCAAGACCCGCCCTTTCCTCTCCATCCAAACTGCTACCTTGCTGGTTCAATCTCTCATTTTATCCCAACTGGATTACTGCATCAGCCTACTCTCTGATCTCCCATCCTCCTGTCTCTCCCCACTTCAGTCTATACTTCATGCTGTTGCCCGGGTCATCTTTGTGCAGAAATGTTCTGGGCATGGTACTCCCCTCCTCAAAAATCTCCAGTGGCTGCCTGTCAACCTTCACATCAAGCAAAAACTCCTCACTCTCGGCGACAAGGCTCTTCATCACCTCGCCCTCTCCTACCTCATCTCCCTTCTCTCCTTCTACAGCCCAACCCGCACTCTCCACTCCTCTGCTGCTAACCTCCTCACTGTACCTCGTTCTCGCCTGTCCCGTTGTCGACCCCTGGCCCACGTCCTGCCCCTGGCCTGGAATGCCCTCCCTCCGCACATCTGCCGAGGTAGCTCTCTTCCTCCCTTCAAAGCCCTACTGAGAGCTCACCTCCTCCAAGAGGCCTTCTGAGACTGAGCCCCCTTTTTCCTCTCCTCCTCCCCATCCCCCCACCCTACCTCCTTCCCCTCCCCACAGCACCTGTATATGTTTGTACAGATTTATTACTCTATTTTACTTGTACATATATACTATTCTATTTATTTTGTTAATGATGTGAATTTAGCTTTAATTCTATTTGTTCTGATGACTTGACACCTGTCCACATGTTTTGTTTTGTTGTCTGTCTCCCCCTTCTAGACTGTGAGCCCGTTGTTGGGTAGGGACCACCTCTATATGTTGCCAACTTGTACTTCCCAAACACTTAGTACAGTGCTCTGCACACAGTAAGCGCTCAATAAATATGACTGAATAAATATGAATCTCTGAATTGAAGGAAACCTGGAAAAATTATGTTCATATTTGGGCTCCATTTAAACAGCACTTATTTTACCACAACATTTGAGTCAATTAATCATTTATTGAGCACTTACTGTGTGCAGATCACCATATTAAGAGTTTGGGAGAGTACAATATAACAGTTGATAAACATGTTCCCTGCCCACAACAAGCTGTCAGTTACTTCATTTGTCCTGTTAGCATCTCCATGAGGGAAGGAAGGACAGGTATCACCAAGCCTATTTTTCAGATGAAGCTCACCAGATTCCTGTAGGACTCAGTTGAAGTGGCAGTTAGCCCCTCGTTCCTTCTACATAGAACCTATTGGCTTTCACTGTGACACAAATAACCACACTTGAGAGAGAGAGAGAGAGAGAGAGAGAGAGAGAGAGAGAGAGAGAGACACAGAGAGATCTGAAGTAATAAACAGCCACGTTAAACTGACAGACTATAGGGTTCATGTCATAGAGAACCAGCACTCCAACAGAATATCATCCACAGCAGAATTCAGAATGGAGACCTAAACTTGACAGAGCTTGGGAAAGAAAGCTAGGATTAGAACGCAGGTCATTATGACTCAAGCTTGTGCTATATCCACTAGGTGATGGCACTTATCAAGCATTTAATTTTCTACATGTCACTTAGCAGAATTTTGTGACTTGAAATTCAATCTTGCTAAAGTTTGGTTGAGACTCGAATTTCCATAGTTCAGATGATTTTTATTGTTTTTCTTAAGGTTAATCTTCACCTATAGCACTATTCTGACTGTAAAACAGTTAATAATTTGCAATGTTTCTTGTTTCTGTAACTTCGGGACATAGGGGCTAAATGCTGAGGAATTTATCATTGTCTCTTGGGGTTTTGATGATACTTTCTGCTGATGAATTGGAAAGGTTTACCAAAGAATCAGAATCTTAATGTAATCCCACCCTAACTAACCTGCAGCCGAATACTATTCATTCATTCATTCAATTGTATATTGGGAAGAAAGAGTAATAGGGAAGCACACGTTGTGTATTATATAATGTGGAAATTTGTACATTAAATACCCAGTTCCCTGTATCCTACAAGCGTACAAAATGAGAGAGATGGGACAACTGCAAATCAAAGATTCATTCAGTTCTGTTGGTGGTGTGTTTTCACTGACTATTTTGCCTAGGTTCTGTTAAGGAAACTAGAAATCATTGACTAGTAAAAAGAGCCTTTTTGGATTACAGCACATTAGATTTGGAAGAAATGATTTGTGAGTGTAGTCATGTGCCTTGTGGGTGATATTAGATTGAACGACAACTTCAGAGAGTTTTCATTCAACTTGATTGTTGCAAGAACACAATCCCCTATGTTATAGAACTGTACATATAAGCATATACTATGGAAATATTTAAGCATACACATAGTCAACTCTGTACACAAGTCCTAAAGAATTGGATTGGTGTGAGCAGAAGCCTAGAATATTGACACAAAACTGAGCTTTGGTGAGAAAAAAATGAAGTTTAAAAGATGTATAACTTTTGCCCATTAAAAGCATGCAGACTATAAACATAAGTGCACCAAGATGTGACGAAAAGAGCATTTTTAAAAATAAAAATCAATCTTTGCTTTAAAAAAAAGTTAAATTTGTCTTTCGACAGGGAAGAGAGTCGTAACGGTATAGGAATAAGAGCTATATTAGAAGGCGTGGTGGTAGATTAGAGTGCCTCTCTTCCTGATTAACACATTACTTCACTCGGTATAAAGTGTTTCTTTTGGAAACACTCCTGCCATGACTACGTGTTTCTGCAGAAAACCTTGTCCGTCTGTGTTTGAAGAGCCAAATGGAGGTGAAGCATCCTTTGCAGTTCATCATTTTCTGGATCATAAATCTAGGTTTTTCTTAGTAATACAAGCTTGTCTACCCGAAAGATCACATTCTTTAAACTAGACCCAAGTGAGTGGAACATTGAGATCTGCCCAGCTTTAGGGAATTTCACCGTTCAGCCCCATTAGCTGTTACCAGTGGAAGCTCTTGATTTCTCCACTTAACACTTCTAAGTGGGCTCATCATGCTGTATATATACCTACTGTGTTAGGAATATATACAGCATGATGAGCCCACTTATAAAAGGGTAATTCTTGTAGATGATGGTTAGGGTGTTCGTATCTTCACCCAGACTGTCCTCTGGACTAGATGAAATTGACTCATCATTTGGCTTTCTTCCTGGAGATTTAAGGACTGGATGAACATGGGCATTATATTATCTCAGTTTTCCAGAATGGCCTATTGTACACGGTAGTCTGAGAAACTTTGTGTTGG
Source organism: Tachyglossus aculeatus (assembly GCF_015852505.1). Classification (NCBI taxonomy): domain Eukaryota; kingdom Metazoa; phylum Chordata; class Mammalia; order Monotremata; family Tachyglossidae; genus Tachyglossus; species Tachyglossus aculeatus. The sequence goes on from NW_024044828.1 coordinate 9,202,268, forward strand.
CTGCACCTAGGAACAATCTGTAGCCCGAGTTTAATTCATAGAACAGTGATCCATACATTATAAGTCCTCAGTAAATAAGATTGAAAATATGAGATTTGCACAGCATGTAGCATGAGAAGCAATGTGGTATAATGGATAGATCATGGGTCTTGGAGTCAGAAGACCTGTGTTCTAATCCTGCTCCACCATTTGTCTGCTGTGTGACCTTGGGCAAGTAATTTCATTTCTCTGTGTCTGTCACCTCATTTGTAAAATGGGGATTAAGCCTGTGAGCCCCATGTGGGACATGGACTGTGTCCAACCCGTGCTTAGTACAGTACCTGGCACATAGTAAATGCTTAACAAATACCTTAACAAACACAAAGCATCCAAAGTAGCCATCCATATGAAGCCAATGGTTGGCTTGGAATACTCATATTTGTGTGCCTTTAAGAAGGTGAAACATCTTCCAAGATAAAACAACTTTAGCCACAGCCAACTGTGAAAGTCAGCTCCTGAGCCCCACTCCCAGACATATAAAGCACATGAAAAGGCACTCAGAACCAGAGGCAAAGCTGGCAGACTCTCCCGACTTTTTCTGTCTCCAACAGATTGCATTATAGCTATTCGTCCAGACCTTCTTGTCTCAACAGCTCTGCCCTGAAGAGTGAAGCAAAGGAATTAGCCAGTGCTGAGAAGTCCCAAGGCTTCTTCCCTCAAACACTTTGCCAATCTCAAATCTGACCACCACCCCCCCGACCTCCATTACTTTTTGTACATCCAGCTGATTTTCTCATTGCTAAAGGAGTAGCATATTTTGCTCCCTAGTGTGTCATGAATTGGCAACCACCCTTATCATATGCCCTAAAAGATGTCCTGTTGGTAAAGGGGAGTAGTCCTGATGTTTTCCCTTTATTGACTCCCCTGCCCAGTGCCATAGCACTTATGTACATATCCTTTATTATATTATCTGTCTCCCCCTCTAGATTGTAAGCTCCTTATGGACAGGGAACGTATAAACCAACTCTGAGGTAGTATACTCTCCCAAACACTTTGTACAGTGCTCTGCATACAGTAAACACTCAGTAAATAAAATTGATTGCTCCCTTTGCGGGGGGGGGGCATTAACTTGGCTGTAAATAATAAATGGATCAATCATATTTATTGAGTACATACTGTGTTTAGAGCATTGTACCAAATGCTTGGGAGAGTACAATATCAACAGAGTTTACCTTAACTCTATGGTCCTATTCCTAGAAACTGAGTGTCCAACCTTAAAGGTGACTGGAAACATTCTAGGCCTCATGGATAATTTGCAAGTCTTATAAAGCATTGGGTCAAGGATCAGGGTGGCCCCTGGTACCCAACTGTATCAAATTCCTTTCTGTTAGCCTAGCCCAATTCTGGTGAGGAGACAGACCAGTTAACAACTGGACTATCCTGTATAAAACCACATGGATAGCCCCTCTATCAAGGAGTGAATTAAGGAGAAACCCAGCTTTTGTTCTTAGAACTAGTGCTCTCAAGAGAGGTTCAAGGGCAGGATGGGGAAAACAGTACAGGGTATGTCCATCTACAAGCTTGAGGCATTTTGAAAGGGATTGGTCCACGGAAGCCTGCATCTTTTGATTCAAGGTGAAGCAAGTGTGAAACCTCACCTCAGTCCCCATGAACCATTAGTAGACCCAACTTCCTGCAATAAGATTTGAACTGTTGAGAACTTGGGGATCAGGTTATACCACCTTCACTCTAACAAGACGCTGAAAGAGCCTCTGAAAGATGTCAAGTTAAAGGTTCTTAATGACCTGAGCTCTCAATCAATCACAGTCTTAGCATAGTGCTCTGCACACAGTAAGTGTTCATTAAATATTCATTCATATTTATTGAGCGCTTACTGTGTGCAGATCACTGTACTAAGTACTTGGGGAAGTATAATACAGCAGAATTGGCAGCTACAATCCCCCACCCCTTCCACAAGCGGTAAGGTGTAATGACTTAAGGAAGCAAAGAAAAATCAAGAAGGTATCAATGATACTGTAAGCTCATTGTGGGCAATTAATGTCTGTTGTTGTTTTGTACTCTCCCAAGTGCTTAGTATAGTGTGTTGCACATAGTAAGTACCCTATGAATATGACTCAATAAATGAAAATTGAAATATTTTCTCTTGGCCCAGGAAGCACCATTTCATAAGTTCTCAGAGATCTTTGCTTAGAGTTTCAACGAAAGAAATGCTAGAACTAAAAGCATGGCATTTTGACAGCCCATTTCTTTGATCTCCCTAGAAATTAGCCATTTTAAACCATGTTATAGTGATAAATGTCTATCCCTTGCTAAATATTCAATAGAGTAAGATCACTCTTACAGTGATCTTCTGTCCCGTATTTCTAATTTCTTTAGCCTCTTACAGAAGCATAACTAATTTGTTCCATCAGTACAGTAGCACTGGGAGAATGCGGTGTTGCCTAATGGAAAGAACATCGGCCTGGGAGTCACGGTTCTAGTTCCAGATCCATAACTTTCTGCTGTGTAACCTGTTCAAGGCACTTTGCTGAGACTCAGTTTCCTCATCAGTGATATGAGGATAAATAACATGTCCTCCCCAGGAGATAAGGACTGTATCTAATTTAATTATTTTTTAATTGTATTCAGGTGCTTTTTATATGCCAGGCACGGCACTAAGTGCTGGGGTCGCTACAAGATAACCAGGTTGGACAGAGTCCATGTCCCACGTGGGGCTTACAGTCTTAATCTTCATTTCACAGATGAGGTAACTGAAGCCCAGAGAAGTTGTGACTACCCTAAGGTCACCCAGAAGACAAGTGGCATAGGTAGGATTAGAACTCAGGTCCTCCTGACTCCCAGGCCTGTGTTCTATCCATGAAGCCATGCTGTTATTCTGATGTTGTTCACAAGGCTTAGCACTGAGAGCACTTAAGAAATTCCATCGTTATCATTTGTGTATCTCCTTCTCAGATCCAATCTTAATGGAATTTCTTTTTGTTTGTAGAAGATTTTTCACTCTCCTAAATCAGCACTATTTTTAAGATGCCACTTTAGCTTTGTTGCTGTGATCCATTGCTACTTTATGAGATGGATCAAACAGGAAAATGTAGATCAAAGAGAGCAGTAACAGAAAAAATCATTTTCTATCTTTAAACCACTAACGGCTAAATTTGTAACTTTCCTACTGCCAGCTTGGGATGCACTATCAAGGGTGAAAAACCACACTCATTGTGGTAGAACTGTGTTTAATGACATTTCCAGATGAAGAAAGACTTTCTACTGTTCTATGCCAAAAAAAATTCCCTTTAAAAAAAAATTGGTTCCAGTCATTTTTTTTTTGAACATTAAAAAATTCCTTCATGCTTTTGGAACAGTTATAACTTATTAGAGTAGTTTTAGTCTCAGATCTAGAGTAAAGAGTCAAGATAAACAGCCATCTTTTCTTTTTAAGTTTCTCCTCTCTCCACTTGATCTTTGTATCACCCATAATAAGTTCACGACTGAAATGAGAAGAATGAAAAGTTGCATCTTCACTGGAAAAGAGAAAGATTGTGGCAATTAACCGGATAATTCAGAACCCACCTTCGAAAGTACTACTATTGCAAAAGTTTGTGTTGTTTTTGGCATGAAGTGTTCAGAGTGGTTGTCAACATTAATCACACCTCACATACTTGCTCAACACTCCATTTCCCTTTACCTATATAAACAGTCGAAGTGTCTTGACAGAAGTTGTAACTGTTTAGAGTCATGTTGCTATCACAGTTAACTGTAGATTAAAAAACATTTTTATAACGGCACTTCCAAGCGTGTTAAACTTGTGCCTGAGGATCGATATGTTATGGATGATTAAACTTTGAAGGCAGAAACCTTTTTATAATCAATTTTGAAATTTTCGTATGATGACATAGGACAGGTTTTGCCTAGACAGACTAAAAGCTTGATTTTTTGCATGTTTTTCATGGCTCAGTTAAAATCCAAAGTGGATATCAGCTGGAAAAATCAGAGAAATCAATGTAATATTAGATGGAATTAGATCATTCAGAATATTAAAAGGAATGCATTGTTTCAGGCCTTGGCCGGCTAGCTCTATAGCTGCTATACATTGATTTTTGGCATGTAAAGATGTAGGTCTATCATGGCATGAGTTCACCTTTTGAACATTATACAAGCCCCGTGGCTTTTCCTCAGATTAACTGTTAATTTGGGGATCATTCACACTGGGAGATTAGTTGGTATTTTATATACTGTCAAACCTCTGGAAAACTTGATTTTTAAGGCTCTCTGCTATACTGGCTTTGTTAATAAGCTAGGTAAATGCATGTCTGAACGATTTAGGCTAATTGTGTTTCCCAAATAGTTGGGAAACATCCAGGATTTTGTAGGCTGTCCCACTAATTTTAGGATAATGTACAAATGGTTTAGAATTGGGACTGTAAGATAACCAACTGGTAACTTATCTGGTGACGTTACCTCACCCTGAGGCCCCGTTCCTTGATTTCCTCTAACTGCTTGGATGCACTGAGCTGGAGCATGCTCAGTACTTACTGGTTAGGTCCCACAAGTTTTACAGACACACAAATGCTGGGAAACGGTAATCTCTTCTCCTTCCCATTTTCTCCACCCTCTGCTCAATGAGAGATAAGGGCAGAGCACATGATGTTGTGATGTCTCAGTTTTCAATAAAAATGGCATGATTGATCATTGTCTCTTGATGTCCTACCTAAATTTAATGTAAACAGGTATGATCAAGATGGAATCTCTTCTGAATGAGATATTCACCTACCAACACAATTTAATTATCCTGCAGGCAAATTCTCTATCTTGTCAAATCGCTCTCCAAACTGTAAGCTCCTTTTTGGCAGAGAACATGTCTACCAATTCTGTTGTGTTACTTAATATGGTGCTTTGCACAGAGTAAGCACTCAATAAATACCATGGATCGACTGAAACTCAGGTGTACACTGAGACTTGGATTCAGCAAGAAGCAAGACACCAAACTGCGATTAGGAAAAAGGCCCAAAATAATTTCCGTTTCATGAAAGTGCTTAATCTAAATTTGTCATTTCGATAGAATGCAAAAATCACATCAGGGTTTTGTTTAGGTAAGTAAAGGCTAAGTTAGGGATGCCATTAAGCTCACACAGCAAGACTGTGCTATTCTGGATAAAACAAAATGAACCTTTGTGTCCAAAAATAAATCCCAAGTGCACAGACAGAAGGTGCAGTCCTGCTAACCAAAGGGGTTGGCAATATGGGAAAATTCGTTGTCACATTGCTTGAGCCTTTTAGACTGTGAGCCCACTGTTGGGTAGGGACTGTCTCTATATGTTGCCAACTTGTACTTCCCAAGCGCTTAGTACAGTGCTCTGCACACAGTAAGCGCTCAATAAATACGATTGATTGAGCGAGACTGTGCAGGCATGAGTTTTAGTCCTTGATGTTATTGGCTTGTATGAGCTCTATAGGGTGAAAGTAAAATGTTTTCCCCTTTTTTTAATGGTATTTGTAAAGTGCTTCCTATATGCCAGGCACGTACCAAGCACTGGGGTAGATACAAGCTAATCAGGTTGGACATAGCCCATGTCCTACTTGGATCTTACAGTCTTAACTCCCATTTTACAGATAAGGTAACTAAGGCACAGAGAAGTGAAGTGACTTGGCCAAGGTTTCCACATCCAGTGGGGAAGGAGGCTGCAGTGGAGGGGCACACTCTTTGGGCATTTGGAGAAAGGGGGCACAAGGTTAGCCCACTTTCAGGGGAAGGTCCACATTACCCTTTGCCCTCTGCTGGCAGGATCAAGTCTCTAACCTGCCTGGGAGTCCGTGGGGGTAAAGGTACCATCTCCGCTTGATCCCATCCCCACCTGCCAGTTTGGAATGCCACGCTAAGCTTGTGAGGTTTTTGTTTCTGATCAATCATATTTATTGAGTGCTTACTGTATGCAGACAGCTTACCATGCAATCTGCAGAAAAGCAGTGTCACCTCATGGGTACAGCATTGGCCTGGGAGTCAGAAGGACCTGCGTCCTAATACTTGCTCCGCCACTTGTCTCTCTGTGGCCTTGGGCAAGTTACTTAACTTCTCTGTGCCTCAGTTACCTCATCTGTAAAATGGGGATTGAGACGGTGAGCCCTATTTGGGACATGGACTGTTTTTGACCTGATTATCTTGTACCTAGCCGAGCGCTTATTACACTGCTTGGCATATAGTATGCACTTAACAAATTTCATTTTAAAAACATGCTTGGGAGAGTCCAATATACCCGAGTTGTCAGACACATTCCCTGTCCACAACAAGCTCTCCTTTGAGCAAATGGGAGAATGGCCCAGGGTAGTACTACATTCTTTCATTCATTCATTCAATCAGATTTATTGAGCGCTTACTTTGTGCAACTACAAGTAGTGATAGCATTTACTAGTGCCATTGGATGAAAAGAATGTCTTGAAGTAAAAAATAACCAATCAATTATATTTATTGAGCACTTTCTGTGTGCAGAGCACTATACTAAACACTTGCAAGAGTACAAGAGTTAGAAGACATCACCCCGCCCACAAAGTAACATATCCCCTGTCCACAAGGAGTGTGTACTTTATCCTGGGAGACAGTAATATAACTTAGTTACAGATCAGTGAAATAACTGATTAAATTGGATAAACAAAAGGGAGAATTGTAAGTTTAAAATTCCCAAAATGCTGCAGAAACTAAATTAAGCACTTGCTAATGAGCTATTGAGTGGAAAGGAAAGGGTCAGTGCAAAGTAGACTGGTCAGTTCACTGAGAGCAGGTCTGATTTTGAAATCTTAGTGTATTTTTTTCCTTCAAATTGACTGGGACAATCTAATCCATAAATATATTGGCTAAAGCCCGATGATATTGGGAGTCTACTTGTGTCCTATTTGAGAGCCAAATAATTACCTGTATTGCCTTGAGGGAGTCTGAATAGTCAGTTGTGGAGGTCAACAGAACTTCAGAACAGCCAGAACCCAATTCAGTCCCAGCTGAATTACCATTTTCAACCTAAATATGTTTCCAAGAAGAAGAGTGGGTACTTTTGAGAAGTAGCATGGCTTAATGGAAAGAGCAGAGGCTTGGGAGTCAGAGGACGTGGGTTCTAATCCCAGCTCCCCCACTTTTCTGCTTTGTGACCTTGGGCAAACCACTTTACTTCTCTGGGCCTCAGTTACCTCATCTGTAAAATGGGGATTAAGACTGAGCCCCACGTGGGACAATCTGATTACCTTGTATCTAACCCAGTGCAGTGTTTGGCACACAGTAAGCACTTAACAAATACCTTTTTTAGTGGTTTCCATCATGTAGGGCTTGAAGGGCCCAAAAGCTTTTTGCAGTTCAGGAAAAGAGTCATCGGGAAGAAGCCATTTTTGGTGAGGTTTCTCTCCCACAAGTGATGGATACTTCAGCATAAATGGATAAATGTTTTTGATGATCACGTTTAGGATGCCAGAACCCAGAGGGGCCAAGTCAGTCTGGACTGCTACAGGCTTTGTTTCTATGTATCGAGAAATTTTCCATTTCTGAATCCAAAGATAAGGGAAGGATTCTGATTCATGAATGCTAACTTCAACAAATCATCAAGTCAACTTGATGATAACGTTAAAAGTCGGGGAGTAAAATGGAAGATAAATTGATTTGTGAATCACTCTGATTTATTCTACATGGATAATGTTCTGCTTCCTGGAGTAATGCATGCCCCTTGAGTCACCATGGGTTTACTCCCCACCTCTTGCTCACAGCAGATAAATTCTATAGTTTATTAATCCCTGTTGAATTGGTGACAATTAAAATGGCAATTTGAAATCTTCTTGATAAAATTTCATCTGAGCTGTCCCTCAGTTCATAATTTAGCACTGAAAGTTTTATTAGCTGTAAACTGAACTTGTGACTAAATGTGGTTAGTTAATAAGATTTAAGATGAATGGTGAAATTCAATGGTTTTCATGTTTCCTAGTTTGGAAATTTTAAACTCAACCTGAGCAGTCCATTAAGATTTTAGGGATTTAATTCTACAGTGCTTACATAACACTAATGAGCAAGTGGCAATAAGATCCAGTTACATTTTGTAAGGAAATCTCCTTAGAAGAGTTCAAAGGGATGAGAAAACACTGTCAAGGCATCCCCAACCCAAAGTTTCTAATGCATGAAGACTATCTATGGTCATTGCTAATTCTTAGTATTTAACATCTTCAAAATGCTTTTTCAGATGGGGAGTAGTATCTCAACACCACAGGTATTCAGACCCATAGAAGTTAAGTGATTTGCCTAAAGCCACATTGGAAGTCCAAGGTAGAATGAAAAAAAAACCACCTGTCCCAGACCCAGAATAATAGGCCACCCTGGTTTTCAAATTGTACTGACAGTAAGAGGTGTGATTAGACCAAGTACAAAAAGAAAATAAGTATGTTACAATATGGCTTTGTTATGGATTCAAGTTTCCTTTTCTCTAATTCCCACTGATTTAATAGATGCCTTGAAGAAATCTTAAATGTAAGAAGGATCTCAAGTTTCCCTGCTTAAATCTGTCGCCAGCCATTAATTCAATCCACTCAGGTGGCTGTCTGCCCTCTTCTTAGAGCTGGAAGAGGTCATTCCAGAACTCCTTAAGGCAGCCTAACATTTGCAGGAATTGCTTTCCTTTAGTCAGTCAATAGTATTTATTGAGTGCTTACTGTATGCAGAGCACTCTACAAAGTGCTTACAATACAATATATCAATATAACAGAAACATTTCCTGCCCACAATGAGCTTACAGTCTAGAGGGAGAGACAGACATTAATATAAATAAATATAACTACAGATATGCACATAAGTGCTGTGGGCTGGGGTGGGGGGATGAATAAAGGGAATAAGTCAAGGTGATGCAGAAGGGAGTCAGAGAAGAGAACAGGAGGGTCTCTAGTCAGGGAGGGCCTCTAGTTTTCAGCACAATTTTGATTCCCAATCCTTGGTGAACTGATCACCCACTCCAGAGAAACTTTGAAGTCAGTCAAAATTTTCATTCTGTGTGCTGTTGCATATTTGTAAATCATCCTTTTTGTAAATGCTTGGACTTCATTTTTGCCTGTCTGGTCCCTTTGTAGAATGCAACAATAATAATTATGGTATTTAAGCACTTTCATTCAAACATACTTGTTGAGCCCTTATTGTGTGCACAGCACTGTAGTAAGCACTTGGGAAAGTACAAAACAATGATTAACAGTGACATTCCCTGCCCACAATGGGCTCATAGTCTAGAGAGGGGGACCAGTCTAAACACATTCTATTAAGCACTGGGATGAATACAAGCAAATCGGGTTGGAAACAGTCTCTGCCCCACATGGGGTTCACAGTCTCATTCCCCATTTTACAGATGAGGTACCTGAAGCGCAGAGAAGTTAAGTGACTTACTTGCCCAAGGTCACAGAGCAGACAAGGGGTGAGGCCAGGATTAGAATTTATGACCTTCTGACTCCCAAGCCTGCTTTCTATCCACTATGCTGTGAAACGCCTTGAGGGGATAGAACAGGGGGGCTGCTTCTGTTCTGATCTTTCAAGTGTTTAATTTCTAGAGTGCTTTGCACTCACATGCTAAACACCACCGATTGATAACCAATCAAAGATATTTATTAAGCACTTATTCTATATGGAGCACTGTACTATGTGCTTGGGAGGATACAATAAATTAGTGTTGGTAGACACAATCCCTGCTCTCAAGGAGCTTATAGTCTAGGGAGGAGGCATACATTAAAATAAATTACAGATAGGGAAAGTGGCAGAGAATATAAATATGTTCATACATATGTGTTGTGCGGGTGGGGTATCAAAATGCTTAAGGTATACCTAAGCAGCTAGATGCATAGGTGATAAAGAGGGGAAGACAGAGTGAGGAAATGCAAGTTTAATCAGAGCATAGCATTTGGAGGAGAGGCGGTTTTTAGAGGCCTTTGAAGGTGGGAAAGCAGTGGTCTGCTGGATATGAAGCAGGAGGGAGTTCCAAGCTAGAGGTGGGACTTGGACAAAGGGTTGGCAGTGAGATAGATGAGATCAAGAAACATGAGTAGGTTGGCATTAGAGAAGTGAATATGCAGGCTGGGTTGAAGTAGATCAGAAGGTAAATGAGGTAGGAAGGAAGAGAAGATTAAGTGATTTAAAGCTGAAGATAAGGAGTTTGATGTGGAGATGGATGAAGCTTTTGGAGTGGGGAGATGTGTACAGAACTATTTTTTAGCAGAATGAAGTATACTGATTGTTTCTGC